>NC_088911.1:133343928-135843928 GCF_963576675.1 Euphorbia lathyris
AATTATTAAATTTTGAGTTTTACTTTTTAATGAAGTACCATTATACTGTAAAAAATTTAAATGTAAATATACTTGCACTTGCCTAGGAAAATACTTGATTAAATATGATTTATTGCAATCAAAATATAAAATACTGAAACCTCAAATTTATAGCAGTGAACACAAAAAAAAAAAAAAAAAGATGAATTAGGTGAATTTTTTATGTGTTTAAGAAAAATATTTTTATTGATAATTAATCCAACTATTTGGTTTGAGATTGTGATGGGTTCATAATTGACCCTAATAACTATATTGTATTTCACTAAAAATGGGCTAAATGGGCTGTTAATTGTTATAAATCTCGGACTAAAGAGCCTTTGTTGCAGATTTCGTAAGGGCAAGTAGAAACAGCTGTCACACAGCCTGTTTTGCAGGAAAAAGCGAAGGAAACTCCAAGGACTAAAAGACAATAGTGTAAAGTGATGGAGGACAGCAAGGAAAGGAGGTGGGATCAGGGAGAGTCAGCGGCAAAAGGAGATTTTGGGCCTTGAAGTGTTCAAGTGGCCATAATCGATATTAGTTTATAAAAATATTTGTACTTGCGTTCTAAACAATCTGCTTTTATGTACTTTTTTAGTTTATTTTATCTCTTCTCTCCTAATTAAACAGAGAACTGATTAGAGGAGACGAGGAACTTGACTTTTGATAATTTTTAGATGTAAAACTTCATCATCCTCGGGGGCTCTCTTAATTTCCTGACCTAACCCCATTGATGGGGAGTTATTGCACTTTTTGTGGTTGCTCACGCCTAATTATGAGCGAGTAGTCAACCGAATGAGCTGAGCCAGCTCAGAACTCGGGTTGTAAGTTCTCTTTATCTATTTTTATCTATTTATGAATGAATGTGGATTATTCAATGGTGTGTTTAATGATGTTCTTCATGCTTGAGTTTTATAACTCTTATCTAAGTGTTTATAAATGATGGGAGACTACTTTTATACTCATTTATCTATCATTAAACATATAAAATCAGAAATGGAAACATAATGGTTTTATATCAAGGGGTTTCATGATATGGAATGCTACTTCATATTTAATGCAAGAAAGAAACACATTTAGGGACGTTTAAATGTCTAGTAAATCTTAGAATCTCAAGAACACACGAGAGTTGACTTGAGTGAGCCTAAAGTAAATACCTTGACCCACATCATATTACATTCATGAATAAATAGAGAAAAGTTAACTGTAATCATCCTGTTCATACTAGGCTTAGCTTGTTCTCTTCCTTTTATTGTGATAAATCATTGTTCTGTGAACTCATTCTCTATAGATATGCTGCTTATACATCATTCTAATTAAATCGTGTGAAACTAATCCTCATTTAAAAAAAAGAAGTTGTTGTTACTTTGAACACCCTATTAAGGTTTTTCATTTAAATTCTTCATCAATATCCCTGTGGAGAACGATACTCTACTTATCGTTTTATTACTTGTACCTAGTGCACATGCTAGAGACACCTTTTTGGACAACAGATTGGTCAGACACACTTTAAATGAATATTTTTTTTTTGTTGCGAGTACTAAAACTCGAATACCATATCACTAATTTAAAGCAATTTGAAAACCTTAACCACTTTACTAACCTTAATTTATAAAATAACTGTAGAATAACAAATTAAAATAATACTCTTTTGATCTTATTAATTGAGTAATAACTCCTATTTATACTGTTACAATGAGAGTTTAGCAAACAATTATAATTAACCCTATTGTTACTAGAATAATTATAATACTACCACAAATGGAAGATGAGAGGAAACGAGACCATCATGGAAAGAAAAGAATGAAACAAAGGAGCGGATAAAGGTTTGGTGAGAAGATTAATAAGCTGAAGCAGTGTAAGAACATGAGAAGGCATGAGGAAACCGACATGAAGAGGTTCACGAACAATGTGACAATCAATATCCAAGTGTTTAGTGCATTCATGAAAAACTGGATTTAAGAAATGTGAATAGCAGTTTGGTTATCACAGTATTGAGGGATGGGTAAGGGTAAAGAGATATGAAGTTCGCGTAACAAACAAAAGACCCATTTCAGTTCACAACTAGTTTAGCCATGCTATGATATTCAGCCTCTATGAACGACTTGCTGCTAGTGAGTTGCTTTTTAGCCTTCCAAGAGATTAAAAAAGAACTAAAAAATTGCAATAACAACTAATATTAATGGATCGATGAGTTTCTTTACAACCACTATGCCATTTTCCCTTTCATATGACACACGATACATGACATATATTTGTTTTTGTGACGTTTGATTATTTTTCATGACAGTATATTAAAAATATGTCATCTAAAAGCGTAAATGTAAACCAGCTCAATTCACATGTCGCCCTTCGATGACACAACTCGATCATCTAAACAAAGCCCGCGTTTAAGTCAAAATTTACTTAATCATCAGATGACACTTGTTATAAATGACTGTCATTGTATTCAGAAAATAAAAAAAAAACGGCAATGAAATTTTCACTTATATAGCCAACGAAAACTAATATCAAATTTAAGGCGCTCAATACGTTAGACTGAAATTTCAGCTCATATATAAACCCCTCTCTCATCCCAAATTCCTAACTAGGTTTCGTACAACTCAGTCTTCATCTCTCTCATCCCTTAGGCTATCTTCGGTTGCTTTTTACATGAAAATCACTAGATCGAAACACGATAATGGTAAGCCATATTTACTTGTTCATAGATGTATTAGAGTTTCATTGTTCCTTACTCTATCTTTTCCTCATCTGATCTACTCTTGTGTATGTGGATTTCAGCAGCTGGAATAAAGATCTATTAATTTTCAGACCTATGAGATAGGTAGATCTTGCTCTTTTTATTTACAAATATTATTAACATTAAGGATTATGAACTCATCTGATGCCTTTTATTTGAACCTAATATTTGCAGGGATAGTAAGAGTGCTTAACTATATGAGAAGGCTGATTGAAGAGATGGTTTCCTACAACATATAGGAAGATTTCTTTAACTTATTGAGTACATATATTGTTATGTTGGTTTGAACTGATTTGTTGCATGTATGATGTTGTCGTATGCCTTAGCCAAGCATGAGTATGTGATAAGGGGTTGTGTATAGGAGTTTTCATGAACTGATTTCATTGGTATACAATAGTCAGGCATGAGTATGTGATAAAGAAGGTTGTGTATGTGTATTACTATGAACTGATTTCCTGTTTATGGAAGCTAGAACTGACTATGAGTATGTATATAAAGCCGGAGTGAAATGTTCACTTGAATAATGATGCTCCAACTAAATAAAGAAGTGGGTTGTGCTATGAACTAATTTCGGTTGTATGAAGCTTGCATGTATGAAGCATAGTCACTATAGTGAAGCATAGTCATATAGTCAACTAAATCTCCTTCGCTATGTATCTTCCACCTGGTTTGTTATCTTATGGAAAAGCATTCAATATGGTGATGAAGTTATATGATTCTAACACCACAAGTTTATGATTTTAAGCTTGTGGTGACAATATCATACACTTCATCACCGTACTCACTTTTCAGCTAGTACAATCCAAGTGCTATGTATATATTAAAAGAGATTCAAATTATGGAACTGCTTAGTGATACTTGTATGAAGCATACTCATATAGTGAAGGGTTATGTATGAAGCATAGTCATATATATATATATATATATATATATATATATATATATGGGTGAGATCCAGTGTGACAATGGGTTAGTGTGTGATAAGGAGCTTATTGTGTGACATAACAAAACTACGTAGTTTTGATGATAATTAAAAAAAGGCAATGTGGCAAATTTGTAAATAAAATGAAAGAGAGAATAGAGAAAATTGTTTTATTTCTTTTCTTTAAAATATATTTTCCCGACATCTCTAACATCGTTTTTCGAAAATTTTTATACTATTAGACTCGTCTAAATTAGACGGTCACTTTAAGATCCCTGAAGTTCAAGTAAAAAAAATTCCGGTGAACGGAATCCGGATGGACGTTTTCCGGTGAGAAAAACGTGCTCAGAAAATTCTCAAAAAAATCCAGAAAATGTAAAACATTAATCTAAGAAACTTTAATTCTTGGGTCAAAGCGGGATTTCTTATGGTTTAGTCCCAATAAAACTTTTTCCTTAATTTTATCCATTTTACATGCTTCAACAATTTGTTGGGTCAAAACTGTAGGAAATCTCGCTTTGAGCCAAGAATTAAAGTTTCTAAAATGATGTTTTAAATGTTTTGGAATTTTTTGATAATTTTCTGGGCACGTTTTTTGTCCTACTTACATTGTTCCAAATCAGTGTACCATTTGTTCCAACATAATACTTATATTGTTCCAACAGAAAATTGTTTTATTTCTTTCTTTAAAATACATTTTTCTGACATTTCTAACCTCGTTTTTCGAAAAATTTTACACTATTAGACTCGTCTAAATTAGACGTTCATTTTAAGATCCTTGAAGTTCAAGTAAAAAAAATTCCGGTGAACGGAATCCGGGTGGGCGTTTTCTGGCGAGAAAAAACGTTCCCAGAAAATTCTTAAAAAATTTCAGAAAATGTAAAATATTATTCTAAGAAATTTTAATTCTTGAGTTGAAGCAGGATTTCTTACGGTTTAATCTCAATAAAACTTGTTCCTTAATTTTGTCAATTTTACATGTTTCAACAATTTATTGGGTCAAAACTATAAGGAATCTCGCTTTGAGCCAAGAATTAAAGTTTCTTAAAATGATGTTTTACATGTTTTGGAATTTTTTGATAATTTTATGGGCACGTTTTTTGTCCTACTTACATTGTTCCAAATCAGTGTACCATTTGTTCTAACATAATACTTATATTGTTCCAATAGAAAAATGTTTTATTTCTTTTCTTTAAAATACATTTTCCTGAAATTTCTAACCTCGTTTTTCGAAATATTTTATACTATTAGACTTGTCTAAATTAGACGGTCATTTTAAGATCCCTGAAGCTCAAGTAAAAAAAATTCCGGTGAACGGAATCCGGATGGGCGTTTTCTGGCGAGAAAAAAAGTGCCCAGAAAATTCTCAACAAATTTCAAAAAATGTAAAACATTATTCTAATAAACTTTAATTCTTGGGCTAAAGCGGGATTTCTTACAGTTTTGACCCAATAAATTGTTGAAGGATGTAAAATGGATAAAATTAAGCAAACATTTTTATTGGAACTAAACCGTAAGAAATCCTACTTCGACTCAAGAATTAAAGTTTCTCCAAATAATGTTTTACATGTTCTGAAATTGTTTGAGAATTTTCTGGATAATTTCGGGTTTTTTGATCGGAAACCGTCGGATTCCGTTGATTTGGGACAAAATGGTAAGGAATCTCATTTTGAGTCAAGAATTAAAGTTTCTCAGAATAATGTTTTGCACTTTTTGGAATTTTTTGAGAATTTTTTGAACATTTTTTTCTCACAGTAAAACAGATCGCCGGATTCCATTCACCGGAAATTTTTTTACCAGAACTTCTGGGATCTTAAAATGACCGTCTAATTAAGACGGGTCCAACGGTATAAATTTTTTTGAAAAACAAGGTTGGAAAAGTTGGGAAAATGCATTTTAAAGAAAAAAAATAAAACAATTTTCTCTTTCCTTTTATTTATAAATTTGCCACCTCCTTTTGGTTAATTACAAAATTGGTCATTGTCACACAATTAGGCTTGTCACACCATAAGAAATGTGTCACATCTGATCTCATATATATATATATATATATATATATATAACGTGCATTTATGAAGCATAGTCATATAGTGAAGGGTTGGTATGAACTGATTGGTTGAATACCTTAACCCTATATGAATATGAAGTGAATGATTGTGTATGAAGCATAGTCATATACTATGAGCATGATCTTTTTTATGGTTGATGTTCTCTTTAGGAAGCTAGAACTGACTATGAGTATGTGTATGAAGCATAATCCTGTTTATGGTTGTTGTTCTGTTTAGGAAGCTAGAACTGACTATGAGTATGTGTAGTAAGCATGATCATGTTTATGGTTGATGTTCTATTTAGGAAGCTAGAACTGATGTGCATGGAGCATAATCTTGTTTATGGTTGATGTTGTAATGACCCGGTCCGAAGTGGGTGGCGCCGGGGTAGAAGGCCTGAGTAAGGAGCGGCCCAAAGGTATGGCGATGGGGGCAGGAATGAACTGAATCCCATATCAGAAATGGAGAGGGAGTGAGTAGGGCTTATTAGTAAGATGAGAATCCACTATATGCAGACGCGTTTTAAAGCCGTGCGGCCAAGGTGTTGGATTTGGGACAGAGCGAACAATATCTACATGGTATTGGACTAGGATGTTACAATTGGTATCAGAGCCAGGTTCTCCATGTACGATGTGTGGTTCGGGGACGAACCAGGCGGAAGCTAGTGGTCCGGAGTAGAAGGCCTGAGCAAGGAGTGGCCCTAAGGGACGGCGATGGGGGCAGGAATAAACTGAATCCCGTATTGGAAATGTAGAGGGAATGATTGAGGCTTATTAGTAAGATGATAATCCAATACATGTAGACGCGTTTTAAAGCCGCGAGGCCTAATATATTGGAATTGGACCAGAGCGGAAATATCTACATGGTATTGGACCAGAGTGTTATAATTGGCATCAGAGACGACTCTCCATATACGATGTATGGTTCGGGGATGAACCAAATGGAAGCATCTGGGCCTGTAACGACCCGGTCCGGAGTGGGTGACGCCGGGGTAGAAGTCCTAAGCAAGGAGAGGCCCTAAGGGATGGCGATGGGGGCAGGAATGAACTGAATCCCACATCAGAAATGGAAAGGGAGTGATTGGAGCTTATTAGTAAGATAAGAATCCACTACATATGTAGACGCGTTTTAAAGCCGTGCGACCCAAGGTGTTGGATTTGGGCCAGAGCGGACAATATCTACATGGTATTGGACCAGAGTGTTACAATTGGTATCAGAACCGACTCTCCACGTACGATATGTGGTTCGGGCACAAACCAGGCGGAAGCTGGTGGGCCTGTAATGACCCGGTCCGGAGTGGGTGGCGCCGGGGTAGAAGGCCTGAGCAATGAATGGCCCTAAGGGACGATGATTATGGCAGGAATGAACTGAATCCCACATCGGAAATGGAGAGGGAGTGATTTTGGCTTATTAGTAAGATGATAATCCAATACATGCAGACGTGTTTTAAAGCCGTGAGGCCCAATGTGTTGGAATTGGGCCAGAGCGGACAATATCTACATGGTATTGGACCATAGTGTTACATATATTCTATTTAGGAAGTTAGAACCGACTATAAGTATGTGTATGAAGCATAATCCTGTTAATGGTTGATTTTAGTTTAGGAAGTTAGAACTGGCTATGAGTTTGTGTATGAAGCATGATCTTGTTTATGGTTGATGTTCTATTTAGGAAGTTAGAACTAATTATACGTATGTGTATGAAGCATGATCATGTTTATGGCTGATTAGGAATGCTCTTATACTATATATGTTCATTGAGTATGTGTATGAATGTTCATTGAGCATGTTTGAAGCATGTAGCTGATTAGGCATGCTGTTATGCTTTGAATGTTCATTGTGATTGGCCATACTCTTATACCTCTTATGCTTTGAATGTCATTCTGATTAGGCATGTTCTTATGCTATGAATGTTCATTGAGTATGTTTGAAGCATGTAGCTGATTAGGCCATACTCTTATACCTCTTATACTACATATATGCTCTTATACCTATGAGTTATATTGTGATTGTCCATAATTTTATACCTCTTATACTACATATATGCTCTTATTCCTACGAGTTATAATGATGCATGAACTAATATTAGTATGTGTATGAACCTGCTTAGTGCTACTTGCCTTAATCAGTGAAGTATAGTGGTGGGTTTATGATGCTATCAGCACAAGTTTTATATCAATTTAGGAATATGCTTGTATATACGAATAAGTTGTCTACTTGATATATAGCATGTTCTGTATCACTTGAATATACATATGTATAGTAATAAATTGTCTACTTTGTATTAAAAAAAGAAAATGATGCAAGGGACATAATGTGCGAATAGTAACCAAGGAGGGTCTTGATGCTAAACAAATAGTGGAGTTGGATGGTGTCAATTATTCTTGAGGCATCAAAGGCAAATTGAAGATCAAATGATTGGTAATCAATTTGTTCTTCGATTAGCCTTTCATGCCTCTCCAGTACTTCACACTATCCAACTCTAATGTTTGTTTAGCATGCACACCTCCTTAGATGCTATTCACACATCATGTCCCCTTGCACGCTATTCGCACATCATCTGCCCCCTGCCTGCTCTTGAGTCCATCTTCTAATAGTTGAAACATAACCTGCCATGTTGTTGATGTAGTGCCACTACGCCAAAACCCCATTCGGACGACGGTGTCAACCCGCGAGATATAAATCTGTCACGGGGCTCGCTGCCATCTGTTGCCCCTTCAGACGATGGTTAGGTTCTGTCATGTGATGATGTGACATATGACATTTTCCTATCTGCGTACTGTCATATTAATCTTTGTTACGATGCAACTAATTTATTATTACCGTCACCTTTAATGTCATCACAAGACATACTAATAATTAAAACCGTCAAGTTTACGTGTGGGAATTTGGCATATTCAATTTGCGATGACAGTTCGTATAATAATTTTTGCCATCGTATCTTGTTTTAGATAGCATAGGTCTTAATCAATCATGTCAAAGGATCTATTTTCAGATGACAGATTCGTTTATTTTAATGTCTTTTTATTGTTCTTTATATGACATTTTTTAAAATTAAAATGTCACTTTTTGCCTTCTTCTCTGTATGGATTTCTGGTTTTTACCTGAATAATTAACACACTTGAATATGAACATGAAATTTTGTATAACAATGGTTTTAATTTTATTGGATATCAATACTCATAATCTGTTTACATTTAACATACATTCTTGAATTAAAACTAAAAAAAAATTAACCAATACATATCCAAATTCTGAAACAAATCAATCAATTCATATATCCATATCTTGGAGTCATTATTAGGCCTATAATCCCAAAGTCTTGATATCTGCAAAACCCAATGCATGTCATTAATATATAGCATCATTACATATAACCCTAACCGCACTAATTAAGACTCTTCCCCTTTCACGACCTTTCACTTAGCCACCACTATCATATCACTGTAAATAACAAGCATATCACAATCGTTCAGTGTCCATTCAACCTAGAAAACTTATATTATACAATGGATCACCTTGCGCTTGTTCAACAACGGATAATTGCTAAGATGGAGAAACTGTACATTGAGAGCCCAGGTTGGCTTCTGGCCATTGATGGTATGTCAATCCATATGTTGTTCTTCAACTGTTCCTGGTTTCTTCTATTTACTTGTAATGATTCTTCTTATATTAGATGATAACATGTCCTCTGGATGATAACTTCTTCAAATGGTCGATCAGAATAAAAGGCCCCCAATACACCCCATATGAAAGGGGTGTATTTGAAATCAGAATCAAATACCCTCCAGATTTCCCAAACAGACCTCCAACAGTAATATTAACTTATCTTCTTAAGATATATGAACCTACATGACATTATATACACACACTAATCAATGTCTCTTCTTATTCTCAGTCTCGCTTCCGGAATAAGGTTTATTATCCTAACGTGGCTCCTCAGGGGATGATTCATTTTCCCCGTCTCCTTACTCACCCTCCCTTTCTCACTGGCACGGTTGATATATGCCACCATTTATCTATTTCATTTGATCAACACTTAATCATGTTTGTGATCTAATTATTCTATGCATTTTGTAGCTGTTGTGGCACATATATGATCTACTACTACAGCCCCACATTGAGGCACCATATCCTGGGCAAGAAGCGGCTACTGAGCAATACCTCAGCAACAGGGAAGTGTATGATGTGCTCGCCTGGATGGACTGAGCAGTATGCAAGGTGGATATGAGGGTGTCCAGATCTCCTAAAATATCTTGACTAAGAGAAAGGAGAATCGAAAGGCAATGTGAGCTCCAAATGTGGTTGTCATTCCAATTCCAAATTTCCTTTCTCTAGTCAAAATAGTTAAGAAGCTTTGGACCTTCAATTACAACCGAAAGGCAACACTCATCCCCCCTTTTGTAATATAACGTAGAGCTTTGCTATTCAGTTCGTATGTATATGTATATTCAAGTCATATCAAAAGACATCAGTTCGTATGTATATGTATATTGACCCTTTTACAATGTTCCTCCCACTTGGATTGTACTCGTTGAACAATGAACTTGGTAATGAGGTTTATGATGCTGTCACCATAAGGGGCTCCCTTTATGCTGAATGCATCATAAACTTATCACCATGCTGAATGCTTTTGTTTACGATAACAAGACAAGTGAAAAGGAACATCGTAAGAGTATTCTCATATCACAATGAACATTCATATTGTTAGACTATGCCTAATGATGCTACATGCCCAATGAACATTCATACACATACTCAATCAGTCTAGCTTCCTAAACAGAACATAACACAAGCCAATATGTGCTTCATACACATACTCAATCAGTTTTAGCAGTATAGCTCATAGGTATAAGAGTATTCCCATGAGTTCTAGCTTCCTAAACAGTTGTATAGCAATGCACATACCGATAAGTTCTAGCAATATAACTCACATTCATACCAATCACTTCATGCATGGTTAAGGTATTCAAGCAAGCAGTTAATAGCAATGCACATACATAACCCTTTACAATGTTCCTCCCACTTGGATTGTACTCGTTGAAAAGTGAGCACGGTCTCAACAATTTTTTATTGGCCAGGAAAAGGCCCCTCAATGAAGGGCTTTATCTGTATTCTATAAATATGCCACAGTAGCTAGAAAATGCACAGATAAATTAGACCCCAAACATGCATATATAGATTAGACCCCAAACACGCATAGATAGATTAGACCCCAAGCATAGACAAATTCATAGATTTATAGCATCATCTTATCGTGGCAGCAGGAAAGAAAGGGCAAGCAAGTAGCTAGGGAAGAGATACATTCCCCGAAGGGCTGATATTAGGATGATAAATCCTAGTCCTGAATATGAACTGAGAATAATAGTAATTTCATGAGTGTATATGCATATATATGAACTGATTACAATGTATTAATAAGTTCGTGTTCTTACAACTGGAGGTGTGGAGGGAAACTCAATAGGGAAGTTGATATCAACTCTGTATACACCTCCTTCATAAGGGGTGTTTAGAGGGCCCTTCATTATGATAGACCATTGCAGATGGTCACCGTTCTCAGAACCTGCATATATATAGCAGCAAGCGTACATGAGTTAGTCGAAATAGAAAAGGAAGAACAATGCACAGCTTCTAGGTGAGTAAGATACATATCTGAAATATTAAGAAGCCATTTGGGTGACTCCTGTCGGAGTTTGGTAAACTCCAACTCAACATGATGATGAAGGTGCCTAAGATTATAATTAGGGTACATATACTGTTCGGTTATGGACTTTTGAAGAATGTGGTAAAAGCTTCATATTTATACTGTGGGTGGGTAAGTGAAAGGTCTATAAAAGGGAAATGGTAAATGAGTTATTAGGTCTCAAGAGTTTCTGTACGTAATATGAAATGCATTTAGTTTTGCAGATATCAAGACTTGGAGATTGTAGGCTTAATAATGACTTTATAAGATATGTCGATCAAGTTATTGATTTTGTTTCCAACACTACGCCAAATTGGCCAATTCGATATGTATTGCTTTTTTTCTGATATTAATTACATTCATAAGTTTATCTGTACAAATGTAAACATATTATGAGCATTGGTCTCCAATAAATTTAAAATCATTGATATACAGAATTTCATGTTCATTTGAGTATGTTTCATTATTCAGGTAAAAACCAGAAATTTATTCGAAGAAGAAGGCAAAGAGTGACGTTTTATTTTTTAAAAAAATGTCATCAAAACAACAATATGAAGACATTAAAATAAACGAATTTGTCATCTGAAAATAAATCTATTGACATGATTGATTAAGACTTTTGCCATCTGAAACAAGCTACAATGATAAAAATTATTATATAAACTGTCATCGCAAATATCAATATGTCAATTTCTCATATATCTACTTGATATTTTTAATTATTAGTATGTCATGCGATGACATTAAAGGTCACTGTCCGCTTCCTTTCCTTGTCCACCCACTATTTCGTCACCCTCCCCTTCTCTACTTACTCTTATTCCTGCTACAATTCCTCTTATTCCTTCCCCAACTACTTCCTCCTTACCTTCTTCTAAGTCCACTTTCTTATCTTCTCCTCCTCTTCCTTTAGCCTATTCCCCTTCCTCACATGTTGATTTCCCTCCTCCTCCTCTTCCTCATATTTCTCATTCTATTTGTCCTCCTCGTAGTCATTTTGGTCGACCCCTCAAGACTCCATCTTGGCTTTAAGATTTTGTAGCCCATACTACTACCTTCATTTCAAATTGTTCTCATGTTCCTATTTTACCATCCTATAGCCCTTACTATTTTACTTTTCTCACAACCATCGATGTTTGTATTGAACACATTCCGTATAATCAGCCTTGTTTTGATCCTCAATCGGTCAAAGTTATGACTTGAATTAATGACTTTAAAAGATAATCATACTTGGGAACTTACATCTTTATCCAAGGATAAGACAATCATCTCCACTCGTTGGGTTTTTCGTATTAAATATAACCCTGCTCGTCTTGTAGCTTATGGTTATGACCAAATTCATGGTATTGGTTATCTTGAGAGTTTTTTTCTCTTGTTTTGCTAAAGTCGTTACCGTCCATCTTAACATTGCCCTTCCTGCTACTAAAGTTTGGCCCGTTCATCAAATTGATATTAATAACACTTATCTCCATGGTATTGTTGATGAGGACATTTACCTTCGCCCTCTCACTGGATATCTTAAAGATCAACCTGGTCAGGTTTGCAAATTGACCAAATCTCTCTATCGTCTCAAACAAGTCGATTGTCAATGCAATAAGGAGTTCACATCTTTGATTCTAGCTTATGGTTTCACCCAAGCCTCTTGTGATCATTTTCTTTTTACTTGTCCTTATTCATATCTTGTCCTTATTCTTTATGTTGATCATATTCTCCTTATTGGGAGTTTTGATACTGAGATTCATCTCGTTAAACAATATTTACATTCTCTTTTTACTATTAAGGACCTCGGTCCTACAAAATATTTTCTCGATATTAAGCATGCTCATGATCGACGTGGTATTTTTCTTTCTTAATGAAAATACATTTCAGATTTACTACTTGTTATCGGCCTAATACAACTTATTCCTCGCCTTGTCCTATGGAAGCCTCGTTTGATTTTGATCCTTCTTTTGGTACTCCTCTTGCTTTCCCTAATCAATATCGGCATTTGATCGGACGATTTCTTTATTGAAATTTTACTCGTCGTGACATTAGCTTTGATGTACAATAGCTTAGCCAATATATGCAACAACATCATACTTATCATCTTGATGATGTTTATTATCTTCTACGCCAAATAGCCTCTTAAATGACGGTTAAAAACTGTCGTCCTGCAAGAGAAAAAACTTTCACGGGACTCGTTGTCGTTTGATGCACCTTCAGACGACGGTTGGATATTAGCCTAATTGTGGGAAGTCATATTACTCATGTTACAATGACAACTTTTTTTATCATAAGGAATAAAGGAAGAATGAAGAAATCGCAAAGAGATAGTAGAAGAAGGATGAGAAGACGAAATAGTGGAATAATGAGATATGGATTCTTTGAAAATAACATCATTAGGAATAGTAATAGTACGAGTAAGAGGATTAAAAATCTTATAGGCCTTATGATCTAAGGCATAGCCTAAGAAAATTAAAAAAAAAACATATAACTTATCGCGAGAATGAGTAAGATTTAAAAAGTAACATTCGCACCCAATTTTTTTAATAAAATGGTACTGAGGATATTTATTATGTAAAAGTTGATAGGGTGATTTTAATAAGGCCTTGGCCTAAAAACACTTAGGTAAAGAGGCATGGATAATAACATCCGAGTTATTTCCAACAAAAGGTGATGTTTACACTCAAAAATGCCATTTTGTTGACACTAGAAGGAAATGAAATTCGTCACTATATACATTACATTTATGGCAGATAAATATTACACCTCAAATATCAAGCTTTTAGTGGCGAATTTTAAAATTGCCACATAAAGTAATGTATTAGTGGTGAATTCATTAAATCTCCCATATCATACAATATATTGGGGGGAATTTTTTTGTCTGTCACAAAAATATTAAGCAAATAGTGGGGACCTTAATTAAATTTCCACAAATCAATGAAAAATAAAGGGCACCAAACCAAAACTTATTTGGCGCCTGTAATTATAAAAATCCTCTAAAAACCCTTCATTTTCTTTCTGCCATATATCCTGTAAACCGTAATTTATCTAAATATGCATTCTTCAAATTTATACGGCTCTAAACTTGGGTGCTGATTTCCACTCGTTCTTTGGTGTTTTTGAGTGCCGTGAAATTCTTCTTCCTTTGCAATTATGTGTGTTGGCTTTCATAGACTTGATTGTTTATTAGATGAGTTTTCATGCTTTTATTGAATTTCTCTAGTTTAGAATCACTTTCACGGGCTTTGAGTTTTCATATAATTATCTAATTCATTTTTGGAAGCATATGTTCAAATTTAGGTGTTTAATTGTTTTTTTCATGGTTTTGGAACAGCAACCAGTAAATATTCCTTAGTTTTCTCAACTTTTGGATACATAGGGTTTGATTCAATTCTTTTACTGCTGCATGTGTTCTTCATTCCAAAGTTCGTAACATCTCTCCCTCTTTCTCTTTCTGCATATAAACACATAATGTTTGCTGAAATATACGTTTGTTTGTGATTTAGGAATTTGATTCCATGATCATTTCGAATTTGTTTAACATAAGTATTAAACTCGTTTTTTCAACTAAAGTGATAAAAGAAATAAGAAAACAACGAGCACCATTAAGTGAAGGTAATTTGTAAGGTCCCAATAAGTGAATATGTAACAATTGAATGCAGCAGTATTGGAAATAAATGTGTATGAAAAGGATAACTGGTGTTGTTGACGAAAACATTATAGTCCATTTTAAGGGTAACAAAAGAAAGTCCAGGTATATGATGAAGTTTAGCAAGCGAAGCATGCCCTAGTCCATGGTGCCATATGTTGCCTAAATCTGTACTAATTACAATATTAGAAAGAGGTAAAACAGATGAAACAACTACATTATTACATAAATAAACATCAAAATCAAAAAGACATGGAAGTAAGATAATAAAGTCTTCCATGAAAGAAACTAACATCCAAAATATGTTTAGAACTGCAGGCTTGAAAACAAACAGTAGCAGAAAACGGAATCATTTATTGTGAATAGATAATAGATGATGAGGAAAGTGGGAATTGTAGAAATGTGGAATGAATCTTATTGATTTGAACTAGTATATCAGAAAAGATAACAGAGAATGACTTCATGAGGAGCTATTTATACAGAAAAATGAGGAAACTAAAGTTGTTACAAGTTGTTATAGCATAACAGAAAAAAGAAATAATCTGGTGTGAACTAGGTTGTATATGATGTGGCATAGTTGCTAACAGCCCCCCCTCAAGATGGATCTTGGAAGAGTTGCACAAGACCCATCTTGGACAGAACAGGAAGCATGTGATTGTGACTGAGTGGTTTTGTAAAAATGTCTGCGAGTTGTTCATAAGTAGAGACATGAGTAAGATCAATAAAACCTTCCTCTACACATTGTCTAGCAAAGTGGCAGTCGATCTCCACATGCTTGACTTTGTCATGGAAGACGGGGTTGCGAGCAATGGCGATAGCTGACTGACTATCACATGAGAGTGTGATAGGAAACTGCAAATCAACCAGGAAGTCCTTTAGAAGATTTGAGAGCCATTTTAATTCACAACATGTAGCGGCAATGCTGTGATATTCAGCCTCTGCTGAAGATTTGCTTGCAACAGATTGTTTTTTAGTCTTCCAGGAAATCATGGAGGAGCCATAGAAAATGCAGTAGCCAGTGAGTGATCGACGAGTTTTCTGACAACCTCCCTAGTCAAAGTCACAAAAGGCTAAAATTTTATTGAAAGCATTGGATGAATAGAGTAGACCATAGTCTAAAGTTCCCTTCAAGTATCGCAAAACATGTAAGCCTGCATTGAAATGATGCTCACAAGGGGAAGTCATGAATTGACTTAATTGTTGAACCGAATAGGCGACATCAGGCCTGGAGAATCCCAAGTATAGAGAAGTTTGCCAACTAGTTTTCTGTATTTGTCAGGTTCAAGAAGCAAAGTGCCTGGATCAGTAAGAACGACACCGGATGGCAAAGGGCTAGATGCGGGGTGAGCTTCATTTAGGCCTGTGTCTTTAAGCATATCAACAATGTATTTAACCTGTGATAAAAGGAGACCTTCAGAAGATCTGGCTATTTCGATGCCTAAAAAATACTTGACTTGGCCAAGATCTTTTATGGTGAAGAGATCATGCAAATATTCTTTCACTGCTGTATAGAAGGATGATTGCCAGTAATTAGAATATCATCAACATAGATGATAAGAGCCAGAAAATCATCTTCGCTAGCTTTGATAAAAAGACAATGGTCATTGACAGATCTATGGAAACCATACAACAGCAATTTTGAAGATATTTCTTTGTGCCAAGCTCTGCCAGCCTGTTTAAGGCCATAAAGGCTCTTGACAAGTTTACAAACCATGCCAGGAGAAGCTTTTAAATATCCTTGAGGAGGCAACAAATAGATTTCTTCATCAATTGTTCCGTGAAGGTAGGCGTTGTTAACATCTATTTGATGTATCTCCCAATTCCTGCAAGCTACAATACACAAATACAATCGAACAGTCACAGTTCGGGCAATAGGACTAAATGATTCATGAAAGTCAATTCCGTATATCTGAGTAAAGCCTTTAGCCACAAGCTTAGCCTTGTATCTGTCAACATCACCATTTTGCTTGTATTTGATCCTGAAAACCCACTTAGAGGGTAATGGCTTCTTTCCTGGTGGTAAAGAAGTTAGGAGCCATGTGTTATTTTGTTCAAGAGCGTCTAGTTCTTCATTCATAGCCCGTACCCAAGCAGGATTAGAGGCAGCTTCCTGATAATTTTTCGGTTCTTTCTGTTTTGTAAGTTGCAAAACAAAAGCCTTATGTGATGGAGAAAAAGTGGTGATAGGGAAAGGTGAAGCACTATGAAGTGCAAAATCTTTGAACCAAGAGGGAGCTTTGCTCACTCTAGTGGATCTGCGAGCTGGTTCCTGAACCAGAGTAAGAGAAGTAGAAACTGTGTCAAGAAGTATGGGTGTAGAGAGTTGGTCATCAAGAAGAATAACAGGGTCTGAGTCTGAATAAGAAGAAAAAATGATAGGGTCTATAGATTCAAGGGATTGTGCATATGAAGTTTGTTTGAAAGGAAAAAGATGTTCATGAAAAATGACATCTCGAGAGGTAATAATCTGTTTTGAATCAAGATCATAGATCTTATAGCCCTTCTTGCCTGGGGTAAAACCAAGGAAAATTCCTTTGAGAGCTTTTGGTGCTAACTTATCTATCATAGGCAAAACTTTATTATAACACAAGCAACCAAAAACGTGATAGATACTGTAATCAACATTCGTACCATAAAATTTGTGATGTGGTGTTTCCCAGTGTAGAATGCGGCTTGGTAAGACATTAATAATAGAAGCAGCTAGCAAAACAGCCTCTCCCCAAAAAGTAATAGGTAATGCAGCATGAAACATGAGAGCCCGAGTGATTTCCAACAAGTGCCTATGTTTTCTCTCCACTATGCCATTTTGCTGTGGAGTGTAGGAACATGTGGTTTGGTGCAGAATGCCATTAGCCCTGAAAAGTTCTGCACAAGTCTTATTAACAAATTCACCGCCATTGTCACTCCTCAACTTCTGCACTGGTGTTTTAAACTGTGTAGCTGCAATTTTGAAGAAAGTCTCAAGGGCTTTGAACACCCCAGTTTTGGATTTCAACAAAATAATCCAAGTAACCCTGCTGTAATCGTCTACCAAAGTGAGAAAAAACCGAGCACCAGTATGAGTAGGCACCTGATAAGGACCCCAAACATCTACATGTAACAATTGGAAGATGCCTGTAGTCTTAATCTCACTGTGGTGAAAAGAGAATCGGTGCATCTTGGCACTGGGGCAGGTTTCACAATCTGCTGAGCTACAAACAATGTCAATAGGCTCTATATGACTGAGAGCGTCAAAGGAGGCATGACCCAGCCTGAGATGCCAAATATCTGTTGTGGTAGTGGGATTATTTGTGGTTAGGTTGCATTTTTGAACTCTTGCAAGTACAGAAGGAGAAAATGAGGACCTGTCAAGTAAGTACAAACCATCCACCAACCAGGCTACAACTATCAACTGGTGAGAAGAAATGAGATGCAAATAGCAGTAATTTGCAGAAAAGTATATCGCAATCCCGGTTTGTTTGAGTAATTGACCTACAGACAATAAATTGTACTTGAAACCAGGTAAGTACAAGACATTTGTAAGTGTCAAATGAGGATGCAAATGTACTGTGCCTGTGTGTTTAACAATCTGAGAAGAACCATCAGGAAGTGAAACTGACTGACATTGTGACAAAGGAGTTAGTTCAGTAATCCAATTTGCACCTGAACACATGTGTGTGGTTGCACCACTATCCACAATCCAGTAATCTGTAGAAGAAGCTTCAAAATTTGTGATTAATTTCACATTTCCTGAAAAACCTGCAAAAGTGTTGAAGTCCTGTAAAGGAGATTCCAAACTGCTAGAGGCATTCTTTTCTTTTATCATTTTATACATTTCATGAACCATTTTCTTCATATCACGAGGATTGAAGTCATCATCCGAATCAGTATTTTCACTAGGATTATATCCTGTGGAAACTGCATTTGCCTTAGCTCCTTTTCCTGAAGCTTTCTTGTTTTTGCCCTTTGGATCTTTCCACCATTCCGGATAACCAATGAGCTTGAAACAAGTAGCTTTAGTGTGTCCAGAACAATCGCAATGATCACAAAATTTATCTTCATTGTCCTTTTTAACTTTAGGCCTATCTTTGTTGTCAGATTGCTTCAATGGTGGAGCCTTGCTAAAACTGGCAATCTCAACATTTTGATCACATGAAACTTCATTTTGCTTTTCAATTCTGAGTATCATAGAAAAAGCTTTACTGATATCTGGTAAAGGATCCATTAACAAAATCTGGCCTCTAACATGATCGTATTGATGGTTTAAGCCCATAAGAAATTGTAATAATCGATCTTCCTCTGTCATGTCAGCCATTCTCTTAAAAGCTTGACAAGTACAAGTGCGCATAGCATCACAATAACATTTAGGGATTGGACGCAACATAGACAATTCATCTCAATATCGATTCAATTTGTTGAAATAGATCATGATTGAGAGGTTCTTGTTGAAATAGGCTGATTTCTCTCTTCAATTTGTACAGCATCGGACCATTACTTGCACCAAATCTTTTCCCTAATTCTTTCCACAGATCCCTAGCGGAAGCAATAGTCAGGAAGCCTTTAGCGACTTCTTTTGAAACTGTATTTACGATCCAAGAAGAGACAAGACAGTCGTATTTCTTCCATTTTCGGAATGCTGGAGTTCCTGCAATCGACATTTCTTCATCGTCGAGGATGAATCTGAGCATTTCTTTGGCAGTTAATACTCGGATCATAGCACTACTCCATGATAAGTAGTTTGTGCTGGTAAGTTGAATATTGATTAGCACAAGACCTGGATTCTCTGATGAAGATGGAGTTGTCTGAATCCCGAAAGGATTCACATTATCGTTCGTCATCTCGACTTCCTCTGCAAATGGATCTCCAGCATTGATTTCATTTGCTCGTCTTCTTCGCTGCATTGTAACAATCGATTTTCAATAGATCTAGTGAAGCTCTGATACCATGTAGAAATGTGGAATGAATCTTATTGATTTGAACTAGTATATCAGAAAAGATAACAGAGAATGACTCCATGAGGAGCTATTTATACAGAAAAATGAGGAAACTAAAGTTGTTACAAGTTGTTACAGCATAACAGAAAAAAGAAATAATCTGGTGTGAACTAGGTTGTATATGATGTGGCATAGTTGCTAACAGGAATGTGAGGATATGATTAAGATCAAATCTTGGACTAATATGAACAGTTCCAACATGTTAAATAACATTTTTATCGTAAATGCACCAAATTGTTGGTAGTGATAGAATGGTAATTAGAAAATTGAGTAATATTATTACTCATACGGGAAGTAGCCTTAGTATCAATAATCCATATAGAAATATTAGAAGAGAAATTATGAAAACGAGTAGGAATGTTCATAATAGTAGCATTAGAACAGAAGGAGGGAGAAGAAATACCTACAAATCCAGAAAGGTTGCCTAACCGAGAAACACGAGTACATAATGGCCTTTAGTGACGCCTCGTTGGCAATGGTTTGTAAACAAAATGGATGCCAAAGATCTTGAGGGTTGGTTTTTTAAAAAACCGACCCCAAAAAAAGTTTATTGACAATGGTTTGTTTAAAAACCGGCGCGAAGGACTTTTGCCATCGGTATTATTAGAAACCGTTGCCAATAGTGTTATTATTAGGGTCGTTTTTTCAATAACCGATCCAAAGAAATTTATTAGTTCAGGCAGTTACCCAGTTCCAATAGTTCACTTACCCAATTTCAGCATCTTCGTCTTCATCAATTCTTCCGACTCGTTCCGGTTTGTCTTCTGTTTCTGGGTAAATAAATCTATAACCATATACTCAAACAAATCCATAACCTACTTCAAATTCAGGTATTCAATCTCTCTTTCTTGTCTAATTTCTTCCTTCGTGTTCCAATTTCTCAAGCTTAAAGAAGACACAAACTTCTAAAAAATAATTACTGCTGCTAATTCAGTTTTCAGTTTTCTTTAGGTCCTTTCTTTACTAATTCCTTTTGCTATTTCGGATTACATTAGTTTTGTTTTCTTTGTGGCGGTAACTAAAGAACAACTCTCAATGTGAGTAGAATTCACATACTTCCGTTTTTCAATTAGTTATATTGTTACAACTTATAAATGGGCATTTTGAATTTGTCCGATCTGTATGTGTCAGTTTTATGTAGATTTTATCCTAGTTATATTAGTGGGATGTCGGTTTTATAGAGGAGACTCTGCTGAATTTTTGTAAAACTTATAAATGAATAATATATTGTACCTACATATGATGATGAAAACTTATAATTTACTAATTTATTCAATTAAAATTCCAAACACGTAGTGCTCTCAACAACTTGGATCAGTTGCATGTGGATATTATGTGATGCGGTACATGTTGGAAATACTTTTGCATTATGATGATATAGTGCGAATCTTATACAGGTAAGTTAAATTTGAAATTTTAATGAAATATTTATGTTTCTCACTTTGGAATATTTTTAATTTATATTTTTCCTTTTTTCTATTTTTAAGGACTTTGCAAGAACTGAACATATACCGAGAATGAGATTCACGAGGTTTTAGATATATGGACAAAGTATTTTGTAAGGACAATTATGAGTTAGATAAAAAAAATTGTATATTTCAGAGACAAAATTTTGATACTATGTATATATGTGCAGTCTATTTTGATGCATTGGAGAAATTTGCTTCAAGTACTACACCAAAACAAAGTTGATACAAAGTGAATGTGAATGGAGAAGTTAATTTATATGTTAATATTGTTTAGTAACTTTTAAAATTTTTTAAATCATATCTAATTATTATATTTATTACAAATAATAAATTTTTAAAAAAATTATTACTGATATGGGTTTGATAATTATATTCAGCTATAATTTTAGAAAGATAATATTGGCTAATATATTACAATGGTAGCGGTTTTATTACTTGTATTAACATTGGCTTTTATGCTTAAACTGTTGCCAAAGGTAAGAAGAATGACAACGCTTTTAGGGTAATAATCGTTGCCAATGTTCATTGGCAACAATTTAAACAGAAAAATCATTGCCAGTGATCTATGCCAACTTCCAAGTTTCTTTGGCAACGATTTTAGTAGACAATTGTTGCCAAAAATTTAACTTTGGCAACAGTTTTATAAGAAGAATTGTTGCCATAAATTTTTGGCAACGATTTTAATAAACAACCGTTGCCGAATATCTTACCATTGGCATCAGATTTACAAGAGAAAACGCCATTGGCACTTCAGATACACTCGTTGGAGTGGTCTTTGGAATCAAACGCTTTTTTTCATCAAAAATTTGAAACTAAACATCTCATAATATCCACATGCATTTAGTTATAAGTTTATTTTTTAATATAAATATATTTACTACACTAAGGCCGATCCTGAAATTTCGAAGGCCTAAAACAAAGTAGTAAATGATGGCCCTAATAAATAAATACAAGTAAAACAATAAAGTAAAAAAAATTAATTATGTAACAAAAAAATTACTTAAAATGACACCTTTTTATTACAATTATTCAAAAAAGAGATCTAAAAAACATCAATTACATATAAAAAAAATTATTTCGCATTAAATACCCACTTATTCATACAAAACATTATCTACAACCATTTCTAGATAGAGAATCACTAAAAATAATGTCTACATAATAAGGTCTAGCATATTTCTCTCAATACATAAAATTTCTAAACCATTTAACAGTTCTTGCGTTGTTGATGATGTGAAATGGTTTTTCAATAATTCTAACTTCGAAAAAATTCTTTCAGCAGATACAACGGTCACTTGATTAGAAAAACAACTAAAATATTTGGATAATAATAATCTACTTCTTTGAAAAATTCGGTAATTTCAAATGCTTACATTAACAATCTTGGCAAAATCATTTGTAACGCTATCATTTATGAAAAAATGTTATCTGCATGAATTATTGTAAAAATATGTATTTATAAATTTATCTGTTTGGATTGTTTAGACTTATGAATTATATTTATTCTCGGAGATTCTATTTATGTATTCCTTTTTTTTATAAAATTTTTATTTTTGGGTCCCTTGTGCCTAGATGTGTACATGCAACCATATATTTAAGCCTAAAATTATTTTCGTAACCATTTCAACTTTTATGACTTAATTTTTGTGTATTTAAAAAAATATATATATTTTTTAGTTCCTCCATCCTTGAGCCCTAGAAAGATGCCCTTCCTGCCCATGCCTAAAAACGAAGTGTTGGACGTGATGGATTTGGTCATATGCCCGGTCAAGCTGAACCTGATATAAATATAATTCGGACTAGACTGGAGTTAAATAATGTAATTTAGTATAAACTCTAGTTAAGCACGACTAGTCCAATGAATGAACAAATCTACTAATGCAATACCTAAATATTTGGACTTTAGGTTCATTTAAATTCCAATCAAAGCTTTGTGTCGACAAAAAAAAATTCCAATGAAATTATTTTAGTTATTTCTTAGATCCTTGGACATTTCTGAGATATTCATGTTACATAGAAGTCTTTTAAATATTAAACATTACTTTAGTTACTTCTTAGAATTTCATTGAAGATCTCTTAGATATTCATATGTTGAGAAATGTGATTTTCAATTCAATTTGATTTTTCATTATTTGTTCATTTACTTCATTTTGACATTTTATTTTCTTAATTAATCTAATTTATTTTCTCTCTATATTTTTAGATTTTTCATACAAATCACAGTACAAAAAAATAAAATAAAAGAAGACAAAAACAGCTTAAATTATCCTCATTTTGATTCATTCACTAGATTAAGATTATATTCTTACACAATGCAACAACAACAACGCTTTATTTCCAAAATGATTCGGGGTCGGCTAACATGAACCATTATATAAAACGGTAAAATCAAGTTGTGTCAGAGACACAAATTCTCTCCCTCCACTCTTTCCTATCCACTACCATATTTTCCTCAATCCCCAATAAACTAACATCACTCTCGATCACCCTCCTCCAAGTTTGCTTAGGTTTTCCCCTACCCCTCACCACTACATCCCTTTGCCACTCATGGGGGAGCTCAACACTGAGTTCTTGACTGAATATTTTTGCCAACACCAAAATGGGGGAGTTTGTTGAAACACCTTTCCACATGATTTTGATTTGACAAAATTATTTATGTAATTGATTAAAAATTTTCTAACACATTAAATTTAAATGCTTTGATTTATTCATACTAATGTGTTTGTTCAATGTTGAGTTTATTGTTTATAAGCAATTAAGAAAAATAGCTTAAAGGCCCATAAGTGGAAGTCAAGCCCAAGTTAACACACCAAGACTATTCGGCCCAAGATTTCAAAACGTAGCCGTATCAAGTGAAACGACGACTCAGCATGAAGAAGGATCGAGAAGCCTTCTCTCAATTGCTTCAAGATGAAGCTGCTGAGTGGAACGACAATGAAGTCAGGACAGCGGCAAACAAGAACCAACTTCTAGACAAAGTATTTCTACTTTGGATAAAGTTCAGAAGGCGCAGGAAGCTGTCTCGTGGACTTTGCCGTAAATATCGAAACATTCTGTTTAACGGACGAAAAGCTACCGAGCATTGACAAAGACAGAAGATGCAAGAATCCTATTGGCCAACGACACTGAGCAGTCCTAAGTGACAATGACAGGAATCCGTTTGCCTCCAACGGTTATTTTGAATTTCGAAATAACCGGTGCCTCAAGTGTCACTATATAAAGGCCATTCATTTGCTTCAATTGATGCAGATCTTCAATTAGTCGAAACGCTGACCAAATCCATACTTGAAGTTCTATGAGAAAAGCAAAGCAAATACCTTACACCAATTTCCAATTATTGTGTAAAAGTCTAGAGTAATTCCAATCATCTAAAGTGTCTTAGCCATTGTTGTTAAGGACAAACACTTTATCATTTCTAGAAGAATAGAAAGGAGAGGCTGAGTACTCGGTTATAGTACTCAGCGGTAGATATAGGAGTGAGTAGAGGTATAGAGGAAGGTACTCTTGTATACTCAGCTTCTATTGTAAAAGGTTTCGTGCTCTACCTTTAAAGAGCTCAGTAGAGAATTCAAAAAGCTCGGAACGAGTTCCGGGGACTGGACGTAGGCGGAGAGGCCGAATCAGGATATGTCTGCTGAGTAACATCTTTCTAACCCTTAAACTCCTTTATATTTTTCTTGCTATAAAACTGACTAAGTAATGAACTCACGCTGAGTTGTGCGTACTAAGAAGCTGAGTTCAGGAATAGACTTTAAGTGCTATCTCCTGACTCAAGGTAAGAAACAGACTTAGTCACAAGTTGACTAAGCTTGTGTCTTAAACTACTTAGCGCCGATGTGTTAAACCTTTTCTTAAGAAAAGAAGTCAGCCTTAACGAACAAAATTTTAAATAGTTCCTATCCCCCCTTAGAACTATTCTTGTTACGTTATAAGGGACCAACAACCTGGTCACTAACCGATCAAATGATCTAAACCTTTCAATCACCTTTACTTGTGTTATGTTTTTAGGATAAAATAAAATCCAGGTATCGAAGTGTGAATCATGGTAAAGTTCGGGTACCATTAATGTAATTAACTCATGAAACTCGCGTTGACCGGTCATAACCGGTAAAAATATACTAAATTGTCTGGTCATCGTTACTTCGGGTATGTTTTTGGGACAAAATGTAATCTAAGTACCAAAGTGTAAACTATGTAAAATTCAGGTACCATTGGTGTAGTTTACCCCAAAATAAAAGAAGCATTGGAAGATGAATAAATAGATAAAACTTCTTTTAAAGGAAAAACAATAGATCAAACTAAGTTAAAATAGCAAGGACTTTAATTGTATTATGGTTTTTTTTTCTGATTACAACATTGTACATGCAAATTAACATGCATACGAAAATAAAAAAATAAAATAAAATTAATTGAAATCTATACCGATACATTTTCAAGTATTTTTTTAGCGCATTTTTTTATTCATGCGTTTTTTTATTGCTCATGAGAACTTATGGTCTCCGTCCAATGAATCTTAAGATGAGACTTCTAGAACTTTAATCTTTTCATTGATCATCCCTCAGTGAGATGGGATGCATCACCCTTTAGTTGGTTAAGTCCGTTGTAGCCGATCCACCATAAAACTTCTCATCGTGAATTCATTAATTAATAACCGAACGGACTAGGTGCTGGTGCTCCGAAATAACCCATAGAGCTAGGACTTGGTGCTTCAGCGGTATTGGGTGTTGGTGCTTGAGAAGCAGTATTGGTTGTTGGTGCTTCATCGGTATTGGTTGTTGGTGTTTGAGAAGCACTATTGGTTGTTGGTGCTTCAACGGTATTGGTTGTTGGTGTTTGAGAAGCACTATTGGTTGTTGGTGCTTGAGAAGCACTATTGGTTGTTGGTGCTTCAGCGGTATTGGTTGTTGGTGTTTGAGAAGCACTATTGGTTGTTGGTGCTTCAGCGGCATTGGTTGTTGGTGTTTGAGAAGCACTATTGGTTGTTGGTGCTTGAGAAGCACTATTGGTTGCTGGTGCTTCAGCGGTATTGGTTGTTGGTGTTTGAGAAGCACTATTGGTTGTTGGTGCTTCCGCAGTATTAGTTGATGGAGTTTTCTCACTCTCTTTCTCTGTTTCACCGCTCTTTTCTTTCTCATCCTCCTTCTCTTTCTCCTTTTCTTTCTCCTTTTCTTTTTCGTCCTTCTTCTTCTGTTTCTTCTCATCTTCTTTTTCTTTTTCATCCTTCTTCTTTTGTTTCTTCTCAGCTTCTTTTTCTTTCTCATCCTTCTCCTTCTGTTTCTTCTCCTTTTCTTTTTCCTTCTCCTCCTTTTCCTTCTCCTCCTTTTCCTTCTCTTTTTCCTTCTCTTTCTCCTCCTTCTCCTTCTCTTTCTCCTTCTTCTCTTTCTCTTTTTGTTTCTCCTCTTTCTCTTTCTCCTTTTCTTTCTTCTCCTTCTCTTTCTCCTTTTCTTTTTCTTTCTTCTCCTTTTCTTTCTCCTTCTCTTTCTTCTCCTCCTCCTTTTCTTTCTTTTCCTTCTTCTCTTTCTTTTCCTCCTCCTTTTCTTTCTGCTCTTTTTCCTTCTTTTTTTCTTTTTCCTCCTTTTCCTTCTCTTTCTCTTTCTCCTTCTTCTCCTTCTCCTTCTGTTTTTCTTCCTTCTCCTTCTCCTTTTCCTCCTTTTTCTTCTCTTTCTCTTTCTCCTTCTCCTTCTCCTTTTCCTCCTTCTCCTCCTCATCATCCTCGTCATCCTCATCCTTCTCTTCTTTGTCTTTTTCCTTCTCATTAATCTTCGCATCCTCCTCTTTTTCCTTCTCCTCCTCCTTCCCTGGCTCTGGAGACAAACCTTGTTCCATTGACTCCTTCTGGTCTACGGACCCAGTTGGTGACGCAGTTGGTGACCCAGTTGGTGAACCAGTAGGACTGGATGCACCCAACCATGCTCCAAAACTAGTAGGAGTGCTTGCAGGCGACCCATCATAAGCACTTGGGCTAGGGCTAGGGCTACCAATTAAGTCAGGTAGCCTAGCATCACAAGAAATAAGTAATGCTAAGCACAAGAGAAGAATGGCAAATGCCAAATATCTGTTTTTAAAATCCATATTCCCAATTTTCAATGCCTTTGATATTTACTTCACACTTACTGTTCTATTTCCAATACCTCTCTTTTATACACAGATTTATAAATTTGGAGCAGGAGAATCGATGCTATTTATAGAATGATGCCTAACATTAGCACATGGATATATCTAAATTAGCAATTTGTTTGTTGGTTTGAAAATTTCCTCTCCTAGATTATTGTTTGGTACAAAATTTGCTTTTGTTTTCGGATAATAAATATAGTTGGCTGATAATAAATATAGGATTCTTTTAACTGAAAATATCAATTATTGGCAATTACAATTTATAAAAGTGAACTGAAATGATGATTAGGTGAATTATATTTGTGTAAGTAAATTAGTGGAAAAAAAAAACAAATTTAAATTTATGTTGATTGTATATGTACATATATCCAAGGACAAGTACAACATCCAACTCGACCCAAACATATTAATTCGGTCGAGTCGGATCTGATAGGCAAACCAGTTCACAGAAATATAACATATTATATTGTCCTGAACCGGTGAAAATTCATCCACATGGACGATTCAACCCGTGATCGTAGAAACCCGGACATGAGTTGAAACAGATTTATTTTAAGCTTCAATTAATTTTCTTTTCAAAAAATATTAAAATTATAAATTGGTATTAAAAAATATTATTATTCCTTTCAAAAAAAAACAAATATTATTATTAATAGTATAATTATACTACTAATTTCTTATATATGATATATGTAGGGGTGTTTGTTTTAACTTTTCAGAACAGCGTTTATCGTTTCACTTTAAACCGTAAAAAATATAGTGTTTTTTAGGTTATACAACAACAATATTCAAAAAAAATTATGGAAACATCATTGTTTTGGAGCTTTTCACGAAAAGCTCCGAAAATGAGTTTTACTTGAAAAGTTGTTTATATATATTTGGAATAAATACCAAATTTAACCCTAACATTTTAAGAGACGTGCAGATTTAGTCATAACGTATAAAATGATGCAATTTTAATCCTAACATTTCCAAGCAAGATCAATTTTCGACCTATATTATCGAAAATTAGAAAACCTGGATTGACTAGTATTTAATTGTCACTTCAAACCTTCCAAATATCAATTATGTCTAAGACATTTAGTGTATTACTAATAAAATTACAAAAACCATGTTAAAATACTAAAAACTGAATCTACTACATATAAGTTAATCATAATTCTTTTTTCTCAAACTGTCTAAAATATTTACCGTATTACTAATATAGTTACAAAAAAATATATGAAACTGCTTCAAGTTATCGATAAACTTGTTTGGAAGGTCCGATGTGAGAGTTAAATAATAGCCAAACCAGTTTTTTCAAATTTTCGATAGCGTATAGCTAAAATTGATCTTGCTTTGAGAAGTTAGGATTAAATTTGCATCATTTCATATATTAGGCTAAATATACAGTTCGTTTGAAACGTTAGGGTTACGTTTGGCTATTATCCCTATATATTTGATGTTGACAAACGTACCTTCTAATTTTCAAATATATTTATTTTCTAATATTATTCATATTTCTATAAAATCAATATGGAAAGAACAACATGTACCTCATTTAATAAACTATTATTTTTAACTTTATTTAATTATTTTTATTATTTTTATTAATTTGGATTGTATTTTTTTTTGTTAGACAAGTTCCAAATATAACTTTGAGCTTTCTACGATTTACAAATGAATGTTTGTGATTTTGTTTTGCAAGGAGAGGACCGTTAACAAAATTAAAGAGTTTTTGGTTGACACTATCAGTTTTGACCACTGATAACTTCAAATTAGAATATTCTAATAATTAAATTTGTTTAGTACACTTTTACCATGAAACTACATTTTCGATTTTCCAAAATCGTAATTTTTGGAGCTTTGTCTCTCTAGACGTGTACTTTCTCTCTAAAAAAACACTTAAATGACTTTAAAATAAAAAAATAAAGTTGCTTAGATTATCATTTATTCTTGAAATTTTCTGTTTTGAATTCATAAACATGCACAATTGACAATATGAATCTATAAATTCGCAATTTGGCTAAAAACCATAACTCCAATCCTCTTTTTCCAAAAAAAAAACCATAGACACCAATTTATAAATTAGTGAAACCACATCGACTATATTTGTAATTTATCTTTTTTATTTTTATAATTTATTTATTATTTAATTTAAAATATTTCCACGATAGATAATTTACATATTAGTAGCAACAGTTCATCACAACTAACAACAATAGCAAACAACTAAATACAATAGATAACACAGTATCACCAACCTCTATTAACTAACTGCTGAATCATTAATGCTCTTATATTATAAACGCATTATTTTATTGACATTTCAATTTATTATCTTTTTTTGATTGAAGGCCGATTAGTGAGAGAGTGCAAAAAACAGACATCCCAGCTATGTTGGCACCTCTGAAAATCACAGCAAACCCGAACCAATATTATTAAAGAAGAAAAGAAAAGTTACAAAGAACCAAATACAAAAGTTAAAAACAACAACCATATCAAGCGAAGCGATAAGAACCACGCCCCACAAGATCATACAAAAAAGTCTGGCAACAAAAATCAGGAATTAAATCCCACCATGCAAACTATCAACCATACGACCAAAAGAAGCAAGAGAATTAGCAACCGCATTTCCTTCACGATAAATGTGAGAAATGGCAAATTGCATGGAATCTAATTTTGATAAACAATGAATCCAACTCTGACGAACCACCCAAGGAACAGTAGTCGACTTACTACGCAGCAACAATTGAACAACATAAGTCGAGTCACTCTCTAACTAAAGTTGACGCCAACCTTTGTCAAAAGCCGTATGAATCGCATTAATGGCAGCCTTCAACTCAGCTAAAAAAGTAAAAAAAACGTCAAACGGGCATGCAAAAGCACCAAGGAACATACTATTTGAGGAACGGTAAATACCGCCACAACCCGCAGCACCCGGACTACCCAAAACAGAAGCATCAGTATTAACCTTAGTCCAACCGACTATAGGACGCTGCCAAACCACATGAATAATACGAGGTCCCTTAGTAAATCTTCTATCAATTTTCAATTCCCTAAGAATTTGTAATTCCAAAAAAGAATTCCAACGATCCTGATTTGCCGCTTCACGAAATACGCTCCAAATACGCCGAAGAACCAAAGAAATTATCGGTTTCTCATCATTAAAAATTTGATTGTTCCCTGCTAACCAAAGAGCTCACACAGTGCTAACAATTGCCGCAAACCAAAGTTCAACAATTTGTAAACTAAACCTTTGTTTACTAGTCTCCAAAATCAGAGTTTGGAAATCATCATCCAAAGGCAGACGCCTCCCAAACAAAGCAGAAATACTTCGCCAAACCTCCTGCGAAAAAACACATGTTAGCAAAATATGATCAGCCATCTCCTTATGAAAAAGACACAACGGACATCTAGAAACAATTATTATCTTAGAGTTGTTAATTTGATATCTCAGAATTTATAATATATGAATAATATCATGAGGAATACAATTTGTATTAATATTATAAATATTTTCTTAGGTGTCAGCTATATTTTTTTTAAGAAAAAAAATCATATAAAGCCCATCATACAGCCCGTAATCCACCCACTAAGGCCCAAGACTCACATTTGCTTGCTACTACGAGAACCAGCTTTTCTACACCTGCTATATGCTCAACTGCAGAGGATTCCATACCACCTGCCATACACATCAGCAGTCTTCATTCTTATCCAACAATCAAGGATCCAATGATTGGTACTACAGCCACAATTCCCAAGGGTGATTTGGAGGGCTATGATGAATTTGTGGTGTAACGGTTATTTCAATTTGTCGGCACATGCTTGCCAGCCCATTTCCTTTTGTCTGTCTATTTAAGCTTTGTCTTCTTCCTTTTTGTTTTCAAGAAGAAATCAATACAAGTTTCTTGTTCAATTTTGTCCCTTTATCATTTATTTATCATGGTATCAGAGCGGTAAGTTTCTGCTTACTCTGCATTTTTTTTCCTCCTTTTTTATCATGGCTCGAAATGATAGCCCTTATTTCTTAGCTGCTAATGAGAATCTGGCTCTTGTTTTATGCACATCCCCTTTAAATGGCATGAACTATCACCAATGGTCGAGATCTCTCAAAATGGCTTTAATTTCAAAGAACAAATACGGATTTGTTGATGGTTCGATTCAAGAACCAGATACAGAAGATGGAAATTACAACAACTGGTTGAGGTGTAATAGCATGGTGCTGTCTTGGATTAGCAACTCGGTTTCTTCGCAAATCGCTAAAAGTGTAGTCTGGTTCGATACCGCTGCTGATGTGTGGGAAGATCTCAAGGAGAGATTTTCGCAGGGGGACAATATCAGAATCTCCGAGTTGCAAAAGGAAATACAGTCTTTTTCACAAGGTAATCTCACTATCAATGATTATTACACAAACTTGAAGACCTTGTGGGATGAACTGAGTAATTACAGACCACTCCCAAAGTGTACTTGTATACCTGTATGTCAATGTGATGCTATTAGAAGTTTTAGGTCTTATCAGGATTCAGATCAAGTGATAACTTTTCTGAGAGGATTGAATGGCAATTTTAACATTATTTGTTCCCAAATCTTATTGCAAACACCTTTGCCTGCTATGAACAAAGTTTTTGCTATGGCCATTCAACATGAGAGACACATAAACTCACATAACTCAGATATCACACCTGTTGAGCCTACTGCTTTTGTGGCCGCTCAGACCTTCACGCCTAGATTCAGTCAAAACCAAAACTCGAACTCTTATACTAGAAAACCCTTTAACAGTGCTGGAAAGTCCCCTATTTGTAACTATTGTGGAAAAGATGGTCATCTTGAGACCAGTTGCTTCAAGAAGCACGGTTTCCCTCCTGGTTACACCAGCAGGAATAAAAGGCACCCTGCAAAAACCAATCAAGTTCAGACTCAAACGAATGAGGAATATCAGGAAGATTCATTTGGAGGACAATATTCATGTTATCAAGATGAGAATGATCAAGAGTCTTGTGTTTTTACCAAAAGCCAGTACCAACAAATTTTGAGCCTCCTTCCTGCTAATTCCAAAGCTGTTCAGACACCTGCAGCAAGCTCATCTAGTGCTCACAATGCTGTAGCAAACAACACTCATAAGCTCACTTACACTGGTATGGCTCTATCTACTTTCACAAATAACTTTTCTAGTAATACTTGGATTGTGGACACAGGGGCCACAGACCATGTTGCATGTGATCTGTCATTCTTTAAACATTACAAATTGGTCAATAATTACACTTGTTCAATTACCAAATGACCAAATTGTTCCAGTCACACATATAGGAACCATTCAATTAAGTCCAGATTTGGTCCTCCTTAATGTCTTATTTGTTCCCCAGTTCAAATATAACTTATTGTCTAGTAGTAAACTAACCTTTGGCACAAATCTTTGCTTGTTGTTTACCTCTCAGAACTGTGTGATCCAGGATATGACCCTTCACAAGAGGATTGGATTTGCTAACCTTGTAGAAGGTCTCTATCAGCTCACTGAACCAAAGTTCAACCCTCGTCCGTCTCACCTTTTATCCATCCAAGTCCACAAGTCCTTTCCTCTATGGCATTCAAGATTAGGACATCCCTCTCCATAAAGAGCTTCTTTATTACAGTCTTTTATTCCTTCTGTTTCTTTGAATTGTAATGGCCCATGTGATGTGTGTCATTTGTCTAAACAAAGAAAATTGAGTTTTCCTGTTAGCATTACTCAATCTAAGAATGTTTTTGATTTGATTCACACTAATATATGGGGGCCTATCAAATATTCAGTTAATGGTTATCACTATTTTCTTACCATTGTGGACGATCACAGTAGATTTGTATGGCTGCATTTGTTACATGACAAATCTGAAGCTCGAGGTGCTCTTATCTCTTTTTGCAAATATGTTGTTAACCAATTTCAAACAACTGTCAAGGCTATTAGATCGGATAATGGTCAAGAATTCAACATGCCTTCCTTTTATGCTGAAAATGGTATCATTCATCAACTCAGTTGCCCAGAAACGCCTCAACAAAACGGAATTGTTGAGCGGAAGCATCAAGACATTTTAAATGTTGCTAGGACCTTGCTTCTTCAAAGTAGTTTGCCAAATGCATATTGGCCAGAAGCCGTTTCCCATGCTGTGTACCTTATAAATAGACTTCCAACCAAAGCCATTTCAAATAGCATACCATACACCTTACTTCATAAATCTTCCCCTGATTGGCACACTTTAAGAGTTTTTGGATGCCTTTGCTTTGCATCACCTTTAGACAGATGTAAAACCAAACTTACTCCTCGAGCAATAAAGGGTGTTTTCCTTGGGTTCAAAAATGGAATTAAGGGGTATAAGGTCATTGATCTTAAAAATAATAAAATTTTCCTGTCCAGACATGTGCAATTTTATGAGGATATCTTTCCTTATTCCATGCCTACTGTAGAAAATCTTCTTCCCTTACCTATGATAGATTACACTATTGATCCATTCATGGACCCTGATATGCCACATACTACAACCCCTCAATCACCAATCAGTTCACCTAACATTCTCTCATCACCTTTATCCACACATTCTCCACCATCCTCAAACAACACTGCCTCTTCCACAAATAATCCACTTTCTCCCACAAAAAAATCCACCAGAATAAGACAAATTCCTTCTTACCTCCATGATTATCAACATAATCTTCCTGCTCCTCCATCCACGCCACAAAACAGAAACACCTCTCATCACATCTCTTATTTCATCTCCCATGAGAATTTATCGCCTCAGAAAAGAGCCTTCTCTCTTAACATTTTAGCACATCATGAGCCTCAATCCTATAGAGAAGCTATCCAATATCCTCAATGGCAAGTTGCAATACAAGATGAATTAAATGCATTAGCAGCCAACAACACTTGGACCATTACAAAACTTCCAATAAATAAAGTCCCAATCGGATGCAAGTGGATTTTCAAGGTAAAACATCAGGCTGATGGGTCTATAGATCGATACAAGGCCAGGTTAGTGGCCCAAGGTTTTTCTCAACAGCTGGGCATCGACTTTACAGATACCTTTGCCCCCGTAGCAAAGATCACCACTGTTCGGTTATTGCTTGCAATCTCAGCTCGAAATAATTGGTACTTGGACCAAATGGATATCTCAAATGCTTATCTTAATAGGGATCTCCAGGAGGAAGTATACATGAAAATACCTCCAGGTTTTCAGACATCATCACCTTCGAATAACTTGGTTTGCAAACTGAAAAAATCCATTTATGGGTTACGACAAGCAGGCAGGCAATGGCACCTCAAGCTCAAGGAAGTTCTTCTGCAATTTGGACTCACTCAAAGTCAAGCTGATCCATCATTATTCATGTACTCATCTTCTTCATCTTTCCTGGCAATACTTGTTTATGTGGATGATCTATTGGTGGCTAGCAACTGTAAGAAAACAATGTCCCGAGTTAAGAATCGATTGCACTCGCACTTCAAACTTAAGGACTTGGGACTCTTACAATACTATTTGGGGTTTGAAATCGCTAGATCAGACAAGGGGATCCACTTTTGCCAGCGCAAATATGCTTTACAGATTCTTCATGACTTCAATTTCTCTAGTGCCAAACCAGTGGATACCCCTGCTGTGCCACATTTTCAAGCAGACTCTCAGGCCACCCTTCTTGATGATATTACCAACTACAGACAACTCATAGGCAAGCTTCTGTATTTGACTCACACAAGACCTGAAATTTGTTACATAGTTAGTCACTTGTCCCAGCATCTCTCATGCCCCAACTCGGATGACTTACTTAAAGCGCATCGGGTGTTGCGATATATCAAAAAGGCTCCTGGGCAAGGCTTATTCTTCCCATCTATCAATGACATACAGTTGAAAGCCTTTTCAGACTCAGATTGGGCCACCTGTCCAGAAACAAGAAGATCCATCACAGGTTTTTGTATCTTCCTTGGGTCAGCTCTCATTTCTTGGAAATCGAAGAAACAAACAACATTTTCTCGTAGTTCTTCTGAAGCAGAATATCGAGCTCTCGCTCACTGCACGTGTGAATTGCAATGGATCCTATACTTACTTCGAGACTTGTGTGTCCCACATTCGCAACCGGCTCTTCTTTACTGTGACAATCTCTCAGCTCTTCACATAGCTCAAAATCCAGTGTTTCATGAGCGGACGAAACACATAGAAATCGATTGTCATCTCATCAGACAGAAGTTGCTACAGCAGGTCGTTCACCTCATTCCTGTTCGTTCTGCCAACCAGCTTGCAGACCTCTTTACCAAACCTCAAAATGGTCCTGGCTTGCAATACTTTATGTCCAATCTTGGACTGCTCAATATCTACCAGTCCAGCTTGAGGGAGGGTGATAAAGCCCATCATACAGCCCGTAATCCACCCACTAAGGCCCAAGACTCACATTTGCTTGCTACTACGAGAACCAGCTTTTCTGCACCTGCTATATGCTCAACTGCAGAGGATTCCATACCACCTGCCATACACATCAGCAGTCTTCATTCTTATCCAACAATCAAGGATCCAATGATTGGTACTACAGCCACAATTCCCAAGGGTGATTTGGAGGGCTATGATGAATTTGTGGTGTAACGGTTATTTCAATTTGTCGGCACATGCTTGCCAGCCCATTTCCTTTTGTCTGTCTATTTAAGCTTTGTCTTCTTCCTTTTTGTTTTCAAGAAGAAATCAATACAAGTTTCTTGTTTAATTTTATCCCTTTATCATTTATTTATCATCAGCTAATCCTAACTATGGCTTTTGAATTTTGTGGTTTGTAAATTGAAATTAATTTCAAACGATTGTAAAGAGAATCAACATTTGGAAAAAATACTCTAAGGATTTGTAGGTCTACTTTATAAAATTCCACAATGAAGGCAATATTTTCCAAGATAACTTCAACTGATTAAAATTGAAAAAGTCTTTATTTTTATTAATTTTGAAAAAGCTTGATTGCAAGAAATAAAATGACAAGAGAATTGGAAATTACAAAACAGTATCAATTTTATAACAGAATTGTGCCAGGGTCTAGACCACGCCACATATAAAATAAAGGCCTGATACATGACAGTTCTCAGGACTTGTCCATAATATAGATTGACTTCCTAAACTAAGTGTCTTACTAGATCTCTAAACTTACTTATTTCGTACCAGCTTCCTAAACTTGTCTATAAAAATTTATTAGCTTCCTGAACTTTACAAGTGTCTCACCGGCTCCCTAAACCATAATACTAAGTCGGATTAAGGTGTAAAAATACCCCTAATATTTTGGATCAGGAGTAATTTTACCCCTAACGTCTTAAATGGTGCAATTTTACCCCCGAACATTGAAAGCCAATAGCAATTTTACCCATAACATTGATAAATTGTGTTAATTTGAGAAATAATTTATCAAACTGTTTTTTGATCATGAATTTTTTCATCTACACTTCACACGTGCGTCATTTTATCAGTAACAAATCACAAACATATGTTGGGATGTGAAAAAAAAATATACTTTCTTTTGTATGAATTGGATAAAAAAATTCAAAAAATTCACCAAATTTATAAATATCATTCTCCAATTCTATTACTAAATTATAAAAAATATGAAATCTTTTTCTAAAATGAATTGATAGGCAATTGGTGCAAAATAAGGAACAAAAATATTTGTGTTTTATAATAGCGTCTGAAATTGATCCAAAGTATCAATGTTAGGGGTAAATTTGAGATTGGTTAGTAACCTTAGGGGTAAAATTGCACCATTTTAGACCTTAGGGGTAAAATTACTCCTGGTATTTTGCACCTTAACCCTACTAACTCTTGATCCTCATCATTTCGTTCTCTCAATTCTGCAACACTAACTCTTATAATAGGTTGAAATATAGGGGAAGATAAAAAAAATTACCTCACAAATAGATGAAGATGTATTTTTAGAATTTAGGTTTAATAAATTTTTGTATGTAATTGTTATGGAATATGCAAGTTTAAAGAGCTGGTGAGACATTTGCAAAGTTTAGAGAGCTAATAAAATTTTATGGACAAGTTTAGGAAGCTGGTGAGACACTTGCAAAGTTCAAGGAGTCAATCTACTATTATGGACAAATTCAGAGAGCTAGTGATGCATCATGCCTAAAATAAATATGTAATTGCGCATTTTTTAAAAAAATAAATAAATTTGTTATACATGAATTTCAATTTGTTAAAATTGTCCTCTTACTTTTCCATTTTGATATTGGATTAATTACAAATTTGGACCAATTTGAATACACTTTCATTTCATTTGCACAAAAATACACTCATCATTCTCATTCTCCTTTTCCTGCAAACAAAATGGAAGCGGCTACTCATTTCCTTCTTCACTTCTTTTCTTTCTCTTCATTTTCTATAACAATTTTGTTGTGCGGAATTAATAAAAGATAAAATAATAAACAATCGAAAAACACAGATTTACGTGGTTCACCAACGTTGTGTTGGCTAGTCCACGGGCAGAAGGAGAATAGTATTATTAGGAGGCGAAAATCAGATTACAATGATTAGATTACATAATGGGGTATTTATAATACCCAATCTAACCTAATCCCACTAGGAACCCATGATCCTAATCCCACTAGGAATCCATGATCCCAATCCCAATCCAACTAGGAACCCATGATCTCAATCCAACTAGGAACCCATGATCCTTATCCAACTAGGAATCTGAAACCCAATACTACTCCGAATAGGAAACAATATATACTGATTCAAGGCATTACGACAAATCTCCACCTTGACTTGAATCCTCCTGAAAACATAACAGATGCACCCATGACAGTGCCAGATGAACAGACTTCTCTCTCTGCCTCAGAGTCGCCCCCACAGGGCAACTAATAATCTCTAACGTTTAGCAAGTCCAAACAGTGTTGAAACTTGCTATGTGGAACAAGCTTGGTAGACATGTCAGCCGGATTGTCAGCAGTGCCTACCTTCTTCACCTTGACCCTCTTCTCACTTCTCAGAAAATGATACCTCACATCTATATGCTTGGTCCTCTCATGATGAACCTGATCCTTGGCTAAACAGATTGCACTCAAGCTGTCACAATACATTGTAGCCTGATCATAATGTAGACCAAGATCACTAACCAGTCCTTTAAGCCAAATCCCCTCCTTAGCAGCTTCAGTCAGTGCCATATACTCTGCTTCTGTAGTAGACAAAGTCATTGTAGGCTGCAAATTAGCTTTCCAACTGACAACTGAACCGCCAAGAGTGAAAACATAACCAGTCATAGATCTTCTACTGTCAACATCTCCAGCATAATCAGAGTCTGAAAAACCTGTCACCAAACACTCTGTATCACCTCCATAAATGAGACCAACGTCAGATGTACCTTTTAGGTACTGAAAGATCCTCTTCACAACTTGCCAATGCTTCTTGCCAGGTTCACCTATAAACCTGCTAACAACACTAACAGATTGTGCAAGATCAGGTCTAGTGCAAACCATTGCATACATCAAGCTTCCTACTGCACTAGCATAGAGAACTCGAGACATGTACTCCTTCTCTTCAGCAGACTTAGGTGCAAAAGCAATAGACAGATGTGCACTTGCAGCACTAGGAGTATTTATGGGCTTTGCGGTAGACATGCCAAATCTTGATAAGATCTTCTGAATATAGCCCTTCTGTGAAAGAAAAAGTTTCCTTTTGCTTCTGTCCCTGTAAATCTCTATTCCCAGAATTTTTCGAGCTGCACCCAAATCCTTCATCTCGAACTTTGCGCTGAGAAGACCCTTCAACTTCTGAATGTCGTGCTTCTTCCTTGCAGCTATCAAGTTAACATGTCATCTACATACAACACCAGATAGATAAAAGACTCATCTTCCAATTTAAATGTAATAGACACAACAATCATATGGGCTCCTGGTGTAGCCCAGCTGCATCATCTAGCTGTCAAACCTCTTATACCACTGCCTAGGAGACTGCTTAAGTCCATACAAGGACTTCTTCAACTTGCAAACATAATTCTCCTTCCCAGGAATTTGGAAACCATCTGGTTGGGTCATGTAGATCTCTTCCTCTAAATCTCCATGCAGAAAGGCTATCTTGACATCAAGTTGCTCAAGCTCTAAATCTTGATGTGCAACTATAGCTAGCAACACTCTAATAGAGGTGTGTCTGACTACTGGTGAGAATATCTCATTATAATCCACTCCCTCTCTTTGATTGAAACCTCTAGCAACAACTCTAGCCTTCTACTTGACTCCCTCTACATATGATATTCCTTCCTTCATCTTGAGAACCCACTTGTAAGTAATAATCTTTCTCCCTGGAGGTGGTATGACTAAATCCCATGTTTGATTCTTATGAAGGGATTCCATCCCATCTCCCATAGCAGCAAGCCATTTCTCAGAATCGGTGCCTGAAACAGCTTCTTGTAAGTTGATGGTTCACGAGTGTCCACCTCTTCAGCAACCTGTAGTGCATAGCCCACCATGTCCTCATACTTCTTAGGTGGCCTAACTCCAACCCTCCTTGGTCGATCTTGAGCTAAGTTATGATGTGTAGCTTCAGATGGTTGAGAAACTGATGGTGTAGACTTTAGTAGCTCTATTTCTGCTTCTAACTCTTGTTCCTTCAAGCCACTTTCACTCTGTATGACCTGAAACTCCACCTGTTTATTAGTGCTATCAGTTTCTGTTGCAGTTGTAGGCTTCACAATGGGTCTAAGCACAGATTTTTCGTCAAAGACTACATTTCTGCTCAAAATGACCATTTTCTTTGATGGAGACAAGATCCTGAAGCCTTTAACTCCATCTCCATAGCCTACGAACACTCCCTTCTTGGCTCTTGGCTCTAGCTTACCCTCATTAACATGATAGTAAATTGTGCACCCAAAAGCTTTCAAATTTGAGTAATCAGCAACCTTTCCTGACCACATTTCTGTAGGCGTCTTGAGTTGTATGCCGGTGTGTGGTCCGCGGTTACTCAGATAACATGCTGTGTTCACCGCTTCAGCCCAGAATCTTCTTTCTAACCCAACGTTAGAGAGCATGCACCTCACCCTCTCCAGTAATGTCTGGTTCATTCATTAAGCTACACCATTCTGTTGCGGTGTATTCCTGACTGTGTGATGCCGAGCAATCCCTTCATCCTTACAAAACTGATCAAACTCAGACGAACAGAATTCCAGACCATTATCAGTTCGCAGCCTCTTTATCTTCTTTCATGTTTGGTTTTCCACCAATGCTTTCCACTGCTTGAAATTCTTGAAAGCTTCACTTTTATGCTTCATCATGATGACCCAAGTCATCCTTGAATAATCATCAATCAGAGACATAAAATATCTGTGATCTCCCAAAGACTCAACTCGAGATGGACCCCAACAATCAGAGTGGATGTAATCAAGTGTGTCTTTTGTTATGTGAATAGCTTTGGGAAACTTGCTGTGATGTAGTTTTCCAAAGACACAGTGTTCACAAAGCTCTAGACTCTTGACCTAATGACCATCAAGAAGATCATCCTTTGATAGAATTTGCATCCCTCTTTCGCCCATATGACCAAGTCTCATGTGCCATATCTTTGTCATATCCTCCTGGTCAATCTCTGACGATGCAGCATTAGCTGAACCTGTAACAGTAGAACCTTGCAAGAAATACAAAGTACCATGCTTCACACCTTTCAGAATCACATCAGAACCTTTATAGACATGTAGAACTCCATCTTTTCCTGACCAGCTGAGACCCCTGATGTCTAACAGACTCAGAGATATCAGATTCTTCATCATCAATGGAACATGTCTGACTTCGTTCAATATGCAGAACTTACCATCATATGTCCTCAACTTGATCGAGCCTATTCCAACTGCTTTGCAGACATGACTATTAGCCATTGAAATGCTACCTCCATCTACCTGCTTATAAGTTGAAAACCACTCTCTCCTTGGACAAATATGATAAGATGCTCCTGAATCAAGAACCCACACATCAGAGTGATGAGTGTGTCCATCAGCAACTAGAGCAATATCGTTTTCAGAGCTAGTGTCACCATTTGCTACAGCAGCAGAACCTGGTTGATTTTCTAATTTCTTCTTCTTCTTTGGACAATCAGTTTTCCAATGTCCTTTCTCCTTACAGTAATTACAGGTGTCATATGGCTTGGGACCCTTTGAGAACGGCTTCTTAGACTTCTTCTTTCCACCCTTTCCCTTTCCCTTACTGCCGCTGGCAAACAGTCCAGAGGCCTGATTATCTGCACTTGTATTGCTCGCCTTATGGCGCAACTCCCTGCTATGAAGAGATGACCTAAATTCTTCAAAAGTCACAGAATCTTTACCAACAATAAATGAATGAACAAAATTCTCATATGAAAGCGGTAAAGACACCAACAGAATCAAAGCAGCATCTTCATCTTCAATTTTCACATCAATATTACGTAATTCTAATAATAATGTGTTCAATTGATCTAAATGATCCCTGAGTTGTGTACCTTCCTGCATTCGCAGGCCAAACAGACGTTGTTTCAGAAGAGGTTTGTTTGTTAGAGATTTTGTCATGTATAAGCTCTCTAACTTCATCCACAGACTGGCAGCAGTCTCTTTGTCTGAGACCTCAGTGATGACATCATCTGCGAGGCACAACATAATTGTTGAATGTGCCTTTTCTTCCAGAATTGTCATCTCAGCAGTGACTTCTCCTGTTGCCTTCTTCAACGGCGTCCACAGACCTTGTTGTTTTAACAAAGCCCGCATCTTGATCTGCCATAGACTGAAACTATTTCTCCCAGTAAACTTTTCGATTTTCACGTTCATAGCATACATCTTTCTCTCTAGAAAACAAAACCCCGATCGGAAACCGAAAGCTCTGATACCAGTTTGTTGTGCAGAATAATGAAAGATAAAATAATAAACAATCGAAAAACACAGATTTACGTGGTTCACCAACGTTGTGTTGGCTAGTCCACGGGCAGAAGGAGAATAGTATTATTAGGAGGCGAAAATCAGATTACAATGATTAGGCTACATAATGGGGTATTTATAATACCCAATCTAACCTAATCCCACTAGGAACCCATGATCCTAATCCCACTAGGAACCCATGATCCCAATCCCAATCCAACTAGGAACCCATGATCCCAATCCAACTAGGAACCCATGATCCTAATCCAACTAGGAATCCGAAACGCAATACTACTCCGAATAGGAAACAATATATACTGATTCAAGACATTACGACAAATTTAAACAACAATCAATGGACAATACAATCCAAGAGCTAAAGTTTTATTCATCCAATAATCCAATTCAAATAACACGATAGAGAATAGAAAATAAACTATGTTGCGTCATTTTCAAACCACAGACTCCATTGTTGTCGCAGCAGCAAACGCGACAAACGGGACATAGTAGAGTTTACGCAACAATGTACTATATGAACACAAACGCAAAACGCAACAACATACGCAATAATGTACTATACGCAACAATGAGATGAAAATTATTTACCTTTCGTTTACTTCGACCTCCGTTTTTCGCCTTAGCCATGACAACAGATGCTATAATTTGCTTATTTCTGGTGGAAGGAGGTTATTGGAAGTTCTCTTCACCGTGAAATCGCCTGTAAAACCACCTGCAAATTTCTCTTCTCCATCTACGTTCTCCTTCTGCTCTGTCGCGTTTCCAAAACATGACGCTGGAATAGATAAAGTGAGGATAAATGGGCTTTCAAATTGGCCCAAATTTATAATTTTTCCTTTTGTTATTCTTTCTAACACTAATTTTCCCTTTCTAACACTAATACAATAAGACTCCAAATTCTCCCTCCAAAATCATGATGTCGTCCTCATCAATATGTTACCGAACTTCCGAAATTACATTTCTTTGTGTTTTAATTTATTATTTCGGGTTTGATTTTATGTTTAGATTCAAACTTATGTATAACAAATTTATTTATTTTTATCCCCTTATTTTCCATTTTATTCTACTTTACTATTTCACATCATTTCTAGCTCTAATACAATCAAACTCCAAATTCTCCCTCCAAAATCATCATGTCTTCCTCGCCAATATGCTACTTAGCTTCTGTAATTATATTTCTTTGGCTTTAATCTATTATTTTTGGTTTGATTTTACGTTTAACGTATGGTATACATTATTCTATATCATTAAAGTTGAATCATAAAATGAAGAGTAAAACTAAATCAATTGCAATTTTGTAGACTTTACCAATTCGCCATTATCAACATTATTCTATATAATTAAAGTTGAATCAGAAAATGAACAGTGAAACTAAATCAATTGCAATTTTGTAGACTTTACCAATTCGCCATTATCAACATCACAAGCCATCAAGTCAATTGCAGCCTCAAAAGTCTTTTCCTCTTCCTTTTCTTTTCCTACTTCTGCCCTTGCTTTTCTCAGATCCACCCATCCAACCAAAAACGACGTAGTTTAAGCTTAGTTTTAGATTCTTGCCATCCACCTTTGGGTAAATTACACTCATGGCCACTGAACTTTACTAATTTTAACATTGTGGCAACTGAACTTTAATTCTTAACAGTATGACCCTTGAATTTTATTCTTTTTAACACTGGTGGCCATTGAACTTTAACTAATTCCTCAAAATGAAAATATTCAAGAATTAAAGTTGTTCAGAACGACATTTACCATGAAACTATAGTTTTTATTTTCCAAAATCACATTTTTTGGACCTTTCTCTCTCTACAAGTTCACACTCTCTCCTAACCATAAAACACCTAAATGATTTCAAAATGAAAATTTTCAAAAAAATTAAAGTTTCTTAGAATATCATTAACTCTTCAAATTTTTTATTTTCAGGCCGTCAACGTTGAGTGGCTACCGGTGTTAAAAAAGTGTAGTGTTCAATGATTATGCTGTTAAGAATTGAAGTTCAGTGACCATAATATTAAATGGGTAAAGTTCAGTAGTCATGGATGTAATTTACCCTCCACCTTTTTGTCCAAACTTCTCTTTCTAACCCCTATTCCCTGTGAGAAAATAAGATGTTTCTCCCCTGCTTCTCTAAATGGTGAGTTCTATTTTCAATTTTAGTACATTGTAAGACTCTTTTCTATAAAATCGCAATTGATTTATTTTTACGGGGCGTTTGGTATTCTATTGGGATAGAGATAGGATAAATGGTTGGGATAAGGATAAAATATAATAGTCGAGAATTATATTCAATGTTTGGTATGTGTGACATGGATAGGGATAAAATAAACATTTTACTATTTTAACCTTATTTAAACTACATAAAAGATGGACTTTTTCATCCAATTAAAATCGCATGAGCTTATCCCACCTCCTTATATCATCTCCTTCTAGGTATAAGATTTGAGGGATAAGCTTATCTCTCATCCGTCTCAGTCTTCTATCTCCCAAACAAACACGGGATAACTTATCTCGTGTTTTTTTATCCATATCTCACCTCTTATATCCCTTCTAACAAACACCCCATTATTATTCATTTTCTCATTCAACTTTAATTCTATAGAATAATGTCTTTATACATATAGGTAGGTCATCCACTGTTCTTCTCATAATCATCACTATAATTATCAGCCTTAATATAGGTTAAATAATTTATTAGTCCTTATACTTTTACGTAACATACTATTTTAGTCTCCTTATTTTAAAAAACATTATAAAATCCCTATATTTTATCAATATTAACCCTTTGCCTTTTTATCTAGTTTTTATTTAAAGTAAGTCTTCCCCTTTTTTAAAACTTAATTTTACTATTTTTATTTTGGATTGAGAGTTCCCCTACTATTATTTTATTGAGTTTTTATTAAATTTTGATTATTATTCATAATTAACGAGTGTTAAGTTTCTTTACGAGATTGCTCAATTGAATTTATTTTTTGCGATCACATAGCTTCTTTTTAATTTACATTGAATGTCATGTTAGTTCTATTTTTATCCATTCTTAATTTGATTGACTTGGAAGCTATCACTAGTTAAGTTTTTAATTATTTCCAATTCTGATTTTAAAGTCCAGTTGTAATGTTTAGACAAGACATTTGTTAAAATCTTGATGTTTCTAATTTAAATTTAAAAAACTAGAATTTTCTCCAAAATAAAACTTTGGCTTCTCAAACAAATTTTTTTTTTTCACAAACTAAAGTTTAATAATTTTGGACTTGATAAATAGAAACTAAATAAAGATCAGTTTTTTAGGAAATTTATAGTGAATAAATACATTTAATAAGAGAAAATTATGAAATAAATTTTGAACCATTGTGCTACTTTATTAAAATGAGGTGATTGAAAAAGAAAAGGCATTGTGTGCTTATATTGACGACTACAATTCCATTTTAGAAAGTTTCCGATAGCGATAATTTCAAAATATCCTAATTTTCAATTTTGATACGCGAGTGTGGGGTTAAAAAGTGGTAAGAATAGTGCAAGCGTGCCAGAGAAGCTAATTTTCAAAGGGTAAAATGGTAATTGAATATAAACTAAATAAAGATCAGATTTTTAGAAAATTTATAGGGAATAAATATATTTAATGAGAGAAAAATTATGAAATAAATTTTGAGCCATTGTGCTATTGTATTAAAATGAGGTGATTGAAAAAGAAAAAACATTGTGTGCTATTATTGACTACTACAATTTCATTTTAGAAAGTTTCTGATGGCGATAATTTCGAAATATCCCAATTTTCATTCTTGATATGCGAGTGTGGGGTTAAAGAGTGGTAAGAATAGTGCAGACGTGCCAGAGAAGTTAATTCTCAAAGGGTAAAATGGTAATTGAATATAAACTAAATAAAGATCAGATTTTTAGGAAATGTATAGGGAATAAATATATTTAATAAGAAAAAAATTATGAAATAAATTTTGAGCCATTGTGCTATTTTATTAAAATGAGGTGATTGAAAACAAAAAAGCATTGTGTGCTATTATTGACAACTACAATTTCATTTTAGAAAGTTTCTAATGGCGATAATTTAGAAATATCCCAATTTTCAACATTGATACGCGAGTGTAGGGTTAAAGAGTGGTAAGAATAGTGCAAGCGTGCCAAAGAATTGACAACTACAATTTCATTTTAGAAAGTTTCTAATGGCGATAATTTAGAAATATCCCAATTTTCAACATTGATACGCGAGTGTAGGGTTAAAGAGTGGTAAGAATAGTGCAAGCGTGCCAAAGAATTGACAACTACAATTTCATTTTAGAAAGTTTCTAATGGCGATAATTTAGAAATATCCCAATTTTCAACATTGATACGCGAGTGTAGGGTTAAAGAGTGGTAAGAATAGTGCAAGCGTGCCAAAGAAGCTAATTCTCAAAGGGTAAAATAGTAATTGAATAAAAAAAATGCACCAAAATTACTTGAATTTTAAACGAAAAACGAGTGTCCTGTAAATGATCCTTAAAATTCTCCTCCATGATTCCCATTAACTTCCCATTAGTTCGGGAAAGATCATGGCTGAGTTAGGAGCTAGAAAAGTGATGTTGAGGCCATGAAAAATGTTTTTGAAGGCTGTGGAATAGTTCAACCCATTTTTCAACACTACTGAACTTTGAGAAATTCTAGAGGCTTCGTTACAGCTCTGTTTTGCTCTGTTTTTTACATTCCAGAAATCTAACATCATGAACTTTCTGATAAAAATACCGACCGTCTGAAATTTTATTGTTTCAGGGTCCATTTTTATCGTCGAAGTTGCTGGTCGGGTTGTTGAAAAAATGGTGCAAATTTGCCCTTGATTTTTTTAATATTTCTTTTTTGTTTTTTTTATGTTTTTGTGATAATAATTTTCGATATTATCTCTTATTATTTTTATCATATTTTTATTTTGTTGAAACATGAATTTAATTAAAAATAATAATTATAGAGTAAAATTATAACTTATGCTAAAAATTCAAAAATTAAATTACCCAACAATTTTGTTATTGTTTTTTATAATGGGACAAGTTTTTACAATTAATAATATGTGAATATTTATTGTATTCTAATTAAAATAAATTTTGAATGGGAGACACCTTAAATTGAAGGAAAGAATCCAAACAAGTCTTGAGCCTTCTTTGGATTTCAATTTGCGAAACAAGCCGACTTATTATGAGTTGTATGAAAAACAATGTATATGATCTTCAGAACCTCCGGCAACTCCACATGCCTTCACGAGCTCATTGATCCACGTGTGTTAACCTAAATAAATAAATTTTATTTATTTGTGTAAATAAAAATATATAGTTTTTTTTAATAACATCAGCAGCATTACAAAACTAGATCCAACGTAAAAAAAAAGATAGCAGCAAGAGAAAACATAGGCAGCAGCCCAGCAAAAAAACCAGAACAAGAAAAAAATCCTAGCCTAATACAGTTCTTTCAAAACAAACCCTACGCAAGTCTTCTTGCAACAAATTCACAATACAAGATGGGGGAGAGCTAAGCTTAAGATGACACTTGTAGAACTTTAATCTTTCTATTGATCAACCCCAGTGAGATGGGATGCATCACACTTTAGTTGGTTAAGTCCATTGTAGTCGATCCACCGTAAAACTTCTAATCGTGCATTTATTAAAATGACACTTGTAGAACTTTAATCTTTCCATTGATCAACCCCCAGTGAGATGGGATGCATCACACTTTAGTTGGTTAAGTCCATTGCATCACATCCACCATAAAACTTCTCATTGTGCATTCATTAATTAATAACCGGACAGACTAGGTGCTGGTGCTCCAAAATAACCCATAGAGCTAGGACTTTGTGCTTCAGCAGTATTGGTTGATGGAGTTTTCTCACTCTCTTTCTCTGTTTCACTGTCCTTTTCTCTCTTTCTCCTTTTCAATCTCCTTCGCTTTCTCCTTTTCTTTTTCGTCCTTCTCCTTTTGGTTCTTCTCATCTTTTTTTTTCTTTTTCATCATTCTCCTTCTGTTTCTTCTCAGCTTCTTTTTCTTTTTCGTCCTTCTCCTTCTGTTTCTTCTCCTTTTCTTTTTCTTTCTCCTTTTCCTTCTTCTCATTCTTCTATTTCTCCTCCTTCTCCTTCTGTTTCTTCGCTTTTCTTTTTCTTTCTCCTCATTTTTCTTCTTCTCATTCTTCTATTTCTCCTCTTTCTCTTTTTCTTTCTGCTCTTTCTCCTTCTCCCTTTCCTTCTTTTCCTTTTCTTTTTCTTTCTTCTCATTCTCTTTCTTCTCCTCCTCATTTTCTTTCTTCTCTTTCTTTTCCTACTCCTTTTCGTTTTGCTCTTTTTCCTCCTTTCATTCTCTTTCTCCTTCTTGTCTTTTGCTTTCTCCTTCTCCTTCTCCTTTTGTTTTTCTTCCTTCTCCTTCTCCTTTTTCTTCTCTTTGTCCTTCTTCTCCTCCCCATCATCCTCATCCTCATCGCCATCGTCCTTCTCCTCTTTGTCTTTTTCCTTCTCATTAACCTTCTCATCCTCCTATTTTTCCTTCTCCTCCTATTTCCCTTGCTCTAGAGTGTTGAGCGATTTCGGCAAGTCCACAGTTTCGCTTGTAGTAATAAAAAGATATCGATCCCATCGGGAATGTTTGATAATAAAAACTTATAATTCTAATTAAATTCGTTTTCTCGAGGTTAATAGAAAAATCGTTAAATGGTTTAAAAGGTATGGATTGTGATTCTAATTCTGCCTATAATTTAGATTACAACTTATAGAAACTATGTTCAGATTAAAGTTAATATCCAATGCTTATTTATACTAAACAAGTATAACTTTGATTTGTTTAGAACGATGTAACAAATTATCAATTAATTCAATTTAAAGGAATTTAACTGTAATCAATATTTCCTATTCGGCCTAAGACTAAAAACCTTAATCAAATTCAGAATCTGAACCCGATTATTCTGTCTTACCGCAATGACAAAATATAAATCCGAATTTGCTTAAGTGTTCAACAAAGTTTGCATGGAAAATACTAGATTTGTAAATAAATTTTTTTGCACGAAAACACCAATTAGATTACTTAAGAATATCAATTAGATCAAACTTAAAATAAACAACAGTAAAGATGGAATTTTATTGAAAAGATATTTTATTAGTTTGAATTGAAACGTCATAAGTTAACAGAGAAGAAGAAGCTTGGATAGCATTTGAACTAATTGAGTTCAGATTGTCAATCCTTTCCTCAACTTCGTAGGTTCATCAGACCCTCGGGTGCCTCCTACATTGGTTCCTCTAGCTGAATTCTCGAAATAGCACCTATTCGGTCACTACAGAGCATAAACTCGTCTTCGAATAAAACTCTGACATAAACTATAAAATCTATATCTTGTATCTAACTATCTGTACAACTTGTATAACAAGTGTGTTTCTAACAAAATTAGGAACTAAAAATCTCTAACATTGAGTTCTGAAAATCTCCTTTATTTATAATTGTTCAAGAGGTGTGTTAAAGGAACGTGTCCGTCAGTGAAGAGTCGTCTCTATTCCGATGAAATAATGCGTCATTTGGAAATAGAAACATGTAAAATATGCTGAATGCAGTGGCTATTAGTGTGTTTCTGGTGCTGCCAGATGCGTGTCTCTATCGAGATTTATAGAATCTCGATCGCGACAGAGAGTTGTCCTACCTTCCTTATTTTGTTTGATGAATCTCATTTTTGCTCCATTTTAGCTCCTATTTGGATTTTTTCAAATAATTTAACACCTTGCACAATAGTAACAAATATCAATATAAAATCCTTCCAAAAGAATATAATCAACATATTTTTCACACGAATTTGGCATAATTATGCATGTTATTTTAGATATATTTTGGGCTTATCAAGTCTCATACACTTAATTTTTTGCTAGTCCCGAGCAAAATTATCACTGAATTTATCCTTCAAACGATCTTAAAAATAGAATACATTTCCACATAACTTTTTTAAATTAGTTAAACCAAAAGATAAATCTTGTAAGGTAAATTTAAACGTAAAACATCAAACTAGCTAGGATAAAAGTGATTTATCATCCGACTTGTTTTGTAGTTTTTATAATGAAGCATACGGGACGGGTGAAAGCACGCATGTTTTTGATCTTCGATCTCAAGGCATTTAAAAACACAAAATTTCCTTTCCCCAAAATAAATATATAAATATGAATTTAGGTTGTTGTTAATTTATTTGCTAGTCACGCCCGTGATAAGGGTGGTCTCGATCGTGACTGTATAAATATTTATTATTTTGTGTCCGTTTAAGAGGTCCCGACCATGCCATGGATGGATGCAACCGTGACTTTAAACTTTAGACACGTTATTTTGCTTTTAATTTTGACGTTCCTTTCATACCTCGATCGTGATAAGGGTGGTTGCAATTGTGGTCAAAAGTTAAGAATACGACTACTTAATCTAGTTAATAATTAATATGAGTTATAAAACTTTAATACGGGAAAGAAAATAGTACCTTCATCCTATATTGACTTAAATCATCATGTATTATAACTATAGTTTCCCTAAAAACTTCAATTGATTTTTTAAAGTAAAACGGAATCAAACCAAGCAAAAGCTAAAAATGTTAGTTTGATTAATGCCTATAAACCTAATTGAAAAATAGAAATAAGAATTATATTTATCATGCATTAGCATAATATAAAACAAAGATCGAAATAAAGAATTTATTACTTATATACATTCACTCGAGACTTTTTTTCTTTATAAAATCATTTTGGAGATTTGTAATAATATTCAATATTTGATTGCTCTTATAGAAATATTTAACTATTTCTATTATATTGATTACCTTAAAAAGCATATGTTATTATTTATCATTATGATAAAATTAAAAATTGGAAAATTTTTAGCATATGTAGCATATGTGATTTTTACGTAGGGAAAAATTTAAAACAAGCATTCGTACTCGAAAATAGGTAAATGAAATATCGCCTCCTTGACGGCGGAAATAGGAGAATAACCGACGTCGAGTGGATTTGTTCTCCCTCCTCAAGCTATTGATGTTTTCATCTACCTCATTAATCCTCGAACTCATTTGGCGATTATGGGCAATGACTTCGTCCATTCTCAAATTCATTTGGCGATTGTTGTCATTAACTTGCTCCAAAACACGTTGCCAACCTACTGTTTCATCAACATTGGCCCCGACGTCCGCACGTGGTGCCTCTTCTTCTTGCCTCTCTTCATTTCCACCAGCATCCGCCTCTTCCTCTTCTTCATCTTTCTCATCATCCTCTTTGTCCTCCTATTGAGTACCTAAACCATGTGAACTAGATGCACCACCACCTGTACTAGCAAACAAACTCCAAGTCCTAGCCTTATATGATCTAAAAGTAGGCGGCCATTGTTTAAGCACTAAATTTGCCCTTTGAAGTGCGGCATAATCCAATAGAGGAAAATAAATACCACGAGGGAGAGATTAGAAATCCGCCAAACCACCTGTAGCTCCCAAAACAATTCCGGTAATGAGATTACCCATAGGAACTTGCCTATTGGTTGAAATGGAGGCTCGGTGCAAATTATCAAAAATCATCCCAATACTATCAACCACTAAACCCTTGAAAATACAATCCAAAACAAACAAATCCCGACTTTGAACCTTTGACCCTTCAACTCTTCCAAAAAGTGAATATGATATAAACTTGTGAAATAAGAAAACACAATTATCCTTTATTAGCTTGCTAGAAGTATTTTTCGGATTAAAATTATTTAAATCCGTCAAAGATCTCCAAACCGGGTTGGTTTGAAAATTCTTAGGCTTAGCATAAAAATTTTGTGTAGGGAATCCAAACCATCTACCCATCTCTTCATAGCCAACATCAAAATTTCCTACCCAAATTCTTAAAATAAATACCATTCCTCTTATCATAGGCCAAGGTAACAAAAAACTCAACTATATCCGTTTCACTATGAGGGAAACACATACTAGTAAATTTCTCCTAACCCAGAACTCTTAAAAATTCATTAATCCGTTCGGTGAATATGATTTTTGAACCGGAAAAGTGCCTATAGCGCCTTCCTTCCGCATCCGAATGGATATCAAAGGGTGCTCCATACTGAACCCATAATCTATTCTTCGAAGTTGCAGGAGGTTTGCGTGCAACTCTCTTTTGTCTAGGCATGGTGTTTGTGTTTGAAGTTTTTATTTTGTGTGTGAGAAAATACAGAGAGATGAGAGAAAATTGTAAAAATGAAAGGTTTAGGGTATGATTTGTGTTTGGGGAAGAAGATGAATAGGGAAAAGATATATGGGGAAGAACAAAATATAATTTTGGGGAAGAGAGAAGTGTATTCATTCACTATGTCATTTTCCCTTTCACATGACACAAGATACATGGCAGACATTTGTTTTCGTGTCGTCTGATATTTTTTTGCGACAGTATTTTAAAATTCTGTCATCTGAACGCTTAATTAAAAACGCTCTTGCTTCTCATATGACGCTACAATTACAGTCTTCTGTCACCGCAAAGAAATGTGATTTTGATTAAAAAGTCACTTAATCATCAGATGACACTTATTAAATTGAACTGTCATTCTTGCGAGTAAACAAAAAATCTAAAATTTTCTAACTTTCACGGGCGGAACAAAAAGTATCAAAAATTAAAGGCGCGCCCAAAACTCCAAATATACGATTTTACCCCCTTTTCTCTCTTTAGGTTGTTCTCTCCTCTTTCATTCTTCATTGTCTCTCTCAGAAAACCTAAAAATATCGATATCCTCAATGTAAACCTCATTCGCCTTCCATCTCCCATCTCTATCAATTTCTTCAGGCTAGGGGTTTATGTTCCATGTGACCATGGTACCAGCTAGTGAACGCAGTTCGAGCATCGTCAGACCTTCTTCTTCCGCCGAGAAACCTAAGCGATCTGAAATCAAAAAGTGGAATGTTGCTTTTTGGGCCTGAGGTTTGTTCCTAGACCTCTAATACGTTTTCCATTTAGCTATGTTGGTGGTGGTATGACCGCACTTTTTTAAAACCCTAACCTTAATTTATTGAATTTGGGGGGTTTTGTTTATAATTATTGTTGATTGATTTCTCCATATCCAGCGGTCCTCTTGGAACTTCTGTTTGCACTCCATTGATAAAAACTGTTATGAACCCTGAAACAACATTCAACATATTTTATATTATAATGAAGCAAGCCCTGATTTTATATGTCTGAAATTTTAACCTGGTGATGTTGTAGACACATAAATAATTAAAGGAGTAAAGATTTGGGGAGGAATTTTTCTAGGTAGTTTAAAAATAGAGAAAAGAGGGAGGGGACCATTGTTTTTCATGGAAAAGAACAACCTTTCAGCATAATAAATCATTAATTTAAAAGATACTTACTACATAGTTCAAACTCTTATAAAACCTAGACAAGCTAGACCTATATATATAGCTAAGATTTTAAAAATTGGCAAGTTGAGAGGAAAGAAAATGCGGCATGTAGCTAGGTAAGGCATGCATATATATAATTACCAGTTTGGTAGTGCAAATTGGAAGTATCAGAAGAGCATAAAATGGAGGAAATAGCAGGAACTTGTTCAATTTCTTGGAAACCCATTGGATGAGTGATTGAGAAGAGATTTTCTGCACCATTTCATCACCTATAATGATAGCTCCAACTGCTATGCATGAGCTAGCACACCCTTAAGGTTTTAAGTTCTCACTGAATGGTTCTAAATTCTAATCATATGTGTTATATGTTTGAATTAACAGGCTTTTCTGGTTTGCACAGGAGAGATTGCTACTGCTCGAGCAGCAGCTTCCGGCAACACCATAATGGTATTCATTCGAAATAGTGTTTTTGCGCTCAAGGTGATTCATAAGGAATTCTTATGTTCAACATTTTTAGGTTTTATCCTTCTCATCTTCCTGCAATTTGGAGGAAGTTGCTGCTAGTTGTAATGATGTTCGGTTTTTTCAACTATATGTACTTGACCTCACTTGAATTCTTTTCGGTTTTCTCATTCTCGAAGTCTTATGTCCTTGAAAGAACTAAACTACAGATAGTTTTTCATCTACGATTAGGTGTATAAAAGGCTGGATATAGCAGCTAACTTAGTGCAGAGAGCTGAAAGGAATGGTTATAAGGCTATTGTCTTAACAGCTGATACTCCTAGGCTCGGACGAAGAGAAGCAGACATTAAGAGCAGGTGAATGCTATTCTTTTCATCTCTCATCCTATGCATACACTCAGTACCACACAGTTTGAGTTCTTATAAGTCGTGTTCATCTCATTTGAACATATCGATCTGTGATAACTTCTGCATAATGATTGTGCCTCAGCTGAAGAATTTGGAAGGTCTCTTTTCAATTGAACTTGCACTTATGAGTAGAATGTTTGAATATAAACACTATATTGCCTTTCTCTTGAGAAATCCGAACAACAAGTTTTCTCTTATATACCATTTGTGCAGGAAAAGTGTAACACCCTGGTCCAATACCATTTCGATGTATGTATTGGATTCACATCTTACTAATAAGCCCCAATCACTCTCTCTCCATTTTCGATGTGGGATTCAGTTCATTCCTGCCCCCATCGCCATCCCTTTGGGTCGGTCCTTGCTCAGGCCTTCTACCCCGGTGCCACCCACTCCGGACCGGATCGTTATAGGCCCACCAGCTTCCGCTTGGTTCGTCCCCGAACCACACATCGTACGTGGAGAGTCGGCTTTGATACCAATTGTAACATCCTGGTCCAATACCATGTAGATATTGTTCTCTCTGGCCCAAATCCAACACCTTGGGCCTCATGGCTTTAAAACGCGTCTGCATGTATTGGATTCACATCACCTCTTTATAAGCCCAAATCACTCTCTCTCCATTTCCGATGTGGGATTCAGTTCATTCCTGTCCCCATCGTCATCCCTTTAGGCCGCTCCTTGCTCAGGCCATCTACCCCAGCGCCACCCACTCCGGACCGGGTCGTTACAGGCCCACCAACTTCCGCTTGGTTCGTCCCCGAACCACACATCGTACGTGGATAGTCGGCTCTGTTACCAATTGTAACACCCTGGTCCAATACCATGTAGATATTGTCCGCTCTGGCCCAAATCCAACACCTTGGACCTCACGGCTTTAAAACGCGTCTGCATGTATTGGATTCACATCACCTGTTTATAAGTCCCAATCACTCTCTCTCCATTTCCGATATGGGATTCAGTTCATTCCTGCCCCCATCCCCATCCCTTTGGACCGCTCCTTGCTCAGGCCTTCTACCCCGGCGCCACCCACTCCAGACCAAGTCGTTACAAAAAGGGTTCAAACTTAGAAGCTTTTGCCAATGAAACTATTGATGCAACTTTGAGTATGTATCTATCTCTTTTCTCATATACATTCATACATTTCCTCTCCTAATTCGGTGATTGGATGCATATTCATTTTAGATTATTAGCTGAATAAAAACCCCACTTTGGGGTTTTAATAGGTGTTTGTGCCTTTTAGATCCCATTCTAAGCATGGAGAGCATTTGCATTCCTATTTACATAACTGTCGGCCATCAGAGTATTTCAATTCAAAACTTTATGAATTATGCGGTTCAATCTTGGATGCCTTTTTTTGGATCTAACTACATTTTATTTACCAGCAAAATAGAACATCCATAATTCATTCCCAAAAATAGAAAAACCATTGTTCTCTTTCGTTGATCATCTTGATGATGTTCTGCATTTGTCATGGTCTATATCTTAGGTTAGCGTTCTCAGTATTACAATTCTCATTTTTGCTACTTCTATTGATATGATACAGTTCATTGAATTCTTCTTTGTTTTTCCTTTGGTACTTTTATAGCTGATGCTTTCATCTTCAATGGACAATACAGTTTGACTGTGGGACATGGAAACCAAAAGTTGTTTAAAGCTGTTCGCTCATAATGATCATTTTAGCAGCAAAGAATGGCGGTCCACTTCATTGTCTCAATTTATACTCATCATTTGTAGCATGCTAAATTGTGTATTATGTTACTTGAATTTATCGTATGTTGTGTTAATATGGCATCGTTTATGTGACACGGTTCATAATGAACGAAATGGATACTTTGTTGCCTTTTTTTCCCTTTAGTATCATGTAGGTGACAGCAAAAGGAAGTTCAGGAAAAGAGGTGATCATGGTTGATCTTGTAGAAGCTAAGAGATTAGCTGCCAAACAGATGCAAGAAATCAAAGCTAAGGAAAACTTTAAGGTGAATGAAATTTTCATATCCTGTATGATTAATCAGTCCTTGTTTTCCCTTGAATTGGTTGATTGTTTCTCATAAAATAGAAATACAACTATTTATAATAGTGTTTTCATGTTAGAGACGACGCCCAAATTGATACTCTTGAAATTGATTGTTTTTATTACTTAGAACTCCCTCTTGCAGACACACTTTTATGTCGAGGGGAAAAGGAAAAGGAAACAGGGGATTTTTGAATTCTTTTGAGTGTCTTGCCTTGTACTGTTATTTCTTGATGATCAACTAACATACTTTATGAACACAGACTTCTTCTGCTTAAATCATTGAAGCATTAACATTTCAGTAGAAAAGTCAATCCTTTACATTTATTTTGATTGCAGTTATTTTCTGATGGTTATAAATTGAGTTGAACAACTTCTTAATAAGCTCATCTCTACAGATAATGATGGGAGACTATTTGAATCAAGTTGTGAATATGCTTTTGACGTCGTTTCAAGATGATCACTCTCGGGTTCGTTGGGCAGCCTTTAATTTTATGCATATGCCTACAGATATGGTTGGTGCATGGTAGCTTGGGATCTTCTGTTATTAACTTATTTTTAACTTTATTTTTCTCCTCTCGATCTCAACAGAAAATATCTTTCTATGGTAGGAATTACTTTATTTTCAATAAACTGCAGATGATGAGCTATCCGAATTTCATGCATCTATAATGAGCTGCTTCTTACCCTCAGTTTATGTCAATATGAATTACATATAATGGCCCTAATTAGGCTATTAACGTGTGTGGCACAATAGAGGCACTTAGCACTAACATTCAATTAACTTGTGTATTTTATGTTGCGGGGAGCAAAATGATGGAAGGAAACATGCAAAGAATGGGCATAACAAGTCAGGAGGTTTAACGTTTAGGTGTTTAGGCTTCTTATATAGTTAAATGTTAGTTTTGTAATGAGAAACCTTTGGTTAGGATTGTGATCTTCACATATGTACAAGTTTATTGTCATATATAAAGGTTATTTGCACATTCTTATAAGAAAATGGCATCTTACTTTCTATCTAATGATACAGAATTGATAACAAACTGCCATACTAATACAAATTACATCATGTGAATTACGTTATGATGACAGTCGAGAAAACAAAAACTGTCATAACATTAACATAACACCTCCATTTTAACTTAATATTTTGACATATTATTTAAAAATGGCGTCATGAGAACATATATTCTGTGACAGTTGTTATTAGATAATTCGTATATAAATAGTGGTTAGATGACATGTTGCTATTTGGTCGCTGTCATGTGAGGCTATTACGGATGACAGAACGTGACCGCCATCTGAAGCATCAACAGACGGCAGCGAGCCCCGTGACAATTTTATATCTTGCGGGATGACGGTTTTTAACAGTCATCTGAAGGGGTTTTTGGCAGAGTGATTGGTGAAAAGTGAGGTGAATTTAAAGGAGGTTGATGTGTAGTTAGTGTGGAGGAAGAAAAGGTTTTTAATTGAAAGTTGGAATAGGAATATGTGTCAAAATTCAGCAAATTTTCGGCCTGAAATAATCGTGCCGCGATCGAGATTCCTAAAATCTCGATCGCGATAGATGTTTTTCAGGGAGAAAAATTCTTCATGACTTCCCCTGCTTGCTGATCGTCTAGAGATATTGAAAATCTCAACAGAGATTCTTTGAGCTGTACACAAAAATCTCCATTTATTGATATTTTCAACTTGTTAAATTTATTTATTCTTGCACTAATGTTCCATTAATGGTATTTAATACCTGAAAAATTTTAAAATCAAAACTGAAAAATTAAATAAAAGGTTAGCCATAAGGGCTTTCCTTAAACTAAAAATTCATAAAAAAATAATTTCATTGATATCATAAAAAGATAATTTCATTGATATTGGAACATATATAGACTTTTAAAAAAACTGAAAATATGTAAGCTAAACATCAAGACATATTTACAAACAATTATTTATAAACACACTTAAACACAATCAAAAGAAGCTAAGTCTAAACTTCATCCCTATTGATGGTAATGCCTCGTGCTTGAGCCCGATTTATTTTTGCTTGACCTGTTATTTATCTTTCCTGTGAAGAAAGAAACTGCGGACCAAGACAAAATTCTCGTTTGACAAGTCCTTCATTCTCCAAGAATTCGAAATCAAGGACGGGAAATGGTTCATTCTCGCTCCAAGGAACGGAATTTGTGCCCTTGGCACCCAGAATAATTCCACAGACTCAATTCTCATACCAAACCTTCTTATTCTTCGAACGTGAAATAGATATCAAACATTCCATCAAATTTTTTGATGAATCCACAATATTACCTTGGAGTACATCTCCTAAAACATATAAATCTGTGTCATGAACTATACTTTCATAAACACATCCAAAAAGGCTGTAACAGAGATACTTATGGAGATATAAGATGGAGTTTGAATTAATAGATTTAGTGAATCTAAGACGTGGATTGAATCTGACCATTCGTTTGAGGATGGTATGGAGTAGATACACATTGATGTACGCCGTATTTCTTCATAAGCGATTCAAAACTTTGATTTATAAAATGAGTACCTCCATCGCTTATCATTAATCTAGGGACTCCAAATCGACAAAATATTTTGTTTAAAAACTTAACAACTACTTTAGAATCATTGGTCGGGGTTGCAATTGCTTCAACCCATTTTGAAACATAATCTACGACTACTAAAATGTAAGTCTTGCCAAAAGAAGGAGGAAAAGGACCCATAAAATCAATTCCCCACACATCGAAGATTTCAACTTCTAACATGTTCGTGAGAGGCATCTCATCTTTCTTTCCTAAATTCCCTATTCTTTGACACTTATCACAACAGATAACAAATGAACGAACATCTTTAAACATAGTAAGCCAAAAGAATTCACATTCTAATACCTTTGCAACTTTACTTACTCTGTTATGACCTCCGTAAGAGCTTGCGTGACATTCTAACATTATAGAATTATACTCTGACTCACTAACGCATCTCCTAATCATTCCATCACCACATGTTTTGAACAAGAATGGATCTTTCCAAAAATATTTTTTTTACTTCTGAAAAGAATTTCTTCTTTTGTTGGGCATTCTATCCATCTGGAACAATAATGGCAACAAGGTAATTAGTTGTATCCGCATACCATGGTGCTATTACACTCTTTACTTGCATGAGATATTCATCGGGGAAATCATCTTGATATTTGATCGGCGACAAGGTTTTTGACTCCCTTTTTATCTTTTATTTCAATATCAAATTCTTGCAATAATAAAACTCATCTAATAAGACGCGGTTTTGCAGCTTTCTTAGCAAACAAATATCTTAAAGCAACATGATGATGACTTTAGACCCTAACAAGTACGACCTAAACTTATCATATGCAAAAACTACTGCTAGCATTTCTTTTTCGGTTTATCAGTGTTACTTGCATAATATATGACATGAAATTTCTTATCTTTCCTTTGACCTAGTACACATCATACGGCTAAGTCACTTACATCACACATAATTTCGAAAGGTAAATCCCAATTGTGTTTAGCAATTATGGGTGCACTGACTAAAGCGGTTTTCAACGTACTAAAGGCTTGTAAACAATCCTCGTTAAAATCAAAAGTAGAATCTTTCATAAGCAAATTAGTAAGTGATTTCGCAATTACAGAAAAGTTCTTTATAAACCACCTGTAAAAACTTGCATGTCCTAAAAATGATCTTACTCCCTTAATCGTGGTCGGTAGGGGTAAATTTTCTATTACTGAAGTTTTTGCTCTCTCCACTTCTAATCCGTTTTCAGAAATTTTATGTCCTAAAACTATTCATTCGTCTACCATGAAGTGACATTTTTCCCAATTAAGTACTAGGTTTGTTTCTTCACATCTAGACAATACTTTATCTAAGTTTTGAAACCATGCATCGAAAGAATCTCCATAAACGGAAAAATTGCACTCATACAACATTGAAACGTTGCGGGTGCATTACATAGACAAAAAGGCATTCTTCTATAAGCAAAGGTTCAATAGGGACATGTGAAGATTGTTTTGTCTTGGTCATCCGGGTAAATGTAAATTTGAAAGAATCTGAAATAACCATCTATGAAACAATAAAATGCATGACCGGCTAACCTTTCGATCATTTGATCAATGAAAGGAAGAGGAAAATGATCTTTCCTGGATGCCTTATTTAGGTTCCTATAATCTATACAAACCCTCCAACCGATGGTGGTTCGCATAGGTATTAACTCACCTTCTCCATTTCTTACTACAATCATACCTACCTTTTTTTGGTACACAATGGATCAGACTAACCCCTTCACTATCCGAGATCGGATAAATGATTCCATTATCCAAAAGTTTTGTGATTTCATTTCTAACTACTTCTTTCATGTTTGGGTTTAGGCGTCTTTGCATATCCGCTTTAGGGGGTTTACCTTCTTCTAAATGAATCCTATGCATTACAATGCTGGGATTTATGCCTTTAAGGTCTGAAATTTGCCAACCTATACTTCCTATCCTATTTCTAACAACTTCTTTCAAACTTTTTTCTTGTTCTATAGTCAATTTGCTAGAGATAATTATAGGTAGAGTATCACCTTCACCTAGAAAAGCCTATATCAAATGGTCGGGTAACTCTTTTCATTCTAATTTAGGCGGTTTTAAAACTGAGGGTGGAATTGGTCCATCATCACGAATCAAAGGCTCTTGAGCCTTATCTTCCATTTCTTCTTCAATTATTGGTTCTATTATACTTTCCTCTTTAACAACATTGTTAAGACATTCATCAACCAAATCAAGTTTCCTACAAACGAATTCTTCCATAGGATATTTCATGGCTCTATTCATATTAAACTCAATTTTGTCTTCTCATATTCTCAAAATTACTTTACCTTCCGACACATTGACTAATGCACGTCCCGTGTTCATAAACGGTCTGCCAAAAATTAGTGGACAATTAACGTCATATGTAAAGTCAAGTATAAGAAAGTCGATAGGAAAAATGAATTTATCGACTTTTACTAAAACATCTTCAATTATAACATATGGCTTTTTTGTGGTTTGATCCGCTAATTGCAAAACCATATTAGTACGTTTAATGCCTTCTTCTAGACCTAAATTTTGAATATAGACAATGGCATTAAGTTAATGCTCGCCCCTAAGTCGCAAAGACAACTTAGGAATTTGATATCTCCCAATTTACAAGGGATGGTAAAGCATCCAGGGTCTTTTAACTTAGTTGGCAAATGACTTGATACGATTGAACTATAATCTTCGGTTAAAATATGGATGAAATACCTTCCAAACTTATTTTCTTAGAAATTAAATCCTTTAAAAACTTACCATAGTTGGAAATTTGGGTTATTGCACCATAAATGTCAAATTAATATGTAAATTTTTAAGTTTGTCTAAAAATTTCAAAAAGTTGTTTATCATAGTCCTTGTTTCAGACTTTATGTGGAAAAGGTGGTTTTGGTGAAAATGCTCTTGCATTAACATCATTGGGCGAACTTTTCGAATTTGCATTCACTTCTCTGGATTTTGTTGTCAAATCACTTCCCTACAAAAGCATTTAAATGCGAGAATTGCTCGCTTATTAACTAAATAACGCTAAAACCCGTCCTATAACCGTACCCAAAGATAGGGGTTTTTGACCCCTATCAAACCTCCTCACACTTAAAACTTTACTTGTTCCCAAGTAAACTAAAAAAAACTAAACCCGCAATCACAAGCAAGCTAGAAAACCTCCCGGTTTGACTAGGTGCTTGACACAATTTCGAGCATCTGTAATTACATGCATTCGGAAATACAAAGTAGAGACACGATATCCAAAAGCCGCATTTCAATTATCATAGGTCATATGTTTTAATAAAAAGGACACATGTTCAATTAAACGAGCTTGAGGGGATCGCTAAGTAAAACACCTCACCATAGGTAGTTCACTCATTTCACACAATTTTAGTGGCTAAAGTGTTTACTCTCGGCTTATGTTCTTGCTTAAGATTACGTTGATTTTGCACGTTCATCCGAGTTCCTCTACTATGCTATATGACTCCAATGATATCAAAACAGCCTCGAATTTGGGTTGTAATGTGGTTAGAGGGTTAAAGGTACAACAAGGGCTAATAGTTCTAGCGCTAGAAAAACAAAGTTAAAATGGCTTTAGCAAATGTGAAGTGACTGAGCTTTTTATTCATTATTTATTTTCTTTTTTTTTTCTTTTTTTTTTCTTGAGACATTTTGATTTTAAGAACTGAGGAATGAAGTTCTCCTTTTTGTTCGTCTCTTTTCTTTTCTTTTTCTGTTTTTCTCTTTTTTTTTCTTTTTGGATAGTGATGCTCAATCACTTCTTAGCCTTTTGGCTTGCTACTATGATGCCATAAACAAAGACAAAGCGCTAGAGGAAAACAAAGGCTCGATGTGAGCTTTGCAAAAACTTAGGGTTAAGTAACAAACCAAGTGATGGTTTGCAAAAATTGGCTTAGGACGAAAGAAAAATCTACAAACTACAAAAATATAGGCTCAAAGGGGCTTCCTAGAGTTGATGAAAAAAGAGAAAATAAGGTAAAGAAAAAGGGTTAATTCTAATGAGGCTGATTTCATTGTTTATCATCTCAAATCATTGCATGTAGGTTCAACACAGTATTAGGTGCAAAATCTGTAATCTTCCACAAGTCAAAGCATTCACACAAAAATGTCAAGAAAAAGAGCTTTTTGATGTTCGCTCTTAGGCTCAAATTCAACTCACAATTCTTTGGGTTTCAATTTTGTGTTTACTAGTTTTCCCCAAACTCAAGTTTAATGTCACATGCCTTCAATTCTTAAGTTATCTACCTAAGTAATGATTTTAGCATTTCTTCAAAAGTAGGGTCTAAATGCAAACTTTAGCTGATGCTCTTACAGATACAAGGATTGTGTCCTACACCTAAACTAGTTGTCATGCAATCTTAGATTCGGTTCTCAGCCCTTAAGGGCAACTAACGAAGTTTAGATTCGAAGGAGGTTCACGGTTTTAGATCCTAAACATGCGAGAACATAAATAAAACCCGAAAACGCTAAACTAAACTAGACACGACGCAACAAAAATTTAAAAATTATACAATTTTTGTAAGTTTGTCTACCCCTCCTCCTCACACTAAAAATATGCAATAAGTTCCAACATTGCATCACAAAGTACAAGTGCAAAAAGTTAGGGTGGAGAAGAAAACTTACGGATTTTGTCGCAATCGCCAAAAATTTGATGATTTGCGGTGCAAATTTTTTTTTTATTTATTATTATTATTATTATTATTTTTCAGCTCCATTCGGGATTTTAAAAAAAATCTCGAACAGTTTGCTTATCGCGGCCGAGCAGCAGTGCCCAGCGGCGGGCTGGGCGCAGTGCCCAGCGGCGGGCTGCGCGCCAGCGCCCAACGGCGGGCTGCGCGCAGTGCCCAGCGGCAGGCTGCGCGCCAGCGCCCAGCGGCGGGCTGGGCGCCAGCGCCCAGCTCGCGGCGAGCAGGGCCCTGCTCACCGAGCTGGGCGGCAGTGCCCAGCTCGCCCGAGCTGGAGTGCCCAGCTCGGCGAGCTGGGCCTCCTGGGCCAAAATTTTTTTTTTTTAAATTTTATTTTAAACCTGAAAACTTTAAAATAAAAATAAAAATAAAATAAAATAAAATAAAAGAAAACTAAACAACTAAAAAATATTTATTATTTTTTTTTTTAAACGAACATTTTTTTTAAAAAAAAAACATAAAAGAAAACTAAAAAGACTAAACTAAAAAATCAATGTATAATCTAAATAAAATAAACCTGAAAAGTTTTATTAAAACTTGGGTTGCCTCCCAAGAAGCGCTACGTTATAGTCGGTGAGCTCGACATAGAATTCCCACCTAGGTGTATGCTTCTACTCGCGTTAGGAACTCGAACTCCTTAACAAATAACCCGTACCTACAAAACGGATTAAGAGCCTCAAATAAGTTTAATGAAAGTAGGAGGCCGAATTTAAACATATTATGAAAAAGTTTGGTTTGCTCCCTTTTGGATTCTCTTGGTAGGTCGAAGAGAATGAAAACTTTTGAACAAGGAGTAAATCCAAACTTTTCGAACTTTTGAGGAAAAGGTAGTTGATATACACAAGCTTCGATTTGATCGTTTATTTCTATCACGTGATTTAGAATTTCAGATTTTTAACCGGGGTTGCTTACCGCTTCCGGTTCTTCACTTACCTCGAGTGATGCATGTGATAGTGGACTTGGTTCTACCTTTTTGTCATTCCTCAAAGAGATGGTTTGAGCTGATTCCCTTTGTGGGATTTCTATGTTTTCCTTTATGCCTGGGAGAGCATCTCGGGATTGCTTTTGCTTCTCATGGTTTATTTGAGCCAATTGGTTGCTCAAGTCCGTGCAAACCTCCTCGTTGATTGTAAGTCGGGTTGATATTCCTTTCAAAAGGGATAGCACCTCATCTCGTGAGCTAGAGGGTTGTAGAGGAACTTGGCTTGCTTGTTCGTAAGGGAACATTCCCAATTCGTTTTCCCTGTGCTCATCAACAAACCTATTTGGAGGCCTCAACATGTTAGGGTTCCCGTAGGACAGATTTGAGTGTTGAGGTCTCCTCCAATCACTACCATAAAAGCTGTAAGAATTGGGGTCAGAATTATACCTTTGGTGATTACCCACAAAACTTACATTTTCATTGGTGTTGAGGCTCAGTTTCGCCATCAAGATATCCATTTTCTCATTTAAGTCGGCCATGGAGGGATTGAGAGCCTCATTCTCCAGGGCATGAATGTATTGTCTTGATGGGATAGTAAACTTTTGAGCTTGCCACTCGACTTTTTCTTGCCAATTCATTGATCAGAGAATGCTGAGAAAAAGTGAAGTTCTAGCACAAAGGTTGATAAGTAACAGTATACAGATATGAACAAGTATAGAAAAGTATAAAGAAATTATATAGCAACAAGTATAGACGATATAAACAAAGATATTTACAATGAATGCCTAAACTAACAAATCGACCTTTGGTTCGATATTGCAGAAGAAATAAATCCCCGGCAACGGCGCCAAAAACTTGATGCGTCCTCACCTAACTCGAGATGAGAACTCACTAAGGGATAAGTGTACCCCGTCGTTATCAAGTAATAAATTTCTGGTTTAAGTCCAGGTTATCGTCCACAGGATTTATTTCTGCAAGTACCGAGCTACTCGATCTCGGATGTTATCTAGGCTTAGGGGTTTTTGAGTTGGTTTGTTTGAATTAATCTACTCCTAGGTTGAATTATACTAATCCTAGCTAAGTTATCTAATTCTAACTAAGTTATCTAATTCTAGCTAAGTTATTCTACGCCTAACTAAGTTACTCTACCCCTAATTGAGTTAAACTACTCCTAAGTGATCTTTTACCAATGCAATTAACCGAAGGAACATGAAGGGATACGATGATAATGAAAATAGAATGTTTAAACAATTGATTTGAAACCTAAGTCACTTGTGTCTAAGGTGATTAACCCGACCTATCCTCCTAAAGTCCCTAGTTCGTGATTCCCTTGTAAGGCCGAACTAGCTCTAAGGCTCAGTAATTTGGGCTTAATCTTCTATAGGGTCGTCAATCTTATAGGCAATGACTAGGTCAGATTCAGCTCGCAATATGTGCCAACCTAATTTTGGGATTATCGAATGAGTTAAACCAATCAGACAAAGCGTAAGACAAAGATTAAAACATCAAAACAATTGAATAAACAAGAACTATAATATATATCAAAGATGGAAACATTGTCACGAAGTTACAATAAACCGAGAATTCATAGCATATATCAGAGGCTAGACAGAATGTAAAAGAAGAAAAATCCCTTTTAGGGAACCTGTCTACCAATACAGGCGTCTTTCTAGGATTTAAGGATGAAGCTTGAGCAATCCTCGGTGAATGGAGCTTCGGAGGTGTCTTCAATGGAGGTTTGAAGGATATGGAGGAGGTGGAGAGGATTTCTCAAGGTGAAAAGCTAAGAAAATTACAAAGGAAAAAGATATCTAAATTACAATGGAAAAATCCTATTTATAGACGCGGCTCGGGCCTCGTTTTGACCTATTTTTGTGTCCTTATTGGTGTAGGAAGACGTGGGGCCAATCGTGGCTTCGTGGGGGCGGAATTGGTCTTTTTGACCAATTCCCGTAGGGCTGCTCGCCGAGCAGGGCAAGCTGCTCGGCGAGTAGGCGCTACTCGCGACGAGCAGTGCCCTGCTCGGCGAGCAGGCCTCTGGTGGCCTGCTCGGCGAGCAGGCACAGCCTGCTCGGCGAGCAGGCACAGTGCCTGGGCAGTGCCTGGGCAGTGCCTGGGCTGCTCGCCGAGCAGCGCCCGGGCTGCGCCCCGATGCTTAATTCGCCGAGCGACTGCCGGGGGTCCCCGAGACACGATTTTTGCCTGAAATTGATCATGTTTTATCCTGCACACGCACATAAACTCCAAACAACATTAGTCCAAGGGCTAAATTGACCCGCCAATCGCTTATTTGAGCAAACTCTTCGTTTGGTGCGACTTTTGACGGATCAATTAGCTTCAAAAGATAACAGAATTATAATATGCATGCCATTTTGGCCGTATTTGCCTAAATTGATCATAAAACGAGCCTAAACAACGAAAAGTAAATAAAACGTTTCCAATTTCTAATTAACTCACACAAAAGCATTTAAATGCGAGAATTGCTCGCTTATTAACTAAATAACGCTAAAACCCGTCCTAAAACCGTACCCAAAGATAGGGGTTTTTGACCCCTATCAATGTTCATGTAGAGATTCTTGAAATCTTTGTCGCGACTTTATGGGGTATTGAGGAGTAGGTGATTTGCGCGTTTCTGGTGCTGCGAGACGCATGTCGTGATCAAGATTTATATAATCTCTGATGTGGCTTCTGAATCTCGTATGCGCCTTCCATTGAAAACTTGATTTCGTACTCATTTTTGCTCCATTTTAGCTCCTATTTGGATTTTTTCAAATAATTTAACACCTTGCACAATAGTAAGAAATACCAATGTAAAATCCGTCCAGAAGAATATAATCAATATATTTTTCACATGAAATTGGTATTATTATGCATGTTATTTTAGTTATATTTTGGGCTTATCGTGGAGACAACCCTTCTATTGACTCCTTTTGGTCTATGGACCGAGTTGCTGAACCAGTAGGACTGGATGCACCCAATAATCCTCCTTAACTAGTAGGACTGCTTGCGGACAACCCATCATATGCACTTGCGCTAGGGCTAGGGCTACTGCTAACAGTTAAGTCAGATAGCCTAACATCACAAGAAATACGTAATGCTAAGCATAAGAGAAGAATGGCAAATACCAAATGTCTGTTTGTAAAATCCATATTCCCAATATTCAATGCCTTTGATATTTAGGTCACACTTACAATTCTATTTCCAATACCTCTCTTTTATAGACAGATTTATAAATTTGGAGTAGGAGAATTGATGTTATTTATAGAATGATGCGTAACATTAACACATGGATATAACTAAATTAGCAATTTGTTTGTTGGTTTGAAAATTTCCTCTCTTAGATTATTGTTTAGTATGAGATTTGCTTGTTTTCGAATAATAAATATAATTGGTTGATAATAAATATAGGATTCTTTCAACTGAAAATATGAATTATTGGCAATTAAAATTTATAAAAGTGAACTAAAATGATGATTAGGTGAATTATATATATGTGAGTAAATTAGAGAGAAAAAATACAAAAAACATTAATTATGATTGTATATCTATATATCCAGGGAGAAGTACAACATCCAACTCAACCCAGATTACCTTAAGATGACATCACATCTTAGTTGGTTAAGTCCATTAATTAATAACCGGACGGACTAGGTGCTGGTGCTCCAAAATAACTCATAAAGCTAGGACTTGGTGCTTGAGCAGTATTGGTTGATGGGGTTTTCTCACTCTCTTTCTCTGTTTCACCGCTCTTTTCTTTCTCATCCTCCTTCTCTTTCTCATTTTCTTTCTCATTTTCTTTTTCATCCTTCTCCTTCTGTTTCTTCTCATCTTCTTTTTCTTTTTCATCCTTTTTCTTCTGTTTCTTCTCAGCTTCTTTTTCTTTCTCATCCTTCTCCTTCTGTTTCTTCTCCTTTTCTTTTTCTTTCTCCTCCTTTTCCTTCTTTTTCTTCTCCTCCTCTTTTTCTTTCTTTTCCTTCTTCTCTTTCTTCTCCTCCTCCTTTTCTTTCTGCTCTTTTTCCTTCTTTTTTTCTTTTTCCTCCTTTTCCTTCTCTTTCTCCTTTTTCTCCTTCTGTTTTTCTTCCTTCTCCTTCTCCTTCTCCTCCTTTTTCTTCTCCTTCTCCTTCTCCTTCTTCTCTTCCTCATCATCCTCGTCATCCTCGTCCTTCTCTTCTTTGTCTTTTTCCTTTTCGTTAATCTTCTCATCCTCCTCTTTTTCCTTCTCCTCCTCTTTCCCTTGCTCTGGAGATAAACCTTGTTCCATTGACTCCTTCTGGTCTATGGATCCGGTTGCTGAACCAGAAGGACTGGATGCACCCAACCATCCTCCTAAACTAGTAGGACTGCTTGCAGGCGACCCATCATAAGCACTTGGGCTAGGGCTAGGGCTAGCAACAGATAGCCTAGCATCACAAGAAATAAGTAATGCTAAGCATAAGAGAAAAATGGAAAATGCCAAATGTCTGTTTTTAATATCCATATTCCCAATTTTCAATGCCTTGAATATTTACTTCACACTTACTATTCTATTTCCAATACCTCTTTTTTATACACAGATTTATAAATTTGGAGCAGGAGAATTGATGCTATTTATAGAATGATGCCTAACATTACCACATGGATATAACTAAATTAGCAATTTGTTTGTTGGTTTGAAAATTTCCTCTCATAGATTATTGTTTAGTACAAAATTTGCTTTTGTTTTCGGATAATAAATATAATTGGCTGATAATAAATATAGGATTCTTTTAACTGAAAATATGAATTATTGTCAATTACAATTTATAAAAGTGAACTGAAATGATGATTAGGTGAATTATATTTGTGTAAGTAAATTAGTGAAAAAAAAAAACAAAAAGGATTTATGTTGATTGTATATATGTACATATATATCCAAGGACAAGTACAACATCCAACTCGACCCGAACAGATTAATTTGGTCGAGTCGGATCCCGTAGGCAAACCAGTTCACAAAAATATAACATATTATATTGTCCTGAACAGAGGGCGAGCCTTGGCGCAACGGTAAAACGTTGTTGTCGTGTGACCAGAGGTCACGGGTTCGAGTCTTAGGAGCGGCCTCTTGCCAATTAAATTGGCAAGGGAAGGCTTGCCCCCAATACACCCTTGCGGTGGGACCCCTCCCCGGACCCTCGCTCAGCGGGGACGCGTAATGCGACCGGGCCGCCCTTTTATATTGTCCTGAACCAGTGAAAATTCATCCACATGGACGGTTCAACCGGTAACTATAGAAACCCGGACATGAGTTGAAACAGATTTGATTTTAAGCTTCAATTAATTTTCTTTTCAAAAAATATAAAAAATTGTAAATTGCTATTAAAAAATATTATTATTAATAGCTTTTACCTATAATTATACTACTAATTTCTTATATGTAATATATCTAGGGGGTGTTTGTTTTAATTTTTCGGAGCATTGTTTATCATTTCATTCCGAACCATAAAAAATATAGTGTTTTTTTAGGTTTATACAACAACACCGTTCACCATTTTTTATGGAAACTTCGACATTTTGGAGTATTTCACGGAAAACTCAAAAAAATGAATCTTACGTGAAAAGTTGTTTATATATATTTGGTATAAAAATCAAATTTAACTCTAACGTTTTAAGGGAATTGCAGATTTAGCTTTAACGTATAGAATGATGCCATTTTCATCCTAACATTTCCAGACAAGATCAATTTTAGCTCTACATTATCAAAAGAATAGAAAAAACTAGTCTGACTAATATTTAACTGCCACTTTAAATGCCACCAAATTTTACTCGAAGAAGCCTTACCGAAGTTTGCTAAACTGTCAGCTGCCTGGTTGCGCTCTCTGTAGATATGAGAGATCTTATAATTCATAGCCGAACAATGCTCAAGACATTTCAGCCAGTCCTGTCTTATTATCCACTGGACATCTTTTGACTTACTGTGAAGAATCCTTACTACGTATAGCTAGAATCAGACTCAATCTAAAGATCATACCATTCTCTCTCCCAAGCAGTTTCAACTGCGAAAATGACTGCCTTTAATTCAGGAATGTGAGCAAAAGAATTAGGGGGCGTTTGGTTCACATGAGTTAAGGGAAAAGGAATGAAGAAAGGAAACCAAAGGAAAGGAAAGGAATAAGCATTGATTCCCCTATGTGTTTGGTTATGTTTAGGAAAGGGAATACAATTTCAAACCTCTCGAATTTTTGAACTTTCAGATTTCTAGAATTTCAAAAAATTCTTGAACTTCAAAAATTATTAAATTCTGGAAATTTTGGAACTTGAATTTAAAAATTTTGAAATTTTGGAATTTTTAAAATTCCAGAATCCGAAAATTCTAGAATTTTGGAAATTCTGAAATTCCAGAATCTAGAATTTCTAGAATTTCTGGAATTTCAAAAATTCTGGAATTTTAGAAATGCTGAAATTTCAGATATTCTGAAATTCTAGAAATTTTGGAAGTTGAAAAACTCTGGAATTTTGAAAATTCTAGAATTTCAGAAATTCTAGAATCCAGAAATTCTAGAATTCCAGAATCCAGAAATTCTAGAATTCCAGAATCCAGAAATTCTAGAATTCCAGAATCCAGAAATTCTGGAATTTCAAAAATTCTGAAATTTTTAAAATTCTGAAATTCCAGAAATTCTGAAATTTTAGAAATTCTAGAAATTTTGGACTTTTTGAAAATTCTGGAATTTCAAAATTTTCAAAAATTCAGAAATTCTGGAATTTCATAAATTTCAGAGATTTGTGGTTCGATAAAATAAAAAGAACAAAAAAAATTGGGGAAGAGAATCCAATTCCTTACAAGATTTGGGGTAATGGGTTAACCTAAAGTGGGGTAATCCTATAATCTAATATGGGTAAAGAGAATGAATTTTTTTGTTAAACAAACAAGAACAAAGGGAATGGAACCCTTCCATTCTCATTCCCATTCTCATTCCTAAAGACCCCGAACCAAACGCCCCCTTAGGGATATTGATTGAAAAACAACCCTTCACAAATCCTCTACTATTACGAAAAACACCCCTGCACCAGCCATTCCCGGTGCACCGGAAGCTGCTCCGTCGGTGTTGGCTTTCATTCACCCTACATGCAGCGTCACCCATCTGACAAAAGAATAATTCGATTCCGGAGGAGGTCTGATATAATTCGGATTTCCAGAATCCGATTGAATCTCACTGATATAATTCAAAAGTCTATTTCACATTTGCATTGAAGGGAGCTCCTCCTAAAAAATGGCCTGATTCCTGATGTACCAGATATGCCACACACAGGTTACTACAACTCCACACCACAAATTCCTGAATTGCCTTTGAATTCGCGAGGAACTAAGTTGATCGAAGAGATCCGGGAAGGAAGCAGCGGGGACAACCGACACTGCAAATAAATCACAAAGATACCTCCACAAGCTGCACGCTACGTTGCAGGTGACGAACAAATGGTCCAGCGGGGACAACCGACACTGCAAATAAATCACAAAGATACCTCCACAAGCTGCACGCTACGTTGCAGGTGACGAACAAATGGTCCAACAACTCAATCTGACTTTTGCAAAGCTGACAACACAATGGTAAAGAAAATCCCTGCAACTAAAGGGACAGTTGCGTTGATAACTTTCTGTGAATTAACAGCCAATAAGTAATAGATATTCATGGCGGAATGATCGAACTCCAAATAAATTGACACCACGAAATAGTGGCCGCTGGACAGAGATAACTGTAAAAAGATTTCACAGTAAGACTACCCAAATCAGAATTAGTCCAGATGCAAACATCTTCGCGATCACCACCTTTAATAACACTTTGGATGTTTTGTTGAATGTGGTCGGCCAAGTGCTGAATGTTATCCCATAAATCATCAATTCTGGAATTCTGAACCGGGCAGTACATCAATCTTTGATTACGAGTGTTGGAAATATGCCTTAGTTAATTTATTAGCAGATAATGTTTTATTTAATTATTTGAATTTAAGAGAAGTTATTCAGTTATTGCTTATGTTTAGGTGAAGTTATGGAAGTCAGTTGTAACTGATGTTTGTAATTTTGTATAAATTTCCTGAAGTTCAATAGAAGTTTAGTGTTGGTTCCAAACTCTTTGTGTTGGTTCCAAGCTCCTAAATGTTAATTACAACAACGAGGAGGAATATCATGCTGATTAGCAGCTGACGGAGAAATACACGCATCCGTCCAAAAGTTTAAGGCCGAATTATCACCAATCCACCATATTACATCCTCCCTAATTTTGTCATAAATTGGCCTAGATGAGACCCAAATGGAGGAATTAGAAACATATCTCTCAGACATCCCTGATGGAACTAGAAACCGCGAACGAAGAAGCGTGGGAATGAACTTCTTCCGTTGAATTAAATCCCAACCAAATTTACCTATAAGTGCATAATTAAAAATAGTGAGATTTTTGATGCCAAGTCCGCCACAATCAAGTTTCTTACAACAAATAGACCAAGGGACTGGGACAATTTTGCGCATATCCTTGTTGCCAAAGTCCAGAGAAAGTTCCTAATAGCTTTGTTAATTTTATAAATCAATGCTGACGGCCACCTATAGAGCATAAATGAATGAATTAACGCAGCTGTCAAAGCAAATTTAACAAGAGTTAGACGGCCTACCATAGACAAAGATTGCCCTTTCCAAAGGCTTAATTTTGTGAGGAAGCGATCATCAATAGGTTGCAATAATCGGGATTTAGGAGCTTCCTGAAATAATGGCACCCCGAGGTAATTGAAATGAAGATTTGCAATCCGAATCCCCAAGACCCCAGCCAGCCTCATACGATGATTAGCAGTGATTGAGTTCCCAAAGAAGGCCTCTGATTTTTCCCAGTTCAATGCTTGACCAGAAATGGCGGCATAAAACTTAAACAATTCACGAACACATCTCATGTTACACAGTGAAATAAGAGGTTTTAATTTGGTTTTTTTTCTTGCTAAAAGTATCATCAATGTTTGCTAATAATCAAAACATTTTGATTTCGCTTGCTTTCTTAAATTATTTCCAAAATCCCATGTTTTAACACCCTAATCCGTTCCAACGGTGGATTTAGGCGAACACATAAATAAAGAGATCTTCTTGTAATTAAAGCTTTTGAATGTCTTTCTAAATGTAAATACAAGAATTTTAATCTAATGTTTTTTCAAAATGATTTTTGTACAAAATAACAAACTTGTATGCTTAATCACGTTTTTGGTTAAATATTCTTTTTTTACTTCATGTTTTAAAAACGCTTAAGTCGTTTCATATGAGTCAAAAACCCCTATCTTTGGGTACAGTTTTAGGACGGTTTTTAGCGTTATTTTATGATTAAACGAGCAATTCTCGCATTTATATGCTTTTGTGTGAGTTTGTTAGAAATTGTATATGTTCTATTGACTTTTCATTGTTTGGGCTCACTTTCTGGTTATTTTAGGCAAATATGGCCAAACTAGCATGTACGTTGAATTTCCATTATCTTTTATAGCTAATTCATCCGTCAAAAGTCGCACTAAACAGAGCGTTTGCTCAAAATAAGCGATTGGCGGGTCAATTTAGCCTCAGAACTAATGTTATTTGGAGTTTACGTGGGTGTGCAGGTTAAACGAGGAACGCGTTCGGGCGAAAATCGCGTTTCGGGACATCCAGCAGTCGCGCAAGGCGTTCTGGGCATTCCCGATCGTGGAAATGGCCTTTTTGGGGCCAGCTCAGCGAGCTGGCTCGCCGAGCAGGCCTTCAGGGGCCAGCTCGCCCAGCTCGGCGAGCTAACCTGCGGGAATCGGTCAAAAGACTGATTCCCGGCCCCACGATGCCATGATCAGTCCCACGTCTCCCCACCTGTAAAAGGAAACAAATTAGGTCAGAAAGAGGGCTCGAACCACGTCTATAAATAGGACTTTTCAATTGTAAATTATACATCTTTCATTCTTGTAATTTTCCTTAGTTTTTCACCCTTGATAACATTGTGATATTATCCCAATGATCAAAAGGGATATTCGCCTAAAGAACTCCGCATGTTGGCCGCCTGATACGGGAATCCCGCGGTGTATCAAACATAAAGAGATCCGACGGGTGGATCACTTAGGATTCGCCAAGAGAGAAACCTGCAAGAGGACCTGTGAGGCGGATCTCCGTAAACTCTCAATTCGCCCTTGGAACGGCTGGGCCGATCTGTCAATAAAGACCATTAATGAGCTATCAATTAGCTAACCGCCATCTTAAGGGTAACCCGTAACCGCCATTAATGGGACATTAATGGAGACTTTCTAGTTACTGGAAGTTACAACTTCATGACTATATGTAGCCTCCATCTCAAGCTATTCAAGTACACATTCACTTATCCATTGTCAATTCAGTTTGTCCTCTTGTTCTTCCTTACTGACTTTGGCATCGGAGCTTCCTCCGGTCGAACCCAACGACGCCCCCCACAGGGACGGAAGCTAATCGGAATTTCTCCACAAGTCATCAATTGGTGCGGTGATCGTGGAAACCCAAACCAAATAAGGGTTTTTTCAACGAATTTCTAGATATGACGAACGGATATCCTCCGAATCCCCCTAATCCTTCAAATCCCACTTCAGGGGATGAAACATCATTGATAACCACATCAAGCCAAACTATAACTAGTGCTGGTCGCGCTGGTCCAAGTGGCACTACAACGCAATCTGAAGGAAACGCGACACCGGATGCATTCATTAACATGTGCGCAGAAGCGTTAGGAAGGGAGTTTGGACCTGAGATAGGTAATGGCCTACGGTTGTTTATGATCATTCCTCCGTGGTCGTCTACAGTACCTCCGTGGACACAGGTGACAATAGGATCGAACCCCCCTTAACTTTTCGTTTCTCCAAGCACATAATACAGACTCCAGGGTGACTACCACCGCAGCGCTGGGTGATCGCCCGCTCAATCGGGAGTTATTCCCTACTGCCGTAGGAGGAAGTCAAGGGAACGATCCAACCCTTCCTGGAGGGTCCGCAAACCAATGGATAAATATAGGCGGATCAGGTATTCCAAGGCGCCTACGATCAAGTATCTCCTTGGGCGGATCAGAAAGTCAAAAGCACAAAAAAAGGAAAAAGAGTAGGCGGTCAAAATCGCCTTCGCACAGATCCTCACGTCGGGGTAGATCGCCCCCATCCTCCGGTCATAGATAAAGCAAACGCCCAGTACAGACACCACGTCCGAGTGGGCCACCGCCACCACCACCCCAAGGGAATGACGGTCATATTCCTTCAGGAGGCCATGGAGGAGGTAACGGTCAAGCTCCCCCGGGCGGACAAGGTGGAGGAGGTGGAGGAGGTGGAGGCGGAAGAGAAGGTGGACGTGGAAACGAGGGTGGACGTTCACCATCAGATCCATCTTCGGGATCCAGCTCTTCATCTTCTCCAAGTAGATGTCCAAGGAGAGGACGACGAAGGGCGGATCCGAAAAATTTTGACGACAGAGCTCGAGCTCTGGTGCTCCACATGAATGAAGATAACGCCAGGCATAATCCATTCGCCAACAGAGATTCGCCCTTCACGGCTTGGATTGAGGCGGAAGAAACGGAAAGGCATTTTAAAATACCTAATCTCCCGATATACACAGGTGCTGATAACCCAGAGGCTCATGCCAGAAAATATCGAATATTGCTTCGCCTTAACCGAGCAACGGATCCAGTGCTATGCAAAATGTTCATCCCCATGTTGGGCGGTCCCGCTTATGACTGGTTCCAGTCTTTACCTCTAGGATCAATAGACAGTTGGGATCAATTAAGCCGAGAGTTCTGTGCTAAATTCGCCGGATGCATCCCTCCAGTGGTCAAGTCACGGAAGCTTTTTGAATTAAAACAGAAGGCGAACGCATCTCTTCGGGATTATGTAAACACTTTTAACAAATTGTGTATACAAATCGTTGATGTGGATATCTCCATGGCAGTGGAATCTCTGGTAAAGAACACCACATGTAAGAGTTTGCAGGAGGATTTAATCCGAAAGAAGCCTAGCAGCATGGCAGAATTGATGGAACGCTGCAAAGATTTTATGGAGGTGGATGATATCTGCCGTGAATCACTATCTCCGCATCGGAAGGATAAAGGCGAATCTAGACACCGAGATAGAGAAAAGGACAAGCACTAAGACTCCTCCTCTAGAGGCAGGCGAAGGGGTTCTAAGAACAAATCGGCATTTATCACATCCTTCACACCTGTCAATGCCTCTAAGAGTGAAGTGCTCATGTGGATAGAGAACAGCCAGCATAAGCGGAGCATTTCATACCCCAAACCAAAAGGGGGGAGTACACTAATACTGGGAAAAATCCAAAAAATTATTGTAAATATCACAGGAAAAATGGCCATGACACAGATGCATGCTGGGAGTTAGCCCAGGAAATAGAACGTCTCATCGAGAGAGGCAAATTGGATCGGTTCATCCAGAGTGATGGCAAGAAGGATGGTGATAGATCTAGAGATGACCCGAAGAAGAAAGGCAAAGGGACCATCAACGTCATAGCAGGCGGACCTGGATACCAGCCGGTATCAAAAAAGGCGAAAACCACCGCTCTTGACAGGGCATCACTTAATCGCCCATTTGCAGATGTTGGCCCAGAGATCTCTCCCCATGCGGATGCTTTGGTCATTACTATGATGGTGGAAGGTTGGGAGATGAAAAGAGTGATGATCGATACCGGGAGTTCATGCAATTTCATCACAAGGGGAGCATTTTCCAAATTAATGGTTGACCCAATCCAGGTGGAAACCACCATAGTAGACATCCTGGGAGTGACAGGACACACCATCCAAACAAAGGGCCAGGTAACATTAGACTGTGAGCTAGTGGATGAAGAACAAGTCTGGAAAGGCGATCTGGAATTTTCTATCCTGGATGGCCAATTGGCTTATAATATTATCCTTGGGCGGCCCTTTATCTCCGAAGCAGCAGCCCTTATGTCCATACGCCACTTAACTCTTTACATCCCTACGGTCAAGGGAGGTGTAATGATCAGAGGAAGTCAAAGGGTAGCTCAAGAGACTTATTCGGCATCGCTAATGATTCGCCCCCAGTCAAAGAAGAAGACGAGGAGGAACTCGTCACAATGGCCTTGGGTGAAACAAAAATGTACCTCATGGCGGATGAAAAGCAGGTGCGGATGAGATCCTTGCCTGGAAGCAATCACCAAGGTTCTTCATGAAGCCGAAGATGTCTTTGCCTGGAAGGATGAGATCCTCCTTGGGATCAGTCCTGATGTGATCACTCACAAACTCAACATCGACAAAGATGCAGTTCCGGTTGCCCAAAAACGGAGAAACCATGGCCTAGAAAGGCAGAAGGTGATAGAGGAAGAAATCACCAAACTCCAGCGAGCGGATGCCATCGAAGAGGTACTTTATACGCAATGGCTGGTGAATGTCGTTCTAGTAAAGAAAGCAAGCGGATCATACCGTATGTGTATTGACTTTACGGACCTCAACAAAGCTTGTCCCAAGGACAACTACCCTTTGCCGTGTATCGACATCCTTGTAGATGGGACCGCAGGACATGCTATGTACTCCTTTACAGACGTAAAGTCGAGTTATCATCAAATCCCAATGGAGCCATCAGATAGAATCAAGACCTCATTTGTGACTCATCAAGCCACTTATTGCTTCAAAGTCATGCCCTTTGGGCTTAAAAATGCAGGTGCAACCTATCAACGGATGATGAACAAGATATTCTTGGAAAGCAAAGGTGATAACTACTCCGTCTATGTGGATGACATGATCATCAAGAGCACCACTGTAGAAAAACATGCTGATGATGTAAGGGAGGTAATGGGCGTACTCCGACGCCACAATATTAAACTAATCCCGGAGAAATGTACCTTTGGTGCAACGTACGAGAAGTTCCTGGGATTCATGATTAGTGAGAAAGGAGTAAGCCCAAATCCTGATAAGATTAAGGCTGTTCTAGAGATGCAAGCGCCACGGAATATCAGGGAAGTGCAACGCCTTAATGGGCGGATCGTAACCTTGGGCAGGTTTATTTCCTGTTCAGCCCGAAGATGTCAGCCCTTTTATGATGTGATCAAAAAGCAAAAGGCATTTGAGTGGAATGAAGATTGCGAAAAAGCTTTTGAGGGAATCAAACGATTTCTCACAGAACCGCCCATGATGACCTGACCCCTGAAAGGTGAGAATCTCTATATGTATGTCTCGGTTACAGATAAAGCTGTTTGCATGGTCATGATAATGGAAGAGGATGGTCAACAGTATCCCATTTATTACGTGAGCAAAGTATTAAAAGATGTTGAAACCAGATATTCCAAGCTTGATAAAATGGCGTTAGCTGTTGTCACTACGTCAATCCGCCTAACGCCATACTTCCAGGCTCATACTGTTATAGTTCGAACAAATATACCAATGAGAAAGGTATTACAAAAGCCAGAGACTTCAGGGCGATTGATGGAGTGGGCAATTCGCCTTGGTGAATTTGACGTACGGTATGAGAGTAGATCAGCCTTGAAGAGTCAAGTCTTGGCAGACTTTGTGAATGAATTCACGGAAGAGGGGATAACTATTCCTAAACCTCCGGTCGAGGAATGGACGATGTATACAGATGGAGCCTCCTCCGTCGAAGGAGCTGGTATCGGCGTTGTGATTAAAGGTCCCCAGTATATAAAGCTACGGTACGTAGCAAAATTAGATTTTCTGGCAACTAACAATGCCGCGGAATATGAGGCTTTAATATTGGGATTGCGCCTGCTAAAAGAAATCACTCCCGAGCGGATCGTGATCTATAGTGACTCCAAGTTGATGGTCAACTAGGTGATCAAAAATTATGAAGTAAAGGATGATGTTTTGGCCAAATATGTCGCTGAAGTCAAAAAATTGATGGATCACCTTGAAACAAAAGAAACCAAGTGGGAACTAATCCATGTACCCCGAGGGTCAAACACCGAAGCAGATCACTTGGCTAAAATGGCTTCCAGCAATGAGAACTGGACGGATCCATAATGTCCATTTGAAGTCAAAGCAGCTCCTGCATTTGCCCAGGAGGAGGTCTCCCTACTCACAACAGTAGAAGACGATTGGAGGTCCACCATCCGCCAGTATCTATCGGATGGAGCTCTACCTACGGACAAAGAGGAAGCTCGGCGGATTGTCAGAAAAGCGGCCTATTTCTCCATAATCAATGATAACCTCTATAGAAAATCTTTTAGCCATCCTTGGTTAAAATGCATTTTGCCAGAAGAGGGGCAACATGTCCTTAAGGAGCTACATGAAGGAGTCTGTGGAGCCCATGAGGCATCAGCCTCCATCCTAAAAAAGTCCCGGCTAGCAGGATTTTATTGGCCCACAGTAGAACTTGATGCATAGAAACTGGTGGAATCTTGCCATAGTTGCCAGATTCATGCGAATGAATCTCATACTACCAAACATCTCCAGAGGCCCATCATTGAAGGTCGACCCTTTGCCCTTTGGGGAATTGACATCGTTGGACCATTTCCTCCTACTCGTAGACAGAGAAAGTACGTGGTAGTAGCAGTAGATCATTTCACTAAGTGGGTAGAGGCTGAAGCTGTCTCCTCCATCACAGCTGAACGAATGGTAGAGTTCGTCAAAGATAACATCGTGGGAAGATATGGCGTTCCTCACACCATCATCGTTGATAATGGAACGCAATTCAACTGCGGCGAGTTCAAGATTTTCTGTGAAAAATTGGGCATTTTAAACAGATTCGCCTCCGTGTACTACCCACAATCCAACGGAATGACCGAAGTCACGAATCGGACAATCGTGAATGGAATAAAGAAACGACTAGGTGAGCATGATAAGAAATGGACGGATCAATTAACAAGCGTCTTATGGGCGTATCGAACTACTCCTCGCACAGCTACAGGTGAAACTCCATTTGCCCTTTCTCATGGCGTGGAGGCCGTAATCCCAGTCGAAATCTTGGTTCCAAGTGACAGAGTTGCATTCTATTGAGAAGAGGAAAACAGTCAGAAGTTGAAGGAAAGTCTTGATCAAGTGGAAGATAGGAGAGATAGAGCGTATGTGCGCATGGCGGCTTACAAACAGCGGATCGCCGCTTACCATGACAAAAACGCCAAACTTGTAGACCTGAATGTAGGAGATCTCGTACTCCGCAAAGCTGACAAAATCCAATCTAGAGAAGGGAAGGGCAACCTAGGGCTCAACTAGATAGGTCCATATCAAATAGTGGACAAGATTGGATTCGCCACATTTAAAATTCAGGACACGGAAGGAAATACATTGCCGCGCACTTGGAATCTCCAAAATCTCCGCAAATACTTCGTGAGCAAATAGAATGTCAACAAGGTCTTGAGTACTCTTTTTCCTTTAATAGGCTTTTTTCCCATGTGGTTTTTCTTGTTAAAGGTTTTAATGAGGCTCGTATGTAAGACGTGCTTGCTGTACTAAAGCGTATCTCCTATCAATAAAGAGCGATTGTTCTATTGTCCATGTTCTTTTTAAGTATTTTCTTGCAGCAATATAAATATTCCAGTCTCAAAAAGAAGGGGGGCATCCAACGCAACGCTTCCCACACTAAGAAGTACTGCCATCACATGGCTACTTTTTCTCCTCAAAGATAGGAGAACAATATCATGGGCGGATCCATCTTTAGATGATCACCATTCGAGAAAGAGTTAAAACATTCCTTGGACGCAAGGACTTTACACTCTCGTACTCCCTTCCCAAAGAAGGGTTCATAAGTCCTACGGGCGGATCGCTTCACCTCAAAGATAGGTAGCAAGTTGATCCCTTAGGCAGCTTTACTTCCTTTAGAAGGAATAGAACAGCTTCAAACCTTCATAAAGGTTCGCATAATGGAGTATGGCTGGCCACCTACTCCATATTAAATCCTAAAAGCTTATATATTTACTTACGCAAACGTGAAGGTAAAAAGCGACCATAAGGATTAAACAATTGTACTTAAGTTTTACAAACAATAAAAAAACTAAACAGGAGTATCCTCCTTAGCATTCTTCTCGCCTAAAGAGCTAGCTTGAGAAGCTTCCTTCATAACAGCTCCAGATGCGCCCACCAAGGAAAGTTCCTTTTCCACAGAAGATGTCCCCACAGGAAGAAGGGAGCTATCGGTTATCAGCTCCTCACCCGCCTTTGGAGGTATTTCCTCAAGATCCACTATCTTGACAGCGGCGGAAGGTTTACTTTCTTCAGCGGGTCCCTTCATCCATTTCCGAACATAATCATGGAGATAGTCCTTGATGTTCGAAATTTTGTTGAACTTGAGAACATCCTCTAGGTCCGGAACGGCGAACTGCGGATCTGTAAAATCTATCTCGGGATACGCCAGCTCGAAATACGCCATGATCAGTTCGTCGTAAAAGAAAGCCTGTTCTCCAGCCGTGTACTCAGCTTCACCTAAGGCGTTCTCATGCTCCTTGGCATCTGTCTCAATCTTCTCCTCTAGCTTCTTAATCTCAGCATCCTTGAGAGAAATGGCGGACTTGGCGGCTGCGACATTAGCGTTGGCATCCGCGACTTCTTTCTCCAGCCTCTCTATAGTAGCCTTGTCCGCCACATTTTGAAGGAGCTCAGTCTCCATGGCGCGCACGCGAGTATACATCTATCAAAAGGCGAATAGTTTTGTCAAAAATGAAGAAACAAATGCCAAACTGTTTCTAAAATGAAGATCCTTCCTAGTAAAAGGACTTACCGTAAGAAGCTCGGTCTTTACCCTTTGCGCATGGATTGATCCTGGAATCTGGTTTTGATTCCTCTGCACCTCGCCTAACTAGCCCAGAGCCTCGTCTAGGTCGTTGATAACAGATTCATCTTCCAAGGATCCCTGTGCGCCATATTTGGCAGACCAGTATCTGCCTAGGTCAGGCTTCATCGTCTGCACAACAGATATGAGAATCAAATCTAAGATTCCAAACATATCGAAAAGGTAGAAGATAAAGACAACCTACTTGTTCCATCTCCACCACAGGCATGGTAGATCTCATGGCATCCGCCATAAACTTCGAACCACTAGAAGCTGCAGGCTTCCTCCTCTTCAATGGCAGATCGGCCACTGTATCCGCCGGACGCTTCCTTGTATCCTTTTGGGGATTCGCCACTTGATCTTTCTTACGGGCCTCATCCTCCAGCAACTTCCTACGCTTCTCTGCAAGAGCGTGATTGGCCTAAGATAAACCCCTGCCAAAGAGAACAATAAAGCGATTAAGGTTCAAAGAAAGAAAACACACTGTTACCTTGATCAAATTGGGTAATCTTCGAGTAAACAAACTTGTCCCCATCTCGGCGAATCAGGGGAATGCCACTCATCATGAAAGCTAAAGTGTCAGCATATGACCAAGAATCCGCCTTGATACTTTTCATGAGATCCGCCACAATCTCATCACTATTGGTCAGTGTACGCAAATCTCCCACCATGTGCAAAGGTGTGGGATTCCAGAATGTAGGGAAGCCTAGAGATTCCCCCTCCTTTATCTTTATGTAGAAGAATTTCTCATCCCAACAATGAACGTTGGACATTTTACCGCTAAACGGCGAATACACTCCAAATTTTGCAAAAGTAAAGAAAGACTCAGACTTTCGCTTCGCCGGTCTATGAAAAGCTCTGAATACACGGGGAGAATATACTACTCCTAAGTTTGAGGCCAGATAGCAGTCTAAAGCTATGTCTAACCAGCCATTGGGATGTAACTAGCTGACAGTGATATCAAAGTAAGAAAGGATCTCCGCCATCATCTTCGGAAGAGGAAGTCGGAATCCTCTCTCCAGATGACTACAATACACCGACAAGAATCCTCTTGGCGGATAAGAGGGACGTTGGTGAGCCGCCGCCAGCTGAGTCTCATACTTATTTATCCATGGAAAACGACTCGCCAGATCTGCTAGATCTGCGGCACTCATACGAGACGAAGTGGACTCCGCTCGAGGTACCTTTTTCCTAGGTAGGGTAGAGGAAGAGGCCATGCTTCCAGAAAAGCGCCTAAGAACTACGGCCAAAACAGTACCAGTGATCGGAGTGGAAAGGTTTTGGCTCCTGTCTAGACGAGTCTGACTATGATTACGCGCCGAGTCGAGCAACTCAGCTAAATCGGAATTAACCGTACCTTTGGAGGAAAGAGAATTTCCCGACGACGAAGAGGTCCAGCTAAATTCAACCTCGGAGGGAGAGGTCAAATTAAAAAGTTCAGAGGTTGACCCGGAAGATGAAGAAGAGCTTCTAAACATTCAAAAACACAATAAATAAGACGAAAGGATGAACTTACATGAAGAGTAAAAGCTTAAAGGTTTCTGAAAACTCCGAAGAAGCTCTGCAAGGAAAACACAAAAGGAAATGGGGAAGAAGACCGAATGAAGAAGAAAGAGAAAAGGAAAGTGAAAGAAGGCATTTTCTCTCCCCTCGAATGATGCGCCTGTTACACGTGTCGCTCTATGATTGGCATCGAACAGAGTGCTCATTAATACAGGTAATCATGACGGTGCAAAAAAGCTCAAAAGCCCTAAAGGACTTTAAGGGAACTTTGGGGGGGCTTCTGATAACATTGTGATATTATCCCAAGGATCAAAAGGGATATTCGCCTAAAGAACGCCGCGTGTTGGCCGCCTGATACGGGAATCCCGCGGCGTATCAAACATAAAGAGATCCGACGGGTGGATCACTTAGGATTCGCCAAGAGAAAAACCTGCAAGAGGACCTGTGAGGCGGATCTCCGTAAACTCTCAATTCGCCCTTGGAACGGCTGGGCCGATCTGTCAATAAAGACCATTAATGAGCTATCAATTAGCTAACCGCCATCTTAAGGGTAACCCGTAACCGCCATTAATGGGACATTAATGGAGACTTTCTAGTTACTAGAAGTTACAACTTCATGACTATATATAGCCTCCATCTCAAGCTATTCAGGTACACATTCACTTATCCATTGTCAATTCAGTTTGTCCTCTTGTTCTTCCTTACTGACTTTGGCATCGGAGCTTCCCCCGGTCGAACCCAACGACGCCCCCCACAGGGACGGAAGCTAATCAGAATTTCTCCACAAGTCATCAACCCTTGAAGAATCCTCTCCACCTCCTCCATCTCCTTCAACCTCTATTGAAGAACTTCCGAAGCTCCACCCACTGAGGATGGTTTAAGGTCCATCTTTAAGTCCTAGGAAGACGCCTGCAGCGGTAGACAGATTCCCTGAAAAGGATTTTCTCAATCTTTTTCATAGTTTGTTTAAACGCTTAATACAGTCTATAAATCCTAGGCTAATTAAATACATGTGACAATTTCTCTTCGTCTTTAATAATATTATTATAGTTTTTGTTCTGTTTATATTGATTCATTGATTTAATCTTTGTCTTACGCTTTGCTTCATTGGTTTAACTCATTCAAAAGTCCAAAAATTAACTTGGCATATATTGCGAGCCGAATCTGACCTACTCAGAGCCTAAGGGATTGACAACCTCTTAGTTGATGAGGCCCAAATTGCTGAGCCTTAGAGCCCTTACAAAGGAATCACGTGCTAGGGACACCAGAAGGATAAGTAGGGTTAATCGCCTCGAGTACAAGTGACTAGGGTTAGGTTTTTAATCAATTGTCTTAGCAATTCTATCTTCATTATTATCGTATCATTCCATGTTCTTCAGGTTATTGCAATAGTGAAAGATCAATTAGGAGTAGTTTAACTTAATTAGGAGTAGAATAACTTAATTAGGAGTGGAATAACTTAGTTAGGATTAGAATAACTTAGCTAGGAGTAGAGTAATTCAACTAGGAGTAGATTGAATTAAACAAAACCAATTCAAACCCCACACAGCCTAAATAACACCTGAGACCGAGTAACTCGATACTTGCAGGAATAAATCCTGTGGATTCGATACCTGGACTTGTCCAGATTTTATTAGTTAATAACGACGGGGTACACTTATCCCTTAGTGAGCCTTGCACCGTGAGGCGCATCAAGTTTTTGGCGCCGTTGCCGGGGATTTATTTCTTCTGCAATATCGAACCAAAGATCGATTTGTTAGTTTAGGCATTCCTTTTTTAATATCCTTTGTTTATATCGTTTATACCTGTTTATACAAATACTTGTTTATATACGATTCTTTCATACATAATACAAACTGTAATTAAAAAGGATTTGTTAGTTTAGGCATTTTTTGTGAATATTTTTGTGTGAATATTTGTTTTTAATTTTTATTGTTATTTCTAATGATTCTTTTTTTTTTTGAGAAAATGGCTAGAACAATGGAAATAAGGAGTCTGCTATCTACTCACGAAGATCAAACGGATGATTTGTATGCCTCAATTAAAAATTTATGCATACAAAAAGGGATCCTAGTTGATTCAACCGCGTACGAATCAATTAAAGAACCCAATTTGGTAGGTCATGTTGATAAGGTAATATCTTTTCCCATTATCAATGAAGAACTGATCCCTAATTATGAGAAACCAAAAGTTTCAATATTAATTGAGGAATCATTTGAAATTGAGCCTCTAGAGAAGAATCCAAAATATAAGAGTTCGGTTTTGCTCCAAGTCCAGAAATTTTCATTCTCTTTGATTTACCAATGGAATCAAAAAGGGAGAAAACTAAACTTTTTCATAACTTATTTAAATTTTGTCCTTTGTTTTTATTAAAATTCTTTGAAACGGATAATCTGTTTTGCAGGTACGGATTATTTATTCAGGAATTTGAATTCCTAACGCGAATGTCAGCATACACCTAGGAGCGAATTCTTGTCGAGCTCACCGAATATAACGTAGCGCTTATTGGGAGGCAACCCAAATTTGAATAAAACTTTTTAGGTTTTTACTTTTTAATAAATTTTATAGATATGCTTTTAGGTTAGTTTAGTTCTTTAGATTTCTTTTACAATTTTTTATTATTTTCAGTGTTTGGGTTTTAAAAAAAATATTATTTTTCGGACCTTCTGCCTGCCAGCTCATCGAGCTGGAAAAATTTTATTTTGTTTCCCGAAAAAAAAAATTCCGACCTTCTGGCTGCCAGCTCGCCGAGCTGGGAAAAAAAAAATTTCTTCCCCAAAAAAAACAAAAAACAAAATTTAATAATTAAATAAATCATGTCGCGTTGTTTTATTTTAATTTGTTTTAGTATGTTATAATCCCAAGAACTGTACACTCTATCCGGAGTTAAAGTTTCGTTATTTGTTTCTGGGGACTGAGAACCTAATTTTAAATTGCATGACAACTAGTTTAGGTGTGGGACACAACTTTTGTATCTGTAAGCACATGAGCTAAAGATTGCATTTAGACACAACTTTTGTATCTGTAAGCACATGAGCTTTTTGGGTGTAAGCGAACATCAAAACGCTCTTTTTCTTGACATTTTTGTGTGAATGTTTTGACTTGTGGAAGATTACAGATTTTGCATTTAATTCTGAGTTGAACCTGCATGCAATAATTTGAGATGATAAATGATGAATCAGACTCATTAGAACTAACCTTTTTCTTTACCTTATTTTCTCTTTTTCATCTACTCTAGGAAGCCCATTTGAGCCTGTATTTTGTAGCTTGTAGTTTTTCTTTCGTTCTAACCCAATTTTTGCAAACTATCACTTAATTTGTTATCTAACCCGAGTTTTTGCAAAGCTCATATTGATCCTTTGTTTTCTTCTAGCGCTTTATATTTGTTTATGGCACCATAGTAGCAAGCCAAAAGGCTAAGAAGTGAATGAGCATTGTTATCCCAAAAGAAAAAGAAAAACAGAAAAGGAAAAGAAAAAGAGAGACGAACAAAAGAGAGAGAACATTATTCCCCAGTTCTTAAAATTAGAACGTCTCAGAAAAAAAAATATGAATAAAAAGCTCAATCACTTCACGTTTTGCTAAAGCCATCTTGAACTCTGTTTTTCTAGCGCTAGAACCCCTAACCTTTCTATACCTTTAACCCTCTAACCATATTACAACCCCAATTCGAGGCTGTTTTTGATATCATCGGAATCATATAGCATAGTAGAGGAACACGGATGAACGTACAAAATCAAGGTAATCCTAAGCAAGAACATAAACCGAGAGTAAACACTTTAGCCACCAAAATTGTGTGAATTGAGTGAACTACCTATGGTGAGGTGTTTTACTTAGCTATCCCTTTAAGCTCGTTTAATTGAACACGTGTCCTTTTTCTTAAACATATGACCTGTGATAATTGAAATGCGGATTTTGGATATCGTGTCTCTACTTTGTAATTCCGAATGCATGTAACTACAGATGCTCGAAATTGTGTCAAGAACCTAGTAAAACCAGGAGGTTTCCAAGCTTGTTTGTGATTGCAGGTTTAGTTTTTTAGTTACTTGGGGACAAGTAAAGTTTTAAGTGCGAGGAGGTTTGATAGGGGTCAAAAACACCTATCTTTGGGTACGGTTTTAGGATGGTTTTTAGCGTTATTTTATGAATAAGCGAGCAATTCTCGCATTTATATGCTTTTGTGTGAGTTAGTTAGAAATTGTATATGTTCTATTGGCTTTTCGTTGTTTAGGCTCATTTTCTGGTTATTTTAGGCAAATATGGCCAAACTAGCATGTACGTTGAATTTCCATTATCTTTTATAGCTAATTGATCCGTCAAAAGTCGCACTAAAAGGAGCGTTTGCTCAAAATAAGCGACTGGCGGGTTAATTTAGCCTCAGAACTAATGTTATTTGGAGTTTACGTGCGTGTGCAGGTTAAAACAGGAAAGAGTTTGGGCGAAAATTGCATTTCGGGACATCCTGCAGTCGCGCAAGGCGTTCTAGGCATTCCCGCTCGTCGAAATGGCCTTTTTGGGCCCAAATCGACGAGCTGGCATTGCCAGCCCATCAAGCAGGCCGTTAAGGGGCCAGCTCGCCGACTTGGCCCTCAGGGGCCAGCTCGCGTCGAGCTAGCATCTATAGGCCAGCTCGGGCGAGCTGGCCATGCCAGCTCGTGTCAAGCTGGCCTTTATAGGCCAGCTCGCGTCGAGCTGGCCCTGCAAAGGACAACTCGCTGAGCTGGCTCGCCCAGCTCGGCGAGCTGACCTGTGGGAATCGGTCAAAAGACTGATTCTCGGCCCCACGACGCCACGATTGGTCCCACATCTTCCCACCTGCAAAAGGAAACGAATTAGGTCAGAAAGAGAGCTCGAACCGCGTCTATAAATAGGACTTTTCAATTGTAAATTAGACATCTTTCATTCTTGTAATTTTCCTTAGCTTTTCACCCTTGAAGAATCCTCTCCACCTCCTCCATCTCCTTCAACCTCCATTGAAGAACTTCAGGAGCTCCGTCCACCGAGGATTGTTCAAGGTCCGTCTTTAAGTCGTAGGAAGACGCCGGCAGCGGTAGACAGATTCGCTGAAAAGGATTTTCTCAATCTTTTTCATAGTTTGTTTAAAGGCTTGATACGGTCTGTGAATCCTAGGCTAATTGAATACTTGTGACAATTTATCTTCGTCTTTAATAATATTATAGTTTTTGTTCTGTTTATATTGATTCATTGATTTAATCTTTGTCTTACACTTTGCTTCATTGGTTTAACTCATTCAAAAGTCCAAAAATTAACTTGGCACATATTGTGAGCCGAATCTGACCTAGTCAGAGCCTAAGGGATTGACAACCTCTTAGTTGATGAGGCCCAAATTGTTGAGCCTTAGAGCTAGTATCGCTTTTACAAAGGAATCACGTGCTAGGGACATCAGAAGGATAAGTAGGGTTAATCGCCTCGAGTACAAGTGACTAGGGTTAGGTTTTTAATCAATTGTCTTAGCAATTCTATCTTCATTATTATCGTATCATTCCATGTTCTTCAGGTTATTGCAATAGTGAAAGATCAATTAGGAGTAGTTTAACTTAATTAGGAGTAGAATAACTTAATTAGGAGTGGAATAACTTAGTTAGGATTAGAATAACTTAGCTAGGAGTAGAGTAATTCAACTAGGAGTATATTGAATTAAACAAAACCAATTCAAACCCCACACAGCCTAAATAACACCTGAGACCGAGTAACTCGATACTTGCAGGAATAAATCCTGTGGATTCGATACCTGGACTTGTCCAGATTTTATTAGTTAATAACGACGGGGTACACTTATCCCTTAGTGAGCCTTGCACCGTGAGGCGCATCAAGTTTTTGGCGCCGTTGCCGGGGATTTATTTCTTCTGCAATATCGAACCAAAGGTCGATTTGTTAGTTTAGGCATTCCTTTTTTAATATCCTTTGTTTATATCGTTTATACCTGTTTATACAAATACTTGTTTATATACGATTCTTTCATACATAATACAAACTGTAATTAAAAAGGATTTGTTAGTTTAGGCATTTTTTGTGAATATTTTTGTGTGAATATTTGTTTTTAATTTTTATTGTTATTTCTAATGATTCTTTTTTTTTTTTTTGAGAAAATGGCTAGAACAATGGAAATAAGGAGTCTGCTATCTACTCACGAAGATCAAACGGATGATTTGTATGCCTCAATTAAAAATTTATGCATACAAAAAGGGATCCTAGTTGATTCAACCGCGTACGAATCAATTAAAGCACCCAATTTGGTAGGTCATGTTGATAAGGTAATATCTTTTCCCATTATCAATGAAGAACTGATCCCTAATTATGAGAAACCAAAAGTTTCAATATTAATTGAGGAATCATTTGAAATTGAGCCTCTAGAGAAGAATCCAAAATAGAAGAGTTCGGTTTTGCTCCAAGTCCAGAAATTTTCATTCTCTTTGATTTACCAATGGAATCAAAAAGGGAGAAAACTAAACTTTTTCATAACTTATTTAAATTTTGTCCTTTGTTTTTATTAAAATTCTTTGAAACGGATAATCTGTTTTGCAGGTACGGATTATTTATTCAGGAATTTGAATTCCTAACGCGAATGTCAGCATACACCTAGGAGCGAATTCTTGTCGAGCTCACCGAATATAACGTAGCGCTTATTGGGAGGCAACCCAAATTTGAATAAAACTTTTTAGGTTTTTACTTTTTAATAAATTTTATAGATATGCTTTTAGGTTAGTTTAGTTCTTTAGATTTCTTTTACAATTTTTTATTATTTTCAGTGTTCGGGTTTTAAAAAAAAATATTATTTTTCGGACCTTCTGCCTGCCAGCTCATCGAGCTGGAAAAATTTTATTTTGTTTCCCGAAAAAAAAAAATTCCGACCTTCTGGCTGCCAGCTCGCCGAGCTGGGAAAAAAAAATTTCTTCCCCAAAAAAAACAAAAAACAAAATTTAATAATTAAATAAATCATGTCGCGTTGTTTTATTTTAGTTTGTTTTAGTATGTTATAATCCCAAGAACTGTACACTCTATCTGGAGTTAAAGTTTCGTTATTTGTTTCTGGGGACTGAGAACCGAATTTTAAATTGCATGACAACTAGTTTAGGTGTGGGACACAACTTTTGTATCTGTAAGCACATGAGCTAAAGATTGCATTTAGACACAACTTTTGTATCTGTAAGCACATGAGCTTTTTGGGTGTAAGCGAACATCAAAAAGCTCTTTTTCTTGACATTTTTGTGTGAATGTTTTGACTTGTGGAAGATTACAGATTTTGCATTTAATACTGAGTTGAACCTGCATGCAATAATTTGAGATGATAAATGATGAATCAGACTCATTAGAACTAACCTTTTTCTTTACCTTATTTTCTCTTTTTCATCTACTCTAGGAAGCCCATTTGAGCCTGTATTTTGTAGCTTGTAGTTTTTCTTTCGTTCTAACCCAATTTTTGCAAACTATCACTTAATTTGTTATCTAACCCGAGTTTTTGCAAAGCTCATATTGATCCTTTGTTTTCTTCTAGCGCTTTATATTTGTTTATGGCACCATAGTAGCAAGCCAAAAGGCTAAGAAGTGAATGAGCATTGTTATCCTAAAAGAAAAAGAAAAACAGAAAAGGAAAAGAAAAAGAGAGACGAACAAAAGAGAGAGAACATTATTCCCCAGTTCTTAAAATTAGAACGTCTCAGAAAAAAAAAATATGAATAAAAAGCTCAATCACTTCACGTTTTGCTAAAGCCATCTTGAACTCTGTTTTTCTAGCGCTAGAACCCCTAACCTTTCTATACCTTTAACCCTCTAACCATATTACAACCCCAATTCGAGGCTGTTTTTGATATCATCGGAATCATATAGCATAGTAGAGGAACACGGATGAACGTACAAAATCAAGGTAATCCTAAGCAAGAACATAAACCGAGAGTAAACACTTTAGCCACCAAAATTGTGTGAATTGAGTGAACTACCTATGGTGAGGTGTTTTACTTAGCTATCCCTTTAAGCTCGTTTAATTGAACATGTGTCCTTTTTCTTAAACATATGACCTGTGATAATTGAAATGCGGATTTTGGATATCGTGTCTCTACTTTGTAATTCCGAATGCATGTAACTACAGATGCTCGAAATTGTGTCAAGAACCTAGTAAAACCAGGAGGTTTCCAAGCTTGTTTGTGATTGCAGGTTTAGTTTTTTAGTTTACTTGGGGACAAGTAAAGTTTTAAGTGCGAGGAGGTTTGATAGGGGTCAAAAACACCTATCTTTGGGTATGGTTTTAGGATGGTTTTTAGCGTTATTTTATGAATAAGCGAGCAATTTTCGCATTTATATGCTTTTGTGTGAGTTAGTTAGAAATTGTATATGTTCTATTGGCTTTTCGTTGTTTAGGCTCATTTTCTGGTTATTTTAGGCAAATATGGCCAAACTAGCATGTACGTTGAATTTCCATTATCTTTTATAGCTAATTGATCCGTCAAAAGTCGCACTAAAAGGAGCGTTTGCTCAAAATAAGCGACTGGCGGGTTAATTTAGCCTCAGAACTAATGTTATTTGGAGTTTACGTGCGTGTGCAGGTTAAAACAGGAAAGAGTTCGGGCGAAAATTGCATTTCGGGACATCCTGCAGTCGCGCAAGGCGTTCTAGGCATTCCCGCTCGTCGAAATGGCCTTTTTGGGCCCAAATCGACGAGCTGGCATTGCCAGCCCATCAAGCAGGCCGTTAAGGGGCCAGCTCGCCGACTTGGCCCTCAGGGGCCAGCTCGCGTCGAGCTAGCATCTATAGGCCAGCTCGGGCGAGCTGGCCATGCCAGCTCGTGTCAAGCTGGCCTTTATAGGCCAGCTCGCGTCGAGCTGGCCTGCAAAGGACAACTCGCTGAGCTGGCTCGCCCAGCTCGGCGAGCTGACCTGTGGGAATCGGTCAAAAGACTGATTCTCGGCCCCACGACGCCACGATCGGTCCCACATCTTCCCACCTGCAAAAGGAAACGAATTAGGTCAGAAAGAGAGCTCGAACCGCATCTATAAATAGGACTTTTCAATTGTAAATTAGACATCTTTCATTCTTGTAATTTTCCTTAGCTTTTCACCCTTGAAGAATCCTCTCCACCTCCTCCATCTCCTTCAACCTCCATTGAAGAACTTCAGGAGCTCCGTCCACCGAGGATTGTTCAAGGTCCGTCTTTAAGTCGTAGGAAGACGCCGGCAGCGGTAGACAGATTCGCTGAAAAGGATTTTCTCAATCTTTTTCATAGTTTGTTTAAAGGCTTGATACGGTCTATGAATCCTAGGCTAATTGAATACTTGTGACAATTTATCTTCGTCTTTAATAATATTATAGTTTTTGTTCTGTTTATATTGATTCATTGATTTAATCTTTGTCTTACATTTTGCTTCATTGGTTTAACTCATTCAAAAGTCCAAAAATTAACTTGGCACATATTGTGAGCCGAATCTGACCTAGTCAAAGCCTAAGGGATTGACAACCTCTTAGTTGATGAGGCCCAAATTGTTGAGCCTTAGAGCTAGTATCGCTTTTACAAAGGAATCACGTGCTAGGGACATCAGAAGGATAAGTAGGGTTAATCGCCTCGAGTACAAGTGACTAGGGTTATGTTTTTAATCAATTGTCTTAGCAATTCTATCTTCATTTTATCGTATCATTCCCACTACAAGAAAATATCCGTTTACTAACAGAAATTTCCATCATAAACTACAAAATTCCGTCTTAAAGTGCTTTATGACAGAATGTTGACGGAACAGAAACCGTCAAATATACATGCGTGGGTAAATAATATTACGGAATTTTGACGGAAAATCATTCTGACGGAATACAGACGGAAAATTCTGTAAAATTTGTTAACGTTTTTCTGGACCGATTTTTCCGTCAAAATGTACTGACGTTTTCGCTGACGGAATTTCTGTCAGTAGTGATTTAATTAATATATATTTTATAATGATATTAAAAAATAAAAAAAATGTAATAAATGAATAAATATAATTTGGATTGAAGGGAGCTAAATATATGAAAACTATAAATCCCCAGAAATATAGAAAATTATATGATCTTTAAAGCCAAATTCGACAAAGTTAGAACCTTCTTGAAGCCAAGTTCCGATTCATGAAGAAGCATGTCAGCAAGGTCGTAGAAAATACTACCAATGAAGGATATCTTAATTTTCCCATTCAATTAATTCAAAAATCTTCATTGTCAGGAGAGAAAAACAAATCCTTATCTCTTGACAGGAACAAGAATTAGAATGCATCTCTATGCAATAAAGCTCACCAAAAGACAAGATAATAAATAATTCTCTCTTAAAAAGATACGATAATAACACTAATCACTTTGATTTATACTTTTTAACAAAGAGATGACACTAAAAAAAAATGAGTAGTCAAGAAAGAACAGCAAAGCTGTACAAAAAGTGTATGCAATAATGATCAGAAAACATATACATATCAAATGAAACAAAATTATACCCAAAATTGACATGACTAGAACAACATGACTACCTATATGATAACTCGTACCTTTAGAGATTATCCAGCTTTTCCGAGATAATGAATTCCTTGGCAGCACTAGCTATTACACATGGTTGAGTACCATGTGCTTGCAATTCCATATCAGAGACACCATCTAGTTTGCAGCCAAGTTGATTTGCAACTAAGGTTTGAAATTCAATTAGCAAACTTGACAAATAGAAAATGAAAAAACTATACATTTTATATTGATGGGAAATTGGGAATGAATTCTGAACAAGTTCAGTTTAACAGCTGCCTTGTATCCAATGAATATGCACAGTATACAACTCAGGAAATTAATAAACAAAACTAGTGGTGAGGCGTTGGGCTTCCTTAGCCAAGTACTCAATAGAACCCTCAGCGGCGAGACGTACGGCTTCCCTTCTCATTCTACAAAGTCCTTCACCAAATTTCCCTCATGCAAACTGAACCTGGAAAAGTACTCAATAGGATAAGTAGCTGACTTAATTCCCATATAAAAATGCAATAGAGTTAAAAGTGTTTAATTAAAAATAATGTCATTATAGACACCTACGCCCTACATTTAGAAGTATGCACTAATTCATGCATCCCAATTAAGTATTTGGGATTGAGTTGTTCTCATGCCAAGTACGACACATTAAACTGCAGTCAAGAAATTTACATTGGTTACGATACGGATATTCAATCAGAAACGTTAAAGGACATTTCCTGTAGATTATTATACACTTATTATGAGCTGTGTAAAGTTTTCATTCCTTTGAAAGTTCTTTGACCTGTTTCTAATTTTTAGTTTTCTGTTTCTGGGTGTTTTCACTCTTCAGTTTGGTTTTTATTCCTTGGTTCTCCTAATGCAGATTTGAAAATGTCATTTCTTATTTCCTTATCGTGTCTACTTTTATGGTTGTTGATGACTTTGAAAGACTGCTGATTTCCTTGCTGTTGAAATTTACAGTATTTATATTTATTTATTTTTTGAGAAATACAGTATTAATATTTTATAATAATGCAAGATCAGACAAACCAACATGGAGAATAACCTATCCACTGAATCAGAAATCCAACTTTAGTCTATTATATCTAATTTGCCAATAATATCTGTTCAGTTCTTCTCTACATGTTCAAAGGAATAATCTGCAAAAATCATCTAGAACTAAGGAGTGTTAATTCTCCTACGCTTATGTTATCAAACAAGACATTGATCAGAAATTTAAAATAGGCAATTTTGAAACGAAGCAAAATTTTATTAACTTCATATACAGAGGCTTAAGTGTGTGAAAATTAAAATTGGAGATTTAATCCTTTATAACTATTAATCCTTACCGGTTTAGTTAACGGTCAATAAGCATTGCCTCCATTAGGGTCTTCCTTTTAGTAAAAAAAAGAACAAAAAGAAACTAAGCAATGTAGAAATCAAAACTGATAAGAGAAAAGAAAAAAGTCAGATTACCTGAGATCAAGCCCATCAATCTCGGCGTCTAATCGGACTTCAATGAGTCTCTGTCAAGCTGGAAATGATAAGGTTAAGTGAGATTATAATTTATCTGCAACCAAAAGATTAATTACCCAGAAGCTCCTATCGATCTCAAAATCTTAGCTGATGGTTAGAGCTGCTAACCATGAATCTGAGATTGTAGACGGGTGAAACAGATGGCACTGAGAATAAATAGAAGAGAAACCAAGAGTATGAGGGTTTACCTGAGTGAAGAACGTACCGCAGGCAAAATGAGAGCGTCTGAGATAAGAAACACCACGAAGAACAGATCTGTCGAATCATGCGCTGACCACATCTTGCGGACATGCCAAGAATTATCCTAGAGAGATATGAAGAACGGACGAGAATTGGGTTTACATTTTCACTGACTCAAAGAAGAAGAAGAAGGGGGGGTGGGGGGGGGATATGGAGGCGGCTAAACTGGGAGGGATAGTTAAGAGTTTACATTTATACGGAGTTATTAGGGTTATTAAGTCATGAGTGGGCTTTGAGTGTGTTTTTCCAGCCCATAAATAATATCTATTTATATATGTTATTTATCTTTTTGATTTTGATTTTATTTTAAATAAATATGAACTGGATATATAAATAATAATATAAATTTAAATAAATTTTATTACATGTTGTTTTATGTATTTTAATTAAATTTATCATATAATATGAAATATACAAGTTGGTAGAAAGTTAGACGGCTAAAATAAATACTTGTAAGAATTTTTGAAAATTGATTGAATTTATATATATTTATATTATAAATAAGGTAATTTTGATAAATAAAAAGTTATTAAACACTTTGAGAATAAAAGTTAAATTCAAATAGAGATATTATTTTCATAAATCTACTTATACTAGAATAAAATTAAACATTCAAGTTAGAATAATATGATTTTTTTAAATGATAAAATATATAAAAAATACATATTGATGGAATTCCGTCAATAATTTTGTCAATATGCTTGACGGAATATATTTCGGTCAAAATAAAACGTCAGGAAAACTAGCAAGAATGTTCCCGCCATAACATACTGACAGATTAATAGTTCCGTCAGCCGTCCCGTCAAAAATACTGACGGAAATAGCTCCGTCAAAAATTTCGGTCAGGAATCAGATATTTTCTAGTAATGTCTATGTTCCTTCAGGTAATTGCATTAGTGAAAGATCAATTAGGAGTTGTTTAACTTAATTAGGAGCAGAATAACTTGCTTAGGAGTGGAATAACTTAGTTAGTATTAGAATAACTTAGCTAGGAGTGATTAAATTAAACAAAATCAATTCAAACCCCACACGGCCTAGATAACACCCGAGACCGAGTAGCTCGATACTTATCCCTTAGTGAGCCTTGCACCGCGAGGTGCATCATCGTTCCAACGACGACTCGAGTAAAAAGCATGTAAACTAACGGGATTTTGAAACGTGCCTAAATCATTCCAACGGCGATTAGGGCATGAACCATGTAAATAAATGGTTTTTTTAGAGAGTTTAACTCAGACATAATGTATAGCGTAAGTGAATATTACGATGTAATTTTCGCTTTTATTCCTTTTCTCTTCCCCTTCTCACATACGATAATTAATGGGTGATTCTTTAAACAAAGTGGGTTTCATTGATATGCTCAAAACGGTTTTCAAAAACGATAAAGAAAAGGTTTCAAATAAATTTAGAACTTAAAGAAATATATGATTTGACCGTTAGCGCCTAGTGTTGGGGTTTATGTCCTATAGACAATTGTTTTAGTATATAAATATTAATGAATAAATTGTTTATTTAATCATTTGTTTAATTAGATATATAGCATTAATATGTAACTATATATAAAGGCACAAATCTTTCGCAAAGGAAGTAATCCTAAATTTATTCAAGTAGTTATAAAGTGTTAATACAAGCATGAAGTGAGACTATACTTTTTAATAAACTGATAGACTTAAAGTAAACCCAAGTCAAGTAATATGTTATAGGGATTGGCATGTTGCTGTTGAGACTTGCATGTAACAGTGTTTTCTGTTATAGGGATTGGCATATTGACTGAAATCCTTGCAAGGTGATACAGTTAAGAGTAGAAATAAACATTTCACTTAACTTATCTTTCAGAGTGAATTCAACCTGTACGAGTAAAACCGGACTCTTCGTTATATGTAACCTTGACACGTTCCATGGTTATAAGGAATTGACCGACAGGATATAGTTAATGAAGGATCGTATTATACTGTACCTAATACAGAAAAGTTAACGTCAGTTATCAACCTGACTTCTTAATTGCTTTGGGAGAATATCATAGGTTCTGCTAGGAACAGCTCGCGACGGTATTCCGTTATATATATGTTGGAATTAATCGTGGTGAATAATTTCAAAGGATATATACGGCTGGTGGCAATAAAGGACCTAATGGGTCGCATATGGGACTTGGAATTGGAGGACGAAAGTGTAAATTAGTGAGACACAATATATGGGCCGAAATTCATTAATTAAATAGGGACATTAATTTGATTTAATAATTATAATTATATTATGATTATAAATTAAATTAAAGTATTATTGGATTATATTAATTAGAAGTTTTTATGTGATTGAAACTCTAATTAATTATCCCTAACAATAATTAAATTATTAATTTGATTAATAATATTATCTAGATATAATTAGTTATTATTTAGATAATAATAAATTATTTATTTAATTATCTAATTAGGAATCCTATTCCCAATAAGATTCCAATTATTTAATTACCTAACACAACTGAGATTAGGGTTTAGAGAAGTCTATAAATAGACTCCCTAACCCCATACATTCGACCAACACAATAATAAAGGAGGAGGAACCGTTCCATCTTCGTCTCGGCTAATCTACTTTATTTCTTACTCCCTCTTTGATCTCGTATCAATTTTTGTTAGAGGCAATCATTGTGATTGCTATTATTAAGGTTGATTACTCATTAGTTATTCTTTTCTGTTTTGTTTGTTTTGTTGTGCTCAGGAAAGAAGAAAAGACAAACAAAAGGAGAAATTCGTTTTTGCTCCTCCTACATCAGGTCAGTTCACGTTTTCGCGGATTCCCGAAGATTGAACCGTCGGATCGTCATGATTTTTGGACAGGAGCTTCTAGACAAATTCTTCCTTGTTTTCACCGTTGGGATTTTCATTCGGAAGTCTGGAAGGTCTGTTCAGGTAGGGGCCATATTTGTTGACAGATTCTATAATTTCTTTTGAAGTTGTGGGCACTTCGTTTGCAACGGTAGATAAATCGTCATAAAGTTATTTCGTTCTATCCCTCTTTATATGAAATAACAATTAACAGATCTTAGAAAAGGAAAATAGATAAAATTTTATTATTCCGCTGCGCCTAGGCTTGTCTATTTTCCTTCACCTATAGGTGTTAAGTAGGAGGCCAGTGGTTCAAGACCGGGCGACGTCGAGGTGCCTAGTAGCCATTCTCCGGAAAGGAGCTAGCCTTCTCGGCTCGTACCCATTTTCCCAAACCCACACCGGTCTCCCGTAAGGAATTGGTGTTCATTTCCCATTCGTGGGTGGCTACTCTTCCATACTCTGAGCTCTGGTCCTGCTGAGTAGCTTGATTCCCAGATTGGTTGCTTTCGGCGCTAATCACATCGTTGTCGTCAACGGTGTCATCCCCTCGGGTTCACCAGGTGAGGCTTGACACCTACACTTGTCTTTCTGAACCGGTTGTTTTGGCTCCCTGACAATGTTACGACTACAATGCGCAGTCGTATGGACAATAGAATAACAAGTTGCACTTAGCGGTGGGAGATGCTCGTATTCCAAATAAACCCACTACTTGTGACTATCAGTATCCAGCCTCAGTTTTGATTGAATATCCCGAGAGAGATCCACATCTATCAGAACCCTAGCATAAGGCCCGAACTCCCTATTGACAGTGTTATTATCGAATCGAATAGGAACACCAACCACATGGGCAATACTAGCAATAATCCGACAATCCCAAAATTTCCAAGGAAAATTATAAAACATACCCATACCTGAGCAGATGTAGATTTGTGTGAGTCAGGATTGAAGCTCGGAGTCTAGGGCGTGAACCTCATGATACCAGGTTTAAGCGGAATAGCACCAAGTCCCCAAATGGTTGTAGCGCATCTGCATCAGGCATTATTATTTGATAAAATACCTACCCAAAGAGATTAAATTCTAGTCCATGGATTGTTTTCATACCTGATTTAAACATTGTTTGAGCTCTGAGTGCTTCCATGGCCTATCTCCTTTATTTAGCGAAATATGCCCAATAACAGAATGCTAAAAGAATTTAACCCTCTCCTTATAAATAGACCGATGTATTTTGATTGCTTTGAATCCGCCCTCCTCAGAAATAATAGACTACGATGGAGTCGTAATGGCGGTTGGAGCAATCGACTTTCTCAACACAACAGCAAACGAAGGCTGCGCAACATTAGCTGTTGAAGATGAATTGGGAATTACTTTAGAAGCTCGTCGCTTGAATGATTGAAATAATCACGACCAAATTAGCTATAGTACAGGATGCATCGGTGGCCATGGTGGAGATAGAGGAAGCCATGGCAGTGATGGAGCAGCAAGGCGGCGGCTAGGTCATCTTTTCTTATTCATCTCCTACTGTGTTATTAATATAGTTACAAAAACAAAGAAAAAATGTATGAAAGTGTTTCGATTTATCGATAAAGGTCTGTTATGACAGTTAAATAGTAGTCAAACCATTCTTTTCAAATTTTCGATAGTGCATGGCTAAAATTGATCTTGCTTGAAAGCATTAGGATTAAATTTGCATCATTTTATTCATTAAGGTTAAATCTGTATTTCACTTGAAACGTTGGGGTTAAATTTGACCTGTATCCCTATATATTTGATGTTGACAAACGTATTCTTCTAATGTTTTGAATATATTTCTTCTTTAAAAATATTTCTATTTCTATGACATTATTTTGGAAAGGACAAGATGTGCCTCATTTAATAAATTATTATTTCTGTATTTTATTTAATTATTTAGATTATTTTTATTTATTTTGGATTGTATTTTTTATTGGACAAATTTCAAATATAACTTTGTGCTTTCACGGAATTACAAATGGATGTCAACTGTGCGGCTCCGAACCATATCATGAAAGCCTGTAGACTCACTGAGCCGGTTCTGAACGAGCTTGATAAGATTAACCAGCGTTTCCTTTGGGGAGAGTCTGGAGACGGGAAAAAGATTCACCTGGTCCCTTGGAAGGAGGTCTGCCAGCCGAAAAGCAGGGGGGGATCTTGGCATCAGGCAAGCTAAGGACAACAATAAAGTCCTTTTAATGAAGATTCTCTGGAGAATGTGGCAATGCCCATCCTCTCTTTGGGTTCATCTTCTCTGTGGCAAGTATCGGAAAGACAAAATTTTTTGTGGCCCTAAGGAGAGAGTTGTCAGTTGTTCCTTCCTCTGGAAAGGGCTTAGCGCTGTGTTTGCTGAGTTCTGCACGGGGGTTGGCCTGGAGGTGGGTAATGGTACGTCCATCAGTTTCTGGTATGACACTTGGATTGGTGACAAACCGCTTATAGAAGTGTGTAGCTCCCCCCCGCCTAGTAACATCCGTCACTGGAAAGTTGCCGATGTGGTGGACTCAGAGGGAGATTGGATCTGGTCTAAGTTTGACATCTTCTTTAGCCTGGAGACCCTTCTTAGAATTAGAGGAGTTAAGATTAGTAATCAAGAGGAAGACAAGGACAGGCATTGCTGGGCCCTGACAAACAATGACGCTTATTCTTGTAAGTCAGCCTATGAAGCTTTTACCCCTAACAGGGCTGATCCTCTCTCGGATATTTAGAAATCCATTTGGGCCCTTAAAATCCCTTACCGTATTAGGAGTTTCCTGTGGTTGGGAGTCAAGAACAGGTTGCTCACTAACTCGGATAGGCACAGACGGCACTTGGCGGATTCAGGAGCCTGTAGTAGATGCAGAGGCCACGTTGAAACTTTGTGCTATGCTCTGAGGGATTTCCCTAAAAGTAAAGAGGGTTGGAAGAAGATTCTCCCTCACCACACTCTCCCTTCCTTCATGGCTCATTCTGAGTTTGACTGGTTCTCTGATGGTGCTAGTGGGAATTTAATGGCTAACATGGAGCACAGTGACATTTTCTTTGCTATCATCTGTCACCAAATTTGGAAGTGGAGGAATGAGGAGATCTTTGCTAATAAAACTGTCCTTATTCCTGACTTACTTGATTTGTTCTCGAAAAAACTCTCTATTATTACTGAGAGCTTCAAAGGGGATCCCCTTGTCAGATCTACCCAGAAAAGAGAGGTCCACCTTATTGGTTGGAGCAAGCCAAGAGAAGGGGTAGTGAAGCTGAATACGGATGGTTCATGCCTTAGCAATGGAAAAATTGCTGCTGGAGGAGTTCTTCGTGATGCGGGTGGTGCCTGGCTGGCTAGGTTTACCCACAACCTGGGGATGGGTTCATCCTTTTCGGCGGAGCTTTGGGGTATTCTCTCGGGTATCAAGCTTGCCTTTAGCCTGGGTGTTAAGAGGTTATCTGTGGAATCTGATAACTTGGAGGCGATCAACAGGATTTCAGATAACCAGACTATTTGTCTTAACAGCCAAAATCTTATCAAAGCTATTTTAAGGTTTCGCCCTTCCTTTGAGTTCTTAAAGTTCAGCCACATCTACAGGGAACAGAACCGGGTTGCGGATCGCTTGGCGGCAGCTAGGCATGAGGGGATGTTAGGTGTTTCGACCCTTTCTGTTCCTCCCATCTTTCTTTCGTCTCTTCTTTTAGAGGATAGAATTGGGGTCAGCCTGCCTAGGCTGATCCCGGATTAGTTTTCTTTGTTTGTCTGTTTTCCTTTCCTGTTTCTACCAAAAAAAAAGGATGTTTGTGATTTTTTTACACTATCAGTTTTGACCGTTGATAACCTCAAATTAAAATATTCTAATAATTAAATTTGTTTAATACCACTCTTACCATGGAGCTATGTCTTGGATTTTCTAAAATCATAATTTTCTGATCTTTCACTCTCTAATTTGCACTTTTTCTCTCCTAAAAACACTTAAATGATTTCAAAGTAAAAAGTTGAAGAATTAAAGGTGTATAAAATATCATCAATTCTTAAAATTTTATGTTTTGAGTTCATCAACAATCAAAACTGAGAACTTATAAAAAAAACAATCAAAACTGAGAATATGAACCTATAAGTTCATAGTTTTTGCTAATAACGATGACTTCAATCCTCTTTTTGCAAAAATAAAAATAAAAAAACCACAGACACTAATTTACAAATGGGTGAAATCACATCAATTATATTTGGAATTTGCCTTTTTTATTTTTATAATTTATTTATTACATAATTTAAAATATGTGCATATTAAACAATTTACATAATATAAACAGTTAATCACAATTTTATCAAACATTAATAATTACTCAACTAATAATAAACAACTAATAACAATAAATGCTGAACTACTATTATTAAATGCTGAACTATTAATGCCATTATATTTTAAATTTATTATCTTCAAATTGTTAATTTGATATCTCAGGATTTATAATAAGGAATAATATTGTGAGGAGTACATTTTGTATTAATATTGTAAATATTTTCTTAGGTAGCTACATATAAATTTTTTCTTTTTTTAATGATCAGAGCTAATCCCAACGGCTTTTGAATTTTGCAACATGCCAGGAAAGCAAGTTTGTACATTGAAATTAATTCCTAACTTCTAATTACCAAACTAAGAAATGGGTAATTGGGCATTTTAATTTTTTTTTTTAAATAAATAAATTTGACTATTTCTACGTAGTATTACGAATAATGCTAATTTCAATTTTATCATGTGTAGTTTGAGAGCGGGCGTACCAGAGAAATTAATTCTCAATTAATGTGGGTTAAGTTTATAGACTTTGCACTCCAAAACTTGAAATCTAATCGAAACGATTGCGAAAGGCGCACGAATTGAAAAAATCTCCCTTGGAATCTTAGTATCGTTATAGAAACTGATGAAGTGGAGCGAGCCTTGAACTATTTTGAGAAAGCTGATCCGGTGACAAAGCTGAGATTTTGAAGTTAAAACGGGGTTGTTGGAATTTAGCGATTTCGGATCCTAATTTGATTAGATTCGGCCCATTGAATCAAACCCATTGGTCTATAGACCTATGGTGGACGTGTTTTTTAGCCATCGGAGGTCGTTTAGGGCCTCAAAATGGCAGTTTTGTGTTTTTGTCGTACTTTCAATTATTTCCGTGTTTTGTTCCTTTTAGGTTTCGAATTAGGTTTTATTTGTCGGCCTATATAAAGGCTCCACGCCCCCCTTATGTAATCAGTTTTTTAATTAATAAAATTTCAAAGTTTATTCTCTCTTTTTCCAATTTTCGTTAGTCGTGCGTGATTCAACGACCGTTGACGGTTTTATTCATTGTTCGTGCGCGAACAATCGTTTAGGACGAAAGTCTGTTTATTTCCGCTGCATCAGAAACTTTGCTAGAAATAATCTTATTTAAGCTATTGCGAATGAATAAGGAAATGAGAGTGCAAAATTGAAATAAAATTTGGTGAAAAAATGGTTATTTTATTGATAATGAACGAGTCTGAATACAGATATTTGATGATAAATAAATGCAATTGAAATTGACCTATATCAATAAAACTAAATAATTGCAAGAATAAAATGTAAACAAATCAATAACATGCGTTGGTCTTACATTGAAATATTCACAATAAAGGAAATGAAATTAAAAATTCAAACGACAAACTCGGAGCCACAGTTGGCTATATTTCAATTAGACGTTGAATTGACGTCGGCTTCGGATCCTCAAGCACTACGAGCGGTCGGCACAGAGCAATGCTAGTTTCGTCCTCGGGTTTCTGATTCAAGTGTTATTGATTGAAAATGGAACGAGTAATTAAATTTAGATAGATTTGGCTAGAACTTTGGATGAATCGTATGAGAGCTTTCGAAAACCGAGTCGAGTAAACCGAAAGGGTAACATGAAATCCGGAAAGTTAAGAATGATTTCATGTAAAAATCAGGGATATAAACGAATTGGAAAATCTCAGAAATGTAAAAACAAAACAGGAGGGCAGATTATGTAAGAGTTGGGAAGAATGTGTAAAATAATTTCGGGTGTAAAGAATAGTTTGTAAAAGAAATTTTCGAATACGGAATGAGGCGAAACGAAAGAATAAAATCAAGTTCAGAGTGTTAGGAACCACTAGGTGTAAAAACTGAGGACAAAAATGGGATGTAGGAGGCCTGAAACATAAAAACAAAACTGTGGGGAAGATTGTAGAAAAGCTCGGTAAATTGTATAAAAGGATATGGGGTACGAAGAATAGCTTGTAAAACGAGTTTTTAGACATGATATGTGGAGAAACGAATGTCTAAAATCAAGTTCAGAGTGTTAGGAACAAGTTTGTATAAAAATGAAAGACAAAAATGGGATGTAAGAGGTCTGAAATGTAAAAACGAAATTATAGGGCAGATTGTAGAAAAGCTTGGAAGATTGTGTTGTTAGTGAACTTTAAGTTATGAAAATGTAACTTTTGGACACGACATTGACAATTGAAGTAAGGAATTTAAAAACAGGTCATTAAATGACTGAATTGAGGCTAAAAAGACATTTTTGGAATGAAATTAGAGTTGGAAATTAAGAAAAAGAAAGCTATGACATAGAGTAGGTGTTTTTGTTTAGTTTATTTGGGTTGATTGGTTGGGGTTTGAAAGGAAAGCTTACGGTCTTATTTATAGTATTTTGAAATGGTTTGTTGGTTGTAGATATTGCCCACTTCCCTAATTTTTCTTTATATTTTATCTACTAGAAATCATCTCACTTCTCCCAATTTTGCTCCCACTACTTGTCACTTTATCCCACAACTCCTAACTTTATTCCCACTACTTGCCACTTCATCCCACAACTCATAAATTCATGGGTTAGTGGATGTAGGTAGTGGATGACCTTTTTGTACATATGTAATTATGGCGTCAGACTTTAGTGGTTAGTCGATGTCCCAAATCCCCAAACCTTGCTTAAGTGTTGTTGATTTTTTATTCAACATGGCGTGTGGACTAAGCCACACGTTGTGTGGCTTTTGTTATGCGTCCATTACTTGTCATTTTAATGTCTCACACCACGTGTGAGTTCACATGTTGTATGAATTAGATCTTTTATAGGCAGATATCTTTCTTCACCTTCAAACTGTTTGTGGCAGCTTGACACGTCATGCACGCATTTCCGATGTCTCATTGACGAGTTCTTATATTAAGCACCGGGTCTTCCATATCACTCGGAGGACCCCCAATTCACATCTGGACACGTGTATTGTGACCCCACGTAACAATTAAAATAGTGGGGCCTCTTATAATATACGTGAGTCCATATTACACGTGTCAAAATAGGTATGAAAGGTCCTTCATTTGACATGAAGAACCGAGTGCTTCTAATAATTTGCCATCATTGACACATGCAGCTGACATGGCGTGTGAACTAAATCACACTGTATGATTTAATATTTTTTAAACTTTATTTTAAGTTTACTCTATACTTTTAATTACATAAAAAATAAAAGAAAAATTTATTTTTTGGACTGACACTATTCATTTTAATTAGTTAAAATAATAAGACTTCAAATTCTCCCCCCAAAATCGTGATGTCTTCCTCATCAATATATTACCGAACTTTTGAAATTATATTTCTCTGTGCTTAATATATTATTTCTGGTTTAATTTTATGTTTTATGTACAAGAAATTTATTTATTTATTCCCTTTTACTTTTCCATTTTATTCTTCTTTAATGTTTCACATCATTTCTAGCTCTAATACAATCAAACTCTAAATTCTACCTCCAAAATCATGATGTCTTGCTCATCAATATATATATTACCTAGCTTCTGAAATTATATTTCTTTATGTTTAATCTATTATTTCTGGTTTCATTTTACGTTTAGCATATGGTATGAATTTTTTTTTTTTTGGTAAACAAAAGAAAGAAAACAACAAAGTACAACTTAACCTGGGATCAGCCTAGGAAAGCTGACCCCGACCCTATCTTCAAGAAGAAGAGAAGAAAGAAAAGATGGAGGACTAGAAAGAGTGGTAACTCCCAGCATCCCCTCATGTCCAGCAGTAGCCAGGCGATCATCAATTCGGTTTTGCTCTGCATATAATTTTGATTCGAAGTAAATCTTCCGTTTTTTTAAACTTAATTTTGTGATTTTCATTTTGGATTGAGAGTTCTCCTACTATTATTTTATTGAGTTCTATTAAATTTCGAATATTATTTATCATTAATATGTAAACTGTCATCACGTTAATCAAGAAATCAATTTTCAATAAATTTTTTGACATATTTATTAAATAGATTGTCATTCGAGAGTTACATTGTTAATGAGAATAATAAATATGCCGTTATCGTAATATGAGTAAGATGACAGTGAATAAATATGCTTATTTCATGTGATTCTATTTCAAATGACAGAAGGCAACCATCATCAGAAGCATCATCAGACGACATTGAGCCACGTGACAGTTTTATTTTCTTTGAGACGACGATAAATAATCGTCGTCTGAATGGATTATCGGCGTAGTGATGGTTATTGGGGAAAACATATTTAGCATGTATTGCAAAATATTGCAATTTTAAGCTAAATGTTTAACATATAGTGGATTCAGAACCGACCTTGGGCATATGATAAGAGTGCGGCCGTCTAGGGCCAAAAAGGGTCCAATTTTTTTTACTATAAATGTAGTTATAATACTCATTCAGATCTAAAATGAGACCAAATAATATGATATTTTAAGCTTTAATGGACCCAAATTTTTATTTTAAGCTTTTATGTATAATTGTTTTAATTAATATCCCCTTATTTCTTATTTCGACTGGGGCGCATAAAATATCAGGACCAGCAATGGGTGCAATTTCAAACCTCATTAATGAAAAAAAACGATTTTTTTCATGTGTAATTTCATGTTCTGACTACCGTTCAACTTCTTGTATTCTTGTAAATATTATGTTATGATAAAAACTCATCTTTTGTTAGTGAGATTTGAAATTTGCATTGTCGGATAAATATTTGGCTTAAGATTGTAATGTTTTGTACGTAAATACTAAATCCGTTCTTCTCAAATAACCATAGAGCTAAATTTGTAACTTATCCCGATTATTGTTGAGAGATAAGTTGTAGATTAGAATATGAGGCCCACTTTGTGCTATTATTGTTCAGAGATAGTGAGTGAAAAAAAAGTATGATATTATTGTCGACTTTTGATTTAATTTTATTAAACTGTATTCTTACTTTATTATATATAATTACACATATGAGATAATAATAATTTATATGGGTAGTTTTAAAACTTGAGATCTGAATAGCTAGTATATTATAATTGAAATAAGTTTATATTTTATCTAAAAAAAATTGGACTGGAGAAAAATTCTAAATTATAACTTTTGCCACATTTTTTCTTTTTTTGGACAACATTTTGCTTAATCCTAAAATTTTATTTTAATTCTTTAAGATTTCATTGGAAGTTCATATTAAATTTAGTAACAGAATTACTTATATTTGTCTGTAATTTTCTATGATAAATATAATTTAAGCTTATAATAATTCAAATGCCAAAAAATTAATATTAATTAACACAATTTTTATTTTGATACTGCTTGAATATGTAATTAAGGTTCAACGCCAATTCCTAATTAATTAGGGAAAAACTTTAAGATATATTTGATAAACCAAGTCAGAATATTATAATTAAGATATCAAACTATTTTCTTATAAATAACCACTAAATCTGGGTTGCATTATATATATATATATATATATATATATATATATATATATATATATATACACACGTTTATTAATTTATTTTTACATAAATATGAGAAATTCTACTATGTAGTCGTAGATTAAATTCATATGAACCCAACAAATTGCACGTCAGTATTATGCCTAATAAGTCGCCTTAGTTCTCAGCAGGTTTATAGTTAGAAGACATCATTGTGGGTGAAAACGATCCAGAGGGAGATGCTCCTGGGGCATATGCACCGGCGGAACCTATTGGCTCAAATGCACCACCAGAGGGACTACTAGCACCAGGTGCATCGGAATATTCATTCTTTTGTTTCTTTTCCTTTTTAGACTTGCCCTTCTCTTTCTTCTCTTTTTTCTCTTTCTTCTCTTCCTCTTTCTTCTCTTTTTTCTCTTTCTTCTCTTCCTTCTTCTCTTCTTTCTTCTCTTTCTTTTCTTTCTTTTCTTTCTTTTCGTCCGAATCTTTCTCTTTTTTCTGTTTCTGTACTTGCTCTGAACCCTTTAAAATTTCCTTTTTCTTTTCCTCTTCGTCATCCGAATCTTCTTCCTTGTCTGACCCTCCATTTTCTTTAGAGGTTCCAGATACCATGACGCTGGGAGCGCTAGACCCGGCAGGGCTAGGGGAAGTGGCGGTGGACTTGGCCGGAGAATCGGCTTCTTCGGATTTCTTATGAGCCTCAGAAGAAATAAGCATTGCTAAGCAAGCCAAAAGAATGGCAAAAGCCACATGTTTATTCTTAAGACCAAAGACTCCCATTTTTTTATGTTATGTTTATTTTTTTCACTCTGATGAATTTTATGTTCATATGCCTCTCTTTTTATACATAGATTTAGTGGTACAGGATTAATTGCTATTTATAGATGGATGCTTAATTTGGATGTTAATGTTTTTGGTTTGTTAATTAATTATTTTTTTTTTGTTGGAAAAAGAAAAGGAAAAACAAATAAACAACCCAACAAAAATTAACTCGGGATTAGCCTAGGAAAGGTAACCCCCACAACGTCATCAGAAAGCAAAGGTAACATGAAATTAAGAGGAGAAGAGAAAATAGAAACGTCCAAGGCCCTCTCATGCCCCTCAGCAGCAAGCCGATCAGCCACCTGATTCTACTCCCGGTAAACGTGAGAAAAGTTGATAGAATCAAAAGAGGAGCAACTCCTTCTAATAGCTTTAACTAAATTCTGACTCCCTAAACACAAAGTCCTTTTATCAGAAATCATCCTGACAGTTTCGAGATTGTTTGACTCCACAAGCAGCCTCCTAATTGCTAAATCTTCTGTCATCCTAAGGCCAGACAAAATACCCCAGAGCTCAACAATAAAAGAGGATTGCAAAACCCAGATTCTGAGCAAAGCCAGACACCTAGGCACGCCTTGCATCTCTCAAAACACCGCCGACAGTAATTTTTCCGGTCCATCCGTGTTCAACTTGACCATCCCTTCATCTGGTCTATCCTACCCAATAAGATGAACAGTCGACATCTGGTTAGAACCAGCTATACTATCAATTTGTTTTTAGTTTGAATATTTCCTATCAGATTTTTAAGTATTTTTTAATTGATTAATTTGGCAAATATGAGATTCCTTGTTAATTTCATATCTTCATTGTTAAATTATGAGTTTATATTTGAATTGATTAACTTAAATCACATAAAAATTAATTATTCTTAAACATTAACAGAGTAATTTGTCATATATTTTTAATTACTCTAAATTTAACAAAAAAAATTCATAATTAAATTTAACAATTCTAAAATCATATTAATAATGAACTATTGGAATATTAATAAATCAAAATATTAGTTAATGTTGGAAATATATTCGGGCCAAATATATTATATATGGCCGTTAGTAATGTGGATCAAGTTATTATGTTAAGTTCTACGTATAATCTGTCCCCACACGGTGTGGATAGTTTTAAAAATTAAGATCTCAATAGCTAGTATATTATAATTGAAAGGCTTAATGCTTCTCCATGTTAGGGATTATAGTCAGTTAATCAACTGTGGCGCAACAGAATTGCGGTTCAAAATTTATTTCTAATCCCTTTAGTTTGATCTTTGTCCGTTAACCATTAATTGAATAAAACCTTTTAGATCCGCTTAGGATAAAAACTTACCCGGATTGTCTCTTCTAGAGACGGCTGAAGAATCCACAAGGTAGTAAGATCTCCGTAGTCAGGTGCACGAACAGCTATTGAGCCAGAACCGGTGCTAGCCGAAGAACGAAGAAGAACGGGAGAGATAATGTAATTAGCCAAGAAAAAAACACTTTTCCCACTTGAATTAGTGTTTGGCGAATTCACTTTCTCTGTGAATGTATGGTGGTCGAATGATGTGTAGTTAGATTAGGTTTAGAATGTTTTAATTTATATATATACAGTGTATTCCTAAACCTAATTGGTTTAGGGTTAATTGGTTAATTACAAAACTAATCCAATCCTAATCTAATTACATAAATAAATACCAATAATATTTATTCTATGCAATTAATTATGATTAGATTAAATTTAATTACCCCAATTAAATGAATAACACTAATTAATAAATTGACGTATTAATCTAATTAATTATTCACTGAATGCAACTTCATTAATTTACAAATTAATTAATTACATCCCGCAAACTAATTAATGAATTAAATACTCAACACTTAAGACCATTAATCAATTACCTTGATACAAAGTATCAATTAATTAATTAATTAACCACCAATTAATTACCTTGACATTTTACTGTCAATCAATTAATTAATTCTATCTCTCCAATATACCGTTCTATAAGTTCTAACTCAGATGTTCGATGTGCACGATCCTATGGGACTGTCCTTAGCTAGCAGTGGGCTTATGGCTCACAAACAGTAAGTGGGTTCTAGCAAACCATTACTGCCCCCTAACTAAGACAGAGTTTCAGCAGTCTAAAGATGCAGAGACCCTGTAGTTATCTCTTAACGTCTTTTACCATTTGATATCGATATTATAAACTAGAGGCATGGCGGCTGTCATCCTCTCTGATGTTTATGATATTTCTTGATCTAAAGTAGATTGATGAAACAAATAAGTAAACTACTTATCAGGGTGTGGCCACACACTTATCAATCTCACTTATCAAGTGGCCTGTGATATCGTCTCACTGTTATGTGAGTGGTAATTCCATCACTTCACTATCAATACTAATGTGTTCACCTGTTCACCCAATCATACCCGTATTTGGCATCCTGTTACAGACCTGTTAGGCGTATGTCAAAGTGAACCAGATCCCACATTGATATTATAATGAAATCTGGTCTGAAGACAGTTAGAGACCTACTTAAGAAAACTAATGACACAACCACCATGTAGTTTTCTCGGGCGGATCGATCCAGTCACATGTATACAACATGTACCCATATTCACAACTGACTTATCAAGTGCTATGGCTAGTATCAATTACTACCATACAGTCGTCGAATATACAAGTCCGTGGTCCTAATCATTCCCATGATAGAATGGACTTGGGATATGGTTTTATGATTATCAATCAATGGATTCTCTATTCATATTATAGCACAAGATATAAATGAACTAGATTAATGCCTTTATTAATAAAACACAAATAGTGTATCTATGCAAGAATAATCAAAAAGCATAATACAATATACATGAACCAATGCCTAAGAACTAGGGCACACCAACAGTCTCCCACTTGGACTAGTTCCAAGCAGGCATTGCCCTAATCCCTATAGATCTAGTATGACCATCATGTAGGCACTGTGCAAGTGCCTTGGTAAATGGATCTGCGACATTGTTCTCGGTGTCAACTCTCTGTAATGTAATGTCACCTCTCGCCTGGATCTCCCGGATGAGGTGAAACTTTTTAAGTACATGTTTGGATCTCTTGTGTGATCGGGGCTCGAGTGCTTGTGCTATGGCACCGTTGTTATCACAGAAAACATCAACTGCACTTAGGATAGTAGGAACTACACCAAAGTCTGTTATGAACTTCTTGATCCAAACTGCTTCCTTTGCAGCATCGCATGCAGCTATGTACTCAGCTTTCGTTGTAGAATCGGCAATGGTAGGCTGCTTTGAGGATCTCCAACTAATGGTATCGCCATTCAGGAGAAATATATACCCAGTATATGACTGGTTATCATCCTTAAAACCTCGTTCAGTGCAACCTAATATTGCCATTCCTCCTACCCATCAAATACTAAGAAAAACATCCTTGGTACGGTTAAGGTACTTCAGGATTGCTTTGACTATCTTCTAGTGTTCCTTATCGGGATCTGACTGGCACCGACTAGTCATGTTTGGTGCAACACGCAACATTTGGCCTTGTACATAACATAGAGTACATGATGGATTCTTGTCTATGTACGATGCCTGACTCAAGCCTAGAAGTCGGTTGGATCTAACCTTGTAGATCTTAATCGGCTTCTCCTAAGTCTTTCATTGTGAAGCATTTACTCAACCACTGCTTGATCTTGCAGTGTTAATATATTGCCTCCAATGAGTAGTATGTCATCGATATACAATATTAGGAAAGTGGATATGCTCCCACTGAATTTCATATACACACAGGGTTCATCAAAATTCTGTATGAATGTACTTGAAACACCACCTGTGTAACTGGTTTAGCCTCCTCAATGTTTTGAGGATCTATATCGATTCCCAAAGCATCCTCAACATAAGCTGCAGGAGTTTGTGAGCCTTGAATCTCAACGAGATCAATATCACTCCCACTATCTACTTTGGAAAGGAATTCCTTTTCCAAAAAGATTGCAAACCTAGCCACGAATGTTTTATTCTCAGCTGGGTTGTAGAAGTAATAACCCTTAGTTTCCCTAGGGTAACCCACGAACTGGCATTTAACAGATCTGGACTCTAGTTTGCCACTTATCAATTTTTTGACATGTGCATCAAAGCACCAAATCTTCATGAAGGAAACATTGGGCTTTCAGCCCGTCCATAATTCATATGATGTTCCTTCAACTGCCTTACTTAGTGTATTGTTAATTATATGAGTAGCAGTTTCCAAAGCAAATCCCCAAAAGGAGATAGGGAGAGAAGCTTGACTCATCATTGAGCGGACCATGTCGAGCAGGGTCCTATTCCTCCTTTCTGACACTCCATTCCATTAGGGTGTACCAGAAAGAGTGAGTTGGAATACAATCTCACACTCTCTCAAGAATGAGACAAACTCTTGGCTCAAGTATTCGCCCCCTCTATCAGACCGGAGCGTCTTGGCTCAAGTATTCGCCCCCTCTATCAGACCGGAGCGCTTTTGCTTTCTTGCCAAGTTGATTTTCTACTTCATTTTTAAAATCTTTGAATCTCAAAAGAGTTTCAGATTTATGTTTCATCAGATACACATACCCATACCGGCTATAGTCATCTGTGAAGGTAACAAAGTACAGAAAATCAGATCTAGCACTTGTGCTCATTGGACCGCATACATCTAAGTGTATCAGCTCCAACAGCTCCGTGGCCCTTACACCAGTCTTGGTGAAAGGCGCCTTTATCATTTTCCCTCTTAAACAAGATTCACACGTGTCATAAGACTGCATGTCGAATGACCCTAGCGCTCCACTAGAGTAAAGCCTAGTTATGCGTTTCTCATTTATGTGGCCAAGACGTCAGTGCCAGATATATGTAGGATTTAGTTCATTAGTCTTAATCCTTTTAGCGTTTATGTTATAGATTGATTCACTATGTTTTAGATCAAGGATATACAAACCATTTTCTAGAAATGCGGTTCCATAAACAATATTGCCACGATGTATAGAAATCATACCACGTCCAATATTAAAATTAAAACCATAAATATCCAACATAGAAACTGAAATAATATTCATGCGCATTGCAGGTACAAGATAGCAATTTCTAATTTCTAAAACTAATCCACTAGGTATCTCTAAGAATAATCTTCGATCTTTAAGGCCTCTACATGAGCACCATTGTCGACTCGAAGATCCACTTCACCAGATCCCAGCAATCTCCTATTTCTTTGTCCCTACACATTTGAACAAATGTGAGTACCACATCTAGTGTTTACAACCCAAGATGTAGAAATAGCCAGATTAAATTCAACAACATAAATACCTGAACCAGAAGCTTCGTCCTTCTATTTCTCCCTTAGCTTTGGACACGCATTTTTCTAGTGTCCCTTCTCATTACACTCATGGCAGATATAATCTGCTGAGGCCAACCTACCTTTAGAAGCTGCCGCCTTCCTAGCCTTGGGCTTGGCCTTTTGGGCCTTCACTTTGGACTTGGACTTGGCCTTTCCCTTAGGCACGTTCCCTTTGTTAACCAGCAACACTTCTGGATTCCTCTTACAGGATTGCTCAGCAAGTTTCAACATGCCATGCAATTCTACTACAGACTTATCAATGCCATACATGTGGTAGTGCATGATAAACTGATTGTAGGATGCCGGAAGTGATCCAAGAATGATGTCGACTGCTAGTTGTGCAGGCACTGGCGAGCCAAGCCTTGACAATGTGTCAATAAAACCCTTCAACTTTAGCACGTGTGTGCTAACAGAAGTCCCGGCTTGCATTGTAGTGCTGCATAGCGCCTTTGTTTGTTAAGTATATTTCCTGACGAACTTGATCTTGGAACATCCTTTTGAGTTGATCCATGATCTCAAAGGCGTGCTGCTCCATGAACTGTTTCTGAAGATCAGGAACCATGGTACCCAGCATAATGCATGACACATCTCTGTCATCCTTAACATGTCGGTCGTACTCCGCCATTTGATCATCGGTTACGCCCCGACCTACAGGACGAGCTGCTGGTAAGGCAGCATTCAGCACATATTCCTTCGACTCGTGTCTAAGAACTATTTGCAAGTTCCTGGACCAATCAAGGAAATTAGTCCCTGAAAGCTTTTCCTTTTCCAGGAGTGGTCTGAGTGAGTTGTTGCTTGTTGCAGCCATTTAATTTTTCTTTTTCGTGTAATTTTGATGTGGAGTTTAATCTACGTGGAAAGATTACATTAGAGTTAGAATAAAGGGCTTAAGCCAAAGATCAAATTAATAATCCATTTTAATTCGTTATTGGTGATATTTATTTGGCTGTCTTGACCAAGTTCCACAATCCATCAACAATTGACCGAGCTAGGGCTCCGCCGTCGACCATTGACGATTTGGTGGGATAAACTATCCAATCCTCCGCAAGGACTCTTGGTTTGATGGGCTTTGTGACACTTAGCCTATCTGTGCTTAGGGCCCGCTCTGAGCTAATGCTACCCACGTTGAGTCCAACCACCAACGTGTTAGCCATACTGACGTATCCTAACCCTCGACGGCCCACTAATTACTACAGCATACCTGCTAGGGCACGTCATACAGTGTAGCACTACATGGGAGGAAGAGGTGTGAATCTGGAAAGCACTTTTAAACGACTCAATATTTCATTATTCGGATTAATTAAGTGATACGGCTTTAACATATAATTATCGCGGGTGATGATCTGGTGATCAATGCTACTTATATTTCATGTTATACTAAGCAATTGTATAATCAAAATAAACATAGAGACTCTATGGGCCTTTATAATACATCCTAGTGAAACTAGATAAACTATCTAATCTTCACGGGATTGCTTCAAGTCTTCTTGGGCTCCCATCATGGGCTTGGACTATCTGGGCTTCTTCACGATCAATTACAATTTTATAAATAGAACCTATTCTAAAATTACATTAATAAAAGAATGGCACGCAGGCCATATTCCCCAAAATAGATTAAATTACAAACCGACTTTAATTTAGGGCCCATAGAACTCTATAACACGTTGCTGCACGTTAAGACATACAAATATAATGCATGATCATGGCATTCCAAAATCATCTAATAAAGTTAAGCCGAGTTACTTAGGGTGAAATCGCCAATTTTACCATATGTGACTAAGGCCCATAAAGGCCCAAACGGTTAACATCCATTTATATGCAAAATTATAATTTTGCTCCCAATTTCACAAATTAACCAAATTCAATTTTACACAAATTATCAATTCGATTAAAATTAAATATGCATGCCAATCAAAAACGTTTTAATACCTATTAATTTTCATTCAAAACACGTTTAATAAATTAAACGGTATTAGGGCCCTGCTTTTATTAAAATTACCCGAGAAAAATTTAAAGATTAAAATCAGTCCCGTCAAATCCAAAATTAAACAAATTCTGAATTTTTTAACGGACTCGGGACAGCGACGGGGCTGCTGTCCGCATACAGCAGCCCCGTGGCTGCTGTCTAACGGACAGCATTAGTGCTGCTGCCCGCCCAACAACAGCCGCGGGGCTGCTGTTCGCGGACAGCAGTCCCACGACTGCTATTCCGTGTTCGAAACTATTTTTTTTATCACTGTTTAATGAACAATTGCTGCTGTAATTCTTTATTTAATTTTCAATTATTTCAAAAATAATTTCAGAACCAAATAATACAAAATACAGACCAAAATAATAAATAGAAAACTTCCTAAAATAATTTCTACACGAGGAATTAATAGGGATTATAGTCAGTTAATCAACTATGGCGCAGCGGAATTGCGGTTCAAAATTTATTTCTAATCCCTTTAGTTTGATCTTTGTCCGTTAACCATTAATTGAATAAAACCTTTTGGATCCGCTTAAGGATAAAAACTTACCCGGATTGTCTCTTCTAGAGACGGCTGAAGAATCCACAAGGTAGTAAGATCTCCGTAGTCAGGTGCACGAACAGCTATTGAGCCAGAACCGGTGCTAGTCGAAGAACGAAGAAGAACGGGAGAGATAATGTAATTAGCCAAGAAAAAAAACACTTTTCCCACTTGAATTAGTGTCTGGCGAATTCACTTTCTCTGTGAATGTATGGTGGCCGAATGATGTGTAGTTAGATTAGGTTTAGAGTGTTTTAATTTATATATATATATATATAGTGTATTCCTAAATCTAATTGGTTTAGGGTTAATTAGTTAATTACAAAACTAATCCAATCCTAATCTAATTACATAAATAAATACCAATAATATTTATTCTATGCAATTAATTATGATTAGATTAAATTTAATTACCCCAATTAAATGAATAACACTATTAATAAATTGACGTATTAATCTAATTAATTATTCACTGAATGCAACTTCATTAATTTACAAATTAATTAATTACATCCCGCAAACTAATTAATGAATTAAATACTCAACACTTAAGACCATTAATCAATTACCTTGATACAAAGTATCAATTAATTAATTAATTAACCACCAATTAATTACCTTGACATTTTACTATCAATCAATTAATTAATTCTATCTCTCCAATATACCGTTCTATAAGTTCTAACTCAGATGTTCGATGTGCACGATCCTATGGGACTGTCCTTAGCTAGCAGTGGGCTTATGGCTCACAAACAGTAAGTGGGTTCTAGCAAACCATTACTGCCCCTAACTAAGACAGAGTTTCAGCAGTCTAAAGATGCAGAGACCATGTAGTTATCTCTTAACGTCTTTTACCATTTGATATCGATATTATAAACTAGAGGCATGGCGGCTGTCATCCTCTCTGATGTTTATGATATTTCTTGATCTAAAGTAGATTGATGAAACAAATAAGTAAACTACTTATCAGGGTGTGGCCACACACTTATCAATCTCACTTATCAAGTGGCCTGTGATATCGTCTCACTGTTATGTGAGTGGTAATTCCATCACTTCACTATCAATACTAATGTGTTCACCTGTTCACCCAATCATACCCGTATTTGGCATCCTGTTACAGACCTGTTAGGCGTATGTCAAAGTGAACCAGATCCCACATTGATATTATAATGAAATCTGGTCTGAAGACAGTTAGAGACCTACTTAAGAAAACTAATGACACAACCACCATGTAGTTTTCTCGGGCGGATCGATCCAGTCACATGTATACAACATGTACCCATATTCACAACTGACTTATCAAGTGCTATGGCTAGTATCAATTACTACCATACAGTCGTCGAATATACAAGTCCGTGGTCCTAATCATTCCCATGATAGAATGGACTTGGGATATGGTTTTACGATTATCAATCAATGGATTCTCTATTCATATTATAACACAAGATATAAATGAACTAGATTAATGCCTTTATTAATGTAACACAAATAGTGTATCTATGCAAGAATAATCAAAAAGCATAATACAATATACATGAACCAATGCCTAAGAACTAGGGCACACCAACACTCTAGCCTCCTTAACTTGTTCAAATTGGTCATTTTACCCCTCTAACTCATCGAATATCCTATTTACCTCCTTAACTCCATAAAAATGATATTTCTCACTCTCTTAAGTTGTCCAAATTTGTCATTTGACCCATTTTCAATTCATCGAATATCTTATTTACCCCCTGTTGGCCAAAAATAAATAAATTTTATTTTCATGTATATAGAAAGCTTATGTTTAATTTTAGGGTATAGTTTCCATTTTATCTAGAAAATAATAATGATAAAATAAAATTAGTAAACTCACCTCAAGTACGCGAGGCGTGCATTTCTACACGCGGAGCATATACTAGCCATCCGAAGACGTTCCACTTCAGAGGCTCCATTACGTGGGGCGTACTTGCCTTTACGCCACGCGTAAGACGCATCAAAAAGACGCATCAGGTTCAGAAGCTCCACTACGCGGGGCTTAACCAGACTTACGCGGGGCGTGTTCTTTCTCTCGGCAAGCTAGAGGTCAGTTCTCACCCGGAGCCCGTTTTCAGTCACCGACTTCTTCGAACGCATCCGGACACAACCACGAGCTCACCCCCACACCTAGGCCCAAGTCTTAAAATTCTCTCTAACCACAAGATATTGGGATGATGTGGCATGGTAGTTTGTGGAAGTTGAGGTAGTGGGATGATGTGGCATGGTGGTTAGTGGTAGTTGGAGGAAGTTGAGGAAATTGATGATGTGGCAAGGTAGTAGGCAAGGTTAGAGAGAAAAATAAGGGTGAGTTGATAAATAATTACCAAAATACCACTAAATAATCACCAAAATGCCACTCCAAAAAACTATAAATAGACCCTCCATTCTTCATAAAAAATCACTCATTCATGACACAAAACCCCCTCTCAAAGCTCCAATGCTTAGTCTCTAGTTCTTTTTTGTTCTTAGTTCTTCAAAGTTCTTAAAGTTCTTCCTTTTGTTCTTCAAGTTCTTAGTTTTAATTCTTTCTTTTAGCTCTCCTTTAGCTCTAATTCAAGTTCCAATAGCCTCTTTCTAAGTTTTTCAATTCAATTTAGCATTCCCAAGCCTTTAATTTGCTCAATTCATAGCCAGAATTCTGTTTTCAAATTAATTTTCCAAATTCGTCCAAGTATTTTCAAATCCATATTCCGTCCGTTTAAAGTCATTTTTTGCTTTCGATCCCTTCAACAAAGTTGTTCCTGACGTCTTGAATTTCAATCTAGTATATTTATTTTTCCAATTCCGTGCTCAGAAACTATAGTCACAAGCCAATCTTTACAGCCCAAGTTCTTTTAGACATTCTGTTTCCAGAATTTTCCAGATTCGTCCAGTTATTTTCAACTCCCAATTTCGTCTATTTAAAGTCCGTTTTAGCCTTCGATCCCCTATAGAAGTTTGTTCCTCACTTTCTGAAGTTAAATTTAGACTATTTACTCGTCCAATTCCATGTTCATAAGCATTCGAACGAGCCCAACGAAGGTAAGGGTTAAATCTGTCCCATTTGCCTACCAAACGTTTTGATATTGCCAAGATCGTATACCATACGGGCCCGACCGACCGCAGTGCTCCAAGAACCTCAAGCCAACATCAAAATTCAACGTCCAGCCGAGATAGCTATTGTGGCTCCGAGTTTGTCGTTGAATTTCAATTTTATTTTAATTGCATTTCAATTCCTTGTATTTGATTAGTTTTTTCAATTCAATTGAATCGGCTATATATTTAGTATAGAAATTCTTCAATTGTAATTCATTTTCAATTTCATGCTTACTTTGAACACATGTATTTAAACCTTGATTTATATCAATAAAATACCGATTTTTCACCAAATCTCGTGTCAATTTCGCACTTTAATTTCTTTTATTTTCTCGCTTCAATTTATACGCTTAGCTTTAAAAATAATTTATCTCGCAAAGTTTCTATAACGGCGCGAGAGACCCAAGAGGGACTTTTTCAATCCTTGCGTCCCTCGCGAATCGTTTCGATTAGAATTCATGTTTTCGGCGCATAATTTCACAAGCGTAACCGTTTTTCATAATTGAAAAATAATTTCTCTGGCACGCCCGCACCCTAACCACACGTGACAAGGTTGAAATTAGCATATTTCGAAAATATCGCTAACAATTTTTGGCACGCCCAGTGGGACGTTTGTTTTTTTAGGCTACCAAAAATTGTGTTTAGGACTTAAAATCTTTTTACACCATTTATTTATTTTTGAAACCTCGTATCGCATTTTTTCGCCCCACTTCCACTTTACCAAAATTTATTAGCTAACGCTAACAATTTTTGGCACACCCAGTGGGACCTGTTTTTTTTAAGCTTAGCGAAAAATTTAAATACCAGTTTTCTACGTACATATTTTTTATATTTTCAATTGAGCTTTGTGTTCATTCTTTGCTTCATGAGTGCTTTAACCAATATTTATTTATTTATTTTTCTTGGTTAATTCCAGATACTAATTTAGTTTAATCATTTTTTGCTTACCGTTATTCACGGAGAATGCCTCTGAACATCAATAGGTGTAAAGCAATCAAACCATGACGAGGACAGCATACGAAGATGCAAGGGATGCTACAATACCGGTGTATTTTTGTGGTTTCAATCGAGATCGACATTTTACAATAAGTACAACCGGATTGTGGGTCCATTGGTACACCGTCTTTAGATGCTACGATGATGGCTATGTTCAGTTTATTCATAGTGACAAACATAATATCGACTGCAAGTGTTGTGCTTACGTTCAAACCGCGTCATTCTATGATGATCATGAAGGAAATTAAGGCTAAGGTATAGCAGCGGAAATATAAAAATTTTAGCCTACTTCCTTTTAACCATATGATCCGTTAATCGTTATTTCATATAAAGAGGGATAAGAAGAAATACCTTTCGATGATCAATCTACAGTTGCAAACGAAGTGCCCACAACTTCAAAGGAGATGTAAACTGTTTACCAATCTTCCCCTATCCTAAACAGACCTTCCAGACCTCCGAACGACAATCCCTTCGGTGAAAACGTGGAAGAATATGTCTAGAAGCTACTGTCCAAACATCGCGACGATCCGACGGTTCAATCTCCGGGAATCCTCGAAATAGTTAACTGACCTGATGTAGGCGAAGAAAAACGAATTTCTCCCTTTTGATTGTTTTTCCTTCTTTCGTGAACACGGTGAGATTAAGTTAGAATCAACCCTTATGAGATGCAACCAAAATAGATTGCCTCTAATAAACCAACACAAGATCAAAGAGAAAGAGGGATGAATAAGATTAATCAATCGATGGAATGCCGTATGAATTCTTGTTCACGAACTTGGGAATAGAATTCTTTTCTCTCTCTCTTAAGCAATTTCGAAAATCACAAGTGGGGAGGGATATAGGCTTAGTCGAAATTCACTATAGGGAGGGGTATATATATTAGCTTGTATCTAAACCCTAGTTAGATAGGAATAGGTTACTTAATAGGAATTCCATTCGGAATAGGATTCCTAATTATTATCTTATAATATATCAAATACATTTAGGATAATAATAAATAACCTAATTGGATAATAATAGGAGTATATTAATCTAATTAAAACTCCTAACTTAATTATCTCTTAATTAATTTAATTCATAATCCTAATCTAATTAGGATTAATGGAATAAAATTAATTCCTTACTAATACATATAAATTTCGGCCCCCTCCTTGTATTTGGGCCTTACTGGGCTCAATTGGGCCTCCATCTATTAATCATATCCATCTCTCTTTTGGTTCCAAGTCTTATGTGTGATCCATTAGGTCCTTACTACTTTTGGCCGTATGCAACCTATTAAATTAATTTCTTCAAGAATTATATTTAATCCCTTGCATAACGGAATGATGTACAGAGTATGTTATTGGCAAGTCCGTAATCATTCCCCTAGAGTCCGTTAAGAAGACAGGTTGATTCTGTCGTTAACCCTTCCGTATTAGTTACGGTATAATACGATCCTTTATCAACTACATCCTTGAACTGAATCTTATGACTATGGGTAATGTCAAGTCACATATAGCGAGACGTTCGTTTTACTTGTTATTGGTCGAGTCAACTCAAAAAGATAGGTTAAGTGAAATCCGAATTTCTACTCTTAAGCTATCACCTTGCAAGGGTTTAGAGTCGAGTCTTCCACAAGCGATCCTTGGATGTATCTCCCATTAATCGGGAGTGATAAATGCTCAATCCAATGTATAACTACCCTGAAATTACTTCATGTGACACCCAACCTTTGCAGTTCACACCCCAGAGTCATCTCTGTTAAGGATCGTGGGACCACAGGATCAAAGTCTCACATTCAGTAATTCAGGATGACCAATTAACATTCCTTTGAGTCTGAGGATTAGTTATACCTATTAATACCAATGAGATGAACAGTTGACAATGATGAATCTACCCATCCTGTTATCTCAAGTCGCATCCCCAATCCTAATGAACAACGTTTCACCGGATCTATGTAACTGTCCAGATATCTATATATGTGAAGCTTGTGAGATCAGCTTTCTGTCGGACAGAAGACATTGTTACATACAAGTCTCAACTGTGATATATCAATCCTAAATATATCACTTGACTTGGGGTGGTTTTAAGTTTATTAGTTTATTATAAAGTTTTGTCTCACTTCATGCTTGTATGAACACTTTATAATCACTTTAAACAAACTTACGGATTTCCTTTTATTAGACTTTATTTAGTGCTTAAAAGGGATTGCCTTTATATAGTTATAAAACATATATCTCATTAAAACAAATGATATAAAGAACAAGTCATTTACAATAGGTTTGTATCCTGCAACAATTGACTATAGGACACAAAACCCCAACATACTCCCACTTGGACTAAAGCCAATTGTTTCTAAAACGTATCCCAGTAGAAGTTAAATGACGATCATGTACTTTCTGGGTTAAAGGCTTTGTCAACGGATCTGCAACGTTGTCCTCTGTAGGTACTCTTTCTATTCTCACATCTCCTCTAGCCACAATCTCTCTAATGATGTGGTATCGCTTTAGGTAGTGCTTGGATGCATTATGAGACCGTGGTTCCTTTGCTTGCGCAATGGCTCCATTGTTATCACAGTACAGAGTAATGGGATTGACAATGTCAGGCACCACACCTAGTTCTGTAATGAACTTTCTAATCCAAACTGCTTCCTTTGCTGCTTCCACAGTAGCGATGTACTCTGACTCGGTCGTAGAGAAAGCTACGCTTCCCTGCTTGGAACTTTTCCAACTGACCGCGCCCCCATTTAGGATAAACATGTATCCTGATTGGGATTTAAAATCATTCTCATCTGTGAGATGACTAGCGTCTGAAAATCCTTGTATTTTCAGATCTCCTTCTCCGTACACTAGAAACATATCTTTAGTTCTTCTCAAGTACTTAAGAATGTTCTTGACGGCAATCCAGTGCTCGTCTCCCGGATTCCCTTGGTAACGACTCGTTACAGATAACGCGAACGCTACGTCGGGTCTAGTGCATAGCATAGCATACATAATCGAACCGATCGCGCTGGTGTATGGGACTACAGCCATGCGTCGTTTGTCATCATCAGTTTTAGGACATTGATGATTGTTTAACTTTACTCCATGTACCATGGGTAAGTTACCTTGTTTCGATTCAAGCATGCTAAACCGATTTAGCACCTTTTCAATGTATGTAGCCTGTGAAAAACCAAGCAGTCTACATGATCTATCCCTATAAATCTTTATACCAAGTATATAGGCTGCTTCACCGAGGTCTTTCATTGAGAAGTTACCGGATAACCATATTTTCACTGACTGTAAAAGAGCAATGTCATTTCCCATTAACAGTATATCGTCCACATATAGTATGAGAAATGCTATAGAGCTCCCACTTGCTTTCTTGTAAATGCAAGCTTCTTCGCAATTTTGTTCGAAACCAAATTGTTTTATGGTTTCGTCAAAACGCTTGTTCCAGCTTCTAGATGCTTGCTTGAGTCCATAAATGGATCTCTGAAGTTTGCAAACTTTATTTGCATCCTTTGATATGAAACCTTCAGGTTGCATCATGTATACATCCTCAAGCAGGTTTCCGTTTAGGAAAGCTGTTTTCACATCCATTTGCCAAATCTCATAATCAAAATGAGCGGCAATTGCAAGCATGATTCTGATTGATTTGGACATAGCAACAGGAGAGAAGGTTTCGTCATAATCAACACCTTGTTTTTGACGATATCCTTTCGCTACCAACCTAGCCTTGTAGGTGCTAACCTTTCCATCCATGTCAGTCTTCTTTTTGAAGATCCATCTGCACCCTATGGGTTTTATCCCTTCGGGTGGATCAACCAAAGTCCAAACTTGGTTAGTATACATGGAATCCATTTCAGAATCCATGGCCTCAAGCCATGCTTTAGAATCTGGACTAGTAAGAGCCTCTTCGTAGTTTTCGGGTTCGTCGTCTAACACGGGAACCTCGTTATCATCTCCCACTAGAAAACCATATCTAACTGGGAGTTCACGAACTCTTCGTGATCTACGAATAGGTGCCACTGGAGTCTCATCTAATGGGACTTCTTTGGGTACCTCAACCGCTTCTGTTGTTTCAGTCGGCGTTTCTTCCTCTTGAACTTCGTCGAGTTCAATCACGCTTCCCTTTTGTGTTTCTTCGAGAAACTCTTTCTCTAAGAAGGTTGCGTGTTTGGATACTATTACTTTCTGATCATCTGGATGATAGAAGTAATACCCTATGGTTTCCCTGGGATATCCAATGAAGAAACATTTATCAGATTTAGAATCTAATTTGTCGGACGCAACGTGTTTGACATATGCTGAACAACCCCATACTCTCATGCACGAGAACACGAGTTTCTTACCAACGAACAATTCATATAGTGTGGAAACAGCGGATTTGGTTAGTACTCGGTTCAGGGTGAAGAGGGCAGTTTCTAAGACATAGCCCCGGAACGTCTTTGGAAGTAAGGCCATGCTCATCATAGATCGTACCATATCTAATAGGGTACGGTTTCTCCTCTCGGATACACCATTGTGTTGTGGTGTATAGGGAGGTGTCCATTGTGAGCATATCCCACATTCAGTTAGATAATTCAGAAAATCATCAGAAAGATATTCGCCACCTCGATCAGATCGAAGTGTTTTTATTTTCTTTCCTAATTGATTTTCCACTTCATTCTTGAAGCATTTGAACTTGTCAAAGGCTTCTGATTTGTGCCTCATCAAGTAGATATAACCATAGCGAGTATGATCATCTATGAAGCTAATGAAGTATCTGAATCCTCCTATTGCTTGGACTGACATAGGACCACATACATCTGAATGAATGAGTCCTAGAGTGTCTGATACACGCTCACCTTTATTGCTAAAGGGTGTCTTTGTCATTTTACCTTTTAAACATGATTCGCATGTTTCCAATGATTCAGAATCGATTGGATCTATAAGCCCATCTGAATGTAGCTTTAGCATGCGTCTCTTGTTTATATGACAATCCCACAAGCAAGTTGAATTATCTAGCTTATGTCTTTTGGTATCAATTGCGAAAACAGAAATCTAACACATAAATCCCATTTTGTGATATTCCTGAAAAATAGAACATGCCATCTCTATAAAAATCGCAATGTTTGTTCTTTATCGAAATATAGAACATACCAGATGTTGGAGTGCCGGCTTTTTCCCTTCTTGAGGGTAGCTAGGTACACCAAACAGTTTCTTTTCCAATGCCTTTCTTCACCACAGAAGTGGCACTCTTCTTTGGGCTTCTTCACTTCCTTTCCCTTAGTTTTGTTGGGCACGGCTTTCTTACTTTTCTTTATATTGGGCTCAACTGACTTGAGCATATTTGCAAGCTCTTCAAAAGAGGTTTGCAAGTCATTCATCTGATAGTTCATAATGAACTGTGAATAACTCTCTGGGAGGGATTGAAGAATTAAGTCTATGCTCAATTCGTTATCCATCGCAAATCCAATACTAGAAAGTTTTGTAATGTAGCCAATCATCTTGACACAATGTGTCATGACAGATGTGCCCTCTTGCATCCTACTACGATATAGCATCTTGGATATCTCGTAGCGTTCGCACCTGGTCTGTTTCCCAAACAATTCCTTTAGGTGCATGATGATGGAACAGGCATAGTTGCCTTTGTAATTCCGATGTCATCGATGCAAGTATGATGCATCCGGCATGATCGTCATCAGCCTTGTGCTTCTGATAAGCATCGATTGGGAGCATCATCCTCAGGGATAGGGGGTATCGATGTATCAAATACATACCCTATTTTTATCGAACTTCAAAACGATTTTGAGGTTACGAAACCAGTCGGTGAAGTTTGAACTATTCAACTTGTTATCGGTAAGTATATTTTGCAGATTGGTGTTAGTCATGATTTTAAGAGTGTTTAATTAAACTTGAGAGTGAGAAAGAGTAGACGTATGTTATTCATTTGCTTTAAAGTATAACAATCTAAAATTATAGGCCTTTTAATTTATTTCAGATTGCTCCCACTATTTTGCCAAATTAATAACCCTCCATATTAATTCGAAGAATTTCACAAATCCTTTAGTGAGCTAGGATCCTAACTCCTGAGATTTCGCCTTGACTTTAGCCAACAAGCTAGTCCCATTCGTTAGGTAGATTCTTGCAATCAATCACATCTCGAATGTGATTCCTAGGTTATTGGGTTACTAACCAAATTAGTAACTAATATGTCGTTCATATTAATCCCAACCATCTTGCCCATTAGTTTATGACAACATGAGTTTGCTCATCCAATTATCATAATCTAATTTAAGTATTACCCCATATTCATGAAAGAATAACTTTCGATAATTCAGGTGTTACCATAAGACCCCGAGCTTGAGTTTTCTCAACAACCCAAAGGACTCCAGTACTGCCGGCTGAATTATAATATTAGGGAGGGGCAACCGATTTTAATAACTTGCTTATTTACTTAACTTTTTAACGAGGGATTTTATTCAAGTCTCATAATCTAACTTAGTCTTGATTTGCTTTAGCATACATCAGACATACATACATTCACATACATTGGCGTTATGGACATATCATCTAAATTATTCCGTCGAGCCAGAGACGGAATAAAAGGCCAAACCTAAGGAAATACTAACTATTACATATTTCTCTTTAGGTCCTCCGTCTTCTCCTTGGCGCCTTGAAATTACATATTAATTTCTATACTACTATAAGAAAACTTCAATTGAATTGAAGGGAATCAGATGAGAGGAGAAATTACAATAGATAGTAGAAAGGCAGGACGCGCATGCCCTATTTCAAAAATACCAAAAGACTAAAAGAGGGTCCAAATATGTCCATAACTCCAAACATGCATAGACTCAATTAAATAAATTTAATTGGTTGATTACATAACCGGCTTATGTAATATTTAGGTTAATCACATTAACTCGTCAAATTAACTTTCATCCAATTTTACTTCTTATCGTTTTGTATCTTTATATTAATCATTAGATTAATATAACCATATAAAACGTTGATTATGCTCGTCCCATTTATTTTGATTTTAATTCATTTAACACTTTGATTTACATATTGGTAAAAACAAACATTTAAACGAATTATTCATTCGATAATCAAAACAGAAAACTATTAATTTTTGAATACATTCTAAAACAATTTTAAAACGGTTTTCAGAAATAGGATAATCTACAATAGATTTCCGTTTTATCATTTAGAATTAATAAAACTAATTTTATCAACCTAACTATAAAACTAATAGATTTTGTTATAATGATTATCAACCGAAATAATTAGGAACATAAGCATAATCAGTTTTAATTAACAATTAATCAAAACTTTATTTATCTTTAGAATTAATCAATCAATACTATTTGTCAATTAATCCTAACCATAAATATTTATTCAATCCTATTGAAAAACTTCTAAATTTTCATATATGAAATAACGGATTTAACGATGGCTCTGATACCACTGAAGAAAATTAAGGTTAAGGTATAGCAGTGGAAATATAAAATTTTTAGCCTACTTCCTTTTAACCATAGGATCCGTTAATCGTTATTTCATATAAAGAGGGATAAGAAGAAATACATTTCGATGATCAATCTACCATTGCAAACGAAGTGCCCACAACTTCAAAGGAGATGTAAACTGTTTACCAATCTTCCCCTATCCGAAACAGACCTTCCAGACCTCCGAACGACAATCCCTTCGGTGGAAACGTGGAAGAATATGTCTAGAAGCTACTGTCCACAAATCGCGACGATCCGACGGTTCAATCTCCGGGAATCCTCGAAATAGTGAACTGACCTGATGTAGGCGAAGAAAAACGAATTTCTCCCTTTTGATTGTTTTTCCTTCTTTCGTGAACACGGTGAGATTAAGTTAAAATCAACCCTTATGAGATGCAACCAAAATAGATTGCCTCTAATAAACCAACACAAGATCAAAGAGAAAGATGGATGAATAAGATTAATCAATCGATGGAATCCCGTATGAATTCTTGTTCACGAACTTGGGAATAGAATTCTTTTCTCTCTCTATTAAGCAATTTCGAAAATCACAAGTGGGGAGGGATATAGGCTTAGTCGAAATTCACTATAGGGAGGGGTATATATATTAGCTTGTATCTAAACCCTAGTTAGATAGGAATAGGTTACTTAATAGGAATTCCATTCGGAATAGGATTCCTAATTATTATCTTATAATATATCAAATACATTTAGGATAATAATAAATAACCTAATTGGATAATAATAGGAGTATATTAATCTAATTAAAACTCCTAACTTAATTATCTCTTAATTAATTTAATTCATAATCCCAATCTAATTAGGATTAATGGAATAAAATTAATTCCTTACTAATACATATAAATTTCGGCCCCCTCCTTGTATTTGGGCCTTACTGGGCTCAATTGGGCCTCCATCTATTAATCATATCCATCTCTGTTTTGGTTCCAAGTCTTATGTGTGATCCATTAGGTCCTTACTACTTCTGGCCGTATGCAACCTATTAAATTAATTTCTTCAAGAATTATATTTAATCCCTTGCATAACGGAATGATGTACAGAGTATGTTATTGTCAAGTCCGTAATCATTCCCCCAGAGTCCGTTAAGAAGACAGGTTGATTCTGTCGTTAACCCTTCCGTATTAGTTACGGTATAATACGATCCTTTATCAACTACATCCTTGAACTGAATCTTATGACTATGGGTAATGTCAAGTCACATATAGCGAGACGTTCATTTTACTTGTTATTGGCCGAGTCAACTCAAAAAGATAGGTTAAGTGAAATCCGAATTTCTACTCTTAAGCTATCACCTTGCAAGGGTTTAGAGTCGAGTCTTCCACAAGCGATCCTTGGATGTATCTCCCATTAATCGGGAGTGATAAATGCTCAATCCAATGTATAACTACCCTGAAATTACTTCCTGTGACACCCAACCTTTGCAGTTCACACCCCAGAGTCATCTCTGTTAAGGATCGTGGGACCACAAGATCAAAGTCTCACATTCAGTAATTCAGGATGACCAATTAACATTCCTTTGAGTCTGAGGATTAGTTATACCTATTAATACCAATGAGATGAACAGTTGACAAGGATGAATCTACCCATCCTGTTATCTCAAGTCGGATCCCCAATCCTAATGAACAACGTTTCACCGGATCTATGTAACTGTCCAGATATCTATATATGTGAAGCTTGTGAGATCAGCTTTCTGTCGGACAGAAGACATTGTTACATACAAGTCTCAACTGTGATATATCAATCCTAAATATATCACTTGACTTGGGGTGGTTTTAAGTTTATTAGTTTATTATAAAGTTTTGTCTCACTTTATGCTTGTATGAACACTTTATAATCACTTTAAACAAACTTACGGATTTCCTTTTATTAGACTTTATTTAGTGCTTAAAAGGGATTGCCTTTATATAGTTATAAAACATATATCTCATTAAAACAAATGATATAAAGAACAATTCATTTACAATAAGTTTGTATCCTGCAACAATTGACTATAGGACACAAAACCCCAACAGATCAATATGGTTGCTACGTGGAGCAAGTCCAGGAGTCCCATAAAAATCCACATGGTCCTGATTATATTGAAGTATGGGAGCATCTACGGATGAGTAATCCTCATTGCCGAAATAATTATATTTGCAATTATAGGGATGAAAACCTCCATTTTCATTGTCCATGTCGGCAATCTTGCTTTGAAAGAAGTACGGTCATGGCTCCAATCGAGCATAAGGCATATGAAAATGTTGTGTGCTCTAATATGAGTTATGACCAAAATTCTTTCAAGGATTCTAGTCGTGTGGCACAGATGGAAGCAGTCCAAGTTGTTGAGGATGATGGAGAAATTGAATCATTACTTATGGAGGAGAAGTGATCAATAGACGATGCATATCAACAATTTTTGGATCAACTCGAGAAATAGAGGGCTAATATAGCAGCTTCTCTCAGAGTCTGCATTGAAGGTTGTATCGGGGCCATCCAAGATGGAGTACTTCATCACAATACAAAGTTAGAAACATTTTCCACACGCCCGACTCTTCTAGAAACGAAGATTCCTAACAGTGAGATTGCGATAGAAAGTCAAGAGGATGGAGACGATCCCTATGACTATGATTCTAGGTCCATGTAAGAGGATGACGCTGCTTCCAATGATCTTGATTCGGGGGGCATCATAGAGGAAGCAACTCAACAAGAACCCACTCTAGAAGTACTGCCCATATATGCAAATCCCCAAAGGTCAATGGAATTTTTATGGAGCCTCGACATGAACGAGAAGGAAGTTGTGCAAACCCAAGACGAGGATGAAGATGTATCTCATGAACTCAATTCAGGTTTCAGCCAGGAGGATGATGACCTATTAGATACTCCGAAGTCGGGGGGCATCCACGAAACTCCTATATAAATTCAAGAAGAAGAACGAGATGTTTCTAGGAGCTATGACTCAGAGTCCAACGAAGTGGATGATGTCGTGTCTAGTGATCTTGATTCGGGGGGCAGTAAAGAGGAAGCAATTCAGCAAGAACCCACTCTAGAAGTATTGCCCATAGATGCAAATCCACCAAAGTCAATAGAATTTCCATGGAGTCCTGACGTGAACAAGAAGACAGTGGTACAAGCCCAGGAAGAGGAGGAAGATATATCTCATGACCTCAATTCGAATTTCAGCCAGGAGGATGATGACCCATCAAACACTTCTAACTCGGGGGGCATCCATGAAGCACCTGTAGAAATTCAAGAAGATGAGGAAGATGTTTCTTGGAGCTATGATTCAGAATCCAGTCAAGACGATGAGGTATCCAACCCAAGGGACATCCAACCGGAAGAGGTTCAACAAGAATTTATTCTACAAGAATCTCTCATTCTTGTGAAGTCTTTAAAATCAGAAGATTTTATGAAAAGTTGTGATATCAAAGAAGAAGTGGCTTCAGAAACACATAAAGAAGTTTTCTATGATTGTAATTCGCAATTCAGTCAAGATGAAGAAAACTTCTATGATCATGGTTTGGGATGCAGTCAAGATCAAAAGATTAATCGAGAATCCACCCCAGAAATATCTCTAATGATTCTTCCAACAACTCATGTTTTTCCAGAGCCTATGATCACTATGAAGTTTGTAACTCAAACAGGGGACTAAGTTTGCGGACCATGATTCTTCTTTTCGCCAGTCTACTTCAACTTTCCTACCATCCGGACAAGTCACGAGGTTTCTACTTCTTAACCTTGTTTATTTATGTAGACTCTAGTTTACAAATACTTTTTATTATGTGGAAAGAAAGTCATAAAAATAAGATCATCGACATGGAAACTCGCATCCCTCTTGTAGAAACATTATTAGGCATTTTATTATATGAGGCTATAACATGATTTTGTACTTACAATATAGCCCATAAGACCATTCATGGCCAAAATAAGTTGGCGTTTTTGCCAGCACCAAAAAAAAAAGGGAATCATAAAAAATATATATATATATATTTCAGTTTTCGAAATAAATTATTTATGTTCATATTTGCTACTTTTGTTTTTGCATCTTCTTCATTTGCTTCAAACTCTAACTCACAAACCGAAACGCTACGTTATTACCATTTCTAGATCGTATTTGCAATCTATTAGTTGATTCTGGTTAGTTAAAATACCCAGAACCAAGCTTTTGGTAATTATTGATCTCAAAATCATAATTTCCATCAAACAACTGTTCCGGTTAGCCATTTTTTCCTAAAATTGATCTCATCCGTCATAAGCCACCTTTTTCTTCAAAACGAATCTCAATTTCTTCGTTGATATCCAAATTATAACTCTCAACTTTTGTTTTGTTCAAAACGATTTCCTATAACCTCAAATTTCTCACTCGAAATCACCCCATTGCCATTTGATTTTTCTTACATCAGATAACTCGTGTATTTATTTTCCAATTAATTAGCAAATTTTCATTCGAGTCCTTAAAATTTTACAATGATTCTGACACATCCAATTTCTCCAATTCGACAAATTCCAATATGATTATTCTAGAAGTCCATTTAGTTTAGATAAACATTATCCACTCCTCAACTCGAGCCAGTTGTGTCCAAATTAATCATTATTATAGCTTCAAGTTATTTTTCATTATTACGAGCCATTCTCTTGTTGCAAACCATTTCCATATCATTTTCAAAAGCAATCCGTGATTCTAAAGTACCAATTATCTCAGAACCAAGCTTTTGGTATTTATTTGATCTCAAAATCAAATTTAATCCCATCAAACAACTGTTCTGAGCAACTATTTCCTTAAATTTATTCTGACCACTAAGACCATTCATCGGTCACGAGGTCAAGTTTGTTATTATTTATTATTTTTGCACAATTATCTCGATTAATTTCGTCGTACATATTGCTTTGTTTTGTTCGTTTAAATTACGCTTTCAAGTTGTAATTTTCCTACTTTATTTTTCAATTTTCCCAAAAAAAAAAAATCCATGAGCTCAAACGAGCCTCTTATAAAAAAAAAATAATAAAAAATCATAAATACATTCTTTTGTGTACAAATTTTCTTTTTTTTTTTTTTTTGATAACTTTTGTGTATAAATTTTCAATCCTAGTTAATTTATACATAAAAGAGGGGGGCAATTGTTGGCCCAAAATAAATAAATTTTATTTTCATGTATATAGAAAGCTTATGTTTAATTTTAGGGTATAGTTTCCATTTTATCTAGAAAATAATAATGATAAAATAAAATTCGTAAACTCACCTCAAGTACGCGAGGCGTGCATTTCTACACGCGGAGCATATACCAGCCATCCGAAGACGTTCCACTTCAGAGGCTCCATTACGTGGGGCGTACTTGCCTTTACACCACGCGTAAGACGCATGAACAAGACGCATCAGGTTCAGAAGCTCCACTACGCGAGGCGTAACCAGACTTACACGGGGCGTGTTCTTTCTCTCGGCAAGCTAGAGGCCAGTTCTCGCCCGGAGCCCATTTTCAGTCACCGACTTCTCCGAACGTATCCGGACACAACCACGAGCTCACCCTCACACCTAGGCCCAAGCCTTAAAATTCCCTCTAACCACAAGGTAGTGGGATGATGTGGCATGGTAGTTTGTGGAAGTTGAGGTAGTGGGATGATGTGGCATGGTGGTTAGTGGTAGTTGGAGAAAGTTGAGGAAGTTGATGATGTGGCAAGGTAGTGGGCAAGGTTAGAGAGAAAAATAAGGGTTAGTTGATAAATAATTACCAAAATACCACTAAATAATTACCAAAACGCCACTCCAAAAAACTGTAATAGACCCTCCATCCTTCATAAAAAATCACTAATTCAACACACAAAACCCCCTCTCAAAGCTCCAATGCTTAGTCTCTAGTTCTTTTTTGTTCTTAGTTCTTCAAAGTTCTTCAAGTTCTTCCTTTTGTTCTTCAAGTTCTTAGTTTTAATTCTTTCTTTTAGCTCTCCTTTAGCTCTAATTCAAGTTCCAATAGCATCTTTCTAAGTTTTTCAATTCAATTTAGCATTCCCAAGCCTTTAATTTGCTCAATTCATAGCCAGAATTCTGTTTTCAAATTAATTTTCCAGATTCGTCCAAGTATTTTCAAAGCCGGATTCCGTCCATTTAAAGTCATTTTTTGCTTTCGATCCCTTCGACAAAGTTGTTCCTGACGTCTTGAATTTCAATCTAGTATATTTATTTTCCCAATTCCATGCTCAGAAACTATAGTTACAAGCCAATCTTTACAGCCCAAGTTCTTTTAGACATTCTGTTTCCAGAATTTTCCAGATTTATCCAGTTATTTTCAACTCCCAATTTCGTCTATTTAAAGTCCGTTTTAGCCTTCGATCCCTTATAGAAGTTTGTTCCTCACTTTCTGAAGTTTAATTTAGACTATTTACTCGTCCAATTCCGTGTTCATAAGCATTCGAACGAGCCCAACGAATTCAAGGGTTAAATCTGTCCCATTTGCCTACCAAACGTTTTGATATTGCCAAGATCGTATACCATACGGGCCCGACCGACCGCAGTGCTCCAAGAACCTCAAGCCAACATCAATTGAATCAGCTATATGTTTAGTATAGAAATTCTATAATTGTAATTCATTTTAATTGCATTTCAATTTCTTGTATTTGATTTGTTTTTCCAATTCAATTGAATCAGCTATATGTTTAGTATAGAAATTCTTCAATTGTAATTCATTTTCAATTTCATGCTTACTTTGAACACATGTATTTAAACCTTGATTTATAGCAATAAAATACCGATTTTTCACCAAATCTCGTGTCAATTTCGCACTTTAATTTCTTTTATTTTCTCGCTTCAATTTATACGCTTAGCTTTAAAAATAATTTATCTCGCAAAGTTTCTATAACGGCGCGAGAGACCCAAGATGGACTTTTTCAATCCTTGCGTCCCTCGCGAATCGTTTCGATTAGAATTCATGTTTTCGGCGCATAATTTCACAAACGTAACTGTTTTTCATAATTGAGAAATAATTTCTCTGGCACGCCCGCACCCTAACAACACGTGACAAGGTTGAAATTAGCATATTTTGAAAATATCGCTAACACCCCTTAACTCCATAAAAGTGGTATTTCTCACCACTTATGATCCTATTTACCCTCTTAACTCCATAAAAATGGTATTTCTTATCCCTTTATAGTAGTCAAAAAAATTGAAAAGAGAAAGAACAAATAAAAAATACAAATAACAAGAACATTAATATGAATAAGTTAAATACATTATATGTAGGGATAATGTACCAAAATTGGCCTATGATTTTTGGGGAAGTATCAATTTAGGTTCCACTTACAAAATAGCATAAATATAGGTTTAACGTTTTAAAAAAAGTTATCAATTTAGGCTTCGATAACGGATTTTAGGGGGTGAAAAATACCACTTTTATGGAGTTAAGGGGGTAAATAGAACATTTTATGAGTATGGAGAATAAATGGACAAGTTGAGGGGGTGAGAAATACCACTTTTATGGAGTTAAGGGGTAAATAGGACATTCGATGAGTTGAGAGGGTAAAATGACCAATTTGGACAAGTTAAGGGGGGCTAGGGAAGCATTAGACCTAATTGAAATAAGTTTATATTTTAACTAAAAAAATAGGATTGGAGGAAAATTCTAAATTATAACTTTTGCCACATTTTGTCTAACTTTTTATAACTAAAAAAAAAAAGTTATAAATTTAGTAAAAGCATAGGAATTTGTGGACAACATTTTGCTTAATCCTAAAATTTTATTTTAATTCTTTCAGATTTCATTGGAAGTTCATATTAAATTTAGTAACAGAATTAATTATATTTGTTTGTAATTTTCTATGGTAAATATAATTTAAGCTTATAATAATTCAAATGACAAAAAATTAATATTAATTAACATAATTTTACTTTGATACTGCTTGAATGTACATAATATAATTTGATGAACTAAGTCAGAATAATATAATTTAGATATCAAACTATTTTCCTATAAATAACCACTAAATGTGGATTGCATTATTTTATATATATATATATATATATATATATATATATATATATATTTACTAATTTATTTTTACATAAATAATGAGAAATTCTACTATATAGTCGTAGATCAAATTCACATGAACCCAACAAATCATGACATGGCTTGCATGTCAGTATTATGCTCAATCATTCGTCTTAGTTCTAAGCATCTCTAGAGCTAGACATCGTCTTAACGGGTGATTCTGCTTCAGGGGGAGATGCTCCTGGGGTATATGCACCGGCGGAACCAGAGGGACTACTAGCACCCGGTGTATCGGGATATTCATTCTTTTGTTTCTTTTCCTTTTTGGACTTGCCCTTCTCTTTCTTTTCTTTTTTCTCTTTCTTCTCTTCCTTCTTCTCTTCTTTCTTCTCTTTCTTTTCTTTCTTTTCGTCCGAATCTTTCTCTTTTTTCTGTTTCTGTACTTCTTCTGAACCCTTTAAAATTTCCTTTTTCTTCTCGTCTTCGTCATCCGAATCTTCTTCCTTGTCTGACCCTCCATTTTCTTTAGAGGGAGACTTCTCGGTTCCAGATACCATGACGCTGGGAGCGCTAGACCCGGCAGGGCTAGGGGAAGTGGCGGTGGACTTGGCCGGAGTATCGGCTTCTTCGGATTTCTTATGAGCCTCAGAAGAAATAAGCATTGCTAAGCAAACCAAAAGAATGGCAAAAGCCACATGTTTATTCTTAAGACCAAAGACTCCCATTTTTTTTTATGTTATGTTTATTACTTTCACTCTGATGAATTTATGTGTATATGCCTCTGTTTTTATACATAGATTTAGTGGTACAGGATTAATTGCTATTTATAGAAGGATGCTTAATTTGGATGTTAATGTTTCTGGTTTGTTAATTGATTACTTAATTTAGCTATTTGGTTTTAGTTTGAATATTTCCTGTCAGATTTTTAAGTATTTTTTAATTGATTAATTTGGCAAATATGAGATTTTCCTTGTTAATTTCATATCTTCATTGCTAAATTATGAGTTTATATTTGAATTGATGGTGCGTTCTAACAAAGTAAGTTTTACTTTGTTTTTTCTACCAGGCTTACTTTATTAAAAACAAAGTAGGCATAGCTTAACCCTTGAATTGATTAACTTGAACGACATAAAAATTAATTATTCTTAAACATTAAAAGAGTAATTTGTCATGTATTTTTAAGGGACAATTACAAAACTAGCACCTTTTAAGGGGGTAGTTTTCATTTCTAACACACTTTCAAAATCTCACCAAAACTAACACATTTCATTAACTAATTTCCAACCTTACCCTCATCTCTAACACTCCGCTCCCGCTCTTCAATATTCGAACTTCCATCACTCTAACCTAACACCCCTCTATTCATCTCTCTAACTTTCCAGCGATTCATTGGCCGATTCTGTACATTTCATCCGGCGAATCTCTGTTACTTGGAGTTGACATGGCGAGAACACAAAGCTCAGACAACGAATCGAACTTAGAAGGAAGAATGAAAAAGAGGGTAAATAACTTGACTTTACATTTGCGTTTCTCTCTTCTATTGCATGTACATTTGTTGTGTTTGAGAAGGAACATTTCGTTTCATTTCGTTTCGTTTACTGCTTCTGGTGTTAAGGTTTTTTCTAGGTTCGTCTGGTGTTAGAAAGTCATTCGGTTTGGTTGAAATTCGCCGATGTGTATGTTCATCGGCAACCTAATTGTAGATAGTACATATTCATAGACAGCCTAATGGCCGATAGAACATCCATAACGACGATATATTGTCGCTATAACATTCATATCGTCGATCAGTTTGCCGATAAAACATTCATATCGTCGTTATATTGCCGATAGAACATTCATATCGACGTTATATTGCCGATAGAACATTCATATCAACGAACTATTACTGATAACTCTCTTATTCTAGCATACGCTAGCTCATTCTAGGTCAACGTTATAATTAGCTTGATTTTATGTTCCCTGATATGTCTACAACATTTTTCAGCATGATCGTGTAGACAAGAGGAAGAGAGATGAGCATGCCTCTCCGTCGAAGAAGAAAGCCAAGAAGAAACCTGCATATAAATACAAAAAAGAATTTGGAACGGAAAGCGTCATCACGGTTAGGTGTAACCTACAAGCAGCAGAACAGATAAAGGGGTTGTTAACATCAGACCAACTAAATCTATTTAGGAAGAGTTGCTTCGGCCAGTACTTGGAAATGACCAATACAGTATTTGCAGGAGTCCTATGCCACACCGTTTTAACAAGGGAGATCATACATGAAGACCTCAAACCCAGGGAGCTTTGCTTCAGAGTTAGAGGTGTTGAGTTAAGATTTGGGGATTGGGAGTTTGGACTCCTAAGTGGGTTACGGTTTGGGGACATGGAAGCATTTCTGGAAAGGTTCAGTGGGATAAATAAGCCATATAGATTTAGGAATACGTTTTTTCCAGGCATCCCTACACCATCCTATAAAGACGTGGAAACAATTATGCTGCAAACTGTTTGGAAGGATCAGTCTGACCAGGATGCAGTTTCATTTGCCATGTTGTATTTTGCCATTAGCTGTGTGTTGGATAACACTCACGAAAAAAAATTTCTTCATTGGGTGTTGGAACTTGCTGAATTTCCAAGATTGTTTAACGAGTTCCCGTGGGGTGTTTGTGGCTGGGATGTGACCTACAGGTCTCTTGTTAATGGGATAGATGGTGGAAAATACCGAATTGATCAATTGATCACTTATAGGGAGAATTTAAGGATTAACTGTGTCTCATACAACCTATATGGTTTTGCATACGTATTTCAGGTATGATGTGTGTATATTCTGTATACTAGAAATGTTGGTAATAGGCATAAATAATGAATTGGAACTTTATTGCAGGCTTGGTTGTTGGAAGTATGGGATGCCACGGTACATGGTATGAGAAGAAAGGCACTCGCATCCCACGATGGCTACGATGGAAAAAGACCGTTATCGCTAAATTGCCCAAAGTCCTAACCATTTTTGAAGTAAGTTGACCAAGCATTATGCCTATATGTGTCACTATTGTGCTATACATCTGGCTGACTTGTTTATTTGTACATTTGTATTTTTAGTCAGGTGTAAAACCAAATGCCAAGAAACTTACAGCTGAAGACACCGAGAAAGAAAGCTCATGGTATGATCATCTAGTAAACCATGTGGATGGTCTGCATTGTAATTATGACCATGTCTTTACCGATTTGGAAAAGGTGCAAGAGGAGGAAAAGGGGCAAGAGGAGGAAAAAGGGCAAGAGGTTGCAAAGGGGAAGGAGGTGGAAGAAGAGGGGAAAGAGGAGCAAGAGGATGAAGGCATGGAAAAGGAGGAACATGAGGGATTGGGTACATATGAAGGCGGATACACCCGATTCTCCATATCTAACTTCTCACTAAGTATGATGCCTGCTACTCGTTTCCCCGCTTGCCTGTGATGTGGAAATAGTTGTCCACCCCTATCACAAGTGTGACTGTCCATACTGTCAATTCTCTGAAGTATGAACATATCTGAACCGAGTATGACTCCACCTCTAGCCCGCCACTTGCATGTGTCAACATGCTTGCATCGGACCTCAAACAAAGACTTAGTTGATCTGTGCACCTTCCATTCGAACATATTAGCAATTGAATATCTCCCAAGTGCATCTTGCAGTCCTCGTTTGCTTTTGAACATATCATGTGCCTTCAACCCATCACCCCCGAAAGATTCTGTACTTTTGATCGGAATGTCTACATCCTCTGGTACTTGTGGAACAAAACGAAATGGATCTGTTCTCCTTCTCATTCTTGCATCATCATCAATCTCATGCAAACTTGGTTGAACATTATCAATCGATGGTTCTGAAACGGATCTTTGGCGATGATCGTTATCATATACGTGATTATCATTGTCAAATCCATTGTAGTCGTTATCGTATCCATGGTCATCGTTATCACATCCATTACCATATCCTTGATCATCCTCATGCACTACATTATCATACCCACAATTGTGATCCAATGTAATATCGTCTAGCCCAAGAGGAGATTGGGTATATGGATTCATGACATGTTTGCCGAACCACGAGTCTCAATTTCTATGTTAGGTACACAATAACTTATTCTGGTTGCCTCTGCTTCAGCAACATTTTGTGGACATAATTCACCAACAGTTGGTCGTCTGACTTCTACAACAATTGGACGTTTTACTTCCGCAACATTTTGACGCCTTACTTTAGCAACCATTGGTCGCCTTACTTCTGCAACACTTGTTCGAGAAGTCATAGTCACATATAATGGCATCACATCGGGTTTATTCCATCTACAAAACTCAACGAAACCAGCTATATCACTGTCATCCACAATTTGTGCTAATCGTCCAAAAAGTTTATTTGGACCGTATGTTGTGTGCATTGCCATTTGTATGTCAAAACAGGTTGCATCAACATTCAGGGAAGCGTGAATTCTATCTCTCAAAGTTTGGTAATCAGTTGGGGTTGAAAAATGGAGCACCTTAGATTGACCACCAACGTATATCATAGTGTCCATGGGCCCCTCTTTTTTCCATTCTCCATCCCACGAAACCATACACAGACAAATATTCAGGGTGGACGTATTTCTGCATTACCATAAACACAGAAGTAAATTATATATTATTGTAACTAAACGAAGAAAGCTAACGAAAATTATATATTATTGGTATACACACTTCAAACTATAAGATATGTCGATATATGTCGATGCAACTTACATATGGACACATATCGGCGTATAGACGTCGATACGACTCATATATCGACATATATCCACGGAATATGAATAGACGTTTTTCTAGAATGATCTGTTAAGCGGTGCCTTAAATTCATGTAATGATCATTTTGACTATCACTCTAAGCATTAAATACGACGATATATGCCGATACAGCAAATATTTCGACACCTATCGGCACGTATCTGCGAAGTATTGTCGGTATGAATGTCGATACGGAACCTTATCGGCGTATATCGACAGAATATGAATAGACGTTTTTCTAGAATACTCTATTAGTGAGCATTAAATGTAGGTAATGATTAATTTGACTTTCACTCTTCTTCGAATGTCACTCTTCTTCGAATATCACTCTATAGTCTGTTGAGATTCCCCATGCATATTACAGTTCCTTCATCTATAAATAGACTCATTACCTGTTCATACTTTATTATTCATTCTAGTAAACTCTTCAGTTCTCAAGTTTATCCAAAAACAATGGCAGCGACACCATCGGGATCACCACAGTCGCCACCACCACCACCACCTCATCCTCTGCCTGAGTTCGAAGAACTCATAGCTGCTTTCATCCTCTCGTTCCGTGATGGAGACACAGACGAAATCGTGAGGTTCATGAGGGGCATGGCACACACCATGTCTTGGGCTGCAGAAGAAACGTCTGACCTTCTGGAGTCAGTCATGGCCCAAAACAGGCGGCTGAGGAGGACAGTAAGCCGCCTCAAGCGGGACTTGGAGAAGTCCAAGAAGGACTACGCTGAGGCGTTAATGGGTCCTGAGTACCAATAATTGTGTTTTTTTTGTTTTTAATGTTTACTTACTTATATTAGTTGTTCTGTGTTTGTTTCTTTTTTTTTTGTTTATGTGTTTTGTGTTTGTTACTCTGTTTTTTTCGTTTTTTTATGTTTTATGTATTTCTTTCCTTAGTTTAATATATAATATAAAAATTATGGTTATGTTTTATGTGCTTTGTGTTTGAATTTTATGATTTAGAATGGAAAATCACACATCTCTGTATGTCGATATGTATCGACAAATATCGACAGTATCGACAAATATCGACACTGTCGATAAAATCGCAGATTGAAGTTCCAAATCAACTGCATCTTCTTACAACAATGTCACTCATTTTAGGGTTTCGCACGAACAGTAATAGCATGAATAGACGACAGCAACGATATACATTGGGTTTCAGAGAAACAAACTGATACATCAACAATGAATAGGACGAAGCTTTAAATATTGTAAATAAATGAAAAACTTACATGATTGTGTATAAAATCTTGAAGCACACACTGTGGGTTGGATTGATTGTTGATCGTTGCCTGTAAATTGATCCCGTTCTTTAGAGAGAGAGAGAGAGAGAGAGAGAGCGGGACGAAAAGGGAAAAATGGGGGAAGACAACGTTATAAAAAGGTTAGAGATGAGGGTAAGGTTGGAAATTAGTTAATGAAATGTGTTAGTTTTGGTGAGATTTTGAAAGTGTGTTAGAAATGAAAACTAACACCTTAAAAGGTGCTAGTTTTGTAATTGTCCCTATTTTTAATTACTCTAAATTTAACAAAAAAAAATGGGTAATTAATTTATTAGTCCCTATATTTTGACAAAACACACTGTTTAGTACCTGTATTTTTAAAAATACATGGTAAGGTCTCTAACATTTCTTTCACTGAACTGTTTAGTCCTTCCGTCTATTTGTTAGATTTTTTTTACCATTTATGACTTCAGAAATGACTAAATTGCCATTTACTATTTACTTTCAAACTTCAGAAGAGGAAATCCAATTTAGAAGAAGAAGCTATTTGTATGGAGAACAAGAAAAAAGAACAGGCCCAATGCTTACGAATTTGAACGATTAAGAAGGAGATCAAGAAGAAGAACACTTAAAGTTGATTTCAGATGCATTAGAGTTTAAATGAAAGAAAAATAAAGGAAAAGAAGAACGCAAATCCAAATTGACTAATAGAATCTTTATGAGAGTCTAACGGCAGAGAATAAACAGTTGACTAAACTGTTCACCGAGAAAAATGTAAGGGACATTAACGTGTGTTTTTAAAAATAAAGGGACTAAACAATATGTTTTGTCAAAATATAGGGACTAATAAATTAATTACCCAAAAAACTGATAATTAAATTTAACAAATAAAATCATATTAATAACGAACTATTGGAATATTAATAAATCAAAATATAAGTTAATGTTGGAAATATATTCGGGCCAGATATATTATATATGCCCGTTATTAATGTGGATCAAGTTAAATTATGTTAAGTTCTACGTATAATCTGCCCCCACACGGCGTGTATATTTTTTGATAGAAATTGGGACGAGACAGATCTTGAGCGGGGAGAGCACCCATGGCCCAAGAAATGTCAAACCCACCATATATTAAAAAAAAGAAAAGGTGAATGTTTGAACAAGAGAAGATGAAGGAGACCAAACAAAAAGAAGGGGAAGGAGAAAAGTTGAGGACAGGTCAAGAAAAACGCAAATAAAAAATATTACAGATGTCATCATTGATAAACCTGTGACAAAAAGCAAGAGCTGAAGGCCACCAATTGATCACTGAGGAAGAGACTCCAAACTTTGACAAAGCATCAGCAACGCGATTTCCTTCCCTAAAGATGTGTGTAAAAATAATGTTCATCCTAGAGCAAATGCTGAGACAATGCAACCACTCTTGTCGAATGCTCCAAGGAACATCATTGGAACGAAGTCGAAGCAAATTAACTACGTACATGGAGTCTGACTCAACCCAAAGTTGATGCCAATTTTTCTCCCAAGCAAGTTCAATTGCGAAAATAGCGGCTCTCAATTCAGCCATATAAGCAAAAGAATGAGTGGTAGAAAAAGCAAAACAACCTTTGGGAAAGCCGCGATAGTTACGAAAGATACCGTCCGCTCCCTCCACGCCAGGAGTACCAAAAGCAGAGCCGTCCACATTCACTTTAACCCAGCCCGGAGGAGGTTTAAGCCAATGGACCGGAATAATGTTGGGAGCAGGAGGCGGCCTTGGAGAAGCCAGAAGATGGGATAAGATATCAGCATCTCTCCTCGAAGAGCAAAAACCTTTAGAAGAGGCAAAGGACTCTCGAATCATTCGAAAAAGGGTGATCTTCGAGTGGTGAATAGAAGGAGAAACCTCCTTAAAGGTTGCTTCATTCCTGCAATGCCAGATTAACCAGATGCAAGAGACAATGGCAACACGCCAGATCATCGACACCTGTGAGCCAAAATGAATGCTACGAAGAGTGCTGAAGAAGTGGATGAATTAGGAATGACGAGGTAAAATGCAGTCAAAATGAATCTCAAGGGCTCTCCACAGAGAATCTGCAAAAGAACAGCTAATGAACAAGTGGTTAATGGACTCAGCATCCCTACCACAAAGAACGCAACGAGAGGCAAAAGATAAGCCTAGACGCTGCAGGAGGTCATGAGTCGGAACCCTTCCATGCAAAACTCTCCAGGATGTGAAGGAGCGAGAAGGGGGAGTGTGACTATTCCAAACAAATTTATACCAGTCCACCGAGTAGTAGGGAGGACTGATAATTGAATAGTACTCTTTGGCAGAGAAAATACCCTTCGTAGAGGGATGCCAAGTGCATAAATCTAAATCATCTCTACCCCTATGAATAGATCGAATACTGTCTTGAATAACCGAAGGCAGAGTGCCTAAGCCAAGCCATTCCGAATTGACCAAAAAATCATCAACAGAATTAAAGCGTGAACGCTTATCATGATGATCAAGACCCAAGCTGTCCGCCACTGATGAAATGATCCACCTATCAGTCTAGAAATTGAGCGTTGAAGACTGGCCAATCCACCAAAAGGTCTGGTCCCAAATGGATGAATAAACAAACTTACAGGAAAACCAAATCGAGGAAGGAGCAATGGTAGCTTTAGGCACACCAGAGACAGCCATACATCTAGACTTCATCAGAGAAATAGCAAGACTGTTGCCTTGAATTAAATCCCAACACATCTTACCCAAGAGAGCCTGGTTAAAGATCCTAAAATCCTTAATACCCAAGCCACCACCCTCCAAACGTTTGCAACAAGTTTGCCAGGGAACCGTGATTAACTTCCTCTGATCAATACAACCCGTCCAAAGGAAATTCCTAACACTTCTATTGAGATTTTTCAAACCCACTGGCCATTTATAGATCAAGAATGAATGAACCAGAGAGCCAGTAATAGCAGACTTAATTAGAGTTAAACGTCCTACAAATGAGAGAGAGCTACCTTTCCATTTGCTAAAATTGAGATAGAAAATTTGTCTGCAAAGCAGCTGAGGTGACGGGCCCTAGGAGCACCTTTAAATAGAGCGACTCCTAAGTAACTAAAGGGGAGAGACTCCAAACGGATGCCAAGATAATTAGCAAGACGAACCTTCCTCGGAGGACTCACTTGAGAACCAAAAAAGATAGCAGATTTATCCCAACTAACCTGCTGACCGGATAACTGTTCATAGAGCAAGAAAAAATCCTTGATAGCATGCACATTTCTCAAAGATGCCAGTCCAAAATGAGCATGTCATTAGCAAAAAGAAGATGAGAGGGAAAGGAATTTCCACCAGAATAATACATAGGAGATTAAGTACCCTCCCTTACCATTTTAGTAAGCCAACGAGAGAGAAAATCCTCAGCAATGTCAAACAGCAGAGGAGAAAGGGGGTCCCCTTGTCTAACCCCTCTAGAACAAGAAAAGTAACCCTTTGGAGAACCATTAATCATCACAGAAATACGAGCAGATGCAAGAATGTTTAGGATCCAATCCCTGAAAGTGAGGGAAAAACCAAAGGAATCCAACACTGCCAATAGGAAGTTCCAATCTAGAGTATCAAAAACCTTACGAATATCAATTTTTAAGGCCATGTGACCACCAAAACGTTTTCTGTCAAGCATATTAACTCCCTCAGAAGCTAAGGCAATGCATTGATGAATGCTTCTACCTTTAAGGAAACCATACTGGTTGGGAGAGACAATCCTTGCAGCAATAACTGCAAGGCGATCCACAAGAATTTTTTAGATGATTTTGAAACCAAAGTTACTCATCACAATTGGACGAAAATTCTCAATTCTGTCAGCTTCAGCCACTTTAGGAATAAGGGCCATAATACTAGAGTTTAAATCAGGGAGGATGCAACCATGATCAAAGAAAGCCTGAACCATATTGCAAACATCCTTCCCAACAATATCCCAAAGGAGCGATAAAAGGTTCCCCCAAAACTATCAGGGCCAAGTGCACTGTCAGGATCCATGGAAAAGACCGTTTCTTTAATATCTTTAATGGAAGGTTTAGAAATTAATTGAAATAAGTTGATCTTTTAACTAAAAAAATTGGATTGGAGGAAAATTCTAAATTATAACTTCTGCCGCATTTTGTCTAACTTTTTATAACTCAAAAAGTTATAAATTTAGTAAAAGCATCAAGGAATTTCTGGATAACATTTTGCTTAATCCTAAAATTTTATTTTAATTCTTTAAGATTTCATTGAAGTTCATGTTAAATTTAGTAACAGAATTAATTATATTTGTCTGTAATTTTCTATGGTAAATATAATTTAAGCTTATAATATTCAAATGCCAAAAAATTAGATCTAACAATTATCCTGTTTCGTGTCAAAATCGTGTTATTTCATATTTATGTTCCATATGAGTTTATATGTTATAAATGCTACAAAAATGATTTTCATGTCAATCGTGTCGTGTCAGTCGGGTTGACTCTGTAATCGTGTTTTCGTGTCAGAAATTACCACCTCTACAAAAAATTAATATTAATTAACACAATTTTTACTTTGATAAACCAATTCCTACTTAATTACAGAGAAACTTTACTATATATTTGATAAACCAAGTCAGAATATTATAAGTAACATATCAAACTATTTTTTTTTATAAATAACCACTAAATATGGTGGCATTATTATCATTAAATATATATATATGTTTATTAATTTATTCTTACATAAATATGATAAATCCTACTACGTACGTAGTCGTAGATCAAATTCATATCAACCCAACAAACCATGACATGGCTTGCACGTCAGTATTATGCTCAATCATTCGCCTTAGTTCTCAACAGTTTTATAGCTAGAAGTCATCATTGTGGGTGAACCAGGGGGAGATGCTCCTGGGGCATATTCACCGGCAGAACCTGTTGGCCCAAATGCGCCACCAGAGGGACTACTAGCACCCGGTGTATCGGGATATTCATTCTTTTGTTTCTTTTCCTTTTTGGATTTGCCCTTCTCTTTCTTCTCTTTCTTTTCTTTTTTCTCTTTCTTCTCTTCCTTCTTCTCTTCTTTCTTCTCTTTCTTTTCTTTCTTTTCGTCCGAATCTTTCTCTTTTTTCTGTTTCTGTACTTGTTCTGAACCCTTTAAAATTTCCTTTTTCTTTTCGTCTTCGTCATCTGAATCTTCTTCCTTGCCTGACCCTCCATTTTCTTTAGAGGGAGACTTCTCGGTTCCAGATACCATGACGCTGGGAGCGCTAGACCCGGCAGGGCTAGGGGAAGTGGCGGTGGACTTGGCCGGAGAATCCGCTTCTTCGGATTTCTTATGAGCCTCAGAAGAAATAAGCATTGCTAAGCAAGCCAAAAGAATGGCAAAAGCCACATGTTTATTCTTAAGACCAAAGACTCCCATTTTTTATGTTATGTTTATTTTTTTCACTCATGCCTCTCTTTTTATACATAGATTTAGTGGTACAGGATTAATTGCTATTTATAGATGGATGCTTAATTTGGATGTTAATGTTTTTGGTTTGTTAATTAATTACTTTTTTTTTTGTTGTTGGAAAAAGAAAAGGAAAAACAAATAAACAATCCAACAAAAATTAACCGGGGATTAGCCTAGGAAAGGTAACCCCCACAACGTCATCAGAAAGCAAAGGTAACATGAAATCAAGAGGAGAGGAGAAAATAGAAACGTCCAAGGCCATCTCATGTCCCTCAGCAGCAAGCCGATCAACCACCTGATTCTAGTCCCGGTAAACGTGAGAAAAGTTGATAGAATCAAAAGAGGAGCAACTCCTTCTAATAGCTTTAACTAAATTCTGACTCCCTAAACACAAAGTCCTTTTATCAGAAATCATCCTGACAGTCTTGAGATTGTCTGACTCCACAAGCAGCCTCCTAATTCCTAAATCTTCTGTCATCCTAAGGCCAGACAAAATACCCCAGAGCTCAACAATAAAAGAGGATCCCAAACCCTTCTGAGCAAAGCCAGACACCTAGGCACCCTTGCATCTCTCAAACACCGCTGACAGTAATTTTTCCGGTCCATCGGTGTTCAACTTGACCATCCCTTCACCTAGTCTATCCCACCCAATAAGATGAACAGTCGACATCTGGTTAGAACCAGCTATACTATCAATTTGTTTTTAGTTTGAATATTTCCTGTCAGATTTTTAAGTATTTTTTAATTGATTAATTGGCAAATATGAGATTCCTTGTTAATTTCATATCTTCATTGTTAAATTATGAGTTTATATTTGAATTGATTAACTTGAATCACATAAAAATTAATTATTCTTAAACATTTTTTTTTTTTTTTTTTGGTAGAAAAGGAAAAGAAAAACGAAAAACAACAAACTACCCAGGAATTAGCCTAGGGAAGCTAACCCCAATCCTATCTTCTAAGAGAAGATGAGAGATGAAACTAGGGGAAACAGGAAGGGTAGTAACGCCTAACGTCCCTTCATGGCCCGCCGCCGCCAAGCGATCAGCAACACGATTCTGCTCTCTAAAAATGTGTCTGAACTCTACGAACTCAAAGGAGGAGCAAAGCCTTATAATAGCTTTGATGAGGTTGCGACTGTTAAGACCCATAGAATGATTCTCAGAAATCATTTTGATTGCTTCCAAATTATCAGACTCCACAGAGAGCCTCTTAACACCCAGCCTTTTAGCAAGATTGATTCCAGTAAGAATAGCCCAGAGCTCCGCAGAAAAGGAAGAACCCAACCCTAAATTCTGGGAGAACCCAGAAAGCCAGACGCCCCCTACATCTCTAAGCACACCTCCAGCCGCAATCTTAACAGAGTAATTTGTCATATATTTTTAATTACTCTAAATTTAACAAAAAAAAAATTCATGATTAAATTTAACAATTCTAAAATCATATTAATAACGAACTATTGGAATATTAATAAATCAAAATATAAGTTAATGTTGGAAATATATTCGGGCCAAATATATTATATATGGCCGTTAGTAATGTGGATCAAGTTATTATGTTAAGTTCTACGTATAATCTGCCCCCACACGGTGTGGATATTTTTAAAATTAAGATCTCAATAGCTAGTATATTATAATTGAAAGGCTTAATGCTTCTCCAGCCTCCTTAACTTGTTCAAATTGGTCATTTTACCCCTCTAACTCATCCAATGTCCTATTTACCCCCCTAACTCCATAAAAATGATATTTCTCACCCTCTTAAGTTGTCCAAATTTGTCATTTGACCCATTTTCAACTCATTGAATATCCTATTTACCCCTTAACTCCATAAAAGTGGTATTTCTCACCACTTATGATCCTATTTACCCTCTTAACTCCATAAAAATGGTATTTCTTATCCCTTTATAGTAGTAAAAAAAAATTGAAAAGAGAAAGAACAAATAAAAAATACAAATAACAAGAACATTAATATGAATAAGTTAAATACATTATATGTAGGGATAATGTACCAAAATTGGCCTATGATTTTTGGAAAAGTATCAATTTAGGTTCCACTTACAAAATAGCATAAATATATGTTTAACGTTTTAAAAAAGTTATCAATTTAGGCTTCGATAACGGATTTTAGGGGGTGAAAAATACCACTTTTATGGAGTTAAGGGGGTAAATAGAACAGTCTATGAGTATGGAGAATAAATGGACAAGTTGAGGGGGTGAGAAATACCACTTTTATGGAGTTGAGAGGGCTAAATAGGACATTCGATTTAAGTTTAACGTTTTAAAAAAGTTATCAATTTAGGCTTCGATAACGGATTTTAGGGGGTGAAAAATACCACTTTTATGGAGTTAAGGGGGTAAATAGAACATTCTATGAGTATGTAGAATAAATGGACAAGTTGAGAGGGTGAGAAATACCACTTTTATGGAGTTAAGGGGGTAAATAGGACATTCGATGAGTTGAGAGGGTAAAATGACCAATTTGGACAAGTTAAGGGGGGCTAGGGAAGCATTAGACCTAATTGAAATAAGTTTTTATTTTAACTAAAAAAATAGGATTGGAGGAAAATTCTAAATTATAACTTTTGCCACATTTTGTCTAACTTTTTATAACTCAAAAAAAAAAGTTATAAATTTAGTAAAAGCATAGGAATTTGTGGACAACATTTTTCTTAATCCTAAAATTTTATTTTAATTCTTTCAGATTTCATTGGAAGTTCATATTACATTTAGTAACAGAATTAATTATATTTGTTTGTAATTTTCTATGGTAAATATAATTTAATCTTATAATAATTCAAATGACAAAAAATTAATATTAATTAACATAATTTTACTTTGATACTGCTTGAATGTACATAATACAGGTTCAACGCCAATTCCTAATAAATTAGGGAGAAACTTTACTATATATTTGATGAACTAAGTCAGAATAATATAATTCAGATATCAAACTATTTTCCTATAAATAACCACTAAATGTGGATTGCATTATTTTATATATATATATATATATATATATATATATTTACTAATTTATTTTTACATAAATAATGAGAAATTCTACTATATAGTCGTAGATCAAATTCACATGAACCCAATAAATCATGACATGGCTTGCATGTCAGTATTATGTTCAATCATTCGTCTTAGTTCTAAGCATCTCTAGAGCTAGACATCGTCTTAACGGGTGATTCTGCTTCAGGGGGAGATGCTCCTGGGGTATATGCACCGGCGGAACCAGAGGGACTACTAGCACCCGGTGTATCGGGATATTCATTCTTTTGTTTCTTTTCCTTTTTGGACTTGCCCTTCTCTTTCTTTTCTTTTTTCTCTTTCTTCTCTTCCTTCTTCTCTTCTTTCTTCTCTTTCTTTTCTTTCTTTTCTTTCTTTTCGTCCGAATCTTTATCTTTTTTCTGTTTCTGTACTTCTTCTGAACCCTTTAAAATTTCCTTTTTCTTCTTGTCTTCGTCATCCGAAACTTCTTCTTTGTCTGACCCTCCATTTTCTTTAGAGGGAGACTTCTCGGTTCCAGATACCATGACGCTGGGAGCGCTAGACCCGGCAGGGCTAGGGGAAGTGGCGGTGGACTTGGCCGGAGTATCGGCTTCTTCGGATTTCTTATGAGCCTCAGAAGAAATAAGCATTGCTAAGCAAACCAAAAGAATGGCAAAAGCCACATGTTTATTCTTGAGACCAAAGACTCCCATTTTTTTTATGTTATGTTTATTACTTTCACTCTGATGAATTTATGTGTATATGCCTCTGTTTTTATACATAGATTTAGTGGTACAGGATTAATTGCTATTTATAGAAGGATGCTTAATTTGGATGTTAATGTTTCTGGTTTGTTAATTGATTACTTAATTTAGCTATTTGTTTTTAGTTTGAATATTTCCTGTCAGATTAATTTGGTCAAATATGAGATTTTCCTTGTTAATTTCATATCTTCATTGCTAAATTATGAGTTTATATTTGAATTGATTAACTTGAACCACATAAAAATTAATTATTCTTAAACATTAACAGAGTAATTTGTCATATATTTTTTTTTGTTAAACCATCCGGTACTCCGAACCACATTGGCCGACTAATCCGGATTCAAGGCGGGTCCAAGGATTACGGTATTTAAACCCCTCCCAATCGCCGTTGTGGGGGATCGAATTTGTCATATATTTTTAATTACTCTAAATTTAACAAAAAAAAAAATTGATAATTGAATTTAACAATTCTAAAATCATATTAATGATGAACTATTGGAATATCAATAAATCAAAATATAAGTTCATGTTGGAAATATATTCGGGCCAAATATATTAATTATATATGCCCGTTAGTAATGTCACTACGCCAAAACCCCCTTCAAACGACGGTTAGAAACCGTCGTCCCGCGAGATATAAATCTGTCACAGGGCTCGCTGCCGTCTATTGCACCTTCAGACGACGGTTAGTGTTGAACGATTTCCGCAAGTGCACGGTTTCGCTTGTAGTAATAAAAAGATATCGATCCCACAGGGAACGTTTTTCAACAAAAACTTATTTAAGCGTAGATTAAATACGACTTTAAGGTTTATATAAATAGGTAATCGTTATTTGGAATTGGTTTTGAAATTGATAGAATGACAATTAGGGTAGAATATGTAGAATGTTAGAAATCAACTCTGTTTTGAGTATGAATTTATAAAACAGAAACGTTTAGTGTTTAGAAAAAGAGAATAAATGTATTCGTTTGCATTGAGCAAAGAAAACAACTTTAAACTTTGTATAAATTATGAAGATGTAATAACGTAAACTCCTTCAATTAAAGGGCTTCGAACTGCAGACAATCTTCCCACGACCGGGGTAGATCACTACCTTAACCAAATTAATTCTCAAAGAATGAATTTGCCTAAGTGTTCAACAAAGTTTCCTTGTAAAGATGTTGAATTCAACTACGTTTTAATGAAAACACCAGAACTCACTTCAGATCATTTACCATAAGTGCTACATAAAAATCTATTGAATAATATTATATGAACTTTATTAGATGAAGGATGAATTTGGTACAAGTTTACAGAGAACAAGAAGCATGGAAGCTTTCGTCGACTTTCAAGTGAACGGGTTGTCAGTCCTTTCCTCAAACCTCGATTAGAGTTTGTCAGGCTCCTGGGTCGAATCCTCTACTTAATCTTCTCGCTGAATCTTCAGAATAGAGACGGGTACTTCTACTACCAAAATGTAAACTAATATAAACAGATCTTTAATCTAAATCTAAATGCTACTGTGTTTGTTATTATTTGATAAACAATGTGTGTACATCATATTACTTTTTACAAAATCGAACTTTCTAACTCCGAATTGTTTGACTCAGAATTTCTGCATTAATTCTGTACTAAATCTTTCTTCTATATATTTGTTAACTCTGAAATCAACTCTTTATTTATAGATGGTGAAGGGTTGAGTCTAAGGAACGTGTCTGCTATGAAGAGACGTTCTTATCCAATCGAACGGACGCATTTCTTTAAAAATGAACAAGTGTGTATAGTGATGTCTGAAAATCTGAACTTACCGATAATGTAAATTCTCAGCCGAGAATGGGGGAGCAGCTTTTAAGTCTTTGAACGAAAGGGGGAAGTATCTGGGTGACGCGTGTCGCGACTGAGAATGGAGGATTCTAGGTTGCGACACGGGATTAATTTCCTCCGTCTTGACTTCGTCCTCATCCTCGTTTCGGTGCGTTTGATTTTCGTCGTCTTTGACTCCTTTTGTAGGTTTTTCCTTCGTTTTTGACCTCTTTTCGTTCCTATTCGGATTTTACCAAATATTTAGGTACCTTGCATGAAAGAAACACATTCGAACGTAAAAGTACTTGAAATAGATATAAAAAACATGATTTCATAGCAAAACTGATGTAAATATTGATGATATTTTAGGTATATTTTGGGCTTAACAAATCTCCACACTTAATCTTTTGCTAGTCCTGAGCAAAATTTCACTGAATTTATTCTTTAACCTACCTCTTTATGAAAATAGAACATATATCTTTGTAATACTTTTTAAATTAGTTAAGCCGAAAAGACTAACTTCGCATGGCAAATTTATACGCAAAATATCAAACTAACTAGTATAAATATGATATATCATTCGTCTCGTATTTCAATTTTAATTTAAAGTATTCGGGACGATGTAAGCACGCATGTTATTGAGTCTTTCGTCTCAAGGCTATATTGACTTAAAATTCAACATGTATTATGGCTAAAGTTTTCTTAAAAACATCAATTGGTGTTAATGTAAGACGAAATCAAACCGAACTAAAAATTGTTAGTTCAATTTAATGCCTATAAACCTAATTGAAAATTTAAAATAAGATTTATTGTATCACGAATTTCATGATATAAAATAGAGATTGAGAATAAAGAATTTTTTTGCTTAAATAAATTTACTCGAGACAATTTTTTTATAAAATCGTTTCGGAGAGTTTGAAAAATTTGAAAAATATTGCCCGTATAAAAATATTATTTCTAACGATAGTGATAGCCTAAAAATAATCATAAGTTAAATATATTTTTAAGCATATGAAAATAAAATGTTATAAATTGTGTTGCAAAATATGTTGCATTTATAAATGTTGCTTAAAATTTATTCGTTGCTTTTATTCGTACTAAAAATGATATATGCAATATCTCCTCCCACACTTAATTTGGACCATGTCCTCATTGGTGCAAAAATGGATAAAACACGAAAAAAAATATACGAAAAAATTCAAACGAACATAAGATAGAAAAAATAAAAGCATCCATCATAATGTAAATAGAATTGTACCAAACATAATTAAAAATAAAAATATTGTACCAAACATAATGAAAAATAACAAGAGAAATGTGATAGAAAAGATAAAACCTAAACATTAGAAGGGGAATCCGGTGGACATGGTGAAGTGTCAACGTTTTGACGACGGAAGAATGAAAGCATCCGACGACGGGTCGACTTGTGTTCCCTCCTCAAATTGTTGAGGTTGTCATTCATCACCATATTGTTTTCAACCAAATCATCAATCCTTAAATTCATTTGTCGATTGTGTAAATTGATTTGGTTCAAAATCCGCCTTAAATCAACCGGATCATCTTCTTGTGGTGCTTGGGCTTGGGGTTGTGCTTGTGGTGCATCCGCCGCTTCCTCCTCCTCTTCGGTACCTACAAATTGAGAACTTGATGCTCCCCTCTAATATTACCACGAAGATGGGCAATACGGGACTCATAAGAGACAAAAATGGGAGGAACCGAAGAAACCAATAAGTGAGCTCGTTCAAGAGCCGAAATATTCAAAATAGGCACATATCCATGGTAGGAAGTCATATCTGTTGGTCCCTTATAACGTAACAAGTTAGTTCCAAGGGGGGGGATAGGAACTGTTTAAAATTTGTGTACGTTAAGTCTGACTTCTTTTTCAAAGAAAAGATTTACACAGTGCGCTGAGTGAATTTAAGACACTAGCTTGGTCAACTTGTAACTAAGTCAGCTTCTGTCGTTGAGTCAAGAGATATCACTTGAGTCTATTCCTGAACTCAGATACTCAATGCACACAACTCAGCGTGACCTCTTTACTTAGTCAGTTTTGTTTAAGCAAGCAATATATATAATAAGGAGTTTAAGGTTAGAAAGATGTTACTCAACAGATTTATCCAGGTTCGGCCTCTAAGCCTACGTCCTGTCCCCGGAACACGTTCCGAGCTTTCGAATTCTCTACTGAGCTCTTTAACGGTAGAGCATCAAACCTTTTACAACTTAGAAGCTGAGTATAACAAGAGTACCTTCCTCTATACCTCTACTCACTCCTAATCTCTCGCTGAGTACTATAACCGAGTACTCAGCCTCTCCTTTCTAATTCTAGAAATGATAATTAGTTTGTCCTAAACAACAATTGCTAAGACACTTTAGATGATTGAATAATCACTTTAGACTATTACACAGTAGTATGGAAATTGGTGTAAGTATTTGCTTTGCTTTTTCACACAGATTCTTCGAGTAGAAATTTGGCCAGCGTAATGGCTTGTTGAAGATCTGCATTGAATGAAGCAACTGAAAGGCCTATTTATAGTGACACTTGAGGTATCAGTTATTTCAAATTTCGAAATAACCGTTGGAGGGAAACGGCTTGATGTCGTTGTCACTCAGTACACGCTAAGTGTCGTTGGTCAATCAAATTCTTGCATCTTCTTTCTTCGGTCAGCTATTGATCAGACAGACAGAATGTTTCGCCGTTAATGGCAAAGTCTTCTAGACAACTTTCTGTGTCTTCTGAACTTTACCAAAAGTGGAAATACTTTGTCTCAAAGTTGTTTCTTGCTCAGCTGCTGTCTTGTACTCTTTGTCGTCCAACTCAGCAGCTTAGTTCCGAAGTAGTTGAAGAAAGTCTTCCAGATCCTTTTTCATACTGAGCTGCGTTTTGTTCATAACGACAGCGTTTTGTTTACGCGGGCCGAGTGGTCTTGATCTGTTTGACTTGGGCTTTTGACTTTCCTTTGGGCCTTTAGCCTTTTAGTCTTTATGTCTTATAAACAATTTAACTCAACATTGAACAAACACATTAGTGTAATAAATCAAAGCATTTAAACTTAGTGTGTTTAGAATATTCTTTAATCATATACTTAAATAATTTTGTCAAATCAAAATCATGTGGAAAGGTGTTTCAACAATATCATAATCGGCTAATTCTCCACGTGCATCCAAAACTATAGCGGTAATAAAATTACCTAGAGGGACTTGAATGGTGTGAGCCCTCGAAGCACGATACAAATTATCAAATAGCATACCAATGCTATCAACCCGCAAACCTTTCAACCAACAATCAATAACAAACAAATCCCGAACTTGAATCTTGGAGCTCTCAACACGACCAAACAAAGAAAAACTCAAGAACTTGTGAAAGAAAAACAAACAATTGTCCTTAATCATTTTGCTTGAAGTGTTTTTCGAGTTAAAATAGTCTTGACCCGAAAGGGTATTCCAAATGGCATCATTATCAAAATCTTTTGGCTTGTCAAAGAAATCACTTGTAGGGAAACCAAACATATTTCCCATTGCTTCATAATCAATGGTGTAAGTCACACCCTTATTTCTAAAAGTGATAGAAGTCTTCTTCCTATCAATTTTCAAAGTAACCAAAAACTCCACAATGTAGTCCGTAATGCTAGGAAACCTCATGGAAACAAAATTTTTCCAACATAATGTATCAAGGAAAGCATTAATCCGAGTAGAGAAGTTTAACTCTTTTACCGAATCAAGGTCAAGGAAGTGCAAGTCCACGAACTCCTTCTTAGAAATGGAAAAATGTGTGAAGCGAGCCGCCTCTTCCTCCAAAGCTATGTCAAAATAAGCTCCACAATTAAGACGAAGATTATTCACCTCCGAAAACTTAGTTTTATTGGCGGGAACTTTGGTTCTAGGCATGATTGTTGGTGTTTAGGGTTTGAAAAGAATGAAGAAAAGAAATAAAGAGAAGAGCAAAAGGTTGAAGATGAGTTGGGAATGGTAGGGTGAAAGTGAATGAAAGAGAAGGTAGATGAAGGGGTAATTGATTGTGAATAGTAAGTGAATAAATTGGAAAGAGTAAAAGTTGTGTATTGGGAATAGTTTAGAGTGAGGGATTGGGTATAATTGGAGGTGATTTGATGTTTGTGTAAGGAATATGTATTTATAGGGTTGAATAGAGGGAATAATAGGTAGATTAGGAATAGGAATAGGTCAAAATTAGTGCAAAAAATTCGGATTTCCCATGCCTGTAGCACGCATGTCGCGACCGAGAATTCGGATTCTCGGTCGCGAGACACAGCAATTTCAGAGAAAGGTTCTCTCTGAAATTGTCTCGTTTTCGCTGATCTTACCGAGAATTATTAATTCTCGATCGAGAATCGGCCTCTGGTGGCTTAATTTCGCGTGTTTTAACTCCATTCGGTCAATTTTTTGGGTAATTATGACCTGAAACTGATTAAAAATGTACATGTACTTAAAAACATAAATGAAAAGGCATTAATGAAAAAGAAACCCAAAGGTTTATCCTTATTAATTGAAAATTAATGAGACATAAAAGCCTAAATAAGTACTAATGAATCATTAATGTACATTAAAACATATAAGTTAAATGAATCATCTTTAATGTAATTAAATGTGAATTTATGTATGTAGTAATTCATTGTTTATAACCTGAAACTGTTAAGTTCGATATAGATACAGAAATTAATCAAAATAAGTTCAACTCATATAAGTGATAATCATTATATATGATCATATAAGTTCATTAAAATCATTATCATGTTCATATTGTAATAATGAGTTAAATGTATTAACATGAAATGGATTTAATAAAGATTTGATGGATTATCATATAGAAATTGGAATTAAAATAAACCAGAATCAAACTTAAGAAATGAACTTAACAATGAATTGAATTTTATTGATTAGCATATATGTGCAAGATGAAACAAGACATAAATACAAAACACAAACATATTTACAAACTAAAATCAAAACAATCTTAAATTACTCTAAACACTCATCCCTAAGAATTGCGATTCACATAGCCCATAACGTTCGAGCTTTAACGGCACGAAACTTTGACGTTCGGGTGTAGAAAGAAAACGCGGGCCTGTCCTAAAGATACATCTCACGAGGCCTTCACTCTCCAGGAACTCATAGTCCAATGTTGGAAAGGATTCAGCATCGCTCTAAGGAACAGAAATTGTCCCCTTGGCCCCGAGAATTATCCCACATATTATATTACCGAAACCAATCTTCTTATCCTTAGATCGAGAAGCGGTAACAAGACCTTCCATCAAAATTTTGGAAGTATTGACGGTGTTGCCTTGGAAAATATCTCCAAGTACATATAGGTCTGTGTCTTTGACAACACTACTAAATGTGCGGCCAAACAAACTATGACACATAAATTGGTGTAAATATAAGATCAAGTTGGAGTTGATGGATTGGTTGTAGGCGAGACGAGGATTGAAACGCCAAAATCCCGTTAACATTCTCCAAATATCGCTTGACGTCATATCTCTGCCAGGATGATGTATGGTTGTATCCCTAGGGGAAAACCAAACCAGGCATGTAATTCAGGGTATCCAAACGTAAAGGTTTTGCCATCTCTTAGAAAACTGAGACACACCCGACGCTTGTTTACAAAACGTACTGTACAGAAAAATTCGAGAATCCAGTCGCCAATGATAGGAAACCTCATTTGGGCGAACTTGGTCCATCCTAACTTTTCTAGATAGCGATTCATATCATCGCTGATTCCGAGTTCATCATTCAAGAACTCATCCATATACAGCATGCCAACAAAGAACTTGTAGCGAAGTTGGTAATATCTTCGGCCTTCATCATTATTGTATATAGGAAATGGCGCACCGTAGCGTTCTGACAAGTCAAGAGGCTTGTTGCGTGAGGCAGCAATCTGCTTGGAAGTTTTGTTTGTGGTAGTCATGGTTTTTGAGGGGCAAAAAGTTTCTGGAACTTGTTTAAAAATGGTGTTTAGAAAATCAGAAATTTGTCTGATAGAGATGAATAGAAAAGTAAGTAACAGAAGTTTGATGTTAAGCCCAAAATATACCTAAAATATCATATATAAATACGTTAAATTTACATTGAAATCGTGCTAATTATGTTCATTTGGAATACTTTTACGTCTTTATTTACTTCTTTGATGCAAGGTACTTAATTATTTGGTTAAATCCAAATAGGAGCGAAAACGGAGCTAAAAAGGAGCTAAAATGGAGGAAAAACCTAAAAAACGTACCAAGAATGCATATCAGTCAGAAGAACGCTCGAGGAGGACAAAAAGCAGTCGAGAGACAGGGAAACATCTCTCTGTCGCGACTGAGATTTTGAGAATCTCAGTCGCGACTTGCGGAGGCCAGCTCGGGAGAAAAACGAAGTTTTTCACCCGTCCCTATACCCCCTGTCGCGACTGAGATTTTTAGAATCTCAGTCGCGACAGCGAACCCTTCTGCACACAAAACACATGTTTAAATCGGAAAAACGCGTCTGTTCGTTCGGATAAAAGCAACCCTTCACCAGCAGACACGACCCATCATTTACAACCCTTCAACAACTATAAATAAGTGATCCATGTCAGAATTGAGGAGGTTGGGAAAAGTTAGAGAAATTAGAGAAGAAAGTTATTATGTTGAGTTTCTGATTCAGAAAAGAATCAGAAAGATAGATTTCATTTCTGTGTAAACAATCGTGCTGTACACAAGTTGTTATTAGATTAGTTATAAACAGTACTAGTTTAGTTTTCATTCTGGTAGTAGACGAGATCAGTCTCTATTCCGAAGATCCAGCGAGAAGAATTGATGGCTGAAGCGCATGAGGTTTGACGAACCTACGGAGTTTGAGAGAAAGATTGATGACCCGGATCTCAAAGTTTTCGTTACAATGCTATCCAAGTTTCTACTTCTCTGTTAACTTGTGAAAATTCACATTTCATTAATGATATACTTATTTATTCAATACATTCTTACTGTTGTTATTTTTATATTGTTCTGACAAAATGATTTTCAAAATGATAAATTGGTGTTTTTATTAAAACGTTCTATTCCATCTTATTCATATAAGAACTTTGTTGAACACTTGACAGATTTAGTTTTTATGGATGACATGATCGCTGATCGCGGCTTATCAGACATAAAATACTAGTTTGATTAAGGTAGGAATCACCTCAACATCAGGGGGATTTCTACGGTTCAAAGCCATTTAATTGAGTAAATCCTTATATTGTTACATGTCCATAATCTTTACAAAGTTAAAGTTGTTTTCTTTGCTTTATGAAAATAAGTTTTATACCTTCTATTTATTCCAATTACGGTAGTATCTGTCTTGTAATCAAAATCCCAAGACAGAACTGTTCTCTAAACTCGATATAATACTTCTGTCTAATCCTAATTTACCAAAACCAATTCCATCAATTAAACGTATTTATTTTATTAAACCTAAACACGTGATTAAAACCGAATTAAATAAAGTTTTAGTTAAAAAGCGTTCCCTGTGGGTTCGATATCTTTTATTACTACAAGCGTATACCATGCACTTGCGGAAATCGCTCAACAAGTTTTTGGCGCCGTTGCCGGGGAACGCCAAATTTTTAACAAAAATTTATATTTTTCGTGTTTTATTCCGAACCTTGGTTTATAATATATGTATTTATTTACTTTATAGTTTTTTTATTTTTGAGGATGGTCACTAGGACTAAATCCTCGTTATTATTTAACGTTTGCATTTAGATGTTTGCAGATAAAAAAAAATTCAAGTTTTGTCAAAGATAAACTGGAGATTTGATTATCAATAAAATTCGCAGAAGGAGTCTACAGAAAAGAAATTTGGCTAGCAGATACATCAGAAGGGAAAGAAAATTTTATGAAACAGGATGTCAGACGTGACAGATGATTTTTCCAGAAAATTTACCTCTTCCCAAACACATTTACCTCTTTTCTATACAGTAACCCTTCACCCAAAATATCACATCTCTTTGTAAAAAAAAAATTTATTCAAATCCTACATTACATCCAAATAATTTCTTATTTTATCATACTATTTCCTTAAACACCTACATTTATCTCTCTAAGAAATCACCATGGAAAATTTTCTCAGACAGATACATCAGAACGTGGAGTAAGGAATACAGTTCTTGAAATTATCTTATCCCTCAGGAAGGAATTGTTGATTTTTACAATAGTTTTGAAAGTTTCAGTTAATGTGCGTAGTTCTTGTTCGTGCACAAAACCAGAAGTTCGGGCATTCAACCGGAATCAGTAGATCCTTAAATTGAGAAAACGTAAAAAAAAACATCTGATTCCAGATAAGTTAGAATGGACAGGACCATTATTTTAAATCGGTCCAGGTAATTAATTTTGTCCATAATTTTGATTCTCCTTGAGAATTCTTAAGGATTATCACCTTTTTAGTTTTTAATATTTCATATTCTAATTTTTACATTTTATTTTAGTTTAATTTTTATATTCATCTTTAGTTTAGCAATAATGATTAGATTAGAAATAAAAAAAAATTCATTGAAAGATATTGAAAATATGCTTTGTATCTTCAATTTTTGTAATTTATGAGGAAAGTATCTTTACATTTAAAGAAATCTCAATTGAATTAAAATCACACATAATTTAAGTTTCTGATTGTATAGAGATTTTTAAACAAATCTCTACAGTGATTTTTATTTGAAGTTTTATAAATTTTTGAACTTACTGAGAATTTTTAATTCTCAAACTGAGATTTTACAATTCTCTATCGATATTCATGACACACATAATTTTCAATAAGATATCTTTTGTTCTATGAAAATTAATTTATTTAGTTTTCATATTTTTAATCTTTAGTTTTTCTTATCTTATGTTCATGATTTTTATTTTTCTTTTTAATTTATATATTTTTGTTTTTGTTTTTATTTTCATTTTTATTTTTTTGTACAACTAAGTTTGTCAACATTAAAATTTTAATCTAGTCATATTTTGAAAATGATTTCATTAAGTGTTAAGTGATCTTGAGGAATTACAAAATGCAAAAATCTCAGTTGAGATTTTCCATGTTTCAGGATTTGGAAATCTCAGTTGAGATTCCGAAAATCTCGGTTGAGATTTTCTGTCTTTTCCAATTTGAAATAACTGTAAGGGATTACAGCCATCTGATTTTTAAAATTTCTGTCAGTTGAATCGAAGAAGTATCACTTTTTGCATCTTTTCTTTTTAACAGACACAACCTTTCACTTAAATGTCTTATATATTCATGTAGGATCAGACTTATTCCATTTCATTTCATCTTCCTGAATTTCTTTCTCAAATTCTCAATCCTACAGACATCATTTTCTTCTCTCTCACAGACATGACTAAGTCTTTGAAAAATGTTCGAAAACACACTTCTGCTCATAGCAAGCGTGTTGACATTTCTTCACGCTATGGAGCATGGTTTCCAATCTACAATCATGATGAGGGGAAACGTTATTTATAGTTTAGATATGCACAGTTTTGTGGAATGCTGTATATGAGTTCCTGAACGAAGAACTCGGGATAAGCGATGACATGAATCGCTATCTGACAAACTTAGGATGGGCCAAGTTTGCATCAATGAAGTTTCCTATTATTGGAAACTGGGTATTAGAGTTTTTGTCTACTATTCGGTTCGTCAATAAGAGACGTGTTCGTCTCAGTTTTCGTTATGAGGGGGAGGTATTCACTTTTGGATATCTAGAACTATATAATTGGTTTGGATTTCCACCCCGAGACACAACTCAACACCATCCTGGAAGGGATATGAATTCTAGAGATATATGGAGGATGTTAACAGGATTTTGGCGATTCAATCCACGTCTTGCCTTCAACAAATCCATTAATTCTAATTCCATACTGTATCTGCATAAGTTCCTCTGTCACAGCCTTTTTGGTCGAGTCAGTAGCAATATTGTGAAAGATACTGATCTCTATGTGTTGGGCGACATTTTCCAAGGCAACTCGGTGAACTCCTCGAAGATTCTAATGGAGGGGTTAGTTTCTGCTTCCCGTTCGAAGAAACGGAAGATTGGGTTCGCCAACATTATTTGTGGAATCATTTTAGGAGCCAAGGGAACCATTTCTGTCCCTTAGACTGATACAGAACCATTCCATATTCTAGACTACGAGTTCTTGGAGAACGAGGGGCTTGTCAAACGAGTTTTCCGTTCTGGTCCAACATTCCTTTCTGCACCAGAGAGGCAAATCTTCATTCAAACGAAGATTAACAGGGCCAATGCACGTCGTCTGTCATCTACTTAGGGATATATTATGCGTTTCTGTTTGTTGTTTTATTATATATGAGTGTTTTGTTTATATGAGTAAGATGTTTTTTTTTATGTAATATATAATATGGTATTGTTTATATTTTTGATAATAATAAATAAAAGTGCATTAATTCTTTAGTTTATTTCTTTTATTTAAGGAACAACCTTTGGTTTTCCTTTAATTTAATGTTTCGGTTTTGTTTATCTCAGTTTCAGGGATTTATATTCACATTAATGTCAATTAATTATAAGAAGAATTGGTTTAAAAGTGTTAAAATCATCACAAACAGTCCCAATTTTACCCAGAATTTCCAAAATCTCAGTTGAGATTACGAATTCTCAGTTGAGACGGCAAGAGGACAAAATTCAGCAAAAATTCGACCCCTTTACCTACTTGCTGTCGCGACTGAGATTTTGAAAATCTCAGTCGCAACTTGCGACTTCCAGGGACGGGATTTGGGCGGAATTTTCATTCTTTTCCTATTCCTACTCTATTTACTTACCTTTTCATCTATCCTAATCAATACCTATTACTTACACCTATTTAAACCACCTCTATTTACACCAATCACTCATCTTTTACTCTTCCCAACACAAAGATTCACTCACCTTCCCCATAAATCTTTACCCTATTCATCTTCTTCTTCCCTAAATCACCACCATTATCTTTTACTCTTCCTTTTATCCTTTCATATTTTCTTCATCTCTTTCACCAAATTTCACAAACCAAAAATGCTTAGACAAAAGACCGTTGCTAACAAAACCAAAGCCACCGAAGTCACTAGATTACGGGTTCAATATGGAGCACCGTTCGATATTACGTCGGAAGCCGAAGGACGCAAATATCGCCGATTTTCTAATGTCCAAATAGAGTTCGTCGACATGCTTTTTCTTGACACCGATACGGTAAACACACTTTCTTTTACCGAGCGTATTGATGAATATCTTTCCGTTCTTGGTTGGAAATGATTTTCTAGTATGCGTTTTCCTAGTCTTAAATCGCATATTATTGAGTTTTTGGTTACTCTAACCTATGATAAGAAGAAATGAGTTATCTCTTTTCGGAATGATGGAGTTCGTTATGACGTTGGGTATGCGGCCATGAACCGTTGGTTTGGTTTTCCTACTCGGAATTTTTATTCCAAGCCAAAGCCTTTTGATTCACACACGGTTTGGCAATCTTTAACCGGTTTAGATGTTTTTAGTCCAAAGAATACATCTAGTAAGATACTTAAGGATGATTGTATCTTCTTCTTTCACAAGTTTTTATCATTTTCCTTATTTGGTCGGGTTGAAAGTTCAAAAGTGCAAGTTCGTGATTTGGTTGTGTTTGATGCTATTTTTAAGGGTTTGACAATTGATAGTATTGAGATGATATTTACTAATTTAGTTCGAGCTTCCAAGTCCCGCAATAAGCAAGTGCCTATGGGTAATTTAATTACCGGCATTGTTTTGGGTGCTCGAGGTGAATTCGTAGATTATCAAAATATGCCTCATGTTGGTTTACCTTTCTTGGATCTCACGGCACTTCAAACGAGCATAACTGTCACATGAATTTACGGTTAGATGAAGTCGTTGCCACCAATATCGAAATGAGTTCGAGGATAAACACGGTGGATGCCAATATCACTACGTTGAGACGTGAGCACAAATCTACTCGTCGCCGGTTGCTATCTTTCTTCCGACGCCAAGGAGTTGAGACTACGCCTTCTCCACCGAGTTCACCTTGATAGGTTTTATCCTTTCCATTTTTACCTCATTTTCGTTATTATTGTTATGTCTTGTTAAATTTGGTACAATATTTTTACTTATGTTTAGTTCAATTATCTTTATTATTATGTTTTGAATGTTATCGTACTATATTTTTAATTCTAATTCGTATGGTTTATTCCGTACTATTTTTCGTGTTTTATCGCTTTTTGCACCAATGAGGACATGGTCCAAATTAAGTGTGGGAGGAGATATTTCATATTCATTTTATTTTTAAGTACGAATGAATGCAACGAATGCGAATGAATGCTATTTATTTAAAGTATAAATGCATATTGTTATTCAATTTTAAGTAAAATATAATATGCAACATTTTCAAACAAGAAATGAAACATTTTCGTATAATTTGCAACACTTTTCAAAAATAATAGCTATTTTTCATAAACATATATTTTTGATTTCATATGTTTCAAACAATTTAACTTTCAAAATAATGTTAAGCATATTTTAAGGTTATCATTATTGGTAGAAATAATATTTCTATACGGGCAATATTTTTACAAATATTTTTACAAATCTCCGATACGATTTTATCAAAAACGTCTCGAGTAAATGTATATAAGTAAAATTTCTTTAGTTTTAAAATCTCTATTTTATATCATGAATTCATGATAAATATAAATTTTATTTTCAATTTTCAATTAGGTTTATAGGCATAAATCAAACTAACAACTTTAGCTTTTTAGCTCGGTATTATTTTCCGTCTTACATTAAAAACCAATTGAAGTTTTTTAAGGAAACTTTAGCCATAATACATGTTGAATTTCAAGTCAATATAGGATGAATGTGCTATTTTTCTTTTCGCAATTTATAATTTTTATTTTATAACTCGTATTCTTAACTTTTGGCCACGATTGAGACCACCCTTATCACAATCGAGGTATGAAAGGGAAGAACATTAAGTACCGTTTACTTTTAGCCACAATTGCGACCACCCTTATCACGGTCGAGGTATGAAAGGAACGTTAGAAATTAAAAGCAAAATTAAACGTGTTTAAAGTTTTAAGTAACGATTGCGTCCACCCATGGCATGGTCGGTACCTCTTAAATGAACACAAAAGCGAATTAATTTATATAAAGTCACGGACGAGACCACCCTTATCACGGGCGTGACTAAGCAAATATATTAAATCTAAGTCCTTAATAAGTCTACATTTGAAATAGTTTAGGTTTGGGAAAGGAAATTTTGTGCTTAGAAATGCCTTGAGACGAAAGATTCAAAAACATGCGTGCTTACACCGTCCCGAATACTTCAATATAAAAATTGAGATACAAGACGAATGATATATCTCTTTTATACTAGCTAGTTTGATACTTTGCGTATAAATTTACCATGAAAAGTTTATCTTTTGGTTTAACTAATTTAAAGAGGAATATATGGATATATGTTCTATTTATAAACAGATTGATTAAAGAATAAATTCAGTGAAATTTTGCTCGGGACTAGCAAAAGCTTAAGTGTGGGAGTTTGTTAAGCCCAAAATATACCTAAAATATCATATATAAATACGTTAAATTTACATTGAAATCGTGCTAATTATGTTCATTTGGAATACTTTTACGTCTTTATTTACTTCTTTGATGCAAGGTACTTAATTATTTGGTTAAATCCAAATAGGAGCGAAAACGGAGCTAAAAAGGAGCTAAAATGGAGGAAAAACCTAAAAAACGTACCAAGAATGCATATCAGTCAGAAGAACGCTCGAGGAGGACGAAAAGTAGTCGAGAGACAGGGAAACATCTCTCTGTCACGACTGAGATTTTGAGAATCTCAGTCGCGACTTGCGGAGGCCAGCTCGGGAGAAAAACGAAGTTTTTCACTCGTCCCTATACCCCCTATCGTGACTGAGATTTTTAGAATCTCAGTCGCGACAGCGAACCCTTCTGCACACAAAACACATGTTTAAATCGGAAAAACGCGTATGTTCGTTCGGATAAAAGCAACCCTTCACCAGCAGACACGACCCATCATTTACAACCCTTCAACAACTATAAATAAGTGATCCATGTCAGAATTGAGGAGGTTGGGAAAAGTTAGAGAAATTAGAGAAGAAAGTTATTATGTTGAGTTTCTGATTCAGAAAAGAATCAGAAAGTTAGATTTCATTTCTGTGTAAACAATCGTGCTGTACACAAGTTGTTATTAGATTAGTTATAAACAATATTAGTTTAGTTTTCATTCTGGTAGTAGACGAGATCAGTCTCTATTCCGAAGATCCAGCGAGAAGAATTGATGGCTGAAGCGCATGAGGTTTGACGAACCTACAGAGTTTGAGAGAAAGATTGACGACCCAGATTTCAAAGTTTTCGTTACAATGATATCCAAGTTTCTACTTCTCTGTTAACTTGTGAAAATTCACATTTCATTAATGATATACTTATTTATTCAATACATTCTTACTGTTGTTATTTTTATATTGTTCTGACAAAATGATTTTCAAAATGAAAAATTGGTGTTTTTATTAAAACGTTCTATTCCATCTTATTCATATAAGAACTTTGTTGAACACTTGACAGATTTAGTTTTTATGGATGACATGATCGCTAATCGCGGCTTATCAGACATAAAATACTAGTTTGATTAAGGTAGGAATCACCTCAACATCAGGGGGATTTCTACGGTTCAAAGCCATTTAATTGAGTAAATCCTTATATTGTTACATGTCCATAATCTTTACAAAGTTAAAGTTGTTTTTTTTGCTTTATGAAAATAAGTTTTATACCTTCTATTTATTCCAATTACGGTAGTATCTGTCTTGTAATCAAAATCCCAAGACAGAACTGTTCTCTAAACTCGATATAATACTTCTGTCTAATCCTAATTTACCAAAACCAATTCCATCAATTAAACGTATTTATTTTATTAAACCTAAACACGTGATTAAAACCGAATTAAATAAAGTTTTAGTTAAAAATCGTTCCCTGTGGGTTCGATATCTTTTATTACTACAAGCGTATACCGTGCACTTGCGGAAATCGCTCAACATTTGATATCAGAAATTTGTCTGATAGAGATGAATAGAAAAGTAAGTAACAGAAGTTTGATCCTTTGGTTTCATTTATAGGAATCATAGGACGAAAGAAAGTGTCTTTTTGATGTGAAAAGGCATAAAATTAGACCTCTTGGAGTTGAAGAAACTCAATTTTTCGAGTTTGAACAGCTATATTGCAGGAAGGAAGAAGAAAACAAGTCTAATAGGTGCAAATTACATCCGTGTCGCGACCGAGAATCCCAATTCTCGATCGTGACACGCTGCTTTCCTCTCGGAAATCAGGCGTCGTAACCCCTATTTCCCGATTCTCGATCGAGAATTTAAATTCTCGGTAAGATCAGAAAATTGCTTACCTTCTTGGACAATTCTGAAAATGCAAATTCTCAACTGAGAATCCTGGATTCTCGACCGAGAATTGTTAATTTCTTCTAATTCGAACTATTTTCCCAAAATCTGACTAAAAACATGACTGAAATATATTTTTATGCATCCAAAACTTGTTATAAATTCTTCTAAAAACTAAAAATCATAAAAATGTGTAAAAATAAAACAAAATAAAAGCAAAACTAAGAATTTAAAACAAGTCTTGAGCTTCCTCCACAGCCGTTTTCTTAGCTTGCCGGCTCTTGGGTAAGCTTCTCAAGATTTTCTTCACCTGTTCTTCTTCAGTGAAGTTCTTGCCGAGTCTTTTCAGCTCATTTATGATGTTGGTGAATCTAGCGTTCATTCCAGAGATGTCCTCATTGTCATTCATCTCGAACAGCTCGTATAGTCTCATATGTTGGTTCACCTTTGACTCTTTGACCTTGCTTGTACCCTCATAGGTTATTTCAAGCTTTTTCCAAATCTCCTGTGCTAACTCGCATCCTGAAATTTTATTGTACTCTGCAGCATCTAAATCACAGTGAAGCATATTGATAGACGAAGCAATATTTTGTAATTTTCTTAGGTCATCTTCTGGCCACTCAGTTTCACTCTTGACAACTTTCTCATTGTCAACAGTTTTATAAGGCACGTATGGGCCTTGAACTATTGCAAGCCATGCACTCATGTTTGTGGCTTGAATAAAGTTCTTCATCCTATTCTTCTAGAATGTATAATTAGATCCAAAGAATAGGGGAGGCCGACTAATTGATAATCCCTCAGGGAGTATCTGTGTTGTTTGGTTCCCTGGAAGGAACAAGTGCTGTTCTCAGCCATTTATCGGGACCAGCTCAAGATAGTTTTATCTTTGAGTAGTGAGCTTTTGGCTCTGATACCACTTGTTGGTCCCGTGTGATTAGTTCTAAGGGGGGGGGGGGGTAGGAACTAATGTAACTTTTTCGTTAAAATAATGCTGACTTAATTAATTCTTTGAATTATTTAACTTACTCAAGGTCAGCACGGCCGAGAAATGTAAGACAGCTTTAGTTAGATGCTGACTAGAACTGTTTTACTTATGAGTTTGGAATTAACACTTGAGGTCAGCTTCCAACTCAGCACCAAGATTGCTCAGTGTCAGCTTTCACAATTTATTTCCTGAGCAATTTAATCATACAACACATATATAGATATATTGAGAGAGAGTTAGAGATTGCTCAGTACGACTTATCCTGGTTCGGCCTCTTCGCCTACGTCCACTCCCTAGAGTCCCTCTGGGCTTTTTCAATCCAATACTAAGCTCTTTAAAGGTAGAGCACAAACCGTTTACAAGGCAGTTGAATATGCAAGAGTACCTTCCTCTATTCATCTACTCAACTCCTACTAAGTGCTATAACCGAACACCTAGATTTCTCTATGTTGGAAATTAAGGCTAAGGTATAGCAGCGGAAATATAAAAATTTTAGCCTATTTCCTTTTAACCATAGGATCCGTTAATCGTTATTTCATATAAAAAGGGATAAGAAGGAATACCTTTCGATGAACAATCTACCGTTGTTAAAGAAGCGCCCACAATTTCTTCTCCGAGATTCCAACCACAAAGTATAACACGGTGAGGTTAAGATGGAATCAACCCTTATGAGATGCAACCAAATTAGATTGCCTCTAATTAACCAACACAAGATCAAAAAGAAAAGGAGATGAATGAGATTAATCAATTGACGGAAGCCGTATGAATTCTTGTCCACGAACTAGGGGATGCGAATTCACTTTTTCTCTCTTAATGTAGGTTTCGAAAATCACAATAAGGGCAGGGGATTGGCTTAGTCGAAATTCACACATTAGGGGGGTATATATAATAACTTGTATCTAAACCCTAGTTAGATAGGAATAGGTTACTTAATAGGAATTCAATTCGGAATAGGATTCCTAATTATTATCTTATAATATATCTAATATATTTAGGATAATAATAAATAACATAATTGGATAATAATAGGAGTATATTAATCTAATTAAAACTCCTAATTTAATTATCTCTCTTAATTAATTTAATTCACAAACCTAATCAAATTAGGATTAAGGGAATTAAAATAATTCCTTACTTACTATATACAAATTTCGGCCACCCCTAATTAAATGGGCCTTATTGGGCTCATTTGGGCTTCCATCTATTAATGACATCCATCTCTCTTTTGGTTCCAAGTCGTATGTGTGATCCATTAGGTTCTTACTACTTCTGGCCGTATCCAACTATTAAATTAATTTCTTCAAGAATTATATTTAATCCTTGCATAACGGAATGATGTACTGAGTATGTTATTGGCAAGTCTGTAATCATTCCCCCAGAGTCCGTTAAGAAGACAGGTTGATTCTGTCGTTAACCCTTCCGTATTAGTTACAGTATAATTCGATCCTTTATCAACTACATCCTTGAACTGAATCTTATGACTATGGGTGATGTCAAGTCACATATAGCGAGACGTTCATTTTACTTGTATAGGCCGAGTCAACTCAAATAGATAGGTTAAGTGAAATCTGTATTTCTACTCTTAAGCTATCACCTTTCAAGGATTTAGAGTCGAGTCTTCCACAAGCGATCCTTGGATGTATCTCCCATTAATCGGGAGTGATAAATGCTCAATCCAATGTATAACTACCCTGACATTACCTCCTGTGACACCCAACCTTTGCAGTTCACACCCCAGAGTCATCTCTGTTAAGGATCGTGGGACCACAGGATCAAAGTCTCACATTCAGTAATTCAGGATGACCAATTAACATTCTTTTGAGTCTGAGCATTAGTTATACCTATTAATACCAATGAGATGAACAGGTGACAAGGAAGAATCTACACATCCTGTTATCTCAAATCGGATCCCCAATCCTAATGAACGACGTTTCATCGGATCTATGTAACTGTCCAGATATCTATATATATGAAGCTTGTGAGATCAGCTTTCTGTCGGACAGAAGACATTGTCACATACAAGTCTCAACAGTGATATATCAATCCTAAACATATCACTTGACTTGGCGTGGTTTTAAGTTTATTAGTTTATTATAAAGTTTTATCTCACTTCATGCTTGTATGAACACTTTATAATCACTTTAAACAAACTTACGGATTTCCTTTTATTAGACTTTATTTAGTGCTTAAAAGGGATTGCCTTTATATAGTTATAAAACATATATCTCATTAAAACAAATGATATAAAGAACAATTCATTTACATCAAGTTTGTATCCTGCAACAATTGTCTATAGGACACTAAACCCCAACACTCTACCACTGAGTACTTAAAACCGAGTACTCAGCACAACACTCTCAATTTTACAATTGATACAAGTGTGTTCTTTTCAGATGAAGAACACGATGATTACAAAATCAATCTAGCTTTTACACAGGAATAGAAATTTGGTGTAAGATCTTTTTCTTGTTTTTGATGTGTTTTGTATGTATATGCTTTTTCTTTTTGTAAATCTGCAAATGATCCAAGAATGATCATGTCCTTTTATAGTTGAGGTCTAAAGCAGATATGATTTGAATCTAGAATTATCCGTTGAATCCAAACGGCTCTTTCCAGCGACAAGGCTCTGGTCAGCTTCAGATTTGCAGGCCAATCCTGTCGTCTGAGTTCCACAATCGCCAGGCTTGTCTTCTTCCTGCAGGTTCGTCTTCTAGTGCATTTCGTCTTTTAGCTAATGGACGTTTGACCCATGCATCTCGAAATTGACTCTGTGTGTAATTCCAAGGTTTCTATTATTGGTGCAGACAGTTGTCGGATCTTGTCTTCTAGCAAACGGATCATTCATGCTATCCTGACGAGCACTCACCTTGACTTCTTTGACGTTGCCTTTTGTTCTTTAATCCTGAGTTATGTTCTTTACTCAGCTTCCGTGGGCAGCTTCGTCTGCAATCTTTTAGAAGACTCTTCTTCTCTTGATACTGAGTTGCGTTTCACTCAGCTTCATCTTCATGAATTTCTCCTGAAGATGACTTTTCTTCTATTGTGCTGAGTTACACTCTACTCAGCTTGTGCCATGATATCATGATGACTTTGTCCTGTCTTTCTTTTTGATATATATTTATACTCAACATTGAACAAACATATTAGTACAATTAAATCAAAGCACTTAAATTTAATTGCCTCTTAATCATGGATTGTGGAAAGGTGTTTCAACAATGTCCATCTAGACTTTAGTTTACCTGAAAATAATCGGAGTCGTGAATTAAATAACAGCACCTTATCTCCAATGCTAAAGCTTTTGACTTTAATTTTGGCATCGTACCATTTTTTCACTTTTTCTTTATATATTTTCGCATTTTCGTAAGATAAATGTCGTAATTCATCCAACTCATTCAAGTCGAACAAACGTTTCTTACCTGCTTGTTGTAAATCATAGTTAAGTGCTTTAATAGCCCAATAGGCTTTATGTTCTAATTCTACTGGTAAATGACATGCTTTCCCATTCACTAATCGGTAGGGTGTCATTCCTATTGGTGTTTTAAATGCAGTACGGTATGCCCATAACGCATTGTTAAGTTTACAAGACCAGTCTCTCCTTGAAGACGAAACTGTTTTTTCTAGAATCCATTTGAGTTCTCTATTTTATATCTCCGCTTGACCATTCGATTGAGGATGGTATGGCGTAGATACGTGGTGGTGTACTCCATATTTTCTGATAAGCGTTTCAAAACTTCGATTTATGAAATGGGTACCTCCATCACTTATCATGACTCTAGGGCATCCAAATCTACAAAATATATCTTCCTTCCTAAATTCCCGGTTCTTTGACATTTGTCACAACGAATAATAAATGAACGAACATCCTTAAACAATGTTGGCCAAAAGAATCCGCATTCTAATACCCTAGCTACTGTTTTACTAATGCCGTTATGTCCTCCATAAAAGCTAGAATGACATTCTGACATTATAGACCCGTATTCATTTTTGCTAACACATCTTCTAATCATACCATCACCACAAGTTTTGAATAAGAAAGGATCTTCCCAAAAATATTGTTTAACATCGAAAAAGAATTTCTTCCTTTGATGGAAATTTAACCCTTCTGGAACAATGTTAGCTGCGAGATAATTAGCTATATCCGCATACCATGGTGACATGACACTTTTTATCTGATAGAGATATTCATCGGGGAAATCATCTCGTATACCGATCGTTTCACCTATAGGACCTTTTTCATCTTCGAGTCTTGATAGATGATCGGCGACAAGGTTTTCTACTCCCTTTTTGTCTTTAATCTCTATATCAAATTCTTGTAATAACAAAACTCATCTAATCAGACGTGGTTTTGCATCTTTTTTAGCAAATAGATACCTTAAAGTTGTGTGATCAGTATATATAATAACTTTAGATCCTAGCAAGTATGACCTAAACTTATCACATGCAAAAACTACCGCTAGCATTTCTTTTTCGGTTGTGGTATAATTTAATTGTGCACCGGATAATGTGTGACTGGCATAATAAATAACATGAAGTTTCTTATCCTTCTTTTGACCTAATAGACATCCTACGGCTAAGTCACTTGCATCACACATGATTTCAAACGGTAAATCCCAATCGGGTTTAGCAATTATGGGTGCACTGACTAAAGCTGCTTTCAATGTTTCGAAAGCTTTAACACAATCTTCATTAAAATCAAAGGTTGAGTCTTTCATGAGTAAATTAGTAAGTGGTTTGGAAATTACAGAAAAGTTTTTAATAAATCGTCTGTAAAAACTTGCATGTACTAAAAATGATTGTACTCCCTTAACTGTAGTTGGAGGGGGTAATTTTTCTATTACTGAAGTTTTTGCTCTATCCACTTCTAAACCTTTTTCAGAAATTTTATGATCTAAAACAATTCCTTCGTCAACCATGAAATGACATTTTTCCCAATTTAATACTAAATTCGTTTCCTCACATCTAGACAAAACTTTATCAAGCTTTGCTAAACATGCATCAAAAGAGTCTCCATAAACTGAAAAATCATCCATAAAAACTTCCATTATATCTTCAATGAAATCGTTAAAAATTCCAGAAAAAAAAGTTGAAATGTTGCTGGTGCATTACATAGGCTAAAGGGCATTCTCCTATATGCAAATCTTCCATAAGGACATGTGAAGGTTGTTTTATCTTGGTCATCCGGGTAAATATAAATTTGAAAGAATCTGGAATAACCATCCAGAAAACAATAGAAAGCATGACCGGCTATCCTTTCGATTATTTGATCGATTAAAGGTAGAGGAAAATGATTTTTCCTGGTTGCTTTATTTAGGTTCCTATAATTTATACAAACCCTCCAACCAGTGGTGGTTCGCGTAGGTATTAATTCACCTTCGTCATTCCTTACAACAGTTATGCCTCCCTTTTTAGGTACACAATGGATTGGACTAACCCACTCACTATCCGAGATTGGATAAATGATTCCATTGTCTAAAAGTTTAGTAATCTCATTTTTTACTACTTCTTTCACGTTCAGATTTAAGCATCTTTGCCTATCCGCTTTAGGTAGCTTATCTTCTTCTAAGTGAATTCTGTGCATTACGATACTAGGATTAATTCCTTTTAAGTCTGAAATCTGCCATCCATACTTCCTGTCCTATTTCTAACAACTTCTTTCAATTTTTCTTCTTAATCTTTGTTAGAGATAATTATAGGTAGAGAATCGTCTTTGCCTAAGAAAGCGTACCTCAAATGGTTTGGTAACTCTTTAAGTTCTAATTTAGGGGGTATTATAATTGAAGGCGAAACTGGTCCATCTTCTCGAATCAAATGCTCTGGGTCCTTTTCTTCTAATTCTTTACCCATTATCGGTTCTATTATTTCTTCTTTTTGAATAATGTCATTGACACATTCTTCAACTAAGTCAAGTTTCATACAAGCGAATTCCTCCATAGGATATTTCATCGCTTTGTTCATATTAAACTCAATCTTATCTTCTCCTATCCTTAAAACTACTTTCCCTTCCGACAGATCAACTAGAGCACGTCCCATGTTCATAAATGGTCGACCAAAAATTAGTGGACAATTAACGTCATATGCAAAGTCTAATATAATGAAATCGGTGGGAAAAATAAATTTGTCAACTTTAACTAAAACGTCTTCAATTATACCATATGGTCTTTTAGTGGTTTGATCCGCTAATTGCAAAACCATATTGGTACGTTTGATATCTTCTTCTAAACCTAACTTGTTAAAAATAGACAATGGCATTAAGTTGATACTCGCTCCTAAATCACAAAGACAGAACTTGGGAATTAAATATCCCCCAATTTACACGGAATGGTAAAACATCTAGGATCTTTGAGTTTAGTGGGAAAATTGCTTGACACTATTGAACTACAGTCCTCATTTAGTGAAATGGACGAAATTCCTTCCCAACTGATTTTCTTTGAAATTAAATCTTTTAAAAACTTACCATAGTTAGGAATTTGCGTAATTACATCCATAAACGTTAAATTAATGTGCAAATTTTTAAGTTTATCCAAAAACGTTAAAAGTTGTTTGTCATAGTCCTTATTTCGGACTTTGTGTGGAAATGGTGGTTTGGGTACAAAAGTTTTTGTACTTGAGTCAATTGGTGAACTTTTTGTGTTGGATTTATCTTCTTTGGATTTTGGTAAATCAATTCCTAGTAAAGTCGAATATCTGGGCATTTCCGGACCTAAGTAATTTTTCCCTGAACGAAGAGTGATAGCCTTTACATGCTCTTTCGGATTTTCTTCCGTATGGCTGGGAAGACTTCCCTCTTCTCGGGATGAAATTGATTTAGCAATTTGTCCAATTTGAACCTCCAAATTATGGATGCTGGATGAGTGGTTTTTAATAAGCTGGTCAAATTTATTCTCGATCCGTTTAAAACCATCGTCGTGATTACTTATTTTTCCACTGATAGCATCTATAAATTTGTCGATTTTAGAAGATAAAGTGCTAATCGTATCTCTTGATTGATTTTAATAATTATTGGTACGATTTTGATTAGCATTTACATTATTATTATTATCCTTCCAGTTAAAGTTAGGATGATTTCTCCATCCAGGATTATAAGTATTGGAATAAGGATTATTAGTTTGGTTTGGCCCTTGGACAAAATTTACATGTTCGATCTCGCTCATACCTTCGTAATCCACATCTGTTTGGATTGGATTATCGTTAGAATCGCTCGGTGCCATAAACCTATCAATTTTGTGTGATAAGGCAGAAAATTGGGTTTGTAACATCGCCACTGGATCAAGATTCACTATTGATGGGTGTCCGGTAGAGCTGTAAATATATGTTATGATAAGTGCGTTACGACTATGGATGTGATCTTCCTAAATGCTCTATCTCTACTAGACGCTACTACTTAGAAGCAAGTGTACCCCGTCGTATCAAGTAATAATCCGATTAAGACCGGGTATCGAATCCACGGGATTTATAACTACAAGTATTAGACGACTTGGTTTTATACGTTATCTAAGCGGTAAATACTTTGGATTGATTTGGGAAACAACTACAAACTACTCCTAACTACGGGTGAGACAGATTTATATAACGAAAACTCTACGAAGTGATATGAATGGCGATAAGTTATAAGTATGATAAACAATGACTCCGAATATATACGGTTGATGATTTACTCTTGCAATGATGACTACGTGTAGTTCGACCGACCTGTGAAGTGCTTAGACTACGTGGTTCCTAGTCAAGGCGTGTCTAATGCTGGGGATTAGAAACTAGGGCCCGGAAGTTCCGTGGCTTGTCAATTCCTACGGTTTCCGGTGCGTCAATTCCGGTAAGGCAACACCTATGTGAATCCCTAAAGATAGCCCGAATGGCGTCGGAAATCGCGCTCCCCTACACGATAATCAATTACAAATATCAAAACAAGTAACAAACATCAACATGTATAGAGAAACAGAAATTGTAAATCATATATTATAAATGTGGATAACGTAAATACGGAATATAACCAAGCCTAGTACATAGGAAGAGTACAAGCTAATTAGCAAGTGAAAATGGAAGAATCATCCCTCGGAACTAGCTAACCGGACTCAAGACCGTCTCTTAGGACTTGGAGGTGGAACTCTCGAGCTTGGTGAACAAGGATGGAACGGAACCTTTACGTAGTAACGGAATACACGAACAAGCTCTCAAGGTGATAGAGTTTTGCTATGTAAAATCTGAATGTCTAATTGAGTGCTAAGCACTCATATTTATACACAAATCAAGCTCAAGGGTATAATTGTAATTACATTTATTTTTGGTTGTTCACACACTAAAATGCTGAATTTTGGGCCCACTCGACGAGTGGGAAAGTCACTCGGTGAGTGGGCTTGCTTTTGGTCCATTTCAGAGCCTTTTTAACGTGTTTTCGGCCATTTCAGACTTTCCACTCGCCGTGTGGGTTGCCTGTTGGCTAGGGAACTTATCCAAAAAGTCTTCGGTTGGCTATCATTCTTGTCCCCTTCACATCTACTCGCCGTGTTGAATATCCACTCGCCGTGTGGGTTGTCTGTTGACTAGGGAACTTATCCAAAAAGTCTTCGGTTGACTGTCATTCTTGTCCCCTTCATATCTACTCGCCGTGTTGACTTCCCACACGCCGAGTGGGACTCTGGAAGAGTATTTTCTTGTGTTCATATAGCATGTGATGCGTTGCTTCTGTCTTTTTTATCTGTCTCTAACATCTTGCGTGTGTTTCTTAAGCCTGTAAAATACAATCATTGAACTTGAGATTACTTGATTTATGTATTTATGACGAAAATCAACTAAAGGTACATAATTTATTACTTGTTGCTAATTTAGTGAAATATGCAATAAACTAGTAGTAAACCTAACAACTTAGCTTAAAAATAAACCATAAATTAACTCAAAAGATAGGGATAAAACGTCCCTATCAACTTCCTCACACTTAAAGCTTTACTTGTCCTCAAGTAAACTAAACTAAAACCCATAAAAGGACTAACCAAACTAGCAAACCTCTTGATTTAACCAAGTGACCGACCCCAACTAAGCATTTGTACAAATAAGCATTTGGAAATCAAATATGTAAACGATGCTTGCTGCAATCTGATTATCAATATTCACATTTTAACTAAAAGAGGCATATTTAACCGAACAAACTTGAAGGGGATAGTGTGTAAAACACTTCACAACTGGTGGTTCACTCAATCACACAATTTTTTAGTGGGTCGGTGTTTATACTCTCTTCTTTATACTTACTCAAAATCATACCGAGTTTGCATGTTCATCCGAGTTTTTCCATCCTTGTTATGGTTTGACAATATTAAAAATGAGCTCAGAGTGGGTTGTAATGTAGGTGAGGCTTTTTAGTAGTTAGAGGTTAATTTCCGGGAACTCACGTTTGAATGCCGAATTGGTGGTTGCATCGCATTTTTATTGATTTCCCTAGCAAGTGGAGATAATCTTGAAATTGCTCGGTGGAGCTTGAGAATGCCTAAAACTTTCTTTTTTCATTGTTTTTCCTTTTTATCTTGAGAGAGGCACAAAAACGATTTCAAGGATGATTTGTATTTTCTTGCTAGGGGTTTTGCTTTTTTTTTCTTTTCTTTTCGGATCTTTGATGCATTTGATTTTATTCGGTATTCAAACGAGAGGAAAAAGGTGTTGGAAATTAGGCTAAGGTATAGTAGCGGAAATATAAAATTTTAACCTATTTCCATAAACCACAAGATCCGTTAACCGTTATTTCATATAAAGAGGGATAAGAAGAATTACCTCTTGATGATCAATCTACCGTTGTTAATGAAGTGCCCACAACTTCAAAAGACATAGAAACTGTCTACCAATCTGCCCTTATCCAAAACAGACCTTCCAGACTCCAAACGACAATCCCTTCGGTGGAAACGTGGAAGAATATGTCTAGAAGCTCCTGTCCAAAAATCGCGACGATCCGACGGTTCAATCTCCGGGAATCCTCGAAATCGTGAACTAACCTGATGTAGGATTAGTAAAACGAATTTCTACCTTTTGTTTGTTTTTCTTCTTCGAGTTCCCAAACACGAAATAAAACACGGAAAGATTAATTTAGTATCAACCGTTGAATAGCAACCAAAGTAGATTGCCTCTAACTAATCAACACAAGATCAATGATAAAAGAAATAGATGAAAATCAATTGATCAAACGAAGCCGTAGAGAAATCTCGTCCTCGAACTAGGGGTGTCGAATTTTCTCTCTCTTGGACTAGGTGAATTTCGAAAATCACAAGTAGGGTATGGCTTGCTTGGATTTCAAAAATCTCAAGCGAAGGGGTATTTATAATCTCTTGTATCTAATCCCTAGTTTGATAGAATTATGTTACTGAATAGGAATTCCATTCGGAATAGAATTCCTAATTATTATCTCACTATATATCTAATATATTAAGGATAATAATAATAACCTTATTGGATAATAATAGGAGTATATTAATCTAATTAAAACTCCTAACTTAATTATCTCTTAATTAATTTAATTCATATTCCTAATCTAATTAGGATTAACAAAATCAAATTAATTATTCATGTATATTATTACATGAATTTCGACCCCGTTATGTCCATGGGCCTTATTGGGCTCAACTGGGCTTCTATCAATTAATTAACATCTATCTCTCTTTTAGGTTCCAAGTCTTATGTGTGATCCATTAGGTTCTTATTGCTTCTAGCCGTATGCAACGTTATTAAATTAATTTTCAAAGAATTATATTTAATCTTTGCATAACGGAATGATGTACAGAGTATGTGATTAGCAAGTCCGTAATCATTCCCCCAGAGCTATAAGAAGACAGGTTGATTCTGTCGTTAACCTTTCCGTATTAGTTACAGTATAATTCGATCCTTTATCAACTACATCCTTGAACTGAATCTTATGACTATGGGTGATGTCAAGTCACATATAGCGAGACGTTCGTTTTACTTGTACAGGCCGAGTCAACTCAAAAAGATAGGTTAAGTGAAATCTGTATTTCTTACTCTTAAGCTATCACCTTGCAAGGATTTAGAGTCGAGTCTTCCACAAGCGATCCATGAATGTATCTCCCATTTATCGGGAGTGATAAATGCTCAATCCAATATATAACGACTCTGTAATTACTTCATGTGATACCCAACGTCTACTGTTCACACCCCAGAGTCATCTCTGTTAAGGATCGTGTTACACCAGAGTCAAAGCACCACATTCCGTAATCCAGAATACCAATTAATATTCCTTTGAGTCTGAGGACTAGTTATACCTATTAATACCAATGAGATGAACAGGTGACAAGGATGAATCTACCCATCCTGTTATCTCAAATCGGATCCCCAATCCTAATGAACAACTTTTCATCGGATCTATGTAACTGTCCAGATATCTGCATATATGAAGCTTGTGAGATCAGCTTTCTGTCGGACAGAAGACATTGTTACATACAAGTCTCAACAGTGATATATCAATCCTAAACATATCACTTGACTTGGGGTGGTTTTCAGTTTATTAGTTTATTATAAAGTTTTGTCTCACTTCATGCTTGTATGAACACTTTATAATCACTTTAAATAAACTTACGGATTTCCTTTTATTAGACTTTATTTAGTGCTTTAAAAGGAATTGCCTTTATATAGTTATAAAACATATATCTCATTAAAACAAATGATATAAAGAACAATTCATTTACATTAAGTTTGTATCCTAGAACAATTGTCTATAGGACACTAAACCCCAACAAAAGGGTTAGATGTTAAATGGGTGTTAGCAAAGAAATTGGTTAATAGGCTCGAGGGGGCTTCCTGAGGGTTTATGAAAAACGAGAAAAAATCAACAAGAAAGAATTAGCCTAAGTGAACTCGTTTTATCATCTATTGTTCTTTCACCAAAACGAATGTACTTAACTCGGTATTTAGTGCAAACTCTATGAATTGAGTGAAGCAAAAGCACACAAAATGTCAAGAAAGATAGAGCTTTTTGATGTTCGCTCTTTAGGCTCAAAAATAGCTCACACGATATTTAGGTTCTTTTGTGTTTTTCAAACTTCCCTAAAAGTTGAAGTTCGATCGTATATACCTTTAATAGTTAACATATGAATTAAAGAATCAAACATAAGCTAATTATCACAAAGTAAACTCAATGCAATCCTAGTGTTTTAAGTGTACAAATAACATTGCTCGGGTCTTACCTAAAACTAGTTGGCATGCCAAATCCAAGTTCGAGTTTAGATCCACATAAAGAGCAAATAACGAAGCTTAATTTCGGACGAAGTATACAAATTTATTTATTTATTTATTTATATTTATATATATTTTTTTTATAAGAGGGTTATCTACCTTATCCTTCCTCACACTTAAAAACGCAATAAGTTCGAACATTGCGAAATAAATTTGAAGCACAAGGTGTAAAGAAAAAGAGTAAGGTAGAGAAGACTCCCTCAAACATCTTCCGATGGTGGTGGATATGACATGTTCCGCTCCCCATAGTATGACTTGTGAAGTATTCGAGGTATCAATTCTTGAACTCGGTTAGCATTTATTTAAAATTTAAATTGGGTTGAAAGATTATTAATGTAAATATATTTTTTTAATGTTTATATATATACTTTTCTGGTAAAAAAATTATAGAAGAAAAATAAATAAAAAAATAAAATTTCAACCCATTGCGGCCGGCGGGCGTCGCTCAGCGGCAGTGCCCAGCACTGGGAGGCATGCCAGGCGCTGCCTACCAGCGCTGGGCAGCCTGCCTGCCAGCGCTGGGTAGCGTTGCACGCCCTGCATGCTGCGACACGCCCCACATGCTCGAACCTCTGGAACTGCTGCATCAATGGCACGCCCCGCGGGCTCGAACCTCTAGAACTGTTGCAGCAATGGCACGCCCCGCGTGCTGCGACACGCCCAGTGTGCTCGAACCTCTGGAACTGCCGCAGCAATGGCACGCAGGGCGTAGGCAGAGGCACGCGGGGCGTGGGCAGCGGCCATAATTTTTTTTTATCTACATATATATATTATATATATTTTAAAAATAAAATGTAAAATATAATAGCATAAAAATAAAATAATTTTATCATTTATTATTATTATTATTTTTTATTTTATTTTTGCCAACGTCAATACTTACAATTCTCTTCCAAATCGGCCCATTGAACTGACACAAAATTACACGAACACCTAATAAAATTTAAGAAAAAAAATAATTAAGCACACAATAATAACTTAAACGTAAAAACTTAAAAGGTAAATTAAAGACATAAAATTAAACTTTATTCGAGCTTGGGCTGCCTCTCAAGAAGCGCTACTTTATAGTCGGTGAGCTCGACTTAGAATTTCCTCCTAGGTGTATGCTTCCATTCTCGTTAGAAATGCAAATTCTTGAATAAACAAGCCGTACCTACAAAACTGGTTGTTAGTTTCAAAGAAATTTAACGAAAACCAAAAGCTATATTTAAAAAAATTATTGAAGTTTAGTTTGCTCCCTCTTTGACTCCTTTGGTAGTTCAAAAAGAGTGAAATATTCTGAGTTAGAAGGAACCTCAAACTCTTCTAGTTTTGGATTCTTTTCCATGGGTTCACACTCAACCGGCTCCTCGATTAGAATTATCTGTTTCCTCGTAATTGAGACAACCTTCATTATTTGGAGAATCCTCTTGAGAAAGCTCAATTAACTCGAGCTCCTCATTTTGACCAACCAGATTGGCGTCTCTAATTGATTCGTCTGCGGTTGAATCAAGAGGAGACTTCAATCTGCCAATTTAATTTCCCAAATCCCTACAATATGCCTCAGTGTTAGATAATCTTACATGAATGTCTTTAAGCATAGAGATTACCACATCGAATTGCGAGGTTGATTGTTAGTGCGAACATTCGTCATCCATGTTGTCTTCCCACAGATGACGACTATAAGACATCATACCATGGAAAAAATCATTAGTTACAACAAGAAACAAAATAAATTATTCACAAAAAGAAAGTAACATTTACAAATGCTTAGACTAACAACAAAAGGTTTTTGTCTAATATTGCAAGAAAGTATAAATCCCCGGCAACGGCGCCAAAAACTTGATGGCGTATTGTCTAGGTGGTGTTTGTGAAATATATATTGTGATATGAATGTGCTATGGTTATGGATGTGATCTTTCTAAATGCTCTATCTCTACTAGACGCTACTACTTAGGGGCAAGTGTACCCCGTCGTATCAAGTAATAATCCGATTAAGACCGGGTATCGAATCCACGGGATTTATAACTACAAGTATTAAACGACTCGATTTTATACGTTATTTAAGCGGTGAATACTTTGGGTTGATGATGTTGGGGTTTTGTGTCCTATAGTCAATTGTTGCAGGATACAAACTTATTGTAAATGAATTGTTCTTTATATCATTTGTTTTAATGAGATATATGTTTTATAACTATATAAAGGCAATCCCTTTTAAGCACTAAATAAAGTCTAATAAAAGGAAATCCGTAAGTTTGTTTAAAGTGATTATAAAGTGTTCATACAAGCATGAAGTGAGACAAAACTTTATAATAAACTAATAAACTTAAAACCACCCCAAGTCAAGTGATATATTTAGGATTGATATATCACAGTTGAGACTTGTATGTAACAATGTCTTCTGTCCGACAGAAAGCTGATCTCACAAGCTTCACATATATAGATATCTGGACAGTTACATAGATCCGGTGAAACGTTGTTCATTAGGATTGGGGATCCGGCTTGAGATAACAGGATGGGTAGATTCATCCTTGTCAACTGTTCATCTCATTGGTATTAATAGGTATAACTAATCCTCAGACTCAAAGGAATGTTAATTGGTCATCCTGAATTACTGAAGGTGAGACTTTGATCCTGTGGTCCCACGATCCTTAACAGAGATGACTCTGGGGTGTGAACTGCAAAGGTTGGGTGTCACAGGAAGTAATTTCAGGGTAGTTATACATTGGATTGAGCATTTATCACTCCCGATTAATGGGAGATACATCCAAGGATCGCTTGTGGAAGACTCGACTCTAAACCCTTGCAAGGTGATAGCTTAAGAGTAGAAATTCGGATTTCACTTAACCTATCTTTTTGAGTTGACTCGGCCAATAACAAGTAAAACGAACGTCTCGCTATATGTGACTTGACATTACCCATAGTCATAAGATTCAGTTCAAGGATGTAGTTGATAAAGGATCGTATTATACCGTAACTAATACGGAAGGGTTAACGACAGAATCAACCTGTCTTCTTAACGGACTCTGGGGGAATGATTACGGACTTGCCAATAACATACTCTGTACATCATTCCGTTATGCAAGGGATTAAATATAATTCTTGAAGAAATTAATTTAATAGGTTGCATACGGCCAGAAGTAGTAAGGACCTAATGGATCACACATAAGACTTGGAACCAAAAGAGAGATGGATATGATTAATAGATGGAAGCCCAATTAAGCCCAGTAAGGCCCAAATACTAGGAGGGGGCCGAAATTTATATATAGAAATAAGGAATTAATTTTATTCCATTAATCCTAATTAGATTAGGATTATGAATTAAATTAATTAAGAGATAATTTAATTAGGAATTTTAATTAGATTAATACACTCCTATTATTATCCAATTAGGTTATTTATTATTATCCTAAATATATTAGATATATAATGAGATAATAATTAGGAATCCTTTTCCGAATTGGATTCCTATTAAGTAACCTATTCCTATCTAACTAGGGTTTAGATTCAAGCAACTATATATACCCCCTCCCTATAAGAATTTCGACTAAGCCTATATCCCTCCCCACTTGTGATTTTCGAAATTTCTTAAGAGAGAGAGAAAAGAATTCTATTCCCAAGTTCGTGAACAAGAATTCATACGGCATTCCATCGATTGATTAATCTTATTCATCCCTCTTTCTCTTTGATCTTGTGTTGGTTTATTAGAGGCAATATATTTTGGTTGCATCTCATAAGGGTTGATTCTAACTTAATCTCACCGTGTTCACGAAAGAAGGAAAAACAATCAAAAGGGAGAAATTCGTTTTTCTTCGCCTACATCAGGTCAGTTCACTATTTCGAGGATTCCCGGAGATTGAACCGTCGGATCGTCGCGATATTTGGACAGTAGCTTCTAGACATATTCTTCCACATTTCCACCGAAGGGATTGTCGTTCAGAGGTCTGGAAGGTCTGTTTCGGATAGGGGCAGATTGGTAAACAGTTTACATCTCCTTTGAAGTTGTGGGCACTTCGTTTGCAACGGTAGATTGATCATCGAAAGGTATTTCTTCTTATCCCTCTTTATATGAAATAACGATTAACGGATCCTATGGTTAAAAGGAAGTAGGCTAAAATTTTTATATTTCCGCTGCTATACCTTAGCCTTAATTTCCTTCAGTGGTATCAGAGCCATCGTTAAATCCGTTATTTCATATATGAAAATATAGAAGTTTTCAATAGGATTGAATAAATATTTATGGTTAGGATTAATTGACAAATAGTATTGATTAATTCTAAAGATAAATAAAGTTTTGATTAAGTGTTAATTAAAACTGATTATGCTTATGTTCCTAATTATTTCGGTTGATAATCATTATAACAAAATCTATTAGTTTTATAGTTAGGTTGATAAAATTGGTTTTATTAATTCTAAATGATAAAACGGAAATCTATAGTAGATTATCCTATTTCTGAAAACCGTTTTAAAATTGTTTTAGAACTGATATGTATACAAATATATATATATATATATATATATATATATATATATATATATTTAATATAAAAAAAATATATGACAGCAGCCCGAGTCGCGCCTCACGGCGCGACTAGGCCGCTGTCACGCGGCTGCTACCTCGCGGCAGTAGCCGCGTGCGGCGCAGGGGCGCCGCTGCCGCAAGGCGGCAGCGCCCCGCGTACCCTAAGGGCTGATGCCAATCGGCAGCAGCCCGCCCTCGGGCCCGGCCCGATACCCACTTGATTTTAAAATAGGTTTAAAATCGTTTTATGTTAAATGTAAATATATGTTTCAGAAATTAATAGTTTTCTGTTTTGATTATCGAATGAATAATTCGTTTAAATGTTTGTTTTTACCAATATGTGAATCAATGTGTTAAATGAATTAAAATCAAAATAAATGGGACGAGCATAATCAACGTTTTATATGGTTATATTAATCTAAGGATTAATATAAAGATACAAAACGATTAGAAGTAAAATTGGATGAAAGTTAATTTGACGAGTTAATGTGATTAACATATATATTACATAAGCCGGTTATGTAATCAACCAATTAAATTTATTTAATTGAGTCTATGCATGTTTGGAGTTATGGACATATTTGGACCCTCTTTTAGTCTTTTGGTATTTTTGAAATAGGGCCTGCGCATCCTGCCTTTCTACTATCTATTGTAATTTCTCCTCTCATCTGATTCCCTTCAATTCGATTGAAGTTTTCTTATAGTAGTATAGAAATTAAAATGTAATTTCAAGGCGCCAAGGAGAAGACGGAGGACCTAAAGAGAAATATGTAATAGTTAGTATTTCCTTAGGTTTGGCCTTTTTATTCCGTCTCTGGCTCGACGGAATAATTTAGATGATGTGTCCATAACGCCAATGTATGTGAATGTATGTATGTCTGATGTATGCTAAAGCAAATCAAGACTAAGTTAGATTATGAGACTTAAATAAAATCCCTCATTAAAAAGTTAAGTAAATAAGTAAGTTATTAAAATCGGTTGACCCTCCCTAATATTATAATTCAGCCGGCAGTACTAGGGGCCTTTGGGTTGTTGAGTAAACTCAAGCTCGGGGTCTTATGGTAACACCTGAATTATCGAAAATCATTTTTCATGAATATGGGGTAATACTTAAATTAGATTATGATAATTGGATGAGTAAACTCATGTTGTCATAAACTAATGGGCAAAACGGTTGGGATTAATATGAATAGCATATTAGTTACTAATGTGGTTAGTAACCCAATAACCTAGGAATCACATTAAAGATGTGATTGATTGTATGAATCTACCTAATGAATGAGACTAGCTTGTTGAGTAAACTCAAGGCGAAATCTCAGGAGTTAGGATCCTAGCTCACTAAAGGATTTGCGAAATTCTTTGAATTAATATGTAGGGTTATTAATTTGGCAAAATAGTGGGAGCAATCTGAAATAAATTAAAAGGCCTATAATTTTAGATTGTTAAACTTTAAAGCAAATGAATGACATACGTTTACTCTTTCTCACTCTCAGGTTTTGTTTAAACACACACTCTTAAAATCATGACTAACACCGATCTGCGTTACATCCTTACCGATAACAAATTGAATGGTTCAAACTTCACCGACTGGTTTCGTAACCTCAAAATTGTTTTGAAGTTCGAAAGGAAAGGGTATGTACTTGATACACCGATACCCCCTTACCCAATGGATGATGCTCCCTACCAAGAGGTTTATGCTTACTTGAAGCATAAAGCTGATGATGATCAAGTGGGGGACATCATACTTGCATCATTGACACCGGAAGTTAAAAGGCAACTACATTCAGATATGGATGCCTCTTCCATGGTCAAGCACCTTAAAGAGCTATTTGTGATAGAAACTCGGTGCGAGCGCTTCGAAATAACCAAAGAGTTATATAAAAGCAAGATGCAGGAGGGCACATCTGTGATGGTACATTGTGCCAAGATGATCAGCCTCATAACCAAGTTTTCTAGTATTGGAGATGCGATGGACCATGAACTAAGTGAAAACTTACTTCTACAGTCCCTCCCTAAGAGCTACTCACAGTTCATCATGAACTATCATATGAGTGGCTTGCAAACCTCTCTTGTAGAGCTTGCACATATGCTCGAGTCAGTCGAGCCCAGTATAAAAGAAAACGAGGAAATGTTGGCCCTTGCTATTGAGGGATCGAGAAAAAGGAAAGGGGTCGCTCCCGATCCAAACCATCCTGATAAATGCATGGGGGCTGTGCTCACCGAAACAAAGGGAAAGGAACCAAAGAAGCCCAAAGGAAAGTGTCACTATTGTGGTGATTTCGGGCATTGGAGGAGAAACTGTCTGGAGTACCTAACCTTCCACAAGAAGGCAAATGACGGTGCTTCAGCGTCTGGTATGTTCTATATTGAAATAAATACGGTTTCATTGTCTGAATCTTGGGTACTTGATACCGGATGTGGATCTCATATTTGTACAAATATGCAGGAGCTAAAACAGACTAAGAAACTAAAGAAAGGAAACATAAACTTACGAGTGGGAAATGGAGCAAGAGTTGCCGCCCTCGTAATTGGAGATTATGTTTTACTTTTGCCCTCTGGGCTTGTAATAGAATTAAGGAATTGTTTATACATTCCTGAGATGTCTCGTAACATTATTTCTATTAGCCGTCTCGTTGACGACGGTTTTCATATTTCAATAAAGAACAATAGTTGCAATTTTTATAAAGATTCGATCTTTTATTTTTCAGGAATATCACAAAATGGGATTTATGTGTTAGATGATAAAACTCCTGTTTTTGCAATTGATACCAAAAGACATAAGCTAGATAATTCAACTTACTTGTGGCATTGTCGTTTAGGCCATATAAACAAGAGACGCATGCTAAAGCTACATTCAGATGGGCTTATAGATCCAATCGATTCTGAATCATTGGAAACATGCGAATCATGTTTAAAAGGTAAAATGACAAAGACACCCTTTAGCAATAAAGGTGAGCGTGTATCAGACACTCTAGGACTCATTCATTCAGATGTATGTGGTCCTATGTCAGTCCAAGCAAGAGGAGGATTCAGATACTTCATTAGCTTCATAGATGACCATACTCGCTATGGTTATATCTACTTGATGAGGCACAAATCAGAAGCTTTTGACAAGTTCAAATGCTTCAAGAATGAAGTGGAAAATCAACTAGGAAAGAAAATAAAAACACTTCGATCTGATCGAGGTGGCGAATATCTTTCTGATGATTTTCTGAATTATCTAACTGAATGTGGGATATGCTCACAATGGACACCTCCCTATACGCCACAACACAATGGTGTATCCGAGAGGAGAAACCGTACCCTATTAGATATGGTACGATCCATGATGAGCATGGCCTTACTTCCAAAGACGTTCTGGGGCTATGCCTTAGAAACTGCCCTCTTCACCATAAATCGAGTACCAACTAAATCCGCTAGTTCCACGCCATATGAATTGTTCGTTGGTAGGAAACCCATGTTCTCTTTCATGAGAGTATGGGGTTGTTCAACATATGTCAAACGCGTTGCGTCCGACAAATTAGATTCTAAATCTGATAAATGTTTCTTCATTGGATACCCTAAGGAAACTATGGGATATTACTTCTATCAACCAGATGATCAGAAAGTGATCGTATCCAAACACGCAACCTTCTTAGAGAAAGAGTTTCTCGAAGAAACACAAAATGGAAGCGTGATTGAACTCGATGAAGTTCAAGAGGAAGAAACACCGACTGAAACAACGGAGGCGGTCGAGGTACCCGAAGAAGTCCCATTAGATAAGACTCCAGTGGCACCTATTCGTAGATCATGAAGAGTTCGTGAACTCCCAGTTAGATATGGTTTTCTAGTGGGAGATGATGACGAGGTTCCCGTATTAGACGACGAACCCGAAAACTACGAAGAGGCTCTTACTAGTCCAGATTCTAAAGCATGGCTTGAGGCCATGGATTCTGAAATGGATTCCATGTATACTAACCAAGTTTGGACTTTGGTTGATCCACCCGAAGGGATAAAACCCATTGGGTGCAGATGGATCTTCAAAAAGAAGACTGCCATGGATGGAAAGGTTAGCACCTACAAGGCTAGGTTGGTAGCGAAAGGATATCGTCAAAAACAAGGTGTTGATTATGACGAAACCTTCTCTCCCGTTGCTATGTCCAAATCAATCAGAATCATGCTTGCAATTGCCGCTCATTTTGATTATGAGATTTGGCAAATGGATGTGAAAACAGCTTTCCTAAACGGAAACCTGCTTGAGGATGTATACATGATGCAACCTGAAGGTTTCATATCAAAGGATGCAAATAAAGTTTGCAAACTTCAGAGATCCATTTATGGACTCAAGCAAGCATCTAGAAGCTGGAACAAGCGTTTTGACGAAACCATAAAACAATTTGGTTTCGAACAAAATTGCGAAGAAGCTTGCATTTACAAGAAAGCAAGTGGGAGCTCTATAGCATTTCTCATACTATATGTGGACGATATACTGTTAATGGGAAATGACATTGCTCTTTTACAGTCAGTGAAAATATGGTTATCCGGTAACTTCTCAATGAAAGACCTCGGTGAAGCAGCCTATATACTTGGTATAAAGATCTATAGGGATAGATCACGTAGACTGCTTGGTTTTTCACAGGCTACATACATTGAAAAGGTGTTAAATCGGTTTAGCATGCTTGAATCGAAACGAGGTAACTTACCCATGGTACATGGAGTAAAGTTAAACAATCATCAATGTCCTAAAACTGATGATGACAAACGACGCATGGCTGTAGTCCCGTACGCCAGCGCGATCGGTTCGATTATGTATGCTATGCTATGCACTAGACCCGACGTAGCGTTCGTGTTATCTGTAACGAGTCATTACCAAGGGAATCCGGGAGACGAGCATTGGATTGCCGTCAAGAACATTCTTAAGTACTTGAGAAGAACTAAAGATATGTTTCTAGTGTACGGAGAAGGAGATCTGAAAATACAAGGATTTTCAGACGCTAGTCATCTCACAGATGAGAATGATTTTAAATCCCAATCAGGATACCTGTTTATCCTAAATGGGGGCGCGGTCAGTTGGAAAAGTTCCAAGCAGGGAAGCGTAGCTTTCTCTACGACCGAGTCAGAGTACATCGCTGCTGCGAAAGCGGCAAAGGAAGCAGTTTGGATTAGAAAGTTCATTACAGAACTAGGTGTGGTGCCTGACATTGTCAATCCCATTACTCTGTACTGTGATAACAATGGAGCCATTGCACAAGCAAAGGAACCACGGTCTCATAATGCATCCAAGCACTACCTAAAGCGATACCACATCATTAGAGAGATTGTGGCTAGAGGAGATGTGAGAATAGAAAGAGTACCTACAGAGGACAATGTTGCAGATCCGTTGACAAAGCCTTTAACCCAGAAAGTACATGATCGTCATTTAACTTCTACTGGGATAAGTTTTAGAAACAATTGGCTTTAGTCCAAGTGGGAGTATGTTGGGGTTTTGTGTCCTACAGTCAATTGTTGCAAGATACAAACTTATTGTAAATGAATTGTTCTTTATATCATTTGTTTTAATGAGATATATGTTTTATAACTATATAAAGGCAATCCCTTTTAAGCACTAAATAAAGTCTAATAAAAGGAAATCCGTAAGTTTGTTTAAAGTGATTATAAAGTGTTCATACAAGCATGAAGTGAGACAAAACTTTATAATAAACTAATAAACTTAAAACCACGCCAAGTCAAGTGATATGTTTAGGATTGATATATCACTGTTTCGACTCTAAACCCTTGCAAGGTGATAGCTTAAAACTAATAAACTAATAAACTAATAAACTGTCTCGACTCTAAACCCTTGCAAGGTGATAGCTTAAGAGTAGAAATTCGGATTTCACTTAACCTATCTTTTTGAGTTGACTCGGCCAATAACAAGTAAAACGAACGTCTCGCTATATGTGACTTGACATTACCCATAGTCATAAGATTCAGTTCAAGGATGTAGTTGATAAAGGATCGTATTATACCGTAACTAATACGGAAGGGTTAACGACAGAATCAACATGTCTTCTTAACGGACTCTGGGGGAATGATTACGGACTTGCCAATAATATACTCTGTACATCATTCCGTTATGCAAGGGATTAAATATAATTCTTGAAGAAATTAATTTAGTAGGTTGCATACGGCCAGAAGTAGTAAGGACCTAATGGATCACACATAAGATTTGGAACCAAAAGAGAGATGTATATGATTAATAGATGGAAGCCCAATTAAGCCCAGTAAGGCCCAAATACTAGGAGGGGCCCGAAATTTATATATAGAAATAATGAATTAATTTTATTCCATTAATCCTAATTAGATTAGGATTATGAATTAAATTAATTAAGAGATAATTTAATTAGGAGTTTTAATTAGATTAATACACTCCTATTATTATCCAATTAGGTTATTTATTATTATCCTAAATATATTAGATAATAATGAGATAATAATTAGGAATCCTTTTCTGAATTGGATTCCTATTAAGTAACCTATTCCTATCTAACTGGGGTTTAGATTCAAGCAACTATATATACCCCCTCCCTATAGGAATTTCGACTAAGCCTATATCCCTCCCCACTTGTGATTTTCGAAATTGCTTAAGAGAGAGAGAAAAGAATTCTATTCCCAAGTTCGTGAACAAGAATTCATACGGCATTCCATCGATTGATTAATCTTATTCATCCCTCTTTCTCTTTGATCTTGTGTTGGTTTATTAGAGGCAATCTATTTTGGTTGCATCTCATAAGGGTTGATTCTAACTTAATCTCACCGTGTTCACGAAAGAAGGAAAAACAATCCAAAGGGAGAAATTCGTTTTTCTTCGCCTACATCAGGTCAGTTCACTATTTCGAGGATTTCCGGAGATTGAACCGTCGGATCGTCTCTATTTTTGGACAGTAGCTTCTAGACATATTCTTCCACATTTCCACCGAAGGGATTGTCGTTCGGAGGTCTGGAAGGTCTGTTTCGGATAGGGGAAGATTGGTAAACAGTTTACATCTCCTTTGAAGTTGTGGGCACTTCGTTTGCAACGGTAGATTGATCATCGAAAGGTATTTATTCTTATCCCTCTTTATATGAAATAACGATTAACGGATCCTATGGTTAAAAGGAAGTAGGCTAAAATTTTTATATTTCCGCTGCTATACCTTAGCCTTAATTTCCTTCAGATGAGGGAACCAACTAAAAACTACTCCTAACTACGGGTGAGACAGATTTATATAACGAAAACTCTACGAAGTGATATGGATAGTGATAAGTTATAAGTATGATGAACACCGACTCTAAATATATACGGTTAATGATTTACTCTTGCAATGACGACTACGTGTAGTGTAACCGACCCGAGAAGTTCTTAGACTACGTGGTTCCTAGTCAAGGCGTATCTAAAGCTGGGGATTAGAAATTAGGGCCTGTAAGTTCCATGGCTTGTCAATTCCTACGGTTTGCGGTCCATCACTTCCGGTAAGGCAACACCTATATGAATCCCTAAAGATAGCCCGAATGTCGTCGGAAATCGCGTCTCTGATGGAAGTTTCGTCTAGTGGTTGTAATTCTACGAAATATATATTATGATAAGTGTGTTATGACTATGGATGTGGTCTTTCTAAGGCTCTATGTCTACTAGATGCTACTACTTAGGGGCAAATGTACCCCGTCGTATCAAGTAATAATCCGGTTAAGACCGGGTATCAAATCCACGGGATTTATAATTGCAAGTATTAAACGACTCGGTTTTGTACGTTATTTAAGCGGTGAATACTTTGAGTTGATTTGGGGGAACAACTACAAACTACTCCTAACTACGGGTGAGACAAATTTATATAACGAAAGTCTATGAAATGATGCGGATGGCGATAAGTTATAATTATGACAAATAATGACTTCTAATGTTTATACGGATGATGATTTACTCTTGCAATGACGACTATGTGTAGTGTGACCGACCCGTGAAGTACTTAGACTACGTGGTTCCAAGTCAAGGCGTGTCTAATGCTTGGGACCAGAAATTAGGACATGTAAGTTCCGTGGCTTGTCAATTCCTACGGTTTCCGGAGTGTCACTTCCAGTAAGGCAACACCTATATGAATCCCTAAAGATAGCCCGAATGGCGTCAGAAATCGCGTTCTCCTACACAATAATCAATTACGAGTATCAAAACAAGTAACAAACATCAACACATATATAGAAAAGAAGATTATGAATCATAAATTATAAATATGGAGAATGTAGATATGAAATACAACCAAGCCTAGTACATAGGAAGAGTGCAAGCTAATTAGCAAGTGAAAAGGGAAGAATCCACCCTCGGAACTAGCTAACCGGACTCAAAGTCGTCTCTTAGGACTTGGAGGTGGAACTTTCGAGCTTGGTGAACGGAGATGGAGCGGAACTTTGATGCAATGCCGGAATCAACGAACAAGCTCTCAAGGTCAAAGAGTTTAGCTATATAAAGCCTCAAAACAAAATCTAAAACTATGAAACAAGAGTTTAATCTCTAAAACTTGTCTATAACAAAAGATATATGTAAAAGAGGTGTGAGATGAGTGCTAGTCACTCTTATTTATACACATCAAGCTAGGGGTAAAATTGTAATTTCATAAGGTGCAAGCATGGAGCAACATGATTTTGTGCAGAATTCCCATGATACGCCTCGCGTATGGTGGTATACGCCCTGCGTATTTGCCCATTCCGTCAGAAATCTCCTGCATGTGGACCAAATCCAGATCTTGTTGTCTCAACCACGCCCCGCGTAGACTGGGATGCGCCTCGCGTGGTTGAGTCTCTGAGTTTTTATTGCTTGAATTGGGTCTTTTACGCCGCGCGTAGGTGAAGCACGCCTCGCGTAAATGAGTCTCTGACTTTTTTAGGTTGAAGAACTTCCTTACACGCCCCGCGTGTAAGGTGGTACGTCCCGCATATGGATAGTTGACTCAGGGAGACCATGCAGTCTGACTTTCAGGATTTGGTTAATCATTTCTGACACATGTCACACGCCTCGCGTATGGTGGTATACGCCTCGCGTATTGGTGACTAGATCCCATGTGGTGCTTGTGGATAAGGCAATTATTTCTGACCAAGTGCTTCACGCCCCGCGTGAGGAATGATACACCCCGTGTATGTTGGTAGATTTTCACTCCTTGCTCGTACCTGAAATACAATTCTCGAGAGCCAAGTTAGCTTGACGTTTTATTTCCTAATATTAATCAAAAATAGGAAAAATTAACCGAAAGTACGGAATTTATTTTTATTTCGTTATTTTATTAAAACACTCTATTTTTGTAATTAAACTTATTTATTTCTTCTAAAATTGAACCATAAATCACGCTAAAAGATAGGGGTAAAATACCCCTATCAGTCTCCCTACACAATAATCAATTATTAATATCAAAACAAATAGCAAACATCAGCACGTATAGAGAAATAGAAATTGTAGATCATATATTATAAATATGGAAAACATAAATACGGGATACAACCAAGCCTAGTACATAGGAAGAGTATAAGCTAATTAGCAAGTGAAAAGGGAAGAATCAGCCCTCGGAACTAGCTAACCGGACTCAAGGCCGTCTCTTAGGACTTGGAGGTGGAAGTCTCGAGCTTGGTGAACGGAGATGGAACGGAACTTTGACGGAATGCCGAAATAAACGAACAAGCTCTCAAGGTGATGGAGTTTTGCTATATAAAAACTGAATCTAAAGCTAACACTCTCTATATAAAATTCTGGATATCAAAATGAGTGCTAATCACTCTTATTTATACACATCAAGCTAGGGATAGATTTGTAAATTCACAAGATACAAGTATGGAGATACATTATTTCTGTAGAATTCCCATGACACGCCCCGCATAGGGTAGAGGACGCCCCGCGTATCGACCCATTCCGTCAGAAATCTCCTGCATGTGGACCAAATTCAGATCTTGTTGTCTCAACCACGCCCCGTGTAGACTGGGGTACGCCCCGCGTGGTTGAGCTTCTAAGATTTAATAGCTCAAATTAGTCATTTACGCCACGCGTAGCCTGGAGCACGCCTCGCGTATGTGAGTCTCTGGATCTTTAGATTGAAGAACTTCCCATATACGCCCTGCGTGTAAGGTAGGACGCCCCGCGTATTTGACAGTTGACTTAGAAGATCATGTAGTCTGACATCTATGATTGAGACCATTATTGCTTATCATTGCTCATACACCCCGCGTGTAAGGTGGGATGCCTCGCGTGGCGGTGGGTAAGTCCCACGTGGTGCCTGCGGATTGAGCAATCATTTCTGACTTGGTGTTCCACGCCCCGCGTGGAGGGTGATACGCCCCGCGTTTGTCGGTGGATTTTTGCTCCTTGCTCATACCTGAAATACAATTCTCGGGAGCCGAGTTAGCTTGACGTTTTATTTTCTAAATTTACTAAAAAATGAAGACAATTAGCCGAAAGTACGGATTTTATTTTTATTTCGTTATTTTATTAAAAACTACTTATTTTTGTAATTAAACTTATTTATTTCGTCCTAAATTAAACCGTAAATCAACTATACCTTTAATGGATGATGTGTTTGAGGATGATGGTTTTGGTATCGGTATATGTCCACGTTCCGTGGGCCACATACTGCTGTTGATTGCCATTTGCTCCAAAAGTTCTCTTGCATGGGCGGATGTCTTCTTCATAAATAACCCTCCCGACATAGCATCTAATGTACCTCTAGTAGTAGGATTTAATCTATTATAAAATGTTTGCATTAAAAGTGCATCGGGTAAGTGGTGGTGTGGGCATAAACGTTGAAGTTCTTTAAAACGTTCACAAGCCTCATAAAGAGTTTCATTATCATTTTGAGAAAAAGATGTTAACTCTTTTATGACTCTTGCGGTTTTTGCTAAAGGAAAATATTTTGATAAAAATGCTTGGGCCAGTTGTTCCCAAGTTTGAAAAGTTGCGGCTGGCATAGAAGTTAACCACTCTTTGGCTCTATCCTTCAAAGTGAAAGGAAAAAAGTCGAAGCTTGATTGCTTCGGCAGTCACGTCTGTTATTTTAAAACTATCACAAATTTCTAGGAAATTTATTAAGTGGGTGTTAGGATTTTCGTTAGTGATAACAATCCAAATTATTACATGTTATTATGATAAATCTAATAAATTGTGAAAGATAAAGTCATAGACACAAATCTTTCATTAAATCTTGCATGCTCAATATGCCTTATATTTTTATGCATGACAAGTGTAACATGCCATTATCATTGAATTAGTACAAGATGCATGTATAAGATCCGTAATCTTGGAATTTTATAAAAAATTCATCCATTCAAGGTGATTTTATCACTTAATATTAAGATATCATAAAAGGCTCGTGTAATTACAGATGTCTTAGGTCTGATCAGTCTTTTGGATGAACATGCATATAACTATTAGAAGAAATTACAAAAAAAATCATATTTGGTTTTTCTTGTACAATTCACCATCTATGTATGGCTTTTCTCATATATAGTACTTTTAATATCAGAAATTCATATTTTTCAATATTGTTTTGTCAAACAGTTATTTCATCCCCTTTTTTACAAGGATGTGTTTATTCATATAAAAACTGTTTATCTGACATTGTTAGAATTTCTTTTACCAACGTAAGAGACTTGAACATATTGAATCTATTTTTGATTATCATGTAATTGTCCCTAACTATTAAGGCCATAATGGACTGATGAATTACCAAATTGGATAAACAAAACATTCATGTCCTGAGCTAACTACAAAATAGTGCAAGTGTCGGTTTCGGATCAAAACATTAATTTATGCACAATTCTTAGGATATACATGAGAATTCCTTAAAGATTGGAGGATTGTATGTGAAGGTAGGTGAGAGTGGATTTTGAGTAATTTTCCTTACACTCCAAATTGGAGGAGAATCATGGTACATGTATTTTTCTTCCAAAATTACCCTTTTTCTTTTATTTTATTCGTACAAATGAAATGATATAAGAGTAATTTTATATATAACTATATTATTAAATCATCACTTACCTTTCTTTAATTACACCTCATTCAAATGAGGCTTTAATGATCTCTGAATGTCATTAATGTATGGATGCACAATATTAATTGCAAGTAAATAGCAACTATGTAAGATATCTTACCCATATAGAATGTCATAACTTTTATGACGTTTAAAATAAATATGCTATCTTGTATATTAATGCGCATTGAAATACAAAAGGACATTATTATTAAACCATTCTCATTATGGTTATTTATTAAGAATTCATTATGATATTCATGTGCAGTAGCAATCTTTTTGGTTATGACCGTTATACGTGATATTATTATTAAAAGAAGCACGATTAAAATTCTATTATGAATTTGTTTGACATATAATATTTACTCGGTTTTATCCTTTGACTAAGTTCATTCTAGAGTCAGGGACCAACGTGAAGGAATTATTAAGTTGATTCCAAGATGAACTAAAAATTCCATAAAGAGACATTACATTATACATGATATTTGCCAACAAGGCCAATGCAAACAGTCTTTTGCTATGAAGTATGTTCCATGGATCAAGCCATTGATCCCCAAGGTAAGGGAACATAGCTTTTATGCATTACCACAATCTTTTAATAATGGACAGGGTATGCCCCACTTCTGGAGTTCTTTCAGTGCTAACCCACAGGTACAAGGGAATTGCTAATAATGCAACCAGTGCCAAACACTAGCATGAAAAATAAAGCTCAATCCAGAGAAGTGTATATTTAGAGTCACTTCAGAAAAATTCCTTGACTATGTCATTAGCAAAAAATGAGTTAGAGCAAATCCAGATAAAGTAAAAGCCATGCGAGGAAAAAGGTGAAACGAGCGCCTAAATGAAAGCCCCACTATGGGTGAGAAAGATCTAGAGGTTGAACGGGCGGATCATCGTACTAGAAAGATTGTCAACAAGCATATCAAAGGTATAAAACAATTCCTAGCAGCACCACCCTTGATGAACAGACCAATCTGAAGGGGAGACTGATAGGGGTATTTTACCCCTATCTTTTAGCGTGATTTACGGGTTGATTTTAGAAGAAATAAATAAGTTTAATTACAAAAATATAGTGTTTTGAATAAAATGACGAAATAATAATAAACTCCGTACTTTCGGTTAATTTCCCTTGTTTTTTATTAGTTTAGGAAATAAAAACGTCAAGCTAACTCGGCTCTCAAAAGATTGTATTTCAGGTACAAGAAAGAAGCAAAATCCATACCTATACGCGGGGCGTATCCTCCCATACGCGGGGCGTGAAACATGGTGTCAGATATAATTGCCTTATCCGCAGACACCACGTAGAATTGACTCAGCATACGCGGGGCGTATGCCAACCTACGCGAGGCGTATGACACTTGTCGGAAATGATTGGCCTAATCCTGAAAAGTTAGACTGCATGGTCTCCCTGAGTCAACGGTTTATACGCAGGGCGTACCACCTTACACGCGAGGCGTGTAAGGGAGTTCTTCAATGAAAAAGTCCAGAGACTCATTTACGTGGGGCGTACTTCAAGCTACGCACGACGTACAGAGACCAAATGAAGCAACAAAAGATCAGAGCCTCAAACACGCCACGTGGATCCCAGCTTATGCAGGGCGTATTTGAGACAACAAGACACGAAATTGGTCCACATGCAGAAGATTTCTGACGGAATGGGCATTTACGCGAGGCGTACCACACCATACGCGGGGCGTATTAAGGGATTTCTGCACAATTATGTTGCTCCATGCTTGTACCTTGCAAAATTACAATTGTGCCCTAGGCTTGATGTGTATAAATAGGTGACTCTTGATTCATTTGAGACAACTTAGACCTTACATATTAGATAATATATTATAGAGCAAAACTATATTTGTTTTAGTGTAGATTTGTGTTTTTAGGCTTTGTGTAATAAAACTCCTCCATCTCAAGAGCTTGTTCGTTGATCCCGGCATTCTATCAACTTCCCGTTCCATCTCCGCACACCAAGCTCGAGAGCTCTACCATTCAAGTCCTTAGAGACGGCTTTTGATTCCGGTTAGCTAGTTCCGAGGGTAGATTCTTCCCTTACACTTGCTAATTAGCTTGATCTCATCCTATGTACTAGGCTTGTTTGTAATCCATATTTACACTTTTCACATTTATAATCTATGATTCATAATCTCTTTTTATATATATGTGTTGATATTTGTTGCTTGCTTTGATACTCGTAATTGATTATTGTGTAGGGGAACGCGATTTCCGACGCCATTCGGGCTATCTTTAGGGATTCATATAGGTGTTGCCTTACCGGAAGTGACGCTCCGGAAACCGTAGGAATTGACAAGCCACGGAACTTACGGGCCCTAATTTCTAGTCCCAAGCATTAGACACGCCTTGACTAGGAGCCACGTAGTCTAAGTACTTCACGGGTCGGTCGAACTACACGTAGTCGTCTTTGCAAGAGCAAAACATTAACCTTATATGCATTAGGAGTCGTTATTAGTCATAACTATATCTTATCGCCATCCGCATCACCTCTTAGAGTTTTGTTACATAAATTTGCCTCTAGTTAGGAATAGTTTGTAGTTGGTCCCCATATCAACCTCAAAGTATTCACCGCTTAAATAACGTATAAAACCGAGTTGTTTAATACTTGCAGTTATAATCCCGCGGATTCGATACCCGATCTTAACCGGGTTATTACTTGATACGACGGGGTACACTTGCCCCTAAGTAGTGACGTCTAGTGAATTTAGAGCATTTAGAAAGACCACATCCATAGTCCCATAGCACACTCATATCACACTACATCCGTAAACACACCTAGACGAAACACACATCAGAGACCTGCATTTGTATCAATCTGTCATGGATAAAGCTATGTGCACTGTGGTTATTCAAGAAGAAGAAGGTCAGCAGTTCTCCATCTATTATGTTAGCAAAATGTTGAAGGATGCGGAGACAAGATATTCGAAGTTAGATAAAATGGCTCCCACGGTTGTGACAACATCCATTCGCGTTAAACCATAGCTCCAAGCATAACCTCAACATGATCGAGATCAAGATCAAGAGCCGGCTTCACCATCATGATTCAACATTGAACACACGAATGATGAGATTGAAGGCGAGTGCATACCGCTCCGGATAGACAAGAGAACAATGCAGAAAGATACGCCATCCAATTAACAGGAATTTGCCATTCACAGCGTGAATCATGGGGTACGAGGCGGAAAAAATGATTAAAGCGTCCAACTTGCCACAATATAAAAGAAAAGAATCAATATAAGCGGGACATTACATATCCCGAACCCAAAGGAGGGGAGCATGTAACCGTTGGAAGAAACGCCAAAGCGTACTACAGGTTGGCCACCACACTGAAGCTTGCTGGGAGCTGGCAAACTAGATAGCTTTGTCCAGAATAACAAATAACAAGACGACAAGCAAAAGACAGATCCCAAAAAGAAATTCAAAAGTGTCATTAATGTCATAGCAGATGGACCAGTGTATCAGCCACCCGTGGAAAAAGCAAAAATATCCGTTCTGGATAAAACATCCCTCAATTGCCCCTTTTGCAGAAACAGGTCCAGTAATCTCTCCACATACAGATGCGTTGATAATTGAAGGATGTGAGATGAAATGAAGCGAGTAATGGTAGACACGAGCAGTTCTTGCAATGTCATCACCATAGGTGCATTCGCCAAACTAAAGGTTGGTCCGATCCAAATAGAAACAACCATTGTTGACATCATGGGAGTGACAGGTCACACTATCCGGACCAAGGGCCAGGTAACTTTGGAATGCAAGTTGGCGGATGATGATCAAGCATGGATTGGTGATCTTGAATTCTCTATTATGGATGGACAATTAGCTTATAACATCATTCTTGAGCGGTTGTTCATCTCAGAGGTTGTAGCCCTAATTTCCACCCGCCGTCTGGCAATGTACATTCCCACCAGCAAAGGTGGCTCAAGAGACCTACTCGGCGTCACTATCGATCCGCCCACAATCCAAAGATGACGAAGGTGAGGAAGATGAACTTGTCACTACAGCTTTGGGCGACACAGAAACGCTCCTTATTGCTGATGGAAAGCGGGTGCGGATCGCCAAAGGATTAAAACCTGAGATCCAGGAGGATGTTACGAAAGTTCTCATTGAGTCTGAAAGCCTATTTGCATAGGAGAATGAGATCCCCACAGGAGTAAGCCCAGATGTGATTACTCATAAGTTAAACATCATTGAGGATGCGGTTCTAGTTGCTCAGAAAAGACGGAACCATGGGCCTAAAAACCAGTATTTTTACGTATTCTTATATGTGCATTAAACTGTTATAGTATCCTATATTTTATAACTTATTCTTTCTCGCCATACTTCTTATATTCATTTGCCTAGCTTTTATTCCTGATATACGCCCAGTGGTTGGCGAATGAAGAGTTCCACAAACGGATCAATTACCCCAAAGATAGGACAATTGATCCCCATCACGGGCGGATCCTGATAGGGGTATTTTACCCCTATCTTTTAGCGTGATTTACGGGTTGATTTTAGAAGAAATAAATAAGTTTAATTACAAAAATATAATGTTTTGAATAAAATAACAAAATAATAATAAACTCCGTACTTTCGGTTAATTTCCCTTGTTTTTGATTAGTTTAGGAAATAAAAATGTCAAGCTAACTCGGCTCGTAAGATTTGTATTTCAGGTACGAGTAAGGAGCAAAAACCTACTCAAATACGCAGGGCGTATCACCCCTTACGCGGGGCGTGAAACATGGTGTCAGCAATAATTGCCTTATCCATGGACGCCATGTGGAATTGACTCAGCATACGCGGGGCGTATGCCACCCTACGCGAGGCGTATGACACATGTCGGAAATGATTGGCCTAATCCTGAAAAGTCAGACTGCATTGTCTCCCTGAGTCAACTCTTTGTACGCGAGGCGTATCACCATATACGCGAGGCGTATCAGGCAGTTCCTCAATGATAAAAACTCGGAGACTCATTTACGCGGGGCGTTTTTCAACTACGCACGGCGTAAAAGCTCCAATTCAAGCAATAAAACTTCAGAAACACAAACACGCGGGGCGTATTCCAGCTATGCAGGGCGTGTTTGAGACAATTAGACATGGAATTGGTCCACATGCAGGAGATTTCTGACGGAATGGGCATTTACGTGGGGCATAGGCCACCTTACGCGGGGCGTATCATGGGATTTCTGCACCAAATAATGTTGCTCCATACTTGTGCTTTGTGAAGTTACAACATTGCCCTTGCTTGATGTTTATAAATAGGAAGCTCTTGAACCCCAAATACACACAACTAGAGAGAGCAAAAACTATACTTGTTTTGATTATTGTAGTTTGTTTTAGGCTTTGTGTAACTAAACTCTTCCATCTCGAGAGCTTGTTCGTTGCTCCCGGCATTTCACCAAAGTTCCGCTCCATCTTCGCACACCAAGCTCGAGAGCTCCACCATTCAAGTCCTTAGAGACGGCTTTTGAGTCCGGTTATAGCTAGTTCCGAGGGTGGATTCTTCCCTTTACACTTGCTAATTAGCTTGATCTCATCCTATGTACTAGGCTTGTTTGTAATCCATATTTACACTTTTCATATTTATAATTTATGATTCATAATCTCTTTTTATATATATGTGTTGATGTTTGTTGCTTGTTTTGATACTCGTAATTGATTATTGTGTAGGGGAACGCGATTTCCGACGCCATTCGGGCTATCTTTAGGGATTCATATAGGTGTTGCCTCACCGGAAGTGACGCTCCGGAAACCGTAGGAATTGACAAGCCACGGAACTTACGGGTCCTAATTTCTGATCCCAAGCATTAGACACGCCTTGACTAGGAACCACGTAGTCTAAGTACTTCACGGGTCGGTCGAACTACACGTACTCGTCTTTGCAAGAGCAAAACATTAACCTTATATGAATTAGAAGTCATTATTTGTCATAGTTATAACTTATCGCCAACCGTATCACGTCTTAAGAGTTTCGTTATATGAATTTGCCTCTAGTTAGGAGTAGTTTGTAGTTGGTCCCTATATCAACCTCAAAGTATTCACAGCTTAAATAACGTATAAAACCGAGTCGTTTAATACTTGCAGTTATAAATCCCGCAGATTCGATACCCGGTCTTAACCGGATTATTACTTGATACGATGGGGTACACTTGCCCCTACGTAGTGGTATCTAGTAGATGCAAAGCACTTAGAAAGACCATATCCATAGTCATAGCACAATCATCGTAATATACATATTTCGTCGTTGAAAAGGACACTACTAGGTCGCACCATCAGATCCCCTTTCCACAAAGATAAGAAACACAGACCCTCGAGAGCTTTCAAATGAGCTCAACTCTCTCCTCAAAGATAGGAAAAATATTGGTCACCATCAAAAGCGGGTTAAAATTATCTCAAACATGAGAAAATTACACCCTAAACTTTCTCCTCAAAGATAGGAGAACAATAATCTCAGCGGCGGATCGATCTACCTCAAAGATAGGAAACGATTGATCGCCGTCAGAGACAGAGTTAAAACATTTCTCAGACGTGAGAACTTTACACTCTCAAATATTCTTCCCAAAGAAGAGTCTCAAGACCTGGCGGCGGATCGATTCACCTCAAAGATAGGAAGCAAATCGATCGCCTAAGGCAGCTTAACTTCCTCACCAGGAATAAAAGCTTCTAACCTTCACAAAGGTTCACACATTGGGGTACGGCTGGCCACCTACCCTAAACAATCGGAGAAATCCTAAACCAGATTCTAAAAAGTTACTTGCTAAAAGATATAATGCATTAGTAAAAATAGTTCTGGAAAGAAAAGGGTTCATCCAATTCATGAAGCCTCATCTTCATCCAGTCAATGAAGCCTCGTCTTCATCCAATTTATAAAGCCTCATCTTCATCCAATTAATTAAGCCTCGTCTTCATCCAATTCATGAAGCCTCGTCTTCATCCAGTCAATGAAGCCTCTTCTTCATCCAATTCATGAAGCCTCGTCTTCATCCAATTAATGAAGCCTCGTCTTCATCCAATTCATGAAGCCTCGTCTTCATCCAGTCAATGAAGCCTCGTCTTCATCCAATTCATGAAGCCTCGTCTTCATCCAATTAATGAAGTCTCATATTTATCTAAACAATGAAGCCTCGTTTTTATTAAAGTAATGAATCCTCATCTTCATCATATAAATAACAAAGTCTCGCCTCCATAAAATGCACAAAAGTCCCTAAATGGCTGATCATTCTTACTGATCCCTAAGGGCGGGTCATTCTCCTCAATATGGCAGAACTAAAGAAAAGAAGTCCCTAAGGCAAATCATAATCCTATGCGGTAGGAACAAATGGTCCCATAAAGGGCGGGTTATTCCCTTTCTAAAGGAAATATAACTCTCAAGAAGCCCCTAGAGGATAACAATGGATACGGTTGGGCACCTATCCACAAGGAAGCAAAAGCCCCTAAAAGTTCATCATATCCATATATGATCCCACATAGGATGGATCTTGTTCATAAGATCCCGCATAAGGAAGCCCCAAAAGGCGCATCATTTCCATATATAATCCCTCATCTAGGGCGGGTCCACTTTCCTCCAAGATATAAAAATAAAACACCATTTAGACAGCCATAAAGAGCTTTTTATACCTTTAAGGGGGGCTTCTGATAACAACCCAAATTATTCTTGAATAAGGAATAAGGGAAAATTAATAGAAATAATGGCAAACCATTATTCCTTCTAAAAGAGATATTTATGCATGATTAATATGGAATTAATGACAATTATTGCAGGATTAATACAGGGGTGAATATGCAAATAATGGAGAAAAGGAAGGAGTTTCTAGCATTATGCCACACCATGTGGACCATGGCGAGATACGCCATAACGAGATACGCCCGATGAGAGCGAGTAGTGGAGACCCGCCATAGCTCTCAAGGAGAGCGTACATACGCCTTGACAGATCTAAGAATACCAAAAGGCGCCTTTATTACCATCCATGAATGGGAATAAATACAATTAAATGGCAATTAATAGCCATTAAAGGGGAATAAAGACTTGACTGTTCGAATACCTCAACTCTGAGGGTTTCGATGCTAAATGCTGGGATCAATGGAGAATTGATAGCAATTAAAGATGAGTAATGACACAACTCTTCACCTGCTTCCCCATTAATGCTGAAGGTTACAGAAACCTATAGAAATACCCCAGCTTCCTAGGATCAAAGGTACACTTACTGATTCTCTACTTTTGTGCTTACAGTTTATTCTCAGAAATAATACTGACTTTGGCATCGGAGTGTCCCCGGCCGATCCCAACGGCGCCTCACAGGGAAGTGCTCCGATCAAGGATTTTTCCATAAGTTATCAGTTAGGTAACCCATAAAATGTTACATTATTTTGTAACATATTAAGCAAAGCGGGCTTAATTTTAAATTGATTTACGGCAATTCTTGGTCTAACTATACTATTGGTCACACCGGCCACCCCTGGCCTAGCGTATTCCATAAGTGTTGGTGGATCTGCCATTCTTTCTGGCTCAGTATTTGTTTTTACTGGGGTTTTGTTTTTGTTTTTCTTGTTCTTTTTAATGGTTTTTTCAATTTCTAGGTCTATAGGGTCTGGTGCAATACCTGATCTTCGAGAACTGCGCATGAACTGGAAATCTTACACGAACTGAAACTACCTTCAAAACAGAATTTGAAAAATAAATATGTTAGTAAATTGAAATAAATAAAATATAAAAGTTTGAATAAGTATGTATAAACCTAGATTCGAAATAAAACACGAAAAATCTAAATTTTTGTTAAAAATTTTGGCTTTCCCGGGCAACGGCGCCAAAAACTTGTTGAGCGATTTTCGCAAGTCCACGGTTTCTCTTGTAGTAATAAAAAAAATATCGATCCCACAGGGAACGTTTTTCAATAAAAACTTATTTAAGCGTAGATTAAATATGACTTTAAGGTTTATATAAATAGGTAATCATTATTTGGAATTGGTTTTGAAATTGATAGAATGAGAATTAGGGTAGAATATGTAGAATGTTAGAAATCAACTCTGTTTTGAGTATGAATTTACAAAACAGAAACATTTAGTGTTTAGAAAAAGAGAATAAATGTATTCGTTTGCATTGAGCAAATGAAGATGTAATAACGTAAACTCCTTCAATTAAAGGGCTTCGAACCGCAGACAATCTTCCCATGACCGTGATAGATCACTACCTTAACCAAATTAATTCTCAAAGAATGAATTTGCCTAAGTGTTCAACAAAGTTTCCTTGTAAAGATATTGAATTCAACTACGTTTTAATGAAAACACCAGAACTAATTTCGGATCATTTACCATAAGTGCTACATAAAAATCTATTGAATTATATGAACTTTATTAGATGAAGTATGAATTTGATACAAGTTTACAGCGAACAAGAAGCATGGAAGCTTTCGTCGACTTTCAAGTGAACGGGTTGTCAATCCTTTCCTTGAACCTCGATTAGAGTTTGTCAGGCTCCTGGGTCGAATCCTCTACTTAATCTTCTCACTGAATCTTCGGAATAGAGACGGGTACTTCTACTACCAAAATGTAAACTAATATAAACAGATCTTTAATCTAAATCTAAATGCTACTGTGTTTGTTATTATTTGATAAACAATGTGTGTACATCATATTGCTTTTTACAAAATCGAACTTTTTAACTCTGAATTGTTTGACTCAGAATTTCTGCATTAATTCTGTACTAAATCTTTCTTCTATATATCTTGTTAACTCTGAAATCAACTCTTTATTTATAGATGTTGAAGGGTTGAGTCTAAGGAACGTGTCTGCTGTGAAGAGACGTTCTTATCCAATCAAACGGACGCGTTTCTTTGAAAACGAACAAGTGTGTATAGTGATGTCTGAAAATCTGAACTTACCGAGAATGTAAATTCTCGACTGAGAATGGGGGAGCAGCTTTTCAGCCTTTGAACGAAAGGGGGAAGTATCTGTGTGACGCGTGTCGCGACCGAAAATGGAGGATTCTCGATCATGACACATGATTAATTTCCTCTGTTTTGACTTTGTCCTCATCCTTGTTTCGGTGTGTTTGATTTTCGTCATCTTTGACTCATTTTGTAGGGTTTTTCCTTCGTTTTTTACCTCTTTTCATTCCTATTTGGATTTTACCAAATATTTAGGTACCTTGCATGAAAAAAACACATTCGAACGTAAAAGTACTTGAAATAGATATAAATAGCATCATTTCATAGCAAAACTGATGTAAATATGGATGATATTTTAGGTATATTTTGGGCTTAGCAGTTAGGTTTGTCATTTGAAGATACTATACATGACACCAGCCTAGTTTCGTACTGTCATATGAAGATTGTTACGATGCATCTTTTTATTTATTAACGTCACTTTTAATGTCATCACATGACATACTAATAATTAAAAATGTCAAGTCGCTATATGGGAAATTGGCATATTGGTATTCGCGGTGACAGTTTTTATAATAATTTATGTCATAGTAACTTGTATCAAATAACATAGGTCTTAATCAATCATGTCAATTGATTTATTTTAGATGACAAATTCTTTTATTTTAATGTCTTTTTATTCTTGTTTAGATGATATTTTTTAAAAACGTAAATGTCACTCATTGCCTTCTTCTTCGAATGATTCTGGAAATGCACAATAATCAAATAAACAATAATTTCTGTATATCAATGATTTTAATTTTATTGGAGACTAATGCTTTTAATCTGTTTACATTTGAACTACACAAATTTCTGAATGTAGTAAGGTAAAAAAAAATAAGCAATTAATGTACATCTCCAAATCTGTCAATATGTAGTCAATCTTTCAGAGGCATGGTGGTGTTGATTGGAAAGCCAAATCCAACTTGAACTGAAGCATATCTAAGTCAGCATCTCCTGGAATCCCCAAAGTCTTGATATCTGCAAAACCAATTGATGATGCTCATTAATTATGTACCATATACAGATAGACCTAATTAATAGGAAGCGTTTACCAATTCTGAGACCCTTTCTCCATTCTGAGACCCTTCACTTACCCACCCACATTATAAATAGGAAGCGTTAACCAATTCTCAATAGTCACCCAGGGCAACCTAACACTATACTTATAGTTTGTTATTTCGAGCATGGATAGACCTGTAAGGAACCTCTATCGTAATGTTGAGTTTCAAATTGACCTACTCCAATATGAGGCACCCAGATGGCTTGTAAATATAAATGGTCCTGACCGGCGGCAATGGACTGTTGTGATGAAGGGCCCTCCGAACACCCCTTATGAAGGAGGTGTATTCATAATCCACATGGACTTCCCTCTCAATTTCCCCTCCACACCTCCAGTTGTAAGAACATGCATAAACTTGTTAACACACATAAATGAGGTCATATATTTGTAAATACACTCATGATATTACTATTGTTCGCAGGTCATATTCAGGACCAAAATTTATCATCCAAATATCGGTCCCTTGGGGCATGTTTCTATGCCCCAGCTACTTGATCACCCTGCCCATAGTATTGCCATGGTAAGATGATACTATAAATCTTTGCATTATCTACTCATGTTTGGGGTTTAGTTTAATTTATCTATGCCTTTTATAGCTGCTGTGGAATATTTATGGACTGCTGGTAGAGCCCTTCATTGAGGGGCCATTTCCTAGCCGAGAGCGAATTGGTGAACGATACATCAGCAACAGGGCAGGTTATGTAGCAACTGCTAGGAGATGGACTGAAGAGCATGTATGTGATATATGATGTGGAAATAGCAAGCAAGGGGGGCATTATAATGTGACGTGCGAATAGCGTACAAGGAGGGGCGTGATATGCGAATAGCAAGGAAATCTGGATGTTGGGAAACCATTGAGTTAGATGGTGTGGGCTACTGGATGAGCATAGAGCCAATCTTAAAGAACATAATGATTACTGATTACAAATATACTTGGTAATCAATATGATCTTCAATGTTGGCTCTATGCCCCGCTAATATTCGATGTCATTTAACTCTAATGGCTCCCCATCATCCCGATATCCTTGGTTACCATCTGCACATTCTTGAAGAAAGGAGATTTGGATGCCAAATAAACACTAAGCTGGATGGGCATAGAGCCATTCTTGAAGAACATAATGATTACTGATTACAAATGTACTTGGTAATCAATATGATCTTCAATGTTTGCTCAATGCCCGTCCAGTACTCCACTCCATCCATCCAGCTCCAGTGTTTCTTTAGCATCAAAATCTCCTTTCTATTCGCGCATCACGCCCCCCTTGTACGTTATTCGCACGTCACATCATAATTCCCCCCTTGGACGCTATCTTTTTTTGATAGGAAATACAAAGTAGACAACTTATTCAAGTAGACATATATATGTATATTCAAGTGGATCATAACATGTTATATCAAAGTAGTCAACTTATTCGTTTATGTCTATTAAATTGAATCAGTTCTACTTCCTAACACATAACATGCTAAATTGATATGAAACATATGTCTATTCCTGAATCAGTTACTTCATAAACAGAGCATAAAACAAGCAACATGCTTCATACATAGATACATAACACATAACATGCTAAATTGACATCAAACATATGTCTCATCAGCATAACTCATGTTAAAATAGAAAAGAATCAGGCAAGTTCATCATTTTCAGCTTTAAGAGTATGCATGATCAGCTGCCTTCCTAAACATAATATCAAGTTCATAACTTATGTTGATAGCATCGAAAACCCATCAACATCCTGAATGGTTTCATAACATTTTCAGCGTTAAGAGTATGCCTAACATGTTGTAACAAATAGACAACTTACTCGTGCATGTCTAAAACTTGTTCTCATAGCATCATAAAGCCACCATTATGTACCTGCCACTTGGATTGTACAATTTATGATGAAGTTAGCATGGTGATGAAGTGTATGATACTGTCAGTCATAAACTTGTGTTGTTAGAATCATACAACTTCATCACCATGTTAAACACTTTTCCATAAGCATAACAAGCCAAGTGACATGATACATAGTAATGGAGATTTAAGAGTATGCCTAACATACTATAACAAGTAGACAACTTATTCAAGCAGACATGTATATTCAAGTGAACATGTTATAACAAGCAGACAACTTATTCCTTACTTATCATCATAGGTCATATTCAAATAAAAAGAGTATGGTGATATCTTATCATTTGCAAGCCATATCAGTACATGCAATTAGCCTAAATTCACCCTTTAATACATGCTTCATACATGCTCAATGACCCTTTTACAATGTTCCTCTAATACTTGATGCATGATGAATAAGCTACATACCCAAATGAACAATCGTACACATACTCATACAGAACCTCAAACATAAATATCAACAAAACATCATACATAAACATGTTTCATACACATACACATACTCAATCACTTCTAGCAGTATAACTCATATGTGTAAGAGTAGTGCCAATCTCAATGAACATTCAAAGCTTTAGAGTATGCCTAATCAGCACATGCTTAATGACCATTCATACATAAACTTTATGAGTCCTAGCTTCCTAAACAGTTATATCTAACCAATCAGTTCATACCAATCATTTCATCATCACCCACAACATTATACATATATGTAATCGTTCAGTTCAAAGCCACATAACAATATAAATCAAATCTTTATAAATTAATATTCGATAAATTAATAACTTCTTTAAAATAATAATTTCTTCTAGTTCCGACTTGGACCAAATCACTAATTTTATACTCGATAAATTAATAACTTCCATAAATTAATAAAATTTCATGGTCCCAACATTATTAATTTATAGAGGTTTTACTGTATATATATATATATACTCAAAATCAGGCTAGTTTCCTAAATCAATGAGTTCTATGATAATATACATACACATACTCATTCAGATAACAATCCAAGTGGAAGATATATTGCAAACCTATCTCAGCAGCACCACCCACAACAACATCATACATGCAACCAATCAGTTCAAACTAACATAACAACAATATATACTCAATAAGTTAAAGAAATCTTCTTATATGCTAAACGCAAGAACTGATTGACAATTTCGTCAGTCAGCTTTCGCATGTAGCATTCTTACTATCCCTGCAAATATTATGTTCAAATAAAAATAAATCAGAACATCTTCAGCAACCGACATTGTATTGCCCTAGGTTAAGAAAGATAATGACCCAAGAATTTCAGCGGTGAATCTAACAATGAATACAATAAAATCAGTATCTAAGCGAGAGATCTAACCCTTTAAATCATAGCTCTGAAAATCAATAGATCATTATTCCAGCTGCTGAAATCGACATACACAAAATTAAATCGGATGAGGAAAAGAGAGAGTAAGGAACAATGAAAATCAATAGATACTTACCAGTACCGTGTTTATAGCTCACTCAGTGATTTCATGTTCAAATCAGCCATGGAGATAGAGAGGGATGAAGCTCCTGCGTAACCTAAATTGGGGTTTGGGATTAGAGAGAGGGTTTATATATCAGCTGAAATTATAGTCAAACAAGAGCGCCTAAAATCTGGGGATTGGACGCGTAAGTGAAATTTCATTTGCCGCTTTTTCGTTTTCGGCAAACAATGACATTCATTTATTAGAAGTGTCATCTGTTGAGTAAGTGAAATTTAACGAAAACGTGCGTTTTCTTTGGATGACAGGATTATGTAATCGTAATTTCATCTGAGAATCGATCGCATTTTTTATTTCGCTTTCAGATGACATACAGTTAAAATACTGTCATGAAAAATATTCAAACGACACGAAAACAAATGTCTGTCATGTATCTTATGTCATGTGAAAGGGAAAATGGCATAGTGTGTGGATCAAGTTAAATTATGTGGTATAAGTTAATGTTAATGTTAACCTGCACACATTATAAGTTGTTGAAACCCTACTCTCTTCTTTATTTTCTTTTAGTTCGTGGTTCTATTGTATCTCCTCTTGAATCCATTTGGCATAGTGATTTACATGACTGATAATATATATGAGATTGATGTTCGATTCCTCCACTACAATACGTATCAATAATCTATATTACAAAAGGCAATTCGATACCGTATTATCAATTTGCATTTATTTGTTGAGTCCTCTGTCAGTTAAAATAGAGAATGTGATCCTTAATTTTTTTAAATTGGAAAAAAAATAATTGATATGGAGCATTTCCTCAAGTGTTCGAGTCGCGGCGAACAGAATCAGATGAGACACGAGACGAGATCGGGTAAGTGAGGCAAATGGCCAAAATAGGCCAAATCTGCCCCCACATGGTGTGTGACATGCCACACGCAGTGTGGTGCTGCTTCTGTCCAGAAAGAGTTGGGTGTGTGGACCCATTTTTGGCGACGATGAATTCACCTTCAGCGACGACATATTGATTTTTAGCGACGACAAACTAGTTTTCAGCCCAAGAAGAAGACACACAAGGCTAGAGGAGAAGTGACCAAAGCTGCCCCAACTCCTTACATCTCTTATTTACAATTATGCTATTTTGACTTTAGTGTTTGTCCTTTTAGTTCTAATTCCCTAAATGCCATTTTGACATGTCATTTCTATCCTACCTATATCACTTTTTATTTTTTGTGACCCTAACTAGGTTAATTAAGTCATTTACATTTTATTAGAGAGAGCTATATAAAGTCTTTTATTTGTAAGAATGCTTAACTTTTATCAAATACAAAATTATCGTCTTCTTATTTGAAGCTTTTGTTAAGGTTTTCTAACCTTCAACAATGGGGAATGTCTATTTCATACGGATTTAGTCCGTAAAATCCAGGATTAACTCCTAGTTTTGCTAGAGAAGAACCCTCTTTGTTTATTTAGGATTAAAATCAACTCGTCCAAAATCGATATATATCATTTTGGTATCAGAGCCGATCGTTTTCCTAACGAAGACTTCTTTCGACTATGATTCAATCGAATTTTTCACAAGCCTTAAGAGAGTGCCTTGAAGCTGAGGCAAGGGAGATAGTGCTTGAGTATGCCGAGATAGTGAGAAAGACAAGAGAGAACTTGGAGCAAGAAGAGATGGAAAGACTACAAAAGGGAACTCGAAGTAGCCGGAGACGACAACGTCGAGCCCAACAGAAAAAGGAGGAAGAAACCTCCATTTTGCCTCCTAAAGATTCATCCCAGATCTATCCTCCATTATACAAGAAAGAGGTAAATCCAAAGCTTTCAATTCTTGATGTGGAAGTTACGGGTAAACCTATTGCTAGTGAGGGTTTTGTTGTTTGTGATGTTGTTAGTGATTTAAGTTCTCATTATGGAATTATTGATAATGAAATAGTTAATGAGGATTCCAATGCATGCGTGAATGAGGAGGAAGGGGGGTTAGTATGTGAAAACTTTGAGAAAACTCATGTTGAGAAGGGTACTCCCTACGTGTTTGATGGAATGGCCTTTAAGCATAACTACATTTGTATGCTTAAGGAAATTGATGGTTTTTGTCTTGAAGATGGGGAAAGTGAGTTTGGGCTTGTTAATCTCTTTGACGAGCATGATGAAATTAGTTTATGTGTGGAGATTGATGGCTATGGTGATGGGAGAGATGTTGGTGGTTCACCTATGTTGGGATGCAACATTTCTTATGAGTGTGGCAACTTGGCAAGTGAAACAATCGGTTTGAATTATGAGGAAGAACAGATGGAAATGGTCGTGGAAAAAGATGGATTATGGACGAAGAGAGAAATGAATTTGAATACGATCATGAAGACGATAAGTTAGTAGAGGAGATTAATAAAGAGGAGAACCAATCCGATAATGAGTTAGAAAGAAACGTTGAACGTTACTATTATGAAAGTGGATTTGAGGATCGGGTTGAAGAGAGAGAGAGAACGCTTCTAGAGATGAAATATGTGAGGATGGTGAACTTTGTCATGGTGAAAATGAGTTTGATTATGATGAAGATGATAAAGTTTACTATGACGAGGATGAACGCTGAAGGTTTGAGTGGAACCGATATGGGGCCGCTTATGAAGAAGACAAAGGTGGAGTCTATTATGATGAGAGTGAGCTTATGCACTTTGAGTTGAATCAAGACGGGGCTCTTTATGAAGATAATGAAGATAGATTCCATTGTGATGATAAATTGGAGGATGTTGAACGAAACCAAAATGAAGATATTTATGAGAATGATGGAGGTAGGTTCCATTATGAAGATAAGTCAAGAAGCGTTGAGTGGAGCCAAAACAAAGAGACTTATGAAAGTGATGATGATGGCGATGTGCATAATATGTATTTGGTGACGAGGGTGCTAATGTCTAGTGAAAAGGAACATAACCCACAACATTAATTATTTAGAACTCGATGCTTAGTTCTCGAGAAGAAATGTGAGGTGATAATCCACGGAGGAAGCCAAGTGAATACCATTAGTCGGTCCGTCTTGAGTAAGTTTAGTTTGGTTCTCGAGCTACATCCTGGACCTTACCATATTGGTTGGATCTACGAGGTGGAAAGGCTTCAAGTTACTCATCATCATGCCACTTAGGAAAGAAATGAAAATCTTAATTATTTTATAAGTAAATTACTTTTACAACCTTTAACCAATTATTAGGGAAAAGACTCTCTCACGGGTAAAGAAATGGTGCAGTCAAGGTACCATCGGGTTAGGTGCGCACCCGCAGGATGTGTGCATCATGAATGCCACATTGAAATGAGGTCCCGAACAACAAATTTAAAAATTATTTACATCATACATTTTTAAATTAATTATTTTTTTTTGTTAAAGATCCGGTTTCCGGTTAACCGATTGGACCGATCTGAGCCGATTACAGGGATGAAAATTCATAGGAAAATCAAATTGGAAAAGTCAGATTGTTTCTGGAAGAAATTAAATTAGAAATGTAAAAAACTTTTTGATATCATTACTTTGACTTTTCTCATACAAATTTTTATTTTCTTGTCTTTAGTGCGCAAATGGAGGATGACTGCGTAACTGTCCAAATATTATAAACTCACCGAATTGTTGATACAGTACATGCATAATTACACATATAACCCTAACATTTTAAGAAAGTTTATATTAACCTTAATGTATATAATTGGGTAAATGTAACCCCAATGTTTCTAATAAAATTAATTTTAGCTTCGTCGCCATAAATTTTTTTTTAACAAGACTGATATTACTATTATTTAACTATCATATTCGGCCTTCCAAATAAATTTATCGATAAACTGAAACAGTTTCATATAATTTCTTTTACTGTGTTAATAATATAATCAATATTTTAGGCCAGTTTGACAAAAAAAAAATACTATTACTTATATGTAGCAAATTTGGTTTTTAGCATTTTAACATAACTTTTGTAATTTTGTTAAAGTAAATATTTTAGACTTAATTGATATTTGAAAAGTTTGCACTGACAGTTAAATACGAGTCAAATCAGTTCTTTCTAATTTTCAATGATATATGACTAAAATTGATCTTACTTAAAAATATTATTAAATCTTCACTAGTTCATATTTTAAGTCTAAATTTGCACTTCTCTTAAAACGTAAATTTGGTCTTTATCTCTTACAAATATTAATTTCCTTTCTATTAGTAAATCATAAGAAATGTGATTTTTTGTGTGTGTTTTATAATAATACTAATTCAACTTGCCAACATCTGGGGTAAAATTGCTTTTGATTGCCAACGATAAAGATAAAGTTATATCATTTTAGATGTTAGAGGTAAAATTATTTCTCACCCTACACATTAAGAATATTTTTACAACTTATGACTTTAAAATTTATAATTTATGAGATAAGATACCAAAATAGGTCTATGGATAAGATACCAAAATAGGTCTATGTTTTTACGAAAGTATCAATTTAGACTTCACGTACAAAATAACAATAATATAAGGTTAATGTTGAAAAAAAAAGTACTAATTTAGACATCGATAATGGAATATGACATGTCTTTCATATTAATCCGTCATAAGAATGATACAGAAAAGAGGAATGGAATAACTCTGATTCTCATTAATTGAAGAAGAAAACAAAGGAATGCTTAGATAGGCAGAGCCATTACAAGAAAACAAAATAGGAGATATAACAGAATAGCAAAATGACAAAGTTTGTTGAGGAATTTGTTGCTGAGTTGTGGCAAGGACAAACAGTAACTTTTGGTGGCTAAGGCAAGGATGAAGGAGAGAATTTGGTGAGGTAGAAGATGAATGAAACGGTGCGGATTGGTGAGGTGGGGGAATAAGTGAAACGGTGCGTGTTGGTGAGTTTCAGAGGAGACCAACGGTACGTTTTGGGTAAGTGAAATTAGGTCAAAGACAGATTGGAAATTGGGGAAAAATTGGGGGTGACCGTTGTATCAGATTTTGACCGTTATTACTCCCCCTCAAACTTGACTTGGTACAGATTGAGCAAGCCAAGTTTGGAAAGGAGAAATCGAAGGTGAGGGGAATGTTAGGCTTTAGTGAAGAGATCGACTAATTGCAGAGAGGAAGGAATTGGCATGAGACGGAGTAATCCCCATTTGACCCGTTCACGAACCACATGACAGTCAATGTCTATGTGTTTGGTTCGTTCATGGAACACAGGATTGTGGGCAATGTGAAGGGCCGAGATGTTGTCACAAAACAGCATTGCAGATGTCAAGGGGGTGCAGGTGATGTCTTTCAGGAGATTAGTGAGCCAATGAAGTTCACAAGATGTGGAGGCTAAGGCCCTGTATTCTGCTTTTGATGAAGAGCGAGAAACAGTGCTCTGTTTCTTTGATCGCTAGGAGATGATGGCATTTCCAAGAAAAACGATATATCCTGTGATGGAGCGTCGAGATTCAGGACAAGATGCCCAATCGGAATCGGAAAAGGCTTGAAGTTGAAGGTTGTTCTCAGTAGGAAAGAACAAGCCTAAGCCAATAGTGCCCTTTAAATAGCGAAGGATTCGATGAGCTCTGGCTAAGTCATCAGTAGTTGGCTGGTTTAGGTGTTGGGAAAGGGTATTGACAATGTAAGAGAGTTCAGGGCGAGTGTGGGTGATGTATAAGAGTTTTCCAATGATTTGTCTGTAGGATGTGATATTGGACAAGGGGGAGGCATTTGGGGAAGGCTTGTGATTTGGCAAAGCAGGTGAGGAGGCTGGTTTGCAGGTAAGGAAGTCAAGGTCTTGAAGGAGCTCCAGTATATATTTCCTCAGGCACATGTGGAGGCCCTTGGAATTTCTGGAAAATTCAAAACCAAGAAAGTAATGTAGGGAGCCCAGATCTTTGATGCTGAACAATTTGTCCAGATGTTGTTTGGTAATTGTAATGGAGTGAGTGTCATTGCCAACCAAAATGACATCATCCACATAAACCAGGATGGCACTGAAGAGAGAAAATCTCTGTTTGGTGAACAAGGAGGGGTCAGCAGCAGATTGTTTATAGCCAATTGACTTGATTGCTTGAGTGAGCTTCAAATTCCACTGCCTGCCAGCCTGTTTTAACCCATAGAGGGATTTGTTCAGTTTGCAAACTTGATTTGGAGCAGTGGCTGTGATTCCAGGGGGAAGAGTCATGTAGACTTCCTCATCCAAATCACCATGCAGGTAAGCATTGTTGATGTCAAGTTGTTGAATATCCCATTGTCTTGCAACTGCAACTGCTAACAGTGTTCTAATTGTTGTAAATTTTGCCACAGGAGCAAAAGTTGCAGTGCAGTCAATCCCCTCTTGCTGTGTGAATCCCCTTACCACAAGCCTTGCCTTGAACCTGGCAATACTTCCATCTGTCTTGTACTTGATCCTGAAGATCCATCTGCAAGTGATTGGTCTTTTTCCATCAGGTAATGTGATAATATCCCATGTGTGGTTAGATTCAAGTGCCATTAGTTCTTCATTCATTGCCTGTTGCCACTCTACTTCTTGCTTTGCCTTGTGATAGGACTTAGGTTCTTGGTGACAAGTGATGTTTATGGAGAACACTTGTTTGGTTTTGTATAATTTGGAGTAGGATAGGTGTTTGGATAGGAGATGTGGTGTGTTTGACAAGGGTGGTGGTGTGAGGCCTTGTATGAGTGCTAAATGGTAGTCTTTGAGGTAGGTTGGGGTCTGTCTGGTCCTGTTTGATTTCCTGGTGCCAATGAGTTCAGGCTGGCTGTTGTCTAGAATGTGTTGCCCTCCTGTATCATCATTTGGTTCTGTGTCATCAACATCATTATTGGGAATGATAATAGGGTGCTCAGGTGGCTCATTTTCTTCCTCATCTTCATGCATTGGAAGGGCATCATGTATGATGTCAAGTTCTTCATCGCTGCAAAACTTGTTAGAGTTTGGAGACTCCTTCCCCTGAAATGGGAACACATTCTCATAGAATTTGACATTCCTGGAAAAGAGAATGACATTAGTAGTAAGATTCATTAGCTTGAATCCTTTAGTGCCAGTTCTATATCCCAGAAAAATGCATTTGATTGCTCTGTCAGTGAACTTGTCTTTGTTTCTGCTTAGAGTGGATGCATATGCAAGACAACCAAACACTCTTAGGTGATCCAGACTAGGTCTTTCACCATACATCTTATCATAAGGTGTTGAATTTTCAATGGCAGAAGAAGGTAGCCTGTTCATAATGTGGACAGCATGAGTAACAGCATCAGGCCAATAGGATTTAGGTAGGGAGCTTTGTAACATGATGGCCCTTGTGATGTTCATAATTTCCTGGTGCTTTCTTTCAACTCTGCCATTTTGCTGAGGTGTTTCAGGGCATGATATTTGATGCACTATGCCTTCTTTTACATAGAAATCCCTCATGAGAAACTCTGGCCCATTGTCAGACCTTATGACCTTCACCCTTCTGTCAAACTGTCTGTGCACATAAGTGCAAAATTGTTGTAACAATTGTCCTGCTTCACCCTTTGTTTGCATCAGTGAGATCCATGTGTATCTACTTTGGTCATCTAAAATGGTGAGGAAATAGTGTTTTTCATTATAGGACTCTCTTATAGGCCCCCAAATATCAACATGGATTAAATCAAAGGAATTTTTGGCATTACTTTCACTTAATGGAAAAGGAAGTTTCTTTTGTTTGGCTCTTTGACAAATATCACAAGGCTTTTCATTCATTGAATGTAAATCAGTACAAGATATCTTGAGTCTTTTAAGTCTCTCAAGTGAAGAGTGTCCTAATCTAGCATGCCAAGTGTTGGCTTTGATTGAAAAAGAAAAAACATTACAACTTTTAGATAAGGGTAAAGGGTACTCCAGATAATATAGGCCTCCTATTTCCTTAGCCAAGCCAATCTTCTCCCAGTTTGTAGTTGCCTGTAGCATACACATGGACCCTGTTATCACTATGCAAACCTCATTTGATTGTATAAGTTCACTAGTTGATATGAGATTGTACTCAAAACTAGGGATGCACAAAACATTATACAAAGTCAGTTGTGTGCCAAGCTTGACAGTTCCTGTATAAACGGCTTTCACAGCATTTCCATTTGGCAAATTTATACTGCAATCATCTATCTTATCATAAGCACTATAAAACTTGGGGTCACAGATAATGTGATCAGTGGCTCCTGAATCAATTATCCAGTAAGGTTTATCAAGCTTCATATTAGTGAGGTTTAGAGTGATACCATTGCTTTCATGTTTGGTGAGGGTGTTTACAGTACTGTTGGAGCTGGTTGCCTTATTGCTGGGATCATGTGGTAGTAACGCCACCAATTTCTGATATTGCTCCCTTGACAGTGTGAATCTTTCATTTGAATTAAAAGTCCCTTCTTCCTCACCTGAGTCTGTGTCCTCCCTGTCTTGCTTATGATTGACAGCATTGTTTGCCATGGATTGATTGTTTCTGTTGCTATTTCCACCTCTTCCATTCTTTTTGCCATAGCTAGGTGGATAGCCATGCTTTTTGAAGCAAATGTCCTCAGTATGACCTGTATTTCCACAATATGTGCAGGTTGCCTGGTTTCTGTTCCATCCCTTCTTGCCTGAGCCTCTCTGGTTGTTGTTTCTGTTGCTTCCATTTCCACTTGGCCTGGATTGATTGTTAGTGACAGATCCAGCAAATATCATTCCTTCCTGGTTGATCTCAGATTTGTTTGCATCAAGGCCAAACTGCCTCTCATGCTGAATAGACAGTGCAAAAGCCTGGTTGAGAGATGGAAATGGACTCATTAGCAGAACATGAGAGCATACACTGCTGTATTTCTCATTCAACCCTTGTAAAAAGGTCATCACTTGATCAGAATCTTGCTGGCTCCTTACAAGCTTCAAGGCATCACAGCTACAAGCAGGATTGCAACTGCATCTTGGTACTGGCCTCAGATTCAGCAACTCATCATACAAAATCTTCAGGTTTGTGTAGTAGTCTGTCACATTGCTTGTTCCCTGCTTAAAACTGTGTATCTCTCTCCTCAGCTCCAGGATCCTTAGAGAATCAGTCTGAGAGAACCTTTCCCTTAGATCTGCCCATATATCATAGGCTTTGCCAAACCACATGATGCTTTTGGCAATGGATGGAGATACAGCATGATGAATCCATGACATTACCATGTTGTTACACCTTTCCCATTGATTGTTCATTGGATCTCCGGCTGCCGGCGCCTGAATCGTGCCATCAACAAAGGCATACTTGTTCTTTGATAAAAGAGCAACCTTTACAATCCTGGACCATTGATGATAGTTTGAACCTGTGAGAGGTTGTGTGACTAGTGACAGAGCAGGAGTTTCATTTGCAGACAAATGATAAGGACTGGTGACAGCGATGGCATTATTATTTGCCATTAAAGCTGATATTTTTCAGAGTTTTAGAGCAGAATTTGCTCTGATACCATCATAAGAATGATGCAGAAAAGAGGAATGGAATAACTCTGATTCTCATTAATTGAAGAAGAAAACAAAGGAATGCTTAGATAGGCAGAGCCATTACAAGAAAACAAAATAGGAGATATAACAGAATAGCAAAATGACAAAGTTTGTTGAGGAATTTGTTGCTGAGCTGTGGCAAGGACAAACGGTAACTCTTGGTGGCTAAGGCAAGGATGAAGGAGAGAATCTGGTGAGGTAGAAGATGAATGAAACGGTGCGGATTGGTGAGGTGGGGGAATAAGTGAAACGGTGCGTGTTGGTGAGTTTCAGAGGAGACCAAAACGGTACGTTTTGGGTAAGTGAAATTAGGTCAACGACAGATTGGAAATTGGGGAAAAATTGGGGGTGACCGTTGTATCAGATTTTGACCGTTATTAATCCGTTAAATTTTATGAACTGTACCTATAGAGAGAAATCAAAACTTAACGAAGTGATATAAATGACGTGTCACATTTCGTTACAGAAGTCGAAATTGGTACTCTTTTTCAAACGTGAAACTTATATTGGTGCTATTTTATACATGGAGTTTATATTGATACATTCCAGGAAACGTTAGACATATTTTGGTAGCTTATCGTGGAATTTATTAGGGATAGTGTGAAAATAGTTAAAGTTGAGGGGCATGCGTGTAATTTACCCATAAAAGAAAGGTTGACTGAGTTCGATTCATAGGTGGGAAATGGAACACAGCAGCAGTTTTCCATTGACCATGCCTTCTTTCTTCCACCTAATATATCGTCTTCCTCCTTGTTTATCAACAAAAAGAAAAAATCCTTGAGCGAGCAGCCATGGAAGTTAACAGCGTACCATGGCTAAAGTTGTCTCTTCTTTTCACATGCTTACATCTTTCCCAAGGAGCTGATAGAATCACTGCAACTCAATCTCTGTCCGGTGATCAGACCATTATATCCAACGGAGGTGTCTTCAAATTAGGTTTCTTCAGGCCAGGTAATTCTTCAAATTACTATATAGGCATGTGGTATAATCGAGTGATTCAACAGACAGTAGTTTGGGTAGCAAATCGAGAAATACCTGTTTCCGATAGATTCTCGTCTGAATTGAGAATTTCAGATGGTAATTTAGTTGTTTTCAATGAATCGAAAATCCCAATTTGGTCAACAAATTTGAACTCTACTACTAATACTTCAGTAGAAGCAGTTCTTCATGACAATGGAAATCTTGTTTTGAATGGGTCGGGTGGATCCGACCCGCTATGGCAGAGTTTTGATCATCCGGCGGATACATGGCTTCCGGGAGCCAAAATTGGATTGAACAAAACTAGTAAGCAGAACACTCGTTTAATTTCATGGAAGAACAAGGATGATCCTGCACCGGGTCTTTTCTCGCTTGAATTAGACCCAAATGAAACTAGTCAATACTTCATTATCTGGAATGATTCTGAAACTTTTTGGACTAGTGGAACTTGGAATGGGCAAATCTTCAGCTTGGTGCCTGAAATGAGATTGAATTATATCTACAATTTCAGTTATATTAGCAATGAAAATGAAAACTATTTCACTTATGATCTGTATAATAGTTCAATTATATCTCGTTTTGTGATGGATGTTGGAGGCCAAATTCAGCAGATGTCTTGGCTGGAACCTGCGAATCAGTGGAGTTTGTTTTGGTCTCAACCAAGAGTTCAATGTCAGGTTTATGCTTATTGTGGTGCTTTTGGGACCTGCACAGAGAACTCTCAGCCTTTCTGCAATTGTTTCACTGGTTTCGATCCTCAATCTGACCAGGAATGGAGTTCGGGGGTCTATTCTGGGGGTTGCACCAGGCGAACCACTCTGCAGTGTGGCAATTCTAGCCGTGTTAATGCTAAAAAAGACAGATTTTGGCCCAACCCCAACACGGATTTGCCTGAAGATTCGGTTTCAATACCAGTTGGAAGTGTACAAGATTGTGAATCGAACTGTTTGAGTAACTGCTCTTGTTCTGCTTATGCTTATGACAATAACCAGTGTTTAATCTGGATTGGAGATCTCCTGGATAGTAAGGCTCAAGGTAGCAAAACTCTCTATGTTAAGCTTGCAGATTCGGAGTTTTCGAGTTCGAAAACTAACAAGGGAGTAGTAATCGGAGCGATGGTAGGTGCAGTAGTAGTTGGAATTCTTGTTGGAATTGTTATCTATGTGATTTTGAGGAGGAAGAGAACAACATTAAGTGGTAAGGCAGTTGAAGGTTCTTTGGTTGCTTTCAGTTACAGAGATTTACAGAATGCAACGAAGGGTTTCTCACAAAAACTCGGAGGTGGAGGGTTCGGTTATGTTTACAAAGGGGTATTGCCCGATACTAGTGTCATTGCTGTGAAGAAGCTCGAGAGTATTAATCAAGGAGAGAAGCAGTTTCGCACTGAAGTGAGCACCATCGGAACAATCCAACATGTCAATCTCGTTCGCCTTCGCGGATTCTGCTCTGAGGGTACTAAAAGGCTTCTTGTGTATGACTACATGCCGAATGGTTCCCTTGAGTTCCATTTATTCAGTGATAAGGAATCCATAGTCTTGGACTGGAAAACAAGGTACAATATTGCTTTAGGTACAGCTAGAGGTTTAACTTATCTCCATGAGAAATGCAGGGATTGCATCATACACTGTGACATAAAACCAGAAAACATCCTCTTAGATGCTGAATTTTGCCCCAAAGTGGCAGATTTCGGGTTGGCAAAGCTGGTAGGGCGAGATTTCAGCAGAGTCTTAACAACCATGAGAGGGACAAGAGGGTATCTGGCACCAGAGTGGATTTCGGGAGTCGCTATAACAGCCAAAGCAGATGTATACAGCTACGGCATGATGCTTTTTGAAATTGTATCAGGAAGGAGGAATTCTGACCATTCTAAGGATGCGGTCATAAAGTACTTCCCGAGTTGGGTTGCGAAGCAAGTCATTGAAGGACGAGATATAGTTAGCTTGTTGGACGAGAGATTGAATGGAGAAGGTGACGTTGAGGAGGTAACAAGAGTATGCAAAGTAGCTTGCTGGTGCATCCAAGACGACGAAACTCAAAGGCCGACAATGGGGCAGGTTGTTCAAATACTTGAACGAGTTATAAATGTGAACCTTCCTCCAATTCCAAGATCTCTCCAAGTATTTGTTGATAACCCAAACCAGGAAAACATTGTGTTTTTCACCGAGTCATCCTCGAGCCAGAGTTCTCTGTCGAATACGCGAAGCAACACTTCTACTGCTTCCACACAGACCAACACGAACACATCATCTACCACTTCTGAATTGCAAGTTGTCAACGAGAATGACCAACATTGATCTTAATTCCAACACCTCATACTCAGTAATGTTTGTTTTCTGTACATATATTTATATGTAGCACAAGTCTAGAGTAATTGTAATAAATGAGTTTTTTTTTTTTTTTCTGTTGAAACCATGGTGGATTTATGGGATTAATTGTAGCAATGTATTAAATCATATAAATAAATTGGGGATTAGTTAGCAAAGATGGAATATGCAGAGGCTTTACAATATGCATCAGTGTTTTGTTGTTTTACTCACTTCTGACATTATCTTCTACTCTCAGGAAACCGATTCTACTTAAAGGGTGCCTGATGAATCTCAAAACCGATTAATCAGATCCACATATTTTTCAATTAATCTTGTGTAGGAACATGACATAACAATGGGTGGTTTACTTTGAGCAGGAAGTGTGCCAGCTCCTTAGGCATCAGCTGAGGCTTGGGTGATAGTTTCCAGAAAATATAATGCAACATTTTTGGGTAAATAATTATAAGATCTCTATATTTTTACCTAATACACTAGTCAGTCCCTCTGTTTTTATAAATACGCCAACTCCTTAGTCCTCATGTTTGAGTCAATGGTCAAACTATACTAAAAAAATTTTAAAATACCAAAATTACCCTTTAATCTATGTTTTAATAATAAACATATTATATTTTTCTTATTTTATGTTTTTTTTCTCTTTTTTCTATATAATCATAATCTCTCCTATATTAATTTATTAAATTTTATATAATTATAGAACTTTAATTTAGTAACATAAAATTTATTGACTAAAAAAATAAATGGAAAATATTTCAAAAATTATTAAAATAGAAGTAAATCTATACAAAATTATAAAGAATAATCTTTATTTATTTCTAATAAATTTTATGAATCAACAAATAGAATCTGATTTTTTTAAGTCATCGAAAATTCATAATACTATTAATGTTAGTATTAAAATATTATATTAAAAAATAAAAAAATTAAGAGAATAAATAATATTTATTTTTTATGATTAGTATACACAAGTACATATCAATTTTGGTGTATATATTTCAAAAATATCATTAAAACTATTTAGATTAAATTTAAAACTAAAAGATAAGTTTTTTTTATGTATATAACTAGGACCAATTTTGTATTTTCATCTAAAAAATAAATGAAAGGACTAAAGAATTGATTAAAACAAAACTTAAGGACCTTATAATAATATGATGGACTTAGTAGTTTGTTATGTAAAAATATGAGGACTTTATAATTATTTACCCAACATTTTTTGATGATGTTACCTTTTTGGTAATATTCTGGTTGCCTTACTGGTAATTGCAACGATTCTAATGCAACGAGCAAAAATTGTTACCGATTTTTGAAAGGCCAAAATATTTTAAGCTAAGCCAGTACATGAAAATATTTGTTAGCAATCAGTATTACTTCCGACAGATTTCAAACAAATATTTGTTGTGTGATTCTAAATTTATTTGGATCATAACATACATAAAAAACAAATACAAGAGTATAATAAAGGCTTAGATTTAATAAGATCCCTTTAATATTATATATTTAAGGTGCCGTTTGGTTCACGGAATAGAATGGAATGGAATAGAATGATTTTTTCAAAGGAATAGAATAGCAAAGAATGGAATAGAAATTCTTAGGAATTACTATTCCTATGTTTGGTCGGTGGAATAAGGTAGAATGGAATAGATAATTTTTTTATTAAAAAGACAATATTATCCTCAAATGTAATTTCTTATTTCTTTTAAAATTTTAATTTTTTACTATAAATTGTTCAAATATTTAATATATATTATTTTAAAAAATATATAAAAAATAGAAAAATGGGAAACACGAAAGACGAAAAAAACACGAAAAATACATTAAAAACGAAAAAACAATAAGAACATGAAAACGGAAAAATTGTAAAAACGCGAAAAAAGAGAGGTAAAAAAACAAAATGTAAAAGCGCAAAAAAAAAACATTAAAACACAAAAACAAAAGAAAAAAATGAGATAAAAGTGGAAAAGGGTGAAAACGCGAAAACATATAAACGTGTTAACAAAAAAAAACACACACACGCAAAATATGAAAAAACACAAAAAATGTGCAAACCGTAAAAAACACAAAAACATGAAAAAAGTGGAAAACACGAAAATGTGAAAAAAAAATGAAAAACGTGAAAAAATCGAAAAACACGAAAACATGAAAAAGTGTTAAAAACACGAAAAATGCGTTTATAACGTTTTTTTTTATTTTTTTTCGTGTTTCCCAAGTTTTCTTGTTTTTTCCGTTTGTTCACGTTTTCGTATTTTTCACGTTTTGTCATGTTATTGTGTTTTATTTTGCATTTTTTCGATTTTTCACGTTTTAGTTTTTCGGTTTTTCCCCTTTTTGTTTTTTTTCCCGTTTTTGTATTTTTCGTATTTTGTTATTTTTTCATGTTATTCACGTTTTTCCATGTTTTTCGTATTTTTTCATATTTTTGTGTTTTGTTTGCGTTTTTCGCATTTTCATGTTTTTACATATTGTCACGTTTTTGTGTTTTAGCATTTTTCGTATTTTTTCGCATTTTCGTGTTTTTATTTTTCACGTTTTTTAATATTTCGTGTTTTGTCACTTTTTCGCGCAATTCCTATTTTGTGTTTTTCGTGTGTTTGCTTTTTTTTTGCGTCTTCGTGTTTTTCGCATTTGTTCACGTTTTCATGTTTTTCGCGTTTTTTATTTTTTGCATATTCTCGTGTTTGTAACATTTTCACATTTTTCGTGTTTCATATTTTTCGTACTTTTACATTTTTTAACGTTTTCGTCATTTTTCCATTTTTCACGTTTTATATGATATAAATTATAGATTGACCAAAATTTATAAGATTTGAGAAAGTGATTAGAGAGAAGATTGAGAATTTAATGGAGGATAATTTTGCAAATTACAAAAATATAATATTAGGAATAGACTATTCCTAACCTAAATTGAAGAATAGCTATTCCATGAAATCAATGAATATGGATTCCATGGAATAGCTATTCCATAAAAAAAAGTCAACCAAAGGTGGGAATAGCTATTCTTTAGGAATAGGCTATTCTATTCCCCCTCTATTCCGCGAACCAAACGAGCCCTAAGAGTTAGAAATTCAACAAGATCCCTTAGCATTTTTACAATCTGCTAATAACGGAACAACAATCGGAACATCTAAAAATAAGATGCAGGACAACTAAGCTAAGCTATCAATTTATAAGAATTAACAAGCTAAGCTATCAATTTATAAATAGATGCTCAATAAAAATATGTTCTCAGTATAAGTCACATCCAGTCAAGAATGATGCAGTTCTCAGCAAAATTCACATCAAGTAAATATTATTAAGCTTACATGAACTTGGACCCCGTAGAAGCATGAAGCTTTCTTTAAGGTTTCTATGAAGAATTAGGACTAACTACAATATCCTTGTTAAAAAATAAAATAAAATTAATTTAGAAATTACAAAAATATAAATAAAACAACTATTAATGAAGTCCATGATATGAGCAGAAAAAATTAAAGACTACCCATATTTTGGGTACAAAAGTCTTTGTTTTTTTTGTTAAGTCAATGTATGGTTGTTTTTTTTTTTTTTGTTTTTTCTTAATCAATTTCGGATGAAACTCTTATATATAGAGAGTATCAAATGTTATGTATTGGGTGAATGAGTGAAGAGAAGCAATAAAGAGTTTATTTATTTTCCATTTTTTGTTCTTTTTACCTTTAGAAAACTATTAGCCTTGAAAATTACACACCAAGTCCATTCTAAATTACAACTTTGGTTCCTTAAATTCTTAACAAAGTGGTATCAGAGCCACGTTACGAGAGTCAGTCTTCCACAAAACAAACCCTACAAAAATGTCAGACGGTCTCAAACTTCATTATCAATACCCTCAGCTCACCAAAACCAATTATTCAAGTTGGTGTATTCGAATGAAGGCGTTACTCGGATGTCAAGATGTCTTGGATATAGTCGAAAGAGGCTACGTAGTCCCAGGTAATGAGGCAGCGTTGACACAGGCAGAAAAAGATACTCTGCAGAAAAATCGCAAAAGCGATCAAAAGGCGCTTACTCTCATCCATCAAGGTTTGGATGAATTAATGTTCGAGAAAGTAGCCGAAGCTACCACCGCCAAACAAGCGTGGGAAATCCTACGAGTTTCTCTTCAAGGGGAGGAGAAAGTTAAAAAAGTTTGTTTGCAGATGCTGAGAGGAGAATTTGATATGATGAGGATGAAAGAGACGGAAGCCATTAGTGATTACTCATCCCGAGTAAAATCCGTCGTAAATTAGATGCGGCAGTATGGAGAAAAAATTGAAGAGTCCAGAATTGTTGAAAAAATTCTGCGATCACTACTACCAAAATTTGATTACGTAGTGGTAGCTATGGAGGAGTCCAGGGACATCAGCGAAATGTCCGTTGATGAAGTTGTAGGGTCACTACAAGCACGAGAGGAGCGGTTTGAGAAACGAAGAGAAGATTCCACAGAACAAGTCTTAGCAACAAAGGCTGTGTTTAAAAATGGCGAAAGTAGTCAGTCCGGCAGAGGACGGGAAAGAGGTCGAGGAGGAAATGGTATAGGACGAGGACGTGGCAGAAATCAAGGCAGAAATGAAAACGGCAACAACAACAATGACAGAAGCACTCAATTCACCAGAGGCAGAGGAAGAGGCCGAGGACGCGGTCAAGGAAGAGGAAACTGGAGGCCGAATGAAGGACGTGACAAGTCCAATATTCAGTGTTATAATTGCTCCAAGTATGGTCACTACGCGGTATAATGTTGGAGTCTGCCTAAGGAGGTAGAAGAGACTGCCAATAATATTCAAGATGAGGAAGTAACTGGCACTGTGTTACTTACCTACGAAGGTGAAGAAAATCGTGAAAATAATATATGGTATCTTGACAATGCGGCAAGCAACCATATGTGTGGTGACAAGAAGATGTTTGTGGAGCTCTATGAATTTGTTCGCGGTAATGTTGTATTTGGATATTCCTCTAAGGTTCCTATTACAGGCAAAGGAACAATTCATATTCGGCTCAAAAACGGCGCTCACCAGTTTATTGATAATGTTTATTATGTTCCTAGCATGAAAAGCAATATTTTGAGTTTGGGACAGTTACTGGAGAAAAATTATGAAGTTCACATGGTGGACCGGAAACTACTCCTGTTGAATGAGAAAAATGAGCTGATTGCACGAGTACCCATGGCGAGAAACAGAATGTTCACAATTAACATTCAGACAGACGTGGCCAAATGTTTGAAAGCTTGTGTGCAAAGTCCCCCCTGGCTTTGGCATTTACGGTACGGACATCTCAATTTTAGAGGACTGAAGCAGATGGTAAACGGATTGCCTCACATTGACCAGCCTCATCAACTGTGTCAAGGATGTCTTGTTGGGAAACAATTCAGAACCAGTTTTCCAAAGGAGTCCATGTCAAGAGCAAAGGCACCACTTGAGCTAGTTCACACAAACGTGTGTGGACCGATCACTCCATAGTCTCTTGGTAAAAATAAATATTTTCTACTTTTCATTGATGATTATAGTAGAAAAACTTGGGTGTATTTTTTGAAGGAAAAAACAGAAGTATTTGAGACATTTAAAAAATTCAAAGTCCAAGTGGAGAAAGAAAGTGGTCATTTTATTAAGGCACTCAGATCAGACAGAGGCGGTGAATACATGTCCATCTCTTTCAAGCAATTTTGTGAACAGCATGGAATCCGTCATTTCCTTTCAGTCCCCAGATCACCTCAGCAAAATGGCGTAGTAGAAAGAAAGAACAGAACGGTGCTCAATATGGTGAGGAGCATGTTAAAAAGAAAAAATTTACCGAAGGAGTTATGGGCCGAAGCAGTAGACTGTGCTGTCTACCTGTTGAACAGATCGCCAACTGTCAGGTTTGGGATCAAACTCCACAAGAAGCATGGAGCGGAATAAAACCCAGTATTTCTCATTTGCGTGTTTTTGGCAGTGTTGCTCATGTCCATGTACCGGATGAAGAACACAAGAAGCTAGATGATAAAAGCAAGAAATATTTGTTTGTGGGTTATTCAGAACATTCCAAAGGGTACAAAATGTTTGATCCTCAGACTCAGAAAATCGTCGTCAGTAGAGATGTCACCATTGATGAAGAAGCAGTTTGGGATTGGACAGGTGAAAAAGAAAACAGCTACAGTTTTTCTTTCATGGATGAAGACAATGATCAGGAAGAACCAGCCACAGTCGCAGCCACAACACCAACAACCAGTTCGACATCAGCAAGCTCATCCAGTTCGAGTTCATCCTCGAATGATGGAGACAGTTCAGATGAACATCCGCCCGGAAAGCCAAAAAAATTCATACCTATTAAAGATCTCTATGATGTAACAAGAAATCTCGATGATGAATTAACTTTTTATTGTCATTTTGTTAATGATGAACCAACAGATCCAGAAGAAGCAATGAAGGATGAAAAATGGAGACAAGCCATGAAAGAGGAGATTCATTCGATCGAGAAAAATAAAACATGGGAGCTGACATCACTTTCGGCCGGTCAAAAACCCATTGGAGTTAAATGGGTGTTTAAAGCAAAGAAAGATGCAAACGGTGAAATTGTTCAGTATAAAGCAAGATTGGTGGCGAAAGGGTTCAGTCAACGACCCGGGATTGACTACAATGAAGTTTTTGCTCCTGTTGCCAGAATGGAGAGTATCAGACTGGTAATTTCTGTAGCTGCTCAACACGGGTGGAGAATTCATCAAATGGACGTGAAATCCGCATTTCTCAACAGATATCCGGAAGAGGAAATTTATATCCAGCAACCACTTGGGTATGTTGTGAAAGATCAAGAAAATAAAGTGCTAAAATTAAAAAAGGCACTTTACGGTCTCAAGCAAGCACCACGAGCCTGGAACAGTCGCATTGACAAATATTTTCAAGAAAATGGTTTTGTCAAATGCCCACATGAATATGCCCTGTATGCAAAGGTGAAAAATGGAGATATGTTACTTGTTTGTTTGTATGTGGATGATCTCATTTTTACAGGGAACAATCCTAAGATGTTTGAGGAGTTCAAGAAGACAATGGCTCGTGAGTTCGAGATGACTGACATTGGTCTAATGTCATATTATCTTGGCATTGAAGTGAAGCAGAATGACGACAGAATTTTTATTTCACAAAGTGTTTTTGCGAAGGAGATCTTAAAGAAGTTCAAGATGAAAAATTGTAATTCCGTCAGCACGCCAGTCGAATGTGGAATCAAGTTGACTAAAGATGAAGGTGGAGACAAAGTCAATCCGACATTATTCCGAAGCTTGGTCGGAAGTCTCAGATATTTGACGTGTACGAGACCGGACATTCTCTATGGAGTTGGCTTAGTAAGTCGATACATGGAAGCCCCGACGGTGTCACATTGGAATGCAGCAAAAAGAATTCTCCGTTACGTGAAAGGTACAATTAATTTGGGATTATTTTATTCAAAAACTGACGATTTCAAATTAGTTGGATACTGTGACAGTGATTGGGCTGGTGACAAGGATGACCGAAAAAGTACAACTGATTTTGTATTTACTTGGAGTTCAAAGAAGCAGGCAATTGTGACGCTGTCAACCTGTGAAGCTGAATATATTGCTGCAACCTCATGTGTTTGTCATGCAATTTGGCTCCGAAAATTGCTAAAAGAATTTCTGATGAGTCAAAATGATCCAACAGAGATTTTTATCGATAACAAGTCTGCACTGGCATTAGCGAAAAATCTAGTGTTTCATGATCGAAGTAAGCACATTGATACGAGGTATCATTTTATTCGGGAGTGCATTGAGCAAAAGGAGGTGAAGTTGAAATACGTGAAAACTCAAGATCAAATTGCAGACATTTTTACAAAGCCGTTGAAGTATGATGTATTCGGTCATTTGAGAGCTCAACTGGGAGTCACAGAAAATTAAGTTTAAAATGGCATGTTAAAAAATAAAATAAACTTAATTTAGAAATTACAAAAATATAAATAAAACAACTATTAATGAAGTCCATGATATGAGCAGAAAAAATTAAAGACTACCCATATTTTGGGTACAAAAGTCTTTGTTTTTTTTTTGTTAAGTCAATGCATGGTTGTTTTTTGTTTTTTCTTAATCAATTTCGGATGAAACTCTTATATATAGAGAATATCAAATGTTATGTATTGATTGAATGAGTGGAGAGAAGCAATAAAGAGTTTATTTATTTTCCATTTTTTGTTCTTTTTACCTTTAGAAAACTATTAGCATTAAAAATTACACACCAAATCCATTCTAAATTACAACTTTGGTTCCTTAAATTCTTAACAATCCTCTCGTTAGCATAATTGTTAAAGGTGAGTCTTAGTCAAGGTTCAGGGTCTTGAGCCTTGAACCTCAGTCAAGGCTGAGGGTCTTGAGCCTTGTTAGAAAATTAACTGTGTAGTCAAATTAATGCATAAGAAATATATATTATAAAAAATAAGGGTAAATAAGTATAAGCTCTCCGTGTTTTTACCTAACACACTATTTAGTCCTTGTGTTTTTAAAAATAATTATATAGTTTTCAGTTTTTGTTTTTGTTAACTCCTCAGTACTTATGCTTGGATCAATGGTCAAGCTATATTAAATCAATTTTAAAATACCAAAATTACCCTTTACTATATGTTTTAACAATAAAACATCTGTTTTTCCTATTTTATATTTTTTTCTCTTTTTTTCCGACATAATCACAATCTCTCCAATATAAAGTAATTGATTTATTAATTTTTATATAATTATAGAACTTTAATTTAATAATGTAAAATTTATTGACTAAAAAACTGAATGAAAAATATTTCAAAAATTATTAACATAGGAGTAAGATTATCATTGTAAAATGTTTTTACAATTCTAATAAAATTTACCAAATGAAAAAAAATACGATTTTTAAAAAATTTATAATAATATTTAATGTTAGTTTAAAGATATTATATTAAAAAATAACGAAAAAAATAATTACAATTTAAAACAATTCATAGTACATTTTTTAAGTATATTAATTTCAATGTATAGGTAGTTCAAAACCTTCATTAAAATTAATTAGATTAAATTTGAAACTAAAAGATAATTTTTTTTATGTATATAACTAGGGGTAATTTTGGAATTTCATTTACAAAAACAAATGGAATGACTAAAGAATTGATTAAGATAAAACTTAAGGACCTTATAATAATATGATAGACTTACTAGCGTGTTAAGTAAAAATATAAGGACCTTATAATTATTTACCCAAAAAATTAATAAGAAAAATGTGATTCAGTGGTTGTAGAGCTTAACCATTGGAGAAAGTTAGTATTAGGGGTGCACATGGTAGGTTAACCAGTCTATTAACAAAAACCATTAACCAAACAATTAAATTTGGTTAACCATATTTCGGTTACCCTATTAATTCGGTCGGTTAACCTATATTTCGGTCGGTTAACCATTAGTGACTTTTCGTAGTAAATATCACTTTAAATATATAATTATTCACTTAAAAATAAATATATAATTATTTAAATATTAAATAAAAATATTGAACTTCAAATTTAATTAACAAAATCCCCAAAACAAATAATTTTTAAGTTATTTTAATATTTTTAACTTAAAAATTTAATATAAATATGTATTTTTATATATTAATATTAAATTTTTACATATATTTATATTAGTTTTATGTGTATCAATATATCATCGGTTTATTTTTCAGTTTCGGTTAACCATCGAATTTTTAAATGAAAAACCGTATACTAGTCCATCGTTTACGGTTAACCTATTTTTTGGTTCAGTTTTGATTTGGGAAATTGGTTTTTCGATTTTCCGATTAGTTATGTGCAACCCTAGTTTGCAGGGTCGGCTCCAGTATTTTAGAGGTCCTAGATATGGCCGGTCCTGACATTTTTATTGGGCCTTAGTCGAAAAAAAGAGATAAAGAAAGTCTTAATAAAATAAAATTGTACTTAAAAGTTTATAATAGAAATTTGGGCCTATTTTAGACCTAAAATATGATATTATTTGGTCATTTTCTAGGTATGGATGAGTGTTATAACGACATTTGGACCTATTTTGGGTCAGACCCTAGGCGGTTGCACTCCTGACCTATGCTCAGAGTCGGTCCATAAACATTTGGGCCTTCTTATGAATTATTGTCCTACTAGATTATAATTTTCATTTTGAATTTGTAGCATAAATTTTTTTATCAGGACAGGTTATTATGAAATTAACTCAATATGTTATGTTACAAGAAACAATCATTTTTATTAAATCACGTCATAAAATTCAAATATCGAGCCCAATCTATATAAGCCCACAAAAAATACATATATTATTTTTAAGAATAAGAAATGGTTTCCGGTGGTACATAACGTTTTGCGCTGGTCCACAAATATTCGGGCCTTATTATAAATTGCTGTCCTACTCGATTATAATTTTCATTTTGATTTTGTAAAAATACTCATCATAAAAAATTTGATCGATGCATGTTATGTAATTAATTCAATAGCACGAGTAAATTAATGAAAATTAATTGTGTCCTAAAATATATTGTAACAAGTAAATCAATATATATTAGTGATTTTAGTTTGAATATGTATATTATAAAAAAGTAATTATTAAAATTATACAATAATAATAATCATAATAATAAAAATAAAAACAAAACTATTTTAAAAAAAAAATAAAAACAAAACATATATAAAAAATAAAGGGGAACAAACTTTATATAATAATAAGAAGAAAATGAGGAATAAAAGAAAATGAGAACCAAAAGATACAATTCCAAAAATTGAATTATGTCCTGAAATATATTGTAACAAGTAAATCAATATATATATATATATCATTTTAGATTGAATATATAACATGTTGGTTGAAGGAAAAAATTAAGATTAAAAATAATAATTATTAAAATTATATAATAATAAAAATAAAAATAAAAACAAAACATATATGAAAAATAAAGAAAAAAAGAACTTTATATAGTAATAAAAAAATTGGGAATAAAAGAAAGTGAGAACTAAAATATACAATTCCAAAGATCGAACTCCCACCCTCACAAAAACTCCATTATGCATTTACCATTTAACCTAGTATTATATTTTGTTATAAATCCAAGTCTACATACTTTTTAACCCTTAGAGCCGACCCTGATTAAATGGTCTTACAATGGTGATGTGTCGCTAATGTGACATGTCTATTGAGGAGTTATGTACTATAAGATTGAAGATGCTCTCATTAAACTTAGCTAAAGGTGTGTTGCACGCACTTTGAAATATCATTATATAAATCACAAAATAGATTAAAACATATAAAAAGGAAATTCTCAGTTGCTCAACTACAAAACAAGGCTCTCTATTATATTAGAAACACGTACTCTCATCTTCGTCCTTTCACTTTTTCAAGGCTCGTATTATACATTTTTCACACAAATCTTACTTCTTTGCAACCAAGTTTGTTGATTACTACATTTTAAGCAAATCGAAGAGACTACCGAACATTTTAAGCAATTAAGGTGGTTCTCAAGATATTTGAAAGTTCATACGATCAATCAAGTTTTTTTAAACAAATTCAGAGAACAAATAATCTATTTACCCTTTTTTTTTTTTTTTCCTTATAAGTAGAACCATCAAAGGGAAAAGGAGAAAAGAAAAAAAAAGACTAGATTAACACCATGCAAAAGAAGACCAACATCGAACAAGTCATTCCTATTTTAACTATTTATTTTAGTGGTGCCAATTTTTGACTTGATAATATATAATATATAAAGATAACTCAAATACAATTATAGTTTTTATCGTATTTAAACATATCATATATAAGTATATAGTTTTTATTGTATTTTTTTTTTTTTTAGGGAAAAAATCATAGTTTTTATTGTATTTAAACATATCATATATATATATATATATATATAACATATAAATGACATACGCAATTATGATCGAATTACTACCCCTAAATTCCATCATTTTCTACATCACAAATTAATAAAAAAAATTAAACTTCATAAATAAATAAAAATTAAAAAGAAACTACTCCGTAATGTAAGGAGAAGTAACACTAATAATAGAAACCGTTGCATCTTACAAAAGAATAAGTAACCAGAAATATATACGGATCAAAGAATCAAACTAAAAATAACCACAAATTTCTCACAAATCTGTGTATAAAAAGAAAGACAAAGCAAAACAAAATTCATAATCCCAACTAAATAACTTACATCTAGCAAGCCTCGATACCTAATCGAGGCTTAATTATTATTATCATTACTAGCTAGATTGTAGCCTCGTATCGGTTAATATTATTATTTCTAATTTACTAATTAGAAAAAATAAATAAAAGTTAGATTCAAGGGCAATGATCTGTTCAAAGAAAATTGTGGCATGTTTCATTTTATTCTTATGCTTATCAACACTTGTTTCCTGTGAAAAGAAGAACAAGAAAAAGCATCAAAAGAATCCAAAGAATCCAAAGAAACCCAAAGGAAAACCCGCACCCCAACCCCGTCTTCTACCTGCACCAGTTGTTCCAGGCGGTCCTGAGAAAGTATTCAATGTGCTCGATTTCGGTGTAAAAGCCGGTCCAAAGACCGATAATGCATTGGTAAGTATGTAAGATTTAGGGTGTGTTAGGAAAAATATGGATTTGGAGAAATGTATGCGGAATGATTTTGTTGTATGAAGTATTTCTAATATGGTCTCGGACTATTAAGATGTTGCCATGTCAGCATCTGTATCGATGTGGCAGCATCTGAGCGGTCACATGCCACTACATATGGTCTGGGACCACCAAACCTCTTCCTAGGCAGAGGGCTTCTGGACCCGTGTGGTTCACATGCTCTTTGTTGTTGATTTTTGCCGTTGGAAAAAACTAATTTTTCAAATAGTTTTTTAGCTATAAAAGGCGAACAGAGTTGTCTAACCAAAAAAGTAACCAAACACCCTCTAGAATCACTTTTTCCTTAGTGGATGCGGGTGGTCGGGGTATAATTGACCGTTTCCACCCCTCCTTCGGCTACGAACTCCACAATATTTTCTATTGTATTGTAATTAAAGTAGTTGTGAATTTTTTTTTTCAGAATTTCATCAAGGCATGGAGGGCAGCATGCGATTTCAATGGAAAGGCAAGGCTAGTATTTCCAAAGGGTGAATTCCATGCCACTGAAACGGTATTTCAAGGACCGTGCAAAGCTCCGATTGCAGTGGAAATTCAAGGAATTATTAAGGCGGGATCCGATATCAGTAGCTACAGTGAAGATTTTTGGCTTTCATTTGAGAAAATTGTTGGTTTGAATGTTTTTGGAACCGGAACTATCGATGGTCAAGGCCCTAATGTTTGGAAATATAAGGAAAAAGGAGGTTCAATGTTCCCAATTGTAAGTAATAATATAACATGTACATTTTACACATTGCACTAAGCCAATAGTAAAAGGCCACTTTTACTGACAGAGCTCGAGAAAAGGGTCTGTCGGTGTAACCCGAGACCCTATTCCTGAGCAGAGTGGGTAGTCTGGAACTATGCCTCCCAGGGTGGATTCTGGTATCCAATGGTGGAGCCCCAACCAAATACTCGAAAGTGTCAATGGTCGAAAATTTATCAAAAGTTTAGCGATGAATATGTTCGTCGTTGATTCTACGAATGGTTTCAATTATGAATATATCATTAACGACAAAATAGTTACGACGAAACTGTTCATCGGTAATTATAATTCTTTATTCATTTTCTTTCCGGAGCGAGGGGATTGACGGACCCTCCATGACCCCCCTGCTCCTTGAGCCCGACCCATTGCACTCAACCAATTAAAAGAATATACACACCAATTATCGGGAGATTACTTGTGTAAACAAATCAAATTTCTACTAAATTAGTAGTTATTCTTTCTAGCGATGGAGGGACAGGGGGTCACGGAAAGTCCATTGACCTCCGACACAGGGAGAAGCATAAAAGTTAGAATTACTGACAGAAATATCCGATTTTCAACGTACAAATTCTGTCAGTAAATTCAATATGTTTAGAATTTGCAGCGGATTTAGCATCAGTGACGAAATATTTGACAAATATCCGTTTTTGTTGTCTAGTCCCAAAAAAAATGTATGCAATTTCTAAGACTAACATATTTTTGTTGTGTTGGTGCAGAGTCTTAAATTCATAGGTTGTCAAAGAATACATATCAGTGGTCTAACTTCGATTAATCCTATGGGATTTCACGTCAGCATTGTTAACTGTGTCGATGCTACTGCTACAAATATGCACTTAATAGCCCCTGAAGACAGTCCAAATACCGACGGATTCCATATCAGTCAATCTACTAACGTCAAAGTTTTCGATAGTGTCGTTGCTACAGGTGATGACTGTGTTGGTGTCATCCATGGAAGTTCAGATGTTGTTGTTAGAAAAATAGTGTGTGGTCCTGGTCACGGACTCAGGTATATATATATATTCAAACCTCTTGTTCTCTCTTTGGATTTTTTGGTTGTGTGTAGTTTAATTAAGTTGTTGTCGTTGTGAAAAACAGTATCGGAAGTCTTGGAAAGTATGACGACGAGAAGCTGTTGCAAAATGTTCTGATAGAAGATTGCACAATGAAGGATACAGATAATGGAGCTCGTATTAAGACTTATGCAGGGTCACTTCCAAGTGTTGCACAGAACATAACTTTCAGAAACATCAAAATGACCAATGTTTCAAATCCAATTCTCATCGATCAAACCTACGGGAAGAAATCAGGATCGGTTAGTCTTTGTTTTCCACACATTAAATTTTCGCTTAGAGTTAATGTTCATCATATCAGTGACTGACCAAATGAATTTTAATCAATGACTCGCTATTAGATTCGAATCCTAGAGTGGAGAAAGTTATAATTATTTAATTACTTAATTTCTCCACCTTATGATACTAATCTAATAGTGACGACTCAATTAGATAATAAATGTTGAGTCCTAAATATAATAGATAATGTTCTCGGATTCCATGACATGGTATGGTCCAAATAATAATATAAATCTAATCTTGGACCTTAGCTTCACTTTAAACTTTTAGCTGAATTGGTTTATTGACATTGTAACATAACCTCTTAGACAAGTGGCCGATGGTTCAAACCATATGGAATTTCAACACACGATAAGATAAACATGTGTCATACTGTTTAAAGCCGAAGGGACATTCAAGTTTAAGGTGCATTATCTAGAGATAATAATTAAAAAAAAAAAGGACTATTATTTGGTCTTAGCTATTAGTTTAACTTTTCAAATTAATCTGTTACTAGACAGGCATTAAAGCCACTCTAACCTAAAGGTCAAAGGTTCGGATTCTAAATAACACAATTTATTATTAAAATTTCAAATAAGTTTGTGTCATACACGTTGTAAGTCCAAGATGTTTCATAGATTATAATAAAAGGTATTACTCTGTCTTAACTATGGGTTTAAGCTTTTTGGTTCAACCGTTCTTTAACATGATATCAGAGCTTTTTAGTCGAATCTTGGCAACTCTCGTGCATGAGTGTTGGTTGAAAAGACATTTGCATACAAAATTGTATCAAACTTACTATAAATACTATTATTTTCCGATTGAGTCTTACCTGTCAGCTTAATTTGGGGTTTTTCGTGATGCAGCCATCAAAGGTACAAATCAGCAATGCGCAATTCATAAACATACAAGGAACAACAAGAACTGAAACAGGAGTAGATATACAATGCAGCAAGGCGGTTCCATGTAAAGGAGTTAGATTATCACAAATCAATTTGAAGTACATTGGGATAAAGCCATTACCTTTCACTTCTATTTGTACTAATGTTAAGATTGCATATGATGGACCTCAATTTCCAGCACCATGCCGTTAAATAAACCTTCTTTTATAGTTACTTTCCTTCATACCCATATTGTCAATTATTATAACTAATTCATTAATGCAATTCTAGTAAAGGAAAAATCTGATACTCTTACTAATTTTAGTTTCTTTTAATAATTTATATATATATGCCATGTCTACTAAATCCTACAATAAGTGTCCAACCAATCTTGTGAACTGTTCTGGTTCCTTATAAGCATCTGGAACAACATCAAATCGTATGCTTCAAGGAAAAACATTAAATGAACTATAGTAAAACCTTCATAAATTAATACTCAGATAATTTTTTTTTTTTTGATAAACCGAAAACTTGTATTACTAAGAAATAAACATACCATCATTCTGAATACAAGAAGAAACAAAAGAAGGATAATCTTCTATAAGAATTTCCATATGAGAGAAAGTCCGTGCCCAAACAGCTAAATTATGAGCGACAACATTCGCTTGACGCTTCTCATATACGAACTCGATTGAGGAAAATGCACGAGCAACTTCTATAATATCCCCTAGGATTAGACCCAGCGAATTTGGCAAAATTTGAGCTCCTTTAATTAAATTGATAGCTGAACCTGAGTCCCAAGCAACCAAAATGGTTTGATACCCGCAATCCCGAACCACGCGTAAAGACAAGAGAATTGCTATTAATTCCGCGTGTAATGCAGAAATAGTAGAGCCAATTGGACCTCCACCACACATTGAAACCAAACCATTGCAATCCCGAACCACCATTCCAAAAGAACCCTGCGACGATCTGATCAGATAAATTAATAACCTCTTTAAAATAAAATTTCTTCTGGTCCAGACTTGGGCCAGATCACTAATTTTATATTAGATAAATTAATATTTTTATAAATTAATAAAATTTCGTGGTCACAGCGTTATTAATTTATAAAAGTTTTACTATATAGTTAAATCGTCCAATCCTATATCTTTAACCAAATCTCTTATGCATTTGGACTAAGAAATTAAAAAACCTCAATATGACCTTGCAAATTCAACGGGCAGGAAAAACTTGGCTTCTCCCATAACACTTTCTTTATTATTACATCATATACATATATAATCAAGGCAAGAAAATATGTTAACTTTGTATTCTGATTTGGAACAGATAGTAGTCATGAATTGATTTAACAAAACCAATTTGAATTCACTTCTCTGTAAAGGTTTTATTCCACTATTTTTCTACTTGCTTTAATCCATATAAGGATTTGGTCAATTTGCAAACGGATGATGTTTTTCCTTAGAATACCCTTCAAGAGAAGCCATATATAAATCTTCATCTATTGTTCTATGCAAATAGATATTAGGAAAGTTATCAATAACTAATTATTTTTAAGAAGGTTAAAAGATAGTGGTTACCTTTTGCTTTATGACATTTCTATAGAAATAAAAATGAACTTATTTAATATAATACAAATAAAAATTATTCATTTGATTAAAACCAAAATATGATTATCATTTGTTGTGATGTTTATTTAAAAAACCCTTGTTTGATTAATAATAAAGTTCATGTCACAAAGTCCAATTGGACCCTTAAACTATACATAAAAAATCAATTGGGTATCCGTTCTCTTAAAATCAACAAATCAATCCTTATCCTTTAACAGACAATCCTTATCCTTTAACAGACCAGCCAATTAGCCACTTGTTAACTGAGAAAGCTAATAAGAGACTTTATTTCTGTCAAATTTGACAACTGTCATATTTGGTTTCTCCTATAATCTATCTTCTATCTCCTCATCATGGGCCTGAAATCATCATCTTCCTATCATCTATTCTTTACCAGAAAAGAAAGAAAATGATAATTTGTTATATATATATGAAAGATATTGTAAGAAATTTGTAAATGAAATAGCCTAGATTTTTAGTGTGTTGTGTAATAGGTTTAAATATGTAAAATTTTTTGAATAAAGGGTGGATGATACCCAATATTATTAAAAGCAAAAGCAAAAAATTAACAACAGATCATCCAGAAAACAACAACTAAACAAAACGGAAAGAATCCCTACCTAATGTTAGAGATAATAATTATCGCGAAGGAGAAAAGAACAAAAATCTGGAATTCCATCCCACCAACAAAAATCCGAACTAACTCTATCAAAATTAGCCAGCTTACACTACAGAAAAAATGGGTTTTAATAAGAGTGAAAAGCCTTATTAAAAGTCAAATTTTCCTTATTAGAAGCTTTTAATAAGGGAAATTCCCCCTTTTCGACCCCTTAATAAATGCTTCCTTACTAAATAGTTTTAATAAGGGAAATATTTTTTTATAAGAGTCTAGATAATAAAGAAAATTTCTCTTATTAAAAATTATTTTTAATAATTAAAATTTTCGTTATTAAAATTATTTATAATAAATAAAAATCCCATTATTAAAAACTATTTATAATAATTAAAAATTCCCATATTAAATCATAATATTTACTCTAATTAATGATATTTATTATTTGAACTAAAATTTCCAATAATAAAATAAATAAAAATTTGGATTGAATGGAGCTATGATAACATCAAATAATAATTGGTATGTCACTCTAAAGCAAATAATAAGGTAAATAAACGCAAATCAGCAATATGACAAATAACATACGTATATAGTGATATTGACCAAAATCTTCTTCCAAATTATATTGGCTAATCGGAAAGCTACTGATAGTGGTGGCAACTATATGGCATACATATGAACGGACTTGGTCCGTCTGTGGACGCAACCAAAATAGAAGTTCATACCATTGAGAAAAATGGCAAAAACAAACCCAAAAATGAAAAAATCAGAAAAGAAAAGGCATAATTTCTTTGGTTTATGAACCAATTATTTATCTGCTTTAACTGCAAGCCTGTTTCCGGCACCAATTTTGTTTTGTCTTCCTCCTAAAAGAAAAGGAAAAATTCATGACTGAACAAAAGAAAAGATTTCCTCCTTCCTGAACAAAAAGTTTGATCAACTACTGAACAAAAAATCATACTAACAGCTGGATATGGCCACATGGAATGCGATTGCCACCAAACTTTTAAGAGAGAGGTGGTATCTCCTGGCAATTTTCCAGCTCTTCTCTTTCTTAGAATTTCCTCCCTAATATCCACAATCTTCTCGTTGTAATCCTAAATGCAAAACGCAGTTTAGCCACACTGTAACAATACCATTTTTAAAAAAAAAAATCTTGAATCTTACCTGTTTCACTTCATGCTCCAATTCTTTCCTTACATGCTCCATCAATGACCTCTCACTTTCAGTGGGAACAAGTGGGCCAAATCCCATGCAATCTAGCTTGTCCATACTTCCATCATACAAGTTGGCATCACAATCTTCCTGATCATCCTCATCCTCTGACATCGTGGCACCGGTGCCTTCACCCAATGATGCACCTGCAATGCATCATGATTAGGTTGTAAGCCTAGCAACTTCAATCTGACTCTGACTATGGTAAACGAAGAAGCATAACAAAAACTTAGGAAAAATCTTTCTGATTCTTGAAGAACGAGGGGAGGCAAAGCAGATGGGTCGGTAAAGATCTCTTGGTCATGTTATAGGATAATGGTAAGAAAGGGAGCAGAGTGTAAAAGTCCATAAGTTAATGTTCTGCAACATTCATTGTGAGGTTTAAATTAGAAGTAGAATTTCAGGAGTTTCTTGAGGACATCAGAGGCATGGCCACTTTGCATCTAAACATGCAATCTGCACACAATTTAGAAAAAAATAGGAGTTTCTTGAGCGTGCATTAAAACAGTATGTCTTAAAGAACAAAGTAGAATTTCAGATGTGGTTTAAAGCTTAGCAAATATTGTCCACTAGGTAATGTAAAAGAACAAAATTTAGAAAAAAATAGAAAAGCTTTATAGATCAACTTGACTATAAAAAAAATGACAGTGTCAAGTCTACATCAACTAAGAAAAAATACAAGAAAACTCCACCCAAAGCTAAGAGCTTTAAACAAGCAGCAACATTCATTACTAGTACAAACATGCTATAAAGGCAAGCTTCAGCAATTTCAATTTTTATTTCCAAAGCCTATAACATTGTACCAAATTACATAGCCACAATCTAGTTATGTAACAGGGCTATAGGTCACATAATCAACAAAGCCTATAACATTGTACCAAATTACATAGCCACAAACTATTATTTCTAAAATTGCATAATAAAAAAAGCCTCTTTATCTCTTTATTTCTTCTCTTTTTGGTTCTACAAAACAACCCCTTTTTATATCTAATGTTCTCGCTCTAGCAAGTGCTTGGGATTCATCATATTGAAAACAAAAATATCTAACTTAGACCAAAACAACCTTGAAAACTCATCACATTGTATTCTCGTATCATTAAGAGAGCAGTTAAGGAGGATATCATGTCTCCAAGAACAGAAATTAAAATAATAATAACCTTGATAAGCTCTTCCTGCATATCAACGTACTCCAATTTCCTCCTCCTTTCAGAAGATTCTTCTGATGGTAAAGATGTAACACCAACAGTAGCTACAACCTCATGAGTCAGAAAAGATAGTGTTGCTTGAAGAGCTTCCTCTGGTTTCAACTTACCAGACACAGTAAAGGCCATGCATAAGGTTTCAAACCAAAAGATGCTTTTATCTAGCTGAAAAGGGAGTAATAAAAGGATTATACTAGGGGGCTCTAGATTACCTTGGAAGGATCAAAGAGAATGGAACAGAGTGATTGAGAGAGAGAGATCCAGCCAGTGAGAAAGCTGCAAAAGAGAAGGTCTAATATAGACGTCTAATTCTAATATAGACGTCTAATTTATCCTTAATAGGATTTACTTCTCTTTTAATACTCATTGGTTACTTTCCTGCCTCTTCTCTTAGGTACCAGCTTTAGGCTTTCTTCTGGCTGCTTAGCAACCCTTTAGTCTGACGTAAATTACTAACATCTTTACCTATTATGTTATGCTTTTGAATTTGAAAGTCTTACCTATCTGGGTTCGCAAGCTCTGCCCTCGGTTCACATAGTTCACCTAAGTTAGCAAACCGTAACTACTAATAAGTCATCCCATTACCCTCAACTTTAGAAGAGCTAATAGCTCTTGTAGCAGCTAATCTCATTCTTGAATTCGATCCATAATTACATAGTCCTAGGTAAAGGGTTAGTTGATAGCTAACAAGGCTATGACGAATTCAAGTCCTGTTCTGTAAATAGAATTGGTCTTCTGTTACAGAACTACTACAGTTCTTTAAACAGAATTGGTCCTGTTTTTCGTTCACACTATAAAGACATAAAATTAATGTCATAACCAACAGAAGAAGATGATCCTTATTCTTTCACGGTAAACATGCATTTGTACCCAAATATATTTGAAATGTTAAGTAGAAGAAACCAACTGTTTGTATAATCCTCTCCCTGACCAGTATGCATTTTGAACTGGCAAAGAACACATAGATTACTATGTCTTGCTATTTTACTCCAGAGTCCAAAGAGTGGATCTAAAATGTCTGGTTAGCATTGAGAAACACTTGGTCATAGCTCTTCCACCCTCTTTCCCCAATTAATAACTAATTTTCTCCCTCTTTCCCCAATTTTCTCAACAACCAGGACAAGCAAAAGGTAGGTGCAACCACAAGTAAATTTGCATCAGGGTATAGGCTCACAATTGCAAGATGTTTACCTCGATAGTCATGGGCGTGAAGACAAGCAAGTCAGTAAGGTTGAAAGCCAAAGAAGAGAGAAGGAAACCAAGCTGGTACTTCTCTACGGATGCTGATTTCCAAGTTGGTTTTGCTTCAGCTCCTACAGCTAAGTAGACAAATTTCAGAGAAACCTGAGGAAAAATTTGCAGTGCATAAACAAAATTAGCATCAATAAATTTATGTAAAATTGAATAAACCACTTACAACTTTGTTACCAGCAAAAGAAGTTTGTTCATTGCAATTATAGAAAATACTAAATCAGGATAACATTAAAGAAGTAGGCATAGAGCTGTAAAATTTAGACGATGACCTTCATAAACACAGCAATCTCCGGTCTGGGGCGTATGTTCCTGTTCTCCTCTAAATCAACAAGATACTGCATATAGGTTGGAAAAAAACAGTTTATAATAGGACAGCCATCATTTAGCAGCATGCCAAGCATCAGCTATTTACCTATCTTAAAATAAACTCTGTAAATAGCTGATTAAATATCAATTTGAGCATTTGTTTGCTAAGTTGTTTTCCTTTTGTTTTCTTATTTTCTTATTACCAAGCATCAGCTATTTACGTCATATTAACTGTTTATCCGTAGCTACTAAAAAAGCAGTTTTTCTTGGGTTGTGGCTTCATTACCCAGAGGCTAAGAATCACCTGAGATTGAGATATAAGCTAACTAAAGACAGGTCTAAATGCCCGTAGGACTAAGATCCCTCAACATCAAAAGGCGCATCGGTAGACGCATACAAAGAGGCCTAAGTATATTCATCTGCATACACAAGGTCTAAACCCACCAGGTAAGGAGCCGCTAGAGAATAGGGTGTGGGGGCCTCACAAGATGCAAAAACAGAAATGTTTAATATAATTAAATTTCCAGAGCAAGCAATTTCAGTCATGATATATTCGATAAATATAAGAAGAGCAAGCAATTTCAGTCATGATAATTAAATTTCCAGAGCAAGCAATTCGTCATATATATTGAATTCATGCTACATGTCTCAATTTAACATGCATATATAAACAAAGTATTAAGTTCAAGATGAACCAGTTGCTGACTATTCAGATTTCTATATTAATCTAAGAATAGAACAATCTACTATTTAGGAAGTGTACTAATTAAAGTGAAGATACATACATACTTGTGGCAAGGGTGATACCCAAGGACTTGGCCTGCTTTCACGCTCCATTTGAGCCACAAAGATGATATTCTCAACTCTCTAGTCACAAACAAAAACATTCTCTGACTTCATATGATTCATATAAGTCTTCATTGTCTTCACATCAACCTTCAGTTCTTCAGGAAAGAAAACATAAATCTGAACAAAGAATACAGTCAATCATTAGCTAAAGAATCCCAATAATAAATAGTGATGGAAATATAGACTTAGCAAAGAATACCGTCAATCTTAGGCAACTTAAACACGTGTCTGTTCTGTTTCCAGCCCATTAGCCGTGCACTTGTAATAGAATCCTCTGTAGAAATCCATAAGTCTTTCTCGACTAGAACTATATACAACTGGCTAATGCTGCAAAAGTAAAAATGCAAACATAAGGGGCCAATTCAAAGATAAGAAGAAGCAATTGGGATCTTATTTTGAAGAAACTACTAACACGAACTTACCCAGACGACTTGAGACTAGTTGCAACATCAGCAAGGATACTGATAGATAATGTTGTAGCAATACAAAAATTTTAAGATCTACAGGATATTAACTTACTAACAACCATATACAAGCAGAGAAGATGTTTACTTCCTTCTAAACTAGCTTATACAAAGTGTGACACCATGTTGTTGTAGACACGTTCTAATTGAACAACCAAAATTGCATAAGGAAGAAATTCTCCAAACTATAAAGTGCATAAAAACTTCCTTCATTGGAGTGTTAATCCTCTGGCAGGTAACAGACAACATTAATTATACAATCAAATAACAGCTCTAATCAAACTAGAGATAGTTAACAACTTCAATCAAAGCCAACTAATAATGCTATATAAGACTTATCTGCCTAACTTCTAAAGCAGATAGAACAAACATGAAAAAATTAAACCTAATAATAAATCATAACCGGAGCCACTGACTAAGCTTCCGGAGAACAGATCAATAACTTCGAGAGTGGGAACATTATCAAGGATTTTGACTGCTAGAGGAGGAGACATTATAGAGAGGAATATAATAGAGCACAATGAAACATTCAAAAGATGAATTGAGCATAATAGAAACTAATATAATAGAGCACAAGACACTGAACCATCAATGAAAACATAAAGACCTCTCTGTCTTTTACCATGAATTAGCATACAGATAAGGTCAATAACTAAAGCACCAATAAAGGCTACCAAGCCCTTAACACATTACCTAACATTGTTGTCTCTATATTGCCAAGTAGCACAAGCAGCACAACTCCCATATGTATAGAATAATACATTGATGGCACTCTCAAACTTTGTTCTCATCGACATTCTACCTCCAATGGTGCTCCAAAACAACTAGCAGACTTCTTTCTAGTGTGGACAATTGGTCCTGAAACCTGTTCATTTATGAAAAAAACTTCAGAATATGACACTCCAAGAATAATAATAACTCTACAAGGGAAAGATGTAGAACAGCCAAACATATGAGAGATGAGGTGAGCAAGTGCAGAACATAGCCCTACCTCGAGGATCAGACGAGCAAGCGCAGGTGAATTAGGGATTGAGAGCACCTTGTAGACGAATTAGGGATTCAGAGCACATTGAAGACGAATTAGGGATTCAGAGCAGAGGGCGAAGAGAGACCAAGGATGATTCATTTGCATCGATGGTGAATTAGGGATAGACTACCAGAAGAATTAGGGATTTGGAGCAGACGAATTCCATTTTCACCAAGACCCTTAGAGTGAAAGATGTAGAACAGCCAAACATAGGGATGAGGTGAGCAAGTGCAGAACATAGCCCTACCTCGAGGATCAGACGAGCAAGCGCATGTGAATTAGGGATTGAGAGCAGCTTGCAGACGAATTAGGGATTTAGAGCAGGGGGCAAAGAGAGACCAAGAATGATTCATTTGCATCGATGGTTAATTAGGGATAGACTACCAATTCTTGAATGAACCTCAAAATGAACTCATAAGTACATATAAGGCAGAAATTTCAGTAGGCCAAATAGAATATATCAAGTAGTCATGCAATTGACTGTATCACATAATGTTCAGTCAAATGTGAAAAATGAAGTCATAACAAATTAAATTACGCACCACATCTCTCAAGAGCTAATTTATTTTCCTTCATGCAACCCATTTTTGCCAATTGAACAATAACAAATGGAAGCTTAAAGCTAAGGTAATGTTCAAGCTGAGATGGTAATAGTATATTCTAATTATTACCCTTTCTATTAGAGCGGAAGAAACATCATTATGATCATTTACTTCAGAAGCAGGATCACTCCACCCAGGCAGCTCTATATGCTTTAATGGCTTCTTGTTCACCATATATGCCTTCCTTCTCTACCATGCTATTGTAAAGCTCTATCTGAAAAACATACTTCTCCATTAGTTACTTAACAAGCTTTCAAGCCTAAAAGTGCTACCTACTGATAAGTAATAAACACAATTGTAAGTGAAGATATAGCTAGCCAATCCAAGGCTCTGTTCATTAGACATGAAGTTTCCAGGTCCAGCAGAACGATTCTAGTTGGCCGAAATAGCTAGCCAGCTAGGTGAAGATATATGATACTACTGAAAAGCAGTAAGGAATAGCAACATCCACTCATCTAGAGTAAAAGGAATTGCTCCTACTAAGCATGTGACATACACAACTAGATTTGGACAAACTAAATATACACCCAGAGCAAAAAAAATGGCACGAACCAAACAAAGAGGAATTGAAAAGCAGATCTGATATCCGGAGAAAATAACCAAGCTAAGGACTTGCTAAAGATCACACTTCATCTAAGCATACAGAGAACACCACGGACCACTTGCAGCAAAGATATGCAAAAGCTATTCCATTTGCTACAACCAAAAATCTGAACCCATAGAAAATAAAGTGAATAATTTCAGCAAGAGCATAAGCATATAAATCATTATTAGGAAGTTAAAACCAACAATTTGAAGTTAGATGAGATAAAAGTGAGAGCAAGGGAAACCCTAGAAATCATTTTTAGATTCCTTCATCCTCCTAACAATTATCAATTTCAAACAGACTTAGCAAATAAATTTGAACAAATTAAACAAGTTGATGACTAAAATTAATTTGACTATAACTGAAAACCCTAAGTTCATCAAGCAAACCAAGAGCAAGGGAAACCCTTGAGGAGAGGAAGTAAACAAAAAATTTGACCAAGAGATGAGCAGGTGAAAGGGTTTCAAGAAATACCTACTTCTCCAGCTTCAAGTAATGGACATGGGAGCTGATATGGTGCTGCGTTGAGTGGTAGTCGCACTAGAGCAGGTGAACCATTGAGCAGCAGTTGAGGATTTCAGAGTGAAACGATTTCAATTAGAATTTTTGTCTGAAATTATGCGCATTCGCGAGAAACCAAAATTGAGAAGGAAAGGATTTCCAATTTTGAGTTCAGGAAATGAAATTTGAGGAGCCAAAAGTGAGGGTGGGAAATGGAATTTGAGGAGGAAACCTAGAGGCTGTTTGTTTCAGCTTTTCGGATGAGCGTTTAGCGTTTCACTTCAAACCGCAGGAAATATAGCGTTTGGTTAGGTTTATATAACCCAGTTAGTTGTTATTGATAGAATTATTCTTCTTATTTCCACAAAATATGTTTATCCTTTAACATTATTTATATTTCTACAACATATTTACCTAAAAACAAGATTATTTTTTGTACAAGTTGGACAAAAAATTTCTGATATTTCATCGAATTTATAAATATTAATTTTCAATTTTATTATTAAATCACAAAAAGTTATGAAATATTTTTTTTAAAACTATTGGTGTGTGCAATTGGTGTATAATAAGAAATAAAATATCGATGTTTTCTAATAATATCTGAAATCGACCTAACTTGCCAATGTTAGAGGTAAAATTGCTCTTAACTGCTAGCGTTATGGGTAAAATTGAACCATTTTAGACATCAAGAGTAAAATTATTTCTAGTTGTAAAGGTTATGTGCATTTTTCACATTTTTCCTTTAATAATTTCATCGTTGATTAATTTAAAACATGTCCATTTTAGATATTTTAAATCCGAACAGCAACAGTTCAATATAATTTTACCAAACAATAGTAATTAAACAGCTAATAACAAACAGCTAACAGCAACAGCTAACAGCTTACTGCAACCGCAAACAGCTAACAGCAACCGCAACAGCTATTAGCTAACAGCTGAACCAAACAGGCCCATAATTTGGGTTTGGCGGTAAGGTCGAAAACTTTTAGTAAGTGGTTTATTAGTTACTATTCTAAATAAGAGATTTACTGTTTTTCTACCAAACAAAATTAATAATGGATTTATTGGTTATTATTAAAATTTATAATTATTTATATTTTTTAATATAATTATTAAAGACTTTATTTTTACTATCAAAACTTTTACTAAACGATTTATTTGTTATTATTATAATTTTTAAGTATTTACATTTTTCAAATACAATTATTAAGGGGTTTTAATTTTATTAAAAAATTTAAATTAAAATATTTTAATTAGAATGAATTAATAATGAGAAATTTTAGTCAAAATTAATAAAAAAGTGATTTGCTTATTAATAATATAGTAATAGAATTTATCCTTATTATATGTGTGAAGAATATACTTTTAATAAGTGTTTTTTACACCCTTATTAAATTTTACTTACTAATGCTCATTTTTCTTGTAGTGTTATCCGCAACTTGATTACCTTCCCTGAACACATGAGAAAAAACTACTTCCATCTGTAACATATGATCCAAACAGTTCTGCCAATCCACGCTCATAGTCCACGGAACCATCAATCGAGAACGAAACAGATGCACAACATAAGAAGAGTCACTCTCAACCTAAAGCTTGCGCCACCCACGTGAAAAAGCATAATCTAGGTCGCTTGAGCTATTTTTTGGGTGTCGAGGCACATTGGTCATCTTTTTGTTTACCTTCAACTAACTCGGCAGCATGGTATATTTTTTCATCGGCATTCACCTTTATTTCTTCATGGTTTCACTGATGCTGACTAAGATGCGAATACGGATGATTGAACATCCACCAATAGTTATGTTATATATTTGAGTTGATCCTGCTTCTCTTGGAGCTCCAAAAATCAACGGTCGGTTGCACGTTCTTCCACATAAGCCAAATCTCGTCCTTCCGAGATTGGCTGGCTACAATTGTTCTCAAAGAGCTTCCTACTCAACCTCCACGATTGCTTTGTGATAACTTGTTCGGTTACTTATTTGACTTTTAAGCCAGTATTTCATAACCCAAGCAAACATATTAAAATAGAGTTTTTCTTTGTTCGGGGTCGTTTTTATAAAGGGCTTCTTCATGTGAAATATATCAACACATTGAATTAAGTAGTTGATATCTTCACCATTATTGTCCAAAGACAGTTTCAAGATATTGTATTCCAAGTTGAGCATTTGTTCTACCCCTACTTAACTTATAAGAGGGAAATAGAGGATAATATTATAATGATGTAATATTAGGGTTTTATACACACTTTGGTTATATAGTGTTTTTATTTATTTTCCCCTTTTAGTGTTTTTTTCAGCTTCTTCATTTCTTCGTTTTTTCTCATGTTTTTCCGATTTTTTTATTCCTTTTTTCCCTTTTTTCTGTTTTTTTTCCGTACTTCCAATACATATATAATTGTATGAAATCTATACAAAAGGGTAACACAACTATGACATGATACACCAATTTCCACCTCTAGCCATTTCAACAATAGTATGACCTATTCAGAAGTGGAGAGATAGGCTCCATAACCCTAACTCCGGTGAAAAAAAATAACAGAAATCACATAAAAAAATACTCTTAATGTGTAATTTCCGTTAGTAATTTCACTCTTGTCAGAAATTGTTCACGGATTTAACTTCAGTGACGAAATCTGATATGTAATTCTGGCTTTCTGGTACTTAATCCCAAAAAATATGTATCATTCCTTTTTTTGAATGCTTTGGAATAAGAATAGTTATTTCATTACTTATCTATATATTCCATTTTGGGAACTAAACATGTCCCTGGAATTATGCTATTGTGATTAGTTTTTGAATTGCACGGGAATATCTTAAGAAAGGATTAAAAATTAAAATTATTTTCGGAAAAAGAAAAACAAAACTAATTATAGAATGTTAATTATTTACTGATGCAGTTAATCAGATTTACTGAATGATTCTCATATGATGTATGTACCACAAACATAACTAATTATTTTCCAAACTAAATCCAAGCACAGATGTCATCAAATATTCCCACTAAATTGCAAAAGTTTAGGCACAAATTCAGTTATTAATTAAGTTTAAAGTTCAATTATGTACCTGAAATTAGCTTAATTACTAAATTTATACATCATTCTATGTATAGCATATTATCTCTAAACCACTCTTTACTTTCTCTTATTTTAAAAGCACATAAATTTTCCAGTATACATACTCATTTCACAAGCCTCTATCTACATAGAGGCTTTTTAATTAGAAGACTTTTTTTCATTTTCTTTTTCTTTTTTTTTACTTTTTTCTTTTGTAGAGAATAATAAAAAGTTTGGGATTGAAGAAGTAAAATGGCTATCTCAAATAAACTTGTGGCATTTGCCATACTTCTCCTATTCTTAGCTGTAGTTGTTTCTTGTGATAAAGATTCAAAAAAGAAAAAGGAAAAAGATCACAAAATAAAAGAAAAGGGCGAGGAAAAATCTGCGCCCGAGGAAGAAAATGAGGAGGAGAAAAAGGACGATGGCAAAGAGAATCCCGCCCCTGGAGGGGAAGCCGCCGCCCTACCAGCAACATCCGGATCTATACCAGTTAGTCCGGGCAGTCGTGGAAAAGTATTTAATGTTTTAGATTTTGGGGTTAAAACCGGCGCAAACACGGATAATGCAGTGGTATGTATTGTGAAAGTTTATAGTACTGCTGGTGCATATATATACACTTAAAGACTGAGGCTTCTCATTGATTGAATGCATTTCCATCGGAGTGCTATAAGAAAATAGGAATTAGCGACTCATTTTTGTCGCTAAATCAATATTTATCGCTCGATCAATGTTTGTCCCTAAAACAACTTTTAGAGATTTTAATTTTTTCCGATGGTGTTTGTAGAATTTTATTAAGGCATGGAGGGCAGCATGTGATCATCTTGAAAAGTCAATCAGAAACGGTCACGCCCGTTTCTCATTGACCGGATGCATCTCCACCAAAGTGCTATAAGAAAATAGGAATTAGCGACCGGTGTTTGTAGCTAAATCAATTTTTAGAGATTTTAATTTTTTTCTGATGGTGTTTGCAGAATTTTATTAAGGCATGGAGGGCAGCATGTGATAATCCTGAAAAATCAACGCTACTATTTCCCAAGGGTGAGTTTCATGCCACTGCAGCGGTATTTCAAGGACCGTGCAAAGCTCCGATCGATGTTGAAATTCAAGGAACCATCCTGGCAGGATCAGATATCAGTAGTTATTCTGAAGATTTCTGGCTTTCATTTGAGAAAATTATTGGTCTCAATGTTTCTGGAAATGGTATCATTGATGGTCAAGGCCCTAATGTTTGGAAATTTAAAGAACAAGGAGCCTCAATGTTCCCAATAGTAAGCAATTGCCACGTTAAATTAAATAAATAAATATATATATATATGTAGTGGCGGAGCCAGCACTCCAAAGTTGGGTGCAAAAAACACAGGTTGGGCTTATTTATTTTGCCCAGCCCAAGCTAACACGACATAGTTTTGGCCAATGGTACGGTAAAAAAAATAAAAATAAATAAACAAACCAATTTGTGAACTTTTTTCCCCCTATCCAAGCCAAAACACCCGTGATTTAGCTTAGACCGGACAAAATATAGAGATCTATGATGACGCCATGTTCTTCCTGTTTCTGCCCAGGGGCAAAGTCAACAGGTCACCGAGGGTCCATCGACCCTCCCACTCCAAGGGTGATATAAACAATTTTAAATACTGATGGAATTTCTATCAGTAAATGTACAATGTTCGTCGGTAATTTATTTTTTATTGACCTTCCTTATATTTGTTTCTGACTTTGTCACTCCGTCTACCTCTGTATATATGTGTATATATTAATGAGAGTAAGTTGCTTTATAAATATATATTAATCTGTTTGATGTTGTTGCAGAGTCTTAAATTCATAGGTTGTGAAAAAATAACTATTAGTGGGCTCACTTCTATTAATCCTATGGGATTTCACTTCAGCATTGTTCATTGTGACGATGTTACTGCCACAAATATACATTTATCTGCTCCCGAGGACAGCCCCAATACCGACGGAGTCCATATCAGTCAGTCCACTAATGTCAGAGTTTTCGACAGCCATGTCGCCACTGGAGACGATTGTGTTGGTGTCATCCATGGAAGTTCCGATGTGGTAGTTAGAGGAGTATATTGCGGTCCTGGTCATGGACTCAGGTATAAGAACCTCAACTTCATGATTCAATTGGCGATATTTGGGGCGAAGGCAGGAAAAAAAATTCCAGAAGCTGTTGAAGGAGATTGGAGGCTGAAACAGGCCTCCCTCCTTTGATGGAATTCCAGATATATTGTTGCCTCGGCGAAATTTCCTTAACGAGAAATTTTACAATACTCCTGATGAAATGCGTCTGGCATATGACAAATAGTCTCCTATTGATTGAGAGCAACCGCATCAGGTGTATTGTAAAATTCTCTGCCCCTACATTTGCCCTTGGGGATGACAACCGTAATTTAACTAACATTTTTCCCTTATGCAAAACAGTATTGGAAGCCTTGGGAAATATGATGATGAGAAGTTGTTGAAAAACGTTCTGATCGAAAACTGCACAATGAATTCAACAGACAATGGAGCTAGAATTAAAACATACGCGGGATCACTTCCAAGTGTTGCTCAAAATATAACTTTCAAAGACATTACAATGACTAATGTTTCAAACCCCATCCTCATCGATCAATCCTATGGGAAAAAATCAAAAGAAGTTAGTCTTCTTCCTTTTTAATATCCACTCAACAAGAAAACACCCCTTTAGCGACAGATTGTTTCGTCTTTAGTATCCAAATAATCTGTCGCTAAAGAAATATTTTATCTAGTGACTTTTTGTTTACTTTTGAAGGATAAGGGTCAAATTAGCTCCATAAAGTTATTCAAAAAGACTAATGTTATCGTAGAAAACCCTAGATTAATTTTATCCTTTTCCAAGAAATTCCGTCGATAATCTCCAATAGGATTTACTTACAAAAAAGGTAAAATTAAGAGAGGGTTTCTACCATAGGATAAAAAGAACTACAATTTTAGATCATTGTGTACAATAACGACAACATCGAACTAACTGCACGAGCAATCAAACCAACCCGTATCCCGGTTTTTCATGTTCAGAAACTATGCTAACCTTTTTTTTTCGTTTTTTCCCATTGTGATTGATGCAGCCATCAAAGGTACAAATTAGCAATGCACAATTCATAAACATAAAAGGAACAACACCAACAGATAATGCAGTTGATATACAATGTAGCAAAGCAGTTCCATGCCAAGGGATAAGATTGTCAAGCATCAATTTAGAGTACATTGGAGCCAAGAAAAAACCATTTGTTTCTAATTGTACCAATGCCAAAATTACATATGACGGTCCCCAAACTCCACCCCCTTGTTGAATCATCATTTTAGATTTCAGTTCATTTTGTACTTGTAACTCTTTAAATTTTTGTAATTTAATTTTCATATATTCTAATTGATATATGGAAAATTAACAGAGAATGTATATTTTTAGTTTAATATCTATGTAAATATTAAACAAATTTTTATTGTATTGGATCGAACTATATAATACATATGAGATCTCTATATACATGCAAGATTTTATTATATGTCCACATGTAAGGGGGAGTCCGGCCATACACAAACTCAACTCCAAGCATTGGCAAAGCTACAAGGAGACTTCGACATAGATTGGTGATGGAACATATCAATGTACGTTGATGTTGGAGGGCGAGTTGGTATACGGAACTATATAAGGGACAGAGAAACCCTAGAGTTGGATCTCCATCACCCTATGGGTTAGTAGTTGGTAATGGCTTAAACGGTCAACTCTAATCCACTATAGAGACTAGGAAAGTCGCACACTCGATCTTCGAGAATGGAGGCAAGCTCCATAGGGTGGAACCCTATGGACATTATGTGCTTCGAGATAGCCCATGTTGTGTTAATCACAACGAAAAATTAAATATGTTGTAAACCAGTGTAAGTACTAAAACTTTTTGTTCATTTTAACATTTGTTTGGTTTACATAGTAGTTTGGAAGTTTAAATATTGTGTTAATTACAACATGTGCTATAAATTTTGTTTTAATGGCATTTATTAAAGTTAAAGGAATGAAATTTGAATGGATCCTTACATATTTATTGTCGTTATATAATTTTTTTCAGTTGGGATATTTTATAAGATTTTATATCATTTACATGTAATTATATTAGTTTTTGTTTTAAAATAATTTAAATTTACAAATAACAAATAAATTAAAAGAATATACATTTACAATTGCTTGACAAATAGTGTTTAGTCAAATTCGTGCAATTTAAAAATATTCACTACACTTTGTCGAATGTCTTTTCAGCCAAATTCTAGTTCTCCTAAAAAAATCTCTTGTTTTCTAAAATCTTTGATAAATCCATGAATTTGAAATAAGCATATCTTTCTTTTTAAAATTTATTCGGTTTATAATAGTAGTTTGGAAGTTTAAATTTTGTGTTAATTAGTACAACGAAAAATGAAATGTGTTATAAAACAAATTCAGTTATATTTGTTTTAATGTTATTTATTAAAGTTAAATGAGTGTCATTTTGGATCCTTGCATATTTTTTTCGTTATATACTTTTTTTCTCTTTAGATATTTTGTAAGTTATTTTAATATCTATTAAATATAAATTATATTATAATATTTTCAATTTTCCTATGTTAATATCTTTTAAGCACTCCTCATCGATTACTCTCTACTTACACTATTAATAGCATAGATAGATTTTAAATCATTTGCATATAATGATTTTTTTTTAAGAAATACATATATAAAAATATGGGTAATTAATTTATTAGTCCCTATATTTTGATAAAACACACTGTTTAGTCCCTATATTTTCAAAAACACATGGTAAAGTCCCTAACGTTTTTCTCAGTGAACTGTTTAGTCCCTTCCGTTAGACTCTCATGAAGATTCTGTTAGTCAATTTGGATTTGCGTTCTTCTTTTCCTTTATTTTCCTTTCCTTTAAACTCTAATGCATCTGAAATCAATTTTGAATGTTCTTTTTCTTGATTTTCTTCTTAATCGTTCAAATTCGTAAGCATTGTATCGGTTCTTTTTCTTATTCTCCATACAAATAGCTTCTTCTTCTAAATTGGATTTCCTCTTCTGAAGTTTGAAGGTAAATAGTAAAGGGTAATTTCGTCATTTCTGAAGTCATAAACGGTAAAAAAATCTAACAAACAGACGGAAGGACTAAACAGTTCACTGAGAAAAAAGTTAGGGACCTTACCATGTGTTTTTGAAAATACAGGGACTAAACAGTATGTTTTGTCAAAATATAGGGACTAATAAATTAATTACCCTAAAAATATTAATGTTTTATTTTAAAATCATTTAAATTTAAAAATAGTAAATAAATTAACAAACATACCATTAATTGCTTGATAATAGTTTTGAAGATGTTGAAGTCAAAATCTATTTTCTCATTTGACATCTTTGCAATGATCATTCCTTTCCGTTTTTTATAATATTTTTTCTATATAATCTTGCAATTTTAAAATATTTATACACTTTATCAGATGTCTTTTCAATTAAATCCTAGCTCTTCTTAAAATTATTTTTCTCTTGCTTTCTAAAATCTTTAAAAAATCCATGAATTTGAAATAAGCATGCTTTTCTTTTAAAACTTGTTTACTTCATTTAGAGCAACAATATAAAGTCGTTCTAAATACTTTCATTTAGAGCAATAACACATTGTTCTTGTTGTAAATGCTTGCATTTACAGAAACAACACACATTTGTTGTTGTAAATACTTCCATTAACAGTAATATTGTGCAGTCGTTGCTGTAAATATTTTCATTACAGCGACATTCAGTCGTTGCTATAAATATTTTCATTTATAGCAACAAAAATATTATTGGAAAAATTATTACATTTTTTTTCTCAAATCTCACCCGCTGTAATTTTTTGAAGGGTACATGTAAGAAGTTTATAGCAACAACCTTTGGCAGCGATACATAAAAATTCTCTAAAGTTCCTTTTTAGCAAAAACATTTTCTATTATTGCCAAAACTTGTTGCTACAAAGAAATTTCTTGTGGTGATTGTGTTAATTATTACAATGAAAAACTAAATGTGTTATAAAAAACTCAATTATATTGGTTTTAATATTATGAGTAAAGGTGCAAAAAAACCCCTTACGTTTTGGGTCAGGAGCAATTTTACCCCTAACGACTAAAATGGTGTAATTTTACTCCTAATGTTTGTAGCCAAGAGCAATTTTACCCTTAACGTTGATAAATTGGGTCAATTTCAGAAATAATTTATCAAACTGTCTTTTTGGTCATGAATCTTATAATCTACACTTCACATGTGCGTCATTTTATCAGTAACAAATCATAAACATATGTTGGGATATGAAAAAAAAAATATTGTCTTTTGTACGAATTAGACAAAAAAATTCAAAAAATTCACCCAATTTATAAATATTAATATCCAATTTTATTATTTAATTACAAAAAACATGAAATCCTTGTTTTTTTAGAATGACAATGCAATTGGTGCAAAATAATGAACAAAAATATCTGTGTTTTATAATAGTGTCTGAAATTGACCTAAATTACAAACGTTAGGGGTAAAATTGCTCTTGACTACAAACGTTAGGGGCAAAATTGCACCGTTTTAGATGTTAGGGGTAAAATTGCTCCTGACCCAAAACGTTAGGAGTATTTTTGCACCTTAACCCTAATATTATTTATTAAAGTTAAATGAAATGAATTTGAATGTATCCTTATATATTTTTTGTCGTTACGTAATATGTTTTCCGTTAGGATATTTTGTTAATTATTTTATGTTCTATTAAATATAAATTATATTAGATATAACATTTTCAATTTTCCTTTGTTACTATTTTGACAACTCATCAAAAAGGTCTCCACAACTCCACTCATCAATTTCTCTCTGCTTCCACTATTATATATAGTATGGATTTTAGATCATTTGCATATAATAATATTAATATTTTATTTAAATAATTTAACTTTATAAATGGTAAATAAATTAACAAACATACATTTATAATTGTTTGATATATAATGTTTTGAAGTTGTTGAAGTCGTAATCTATTGTCTTAGTTGACATATTTGGAATGATGATTCTTTTCGGTTATTGTATAATATTTTTTTCTATTTAATCTTGCAGTTTTAAAATATTTACTACACTTTGTCGGATGTGTTTTCAATCAAATTCTAGCTCTCCACAAAATCCTTTTCTCTTACTTTGTAAAATCGTTGATAAATCCATAAGTTTGAAATAAGCATGCCTTTGTTTTTAAATTTTATTTGGTTTATATAGTAGTTTGGAGGTTTAATATTTGTTATTTGTTACAACGAAAATTAAATATGTTATAAAAAAATTTCAATTATATTAGTTTTAATTTTAATGCTATTTATTAAAGTTAAATGAATGAAATTTGAATGGATCCTTACATTTTTTTGTTATATAATTTTATTCTGTTGGGATATTTTTTAAGTTATTTTATTATATCTATTACATATAAATTATATTAGATATAATATTTTCAATTTTCTTTTGTTACTATTTTGACAACAAATCAAAAATGCCTTCAAAACTCTTCTCATCAATTTTTCTCTGCTTCCACTATTATATATGTTATAGATAATCTAATTTCTAAGAAAAAATACCTTTAAATTCACCATTAATTGAAGAACATAATTAAAGAACATAATAGTAATTGATTTTTATTAAATTTAAGAATATAAATAATAAAATTGGAAATAAAGTGGATATAATAAACCTTCGAATGACTTGATGATAGGAAGCAAAAGATTATGACGCCCGATGAGATTAGTCTTCTTAAGACAAATTTTATCGCAATCAATAGTCATGTCCCGAGATGCAATAGAAGTGTGTGTTAAACTCTAATTGTGTGTGTCAAATCATCACCAGAAAACTAAAAAATAGAACGAATGAATGGCAACAAAAGTTTTGGCCGCTGAACAAAATTTAGCATAGAGGAAATTTTTCAGATGAACTGTCTTCCTGTTTCGAATGAGCAAAAAATCATTCTTATAAGAAGAACTATTGAAATGTTTTTTTCCTCAATTAATTCATTTAATGAGGAATTAATCTTAATGAATTAATTTATGTTAATTACTATCAAAACTACTATGGGATTTGTGAAGATTAAATTAAATGCAAGCTGACGTGTCAAATTTCAAATATAGTTGTTCTTTTCATCTTGAAAAAAAAAACAGTACCTTGACATGTCAGATATTGGTGATGTGGAATTATAGTTAGAGGTTTTCATATTTCAGCTCTTATATATATTGGTACAAAACTTAAATATTTTTTTTTTAAGAATTACAAAGCTTACATAGATCAGAATCAAGACAAAGTTGAATATATATTAATTAAATACATATAAATGAAAGCAATTATATTCTATATTGAAACTGATCCACCAAGTCTAAGAAGACCAAAATACTTACAATTAATTAGATGTTGTTACCGTTAATCTTACATGAATTATTATAAATATCAAATTAAAGCAAACATGTCACACAGAAAAAAAGATTGATAGTGAAAAATAAAGAGAATGGTCTCATTCTGCATCAGACTATTATTAGCTACAATAATTTATACGGCCACCACGATTTCTTTCAGCGATGCAGCAGGAAGCATTCCATCGTCAAACATGGATTCTGTTGATCAGATAGCTCCAGCAGTATTTGATGTCACTAAACATGGAGCAGTTCCCGACGGAAAGACAGAATGTAGCAAAGTATGTATACTTCAATTTAGTCCCTTTCATTTGGCTTGCACAGTTGGATTGTGGCGAAAAATAAACTTTCGGTGTCGATTTTGGATTTTCAACTTATCCTTCTTATCGAACCAGTCCAAAATAACATGGGTTAACATGAGAAATATCCACAAATTGTGATTTAGAAAATTTAAAATGGTGGTTGCATGGAAAATATGGTTTTAAACAGCTTAAATTCTTGGATTTTTTTCATTTTCGGATAATCATTGTTAATTTTCACGTGGTCAACATTAAAATGGGTCATGATGTTAGTAAAGTGTAAAGTTTAGGGGTTATAATGTTCGGTTTTGAAGTTCAAGGGTCATAATGAAAATAAATGCAATGTTCAAGGGCCATAGATATAATTTATCCTTTATTTTTTATAAACAATGAAAATGGACTAGTTAGTAAGAAAACGATTCTTATAACAACTTTATCCGGATTTAACTAATGTAAGAGTCTTAATATTCTAAATTTCTTTGTTGCCTTAGGTTTTTTTTTTAAACTGAATATATATTTTTTTTATCCCTAATTGCATAACGAAACAAAAATATTTATGTTAACCCAAATTAATCACACAAGCCGTGCGATTTGATCATTTATCCAATGATTAAAATTTGGTACCTACGAGTTGTACTTCAGTTGGCAACGGATCTTGATCTTAAGTTCAATTATCACTAAATACATGCCCAAAGAGGTTATGCGATTAAGCCCCGGTCAAAATTATCTCAACGATAATAATTAATTCATGTAGGTTGCGCGTACACAAAAAAAAAAAAAATTAATATTAGGTTTTCTTATGTTCTAAAATGATTATTTATTTTATTTTCATATTTTGGTGAATAGTCATTTAAAGCAACATGGGATGCTGCTTGTGGTCATGTTGAAAACTCAATAATGTACATTCCTCGAGGCTTTTACCTCCTTGGTCCAGTCATATTCGCGGGCCCTTGTCACAATAACTTGTCTCCAGAGGTGAGGATCGACGGAAATCTGATTGCTCCGGGCAAGCTGGATGCGTTCCCTGAACGAAAATGGATCGAGTTTAGGTCGGTTAATCGACTAAATGTTACTGGAAATCTTGCTGAGACGAATATAGATGGGCAAGGTGCAGTTGAAGCCTGGAAACAACCCAGCTGCAAGAAGTCAATGACTTGCGAAATTTTAATTCCAGTATTACTCTAATTTTTTTAATTAATTAGATTTATGAAATTTAATTTTCAAGGAAAATGAGAATTTTAGATCTATATATCAGAATACAGAACATAAATGTCTAAATCTTAAATTCTTAACGAAAAATTTATGATATCCTTAACTTTTGTTCGAAAATCAACAAATACATTTGTCGGACGTATCACATGGATGACATATAATCACATTTGGCCTCGTTTAAGGAAAAAAATACTTTGATGACATCATCCATATGACTTATTCGGCAGATGTTTTTTTTTTTTTTGTTGTTTTTCAAATTACCATGGATCCATACCAAAATAAACCGTAATGGTTTTCTCGTTAAGAATTTAAGATTTATAATTCTTTCGTTTTATTTATGATGATTGGAGGACTATAAATGTAATTAACCCTCAAAAACATGTATTTAAGAAGTCATTGCTTAGATTTAATTGCATAAATAGTGATAGGTAAATAATTTATCAATGCTACAATTTTTACATAACACACTATTTAGTCCTCTTAATAATACTCTAATTAATTTTTAACTTTTATTTTATTCAACAGTTTAGTCTCTTATAAAGGAACTAACCTGTTTAATAATTCAAATATGTGTGGGATTAGACTGTTGAATAGAATAAAAGTTAAGGACCAAATAATATATTATTAAAATACAAGGACAAAACTGTATATTAGGTAACTAATAAATTATTTATCCAATACTGATATCATAAGCAAGTTAACTCAATTTGCCACTGTTGAGTCAATATTGATGAAAAAAACCGACAAACTGAAACTCGTCGGTAGATCTAACAGATTTACCGATGAAATACCTTGAAAAGATGTAAAAATTGAACAAAGGCAAAAGCGAAGAAGATAAAATTACCCCTTGAAAGCCTTTCTATATATTAAGAGCAAAATTCAACCTTAACCAATTTTTTCAATTTGCTAACGGCTCATTAGACGGATTATCGGGTTTTAAATCACCGTTATTGATCTAACTTGTTTTATATTTTTTTGCACTTCTCATTCTTGCAGTCATTCTATTTATCTAGTGTTTCTCAAGGGAGTATCAGCAACATTACCCTATCAAACTCCAAGGGATTTCATGTAGTAGTCGAAAGAAGCGACAACATTGTCATCGAAAACATTGTTATTAAATCTCCAGGGGACAGTCCAAACACCGACGGAATCCATATCGGTGATTCTAGCAATATCAAAATCTTATGGTCAGTGATTGAAATGGGCGACGATTGTGTATCCATTGGACCCGGCAGCTTGGACATCACTGTTGGTCATGTTAGATGCGGTCCAGGCCATGGAATTAGGTACCCTTTTGCAAGCTCATTAACTAATTTTGCTTCTTCTTTGGTTTCTAAAAGAGATTTCGTTAGTAATATGATAACGAATTCCGAATGTAAATTATTGTTTCCACTGTTAAAAGTAGGTAATCCGTTTCCTGTGTTTTTCAGTATGGGGAGCCTAGGAAAATATCCAAATGAACGTGATGTGAAAGGAATTAAAGTTCACGACTGCACAATAAGTGGCACTAAAAATGGTGTTCGTTTGAAAACATTTCCATCATCGCCGCCGAGCTCTGCTTTTAACATTACTTTTCAAGACATTATTATGAATGATGTCTCCAATCCCATAATCGTCGATCAAGACTATTGTCCCTCAAATTATTGTGATCCGTCTAAGGTAAGATGGAAAAGAACTAATAAAAACCGTCCGAATGAGGTATCAATCTGGTCCAGAATTTTTCGAGGAGCAATTTAACTTTTATAATACAAAATAGTATAACATTCGTTTAATATAGTAGAAATTTTAGTCTAATGCTTCTCCAGCCCCCTTAACTTGTCCAAATTGGTCATTTTACCCCTCAAACTCATCGAATGTCCTATTTACCCCCTTAACTCCATAAAAATGGTATTTCTCACCCCTTTAACTTGTCCAAATTTGTCATTTTACCCCTTCTCAACTCATCGAATATCCTTTTTACCCCCCTAACTCCATAAAAGTGGTATTTCTCACCACTTATGATCCTATTTACCATCTTAACTCCATAAAAATGGTATTTCTTATCCATTTATAGTAGTAAAAAAAGTTGAAAAGAGAAAGAACGAATAAAAAATACAAATAACAAGAACATTAATATAAACAAGTTAATGTACCAAAATTGGCCTATGATTTTTGGGGAAGTATCAATTTAGGTTCCACTTACCAAATAGCATAAATATAAGTTTAACGTTTAAATTTTTTTATCAATTTAGGCTTCGATAACGAATTGTAAGGGGTGAAAAATACAACTTTCATGGAGTTAAAGGGGTAAATAGAACATTCTATGAGTTGGAGGGATAAATGGACAAGTTGAGGGAGTGAGAAATACCACTTTTATGGAGTTAAAGGGGTAAATAGGACATTCAATGAGTTGAGGGGGTAAAGTGACTAATTTGGACAAGTTAAGGGGGTTGGGGAAGCATTAGGCCTTTTTTTTTCCTTTCTTAAGGCATTCCGTCGTAAATCTGCGATAGATTTTGACTTGTCGGTAATATTCAACAGATTTACTTAAAAAGGGAAAAATTGGTCTGAAGTTTCTAAATAGTGAACATTGCGCTATTTTAGATGATAAAGGTTAAATTGCTCTCCTAAAAATCTTTAAGGGAGAAATTGAGGGTCAAACATATTGACAGTCACGAAACGATGATCACTAAGGTTAATTTTGTGTCAATAAAGTCATTAAAATTTGAAGTCTAGTGTCAATAAAGTCAAAGTGGTCACATTTAATGAAAAAACCAATCGAAAAATTGACGTGGAAAATCAACCCCAAAGTCTTATGTACCAGCTCATCGTCGTATAAGTTTCTTCATCAACATGTCTACCTCATGACAATATGAAAAAGAAACAGCTAAAACGCATTGAAGATCACTGAAGTATTGTATTTGTGCGTCAATGATCACTAAAGTGATGTTTTTTCATTTCCATACTGTCATGTGGCAGACACGTGATTGACACCGGTAGAAAAAGACAATCGAGCTGAGCTTGTTCATTAATATTTTAATAGAGTTTGTTCTCGAACCTATAACTGAACCTGCTCATAAACTTTCGAGTTGAGTTTCGTCGTGTTCAAGCCCAGCTCGTTTTTAAATAGGGCCGAATACAATCGAGTTTTTATCGAGCCGAACGAGCGGTTCAGCTCATTCACAACCCTAGGTAGATATTTTGTCGAAGAATCTTAAGTAACGATGAGCTGTCAAATATGACTTTACGTTAACTAGTCACGCGAACTTTCCACTTTGGTTTTTCCTCAAATCTAGCCAAATTTCCTTTATTGACACTATAACTAAACTTTTATTAACACAAAATTAACTTTAGTAACCCCGCACACGACTGCCGACGCATTTGACCTGCGAAATTAAACCTTATTATAAATCATCTAACACTTCCCACATTATGCAACACAATTTATGATCTCTAAATGTAAATATAACCATATTCTCTTGTAAATAACCTATTTCTCTTCCATGAATTTGTTTTGTTAGCCATCAATGGTGCAGATCAGTGAAGTTGAGTTCATAAACATAAGAGGAACAACCCCCTCAGAAGTTGGAGTAAATATAAAGTGTAGCAAAGCTGTTCCTTGCAAAGGAGTCAAATTGTCCAACATTAATTTAGAACATATTGGGGGTAAACCAAATTTTATTTCTAGTTGTGCTAATGTAAACATTATCTATAATGGACCTCAAACTCCACCTCCTTGCCAATTATGAAGTTAGAATCCAAATTTTATGGTGATAGTTCAACACACATTGTTAGACATCGACCCACACTTCTGTTGTATCCTGGGAGACGATTATCCATTGCTGCAAAATTCGTCTTATTTAGATTGATTTCATCAGCCAGAATCTTCTTATTTCGTTCATCTAGTTCATCTCAATATTTATTATAATTTTATTATTTCTATTTGTGTATTGAATAAAATTATTATTCTATTATTTTATTCTTCAATTTTGTTCTTAACGGGGCGTTTGGTATTCTATTGGGATAGGGATATAGATAAAAGTTGGGATAGGGATAAGGATAAATGGTTGGGATAAGGATAAAAATATGATAGTCGAGAATTATTATTCATTGTTTAGTATGTGGGATAGGGATGGGGATAAAATAATACATTTTCCTATTTTAATCTTATTTAAACTACGTAACATTAATTTGAGGGATAAGATGGACTTTTCCATCCTATTAAAATCACAGGAGCTTATCCCACCTCCTTATACCACCCCCTCCCGGGTATAGGATTTGAGGGATAAGAAGCTTATCCCTCATCCGTCATCCGTCTCACTCTTCCAAACAAACACGGGATAACTTATCTCGTGTTTTTTTTATCTCTATCCCACCTCCTATATCCCTTCTAACAAACACCCCGTAAATGTACATTTTTTTAGAAATTAGATTATAAAAAGTGTACAAATATTAAGGTGTCAAAACACTAGAAATGTATGCTTTCTCTTTGATAATATATATATTGGCACTGTTCTCGGGCAGTTCTTTAGGGGGTGCCAACCTAGTTGGGATGTCCTTTGCTCGGCCCTGACAGATGTCAGCTTTTAATTAAAAAAATATATAAAAGTCCAATGTGGTGAAGCTCTTAGCTTAGTGGTTGAGAGCTTACCTATGATTAGGGAGGTCATCGTTAATTTTGTAAAACGTTTTAGTCCACACTGGTTTTAATTATTATTAACATGAATTAATGCATTAAAATTAATTCTTCATTAATTGAATTAATTAAGAAAAATAAATAATTCAACAGTCTTCCTATAAGAGTGTTTTTTTTTTTTTTGCTCATTTGAAATAGATAGACACTGGAATTGAAAATTTTCCACTCTCCCAAATTTTGTTCAACTCTAGGAACTTTTATTGCAATTCATTCGTCTTATTTCTTGATTTTCTGATCATAATTCGACATACGCGGTTAGAGTTCGAAACCCTTTTGTTGTATGAGGCATCATCTAGCTCATCTAAAGGTTTATTATATCGAATTTATTTAATTTTATTATTTTTATTGTTCAATTCAATGAAATTATTATTATGTTCTTCAATTAATGGTGAATTTAAAGATGCTTATTTTAGAAATTAAATTATAAAATTTTCATCAAAATTTTATCCATATGTTCAAAATATTAAAATTTGATAATATTAATAATTATATTGTGATATGATATTAAATAATGTAATGGACTTAAACAAATAAGCTCAAACCCGTTATTTATTATATTTGGTCAGCCCATCCAACAAGGGGGGGTCTTGTCGGAATAAAGCACATAAAAGAAGCTTTGGACTCCAAGAAACACGCTCAAATGAATATATTGCCGAAATGTAGATTTTGAACCAAGGATGAGATAAGAAGCTTACAAAAGCACAAACAATGATGTGAATAACTGCCTATAAATAGCATAGAAATAACAAACATCAGGTACACAATTCCATATCACTTTCTTTCACTGAATAGCTTTCCAAGTTACGTATCATCATACTGACTTAAGCATTGCAGAGGGTTTGCCAATCTCGGAACCCTTGTCTAACTGTTTTATTCCTTTTGTTAATTGATATGCGGATATCATATTGTATAAAAAAGACTATGCTAATGTATGATGAATTATATTATCAATTTATGCTAAATATAAAATTAAAAAAATAACTTAATTTACACAATTAAAAAAAAATCAATTTATTAACTAAAACTACAATAAATATGAAGTATTACATATATTGTGCAACGCATTGGCATGGTTAAACTATAAATTTAACTATTTTTTTAAATGATAACATAATTTCATAACCCGTGCATCCTACGGGCATTCAACTAGTGGAAAAGGAAAGGTTAATATTTTTATATTAAACCAAAACGTTTTGTCAATATAAACCATTTAAAATTTTTGAAATTAAAGACAATTGAAGTTATATTTTTCTCTTACATATATGGTATCAGAGAAGATGACTATTTTGTACACCTTTCAAGTCGAGGAGTCGAGCTTTCGCGTGCATAGTCAGAGATAATAATAAAAGTTATTCTTGCATCTTAAATACCAGCTTAAGCTGTCGGTTCAAATGATTTCTTCTTAGATATAAAATATTTGTTTAGAATTGAAAAACAATTGCTTATAGTTATTTTGAATGAAAAATCAGGAAATATCTACCCCCAACAGCAATAATAAATAGCAAACATCTAATAACAACTTAAAATAGTAAAAAACAACTAAACCGAACAGGCTCTAAGATATATCTTTTATTAGATAGTTAATATATGATTTGGATCCTATTAACTTGAGTTTTAATTTAAGAGATCATGTTTAAGAGCATCTCCAACAGTCTCTTAAGTTAAAATTTGAAGGGAGAGACTAAAAAATCAACTCCAACAGCCTCTTAGTGGCTCCTTAAATCACTAAGAGCCTCCTCATCCTATCTATTAGTAGAAATCATTTCTCCACCTCTTAGTGCCTCATTGTTTCATTTTTTATTAATAATTTATTATTGAAGAGTCTCTCTCCTTTCACCATTGGTTAATATAACAATACTTACTAACTTTAATAATAAAATAATAAATAGAGAGTGAATATAAGGAGTATTAGTCACTCTTAAATCACTAAGAATTAATTATTTATATTATTTTTAGAGAGTGAATTAAGAGTCTCTTGGAGATGCTTTAATACATCTCAATCATTAATTACAAAATCAATGTTGAGATTTTTACAAAATTTAGCATGGACCGGATATGGTTTGAATAGGGTATTAGGTTAAGCCTAACTAAACTAACCGTATACGCTTAGTTATAAACCTAACTTTAACCCTAATGCAATTACGATAAACGAAACACAAACAAACACACAAGAATTGTTTACCCAGTTCGCCAGTCAATTTGAATGACTATGTCTGGGGGCACTACCAAGTCAGGATATTTTACTATGATTTTAGAGATACGGATTACAAAGAATGACGCTATATATTTATACTCCTCAAGAAACCCTAATCGTCCAAAATATATCTTTGTTGGCTGAGTTCGCTGACTTGTCCTTCATCGGTGCCTTACATTCATTCTTGTAATGACCATTCTCATTACAATTCCAGCACTTGATGTGGCTCTTGTCTTTGGCAGATTTCCCTCTCCCTTTTGACTTAGACCTGCCACGATTCTGCTTTGACTTATGATCTGCCCCAATTTTCTGCATTCAAGGCTGATCCAGATGTAGAACCTGACTCTTTCCTGCAAATCTCCTCGCTTATAATCAAATCTCTGACATCATCAAGCCTAAGTTTTTCTTTCCCTGATGAAGAACTTAGAGCAGTAACCGTGCCACTCCAACTCTCTAGTAAAGAAGATAATAGAATTAGGGCTAATACCTCGTCGTCGAAATCAATTTATACAGAGCTTAATTGAGTAATCGTCATATTAAAATCATTCAGGTGCTTCACCACTGCTATATTCTCCGTCATCTGCAGATTAAACAGTCGTCGCATCAGATGAACCTTGTTTGCCACGGAAGGCTTCTCGTACAACCTACTCAAAATCTCCAACATCTCCTTCGTGGTCTTTGCCTTCACGGTGTGATGCGCCACGTTCCTAGACAACGACAGGCGCATGGGAGTAGGAGAAGGGTGTACAAGAAGTTCTCCCGCACAGGGCCCCAAATTTAAGGGGGCCCAATTTTTTTTATTATACAAATCTAAATAAATTATTGTTATTAATTATTATATGAAAAATTAAGTGAATGTTAACTTATCCAAAAAATTAATGCTCTAAGAGTATTAAGGGGCCCAATTTTTTTTATTATTATACAATATTTAATTTAATTATTTTTATTATATTTATTATGGGTAAATGATCAAGTTAAAAGTATTTTGGTGTTTCATTTTATAGAAAGATTAATATTATATGATAATATTAATTTTTTAATGAATATGGTCTAATTTTTTTCATTTAGCACATGCCCCAAAAATGTTTAAGACGGCCTAGGCGAATCATGCTCATCGCTTTTCTGTCCAACAGCTTCCACTCTGCATCATACATATCATCCAGCTGGTTGCCTAGAGGCTGGTACAGATCTTTACGATACAGATAATCCTCGATCTGCATCTTCCAGAAACCAAAATCCGAACCATCGAATTTCTCCACAGGTGTTTTTCCATCTCCCATCGTAATTGCCCCAGTAACCTTTCTAATACCAATTGTTAGTAACTAATGCAATTACGATAAACGAAACATAAACAAACACACAAGAACTGTTTACCCAGTTTGTCACTCAATTTGAATGACTACGTCTGGGGGCACTACCAAGCCAAGATATTTTACTATGATTTTAGTGATACGGATTACAAAGAAAAAGGCTATATTTATACCAGTTGGATCGCTGAAGTAAATCTATAAGTACCCAAAGCCCATCTATAAGTCTCCAAAGCCCAACAAGTCCTGCATAACAAACAAAGCAAAGGGTTGCTCTCCCTCTCCCTTTTGTGCCCCCGTCCCTCTCAACGTTCATTTTTAGTTCGTGGATTATCATGTCTTCTTCCGATTAATCTTAGCGTAGTTGATTAGTGATAGGTAATATTCCATCATGGTTCATTCTTCCGCTGCAATCAATCTAAACCGTTTTTATGCTACAATAAAAAAAGGTAACTCCTGGACTAGGTATTATATTTGGATTATAATCGTTATAAACCCTTCATTGGTATAATAGCCATAGATTGTGTATTCTATTTATGATGATCCATTTTTCAAATTAGATCGCATCATACATGAAGATAATTAAAAATATTTGTTTTGATTTTCTTCACAGAAAAACAATTTTTTGGAGACAGTTTTTTTTATATAAAAAAAAACAACATTGAAATTGCGTGAATACACTATTTTTTTAATTGGTATATTTTGTTACTATTTACTGCGAGCTTCACTCTTGGTAGAGGGTTTTTCTTGCAAAAACCTGAACTTTTAGTCGTTGTATAGGCAAACGGGTCAAGTCTAATGCATTATGCCATATGTCGTACAATGATTGGAGGACATGGGACACATCAACCAACATGCACCAATTGACACGCGACACGTGTCATGCATGGACTGCACACAACGGATGCATAGGGACTCATATAACGTGTTCTAGGCAACCTTTGGCTGTCATTTTATTTCACAACCCTGTTTCAAAAAAAATCTTATTTTTTTTGTATTTTATTTATTTTTAGGTAAATATAATATTTAATTTTGATTTTTGAATATTCTAGAAGAATTTTATAATTATAAAATATACAAATTTCAGAACATTTTAGAAAATAACAAATTAATTTTAGGATGTTTTAAATTGATGGAATTGTATTTTGGTTAATTATTATGTTTGTATATGTCTAATTAACCCTTTTTTTTGCTACTGGTGAATCCCGTATGTATGACTAGAACTCATGAAATTGCTTCTTTTCCACATCGGTTGGATAAGTTACACAACTTAAAAAGGAAAATTAGGAATTAAAAATTGCACGGGAGGGTCAAATAGGATAATGTTAAAGCAAGCTTGCTTTATATAGTAAAGTTGTGGAAGTTGATGCAAGAATGCATTTTGGCTCGAGTGAAGGACCACACTTTCATTTTCAAAAAGTTGAGAAAGTTTAAGTCATCTCTAAGGATGAGGTATTACGTTAGATTCAAAGTTGCAAGAACTACAGAAAGGCAATGAGGATTTTCTTGGAACTATTGAGAGAGACATGTGGTACATCTCTCGTAGCCCATTCTAATATAAAGCTTTGGTCTGAAATGCATATCATCTTATTGTGAATGGGTACTTTAAGGTTTTCGGAATCCATTTCGGTCAAAGTTAAAGTTATATAAAAGATCCTCTTCAAAATGAACTTTTTTTTAACAAGTTCTGTTTATTCTATCTTTCGATTTTTTTCTATGTTTTTGGAAACTCTGAGAATTTTTAATTTTTGTGGGATATTGTTTTTATTTTATTATTTTTTTTGGAAGTTGATCTTATTAAGTGTTTATGGATGTTTAGTTTTTGGTTTATTATTCTAGTAAGTTATTATCTATCGTATAATTAAATTATACAATCTCTAATATTATTTATGGATAGAATTAATACGAATCGAATAATGAATTCAAAGTCAACTCAAAGATTTAATAAGACTCTTGTAATTCATTACGAGATGAGTTATATCCCAGAACAAAGTTTTTTATGTATAATATCTAATTATTACAGTTGAGAATTAGAAAATAAAGGGTAATTAGAGCCTACCTAAGTCTCTTTTTAGAATCGAAATTTAGTGTAAAGACAATATATTGATTAAATATAGGTTCTATAGAGAACTAGCGTGTATTGAACCTAACTTCTTACTAAGACGTGCAGTTAAAATTCTATTATAGATCAGACGTCAATAATAGCTTCAACTAGAAAATCTATCGCAGTTGAATTGAACAAAGACTTGAAACGAATTTGGGATAACTATAAGTTCTAGAGTGTTAAGATTATGTATATGTTGGATGAGCAAGAGACACTCGAACCTTTGAAAAAATTCATGGCTAAGCTCAAAGATGGAGTTAATGATTAGCACAAGAGTAACAAAGAAGCTTATCTAGCTTGAAAGAGGAAGAATTTCAATGTATGCATCATCTTGTATAGGGAAATGGATGATGGCCTTATTGACCAATTCTATAAGATTGAGGATGCAAAGGACCTATGTACCACTTTGAAAGGCAAGTTTGAAGGAATATCTCTAACAAGGCTCCATTCTCTCACAATCAAATTCGACATTTACAAGAAACGATATGATCGTACTATGTGGAAGCATCTTAGAGAGATGTCCAACATGATTAATGAGCATAGTGATGCATGTCACTAATTGATGGTTGAGCAAAAAGTTCAAGTTGTTATCTGCTCTCTATGGAATAGTTGGGAGCATAAAAGATGCAGCTGACTCACGCCGAAAGGGTCACAACCTTTAATGATATTATTCGCCATCTAGAACTTGAAGAGGATAACCTCGCATCGATTAAGATTAATGTATGGAAATTTTATGTAGGTTCACACTCAGTTGGAAGTAATTTAAACTTTCAGAACAAGAAGCGTAATTGCTTTAATGAGGAAAGGCTAAAAGAAGGCTAACAAACCAAATAAGTTGGAATAGGAAATAATTAGGAGGCACGGAAACATGAAGAGAATGACATATCACATGTGAAGTGTTTCAATTGCCAACTTAAAAGGCATCATGCAAAGACTGCATTACCCTTAAGGTACATTCAACTAACTCACAAATGAGTCAAATACATGTATCCAATATTATTCTTCTAACCAAAATTAATCTTCTACGAGTTGTTGATTCGGGTTAAACCAACCTCGTGACAAAGGATGGAGATGTCTTTGTCAATATTTGGTTGATCCCAGTCGGATAAAGGTGGATCTATGTAAGAAACAACTCAAGTGTTCAAGTTCAAGGGATCAACACTTATAGTTTAACTCCACGAGGTATATGGACTCTTCTCCTACATGATTTGCTATTTGCTCCTGAGATTTGAAGGGATCTTATTTTTGTAACATCTATGTTGAACCTAGGATTAAAAAATATTTGTGATAACAATTTAATGATGTGTTTGGAATATTCTTATTTTGGTTCTAATTACCGGTCACAATTACAAGAAGTACACTTTAGGGGGAGGTCACCAAAAGGTTGTACACTTTCTTGTGAAAAATTGAAGGTTGTATACTAAAGTGTGAAATAGGACAAAAGTTGTACACCACGTATATACCACGTATATAATTTACCCATCATTGGGATGGTGAGCAGATACTAGTCTAATCTTGGACAAGCATATTCGAAAGTTGTGAAAATGATATTAATGTATCTTAAGGTTACCTACAGATTACTCTATCTGTTATAGAGGAAAGATCTTCAACTAAAAAGATATAGAAATGCAGATTTGATGGGAGACTTGGACAAGAAGAAATTAACAGCCAGGCTACGTGTTCTTGCTAGGGAATGTTGCATATTATACAGTAGAAAAAAACAAACTTATGTACCGGTTGTACACCAAAGTGAGAGGTCATATATAAGGTCGTATATATTAGTGAGACAAATTGAAGGTTGTACACCATAGTGTGAAATGAGGCAAATGTAATTCGTCTGTAATGGAAATGAGTTGGATATGGTTAGGATGCATTATTAGATTAATCCTAACTAAGCTAACTATATAACCTTAGTTATAAACATAACTCTCTCCCTTTTAGTATAACATGCCCCTCTATTTCTCTCTAAAAGTTTGTTCTTAGTTCGTGATCATCATGACTTCTCTCGACCTCGACGTAGTAAATTCGTGATCATAATTCATTCTTGCGCTACAATCGATCCAAAAATTTTATGTGCTACAAGAGGTAACCCGTAGATCGTTAATATATCTGAATTATTTATGCTATAATCCCTTTAAGATATAAATATTAGAATTTAGTAATTAAACTTCAACCAATAAGTTTGTAACTACTAATTGAGATTACAATTTCATATTGAAACTCAACTTAAAAGAATCTCACTTTGTATTGATAATATATTATTTACATATGTGAACAATGGCAGAGATCTTTAAAAAAAAAACAATGGTAGAGTTAAAATATACAGTAAAATCTCTATAAATTAATAATATTGGGACCATAAAATTTTATTAATTTATAGAGGTTATTAATTTATGGAATATAAAATTAGTGATCTGGCCCAAGTGGGGATCATAAGAAATTATTATTTTAAAGAAGTTATTAATTTATCGAGTATTAATTTATGAAGGTTTGACTAGCATGTAGGGATTCCCGCCATGTGGCTGGTTAAAAGTGAATACGGATGACTCGGCACTTGGGAATCCAGGACTTGCAGGTGCAGGCGGCGTCTTTCGCACTCACGGGTTTCGCTAGAGGTTGTTTTGCCTTCTCAATCCCAGATTCATTTGCTTACCTGGCAGAACTAAGAGCAATCATCTTTGTCGTTGACGTTGCGTGGGAAAAGGGGTGGCACTGCCTTTGGATTGAGTCGGACTCATCATATGCTGTCAATTTATTGTTGTCTCGTTCAACATGGGTTCCCTTGACCATCCGGCAAGATTGGCTATAATGTCTGTCTCAATGCTCGGGAATGATGATTTCCGTGTCTCACATCTACCATGAAGAAAACAGGGTTGCCGACGCCTTAGCGAAATACGGACTCACAGTCCCCGCCTCTGATGTCTGCTGGTGGCCCTCCGCGTCGGTTTTCTGTAATTCATTTATTATGGACGACATTCACAATGTTTGTCAGTTTCGTGGTTCTTAGATCGGCTTTTACTTTTTCTTTTTCTTCTTGTATACACTTTCCATTTTTTATTTAATTTATTCATTCAGGTTTGCTTGGTTAATGGCTGGGGTGCCAACCTAGTTAGGATGTCAGTCATAACCAGGTATCGTCCCTACCTTCATTCAAAAAATATATTAATTGGCATGTGCTAAAACATAAATTGTATGTAAATTACATTATAACACCGTCAATAGAAACAAATTTCACTTAATAATATAAATTTTAGATTTACTCACAATTTTTGCAATTAACCTTGCATATATAATAGTCTTCATATTCTAAAATTGTTTCATAATCACTTCATATTTAATAGAGTGAAATGTATTTCTTTCCAATTAAATAATTATTCAATACAAGTGATCTACTATTCCTTATAACACAGCAAGATCACACTATTGTAAATTTAGTGATGCAATGTTGTAAATTTATTTGTCATATTATTTATTTATTTATTTATTTTTTCGTGATTATGGCTACTATATTTGTTAAGCATTAAGGTATATTTTTCAATTTATTGTATCGATAATTTTTTGTTATTAATAGCTAATTACTTAATATATACAATTTACTAATGGACGATTATTCTGTTGAGAATATTATAATTAATTAATAACACTAACAGATTTTAGTAAGACTAATTCTAGCCTTGAATATACCATCATATTATATTTGGTAAATTATAGTTGAGTATATTTAGCTAACAAAATTCTATAAATTGCTTATAATTCTAGCCACACATTTCTTACTAAAATTCTTATTATAAAAAGTGGGCAAACAATAGAAATTATCATTGCAATAAAAATAATAATCAGAAGAACTTGAGCTTCTTCTGATTATTATTATTTTTATGTTATTTAGTAAATAACAAAAAAACTAATTGCAATGCAGGGTGGGGCAATGGCCATTTCTAATAAACTTGTGAAATGTGCCATTCTTTTGTCATATTTAGCGACCGTTGTTTTTTGTGACGGCGGTCCAAAAATATTTAATGTGGTAGATTTTGGTGTAAAACCCGGTCCAAACACAGATAATGCAGTGGTACGTATAAATTTTCCTTTAAATTTAAAATGTATGAGCTTTTTGAAACAACTTTTAGATCTTTCACCGAAAGTTATTTGGGATTTGAAAATAAGAACCAATCCCCGTGCCACCATATAGTTAAGGAGCATGGGAGGAGGGCTAAGCATGCACTCTTCCCCAGCTCCGCCATTGTGTGGGGGATATTTGGTTCTTTATTTAGAGTTACTCTTCCCAAGGTGAAATCTGATAATTGGGGATGCAACCGACCCATGCACCCCCTCCTTTTGCCACTACCTGTTACATTTTTTCCTATGTTGTTTTCAGAATTTCATCAAGGCATGGAGGGGAGCATGTGATTTCGGTGGAATGGCAAGGCTAGTATTTCCAAAAGGTGAATTTTATGCCACCGAAACTGTATTCGAAGGACCGTGCAAAGCTCCGATCCAAGTGGAAATCCAAGGAACTATTAAGGCTGGATCAGATATCAGTAGTTATTCTGACGATTTTTGGATTTCATTTGAACATGTTAATGGTATGAATGTTTTCGGACCTGGTACTGTTGATGGCAACGGCCCCAATGTGTGGAAATATAAGGAAAAAGGAACCTCAATGTTCCCAATAGTAAGCAATATTACTCTATGCAATCACATTCTAAACTCACAATTCCTGTCGTAAAAATAACTGATCTTTTATTTTCATTCCATTGAAGTTGTTATATCGAATTTATGACAAAATTTATGTTGAAAAGTTGATGTGGCATGATTTTGCCATGGATGCGACCGTGCTGGAGTGCCTCACTAATACTACGTCAGCAGTAGAAACACTCTTCAATTTATTGTTATTTATAGATCATGATTGAAGGAATTTCAATTACTGATGTAGCATTGGTGGAGCAGACGTGGTATCGCAGATTTGACTTGGCTTTAGTTCGAAAAATGTCAGTCATTTGTCGGGCACAGATTTAGCTGAAAATCTATAACAGTGACTTCAATGGCACAAAAATCAATGTTTAGTTATTTTTATGACCCATTTAAAATTAGTTACCAACACAGTGAAAGAATAAACCGAATCAAGGTTATATTTATCTCAATAACACTATAAGAAAAAATGGCATTTTCAACCCATTTGCAACCATCAGTGATGGATTTCCGTAGTGATGCTGCTTTTTTTTTTGGTAATGCTATTCTTTCTAAAACTAATGCATTTTTTGTGTTGCTGCAGAGTCTTAAATTTATGGATTGTGAACATACATTAATGAAGGGGATTACATCTGTTAATCCTATGGGATTTCACATAAGCATTGTTAAGTGCAACGATGTTACAGCCACAAATATGCACTTAATTGCCCCAGATGACAGCCCCAACACTGACGGATTTCATATCAGCCAATCTACTAATGTTGGAGTCTTCGATAGTGTTGTTGCTACAGGTGATGATTGTGTGGGTGTCATCCATGGAAGTATGGACATCGAGGTCCGAAGAGTGACATGTGGCCCGGGCCATGGACTCAGGTATACACGAATCTTGTGAACATTAAATTCTATTGATGAAACCGAAACTACGCGATTGTAATTGATTAATGGCTCGATATATCAACTAACTTATCACGAGTTTAATCAACAGTATATCGAGTGTGTATTAATTTAACTAACATGTTTTCATTTGCCAAAAACAGTATCGGAAGTCTTGGAAAATACGACGATGAGAAAATGCTGAAAAATGTTCTCATTCAGAATTGCACAATGACTGGAACAGACAATGGAGCTAGAATCAAAACATACGCAGGATCACTTCCAAGTGTTGCTCAAAACATTACTTTTAAAGACATTATAATGAACAATGTCGAAAATCCCATCCTTATCGATCAATTCTACGGCAAAAAATCAGGATCGGTTAGTATTCTTCTTTTTCCAGACTTCAAACTCATTTTCTAATTTTCATGTTGAGAAAATTATGAGGCTGAAAGCAAGAAAGAAGAAAAAAAAATGCCGTTCTTGAGGTACACAAATTTCGTATCGACGGAATCTGCAAGGAATTCCTCATCGCTGATGACTAGTCCATAAAAAAACCTATAATTTCCAACACATTTTTACCGATTGACCCTGAGTATTTTCTTTTGGCTTCGCCACTGAATTTGAGACCGAATTTCTCCAAGGAGAGAGAATGATGCGACCTTGGAGAGGTTCCGCTTCGTATATTAATTGATTAACCGATTTCGTTTTTGTTACAATGCAGCCATCAAAGGTACAAATCAGCAATGCTCAATTCATAAACATACAAGGAACAACACCTACAGAAGCCGGAGTAGATATACAATGCAGCAAAGTAGTTCCTTGCCAGGGAATTAGATTGTCAAATATCAAATTGCAATACATTGGGGCTAAGAAAGAGCCTTTTACCTCTACTTGTACTAATGCCAAACTTACCTACGACGGACCTCAAACCCCACCCCCTTGTCGGTGATTAGCTTACTTATGTATTATTTCAGATTAGGATTCTCTAGAATTAAATTCTAGGATGTAATCTCAAAAATATTCAATAAAATTAATGATTGAATATATATTTTTTAAACTCTAGCTACATTTTGCAATTCAATGCCCAACGGAGGAGGTGCATAGGAGATCCATTGCACCTCCGGCAACTGGAATCCACCCTAGTTTGGGTGGTTTCAGACGACCCTAGGAAGAGAGTCTGAAGGTGATACAATCATATGAATGAGAATGAGTAGAATGAGGAGAAATATATTCTATCACGTGCTAGTGGGAAATGAAGGGAATTTGACATGGGATAAATAATCTGCCCGTAACAAAAATGGGTTGGATATTGTTAGAATGGATTATTCAGTTAACTCTAACTAAACTAGCTAACTATATAAGCTTCATTATAAACCTAACCCTACCCCTATATCGGACATAACACACAAAGCAAAGAGTTGCTCTTCCTCTCTCACTTTCGAGCCGCCCCCCTCTATTTCTCTCTAAAAGTTTCCTCTTAATTCGTGATCATCGTGTCTTCTACCCCTATATTCAATCTTTATGGCTATAATATAATTTTAAATTTTTATTGCTAATAATATATAATTATTAGTTTTATTTCTATATATTAATTTTGTTTTGACAATTTACTTAAATTCATTTACATTCTTAATATATATAATATTTAATAATAAATATTTAAATAAATCAAATAAAAAAATAAATATAATAGTTGTAATATTTGATTTTTGAAAGGATTATTATTTGTGGGGAATTTTTTTTTTTTTTTATTGAAGATGGAGGCAGGCGGAGAGAATCCCACCGCCTGGTCCAGAATAAAAAGAAAAGAAAATTGTTCATACAAAATTCAAAATCATAAAAAAGCAAAATAAAAGCTAACGAAACCGAAACTGAATGACATCATTACAATCATTAAAAATTTCATGCCTGCAAAATGACGGAGCTGAGTCCCACAAATGCAGAGTAGTAGAAGTGACACGGTAACGAGCAAGACAATCAGCGACTTTATTACCTTCACGAAAAATATGAGTGACCACTAACTGCAAACCAGAGCATAATATTGGATCAATTTGAGAAATAATTCATCAAACTGTCTTCTCGGTCATAAATCTTGTCATCTACAACACATGTGTTATTTTATCAGTAACAAATCACAAACATATGTTGGGATGTCAAAAATATTAAAAATATACTCTCTTTTTTACGAATTAAACAAAAAAATTTCAAAAAATTCACCGAATTTATAAATATTAATCTCCAATTTTATTATTAAATTACAAAAAACATTATATCCTTTTTTTAGAACAAATTGATATGCAATTGGTGCAAAATAAAGAAAAAAAATAACTGTATTTTATAATAGTGGCCGAAATTGATCAAATTTATCAACGTTAGGGGTAAAATTGCTCTTGGCTACAAACATTAGGGGTAAAATTGCACCATTTTAGACGTTAGGGATAAAATTGCACCATTTTAGATCGTAGATGTCAATTGCTACCTCGTAATCATCGATCTACTAAGCATTAGAAGTTTTTTTTTATTATTTTAAGACATTTTGTATCGAATAGCACTTATGTATTAAAGTATATTTTTTTCAATTAATGCTATTTTGTCTAAAAAAAATTTATATAGAGTTTTGCACCCCTTCCCTCAAATCCTGGATCCGCTACTGTAAGTAACCAAGAAAAGTTAAAACCAAACAGATCTAGAATTCAATCTGTAAAAAAACGAATTACAAGATCTCATTCAAGTTCAATTGGAACGACAAATTAAGGAAAATTAAAAGAGAAGAACAGTGAGGGGAAAATAAAATTTATTTTGCAACCAAACTTGAGGAAAACGCTGAGAGGAGGCAAGACGATTGCTAAGATAATGTCGATGCAATTTGCTGTTCCAAACATGCTTAATCGCTCAAAGGAATTGGAGAAAATGAAAATCGAGTTTTTTAATTCAATTTTACTGAATTGAGAGGAAAATTGGAGAAGAAACTGTTTTACTGCTATGTGCTTTTTTTTTTTTTAGCGAGATTATCCAAATTACACGCTGTTGCTCGTTGAGACTGTCTTTGCTAACAGAACTTATCACAATATACATGTTTGTATACTTTTAAACTACATAGTTTATATTTGAAAATGGTCGAAACCCAAAGGATTATTTTTGTACTTTTCCGTACTAATAAGGTGCGACAGATTAGCTAATCGCCACAAAAAAATAAAATTTGTGATGAATTTTGTTTTCTCCATAGATATGTATTTATTATGACGCATTAATGTTAATTTACCTCGCTTCAACAGTGGTGACCTTGTGGTGGCGAAACTTCGATATTCTATAGAAAAAAAATTTCCCACAAAAATGTGTATGCAATCGATCACTACAAAAAAAAAGGTATTTACCGACGAAATTTTTCTACTGTAACCGTCGCTACATATAGTACCGACAGTTTTTGTAACCGTCGGAAAAGTGTTGTTATTGCAGCTGTTGCTACTTTACCGACGGTTTTACAAAGGCGCCGGGGTAAGGTTTTTCAGTAGGGGCGCTTTTCTACACGCGGTTTAAACCGCCTCTAGCATCCGTTTTCATTTAAAAAAAATACCGACTGAAATTCAGTCGGTAATCCGTCACTAAAATTTTAGTCCAAATATAAATTTACCGACGAAATTTCTGTCAAAATTCATATCAATTATTTTGGGATTGCAGCCTCAATCTGAGGAAGCAAACACGTTATTACAATTTACATCATGTCAAAAACAAATGATCAATTGCAACAGTATGCTTGGTGGATCCATCATCGAGAACCCACTCCTCCAGTGTCTTGGTGCGAGATACTAGTCTATCGGAGTGGAAATTTGTCGCCGAGCCACCCGAAGAAGAGCTGGCCAGCCAAAGTTCTACAGAGTGCAACAGCATTGACAGATATTCTCAAAATTATAACTAAAATTAACAAAATCCGGAAACATAACCAAAAGTAGTTCAATAACATAGAAATCCACCTAAATTTATTTGTTGACTACGAGTAAGTTTCCACTGAGCTCCTTGAACAACAGCATTAGCATCGTCATTTCCATAAAGACTCAGAAAAATAGTTTCAGCATTTCAGCCTACAAAATCTCATCAAAAATAGGCTTAATAAATACAGACTCAGAAAGTAGGAGAATTAGACTAAGTTTCATATAAGAATGTCAGTTTAAATCGTAACAATCAACAAATCAACTCACCATGAGTACTCCAAGATGGTCATTTCCATAACTTTTTACATTGACATTTGCTTCCTCCTCACCTGGCTAGTAAGTTGATCAGCCATGAAAAAGTCGACCATTAGAACCTTGTAAAATGAAGAGTAGACTATGTTGCGAAGAACACGAAGGAAGCAGTAACTAGTAGGTCGATAAAAGAAGTCAAAAGGGCAAATGAGCAAGGCCAAGAAAATCTGGAAAAGTGATTGAAAATGTATGATTAATTAAGCACAAGTTTAAGTGATGAAATTGAAAATGAGGATAAATTAAGGAAGAATATATACTTACAAGGAGGAGGATTCCAGGAATGGCATCAATATGGTTCAAGGCCTGCAGCAATTCCATATTGTAATTAGTCGAAAACTCGAAATGTGCATACTTTTTAATGTTGAAATGACATAAATTGGGTGAAAAATCACAATTGAAATGTAGTAGATGGCCTTATTCTTCAAGATTAAATCATCTCTGAGCCACAAATCTAAAACCACTACTTTATTTTAACTACCTGCTTAAAAATAGTGCTTGTCCCAGATCCAACGTATCCAACTAATAGAATCTTTAGAAGTGTTCTTTGTGCTCAAGATAGTCAGGGACAATTCTACTTGTCATACTGCTAAATTGTTCTCCAGAAACATTTGATGATTTAGAAGGAACATGTAGTGATAAGAAAGTGCAAACCAGCTTCATTCCCACCTGAAAAGCAACCCAACGATCAATGAATGCCAAAATACGGATGACATTATTTCAGTGTTGTACATTCACATATGACACATACCTTGCTTCAAATGTAACCTTTAGTGTTCTTCTGCCCCTCTTCTTGATATGATCCACCCTCATTCACACAAAAGTGTGGGTTCCCAGCACATTGAACTCCTGCTAGCTGCAATGTTGAATAGAAAAACAGACATAAGTTTGTGAAGTGTCACAGCGCCCGGATGCCCTAGAATGCTTAATAAAGCTTATACTCATTTGAGAGACTAACACCTAGAATGCTTCTAAAAACATGATTAGAATGACAAATAATTCAAAATATTTTTCTCTCTTTCATTTCAGGTCTGAAGTATGACAGTCATAAGCCAATCTAATTGGAAATAAGAGCAGCAAGTTCAACTCTGCTAGTAGCATGTATAATATCAAAGTGAGACTTTACCATGGTATCATTCCACATAATATGTATATTTTCTGTAAAACAACAAGCTAAACAGGTTGAATGATGAGGTAACATGTTCATAATCAGCGAAGATGTTCACTATCAACAACAACAATGAAAGATATAATAAACTGAAGCGAAAAGCAGAGTGAGGGCAAACAGCATACCAAGTGTAGCCATAACAGGGTATTTGTAAATATTTATGTTTTTCATAGAAACATGAGTGAACCAAAGTATACCACCAGCCATTAGATCAAGTAAAGAATCTAAAGTCGATGCAACAATAGCTATTGGCCAGAAAAATATATGGTTACCTTCAAGTTATCTCTATGAAAGGCATGATTGGCCAGTTTTCTTTGGGAGTTCTATTTACCTAACTAGTCCATCTCCAAACATCCTTTTAACATAAGATTCAAATTCAGGTTTAGGGTATAATTCTTGGTCGTACAGAATCTGTTTAGCCAGATGAGTATCAATAGCTATCAGTTGAGGTTTTGGACCTAGCCACTGCACAAAGTTCTTTCCTGCATCCAATAAGCCCCAATTAAGACCAAAGATTATAACTTAATTGCCTTAAATAACAGCAAAAAGAAGTTACCATATTGCTTGGTCCATAGTAAAAATGAGGCTGAACTTCATAAAATACTTGATGATCTGATAATTCCATGGAAGTGGCCATAGCTCCTTTCCAATTTTAACAATATCCTTGGGGTTTGCATGGAAGAAATTGTAAGAAGGTCCTTTTATGCCACCTGCTCTTAGTTCTCTCTGTAATCATAATAATTAGAATTCTTGTGTTACAAATGGCAAATTCTAAAATTGCAAAATATAAGAAACGTTAGTTCTACTATATAAACTATACCATTACCTTTTGATTAACCTTCAGAATAAACCTTGCATTGAATAGGGTCTAGCCCCAGTTGGGCTTCTCATAGACGCTCGGTATCCCCACACTTGCTTTCGAAAAGCCAACGCCCAATGTCCTGCATGCAGCTACTGAGACCAATAAACAATACTATGGGTTGCCCTATACTAATACTAATGAGCTGTAAGCTTTGCTGGAAAATCAGACAATAAACAATATCAGTAAGCTAAACAAGAAAGAACAGAATTCAAAAAAGAAATAAACACAAAAATGAGATACTCTGCATCTATATCTAGAAACAGTACCTGTCTATAAACTAAAGGATCTCCACATGATTTTTGGAGTTCAACTACATGTAGATATGGACTAATTTAAAAACAGCTGGTACAATTTGAAAGATATCTACAAGTCAAACATTTGGACTAATTTATAGAAGATAATTAAACAAAATCTGATTGTGGACTTAACATAGGTAAGATATTAGCATCATATCTTGCCAAATATTTCACTTGTCTCTCTTAGCAAAGTTCTACATGGCAAAGGGTCCTTGATTAGATAGGCATTAGTATGCATTACCAACTTCAATTCATAAAAAAAATATTTCAACAACAATTAAAGGCTGAATACATCAACAACAATTATTCCTATGTGGCAGTGTAAGAGGAGATTGTTGAAGCAAGCATCACTTTAACCAATGTAAGAGGAGATTTGTACAAGTTGAAGTGAGTATCACTTTAACCAAATTTAAGCAGCTAATAGGTCATTTCAGGAGGGAATTTTACCTTCATTTTGAATTGGGATTGAAAAGGCTTGACCTGGAAGTGAGAAGTCCTCAATTTGACTATTCGAGAACAAGAAAAAAAAAAAGAATGGACAAACAAACGTAAACAAATTCAAAGAAAGTGATAGAAATACACAGCAACAACTCACCATGTATCCCCAATTCCAATGCTTAAAATTCCAGCAAACAAACAGAGCAAGAGGTTGATCATTAACATATCTAGAACTTGAACCTACAGAAGAAACTAATCAGCCAAGCCCGGGAAGTAGGGAAATCGATCTACAAATAAGAAAAGGCAGAAACCTAGATAGCGAAGAAAACAAACAAATTCGAAAAAACAATTGAAAAAGAGAAAAAAGAAAGTATAAATAGAGATTCAGACTTACCCTTGATCTAGGTTCCTGAAGAAGCACCGTGAAGAACCCAAAGCTCAGAAAGGATCTACAACAATCAAACGCGCAGACAACGATCTCAAAAAATCAAACGATAAAGAACAAGTGTCTAACGAAAATATTTCAGAACACATAACAATAAAATTCAGCCTAATTATAATTTGAGACTAACGATGGGCGATCGGAAGTCTAACCTTGGGCGAACGACTCAATTGGAGACTGCGATATACGAGATGTGAAGAACGAAAGTTTGATGAACGACAATTTGAGACTGCGATATATGAGATGTGCAGAACCAAAGTTTGACGAACGATAATTTCAGATTGCGACATAGGAGATGTGAAGAACGAGAGACTGTGGATTTAGGAATTAGGGATTACAAGCATAGGTAAGCTGTGGATTAGTCTAGGCCAATTAATATTTTGGGCTTTTTTAATTGAGCATATGAAACAATTTATAAAACTGTTGCTATAAAAGTGTTGTTAAAGGCCTGTTTTTTTGTAGTGGATCCAAAGCATTTATATGCTACAAGCGGTAACCCGTTAATATATCTGAATTATTTATCCTATTATCCTTTCAAAATTTAAATGTTAAATAAGTTATTAATTAAATCTTAGAATTTAGTAATTAAAGCAAAACTAAAATTGTATCGCCTAACCAATTTGGGTTTATTAAGAATCGAAGTATCCATTATTGTATTGTTGCAGCTTCAAAAGGCATAAACATGTTGGATAAGAAATGTTTTGGAGGAATATGACCCTGAAAATTGACATCAAGAAAGCTTTTGGGTTTTTAGTCAGGTTTCGGAACTGTATTTCTTCCATCCTGTCCTCAGCTCGGATTCCTATTATGGTTGTTGGGTCACCAAAGGGTTGTTGCGGCAAGGGGACCCACTCTCTCCTATTCTGCTTGGGCTAATTGGTTCCAAGTTTCGAATGTTCCGGCCGGCATCGAAGTTAACCAAACTTCAGCCATGTCCTTCAAAGTGAAAGGAAATAGGCGAAGTTTGCCTGCTTCGGCAGAAACGTCGGTCATTTTGAAAGTATCACAAATTTCTAAGAAATTGGTCAAATGGGCATTAGGGTTTTCGTTAGATAGTCCATAAAATGTCACATTATTTTGTAACATGTTAAGCAAGGCTGGTTTGATTTCAAAATGATGTGCATTTATTTGGAGTCTAACTATAATTTTCCTTAGAAATATATTTTATGTAAAAGGTTTTATCGAAAACACATGTTAATTATTTTGAAGAACATATTGTCAGAACATACTTCATAATAACAATAGAAAACATAAATTGAATAAAAAAGATATATTATTATTGAATTGTAAATCTTCACAAGTTAACAGAGAAGAAGAAACATGGATAACATTTTAACTAATTTGAGTTCCGGGTTGTCAATCCTTTCCTCAAACTTCGTAGGTTTGTCAGACCCTGGGGCGCTTCAGCCGCTAGTTCTTCTCGCTAATTCCTCGAAATAGAGATCGCTGAATCCACTATCAGAATGTAAACTTGTCTTCGAACAATTCTTGAATCTAAACTAGTTGAAACTATGTTTGTAACTAAACTAAAGAACAACTTGTGTACAGCAAGTTTGTTTTTTACATAAATGAAAACTAAATCTAACTCTTCTCTGAATCAGAGTTTTCTTCAACAAAATATCCAACTCTCTAACAACCTTGAATTCTGAAATGAAGCACTTATTTATAATTGCTGAAAGGTTGTGTTTGAAGTGTCGTATCCGCTGGTGAAGGGTCGTTTCTATCCAGACGAACAGACGCGTTATTTGGATTTAAAACATGTGAAATCAGTGCTGAAACTTCGCTGCTGCTACCGAGATTATTGAAATCTCGGTCGCGACATGGGGATGAGGGAGATTGCTGAATGAACGCGCATTTTCGAGACTGAAATACGCGTGTCATGACTGAGATATTGGGAATCTTGGTCGCGATAGGGACTTTTGTTCCCGTTCGTGATCGTTTCCCAACTCCCCGTATCAGTCTTCTGAATTTATACGTGCTTTTAGCTCGTAAATGTGATTTCTGCCTCGTTTTTGCTCCGTTTTAGCTCCTATTTGGATTTTACCAAATAATTAAGTACCTTGCACAATAGAAAGAAATATAGACATAAAAGTGCTCTAAATAAATATAATTAGCATGATTTCAATATAAAACTGACGTAATTATTAATGATATTTTAGGTATATTTTGGGCTTATCAAATCTCCCACAATTAAGCTTTTGCTAGTCCCGAGCAAAATTTCACTAAATTTATTCTTTAATCAATCTCTTTATGAAAATAGAACCATGTATCCTTTTTAAACTTAGTTAAACCGAAAGATAAACTTTGCATGGTAAATTTATACGCAAAACACATCAAACTAGCTAGTGTAAAAGCGATATATCATCCGTCTTGTATTTCAATTTTGTTATTGAAGTATTCGGGACGGTGTAAGCACGCATCATTCGTCTCAAGGCATTTCAAAGCACAAAATTTCCTTTCCCAAACCTAAACTATTATATGCATATGGAATTAATAAGGACTTAGGTTTAATTTATTTGCTAGTCACGTCTGTGATAAAGGTGGTCTCGTCCGTGACTTTATATGTATGGATTAAATTGCTTTGTGTTCGTTTAAGAGGTTCCGATCATACCATGGGTGGACGCAATTGTTACTTTAAACTTAACACGTTTAATTTTGCTTTTATTTTAACGTTCCTTTCATACCTCGATTGTGACAAGGGTGGTCGCAATCGTGGCCAAAAGTACTGTTTACTTACTTTTTCTTCCTTTTATACCTCGATTCTGATATGGGTGGTCTCAATCGTGTCCAAAAGTTAAGAATATGACTACTTAATTTAATTAACACGAGTTATAAAACTTAAATTTTAAAATGGAAAAGAAAAATAGCACATTCATCCTATATTGACTTAAAATTCAACATGTATTATGGCTAAAGTTTCCTTAAAAACTTCAATTGGTTTTTAAAGCAAGACGAAATCAAAACCGAGCTAAAAAGCTAACGATGTTAGTTCGATTTATGTCTATAAACCTAATTGAAAATTGAAAATAAGATTTATATTTATCATGTATTGCATGATATAAAATAGAGATTGAAAATAAAGAAATTTTTACTTATATACATTCACTCGAGACGTTTTTGATAAAATCGTTTCGGAGATTTGTAAAAATATTTGATCTTTAAAGATTGCCCGTATAGAAATATTATTTCTAACAATAATGATAACCTAAAAATAATCATCCGTTAAGAATTTTTATTAAACATATGAAATATATATTTTATGAAAAGTGATGTTTATGAAAAATGTCATTTTTGTGAAAATGTATTTTTTTTCCATTATTGAATATGAAATATCGCCTCCCACACTTAAATTCGACCATGTCCTCATTGGTGCAAAAATTGATAAATCACGAAAAATGGGATACAAAACAAACATACGAAATATTATATAAAATATTGTATGAAAATATTCAACATAAAATGAAATATTGTACCAAACTTAATTACAAATATTGTACGAGACTTAATAAAAATTACACACGAAATAGGGAAAATGAGAATGAAAGGATAAAACCCAATCATGGTGAACCCGGTGGTGATGGTGTAGTCACGACTCCTTGGTGTCGGAAGAATGATAGCAACCGGCGTCGAGTTGATGTGTGCTCACGCCTCAAAGAATGGATGTTAGCATCCACCGTGTTTATCCTTGAACTCATTTCGCTATTGTTGGCAACCACTTCATTTAACCTCAAATTCATTTAACGGTTATGCTCATTAACTTGTGTCAAAACGCGTTGCCAACCTACTTGCTCGTCAACATTAGGCTCATCCGCCTCTTGTGCTTGCTCATCAATATGCTCTTCCTCCTCATCCTCTTCATCTTCATCATCATCCTCTTGGGTACCTAAACCTTGGGAACTCGAAGCTCCGCCACCCGAACTAGCAACTAGACGCTTAGTGCGCTCTTCATATGATATAAATGCGGGGGAACCAAGTTTAAGCACTAAATTGGCTCTTTGAAGAGCCGCAATGTCTAATAGAGGCAATCCAAAATGATGAGGTAGGTTTTGAAAATCTGATAATTCACCTCGTGCTCCCAAAACAATACCGGTAATTAAATTACCCATAGACACTTGCCTATTGCGGGAAATGGCAGTTCGGTACAAATTATCAAATATCATGCCCATACTATCAATTGTCAAATTCTTAAAAATACTATCAAGCACGAATAAGTCACGACTTTGCACTTTGGAACTTTCAACTCTACCAAATAGAGAAAAAGATAAATACTTGTGAAAGTAAAACACACAATTATCCTTAATCCATTTACATGAAGTGTTTTTCGGGTAGAAAACATTTAAGTCTGTTAAAGAATTCCAAATCGAGTGCGTACTAAATGTTTTCGGCTTTTGATGAAAATTTCGTGTAGGAAAACCAAACCATTCCCCCATCTCCTCATATCCGACCTCAAATCTAACTCCATTATTTCTAAAAGTAATAAGTCCATGCTTTTTATCATAGCCCAAAGTGACCAAAAACTCCACAATATGCGATTCAATGTGAGGAAAACGCATACTAGCAAATGTTTTCCAACCAAGAACGTTCAAATACTCATCAATACGTTCGGTAAAAGAAAAAGCATTTACCATATCGAAGTCCAAAAATTGCATATCGGTGAACTCCATTCGTTGCCTCGAAAAGTGTAGATAACGACGTCCTTCCACTTCTGTTTCAATGTCGAACGTTGCTCCATATTGAACTCGTAAACGATTCGCTTGTGTGGCTTTTGTTTTGTTGGCAACTCTCTTTTGTGTAGGCATGTTTCTTCAATTTGGGTGAGAGAATTTTAGAGAGATGAAAGAAAAATGTAAATGGTTGAGTAAGGTTATGGTTTTGTGTTTGGAAGAAGATGGAAAAAGATGTATTGGGAAGGTGATGAATCTTTGTGTTGGGAAGAGTAAAAGATTTTTGATTGGTGAAAATAGAGGTTATGTATATAGGTATGATTGATGGGTATGAAATAAGGTAGAAGAATAGGTATTAATTTAGAGTAGGAATAGGAATAGATGCAATTTTTTGGCTCAAACCCGTCATCCAACATACCTTGTCGCGATCGAGATTCCAGGAATCTCGGTCGCGATAGGAGGTTTTTTAGGAAGAAAAATGCTTCCTAAAGCCTGTGTCTCGTTGGTCATCTAGAGATTTTTAAAATCTCTACCGAGATTTCTGACCTGTAGCCTAAAATCTAAAATTTCTACGCTGAAAAATTAAATTCTTCTTGCAATTATGTGTCATTAATGATAAGTTTAATTCCTGTAACTTAAAAACAAAATTGAAACATTAAATTTAAGGTTAACCAAAAGGTTTTTCCTTAATTAATAAGAATTAAATGAGAGAATTAAGACTTTTATTAATAACATAATTAATATATACATACATTAATGATTCAAAAGATAAATATATACATGAATCACAAAATACCATCAAAAACATATATATAGTACATAGAAAAAAAACAATCAAACACAAATAATTTTAAACATTATCCCAATGAATAGGAATACGTCTTGCATTGGCCCTGTTAATCTTCGCTTGAATGAAGACTCGTCTTTCTTCTAGAGAAAGAAATTGTGGACCAACACGGAAAACTCTTTTGACAATTCCTTCACTTTCTAAGAACTCGTAATTAAGGACTGGTGTAGACACCGAGTCGGAGGACCTGTGACGAAAACCTGAAAACAAGACGGTGGAAGCGATTGATTCCGGAAGTTTCGAAAAAAATAATAAAATAAATAAGTTACGGTGGGTCGCTGTTGTTGATTGGATGGCTCGCGAATGCTTAGCGGCATGGTGCGAGTACTTAGCGACGGCCGGCGCGCGTTCGACGACAGTCAGACACCCGCTCGACGACGCAAAACGCGCGCTCGACGCCCGTCGGACGCACGCATCCAACCAGGAATAGCACGCGCTCGACGTCCGAGCAATGCACGAGCTTGGCAGCGTGAGGCGCACGCTCGTTGGCCACGGGGCGTGAGGTATTATCCGAGGACTAGACTCGTTTTATTTTATTTAATTTATTTCTTTTCCTTTATTTATTTTTATGTTATAATTTTATTTATTTTGTCATTTATTTATTTATCACGTTTTATTTAATTTTTCGTATTTATTTAATTCCCGTCTCTTGTTAGATAAACATTCGGTTTTGTTTTGAAGTAAAAAACCTCGTTTTGATATCCCAATACGAACCGTGATCCGATTAAAAGGTAGTTCGGGTATCGAAAATGTTGTAATTATAAGTTTTAACTAAAAAAAAAAATTTCCAAATAATGTTTTAAAATAAAAACGTCGTTTTAGGAACTTCCGTTATTGACTATGATCCATTTTTTATAGTTCGAAAATCCAAAACGATTGAGTTAGACTTAATTTAAAGCTTTTGAATAAATCTGGAAACAATTGGAGTGCTTCTGTAATTTTCCGTTTCTGTCACTAATTGCTGTTTACCGACGGATTTTCCGTCGGTAAATCTGCTGGAATGTAAAAAATGTTGTTTTAGTCCCTCTTTCTCAACTTTTAAGTCTTTGATCCTTGGTATACATATATATAGTTATGTAATATATACTTTTAAACTATTTTTTAGATATTTGGTACATATAGTTATTTAGAATGTCTATATATTATTTTTCATTAATTTGATCTATTATAAGTATATGTATATATATATTTCCTTTTTCATTCATTTGAGTTATATTGGATTTTATTTTAAATGTTATTTACTTGAGCATTTTGGAGATAATTAGTAAATATTAGTGGATAAATATATATTATTTTTGACATTTAAAATTACATTAGTTATGTATATATATAGTTTTGGGATATTTGGGCTATATTAGTTATTATTAAATAAAACTATTTTGGTGACAAATGTTATTTTCTTATCTAGGAGTTTTATTTACTATTTTCACATGTTTAAAGTATAAATGTATTATATTTAGTATTTTCATATATGTATTATATAGTCTCTTTTCATTAACTTTTATTTCATATTTCCTTTTTGGATTAAAATGTATATATATATATATGCTTATATTATTTTCTTTATTCTTTTGGGCCATTTAGGGGTCCATGTTTCAAATGGGCTTTATTTGGGAGTGAATTTTGGTTTAAATATGTTTATTATTGTAATTATAACAAGTAGAGAATCCACTAAGGAAAAAGAGGAAAATAAATCACAAAAAGAGTTTTCAATTTAATTATTTAAACTAATGAGTTTTTAGAAGTTCCTAATGTAAATAAATAGTGTTTTCTTGACATTTCAAAATCGTTTCCCAAAACATCACGCTTTAAAACCTTAGTCCGTTCCAACGACGGATTAAGCGAACCTTGTAATTAAAATCGTTTTCATTGTGAATAATAGAGTTTTTGAATCATTTTCTTAAATGATTTGTACAAAATAAATTGACTTGTATGCTTAACCACGTTTTCTTATTAAAGGTTTTTATCTTGATGTTTTCAAACGCTTGAGTCGTTCCAACGGCGATTCGGGTGAACTTCATCAAACGGGGTTTTGAAACGTACCTAAATCGTTCCAACGGCGATTAAGGTGCGAACCATGTAAATGAACTCGTTTTGGGGAAGTGAATTAGTATAGAATTAGTATGTAACACGGAACATAAATCACGTTGTAAATAAATCAATTCTTCCTTCTCCCCCTCTCTTTCTTATGTATTTTTGAACTGATGTAAATGGGTGATTCTTTACCAAAGTGGCTTTTCTATAATATATGCTCAAAACGGTTTTCAAAACGAGAAAGAAAAGGTTTCAAATGAATTTTAAACTTAAACGAATATACGATTAGTCCGTTATCGCCTAACATGCTGAGTAGGAGGCCGGTGGTTCATAACCGGGCGATGTCGGGGTGCCTAGTAGCCTTTCTCCGGAAAGGAGCTAGCCTTCTCGGCTCGTACCTAAGTTTCCCGAACCCTCACCGGTCTCCCGCAAGGGATCGGTGTTCATTTTCCCATTCGTGGGTGGCGACTCTTCCATATCTCCGAGCTCCGGTCCTGCCGAGCAGCTTGATTCCACGATTGGTTGCTTTCGGCGCCAATCACCGCTTACGTCGCCATGAGGTGTCCACCCCCCGGTCCGCCCGGGAGATTAGGCCGCGTCGTGACCGTCGGGCGTCCACGCGTTGTGACCGCCGAGCGTCGAGCGCGCGCTTTGCGTCGTCGAGCGGGTGTCCGACTGTCGTCGAACACGCGTCGGCCACCGCTAAGCACTCGCACTACGCACATCACAGCAGCGACCCACTGTAACTATTTATTTTATTTTTTCGAAACTTCCGGAATCAATCGCTTTAACCGTCTTATTTTCAGGTTTTCGTCACAGGTCCTCCGACTCGGTGTCTACAGCGGGATCACTTACCGGGACCTCCTCTTGACCAAAGACTGCCGCGACAGCCTCCCTCAAAAATACGTCTGCCACCGGATCCACCTCCATCGCTACCGCCGGGGCATCCCTCGCGCTCAACAGAGTCGATAGGTAGGGATCACGGCCCCCGGCATGAACCCACACCTCTCTACCGATAAACCGACGGGTCAAGTCCTGACGGATGACCGACAGGGGCATGGTCCGCACCGCGAATATAGAAACGGGAATCTCGCCCGGTGTCCAGTGTGCGTCACTAACCCCGGTGATGCCTCGGTCCCCCAAATACCATGCCCGCACGCAGGGGCCGGTGAGCACGCACTGCTGCTCCTGGATCACAGATACATACATGTAATCGGGACCGAAGTCGAGGTCGTCCCACCTGAACTTAATCTAAAAAAAAAAAAAAACACACAAAGAGAAAGTCAGAACGGTTCAAATAAGAATCTAGCATGACTAGACGACATCTACCTGTCCTAGGGTCCGCGAGTCAATCCAATCTAGGAGCCGCGCCACCGTCCGTCTCCTCTCAGCGCCTAGGTCAAAATCTCCCCATCGGGTCATGAGAGGGAGCCTCGGTACTCGTGGCCGAGGCCGAGACTGGCTGGGAAGAATCCGCCTCTCATACGCCCAAACCTGCGGTAAAAACAAAGATTATAAGTGTGAAAAGCGCAAAGAAGATAAAATGGGCGAGTCAGGGATGCGTCATGTACCAGCAGGGCAAGGTGTAACCACCGAAGTCCTTGCGCTTCCGGCAAGTCAGATCCAAAAATTTATATAGAAAGGCTAGACCTGCCCCCGCCCAATCATAGGAAGCCGTCGTATCCAAATCACTGAGTGCCTGAATAAGACCCGTGTGTACCTTTCCGCCCTTGGTGCGGAAAATCGTCTCGCTCAGAGTATACACTAAGAAACTACGAACTGCCAAGTCAGTATCGTCCGTCTCGCAAAAATCCCGGCGACTCAAAAGGCTCGCAGTAGAAACAAACTTCGCCGGAGTAGATCTGGCACCTGGACAAACTCCCGGCCCAATCAAAGCAGCAAGCCTAGCGAGGTCAACCCACGGTCGCATCAGGTCAAAATGAAAGGGAACTAGAGTGCTGATCCCCCACAGCCCCGTCAACAAAGAGAAATCTCTGGGCGAGATGGTCATCTCCCCAAAGGAAAGATGGAAGGTATGGGTCGAGTCAACCCACCGCTCGCATAAGGCACGTAGGCCAAAACGATCACACACCCCGTTGGTGCGGGGTAGCGCTGAAATAAAGGGCTCGAAGCCCAACTCGCGCACACGGGCTCTCGCCGCGGCGCCTAGCCTAGCATACCACGAATGAATCTCGGCCGTAGTCCCGGAAATCTCGATGAACTAGAAAGAACAAGACAGGAAAATTTAAATACGATTCCTAAAGCGTACGATTGATGAAAACGCGTTAAGACTAGGTATTCTTTCATTATCTAACCTAGAGACATCTGGTCAATTAGGGCCAACTTTCTATAAAAGTCTCTCCTTTAGGGTCGCTCATGTAAGGTTTAGTTATTTCTTTAATCCACTCCCGTCTGCATTGACAAGGAGCATAGGTTAAGTTTACTATTCACGTGCATTAGTTAAGTTTTCACTATTCACGTTTTTTACTATTCACGTGCACTATTCACGTTTTTACTATTCACGTGCATTAGTTAAGTTGTCACTATTCACGTTTTTACTATTCACGTGCACTATTCACGTTTTTACTATTCACGTTATTTTTACTGTTAGCATGCAGGAATTCGCAGGGTTATTACTCACATGCATATAACGCGCGTTCGTACACAGAAATAAACAAGTGTTACTTGTAAGTGAAGAAATTCATGTTTTCTAGCTAAAGTCCTCTAAGACAATCTAAAAGTTAGCATGCAAATCATGTTCGGATAGGAATACTAAAGCCTAGCATTTGAATCAAACAAAAATGAGAAATCACTTACCTCGTTGCAGCGTGTCCGGCTCAGATGCGTCTCAGGGTCGTGGAAAGGGTCCACTCTATCCAGGTTCACGTAAACCTCATCCATGCCTCTCGTGCCATCGCATTCATCCAAATCCATCCCGAGGATAATCCAAATCAAAGTCTAGAGAGAGAAAGAAGAGAGAGAAGGTGTGGGGTTGAAATGAAACCCCACCACCTTATATAGGAAGAGGGAATGGCATTCCCGTAAATAGTGAAAAAAGTACGATGTGACATAAAGGTAAAAAGTAAATAATTAATTACCAGGTGCACAGACCTCTGATTTGCAGTCCGTTTCAGCCTGCATTCCTCCCAGACAGCAACCAATACTGTCAAGATATGAACTCCAGACAACAGCCAATTTTTACAGAACAGTGACACCAGTCAAAATACAGACAACAGTCAACAGAAAAATAATCATTAGTCTATATCATTCCAGACCAAAACACGTTCCCATTAAACCTCCGAGACACTAGCTCCAGACAATGGTGTTTTAAAAGAATTCAGAATCATTAGAAAGAACTTTTCTGCCTTTGAGCCATCTTACCTACGGTTCACGACCGAGGTAGCTTTTTAGCCATCTTACCTACGGTTCACGACCGAGGTAGCTCTTTAGCCATCTTACCTACGGTTCACGACCGAGGTAGCTCTTTAGCCATCTTACCTACGGTTCACGACCGAGGTAGCTTTTTGGCCATCTTACCTACGGTTCACGACCGAGGTAGCTTTTTAGCCATCTTACCTACGGTTCACGACCGAGGTAGCTTTTTAGCCATCTTACCTACGGTTCATGACCGAGGTAGCTTTTTAGCCATCTTACCTACGGTTCACGACCGAGGTAGCTTTTTAGCCATCTTACCTACGGTTCACGACCGAGATAGCGTTTTAGTCATCTTACCTACGGTCCACGACCGAGGTTGCTTTTGAGCCATTCTTACCCATAGTCAACGTACGCTAGATTCCGAGAGAAAAACATCCACCGACGGCCGATTCAGAGGCAAGGCTGGAAAGAATCGACAAACAACACCGGAGCGCGCAGCGCGAAGGTCAGGTATTCTCCCTCCTACTCTTTACGTGTCTTTTACTTTTTATATATTTTACATTGCATGTGTGCGTTAGCAAAAAAAACGTTTTCAAAACACACACATCACTGTCAAAATAGCAAAATAGGGGCAACTGTAGACACCGAGTCGGAGGACCTGTGACGAAAACCTGAAAACAAGACGGTGGAAGCGATTGATTCCAGAAGTTTCAAAAAAAATAATAAAATAAATAAGTTACGGTGGGTCGCTGTTGTTGATTGGATGGCTCGCGAATGCTTAGCGGCATGGTGCGAGTACTTAGCGGCGGGCGGCGCGCGTTCGACGACAGTCGGACACCCGCTCGACGACGCAAAGCGCGCGCTCGACGCCCGTCGAACGCACGCATCCAACCAGGAATAGCACGCGCTCGACGTCCGAGCAATGCACGAGCTTGGCAGCGCGAGGCGCGCGCTCGTTGGCCACGGGGCGTGAGGTATTATCCGAGGACTAGACTCGTTTTATTTTATTTTATTTATTTGTTTTCCTTTATTTATTTTTATGTTATAATTTTATTTATTTTGTCATTTATTTATTTATCACGTTTTATTTAATTTTTCGTATTTATTTAATTCCCGTCTCTTGTTAGATAAACATTCGGTTTTGTTTTGAAGTAAAAAACCTCGTTTTGATATCCCAATACGAACCGTGATCCGATTAAAAGGTAGTTCGGGTATCGAAAACGTTGTAATTATAAGTTTTAACTAAAAAAAATTTCCAAATAATGTTTGAAAATAAAAACGTCGTTTTAGGAACTTCCGTTATTGACTATGATCCATTTTTGGTAGTTCGGAAATCCAAAACGATTGAGTTAGACTTAATTTAAAGCTTTTGAATAAATCTGGAAACAATTGGAGTGCTGCTGTAATTTTCCGTTTCTGTCACTAATTGCTGTTTACCGACGGATTTCCGTCGGTAAATCTGCTGAAATGTAAAAAATGCTGTTTTAGTCCCTCTTTTTCAACTTTTAAGTCTTTGATCATTGGTATACATATATATAGTTATGTAATACATACTTTTAAACTATTTTTTAGATATTTGGTACCTATAGTTATTTAGAATGTCTATATATTATTTTTCATTAATTTGATCTATTATAAGTATATGTATATATATATTTCCTTTTTCATTCATTTGAGTTATATTGGATTTTATTTTAAATGTTATTTACTTGAGCATTTTGGAGATAATTAGTAAATATTAGTGGATAAATATATATTATTTTTGACATTTAAAATTACATTAGTTATGTATATATATAGTTTTGGGATATTTGGGCTATATTAGTTATTATTAAATAAAACTATTTTGGTGACAAATGTTAGAGTTTTATTTACTATTTTCACATGTTTAAAGTATAAATGTATTATATTTAGTATTTTCATATATGTATTATATAGTCTCTTTTCATTAACTTTTATTTCATATTTCCTTTTTGGATTAAAATGTATATATATATGCTTATATTATTTTCTTTATTCTTTTAGGCCATTTAGGGGTCCATGTTTCAAATGGGCTTTATTTGGGAGTGAATTTTGGTTTAAATATGTTTATTATTGTAATTATAACAAGTAGAGAATCCACTAAGGAAAAAGGGGAAAATAAATCACAAAAAGAGTTTTCAATTTAATTATTTAAACTAATGAGTTTTTAGAAGTTCCTAATGTAAATAAATAGTGTTTTCTTGACATTTCAAAATCGTTTCCCAAAACATCATGCTTTAAAACCTTAGTCCGTTCCAACGACGGATTAAGCGAACCTTGTAATTAAAATCGTTTTCATTGTGAATAATAGAGTTTTTGAATCGTTTTCTTAAATGATTTGTACAAAATAAATTGACTTGTATGCTTAACCACGTTTTCTTATTAAAGGTTTTTATCTTGATGTTTTCAAACGCTTGAGTCGTTCCAACGGCGATTCGGGTGAACTTCATCAAACGGGGTTTTGAAACGTACCTAAATCGTTCCAACGGCGATTAAGGTGCGAACCATGTAAATGAACTCGTTTTGGGGAAGTGAATTAGTATAGAATTAGTATGTAACACGGAACATAAATCACGTTGTAAATAAATCAATTCTTCCTTCTCCCCCTCTCTTTCCTATGTATTTTTGAACTGATGTAAATGGGTGATTCTTTACCAAAGTGGCTTTTCTATAATATATGCTCAAAACGGTTTTCAAAACGAGAAAGAAAAAGTTTCAAATGAATTTTAAACTTAAAGGAATATACGATTAGTCCGTTATCGCCTAACATGCTGAGTAGGAGGCCGGTGGTTCATAACCGGGCGATGTCGGGGTGCCTAGTAGCCTTTCTCCGGAAAGGAGCTAGCCTTCTCGGCTCGTACCTAAGTTTCCCGAACCCTCACCGGTCTCCCGCAAGGGATCGGTGTTCATTTTCCCATTCGTGGGTGGCGACTCTTCCATATCTCCGAGCTCCGGTCCTGCCGAGCAGCTTGATTCCACGATTGGTTGCTTTCGGCGCCAATCACCGCTTACATCGCCATGAGGTGTCCACCCCCCAGTCCGCCCGGGAGATTAGGCCGCGGCACCTCGTCTAACAACTGGAAACGGCTCTTTCTCGCTCCAAGGAACTGAAACTGATCCCTTAGTACCAAGAATAATACTACAGATAATATTCTGAAACCCTATCTTCCTGTTCTTTGAACGTGAAGCGGCTACTAATCACTCCATCAAAATCTTTGAAGAATTAACTGTATTGCCTTGGAAAATGTCTCCTAACACATACAAATCCGTATGTTGGACGATACTACTATTAACACATCCAAACAAACTATGACAGAGAAACTTATGAAGATACAACATGGAGTTAGAATTAATCGATTTGTTGTAGGCAAGACTCGGATTGAATCTCCAGAATCCCATCAAGATTCTCCATATGTCTTGAGAAGTCATATCTCGTCCAGGATGGTACTGATTAGTATCCCTTGGTGGGAAACCAAACCATATATGCAATTCAGCATATCCAAAATTAAACACTTTGCCATCATGATGAAAACTAAGACGAACACGCCTTTTGTTGACGAAATGGACAGTTGAAAAGAACTCTAATATCCAATTTCTGATAATTGGAAATCGGATTGACGCAAATTTGGTCCATCCTAAGTTTGTTAGATAGCGATTCATGTCTTCGCTAATCCCGAGTTCATCATTCAGGAACTCGTCCATATATAGCATTCCACAAAACATAGCATAACGAAACCTTAAATAACGTCTGCCCTCATCTTCATTATAGATGGGAAACAATGCTCCTTAGCGTGCTGAAATGTCAACACGTTTCCTACGAGCAGACGCATTTTTCTTGCTGTTTTTTAGAGAGGAAGTCATGTTTTAAAGAAAGAGTTTGGTCTGTAACTTTGATAAATTGAAAGAGAGAAGTTCAGAATTCTGAAAAAGATGAACTGATAATGGAATTCTGAAATTACATCAATTTATAGGTTACTAAAACCAAAAATTGTGTCTGTTAAAAATGAAAATGTGTCAAATTGATACCTTTTGGTGAAAAACTGATTGAAAATTCGAATTATAGCATATAACTTAGGAAAAGATAGAAAATAAAGGTGACAGCACGAAATAAAGGTTGTGTCGCGACCGAGGTATTGGGAATCTCGATCGTGACACGCTTTGCCAATTTTGGCAAAGACGTCTGTGACCTATTCCCAAGTCGCGGCAGAGATTTTAAAAATATCCACGCGAGCAGAAACTTTTCCTATTTCTATAAAACACTGAAAATCTCAGTTGAGATTTCTGGAATCTCTACAGAGATTATGAATTTTTCAAAAACACTTAATGTTTTCTGAAATAAAATTAAAAAACGTGACTTGATTAGTTTTTTAATACAAAACTTATTTGTACACAAAAACAAATGGTAAAATAAAAATAAAATAAACTGAAAATGAAATAAACTAAAAATAAAATAAAATTAAAAACTATGAACTAAAAGTGAGAAAAATGAAAATTAAGAATGAAAACTAAGTAAATTAATTTTCATAAAATTCGTCCACATATTCAATTGCTTGAATTGGAGCACCTTCATAATAAATTTTACATCAATTACCGTTAACCTTAAATCGATCTCCTTTGGAATTTTCTAATTCCAAAGCTCCATACTCAAACGTTTTATTAACCAAATACGGTCCAGTCCATCTAGACTTAAGCTTACCTGGAAATAACTTCAATCGGGAATTAAAAAGCAGAACTTTATCCCCAACATTAAAGTTTTTAACCTTAATTTTGGCATCATGCCATTTTTCACTTTTTCCTTATATACCCTTGCATTTTCGTAGGATAAATAGCGTAATTCATCCAACTCGTTTAAGTCAAACAAACGCTTTTTTCCCGCGCTTTGCAAATTATAATTAAGGGTTTTGATTGCCCAATACGCTTTATGTTCTAATTCTACTGGTAAATGACAAGCTTTCCCATAGACTAATCTATAAGGTGTTATTCCTATAGGTGTTTTAAATGCAGTACGGTATGCCCATAACGCATCGTTAAGTTTATATGCCCGGTCTCTTCTAGAAGACGAAACTATTTTCTCTAATATCCATTTGAGTTCCCTATTCGAAATTTCCGCTTGACCATTCGTTTGAGGATGGTATAGCGTAGATACACGGTGGTGTACTCCGTATTTCTTCATAAGAGATTCAAAACTTCTATTTATGAAATGAGTACCTCCATCGCTTATCATAACTCTAGGGACTCCAAATCGACAAAATATTTCGTTTAGAAACTTAACAACTACCTTAGAATCATTGGTTGGGGTTGCAATCGCTTCAACCCACTTTGAAACTTAATCTACGGCTACTAAAATATAGGTCTTGTCAAAAGAAGGAGGAAAAGGACCCATGAAATCGATTCCCCACATGTCGAAGATTTTAACTTCCAACATGTTCGTGAGAGGCATCTCATCTTTCTTTCCTAAATTCCCGGTTCTTTGACACTTATCACAACGGATAATAAATGAACGAACGTCTTTAAACAAGGTAGGCCAAAATAATCCACATTCTAATATCCTAGCTACTGTTTTGCTTACGCCGTTATGACCTCCATAAGAGCTTGCATGACATTCCAATATCATAGAATTATACTCAAACTCACTAACGCATCTCCTAAGCATTCCATCGCCACATGTTTTGAACAAAAATGGATCTTCCCAAAAATATTTTTTAACTTCCGAAAAGAATTTCTTCTTTTGCTGGGAATTCAATCCATCCGGAACAATATGAGCAGCAAGGTAATTAGCTATATCCGCATACCACGGCGCTACGACACTTTTTACTTGCATGAGATATTCATCGGGGAAATCATCTCGTATGCCTACGGTTTCACCAATTGGACCGTTTTCATCTTCAAGTCTTGATAGATGATCGGCGACAAGGTTTTCGACTCACTTTTTATCTTTTATTTCTATGTCAAATTCTTACAATAATAAAACTCATCTAATAAGACGCGGTTTTGCATCTTTCTTAGAAAACAAATACCTTAAACCTGCATGATCGGTGTAAATTATGACTTTTGACCCTAACAAGTACGATCTAAACTTATCACATGCAAAAACTACCACTAGCATTTCTTTTCGGTTGTTGTATAATTTAACTATGCACCGGATAAGTGTGACTCACATAATATATAACATGAATTTTCTTATCTTTCCTTTGACCTAGTGATGCACGACGCCTAGTAGGTGTATAGAGTGTGGATGATGGATGAGAATATATAAGTGTAAGATGTTATGTGTGCTTCAAACTCTACTAGATGCGGCTACTTAGGGGCAAGTGTACCCCATCGTATCAAGTAATAATCCGGTTAAGACCGGGTATCGAATCCGTGGGATTTATAACCACAAGTATTAAACTACTCGGTTCTATTCGTTATCTAAGCGGTGAATACTTTAGGTTGGTTTGGGTGACGACTACAAACTACTCCTAAACTATAGTGAGGCAGAATTATATAACCGAAACTCTACGGGTGGCGAAACTCTAGTGAGACAGAATTATATAACCGAAACTCTAAGCGATGAATACTTTAGGTTAGTTTGGGTCACTTCTGGTAGGGCAGCACCTATATGGTTCCCTAAAGATAACCCGTGAAAGGGCATTGGTAATCGCATCCCCCTACACAATAATCAATTACAAATATCAAAACAAGTAGTAAACATAAACACGTATATAGAAACGGAAATTGCAAATCATATATTATAAATATGAAACGCGAAAATGTGGAATACAACGAAGCCTAGTACATAGGAAGAGTACAAGCTAATTAACAACTAGAAAGGGAAGATTCGGCCCTTGGAACTAGCTAATCGGACTCAAGGCCGTCTCTTAGGTCTTGGAGATGGAACTCTCGAGCTTGGTGGAAGAGGATGGAACGGAACTTCGACGGAGTGACGGAATAAGTGAACAAGCTCTCAAGGTGGTAGAGTTTGGTTACATAAAATCTGAATCCAAATCTAAAACTACCTCCCTAAATGAGTGCCAAGCACTCTTATTTATACACAAATCAAACTTGGGTCATAATTGTAATTACATTAAGTAAGAAGACTTTGAGGGTGGAGAGAAGACTTTGAATGAAGACTTTGAATGTGAATGGAGACTTTGAATGTGAATGGAGACTTGAATGTGTGTAAAAGTGGTAGGAAGATTTTGAATTTGATGTAGAATAATGAAGCATATGATGTGATAGCTCCCATTTGTATAGGGTTTTTAGGATCATTTTAGTTCGTTTTTGCTTTATTTCCTTTTAATTTTAGTATCGTTTTGTTACCTTTTAGTTAAAATTAGTAATTTCCAGTATTTATGGCATTTTCTGTGTTTTCAGGTGTTTTTAGGCCTATTTGAGCATTTCCGAACCAGACCCAAGCCAATTGGAGCATTTCTGGATTCATCAGGGACCATCAGAGCACTTTTGGGATTCATCAGGGACCATTAGAGCACTTTTCAGAAGCCTAAGGACCTAAACGGATAAAAACCGGAGCAAAATCGCCCCATTTAGGACCTGTCTCGTCGAGACAATACTTGTCTCATCGAGACAGGCCCTCGTCTCGTAGAGACATTCCTTGTCTCGACGACACGAGGCGGGGAAAGGCGCACCAGCGCCTTCCCCCTTGCTGAAATTCGTGGATCGGGCCCTGAAGCCCATTAAAACACTTTGTAAATGTCTTTTTCACCCTTGATGCATTAGGGTTTCCTCCCTAACTCTATAAATAGGGAGCTAATCCTAATCTTTGAAGGGGCATTCATTTTATTTTCTTTTAGCCGTCACAATGTAGAATTTTAGCTTTTAGTTTAGTTTTATTTTCCTGCTTTCTAGATTAGGTTTATTTCAGTTTTTATTTTCTTTTATTGAAGAATAATTAATGGGAGAAGCTCGTGATCTTCTATTTTGTAATCGGAATCGACAAAGGTGGTTTTAGATTTCTATCTCTCTCTTTTATCTTTTACTTTTATAATCTATTGAAGATGTTTTTCATTATTCCTATTTTCCTATTGCTATGATTGGTTTGTCTATGAACTAATCCCCATCCAATTTGGGATGGGGATGAGATTGATTATATGATTATGTATGATTAGGGATCTAGGATCTTTGATTGATCAGTTTATGCATGCTTAATGCCTTGAAATTGTCAGGAATAGGATTATTGCTAGAATGAGACTCGATGACGATCAACTAGCCTTCTTTATGTATATATTGTGCCTAATGCCTATAAACCTGACAAAGATAGGATTATAGATAGATAAGAACCTGACCATGGAATTATCTATGCTGAATCTGTGTAAACCTGACCTCGCTAGAGACCACTAGGAGTGCGGCTTCGTGGCTGTGCTACGGCTTTAGCCTTAGTTGCCAAAGAACCTAATGCTTTGCATGACCTAGGGTATATGCCTAATCAAGCCATCACCCGAATACATGTGAATAGGTTAGATAAATCTTGTACACATTTGTCTTTCTTATTAGGGCAATTACTGTCAATCACTGGTAAAACATAAATCTGAACTCCCTAAACCCATACATAGGATTTAATCAAAGGATTTCTCAGCCTAGATTGTGTCATCCATTAATTCATCTTCTACCATGTTAATTGTTCACTTTATTTTGTTATCTTTATTGCTTTTAATTCATTTAATTAGTTATTCAAAACCCAAACTATTATTCAACCCTCAAAACAATTAGATAACTCTAGCTAGATTTACTAATTATAACAAATAGTCTTTGTGGTTCGATCTCGTGCTTAGCACAATATTACTTGTTGCGATAGGATACACTTGTCCTATTAAATGTTATATATTTTACGAGCATCAAGTTTTTGGCGCCGTTGTCGGGGACTATTTCGTTTATAATTAGATTAAATCTATAAATACCCGACAACACCACCATCAAGTTTTTGGCGCCGTTGCCGGGGACTATTTCGATTATAATCTATGTAAATTGAATAGGTTGAAATAATTGTTTAGATTTGTATATATTAAAAAAATATATATATTTTTCGGGTTTTTCGCCTCGTCTCGTCGAGACACCTGTCTGTCTCGAAAAGACATGAAAAAAAAACTACAAATTTATTTAAAAAAAACTTTTCTCGTCTTGTCTCGTCGAGACACTGTTCATCTCGACGAGACGGACCAAAAAAAATTAAAAAATTAAAATTTTTTCTTTTCTTTTGCTTTTTCTATTCTTATGTTTGTTTTTTTTTCTATTGGCAGAACCCTCTAATCGGAATACTCACCGACGCCAGATTGATTTTCAGGACTTCCGCTTAGATTTGAGCAATTTAGCATCGGACATTCGGTGTTGGATTGACAGCCACCCGTGAGGAAGTTTTTCTATCCTATTTCTTTTCTGCACTTTATGTTTTGCTTTTATGCATTGTTGGAAGTAAATGCATGTTGTAAGTGTGGGGAGGAGTAATAAGATAGGATGATTTTTGATTCTGCCATTTGCATGTTTTTAATTTTTTTTTTAATTTTTCTATATTAGGTTGCAAGTTTTTGTTTTAATTTTATGTTTCTGTTTGCTTTTTATTTTTCTAGGAATAAAAAGAATCCTAGGCAGTTGAATTTGATACATTTAGCTAACCCGACAATACAGTTGACAATGCGCTTAAAAATTTGCACATTCTAAATGAAATTGATGCATACGAAAATTTTTGAACAACGTTTGAGTCTCCAAAGAGTATTATTTGCCTAAAATTGACATGGAATGGAACGTTAGTTGAGGCTAGGATTGATACAAATAACCCTTAAATTGTGAGCTAGAGCCATAAAGATCAATATTTGTAGACTCATAATTAGGAACAATTGATCTCTTAGGTGTGAGATTACATTTATTGTCTTTGTGCTCATAGGAATTGCATCCAATACTGGTTGAATTTTGTGTTTTTATTAAACTTGAAATGATTAGGCAACCTAGGTATATCCCTTTGTGAAATTTAGCCTATTTCTTTATTTAGCCAAAATCCATTAACAATTCTACTAGATAAGCCCCTTGACCCTATATTTACCCCTTTCTTTGATCAACCCTGTCACAAACCTTAGCCTTCTTAAATACACTTTCTCACCCAAGTTAAGTAACTCAATTTAGTTTTGATAAATCCTTAGACACACTTATCCTTTAAATTCCCGCTAGCAATCATTAAAAGGTTGTAATTTTAATAGAAAAAGCAACCTTTACCCATTTGAATTTCACTCTTTTTCCCCTCTATTCAAAAGAAAAAAAATGGTTAAAAACCAAAGAATCAATTATAGAGGAAATGATAAAGGACGTGTTTATATTTTTAGTTGCTTCCCGAATACTTTATTGAAACACAAAAACAACCTTGAGCTTAAACCTTCTTATACATAGCGGAAAACGTGTCCCTTTTGGATTCTGACTTGCTTGAGGACAAGCAAGATTTAAGTGTGGGGAGGTGGTTGATAGCTTCCTAATTTAGTGTCCTTTTCGCAAAAATCTTAACTATTTGAGTCATTAACTTTTTGCCTATAAATTCCCTTTTTCCTACCCTAACCTTTAGCCCACGTTACAACCCTTTAAAGACCTATGATTTTGTTTAATTTTAATGCTTTAATTTTGACCGGATGGATGATGCAATCCCAACGTGACCACTTTGTGCAATAAAATGTAGAGCGTTTACAAATAAAAAAATTTACACCCAAACACTTGAGTGCTAGAGTGACCACTTGTGAGCTATCAATTTTAGTCCTCTTCTTTTGTTTTCATGAAGTGTTGATCGATAAAACCAATTAATCAGTTTTGGACTCGTCTGAGGTTCATTATGTTTTTAATTGCAAAATGAGTAGTCTGAACTGCTGTGGATAATAAAGTGCAGTAGATTCTTGTTTTTGTACGGGAGCTATTTGTTGATTTTTCTCTGTTTTGGATTCTGTCTTGCTTGACGACAAACAAGATCCAAGTGTGGGGATGTTGATAGCTCCCATTTGTATAGGGTTTTTAGGATCATTTTAGTTCATTTTTGCTTTATTTTCTTTTAATTTTAGTATCGTTTTGTTACCTTTTAGTTAAAATTAGTAATTTACGGTATTTGTGGCATTTTCTGTGTTTTCAAGTGTTTTTAGGCCTATTTGAGCATTTCCGAACGAGCCCCAAGCCCATTGGAGCATTTCCGGATTATTCAGGGACCATTAGAGCACTTTTCGGAAGCCCAGGGACCTAAACGGATAAAAGCCGGAGCAAAATCGCCCCATTTAGGACTTGTCTCGTCGAGAAAACACATGTCTCATCGAGACAGGCCCTCGTCTCGTCGAGACACTCCTTGTCTCGACGAGACGAGGCGGGGAAAGGCGCACCAGCGCCTTCCCCCTTGCTGAAATTCGCGGATCGGGCCCTGAAGCCCATTAAAACACTTTGTAAATGTCTTTTTCACCCTTGATGCATTAAGGTTTCCTTCCTAACTCTATAAATAGGGAGCTAATCCTAATCTTTGAAGGGGCATTCATTTTATTTTCTTTTAGCCGTCACAATGTAGAATTTTAGCTTTTAGTTTAGTTTTATTTTCCTGCTTTCTAGATTAGGTTTATTTCAGTTTTTATTTTCTTTTGTTGAAGAACAATTAATGGGAGAAGCTCGTGATCTTCTATTTTGTAATCGGAATCGATAAAGCGGGTTTTAGATTTCTATCTCTCTCTTTTATCTTTTACTTTTATAATCTATTGAAGATGTTTTTCATTATTCCTATTTTCCTATTGCTATGATTGGTTTGTCTATGAACTAATCCCCATCTAATTTGGGATGGGGATGAGATTGATTATATGGTTATGTATGATTAGGGATCTAGGACCTTTGATTGATCAGTTTATGCATGCTTAATGCCTTGAAATTGTCAGGAATAGGATTATTGCTAGAATGAGACTCGATGACGATCAACTAGCCTGCTTTATGTATATATTGTGCCTAATGCCTATAAACCTGACAAAGATAGGATTATAGATAGATAAGAACCTGACCATGGAATTATCTATGCTGAATCTGTGTAAACCTGACCTCACTAGAGACCACTAGGAGTGCGGCTTCGTGGCTGGGCTACGACTTTAGCCTTAGTTGCCAAAGAACCTAATGCTTTGCATGACCTAGGGAATATGCCTAATCAAGCTGTCACCCGAATACATGTGAATAGGTTAGATAAATCTTGTACACATTTGTCTTTCTTATTAGGGCAATTACCGTCAATCACTGGTAAAACATAAATCTGAACTCCCTAAACCCATACATAGGATTTAATCAAATGATTCCTCAGCCTAGATTGTGTCATCCATTAATTCATTTTCTACCCTATTAATTGTTCACTTTATTTTGTTATCTTTATTGCTTTTAATTCATTTAATTAGTTATTCAAAACCCAAACTATTATTCAACCCTCAAAACAATTAGATCACTCTAGGTAGATTTACTAATTATAACAAATAGTCTTTGTGGTTCGATCGCGTGCTTAGCACAATATTACTTGTTGCGATAGGATACACTTGTCCTATTAAATGCTATATATTTTATGAGCATCATAATGCTTCATGATTTTCTTATTTTCTCCATTGCATATTTCACACCAATGAAAAATTTCCTAAGCTTCAACACATCCAGCAACTTAGATTAATTATTTGAGCCTGTTCTGCTGCGAATTTGGAGATGACAATAATAGTCACTTGTACATCTTTCTCTTAGCTTTCCAACGCATTTTGAATCGCCTCAATCCGAGTTTGTATGAGGGAGATACGATGAAAATACGCAAATGTGCCAAATCTATCCTCAATGTGAACAAGGTGACCTGACACCTCAAGCTCCGCATGGAATACCCCAAGCTCCACGTGGATGAGCTTCTGAAGTCATATTTTTGTCCTCTAAAAGGTCCAAGCTCTGCGTGGAAAAGGCCACACTCCACGTGAATGATTTGCTAATGTTTATCAAACAGTTCTCACTGATTTAAGCTCCGCGTGGACGTTTTTTCATCGCCTTTTCCATCTCATACGTTTATCCTGCAAAGCATAGTTATGAACACCGAGATTAATGGATTTATTTATTTATTTTATTTATTCAAAATGACAAAAATTAACTAAAGGTACATAATTTATTACTTGTTGCTAATTTATTGAAATATGCATAAAACTAGCACTAAACCTAATAATTTAGCTTAAAAATAAACCGTAAATTATCCCAAAAGAAAGGGATAAAACGTCCCTATCAACTTCCTCACACTTAAAGCTTTACTTGTCCTCAAGTAAACTAAACCAGACCCGTAAAAGGACTAACCAAACTAGCAAACCACTTGATTTAACCAAGTGACCGACCCCAACTAAGCATTTGTACAAATAAGCATTTGGAAAGCAAATATGCAAACGATGCTTAAGAAGCCGCAATCTGATTATCAATATTCACATTTTAACTAAAAGAGGCATATTTAACCGAACAAACTTGAAGGGGATAGTGTGTAAAACACCTCACAAATGGTGGTTCGCTCAATCACACAATTTTTGGCGGGTCGGTTTTTATACTCTCTTCTTTATACTTGCTAAAGATCATACCGAGTTTGCATGTTCATTCGGGTTTTTCCATCCTTGTTATGGTTGACAACATTAAAAATGAGCTTGGAGTGGGTTGTAATGTAGGTAAGGCTTTTTAGTAGTTAGGGGTTAATTTTTAGGAACTCGAGTTCGAACACTGAATTTGGTAATTGCATTGTGTCTCTATTGATTTATTCTAGCATGTAGAGATGGTCTTGAAATTGCTCGGTGGAGCTTGAAAATGCCTACTACTCTCTTTTTTTTATTATTATTTTTCCTTTTTATCTTGAGAGAGGCACAAAAACGATTTTAAGGATGATTTCTTGCTAGGGATTTTGCTTTTTTTTCGGGTTTTTGATGCACTTCATTTTATTCGGTATTCGAACGAGAGGAAAAAGGGTTAAGTGTTAAATGGGTATTAGCAAAGAAATTGGTTAATAGGCTCGAGGGGGCTTCCTAAGGGTTTATGAAAAACAAGAAAGAATTAGACTATGTGAGCTCATTTTATCATCTATTGTTCTTTTACCAAAACGAATGTACTTAACTCGGTATTTAGTGCAAACTCTATGAATTGAGTGAAGTAAAAGCACACAAAATGTCAAGAAAAGTAGAGCTTTTTGATGTTCGCTCTTTAGGCTCAAAAATAGGTCACACGATATATAGGTTCTTTTGTGTTTTTCAAACTTCCCTAAAAGTTAAAGTTCGATCGTATATGCCTTTAATAGTTAGCATATGAATTAAAGAATCAAACATAAGCTAATTATCTCAAAGTAAACTTAGTGCAATCCTAGTGTTTTAAGTGTACAAATAACATTGCTCGGGTCTTACACTAAAACTAGTTTGCATGCCAAATCCAAGTTCGAGTTTAAATATACATAAGGAGCAAATAACGAAGCTTAATTTCAGACGAAGTATACATTTTTTTTTGACATTTTTTTATATATAAGAGGGTTGTCTACGCTATCCCTCCTCACATTTAAAAATGCAATAAGTTCCAACATTGCGAAATAAATTTGAAGCACAAGGTGTAAAGAGAAAGAGTAAGGTAGAGAAGACTCCCTCAAAAATCTTCCGGTGGTGAACTGCTCCGCTCCCGATAGTAATGACTTGTGAAGCATTCGAGGTACCAACTCTCGAACTCGGTTGGCATTTATTTAAAATATGAAATTTAAAATTTAAATTGGATTGCAAGATTATTAATATGTAAATTTTATTTATTTAAATATATATATTTTATTTAAAAAAATTAGAGGAAAAAAATAAAATAAAATTTCAACCCGTTGGGGCTGGCGGGCATCGCTTAGCGGCGGTGTCCAGCGCTGCCTGCCAGGCGCTGCCTACCAGCGCTGGGCAGCGGAGCTCCTGGAGCTGCTGCAGCGCTACACTCGGAGCGTGCTGCGCTGAGCACTCCGCGTGCTGCTAGCCCGCTCCGCGTGCGGCAGCTCCTGGAACTGCCGCAGCGCTGCACGCGGAGCGTGCGGCAGCGGCCATCAATTTTTTTTTTTTTTAAATTTACTTTTATTTTAAATCAACATATATATTATATATATTCCAAAAATAAAAAATAAAATAAAATAAAAATAAAATAATTTTTTCATTTTTTAATTTTTGTTTTATTTTTGCCAACGTCAATACTTACAATTCTCTTCCAAATCGCCCCACCGAATTGATACAAAATTACACGAACACCTAATAAAATGTAAGAAAAAATAATTAAGCACACAAGAATAACTTAAATGTAAAAACTTAAAAGGTAAATTAAAGACATAAAATTAAACTTTATTCGAGCTTGGGTTGCCTCCCAAGAAGAGCTACTTTATAGTCGGTGAGCCCGACTAAGAATTTTCTCCTAGGTGTATGCTTCAATTAGCGTTAGGAATGCAAATTCTTGAATAAACTATCCGTACCTACAAAACGGGTTGTTAGTTTCAAAGAAATGTAACGAAAACCAAAAGCTATATTTAAAGGAATTATTGAAGAGTTTAGTTTGCTCCCTTTTTGACTCCTTTAGTAGTTCAAAAAGAGTGAAATATTCCGAGTTAGAAGGAACCTCAAACTCTTCTAATTTTGGATTCTTTTCCATGGGTTCACACTCAATCGGCTCATCGATTAGAATTTTCGTTTCCTTTTAATTGAGACAGCCTTCATTATTTGGAGAATCCTCTTGAGAAAGCTCAATTAACTCGAGCTTTTCATTTTGACCAACCGGATCGACGTCTCTAATTGATTCGTCCGCGGTTGAATCAATAGAAAACTTCAATCTAGCGATTTGATTTCCCAAATCCCTGCAGTATGCCTCATTGTTAGATAATCTCACAAGAATTTCTTTAAGCATAGAGATTACCACATCGGATTGCGAGGTTGATTGTTGGTGCAAACATTCATCATCCATGTGGTCGTCCCGCAGATGACGATTATAAGACATCATACCATGGAAAAAATCATTAGTAACAACAAAAAACAAAATAAATTATTCACAAAAAGAAAGTAATATTTACAAATGTCTAAACTAACAATAAAACGATTTTTTCTAATATTGCAAGAAAGTATAAATCTTCGGCAACGGCGCCAAAAACTTGATGCACGGCGCCTAGTAGGTGTATAGAGTGTGGATGATGGATGAGAATATATAAGTGTAAGATGTTATATGTGCTTCAAACTCTACTAGACGCGGCTACTTAGGGGCAAGTGTACCCTGTCGTATCAAGTAATAATCTGGTTAAGACCGGGTATCTAATCCACGGTATTTATAACCACAAGTATTAAACTACTCGGTTCTATTCGTTATCTAAGCGGTGAATACTTTAGGTTGGTTTGGGTGACGACTACAAACTACTCCTAAACTATGGTGAAAAAGACTTATATAACCGAAACTCTATGGGTGGCGATAAGTTATAAATATAATAAAAAAAGACTCCGAATATATATGATTGATGATTTACTCTTGCAAAGACGACTACGTGTAGACCGACCGACCCGTGAAGTGCTTAGACAACGTGGTTCCTAGTCAGGGCATGTCTAATGCTGGGGATCAGAAACAAGGGCCCGTAAGTTCCGTGGCTTGTCAATTCCTACAGTTTTCGGTGTGTCACTTCCGGTAGGACAGCACCTATATGGTTCCCTAAAGATAGCTCGTGAAAAGGCACCCGTAATCGCTCCCCCCTACACAATAATCAATTACAAATATCAAAACAAGTAGTAAACATCAACACGTATAGAGAAACGAAAATTGCAAATCATATATTATAAATATGGAACGCGAAAATGTGGAATACAACCAAGCCTAGTACATAGGAAGAGTACAAGCTAATGATGAGTCATCGAGTAGAGCGGTAAAATATAAGTATGTTGTGATAAGTGTGCTACAATTATGGTTATGATCTTTCTAAGTGCTCTAACTCCACTAGATGCTACTACATAGGGGCAAGTGTACCCCATCGTATCAAGTAATAATCCGGTTAAGATCGGGTATCGAATCCACGAGATTTATATCTACAAGTATTAAACTACTCGGTTCTACACGTTATCTAAGCGGTGAATACTTTAGTTTGGTTTGGGTGACAACTACAAACTACTCTTAAACTATGGTGAAACAGACTCGTGTAATTCAAACTCCTAATGAAGTGTCACAGGTGATGATAAGTTATAACATATGATAACTAATTCAGAACATATACGATTAATACTTTACTTTTGCAAAGACGACTATCTATAGACCGAACAACTCCGTGAGGTTCTAGGGTCGTGATTTCCTCTTAAGGAGACTCTAATTCTTAGGATCAGAAACTAGGGCCCGTAAGTTCCGTGGCTTGTCAATTCCTACGGTTTTCGGATTGTCAACTCCGGTAAGGCAACACCTATGTGAATCCTAGTGGATTTCCGAGCTCGTAAGCGACCTACACGATAATCAATTATAAGTATCAAAACAAGCAATAAGTAATAACACGTATAGTGGAAATGAAATCGTAAATCATATATTATAAATGTGGAAATATAAATACGGAATACAACCAAGCCTCGTACATAGGAAGAGTACAAGCTAGTTAGCAAGTAGAAAGGGAGGAAGAATCGACCCTTAGGACTAGCTAACCAGACTCAAAGCCATCTCGTAGGACTTGGAGATGGAACTCTCGAGCTTGAAGGATACGGATCGAACGTAACTTTGACGGAGTGACAGGATGAACGTACAAGCTCTCAAGGTGGTAGAGTTTGGTTACACAAAATCTGAATGAGGAAATGAGTGCTAATCACTCTTATTTATACACATCAAGCTTGGGGGTAAAATCGTAAATACACAAGTCACAAGTTAGAATTCACACTATTTTTGCAGTTTTCACAAGGCACGCCCCACGTGGAAGGTAGCACGCCCCGCGTGTCTGCAAAATTAACCCATTCCGTTGGTAATTTCTTCCACGTGGACCAGATTCAGACTTGTTGACTCAACCACGCCCCGTGTTGACTGGGGTACGCCCCTCGTGGTTGAGCTCCTGGAACTTATTTGCTTGAATTATGCCTTGGACGCTCCGCGTGGTCTGGGTGACGCCTCGCGTAGTTGAGCTCCTGGAACTTTTGTCTTTAATTCACACCTTGGATGCCCCGCGTGCTATATATTATGCCTCGCGTGGTAAGTTTTGACCATGTGAGAACGTGTAATTGACTACCATGAATTAGGGGGCATCGTCTTACGCCCCGCGTCCCGGCTTCCGCACCGCACGTGTCCTATTACCTGTTTATTTCTAACTTGTACCTGCAAAATACGATCCTTGAGAACCGAATTAGCTTGACGTTTATTTTCTGAAAATTAATCGAAAATTAAGGAAATTAACTAAAAACGTAAAATTTATTTTTATTTTGCCATTTTATTGAAAACACACTATTTTTGTAATTAAACTTACTTATTTAGTCTAAAATTAAACCGTAAATCACCCTAAAAGATAGGGACAAAATGTCCCTATCAGCTAATTAGCAAGTAGAAAGGGAAGATTCGGCCCTTGGAACTAGCTAACCGGACTCAAAGTTGTCTCTTAGGTCTTGGAGGTGGAACTCTCGAGCTTGGTGGAAGAGGATGGAATGGAACTTCGACGGAGTGACGGAATAAGTGAACAAGCTCTCACGGTGGTAGAGTTTGGTTACATAAAATCTGAATCTAAATCTAAAACTACCTCCCTAAATGAGTGCCAAGCACTCCTATTTATACACAAATCAAGCTTGGGTCATAATTGTAATTACATTAAGTAAGAAGACTTTGAGTGTGGAGAGAAGACTTTGAATGAAGACTTTGAATGTGAATGGAGACTTTGAATGTGAATGGAGACTTGAATGTGTGTAAAAGTGGTAGGAAGACTTTGAATTTGATGTAGAATAAGGAAACATATGATGCTTCATTATTTTCTTATTTTCTCCCTTGCATATTTCACACCTATGAAAGATTTCCTTAGCTTCAACACGTCTAGCAACTTAGATTAATTATTCGAGCCTGTTACGCTGCGAATTTGGAGATGACATTATTAGTCTCTTGTGCATCTTTCTCTCAGCTTTCCAACGCATTTTTAATCGCCTCAATCCGAGTTCGTATGAGGGAGATACGATGAAAATACGAAAATGTGTCAAATTTGTCCTCAATGTGAACAAGGTGACCTAACACCTCAAGTTCCGCGTGGAATACCCCAAGCTCCACGTGGATGAGCTTCTTAAGTCATATTTTTGTCCTCTAAAAGGTCCAAGCTCCACGTGAAAAGGGTCACGCTCCCCATGAATGATTTGCTGATGTTTATCAAACACTTCTTACTGATTTAAGCTCCGTGTGGTACATGTTACGCTCCACGTGGACGTTTTTTCACCGCCTTTTCCGTCTCATATGTTTATCCTTCAAAGCATAGTTATGAACACCGAGATTACTTGATTTATTTATTTATTTTATTTATTCAAAATAAAGAAAATTAACTAAAGGTATATAATTTATTACTTGTTGCTAATTTATTGAAATATGCATAAAACTAGCACTAAACCTAATAATTTAGCTTAAAAATAAACCGTAAATTATCCCAAAAGATAGGGATAAAATGCCCTTATCACCTAGTACACATCCTACGGCTAAGTCGCTTGCATCGCACATAATTTCGAAAGGTAAATCCCAATCAGGTTTAGCAATTATAGGTGCACTAACTAAGGCGGTTTTCAACATACTAAAGGCTTGTAAACAAGCCTTGTTAAAATCAAAAGTAGAATCTTTCATAAGTAAGTTAGTAAGTGGGTTGGCAATTACAGAAAAGTTTTTTATAAACCTTCTGTAAAAATCTGCATGTCCTAAAAATTATCTTACTCCCTTAACCGTGGTTGGTGGGGGTAAATTTTCTATTACTGAAGTTTTCGCTCTATCCACTTCTAAACCTTTTTCAGATATTTTATGTCCTAAAACTATTCCTTCGTCTACCATGAAGTGAAATTTTTCCTAATTAAGTACTAAGTTTGTTTCTTCACATCTAGACAATACCTTATCTAATTTTTGTAAACATGCATCGAAAGAATCTCCATAAACAGAAAAATCATCCATGAAAACTTCCATGATATCTTCAATGAAGTCGTTAAAAATTGCAGTCATACAACATTGAAACGTTGCGGGTGCATTACATAGACCAAAAGGCATTCTCCTATAGGCAAAGGTTCCATAGGGACATGTGAAGGTTGTTTTGTCTTGGTCATCCGCGTAAATGTAAATTTGAAAGAAACCGGAGTAACCATCTAGGAAAGAATAAAATGCATGACCGGCTATCCTTTCGATCATTTGATCAATGAAAGGTAGAGGAAAATGATCTTTCCTGGTTGCTTTGTTTAGGTTCCTATAATCTATACAAACCCTCTAACCTGTGGTGGTTCGCATATGTATTAATTCACCTTCTTCATTTCTTACTATAGTCATGCCTCCTTTTTTTGGTACACAATGGATCGGACAAACCCATTCACTATCCGAAATCGGATATATGATTCCATTATCCAAAAGTTTAGTAATCTCATTTTTGACTACTTCTTTCATGTTTGGATTTAGGCGTCTTTGCCTATCCGCTTTAGGGGGATTACCTTTTTCTAAATGAATTCTATGCATTACTATGCTAGGATTAATTCCTTTTAAGTCTGAAATTTGCCAACCTATACTACCTATCCTATTTCTAACAATTTCTTTTAACTTTTCTTCTTGTTCTTTTGTCAATTTGTTAGAGATAATTATAGGTAGAGTATCGCTTTCACCTAGAAAAGCGTACCTCAAATGGCTGGGTAACTCTTTAAGTTTTAACTTAGGGGTTTTTAAAATCGAAGGCAGAATTGGCCCATCTTCTCGAATCAAAGGCTCTAGAGCCTTATCTTCCATTTCTTCTTCAACTATATGTTCTATTATATTTTTCTCTTGAACAACATCTTTAACACATTCGTCAACCAAATCAAGTTTCATACAAACAAATCCTTCCATAGGATATTTCATGGCTCTATTCATATTAAACTCAATTTTGTCTTCACCTATTCTCAAAACTACTTTTCCTTCCCATACATCGACTAATGCATGTCTCGTATTCATAAACGGCCTACCAAATATTAGCGGACAATTAACGTCATATGCAAAATCAAGTATAACAAAGTCGGTAGGAAAAATAAATTTATCGACTTTTACTAAAACATCTTCAATTATACCATATGGTTTCTTAGTGGTTTGATCCGCTAATTGCAAAACCATATTAGTACATTTAATATCTTCTTTCAGGCCTAACTTTTTGAATATAGACAATGGCATTAAGTTAATGCTCGCTCCTAAGTCACAAAGACAACTAGGGAATTCGATGTCTCCCAATTTACACGGGATGGTGAAACATCCAGGGTCTTTTAGCTTAGTCGGCAAATGACTCGATTGAACTACAATCTTCGGTTAATGCTATGGATGAAATTCCTTCCCAACTAATATTCTTAGAAATTAAATCTTTTAAAAATTTACCATAGTTAGGAATTTGCGTTATCGCATCCATAAACGTTAAATTAATGTGCAAAGTTTTCACTTTGTCTAAAAATGTTAAAAGTTGTTTTTCATAGTCCTTATTTCAGACTTTATGTGGAAAAGGTGGTTTTGGTGAAAATGCTTTTGCATAAGCATCAACAGACGAACTCTTTGAATTTGCATTCACTTTTGAGGATTTTGTTGTTAAATCACTTCTCTGCAAAATGTTAGTAGAATTTTCGAGCATTTCTGGACCTAAATAGTGTTTTTCTGATCAAAGAGTTATAGCCTTAACCTGATCTTTAGGATTTCCTTCCGTATGGCTAGGAAGACTTCCCTCTTTTCTAGATGGAATTGATTTAGCAATTTGTCCTATTTGTACCTCCAAATTATGAATGCTATATGAATGGTTCTTAATTAATTGATCAAACTTGTTCTCAATTCGTTTGAAACCGTCATCGTGGCTGTTAATTTTACTACTGATGGCATCTATAAATTTATCGATTTTAGAAGATAATGTGCCAATAGTGTCTCTTGATTGATTTTGATAATTATTAGTTTGACTTTGATTGGCACCAGTATTGTTATTCTCTTTCCAACTAAAGTTAGGGTTATTCCTCCATCCGGGATTATAAGTATTTGAATAAGGGTTATTGACTTGATTTTATCCTTGGACAAAATTTACCTGTTCTACCTCATCCGCACCACTATAATCTGTATCAACTTGGATAGGGTTTCCATTAATGTCACACGGTGTCATAAACTTGTCAATTTTGTGCGAAAGTGCAGAAAATTGGGCTTGTAACATCGCGATAGGGTCAAGATTAACCATACCTTTAATTGGTGATGAATTCGAGGATGATGGTTTTGCAACTGGTGTGTGTCCATGTTCGGCAGGCCACATGCTACTGTTAATAGCCATTTCCTCTAAAAGTTCTTTCGCTTTGGCAGATGTCTTCTTCATAAATAACCCTCCCGACATAGCATTTAATGAACCTCTGGTTGTGCGATTTATTCCATTATAGAATGTTTGCATCAAAAGTTCATCGGGCAAATGGTGATGTGGGCATAAACGTTGAAGTTATTTGAAACGTTCTCATGCTTCATACAAGGTTTCATTTTCATGTTGTTTTAATGATGTTAATTCTTTTATAATTTTTGCGGTTTTTGCTAAGGGAAATTTTTTTGATAAAAATGCTTGGCCTAATTCATTCCAAGTTTCGAATGTTCCGGCCGGCATCGAAGTTAACCAAACTTTAGTCCTGTCCTTCAAAGTCAAAGGAAATAGGCGAAGTTTGAATGCTTCGGCAAGAATGTCGGTCATTTTGAAAGTATCACAAATTTCTAGGAAATTGGTCAAATGGGCATTAGGGTTTTCGTTAGATAGCCCATAAAATGTCACATTATTTTCTAACATGTTAAGCAAGGCTGGTTTGATTTCAATTTGATGTGCATTTATTTGGGGTTGAACTGCCATGATTTCTGGTTGCGATTCTTCATTCTGTTTTTCTTTATTTTTATTTTTCTTTATTTTTATTGTTCTTTCAATTTCTGGATCGAGTGATTCCGGTTGAATGCCTGAACTTTGAGTACTGCGCATGAACTGAAATTACACGCAAAAACTGAAATTACTTTCAAAAAAAATTGAAAAAAAAAATTGGTTGTAAAATTAATAAATAATAATATAAGTACATATAAACCTAGATTCGGAATAAAACACGAAAAATATAAATTTTTGTTAAAAATTTTGGCGTTCCCCGGCAACGGCGCTAAAAACTTGTTGAGCGATTTCCGCAAGTGCACGGTATACGCTTGTAGTAATAAAATATATCGAACCCAAAGGGAACGCTTTTTAATAAAAACTTATTTTAATTCAGATTTAATTCACGTATTTTAGGTTTAACTAGAAAATCGTTTAATTGTTTGGATTTGTTTGGTTTGGATTGAAATAAATTGCTGAAACTTAGAATGCAAATCTATCAGAAGTTTTAATTACACTACAGGAACTTTTATGTTTAAGAATAAGAAGTACACGAAACTTTCTTGCATTAAGCAAGAAAGCAACTATAACTTTGATTAGATTATAATTATGTAATAATTTATCATTTAAGACAATTAACGGGCTTCGAACTGCAGACGATCTTTCTACGGTCGGAACAGATCGCTACCTTAATCAAATTGGTGTTTTGTGTTTGATAAGCCGAGCTATCAATCATATCATCCATAAATCCTAATCCTTTAAGTGTTCAACAAAGTTTCCTTAGAAATATATTTTATGTAAAAGGTTTTATCGAAAACACAGGTTAATTATTTTGAAGAACATATTGTCAGAACATACTTCAGAATAACAACAGAAAACATAAATTGAATAAAAAAGATATATTATTATTGAATCGTGAATCTTCACAAGTTAACAGAGGAGAATAAACATGGATAGTATTTTAACTAATTTGAGTTTCGGGTTGTCAATCCTTTCCTCAAACTTCGTAGGTTTGTCAGACCCTGGGGCGCTTCAGCCGCTAGTTCTTCTCGCTAATTCCTCGAAATAGAGATCGCTGAATCCACTATGAGAATGTAAACTTGTCTTCGAACAATTCTTGAATCTAAACTAGTTGAAACTGTGTTTGTAACCAAACTAAAGAACAACTTGTGTACAACAAGTTTGTTTTTTACAAAAATGAAAACTAAATCTAACTCTTCTCTGAATCAGAGTTTTCTTCAACAAAATATCCAACTCTTTAACAACCTTGAATTCTGAAATGAAGCACTTATTTATAATTGCTGAAAGGTTGTGTTTGAAGTGTCGTGTCCGCTAGTGAAGGGTCGTTTCTATCCGGACGAACAAACGCGTTATTTGGATTTAAAACATGTGAAATCAGTGCTGAAACTTCGCTGCTGCTACCGAGATTATTGAAATCTCGATCGCGGTAAGGGGCTGAGGGAGATTGCTGAACGAACACGCAATTTCGAGACTGAAATAAGCGTGTCGCGATCGAGATATTAGGAATCTCGGTCGCGACAGGGACTTTTGTTCTCGTTCTTGATCGTTTCCCAACTCCTCGTATCGGTCTTCTGAATTTATATGTGCTTTTAGCTTGTAAATGTGATTTCTCTCTCGTTTTTGCCCCGTTTTAGCTCCTATTTGGATTTTACCAAATAATTAAGTACCTTACACAATAGAAACAAATATAGATGTAAAAGTACTCTAAATAAATATAATTATCACGATTTCAATATAAAACTGACGTAATTATTAATGATATTTTAGGTATATTTTGGGCTTATCAATAACATAAGAGTATTCCCATATGTTGTATGGATGAAACCATCTCTTCCATCAGCCGTCCCATATACTTCATTATTTCACTTAATGAACATTAATAGCATAAGAGTATAGTCAATCACAATATATACAAGGGACACAGAACATGCTATAAGATACTTGAAAGCTCCTTTACTATGTACCTGCCACTTGGATTGTACAGTTCATGATGAAGTGAGCACGGTGATGAAGTGTATGATACTGTCACCACAAGCTTAGTCATAAACTTGTGTTGTTAGAATCATATAACTTCATCACCATGTTAAGTACTTTTCCATAAGCATACCAAGCCAAGTGACATGATACTTAGTGATGGAGATTTAGTTGACCATATATGACTATGGTTCACTTGGTGACTTTGCTTCATACATGCAAGCTTCATAGAAATACACATACACAACTATTGTTTATCACATACTCATGTCTAACTATTGTATACAAACGAATTCAGTACATGACAATTCCTATACACAACCCATATGTTGTAGGCATGAACATTATTTCACTCAATGAACATTCATAGCATACGAGTATGACCATATGTGTAACACCCGTTTCAAATTTCCTTTTATTTAATTGATATTAGACTATTATAAACAACTAAAACGTCACTAAAATAAACACGTGTCATAGATATACGGATAAATTAATTGACCAAGCTTTACATCTCGAAACTCAACAATAGGTCTATATTTTAACTATAGACGGCAACGTAGTTTAACATTTTGACCATCCTGATAGCTGTACCGCTAGTCAATTAATACATTTGACCTGTAAAGAAAACTGATGGAGAGTGGGGTGAGCTTGGGAGCCCAGTAAGATAGCCAATTAAATATATATTACAACCACATCATTTAATAATTAATAGGTGACCAATCATCAAAACACGACCTTCACTATTTATTTATTAACATTTGTTTAAAGGCCCCACTTGCTAAGTAAAAGTATACTCAATGGTTCACCGATTGATTCAAACTATCACAATCTCAATCACAATTTCATCATATTATATTTCAACAGCACAGGATACCATTCCCCGCCAGGTATCCCCGCACCATCTCGGTGCGTAGCAAAAACAGCACAGAGTATCTCCTGCATCCTGAGATACTCCGACACTAGCCTCATGGACAAGTGCCTAGCAAATCATATCTCAACTCAGCCCTATATACGAATGAACCATTGAATATACTTTCATCAAGACAAGCTATTAATTATTCTCAATTTCGTTCTTTACCAAACACATCCAACATCCTCTTTCCTCATTTATAATATTTAATATCACACTAATGATACTGACTACATTCATTAAGCAAGTCACAACAGTCACATAGTTTCAACTATCATTAATATTATCGCTGATAATAAAAAAAGACGCAAACGTCATCAATCGCTACATATTCGCAAACTTAACACATCAATCAACGAACCACACCAACTAACAATTTAACAATCAAATACAAAAAACATACGAATAAATATAACTAGACATATTAATTAACCACTTACCTCAATACCCAATTTTAAATCTAACAAATCAACAAACTCTTCGCGCTCTGACTTTCACTTAATCTTCACGTCGATAAAAGAGTTTGGCATCCATTTTTTTCCCCCTCAAGAAGTCGGCTACTTCCCAAAATAGAAAATTAGGGTTTTTCTTTTTGTGTTATCTTTTTTCCCTCTCTCCCCTTACCTCCCCCGAAAATATATATATAAATACATTAATAATATTTATTTTAATCTATTCCTTTAATTTCTCACTATATCTACTACTATTTTCCATTATTATCTTTTAAGCATTAAAGTATTTGTTGTTGTTTTAATATTACTATTTTACCCAACTTTAATTAATTATATTACTAGTATAACCTCAAATAATTACTTTAGGGTCCTAATTTGATATATTTACATACAAAATATAATAATGCATATTTTTTTTTACGATCGTTACATATATAAATGTAATAATGCATTTTTTTTTACGGTCGTTACAGTTCCTCCCTTCTAAAAAAATTTCGTCCCTGAAATTTACAAATGCTGTTTGTATCCAAAACTCATAAACAATATATATATATATATATATATATATATATATATATATATATATATATTATCAAGAATTCTACTGGAAGAAAAAAGAAATCTCAAATATTGAAATTAAGAAAGAAAATCCACGAAAGACGTAACACTAGAAAAAAAAAATTTATATATATATATATATAATTAAGTAGGTACATCCCTATAATATATTTATTTATTTAGTAAATCAAACTTTATTAAATATAAAAAAATATATATTTACAAGAATGGTAAATATATATAATTAAGTAGGTACATCCCTATAAAAATAACAATCATGTCTCAAGGCCCAGAATTGTCAAGATCAATCACACAAAACAAACCTAAAAAAAACAATACCATAATTAAGTATAACTAAATAAGGATAAAGCTTTTTTTTTTTGAAACAAATATAAAGCTGAATATCATATTAACTCTATTACTCAACGTACTTGTATTTATAATTATTATTTATTATAAATTTGTATTTGTTCCCATCCTAGAAAAAAAAAAGGATTCTGTTTTGAAATTTGAAATTTACGCGTAATATACATCACGTCAACTACAATTGATATTACAGTAGAACCTCTATATAGGAATACTCTATATTAGAATAACCTCCCAATTGTTATACAAAAGTTTGGTCCCAAGTGCTGAGAGTCTTTGTTATACCAACCTCTATATAGGAATAACCTCCCAATTGTTATACAAATAGTCCGGTCCCAAGTGTATTCCTATATAGAGGTTTTATTGTATTATTAGGCAAAAAGCATATTTAAGCCCCTGAACTTTATCTGTTTTAAAGATCAAGCTCCTGATCAATTATTTTTCCACATTGAGCCCCTGAACATTGATTTTGTTATGGTTTTGGCCCTTATTTAACTTTTTTGTCGAGTTTAGGAGATGAGAAGATCGATTTGGCAAATCTAATGTTGAAAATCACAAAATGAGAGAAAAGAAAATCGAGTTTGGAAGAATATACTGAAAATTAATTTCTATAATTTCGTTTTAATTTTTAAGTTTTATCTCTCTTAGTCAAAGAAATCTTTTTTTTTATTTGTCCATGTCAACAAGCCGAATTGCCCTAACGATGTATGCAGTCCAAACTCGACAGAAAAGTTAAATAAGGGCCAAATTCATAACAAAATCAATGATCAGGGGTTCAATGTGGAAAAATAATTGATCAGGGGCTTGATCCTTAAAACAGGTAAAGTTCAGGGGCTTAAATATGCTTTTTGCCTTATTATTATGCATTATGTTTCCGTTACATTTTTTTTTTCTTACCTAAAGTATAGGTAAGAAAAACATACCCACTCTAAAGGTTAGGATAAACTATAGATCTCGATAAATATTTAGAGTGAAATTTACAAATTAACTATAAATAAAGGTTAAATTTTAACGGAACGGATAATCGAACCTCAAACCTGACAAGCACTCTAATCATACTAACTTTATACTAGATGCACAGTTTGTCCTAGCATTCTTATGAAACATTCATGTGTGTAAAATTATATAACCACGTCAAAACTCACTCGTGTAAATGTTTATGCCATTTTCTTTTCAAATTTCTTGGAATCCCAAAACACTTCCTAATACTTTGTAGGAGTCATAAAACTGTGCTCTGATACCATAATGTAACACCCGTTTCAAATTTCCTTTTATTTAATTGATATTAGACTATTATAAACAACTAAAACGTCACTAAAATAAACACGTGTCATAGATATACAGATAAATTAATTGACCAAGCTTTACGTCTCGAAACTCAACAATAGGTCTATATTTTAACTATAGACGGCAACGTAGTTTAACATTTTGACAATCCTGATAGTTGTACCGCTAGTCAATTAATACATTTGACCTGTAAAGAAAACTGATGGAGAGTGGGGTAAGCTTGGGAGTCCAGTAAGATAGCCAATTAAATATATAGCACAACCACATCATTTAATAATTAATAGGTGACCAATCATCAAAACACGACCTTCACTATTTATTTATTAACATTTGTTTAAGGGCCCCGCTTGCTAAGTAAAAGTATACTCAATGGTTCACCGATTGATTCAAACTATCACAATCTCAATCACAATTTCATCATATTATATTTCAACAGCACAGGATACCATTCCCCGCCAGGTATCCCCGCACCATCTCGATAGCAAAAACAGCACAGAGTATCTCATGCATCCTGAGATACTCTGATACTAGCCTCATGGACAAGTGCCTAGCAAATCATATCTCAACTCAGCCCTATATACCAATGAACCATTGAATATACTTTCATCAAGACAAGCTATTAATTATTCTCAATTTCGTTCTTTACCAAACACATCCAACATCCGCTTTCCTCATTTATAATATTTAATATCACACTAATGATACTGACTACATTCATTAAGCAAGTCACAACAGTCACATAGTTTCAACTATCATTAATATTATCGCTGATAATAAAAAAAGACGCAAACGTCATCAATCACTACATATTCGCAAACTTAACACATCAATCAACGAACCACACCAACTAACAATTTAACAATCAAATATAAAAAACATACGAATAAATATAACTAGACATATTAATTAACCACTTACCTCAATACCCAATTTTAAATCTAACAAATCAACAAACTCTTCGCGCTCTGACTTTCACTTAATCTTCACGTCAATAAAAGAGTTTGGCATCCATTTTTTTCCCCCTCAAGAAGTCGGCTGCTTCCCAAAATAGAAAAATTAGGGTTTTTCTTTTTGTTATCTTTTTCCCCTCTCTCCCCTTACCTCCCCCGAAAATATATATATAAATACATTAATAATATTTATTTTAATCTATTCCTTTAATTTCTCACTATATCTACTACTATTTTTCCATTATTATCTTTTAAGCATTAAAGTATTTGTTGTTGTTTTAATATTACTATTTTACCCAACTTTAATTAATTATATTACTAGTATAACCTCAAATAATTACTTTAGGGTCCTAATTTGATATATTTACATACAAAATATAATAATGCATTTTTTTTTACGATCGTTACATATATAAATATAATAATGCATTTTTTTTACGGTCGTTGACTATGCTTCACTGTACTCAAGTGACACAAAATATGCTATATATGTAACACCCTAGACGTATAATTTTTTTTTTTAAACTAAGCTATTCATTAGATAAAAGCATATATTAACAACTTATACTCGTAGGTATATCAAACATATATACATATATATATATATACAAATATATATCCTTATACATACGGCTTACAAACTTATATAGTCCAAAAGTTTACTTATTCAACATGCTTATAATGAGAGGAGAGAGTGTGAGACGGAACCCAGCAGACCGACCTTTCATCTATGGAATCTACAGTTCTTTAAGCGTCTAAAGTCTAGTCTAACCTTCACTTCAACTAGCTGGAAAATTTAGTGATTTATATGAGTCGCAATTCAGTGAATATAAACAATTAATGAATACCAATCACACACAATCACGTAAACAAGTCTCTCACCCAAGTCATACAAATGCAAATGAATGAACCGTTTATTAATGTTGTGACACTACCAGTCTGTCACTACTCGGGATCAAATAACAGGTAGCAGGTATAACATAATCTTGTTTCGGTCCATGTAATCAAGTAGTCCACGTATTGACCGTATAGGTCCAAGTAGTCCACGTATTAACCGTATGGGTCCAAGTAGTCCAAATATTGACCGTATAGGTCCAAGTAGTCCAAATATTGACCGTATAGGTCCAAGTAGTCCATATAAATTCAAGTAGTCATAACAGTGACTGAATTGGTATGTCACAACGTCATCCATTTATGTTTCATGCAATCGTGTACATATGTTCTATATCAATGAAATCACATTTAACATATACACATACTCCTCATTCCAATCCAACTATCACAAATAATATTCAACACGTATCACATTTAACATATACACATACTCATTTAAATCCAACTATCACAAATAATGTTCAACACGTATCAATTCATATCTATTCAAGTTAATTATAATAATTCACATCAATATGTATCCAATCAAATACCACAATTCTCAAATCACAAACACAATTAAAAATTAACTTCACATCATGTTTATACTCACTTCTAAGCCACTAATTTTCTCGATAACGGCTTGTACCCTCCTCCGGAATATCTTCAATATTACGAGCACCTATAATATAATTTATCATATGATTAAATATAATTTACACCCTCTTTAAACCCAAAAACTATTTACTTGTTACTTTTTATTTTCCATTTCATTACACTTGTTCCCACCAAATGATATTTGTACCTATACTAGTATGACCTCTTAACCTTAAAAGCCTTATAAGTCCTCTTTCACTTATCTTAATGAACTAATTTTAATTTTATTTTATCCTAGACTCATATATTCATATCATACTAAACGTTTATAGAATGTCCAAGTATACATAATTTATTACAACATTTCTCTTTGGGTCTTGTTTTAATCACAATTTGCATGTACCCGTTCCACGAAATCACTCATAACTCAATCTATATAACTCCAAATGGTCTGATTCCTTTTTCTACTTAAACTAGACAACCAGGAGTATACTATATCCAAAATTCAGAATTTTATAAACTTTGTACAATTTATAACCGAATTTATAATCTGACCCTGTGTCAACACATAGACAACATAGCACATATGAACTTCTTTCCTAGTTATATCTTAACATGCAAATAAAATACCAACCAAACTTTCCAGATCACTAAATAAGGCATATATGAACATTTCTTATTTTTAACACCTCTCCAAATGAAGTCTTTAAAGGCTTCAAAAATATACCACAAGAACAACTTCATGTATAAGATTCAACTTAGAGCTAATCTAAGAGATTATACCTTATCTCCTAAAATAATTAACCAAATTGCATGCAACAAATTTTGGAGTTTATCTAAGAGATAGAATCAAAAATTTCTCTTCTTCAACTTCCTCCAAATCAGCTTCCAAAATTATGAAATAATTTGTACAAGGTGGTATATAAACATACCTTTCTCTTCTTCTCCTACTTCTTTTTCTTCTTCTTCTCTTTTTCTTCACTTTCTCACTCTTAAAGGTGTTTCTCTCTCTAAATTTTCTGGAGAATTTGAGATTAGAACAACCCATCTAACCCTTCTCCAAATCTATGTAGTGGTCTTGAGTATATTCCCCTTTTTGCCCATACTTGTCACATTTTATTACAATCTTACAATTTCCATCACAAGCATTATTACTATTCATCTTACTATCATTGTGATTAGTATTATTCTTATTAGTAGTATTTTATTAGATATGAAATATAAATAATATTATTATTTAAATTATCAATGTAGCAAATTACACTTTAGTCCTTATACTCTTAAGATTATTCAATTTAGTCCCTATACTTTTAAGACACACTTAAATTCTATTTCCTATACCTTCACTTATCCTAATATTAGTATCTACATAAATTATCGTATATTCAATGACATGTAAAATGCAATATTATTTTCTAATATCTCTAACAATGTCATGTAATGCATATCTCACTCTCCGCAGTTAATCTCTTCAACTCGCCATTGACCCGCAGTCTGCTTCACAATAAAAATTAGAGTTCTTTTATTATTTTAGTTTTTATTCACTAATGGTTAGAAACCGAAATAAAAGATTAACCGACTGAAATAAGTGGTTAACCGAATTTAATGGACTAGTGTATGGTTAGTGTTTTTAAAAAACTGATTAAATGGTTAATCGACCGAATTAACCTTAATAGACTCATTAACTGACCAGGTGTACCCCTATTCATTTATAGTCTATAAATGGTCCGTGGCTTTAATCAATCATCTGACTCTGTCAAAAATTCTTCTCGGTTCCTTGGCGGGTTTGCTGTCAAGCGATTGGTGAGGGAGGGCTAGGAGTGAAAGGTCTAGTCACTTTGAATAAGGCTTTGACTGGTAAGATTGTTGGGGACTTATTCAGGATCACTCACTTTGCTTTTCCTTAATCAGGTCACAGTTTCTTAATGGAGCAGGCCAGCCACGACTGATCATTCTCAACTCCTCCATTTGGGGTTCTATCAAAACCCTTCATTATATTATTTCAGAAAACTTCTCTTGGGTGTTTGTTAGAAGGAATATAGGAGGTGGGATAGGGATAAAAAACACGAAATAAGTTATCCCATGTTTGTTTGTGAGATAGAAGAGTGAGACGGATGGGGGATAAGCTTCTTATCCCTCAAATCCTATACCCAGGAGGGGGTGGTATAAAGAGGTGGGATAAGCTCCTGCGATTTTAATAGGATGGAAAAATCCATCTTATCCATCAAATTAATGTTATGTAGTTTAAATAAGGTTAAAACAGTAAAATGTATTATTTTATCCTCATCTCTATCTCATGTACCAAAAATTGAATAATAATTCTTGACTATCATATTTTTATCCTTATACTAAGCATTTATCCTTATTCTTATCCCAACCTTCATCCCTATCCTAATAGAATACAAAATGGCCTTTGGTATTCTATTGAGATAGGGATAGGGATAAAAATGGTCTTTGGTATTCTATTGGCAGACATTCCTCGCTCATTTTCTAGACTGTAGATTGGATTCGAACGTCAATTGCCACTCAAGTTGGTCTGACCCCACGCCAGCAGAGACAATGTGTTGATACACTGGAGGAATACTTGATTGACAATGAATGGACTGACTTTCCGATTTTGCCTAAGACCGTGGAAAATCGAATTTGGAATGTTAAAGGAAGCGGGGATACTCATGATGTTTGCATTTGGGAACCTGCCATCGATAGAATTCCTATTGTTAAGCTTCTTTATGCTTGGTTACACCCGCCTACTGTTACGCAAAGTTGGAGCCAATTGAAACGGCTAATCATCTTTTTTTATCTTGCCCTTTTTCGTAGGCTGTTTGGAGGGGAGTGAGCTCGCTGTTCGGTAGACGGACTTGCACAGAATTGTCTGTCGGGGGGTTGATAATGGATGCTGCTGTTCAGAAGTTTAGTTCCCAAATTACGGACCTATGATGTGCGGCTATCATGAATACGGTATGGGTTATTTGGCTTACGAGAAACAAAAAAAAAACTCTTTGAAAACGAGGAGCCCAAGATTTTCATGGGTTTCTGTAGAATTTGGAAATCAGTTCGAGAAGCTGCGAGACTAGGAAAGGGCCATATTTGGAACTCTGCGGTGGAAGTGCAAATTCTCTTAGAGCTTGGGATTGCTCGAAGTTGCCCTAGAGGTCCTTGAATCATCCCCGTTTTTTGGCACCCTCCCCCGACAGCCTAGACTAAAGTAAACACGGATGCATCAGCTATGGGTTATCCCGGTGCAGCAGGTTGTGGAGGGATTTTTGTGCCCGCATTTGCGCACTTGTCTGGGTGCTTTTGCATTTCGGATTACTCGATCTTTTTCTTATCTGGCTTAACTGACTGCTGCGGTTTTTGTAATTTCTACGGCCTATGAGAAAGGTTGGAGGAAGCTTTGGCTAGAGAGCGATTCGACGTATGTCTTGCAGCTGTTGCGATCAGTGCCATGGACGATTAGACTGGATTGGCTTCAGTGCTTAAAGCACCTTGACACGATGACTCTGGTAGTTTCGCACATCCACCGGGAAGGGAATCAAGTTGATGACTCATTGGAAAATTACGGGCACCTGGCGGATGGTTTATCTTGGTGGGATGTAGTTTCGGATTTTTGTTTATCGGTTTATTTTAATGATCTTGGGGGACGATGTGTTTATCGTTTCACTTGATCAGTTGATTTTATTCTTTGAACTATTTGTTTTCATTCTTTATTCTTTATAGGGGAGGGATCAAGTGAGAACCTCCTCTTAGGTGAGGACACTTTCTTAGGTGAGAACCACTAAAACTACGTAGTTTTGAGTCTAAAAATTAAACAAAAAACGCTGCTGCCATGGGGGTTCGAACCTTGGACCATTTGTTTACACTCCAAATTACTTACCACTGAGCCAATTACTTTCCTTGTGTAATATGTGCCGCGCTGATTAATATACCATCGCACTGTAGGTTTCATTGTTTAATATTTGACGCATGCACTTATTAATATTGATTAAATATGCATAATAATGAATTATTAATAGAAAAAAAAGAAGTGTGCATAATAATGAATTATTAATAGAAAAAAAAATGTGCATAATAATGAATTATTAATAGAAAAAATTCAAGAACATGCTCCAATTTCTTATTTATTTAATTCCTTTATATTTTGTAATTTATGTTATATAAGAAAATATATTTTTTAAACATACGTTATAACATATAATTTAACTTTTTTTCAAACAATATATATTTTAACTTTTAAAACGCGGACTATGAAGTTTAGAACGTACGGCATATTTTTTAGAACATACGTTATATTTTTTAGAACATGTGTTATGTTTTTTCGAACATGAGTTATAAATTATATTTTTGGAAAAAATGAAAAAACGATCCAAATATCTACTGATTTTTTTAGAACATTATACTTAATTTTTGGAACACAAACTACAAACTTTAGAACATACGTTATGTTTTTTAGAACATGTGTTATGTTTTTTCGAACATGAGTTATAAATTATATTTTTGGAACAAATGAAAAAACAATCCAGATATCTACTGATTTTTTTAGAACATTATACTTAATTTTTGGAGCACAAACTATAAACTTTAGAACATAGGTTATGTTATTTAGAATATGAGTTATAAATTATATTATAGAACAAATGCAAAAATGGTCCATATATTTACTGTTTTTTTAAACAACAATTGTTTTCCTTATCCATTATGGAGCCCGCTGATTAATATACCATTATCCATGTAGCTTCTATTGTTTAATATTAGACATATGCACTTATTAAATATCGATTAAATGTGCATAATAATAAATTATTAATAGAAAAAAAAGAAATGTGCATAATAACGAATTATTAATAGAACAAAAAAAATCCAAAAACATGCTCCAATTTTTTATTTATTTAATTCCTCTATATTTTTTGTAATTTATGTTGTTAAATGTTAAGGACGATGTTCTAAATAAAGTTACATAATTCTAAACTTTATAATTTATGTTCTCCAAATTAAGTATAATGTTTAAAAAAATCAGTAAATATCTCGATCATTTTTGCATTTATTCTATAATATAATTTATAACTCATGTTCGAAAAAATGTAACGCATGTTCTAAAAAACATAACACATGTTCTAAAGTTTATAGTTTATGTTCCAAAAATTAAGTATAATGTTTTAAAAAAATCAGTAGATATCTGGATCGTTTTTTTCATTTGTTCTATAATATAATTTATAACTCATGTTCGAAAAAACATAACACATGTTCTAAAAAAACATGACGTATGTTCTAAAAAATATATCGTATGTTCTAAACTTTATAGTTCGTGTTTGTTCTATAATATAATTTATAACTCATGTTCGAAAAAACATAACGTATATTTTCTTATATAACATAAATTACAAAAATATAGAGGAATTAAATAAAAAATTAGAGCATGTTCTTGTATTTTTTTCTATTAATAATTCATTATTATGCATATTTCTTTTTTTTTCTATTAATAATTCATTATTATGCATATTTAATCGATATTAATAAGTGCATGCGTCAAATATTAAACAATATTTAGAACATCGTCCTTAACATTTTAAAACATAAATTACAAAAATATGGAGGAATTAAATAAATAAGAAATTAGAGCATGTTCTTGGATTTTTTTTTCTATTAATAATTAATTATTATGCACGTTTCTTTTTTTTCTATTAATAATTCATTATAATGCACATTTAATCAATATTAATAAGTGCATGCGTCAAATATTAAACAATAGAAGCTAGAAGTGCAGTGGTATATTAATCAGCGCGCGACATAACACATAAGAAAAGTAATTAACTCAGTGGTAAGTAATAAGGAGTGTAAACAAAGGATTCAAGGTTCAAACCCCCATGGTAGCAGCATTTTTTTTTTAATTTTTAGACTCAAAACTACGTAGTTTTATGTGGTTCTCACCTAAGCAAGTGTCCTCACCTAAGAAAGGGTTCTCACAAGAACATTATTATGTTAATATTAAATATTAATAGATTTTTAAATATTATGTATATATATATTCTATAATTATTATGTTAATATTAAATATTAATAGATTTTTAAATCTATTAATATTTAATAGAATATATTCAAATATTAATATTTAATATAATATAAATAGAATATATTCAAATTCTATTAAATATTAGAATTCTATTTTAGAATTCTATTAAATATAAAGATTTGAAAATAACTATATATATATATATATATATATATATATATATAATTAAATAAGAAATTCTTTCAAAATGAAACTTCATTTTATTTATATTAAATAATATTCTATTAAATTTCAATTAAAAAAAACATATTTTAGTAAGACTAATTCTAGCCTTCTATATACCATAACATTATATTTGGTAAATTATAGTTGAAACTGAAATTATATACATCTTGAATACTCAATTATATTTAGCTAACAAAATTCTATAAATAGCTTATAATTCTAACCACACATTTCTTACTAAAAATTTTATTATAAAAGGAGAGCAAATAGTAGAAATTATCAATTGCAATAAAAATAACAATCAGAAGAACTTGTGCTTCTTCTGATTACCATTATTTTTTTGTTATTTAGTAAATAACAAAAAAATTATTGCAATCCAGGGTGGGGGGCAATGGCCATTTCAAACAAACTTGTGAAATGTGCCATTCTTTTGTCATTTTTAACGACCGTTGTTATTTGTGACGGCGGTCCAAAAATATTTAATGTGGTAGATTTTGGTGTAAAAGTTGGTCCAAAGACCGATAATGCCGTGGTATGTATATATTTGCATTCAAATTTAAAATGTACGAGCTTTTTTAAACAACAACTTTTGGACCTTTCAAAAACAACAGTTGCTATTTTAAGACATTCATGAAAAGTTGTTTGAGATAAAAGCAACTAAAAGTTCATTTGAAAAAAAAGAACCAAAGATCCCCGTACCCGATAGAATTACGGAGTATGGGAAGATGGCTAAAAGTGTACTCTTCCCTAGCTCCGCCATTGTATGGGGGATATTTGGTTCTTTATTTAGAATTACTTCTCTTATGGTGAATTTCGATAATTGGGGATGCAACAGACCCATGCATCCCCTCTTTCTGTCACTACTCGGTTACATTTTTCCCTATGTTGTTTTCAGAATTTCGTCAAGGCATGGAGGGCAGCATGTGATTTCGGTGGAATGGCAAGGCTAGTATTTCCAAAAGGTGAATTCTATGCCACCGAAACTGTATTCGAAGGACCGTGCAAAGCTCCGATCCAAGTGGAAATTCAAGGAACTATTAAAGCTGGATCGGATATCAGTAGTTATTCTGACGATTATTGGATTTCATTTGAACGTGTTACTGGTATGGATGTTTTCGGACCTGGTACTGTTGATGGCAACGGCCCCAATGTGTGGAAATATAAGGAAAAAGGAGCCTCAATGTTCCCAATAGTAAGCAACTACAATTCGTGCTGTAAAAATAACTGATCTTTTATTTCTATTTCATTGAAGTCGTTATAACGAACATGTTGAAAAATTGATGTGGCATGATTTTGTCATGGATGTGACCGTGATGGAGTGCCTTACTAATAGTATGGTAGTAGTAGAAACACTTTTCAATTTATTGATATTTATAGATCGTGATTGAGGGGATTTCTATTACTGACATGGTATGGCTCGGATTTGACATGGGTTGAGTCGATGTTCGAAACAATGTCAGCCAGATATCTGGCACATATTTAGCTTTAAATCCATAATAGTGACTTCAGTGGCACAAAAGTCAATTTTAGTTATTTTATGACGCAATTAAAATTTAGATACCGACATAGTGAAAGAATAGTCAGAATCATTGTTATATTTATCTCAAACAGTGTAAGAAAAAATGCTATTTTCGTCGGATTTGTAGCCATCAGTGATTGATTTCTTTCTAAAACTAATGCATTTTTTGTGCTGCTGCAGAGTCTTAAATTTATCCATTGTGAACGTACATTAATGAAGGGGATTACATCTATTAATCCTATGGGATTTCACATAAGCATTGTCAATTGCAACCATGTTACAGCCACAAATATGCACTTAATTGCCCCCCACGACAGCCCCAACACCGACGGATTTCATATCAGCCAATCTACTAATGTTGGAGTCTTCGATAGTGTTGTTGCTACAGGTGATGATTGTGTAGGTGTCATCCATGGAAGTATGGACATCGAGGTCCGAAGAGTGACATGTGGTCTGGGTCACGGACTCAGGTATATATGAACATTGCGAAACATCAAATTCGATTAAAAATGAATTATTCATTTCACCCATATTTGAAATAGTATTTAACAAGGATTAAAGAAACTGAAACTATGCGATTGTAGTTGATAAGATCAAGGATGTTTAGATGTTTTTGGCTTAATTTAACTAACATTTTTCCATTTGCAAAAAATAGTATCGGAAGTCTTGGAAAATACGACGACGAGAAGTTGCTAAAAAATATTCTCATTCAGAATTGCACAATGACTGGAACAGACAACGGAGCTCGAATCAAAACATACGCAGGATCACTTCCAAGTGTTGCTCAAAACATAACTTTTAAAGACATTATAATGAACAATGTTGAAAATCCCATCCTCATCGATCAATTCTACGGCAAAAAATCAGGATCGGTTAGTATTCTTCTTCTTTTTCCAGACTTCAAGCTCATTTTCTAATTTTCAAGTTGAGAAACTTATGAGGCTGAAAGCAAGAAAGAAGAAAAAAAAATCACTCTTGAGGTACACAAATTTCGTATCAATAGGCGGGATCTGTACCGAACGAGTCATCACTGATGACTAGTCCATAAAAAAACCTATAATTTTCAAAAGTATTCTCTTTTGGCTCCGCCACTGAATGTGAGGCCGAATTTCTCCAAGGAGAGACAATGATGCATCCTTAGAGAGGTTCGGCTTCTTATACTAATGGATTAACCGATTTCATATCTTCGTTTTTGTTCCGGTGCAGCCATCAAAGGTACAAATCAGCAATGCTCAATTCATAAACATACAAGGAACAACACCTACAGAATCCGGAGTAGATATACAATGCAGCAAAGTAGTTCCTTGCCAGGGAATTAGATTGTCAAATATCAAATTGCAATATATTGGGGATAAGAAAGAGCCTTTTACCTCTAATTGTACTAATGTCAAACTTACCTATGACGGACCTCAAACCCCACCCCCTTGTCGGTAATTAGCTTACTTATGTATTATTTCGGATTAGGATTCTCTAAAATTGAATTCTACAATGTAATCTCAAATATTCAATGCAAAATTACTGATTAAAATATATTTCTTAAACTCTACATTTAACTCTAGCAATTCAATGTCGAACGGAGGAGGTGCATATAGGAGATTCGTTGCACCTCCAGCAACCCGAATCCACCTTAGTATGGGTGGTTTCAGACGACCCTGGGAAGAGAGTTTGAAGATGATATAATTGTACTCCCAAATCCTCTTCCCTGACTCAACCACTATAACTATTAACTACTTGTCAACGTTATTTCATGTGTCATTATTTCATTGTAATGACATTATTTCATATTAGAAATGTTAAGAACTAAATTGAATACCTTATAAACAAAGTAGGATGAAAACCATTTGTAGTTTAAGAAATTTGTATATAAATTGGATACGGTAGCATAATGGACTTAATACATAAATTTAGCTTTAAGCGTGATAAGATAATAGACATATGGAAAACACCCAAAACCGATGAAGAAGCATTGAAGAAGCCGAAACTCAAACAAGAACACAAAAACTGAAGAAGAAAAGCCCAGAAATCAATGAAGAAGTAGATAAAACCAGAAAATTCACAGGCCTACGAAGAAAGTAGATACACAAGCTTTGCTATGTCAGCTTGCGAAGATACCAACTCAGCGTTAAGGCAAATGATGGGATAAGCAGGAATTATCCAAATTGCGATGTATGAAACGTCTTGCGGAGGCAAACACTAAACCAGATTCATAATCAAAATGAACAGAATGATAGTTATTGCATATATTTCGAAAACAATCCAGATTCCATAATTCAAGTTACTTTTCTCTACAAAGATGCAACAATAAGGGACAGAAAGAATTGGAGTGATTAAATCACCTGTTATGTATTATATTTTATCAGTTCCTCTAATGTATCAAGCATACAGAGAAAGCCAAGTAGAATCAAAATAACAAATATCCAGTAACCAACCCTCTAAATACAAGGTTTCAGCAGTTGTCTTCTCGTCTCCTACATAACTTGCACGAACACCAGAGTAGCCAATTGTTACCTTTCATGGTGGTTGGTCCTTGCAACTAAAGCTCCCCTCACTAGCCAGGAGGAAGGCCTCTTCCACTGAAGGATCGGCAACCTTGGCTCGCATATCTTCAGCCAAGTGTCCAACGGAACCATGCAACTTTATTTCTTCCATTGTGATTGTCCTTGTTGTCCCACCTCCCGTCTCAGTCTTCATGATTAATTATAAGGTTCATTTATTGGGTGAAGCTGCTGCAATATAGGCATAGAACTTGGCGATGAGTTTGTCATGAGGGGTGAGCTTTGTTTAACGAAAGGAACACTTGTAAACTCTTCCATCTATGCTGATAAGGAAGTAATAGTTGTTTATCAACCAGTCCACAACCTTGTTAGCAGTTCTGTTACATGACTGGACCAGTTCTGTAATTGTTCTGTTACAAAACTAGCCAAATTATTTTTCTGTAACAGAACAGGTCATGTTCTGTTACAGAACTGGTCTAGTTCTTTAAACAGAAACAAATGAATCTCTAGTTATGTTTATTTTCATTGTATGATGCTCCTTGTTGGTGTGCTTTTCTATTGTGTTCTTGTAGAGATATAAAAGGCATTAAAACAGTATAAGACCAGTCGCAACACCAGCAGGAAGATCTAATTTCATTAAATATGCAACATTTGCATTGTCCATTCTCATGTATGCATGTTACATTATCACTAGGTTAGCATTTCAATCAGATTAAATTTTATGAGCATCTGCACCAATGATGCGAGGTTTGAGTGCGACTAAATGATGTATGTCAAGTTGTCAACATATGCACAATATGACTCAATATCATTTTTATGCATCCAATTGCAAGCAAAAAACTTCTGGTCTATTGAGACTTCCCCAGTTAATTTTTCAATAAACCATACGTGTCACGTCCGTGTCCAAAATTTATGAACTTGATACCCTAATATTAGATTAGATTATATTTATTAGACGATTGATTAATTATTCGGGTAGTATAAATGGAGTGTAGAGATTAAATTGATGTCTCTAAGTGTAAATTAAAAATTTGGAGTAAATTTTAAAATAAGTTCTGAATTAGAAGGTCAAATTATACGAATTAGAAGAGTTGGGGTTAAATTGAAATTTTATAAATCTCTAAAAACTTAAAGTCTAATTTAAATTAAAGGGAAGTGATAATTGAATGGGGGGATGAGAAATCAAAAAGTTAATTTCTTGATTAGGATAAAAAGTAACAACATAAATTAAAAAAGAAAGGAGTAGTAGTCTCTAGAAATGAAAAATGCCATTTTTCTCTCTTAACGAGACGTTTGGTATTCTATTGGGATAGGAATAAGGATAAAGGTTGGGATAGGGAGAAGGACAAATGGTTGGGATAACAATAAAAATATGATAGTCGAGAATTATTATTCAATGTTTGGTATGTGGGATAGGGATAAAATAATACATTTTACTATTTTAGCCTTATTTAAACTACATAACATTAATTTGAGAGATAAAATAGACTTTTCCATCTTATTAAAATCGCAGAAGCTTATCCCACCTCCTTATACCACCCCCCTCTTGGGTATAGGATTTGAGCGATAAGACTCACATCCGGCTCTTATCTCCCTAATCTATCTCTAAAACAAACATTAGATAATTGGTCTCAATTTTTTTATCCCTATCCATGTGTCTTTATCCCCTCTAACAAACATTACATAACGGATAATTTTGTCCTCCCCTTTTTGGCTCTCTCTCTCTCTGGGTCGATATGGGTTCGGGTTGTTATTCCTTTTTCTATGGTTGCTGGTGGGATAAGCTTTCCTATTCTTGTTTCAAAGAATTCTGTTTTGATTTGGATCGATTTCCTTTCGATTTCGAGTATTTGAAAATATTCCTTCTAGTTTCAAGTGGTTTTAGTGAGTTTCACCTCAGGAAAATGAAGTGTTTAGCTTCAATTCTTCAAATCTGGGGTAGTTTTGGGGATTTCGACCGCTGTCTAGGGAGATTGGTCACTGATCGGTGTTTTTCAGACGGTTCTCGGTCTCTAGTGGCCGGATCGACGCATGCAACAGTCAGGTTCTTCCAATTTTCACTTTTGCAAAACAGGTTAATTTCATTTGAGGGAAACGATGTTCGGATTTTCACTCATCGGTTGTATTTGGGGAAGTTTGAAGCCTGGAAAAGGTGATTAGTCACTGTTCGTTTTCTGGGGGATCCTAAAGGTCCAATATATTCAAGTAGGTAAATCGTCTTAGTTGCATCTTTCTTTTTACACTTTCTTCTTTATGGGATTTCCCTGGGTATATCAGTTTCTTTTATGTGAGAGTTTTAGAAGTTGAATTTAAATGGCATTCACTTTATGCAACTTATCTACAGATAGTAGTTCCACATTTGATTAGTAATTTAATCATTTTTACCTGATTCTGTGTTATGAGTATGAAAAAAATGCTGCTGCCTGACTTTCTGAGAAGAGGTGTTTGTGGCCTTTGATGTTTCAATAGAGTTGCTCATGATATGAGGACCTTTTACATGTATCATATAGTTTTAAATTGTGTCGTGTCTGCTCAAGGTCTTTAGTTGATACTACATTTACTGAGGTCAAAATTCTGAATTATGATGGTTTTATGCAAATTGGTTTTGATTCTGCAATGTCACTAAAAAGCAACATAACATGCCTTTTGGGTTACGATTTTCAATTTGAGACACTCTTGTTTTAAGTGGCATGAATATGATGATGTTTGGTTATTTTGGTTGATGACAAGAATAATTTCTGAAGCTGTGATATATAGAAACTGTGGAACTAATGAATTAAGTAGATGTTTAACTAGGCTTTTGATAGCTTAATAAAAAGGCCAAGTTTATTTATTGAAAGGTGTTGAATTAGTATTATTTCTGGTTAGAATGATATTAAATTGTGCAGATTTGAGTTTGGGTTTGAGGTCCTTGACTGAATTTGATTAAGAACCTGCTATAGAGAGGTTGGTATTATAAATTTGTATATTTTCAGATATTTTTTTTTTGGTTAAATTTGTATATTTAATTGGATAAGCATTAGCACATTATATTTTGAAATTTGTGTAAGTTGGGTTGAGTGGATCAAGGTTAAAAGATAAATTGAGTTGGTATTATTGATAATTCTTATTGAATTATGTCCTGATTCTAAAGATACTGGGAAGATGAGGAAAATTGTTAGTCTTAATTAGGATATGGGAGCATAGCAAAGGAAGTGTGATAGAACTATGTGGCTTTAATTCCCGAGTAGGGTATGGGATACGTAGGAAGCTTGATAAAGATTATCAAGTCCAAGCGAATTAGCTAGATTAAGTTAATCAGTTAATCAAATATTTGTTAAGAGTTTATTAGACAATTAGATTTTCTCATATAGATATTACTAAATCAAAATATTGTCGTATTTTCGACTCATGGTCGTGTGTCATTCTTCCCTTCATGCCTGATGTCATTTCAGGTCGGGTTTGACAATACGTGACAAGTACCTCCATGTTCTTAGTGAAATAAACAAACTGCGTTGCATGCACTACAAGAAATATAACATTTTATGATGAACTCAGAAACTTGATCCAGGGACCTATAAATCAAAGAGAAAATGCATTCACAGTAAATAAGATCATCGTAAGAACCAGTGGAAGCTGGACCATCTCTAATTTCAACTCCCTGCAGATATTGAAAAATGGTGGAAAGGAAAGCTTTACTTTCAAATTGCACAAGCCAACTAAGGACTCTTTCATCTGGAATCTTAGCCGGTCCGGTAAGAGAACTACTAGTTCTGCCTACACACTTGCTTATGCTTTGAAGTCCAAAAATATATCTGCTCTCTTCCAGGAGTCACTAAGGCTGTATTTTAAATTTAAATATACCTTCTCAAAAATCAAGTTTTTTCTTTAAATTTAAAAATGGCCATGACTGCTTACAAACCAAGAAGCTCCTTTTGAAAAGGAAAATACGTACTGTACTGAAGAGCAGTGTCCCCATTTCCCACAAGAAATTACCTTAAACATCCTAAGAGACTGTACTCGAGCCCAACAGGTATGGCAAGCTCTACATGCACATCATCTAATTAATCATTATGAACTTGAGGTTATGGCTCAAAACAAATTGCACTTCATCTGTCCTCTTACAAAAGAAACTTCCCTGGAAGACTTTTTTTTGCTTGTTGGCTACTGTGCTGTGGATTCGATTTTTTTTCTACGAACATAATTTCGTCACTAATGATCATTTAAAAATGACGATTTTTACCTTTTGTCATTGTTTTAATTTTCTAATGACAATTTTTACGAATGTCTCAATTAATTTATCATTTTGTCACTTTTAGATATATTTTATGACGATGAGTAAAATATCGTAACCTATAACTTTAGAAGCAAATTTCATTAGAAATAAATTTTGTAGGAGATATTTTTCCTGACAAAATAATGATAATTGGTGACAAATCTATCGTCATTATAAGAAATGGTTTTTGTGACAGTTTGTATTGTGATAATTTAATTCGAATAAACGGTAACAAATTAGATTTTGTCATTTATTATTATCTTTTGTGATATTATTTAAATATCGTCATGCATTATGATGTTGTTATGACAATATATGAATGATTGTCACCATAAAAATTTTGAAGAAAATGTAGTAATATCATATTGGGAAAAAAATACAATTTATTGACGGAATAGTTTTAATAAATGACAATTAATGTTTCGTCGTGTGAGATAATTAGTTAATGACGGTTGTAATACGTAGTGAAATAATTTGAAAAATGTGACAAAATATATATTGTCATTTATTTTAATTTTATTGCGACAATATTTCTAAATTGTTATTCATTTAGATGTTTTCGTGACAATAAGATAAATAATCATAAAATAATGATAATTTATGATTTTTTTATATTCTTATAAAATAAAATAATATAAAAATTATGATAATTTGAAATCGTTGAAAAAATAATGCAAAATAAATGAATTAAACTGCATCATATTTTAATTATTAAAGTGACGTTATTAAGATATTATCGGCTTAAAACATTATTTGGCTCATGATCCATCCAAAAATTTATCATTTGGTTTATGATTATTATTTGGTCACATTTGACCATTGACATATCCTAATTAATGAAATTTCATCCAATTTGTATAAAAATTTAACGGAATCGTTATCTCATTGATAAGTAATAAAATTTTGGCACTTGAACTTAATAGATATTAATTTAGGATTTGTTTTTTTATTATTTTCCTTTTTAATCTAAATAATTATTTTAACATGCTCTCCTCACCATGTTTAGCACCGGTCTGTTCTTTCTTTCGACTACTCCATTTTGCTGAGGTGATCTTGGGACCGAAAGGAAATGACAGATTCCATGCTCTTTACAAAATTGCTTGAAAGAGATGGACATGTATTCTCCACCTCTGTCTGATCTGAGTGCCTTAATAAAATGGTCACTTTCTTTCTCGAATTGGACTTTGAATTTTTTAAATGTCTCAAAAACTTATGTTTTTTCCTTCAAAAAATACACCCAAGTTTTTCTACTATAATCATCAATGAAAAGTAGAAAATATTTATTTTTACCCAGGTACTGTGGAGTGATCGGTCCACACACATCTGTGTGAACTAGCTCAAGTGGTGCCTTTGCTCTTGACATGGACTCCTTTAGAAAACTAGTTTTGAATTGTTTTCCAATAAGACATCATTCACACAGTTGATGAGTCTAGTCAATGTGAGGCAATCCGTTTACCATCTGCTTCTGTCCCAACAACTTTAGCCCTCCAAAATTGAGATGCTCGTATCATAGATGTCAAAACTAGGGGGGGGACTTTGCACACAAGCTTTCAAACATTTGGCCACGTCCTGAATGTTAATTGTGAACATTCTATTTTCGCCATGGGTACTCGTGCAATCAACTCATTTTTCTCATGCAACATTAGTAGTTTCCAGTCCACCATGTGAACTTCATAATTTTTCTCCAGTAACTGTCCCAAACTCAAAATATTACTTTTCATGTTTGGAACATAATAAACATTATCAAGAACTGGTGAGTGCCACTTTTTAGCCGAATAAGAATGGTTCATTTGCTTGTAATAGGAACCTTAGAGGAATCTCCAAATACAACATTACCGCGAACGGATTCATAGAGCTCCAGGAACATCTTCTTGTCACCACACATATGGTTATGTGCCGCATTATCAAGATACCATATATTATTTTCGTGATGTTCTTCACCTTTATATGTAACTAACATTGTGCCAGTTACTTCCTCATCTTGAATATTATTGGCAGTCTCATCTACCTCCTTAGGTGGACTCCAACATTCCACCGTGTAGTGACCGTACTTAGTGTAATTGTAACATTGAATGTTGGACTTGTCACGTCCTTCATTCGGCCTCCAATTTCCTCTTTCTTGACCGCGTCCTCGGCCTCTTTCTCTGCCTCTGGTGAATTGAGTGCTTCTGTCATTGTTGTTGTTGCCGTTTTCATTGCTTTGACTTCTATCACATCCTCATCCTCTACCATTTCCTCCTCGACCTCTTCCACATCCTCTGTCGGACTGACTACTTTTGCCATTTTTTAACATAGTCTTCGTTGCTAAGACTTGTTCTGCGGAATCTTCTCTTCGTTTCTCAAACCGCTCCTCGCATGCTTGTAATGACCTTACAACTTCGTCAACGAACATTTCGCTGATGTCTCTGGACTCCTCCATAGCCACCACTACATAATCAAGTTTTGGTATCGCAGAATTTCTTCAACAATTCTGGACTCTTCAATTTTTTCTCCATACTACCGCATCTAATTCACGACATATTTTACTCGGGATGAGTAATCACTAATGGCCTCCGTCTCTTTCATCCTCATTCTCATCATCTCAAATTCTCCTCTCAGCATCTGCAAACGAACTTTTTAACTTTGTCCTCCTCTCGGGATTTCTCATGCTTGTTTGGCGGTGGTAGCTTTGGCTACTTTCTCGAACATTAATTTATCCAAACCTTGATGGATGAGAGTAAGCGCCTTTTGATTGCTTTTGCAATTTTTCTGCAGAGTATCTTTTTCTGCAAGTGGCAACGCTGCCTTGTTGGCTGGGACTACATAGCCTTTTTCAACAATGTGCCAAACATCTTGACATCCGAGTGCGCCTTCATTCGAATACACCAACTTGAATAATTGGTTTTGGTGAGCTGAGAGTATTGATAAGGAAGTTTGAGACCGTCTGACATTTTTCTAGAGCCTTTGGAACACTTGGTTTTGAGACAATATAATTATTCTTGCAGAAGACTGACTCTCGTAACGTGGCTCCTCTACCACTTTGTTGAAAGAGGGACTAAAATTATAATTTGTCAAGGACTGATTTGTAAATTAGGAGGACTAGTTATGTAATTTGAGTTATTATGAATTTATGGAATAAGGGAATGGCACCAAAAAAACAAAAGCAAAAGAGTCCCACTTGTGAACTCTATGCACTCAACTCTTTTATTTCTACATATATCAAAACATTACAATAAGCCTTTATTTTATAGGCATACAAAACACACTACTACCACATATTCCAATACATTTTAATAATCACAATTTTGTCAACATACTATCCACACATTCATCTCCATACTTTCCAATTACATTTTTTTTACTTTTTTTTTACTTAAGGACAAGAATACATAAATGTCTAATTAAATCCTACATATCATATGCATATTTATTTATTTATTTTAATTTTTTTAATTATAATAAAATTAAGTTTATTATTTTAATAGAACATGAATTTTTAAGGTTATAAATCAGATCAGCAGAGATGGTAGACGAACTAGTATCTATGCAGAACGTCCTAAATTTATAACAAAGCAACATCAAAGTAACACCTAACCAAAATGCTCACATGAAAAGGGGACGGAGATAATCATTAACGAAATGAGCGAACTTTTATTAAGTTTAAACTCAAAATCTCCATACAAATTTAGGGTATAATAAACCATAAAGCTAACAACCACATCCCTTGTATTGTTTGGAACAATAATAAAGTCGGCACAATTGAATAGGGAAAGTGCACGCTTCTGATGTAAAACCAAATATTGTCACGTCTGTGTCTAAAATTCTAGAATTTATATCTTAATATTAATATATATTATAATTATTAGGTGGGTGATTTTTATTTAACTGTCACACCCGACCCTAAACGACCTCAATCGGCATCGGGCGTGAAATAGAAAGATCATAATCAATACTTAGAAGTCTTCAATTTATCCAAATATCATTATATTACAATTGCAATACCAAAGTTCTAACCATAATTCTAACAATAAGCAATAACTTCCAAACCTCGCCTAATCGGTCGGTAACCTTCTCTCTATCATGTACTTTCTCACCTAAAAACATTAAAACTTTTAAAAACGGTGAGACAAAAATCTCAGTAAGAAACTATCAGCTATAAAAACCAACTTTATTTAACATAGCTACATATATACATTTATAAAGGGATTTAATCAAAACCTTTATCTTGTCAAAACGAATCAAAACAAATAAACGTTTCAGCAAACCAATTCAGAATCAAATGAATGTTTTATCAAACCAACTTGTAATCAAATAAATATGTTATGAAACCAACTCGTAATCAATCAAACGTAAAACCTTATATCAAAATCAATCATAACCGAAAACATAATCCAAATGAACTTAAAACAGTGTATCCATCCTCGAGTTTCTCCCCTTAAGTATCAATCCATAACCACATATATAGTCGAGACGTCTCTTAACATTGCCTATCCCATATGGTCTTACCCAACACTTCGCTGCCATACCCAATAGGTCTTCACATTGTGTACACAGGCCATGTCCCTCACTGAACATGGTCTTCAAATATAAAACCACCGATCCGGATAACTCTCGATGGATATAAAATCATAACGTGCTCAAATTTCCTTTCACAATCAAATTCCAAACTATTTCATAACCATAAATCATTTGGCTTCAATTAGCCCTTTTTGTATCATAAAAATCATATTTGGACTTCAATCCAAAATAATAACAACAATAACCGCAACAGATTTCTCAATCCAAAAACAATTCGTAAGAAATCATCAAATTCATTTTTTCAATATAGATATATATTAAAACCAAAAACATATATGTATATATGTAAATCAACCAAATTAAGCTTTAAATCAACATAATCAAGTAAAATCTGAAATTCACATAGAAGCATAATCAATAGCTTCATTTGAACCGTAATTTTACAATAAAAAGCAAAATCATGAAAAACCCCAAATTTACAAAATTCCTGCATAACCCTAAAATATCAATTTCTGAAAAATCATTGATATATATTTATCTATATACATAAAACTCAAAATATAGTTGATAGTTACTTACCTTGGCTACCAATTGAAGAAAATACACCCGATCGATTCTCCTCTATCGATTATTTCTTCGGTATTACCAAATATCGATATTCCTCAATTACTATCAACCTTAGGTCCGAAGAATTTAACCTAGAGCTCTGATACCAAACTGTCACACCCGACCCTAAACGACCTCAATCGGCATCTAGCGTGAAATAGAAAGATCACAATCAATACTTAGGAGTCTCCAAATTATCCAAATATCATAAATTTCAAACTTTTCAAGTATTCCTCTTAGATATATATATTCTGAATAAATCAATGTTCTTACTACATTAGTCATTCGAGGACCTCAACATATATTTACCAACTCCATTATATTACAATTGAAATTCCAAAGTTCTAACCATAATTCTAACAATAAGCAGCCAACTTCCAAACCTCGCCTAATCGGTCGTTAACCTTCTCTATATCCTGTACTTTTTCACCTAAAAACATTAAAACATTTAAAAACGTGAGACAAAAATCTCAGTAAGAAACTATCAGCTATAAAAACCCAATTTTACTTAACATAGCTACATATATACATTTGTAAAGGGATTTAATCAAAACCTTATAAAATATACTCAAACTTAAGTTTATAAGATAGTCATCAAAACCTTATAAAATATTCTCAGAACTTAAGTTCATAAAATAAATTTGTGTATGTGTATCCATCCTCGAATTCCACCCGTGTAGATCATAACATCAATCATAACAATATCGAGATATCTCATTTATATCTCGTTCCTTGCCTAACAGTTAGGACTACCAGCCGTGCACTCTGGCCATACCGCCATTAGGTATGGGCTTACAACTTACAACTCCTACCCCGGGCAATCCTAGATGGACAAAACCATTTTATCTTTCGAAATATCACAACTCATAACAAAATCATATTTGGATTTCAATCCAAAATAATAACAACAAGAACCGCAACAGATTTCTCAATCCAAAACCAATTCGTAAGAAATCATCAAATTCATTTTATTCAATATATATATACATTGAAACCAAAAACATATATGTATATATGTAAATCAACCAAATTAAGCCTTAAATCAACATAATCAAGTAAAATCTGAAATTCACATAGAAGCATAATCAATAGCTTCATTTGAACCATAATTTCACAATAAAAAGCAAAATCGTGAAAAATCTCAATTTTATAAAATTTCTGCATAACCTTAAAATATCAATTTCTGAAACTTCTTTGATTTTATATATCTATATACATAAACCTCAAAATATAGTTGATAGTTACTTACCTTGGTCTCTAATTGAGGAAAACACATACGTTCAATTCTCCTCTAAATTCTGTCTAAGACGTTTCCCTCCAAACACTGCCGAAACTTAAAAACACTTCGGTTAGGACTTAGATCTATACATAAGGATGCTATGGTTCCAATTTCGAATGATTCGGACGGTCGAATCTCCGTAAATCAAAGAAACGGTGGAGAAACGGTTCAGAGAAAATTGAAAGATTTGGAATATATATCCAAATCTGATAAATATCACGTTTGATCCTCCATCTTTCTATAATCTTTTTAAAAATTACGCTAAACTTTTAATTTACACATAAAACCATTAAATTAACTCCAAACTTTTCCTATAACACCAAATTAACTTCACACACCCAATAATTATACTATATACTAATATCAAAATATAAATTTTAGAAATTTAGACACGGACTTTGGAGGGAAACGTCTTAGACAGAATTTACAGGAGAATTGAACGTGTGTGTTTTTCTCAATTAGAGACCAAGGTAAGTAACTATCAACTATATTTTGAGGTTTATGTATATAGATATATAAAATCAAAGAAGTTTCAGAAATTGATATTTTAAGGTTATGTAGGAATTTTATAAAATTGAGATTTTTCACGATTTTGCTTTTTATTGTGAAATTATGGTTCAAATCAAGCTATTGATTATGCTTCTATGTGACTTTCAGATTTTACTTGATTATGTTGATTTAAGGCTTAATTTGTTTGATTTACATATATACATATATGTTTTTGGTTTCAATGTATATATATATTGAATAAAATGAATTTGATGATTTCTTACGAATTGTTTTTGGATTGAGAAATCTGTTGCGGTTCTTGTTGTTATTATTTTGGATTGAAATCCAAATATGATTTTGTTATGAGTTGTGATATTTCGAAAGATAAAATGGTTTTGTCCATCTAGGATTGCCCGGGGTAGGAGTTGTAAGTTGTAAGCCCATACCTAATGGCGGTATGGCCAGAGTGCACGGCTGGTAGTCCTAACTGTTAGGCAAGGAACGAGATATAAATGAGATATCTCGATATTGTTATGATTGATGTTATGATCTACACGGGTGGAATTCGAGGATGGATACACATACACAAATTTATTTTATGAACTTAAGTTTTGATAATATTTTATAAGGTTTTGATGACTATCTTATAAACTTAAGTTTGAGTATATTTTATACGGTTTTGATTAAATCCCTTTACAAATGTATATATGTAGCTATGTTAAGTAAAATTGGGTTTTTATAGCTGATAGTTTCTTACTGAGATTTTTGTCTCACGTTTTTAAATGTTTTAATGTTTTTAGGTGAAAAAGTACAGGATAGAGAGAATGTTAACGACCGATTAGGCGAGGTTTGAAAGTTGGCTGCTTATTGTTATATAATGGAGTTGGTAAATATATGTTGAGGTCCTCGAATGACTAATGTAGTAAGGATATTGATTTATTCAGAATATATATCTAAGAGGAATACTTGAAAAGTTTGAAATTTATGGTATTTGGATAATTTGGAGACTCCTAAGTATTGATTGTGATCTTTCTATTTCACGCCCGATGCCGATTGAGGTCGTTTAGGGTCGGGTGTGACAGGTCTAAGACGTTTCCCTCCAAACACTTCCGAAACTCAAAAACACTTTGGTTAGGACTTAGATCTATATATAAGGATGCTATGGTTCTAATTTGAAGGGATTCGGATGGTTCAATCTCCGTAAATCAAAGAAACGGTGAAGAAACGGTCGAAGAATGATTAGAGCTGATCAGAGGAGAAGAAAGGAAAAAAGAAAAGAAAAGAAAGGATAAGGAATGCATCCTCTGGAACTTCCGCCATATATATCTAAATTTGGCAAAGAGCCAGTTTGGTCCTCCATCTTTATATAATTTTTAACAATTACTCTAAACTTTTAATTTACACATAAAATCATCAATTTAACTCCAAACTTTTCCTATAACACCAAATAAAAATCACCCACCTAATACTTATAATATATATTAATATTAAGATATAAATTCTAAAATTTTAGACACGGACGTGACAAATATTGTGAAAATTTCCCAAAACATACTAAATATCATCATCTTAGACTTGGTAATATGAAAGAAACAAAGTAGCAAATAAAGAATAGATAGAGAAAACAAAAGGTGGGAAAATATATCACATTGGTGCCTCTTTGGCATTGCTATGTGTTTGTCTTTTGTAGGTCTAATTGAAAGTTTGGATTTGATGGATTATACAACTATTGCTCAGAATATTTCACTTACAATAAAAGATACATTTTCTATTGTTATACCTTTACAATCAACTTTAAAATATGCAAATAGAATTGAGAAAGTGTGCAAGTATACATTAAAGAAAATGTACAAGTATGTCTTCAACTAAAATATTATCATGATATTTATAATATATTTTGGACTTGAAAATTAACTAATTTTATATTTCAATGTTTTTGTAATGTATACTAAATTCTTTTTATAATGAATTCATCGATTGTTATACTTTTATCAATTTTAATATTGAGTCAAAATATAAAAACTATATTTATTTTCAAGTTAATCTAGCCGTAAAAAAAGTTAATCTAGCCTTCAAATAAATTTAATTAAGAGATATAATTTTTTTGACGTTTCGTCATATTTTAATTTATTATTAATACTTGACAATTTAATATTTTAAAAAAATATCCAGTTAGATAAAATTTAAATATGCATCATAATATAAAAAAGGACTAGTGATAGTTATTAATTATTTAATTGAAAAAATATGAAAATTTCATTTTATTAAATTTGTAAAACAAAAAATTCATTACTTTTTTAATAATTATTAATTGTTTAATTTAAAAAATATGAAAATTCCATATTTCGTATATCGCACGGTCTTCGACTAGTTATATATCTATAATAGATTTGGATTGATTGATTGAATTTAAAATTCTACTTGAATAGTTACATTAATTGGTGTTATATATGAATATAGCTAACTTATAATAAATTGAAAATCATTCCTAAGCCCTTGACAGGAGCGAATCCAAGATTCCTCCCCCATGGGGGCAACCAATACAACTAAAATAATTTTTATCCAAAAAATAATAACTATAGAAAACCAGAGATCAAAGCTCAAGTTCAAGTAAAATAGTAGCAGAAATATAAAATCAAAATTCAAATAGGAGCAAAAAAATACCAAAGTAGAGAGGAAAAGATCGGAGATGGAGTGTCGGACCAACGATCAACGATCCGACTATGGAGGGATTGGCTGCCGATTTTGATTTAATCTTAGTTAGGATTAAAGATTTCAATTTAGGCTTAAGAAAAAAAAGGATTTGAGGAAGAAGAACTAAAGAGATTAAAGAGAGTAAGAGAGACCGATTATTTGTTTTAGGACCTGCTTAGTTTTGAACTAAAGAGATTAAAGAGAGTAAGAGAGATCGATGATTTGTTTTAGGACCTATTTAGTTTTACATTTAAATATTTACTTTTTATTTTTTATTTTTATTGTAACTAAAACGACGTAGTTCTAATTAAATAAAACGACATCGTTTTGCTTTAAAACATAATTAAAAAAAACAAAAAGAAAATATTAAATTTAAAATCATTCTTCATTTTCAATTATAGAACCAGTAAACCCTAAACCTTCATTGATGATGAGGGGCATACTAGTGGAAAAATGAGCATTTGCATCGGCCGTTTAGGACCATCTACAACTTCAAAATTAATACCTGGTTTTTAAAAAAAATATAAATGTCAATGGGGGCGACTGCCCCAGTGCCCCCATTCTGGATTCCCCCTGGCCCTTGATATTTAATTTTTTTCTTGATTAAGCCCATGATCCTTATATTTTTATTAATTAAGCCCCTGACCTTTAATTTTCAGAAGCATTTAGCCAATTAGTAATAGTTTAGCTAGCGAAACTATTAGTGAGAAGCCCAATGTGTGTGAAAGTGAAAATTCAAGGACTTAATCTGGAAAATAAATGATCAAAGGCTCAATCCCTAAAACCATGAAAGTTCAAGGACTTAATTATGTGTTTAGCCTTAATTAAAGTTTGTGCTACGTTTACAACTCACAACTTAATATTTCTAGTTTATTCATCTTGAAACCATGAACATCCTAAGTTAACATTACTTAAAGTCTATTTGGTTCAACTGTTAGTTGATCGCAGTTCCCGTTTGTTGTTACAATTAACAATTTGTTGTTAATTGTTTGCTATTATCTGATTATTTATTAGTGTCTGATAAAATTATGATGAACGATTAATGTTAGTATGTAAAATCACTAATATAGGTATATTTTAAATTAATCAATAAATAAAACATAAAAAATGATAGAGAAATTGATAAAAAAAAACCTAAATAACTAAATAAAAATTAAAAAAATAATTTAATGAACGAAGTAAAATGTTGTTCTTTCGACAATGATAGGAATAACGTTTAAAATGAAACATGTTTAGTGAAAATAAGAATAATAATTTTGTCAAAATTTACTAAATACAAACACCTTTTCCTCAAAAGCTAAAAAATGTTACTGTTCCGATAAAATGGCATCGGGCATGAAAGGAAAATAGGATAACGAACGCCTAACAACCTGAAAGACGAACTTATATTCTAATAGAAAAAAAAATTTATTTGGACTACCTAAAGTTTATTTATTTATTTGGCTTGAACTTGATAATTTTATGAAGCTTCCTACGTATCCCGAATAATCTTTTATTCTTTAAATCGGGAATCAAAGCCACGTAGTTCTACCTATTTTAGGTAGTTCTCTTATGTCACATCTGTGTCCCTAATTTTAGTTATTATACCCTAATATTATGTTACATTATATGTATTTATTGATTGGAGAGTTAATTGAGTATTATGGATATAGTTTGGAGGCTAATTTCATGCTTTAAGTGTAAAATTAAAAGTTTAGGGTAAGTTTTAAAAGAAGTTAAAGTTTAGAGGGACCAAAATGGAGATTTTCCCTTATTGGGAACACAAATCTCACAATTTAAGGTATATATTTCGTGCATAATCAGCTGCACATTTGATCAAAATTCATATTCATCTTCCCCATTTTCTCAATTCTCTCCATTCAAACACCCAAATTACCAAGCTTTGATCATACCTTGATATCTAGAGATTGAACCGTAGGATCAAGCTGATTTTTTTATGGTAGGTTCTAGACATCCTAATACATATTGTGGACAGTGGGATTTTGATTTGGAGGTTTTTAGCATGGATTCGTCCTAAGCAGATTAGAGGGGAAGATTTGAGGCTTAATGTGTTTATTTTCTCAATTATGGCTAAAGTAAGTAACTATCAACTACCCTTTAAAGTTTTTATGTATATATATATATATATAACTCTATATGTTCCAGGAAATTAAATTTTTGTAGTGATTTTTGCCATGCATTTGATTAATTGGAGTTTTTATGATTTAGTTTTTAACATGAGCTTAAAGTTAAGTTCAAGTAATTATATATGTATTTGCATGTCAATTTCAACCTATAATATATGTTTATGTATACATGATTTAAGTTTGGTTTTGATGAACTTAGTATATTTGATTAATATTTGTATAAGATTTGATATTTTGAAGAGTAAATGAGTGGTTTTCTATAAATTTATTTCTCAAAGTAAATTTGAGTTTTAATTAAAGGTTGTTAAAATATTAATTTTAATGAAATTATGATTTATTGAAATAAAGTCTATATATGATGATTTATGTGTTATTCTTAAGAAATTGAAGTTAATATTGATAAGTATATTTTTAAATTATTTATTGGTGATTTTAATTCAATAATGATTTATGATTTAATATTTTGGAAATTGATTGAGAAAGGTACTTGAGAAAATTCTATGATGTTGATTTATGAGTTATATATATATTTTTACATATATATATTTCTGATTTTATGTTATATTATAAAATTATACTATTTTTAGTATCCATCAAGAGTAATCCGGATAGGTGGCTTTAATTAAAGTCCTTATGTAGTGAGAAATACGTTCTGTGTACACAGTTGAAAGACCTATCGGGTATGACAAAGAAGTGTTGAGTAAGACCATGCGGGTTAGGCAAAATTATGAGATATCTCGATTCTATTATAATGTGGGGATTGATACATAAGGGGATTATCTCTCGGATGGATACGGTCTATAAAGTATTTAATGATATATAATTGATGAAGTATTTATTGAGATACAGTTTATGAAGTATTTTATTGAGATACAATTTATGAAGTATTTATTGAGATACAATTTATGAAGTATTTTATTAAGATACAGTTGATGAAGTATTTATTGAGATACAGTTTATAAAGTATTTATCGAAATACGGTTTATGAAGTATTTACTGATTTACGGTTGATTTGAGTAAATGGTTAATTGCGAACCTAGTATAGTTGAGATTTTAAACAAATAAAAATATACGGTTATTTGAACATGAGTTTTGATATTAAGTATTTTAATACAGTGATCACGTTTTGACTATGTGTGATATTTTGAGAATATAATGTTGATAGCAAGCTTGATGTTTTAAGTTACAAATTTTGTTAAAAGTATCATTTGAGTATTCTATTATGATTTAATCCATAAAAAGTTCATTTTCAAAAATATGAATTTTATATGATGCATTTTAAAAATTAAAATATATATATATAGTTATTTTGTGTATAAGTACTTTATGTAGTGGATAATTGGTTACTGAGATTTTTGTCTCGCGTTTTTAAATTTTTTAATGTTTTAGGTGAGAAAAAGCAAGGTATATGAGAAGTTACTGGTTGATAGACAAGGTTGAAGTGTCAAGTCATCGATTTGTCCTTAGTTAGGACATTTGCCTCTCATTTGGAGATTTGATTGTATTGGGTAATATTTTAGGACTTGAATGTAGTGGAAATATGGATTTATTTTATAATATATCTAAGAGAAAATCTTGAAAAAGTGTGATATTTATGATATTTGGATAATTTGGAGAGCAGTAAGTGTTGAAAGTGATCATTCTATTTCACGCCCGATGCCGATTGAGGTCGTCCAGGGTCGGGTGTGACATCTTAACTTATTGACATGTTGATAAAATTAATAGACTTTACTCTATTGCTATATAGTTTTATTTTATCGCTACTACTATTCACAATATATTTAGTATCTCGATATACGAATTCGACTCATTGACACGTTGATTAACACGCTAATGATTTAATTGTATATTTCACTTTGTTACTATATAATTTTATATATACAAATCATTTTATCAAAACGAATCAAATCGAATAAACATTTCGTCAAACTAGTTCATGAACAAATAAACGTTTTATCAAACCAATTCATCACCAAATAAACGTTTTATCAAACTAACTCGTAATCAAACAAACGCTTTATCAAACCAAATTTGTAATCAAATAAACATTTTTTTCAAACCAAATTCGTAATCAAGAAAACACTTTATCAAACCAAATTCGTAAGCAAACAAACTTATCATTATATTTCAAATCATCGAGCATGTTCAAAACGTAATAAAAAATTTGTATGTGTCCATCCTCGAATTCCACCCGTGTAGTTTCTCATAACATCAACAATATCAATCATATCAATAATCGAGATATCTCATTCATATCTCACCTTGCCTAACGTTAGGACTACCAGCCGTGCACTCTGGCCATACCGCTCTTAGGTATGGTCTTACAACTACTACCCTACCCCAGGCAATCCTAGATGGAAAAAACCATTTTTATCTATCATTCAAAATGAATATCACAACATAAAAATCATACCCTTTCAAAAAAAACATAAAAATCATACTTGGATTTCGATTCAAATCACATAAATAATAACAATAACAACCGCAATAGCTTTCTCAATTAAAAAACAATTCGCATAAAATAGTCAAATTCATTTTCTCGGCCCAATTTTCAAAATACCACGATAATAAATAATTATTCTTCAAATAATCAAAATCAAAAGTATATAAATATTTTAAACATTATATTTTAAACAATTTAATAAAATGTATTCAAAGTTAAATAATTTAAAACTAAAACTTATTTTTATCTGTCACCGGAATAGCTATTTTAGACCCAATATATCGTTAGACTCGTTATATTATTATAAGTCTATTTGTACTAATTTATATTCAAATTATTCTACTACTTTTATATTTGAACTTTACAACGGCTTTAGTTGACAAATATCGGTATTAGTCCTTCTAATTTATAACTTTTTTCAATTCGACAAATTAAAGTTACTTAATTATAAATAACTTAAAACTAAATTTCAACCCCAAACACTCAACTTAGACTCGTCACCTTGTTAGAAGTGTATTAATACCAATTTTATCTTCAAATTTATTGAAACTTGAACTTGTTGTATAAAATTTCTCATATTTTTCTCTCCCCAAGTATTAGACCATAAATCAAATTAACGGTAAAACGTAAGTTAACGGTAAAACGTATATTAAATTATGAACTCGTACCTAGAATAATTATTGAAATCTAACGATGCAAAGTCGGATGTACCTCAAAGTTCTTCGTCTAAAATAATTATTTACGTTGGTTTCCATTTGCTAAACTTATTTTTCCTTAGTCTCTAAGGTTTCTTTTGTACCCATCATCACAACACTCCCCATTATAAGTCTCTTACATCCTATTTATAATGATCTTTAATTAATTAATTATTATTTTATTTTATTTTAAATTAAAATATGTGCCATTACCATATTGAAAACAAAACAAAATTAGTAGAATGTGTTAGGATGAGGTAAGGACACGTAAAACCTCTTTTTGACAACACATCATTCCTTAAAATAATAAGAATAAGCAGTATATTTTGTATTCCAATTTTTTTTTGGTAGGAAAAGGAAGGAAAAACAAACAAACAACCCCACAAACTAATCCGGGATTAGCCTAGGAAAGCTAACCCCCACTAGATCATCTGAAAGCAATGAAAAAAGGAAGTCCGGAGGAGACGAGAAAGTTGAGACTCCCAACATCCTCACATGGCCCTCAACAGCAAGGCGGTCTGCAACCCTGTTATGCTCCCTGAAGACATGTCCAAAGTTGATGGTGTCGAAGGAAGAACATAATCTTTTGATCCCTTTCACTAAATTTTGGCTTCCCAAACACAAAGCCTTGTTATCAGAGATAATTTTAATCGCTTCCAGGTTGTCAGATTCCACGAGTAATCTTTTCAAACCCAGATTTTTGGCGAGCCTAAGCCCAGAGAAGATCCCCCAGAACTCAGCAGTGAAGGAAGAGCCCACTCCTAAATTCTGAGCAAAGTCAGACACCCAAGCACCACCAGCGTCTCTCAAAACACCACTAGCCGCAATTCTGCCGTCCACAAGACATGAGCCATCAGTATTTAACTTCACTATCCCTTCACCAGGTCTACTCCAAGCCAATAGATGAACCACATTCCTCTAGATAGTACTAGATAAACTTTCCTCCTTGAAGCGCTTAAGAATAGTATTAATTTTTTTAGAGAAAAAAGCAAGTAAATTAGGAATGACAATTGCTCCTTCTCCAAAATATCAGCATTCCTCCACTGCCAAAGCTGGTGACAGACAACAGCAAAGAGGATTGCACCATGCTCCAGCTCAGGCAATAACAAACCCCTAACTCCATCTATAAACCAATCACGATCAGAATAGGCCAAGAAATTAGGTAGCAAATGGACCGGAAGAATTTCCCTCCACACATTTTTACTCTTCTCACAATCTCTAAGAACATGGCAGATAGTTTCTTCCTGAGCTCTGCATCTGCTACAAGTATCAGCCTACACTAAATGGCGTCTTTTCCTTTCCACATTCGTAAGCAACCTATCTTTTGCACCAAGCCACAGGAAACTCCTAATGCGATAGGGAACTTTCAAGGCCCAAATGTTCTTCCAAGTGACTAAAGGAGGAGAATCCAAATTGAGATAGAACGCCTCGAACGCAGATTTGCAAGAATAAGCCCCGTTGTTCGTAAGGGACCAACAGTGATTATCCCCATATTCCTCCTTACTACTAACTTTAACTCCCCGAATCTTCAGGAGCATTTCAAGATTAAAGTAAGCCTCAAATCTCGACCAAATCCAATCTCCCTCCGGGTCCACCACATCAGCAATACTCCAATTACGAATCTCTAGAGGCGGCGGAGAAGTACACTTCTCTAATAAAGGCTTCTTCCCAAGCCAGGTGTAATTCCAAAAACTAATTGATCTACCATTGCCCACCGACCAACCAATCCCAGAGCAAAACTCAGAGAACACTGCATTAACCCCTTTCCATAAGAAGGAACAATTAAGAACTCTCTCTTTTGGGCCCCCAAAAATCCTATCCTTTCTGTATTTCCCACACAATAACCGAACCCAAAGAGCCGACGGGGATTGCCACATTCTCCAAAGAAGCTTCATTAACAGTACTTTATTATTGTCCCTGGCTTGTCTAATCTCTAAACCTCCCATATTTTTAGGTTGGCAAATTTCCTTCCACGGAACCAGATGAACTTTTTTCTCCTCTTTCGAGTTCCCCCACAGGAACCGACGATTGATTTTATCAAGGCCATTAAGAATAGGCTCCGGCAGTTTACAAGCTTGCATTAAGTGATTGGGAGCTGCACAGTTCACCAATTGGATCAAGGTAACACGACCCGCAAGAGAAAGGGATTTAGCTTTCCAATTAGCACACTTATTATTGGTTTTATCGAAGATCTCTTTAAAAGAAGCTTTCGATACTCTATCACTATAGAGAGGAACCCCCATATAGTTACCAAAAGCCTTGGTTAGAGGAATACCAGAAATCTCACTCATCTTCTTATAGACCCTTTGGTCCATATTATTAGAGCACAACATCCTAGAATTTTGGATGTTAAGCTTTTGACCAGAAGAAGAACAAAAGTTAGTAAGGATATTCATAATCACACCAATTTGCTCCTCACTTCCTTCAACAAAGATCATCACATCATCAGCAAAGAACAAATGAGTGACCGGGGGACAGAATTTATTAATGGAAACCGAATGAAGCCTCCCAAAGCTAACAACATCTTGGATAAGATGAGTTAGCCTCTCCATAGCAATAACAAATAAGAACGGGCTCATATGGTCCCCTTGACGGATACCCCGGGAAGGAGTCAACTCCTCTGACAAATCCCCATTAATCAAAACTTGGAAGACATGAGAAGAAATACAAGCCTCAATTAATTTCCTCCAATTATCCGGAATTCCAGCTCTCTCCAGACTATCAAGAAGAAAACTCCAGTTAATCCGATCATAAGCTTTTTCAAAATCCAGCTTTAAAGCCACAATACCATGCTTACCCTTTTTGACCTTCATCGAATGAACCATCTCTTGAGCGATAACAATATTATCTATCATCTGTCTCCTTGGGACAAATCAGCCTTGATTCTGGCTAATAATCTCAGGGAGAATACACTGAATTCTATTAGCCACGATTTTGGTAACCACCTTATAAATCACATTACACAGACTAATTGGTCTCATCTGTAAGAAAGAGGAAGGCTTCTCCACTTTAAGAATCATGACCAGAAGAGTTTTATTCACAAGCCTAAGTTCCTCAGGCCCATCAAAAATGTCACATCCGTGTCCCTAATTTTAGTTATTATACCCTAATATTATGTTACATTATATTTATTTATTGATTGGAGATTTAATTGGGTATTATGGATATAGTTGGAGGCCAATTTCATACTTTAAGTGTAAAATTAAAAGTTTATGGTAAGTTTTAAAAGAAGATAAAGTTTAGAGGGACCAAAAGGGATATTTTCCCTTATTGGGAACACAAATCTCCCAATTCAAAGCATGCATTTCGTGCATATCAATGAAGAGATGAACGTTTCCCAAACTTTTCTTCATACATTCTTCTTCTTTGCTCATTTAAACTTCTAAATCTATCCAACTCAATGATGTTATGATATCTCGAGACTCAGTGGTCCGATTGAGCCGATTTTATTACAGTAGGTTCTAGACATCCTAATACACATTGTGGTCAGTGTGATTTCGATTTGGAGATTTTTATCATGGGATTCGTCCTAGGCAGAATCATAGTGAAGAAGTGGTGTTTTTATTGTTTTTCTCTCAATTATGGCTAATGTAAGTAATTATCAACTACCCTTTTGAGTTTTTATGTATATATATGTATATATAACTCTATATTTTCCAGAAAATTGAATTTTTGTGGTGATTTTTGACATGCATTTGATTAATTGGAGTTTTTATGATTTAGTTTTTAACATGAGTTTAAAGTGAAATTCAAATAATTATATATGTATTTGCATGCCAATTTGAACCTATAATATATATTTATTTATATATGATTTGGGTTTTGTTTTGATGAACTTGGAATATTTGGTTAATATTTGTATAAGAATTGATATTTTGGAGGATTGATTTGAAGAAAAGTACTTAGAAAACTATATGATGTTGATTTATGAGTTATATATATATATATATATATATATATATATATATATATATATATTGCTGATTTTAGTTATAATTTGAAATGACTTCGTGATCTTGAAAACAGTTTCGGAAGAAAATTAAGATAGATTAGAGAATATGAATTTTGAGGACGAAATTCTTTAAGGTGGGGAGAATTGTCACATCCGTGTCCCTAATTTTAGTTATTATACCCCAATATTATGTTACATTATATTTATTTATTGATTGGAGATTTAATTGGGTATTATGGATATAGTTGGAGGCCAATTTCATACTTTAAGTGTAAAATTAAAAGTTTATGGTAAGTTTTAAAAGAAGATAAAGTTTAGAGGGACCAAAAGGGATATTTTCCATTATTGGGAACACAAATCTCCCAATTCAAAGCATGCATTTCGTGCATATCAATGAAGAGATGAACTTTTCCCAAACTTTTCTTCATACATTCTTCTTCTTTGCTCATTTAAACTTCTAAATCTATCCAACTCAATGATGTTATGATATCTCGAGATTCAGTGATCCGATTGAGCCGATTTTTTTACAGTAGGTTCTAGACATCCTAATACACATTGTGGTCAGTGTGATTTCGATTTGGAGATTTTTATCATGGGATTCGTCCTAGGCAGAATCATAGTGAAGAAGTGGTGTTTTTAGTGTTTTTCTCTCAATTATGGCTAATGTAAGTAATTATCAACTACCCTTTTGAGTTTTTATGTATATATATGTATATATAACTCTATATTTTCCAGAAAATTGAATTTTTGCGGTGATTTTTGACATGCATTTGATTAATTGGAGTTTTTATGATTTAGTTTTTAACATGAGTTTAAAGTTAAATTCAAATAATTATATATGTATTTGCATGCCAATTTGAACCTATAATATATATTTATTTATATATAATTTGGGTTTTTTTTTTATGAACTTGGAATATTTGGTTAATATTTGTATAAGAATTGATATTTTGGAGGATTGATTTGAAGAAAAGTACTTAGAAAACTATATGATGTTGATTTATGAGTTATATATATATATATATATATATATATATATATATATATATATATATATATATATATATATATTTCTGATTTTAGTTATATTAAGGAGTATTTGATTTTAAATGATTTTGTATTTTGAGCAATTTTTAGAAGATATTTGAATAATTGTGGTTCTTTTGCGGAAGCCAAATGGTTTATGGTTTATGATTATGAAATCATTATGAAATTTGATTGTGAAAACAGATTTGAGCATGTTGTAATTTTATGATATAATATTTTTTGTATCCATCAAGAGTAATCCGGATAGGTGGTTTTTATTAAAGTCCGTATTTAGTGAGAAATACGGCCTGTGTACACAGTTGAAAGACCTATCGGGTATGGTAAAGAAGTGTTGAGTAAGACCATGCGGGATAGGCAAATTATGAGATATCTCGATTCTATTATATTGTGGGGATTGATACATACGGGGATTATCTCTCGGATGGATACGGTTTGTGAAGTATTTATTGATATACGATTTGCGAAATATTTATTGATATACGATTTGTGAAGTAATTATTGACATACGATTTGTGAGGTATTTATTGAGATACAGTTGATAAAGTATTTTATTAAAATACAGTTTATTGATATTGAGATACAATTGATGAAGTATTTTATTAAAATACAGTTTCTTGGTTTACGGTTGATTTGAGTAAATGGTTAATCGCAAACCTATTTATTTTGTATAGTTGAGATTTTAAACAAATAAAATATATATGGCTATTTTGGATATGAGTTTTATATTAAGTGTTTTAATACAGTGATTTACGTTTTGACTATATGTGGTATTTTGAGAAATGATAGCAAACTTGATATTTTAAATTGTATATTTGGTTAAAGGTACTATTTTGAGTATTTTATTATGGTTTAATCCATAAAAAGTCCAGTTTTAAGAATATGAATTTTATATGATGCATTTTGAAAATTAAACTATATAGATATAGTTATTTTGAGTATAAGTACTTTATGTAGTTGATAATTGCTTACTGAGATTTTTGTCTCACATTTTAAAATGTTTTAATGTTTTAGGTGAGAAAGAGCATGGTATAAGAGAAGTTATTGGTTGATAGACAAGGTTGAAGTGTGAAGTCATCGATTTTGTCCTTGGTTAGGACATTTGCCTCTCATTTGGAGATTTGATTGTATTGGGTAATATTTTAGGACTTGAATGTAGTAGAAATATGGATTTATTTTATAATATATTTAAGAGTAATGCCTAGAAAAGTGATATTTATGATATTTGGATAATTCGGAGACTTTTAAGTGTCGATTTTGATCTTTCTATTTCACGCCCGATGCCGATTGAGGTCGTTTAGGGTCGGGTGTGACAGTTTGGTATCAGAGCCTAGGTTAAATTCTTCGGACCAAAGTTGATAGTAATTGAGGAATATGGATATTTAGTGATAGTTAAGAAATAATTTGGAATTTCTTGAGGATCGAATAAACTAGTTAGTGAGTTGTAAGAATGATATTTGAGGGTTAGTAGTATATTTAGGTGTCTGTAAACGAATAAAGTATTTGATAATTGGTATTATAGGTTACATTCACGATATTAAGTATGAATTGAAATTGATATTTGAGAGTTTATTAGATTGAAATAAGGATTATGAGACTTTGAAATGGTTTGATGAGTTTGTGTTCTTAGGAGTATAAGAAATTGAGAAAATAATAAAATGATGAATTGAAGTTAATAGATATGTGATTAAGAAAGAGGAAATGTGGAGATTACAATTAATTGTTTTGGAGGTTGATTAATAATTGAGAGATTATAATACGAATTTAGTGTATTGTAGAATATTAAGTTGAACAAATGAGATGTGAAATTTAAATTATTGTTTTATTGGTGAACTTCATTGGGTTGAGGTTTGGAATTAATAAGAGTTATATATATATAAATGATGTTTAGAGAAGTACTGATTTTGGTGATCAATGATAAATAAAGTGGGGAAAATCTTAGAACTCATGATTTGATGATTAATACATGAAAATAAATATTGTTTGATGAAATAATTAGAATATGAATGTTGATGATAAAATTCTTTGATCTTAAACGCAGTTGAGGATACATATATTGACATTTAAATTTGTATAGTACTTTTATTATAGTCAAGTTATTTTTAGTTGAAGTTGGAGGATTTTGGTGTAAATTTATATACGGATCAAATTAAGAGTTTATAGGTCAAATAAGAAAATCGAATGACATTATAAATTTTATTGACTTCTATATGTGTAAAGGTATCATTTGGAGTTTGGAGAAAAAAAAACATTGATTATCGTAATTTAGGTACTATATATTCCTTGGCTATATGGTTTGGAGAAACGATTAAAGTTTATTTTGGTTGGATTAATGTTATATATGGTGGTGAATATAAAAAAATAGCATAATAGTTCAATTGAATTTGAGGAAATAAATAGAAAATTTTAAGTGTGACATGGATATATTAAGATTTTATGAAATGAGTCTTATTGATAGGAAATGATATTATAATAATAAGGTTTATATTTGATTGATGATGATGATTGAGGATTATAATATAAATCATGATTGGAGTGAAAAATTATAGATATAAGTATTATTATCATGATGAAGTAAATTATACGTTGATGCAATTTATTGATTCGAATTATTTGAGGTTTAAGAAAAATATAATATCATATATATTAGCGGTTCAAAAAATGACTTTTTAGAAGTCTATAGAACTTGGAGATAGGTGAAATATATTTGATATATGCAATGATAAAATCAATTGTGATTTAAATCTATTAAGGTGAGATTGGGTCTAATGCTAGCAAAATATGAATATAAAGTGTATCATATTATATAGAATTGAATATATGATATTTGAAGTTTTATTGTAGATTCATTGGTGAGGTAATTGACTAGGTTGAAGTTTAGAGTTACTAAGAGTTATATTTAAATAATTGTTACAAAGATGTCGTTGATAAATGATGAAGTTAATGGAAGGAAACGTTGGAATTTGTGGTTTCATGATGATTATGACGAATCTTGGTAATTTGAAATGACTTCGTGATCTTGAAAACAGTTTCGGAAGAAAATTAAGATAGATTAGAGAATATGAATTTCGAGGACGAAATTCTTTAAAGTGGGGAGAATTGTCACATCCGTGTCCCTAATTTTAGTTATTATACCCTAATATTATGTTACATTATATGTATTTATTGATTGGAGATTTAATTGGGTATTATGGATATAGTTGGAGGCCAATTTCATACTTTAAGTGTAAAATTAAAAGTTTATGGTAAGTTTTAAAAGAAGATAAAGGTTAGAGGGACCAAAAGGGATATTTTTCCTTATTGAGAACACAAATCTCCCAATTCAAAGCATGCATTTCGTGCATATCAATGAAGAGATGAACTTTTCCCAAACTTTTCTTCATACATTCTTCTTCTTTGCTCATTTAAACTTCTAAATCTATCCAACTCAATGATGTTATGATATCTCGAGATTCAGTGGTCCGATTGAGCCGATTTTATTACAATAGGTTCTAGACATCCTAATACACATTGTGGTCGGTGTGATTTCGATTTGAAGATTTTTATCATGGGATTCGTCCTAGGCAGAATCATAGTGAAGAAGTGGTGTTTTTATTGTTTTTCTCTCAATTATGGCTAATGTAAGTAATTATCAACTACCCTTTTGAGTTTTTATGTATATATATGTATATATAACTCTATATTTTCCAGAAAATTGAATTTTTGTGGTGATTTTTGACATGCATTTGATTAATTGGAGTTTTTATGATTTAGTTTTTAACATGAGTTTAAAGTTAAATTCAAATAATTATATATGTATTTGCATGCCAATTTGAACCTATAATATATATTTATTTATATATGATTTGGGTTTTGTTTTGATGAACTTGGAATATTTGGTTAATATTTGTATAAGAATTGATATTTTGGAGGATTGATTTGAAGAAAACTACTTAGAAAACTATATGATGTTGATTTATGAGTTATATATATATATATATATATATATATATATATATATATATATATATATATATTTCCGATTTTAGTTATATTAAGGAGTATTTGATTTTAAATGATTTTGTATTTTGAGCAATTTTTAGAGGATATTTGAATAATTGTGGTTCTTTTGCGGAAGCCAAATGGTTTATGGTTTATGGTTATGAAATAATTATGAAATTTGATTGTGAAAACAGATTTGAGCATGTTGTAATTTTACGATATAATATTTTTAGTATCCATCAAGAGTAATCCGGATAGGTGGTTTTTATTAAAGTCTGTATTTAGTGAGAAATACGGCATGTGTACACAGTTGAAAGACATATCGCGTATGGCAAAGAAGTGTTGAGTAAGACCATGCGGGATAGGCAAATTATGAGATATCTCGATTCTATTATATTGTGGGGATTGATACATACGGGGATTATCTCTCGGATGGATACGCTTTGTTAAATCTTAATAATTTTGTTAAAGCTTTGAACTTTAACAAAGTGAGATACGGTCACCCTTTGCGAAGTATTTATTGATATACGTTTTGCGAAATATTTATTGATATACGATTTGTGAAGTAATTATTGACATACGATTTGTGAGGTATTTATTGAGATACAGTTGATAAAGTATTTTATTAAAATACAGTTTATTGATATTAAGATACAGTTGATGAAGTATTTTATTAAAATACAGTTTATTAGTTTACGGTTGATTTGAGTAAATGGTTAATCGCAAACCTATTTATTTTGTATAGTTGAGATTTTAAACAAATAAAATATATATGGCTATTTTGGATATGAGTTTTATATTAAGTGTTTTAATATAGTGATTTACGTTTTGACTATGTGTGGTATTTTGAGAAATTATAGCAAACTTGATATTTTAAATTGTATATTTGGTTAAAGGTACTATTTTGAGTATTTTATTATGGTTTAATCCATAAAAAGTCCAGTTTTAAGAATATAAATTTTATATGATGCATTTTGAAAATTAAACTATATAGATGTAGTTATTTTGAGTATAAGTACTTTATGTAGTTGATAATTGCTTATTGAGATTTTTGTCTCACCTTTTAAAATGTTTTAATGTTTTAGGTGAGAAAGAGCAAGGTATAAGAGAAGTTACTGGTTGATAGACAAGGTTGAAGTGTCAAGTCATCGATTTTATCCTTAGTTAGGACATTTGCCTCTCATTTGGAGATTTGATTGTATTGGGTAATATTTTAGGACTTGAATATGGTAGACATATGGATTTATTTTATAATATATTTAAGAGGAATGCCTGGAAAAGTGATATTTATGATATTTGGATAATTCAGAGACTTTTAAGTGTCGATTTTGATCTTTCTATTTCACGCCCGATGCCGATTGAGGCCGTTTAGGGCCGGGTGTGACAAAAAACCCCTTTTATAAAACTGTAAATTCCCTCTTTTACAGTTTCCCACTGCTTATGATAAAAGCCGGCCGGAAGCCCATCAACCCCAGAAGCTTTAGTAGCACCTATGCTAAACACCACCTGGCCAATCTCTTTCTGATCAATAGGGTGAAATGCTTCAATAATCTTATCCTGAAAACCGTCGGAAACGTAGACCTAGACAGAGCTCCAACCAAATCCACCGGATCTTCTTTAAATAACTCTTTGTAGAAATTGAGGGCCAAGAGACGGATTTCTTCATCCTCATAAACCCAATTACCATTTATATTTATTTTGTATTCCAATTAACACCACTTATTTATTTTCTTGAGTCTAATATTTTAATAATTAAATATATATGTGTTGAGACTTTAACTAACAAATGTATATTAATAATATTCCTTTTCATCTCCTCCAAATTTATGTTTAAGTATTCAATATAACTTAATTAAGTTCCTTTAGTCATTCATGTAAATCAACTCGTTTTTTTATTAAATTAATATTAATTATTAATAAAAGGTCCTCCTTGATTATTAAATTTTATAAAATTTACCCAAATCTTTTTAATTTACATCTAAGAACATTAAATTGAACCCAACAATATATTTATAATACCCAATTAATTAATATTCTGTTGGAGTTTAGTGTCCTAAAGACAATTGTTTTAGGATATTAATATTAATGAATAAATTGTTTATTTGCTCATTTATTTAATCAGATATATAGCATTAAAATGTAACTATATATAAAGGCACAAATCTTTCATAAAGAAAGTAACCCTAAGTTTATTTAAGTAGTTATAAAGTGTTCATACAAGCATGAAGTGAGACTGTACTTTATAATAGAACCAATAGACTTAAAGTAAACCCAAGTCAAGTAATATGTTATAGGGGTTGACATATTACTGTTGAGACTTGCATGTAACAGTGTTTTCTATCGAGACAGAAAGCTGATCTCACAAGCTTTAGATATTCAGATATCTAGAAAGTTACATGGATCCGGTGAAGGAGTTCATTAGGATTGGGACCCATCTTGAAATAACAGAATGGATTGATTTATCTAATGTGTCAACTGTTCATCTCATTGGTATTAGTAGGTATAACTAATCCTCAACTCAAACATTCGTTAATTAGTGATTCTGGATTATGGAGTCTGATACTTTGATTCTGCGCGAGCACGATCCAATAGGTGAGAGCCTAGGATGTGTGAGAGCAGGGTTGGGTATCACACAAAGTAATTGCAGAATAGTTAATGTCAGATTGAGCATTCGTCACTCCCGATAAGTGGGAGATATATCCAAATGGCCGCTTGTGGTGAATTGACTGAAATCATTGCAAGGTGATACAGTTAAGAGTAGAAATGAACATTTCACTTAACTTATCTTTTCAGAGTGAATTCAACCTGTACAAGTAAAACCAGACTCTTCGTTATATGTAACTTTGACACATTCCATGGTTATAAGGAATTGACCGACATGATATAGTTGATGAAGGATCGTATTATGCTGTACCTAATACAGAAAGGTTAACGTCAGTTATCAACCTGACTTCTTAATTGCTCTAAGAGAATATCATAGGTTCTGCTAGTAACAGCTCGCGACGGTATTCCGTTATATATATGTTGGAATTAATCGTGATGAATAATTTCAAAGGATATATATGGCTAGTGGCAATAAAGAACCTAATGGGTCGCATATGGAACTTGGAATCGGAGAACGAAAATGTAAATTAGTGAGACATAGTGCATGGGCCGAAATTTATATAATTAAATAGGGATATTAATTTGATTTAATAATTATAATTAGATTATGGTTATAAATTAAATTAAAGGATTATCTGATAATATTAATTAGAAGTTTTTATGTGATTGAAACTCTAATTAATTATCCCTAACATTAATTAATTATTAATTTGATTAATAATAATTATCTAGATATAATTAGTTATTATTTAGATAATAGTAAAGTGTTTATTTAATTATCTAATTAGGAATCCTATTCCGAATAAGATTCCAATTATTTAATTACCTAACACAACTGGGATTAGAGTTTAGAGAAGTCTATAAATAGACTCCCTAACCCATGAATTTCGACCCACACACAAGAAGGAGAAGAGAAACTGTTCCGTCTTTCGTCTCGGCTAATTTACTTTATTTCTTACTCCCTCTTTGATCTCGTATCGATTTCTGTTAGAGGCAATCATTGCGATTGCTATTTATTAAAGGTTGATCACTGATTAGTTTTGTTTTGTGTTGAATCAAACGTTCGTGGTTCACGAGTTGATAATAACAAGTTGTGGGCACTTCGTTTGCAACGGTAGATAGTTCTTCAATAAAGGTATTACTTTCTATCCCTCTTTATATGAAATAACAATTAACAGATCTTGAAAAAGGGAAATAGATAAAATAGACAAAATTTTATTATTCCGCTATGCCTAGGCTTGTCTATTTTCCTACATATTCTATATATTATAATCTACATCGGGATATAAAGATTGAAACTTTTGGACACGGATGTTACAGGGGAGGGGTAAGCCGAGCTCATATTTTGAGGTAAATTCTAAGCATAAACTCTAAGTTTAAGTCTTTTTTATGTATGAGATGGATAAGTCTAACGGTTTCATATAGAGATTTACAATTAGGCGACAAATATAATAATATGTTCATTAATATATTATTATTATTAGCCCATTTGTAAAAAATATTCATCAACTTAAAAAAAACTAAACATGGAAGATAAAAAGACCAAACATAGGGGAAGAAGAAATTAACATCAAGAAATGTATCTCTATAAATGAAAATAAAAACATTGAAATGTTATTTTGTATTTTCAATAAATAAATAAATAAATAAATAATTAATTAAATAACATAAAGTAGTTATTATTGATAACATGGCATTTTTTTTTTTTTTTTGAATGTTGTTAAGGCGCAATCTAATGGACAATCATTAGCTTTTGAGTCAAATACAACTTCATATTTAAATACCGGAAGAATAAGGTACCCCAGAGGAAGTAATCCAACTATCTCCATCAATAAATTTTCCGGCAGAAAATCCGGCAGCCTCTTGAACAGTAATCTTCTTAACACCCTTCCAAGTAACACTCTTTGATGTATCAGCACCAGTTCCTTTGTTCTCATACTCAGCGTAGAAACAAGTCTCAGTTCCATATGTTCCCATCCATGGAGACCATCTTTTTGGATTGATCACATTTTCAATATTAGTGTGCATAAAGATAGTCCTTGAATAAGGATTCCTTGGACGGCCTAGGAAAGCCGGATTTGTCTCCTTGACGGCGAGGTAGTCCTTTTCAGCTGTAATGGTGGAATTTTGGATGATAAAACCAGTTGTTTGCCTTGTGTCATTCCTTCCTTGTGCTGTGATTGTGCATTTCTGAAGATCAATTGTCTTTCTGATCACGAACTTACAGTTTTGGAAAACTGCGGCGGCGTCCCCAAAAACCGTGTCGATGGTGCCGAAAATTGTGGTGTCACGGTAGAATTGGCGGTAAGTGTGGGTGAAAAGGGAGTTTTGGTAGCCATGTATATGGCAGTTGTAGAAGATGGACATATCAGATTGCACCTTGAGTGCTATTGCTTGATGTCCGATGGCTCCCGCTGTGTTTTCGAACCCGATATCCTTTGCTATAAAGTGAGATCCGCTAACAGCTGTACCGAATCAACGAAACAGATAAGGATAAATAAAAAAAATATATGAAACATTAAAACTTAAACTCGAGATCTAAAATATATGTGTATTTACAAACTGTGGTGGTCATGATAGGGGAAACACCACTAGCAAAGCTAGCATTTCCGGTGATCTTAGTCTTAGTCGGACCATCTCCGATCAACATGACATGAGTAGCTGCTCTTATCTTTAATATTCATATAACCCTTCACATTAAACTATATGATATTTAATTAACCCTTATCTTTAATATTCACACATTAACTTAACATGTTTATTATTTATTATTATTTATAAAATAATATGAAATTTAAGTATAATTTCGTATATATGTGTTGGAGATTGGCAAATATAAATTTTGATTCTTTTAATTTATACATTTTTATAAAACTTACCCAAAAATTTTTAATTTACACCTAAAAACATTAAATTGAACGCTATAATATATTTAAATTCATAAATAATTAACACTATCTATTTCGAAAAATAAAATTTTAGACACGGATGTTACAACTCCAACCCACAAGGTCAATCACATTCTTCTCGACAATACTAAAAGAATTATCCTCCCTAAAGCTATTGATAATAGTATTGATTTTTTTAGAGAAAAAAGCAAGTAAATTAGGAGGGATAAAAGCTCCTTCTCCAAAAATATCAGCATTTCTCCAATGCCACAGCTGGTGACAGAGGACCGCAAAGAGGCTAACGCCATGCTCAACCTCAGGTAAAACCAAACCCCTAAGTCCATCAGTAAACCAATCATGATCAGAATATGCCAAGAAATGAGGGAGTAGATGGACCAGAAGAATTTCCTTCCACACATTCAAACTCTTCACACAATCTCTAAGCACATGGCAGATAGTTTCTGCCTGAAATCTGCATCTGCTACAAGTATCATCCTCCACTAAATAACGTCTTTTCCTTTCCACATTTGTGAGCAACCTATCTTTAGCTCCAAGCCACGGGAAGCTCCTTATGCGATAGGGAACTTTCAAGGCCCAAATGTGTTTCCAAGTTACATGAAGCTCCTTATGCGATAAGCTAAATAAATATAAAGTTCCTATGTTTTTTTATCTAAATTTAGTCTATAATTTATATTTTAATAACAAAATATATAGTTTTTCTATTTTATGTTGCAGCGTCGAACTTATTCATTAAAAAAATATATTTTTTAAAAATTATCAATAGAGGAGTGAGAGTATATAAAATTGTAACGATGATTTTTTCATCTTTAATAAATTATATGGATTAAATGAATAAAAAATATATTTTTGTAAATTGTTTTATAAACAATTGATAATTATATTTAAAAGTTAATAAAAACAAAACGGAATAAATATAGGAATTATATATATATATATATATATATATATATATATATATATATATATATATATATATATATATACTTCCTTTTTTTTAATAAATTTGAATTTCTTTTGCTGGTAGACTGACACCTGTTAATTCAGTTATTACTAGCTCTCTGATTCACACCTTTATGGTTTACAAATGGCACGTGAGTTTGCTAAATAGACTCAATAGACACATGAAGAATAACCGTGAGCGTCCTAATAATGGGATTCGACGGATAGAGTGGTCGAGGGCTCGCGGGTGCCCACAACAGCTTCGCAAATCCAATGATTGTGGTATCTTCTGTTGTATTTTTGCACAATATTATGTTGAAAAAGATCCATTGAGTACTGACTATGGCTTCTCCGGGTGTGATGGGCGTTACTATAGGTTGCGTGTGTGCTTGGAAATCTTCAACCAACGCTTGTTCGATAATAACGATCTAATTGTAGGGGCTAATTTGTTTGGATGTAGTTATACTTATACTTTTATAAAATCATTTAATCAAAAGAATACATTAAAGTTAATGAGTGAAAATAACATTTTTATTCAATTAACAAACTAATAATATTTATATCGCATATTTTCAAATCAACATAATCAAAACATAGTGATCATTATTTGAACACCAAACAAGAACGAAGGTTCAAATCAATTTTCAATATTGTATCCATCACCGAGTATCCCCTCATGTATCGATCCATAACACATAAACATATTCGAGACATCTCTATAACATTGCCTATCCCGTATGGTCTTACCCAACACTTCTCTGCCATACCCGATAGGTCTTTCAACTGTGTACACATGCCATATTTCTCACTAAATATGGTCTTTAAATAACAAACCCACCTATCCGGACTACTTCTGATGGATATCAAAAATACTTTCTTTCCGAAATACTTATTTAAAGTAGGAAAATATATACATATATTCCCCAATGACTAATCTCATAGAATGTCCAACATCGATTCTGATGTTTCCTCTTGTCAAAATACCAAAAATTTCATAAATAAAAAAAATCAATTAACCCGATTCAACATAGTTCATCAAAACCAAAAACTCATACTATAAACCCCAAATACTCATGGATATGCTTATTTTCTTTAAGTAAATCTCAAACTTATAAATAAAAGCCAATTACAAAAAAAGTCTGAATGTACCTATGTTGTAAGGAATTAAAGTTGTACAAAATATTATACGTATTCAAAATAATTTTAAATCCAAATATTCTAAACAAGCTATTTTTTTTTCTCAACTAAGTTAAATTTCAAGGCTGAATTGTCTCATATCATCGCTCTTATGAGGAATGCCCCCTAAAAGTTTCTCACCTTACATTCAACTCATACTTCTCCACTTTCTACTTGTAATCCTAAAACTAGAATGTTTCTGCAAATTGCATTAAAACAACTGCTTCTGGGTACCTAACTATTTTTGCACGTGAACACCATCATCATCATAGAAAACTATATAGCCTATAGGTATTAATATCTATATATTAATATAATTAAACACCCTAGTCATTAGTAGGGCATAATACATATAGCTAAATTAACATGAAAACTAAAGCAGATACAACTTGACAATAGGGGATTACTAATAATTTTTTTTTTTTCTATCAACGTAAGCCTACTGAATTATCATGTTAAAATACTCAGAGAATATAATGACCCTCCATCTGAAGACATGAAATGTTTCACAGCCATAATGACAACTTCCACCGGCCAAAATATTGTTCCATTATATGCTTCAGTCCAAAAATCACTGCCCTAGCCACACTTAGACAGCCCCTAGATGATTTATAGAAGTGAATTTGGCACAGTTAGTTAGTTCTCTAAGCACATTTTCACAATCAACATATAAAATTTAGAGATTTCCTCCTATTTCAACTAGGACAATTCTTATTCTTTCTAGTTCTGTGAAATTTTCTGACACTGCAGAATAGCACATAATCCATCTCCCTAAAGAAAATCGCTAGTCTAATCCAAAAGTCCATGCACAAAATTGGGAAAAGCCATAAAAGGAAAAGGATAAAGTAGAATCATAACAGAAATTTTAAATTGAAATCAGACCTATACCAGGGAACATCAAGTGTAAGTAAATTGAATACCGATCCAATACCAGAGCAACATAAACCAAAAAAAAAATGTATAACACAAACTGTAAAATCTCAAACACAGACACCAGATAGCGGCACAATAGATCTATCAACATCAACACAATCAACCTTAAAATCGGAAAAAAATTCAAAGAGCTTAACGATCCAGTCAGATAGGGAGTAGCAGCAGAATACACATATATATATATATATATATATATATATTTCAAGTAGGGTGTTACAATGAACTGTTTGTAAAGTCTTCAAAAATTTGACTTTCTTTATAGATTGCTGAAATAATAGTTTCAAGTTTGTGAGGAACAAACAGAAGAATCCAATAAAAGAAACATCTTTCACATAATTAGTATTCAATTAAGCAATAATTATGATTTCTTACCAAACATTGAAGATATATTATATTAATTATTTCGCATATATGCACTCCAATCTCATCAGTTTCAAAGTAATTATTATGATGTGTGGTACCATCCAAATACATATATATAAAGTGGCAATTTCAAATGTGTTTTTGTTGGGACTCTATGGGAAGAAACCAAATGCAACGATTACTCTGTCTTCTATCTACTGTAAGTTCTCAATTTCTCATTTTCATCCAAACATTAATTCGCTCCTGACTTTTTATTTGATGAAATTGAGTCCCTGTAACTGGAGAAAATGTCAGGATTGGGACCTTATCGGACAGAACCCCAAACCCTGTCATTTTGCACAAAATGTCCATCATATTTTCCACACAAAAGTATTTATTTAAATTTAAAATTGTTCCCTGTTATAATCTCCATTTTATTACTCAAAATTTAGTATACTCCTAAAAATTTCCAACTTATGTCTCAATCATTAAATCTCTCAGATTAGGTCCGAAGAATTTAACCTAGCGCTCTGATACCAAACTGTCACACCCGACCCTAAATGGCATCAGGTATGAATGGAAGTTAAGATAACCAGTACCTATCAGTCTAAAAGGCGAATCTATTCTCTAGTACATAGACATTTATTTGAACTACCTAAAGTTTATTTAATTATTTGGCTTGGACTTGATAATTCTATCAAGCTTCCTACGTATCCCGAACGTCTTTAAATCGGGAATCAAAGCCACGTAGTTCTACTTTAGTGTAGTATTCATTTTATATTATTTTATTGTTATTTAGTTATGAACTTCATAACATTAATCAGACAAACGAACTCCAAGTTTAACACGACTCTTTTTATTACACAAACCCAACCCAAAGTCTAAAACGACTCTTTTACCAAAGAATCCAATTTAACGTCTAGCTCGACTCTCATTATCAATTGAATCAACTCGAGTCTAACGCGACTCTGTTTACTGAACCATTCCGCTCAAAACCAACTCAAAACCGAACAACTCATGTTAGTGAACACATAAAAATGTACTTAAAGACCAACTGCAAAACTTAAATCTACAATCACTTCCAGCAATGCAACAATGGTCCTTTGTCTTGCTATTTAATCTAAGAAGCTATAAGGAACGATTTCTCCCCACCCATGATGAAAACATTTAGATCAATTACATATCTATAATTGAATTGAACACAATCTTTCTCAATAGCGTACCCTAATGAGTCTTCTCAATCCTTCGTTAAAAGGTTAATACTTCAATATTATATCAGATTCGTCCTTGATATGTTTGATTCTTGTCCTTACAAAACTAATTTATCAACATGGTAATACAATATAAAATGTTAAGAAAATTAACTTTTCAAATAAATTTTTCTAACATTTGCAAATCTGAAATTTCTATGATCAAAAGGTTTAAACTGCACACAGGTAACATATAGTTTAAACTAAAGCTACAAGTGAGGGTCTCCAAAAAAAACACAAACAGACTAATCTCAGGCAAACAACAGGAACCACAGATAAGTAGAATGGAGGCTTTCCTTTACGGAATCACAGGTTAAAAGGCAAAGAGAACAACAACTACACAAACCAAAGCTAGATCCAACATAAAATATAATTTTAAACAGAACCGAAACCGAACAGCCACAGAGACCTACTTACTTCAAAATTTCAATCACAATTATACCATAGGATAGATCATTTTCAAACACAAATCCATCAAACCAGAGTCTTATAATGAAAATTATAGCCTTGTGACTCTGATTCACAACAAAATCAAAATAGTCATTTAAATTCGAAAATTAGGGGTCCAAGGAAACCAAACTCGAACAAATCTTAGAGTCACTCACCTCTTTACCTGCATGTACGCTCCGATGACCGATCTCTCACGGCAGGGGGGCGAAATACCCATTATAACCCTGAATGAAGAAGCAAGGCTACCAACTTCATTTACCCTTAGAGAAAGTGAGTGAAACTCACTGAAACAACATGATAGTTGAAGGAAACAATCTGAACTCGCACGAAATCAGGAAGCCATTATGAATCGGAGCATGGTTCTTTGTGAACAAGGATCAAAGAACTTAAACATCCATGGCCGCAGACGGAACTGAGAGAGAGACCAACTTATCATAGAGCCTTTTCTGATTTATATTTTTTTCTTTCCATGTTTTTCATTGAGATAGAGAATAGAGAAAAGTGAGGAAGAAGATGAAGTTGGTTCTTAAAAGGTGGTGGAGAGACATATCCGAATTTAACTTGCTCCCCTTTTCAATTCTTGAAAATCCAAATTTACTCCTCCCAATACAATTGAAAAACTAAATTTACTCTTCCCCATGCCAATTAAATAATTTAAATTAGAGTATTAGTTTAAAGTTTATGTTTTATAGGTTGTATGATATTATCTTTTTACTAATTTCATTTTACCCCCAATTTTCCAATTCATGAAATTAGATCTTATTTAACACATTTTTACACATATGTTGTGTACTATTTTTCTTTAGTCCCCTCCCTTTTTGTACTTATTTCCGTTTTAAGAGTAAATCGAAAATTAAATGAGTAATTATTTAATATCCGTTGAAGAACCGAAATTCATCAATAACTCAAATAATCAATTGGTTTTCAATATGAACCTTTATTATTTATTATCTCGATCATAAAAAAATTCATCACGTCTAACTGATCTCAATTCCTATTAAAATTACACGTCCAGCTGTGCCCCGAATCCATAAAATTAGATCAAATTGACATGAAAATCGACCTTTGAATTAAAACATTTTTTTATAACAAAAAAAAATCATATTCTACTACCATATATATAAAATAAAAACAAATAAAAACTGTTTTTAGTTTAATAAAATATGATTATGTATACATAAAATTCAAAAAAAATAGACTCATTTGAAATGTCATATAATTTAATATCAAATTATAATTAATATGAAATTTTTTGAACACGGACATGACAGCAACTCAGCGTAATAGAAGATAAGTCATCCTCTGAACAGAAGCTTGAAGATCAAGCTAATCAATGAAGCTGAGTGGAACGCAACTCAATATCAAAAGTAGAGAAGTCTTCTTGGGAACTATATCTTGCAGAACGAAGCTGACCATGGAAGCTGAATAAAAGAGAACTCAGTATCAGAATTGGCAACAATCATAGACAACGGCTATCAAAGTCAAGTTGAGTGATCTTCAGGACAGCGCGAATGATCCGTTTGGTAAAAGACAAGATCCGACAACTGTCTGCACCAATTCAGAAGCTTTGGAATTATGCATGGATATAGTTTCGAGATGCATGGGTCAACTGCTTGTTAGCTAAAAGACGAACTGGCGCAAGAAGATGAAACCTGCGAGAAAAAGACAAACCTGACGACTGTGGAATTCAGACGACAAGATTGGCCTGTAAATTTGAAGCTGACCAGAACATGTCGCTGGAAGGAGCCGTTTGAATCCAACGGATAATTCCGGATTCAAATGACTGAGCTTTCAGGTTTCAACTATAAAAGGACAAGTATACTTCTTGGATCTTTAGCCGATTTGCTGAAATACAAAAGAAGAAAAGCATACATACAAAGCACATCAAAACAAGAAAAAGATCTTACACCAAACCTCCATATCTGTGTAAATGCTAGAGTGATTTTTTGTAATCATCTAAAGTGTTCTTTGTCTGAGAAAGAACAATTTTGTATCAATTGTTGAATTGAGAGAGTGTGCTGAGTATTCGGTGTTAAGTACTCAGTGGTAGAGAAATCTAGGTGTTCGGTTATAGCACTTAGTAGGAGTTGAGTAGACGAATAGAGGACGGTACTCTTGCATATTCAACTGCCTTGTAAACGGTTTGTGCTCTACCTTTAAAGAGCTCAGTATTGGATTTAAAAAGCCCGGAGGGATTCTGGGGACTGGACGTAGGCCGAGAGGCCGAACCAGGATAAGTCGTGCTGAGTAATCTCTAACTCTCTTTTAAATATATATCTGTATGTGTTGCTTGACACTGAGTAAATCAGAGTGCTGAGTTGGAAGCTGACCACAAAAGTATCATTTCCCAACTCACAAGTAAAACAGTTCTAGTCAGTATCTGACTAAAGCCGTCTTACGCCTCACTCGGCCGTGCTGACCAAAGCTGAGTTGTGAAACTCAAAGAATTGAATTAAGTCAGCGTAATTAAAGTGAAAAAGTTATATTAGTTCCTAACCCCCCCCCTAGAACTAATCACACGGGACCAACAATATCGACACTCTTTGTCGATATACATATGATATATCGACAAATATACCTGTGATATCGACAATTGCATTATGTAAATATGGAAGGATATCGACAACCGTTGTCGATATACCTGTGATATCGACACATTGCATTATGTAAGGTTTCTTCTATGTCGATTTTGGAACAAAATATGGAAGGATATCGACAACCTTTGTCGATATACCTATGATATCGGCACATATCGACAAATTAGTACATCACATATATAAAAAACATAAAATACATAAACTCCCAATTCCAAAGTCTTCTTACACATTAGTACAACACATATATAAAAAACACAAATTAGTATCTCGATCTACGAATTCGACTCATTGACACGTTGATTAATACGCTAATGATTTAATTGTATATTTCACTTTATTACTCTATAATTTTATATATACAAATCATTTTATCAAAACGAATCAAATCGAATAAAAGTTTTGTCAAACTAGTTCATGAACAAATAAACGTTTTATCAAACCAGTTCATGAACAAATAAACGTTTTATCAAAACGACGTTTTATCAAACTAACTCATAATCAAACAAACGCTTTATCGAACCAAATTTGTAATCAAATAAATATTTTTTCAAACCAAATTCGTATTCAAGAAAACACTTGATCAAACCAAATTTGTAAGCAAACAAACTTATCATTATATTTCAAATCATCGAGCATTTTCAAAACGTAATACAAAATTTGTATGTGTCCATCCTCAAATTCTACCCGTGTAGTTTCTCATAACATCAACAATATCAATCATATTAATAATCGAGATATCTCATTCATATCTCGCCTTGCCTAACGTTAGGACTACCAGTCGTGCACTCTGGCCATACCGCCCTTAGGTATGGTCTTAAAACTACTACCCCTACCCCGAGCAATCCTAGATGGACAAAACCATTTTTATCTATATATCATTCAAAATTAATATCACACCATAAAAATCATACTTGGATTTCGATTCAAAACACATAAATAATAACAATAACAACTGCAATAGCTTTCTCAATCCAAAAACAATTCGCATAAAATAGTCAAATTCATTTTCTCGGCCCAATTTTCAAAATACCACGATAATAAATAATTATTCTTCAAATAATCAAAACCAAACGTATATAAACATTTTAAACATTATATTTTAAACAATTTAATAAAACGTATTCAAAGTTCAATAATTTAAAACTAAAACTTATTTTTATCTGTCACCGGAATAGCTATTTTAGACCGTATATATCGTTAGACTTGTTATATTATCATAAGTCTATTTGTACTAATTTATATTCAAATTATTCTACTAATTTTATATTTGAACTTTACACCGACTTTAGTTGACAAATATCAGTATTAGTCCTTCTAATTTATAACTTATTTTAATTCGACAAATTAAAGTTACTTAATTATAAATAACTTAAAACTAAATTTCAACCCCAAACACTCAAGTTAGACTCGTCACCTTGTTAGGAGTGTATTAATACCAATTTTATATTTAAATTTATTGAAACTTGAACTTGTTTTGTAACTATAAAATTTCTCATATTTTTCTCTCCCCAAGTATTAAACCATAAATCAAATTAACGGTAAAACGTAAGTTAACGGTAAAACGTATATTAAATTATGAACTCGTACCTAGAATAATTATTGAAACCTAACGGTGCAAAGTCGGACGTACCTCAAAGTTCTTCGTCTAGAATAATTATTTACGTTGGTTTTCATTTGCTAAACTTATTTTTCCTTAGTCTCTCTAAGGTTTCTTTTGTACCCATCATCACAACACGCCCCATTATAAGTCTCTTACATCCTATTTATAATGATCTTTAATTAATTAATTATTATTTTATTTTAAATTAAAATATGTGCCATTACCATATTGAAAACAAAACAAAATTAGAATGTGTTAGGATGAGGTAAGGACATCGTTAAAACCTCTTTTTGACAACACATCATTCCTTAAAATAATAAGAACAAGCAGTATATTTTGTATTCCAATTAACACCACTTATTTATTTTCTTGAGTCTAATATTTTAATAATTAAATATATATATGTTGAGACTTTAACTAACAAATATATATTAATAATAACCCTTTTCATCTCATCCAAATTTATGTTTTAGTATTCAATATAACTTAATTATATTTGTTTTAATAATTCAATATAACATAATTAAGTTCCTTTAGTCATTCATGTAAATCAACTCGTTTTTTTATTAAATTAATATTAATTATTAATAAAAGGTCCTCCTTGATTATTAAATTTTATAAAATTTATCCAAATCTTTTTAATTTACATCTAAGAACATTAAATTGAACCCAACAATATATTTATAATACCCATTTAATTAATATTCTATAAATTATAAACTACACTAGGATATAAAGATTGAAACTTTTGGACACGGATGTTATAAGGGAGGGGTAAGCCGAGCTCATATTTTGAGGTAAATTCTAAGCGTAAACTCTAAGTTTAAGTCTTTTTTATGTACGAGGTGGATAAGTCTAACGGTTTCATATACATATTTACAATTGGGCGACAAATATAATAATATGTTCATTAATATATTATTATTATTAGCCCATTTGTAAATGAAAATAACATCAAGAAATGTATCTCTATAAATGAAAATAAAAACAATGAAATGTTATTTTGTATTTTCAATAAATAAATAAATAAATAAATAATTAATTAAATAACATAAAGTAGTTATTATTGATAACATGGCATTTATTTATTTTTTTGAATGTTGTTAAGGCGCAATCTAATGGACAATCATTAGCTTTTGAGTCAAATACAACTTCATATTTAAATACAGAAAGAATAAGGTACCCTAGAGGAAGTAATCCAACTATCTCCATCAATAAATTTTGCAGCAGAAAATTCGGCAGCCTTTTGAGCAGTAATCTTCTTAACACCCTTCCAAGTAACACTCTTTGATGTATCAGCACCAGTTCCTTTGTTCTCATACTCAGCGTAGAAACAAGTCTCAGTTCCATATGTTCCCATCCATGGAGACCATCTTTTTGGATTGATCACATTTTCAATATTAGTGTGCATAAAGATAGTCCTTGAATAAGGATTCCTTGGACGACCTAGGAAAGCCGGATTTGTCTCCTTGACGGCGAGGTAATCCTTTTCAGCTGTAATGGTGGAATTTTGGATGATAAAACCAGTTGTTTGCCTTGTGTCATTCCTTCCTTGTGCTGTGATTGTGCATTTCTGAAGATCAATTGGCTTTCTGATCACGAACTTACAGTTTTGGAAAACTGCGGCGGTGTCCCCGAAAACCGTGTCGATGGTGCCGGAAATTGTGGTGTCACGGTAGAATTGGCGGTAAGTGTGGGCGAAAAGGGAGTTTTGGTAGCCATTTATATGGCAGTTGTAGAAGATGGACATATCAGATTGCACCTTGAGTGCTATTGCTTGATGTCCGATGGCTCCGGCTGTGTTTTCGAACCCGATATCCTTTGCTATAAAGTGAGATCCGCTAACAGCTTGATAACCCGCGAAGCCCAAAACGGGTTATATTCATTTCGCAAGCCCAGCCCATATTAAAGCCCCATGGGCTAAGATTGGACGGGACCCGAATGAAGGAAGCGGGCACAGCGAGTAAACCGCCCCGAATTCCTAAACGGAGCATCAAGACTCCCACTCAGAACCACGTTCGTTGCCATGAAAGCCACGAAAGGGACATGGCCTAAAAAGGGGTAACCGCCCTCAGAACGTGGCCCACTAAGGAGTAACCGCCCTCAGCGGTTATCCAAAAAACACCTATAAAAGGCCTTAAGAATAAGGGGGGAGGTACGTTCACATTTTTTCCCACAAAGCTATTGCTAAATTATAGACTCATTTTTACAAAAACTGACTTGATCGTCGGAGAGTTTTCCCGGAGATCCTGTCTCCGGTTTTGTTTTGCAGGTAACTCCGACAAAGAATATCAAATCGGATCCAGCAAGTTATCATTGGTGCGGTGATCGTGGACCTTTTTTACCAACACTTGGTTAAAGGTACACGAAGAACATGTCAGAACCATCACGAACGACCGGTGTTACGACCAGATCCACTAGCATGAACTCACGAGGTTCACGGATTGCAAATTCGCAGCCTGCAGGTACTCAGCCTGTGGTGCCTAGCTCATCAGGCCCCTCGGGACAATTGGGTACCTTATTGGAAGTGCAGGTGCAAAATGAAATGGAGATGTCCAATAGCGATTTCGTGCAGATGGCAGGACAGGTCTTGGCTTCGAATATGAGCCAGGCGGCTGGCGATCGAATGATTAATTTATTAACCGTCCTCGCCGAACGCGATACCGCCATGGCGCCTGCCCCTCAGGAACCTGTGGTTATCTCAACACAATCACCGACTATTCCTGTCATACCTGTCCTTCCGCAGCCATCTCAGGTGCCAAATCAAGTGGGCCAGAGTAGTCGCACGAATCCACACAGTCACCCGAGCAACTACTCGCACCCAGATCTCATTACGACGACACATCCAACCTGGCAGCCATCCCAACCGTTGCCAGGAATGCAAGGCACTCTTCCGCTACAACAACTGGACCCTTTTCCTCACAGACGTTCGGAATTGATGACGCCTAACACAACTATGTCTGGGCGTGAGCACACATGGAACTTTGATCCTATAACGGGACGACGATTGGTCCACCAACAGGCACCCGTCTCAACACCGATGGGCGAGTGGATGCCATCCAGAATTCACCAGCAGCGGATGGAAGAGGTCCGGTGAGTACCCGATATTGACTTAGAAGATCAATTACGGAGCATGATGGAGCGAATGGGGTACTCACCTCGGCCGAGAGCAGAGGTCCAGAGCGATTCACCTTTTGCCCCTTCGTTGCGGGAATTCATTCCAGATCACAGAATCAAAGCACCTGCCATACCAAAATACTATGGGGATCCAAATTCTGACCCTGAGGCTCATGTCAGGAACTACAGAGAGTTAATGGATGTTGCAGGGGCAAGCGAAAGCATAATTTGCAGGTTATTCTCGACAACTTTGGGCGGTGCGGCATCTGATTGGTTTCGATCTTTACCGGCAGAATCTATTCACAATTGGCAACAATATAGTCGGGATTTCTGTGCGAAGTTCGTGGGCTGTAAAGAGGCAGATGTGACAGATAGGCAGCTGAAGGAGATCAAACAGAGAAACTATAATTCCCTAAGGGAATTTGTTGTCGTCTTTAACGATATCCTGGTGCGATTGCAGAACCCATATATCGTGAGTATTCACAACATCATGGCGGATGGAATCACAGATTGGAGCATGCGGGAAGAAATCATCCGTAACAAACCACGCACTGTAGCCGAGCTCATGAAGATAGAAAAGGAATTCATGGAAGTGGATGATGTCAACAGGGAACATAGGGCCCAAACTCGGTGAGAAAGAGATGCCGCTAGAACCACTTCGGATGGTCGGCGTCAGACCCAGTCCAAAAGTAATTTTGTTCGAAGAGGCGATCGTCCCTTTCAAGGTGGAGGATATCACACACCACTAAACACGACTCGCCAAGAGGTGTTACTTTGGATCGAAAAGAGCCCCTTGAAGAAGGATGTGCGGTTCCCCGAGGTGAAAGGCCGAACCAGTTTGGGGCGCTATCCCAGTAAGTATTGCAGGTTCCACAGGTTGAATGGCCATGACACAGATGATTGCTACGAACTGAAGAAGGAAATAGAAAAACTGATCGAGAGAGGCAAGCTGAGTCAATTTGTAAGAAAAGAAACAGCTGATGAGAAAACAACGCTCCCGCATAAGGGAGAAACACGGCCAGAAAAGAAGCAGAAGAAAGGGGTGATAAACGTGATAGCAGGCGGAATCTACGAGCCTCCAACAAAAAGAACTCGCCGTGAACGGCGAAAGAGCAACACACATAGGGGGGATGCCCTCAATTACTCATTTGCGAGAATCACGGAGCCACATGCGGATGCCCTGGTGATCACGATGGCCGTTGAAGGATGGGACGTCAAGCGGGTCCTTATCGACATAGGCAGTTCTTGCAACGTCATTACCCGGACAGCATTCAACAAGTTGGGAATCAACAACGAGCGGGTGGAACACACCTTCATGGATGTAACTGGTTTTGGGGGTCAATCCTCCCAAATAAGTGGGCAGGTGGTGTTGGAGGCAGAAATGGGCGATAAGAATCTAAAATGGCGAGGTGATTTAGAATTCGCAATTGTTGATCTCCCACTGGCCTACAACATAATTCTGGGACGGCCATTCCTGTCGGAGACGGAGTCGCTCATCTCAATGAAGCATTTAACGTTACATTTGCAAACACACCAAGGGCGAGTCATAGTTGAAGGTGATCAACTTGTATCTCAACAGGCCTATACATTATCACTTGAACCAAAACCGGAAGAGGAGGATAAAGTCGAAGAGAAGCTGCCGGTGGAAGCATTGGGAGAAACGGAACTATTCGCCATCTCGAATGACAAGAACGTGCGAATAGCGGCTGGACTCTCAGAAGAAACAAAGAAGGCCATTACCGAGGTATTGATCCAATATGAGTCGGCATTTGCCGCCCCGAATGAAGTGCTAAAAGGAATAAGCCCAGACGTAGCAACCCATCGGTTGAATGTAGACAAAGGGGCAACCCCAGTGCGGCAAAAGAAGAGGGGACATGCTCCTGAGCGGCAAAAGGCGATTGAAAAAGCAGTGGCGGACTTGCTAAGGTCGGATGCGATTCGAGAAGTCACCTATCCGGAATGGCTAGCCAATGTGGTGCTAGTCAAAAAGCCGAATGGAACGTACAGAATGTGCGTCGACTTCAAAGACTTGAACAGGGCATGTCCGAAAGATATGTATCCACTTCCTAACATTGATATATTGGTAGATGGAACTGCAGGATATGAAGCTTTATCATTCACCGACATGAAATCCAGTTACCATCAGATACCCATGGAGAAGGCGGATGAAATCAAAACATCATTCATAACTCAGCAGGCGACTTATTGCTTCAAGGTGATGCCCTTTGGATTGAAAAACGCGGGAGCAACATACCAGAGGATGATGAACAAGATATTTTCAGACAAATCCGGCGAGAACTTCTCGATCTATATTGATGACATGATCATCAAAAGCAAGAAAATGCAAGACCACCCGCGGGATATCAAAGAAATCCTAGAAGTGTTGATCAAATATGGCTTCAAATTGAACCCAGAGAAATGCACATTCGGAGCAAGAGCGGGAAAGTTCCTGGGTTTCATTGTTAGCGGCAAAGGGGTTGAGGCGAATCCTGAGAAGGTTAAAGCAGTAATGGAGATGAAGACGCCAAGGAACATAAGGGAAGTACAGAGACTGAACGGGCGGTTGGTGGCATTAGGGCGATTCATATCATGCTCAGCTAGGCGATGTCTATCTTTCTACAATGCCATCAAAAAATCCAAGTCCTTTGAATGGACGCCGGATTGTCAAGAAGCATTTGAGGGGATAAAGCGATTACTATGTTATCCACCCTTAATGAGCAGGCCGGAAGACGGAGAAGATTTGTTTCTTTATGTATCCGTCACCAGCACGGCGATATGCACTGTGATGGTGCGAGAAGAAGAAGGGCAACAATATCCAGTATACTACGTGAGCAAAGTCTTGAAGGACGCAGAACTCCGGTATTCGAAATTGGACAAAATGGCCCTCGCGGTGATAACCACGGCGGCTAGATTGAAACCATATTTTCAGGCGCATACTGTCATTGTGAGAACTGGCATCCCAATGCGAAAGGTACTGCAAAAACCTGACGCATCCGGCCGGTTGATGGAATGGTCAATTCGCCTGGGCGAATTCGATATCCGTTATGAAGGAAGACCAGCGCTAAAGAGCCAAGTGCTCGCCGACTTCGTGAACGAATTCACCTGGGATGATGATGAATGTCCAAAGGCACAAAAAGAAGAGTGGAGCATGTACACAGATGGGGCCTTATCTGCAGACGGAGATGGGCTAGGAATCATCATCAAAGGTCCGGAGGTTATCCGCCTATACTATGCAGCAAAATTAACTTTCAAAACTACTAATAATGCCGCAGAATACGAGGCTATGATATGTGGATTGAGGTTGCTCAATGAACTCACCCCAGAAAGAGTGGTAATCTACAGCGATTCCAAACTCATGATAAACCAGATCACAAAAAATTATCTGGTGAAACAGGAGGAGCTAGTAAAATACCATCAGGTGGTCAGCCGATTGACACAAGAGTTAACGCACAAGGGAGTCGTTTGGGAGATGGTGCATGTTCCACGAGGCCAAAATGCAAAAGCTGACAAATTGGCAAAAGCAGCGGCAAGTAGAGAACCATGGAGTCAAAAAGCATGCAGCTTGGAAATAAAATCGGCACCAGCATTCGAGGTTGATCAGATTATGATCATCGAGGAACTGGAAGACGATGAAGATTGGCGGATGCCAATCCGTCAATATCTGGAGCAGGGAGATTTGCCGGTTGATAAGAGCTTAGCCAGAAAAATAATTGGGCAGTCGGCACGATACTCAATACGGGATGGAACTTTGTATCGGAAATCGTACACATGTCCATGGTTGAAATGCGTTAGTCGCAATGAAGGAGACTATGTGCTGCGAGAACTACACGAAGGAATTTGTGGCGCGCACGAAGCTTCGGCGGCATTGGCAAGAAAGGTCAAACTGATGGGATACTACTGGCCCAAGGTGGTGGAAGATTCCCAGAAGATGGTTGCGGAATGTCACAACTGTCAAATCCATGCGAATGAAAAGCATGTTCCCGGAGCTGAACAAATCACTATAATGACGGCGTGGCCATTCGCAACATGGGGAATTGATATAGTGGGTCCATTCCCAGAAACAACAAAGAAAAGGAAGTATTTGATAGTCGCAGTGGACCACTTCAGCAAATGGGTAGAAGCGGAGGTAGTAACCACACAAACACCTGAGCGAATGATCGAGTTCTTACGAGAGAACATTATCATGCGATTTGGGATCCCGCAGAAGCTTATAACCGACAATGGCACCCAGTTCAACTGTGCCAAGTTCAAAGCATACTGCGAAAGCATGGGAATCAAGAATCATTTTTCTTCTGTAAACCATCCCCAATCAAATGGTATGACGGAGGTTACCAACAGGGCCATGGTTCAAGGCATCAAGAAGCGGCTAGGTGACAAAAAAACAGGTTGGGCGGATGAGATACCCCATATGTTGTGGGCATACAGAACCTCTGTAAAGGCAGCAACAGGCGAAACACCTTTCTCGCTAGTTTATGGAGCCGAAGCAGTCCTACCTGTTGAAATCAAGTCGCCCACAGATCGGACAATTTATTATTGCGACACACAAAATCCTATCAACATCAGAGATGCTTTGGATTCTGTGGAGGAACGAAGAGAAAAAGCTTACATGCGAATGGCAATGTACCGCAATAGAATCAAGAAATACCATGACAGAAGAGTGCGAAAAGTAATGATCAACGAAAATGACTTGGTCTTGAAAAAAGCAGATAAAATACAGTCTAGAGATGGCAAAGGCAAGCTAGGCGTCAACTGGATCGGGCCATACAAAGTATCCAAGAAGATGGGACCGGCCACTTTCGAACTAGAAGAAATGAGTGGAAAGAAGCTCCCGCGCACCTGGAATCTAGAGAATCTACGCCTATATAGAAAGGCCGAGTAGTTCGAGGAAATGACGAGTACTCTTTTTCCTTTTATGAGTTTTTCCCACTGGGTTTTCTGATAAAAGGTTTTAATGAGGCTTCAATCCCGCACAATTGGTGTACATATGTAATAAACTTTTTCTCGTCATCAATAAAAGTTATTACATTCACTCAGTATGATACAACAAAATGCGGATTCTTTACAAAAACACATAAATGTGTTGCCTCTTAAAGAAAGGCGGATGCATGATTACGCATCACTCGCAAAAAACCTTAGGGTTAAAATCAAAAACACATAAATGTGTTGCCTGTTAAAGAAAGGTGGATTCTTGATTACGTATCACTCGCAAAAAACCTTAGGGTTAAAATCAAAAACACATAAATGTGTTGCCTGTTAAAGAAAGGCGGATGCATGATTACGCATCACTCGCAAAACCTTATGATCAAAACTTATGATTATTTTCGAAAGAAGAATTATAAGTTAAGGCATAAAATTAAGCGAATAAACGAGTACTCAAAATTGCAAAAAGGGTCTGGCCACCCTAGCTATGAAGAAACACAAATATGGAGTCGGCAAAAGGACAAAGGGCACATATAAAGGGCAAAAAAGTGACAATCACACATATATGAAAAGCAACAACCGAAAGAAAATATATATATCAGAGCGGTTTGTTACATGATTTTTACATACAAAAGTCCAAATATAAGTTAAGCTATGCTACAGCTTCCTCTCCTTCGCCCCTAATGCCCTCTTGGACTGCGGCGACTCCCTCATCTCCTCCGGTAGGAGGATCTACTTCAAGCGAATCCTCAACCCTTGAATCGGTAACCGCTTCAGTAACCTCTTCGGTGAGAGGTACCTCTTGCACAGGTTGAGAAACGGCTTGGGGTACCTCTCCTTCCGCGGGCTGAATAGGGATCTCGCAGCTAATCGGAGGATCCTGAAGACTCTTCCAATCTAAGAAGAGTACCTCATCCATATCAGCATCCTCGGCTTCCAGCTTATCCCACTCCCCAGTTAAATCCTTTTCAGGGATGGGAACTTTGGGGCGGTTAAGTACTAGACCCTGATGCCCGTGCTCATAAGCCGCATGAATCCGCTCCCCATACCAGTAGATGCGGGCACCATCTTCAGCCAAAATCTCCTCAACCCTCTTCTTTTGGGCCTCCTTGAAAGCAGCTAGGTCGTCGAGGGCTTTTTGCAGTTCATCGGACTTGGCCTGAAGGGATTTAAGGGCCTCCTCCTTCTCGCCCACGGCCTTCTGACAGGTGCCCTCTAGGACCTTCACCTTCCCTTGGACATCATCATAAAGCGACTTCTGAGTCGCCAATTCCGTACCAAGACTTTCCAACTCATTGGCTCGCTCTGCATTCCTTCGGAGAATGCCCTCAGCGAAATTGATAATCTGCATATAACACGTCTCACAAATAAAAATGGGCGAATAGAAATATGCGGTTACAATGAACACAAGATATTTGAAAGCGAAGGACAAAGCAATAATATACCTCTACAGAACGCTTCTCGATCCCTTCCACAGCAGTAGGGAGCGGTACTTGCTCGCGCACACGGGAGGCAGAGGGAAGTCGCCCGAGGACATTGCATATGGAAGATACAATATCCTTGCAAGAGAAGTTCACGGCCAGGCCGAAAGTCCTAGTCCACCATCCGCTAATATCGGGGATTGGCTGCAAAAGCATAAAGAAAAATATCAAGAGAGCGGCAGATAGCTCATGAGGAAAAAGTAGCAATACGAGAGGGAGTAGATCAAGATACCTCGTGAATGGGGGTACCGCTCTTTCCTTTAGACGAGGCGGATACAGGTGCGCCGCCAACAGTAAGGGACACAGAAGTGTTCTTCTTTTTAGAACGAGAAGACTCTGTATCCGCACTTATCTTCCTCTTCCTGGTTAAAGGAAGATCCTCGGAGGCAGAAGCGGGACCTTGTGAAGCGGAAGCCCTAATCGGGGAAGCCGCCCCAATAGAAGGAATCGTCCTTCCAGAAGGATCCGCCCCTACAACGGAAGCGGTTTCCGTCATCCGCTTCTTTCTTCTCGCCAGGGCTTTAGCCTCCCGATCTGCAGCGATTTGAGATAAAGGATCACCCCTGCAAAGGATTAAAAGAAACCATCAACTTGGAAATAAAAAGTACCTTGCACAAAAACGCGATAAGGAATATAGACAACGCGATCCCCCTCGCGGTACGCAATCGCTACTCGGCTCCTTAGCATATGAAAGGCCTGATCGTATGTCCATACAAAAGGAGGAGTGCTCTTCAGGAACTTGATAACGGCGGATTCTTCCTTGCTAGGATACCCGAAGTTCAAACTCTTTACGTTGGGTCGGCTCCAGCAACGAAGGAAGTTCAGGTTTTCCTCATTAAACTTGATAAAAAAGTAAGATCGATCCCACTCGCGGATCTTGTTCAGCTTCTCGTCAAAATCATAGTATCCGCTCTGGCGGATGAAAGTGAAATACCCCGCCGAGCTTTTGAAATGGTTGAGCTTGGAGAAGATTTTGGGCGAAAAGGGAACCTCCAAACAATCCGCCAAGAATTTGTCCAGAGTCAAATCGACCCAGCCGTTAGGATGCAATTGCCCGGGCGCGATTCCGTAACCGCCTAGGACGGAAGCAATCTCATCCGCCAGCGGATAAGTGAAGCCGCAGATAATCTGGGCCACGAAAATAGTGAAGTACCCCTTTGGGTAAAAGGAAAACAGAAGCAAAAAGCCGAACAAGGAACAAATGTGAAAAGAAAAACTTACATGAAAAAGACAACACAGTGAAGTGACGGGATTAAGAGGTCAACGCCGGAAAAGAAGTAACGGAATTAAAAGGTCGACGCCGGAGAAAACGAAAGAGGGAAAATGCACAAATTCAAAACTTTGAAATAATCGGACAAAGACGAAGCGTCCCCTATAAAAAGACCCTAAAAGGGCTCTTGCTAGACCAAGGGGGAAGCATGTGATAACCCGCGAAGCCCAAAACGGGTTATATTCATTTCGCAAGCCCAGCCCATATTAAAGCCCCATGGGCTAAGATTGGACGGGACCCGAATGAAGGAAGCGGCACAGCGAGTAAACCGCCCCGAATTCCTAAACGGAGCGTCAAGACTCCCACTCAGAACCACGTTCGTTGCCATGAAAGCCACGAAAGGGACATGGCCTAAAAAGGGGTAACCGCCGTCAGAACGTGGCCCACTAAGGAGTAACCGCCCTCGGCGATTACCCAAAAAACACCTATAAAAGGCCTTAAGAATAAGGGGGGAGGTACGTTCACATTTTTTCCCACAAAGATATTGCTAAATTATATACTCATTTTTACAAAAACTGACTTGATCGTCGGAGAGTTTTTCCAGAGATCCTGTCTCCGGTTTTGTTTTGCAGGTAACTCCGGCAAAGAATATCAAAACGGATCCAGCAAGTTATCACAGCTGTACCAAATAAACGAAACAGATTAAGATAAATAAAAAAAATATATGAAACATTAAAACTCAAACTCGAGATCTAAAATATATGTGTACTTACAAACTGTGGCCGTCATGATGGGGGAAACACCACTAGCAAAGCTAGCATTTCCGGTGATCTTAGTCTTAGTCGGACCATCTCCGATCAACATGACATGAGTCGCTGCTCTTTTAAAAGTGATCTTCTCCTTGTAAACTCCAGCCTTAACATAAACAACAAAAGGTTTAGTTCTGAAATCAGGAATCTTCTTAATAGCTTCATCAATGGTTTTAAATTGGCCACTTCCATCCTGGGCAACAGTAATATCAGGCTTAATCGTGGCCGGAGTAGCAGCAAGAAGTCTCTTTCTAGCAGGAGAAAGCCACATCGGCTCGGCAGCCATATTGGTTGAAAGAAGTTTCCGGCCTGTAATTATTGATAAATTGAAATCCCCGAGAACAGAAGAAAGTCCGGCGACCATCGCAAGTCCATTGCTTGAAAGCTGACTAGAAGTTAACAAAATTCCCTTCATTTTCTCACCGGCTTTTCCTGTGGTGTTATCAAAGCCATTGATGCAAGTCTGCTGATAAGTAATCGTAGCACTAAGCCAGATTTTGAGGTTATCGAGAAGTTCATCCAGTTTCGTCAGATCAAAATCTCCGACCTGTTTAATAGAAACTCGGAGATCTTTAATGGCGGTTTTCATCAATATTTTGCAATTAGCAAGAGCTTGTTTCGACATTGGATCTTTAGCAGCATCTCGCACGGTGGTGGAATTTTCAATTGCCTTTTCAAGAGCTTTAATCGCAGCTTCAAATCCAGCCATAACTAGCTGGTTCGGTGACGTCGCATTTCCGGCGACTTTTGTAAGACTTTGCTCACAGGTTTGTTTATAATCGGTCGGCTGACAAATGGACTGAATTGATTTTTTGGAGGTAGAAATATGGGGGGCGGAACCTAATTCACCAGAGGAACCGCTGCCTTTATCCTGGTTAACTCCGACGGTTACGGCCACAACCATAGCCACTAGAATCAAAGAAGAAACGCCGATCACGGCGATCTTCTTCTTCTTGGCCGCACCATCTTCGTTTCCGTATGCCATTGTTGAATTGATGTGGTGAATACTTTTTTTGAAAAACATTTGGGGTTTTATAGCTATTATCTAAGGGAATTATTTTTAATTAGAGTTACTAATAATAGCTATTACTAATTAGTTTATGGTTTAAGCTTAATTTAAGAAAAACCTGTTTGTCTTAGTTTAAATTTTAGTTTATTACTCAACACACAAAATCCATTATTATCTTGATCCGTCTTTTTTAATTTAATCCATTATATATATATATATATATTTATATATTATCACATCCGACCCAAATCCGCATCGGGTATGAATGGAAAATATGATAACGAACGCCTATCGGTCTGAAACACGAATCTATAATAGATAAAAATTTATTTAGACTACCTAAAATTTAATTAATTATTTGGCTTGGACTCGATAATTCTATCGAGCTTCCTACGTATCCCGAACGTACTTTTAATCTTTAAATCAGGAATCAAAACCACGTAGTTCTACCTATTTTAGGTAGTTCTCTTAATTAAGTAGTTCTCTTAACTTATTAACTCGTTTTAACTTATTCAAACATTAAATGACACGCTAATACTTTAATTGTATATTTCACGTTGTTATAATCTTTATATAAGCAAATCATTTTATTCAAACTAGCTCATGAACAAATAACCGTTTTATCAAGCCAACTCGTAATTAAATAAAGCGGTTTAACAAATCAGTTTGTAATCAAATAAACGTTTTTATCAAACCAATCGTAATCAAATAAATGTTTTTATCAAACCAAATCGTAGTCAAATAAATTGCTTTAACAAACCAATTTATAAACCAACTCGTAATCAAACAAACACTAAACATTATATTTATAATCACCAAGCATTGAAAACGTAATACAAAATTTACGTGTCCATCCTCGAATTCCACCCGTGTAGCTCATCATAACATCAATCATATCAATAATCGAGATATCTCATTCATATGTCGCCTTGCCTAACGTTAGGACTACCAGCCGTGCACTCTGGCCATACCGCCCTTAGGTATGGTCTTACAACTTACAACTCCTACCCCGGACAATCCTAGATGGACAAAACCATTTTTATCTATCGTTCAAAATATCGCAACATGAAATCATATTTGGACTTCAATCAAAATCACAGAAATAATAACAATAATAGCCGCAACATCTTTCTCAATCCAAAAATACTTCGAATAAAATTGTCAAATTCATTTTCTAATTTTCAAAATATCACAATCGTAAATAATTATTCTACAATCAAAATTAAATATATATAAACAATATATTTCAAACAATTTAAATAAAAATATTCAAAATAACTCAAAGATTATATATAAACAATTTAAAACTAAATTTTAAACCAAACACTTTTACGAGACTTATTTTTATCCGGAATAGCTACATATAATACTAGACCGGCGTCGTTAGTTCCGATCGAAAGTTCAGTTAGACTCGTTACGGGACATAAGTCTACTTGTACTCTCTACTTGGAAAATATCCATATTAGTCCTTGTATTTTCAACTTATTTTAACTCTAACTGTTAAAGTTCCTTAACATATTTTAATGATCGAAATTTCTTATTAGATTATTTTCGGTCACTGAGATAGTAAATTTTAGAACAACGTAGTTAATTCGGACTGGTTATACTTTTGAACTCGTGACGAGACTAAAATACCTACTTGAATAAATCTAACGGACAACTGTCTAAATTTTATATTTTTATTAATAACCTATAGACTTGATATATCACTAGGTATAAACCTGTATGAATTTGACGAATTTGACGAATACTAAAATCAGAATTACTCAAAATCATACTTAGAATATTTTAAAAATAATTTAGATTTAAAATACAGTTACCGAAATATCGTCGTCGATCATCGAAATTAATCAGTGTAATTTGTTAATAGCTGATCCAAAATATCGTCGCCGGCAGCTAATCCAAAATATCGTCGTCGGTCACCGAAAATTAATCGATGTAATCCGTTAACAATAAAAAACGTTTTTCTCAAATTTTTAACAAAAACTCTTTTGATTTATAATTAATCAACCCTTCCTCTTTTTTCTAAGATCCCCTCAAAAATATATATATATAATTGTGTGCATAGTTTTATTTAAATTTTAATCTATTAAACACTTGTCATCGCTAAATTCTACATCTTGACACCTCATTTATTATCTAGTTGACACATAGGTATAGAAAAACCATGTTTTTATATTTAATTGACACATGTATAAAAGCCATGTTTTATATCTAGTTGACACATGTATACATATTATAAATTAATTAATTTGATGTAATGAAAACCTTTATTCACATTACATGAATGTATGAATTGATACCAATATTAATCCATTTACTTTAATGAATTAATAAATTATTCTTAATTTATTCACAAAATTATTCTTAATCCATTTGAAATTATTTTCAACTCGTGTATGTGTATTAGTAATTAGAAAATGTTAATTTTGGTCCTTTAATTTATCACTTTTTATAATACTTACCCAAAACTTTTTATTTACAACTAAACCATTAAATTAAACTCAATTTGTAAATTTAAATTCGTAAGACACTCTCAAAAGATATATTATAATTTAATAAAATTATAAATTTTAGACACGGACGTGACAATTCTACCCATCTTAAAGAATTTCGTCCTCGAAATTCATACCGATTTTTACTTAGTACAATTAATCATTATAATTAATCATTACAATTACTTAATTACGATTTTTTTTGTTAACCCACTGTCGAGCTATATAACGTTCAGACTTCTATCCCAAAAATTCACATTCTTAAATCACAATCCACCACACTAGGTCCGAAGAAAATAACCTAGAGCTCTGATACCAAAATGTCACACCCGACCCAAATCCGCATCGGGTATGAATGGAAAATAGGATAACGAACTCCTATCGGTCTGAAACACGAATCTATTTTCTAATAGATAAAAATTTATTTAGCCTACCTAAAATTTAATTAATTATTTGGCTTGGACTCGATAATTCTATCGAGCTTCCTACGTATCCCGAACATACTTTTAATCTTTAAATCGGGAATCAAAGCCACGTAGTTCTACCTATTTTAGGTAGTTCTCTTAATTAGGTAGTTCTCTTAACTTATTAACTCGTCTTAACTTATTCAAATATTGAATGACACGCTAATACTTTAATTGTATATTTCACATTGTTATAATGTTTATATAAGCAAATCATTTTATTCAAACTAGCTCATGAACAAATAACCGTTTTATCAAGCCAACTCGTAATAAAATAAAGCGGTTTAACAAATCAGTTTGTAATCAAATAAACGTTTTTATCAAACCAATCGTAATCAAATAAATGTTTTTATCAAACCAAATCGTAGTCAAATAAATTGCTTTAACAAACCAATTTGTAAACCAACTCGTAATCAAACAAACACTAAACATTATATTTATAATCACCAAGCATTGAAAACGTAATACAAAATTTACGTGTCCATCCTCGAATTCCACCCGTGTAGCTCATCATAACATCAATCATATCAATAATCGAGATATCTCATTCATATCTCGCCTTGCCTAACGTTAGGACTACCAGCCGTGCACTCTGGCTATACCGCCCTTAGGTATGGTCTTACAACTTACAACTCCTACCCCGGACAATCCTAGATGGACAAAACCATTTTTATCTATCGTTCAAAATATTGCAATATGAAATCATATTTGGACTTCAATCCAAATCACAGAAATAATAACAATAACAGCAGCAACATCTTTCTCAATCCAAAAATACTTCGAATAAAATTGTCAAATTCATTTTCTAATTTTCAAAATATCACAATCATAAATAATTATTCTACAATCAAAATTAAATATATATAAACAATATATTTCAAACAATTTATATAAAAATATTCAAAATAACTCAAAGATTATATATAAACAATTTAAAACTAAATTTTAAACCAAACACTTTTACGAGACTTATTTTTATCCGGAATAGCTACGTATAATACTAGACCGGCATCGTTAGTTCCGATCGAAAGTTCAGTTAGACTCGTTACGGGACATAAGTCTACTTGTACTCTCTACTTGGAAAATATCCATATTAGTCCTTGTATTTTCAAATTATTTTAACTCTAACTGTTAAAGTTCCTTAAAATATTTTAATGATCGAAATTTCTTATTAGATTATTTTCGGTCACTGAGATAGTAAATTTTAGAACAACGTAGTTGATTCGGACTGATTATACTTTTGAACTCGTGACGAGACTAAAATACCGACTTGAATAAATCTAACGGACAACAGTCTAAATTTTATATTTTTATTAATAACCTATAGACTTGATATATCACTAGGTATAAACCTGTATGAATTTGACGAATTTGACGAATACTAAAATCAGAATTACTCAAAATCATACTTAGAATATTTTAAAAATAATTTAGATTTAAAATACAGTTACCGAAATATCATCGTCGATCACCGAAATTAATCAGTGTAATCCGTTAATAGCTGATCCAAAATATCGTCGCCGGCAGCTAATCCAAAATATCTTCGTCGGTCACCGAAAATTAATCGATGTAATCCGTTAACAATCAAAAACTTTTTTCTCAAATTTTTAACAAAAACTCTTTTGATTTATAATTAATCAACCCTTCCTCTTTTTTCTAAGATCCCCTCAAAATATATATATATATATATATATATATATATATATATATATATAATTGTGTGCATAGTTTTATTTAAATTTTAATCTATTAAACACTTGTCATCACTAAATTCTACATTTTAACACCTCATTTATTATCTAGTTGACACATAGGTATAGAAAAACCATGTTTTTATATTTAATTGACACATACATGTATAAAAGCCATGTTTTAAATCTAGTTGACACATGTATACATATTATAAATTAATTAATTTGATGTAATAAAAACCTTTATTCACATTACATGAATATGAATTGATAACAATATTAATCCATTTACTTTAATATGAATTAATAAATTATTCTTAATTTATTCAGAAAATTATTCTTAATCCATTTGAAATTATTTTCAACTCGTGTATGTGTATTAGTAATTAGAAAATGTTAATTTTGGTCCTTTAATTTATCACTTTTTATAATACTTACCCAAAACTTTTTATTTACAACTAAACCATTAAATTAAACTCAATTAGTAAATTTAAATTCGTAAATTAATCGACACTCTCAAAAGATATATTATAATTTAATAAAATTATAAATTTTAGACACGGACGTGACATATATATATATATATATATATATATCGATAAATTTGTTCAAAAATTAATGTTAATAAAATTGATCTTGTTTAAAAACACTAAACTATCTCTTAATTAAATATCCATTATTTAACGTTTGACACAATTTGCAAACTTTAGGAGTAAAATTGCTTTTGTCTGACAACGTTATGCGTAAAATTGCATCATTTTAGACCTTTAAAGGTAAAATTGCTATGCATGTAAATATTAGGGGAATTTTTGCACTTTATCCCTATAAATATTAGAACAATATTTTATAATTTCATTTGCTTTTTTTTTTGAAAGAATAAAGAATGGTATTAACTTAAATCAGAAGGTAAAACATCGATAAGAAAAGGTGGTGGACATGCCCACTCACCCCAATCAGACCTAGAACTAACAGCTTTTGCTAAAGAATGAGCTGCCAGATTCGCTGATCGCTTAATGAATGAGATCGAAACATAGTTCAGATCTTGAAGAATAGAACAACAGTCTTGAATGACGTCAGATAAATACGAGAGATTGAAGGTTTTGAGTTGAATTGCTGTTACCATATTGAGACAATCGGATTGGACCATAACATGAGACAGTTTGAGATATTTGAGACAGCTAAGTGCCTCCCGAACAGCCATAGCCTCTGCCAAAGTTGGGTCAATAATTTCTTCAATTTCATTTGCTTTTAGTAAAATTGATCTTGTTTAAAAATATTATTTATGTAATTTTTAAAATATTATGTATTTATTTATTTAATGAATAAGTTCAACGCTGCAACATAAAATAGAAAAACTATATATTTTGTTATTAAAATATAAATCATAGACTAAATTTAGATAAAAAAGCATAGAAACCTTATATTTATTTAGCCTATTTATAAATACTTCTGACAAAATTTAAATTTGCCCGCATTGTTTTTAAGAAAGTGTAAATTTACTCGTAATGTATGAAATTATAAAATATTTATAGGGATAACATATTTTTTTCTAAAACTAACATTTACATGTAGAAGCAATTTTACTCTTAACGTCTAAAATGATGCAATTTTACCACTAATGTTAGTAGGCAAAATCAATTTTATTCCTAAAATTGACAAGTTGGGTTAAACGTTATATAATGGATATTTTAATGTTTTTAAGGAAAATCAATTTTACTAACATTAAATTAAATTTTAGACGGACTGATTTAGCATTAAATTTTTGAACAAATTTATCGAAAAACACTTATATATATAATGGATTAAACCTTAAATATAAGAAAAATGGATCAAAATAATAATAGATTTTTGAACAAATTTATAGAAAAAGTTGCGTCCCTTAATGTTTTTAAGCAAGATCAAGATAATAATGGATTTTCGAACAAAGTTGGGTCTCTTAATGTTTTTAAACAATATCAATTTTACTAAAAGCAAATGAAATTATAAAATATTTTTTTAATATTTATAGGGATAAAGTGCAAAAATTCCCCTAACATTTACATGCATAGCAATTTTACCTTTAAAGGTCTAAAATGATGCAATTTTACCCCTAACGTTGCCAGACAAAAGCAATTTTACTCGTAAAGTTGGCAAATTGTGTCAAACGTTAAATAATGGATATTTAATTAAGAGATAGTTTAGTGTTTTTAAACAAGATCAATTCTATTAACATTAAATTTTAGACATACTAATTTAACATTAAATTTTTGAACAAAATTATCGAAAAATATTTATATATATATAATGGATTAAATTAAGAAAGATGGATCAAGATAATAATGGATTTTGTGTGTTGAGTAATAAACTAAAATTTAAACTAAGACAAACAGGTTTTTCTTAATTTAAGCTTAAACCATAAACTAATTAGTAATAGCTATTATTAGTAACTCTAATTAAAAATAATTCCCTCAGATAATAGCTATAAAACCCCAAATGTTTTTCAAAAAAAGTATTCACCACATCAATTCAACAATGGCACACGGAAACGAAGACGGTGCGGCCAAGAAGAAGAAGATCGTCGTGATCGGCGTTTCTTCTTTGATTCTAGTGGCTATGGTTGTGGCCGTAACCGTCGGAGTTAACCAGGATAAAGGCAGCGGTTCCTCTGGTGAATCAGGTTCCGCCCCCCCATATTTCTACCTCCAAAAAATCAATTCAGTCCATTTGTCAGCCGACCGATTATAAACAAACCTGTGAGCAAAGTCTTACAAAAGTCGCCGGAAATGCGACGTCACCGAACCAGCTAGTTATGGCTGGATTTGAAGCTGCGATTAAAGCTCTTGAAAAGGCAATTGAAAATTCCACCACCGTGCGAGATGCTGCTAAAGATCCAATGTCGAAACAAGCTCTTGCTAATTGCAAAATATTGATGAAAACCGCCATTAAAGATCTCCGAGTTTCTATTAAACAGGTCGGAGATTTTGATCTGACGAAACTGGATGAACTTCTCGATAACCTCAAAATCTGGCTTAGTGCTACGATTACTTATCAGCAGACTTGCATCAATGGCTTTGATAACACCACAGGAAAAGCCGGTGAGAAAATGAAGGGAATTTTGTTAACTTCTAGTCAGCTTTCAAGCAATGGACTTGCGATGGTCGCCGGACTTTCTTTTGTTCTCGGGGATTTCAATTTATCAATAATTACAGGCCGGAAACTTCTTTCAACCAATCTGGCTGCCGAGCCGACGTGGCTTTCTCCTGCTAGAAAGAGACTTCTTGCTGCTACTCCGGCCACGATTAAGCCTGATATTACTGTTGCTCAGGATGGAAGTGGCCAATTTAAAACCATTGATGAAGCTATTAAGAAGATTCCTGATTTCAGAACTAAACCTTTTGTTGTTTATGTTAAGGCTGGAGTTTACAAGGAGAAGATCACTTTTAAAAGAGCAGCGACTCATGTCATGTTGATCGGAGATGGTCCGACTAAGACTAAGATCACCGGAAATGCTAGCTTTGCTAGTGGTGTTTCCCCTATCATGACCGCCACAGTTTGTAAGTACACATATATTTTAGATCTCGAGTTTGAGTTTTAATGTTTCATATATTTTTTTTATTTATCCTAATCTGTTTCGTTTATTTGGTACAGCTGTTAGCGGATCTCACTTTATAGCAAAGGATATCGGGTTCGAAAACACAGCCGGAGCCATCGGACATCAAGCAATAGCACTCAAGGTGCAATCTGATATGTCCATCTTCTACAACTGCCATATAAATGGCTACCAAAACTCCCTTTTCGCCCACACTTACCGCCAATTCTACCGTGACACCACAATTTCCGGCACCATCGACAAGGTTTTCGGGGACGCCGCCGCAGTTTTCCAAAACTGTAAGTTCGTGATCAGAAAGCCAATTGATCTTCAGAAATGCACAATCACAGCACAAGGAAGGAATGACACAAGGCAAACAACTGGTTTTATCATCCAAAATTCCACCATTACAGCTGAAAATGACTACCTCGCCGTCAAGGAGACAAATCCGGCTTTCCTAGGCCGTCCAAGGAATCCTTATTCAAGGACTATCTTTATGCACACTAATCTTGAAAATGTGATCAATCCAAAAAGATGGTCTCCATGGATGGGAACATATGGAACTGAGACTTGTTTCTACGCTGAGTATGAGAACAAAGGAACTGGTGCTGATACATCAAATAGTGTTACTTGGAAGGGTGTTAAGAAGATTACTGCTCAAGAGGCTGTCGGATTTTCTGCTGCAAAATTTATTGATGGAGATAGTTGGATTACTTTCTCTAGGGTACCTTATTCTTCCGGTATTTAAATATGAAGTTGTATTTGACTCAAAAGCTAATGATTGTCCATTAGATTGCGCCTTAACAACATTCAAAAAAAATAAATAAATGCCATGTTATTAATAATAACTACTTTATGTTATTTAATTAATTATTAATTATTTATTTATTTATTGAAAATACAAAATAGCATTTCATTGTTTTTATTTTCATTTATAGAGATACATTTCTTGATGTTATTTTCATTTACAAATGGGCTAATAATAATAATATATTAATGAACATATTATTATATTTGTCGTCCAATTGTAAATCTGTATATGAAACCGTTAGACTTATCCACCCCGTACATAAAAAAGACTTAAACTTAGAGTTTACACTTAGAATTTACTTCAAAATATGAGCTCGGCTTATCCCTCCCTTGTAACATCCGTGTCCAAAAGTTTCAATCTTTATATCCTGGTGTAGTTTATAATATATAGAATATTAATTAAATGGGTATTATAAATATATTGTTGGGTTCAATTTAATGTTCTTAGATGTAAATTAAAAGAATTTGGGTAAATTTTATAAAATTTAATAATCAAGGAGGACCTTTTATTAATAATTAATATTAATTTAATAAAAAAACGAGTTGATTTACATGAATGACTAAAGGAACTTAATTAAGTTATATTGAATTATTAAAACAAATATAATTAAGTTAAATTGAATACTAAAACATAAATTTGGAGGAGATGAAAAGGGTTATTATTAATATATATTTGTTAGTTAAAGTCTCAACATATATATATTTAATTATTAAAATATTAGACTCAAGAAAATAAATAAGTGGTGTTAATTGAAATACAAAATATACTGCTTGTTATTATTATTTTAAGGAATGATGTGTTGTCAAAAAGAGGTTTTACGTGTCCTTACCTCATCCTAACACATTCTAATTTTGTTTTGTTTTCAATATGGTAATGGCACATATTTTAATTTAAAATAAAATAATAATTAATTAATTAAAGATCATTATAAATAGGATGTAAGAGACTTATAATGGGGAGTGTTGTGATGATGGGTACAAAAGAAACCTTAGAGAGACTAAGGAAAAATAAGTTTAGCAAATGAAAACCAACGTAAATAATTATTCTAGACGAAGAACTTTGAGGTACATCCGACTTTGCACCGTTAGGTTTCAATAATTATTCTAGGTACGAGTTCATAATTTAATATACGTTTTACCGTTAATTTGATTTATGGTCTAATACTTGGGGAGAGAAAAATATGAGAAATTTTATAGTTACAAAATAAGTTCAAGTTTCAATAAATTTGAAGATAAAATTGGTATTAATACACTCCTAACAAGGTGACGAGTCTAACTTGAGTGTTTGGGGTTGAATTAATTTGTCGAATTAAAATAAGTTATAAATTAGAAGGACTAATACTGATATTTGTCAACTAAAGTCGGTGTAAAGTTTAAATATAAAATTAATAGAATAATTTGAATATAAATTAGTACAAATAGACTTATGATAATATAACGAGTCTAACGATATATTCGGTCTAAAATAACTATCCCGGTGACAGATAAAAATAAGTTTCAGTTTTAAATTATTTAACCTTGAATACGTTTTATTAAATTGTTTAAAATATAATGTTTAAAATATTTATATACTTTTGATTTTGATTATTTGAAGAATAATTATTTATTATCGTGGTATTTTGAAAATTGGGCCGAGAAAATGAATTTGACTATTTTATACGAATTGTTTTTGGATTGAGAAAGCTATTGCAGTTGTTATTGTTATTATTTATGTGATTTGAATCGAAATCCAAGTATGATTTTTATGTTGTGATATTCATTTTGAATGATATATAGATAAAAATGGTTTTGTCCATCTAGGATTGCCCGGGGTAGGGGTAGTAGTTGTAAGACCATACCTAAGGGCGGTATGGCCAGAGTGCACGGCTGGTAGTGCTAACGTTAGGCAATGCGAGATATGAATGAGATATCTCGATTATTAATATGATTGATATTGTTGATATTGTTGATGTTATGAGAAACTACACGGGTGGCATTTGAAGATGGACACATACAAATTTTGTATTACGTTTTGAAAATGCTCGATGATTTGAAATATAATGATAAGTTTGTTTGCTTACAAATTTGGTTTGATAAAGTGTTTGCTTGAATACGAATTTGGTTTGATGAAGCGTTTGTTTGATTATGAGTTAGTTTGATAAACGTCGTTTTGATAAAACATTTATTTGGTCATGAACTGGTTTGATAAAACGTTTATTTGTTCATAAACTAGTTTGACGAAACGTTTATTCGATTTGATTCGTTTTGATAAAATGATTTGTATATATAAAATTATATAGTAATAAAGTGAAATATACAATTAAATCATTAGCGTGTTAATCAACGTGTCAATGAGTCGAATTCGTAGATCGAGATACTAAATATATTATGAATAGTAGTAGCGATAAAATAAAACTATATAGCAATAGAGTAAAGTCTATTAATTTTATCAACATGTCAATAAGTTAAGAGAACTACCTAAAATAGGTAGAACTATGTGACTTTGATTCCCGATTTAAAGAATAAAAGATTATTCGGGATACATAGGAAGCTTGATAGAATTATCAAGTTCAAGCCAAATAAATAAATAAACTTTAGGTAGTCCAAATAATTTTTTTATCTATTAGAATATAGGTTCGTCTTTCAGGTTGTTAGGCGTTCGTTATCCTATTTTCCTTTCATGCCCGATGCCATTTTATCGGAACAGTAGCATTTTTTAGCTTTTCAGGAAAAGGTGTTTGTATTTATTAAATTTTGACAAAATTACTATTCTTATTTTCACAAAACACGTTTCATTTTAAACGTTATTCCTATCATTGTCGAAAGAACAACAAGGGTTTTACTGATAGAATGGCTGAACTGCAACTGCTGATGGTCCATCACACGGACTCCCTCCAAGGATAAATTAATGCCATCGCAGCTGTCAATTCTATTGTCGCCACATCTGTTGAAGTAACTCAACACTTCTAGCAGATGACTACTGAGCTAACTAAGGCTCATAAGTCTATCATGTCTTCATCGGAGTGTACGATTGAGCAAGTTGCTAAACCTGTGCGACTACTCAGCATCAATCGTGAAGCGATTGAGACCGAACAAAAGAAGACCTCTACCATCTATACCTATTCGAAAAAAATACTTATGAGCATGTCAGACACCAAACTTAGTAGCGTCACCTTTATTACACATCTATGCTGAAAGTGCATCATCAGTCCTTTGCCAAGCTTATTGACACTGTTATCTGGCTAGGAAAGGCACTCGATTTCATACTCAGCAGCATTAGTGTTGTCCTCTAAACACACTCTAGCAAGTGCACTAGATACAAGTAATAAAATGATAAGTAGAGTATCGTCTCCACATGGATTGATGACCAAATTTTACTAGAAAAACCTTGCAGAACAGGGTGTTCGTGGTGTGTGAATTCTTTTTGTTGAGAAATATTGTGAATTGGTAACTAAGTAAATGATTCACCGTATGAAAATGAGTTTTTGATATGGATAACAGGTGGAACAGGCGAGGCCACAGTGGAACATGTTACTTTCAGTCTCTAAACATCCTATTTATTCATGAATGACTTAAAGTGAAGTCAAGGTCTCTGCTTTTTTGCTCACTTAAGTCAACTCTCGCGTGTTCTTAAGATTCTAAGATGTACTACAACCTTAAGCGTCCCTAAAGTTGGTTCTTTCTTGCATTACGATCGAAACAACATTTCTATTAAGAAAACCCTCGATACAACCCCCTAACATTCATGAGTCGGGGTTTGGACGTTTGACAAATAGTTCCGTGAAGATGAAAGCAGTTCCCTATCATTCATCTAACACTAACATACATGCATATAGCGATGGAGTGAAAAATTTATCAAACACAACATAATATATCATCATTCATTCATAAATAAGAAAATAGAAGACTTACATAACAGGACCTAACTGGTCGAACCCATTCAAAACGACTACTCACTCATGCTAAAGAGTGAACAGCCTAAGTCAAATATACAGGACTCCATGGATGGAGTCATAGTCTTCCTAGAGAGCTTCTCTCTCTAAAATTGTTCAAAAACTTCTCTATCTTCTGCTCCGAAAAAAGTATCTTTCCTTTCCCTCCACTACCTCTATATATAGGAGGAAAAGGAACAGGTACACAAAATATCTAAATAATATTACAAACAGAAAGATTGTTCAGTGGATCCGAGATTTCTAAAAGTGGTTAAAATGTTTTGACCCTTTAACACTCAAGGGTCGATTAGTCTTATCATCATGTTGTTTTCGCTGCCCATCTCTGCCCGCTCCTGCCTGCTTGTCTAGTCACTATCTGTCATCAGGTACATAACGTTTTAACCGCTGGATCAAAGGGTGCACGTCTCCTCTTGGTTGTTGCAAAACAGGCTGCATAACAGCCTTTTTGACTTAAGCTTTTCAAATCTGCATAAAACACTCATTAGTCCTTCTTTTAAGTAATCTTATGCCTAAAACACCCCTAATTTATCACAAATAGTATGTTTAATTATAGTCATTTTCATGCCTAACAAATACCCTCAAATTAAATCTTTGCTTGTCCTCAAGTAAATAGAAATAAACAACAGAACAATTGACTGGAAGAATATAGGAATGAAAAGATACGGAAGAGAGATTTGACGAATAAACAGAGAGAACATGGAAAAAGAAGGGTTATAACAGACTAACAGATGGAACAGGGAATGACACTCAGAATTATATTTTTCATGCACGCAATGTTCACAGATGTGGTCATTCCTGATTCAAAACATGTATCCCCTATTTTGAGAAATTCCTCAATGTTTTAAATTTTACCTCAAAGTTCACTTGAACGACCTGTTTCACCCAAAATGCCTCACTAAGGAAGGGATGTTTCACTCACTCTCGAATGGCCCTTTTTATCCATAAGGAAGGGAATGCAACTTCTCTCCTCAGCTCAGTAAAAATGCCCGTAGGGTGTGAATTTGCTTATTGGTCCTATTCCTATGGATCAAAAAATTTCAAACAAAGTCCAAAGGTCTTTAATGGGTTGTAATGTAAGGTTAAGGTAGATGTGTGGAAGTGAATGGCTTTTTAGGTGTACGAATTATGTCCTCATGCATATTACACAAATACCTTAGTCCTACATACCACTCTGCACAACTTGTTGAACAGATGAATTACCAAATTTCCTTCTTAACATATGCCTCAAAACAACCAATTGCACACTTTGGACACTCAATGCGATTGTGCGCCATGTAACAGGAGGAATCTTTGGTGATTTATCATATTATTTTCCTCCTGAGCATTTTCCTTTATTTAGATATTTTGTCTCAATAATTCTCAAGTTTCCTCAGCACTATCTATATCTTTGGTCAATACAGCTTGCATGAGGCAAATTCAAGGTTCTTTGGGATCAAAGTGACGGGAATATGGTTGTTAAAAGGAGAAGTTAACGAAAGAAAGGGTAAAGCTCAAATGGTTCATCCTACTATGTGAGTGCAATGCACGGGTTGTGTCTTTTTAATGGTCGAGTTGGGTGCCTAAGTGCCTTTATCATTCTATGTTTGTCCAAAATCTTTCCATTTCGATAGGGCTTACCAAAGCAAATTCTCCCTAAAGATCATATTTACTAGCCCGCTCTTCAAAGAAACAATGCATTTACATGCTACTGTAGGCTCAAGTTCTCACAATTTTTGGGGAATTTATGCATCAGGGCTAAAGGTCCTTCAAGTAATTTTTGATTTAAAACAAAAAATTTTGGAACTTCAATGCTTGGGAACAAGAATTATCACAAGGCTTTCACCACACGATTCAATCATACATGCACAATTTGTTTACTCAAGAATCACTACAGTGTCTAAACAAACAAAGAACTGCTTGTTTCCCAGAATGGAACAAACAGCATACACTAACTATTTCCTGAGGACAGACAAAAGAATTTTTAATTTTTTTCATGCCAATGGGGTAAGTTATTGTTCATACTACAATAATACTTTGTACAGTCTTTTATCATGTTATGCACACAGATATTGCAATTATCATTGTAATTTCCCCACCCCCAAATTAGAACCGAACATTGTCCCCAATTTTAACTAAAAAGCAGAGGAAAAAGAAGAAAAAATCATAACATGATATCAGAGGAGTTTAAACAAATGAAAAGAAGGTGTATAAGTGTTACCAAATGCTTGGATAGCGACAAATGGACTGTTCAGACAAGTGGGGAAAGAGAGGAATGAACCTCTCTATCCTTAGCAGGAGCAGTGCCATCCCCTTTCGAGGAGGCTGCGACATTGGTTGTTGTCTCAGGTTTTTCTCTTACCGGAATTTTTATTGAGGCACCAGAGGGACTCTCCTGCCCTTGCTCTTCTTCCACACAGATGTGCTTTAACATATCGACCTCACCTTGTAGGTGGGCATTTTTATATTCCAGCGTGTGTATCTGGTCGCGGTTGGCTTTGGTCTGCGCAAACAGAGCATTCAACTAGGAGAGAATATCTTCGTTGGATAGCTTTGAGCACTTTCGGTAGAAGCCCAGATCCCTGGCCTGTGCCACCTTCTCAGAATCTGACGACACTGATACAACAAGCTCATTTTTTCTTTTCTTGCTCTCAACCCTCTTTGCCTCAACGAAATCCGAAAGAAAAAGAAAAACAGAAAAGGAAAAGAAAAAGAGATGAACAAAAGAGGGAGAACTTTATTCCCCAGTTCTTAAAATTGGAACGTCTCAGGAAAAAAAATAATATGAATAAAAAGCTCAATCACTTCACATTTTGCTAAAGCCATTTTGAACTTTGTTTTTCTAGTGCTAGAACTCCTAGCCTTTTTGTACCTTTAAACCTTCTAACCACATTACAACCCCAATTCGAGGCTGTTTTTAATATCATCGGAGTCATATAGCATAGTAGAGGAGCTCGGATGAACGTACAAAATCAACGTAATCCTAAGCAAGAACATAAGTCGAGAGTAAACACTTTAGCCACTAAAATTGTGTGAATTAAGTGAACTACCTATGGTAAGGTGCTTACTTAGTTATCCTCTTAAGCTCGTTTAATTTAACATGTGTCCTTTTTCTTAAACATATGACCTGTGATAATTGAAATGCGACTTTTGGATATCGTGTCTCTACTTTGTAATTCCGAATGCATGTAACTATAGATGCTCGAAATTGTGTCAAGCACCTAGTAAAACCAGGAGGTTTCCTAGCTTGCTTGTGATTGCGGGTTTAGTTTTTTAGTTTACTTGGGGACAAGTAAAGTTTTAAGTGCGAGGAGGTTTGATAGGGGTAAAAAAACCCTACCTTTGGGTACGGTTTTAGGACGGTTTTTTAGCGTTATTATATGAATAAGCGAGCAATTCTCGCATTTATATGCTTTTGTGTGAGTTAGTTAGAAATTGTATATGTTCTATTTAATTTTCATTGTTTAGGCTCATTTTCTGATTATTTTAGGCAAATATGGCCAAATTAGCATGTACGTTAAATTTCCATTAGCTTTTATAGCTAATTGATCCGCCAAAAGTCGCACTGAACGGAGTGTTTACTCAAAATGAGCGATTGGCAGGTCAATTTAGCCTTGGAACTAATGTTATTTGGAGTTTACGTGCGTGTGCAGGTTAAAACAGGAACGAGTTCGAGTGAAAATTGCGTTTCGGGACATCCAGCAGTAGTGCAAGCCATTCTAGGCATTCTCGCTCATCGAAATGGCCTTTTTGGGGCCAGATCGGCGAGCTGGCACTGCCATCCAGTAGAGCAGGCCCTTAAGGGGCCAGCTCGGTGAGCTAGCCATGCTAGCTCGTGTTGAGCTGGCCTCTATAGGCCAGCTCGGCGAGCTACACTGCGGGAATCAGTCAAAAGACTGATTCCCGATCCCACGACACCACGATCTACCCCACATCTTCCCACCTGCAAAAGGATACGAATTAGGCCAGAAAGAGGGCCCGAACCGCATCTATAAATAGGATTTTTCAATTGTAAATTAGATATCTTTTATGTTTGTAATTTTCTTAGCTTCCACCTTAAGAAATCCTCTCCTCCTCCTCCATCTCCTTCAAACCTCCATTGAAGACACCTCTGAAGCTCCGTTCATCGAGGATTGCTCAAGTTCCATCCTTAAGTCCTAGGAAGACGCCTGCATTGGTAGACATGTTCCCTAAAAGGGATTTTTCTTCTCTTTTATATTCTGTCTAGCCTCTGATCCATGTTATGAATCCTAGGCTCATTGTATCTCCGTGACAATACTTTTCATCTTTAATATATATTATAGTTTTGTTTATTCAATTGTTCTATTGCTTAAATCTTTATCTTACGCTTTGTCTGATTGGTTTAACTCATTCGATAATCCCAAAATTAAGTTGGCACATATTGCGAGCTGAATCTGACCTAGTCAGTGCCTATAGGATTGACGACCCTATAAAAGATTAAGCCCAAATTGCTGAGCCTTAGAGCTAGTTTTGGCCTTACAAGGGAATCACGAACTAGGTACCTAAGGAGGATAGGTAGGGTTAATCGCCTCGGACACAAGTGACTTAGATTAGGTTTTAATTCCGTTGTCTAAATAATATATTCTCATTATTATCGTATCACCTCATGTCCCTTCAGGTAATTACATTGGTAAAAGATCACTTAGGAGTAGCATAACTTAGATAGGAGTAGGGGTAACTTAATTAGGAGTAGGTTAACTTAATCAAAACCAATTCAAACCCCCCAATAGCCTAGATAACACCTGAGACCAAGTAGTTCGATACTTGCAGGAATAAATCCTGTGGATTCGATACCTGGACTTTTTCAGATTTTATTACTTGATAACGACGGGGTACACTTATCCCTTAGTGAGCCTTACGGTGCGATTGTTGTGAGGCGTATCAAAGTCAAAGCAATGAAAACGGCAACAACAACAATGACAGAAGCACTCAATTCACTAGAGGCAGAGGAAGAGGCTGAGGACGCGGTCAAGAAAGAGGAAACTGGAGGACAAATGAAGGACGCGATAAGTCCAACATTCAATGTTACAATTGCTCTAAGTACGGTCACTACACGGTGGAATGTTGGAGTCCACCTAAGGAGGTAGAGGAGACTGCCAATATTATTCAAGATGAGGAAGTAACTAGCACAATGTTAGTTACATATGACTAGCAAAAGAAGGTTTACTAGGTAGTTTAAGACATGTCGATTTACCACTTTGTGAATCATGCCTAAAAGGTGTTGGGGTTTAGTGTCCTATAGACAATTGTTCTAGGATATGAACGAAATATAAATGAAGTGTTCTTTATGTCATTTGTTTTAATAAGATATGGTTTCATAAACTATATAAAGGCAACCTCTTTTAAAGAACTAAATAAGTCTAATAAAAGGAAATCCATAAGTTTGTTTAAAGTGATTATAAAGTGTTCATACAAGCATGAAGTGAGACAAAACTTTATAATAAACTAATAAACTTAAAACCACCCCAAGTCAAGTAATATGTTTAGGATTGACGTATCACTGTTGAGACTTGCATGTAACAATGTCTTCTGTAAAGACAGAGAGCTGATCTCACAAGCTTCAGATATACAGATAATCTGGACAGTTGCATGGATCCAATGAAAGGGAGTTCATTAGGATTGGGGACCCGACTTGAGATAACAGGATGGGTAGATTCATCCTTGTCACCTGTTCATCTCATTGGTATTAATAGGTATAAGTAATCCTAAGACTCAAAGGAATGTTAATTAGTGATTCTGGATTACGGAATGTGATGCTTTGATCCTGTTGTAACACGATCCATAACAGAGATGACTCTGGGGTGTGAACAGCAGACGTTGGGTGTCACAGGAAGTAATTGCAGGATAGTTATACATTGGATTGAGCATTTGTCACTCCCGATAAATGGGAGATACGTCCAAGGATCGCTTGTGGAAGACTTGACTCTAAATCCTTGCAAGGTGATAGCTTAAGACTTGAAATACAGATTTCACTTAACCTACCTAATTGGAGTTGACTCGGCCTGTACAAGTAAAACGAACATCTCGCTATATGTGAATTGACATTATCCATAGTCATAAGATTCAGTTCAAGGATGTAGTTGATAAAGGATCGAATTATACTGTAACTAATACGGAAAGGTCAACGATAGAATCAACCTGTCTTCTTATAGCTCTGGGGGAATGTTTCGGATTTGCTAATCAAATTTCGCGCACTCATTCCATTATGCAAAGATTAAAATATAATTTTGAGAAAATTAATTTAATAGTTGCATACGGCTAGAAGCAATAAGAACCTAATGGGTCACACATAACACTTGGAGCCCAAAAAGAGAAACACATGTTAATTAATTAATGGAAGCTCAACTGAGTCCACTAAGGCCCAGTAAATGAGGGGGGCGAATTTCATGTATGAAATTACATGAATAATTAATTTGATTCTTAAACAATTTTAATTAGATTATAATTGTGAATTAAATTAATTATAGGATAATTCAATTAGGAGGTTTATTTTGATTATATTACTTCTAATTATTATCCTACTAAATAAGTTATTATTATTTTTATATTTAGATATAATTATAGATAATAATAAGAAGAGTATTATTCCGAATAGAACTCTTATTAAGTAACCTAATTCTATCTAACTAAGGTTTAGATACAAGAGGTTATTTATGCCCCCCTACTAAGTGATTTTCGGCCAACCCTTGTGCAACCGAAGAGAGAGAATTTCGAACCCCTTAGTCGAGGACGAAATAATCCACCGCTTCCTACCGATTCAATTGATTTCATCTCTTTCTCTTTATCCTTGATCTTGTGTTGATTAATTAGAGACAATCTACTTTGGTTGTTTTATACGGTTGAGTTCTAATTTGATTTTGAATTGTGTTTCTGTTTTGTGCTCGGGAACTCGGAGTAAAAGTTGTGGGCACTACGATTGCAACGGTAGATAGAACTCCAAAAGGTATTTCCTTCTATCCCTCTTTATATGAAATAACGATTAACAGATCTTGGGTTAATGGAAATAGGTTAAAATTTTATATTTTCGCTGCCAAACGTTTGCCTATTTTCCTTCAGTGGTATTAGAGACTGCGTTAAATCCATTATTTCATATATGAAAATTTAGAAGTTTTTCAATCAGATTGAATGAATATTTATAGTTAGGTTAATTAACGAAACTGATTTTGATTAATTAATTCTAAAGATAAATAAGTTTTAATTAATTGTTAATTAAAATAGATTCTGCATATGTTCCTGATTATTTTGGTTGATAATCATTATAACAAAATCTATTAGTTTTATAGTTAGATTGATAAAAGTTAATTTTATTGATTCTAAAGATAAAACGGAAAATCTATAATAGGTTTTCTTATTTTCTGAAAATCGTTTTAAAACCGTTCTAAAACCGATATATATATATATATAATTATTTTAAAAAATAAAAAATAAATGGAGAGCAGCTCAGGTTGCGCCGCACGGCGCAACCCGGCCGCTGTCTTGCGGTTGCTGCCTCGCGGCAGCAACCGCGCAGCGGCTGGCCGCCGCTGTCGCGAGGCAGCGGCTGGCCAGGCGCAAAAGGGCTGCTGCCAAACGGCAGCAGCCGCGTCCTCGGGCCCGTCCCGAAACCCACGTATTTTAAAATCGTTTTTAAAATAGTTTAAAATATATTTATATATATATATGTTTCAGAAATTGATAGTTTTCTGTTTTGATTATCGAATGAAAAATTTATTTAAAAGTTTGTTTTACCTATTTGCAAATCAAAAGTATTAAATGGATTAAAATCAAAATAATTGGGATATGCATGAATATAGTTTTGTATAGTTGTATTAATCTAAAAGGTTAATATATAAGATACGAAACTAATAGAATTAAAATTGGATGAAAGTTAATTTGATATGTTAATGTGATTAACCTAAATATTACATAAGTATATTATGCAATCAACCAATTAAATTTATTTAATTGAGTCTATGTATGTTTGGAGTTATGGACATATTTGGACCCTCTATTTAGTCTTTTGGTATTTTTGAAATAGGGCCTGCGAGTCCTGCCTATCTACTATCTATTGTAATTTCTCCTCTTATCTAATTCCCTTCAAAATTAATTGAAGTTTTCTTTAGTAGTATAGAAATTAATATGTAATTTCAAGGCGCCATGGAGAAGACGGAGGACCTAAAGAGAAATATGTAATAGTTAGTATTTTCCTAGGTTTGGCCTTTTATTCCATCTCTGGCTCGACGGAATAATTTAGATAATATGTCCATAACACCAATGTATGTGTCTGATGTATGCTAAAGCAAATCAAGACTAAGTTAGATTATGAGACTTAAAATAAAAATCCCTCACTAATTAAAAGTTAAGTAAATAAGCAAGTTATTAAAATCGGTTGCCCCTCCCTAATATTATAATTCAGCCGACAGTACTGGGGGCCTTTGGGTTGTTGAGCAAACTCAAGCTCGGGGTCTTATGGTAACACCTGAATTATTGAAAATCGTCTTTTCATGAATATGGGGTAATACTTAAATTAGATTATGATAATTGGATGAGCAAACTCATGTTATCATAAACTAATGGGCAATATGGTTGGGATTAATATGAATAGCATATTACTTACTAATGTGGTTAGTAACCCAATAACCTAGGAATCACGTCAAAGATGTGATTGATTACATGAATCTACCTAACAAATGAGACTAGCTTGTTGAGCAAACTCAAGGTGAAATCTCAGGAGTTAGGATCCTAGCTCACTAAAGGATTTGTGAAATTCTTCGAATTAATATGGAGGGCTATCAATTTGGCAAAATAGTGGGAGCAATCTAAAATGAGCTAAAAGACCTATAATTTTAGATTGATGTATTTTAAAGCAAATGAATAACGTACGTTTACTCTTTCTCACTCTCAGCTTTAAATTAAAACACTCTTAAAATCATGACTAACACCAATCTGCAAAATATACTTACCGATAACAAGTTGAACGGTTCAAACTTCACCGACTGGTATCGCAACCTCAAAATCGTTTTGAAGTTCAATAAGAAAGGGTATGTACTTGATACACCGATACCCCCTTACCCGACGGATGGTGCTCCCTACCAAGAATTTTATGCTTACCTGAAGCATAAGGCTGATGACGATCACGCGGGAGACATCATACTGGCATCAATGACACCGAAATTGAAAAGGCAACATGAGGATATGGATGCCTATTCCATGGTCACGCACCTGAAAGAGTTGTTTGCGAATCAAACTCGGTGTGAACGCTACGAGATAACGAAACAGTTATATAGATGCAAGATGCAGGAGGGCACATCTGTAATGACACATTGTGTCAAGATGATTGGCCTTATTACCAAGTTTTCTAGTATTGGAGATGCGATGGATCATGAACTAAGTATAAACTTACTTCTTCAGTCCCTCCCCGAGAGTTATTCACAGTTCATTATGAACTACCAGGTGAATGGATTGCAAACCTCTCTTGTAGAGCTTGCAAATATGCTCGAGATAGTCGAGCCCAATATGAAAGAAAACGAGGGAATACAGGCCCTTGCTATTGAAGGATCAAAGAAGAGGAAAGGGAACTTCCCCAATCCAATCCATCCTGAGAAAGGCAAGGGGGCCATGCTCGCCGAAACTAAGGGAAAGGAAGTGAAGAAGCCCAAAGGAGAGTGCCACTTCTGTGGTGAAGACGGGCATTGGAAAAGAAACTGTTTGGTGTACCTAGCTGCCCTCAAGAAGGGAAAAGCCGGGACTTCAACATCTGGTATGTTTTATATTGAAATAAATACAATTTCACAGTTTGAATCTTGGGTATTAGATACCGGATGTGGATCTCATATTTGTATGAACATTCAGGGACTCAGACGGACTAAGGAATTGAAGAAAGGAAGCATAAACTTGCGAGTAGGAAATGGAGCAAGAGTTGCCGCCCTCGCTGTTGGAGATTATGTTTTAAGTTTGCCCTCTGGGCTTGTAATAGAATTAGGGAACTGTTTGTATGTTCCAGAAATTTCCAGAAACATTATTTCTATTAGCCGTCTTGTTGACGACGGTTTTCATATTTCAATAAAAGACAAACATTGCGAGTTTTATAGAGATGGGATTTTCTATTTTTCAGGAATATCACAAAATGGGATTTATGTGCTAGATGACAAAATTTCTTTATTCGCAATTGATACCAAAAGACATAAGCTAGATAATTCGACTTACTTGTGGCATTGTCGTTTAGGCCATATAAACAAAAGACGCATCCTTAAGCTACACCAAGATGGGCTTATAGATTCAATTGATTCGGAATCATTGGAAACATGCGAAGCATGTTTAAAAGGTAAAATGACAAAGACACCCTTTAGCAATAAAGGTGAGCGTGTATCAGACACTCTAGGATTAATACATTCAGATGTATACGGTCCTATGTCAGTCCAAGCAAGAGGAGGATTCAGATACTTCATAAGCTTCATAGACGACCATTCTAGATATGGTTATGTTTACTTGATAAAGCACAAGTCCGAAGCTTTTGAGAAATTCAAATGCTTCAAAAATGAAGTAGAAAATCAATTAGGAAAGAAAATAAAGATACTTCGATACGATCGAGGTGGCAGATATCTTTCAGATGATTTTCTGAATTATCTAACTGAATGTGGGATATGCTCACAATGGACACCTCCCTATACACCACAACGTAATGGTGTATCCGAAAGGAGGAACCGTACCTTACTAGATATGGTACGATCTATGATGAGCATACCATTACTTCCAAAGACATTCTGGGGCTATGCCTTAGAAACTGCCCTCTTCACCCTAAATCGAGTACCAACTAAATCCGCTAGTTCCACACCATATGAATTGTTCGTTGGTAGGAAACCCACATTCTCATTCATGAGAGTATGGGGTTGTTCAACATTCGTCAAACGCATAGCGTCAGACAAACTAGATTCTAAATTTGATAAGTGTTTTTTCATTGGATACCCTAAGGAAACTGTGGGATATTACTTCTATCATACAGATGATCAGAAAGTAATAGTATCCAAGCACGCAACCTTCTTAGAGAAAGAGTTTCTCGAAGAAACAGAAAAGGGAAGCATGATTGAACTTGATGAAGTTCAAGAAAAAGAAACACCGATTGAAACAACAGAGGCGGTTGAGGAACCCGAAGCAGTCCCATTAGATGAGACACAAGTGCCACCCATTCGTAGATCACAAAGAGTTCGTGAACTCCCAATTAGATATGGTTTTCTAGTGGGAGATGATGATGAGGTTCCGTGTTAGACAACGAACCCGAAAACTACGAAGAGGCTCTTACCAGTCTAGATTCTAAAGCATGGCTCGAGGCCATGGATTCTGAAATGGATTCCATATACACCAACCAAGTTTGGACTTTGGTTGATCCACCCGAAGGGATAAAACCCATTGGGTGCAGGTGGATCTTCAAAAAGAAGACTGGCATGGATGGAAAGGTTAGCACCTACAAAGCTAGGTTAGTAGCGAAAGGATATCGTCAGAAGCAAGGAATTGATTATGATGAAACTTTCTCTCCTGTGGCTATGTCCAAATCAATCAGAATAATGCTTGCTATTGCCGCTCACTACGATTACGAGATTTGGCAAATGGATGTGAAAACAGCTTTCCTAAATGGAAACCTGCTTGAGGATGTATATATGATGCAGCCTGAAGGTTTCATATCAAAGGATGCAAACAAGGTTTGCAAACTACAGAGATCCATTTATGGACTCAAGGAAGCATCTAGAAGCTGGAACAAGCGTTTTGACGAAACCATAAAACAATTTGGTTTCGAACAAAATTGCGAAGAAGCTTGCATTTACAAGAAAGCAAGTGGGAGCTCAGTTGCATTTCTAATATTATATGTGGACGATATATTATTAATGGGAAATGATATAGCTCTGCTACAGTCGGTGAAAGTATGGTTATCAGGTAACTTCTCCATGAAAGACCTTAGTGAAGCAGCTTATATACTTGGTATAAAGATCTACAGAGATAGATCAAGAAGACTGCTTGGTCTTTCACAGGTTACATACATTGAAAAGGTGCTAAAGCGGTTTAGCATGCTTGAATCGAAACGAGGTAACTTACCCATGGTACATGGAGTAAAGTTAAGCAATCATCAATGTCCTAAAACCGAAGATGATAAGAAACGCGTGGCTGTAATCCCATACGCCAGCGCAATCGATTCGATTATGTATGCTATACTATGCACTAGACCTGACGTAGCGTTCGCATTAAGTATAACGAGTCGTTATCAAGGTAATCCGGGAGACGAGCATTGGAATGCCGTCGAGAACATTCTTAAGTACTTGAGAAGGACTAAAGACATGTTCCTAGTGTACGGAGAAGGGGATCTGAAAATAGAAGGATTTTCAGACGCCAGTCATCTCACAGATGAGAACGATTTTAGATCCCAATCAGGATACCTGTTTATCTTGAATGGGGGCGTGGTCAGTTGGAAGAGTTCCAAGTAGGGAAGCGTAGCTTTCTCTACGACCGAGTCAGAGTACATCGCTGCTGCGGAAGCAGCAAAGGAAGCGGTTTGGATTAAGAAGTTCATTACTGAACATGGTATGGTGCCTGACATTGTAAATCCTACTACACTATACTGTGATAACAATGGAGCCATTGCACAAGCAAAGGAACCACGGTCTCATAATGCATCCAAGCATTACCTAAAGCGATACCACATTGTAAGAGAGATTGTGGCAAGAGGAGATGTGAGAATAGAAAGAGTACCTATTCAGGACAACATTGCAGATCCGTTGACAAAGCCCTTAGCCCAGAAAGTACATGATCGTCATCTAACTTCTACTGGGATAAGTTGTAGAAACAATTGGCTTTAGTCCAAGTGGGAGTATGTTGGGGTTTAGTGTCCTATAGACAATTGTTCTAGGATATGAACTAAATATAAATGAAGTGTTCTTTATGTCATTTGTTTTAATAAGATATGGTTTCATAAATTATATAAAGGCAACCACTTTTAAAGAACTAAAAATAAGTCTAATAAAAGGAAATCCCTAAGTTTGTTTAAAGTGATTATAAAGTGTTCATACAAGCATGAAGTGAGACAAAACTTTATAATAAACTAATAAACTTAAAACCACCCCAAGTCAAGTAATATGTTTAGGATTGACATATCATTGTTGAGACTTGCATGTAACAATGTCTTCTGTTAAGACAGAGAGCTGATCTCACAACTTCAGATATACAGATAATCTGGACAGTTGCATGGATCCAATGAAAGGGAGTTCATTAGGATTGGGGACCCGACTTGAGATAACAGGATGGGTAGATTCATCCTTGTCACCTGTTCATCTCATTGGTATTAATAGGTATAAGTAATCCTAAGACTCAAAGGAATGTTAATTAGTGATTTTGGATTACGGAATGTGATGCTTTGACCCTGTTGTAACACGATCCATAACAGAGATGACTCTGGGGTGTGAACGGTAGACGTTGGGTGTCACAGGAAGTAATTGCAGGATAGTTATACATTGGATTGAGCATTTGTCAGTCCCGATAAATGGGAGATACGTCCAAGGATCGCTTGAGTTGACTCTAAATCCTTGCAAGGTGATAGCTTAAGACTTGAAATACAGATTTCACTTAACCTATCTAATTGGAGTTGACTCGGCCTGTACAAGTAAAACGAACGTCTCGCTATATGTGACTTGACATTATCCATAGTCATAAGATTCAGTTCAAGGATGTAGTTGATAAAGGATCGAATTATACTGTAACTAATACGGAAAGGTCAATGACAGAATCAACCTGTCTTCTTATAGCTCTGGGGGAATGTTTCGGATTTGCTAATCACATTTCGCGCACTCATTCCGTTATGCAAAGATTAAAATATAATTTTGAGAAAATTAATTTAATAGTTGCATACGGCTAGAAGCAATAAGAACCTAATGGGTCACACATAAGACTTAGAGCCCAAAAGAGAAACAAATGTTAATTAATTAATGGAAGCCCAACTGAGTCCACTAAGGCCCAGTAAATGAGGGGGGCGAATTTCATGTATGAAATTACATGAATAATTAATTTGATTCTTAAACAATTTTAATTAGATTATAATTGTGAATTAAATTAATTATAGGATAATTCAATTAGGAGGTTTATTTTGATTATATTACTTCTAATTATTATCCTACTAAATAAGTTATTGTTATCTTTATATTTAGATATAATTATAGATAATAATAAGAAGAGTATTATTCCGAATATAACTCTTATTAAGTAACCTAATTCTATCTAACTAGGGTTTAGATACAAGAGGTTATTTATACCCCCCTACTAAGTGATTTTCGGCCAACCCTTGTGCAACCGAAGAGAGAGAATTTCGAACCCCTTAGTCGAGGACGAAATAATCCACCGCTTCCTACCGATTCAATTGATTTCATCTCTTTCTCTTTATCCTTGATCTTGTGTTGATTAATTAGAGACAATCTACTTTGGTTGTTTTATACGATTGAGTTCTAATTTGATTTTGAATTGTGTTTCTGTTTTGTGCTCGGGAACTCGGAGTAAGAGTTGTTGGCACTACGATTGCAACGGTAGATAAAACTCCAAAAGGTATTTCCTTCTATCCCTCTTTATATGAAATAACGATTAACGGATCTTGGGTTAATGGAAATAGGTTAAAATTTTATATTTGCGCTGCCAAACGTTTGCCTATTTTCCTTCAAAAGGGAAAATGCATAGGAAACCATTCGGGAAAGGTACTAGGGCAGAATTTCCATTACAGTTGATTCATTATGATGTATGTGGTCGAATGAATGTAAGGGCTACACATGGAGCCTATTATTTCATCACTTTCATAGATGACTATACTAGGTACGGTCACGTCTATTTGATGGCTCACAAGTCTGAGGCTATAGGTTGCGTCAGAAAGTTTATGAACCTTGTGGAAAACCAACTAGACAGAAAAATCAAAGCACTAAGAACTGACAAAGGTCGGGAATACATGTTCGAGGAATTCAATGCTTTGTGTGATGAAAAGGGAATAGAACATCAATTGTCTATCCCATACACTCCGCAACAAAATGGTGTTGCCGAGAGGAGAAATTGAACTCTTCTTGATATGGTTAGGTCTATGATGGCTGAAGCAAACTTACCCATTTCTTATTGGGGAGATGCCTTGCTAACAGCTGTTGAAACACATTTCCACACTAATTTTGATTTGACAAATCTATTTATATTAGAATTAAATCCCTAAGATAAAAATTCCAACACATTAAATTTAAGTGCTTTGATTTATTTGTTACTAATGTGTTTGTTGAGTATTGTTTGGAGTATTTAAATATACAAGTATGAAAGACATTAAGATAAAGCCCAAAGCCCAATAAGCAAGGTCAAGGCCCAAGCAAAGTCAAATAGATCAAAAGCTTGTGATTCAACTCAGCCCAACAAGTAGAATGATCCAGAAGACTGGCTAACTCCTTCACAACGAAGCCGCTGAGTTCAACAGACAACGTAGACAAAGCAAGAGTTGACTCAATAAACTTGGGGACAAAGTTAATCCAAATGAGAAAAGGTTCAGACGCAACAGAGAAGCTGTCTAGGAATCTTTGCCGAAAAAGGAGAGACAACCTGACGCTTACTGACCAAAAGAAACTGAAGCATTGATCAAGACAGAAAAGACTACATTCTTATTGGCTGCGACACTGAGCACTGAAGAACGAAAGGGATAGCAGAGCTGTTTCCCTCCAATGGTTATTTTGAAATTTGAAATGACTGATGGCTCAAGTGTCACTGTAAATAGGTCTCTCATTCGCTTCAATTGATGCAGTTCTTCAACAAGTTGAAACGCTGGCCAAATTCTTCCTTGAAGTTTTGTGCAAAAGCAAAGCAAATCAAAGCAAAGCAATCTTACACTAACTCCCATTTTTGTGTAAAAGATTAGTTTTTAGATCATTCAAAGTGTTCTTTGTTATTAGAACAAAAACCTTATCAATTCTAAAATTGTTAGGAGACTTTGAGTCGCTCGGTATTTAGCACTCAGAGGTAGATAGTGTTGAGTATAGGATATAGAGGATGGTACTCTGTATACTCGCTGACTATTATAAGGGGTTTGTGATCTACCCAAAAGAGCTCAGTAATGGATTAAAGCTCGGAAGGATTCCGGGGGACTGGATGTAGGCAGGAGTCCGAACCAGGATAAAACTACTGAGTAACTTTTTCTATCCCTCAACTCCTTTATCTGCTTGCTTTTTTATTTTGTCTAGTAAATGCTTAACTGAACGAATAATGAGTTGAGTGATTCGGTGATGAGCTCAGGCATAGACTCCTCCCTTACTCAACGTTAGAAGCAGCTTTAGTCATTGATCAATTAAAGCTGCCTCTGATCTTACCCAATATCACTGTGCTAATAATTAAAGAAAAATCTTAAGTCATAACTAAGACAAGTCAGCCCATTAAAGCAAATTTTTTAAATAGTTCCTTTAACCCCCCCCCTTCTTAGGAACTTATTCTTGTAACACAAGGGACCAACAACAGCAACATATGTCCTCAACCGATTGCCCTCCAAGACCGATACTTCCACTCCTTATTAGTTGTGGACCAGCCGCAAACCTGACTTGAGCACTATCAGGCCATGGGGTTGCACAGTTTTCGCTCACGATACTTCAAGCAAATTTGGGAAATTAGGCCCAAGAGGTAAAAAGTGTGTCTTTATAAGATAACCTGAAGTATCAAAAGGATATGTCCTAGTGGGAGAGAACAATGATGGTCGTGTAACATAAATTGAATCACGGGACGTCATATTTTTGGAGAACGAGTTTCTGAAAATTGGCGATATAGACAAGAATCACCCCTTGTTTGAAGAACTTGTTTCTAATAGACCTCTCCATTCGAGTGGGAGGAATTCTGAGGAGAAAGAACAAGGTCCTATTCTTAACTATGATCGAGAAATGGATTTTGAACCTCAGAATGTTACGAATGTGACGGATCCTATAGCAAGTGGGAGTGAATTTCTCGACTCTTATGAGAATACGGAAAACAGTCTAAGAGAAAGGATTCCAGGTTACAATGAATATATGAGACATGTTTATCAAAACCAGGAAGAAATGTGTCAAACAAAAAGACAAAGGGTCAGGCACCGTCAATTTGGAATCGAAGGCAAAGCCCTCCTTATCACCCTAGATGATGAAGCTGAGCCTAAAAATGTTCATGACGCTCTTTCTTGTCCCAATAAAGATAAATGGAAGAAAGCAATGGAAGAAGAAATGGATTCCATGAAAACCAACCAAGGTTGGGAACTGGTTGATCTGCCTAAAGGGAGAAAAACTGTTAAGGGCACATGGGTTCTTAAATTTAAGCGAAGGGCTGACAATAGTATCGAAAGGTACAAAGCTCACATGGTCGCCAAAGGCTTCACACAACAGGAAGGGATAGACTATGAGGAGACCTTCTCACCCGTTCTGAGGTTTACATCTATCAGGCTAATACTAGCAATTGTGGCAAGTTTATACCTAGAGCTACATCAAATGGATGTGAAGACTGCTTTTCTCAATGGAGAATTGCACGAAGAAATCTACATGGATCAACCTGTAGGTTTCGTTGTTCCAGGCATCGAATAAAAGGTTTGCAAGTTGATCAAATCGATATATGGCCTGAAACAGTCATCGAGACAATGGTACATTCAGTTTCATAATCAAATGATCTCGAATGACTTCAAGATACTTGAAGAAGACCATTGTGTCTACATAAAACGCTCTGGTAGAAAGTGTGTCATTCTGTCTCTATATGTAGATGACATCCTAATAGCAAGAAATGACATTGGATTTGTAAACCAAATCAACTCAAGTTTTGAGATGAAAGATATAGGCAAGGCTGCATACATTCTTGGAGTTATGATTTCGAGAAATCGTTCAAAGAAATTGTTGGCACTGTCTCAAGAGACTTACATCAACAAAGTAATTGAACGCTTTGGTATGAAAGGCTGCAAACCCATTGATAGCCCGATGACTAAGGACGTCACCCTGAGTACTGAAATGTATCCCCAAACACAAAAAGATCAGGAACGCATGAAGGCAGTTCCTTATGCAAGTGTCATTGGAAGTCTGATGTACGCAATGCTGTGTACTATGCCAGACATCTGCCACGTTGTTGGGATGGTAAGCATGTCACGTCCGGGTCTAAAAGTTTCAATTTTTATGACCCGATATTAGGTGTATTATGACTTTTGATTAATTAATTAATCAAATAGATGTTTTAAGTCCACAATTAATTTTAATTAAATATGTATATTTAGATTGAAAGTTAATAATAATAAAGAAATTGAGCAGAGGCAATCATAATTTTGTTGAAGAGAAGTTAGATCGGGGATTAGCGTCATCCAGCTGGTTTCAATTGTTTCCTTCGGCCAATGTTATTAATGAGGAAGCTTTGGCCTCTGATCATTCAGCTCTTGTACTGTGTCCGACCCCTAGTGAAGGGGTGTTTGTTCACCGGTTTCGTTTCGAAGCTACCTGGACTCAAGAGCCTGATTGTCGTGAACAGATTGTAAGCTCCTGGAATGTAAATGCCTCGGCTGACATTTTGGTTCGGCAGGAGCAGTGCGGGCAGGCGCTGTATCAGTGGGGAGCTGAGTTACGCAGTCGGTTTTCTTCCAAACTTGTGGATTGTCGAGCTAAGATTAAAAGGTTGCAGAATCGCGTCGACGGGGCTGGTCAGGCGTTACTGTTAGAAGCTCGGGAAAAGCTGGAAAATATCCTGTACCAACAGGAATTATATTGGAAGCAAAGAGCAAAAAAATTATGGCTGGCTGGCGATGATATGAACTCAAATTTTTTTCATGCAACTGCTAATAATAGAAGGAAAAAGAATATCTTTGTGAGGCTTCGTGATGTAGAAGGCGAATGGCGCAGCTGGGGTGCAGGTTTGGATTATGTTATTCTCTCTTACTTTACTCAGCTTTTTACCTCGAATGGTTGTGTTTTGGGGCCTATTGTTGAAAATGTGGTGCCGAAGTTGTCTGTGGATAATTGTGATATGCTCTGTGGTGAGTTTAATGCTGTGGAAATTAAAGAAGCCTTGTTTTCAATGCACCCTGACAAAAGCCCTAGACCTGATGGTTTTAACCCCGGTTTTTATCAGAAGTTTTGGGATGTAGTAGGAGGTCATGTTACTGAAGCTTGTTTGTTATGGTTAAATTCTGGTATGTTGCCTGATGAGATTCATGAAACTAATATTGTATTAATCCCTAAGAAATCGAAGCTTGAGATGGTTTCTGACTTGAGACCGATAGCTCTGTGTAATGTGATCTACAAAATTGTGTCTAAAGTCTTAGCTAATCGGTTAAAGAAAGTCCTTCATGTTCTTATATCTCCGTCCCAGAGTGCCTTTATCCCTAGCAGACTAATCACTGATAATGTTATGCTGACATTTGAGGTGAATCACTATCTCCATCAGAGGACTAGAAGGGTTTCAAGTGGTATAGCTGCTCTTAAGCTTGATATGTCTAAAGCATATGACAGGATGGAATGGAGATTTCTTCAGGAGATGTTAGTGAAACTTGAATTCCCATCGAGCTTTGTTAACCTATTAATGCAGTGCGTTACAAAGGTTAAATATAGGGTTGTCCATGGGAAGCATGTTATGGGCCCTATTATACCACAGAGGGGGCTCCGTCAAGGGGATCCGCTGTCACCATATCTTTTTATTATCTGTGCGGAGGGTCTTTCTCTCTACTTATCTAGGCTGGAGTCAGAGGGTCGGATCCGTGGTTGTGTTGTTGCGGACCAAGCGCCAGCAATCTCTCATCTGTTCTTCGCTGATGATAGTTACTTCTTTTTCGGAGCCAATCGATCAGAAGCTTCAGCAATTAAACAAGCTCTAAATGACTATGAGTGTGCTTCTGGACAGAAAATAAATTTATCAAAATCCTCTATATCTTTCAGTCGAAACTGCCCAGATGGTGGGTGTGCTGAAATTAGTAATATCTTGGGAGTGTCCACTGTAGCCCTCCCGGATAAGTATCTGGGTGTACCTTCGATGGTGGGAAGGAATAGGTCATATGTGTTTGGCTTTGCTGAGGACATGGTGCGGGCTAGATTGAAGAGTTGGAAAGCCAGATTTCTATCAAGAGCAGGAAAGGAGGTTATGATCAAATCAGTAGTGCAGGCGCTTCCTACTTATGCTATGAGTCTCTTCCTTTTTCCTATGAATATTTGTGATGACCTTGAGAAGTTGATGAATTCTTTTTGGTGGGGATCAGATGGTTCGGGTAAAGGTAGTTTACATTGCAAATCGTGGGATAAGCTGTGTTGCCCGAAAAAAGCTGGTGGAATGGGGTTCGGAAAATTGCATAATTTCAACTTAGCTTTATTGGCTAAACAAGGTTGGCGTCTCAGCTCAAAACCTGAGTCTCTTGTGGCTCGTATTTTTAAGGCTCTTTATTATCCGAATTGCTCTTTTCTTGATGCATCATTATCTGTTGGGCCTAGCTTCATCTGGCGTAGTATTATGGGTGCTCAAGAATTGTTAAAGTCAGGTATGCGTAGATTTGTAGGGGCGGGTGGTGAGGTCAGAATTTGGGATGACCCGTGGCTCCCTGACGATCATTTTCCATATATTGAGAGTGAAAAATTGGATGGTTTAGGGGTGGAAGTGGCGGCTGATCTTATGGAGGAGGGTCGGCGGTCTTGGGATGTTGGGTTAGTTTTGGGTATTTTTGCTCCTCGGGATGCAGATCTTATTCTCCGTATCCCCTTATCTAATCGGGTTGATCATGATGTGTGGTATTGGAAGGATGACCGTCGGGGCATCTATACAGTTAAAAGTGGGTACCGAAAGCTTATGTCTGGATTTGGAACAAATTGGTTCATTGATTCCCCACTATGGAATAAAGTTTGGAATCTTAAAGTGCCCCCTAAAGTTAAGTATCTTCTTTGGCGGGTTCTTGCTAACTGTTTTCCTTCTAAAGTCGCGCTGAAAGCCCGAAGGGTTCCTATCTCAGATCTATGCGAGCTCTGTCATAAGGCGGTGGAAGATTCGTATCATATTTTTCTCAAATGTACTATGGCTCGAGCTATTTGGACTATTTCGCCTATTGGGGATGTGGGAACCCAATTTCATAACATTTTTTTATTATTGGGGTTGGATCTTCTCTAAACCGGTGGAGCTTGTTGAGCTTGTAGCGATTTTATGGTGGATTATTTGGTGCTATAGAAATGACATTGTGTGGAATCGGAAGGATTCACAAGCCTCGATCCTGTACCATTCGGCCGGCTCCTTTTTACAGGCCTGGAAGAAAGCGCAGGCGTCTGTTTCTCCTTCAGGCAGTTCGGCTGTGCCAAGCTTGACGGTGTGGCAGCGTCCTCTAACAGGCTTCCTAAAATTGAATGTGGATGGTGCGTCATTCGCGGACAAGAATGTGGCTGGGTTTGGATGTATTGCTCGGGATGAGTCGGGCCATTTTGTTGCGGCTAAAAATGGAACCTTGCAGAATTATCAAGATGCATCGTTCAATGAAGCGCTATCGGTCCGTAAAGCTCTTAGTTGGATCAAAGACCGCGGATGGAAGGATGTAATCATTGAATCAGATTCTTTGATCATGGTACAGTCTATGGCCCGCCCGTTAGAGGTTTCATCTCCTTTTAACGTCTTAGCCAATGATTGTCATTTTTCATTGAACGAGTCTTTTAATTGCTCTATTTTCGTTTTGTCTGTCGTTCTGCAAACTCTGTTGCTCATTTGTTAGCTAGAAGTAGTATTTTATCTTTACGTCGGGGTGAGTGGTTTTCTGTACCCCTGATTTTATTTGTAATAGGCTTCTTCTTGATTTTTAATATATACTTCTTTGGTTGTAAAAAAAGAAAAAAAGAAATTGCCTAATAGGAACTTGAAAAGAATTAAAACTATTAGATGACATTTTATGGCTTAAGATATAATTAAAATATTATTTTGTAAAGTAGGATGTGGCAATTAAATTTCAATGTGTCACAACCATGTTTATTATTTTGGTAAAAACAAAAATATTCTCTTCAAAAAAAATATTTAATTATAAATATATATATATATATATATATATTTTTGAAGTACATCATGTTACAAATTGATTGTAATTTACCACTTGTATATGGCTTCCTTAAGAAATGACATGTGTTATAGTGCATGTATTTCTTTTATATATTAATATAGCAAAATCTATTATCTTGAAAAATCTAATTTTGAGTAGTGGTGAAGGGAGGATTTTTCAAATATTTTCCAGAATCCAACTTTTCCTTATTTTCATTGCATCAACTAGTTTCTAATCAATTTTTCTTCACTTTTGGTTTTTCACAAAATGGGTACAAGAATGAAGCTTTTGATCTCTTGAATTTATGCATACCAAATTTCATAAAGTATCTTCTAAATTTCGAAGAAATGGAAAATATGCAAAATTGGGTCTCTTCCAAATCTCCAACTTTCGGTCGACTTCCCATCAAAATTGATCATTACCGGAGTTTACTGATCATCGCCGGAGTTTTATAAACCACCTTAGATTTCGGCAATAAAAGTTATATTATTATATTACTCACACTATTTCTATGCTTGTGGTGATTTCTTTTATAAATTTAAATCAAGTTTGCAACTATTCTAGTAGCATTTTCTGGTGTTATTTTATAAAATATTCTAGCTAAATTCTGGTTAAATTTTAGTTCTTGGAGTATTGGTTATATTTCAAATAGATTAATTTCTGGAATATTAGGAATTATACAAATATTTTGAAGGTTAAAATTGAGTTAGAATTTATATTTAAAAGCCTTATTAGTAAATTCTAGAATACTTAAGTTAGATTTAGATGAGTCTGAAAAATGTTTAGATTTGTTTTTCTAATATAGGTTAAATCACTTAATAAACTCAAGCTACAATAGTTTTAATATTTCATATCAGTGTACAAGTTTATATTAGAGTAAAGTAAGAATTTTTCTAGAAAGAGTGGAAGTGTAACATTTGACCGTTAGTATAAGCGGTAATATTAAGACGGTCAATTAGAGATTTCAGACACGAAACGAATTAACGCTAGTCAATTATTAAATTGTCGGTCTGAATTTTTATATATTGAAAAATAATAATAATATAAAGAAATTGAAAAGAAAAATTTATACGGATAGACTCGTAGCGGTGTCAAGAGTCTAACAGCCTGCGGTCGGAACTACCGATATCAATTTAGTTTACACATTACAATTTCGGTGATAAATGAGAATAATCCGATAAAAGTGTTGGGTTTAAAATTTAGTTTTAAGTTATTTGTATAATATTTAAGTGACTTTAATTTATCAAATTAAAATAAATTATCAAATTAGAAGGATTAATACTGATATTTGTCAAATTAGAAGGACTAATATCGATATTTGCCTATTAAAGTCGGTATAAAGTTGAATATAAAATTAGTACAAGAATTTGAATGTAAAATTAGTACAAATAGACTTATGATAATATAACGAGTCTAACGGTATATTCGGTCTAAAATAGCTATTCCCGTGACGGATAAAAATAAGTTTCAGTTTTAAATGATTTAAGTGGTTTTGAATACTTTTTTATTAAATTGTTTAAAATATATTGTTTAAAATATTTATATACTTATGATTTTGATTATTTAAATAATAATTATTTATTATCGTGGTATTTTGGAAATTTGGTCGAGAAAATGAATTTGACAATCTTATACGAATTGTTTTTGGATTGAGAAAGCTTATTCGGTTGTTTTTAATATTTTGTGATTTGGATTGAAGTCCAAATGTGATTTTTGTGTTGCGATATTTTGAAAGATAGAAAAATGGTTTTGTTCATCTAGGATTGCCCGGGGTAGGGTTGTAATTGTAAGACCATAGGCGGTATGGCCAGAGTGCACGACTGGTAGTCCTAACGTTAGACAAGGAATGAGATATGAATGAGATATCTCGATTATTAATATTGTTGATGTTATGAGAAACTACACGGGTGGAATTCGAGGATGGACACACATAAATTTGGTATTACGTTTTTGGCAATATGTGAGAATTTCAAAAATATATTTAATAACAAGCTTATTTTGTTACAGATTTTGATGAAACGTTTATTTGATTACGAGCTGGTTTGTTAAAGCGATTTATTTGATTACGAGTTGGTTTGATAAAACGGTTATTTGTTCATGAACTAGTTTTGATAAAACGTTATTTAATTTGATTCGTTTTAATAAAATGATATATATATATATATATAGTAAAGTGAAATATACAGTTAAATGATTAGCTGTTGATCAACGAATCAATTAATTAAGCGAACTACCTAAAATAGGTAGAACTACGTGGCTTTGATTCCCGGTTTAAATATTAAAAGACGTTCGGGATACGTAGGAAGCTTGATAGAATTATCAAGTCCAAGCCAAATAATAAAGAAAACTTTAGGTAGTCCAAATTAATTTTTATCTACTAGAAAATCGGTTCGCCTATTTGACTTACGAACGCCCGTTATCTTGTTTTCCCTTCATACTCGATGCCGTTTAGGGTCGGGTGTGACAAAGCAGATACCAGTCCAATCCTGGACAAGCACATTGGACCGTAGTAAAAAGGATATTAAGATATCTTAAAGGTACTGCAGATTATTCTCTATGTTATCAAGGCAAAGACCTCAATCTTATAGGATATACAGATGCCGATTGGGCAGGCGACTTGGATGAAAGGAAGTCCATGTCTGGCTACGTCTTCTTGCTTGGCAATAGAGCCATCTTTTGGAGCAGTAAGAAACAAACTTGCGTAGCATTATCCACCATGGAGGCTGAATACATTTCTTACTCATCAGCAGTTCAAGAAGCGGTGTGGTTGAATAGGTTCTTAAACCATCTTGGCATTACCACCTCCACCGCTCCAGTCATAGTCAACAATGATAGTCAATCTGCTATTGCTTTCACTAAAGATCAAAGGTTCCACAGTAAGGCTAAGCATATAGAAATTAGATATCACTTTGTTAGGGACCTCATTGCACGCAAAGAAGTTAGTGTGAAGTACATTTCCACCCATGACATAGTTACTGATCCCCTTACCAAACATGTCAAAAAAGATGTTTATGTTAAACATATTGGATCCCAGGGATTACGTAGGATCTAAATGTACTTCTATATCTTTTCAATGTTTAGTGAACTTGAATTATCAATAAAGGTTTTCAGAATTATTTCCAATACACGAGTGCGGATATTTATATGTTCATATTTGCTGTTATATTTTTTCAAATGAATGTCAGACAGAGAAGTAGCTCACTCACACGAGTATTTACCTTTATTTTTGTCATATGTGACAAATAGAAGGATCAGGCTGCTTTTGAACATACGAGAGCACGTTCAATAGCAGACCCCGTCTTGTAAAAAGGATGAAAGTAATTTTATCATGGTACAAGATAACAACATACACCTCAGGTATATGTGACAGATTTTATGAAATCTGATAGGCAAGTTTGTGACAACTTAAAGCCTTCTGTCTTTATAGCCAAGAGTGTTCGCTGCAGATAGTGGACTAAAGTTAGATGTTTTGGCACGTCTAAACCTATGCTCCTGCATGGTGTTATAATTTAGGTACATGCTCTCTTATAAGTAAGATTGAACACCATGGCATGTGTATGTGACGATATGTGCTCTAGCGACCATAAGATGGAAAAGAGTCGATCTCTTCTTTTCCTAGTGTGAGACTTACATCTCGAAATTATGGTTTCTAAAGATATATTATCCTTGTCACTTCTAGTTTATTCCAAAAGTATAGTTTGATGTAGCTACCTTGGAAAGGGTTACCCTCAGGTTGATGTGCTAATTCCAACCAAAAGGAGCCTAACTGGATAAGCGAGTCAGACTATGATGGATGGAATACAACGAGAAGGAAAGATATCCATTGAGTTCTGATGAGTGTCGAATTCACCAAAAATAAAATACCTACTCTTGGAATCCAAAAACTGTAGTAAATATGGAGTAGGGTCATATCCACAGAGACTGGTAGAATTATAACTTTTCAAAATTAACAATTAAAAGTAAAATGGGGGGGGGGGTTGGTTTGTAGAATGAAATAAATAGAAAATAATAAATAATAATGAAAGAGGTGAACAAATTAAATAGCTGAGAAAATATATATGAGAAAGATTCCAGCTAGAGGTTAGGTTTGAGTCTTGAAATGAACAATTGATCATTGATCATAGAAAATATAAATTTCAACCCTTCAAATAAATTAGCTATGGTTATTAAAAAGCATTAACAACCTATCTCTTCTTACCGATTGGACAATTAATAAAAGTTCATTAATTATCCCTAATCAATTAAACAATTCCAAACAAGCTTCGGAATTTAATTTGATTGAAAGAATTAAAGTATGAAAGAGATACCAATTCTACTCAACAATCAATAAAGCATGATTATTTAAAGCATATCAATTACATTCACAACATAGGTTAAAAGCTTGTCCACAATTAACTATGTTATTTGCTACTTGCATTGGATGAATTAAAGGATTACGTATTTAAACATCTAATTAGCGAAATGATTACAAGTAAATAATCAAATCAATAATTCAATTAAATCATGCAATACGAATAAGAACATAATAGAAATTGATTACTTAAATAGATGAAAAAAATTAAGTACAGAATGATCTCCCAATTGATTGTTCAAGACCTAAAAACCTCTAGCTAGAAATTGGAAATTAGTTCATCTTGGAGGAAGAAGAAGCCATGGAAGAATGCTGATGCATGAATAGTCTTTGATATTTTTTCTTATTCTCGTGTCTCTCTCCAAATGTGGTTCTGATTGTCTCTTCTTATAGCTTTCACAATTGTGCCCTCTTGGCTTTCAGGAGAGAGAAAAACTGACTTTTGTTAATTCCTCATAAAAAATACTAAGAGAAACTCCTCTTTAGAATTACACTCTAAAAGAAACTCCCTTTTAGAATTAAACTCGAAAAGAAACTCATCTTTAGGATTAAACTCTAATTAGGACTATTTAAGAAAATCCTAATAGAGTTAAAATCTCATAAATATTATATATGTTAAGAATCTCATAACATAAGTCATCAATTCCCCATTAAATGCTTATTGATCCACATGCATAGATTAGGACAGATCATCATTTGAAACTCCTTTTCAGCACAAGACTTGACAAATTTCTTCAAATTCTCTTTAAGCTCCATAGAATCACAATTTTAACCATCAATTTGAAATTGAGTCTCAAAAACACCTATAAAACAGAAAACAAGGTAAACTTGCATCTAAACAACAAAACTAAACACTAAACACTAAGGAATTAAGATATAAAAATATGTATAAATATGGACCTATCAAGTTCACATCTTGAGACATTCTGTTTTTCACCGTCCGGACATTTATGCTTTTGAGCGTACTTGTGAAATCAGATGAACTCTAGAGATCTAGATTATTATATTGGGTGTGATAGGGAATCTAGGATAATGCATACACCAAAGACGATCCATGTTCAAGTCTAAAGGCTACATATCTCCAATGAGTATATAGTCCCAAGCTTGAAACATGCACATTGAGCAGCTGTATATCTCCAACGAGTATATAGCAATTGAGCTCTCGATAGTATGCCGATTGCACATGCTATTAGCAAAAAGGTAAGATTTGATTCTTGGAGACGAGTTCTTATTGGAATTGGTTCCATTGCGTACGAGTGGGAGATGTTAGGATTAATTTGGTATATGGATCAAATTAATCCGACCTGCCCAAAATGGAACGGGCCAGGCCCATCTTATGAGATGGAAGAGAATTAGGGTTTGGCTCACTATGAATAGGAGCATCGCTAAACCTAATATCTAACCTAATCAACACAACCCTAGACAATCACAAGCAGATTGTGTGCCACCTCCTCCATTCTCTGCGCCACCCCTCTCTCTCCATCAATCAATCACCCTTGCTTCTAGTCTGTGGATCATACTCTCTTCCTCGGTTAATCACCGTGTGGTTGATAGTTACCGGTGATACAAGATCGTGGTGATAGTTCCGCTTCCGCTTCCACTGCTCAGAAATTATTTGGTTCTACATTAAGGTGTGTCCGGACCCAAATCTCTATTGGATTAGTTGCCGCTAATCCCTTCAGAATATTTATATGCCCACAAATAAAAATCCTTTCAAAAATCAAATATTACAACTACTATATTTATTTTTTTATTATTTGATTTGTTTAAATATTTATTATTAAATGACATATATATTAAGAATGTAAATGAATTTAAGTAAATTGTCAAAATAAAATTAATATAAAGAAATAAAACTAACAATTATATATTATTAGCAATAAAAGTTTAAAATTATATTAGCAATAAAAATTGAATACAATTTTACAAAATGGACAAAAAAAAAATACTGTACAATTCTACTAAAGTAATAACATTTGAACAATTGCAAAATACCATCTCTAAACAAGTCAATTGCAATTCTTTTTATATCCCAGCCAAAATTGATAAAGAATAACATTTTGATTAGTATTACATTCAAACTTATAATTTAAACATCACGATCTTGTCAATGAAGTAAAATATAGAAAATAGTAAATTATTAAAATAAAGTTAATATGAAAAGAACTAGAGTGAGCAAAGATTGGTCCTCAAATTGTGAAAGGAATGACTTAAACTCCAACATAGATGACAATGACTGTGAATTCAGAAATGCAATTCAGAATGTATAGAGTTGCACTTTAAAATGCAACCTAGTTGTTTGAAATTAGGTTTAAAGCACTATTTGACATTTCGCCTATTTAAAATTTTATCATTTCATTTCTAACCTATTATTTGGTGACATTTGGTCTTTGATCTATCTCAATTGGTGAAATTTCACCGGATTTAGACGAAGACTTGATATAATCATTATTCTCTTGACACGTGGTCAGGATCTAATGTCAAAATTTTGCAAAAGCAAAACAAAGAGTGGAGAAAATACAAAACACTTTCAAACTAGAAATATGATGCGAGTCTTCGAACACCAAAGTTCCGTTTCTGTCCTGATCAGCCATGGATTGTTAATATTTACAATGTTTTAATAATCATAAATGCAACAGCTAAAAAAAATTGAAGCATGTCCTTTTTCATGTTTTATATTTAGGACAATGGATCATAATGATAGACAGCAAGGTCATCTTGGTATAGAACTTCTAAGAGAAATCTTCTGCAAATGAAGTATAAATTAAATAGTTAAAATTTCACCCATTTGACAACTATATTTCTTATTTACTCATTCTAGAATTCAATTGAACAATTAAAATACAAGTTCATAAGCATAAAGAGCATAGTTGCATTACATATGCTTGCACAATAGATACCAAGAATGCATGAAGAATCAACTACCACAATAGTGAAATTGATATCTTAATGAAACCGGATAACAACCCCCAATAGATATCTTAATATGAAATGGATAACTACCACATTTAAAATACTAAACACTATTCATCATTGTTATAGAATAAGTCAATGTAATAAATGTAAGCATGCCTAAGTCAACTAAAGCATGCTTAGGTTGTTATAGGACTGGTGCAGGCTGTTGGGCCTACATCGTCTCCTTAATTAAAGGAGAACCTTGTATATATATATATATATATATATATATATATGTATGTATTGCTCTTAAGTAAAACATATCAATGTAGTCTCGATTGAGATTCCAGAATTTGTTTTTGGCTTTATGAGAAGAATTTATGTGTTTACATTTCTGCTATGATGCACGGAAACGGAAATGGAATCGGAAACGAGAAACGAGAAGCGCGATTTCTAAAAAATATAGGAAACGGAAACGTGGGGGAAACGCGTAAATATTAAAAATATAGGGGCATATTTATAAATATTAAAAATATAGGAGCATATTTATAAATATTAAAAAGTATAATAAAAACATAAAAATAATCATAAATTATAAATACATAAACTAATTATTGATAAAATATAAAAATGTGTAGAATCCATAATTTCAAAATTGTAATTAAAATAGTCTAAAACAATGATAATTAAAATAGTTACTTCACATTAGTCTAAAACAAAAACAAATCTATATATAAGCAAATTAAAGAGGTCTAAAACAAATCAATTAATAAATAAATAAAAACATAGCACTACACACTCTTTTATATATATATTTGATTTGATAAACAATGTAAAAGAGGTCTCCACCAATCCAAATCAAACATTCTAGAAGAGAAAGAATCCAAATAAAAAAGAGGAACAAATACCAAATAAACAAAACTCAGAAGAGAAAGAACCCACTTCCCATACCAGATTATTGCAAAACTCAGAAGAAGAGAAAGAACCCACCCAGACCATGAAGAAGACGAAGAAGAAAAGAAGAAGAAGAAGATACCTCTGCGTTATATCTCAACTCTGGAGATCGATTTCAGTCTCTCAACATTCCGATTGACGAAATTAAGTGGTAAGGTAGTGAATCAATTTCAGTTCATGAATCTGGAATCCCAATGCGTATCTATTTTTGGTTATTTACAGAAACATGCCCGGAAACGGTTCATTTCCGTTTTTGGGCGTTTTCGTTTCCCACATCTTGTGGAAACGTAGAAACGTTCATTGATCAACGTTTCCGTGCTTCATAGCATTTCTGGGCGATTCTTTCAGCATTGTGTCTGCTTTGTGAGGAGACTATTTCGACCTAGGGCTCCAAGTTTCAGTTCTTCCACCGGCGTCGCCACTCTATTTCCAATGTGTCTCTTCAGTCAGTTTTCCAGTGAATCTCGTTTCTAATGACATTGTTGGGCAGCCTCTTGTGTGATGTTTATACTGTCATATGCTTCTCAGTCTCCGACGAGGATAGTTGTTCTGCTGTCGTGTTTTCACTACCTTCTGCCTATCCAACTTGATCTTTTGGGTTGCGTGTCTCTCGGATTATGTTTTATATCTTGACTTTCTTATGTTTTATTTTGTTTTGAGTGGTATTGTCTTAAGACTATTATCTTGTAGTAAGCTGAGCATGATTAAAATCCATACTTCAATTTGAAGGGGAGTGTTATAGAATAAGTCAATGTAATAAATGTAAGCATGCCTAAGCCAACTAAAGCATGCTTAATTTGCTACAGGACTAGTGTAGGCTAGTGTAGGCCTACTGTTGAGCGATTTCCGCAAGTGCACGGTATACGCTTGTAGTAATAAAAGATATCGAACCCACAGGGAACGCTTTTTAACGAAAACTTATTTTAAATCGGTTTCATTTACTTTTAGGGTTTATAATATGTAAAATCGTTTAATTGGATTTGGATTTGAAATTGATAGAATAAGAATTAGATTAGAGTGTGAAGAATGTTAGAAATCACTTCTGACTTAAAGATGAATTTACAAGACAGAAACGTTTAGTGCTTAGAAAAATTAAATCAATGTATTCGTTTGCATTAAGAAAAGAAAACAACTTTAAACTTTGTATAAATTATAAAAATGTAATAACATAAATTCCTTCAATTAAAAGGTTTTGAACCACAGACATTCCTCCTACGGTCGGGTTAGATTGCTACCTTAACCAAATTAATACTTTTTCAAGATATCAATTTGTCTAAGTGTTCAACAAAGTTTCCTTGTAATGATTTTGAATTCAACTACGTTTTAATGAAAACACCAGAACTCACTTCGGATCATTTACCATAAGTGCTACATAAAAATCTATCGAATAGAATAAACTTTATTAGATGAAGTATGAATTTGATACAAGTTTACAGAGAACAAGAAGCATGGAAGCTTTCGACGACTTTCAAGTGAACAGGTTGTCAATCCTTGCCTTGAACCTCGTTAGAGTTTGTCAGGCTCCAGGGCGAATCCTCTACTAAATCTTCTCGCTGAATCTTCAGAATAGAGACTGGTCTATCTACTACCAAAATGTAAACTAATATGAACAAATCTAAATGCTACTGTGTTTGTAATAAACAACTTGTGTACGACAAGATGCCTTTTACAAAAATGAAATCTAATCTCGGATTCATTTCTGAGTCAAAGTTTCTGCATAAACTCTGCACTAATCTTCTCTTCCATATTGTTTTCAACTCTGAATCAACTCTTTATTTATAGATGTTGAAGAGTCGTGATTCAAGTGTCGTGTCCGTTGTGAAGGGTCGTATCCTCTGCGAAGAGACGTTTCTATCCACCCGAACGAACGCGTTTCTTGGAATTTAAACATGTGTATGTTGTGCTACAAAGGTTGCTGATCTTACCGAGAATAATTAATTCTCGGCCGAGAATGGGGAAGTGAGATTTCAGCCTTCGGACGAAAGGGAGGAGGTGACTGGCGACGCGTGTCGCGAACGAGAATTTGGGATTCTCGGTCGCGGCCCATAATTCTGTATTGAGAATTTTGGATTCTCTACCGAGAATTTGGAATATTCTCCCATTTCTGACTTCATTCTTGTCTTCCTTGTATCGGTGTGCTGATTTCTTCGTCTTTTGGCTTCTAACTTAGGGTTTTTCCTTCGTTTTTGACCTCTTTTCGTTCCTATTTGGATTTTACCAAATAATTAGGTACCTTGCATGAAAGAAACATATTCGGACGTAAAAGTACTCTAAATAGATATAAACAACACGAATTCATGGCAAAACTGATGTAAATATTAATGATATTTTAGGTATATTTTGGGCTTAACAAATCTCCACACTTAATCTTTTGCTAGTCCCGAGAAAAATTTCACTGAATTTATTCTTTAACTAACCTCTTTATGAAAATAAAACATATATCTTTGTATTCCTTTTTGAATTAGTTAAGCCGAAAAGATTAACTTCGCATGGCAAATTTATACGTAAAATATCAAACTAACTAGTATAAAGGCGATATATCATTCGTCTTGTTTCTTTCAATTTTTAATTGAAGTATTCGGGACGATATAAGCACATATGTTATTGAGTCTTTCGTCTCAAGGCATTTCAAAGTACAAAATTTTCTTTCCCAAAACTAAACTATTATATGAATTAAATACTTAGGTTAATTTATTTGCTTAGTTACGCCCGAGATAAAGGTGTTCTCAATCGTAACTTTATATGCATTTATTTGTGTTCGCTTAAGAGGTACCGACCATGCCATGGGTGGACGCAATCGTTACGTTAAACTTAAACGCGCTTATTTTTGCTTATAACTTTAACGTTCCTTTTATACCTCGATTGTGATAAGGGTGGTCGCAATCGTGGCCAAAAGTAAACGATACTTAATTTTCTTCCCTTTCATACCTCGATTGTGATAAGGTTGGTCTCAATGGTGGGCAAAAGTTAAGAATTCAACTAATTGAGTAATTAATATGAGATATAAAATTAAAATTGTAAATTGGGAAAAAGAAAGATAGCACATGCATCCTATATTGACTTAAAATTCAACATGTATTATGGCTAAAGTTTCCTTAAAAACTTCAATTGGTGTTAATGTAAGACGAAAATCAAACCGAGCTAAAATTTGTTAGTTCAATTTAATGCCTATAAACCTAATTAAAAATTTAAAATAATATTTATTGTATCATGGATTGCATGATATAAAATAGAGATTGAAATAAAGAATTTATTTACTTAAATACATTCACTCGAGACGTTTTTGATAAAATCGTATCGGAGATTTATGAATAATTTGAAAAATATTACCCGTATAGAAATATTTAAACATATGAAAATATATGGTTTATAAAAAATAATGTTAAATAAATTGTGTTGCAATATATGTTGCATTTGCATAACACAAGTGTTGCATTTATAAATGTTGCTTAAAAATTATTCGTTGCATTTTTCGTACTAAAAATAAAATGATATATGCAATATCTCCTCCCACACTTAAGATGGACCATGTCCTCATTGGTGCAAAAATTGATAAAACACGAAAAATTGTACGAATTAAAGCATACGAAAAGAAAATATATAAATATGAAAAGGATTTTATCCAACAGAAATAGAAATTGAAATTGTACCAAACTTAATATAAAATAACATAAGAGATAAATGAGTTGAGAAAAGATAAGATAAAACCTATTCTTATGAAAGTGAACCCGGTGGAGATGGTGTGGTCATAACGTTATGACGACGGAAAAAATGATAATAACCGGCGTCATGTTGACATGTGCTCCCTCCTTAAAGTATGGATATTGGCATCCACCGCGTAAATTCTTGAACTCATCTCTTGGTTGCTTTCAACAATACCATCTAACCGCAAATGCATTGGACGGCTGTGGGTATTCAGTTGGGTCAAAATTTGTTGCAAATTAACGTGATCATGAACATTGTGCTCATCACCAACATGCTCTTGTGCTTGCGTTTAGGCATCAATATGCTCCTTCTCCGCACCTTCATCATCCTCTGCATCTTTATGCATATCGTCAACCCCATCAAAATTTGCCTTTTAACATGCCCAAAAAGAAAATAGGATAAAAATTGAAATAGAAATTACTATTATCCTTAGGGAGCTTGCTAGAAGTGGGTGTGGAATTAAATTTATCTAATCGAGGCAAAATATGTCCAAACCGGATTGGTTTGAAAATTGATGACTTAACAATAAGTTATGTTGTATGATATCCAAAACAAATACTCATCTCGTCATCCCCATCTTCATAATATTAACCTAAATCCCTAAATGTAATCCTCTCATTCCTTTTTAGCATAGAAAAGAGTAACCTTCATATGTTTAGGCATGGTGTATAAAATTTTGAAATTTAAGAGAGAAATAAAATAGAAAATCGGTGTAAAAGATAGAGAAAATAAAGGGTTAGGTTATGGAGTTTTGTGTAAGGGACTGAAGTATGCGTGATAGGTAAAAAAAATGTGGTAAAAAGTAAAAAGAAAAGGTGATATATGGTGGAATTGATTGTGGAAGAAAAAAAATGTGTTTTAAATAGAGTTTGTGGGAGTAGTGTAGGAATAGGAATAGCTGAAATTTTGTCAAAAATCGGACTCAAACCCCCCTACAGGTCGCATGTCGCGAATAAAAACTCCGTTTGTGCAATTTTCCTGAGTAAATATGTCTAATAATTAAGTAAATGTATACCTGAAACTTAAAAACACAAATTAAAACATTAAATACAAGTAAAACCAAAGGTTTATTGATAGGGGTATTTTACCCCTATCTTTTAGCGTGATTTACGGGTTGATTTTGGATAAAATAAATAAGTTTAATTACAAAAATAAAGTGTTTTGATAAAATAAAGAAATAAAAATAAATCTCGTACTTTCAGTTAATTTTCCGTGCTTTTGATCAGTTTAGGAAATAAAAACGTCAAGCTAACTCGGCTCGCAAGATTTGTATTTCAGGTACGAGCTAGGAGTAAAAATCTATTCAAATACGCGGGGCGTATCATCCTTTACGCGGGGCGTGAAACATGTTGTCAGCAATAATTGCCTTATCCGCAGGCGCCATGTGGAATTGACTCAGCATACGCGGGGCGTATGACACATGTCGGAAATGATTGGCCTAATCCTGAAAGTCAGACTGCATTGTCTCCCTGAGTCAACTCTTAGTACGCGGGGCGTATAACCATACACGCGAGGCGTACCAGGCAATTCCTCAATGATAATAACTCAGAGACTCTTTTACGCGGGGCGTACTTCAGCTACGCACGGCGTAAAAGCTCCAATTCAAGCAATAAAACTCCAGAGACTCAAACACGCGGGGCGTACCTTAGCTACGCAGGGCGTGCTTGAGACAACAAGACACGGAATTGGTCCACATGCAGGAGATTTCTGACGGAATGGGCATTTACGCGGGGCGTAGACCACCTTACGCGGGGCGTATCATGGGATTTCTGCACCAAATAATGTTGCTCCATACTTGTACTTGGTGAAATTACAACATTGCCCTTGCTTGATGTCTATAAATAGGAAGCTCTTGAACTTCATTGATACCAACCAAGAAATAATTACACACTAGAGAGCAAACTATACTTGTTTTGATTATTGTTGTAGTATAGATTCAGTTTTTGTAGCTAAACTCTCCACCTCGAGAGCTTGTTCGGTTGTTTCGGCATTCCATTGAAGTTCCGCTCCACCATTCGTCACCAAGCTTGAGAGTTCCACCTCCATAACCTAGGAGACGGCTTTGAGTCCGGTTAGCTAGTTTCAAGGGCGGATTCTCCCCTTTTACGTGCTAATTAGCTTTTACTCTTCCTATGTACTAGGCTTGGTTGTATTCCATTTATATACATTTCATATTTATAATTTCATGATTTATAATCTCTATTTCTCTTTACGAGTTAGTATTTGCTACTTGTTTTGATATTGATAATTGATTATTGTGTAGGAGAACGCGATTTTCGACGCCATTCGGGCTATCCTTAGGGAGTTATATAGGTGTTGCCCTACCGGAAGTGATAAACCGGAAACCGTAGGAATTGACAAGCCACGGAACTTACGGGCCCTAGTTTCTAATTCCCCCGCACTAGACACGCCTTGACTAGGAATCACGTAGTCTAAGTGCTTCACGGGTCGGTCCTACTACACTTAGTCATCTTTACAAGAGTAAATTATTATCCGTATACATTTAGAGTCGTTATTTATCGTGGTTATAACTTATCATAATTCATCCCACTTCATAGGGTTTTAGCTACATAAATCTGTGTCGCCAATAGATAGGAATAGTGTGTAGTTGTGTCTTGCTTTACCCCAAAGTAATCGCCGCTTAAATAACATACGAAACCGAGTCGTCTAATACTTGTAATTATAAATCCCATGGATTCAATACCTGGTCTTAACCAGATTATTACTTGATACGACGGGGTACACTTGCCCCTAAGTAGTCGTAGCGTCTAGTAGAGTTAAAAGTAATTTATAAAGATCACATCCATAGATTTAGAATCCGCACTCACAATATATACATTTCGTCCTTAGGAAACCACTACACTAGACGGTACACATCAAGTTTTTGGCGCCGTTGCCGGGGATTTATAATCTCCTACAATATTAAACAAAAACGTTTCATTGTTAGTTTAAGCATTCTTTTTGTATAAATTGTTTATATATACCTTGACTAACATTATTCTTTCTTGTTGATAACCTTTTATACTTCTTTTTACTTTATGCACACCCGATCGAAAAGTGATTCTCTTATTCCTATTGATCTCGAAATCGAACGTACTCTTTGTAGGATTCGAAAAGAGAGAATGGCAAACCCTAACAATGAAGCTAACCAGCCCGAGATCAACCAAGGGGTGCCGAAACAACCCGTGAATAACGATCGTAATGGTGAAGGCAACGACACGCGTTCGATGTTAGAGATTCTTGCTCCACATCGCCTTCAAATCCGCCACGGAATCATTGCCCCCACCATTCCGACCGACACATTTGAAATAAAAACTAGCATGATCCAATTAATTCAACAACTCGGTCAATTCGGAGGGGAACCCCATGAAAACCCTAACGAACACCTTGATAAATTTCTTATGTGTGCCGAAACTTCACGGCAAAACGATGTTCCGGTTGAGGCCGTCCAACTAAAACTATTCCCTTTTTCTTTGACAGGGCAGGCGTTGGAATGGTTGCACTCGTTAAAGGCGGGATCGATCACATCGTGGAAGGAACTCGAGAAGGAGTTCCTATCTTACTACTTCCCGCCTTCTAAAACGGTTAAGTTGAGAAAAGATATCACTTCCTTTCAGCAACTTGGATACGAGGCCCTCCACTCAGCTTGGGCTAGATTCCGAAAGTTGCTCCGAAGCTGTCCCCATCACGATATCCCTAAGCATGATGTAGTAAGTACTTTTTATCATGGTTTAACACCTACTAATCGTGCAACCGTTGATTCTGCCGCAGGTGGGGATTTGTTTCGCAAATCGGCAAGTGAGGCGTATGAGCTCATTCACGAATTAGCTAGGAAAAGCGTCCAATGGCAAGAAGATCGGCTTGCCGGACCCTCACAACATCAAACCTTTGCCGTAGAGGACGAGGCTTCCATAATCTTCATGATCGAAATGAACAAGAAACTGGACGCTTTAATGGCGCAAATGAGCCTCCAAAATTCAGCACAAGTCCTAGTGTGCTCTCACTGTGGTGGTGGCCACCAAGATAAGGATTGTCAAGCTGGAAGCCCTTTTACCGGTGACACCGAAAGCGTAAGTTATGTAGGGGGACAACAAAGGTATAATTCTCATTATAACTCCTATCCTAATAACGGAAGGAGGTTTCAACACATTCCATCTTATGATAACAAACGGGATGTGTTGAAGCCCCCATCCGAACTCCATGGTGAACTTGTGGAACAAGGGTTGGGCCAATCCCCTCATGTCCAAGAAGGGCAAAAATCACAACCTCCTAGCAATGCACAAGACGCAATGGTAATTGATCTCCTTAAAGAAATATCTTCCCGTCTTGCTAACAACGAAGCATTTTGTAGGGACTTGGGACAGCAAGTGGCCCAATTAAGTCGCCAACGACAAGGGAGACAACATGGGTATCCCCCGACTAACACCGAACAAAACCCGAGACCAAAAGATTGGGAGACCGCACAAGCAATAACTCTCTGTAGTGGTAAGGGTTTGGACCGGTTCCAAAGGCGACTCCACCCGCTCCACAGGTAAGTGATGAACCGGAAGTGGTAAGCAACCCCGGTTCGGATCCAAAACCCGCGACTTCCTTGGATAAGAATAAAAATGTGTGTGATCCAATTGGAGCTTACGTACCGAAGCTCCCTTTTCCACAACGACTCAAAAAGGAAAAATTGGATCACCAATACGGCAAGTTTTTGGAAATTTTTAAGAAACTTCACATTAACATTCCACTTGCGGAAGCATTGGAGCAAATGCCCACATATGCGAAGTTTCTTAAAGAAATCCTCGCCAAAAAAAGGAAGTTGGATTATAATGAGACGGTAGCGCTCACGAAGGAATGCTCCGCGATTATAACAAACAAACTCCCACCTAAACTCAAGGATTTAGGTAGTTTTTCTATCCTTTGCACGATTGGTAATATTGAGTTTAGGAGAGCTTTATGTGATTTGGGTGCTAGCATCAATCTAATGCCTTTATCTGTATTCAGGAAGCTCGGCTTGGGAGAACCTAAGCCTACCAATATGACGCTCCAGCTGGCCGATAGATCCATTGCCCGACCAAAAGGAATTGTGGAGGATGTCTTAGTGAAAGTGGACAAGTTCATTTTCCCCGCCGATTTTGTAGTGCTCGATATGGCGGAAGACGATTCGGTACCAATCCTCCTAGGACGACCATTCCTTGCAACAGGTAGGACTCTCATTTACGTCCACGAAGGTAAGCTCATCCTACGGTTGCAAGACGAAGAGGTAGAATTTAACATGTACAACTCCATGAAATTTCCATCTAATACCATGGCGGATTGTAAATTTTTAAATTCCGTGGACTCTATTGATCTTTTTGTTGAAGAATTTTGTGATAAGTCTTCTGCGGGAACCTCTTCGGAAATAGATGGTATTGAGCATTTGGATGAGGAGCCATTGAACAAGCTATTTGAATACTCCTCTAAAATAGAACAATGTCTGTTGGCAAGGAGCCGGTTCGAGGGTTTAGACCGGGATAGCAAAGCAAAACCGAAGACCTCTCTTGAGGAACCTCCAACTTTGGAACTTAAACCCTTGCCTCCTAATTTAAAATACGTATTTTTGCAACCTCCTAATTTCTTACCGGTTGTTATTTCTTCGCTTTTGACAGCGGAAATGGAGGAAGCATTGATTGCGGTATTACAAAAACATAAAGGCGCATTTGGATGGACCATTCATGACATAAAAGGGATCAGCCCCACCATTTGCACACACCGCATCTTTATGGAGGATAAAGTCAAGCCCTCCATGCAGCCGCAACGACGGCTTAACCCCAATATGAAAGAGGTAGTGAAGGCCGAGGTAATCAAACTCCTCAACGCAGGTATAATCTTTCCTATCTCCGATAGTCCATGGGTTAGCCCGGTCCAATGTGTTCCCAAAAAGGGGGGCACAACGGTGACGGAAAATGATCAAGGGGAATTAATCCCCACACGGAAAGTAACCGGTTGGCGAGTATGCATTGATTATAGAAAACTTAACGAAGCCACCCGAAAAGATCATTTTCCCTTGCCGTTCATCGACCAAATGTTGGAAAGAATGGCGGGTCATAAATTCTTTTGCACCCTCGATGGCTTATCCGGTTATATGCAAATTCCCGTCGATCCTTCGGATCAAGAAAAGATGACATTCACTTGTCTGTATGGGACATTTGCATATAGGCAGATGCCATTTGGGCTTTGTAACGCCCCCGCGCACCTTTCAAAGGTGCATGACGGCTATATTCTCCGAAATGATTGAGGATTTCATAGAAGTCTTCATGGACGATTTTTCTGTTTTTGGGTCGTCCTTTGAGATTTGTTTAAGTAATCTTGATAAAGTCCTCCAACGTTGCGAAGACACTAACCTTGCGCTCAGTTGGGAAAAATGTCAATTCATGGTTCAAGATTGCATTGTTTTGAGACACAAGGTGTCCGGGGAGGGGATCGAGGTCGATCCGGCCAAGATCGAGGTAATTGAAAAACTACCTCCACCAATCAACGTTAAGGGAATTCGGAGTTTCTTGGGTCATGCGGGGTTCTATAGACGATTCATCAAGGATTTCTCTAAGATAGCAACCCCCTTGACCCAACTCCTTGCAAAGGATGCGGAATTTAGTTTTTCCCCTGAATGTTTACTTGCATTTAATACGCTAAAGGAAAAACTAGTTAATGCACCTATCATGGTGAAACCCGATTGGAACCTCCCCTTTGAACTCATGTGTGATGCGAGTGATTTGGCTGTAGGTGCTTGTTTGGGCCAACGGGTGGATAAACTCTTTCGCCCTATCTATTATGCGAGCATAACGCTCAATGAGGCCCAACAAAACTATTCCATCATGGAAAAAGAGATGCTTGCCATTGTTTTTGCTTTCAATAAATTTAGGTCATATCTTGTGTTATCCAAAATTATCGTATACACTGACCACGCAGCTCTCAAGTACTTGATGACTAAGCAGGATGCCAAACCACGCTTGATACGGTGGATCCTACTCCTATAAGAATTCGACATCGAGATCAAAGATAAAAAAGGAGTGGAGAATGTTGTGGCCGATCATCTCTCTCGCTTACAAGGCGAGCAAGGCGAATCTCCGGAAGCTATTGAAATTAAGGAGACCTTTCCCGACGAAACACTCTACGCGGTAACATCTTTACCTTGGTATGCCGATATGGCAAATTACAAAGCCGGTAATATTCTTCCCCCACACCTTACATATGAGCAGTGTAAGAAATTCTTTCATGATGCTAAACACTATTTTTGGGAAGAACCCTATCTGTTCAAATCTTGTGCCGATAACATTATTCGTAGGTGTATACCGGAAGAATAGGTTAATCATGTGCTATATATGTGTCATACCCAAGAGTCGGGGGGCCACTTTGGCCCTAGTCGGACTATGGCAAAAGTCTTACAATGTGGGTTTTATTGGCCTACTTTGTCCAAAGATTCCCAAGACTTCGTCAAATCATGTGACGCTTGTCAAAGGAGCGGAAACATTTCCCGAAAACATGAAATGCTCCAACAAGGAATCTTAGTCTGCCAACTTTTTGACATGTGGGGGATAGACTTCATGGGACCTTTCCCTAAGTCACATAACAACGCTTACATTCTTGTAGCGGTTGACTATGTCTCCAAATGGGTAGAGGCCGTTGCCTTACCTTCAAACGACTCTAAGGCGGTAGGGAAATTTATAAAGAAAAACATTTTTACTCGGTTCGGGACCCCTCGAACTATCATTAGCGACGGGGGTTCCCACTTTTGCAACCACTAATTCGATCAACTCTTACTTAAGTATGGGGTTGCACACCGAGTCTCTACACCCTACCACCCGCAAACTAGTGGGCAAGTTGAGGTTTCTAACCGAGAGTTAAAACGCATTTTAGAAAAAACGGTTAACTCCTCTAGGAAAGACTGGAGCTTGAAGCTCGATGATGCTCTTTGGGCTTACCGCACGGCGTTTAAGACGCCCATCGGGATGTCCCCTTATCGTCTAGTTTTTGGAAAATCATGCCATTTGCCAGTAGAATTAGAACATAAAGCATATTGGGCGCTGAAATTTTTAAATTTTGACGTGCAGGCTACAGGAGAACACCGCCTCCTCCAACTCAACACTCTTCATGAACTTCGCTTAGGGTCGTACGAAAATGCCAAACTTTACAAAGAACGTACAAAATGGTGGCACGACAAGCACATTCAGGTTCGGGAGTTCACCAAGGGGGATCAAGTTCTCCTCTACAATTCTCGCCTCCGGCTATTCCCCAGAAAATTAAAAAGTCGGTGGTCAGGACCATACACCGTAATTAATGTGCACTCCTCCGGAGCAATTGAGATCCAAGGTCCCGACAATCCAACCCTCCGGGTCAATGGCCACCGTCTAAAGATATACCGCGGTGGCGTTTTTCCACAACAAGGCGAAACCACACTCCTCGCCCCACCGTGAGCTTGCGCATCACCAAGGAAAGTCGAGCTACTCCGACTATAAATGTAGCGCTGGTTTGATGCTCTCAAACCCTGTATATATCCATTCATTTTTTCTTGTTTTCTTCGTTTCGCTTCCATCCCACGGAAAACCAAATCCCAATCCGACATAATACGCGGGGCGTCTCCTTATGCACGCCCCGCGTCTTTGTGCCTCTGATCCAAAATTATGCAAAGGACACCTCTCACGCAGGGCATACCCCCTATTACGCCCCGCGTATGATTTCCTTTCCGTGGCTCCCAAAGTCCAGAAACTCAAACACGCGGGGCGCCCTGTTCCTGCGCCCCGCGTATTTGAGTCTCTGACCCCAAATGCAATAAAAACGCCGCCCTACGCGGGGCGCCCCCCTGGGCACGCCTCGCATAGGGCCCCTGACCACTAAGGGTCTTCTTTTCCTTCCTTACCTTTATTTTATTTTTGTTTTTGTTTTAACTTCTTTTTGCGACACCCCTGGAATAGGCATCATTTTAAATAACGCGGAGGGTCGTGCAACCTCGCACTTTTAGTTTGGTTTGCACTACCAAAAACAAAAATAAAAATAACAACAAAATAATTAAACTCATTTATTGACTCTTTAAAATTTTCCCGACACGCTATCCCTCCTTCGGAAATTAATTAAAGTTCCGTTATTTGTCATCAAAAATAAAAAAGCATCGGAACATAAAGGAATGATTCAATTAAGAATTTTTAGTCTTGGTTTTGAAATTAGGGAATTTGTGCAAAGCTTAGGTTAGTACTAAACTAAGGCATTGAGGCTTAACCCAAATGTTATCTCCATAATAAACTTTAAAAAGGCAATAGAAACGGGATAGTTGAGAATTTAGCGAAGACTTGATAGTACACAATTTAAACCCGAATCTTTGTGAGGTATTTTTGAGCCTAAAAGAGTTCGTACGAGAACTCTAATTCTTTCACAATTTTTCGAGAGCTTTGACTTCACTCGACTCATAGAATTTGCATCCAATACCGGGTTAAGTACACTTATTTTTGGTAAAAATGCAATAGATGATAACCCGAACCCACGTAGGCTAATTTTCCTTAATTTATTTTTCTCATTTTCATTGAACATTAGGAAACCCCTTCGAGCCTATTAACCAACTCTTTTTTATATATACCCTTTTAACACTTAACCCTTTTTCCTCTTGTTCGAATACCGACAAAACCAATTTGCACCTAAATCACTCGGAAAAAGTCACGGCCTTGGCAAATGAGCACCATAAGCTTTCAAAATTTTGTTTTTGTACCTCTATCAAAACAAAGGATACGATAAAAATAAAAAGGCATTCTCAAGCTCCACCCGAGCAATTTTGAAGTATATTTTGTAAAAAATCGGCAAGGCCAAAATAAACAAAAAAACATGGTGCAAACACAAAACGGTATTTTCGAACTCGAGTTTCTTTAAACTAACCACTAAAGAAGCCACCCACATTACAACCCCCCTCCGGGTTCATTTTTAATGTTGCCTAACCATATTTTAGGAGGAAAAACCCGGATGAAAATGCAAATTCAACATGATCTCGAGTAAGTGCAAAGAAGAGTGCTAAAACACCGACCCACCTAAAATTGAGCGTAAGAGCGAAATCCCTTGGTGAGGTACTATCGGGTTCTCAAAAGATAATCAACCCCCGTTAATATTGCCTATTAAATCTTGATCATGGAGGTTTCAAACAAGTTTCGTACTCAATTGTTTGCATAGGTACTCGCCGAAACCTTTGCACAAAACCATAGCTTTGAAATCACACACTTGGCAAAACCAACCTTCGGTTTGTTTCTTAATTTTCTCAATCCCTTGTCTTTCGATTTCTTTTACTTGAGGACAAGTAAAACTTTAAAGTCCGAGGAGGTTTGATAGGGGTATTTTACCCCTATCTTTTAGCGTGATTTACGGGTTGATTTTGGATAAAATAAATAAGTTTAATTACAAAAATAAAGTGTTTTGATAAAATAAAGAAATAAAAATAAATCTCGTACTTTCAGTTAATTTTTCGTGCTTTTGATCAGTTTAGGAAATAAAAACGTCAAGCTAACTCGGCTCGCAAGATTTGTATTTCAGGTACGAGCTAGGAGCAAAAATCTACTCAAATACGCGGGGCGTATCATCCTTTACGCGGGGCGTGAAATATGTTGTCAGCAATAATTGCCTTATCCGCAGGCGCCATGTGGAATTGACTCAGCATACGCAGGGCGTATGCCACCTTACGCGGGGCGTATGACACATGTCGGAAATGATTGACCTAATCCTGAAAGTCAGACTGCATTGTCTCCCTGAGTCAACTCTTAGTACGCGGGACTTATAACCATACACGCGAGGCGTACCAGGCAATTCCTCAATGATAATAACTCAGAGACTCTTTTACGCAGGGCGTACTTCAGCTACGCATGGCGTAAAAGCTCCAATTCAAGCAATAAAACTCCAGAGACTCAAACACGCGGGGCGTACCTTAGCTACGCAGGGCATGCTTGAGACAACAAGACACGGAATTGGTCCACATGCAGGAAATTTCTGACGGAATGGGCATTTACGCGGGGCGTAGACCACCTTACGCGGGGTGTATCATGGGATTGCTGCACCAAATAATGTTGCTCCATACTTGTACTTGGTGAAATTACAACATTGCCCTTGCTTGATGTCTATAAATAGGAAGCTCTTGAACTTCATTGATACCAACCAAGAAATAATTACACACTAGAGAGCAAACTATACTTGTTTTGATTATTGTTGTAGTATAGATTCAGTTTTTGTAGCTAAACTCACCACCTCGAGAGCTTGTTCGGTTGTTTCGGCATTCCATCGAAGTTCCGCTCCACCATTCGTCACCAAGCTCGAGAGTTCCACCTCCACGACCTAGGAGACGGCTTTGAGTCCGGTTAGCTAGTTTCAAGGGCGGATTCTCCCCTTTTACGTGCTAATTAGCTTGTACTCTTCCTATGTACTAGGCTTGGTTGTATTCCATTTATATACATTTCATATTTATAATTTCATGATTTATAATCTCTATTTCTCTTTACGAGTTAGTATTTGCTACTTGTTTTGATATTGATAATTGATTATTGTGTAGGAGAACGCGATTTCCGACGCCATTCGGGCTATCCTTAGGGAGTTATATAGGTGTTGCCCTACCGGAAGTGAAAAATCGGAAACCGTAGGAATTGACAAGCCACGGAACTTACGGGCCCTAGTTTCTAATTCCCCCGCATTAGACACGCCTTTACTAGGAATCACGTAGTCTAAGTGCTTCACGGGTCGGTCCTACTACACTTAGTCATCTTTGCAAGAGTAAATTATTATCCGTATACATTTAGAGTCGTTATTTATCGTGGTTATAACTTATCATAATTCATCCCACTACATAGGGTTTTAGCTACATAAATCTGTGTCGCCAATAGTTAGGAATAGTGTGTAGTTGTGTCTTGCTTTACCCCAAAGTAATCGTCGCTTAAATAACATACGAAACCGAGTCGTCTAATACTTGTAATTATAAATCCCGTGGATTCGATACCCGGTCTTAACCGGATTATTACTTGATACGACGAGGTACACTTGCCCCTAAGTAGTCGTAGCATCTAGTAGAGTTAAAAGTAATTTATAAAGATCACATCCATAGATTTAGAATCCGCACTCACAATATATACATTTCGTCCTTAGGAAACCACTACACTAGACGGTACACATCATTTATCCTTATTAAATTTGAGTAATGAAACAATTAAAGCTTTAAACAGAGTTAATGTAGAATCAATGTTCATTAAGTCATATAAGTTAAATGAATCTTCTAAAAGATAATAAATGTAAGTGCATGTAGGTATTTATTCATGCTTAAAACTTAAACATGAACCTTATTCAAATTAAATCAGCATTCAAATAATGAAATATTTAACCTTAAACATTAACCTTATTTTAATTGATACAGATTCATATGAAAAAAATGTATGTTTTATTTTAATAAGTTCATACTGATATATGTAATAATCAACACGATATAAGTTCAGAATTTCATAATTAAAATTAAACTCAATGATTAAAATTAAACTCAATGAATCCATGAAAAGGAAAAGTTATTATCATGTGCAATAGTTAATAATGATCATAACTTAGTAGCATTAAAGTGATTCATACAAATTCAGGTGCTATTAGTGTAAAATCGGAACAAACATAAATCAGAATGAAAAATCAGATGTATGAAATGAAATGAAGTTTTATTGCATAACACATGTGTACATAAATGAACAAGAACATATGTACTAGAAAAATTAAAAACGAACCTATATACAAAAACAAACAAATGAAAATTAAACAAATCAAATGATTAATCACTTATTCATATTAACTCTGAAACATTGAAACTTGTTGCAGATTAATGAAATGATATATAGATTCATGTTTGATGGTTATACTGTTCCATATTAACATATATATAGATTCATTCAAATAATTTGCATATTCAGAAACATTTCTGAAATGGATACAGATTCATTAAAAATAAGTACAGATTCATTTTAAAAATTATACTGTTTCATTTAAACTTAGATTCGGATGTATTCGTATAACTTGTATGGTTAACGTATTTTAAGCAAAAAGAATCAAGAATCAAACTTGATAGTTTTATTCAAAATAGAAGACATATATACAAATTACATAAAGAACAAACACAAAAACAAACATATATACAAACTATATACAACAAATAGTTTTGTAATATCGTCGTTTTTCATCATGTGTGTAAATGGGAAATGGTGCACCGTAGCATTCTCATAAATCAGGACGCTTGGTGCGTGCAGCAGTAATCTTCTTGGAAGATTTATGCTTGGAAATCATGCTTTTGAGAAAAGGAAAAAATCTCTGGAACTTTTTGAAAGGTTTGAATAATTGGAGAAGAATATCAGATTTTGTCTGAAAGAGATGAAAAGTATGGAAATATGATCTTCTCTAATTAGTTATAATGATGTGAGGATGAATTAATGTGTCTGTTGGTAGCGAAATGGTGCAAATTCACACCATTTGAACATGAAGAATCTTAATTTTTCGAAATATTCAGCAATGGTGCATGAACTGAAGAAGAAAGAAGAGATACAGGTCTAATATACGCGTGTGTCACAATCGAGAATGGCGATTCTCGATCGCGACACGCTGATTTCCACCAGGAAATCACGCGTCAAAACCCCTAAAATGTTGATCTCGGCTGAGAATTAATGATTCTCGGTAAGTTCAGAATTTTTTTTTCTTTCTTTCCTTTGAAATTTTGGAATCCTGAATTCTCAACTGAGAATTCACATTCTCGGTAAGTTCAGAAAATTTACCTACCTTCCTAAGACAAACTGAGATTGCTGATTCTCAACTGAGAATTCGGAAATCTCAACTGAGATTCTTGGAATTCATAATTACACATTAATTTCCTGAAAACTAATTAAAAACAGGATTGAAATAAATTCTTATTGATTTTAAACTTCATATATACACTAACCTAAAAACTAAAAATTTTAAGAATAAAAAATTGTAATGTTGAAAATATATCAAGTTAATAATTTGTTGGTTTCAAACCAAAAATCATGACTATGAAAATGAAAATGTGTCTTTTGTGCCTCTTGGTGAATAAAATCTAAATTATAAATTAAATACATAGAGAGGAAAATTATTTATACTTTATTTTTAATTTTTAAATATTTATTATTTTTTTCTATGTGTGTCGTAATCGAGAAATTTGGAGTATCGAACATGACACGGCTTGCCTTTTGGCAAGGAATGCTTTGCATTGGTCCTCCCTAAGTCTATAGAGAATTTTAAAATCTCAGTTGAGAATTAAAATTCTCAGTAAGTTCAGAATTTTGCAAAACATCAAACAAAAAGTCACTGTAGAGATTTTAATAATCTCTATACAAATAGAAACTTAAATTTTGTGTAACTTTTAATTCATTTGAGATTTTTTAAAATCTAAAGACACTTTCCTCATCAATTACAAATATTTAAAATACATAACATATCTTGAATATCTTCCAAGGAAAAAAAAATTATATTTCTAATCGAATTATTACTTCTAAACTAGAGACTAATGTATAAACTAAACTAAAATGAAATGTAAGAATTTAAAATATGAAAAACTAAAAACTAAAAAATGTGATAATCCCTAAGAATTCTCAAGGAGAATCAAAATCAATGACAGAATCAATTACCTAGACCGGTTTTAAATAATGATCCTGTCCATTTAACTTACCTGGGAATAATTTGAAGCGGGAATAAAAGAAAGTAGAACTGTACCTCCAACTTTGAAATTATCATTATATTTTTTTCTCCCTTTTTTTTCTTTTTTTTCAGCATTTTTTTAAGCGCTTTCTTTTTTAACGTTTTCTCAATTTAAGGATCTAATGATTCCGATTGAATGCCCGAACTTCTAGTTCTGGCCACGAACAAAAAACTACGTACATGAACCGAAACTTTCAAAACTATATTAAAAGTATACAATTCCTTCCTGGTGAATAAGATAATTTCATCCTACTTCTGATATATCTGTCTGAGAAGATTTTCCATTCCGCATGCTGGATTTCTTTCCTGTAGACTTCTTATGTGAATTTATATTGATGATCAAATCTCCAGTTTATCTTTGCAAAAACTTGAATTTTTTTTATCTGCAAACATCTAAATGCAAACGTTAAATAACAACGAGGATTTAGTCCTAGTGACCATCCTCAATAAATAATAAAAACTATAAACTAAATAAATACATATATTATAAACCAAGGTTCGAAATAAAACACGAAAAACATAAAATTTTGTTAAAAATTTGGCGTTTCCCGGCAACGGCGCCAAAAACTTATTGAGCGATTTCCGCAAGTGCACGGTATACGCTTGTAGTAATAAAAGATATCGAACCCACAGGGAACGCTTTTTAACGAAAACTTATTTTAAATCGGTTTGATTTACTTTCAGGGTTTATAATATGTAAAATCGTTTAATTGGATTTGGATTTGAAATTGATAGAATAAGAATTAGATTAGAGTGTGAAGAATGTTAGAAATCACTTCTGACTTAAAGATGAATTTACAAGATAGAAACGTTTAGTGCTTAGAAAAAGTAAATAAATGTATTCGTTTGCATTAAGCAAAGAAAACAACTTTAAACTTTGTATAAATTATAAAAATGTAATAACATAAATTCCTTCAATTAAAAAGCTTTGAACCGCAGACAATCCTCCTACGGTCTGGTTAGATTGCTACCTTAACCAAATTAATACTTTTTCAAGATATCAATTTGTCTAAGTGTTCAACAAAGTTTCCTTGTAATGATTTTGAATTCAACTACGTTTTAATGAAAACACCAGAACTCACTTTGGATCATTTACCATAAGTGCTACATAAAAATCTATCGAATAGAATAAACTTTATTAGATGAAGTATGAATTTGATACAAGTTTACAGAGAACAAGAAGCATGGAAGCTTTCCACGACTTTCAAGCGAACGGGTTGTCAATCCTTTCCTTGAACCTCGTTAGAGTTTGTCAGGCTCCGGGGCGAATCCTCTACTAAATCTTCTCGCTGAATCTTCGGAATAGAGACTGGTCTATCTACTACCAAAATGTAAACTAATATGAACAAATCTAAATGCTACTATGTTTGTAATTATTTGATAAACAACTTGTGTACGGCAAGATGCCTTTTACAAAAATGAAATCTAATGTCTGACTCATTTCTGAGTCAGAGTTTCTGCATAAACTCTGCACTAATCTTCTCTTCCATATTGTTTTCAACTCTGAATCAACTCTTTATTTATAGATGTTGAAGAGTCGTGATTGAAGTGTCGTGTCCGTTGTGAAGGGTCGTATCCTCTGCGAAGAGACGTTTCTATCCACCCGAACGAACGTGTTTCTTGGAATTTAAATATGTATATATTGTGCTACAAAGGCTGCTGATCTTACCGAGAATAATTAATTCTCGGCCGAGAATGGGGAAGTGAGATTTCAGCCTTCGGACGAAAGGGAGGAGGTGACTGGCGACGCTTGTCACGACAGAGAATTTGGGATTCTCGGTCGCGGCCCATAATTCTCTACTGAGAATTTTGGATTCTCTACCGAGAATTTGGAATATTCTCCCATTTCTGACTTCGTTCTTGTCTTCCTTGTATCGGTGTGCTGATTTCTTCGTCTTTTGGCTCCTAACTTAGGGTTTTTCCTTCGTTTTTGACCTCTTTTCGTTCCTATTTGGATTTTACCAAATATTTAGGTACCTTGCATGAAAGAAACATATTCGGACGTAAAAGTACTCTAAATAGATATAAACAACACGAATTCATAGCAACACTGATGTAAATATTAATAATATTTTAGGTATATTTTGGGCTTAACACCTACACCTACTCCTTGATTGAAGAAGACCTTGTATATATATATATATATATGTATATGTAGTGCTCTTAAGTAAAATACTGATAGGGGCGTTTCGTCCCTATCTTTTAGCGTGATTTACGGTTTAGTTTTAGATGAAATAAATAAGTTTAATTGCAAAAATAGAGTGTTTTAAATAAAATAACGAAATAAAAATAAATTCCGTACTTTCGGTTAATTTTCCTTATGTTTGATTAATATTAGAAAATAAAACGTCAAGCTAACTCGGCTCTCGAGAATTGTATTTCAGGTACGAGCAAGGAGTGAAAATCTACCAAAATACGCGGGGCGTATCACTCCTCACGCGGGGCGTGGAACACTTAGTCAGAAATAATTGCCTTATCCGCAGACTCCACGTGGGATCCAACTTTTACGTAGGGCGTACCCCAATCTACGCATGGCGTAGATGCAATGATGAGCCCAATCATAAACGTCAGGCTGCATTATCTCCTAAGTCAACCATCGGTACACGAGGTGTGTTTTAGGATACGCAAGGCGTAAATGGTGTATTTCAAGCAATAAAACGGCAGGAGCTCAAACACGCGCGGCGTATATCATTATACGCGGGGCGTGGTCGAGATAACAAGACCCGGATTAAGTCCACATGCAGGAAATTATTGAAGGAATGGGTCATTATGATCATGTTGCTCCATGCTTTGCTCCATGCTTGTATCTTGTGGAATTATGATTTTGCCCCTAGCTTGATGTGTATAAATAAGAGTGACTAGCACTCATTTGATATACCTCTTTGTATAGACAAGTTTCATATTTTGAAGTTCTTGCTATTTTAGTTTTAGATTCAGATTTTATTGTAGCAAAAACTCTCCCACCTTGAGAGCTTGTTCGTTCATTCCGGCATTTCCTCGCAGTTCCGTTCCACCTTCGTTCACCAAGCTCGAGAGTTCCACCTCCAAGTCCTAAGAGACGGCCTTGAGTCCGGTTAGCTTGTTCTGAGGGTGAATTCTTCCCTTATCACTTGCTAATTAGCTTGTACTCTTCCTATGTACTAGGCTTGGTTGTATTTCACATATTACATTCTCCATATTTATAATTTATGATTCATAATCTCTCTTCCTATATTTGTGTTGATGTTTACTACTTGTTTTGATACTCGTAATTGATTATTGTGTAGGAGAACGCGATTTCCGACGCCATTCGGGCTATCTTTAGGGATTCATATAGGTGTTGCCTTACCGGAAGTGACAAACCGGAAACCGTAGGAATTGACAAGCCACGGAACTTACGGGCCCTAATTTCCGATCCCGAGCATTAGACACGCCTTGACTAGGAACCACATAGTCTAAGTACTTCACGGGTCGGTCACACTACACGTAGTCGTCATTGCAAGAGTAAATCATTAACCGTTTATATATTGAGAGTCATTGTTTATCATATTTATAACTTATCGCCTTCCACATCATTTCGTAGAGTTTTGCTATATAAATTTGTCTCACTCGTAGTTAGGAGTAGTTTGTAGTTGTTCCTCGAACCAACTCAAAGTATTCACAGCTTAAATAACGTATAAAACCGAGTCATTTAATACTTGCAGTTATAAATCCCGCGGATTCGATACCCGGTCTTAACCGGATTATTACTTGATACGACGAGATACACTTGTCCCTAAGTAGTAACGTCTAGTAAAGATAGAGCATTTAGAAAGATCACATCCATAGTCATAACGCATTTATCATAACATACATTTCATCGCAAGAAATACGACCACTAGACGTCGCGCTATCAAGTTTTTGGTGCCGTTGCCGGGGATTTATAATTTCTTGCAATATTAGACAAAAACGTTTTATTGTTAGTTTAAGCATTTGTAAATATTATTTTCTATTTTTGTGAATAATTTATTTCATCGTTACTAATGATTTTTTCCATGATATGATGCCATATACTCATCATCTGTGGGACAACCACAAGGATGATGGATGCTCGTACCAATATTCAACCTCGCAATTCGATGCGGTAATCTCTATGCTTAAAGATATTCAAGTGAGATTATCTAACAATGAGGCATATTGCATGGATTTGGAAAATCAAATCGCTAGATTGACGTCTCGTATCGATTCAACCGTGGACGAATCAATTAGAGGCGCCAATCCGGGTGATCAAAATGTAGAGCTCGAGTTAATTGAGCTCTCTCAAGAGGAGTCCCCAACTTGTGTAGGTTGTCTCAACTGCGAGGAACCGAAAATCCTAATCGATGAGTTGGTTGTGTGCGGGCCCATGGAAATAAATCCAAAGCTAGAAGAGTTTGAGGTTCATTCTAACTCGGAATATTTCACTCTTTTTGAACTACCAAAAGTGTCAAAGAGGGAGCAAACTAAACTCTTCAATAATTTCTTTAAGTATAGTTTTTGGTTTTCACTAAATTTCTTCGAAACTAACAACCCGTTTTGTAGGTACGGATTGTTTATTCAAGAATTTGCATTTCTAACGCGAATGGAAGCATACACCTAAGAGGAAATTCTAAGTCGATCTCACCGACTATAAAGTAGCGCTTCTTGGGAGGCAACCCAAGCTCGAATAAAGTTTAATTTTATGTCTTTAATTTACTTTTAAGTTTTTACATTTAAGTTATTATTGTGTGCTTGATTATTTTTTCTTACATTTTATTAGGTGTTCATGTAATTTTGTGTCAATTCGGTGGGACGATCTGGAAGAGAATCGTAAGTATTGACGTTGGCAAAAATAAAGTAAAAATGGAAAAAATGAAAAAATTATTTTATTTTATTTTTATTTTATTTTATTTTATTTTTATTTTTTATTTTTTTATATATAATATATCTGTGTTGATTTTATAAAATTAAAAAAAAAGGTGTTGCTGGCCGCTGCGGCACGCGGGGCGCGCGGCAGCACGCTCCGCGCGCAAGCGCTACCGCAGCTCCAGGAGATGCGGCACGCGGGGCGCGCAGGCGCTGCCACAGCTCTAGGAGCTGCAGCACGCGGGGCGCGCGCGGCAGCACGCTCCGCACGCAAGCGCTGCCACAGCTCTAGGAGCTGCGGCGCGCGCAGCGGTGGACACCGCCGCTATGCGACGCCCGCCAGCCGCAACGAGTTGAAATTTCTAGTTTTTTTTTCTTAATAAAAAACAAAAATATATATATATATATAAAATAATAATAATTAAAAAATATATATATATAAATTAATAAATCAATAAAAATATTTACATTAATAATCTTACACCCAATTTAAATTTTAAATTTCATATTTTAAATAAATGCCAACCGAGTTCGAGAGTTGATGCCTCGAACACTTCACACGTCATTACTATCGGGAGCGGAACATGTCATATCCACCACCATCGGAAGATGTTTGAGGGAGTCTTCTCTACCTTACTCTTTTTCTTTACACTTTGTGCTTCAAATTTATTTCGCAATGTTGGAACTTATTGCGTTTTTTAGGTGTGAGGAGGGATAGGGTAGATCACCCTCTATCTTTCAATTTAAATGCTATCTTTCTTTTTGTTTTTGTTTTCTTTTCTTTTGCGACGTCCTTGGAATAGACGTCATTTTAATAACGCGGAGGGTCGTGCAACCCCACACCTTCAGTTTGTTTTGCACTAACAAAAACAAAAATAAAAAATAAAAATCAAACAACCAACAGAATAATTAAACTAATTTATTGATTCTTAAAATTTTTCCGACACACTACCTTCCTCGGAAATTAATTAAAAGTTCCGTTATTTGTTCTTAAATGTGAAGACGTTAAAACAAAGGATCGGTTTAATTAAGGAATTTTAGTTTTGATTTTGAAGCTATAGAATTTATGCAAAGCCTAGGTTCGTACTAAACAAAAGCATTGAGTCCTAACCCACATGTTATCTCTATAATAAAATTAAAAAAGGCAATAAAAACGGGATAGTTGAAAATTTGACGAGAACTTGAAAGTACACATTTTAAACCCGAATTTTTGTGAGATATTTTTTGAGCCTAAAGGAGTTCGTACGAGAACTCTATTTCTTTCACAATTTTCGAGAGCTTTGACTTCACTCGACTCATAGATTTTGCACCTAATACCGGGTTTAGTAACTTATTTTGGTATAAATGGCAATAGATGATAAAACGAACCAACTTAGGCTAATTCTTTTCTTAAATTATTTTTCTCGCTTTCATTAACCTCTAGGAAACCCCCTCGAGCCTATTAACCGACTTTTTGTTGTTAATACCCTTTTTAACATTTAACCCTTTTTCCTCTTATTTAAATACCAACAAGATCAAATCGCACCAAAATTATCCGAAATAAGCCAAAGGCCTTGACAAGTAAGCACCAAAAGCTTTCGAAATCGTTTTTGTGCCGCTCTCAAACGAAAAAGGAAAAAATACAATAAAGAGAAAAAGGCATTCTCAAGCTCCACCCGAGCAATTTCGAGTCATGTTTTATGAACTTGCTAAGGCCAAAATGGTGTTTAAACTCGAGTTCCCAAAATTAACCACTAAAAAGCCACCCGCATTACAACCCCCCTCCGGGTTCATTTTTAATTATCATAACATAAGAGGAAAGACCCGGATAAAAATGCAAACTCAAAGTGACTTCGGGTAAGTGCAAAGAAGAGTGCAAAAACACCGACCCACCAAAATTTGAGCGTAAGAGTGAAATCCCTTGGTGAGGTACTATCGGGTTCTCAAAAGATAATCAACCCCCGTTAATATTGCCTATTAAATTTGATCATGGAGGTTTCAAACAAGTTTTGGTCATTCATTTGTTTGCGTAGGTACTTACCGAAAACTTTGTATAAAACTTTAGCTTCGGAATCACGCACTTGGTAAAACAACCGACGGTTTGTTTCTTAATAATCTCAATCTCTTGTCTTTCGATTTCTTTTACTTGAGGACAAGTAAAACTTTAAAGTCCGAGGAGGTTTGATAGGGGCGTTTCGTCCCTATCTTTTAGCGTGATTTACGGATTAGTTTTAGATGAAATAAATAAGTTTAATTGCAAAAATAGAGTGTTTTTAAATAAAATAACGAAATAAAAATAAATTCCGTACTTTCGGTTAATTTTCCTTATGTTTGATTAATATTAGAAAATAAAACGTCAAGCTAACTCGGCTCTCGAGAATTGTATTTCAGGTACGAGCAAGGAGTGGAAATCTACCAAAATACGCGGGGCGTGGAACACTTAGTCAGAAATAATTGCCTTATCCGCAGACTCCATGTAGGATCCAACCATTGATACGCGGGGCGTACCCCAATCTACGCGGGGCGTAGATGCAATGATGAGCCCAATCATAAACGTCAGACTGCATTGTCTCCTAAGTCAACCATCGGTACGCGAGGCGTGTTTTAGGATACGCAAGGCGTAAATGGTGTATTTCAAGCAATAAAACGCCAGGAGCTCAAACACGCGCGGCGTATATCACTATACGCGGGGCGTGGTCGAGACAACAAGACCCGGATTAAGTCCACATGCAGGAAACTATTGAAGGAATGGGTCATTATGATCATGTTGCTCCATGCTTTGCTCCATGCTTGTAGGAATGGGAAATATGCACAAAATCATATTGCTCCATGCTTTGCTCCATGCTTGGATCTTGTGGAATTATGATTTTGCCCCTAGCTTGATGTGTATAAATAAGAGTGACTAGCACTCATTTGATATACCTCTTTGTATAGACAAGTTTCATATTTTGAAGTTCTTGCTATTTTAGTTTTAGATTCAGATTTTATTGTAGCAAAAACTCTCCCACCTTGAGAGCTTGTTCGTTCATTCCGGCATTTCCTCGAAGTTCCGTTCCACCTTCGTTCACCAAGCTCGAGAGTTCCACCTCCAAGTCCTAAGAGACGGCCTTGAGTCCGGTTAGCTAGTTCCGAGGGTGAATTCTTCCCTTATCACTTGCTAATTAGCTTGTACTCTTCCTATGTACTAGGCTTGGTTGTATTTCACATTTTACATTCTCCATATTTATAATTTATGATTCATAATCTCTCTTCCTATATTTGTGTTGATGTTTGCTACTTGTTTTGATACTCGTAATTGATTATTGAGTAGGAGAACGCGATTTCCGACGCCATTCGGGCTATCTTTAGGGATTCATATAGGTGTTGCCTTACCGGAAGTGACAAACCGGAAACCGTAGGAATTGACAAGCCACGGAACTTACGGGCCCTAATTTCTGATCCTGAGAATTAGACACGCCTTGACTAGGAACCACGTAGTCTAAGTACTTCACGGGTCGGTCACACTACACGTAGTCGTCATTGCAAGAGTAAATCATTAACCGTTTATATATTGAGAGTCATTGTTTATCATATTTATAACTTATCGCCTTCCACATCATTTCGTAGAGTTTTGCTATATAAATTTGTCTCACCCGTAGTTAGGAGTAGTTTGTAGTTGTTCCCCGAACCAACTCAAAGTATTCACCGCTTAGATAACATACAAAACCGAGTCGTTTAATACTTGCAGTTATAAATCCCGCGGATTCGATACCCGGTCTTAACCGGATTATTACTTGATACGACGGGGTACACTTGCCCCTAAGTAGTGACGTTTAGTAAAGATAGAGCACTTAGAAAGATCACATCCATAGTCGTAACGCACTTATCATAATACATATTTTGTCGTAGAAAACACTACGCTAGACGGCACACATCAAATAAATCACAGAATTCTATTACTAGTGTATTACATGGTTTGTTACAATCATGGACCTTACCAATCACAATTAACACATTCTGCTTATTTTCATTGATGAGAATAGAGAATCCAATTGTAAATCCTCCAAATCAAATTAGCAACACTACTCAAACTAACAAACATAATTGGTTAAGGGCTAATTGGTTATACCATCCAATACCAAATCCACAATTTAGCATTATTTTCCTAGGTTCTAAAAATACCAACACTTCCTTCATATTCAAACATGTTATGAGAATATTGAATTGCAAGCTGCAAATAAATGAAAATGAAAATATTACTGATCTATATAATTAGAAAGAGAGGGAACTTGTTTGTAATTGGCCAGTTCTAAAAATACCATCACTAATATTGGATTGCAAACTGCAAATAAATTAAAATGAAAATATTATTGATCTATATAATTAGAAAGAGAGGGAACCCGTTTTCCTGATTGAGATGAACAGAGTTGGGTGGAAACCCTAAAACGTTCAAGAATATTAGAAATGAAAATAAGTAGAGAAGACCAGATTCTGCTACAATCAATCTACAATACTGGTCAGTTTAGGGATTCACCTTCAACTTACCTATGGAAATCGTCTCCACTAAAGTAATTTTCTTCCAGTTCAACAAGCAAGGAAACCATGGATTTCAAACAATTTGATGAGCTAAAGGATGATTAGATTTTGCATGGTTAAGCCACGAACGAGAAAAAATCTGTATATAAGTGATACAAATTTCTTTATTTTTCATTTCTTTTAGTGCCTCAATCAGGCTCCTAATTTTTGGTGTTTTTAGAGGGAATTAATTAGATTCCCAACTAAAACATATAAAAATATATATGATTCTGTGGGGAACTATATCCCACTTAAATATTATTTTATGTGCAGAAATGATTCTTTTCCCCATAAATAAATTAAATTTAGTGGCTAACTGATTTCCTTCACTAGTTTTTCCCCATAGAAAATCCAGTTTCTTATAGCACCGAGGTTAATCGGGAGAAAACACAAACTAAGAGCAAACGTTTAGAGAGAAATAGAGGGGGGCGACCGACCGCTCAAAAGGGAAAGGAAGAGCAACTCTTTGCCTTTGTGTGTTATGTCCGACATAGGGGTAGGGTTAGGTTTATAACGAAGCTTATATAGTTATTTTTAGTTAGAGTTAATCGAATAACCCGTTATAGCCATATCCAACCCATTTTTGGTACGAGCAGATTATTCATCCTATGTCAAATTTTCTTCATCTACACTCAGCACGCGATAGAACATATTTATTATAGGGTCCTCTGAAACCATCCGTACTAAGGTGGATTCCGATTGCCGGTGGTGCAACGGATCTCCTATTGTTGGAGCTCGAACTCAGAAAATAGGAACAGACCGAACAAAATTAAATAGGCAGAGTCGCGGACAATGTCGCTTTCTTTAAGACGTTCGCGGAACTGCCGGAATTTAGCAAACAGTATGAACTCCGGTCGCCTCCAGGATAAAACAGCCCTCTTAAATATACGATTTTGTATTGCACCGTACAAAATCGTTTCTGTCTACGCTCAAATTAATTGCTCAATTTCAATAGTTCTTTAAAGAAAAGGAAACTGATATCAAAGAGTAAAAAGAATAAATGAAATAATTAGAACTAAGAGAGATGTGTCTTTCTGTGCCTTCATTCGACTAGCACTCTCATCTATTTATAGTGGATGAGCTGAAGAAAAATACAACGGTACATAAAAACAGTTTTGATATATCAAAGAAATAGTCAAGTAGAGAAGAATAAGGATAGTGGCAGAAGAATAGGAACAAAAAACGAATAAGTCCAAATCAACAAAGCCATTAAAACTAGAGGTGGCAATTTCTGACACGAAAACACGATTACAGAGCCAACCCGACTGACACGACACGATTGACACGAAAATCATTTTTCTAGCATTTATAACATATAAAACCATATGGAACATAAATATGAGATAACACGATTTTGACACGAAACACGACAATTGCCAGGTCTAATTAAAACAATTCTTTAAAATTTCTTGCACCAACATCAAAAACGTAATCATGACTTTTTCTAATATAATAAAATATTAATAATAAGAATCACCAACAGAAAAAATGTAACCATGACTTTTTCTAATATAATATAATATTAATGATAAGAATAAAACAATCTATTTAATGAAAACATTATTTAATTCAATGAAACTTAAATATCATTTCTATGTAAGTGTCCAAATAAAGATTGTGTGGACCTTTAACACTTTTTCCAAAATTTTGAGGGACTAAAAAAAGACTTAAAGATAATTTTGGTCTCAAAAGAAAAAATTCATATAAGGGCCTAGCCCAACAATCCCCCACTTGAATTTTTAAAAATTTATTTATTGAGCATAAACATAAGTTCAAGCATAAACAAAGGTATCTTTCGATTTGAACCCTTGCGTAGTGAGTACAATTCAGATTTTACTAAAGTGACTCGTAGTCTTGAACTCTATCTCTGACATTGTACCACGCTATAAGCTTTTCAGAGTGTAGTTCTAGTAGCCCGTGCGTTTATGGCCTTGCACGTCTATCCCGGTTTAATGAATGCTCTAGAGTTTTGCCCTAAACTCATAGGAAGCGGCCTCACTTCCACATTCATATAGGTGAGTCTATCAAAAGTACTCCTGTAGCTATGTACTTCACTCCAAATGGAGTATAGACTTCATTAAGAGTTTCTATTATCTCAACCTCAAATCGCTTCAGGATATTCATGCTTGTAATTGCATGATCTGACTCATATTACAACACAACTTGTTATTACCCATTGAACCTATTTCTTGGGATCTCCAGTCTATAGGTTGGGTTACCATTGTGTGTAACTCATCACTGTAGGGGCATAAGTCCCATACTCTTTGCCGTATTATGGACTTTCTCTCTAGCTAATCCTTTCGTCAAAGGATCGGCTAAATTCTCTTCTGAGCGTATGTGATCCACTCTAACAGCTCCTTTAGTGAGTAGCTCTCTCACAGTGCTGTGCTTACGATGTATCTGTCGTTTCTTATCGTTGTAATAACGATTCTGAATTTTTGCAATAGCCGCGGTACTATCGCAGTGGATCAATACAGCTGGAATCGGTTTTTCCCATAGGGGAATCTCAGCTAACAGACTTCTCAACCAACCTGCTTCTTCACTAGCCACAGCTAGTGCAATCAATTCTGATTCCATGGTTGATTGAGCTAGAATAGTCTGTTTCTTAGACTTCCATGAAACAGCACCACCAGCTATATTGAAAATATAGCCACTAGTAGCCTTGGAATCATCTGATAAGGTATTCCAGTCAGCATCACTGTATCCTTCAAGGACTGCTAGAAACCTTTGATAATGTAATCCAAGTTTCATGGTTCTTTTAAGGTATCTCATGACCCTCTCTATAGCATTCCAATGCTCCACACTAGGTCTACTAGTAAATCTGCATAGCAATCCTACGACATACGTGATGTCGGGTCTAGTACAATCAGTGGCATAACGAAGACTGCCAATTATGCTAGCATACTCTGATTGTCTTACACTGTCTCTAGTGTTCTTAAAGAGTTTTATACTAGGGTCATAAGGTGTACATGCCGGTTTACAATCAAAGTAGTTATATTTCTTTAGTATCTTCTCAACGTAGTGAGATTGATCTAAAGAAATTCCAGTTTCAGACCTAGTTATCTTTATGCCAAGAATGACGTTCGCTTCTCCTAGGTCTTTCATATCAAAGTGTTCAGACAGCATTGACTTAACAACATTCACAACATGAATATTAGATCCAAAAATAAGCAAGTCATCAACATATAAGCAAATAATGGTGCAAAGACCATTTTCATATTTGTAGTAGATACACTTATCACTTTCATTCACCTTAAAGCCATTTGAAATAATCAAGTTATCAAATTTTGCATGCCATTGCTTAGGTGCTTGTTTTAGCCCATATAAAGACTTATCTAACTTACATACCTTATGGGCTTGACCAAATACTACAAAGCCCTCAGGTTGATCCATATAAACCTCTTCTTCTAGTTCACCATTCAAAAACGTAGTTTTAACATCCATTTGGTGCACTACTAGATTATGCACAGAAGCAATAGCAATCAAAACACGTATAGACGTAATCCTAGTGACAGGTGAATAAGTATCAAAGAAATTAACATTTTCTCTTTGTCTAAAGCCTTTAGCTACAAGGCGAACCTTAAACTTATCTACTGAGCCATCAGGTTTCAATTTCTTCTTAAGGATCCATTTACAACCTATTGGTTTACAACCTGGTGGTAAGTCTACTAAGTGCCAGGTTTGGTTTGACTCAAGTGAGTCCATTTCATCATTAATGGCTTCTTGCCATAAATCAGCATCTAATGAGGTTAAGGCTTCTTGTATAGTAAATGGATCCTCTTCTACTGTGAAAGCATAGAAGTCAGACCCAAAGTCTTTAGACACTCTAGGTCTCTTACTTCTCCTAGGTTCAGATTCCTCAATCTCTTTTTGCACTATAGGTCTAACAGTAGGTAAGCTACTAGATGATGCACCCCCCACTATTTCTCAATATAAAAGGAAATCTATCTTCATAAAAGTCAGCATCATTTGACTCCAAGATGACTTTTGCATTCAAATCATAGAACCTATATGCTTTGCTATTCACAGCATATCCAATAAACACACATTCATAAGCCCTACTAGCAAGTTTGACTCTCTTTGGGTCAGGAATCCTAACATAAGCCAAACAACCCCAAGTTCTAAAATATGATAGATTAGGTGTTTTATTTTTCAAGATCTCATAAGGGGAGATTTTGCTCCTTGATTTAGGGACCCTATTTAGCACATAGCAAACAGTCAAAAGGATTTCTCCCCACCAATGTGAGGCAGCACCTGAACTAAGCATTATAGCTACTACAGATTCGGTAAGTGTCCTATTTTTCCTTTCAGCCTTACCGTTCATTTCTGGTGAATAAGGTGCTGTGGTTTCATGTATAATGCCATGTGATTTATAGAAATCAATAAACATGCTAGAACCATATTTTGTGCCTCTATCGCTACGAAGTCTCTTGACTTTCCTATTGTATTGATTTTCTATTTCAACTATGAACAACTTAAACATGTCAAACGCTTCACTTTTATTTTTCATAAGATAAACAAAAGTAAAGTCAGAACAATCATCAATAAAGGTTATAAAGTACCGTTTGTCATTTCTAGTCAACTTTCCATCTAATTCACATATATCTGAATGAATTAAATCTAGAGGTTCAGAATCCCTAACAACAGATTTATGAGGTGTTTTTGTGATTTTTGCCTGACTACAATAATCACATTTAAGAAATTCATTCAAATTCAATTTTGGAATTAATCCTAAGTTACTCATATTTTTAATGATACGCTTATTAACATGACAAAAACGAGCATGCCAAACATAAAAGTACACAAGGAGTAAACAGAAGCATTCACTTTATTAATCTCAACATTCAACTTAAACATGCCTTCAGTAGCATAACCTTTTCCTACAAATACATTGTTCTTAGTCAAGGTAAATAAATCTGCTCCTATAGTCTGAGTAAAACCAGCCTTGTTGAGAAGATAGCCCGAAACCAGATTTTTCCTCATTTCTGGAGTATGCATCACATCCTTCAAAGTTAAGGTTTTTCCAGATGTGAAGTTCAATTCCACATTACCAATTCCAGCAACAATAGTGGTATGGGAATCACCCAATAACACTTTCTTATCTTCGGTCACAGCAGTGTATGTTTTGAACATACTTCTATCATAGCAAACATGGCGAGAAGCACCAGTGTCTACCCACCACCCATCTGATCCACCTATGAGGTTGATCTCAGAGATCATAGCAACAAAATTATGTTGCTCTTCAGTCAGGTTAACACTAGGAGTAGTGTTTGGCCTGTTCCTGCACTTACGTGCCATATGACCTGGTTTCCCACAATTAAAGCATAGGAAAGCAGCATCATTTCTAGGTGGTTGTTGCTGTGGCCTATTTTGGTTCCTTTGAAGGTTCCAATTCAAGTTAACTCGGGTGTTGCGGTTTTGGATTGGTTTGCGGTTCTGATTCTTAAAATTCTTTTGAGTGGGTTTCAGAACCGCAGTGGACCTTTTAGTGTTATTAGAAACAATAAGCACTTCTTCTTTTAAATCTTGTTTTCGAGCTTCCTCCTCAATTCGGAGGTGTGTAATCAGACTTTCCATTGAAAATTCTTTTGTTTTGTGCCTCAAAACATTTTTAAAATCTTTCAACGAAGGAGGCAATTTGTCAATAATGACAACAACTTGAAATTGATCGTTTAAAGGCATACCTTCTGAAATAATTTCATGTGCTATCTTCTGTAATTCATGAGATTGAATTTCCACTGACTTGTCATCGGTCATCTGGAATTTGAGGTAGCGGCTTACAGCGTATTTTTTCGATCCGGCCTCCTCAGTGTCATACTTCCTCTGCAGAGCTTCCCAAATTTCTTTTGCCGTTTTTTCTTCAGCAGTATAGTAATCATACAGATCGTCTGTCAGTCCATTGAGTATATAATTTTTGCACAGAAAATCATTTTCTGTCCATCTCTCAGCAGCACGAACATCTGCCTCGTCACCATCTTCAGGAACAATTGGTTTTTCCGAAGTCAGAACAGAAGCTACCTTCTTTGTTGTAAGGTAGAACAACATCTTCTGTCTCCATCTTCGGAAATGAGCTCCTTCAAACCGGAATGGTTTGTTGATCTCAGCAATACCATTTGATTGTTCGGTAGCCATCAGCAGTAATTAAACGTCGTAAAATTGTTGGAGCTCGAACTCAGAAAATAGGAACAGACCGAACAAAATTAAATAGGCAGAGTCGCGGACAATGTCGCTTTCTTTAAGACGTTCGCGAAACTGCCGGAATTTAGCAAACAGTATGAACTCCGGTCGCCTCCAGGATAAAACAGCCCTCTTAAATATACGATTTTGTATTGCACCGTACAAAATCGTTTCTGTCTACACTCAAATTAATTGCTCAATTTCAATAGTTCTTTAAAGAAAAGGAAACTGATATCAAAGAGTAAAAAGAATAAACGAAATAATTAGAACTAAGAGAGCTGTGTCTTTCTGTGCCTTCATTCGACTAGCACTCTCATCTATTTATAGTGGATGAGCTGAAGAAAAATACAACGGTACATAAAATCAGTTTTGATATATCAAAGAAATAGTCAAGTAGAGAAGAATAAGGATAGTGGCAGAAGAATAGGAACAAAAAACGAATAAGTCCAAATCAACAAAGCCATTAAAACAATTCTTTAAAATTTCTTGCACCAACATCAAAAACGTAATCATGACTTTTTCTAATATAATAAAATATTAATAATAAGAATCACCAACAGCAAAAATGTAACCATGACTTTTTCTAATATAATATAATATTAATAATAAGAATAAAACAATCTATTTAATGAAAACATTATTTAATTCAATGAAACTTAAATATCATTTCTATGTAAGTGTCCAAATAAAGATTGTGTGGACCTTTAACACTTTTTCTAAAATTTTGAGGGACTAAAAAAAGACTTAAAGATAATTTTGGTCTCAAAAGAAAAAATTCATATAAGGGCCTAGCCCAACACCTATGCACCTCATCCGTTCGGCATTGAATTTCTAGAGTTAAATGCAGAGTTCAAGCAATATATTTTAATCAGTAATTTTGCATTGAATATTTGAGATTACATCGTAGAATTCAATTCTAGAGAATCCTAATCCGTAATAATACATAATAAGCTAATTACCGACAAGGGGGTGGGGTTTGAGGTCCGTCATAGGTAAGTTTGGCATTAGTACAAATAGAGGTAAAAGGCTCTTTCTTAGCCCCAATGTATTGCAATTTGATATTTGACAATCTAATTCCCTGGCAAGGAACTACTTTGCTGCATTGTATATCTACTCCGGCTTCTGTAGGTGTTGTTCCTTGTATGTTTATGAATTGAGCATTGCTGATTTGTACCTTTGATGGCTGCATAGGAAAAAAAATGAAGATATGAAATCGGTTAATCCAGTATAAGAAGTCGAACCTCTCCAAGGTCGCATCATTGTCTCTCCTTGGAGAAATTCGGCCTCACATTCAGTGGCGGAGCCAAAAGAGAATACTGTTGAAAATTATAGGTTTTTTATGGACTAATCATCAGTGATGACTCGTTCAGTACAGATCCCGTCTATTGGTACGAAATTTGTGTACCTCAAGAGTGATTTTTTTTCTTCTTTCTTGCTTTCAGCCTCATAAGTTTCTCAACTTGAAAATTAGAAAATGAGCTTGAAGTCTGGAAAAAGAAGAAGAATACTAACCGATCCTGATTTTTTGCCATAGAATTGATCGATGAGGATGGGATTTTCAACATTGTTCATTATAATGTCTTTAAAAGTTATGTTTTGAGCAACACTTGGAAGTGATCCTGCGTATGTTTTGATTCTAGCTCCGTTGTCTGTTCCGGTCATTGTGCAATTCTGAATGAGAATATTTTTTAGCAACTTCTCGTCGTCGTATTTTCCAAGACTTCCGATACTATTTTTCGCAAATGAAAACATGTTAGTTAAATTAGGCCAAAAACATCTAAACATCCTTGATCTTATCAACTACAATCACATAGTTTCAGTTTCTTTAATCCTTGTTAAATACTATTTCAAATATGGGTGAAATGAATAATTCATTTTTAATAGAATTTGATGTTTCGCAATGTTCATATATACCTGAGTCCATGACCCGGACCACATGTTACTCTTCGGACCTCGATGTCCATACTTCCATGGATGACACCTACACAATCATCACCTGTAGCAACAACACTATCGAAGACTCCAACATTAGTAGATTGGCTGATATGAAATCCGTCGGTGTTGGGGCTGTCGTCGGGGGCAATTAAGTGCATATTTGTGGCTGTAACATCCTTGCAATTGACAATGCTTATGTGAAATCCCATAGGATTAATAGATGTAATCCCCTTCATTAACGTACGTTCACAATGGATAAATTTAAGGCTCTGCAGCAGCACAAAAAAATGCATTAGTTTTAGAAAGAAATCAATCACCGATGGCTAAATTTTAATTGCGTCATAAAATAACTAAAATTGATTTTTGTGCCACTAAAGTCACTGTTATGGATTTAAAGCTAAATCTGGGCCATATATCTGGTTGACATTGTTTCGAACATCGACTCAACCCACGTCAAATCCGTGCCATACCATGTCAGTAATAGAAATCCCCTCAATCACGATCTATAAATATCAATAAACTGAAAAGTGTTTCTACTGCTGACATACTATTAATAAGGCACTCCAGCACGGTCACATCCATGACAAAAACATGTCACATCAATTTTTCAACATATTCGTTATAACGACTTCAATGAAATAGAAATAAAAGATCAGTTATTTTTACAGCATGAATTCTAGTTGCTTACTATTGGGAACATTGAAGCTCCTTTTTCCTTATATTTCCACACATTGGGGCCGTTGCCATCAACAGTACCAGGTCCGAAAACATCCATACCATTAACACGTTCAAATGAAATCCAAAAATCATCAGAATAACTACTGATATCGGATCCAGCCTTAATAGTTCCTTGAATTTCCACTTGGATCGGAGCTTTGCACGGTCCTTGGAATACAGTTTCGGTGGCATAGAATTCACCTTTTGGAAATACTAGCCTTGCCATTCCACCGAAATCACATGCTGCCCTCCATGCCTTGACGAAATTCTGAAAACAACATAGGGAAAAAATGTAACCGAGCAAGAGGGGATGCATGGGTCGGTTGCATCCCCAATTATCGAAATTCACCATAAGAGAAGTAATTCTAAATAAAGAACCAAATATCCCGCATACAATGGCAGAGCTAGGGAAGAGTGCACTCTTAGCCATCTTCCCATGCTCTGTAATTCTATGGGATACCGGTATCTTTGGTTCTTTTTTTCAATGAACTTTTAGTTGTTTTTATCTCAAACAACTTTTCATGAATGTCTTAAAATAGCCACTGTTGTTTTTTGAAAGGTCTAAAAATTGTTTCAAAAAGCTCATACATTTTAACTTTGAATGTAAATATATACATACCACGGCATTATCGGTTTTTGGACCAGCTTTTACACCAAAATCTACCACATTAAATATTTTTGGACCGCCGTCACAAAAAACAACGGTCGCTAAAAATGACAAAATAATGACACATTTCACAAGTTTATTTGAAATGGCCATTGCCCCACCCTGCATTGCAATAATTTTTTTTTTGTTATTTACTAAATAACAAAAAAATAGTAGTAATCAGAAGAAGCTCAACTTCTTCTGATTTTTATTATTATTGCAATTGATAATTTCTATTGTTTGCCCTCTTTTTATAATAAGAATTTTAGTAAGAAATGTGTGGTTAGAATTACAAGCATTTTATAGCATTTTGTTAGCTAAATATAATTAAGTATTCAAGGTGTATATAGTTTCGGTTTAAACTATAATTAGCAAATACATATTATGATATATACAAGGCTAGAATTAATTTTACCTTTGACCAAAAAAATAATAATGTTACTAAAATATGTTTTTTTAAATCGAGTGTTATTAAGATTGATGACTTGTGGAGAATTTCCGATTAGCTTCCGTCCCTGTGGGGGTCGTCGTTGGGTTCGACGGGGGGAAGCTCCGATGCCAAAGTCAGTATAAAGTTTGAAAGAGTAAACTGAATTGACAAAGTAGGGTTTCTAGGATTGTGTGAATGTGTACATTGATAGCTTGAGATGCAAGCTATATATAGTCATGAAGTTGTAACCTTTAGTAACTAGAAAGTCTCCATTAATGCTTCATTAATGGCAGTTACTGGTTTCCTTTAAGTATGCCCGTTAGCTTATTAATAGCTCATTAATGGTCTTTACTGCGAGATCGGCTCAGCTGTTCCGCTGGCGGATTGAGAGGTTATGGCGGATCGCCATATAGATATGACTGCGGATCTCTTGTGGCGAAGTCTTGGTGATCCGCCTGTCAGATCTCCTTGCCTGATACGCTATCACATCTCGGTATCAGGTGATCAATACGTGGCCGTTCTAGGCGAATATCTCTTTTGATCCTTTGGATAATATCCCAATGTTATCAGAAGCCCCCCTAAAGTTCCTTTAAAGTCCTTTAGGGCTTTTGAGCTTCTTCGCGCGCCATTATGATGACTTGCATTAATGATCACTCTGTTCGATGCCAATCGATGAGTGACACGTGTCGTAAGCGCGCCGCTCGAGGAAAGAGAAAACGTCTTCTTCCTTCCTCTCTTTCTCTTTCCACTCCATTTGCATTTCTCTTCCATTTTCCTTCGAGTTTTTGCCCAGAGTCTCTCGGAGTTCAGAATCTTTCAAAGCTTTAAACTCTCATGTAAGTGAATTTTTGCTTTGATTGCTGAATGTTTAGGAGTTCTTCTTCATCTTCTGGGTCTACTTTTGAACTTTTTAATTTGACCACTTCTTCCAAAACCGTAGTTAGCTGGACTTCTTCCTCTTTGGAGAATTCTGATTCTTCCAAAGGTACTGTTAGTTGCGATTTAGCTGAGTTGTGTAACTCGGCGTGTAATAGCGGTCGAACTCGTTCAGGTAGGATTCGGAACCTTCCCGTCCCCGTTGCTCATTTTGCTCCGGCAATAGATTCTAGGTGGTTTACAGGGATGGAGGCATCTTCTTCAGCCCCGTTTAGGAAAAAGGCGCCTCGTGCGGAGTCCACTTCCTCTCGTATGAGCGCTGCGGATCTAGCGAATCTGGCGGACCGCTTCCCTTGGATAAAAGAATATGAGACTATGTTGGCGGAAGCTCATCAGAGACCCGCCTGTCCGCCAAGGGGGTATTTATCTGTATACAGTTGTCACGTAGAAAGAGGGTTCCGGCTTCCTCTTCCTAAGATGATGGCGGACATCTTAGCTTACTTTGACATCACTATCATCCAGCTGCATCCAAATGGCTGGTTAGATGTAGCTCTGGATTGTTATTTAGCTTCAAATTTAGGGGTAGTTTGTAACCCTCGAGTCTTCCGAACTCTTCACAAACCAACGAAACGAAAGGCCGAGTCCTTTTACACCTTTGCTAAGTTTGGAACCTACTCACCGTTTAGCGGCAAGATGTCTAATGTCCACCTCTGGGATGAAAAGTTCTTCTATGTAAAGATAAAGGAGGGCGAGTCTCTAGGCTTTCTGTCGGTTTGGAGTGCCAGACCCTTACATATGGCTGGAGACATGCGTATATTGACAGACAGTGATGAAGAAGTGGCGAATATCATGAAAAGTGTCAAGGCGGAGGCTTGGATATACGCCGACGCCTTGGACTTTATGATGAATGATATCCCCTTGATCCGCCAGGAAGGGGACAAGACCACTTATGTGAAGTTTACAGAACTCGATGAAGGTAACTTTGTTTTTCCTTGAACCTTGATTATTTTATGGTTCTTTTGTCAGGGGTTTGTCTAAGGCCAGTCACGCTCTTGTAGAGATACCTAAGAAACTGAAGGAGGATGAGGCTCGAAAGAAGAGGCAGGCAGCATATCCCCAGAAGGGTGCAGAGAAGCGTCCCGCTGATACAATGGCTGATCTTCCTCTGCAGAAGAAGATGAAGACCACAACTTCCGACGGACGAAAGTTTATAGCGGATGCCATGAGAGCCGCGATGCCCACTGTGGAGAAAGAACATGTAAGTTGTTTTAATGTTTCTTTTCTCTATATTGTGAATCTAAGTTTTGACCTTCCAATCCTTGTGCAGATGGTGAAGCCTGATCTAGGCGGTTACTGGTCCGCCAAATATGGTGACAAGGGATCTTTGAGGAATGAATCCGTCATCAATGACCTGGACGAAGCTCTTAGTCAATTAGGCGAGGTGCGGAAGAGTCAAAACGAGATCCCTGGATCAGCCCATGTTCAGATGGGAAAGACGGAGCTTCTTACGGTAAGTTCCTTTTATCTTTTTCCGCATTTTTGGATGAAAGAGTGATCTCCTCTGGGGAGATTTCTGTTGTTTGTTCTTTCGCTTGAATTGGGCTTTTGCATTGATAGGTATACACCCGTATGCGTGCCATGGAAGCGGATCTCCTTCAAGGGGTGGCGGATAAGGCAACCATAGAAAGGTTGGAGAAGGAGATCGTCGTTGCCAATGCGAACGCTGCGTCCGCCATTGCTCTAAAGGATGCTGAGATCCTTAAATTGAAGAAACAAATGGAGGCGGATGCTAAAGAACATGAAGCTGCCTTAGAGGACACAGAGATCTTAGCAGGGGAGCGAGCTTACTACTACGGTGGATGGATCATGGCGTATGTTAAACTGGCGTATCCCGAGATTGATTTTACAGATCCGGAGTTCGTGGTTCCTGACGTGGATGTGGTCCTTAATTATCGTAAAATTCCAGAAGTCAAGGACTACATCCGCGATCACATTCGCAAGGTGATGAGTAGATCCGCCGAGGAAAGCAAACCCCTTGTCGACCTTGAGCCTGAGGACCCTGAGAAAGCATCTCCAAAGGCGGGTGACCAGAGTGAGGAGCTGATAACCGATGGCACCATCCCTCAAAGAGAAATTATTTCTGTAGAGAAGGAAGCCCCTCTAGAGGGCGCATCTAATGTAAAAGATGCTAAGGAGGATGCTCTTGTAAATGTTTAGTTTTGTAAAACTAAGTACAATTTTTAATCCTTGCTATAACTATTTATGTTTACTTTATGCTTTGTGCAAGTAAATTTATAGGCTTTAGGATTAATGTGAAGTAGGTGGCCAGCCATACCCCATGGTGTGAACCTTTGTGAAGGTTTGAAGCTATTTTATTCCTTTAGAGGAAGTTAAGCTACCTTAGGGGATCGATTTGCTTCCTATCTTTGAGGTGAATCGATCCGCCCTTAGGACTTAGGATCCCTTCTTTGGGAAGGATGTAAGAGAGTGTAAAGATCTCGCGTCTGAGAAATATTTTAACTCTATCTCTAATGGTGATCATCTAAGGATTGATCCGCCCATGAGATTATTCCCCTATCTTCAAGGAGAAAAAGTAGCTATGTCGTGATAGCATTACTTTTTTGTGTAGGAAGCGTTGGTGCCCCCCTTCTTTTTTAAGCTGGAATATTTATATTGCTACAAGAAAATACTTAAAAAAGAATTTGACAAGACAAGAATTGCTTTTTATTGAATGGCGATACGCTTTATTACAGTAAGTGGGTCTTATATGTGAGCCTCATTAAAACCTTTAATAAGAAAAACCTCATGGGAAAAAAGCTTACTAAAGGAAAAAGAGTACTCAAGACCTTGATTACATTCTATTTGCGGAGGTTTTGGAGATTCCATGTACGCGGCAGTGTATTTCCCTCCATGTCTTGAATTTTAAATGTGGCGAATCCAATCTTGTTGATTATTTTGTATGGACCTGTCTAAGTGAGTCCCAACTTTCCTTTCCCTTCCTTAGATTGAATCTTGTCTGCTTTGCGGAGCACGAGGTCCCCCACATTCAAGTTTACAAGCTTGGCATTTTTATCATGATAAGCTGCGATCCGCTGCTTGTAAGCCGCCATGCGTACATATGCCTTTTCTCGCTTTTCCTCCACTTGATCAAGACTTGACTTCAATCTTTGGTTGTTTTCCTCCTCGCAATAGAATGCAACTCTGTCACCTGGGACCTGTATTTCAACTGGGATTACAGCTTCCACACCGTGAGAAAGGGCGAATGGCGTCTCGCCAGTGGCTGTTCTGGGAGTAGTGCGATACGCCCATAAGACGCTCATTAACTGATCCTGTTGGAAATTAGGCTAAGGGATAGCAGCGGAAATATAAAATTTTTAACCTATTTCCATTAACCCTAGGATCCGTTAATCATTATTTCATATAAAGAGGGATAAGAAGAATTACCTTTTGATGATCAATCTACCGTTGTTAATGAAGTGCCCACAACTCTTCTCCGAGTTCCCAAGCACAAAATAAAACATAGGAAGATTAAGTTAGAATCAACCGTTGAATAGCAACCAAAGTAGATTGCCTCTAATTAATCAACACAAGATCAAGGATAAAAGAAATAGATGAAATCAATTGATCGGAAGGAAGCCGTAGAAAATCTCGTCCTCGAACTGGGGTCGAAAATTCTATCTCTTGCACTATAGTAGATTTCGAAAATCACTCTAGGGATTTTGGCTTGTGTTGGCCGAAATTCCTATATAGGGGGGTATTTATAATCTCTTGTATCTAATCCCTAGTTAGATAGAATTAGGTTACTGAATAGGAATTCAATTCGGAATAGAATTCCTAATTATTATCTCATTATATATCTAATATATTAAGGATAATAATAATAACCTTATTGGATAATAATAGGAGTATTATAATCAAATTAGAACTCCTAACTTATTTATCTTTTAATTAATTTAATTCATAATCCTAATCTAATTAGGATTCATTAAAATCAAATTAATCATTCATGTATTATACATGAATTTCGACCCCCCCTTATGGTCCATGGGCCTCATTGGGCTTCCATCAATTAATTAACATCTATCTCTCTTTTAGGTTCCAAGTCTTATGTGTGACCCATTAGGTTCCTATTGCTTCTGGCCGTATGCAACTATTAAATTAATTTTCAAAGAATTATATTTAATCTTTGCATAACGGAATGATGTACAGATTATGTGATTAGCAAGTCCGTAATCATTCCCCCAGAGCCATAAGAAGACAGGTTGATTCTGTCGTTAACCTTTCCGTATTAGTTACAGTATAATTCGATCCTTTATCAACTACATCCTTGAACTGAATCTTATGACTATGGATGATGTCAAGTCACATATAGCGAGACGTTCGTTTTACTTGTACAGACCGAGTCAACTCAAATAGATAGGTTAAGTGAAATCTGTATTTCAAGTCTTAAGCTATCACCTTGCAAGGATTTAGAGTCGAGTCTTCCACAAGCGATCCTTGGATGTATCTCCCATTTATCGGGAGTGATAAATGCTCAATCCAATGTATAACTATCCTGAAATTACCTCATGTGACACCCAACCTTTGCTGTTCACACCACAGAGTCATCTCTATTAAGGATCGTGTTACAACAGGATCAAAGTCTCACATTCAGTAATTCAGAATGACCAATTAACATTCCTTTGAGTCTGAGGATTAGTTATACCTATTAATACCAATGAGATGAACAGGTGACAAGGATGAATCTACCCATCCTGTTATCTCAAATCGGATCCCCAATCCTAATGAACTCCCTTTCATTGGATCCACGTAACTGTCCAGATATCTGTATATATGAAGCTTGTGAGATCAGCTTTCTGTCGGATAGAAGACATTGTTACATGCAAGTCTCAACAGTGATATATCAATCCTGGGCATATCACTTGACTTGGGGTGGTTTTAAGTTTATTAGTTTATCATAAAGTTTAGTCTCACTTCATGCTTGTATGAACACTTTATGATCACTTTAAACAAACTTACGGATTTCCTTTTATTAGACTTTATTTAGTTCGTAAAAGGGATTGCCTTTATATAGTTATAAAACATATATCTCATTAAAACAAATGATATAAAGAACACTTCATTTACATTAAGTCCGTATCCTAGAACAATTGTCTATAGGACACTAAACCCCAACATACTCCCACTTGGACTAAAGCCAATTGTTTCTAAAACTTATCCCAGTAGAAGTTAGATGACGATCATGTACTCTCTGGGTTAAGGGCTTTGTTAACGGATCTGCAACGTTGTCCTATGTAGGTACTCTTTCTATTCTCACATCTCCTCTAGCCACAATCTCTCTTACGATGTGGTATCGCTTTAGGTAATGCTTGGATGCATTATGAGACCGTGGTTCCTTTGCTTGTGCAATGGCTCCATTGTTATCACAGTACAGTGTAATGGGATTGACAATGTCAGGCACCACACCAAGTTCTGTAATGAACTTTCTAATCCAAACTGCTTCCTTTGCTGCTTCCGCAGCAGCGATATACTCTGACTTGGTCGTAGAGAAAGCTACGCTTCCCTGCTTGGAACTCTTCCAACTGACCGCGCCCCCATTCAAGATAAACAGGTATCCTGATTGGGATTTAAAATCATTCTCATCTGTGAGATGACTTGCGTCTGAAAATCCTTCTATTTTCAGATCACCTTCTCCGTACACTAGGAACATATCTTTAGTTCTTTTCAAGTACTTAAGAATGTTCTTGACGGCAATCCAATGCTCGTCTCTCGGATTTCCTTGGTAACGACTCGTTATACTTAACGCGAATGCTACGTCAGGTCTAGTGCATAGCATAGCATACATAATCGAACCGATTGCGCTAGCGTATGGGACTACAGCCATGCGTCTTTTGTCATCATCGGTTTTAGGACATTGATGATTGTTTAACTTTACTCCATGTAGCATGGGTAAGTTACCTCGTTTCGATTCAAGCATGCTAAACCGATTTAGCACCTTTTCAATGTATATAGCCTGTGAAAGACCAAGCAGTCTTCTTGATCTATCTCTGTAGATCTTTATACCAAGTATATAAGCTGCTTCACCAAGGTCTTTCATTGAGAAGTTACCAGATAACCATACTTTTACCGACTGTAGTAGAGCAATGTCATTTCCCATTAATAATATATCGTCCATATATAGTATGAGAAATGCTATAGAGCTCCCACTTGCTTTCTTGTAAATGCAAGCTTCTTCGCAATTTTGTTCGAAACCAAATTGTTTTATGGTTTCGTCAAAACGCTTATTCCAGCTTCTCGATGCTTGCTTGAGTCCATAAATGGATCTCTGAAGTTTGCAAACTTTGTTTGCATCCTTTGATATGAAACCTTCAGGTTGCATCATATATACATCCTCAAGCAGGTTTCCGTTTAGGAAAGCTGTTTTCACATCCATTTGCCAAATCTCATAATCGTAGTGAGCGGCAATAGCAAGCATGATTCTGATTGATTTGGACATATCCACAGGAGAGAAAGTTTCATCATAATCAATTCCTTGCTTCTGGGAGTTAGCTCGGGAAATAGAGCATCTCATTGAGAGGGGCAAATTGGATCGGTTCATCCAAAATGATGGCAAGAAGGGAGATGGTGATAGACCCAGAGATGACCCAAAGAAGAAAGGAAAGGGGACCATCAATATCATAGCAGACGGACCTGGGTACCAACCAGTACTGAAAAAGGCAAAGACCACTGCTCTTGACAAGGCATCGTTTAATCGCCCCTTTGCAGACGTAGGTCTAGAGATCTCTCCTCATGCAGATGCTTTGGTCATTACTATGATGGTTGAAGGCTGGGAGATGAAAAGAGTGATGATCGATACTGGGAGCTTGTGTAATGTCATCACAAGAGGAGCTTTCCCTAAACTTATGGTTGATCCAATCCAAGTGGAACCAACCGTAGTGGATATCCTGGGAGTCACAGGACATACCATCCAGACAAAAGGCCAGGTAACATTGGATTATGAGTTAGCAGACGAGGATCAGGTCTGGAAAGGCGATCTGGAATTTTCTATCTTGGATGGTCAGTTGGCCTACAATATTATCCTCGGACGGCCCTTTATCTCCGAAGCAGCAGCCCTTATCTCCATACGCCACTTAACTCTTTACATCCCCACGGCCAAGGGAGGTGTAATGATCAGAGGGAGCCAAAAGGTGGCTCAGGAGACGTATTCCGCATCACTAATGATTCGCCCCCAATCTAAAGACGAAGACGAAGAGGAGCTCGTCACAATGGCCTTGGGCGAGACAGAAATGTACCTCATGGCGGATGAGAAGTAGGTGCGATTGGCTAAAGGGCTCAAAGGTGAAGTTAAAGAAGCAATCACCAAGGTTCTCCATGAAGTGGAAGACGTCTTTGCATGGAAAGATGAGATCCTCCTAGGGATCAGTCCAGACGTGATCACTCACAAACTTAACATTGACAAAGATGCAGTTCTCGTAGCTCAGAAACGGAGAAACCATGGCCTTGAAAGGCAGAAGGTGATAGAGGAAGAGATCACCAAGCTCCAACGGGCGGACGCCATTGAAGAGGTACTTTATACACAATGGTTGGCGAACGTCGTTCTTGTGAAAAAGGCAGGCGGATCCTACCGCATGTGTATTGACTTTACGGATCTCAACAAGGCTTGTCCCAAAGACAACTATCCTTTGCCCTGTATTGACATACTCGCAGATGGAACCGCCGGACATGCTATGTACTCCTTTACAGACGTAAAGTCGAGTTATCATCAAATCCCCATGGAGCCTTCAGATAGAATCAAGAGCTCGTTCATGACTCACCAAGCCACTTATTGCTTCAAGGTCATGCCCTTTGGGCTTAAGAACGCAGGTGCCACTGATAGCTCCCATTTATATAGGGTTTTTAGGATTATTTTAGTTTGTTTTCCCTTTGTTTCTATTTAATTTCAGTATCATTTTATTACTTTTTAGTTAAAATTAGTAATTTCCTTTATTTATGGTGTTTTTGGTGTTTTCATGGATTTTCAGGGACCTTTCGTGCATTTTCGAACCAGACCCAAGCCTATTGGAGCATTTCTGGATCATTCAGGGACCATCAGAGCACTTTTGGGATTCATCAGGGACTATTAGAGCACTTTTCGGAAGCCCAGGGACCTAAACAGATAAAAGCCGGAGTAAAATCCTTCCATTTAGGACCTATCTCGCCGAGACAATACCTGTCTCGTCGAGACAGGCCCTCGTCTCGTCGAGACACTCCTTGTCTCGACGAGACGAGGCGGGGAAAGGCGCACCAGCGCCTTCCCCCTTGCTGGAATGCACGGATTTGGGCCCAGAAGCCCATTTAAACACTTTGTAAAAGCCCATTTTTACCCTTGAGGCATTAGGGTTTCCTCCCTAACTCTATAAATAGGGAGCTAAACCTAATCTTCTAGGGGGGGATTAGCCATTTAATAAATTAGAGAGCCGCTAGGGTTTTCTCTCCTCCAAAATGTAGATTTATATTTTTAGATTAGTTTTCCTGCTTTCTAGATTAGGTTTATTTTCAGTTTTTATTTTCTTTTGTCGAAGAACAATTGATGGGAGAAGTTCCTCATCTTCTATTTCTGTAATTGGAATCGGCAAAACGGGTTTTGGATTTCTATCTCTTTCCCTTTTATCTTTTGCGATTATATTTAATTGAAGCTTTCTCAATTGTTCCTATTATCCTTTTTGTTATGATTGGTTTGTCTATGAACTGATCTCCATCCAATTTGGGATGGGGATGAAATTGGTTGTATGAATATGTATGATTAGGGATCTAGGACCTTTGATTGATCAGTTTATGCATGCTTAATGCCTAGAAATTGTTAGGAACATGATTTATGCTAGAATGAACATTGATAATGATCAACTAGCCTGTTTATGTATATAATGTGCTTAATGCCTGTGACCCTGACATTAAATAGGATTACAGATAGATGAGAACCTGACCACGGAATCGTCTATACCGAACTTGTGTAAATCTGACTTCGCTAGATACCACTAGGAATGAGGCTTTGTGGCTGGGCTACGGCTTTAGCCTTAGTTGTCAATAAACCTAATGCTTTACATGACCTAGGGTATATGCCTAATCAAGCCGTCACCCGAATGCATGTGAATAGGTTAGACAAATCCCGTACAAATTTGCCTTTCACTTAGGACAATTACCTTTAATCATTGGTAAAACACAAATCTGAACTCCCTAAACCCATACTTAGGATTTAATCAAAGGAATCCTCAACCTATATTGTGCCATCCGTCAATTCACCTTCTACCCTGTCAATTGTTCACTTTATTTTGTTATGTTTATTTCCTTTAATTCAATTAGTTAGTTATACAAAAACCCAAACATTTATCCAACCCTCTAAACAATTAGATCATTCTAGGTAGATTTGCTAGTTATAACGAATAGTCCTTGTGGTTCGATCTCGTGCTTAGCACTTTATTACTTGTTGCGATAGGATACACTTGTCCTATTAACCGCTATATACTTTACGAGCATCAAGTTTTTGGCGCCGTTGCCGGGGACTATTTTGATTATAATTAGATCAAATTTGCCTAGACCAATGTGTTTATAATTAGATTATATTTCAAAATACCCGACAACAACACCATCAAGTTTTTGGCGCCGTTGCCGGGGACTATTTTGTTTATAATTAGATTAAATTTGCTTGGAACTATTTTATTTATAATTAGATTATATTTCGAAATACCCGACAACAACACCATCAAGTGTTGCCAGGGACTATTTCGTTTATAATCTGTGTAAATTGAATAGGTTGAAACAATTGTTTAGATTTGTATATAAAAATTTTATAAAAAAAAATTATTTTGGGTTTTTCGTGTCGTCTCGTCGAGACACCTGGCTGTCTTGACGAGACACATAAAAAAAAAATTCTCGAAAAATTTTTTCCGAAAAAAAAAATATCCGTCTCGTCTCGGCGAGACAATGTTCATCTCGCCGAGACGGACACAAAAAAAAATTAAACGTTTTTTTTTCTTTTTCTTTTCTGTTGCTTTCTTTATTCTTAAGTTTGTTTTCTTTCTTTTTCTATTGGCAGAACCCTCTAATCGGAATACTCATCGACGCCAGATTGATTTTCAGGACTGCAGCTTGGATTTGAAAATTTAGCATCGGAAATTCGGGGTTGGATTGACAGCCACCCCTGAGGGAGTTTTTCTATCCTATTTCTTTTTTGCACTTTATGTTTTGCTTTTTGTTGGAAGTAAATGCATATTGTAAGTGTGAGGATGAGATAATATGATAGGATGATTTTTGGTTCTTGCCATTTGCATGTTTTTAATCTTTTGTTTTTTTTTAATTTTTCTATATTAGGTTGCATGTTTTGATTTTAATTTTAGGATTTCATGCTTTTTGTTTTTGTTTGCTTTTTAATTCTAGGAATAAACAGAATCCTAGGCAGTTGAATTTGATACACTTAGCTATCCCGCAATACAGTTGACAATGCGCTTAAAAATTTGCACATTCTAAATGAAATTTATGCATGCGAAAAATCTTGAACAACGTTTGAGTCTCCAAAGAGTATTATTTGCCTAAAATTGACATGGAACGGAACGTTAGTTGAGGCTAGGATTGATACCAATAACCCTTAAATTGTGAGTTAGAGCCAGAAAGATCAATATTTTAGACTCATGATTAGGAACAATTGATCTCTTAGGTGTGGGATTACATTTATTGTCTTTGTGCTCATAGGAATTGCATCCAATACTGGTTGAATTTTGTGTTTTTATTAAACTTGAAATGATTAGGCAACCTAGGTATAGCCCTTTGTGAATTTAGCCTATTCTTTGTTTAGCCAAAATCCCTTAACAATTCCACTAGATAAGCCCCTTTGAGCCTTTTACCCCTTTCTTTGATCAACCATGTTACAAACCTTAGCCTTCTTAAATATCCTTTCTCACCCAAGTTAATTGACTCAATTTAGTTTTCATAAATCCTTAGACACACTTATCCTTCAAATTCTCGCTAGCAATCATTAAAAGGATGTAATTTTAATAGAAGAAGCAACCTTTACCCAATTGAATTTCACTCTTTTTCCCCTCTATTCAAAGAAAAAAAAATGGTTAAAAACCAAATCAAAAAAAAAAAACAATAAAATAGAGGAAAGGATAAAAGACGTGTTTATATTTTTAGTTGCTTCCCGAATACTTCATTGCCTCATAAACACAACCTTGAGCTTCAACCTTCATATACATAGCGGAAATAGTGTCCCTTTTGGATTCTGAATTGCTTGAGGACAAGAAAAATTTTAAGTGTGGGGATGTGGTTTATAGCTCCCTAATGCGAAAAATGTGTCCTTTTTGTAAATTTTTTTAACTATTTGAGTCATTTAAGCTTTTTGCCTATAAATTCCCTTTTTCCTACCCCAACCCTTTAAAGACCTATGATTTTGTTTAATTTTAATGCATTAATTTTGACCGGATGGATGATGCAATCCCAACGTGACCACTTTGTGCAATTAAATGTAGAGCGTTTACAAAAAAAAAATTCACCCAAACACTTGAGCGTTAGAGTGACCACTTGTGAGCTATCAATTTTAGTTCTCTTCTTTCGTTTTCATGAAGTGTTGATTGATAAAACCAATTAATTAGTTTTGGAGACTCGCCTGAGGTTCATTATGTTTTTAATTGCAAAATGAGTAGTCTGAACTGTTGTGAATAATAAAGTGTAGAAGATTCTTGTTTTTTGTAAGGGAGCTATTTGTTGATTTTTCTCTGTTTTGAATTCTGTCTTGCTTGGGGACAAGCAAGATTCAAGTGTGGGGAGGTTGATAGCTCCCATTTATATAGGGTTTTTAGGATTATTTTAGTTTGTTTTCCTTTTGTTTCTATTTAATTTCAGTATCGTTTTATTACTTTTTAGTTAAAATTAGTAATTTCCTTTATTTATGGTGTTTTTGGTGTTTTCATGGATTTTCAGGGACCTTTCGTGCATTTCCGAACCAGACCCAAGCCTATTGGAGCATTTTTGGATCATTCAGGGACCATCAGAGCACTTTTGGGATTCATCAGGGACTATTAGAGAACTTTTCGAAAGCCCAGGGACCTAAACAGATAAAAGCCGGAGTAAAATCGCCCCATTTAGGACCTATCTCGCCGAGACAATACCTGTCTCGTCGAGACAGGCCCTCGTCTCGTCGAGACACTCCTTGTCTCGACGAGACGAGGCGGGGAAAGGCGCACCAGCGCCTTCCCCCTTGCTGGAATGCACGGATTTGGGCCTAGAAGCCCATTTAAACACTTTGTAAAAGCCCACTTTTACCCTTGAGGCATTAGGGTTTCCTCCCTAACTCTATAAATAGGGAGCTAAACCTAATCTTCTAGGGGGGGATTAGCCATTTAATAAATTAGAGAGCCGCTAGGGTTTTCTCTCCTCCAAAATGTAGATTTATATTTTAAGATTAGTTTTCCTGCTTTCTAGATTAGGTTTATTTTCAGTTTTTATTTTCTTTTGTCGAAGAACAATTGATGGGAGAAGTTCCTCATCTTCTATTTCTGTAATTGGAATCGGCAAAACGGGTTTTGGATTTCTATCTCTTTCCCTTTTATCTTTTGCGATTATATTTAATTGAAGCTTTCTCCATTGTTCCTATTATCCTTTTTGTTATGATTGGTTTGTCTATGAACTGATCTCCATCCAATTTGGGATGGGGATGAAATTGGTTGTATGAATATGTATGATTAGGGATCTAGGACCTTTGATTGATCAGTTTATGCATGCTTAATGCCTAGAAATTGTTAGGAACATGATTTATGCTAGAATGAACATTGATAATGATCAACTAGCATGTTTATGTATATAATGTGCTTAATGCCTGTGACCCTGACATTAAATAGGATTATAGATAGATGAGAACCTGACCACGGAATCGTCTATACCGAACTTGTGTAAATCTGACTTCGCTAGATACCACTAGGAATGAGGCTTTGTGGCTGGGCTACGGCTTTAGCCTTAGTTGTCAATAAACCTAATGCTTTGCATGACCTAGGGTATATGCCTAATCAAGCCGTCACCCGAATGCATGTGAATAGGTTAGACAAATCCCGTACAAATTTGCCTTTCACTTAGGACAATTACCTTCAATCATTGGTAAAACACAAATCTGAACTCCCTAAACCCATACTTAGGATTTAATCAAAGGAATCCTCAACCTATATTGTGCCATCCGTCAATTCACCTTCTACCCTGTCAATTGTTCACTTTATTTTGTTATGTTTATTTCCTTTAATTCAATTAGTTAGTTATACAAAAACCCAAACATTTATCCAACCCTCTAAACAATTAGATCATTCTAGGTAGATTTGCTAGTTATAACGAATAGTCCTTGTGGTTCGATCTCGTGCTTAGCACTTTATTACTTGTTGCGATAGGATACATTTGTCCTATTAACCGCTATATACTTTACGAGCATCAGCCACCTATCAACGGATGATGAACAAAATATTCGCGGAAAGCAAAGGTGATAACTATTCTGTCTATGTGGATGATATGATCATCAAAAGCACCACTGTGGAAAAACATGCAGATGATGTAAGGGAGGTACTGGCCGTACTCCGACGCCACAATATTAAGCTGAATCCGGAAAAATGTACCTTTGGTGCGACATATGGAAAGTTCTTGGGATTCATGATTAGCGAGAAAGGAGTCAGCCCGAATCCTGACAAGGTTAAGGCTGTTCTGGAAATGCAAGCACCACGGAACATCAGGGAAGTGCAATGCCTTAACGAGCGGATCGTGGCCTTGGGCAGGTTTATCTCATGTTCAGCTCATAGGTGTCAGCCCTTTTATGAAGTCATCAAGAAGCAAAAGGCATTCGAGTGGAATGAGGACTGTGAAAAGGCTTTCGAAGGAATTAAACGGTTTCTCTTAGAACCGCCCATGATGAGCCGACCCCTAAAAGGTGAGAATCTCTACATGTATGTCTTGGTCACAGATAAAGCTGTATGCACAGTCATGATAAGAGAAGAGGATGGCCAGCAGTATCCAATCTATTACGTGAGCAAAGTATTGAAGGATGCTGAAACCAGGTATTCTAAACTTGATAAAATGGCTCTAGCCGTTGTCACCACGGCAATCCGCCTTAGGCCATACTTCCTGGCCCACACTGTCATAGTTCGCACAAATATACCTATGAGAAAAGTATTGCAAAAGCCGGACACTTCGGGGAGATTGATGGAATGGGCAATTCGCCTGGGAGAGTTTGATGTGCGATATGAGAGCATGTCCGCCTTGAAGAGTCAGGTCTTGGCAGACTTTGTGAATGAATTCACCGAAGAAGGGGTGAATCTCCCTAAATCTCCAGTAGAGGAGTGGACGATGTACACGGATGGAGCTTCCTCAGCAGATGGAGCTGGTATAGGTATCGTGATCAAGGGCCCCCAATACATAAAACTACGGTACGCAGCAAAGTTGGATTTCCATACAACCAACAATGCCGCGAAATATGAGGCTCTAATATTGGGGTTGCGCCTGCTAAAAGAAATCACTCCCGAGCGGATCGTGATCTATAGTGACTCCAAGTTGATGGTCAATCAAGTGATCAAAAATTACGAGGTAAAGGATGATGTTTTGGCCAAATACGTGGCCGAGGTTAAAAAATTGTTGGATCACCTCGAAGCTAAAGAAACTAAATGGGAATTGATCCATGTTCCCCGAGGATCAAACACGGAAGCAGATCACCTAGCAAAAATGGCTTCCAGCGAAGAGAACTGGACAGATCCGCAATGTCCATTCGAGGTTAAAGCTGCTCTGGCCTTCGCCTCCGAAGAAGTATCCCTACTCACAACAGTAGAGGATGATTGGCGGACAGTCATTCGTCAGTATTTGTCAGATGGAGCTCTACCCATCGATAAAGAGGAGGCTCGGCGGATCGTCAGGAAAGCGGCCTATTTCTCCATAATCAATGATTGCCTCTACAGAAAGTCTTTTAGCCATCCCTGGTTAAAATGTATTCTACCAGAAGAGGGACAACAAGTCCTCAAGGAGCTGCACGAGGGATCATGTGGGGCCCATGAGGCATCCACCTCCATCTTAAAGAAATCCAGGTTAGCAGGATTTTATTGGCCCACTGCCGAGCTTGATGCACAAAAATTGGTGGAATCTTGCCATAGTTGTCAGATTCATGCGAATGAATCACACACTGCCAAACATCTCCAGAGGCCCATCATTGAAGGGCGACCCTTTTCCCTCTAGGGAATTGACATCGTTGGACCATTTCCTCCTACTCGTAGATAAAGAAGGTATGTGGTAGTGGCAGTAGATCACTTCACCAAGTGGGTAGAAGCTGAAGCTGTCTCCTCCATCACTGCTGAACGAATGGTGGAATTTGTTAAAGACAATATCGTGGGAAGATATGGCGTACCTCACACAATCATCACTGATAATGGAACGCAGTTCAACTGCGGCGAGTTTAAAACTTTTTGTGAGAAATTGGGCATTTTGAACAGATTTGCCTCCGTTTATTATCCTCAATCCAACGGTATGACTGAAGTTACGAATCGGACGATCGTAAAAGGAATAAAGAAGAGATTGGGGGAGCATGATAAGAAGTGGGCGGATCAGTTGACGAGCGTCTTATGGGCGTATCGCACCACTCCTAGAACGGCCACAAGAGAAACACCATTCACCCTCTCTCATGGTGTAGAAGCTGTAATCCCAGTTGAAATACTGGTCCCAAGTGATAGAGTTGCATTCTATTGCGAGGAGGACAACAGCCGCAGATTAAAAAAAAGTCTTGATCAAGTGGAAGATCAAAGAGACAAGGCTTATGTACGTATGGCGACATACAAGCAGCGGATCGCCGCATATCATGACAAAAACGCCAAACTTGTAGAATTGAATGTGGGAGATCTCGTGCTTCGCAAAGCCGACAAAATCCAGTCTCGAGAAGGGAAGGGCAAGCTAGGGCTCACCTGGACGGGTCCATACCAAATAGTGGACAAGATTGGGTTCGCCACATTTAAGATTCAAGACATGGAGGGGAACACCTTGCCACGCACGTGGAACCTCCAAAATCTCCGCAAATATTTTGTTAGAAAATAAAGTGTACATACGGTCTTGAGTACTCTTTTTCCTTTAGTAAGCTTTTTTCCCATGTGGTTTTTCTTATTAAAGGTTTTAACGAGGCTCACATGTAAGACCTGCTTGCTGTAATAAAGCATTTCTCCTATCAATAAACATCAATTGTTCTATTATCTATGTTCTTTTTAAAGTTTTTATTGCAGCAATATCAATATTCCAGTCTTAAAAAGAAGGGGGGGCATCCAACGCTCTCCACATTAAAAAAGTACTGCTATCTCATAGCTACTTTTTCTCCTCAAAGATAGGAGAACAAATCTTATGGGCGGATCCATCTCTAGAGGATCCCCATTCGAGATAGAGTTAAAACGATCCTTGGACGCAAGGTCTTTACACTCTCTTACTCCCTTCCCGAAGAAGGGTCCACAAAGTCCTCTAGGCGAATCATTTCACCTCAAAGATAGGTCGCAAGATGATCCCTGAAGGCAGCTTTACTTCCTCTAAGGGAATAAAACAGCTTCAAATCTTCACAAAGGTTCGCACAATGGAGTATGGCTGGCCACCTACTCCAAAATAAATCCTAGACGCTTATATATCTACTTACGCAAACGTAAAGGTAAAATAAATAGCTACCATAAGGATTAAACAAATTGTACTTAAAAAAGTTTTACAAACAAAATAAAACATCAAGTAACCATAGGAGCATCCTCCTTAACATTCTTCTCGCTAGAAGCACCTGCTTGAGAAGCTTCCTTCTCGATAGCCTCGGATACGCCCACTAAGGAGACTTCCTTTTCCACGGAAGGTGTTTCCCCAGGAAGAAAGGTGCCATCGGTTATCAGCTCCTCACCAGATTTCGGAGGCACTTCCTCGAGATCCACTAGCTGGACGTTGGTGGCAGGTTTGCTTTCTTCAACAGGTCCCTTCATCCATTCTCGAACGCGATCCCAAATGTAGTCCTTGACATTTGGAGTTTCGCGATATTTAACAACTACATTCGGATCGGGAACAGCGAATTTCGGATCCGTAAAATCGATCTCAGGATATTCCAATTGGAAGTACGTCATAAGCCATTCACCATAGAAGAAGGCTTTCTCTCCAGCCATAAATTCGGCATCCACTAAGGCTTCTTCATGCTCCTTAGCATCCGCTTCAATCTTCTCCCTCAACTGTCGAATCTCAGCATCCTTTCGGGCGGATTCAGCATCTTTAAGAGCAAGAGCTGATTCGGCATTCGCCTTCGCCTCCGTAGCTTCTTTTTCCAACCTTTCTATGGTGGCCTTATCCGCCACCCCTTGAAGAAGCTCAGCCTCTGCAACTCGTAAGCGAGTATACGCCTACGAAAGCAAACAAAAGCTTAGTCGATATTTATCCCCAAAAGAAATTGCCTAAAAATCAAACGTATGGTTGAGAAAGCACTTACGGACAGAAGCACCTTTTTCCCAAGTTGGATGTTGGCAGCTCCTGAGATTAGAGTTTGACTCTCTCGAACCCTGCCTAATTGCCCAAGAGCTTCATCCAGATCGTTGATTACCGACTCATTCTCTAGGGATCCCTCATCTCCATATTTAGTGGCCCAATAACCGCCCAAATCAGGTCTCGCCATCTACACCATAATCACCAGGTCAAAACCTAAAATTAAAATGTAGAAAGGAAAAACAAGTAGAGCAATTTACTTGTTCCTTGTTCGACGAAGGTATGGCAGATCTCAATGCATCGGCCATCAACCTTTGCCCGGCCGGAGCAGTATATCTCTTCTTCTTCTGCGGCGGATCAATTGCTGGATCCGCAACACGTTTTCCTACATTCTTTTGAGGCAACATCGCCTGCGCCTTCCTACGGGCCTCCTCCTCCTTCATCTTCTTACGCATCTCTACAAGAGCGTGATTGGCCTTAGATACACCCCTGTCCAAGAAGAACAATCAAATAATCAAGGTTTAAAGAAAAATAAAGTTACCTTGATCAAATTGAGCAATCTTAGAGTAAGTGAACTTGTCTCCATCTCGACGGATCAAGGGAATGTCATTCATCATAAAGTCTAAAGCATCGGCGTATGTCTAAGCATTCGCCTTAACGCTCTTCACGAGATTCGCCACAGCCTCATCGTTATCCGTCATTATTCGCATGTCACCCGCCATGTGTAGAGGTATGGCATTCCAATATGATGGAAAGCCTAACGGCTCATTCTCCTTGATCTTCATATAAAAGAACCTCTCGTCCCAGGAATGGACATTCGACATCTTGCCACTAAATGGCGAATAAACTCCAAATTTGGCAAAGGTAAGAAACGACTCAAACTTTCGTTTAGAGGGTTTATGAAAGGTTCGGAAGACGCGAGGTGTACATGATAGGGGTATTTTACCCCTATCTTTTAGCGTGATTTACGGGTTGATTTTGGATAAAATAAATAAGTTTAATTACAAAAATAAAGTGTTTTTGATAAAATAAAGAAATAAAAATAAATCTCGTACTTTCAGTTTATTTTCCTCGTTTTTGATTAGTTTAGGAAATAAAAACGTCAAGTTAACTCGGCTCTCAAGATTTGTATTTCAGGTACGAGAAAGGAGCAAAAATCCACTCCATACGCGGGGCGTATAATCCCCTACGCGGGGCGTGAAACATGGTGTCGGTAATGATTGCCTTATCCGCAGAAGCCATGTGGAACTGACTCAGCATACACGGGGCGTATGCCACTCTACGCGGGGTGTATGACACATGTCGGCAATAATTGGTCTAATCCTGAAAGTCAGACTGCATTGTCTCCCAGAGTCAACTCTCCTTGCGCGGGGCGTAAAAGGCAATTCTTCAATGTAAAAAGATCAGAGACTCTTTTACGCGGGGCGTACTTCAGCTACACACGGCGTAAAAGCACCAATTCAAGCAATAAAACTCCAGAGACTCAAACACGCGGGGCGTACAATCCTTTACGCAGGGCGTGCTTGAGACAACAAGACAACGAATTGGTCCACATGCAGGAGATTTCTGACGGAATGGGCATTTACGCGGGGCGTAGACCAATTTACGCGGGGCGTATCATGGGATTTCTGCACCAAATAATGTTGCTCCATACTTGTGCTTTGTAAAATTACAAATTTGCCCTTGCTTGATGTCTATAAATAAGAAGCTCTTGAACTTCATTTGACACCAATTACATATTAGAGAGCTACACTATACTCTTTTCTTTCCTTGTAATTTAGATTCAGATTTTGTAAGTTAAACTCTCCCCCTCGAGAGCTTGTTCATTGTTCCGGTGCTCCATTGACGTTCCGTTCCACCATTCGTCACCAAGCTCGAGAGTTCCACCTCCACGACCTAGGAGACGGCTTTGAGTCCGGTTAGCTAGTTCCAAGGGCGGATTCTCCCTTTTTACTTGCTAATTAGCTTGTACTCTTCCTATGTACTAGGCTTGGTTGTATTTCATCTAATCACTTTCCATATTTATAATTTATGATTTATAATCTCTATTTCCCTTTATGTGTTAATGTTTATTGTTTGTTTTGATATTGATAATTGATTATTGTGTAGGAGAACGCGATTACCGCAGCCATTCGGGCTATCTTTAGGGAGTTATATAGGTGTTGCCTTACCGGAAGTGACAAACCGGAAACCGTAGGAATTGACAAGCCACGGAACTTACGGTCCTTAGTTTCTAATTCCCCCGCTTTAGACACGCCTTGACTAGGAATCACGTAGTCTAAGTACTTCACGGGTCGGTTCTACTACATTTGGTCGTCTTTGCAAGAGTAAACTATTATCCGTATATATTTAGAGTCATTATTTATCATGGTTATAACTTATCATATTCATCCCACTTCATAGAGTTTTAGCTACATAAATCTGTGTCACCAATAGTGAGGAATAGTGTGTAGTTGTGTCTTACTTAACCCCAAAGTAATTACTGCTTAAATAACATACGAAACCGAGTCGTCTAATACTTGTAATTATAAATCTCGTGGATTCGATACCCGGTCTTAACCGGATTATTACTTGATACGACGGGGTACACTTGCCCCTAAGTAGTCGTTGCGTCTAGTAGAGTTAGAGCATTAGAAAGATCACATCCATATTAGTAGCACATTCATCGGAATACACATTTAAGTCGTCATTAGAAAAGCTCTACACACCTAGATCCTACGCCCTATCAGTACACACTACACCTAGATTTGAAGCTAAGTAGCAATCTAGAGCCAGATCTAACCAGCCATTAGGGTGCAACTGACAGGCGGTGATATCAAAATAAGCAAGGATATCTGCCATCATCTTTGGGAGAGGTAGACGAAATCCCCTCTCTACATGACTACAATACACGGATAGATATCTGCGTGGCGGACAGGCTGGTCGCTGATGGGCATCCGCCAGTTGAGTTTCATAATTTTTAATCCACGGAAAGCGATCCGCCAGGCTCGCTAGATCCGCAGAGCTCATACGAGATGAGGTGGACACGACACGAGGTCTCTTTTTCCTAGGAGGAACTGACGAAGAAGCCGCCATCCCTAAGTATGACCTAAAACCGGTGGCCGGAATACAGCGGGTAATGACGACGGGATGGTTTTGAACCTCGCCGGAACGATTTCGACGTTTATTACACGCCGAGTCACGCAACTCAGCTAAATTACAACTAACGGAATCCTCAAAAGAAGAGGAATTCTCTGAGGAAGAAGAAGTCCAGCTAAAAATGGGTTCGGAAGATGAGGTTAAATCAAATAGCTCGGACGTAGATTTAGAAGAGGAAGAAGAACTCCTAAACATTCAGAAAAAATAGAATGGGAAAAGATGAACTTACATGTAAGCGAAAGCTTTGAAGGAACTCTGAAACTCCCAGAAAAAGCTTCGAGCAACGAAAAAGTAAATGAAGACGAAATGGGGAAGAGAGAGAAAGAGAAGGAAGAAGAAGGCGTCTTCTCTTTCCTTGGACAGTGCGCCCGTTACACGTGTCACTCTGCGATTGGCATCGAACAGAGTGCTCATTAATGCAGGTAGTCATGACGGCGCGCAGAAGCTCAAAAGCCCTAAAGGACTTTAAGGGAACTTTGGGGGGGGGCTTCTGATAATATTGAGATATTATCCCGAGGACCAAAAGGGATATTCACCTAAAGAACGCCGCGTATTGATCCTCCAAAGAGATCCGACTGGCGGATCACCAATGTCCCATCAAAAGAGACCCGCCAGCGAACCTATGAGGCGAATCTCCTTGAACACTCATTCACCATTACAACGGCTGGGCCGACCCAACCATAAAGACCATTAATGAGCTATCAATTGGCTAACCGCCGGCTTAAAGGTAACTTGTAACCGCCATTAATGGAACATTGATGGAGACTTTCTAGTTACTGAAAGTTACAAGTTTCTAGCTATATATAGCCTACGTCTCAGGCTATCAAGGTACACATTCATTCTTACCCTTTGTCAATTCAGGTTGCCCTCTTGTTCTTCCTTACTGACTTTGGCATCGGAGCTTCCCCCCGTCGAACCCAACGACGCCCCCACAGGGACGGAAGTTAATCAGAATTTCTCCGCGTGTCATCAACTACTAACCTAGCTTTGTAGGTGCTAACCTTTCCATCCACGTCAGTCTTCTTTTTGAAGATCCACCTGCACCCAATGGGTTTTATCCCTTCGGGTGGATCAACCAAAGTCCATACTTGGTTAGTATACATGGAATCCATTTCAGAATCCATGGCCTCAAGCCATGCTTTAGAATCTGGACTAGTAAGAGCCTCTTCGTAGTTTTCGGGTTCGTCGTCTAACACGGGAACCTCATTATCATCTCCCACTAGAAAACCATATCTAACTGGGAGTTCACGAACTCTTTGTGATCTACGAATAGGTGCCACTGGAGTCTCATCTAATGGGACTTCTTCGGGTACCTCAACCGCCTCTGTTGTTTTAGTCGATGTTTCTTCTTCTTGAACTTCGTCAAGTTCAATCATGCTTCCCTTTTGCGTTTCTTCGAGAAACTTTTTCTCTAAGAAGGTTGCGTGCTTGGATACTATTACTTTCTGATCATCTGGATGATAGAAGTAATATCCCATAGTTTCCTTAGGGTATCCAATGAAGAAACATTTATCAGATTTTGAATCTAGTTTGTCAGACGCAATGTGTTTGACAAATGCTGAACAACCCCATACTCTCATAAATGAAAACACGGGTTTCCTACCAACGAACAATTCATATGGTGTGGAACTAGCGGATTTAGTTGGTACTCGATTTAGGGTGAAGAGGGCAGTTTCTAAGGCATAGCCCCAGAACGTCTTTGGAAGTAAGGCCATGCTCATCATGGATCGTACCATATCTAGTAGGGTACGATTTCTCCTCTCGGATACACCATTGTGTTGTGGTGTATAGGGAGGTGTCCATTGTGAGCATATCCCACATTCAGTTAGATAATTCAGAAAATCATCTGAAAGATATTCGCCACCTCGATCAGATCGAAGCGTCTTTATTTTCTTTCCTAATTGATTTTCTACTTCATTCTTGAAGCATTTGAATTTCTCAAAAGCTTCTGATTTGTGCTTCATCAAGTAGATGTAACCATATCGGGTATGGTCATCTATGAAGCTTATGAAGAATCTGAATCCTCCTCTTGCTTGGACTGATATAGGACCGCATACATCTGAATGAATAAGTCCTAGAGTGTCTGATACACGCTCACCTTTATTGCTAAAGGGTGTCTTTATCATTTTACCTTTTAAACATGATTCGCATGTTTCCAATGATTCGGGATCGATTGGATCTATAAGCCCATCTGAATGTAGCTTTAGCACGCATCTCTTGTTTATATGGCCTAAACGACAATGCCACAAGTAAGTTGAATTATCTAGCTTATGTCTTTTGGTATCAATTGCGAAAACAGAAATTTTGTCATCCAACACATAAATCCCATTTTGTGATATTCCTGAGAAATAGAAAATCGAATCTCTATAAAAATCGCAATGTTTGTCTTTTATTGAAATAAATATGAAAACCGTCGTCAACTAGACGGCTAATAGAAATAATGTTACGAGACATTTGAGGAACGTATAAACAATTCCTTAATTCTATTACAAGCCCAGAGGGCAAATTCAAAACATAATCTCCAATTGCGAGGGCGGCAACTCTTGCTCCATTTCCTACTCGCAAGTTTATGCTTCCTTTCTTTAGTTCCTTAGTCTGTTTTAGCTCCTGCATATTTGTACAAATATGAGATCCACATCTGGTATCAAGTACCCAAGATTCAGACTGTGAAACTGTATTTATTTCAATATAAAACATACCAGATGTTGAAGCACCGCCATTTCCCTTTTTGAGGGAGGCTAGGTACTCCTTGCAGTTCCTCTTCCAATGCCCGTCTTTACCACAGAAGTGGCACTCTCCTTTGGGCCTCTTCACTTCCTTTCCCTTAGTTTTGTTGGGCACGGCTTTCTTACCTTTCTTGGGATATTTAGGATTGGGAGAATTCCCTTTCCTCTTCTTTGATCCCTCTATGACAAGAGCCGGTATGGCTTTGTCTTTCTTCATATTGGGCTCAACTGACTTGAGCATATTTGCAAGCTCTTCAAGAGAGGTTTGCAAGTCATTCATCTGATAGTTCATGATGAATTGTGAATAACTCTCTGGGAGGGATTAAAGAATTAAGTCTATGCTTAATTCGTTATCCATCACAAATCCAATACTAGAAAGTTTGGTAATGTAGCCAATCATCTTGACACAATGTGTCATGACAGATGTGCCCTCTTGCATCCTGCAACGATATAGCAACTTGGATATATCATAGCGTTCGCACCTGGTATGTTTCCCAAACAATTCCTTTAGGTGCATGATGATGGAATAGGCATCCATTTCCTCATGTTGCCTTTGTAATTCCGGTGTCATCGATGCAAGTATGATGCATCCGGCATGATCATCATCAGCCTTGTGCTTCTGGTAAGCATCAATTTCCTCAATGGGAGCATCATCAGCAGGGACAGGGGGTATCGATGTATCAAGTACATACCCTATTTTATCGAACTTCAAAACTATTTTGAGGTTACGAAACCAGTCGGTGAAGTTTGAACCATTCAATTTGTTATCGGTAAGAATGTTTTGCAGATTGGTTTTAGTTATGATTTTAAGAGTGTGTTTAATTTAAACCTGAGAGTGAGAAAGAGTAAACGTATGTCATTCATTTGCTTAAAGTATATCAACCTAAAATTATAGGTCTTTTAGTTTATTTTAGATTGCTCCCACTATTTTGCCAAATTAATAGCCCTCCATATTAATTCGAAGAATTTCACAAATCCTTTAGTGAGCTAGGATCCTAACTTCTGAGATTTCGCCTTGAGTTTACTCAACAAGCTAGTCTCATTCGTTAGGTAGATTCATGTAATCAATCACATCTTTAATGTGATTCCTAGGTTATTGGGTTACTAACCACATTAGTAACTAATATGCTATTCATATTAATCCCAACCATATTGCCCATTAGTTTATGACAACATGAGTTTACTCATCCAATTATCATAATCTAATTTAAGTATTACCCCATATTCATGAAAAATGATTTTCGATAATTCAAGTGTTACCGTAAGACCCCGAGCTTGAGTTTACTCAACAACCCAAAGGCCCTCAGTACTGCCGGCTGAATTATAATATTAGGGAGGGGCAACTGATTTTAATAACTTGTTTATTTACTTAACTTTTAACGAGGGATTTTTATTTTAAGTCTCATAATCTAACTTAGTCTTGATTTGCTTTAGCATACATCAGACACATACATTGGCGTTATGGACATATCATCTAAATTATTCCGTCGAGCCAGAGACGGAATAAAAGGCCAAACCTAGGGAAATACTAACTATTACATATTTCTCTTTAGGTCCTCCATCTTTTCCATGGCGCCTCGAAATTACATATTAATTTCTATACTACTAAAAGAAAACTTCAATTGAATTGAAGGGAATCAGATGAGAGGAGAAATTACAATAGATAGTAGAAAGGCAGGACGCGCAGGCCCTATTTCAAAAATACCAAAAGACTAAAAGAGGGTCCAAATATGTCCATAACTCCAAACATGCATAGACTCAATTAAATAAATTTAATTGGTTGATTACATAACTATTTTATGTAATATTTAGGTTAATCATATTAACTTATTAAATTAACTTTCATCCAATTTTACTTCTAATAGTTTCGTATCTTTATATTAATCCTTAGATTAATATAACTATACAAAACGTCAATTATGCACGTCCCAATTATTTTGATTTCAATTCATTTAATATTTTGATTTACAAATTGGTAAAACAAACTTTTAAACAAATTTTCATTCGATAATCAAAACAGAAAACTATCAATTTCCGAAACACATATATTTAAAATATATTTAAAACTAATTTTAACTAATTAAAATTAAGTGGGTTTCGGGCCGGGGCCCGGGGTCGGGCTGCTGCCGTTTGGCAGCAGCCCTCTGGCGGTTGAAACGCCGCTGCTTTGCGGCAGTGGCGGCCCGAGCCGCTGTCGTATTTTTTTTTATAAATAATTTTAGATATACATATATCAGTTTTAAAACGGTTTTAAAACGATTTCAGAAAATAGGAAAAACTACTATAGATTTCCGTTTTATCTTTAGAATTAATAAAACTGATTTTATCAACCTAACTATAAAACTAATAGATTTTGTTATGATGATTATCAACCAAAATAATTAGGAACATACGCATAATCAATTTTAATTAATAATTAATTAAAACTTATTTATCTTTAGAATTAATTAATCAAAACAATTTGTTAATTAATCCTAACTATAAATATTTATTCAATCCTATTGAAAAACTTCTAAATTTTCATATATGAAATAACGGATTTAACGATGGCTCTGATACCACTGTTGGAAATTAGGCTAAGGGATAGCAGCGGAAATATAAAAATTTTAACCTATTTCCATTAACCCTAGGATTCGTTAATCGTTATTTCATATAAAGAGGGATAAGAAGAATTACCTTTTGATGATCAATCTACCATCGTTAATGAAGTGCCCACAACTCTTCTCCGAGTTCCCAAGCACAAAATAAAACACAGGAAGATTAAGTTAGAATCAACCGTTGAATAGCAACCAAAGTAGATTGCTTCTAATTAATCAACACAAGATCAAGGATAAAAGAAATAGATGAAATCAATTGATCGGAAGGAAGCCGTAGAAAATCTCGTCCTCGAACTGGGGTCGAAAATTCTCTCTCTTGCACTATAGTAGATTTCGAAAATCACTCTAGGGATTTTGGCTTGTGTTGGCCGAAATTCCTATATAGGGGGGGTATTTATAATCTCTTGTATCTAATCCCTAGTTAGATAGAATTAGGTTACTGAATAGGAATTCAATTCGGAATAGAATTCCTAATTATTATCTCATTATATATCTAATATATTAAGGATAATAATAATAACCTTATTGGATAATAATAGGAGTATTATAATCTAATTAGAACTCCTAACTTATTTATCTTTTAATTAATTTAATTCATAATCCTAATCTAATTAGGATTGATTAAAATCAAATTAATCATTCATGTATTATACATGAATTTCGACCCCCCTTATGGTCCATGGGCCTCATTGGGCTCAGTTGGGCTTCCATCAATTAATTAACATCTATCTCTCTTTTAGGTTCCAAGTCTTATGTGTGACCCATTAGGTTCCTATTGCTTCTGGCCGTATGCAACTATTAAATTAATTTTCAAAGAATTATATTTAATCTTTGCAGAACGGAATGATGTATAGAGTATGTGATTAGCAAGTCCGTAATCATTCCCCTAGAGCCATAAGAAGACAGGTTGATTCTGTCGTTAACCTTTCCGTATTAGTTACAGTATAATTCGATCCTTTATCAACTACATCCTTGAACTGAATCTTATGACTATGGATGATGTCAAGTCATATATAGCGAGACGTTCATTTTACTTGTACAGGCCGAGTCAACTCAAATAGATAGGTTAAGTGAAATCTGTATTTCAAGTCTTAAGCTATCACCTTGCAAGGATTTAGAGTCGAGTCTTCCACAAGCGATCCTTGGATGTATCTCCCATTTATCGGGAGTGATAAATGCTCAATCCAATGTATAACTATCCTAAAATTACCTCCCATTTAAGGATCGTGTTACAACAGGATCAAAGTCTCACATTCAGTAATTCAGAATGACCAATTAACATTCCTTTGAGTCTGAGGATTAGTTATACCTATTAATACCAATGAGATGAACAGGTGACAAGGTTGAATCTACCCATCCTGTTATCTCAAATCGGATCCCCAATCCTAATGAACTCCCTTTCATTGGATCCACATAACTGTCCAGATATCTGTATATATGAAGCTTGTGAGATCAGCTTTCTGTCGGACAGAAGACATTGTTACATGCAAGTTTCAACAGTGATATGTCAATCCTGGGCATATCACTTGACTTGGGGTGGTTTTAAGTTTATTAGTTTATCATAAAGTTTAGTCTCACTTCATGCTTGTATGAACACTTTATGATCACTTTAAACAAACTTACGGATTTCCTTTTATTAGACTTTATTTAGTTCGTAAAAGGGATTGTTTATATAGTTATAAAACATATATCTCATTAAAACAAATGATATAAAGAACACTTCATTTACATTAAGTCCGTATCCTAGAACAATTGTCTATAGGACACTAAACCCCAACAGATCCGCCCACTTCTTGTCATGCTCTCCCAACCTTTTCTTTATTCCTTTAACGATTGTCAGATTTGTAACTTTGGTCATACCATTAGATTGAGGATAATAAACTGAGGCGAATCTGTTCTGAATGCCCAATTTTTCACAAAAAGTTTTGAACTCTTCACAGTTGAATTGCGTTCCATTGTCAGTGATAATCGTGTAGGGCACTCCATACCTTCCTACGATGTTATCCTTGACGAACTCCACCATTCGTTCAGCAGTGATAGAGGAGACAGCCTCAGCCTCTACCCATTTGGTGAAATGATCCACAACCACTACCACACACTTCCTCTGTCTTCGGGTATGAGGAAATGGTCCAACGATGTCAATTCCACAGACTGCAAATGGTCGACCTTCGATGATGGGCCTTTAAAGGTGTTTGGCTGTGTGTGATTCATTTGCATGAATCTGACAACTATGGCAAGACTACCAACTTTTGAGCATCAAGTTCCGCCGTTGGCCAATAAAATCCTGCTAACCTGGATTTCTTCAAAATGGAAGTAGTTGCCTCATGGGCTCCACAAGTGCCTTCGTGCAACTCCTTGAGGATCTGTTGTCCCTCTTCCGGCACGAGGCATTTCAGCCAGGGGTGGCTAAAATACTTTCTGTATAGGCAGTCATTTATCACGAAGAAATAGGCCGCCTTTCTTACGATCCGCCGAGCTTCTTCCTTGTCCAAAGGCAACGTTCCATCTATTAGATACTGGCGGATTGGTGATCTCCAATCACTCTCCACAGATATGAGTAAGGATACTATCTCCAAGGCGAAGGCCGGCGCTGTCTTGACTTTGAATGGGCATTGCAGATCCGCCCAATACTCCTTGCTTGAAGCCATTTTGGCTAGGTGATCGGCCTCTGTGTTGGATCCTCGAGGCACATGGATTAATTCCCCCTTGGTGTCTTTGGTTTCGAGGTGACTTAACAGTTTCTTAACCTTGTTGACATATTTGGCAAGAATGTCATCTTTTACCTCGAAATTTTTGATCACCTGGTTGACCAATAATTTGGAATCGCTGTAGATTACGATCCGCTCGGGAATGATTTCCTTTAGCAGGCGTAGTCCCAATATTAAGGCCTCATACTCCGCTGCATTGTTGGTTGCGAGGAAATCCAATTTTGCCACGTAGTGTAGCTTTATATATTGGGGACCTTTGATCACGATGCCAATACCTGCACCTTCTGCCGAAGAAGCCCCATCTGTGTACATCTTCCATTCCTCAATTTTAGATTTGGGGAGATTCATTCCCTCTTCAGTGAATTCATTCACAAAGTCTGCCAAGACTTGACTTTTCAGGGCTGATCGGCTTTCATAACGAACATCGAATTCCCCTCGGCGGATGGCCCATTCCATCAATCTCCTCGAGGTTTCTGGCTTTTGTAACACTTTCCTCATGGGTATGCTTGTGCGAACTATGACTGTATGAGCTTGACAGTAGGGCCTGAGGCGAATTGAGGTGGTGACGACGGCTAGCGCCATCTTATCCAGCTTGGAATTTCGGGTTTCAGCATCTTTTAATACTTTGCTCACGTAATAAATCGGATACTGCTGGCCATCTTCTTCCCTTATCATGACCGTGCAAACGGATTTATCTGTAATTGAGACATACATGTAGAGATTCTCACCTTTCAAGGGTCGACTCATCAGGGGTGGTTCCGTGACAAACCGTTTGATCCCTTGGAAGGCTTTTTCACAGTCCTCACTCCATTCGAACGCCTTTTGCTTCTTGATCACTTCATAAAAGGGTTGGCATCGTCGAGCCGAACACGAGATAACCTCGTTGACATATTTGGCAAGAATGTCATCTTTTACCTCGAAATTTTTGATCACCTAGTTGACCAATAATTTGGAATCGCTGTAGATTACGATCCGCTCGGGAATGATTTCCTTTAGCAGGTGTAGTCCCAATATTAAGGCCTCATACTCCGCTGCATTGTTGGTTGCGAGGAAATCCAATTTTGCCACGTAGTGTAGCTTTATATATTGGGGACCTTTGATCACGATGCCAATACCTGCACCTTCTGCCGAAGAAGCCCCATCTGTGTACATCTTCCATTCCTCAATTTTAGATTTGAGGAGATTCATTCCCTCTTCAGTGAATTCATTCATAAAGTTTGCCAAGACTTGACTTTTCAGGGCTGATCGGCTTTCATAACGAACATCGAATTCCCCTCGGTGGATGGCCCATTCCATCAATCTCCCCGAGGTTTCTGGCTTTTGTAACACTTTCCTCATAGGTATGCTTGTGCGAACTATGACTGTATGAGCTTGAAAGTAGGGCCTGAGGCGAATTGAGGTGGTGACGACGGCCAGCGCCATCTTATCCAGCTTGGAATTTCGGGTTTCAGCATCTTTTAATACTTTGCTCACGTAATAAATCGGATACTGCTGGCCATCTTCTTCCCTTATCATGACCGTGCAAACGGCTTTATCTGGAACTGAGACATACATGTAGAGATTCTCACCTTTCAAGGGTCGACTCATCAGGGGTGGTTCCGTGACAAACCGTTTGATCCCTTGGAAGGCTTTTTCACAGTCCTCACTCCATTCGAACGCCTTTTGCTTCTTGATCACTTCATAAAAGGGTTGGCATCATCGAGCCGAACACGAGATAAACCTGCCCAAGGCTACGATACGCCCGTTAAGACGTTGCACTTCTCTAATATTCTACGGCGTTTTCATTTCCAAGACTGCTTTGATCTTGTCGGGGTTTGGGCTCACTCCCTTCTGGCTGATCATGAATCCTAAGAATTTTCCATATGTCGCTCCAAAGGTACATTTCTCCGGATTCAATTTAATGTTGTGATGTCGGAGTACGCCCAGTACCTCCTTTATATCATCCGCATGCTTCTCTACAATGGTACTTTTGATGATCATATCATCCACATAGACAGAAAAGTTATCACCTTTTCTTTCCTCGAATATTTTGTTCATCATCCGTTGATAAGTTGCTCCTGCATTTTTAAGCCCAAAGGGCATGACTTTAAAGCAATAGGTAGCTTGGTGTGTCACGAACGAAGTTTTGATTCTATCCGAAGGCTCCATTGGAATCTGGTGATAACTCGACTTCACGTTAGTGAAGGAGTACATGGCGTGTCCCGCGGTCCCATCTACTAAGATATCAATACACGGCAGGGGGTAGTTGTCTTTAGGACAAGCTTTGTTGAGATCTGTGAAGTCAATACACATGCGGTATGATTCGCCTGCTTTTTTTACTAGAACCACATTCGCCAGCCATTGTGTATAAAGTACCTCTTCGATGGCATCCGCCCGTTGGAGCTTGGTGATTTCCTCCTCTATCACCTTCTGCCTCTCAGGGCCATGGTTTCTCCGTTTTTGCGCCACCGGTACCACGTCTTTGTCGATGTTGAGTTTGTGAGTGATCACATCTGGACTAATCCCTGGAAGAACCTCATCTTTCCACGCAAAAACATCCTCTAATTCATGGAGAACTTTTGTAATAGCTTCACTTATCTCTCCTTTTAACCCTTTAGCCATCCGCACCTGTTTTTCATCTGCCATAAGGTACATCTCTGTTTCACCCAAGGCCATTGTGACAAGTTCTTCCTCGTCTTCATCTTTAGACTGCGGGCGAATCATCAAAGATGCCGAATACGTCTCTTGAGCCACTTTTTGGTTCCCTCGGATCATCACACCTCCCTTGGTCGTGGGGATGTAAATAGTTAAGTGGCGTATGGAGATGAGAGCTGCGGCTTCGGAGATAAAGGGTTGCCCAAGGATGATATTGTAAGCTAACTGGCCATCCAGGATGGAGAATTCCAGATCTCCTTTCCAGATTTGATCTTCATCTGCTAACTCACAATCTAATGTTACCTGGCCCTTTGTTTGGATGGTGTTCCCTGTTACTCCCAGGATGTCCACTATGGTGGTTTCCACTTGGATTGGGTCGACCATAAGTTTGGCGAATGCTCCTCTTGTGATGACATTGCATGAACTTCCGGTGTCAATCATCACTCTTTTTATCTCCCAGCCTTCCACCATCATAGTAATGACCAGGGCGTCCGCATGAGGAGAGATCTCCGAGCCGGCGTCTGCAAAAGGGCGATTAAGTGATGCCCTATCCAGAGCAGTGGTTTTTGCCTTTTTCAACACAGGTTGGTATCCAGGTCTGCCTGCTATGACATTGATGGTCCCTTTTGCTTTCTTTTTCTGATCATCCCTGGATCTGTCCCCATCTCCCTTCTTGCTATCATTTTGGACGAACCTGTCCAACTTTCCCCTTTCGATAAGTCTTTCTATCTCTCTGGCTAACTCCCAGCATGCGTCCGTGTCATGGCCATTCTTCCTATGGTATTTGCAATAATTTTTGGGATTTTTCCCGGTGTTGGTGTACTCCCCCCCTTTTGGTTCGGGGTATGAAATGCTCCGCTTGTGCTGGCTGTTCTCAATCCACATTAGCACTTCGCTTTTAGAGGCATTGAGCGGCGTAAATGATGACACGAATGCCGATTTGTTCTTAGAGCCCCTCCGCCGACCTCTAGAGGACGAATCCGGGTGCTTGTCTCTCTCCTTATCCCGATGGCGAGATTCGCCTTTGTCCTTCTTGCGGCGGAGACAATGACTCTCTACGGATATCATCCACCCCCATGAAGTCCTTGCATCTTTCAATTAGTTCTGCCATATCCCTAAGCTTCTGCCGAATTAAATCTTCCTGCAAGCTTTTACACGTGGTGTTTTTCGCTAGAGCTTCCGCTGCCACAGAGACATCTACATCGACAATTCGTATACACAATTTGTTGAAATTGTCTATATATTCTCGAAGGGGTTCATTCGCCTTCTGCTTTAATTCAAAAAGCTTCCGTGACTTGACCACTGGAGGGATACATCCGGCGAACTTAGCACAAAACTCCCTACTCAACTGATCCCAACTGTCTATCGATCCAAGAGGTAAAGATTGGAACCAATCATACGCTGGGCCTCCTAATGTGGTGATAAACATCCGGCACAATACCGCCTCACTTGCGCGGTTAAGGCTGAGCAACATTCGGTACTTTCTGGCATGGGCCTCGGGGTTGTCTGCACCCATGTACACCGGGATATTAGGTATTTTGAAATGCTTGTCTGTTTCCTCAGCTTCGATCCATGTCGTAAAGGGCGAATCACGATTGGCGAATGGGTTATGCCTGGCATTCTCTTCATTTATGCGAAGCACCGCAGCTCTAATGCGATCATCAAAATTTTCCGGACCCGCCTTCGGAGGTCTCCTTTGGGGAGATCTACTTGGAGAAGATGAGGAGCTAGAGCCGGACGACGGATCTGATGGCGAACGCCCACCTCCACCTGCTTGCCCTCCAAAAGGAGCTTGTATATCCTCCTCTTGATTCGGTGGTGGTTGTGGCCTATCCGGATGAGGTGTCTCTACTGGCCTCTTACTCGGTCTCCGACCTGAGGATGGGGGTGACCTACCCCATCGGGATGACCTCTGCCTTGGAGGTGAAGGTGACTTTGATCGCCTGTTGCTTCCCTTCTTCCTCTTTTTGTGTCTTCGGCCTCCTGATCCGCCTTTTGGGAGATTCAACCGTGGGCGATTCGGGGCACCTGATCTGCCCAGACTCACTTTAGGGTTTCCTGGTCCCCCCGGGAGAGTTTGGTCATTCCTTCGACTCCCTTCTGCATGATCAGAAACTAGCTGCCGATTGAATGGCGGGTTACTAGCTGCGACGGTAGTAATCACCATGGAATCCGTAGGCTGAATTTGGAAGAATGAAGAATCATGGGCGTTTGATCATATAGCTGCCTGTGGCCATTGAGATGTTGTAGGTGTCGTGCGCTGAAGCTCTGTAATTATCATGAACGACCTTAGGCGGTTCTCCATCTCAATTCCAAACTCTCTTCTTATGGATTCTGCACATGTTTCGATGAATGTATCTGGCGACATACTCCTTTCGCCATGCGTCATAGGAGCATTTATATCAACGCGTCCATCGCTAGTTACAGGTTGGCTTGATGGTGTTACCAACGGTGTTTCCATCCCTGAGGAGGGATTCTGCTCTCCATTCGTCATATGTTATTGTGAATGAAAAACCCTTTTATTTGGCTAAGGGTCCACGTTCACCGCACCAATTGATGACTTGTGGAGAATTTCCGATTAGCTTCCGTCCCTGTGGGGGGCGTCGTTGGGTTCGACGGGGGGAAGCTCCGATGCCAAAGTCAGTATAAAGTTTGAAAGAGTAAACTGAATTGACAAAGTAGGGTTTCTAGGATTGTGTGAATGTGTACCTTGATTGCTTGAGATGCAAGCTATATATAGTCATGAAGTTGTAACCTTTAGTAACTAGAAAGTCTCCATTAATGCTTCATTAATGGCGGTTACTGGTTTCCTTTAAGTATGCCCGTTAGCTTATTAATAGCTCATTAATGGTCTTTACTGCGAGATCGGCTCAGCTGTTCCGCTGGCGGATTGAGAGGTTATGGCGGATCGCCATATAGATATGACTGCGGATCTCTTGTGGCGAAGTCTTGGTGATCCGCCTGTCAGATCTCCTTGCCTGATACGTCATCACATCTCGGTATCAGGTGATCAATACGTGGCCGTTCTAAGCGAATATCTCCTTTGATCATTTGGATAATATCCCAATGTTATCAAAGATATAGAAATATTGTCAATACTCAAATTTCTGCTATAACAACGAACTCAGTAATATTATGGACCTTTGTTGGAATGCGATCCACCACACCTTTGGCATCCATTTCGAACTGAACATTCTGAAAGTGGAGTGAAACTATCCAGAGTATCACATCACAGAGAGCTAACACCTCTACTAGCGAAACTTGAATACTACCTGTCGCAAAAGAGCTGCAACATGTAATAAAATTACTGGTACAACCCCAAAGAACTACTTCCATACTGAAACTATTCTCCGATTGAAACACAGTTGCATTAGTATTACACTTAACATAACCAACACCTGGCTTCTGCCAATGGACCACTATTTGTCCCAGTTCACACCGAACCTCCTGAACTCGACCACCCCTCCTTCAACGACTCTTTCAATTCTGAAAGAAAATAGGATGCCCTTGTAACAGCAGCCATGGGAGGCCGACACTTCCCCGTCTACAACTTGGAATTATATTGCTGTCAGATTTCCCATAAAATAATAGCAGACCTGCTCGCTTCATCTCTTCCCACTGTTGACAGCATATGCAAGACCTAGTCATCCACCCAATCCCATCGGGTCTAAGAGCTTGCAAACCATCCACTTCCCAACACTCCTTACCATAATCACAACTCGAGAATAAAGGCCAACCATTTTCAATATCCGGTGAGCATAATAAACAATTACTCGAAATAATAACCTGTCGTTGTACCAGTTTGGGTCTAAGAGACAGTAGTTCAGCACATAATTTCCACATAAACAATTTGATTTTACACGGAATATTAAGGCTCCATAATCGACACCAGCCATCACTAGTAAGGTTCCATGTACGTGTATCTTCAAGAAAGCGATAACCGGATTTAGACAAGTACAAACGATCGGTTATTATTTATTGCTAAAGGAGAGTTTAGTCCATGAGAGATTTGATAACCGTGTCTAAAAGAGAGTAAACATCCATGAGATCTTTGATAGTATTACGATATTCCTCAGTAACATTCGAACTAAAGAATACTCCTGAATTCAAAAAAATATCTGCCAGCCCTTGTTGGGCTTTTTTGGAGACTAATAGATAGGCCAAACTGCAGCGATCCAACTCGCTGCTGAGGAGTTAGGGTATCAGACGGTTAGGGTTTCTTGAAGAGTATAAATGTAACCTCTTTCTTTGTGATCCGAATCTCTTTCATTATAGTGAAATATTATGGCTTGGTAGTGCCCCCAAATGTAGTCATTCATATTGAGTGGCGAACTGGGTAAATGATAGGGGTGTTTCGTCCCTATCTTTTAGCATGATTTACGGTTTAATTTTAGATGAAATAAATAAGTTTAATTGCAAAAATAGAATGTTTTAATAAAATAACGAAATAAAAATAAATTCCGTACTTTCGGTTAATTTTCCTTATTTTTGATTAATTTAGAAAATAAAACGTCAAGCTAACTCGGCTCTCGAGAATTGTATTTCAGGTACGAGTAAGGAGCAAAGTCCACCGACATACGTGGGGCGTATCACCCTTCACGTGGGGCGTGGAACACCAAGTCAGAAATGATTGCTCAATCTGCAGGCACCACATGGGATCTACCCACTGACACGCGGGGCGTCCTACCTTACACGCGGGGCGTATGAGCAATGATAAGCTCAATCATAAATGTCAGACTGCATGGTCTTCCAAGTCAACTGCTGTCACGAGGGGCGTCCCAACCTACATGCGGGGCGTATATGGGAAGTTCTTCAATCTAAAGTTCCAGGGACTCATATACGCGAGACGTCCGCTAGGCCACACGAGGCGTAAAAGGCTCATTTCAGGCCATTAAATCTCAAGAGCTCAACCACGCGGAGCGTACCCCAGTCTACGCGGGGTGTGGTTGAGACAACAAGATCTGAATTTGGTCCACATGCAGGAGATTTCTGACGGAATGGGTCAATACGCGGGGCGTACTCCACCATACGCGAGGCGTGTCATGGGAAATCTGCAGAAAATCATGTTCCTCCATGCTTGCACCTTGTAAACTTACAATTTTACCCCTAGCTTGATGTGTATAAATAAGAGTGACTAGCACTCATTTAGATAGCTTTTGATATACAATTCTTGTTATAGATTAAGGTCTTGCTACATAGTTTTAGATTTTATTTTACATAGCAAAACTCTATCACCTTGAGAGCTTGTTCGTTGATTTCGGCATTCCGTCAAAGTTCCGTTCCATCTCCGTTCACCAAGCTCGAAAGCTCCACCTCCAAGTCCTAAGAGACGGCCTTGAGTCCGGTTAGCTAGTTCCGAGGGTGGATTCTTCCCTTTTCACTTGCTAATTAGCTTGTACTCTTCCTATGTACTAGGCTTGGTTGTATTCCATATTTACATTCTCCATATTTATAATTTATGATTCATAATCTCTTTTTCTATATATGTGTTGATGTTTGCTACTTGTTTTGATACTCATAATTAATTATTGTGTAGGGGAACGCGATTTCCAACGCCATTCGGGCTATCCTTAGGGATTCACATAGGTGTTGCCTTACCGGAAGTGACGCTCCGGAAACCGTAGGAATTGACAAGCCACGGAACTTACGGGCCCTAATTTCTGATCCCAAGCATTAGACACGCCTTGACTAGGAACCACGTAGTCTAAGTACCTCACGGGTCGGTCACACTACACGTAGTCGTCATTGCAAGAGCAAATCATTAACCGTATATATATTGGGAGTCATTGTTTGTTGTTAAGCCCAAAATATACCGAATATATCATTAGTAATTACATCAATATTGCTACAAATTTGTGCTATTTATACCTGTTTAGAATACTTTTACTCTCGAATATGTTTCTTTCATGCAAGGTACCTAAATATTTGGTAAAAGCCAAATAGGAACTAAAAGAGGTCAAAAACAAAGGAAAAACCCTAAGTTAGGAGCCAAAAGACGAAGAAATCAGCACACCGATACAAGGAAGACGAGAACGAAGTCAGAAACGGAAGAAAAATTCATATTCTCGGTAGAGAATTTTGGGGTCACGACCGAGAATCCCAAATTCTCGGTCGCGACACGCGTCGCCAGTCACCTTCTTCCTTTCGTCCGAAGACCAAAAAATCACTTCCCCATTCTCGGCCGAGAATTAATTATTCTCGGTAAGATCAGCAGCCTTTGTAGCACAACAAACACATGTTTGAAATCCAAGAAACGCGTTCGTTCGGGTGGATAGAAACGACTCTTCACAGCGGACACGACTCTTCACAATGGACACGACACTTCAATCACGACTCTTCAACATCTATAAATAAAGTATTGATTTGAGAGTTGAGAGATAATGAGAGAGTTAGATTTTAAGATTAGTGCAAGAGTTATGCAAAAACTCTGACTCAGAAATGAGTCAGAGATTAGATTTCATTTCTGTAAAAAGCAATATGATGTACACACATTGTTTATTCAATAATAACAAACACAGTAGCGTTTAGATTTGTTCATATTAGTTTACATTTTGGTAGTAGATAGACCAATCTCTATTCCGAAGATTCAACGAGAAGATTGAGTAGAGAATCCGCCCCTGAGTCTGACAAACTCTAACGAAACCCAAGGAAAGGATTGACAACCCGTTCACTTGCACGTCGTCGAATGTTTTCATGCTTCTTATTCTCTGTAAACTTGTATCAAATTTATATTTCATCTAATAAAGTCTGTTCTATTCGATAAATTTTCATGCAGCACTTTGGTAAAGGATCTGAAGTGGATTGCCGGTGTTTTCATTAAAACGTAGTTTAATTCAAAATCTTTACAAGGAAACTTTGTTGAACACTTAGACAAATTTTTATCTCGAAAGAGTTTTAATTTGGTTAAGGTAGCGATCTAACCCGACCGTAGGAGGATTGACTACAGTTCAAAGCCTAAAAATTAGAGGTTCCGTCATTTATTTCATCGTTATAATTTATACAAAGTTTAAAGTTGTTTTCTTTGCTTACTGCAAACGAATACACTTGTTTACTTTTCTAAAGAACTAAACAATCCTGTTTTGTAAATTCATTCCTAAATCAGAAGTATTTTCTAACATTTGTTATTTTCTATTCTAATTCTCATTCTAGCAATTTCAAAACCAAATCCGATTAAACGATTTTATTATTATAAACCTTAAAAGCAAATTTAACCAATTCAAAATAAGTTTTTTTTGAAAAACGTTCCCTGTGGGATCGATATCTTTTATTACTACAAGCGTATACCGTGCACTTGTGGAAATCGCTCAACATTTGTCATATCTATAACTTATCACCATCCATATCATTTCGTAGAGTTTTTGTTATATAAATTTGTCTCACCCGTAGTTAGGAGTAGTTTGTAGTTGTTCCCCGAATCAACTCAAAGTATTCACCGCTTAGATAACGTATAAAACCGAGTCGTTTAATACTTGTAGTTATAAATCCCGTGGATTCGATACCCGATCTTAACCGGATTATTACTTGATACGACGGGGTACACTTTCCCCTAAGTGGTAGCATTTAGTAGAGATAGAGCATTTAGGAAGATCACATCCATAGTCGTAACGCACTTATCATAATATATATTTCGTAAGCTCTACCTAGCCGTTTACGCGCTATCAAGTTTTTGGCGCCGTTGCCGGGGATTTATAATTTCTTGTAATATTAGACAAAAATGTTTTATTGTTAGTCTAAGTATTATCTTTGTATAAATTGTTTATATATACCTTTTACTAACAATATTCTTTCTTGTTCATAATTCTTTTCATTTATTTATTTTATGCACACCCGATCTCGGAGTGATACTCTTGTTCCTATTGATCTTGAAATTGAACGTACTCTTTGTAGGATTCGGAGAGAGAAAATGGCAAACTTCAACAATGAAGCTAACCAACCCGAGGTCAACCAAAGGCCGCCGGTGCAACCCGTGAATAACAACCGCAATGGAGGAGGCAATGACATGCGCTCGATGATGGAGATTCTCGCTCCGCATCGCCCTCAAAACCGCAACGGAATCGTTGCCCCCACCATTCCGGCCAACACATATGAAATCAAGACTAGCATGATCCAACTCATCCAACAACTTGGTCAATTCGGAGGGGAACCCCATGAAAACCCTAACGAACACCTCGATAAATTTCTTATGTGTGCTGAAACTTCTCGGTAAAATGGTGTTCCGGTTGAGGCCGTCCGACTAAAGTTGTTTCCTTTCTCTTTGACAGGACAAGCGTTGGAGTGGTTGCACTCGTTGGAGGCGGGATCGATTACATAATGGGAGGAGCTTGAGAAGGAGTTCCTTTCTTACTACTTCCCGCCTTCCAAAACGGTTAAGTTGAGGAACGACATCACTACCTTTCGGCAGCTCGAACACGAAGCCCTTCATGCGGCTTGGGAAAGATTCCGAAAGTTGCTTCGAAGCTGCCCGCACCACGATATCCCCAAGCACGATTTGGTAAGTACTTTTTTATCACGGATTAACACCTACTAATCGTGCCACCGTGGATTCCGCAGTAGGTGGGGACCTATTTAGGAAGTCGGCTAGTGAAGCATATGAGCTCATCCACGAGCTCGCAAGGAAAAGCGTACAGTGGCAAGAAGATCGGCTTGCCGCGACATCAAACGTTCGCCGTGGAGAAAGAGGCTCCGAAAAATTCCATGGCGGAAATGAATAAAAAACTTGACGCTTTGATAGCCCAGTTGAGCCTTAACAAAGTTGCACAGGTCCTGATGTGCAATCATTGTGGTGGAGATCATGACGGACTTAATTGTCAAGCCGATAGCCCTTTCGCCGGCGACACCGAAAATGTAAGTTATATAGGAGGCAATCAAAGGTACAACCCTAACCCGACTCCTACTCACACCACCATAATAATAATAACAGTGGATGGAGGCCTCGGTACCAACACCCTAACTTGTCGTATGGCAATAATAATAATGTATTGAGGCCCCCACCCGACTTTGATCAAGAATATCGGGAAAACGGGCTAGGACAATCACAAACCATACCCGATGGTCGGAACACTCAGCCTCCCGACAACATGCATGGCCAGTCGGTAACGTCCTTGTTAAAGGATATCTTAACCCGTCTTGCCGATAGTGAGGTGTTTTGCAGGGACCTTAGCCGCCAGGTAGCCCACTTGAATCGTCAGCAACAGAAGAGGCCATTAGGAACCCTCCCGGCAAACACCGAGCAAAACCCGCAGGGCAAAAATAGAGAGTCCGGATAGGCGATAACTCTCCTAAATAGTAGAAGTTCGGACCCGTCGAGTTCCAACTCGGACAGCCTGCAGTAAGCCACCGCATGAGAAAGTCGAGCTACTCCGACTCTAAACGTAGCATCGGTTTGAATTTCTCAAACCCCTTGTTTATATGTATCATAACCGTTTTCATCTTATTTTTATTTATTTTTATTTATTTTTATTTATTTTTATATTTCTCTCTTTTATGTTATTTTTTAGTTTTCTCTTTTTAGTTATTTTTATTTTCTCCTGTCTCATAAATCAAAAGAAAAACAAATCCCATTTTTAATCCAAAAAAAAAGCCACGCAGAGCGTACACACCAGTATGCCCCGCGCAGCTGCGTGTCTGTCCCATTTCCGAAATAAAAGACGCGTTACGCGGGGCGTCCCTCCTACCACGCCCCGTGTAACCTTCAACAGTTAGCTCCCTCTCGAATAAACGCCACGTGTTGGGACACGTGGGGCGCCCCATGGGGCACGCCCCGCGTATCCTAGGGGAGTTGCGAATTGCAACTCCCCATGGCAGCCTTTTCCCCTTCCACCTTTCCCATCACTCTCCCCTCTTCCCCAAAAGTCTTTCCCACTTCTCCACTCCACCTCTTCTTCCCTCCAATCACCCTTCACCTTTTCAAATTCAAACTTCTTAAACTTCCCTCTTCATTATTTTTGTTCTAACCACCCTCTTAATTATTCATTAAAACAATAAAAACATTAAATAACAATTAAAATCAATAGAAATGCAAAAAAAAAATCAACTTGAAACAACCGAAAACTTCTTCCACGCGGGGCGTACCCCTAGGCACGCCCCGCGTCCTCGCCGTTCTCCCACGTATTTATGGCCAGGAGGTGCGATACGCGAAGCGTGCTTCCCCGCACGCCCCGCGTGCCGTACCGTTTTTGTGTCAAATAAAGATCAGGAGGTGGGATACGCGTGGCGTGGCCCCTTCACGCCTCGCGTACCCCTCTGGGAATCCGAGTTTCACTTGGATTCCCCACTCCTCCCCTATATATATTCCTCCCTTTTTCCTTCTTCTCCCCCACAACTCAATCTCACTCCCCACACTCTTCCTACACTCTTTCTCAATCCTTCATTACCACCATGGCAAGACACAAGCATGTAGCCGACATGCGCCCCCCACGGTCCACTCGGGCCCGCTCCTCGCGTTCCCAACAACACCAATCACCACCACCCCCCGAACGAGAAGGAACACTGCCACTCACCCGCCAATATCGGGCTCCTTTCCATCTCCTCACCGAAGAAGAGGCCCAATCCTACCAAACACTTTCTCCTGCTCATATCATGGAACTCCCGTACATCGAACGTAGCGTTCTTGAACGCTACGATGTTGGCAGTGCTTTCGAGGCTCGCCTCCGTACTCTCAATTGGCACGATCACTTTCGTGCCCGCCAACACATTTACCCCTCATTGGTCTTGGAGTTCTACACCACCCTAGAGTCTAATGGTGTTCCCGGAGCCGCCCTCTTCAAATTCCGCCTTCACAACCACCCTTTCTCCATCGACACACAATGGCTCCGCAACCATTTCACCCGTCAAGCGGAGGACGGGATAGCACATTGGCCCGAGGGCGTCTCCCCTCATGATTTTTGGACCTCCATCACCGGGTCCGACGATTATGACGTCTCCAACCTCCGCCCGGCCTGCATCCACGATCCAACCCTCCAACTTCTCCACCGCTTCATTTCCTTCTACTTCTCGGGGAAGTCCGAGTCCACCAAGGTCAATAAGCACGAGCTTTTGGCCCTCTATTGCTGTGCAAACGGCCTCACTTACAACCTCTCCTACCTCGTGGCCGTCCAACTCCACCAAATGCCTACCCGGAAACGTGGAAAACTCGGGTTGGGCCATCTCATCACAATCTTCGCCACCTCCGCTCTCGGTGAAGCCGCCCTTGACCGCCTTCCTAGCTTGGAGCCGCGGCCCTTGGACAAAAAACCCTTCAAATCACTCAAGCGCCCCACTTCCGGCCTGGGTGAAAGTTCAGGGGCAACCCAACCCCAAGAGGACTCGGACTCGGACTTAGACATGGGCCTAAACTTTAGTCCACCGCCCCAACCATGACTTCAATTCCATATATGCCCGGTTGGACGCCTTGGAAGGCCACCAACGTGCCGATCGTGCCCACTTCGACTCCCAATTTGCCAACCTCAACACTCGTTTTGACACCCTTGAGGCTAATCGCCTCATGGACCATTCCACCTTCATCACCCGCTTCAACTCCATTGAGGCCCAACGGCGTGAGGATCGGGCCTATCTCGATGCTCGCTTCGACGCCCTCACCAACACCTTCTCCTCCTGCTTCAACATCCACGGTAATCCTCCTCCGCCTCCACCCTAGTTTACCTCTGTTTGTTTTATGTTTGCCTTTGTTTTATGTTTTTCCCTTTCATGTTTTATGTTTTTAGATCGTTTTGTGTTTTTCTTGTACTTTCTTTCTTTTCTTCTTGTACTTTCTTTTTATTTTTAATATATCTATGCTTTCCCTTGGTGTTTAGTTTCGTTTATTTCTTCTTCCCGTATTCAATTTTTTCTGTTTATGCTTAAGTTAATCCTGGACATGCGGAGGGTACCCCATTCCACGGCTTCCACCTACAATCTCAAGTTCTGCAAGCTGCTCTAAGACCTCAGCTGGAAAATAATGGTATTTTATGTTTTTTTATATATGTGTTGTACTAATGTGCAAGAGGACTTTGGAATTAGGAGTTTATGTATTTTATGTTTTTTTATATATGTGCTGTACTAATTTGTTGATATGTGCGGATATCATAGGTATATCGACACAAATCCCATATTAATTCCAAAATTATTTAAGATATGCGGGGCGTATCTCCTATCACGCCCCGCGTACCCATCGGTGAATAAACCCCTTTCGAATAAACGCCACGTGGGAGGACACGCGGGACGTGCCCTAGGGCACGCCTCGCGTATCCTCGGGGAGTTGCAAATTACAACTCCCCATGGCAGTTTCTTCCCCTCAAACTTCCCATCACTCCTCTTTCCTATACACCTTTTCCACTTCCACACTCCACCTTCTCTTCCATCCAATCAACCTCCATCTTTTCAAATTCAAAACTCCCTCCACAATAAATTTGTATTAACTACCTCCTTAATTACAAATTAAAAATAAAAATATTACAAACAATTAATAATTAAACATAAAAATCATAAAAACTCATTAAAACCTCATAAACCATAAAATTAAAAATCATAAAACTGATCAAAAACCGAAAAATCCTTCCACTTCCCCCTCTTACGCGGGGCGTACCCCCATATACGCCCCGCGTCCTCGCCCTCAAAAAGGGGCAGGAGGTGCAATGCGCAAGGCGTGCCCCCTTTCACGCCCCGCGTACCGCATCATTTTTTTTGAAATAATAAGTTCAGGGGGAGGGATACGCGGGGCGTGGCCCCTTCACGCCCCGCGTACCCCTCTGGGAATCCGAGTTTTACTTGGATTCCCCACTCTCCCCTTATATAAACCCCTCCTTTTCTTCTTCTTCTCCCACACAACTCACTCAACCTTCCCACAACCTTCCTCCACACTCTCCAAAACCCCTCACTCACACCATGGTTAGGCGAAAACACACCGCCGAAATGCGTCCCCCACGGTCCACTAGGGCCCATTCTTCCCGTTCCGCACAAAATCAACAACCACTACCACCACCCGAACGGGAGGGGACACCACCACTTACCCGCCTACACCGGGCTCCTTTTCATCTCATAACCGAGGGGGAGGCCGAGAACTACCAAACACTTTCCGCCGCCCACTTTATGGAGCTCCCATACATTGAGCGGAGCACTCTTGACCGCTTCGACCCTTCGGTCGGTTAACCTATATTTCGGTCGGTTAACCATTAGTGACTTTTCGTAGCAAATATCACTTTACATCTATAATTATTCACTTTAAAATAAATATATAATTATTTGAATATTAAATAAAAATATGTAACTTCAAATTTAATTAACAAAATTGCCAAAACAAATAAGTTTTAAGTTATTTTGATATTTTTAACTTAAAAATTAAATACAAATATGTATATTTATAGATTGATAATTAAATTTCTATATATATTTATACTAGTTTTATGTGTATTAATACATAATCGGTTTATTTTTTGGTTTCGGTTAACCATCGGTTTTTAAAATAAAAACCGTAAACTAGTCCATCGGTTACGGTTAACCTATTTTTCGGTTTGGTTTCGGTTTCTGAAATCGGTTTTTCGGTTTTCCGGTTAGTTTTGTGCAGCCCTAGGGCGTACCCTCCGGTACGCCCCGCGTGCCCTCTATTTTTCTGTTTAAAAAAGCGCAAAGACTCCAACACGCAGGGCGTCCCTCCTACTACGCCCCGCGTATTTGAGTCTCTGCCCAAAAATAGCATAAAACGCACCTTCTACGCGGGGCGCCCCCCTGGGCACGCCTCACGTAGGGCCCCTGACCACTAAGGGTCTTCTTTTCCTTCCTTACCTTTATTTTTGTTTTTGTTTTAATTTCTTTTTACGACGCCCAAAGAATAGGCATCATTTTAAATAACGCGGAGGGCCGTGCAACCCCGCACTTAACGTTTGTTTTGCACTAACAAAAACAAAAATAAAAATAAAATAAATACAAAAATAATTAAACTACTTTATTGAATCTTTCAAATTTTTCCCGACATGCTATCCCTCCTTCGGAAATTAATTAAAGTTCCGTTATTTGTCATAAAAAAATAAAAGACGTCGACATAAGGGGATGATCTAATTAAGGAATTTTAGTCTTGGCTTTGAAATTAGGGAATTTATGCAAAGTTTAGGTTAGTACTAAACTAAGGCATTGAGTCTTAACCCAAATGTTATCTCCATAATGAACTTTGAAAAGGCAATAAAAACGGGATAGTTGAGAATTTAGCGAAGACTTGATAGTACACAATTTAAACCCGAATCTCTGTGAGGTATTTTTTGAGCCTAAAGAAGTTTATACGAGAACTCTAATTCCTTCACAATTTTTTCGAGAGCTTTGACTTCACTCGACTCATAGAATTTGCATCCAATACTAGGTTAAGTACACTTATTTTTGGTAAAAAGGCAATAGATGATAAACCAGACCCACTTAGGCTAATTTTTCTTAATTTATTTTTCTCGTTTTCATCAAACATTAGGAAACCCCTTCGAGCCTATTAACCAACCTTTTTTTTAATACCCTTTTAACATTTAACCCTTTTTCCTCTTGTTCGAATACCGACAAAATCAATTTGCACCCAAATCACTCGGAAAAAGTCACGGCCTTAACAAACGAGCACCATAAGCCTTCAAAATATTGTTTTTGTGCCCCTATCAAAACAAAGGATACGCTAAAAATAAAAAGGCATTCTCAAGCTCCACCCGAGCAATTTTGAAGTATATTTTGTAAAAATCGCCAAGGCCGAAATAAACAAAAACACGGTGCAAACATAAAACGGTGTTTTTGAACTCGAGTTTCTTTAAACTAACCACTAAAGAAGCCACCCACATTACAACCCCCCTCCGGGTTCATTTTTAATATTGCCTAACCATATTTTAGGAGGAAAAACCCGGATGAAAATGCAAATTCAACATGATCTCGAGTAAGTGCAAAGAAGAGTGCTAAAACACCGACCCACCTAAAATTGAGCGTAAGAGCGAAATCCCTTAGTGAGGTACTATCGGGTTCTCAAAAGATAATCAACCCCCGTTAATATTGCCTATTAATCTTGATCATGGAGGTTTCAAACAAAGTTTTGTACTCAATTGTTTGCGTAGGTACTTACCGAAACCTTTGCATAAAACCATAACTTTGAAATCACGCACTTGGCAAAACCAACCTTCGGTTTGTTTCTTAATTTTCTCAATCCCTTGTCTTTCGATTTCTTTTACTTGAGGACAAGTAAAACTTTAAAGTTCGAGGAGGTTTGATAGGGGTATTTTACCCCTATCTTTTAGCATGATTTACGGATTGATTTTGGATAAAATAAATAAGTTTAATTACAAAAATAAAGCATTTTGATAAAATAAAGAAATAAAAATAAATTTCGTACTTTCAGTTAATTTTCCGTGTTTTTGATTAGTTTAGGAAATAAAAACGTCAAGCTAACTCGGCTCGTAAAATTTGTATTTCAGGTACGAGCAAGGAGCAAAAATCTACTCAAATACGCGGGGCGTCTCAGCCCTTACGCGGGGCGTGAAACATGGTGTCAGCAATAATTGCCTTATCCGCAGACGCCATGTGGAATTGACTCAGCATACGCGGGGCGTATGCCACCCTACGCGGGGCGTATGACACATGTCGGAAAATAATTGGCCTGATCCTGAAAGTCAGACTGCACTGTCTCCTTGAGTCAACTCTTTGTACGCGAGGCATATCACCATACACGCGGGGCGTGCCAGGCAATTCCTCAATGATAAAAACTCAGAGACTCATTTACGCGGGGCGTGCTTCAGCTACGCACGGCGTAAAAGCTCCAATTCAAGCAATAAAACTTCAGAGACTCAAACACGCGGGGCATACTTTAGCTATACAGGGCGTGCTTGAGACAACAAGACATGGAATTGGTCCACATGCAGGAGATTTCTGACGGAATGGGCATTTACGCAGGGCGTAGACCACCTTACGCGGGGCGTATCATGGGATTTCTGCACCAAATAATGTTGCTCCATACTTGTGCTTTGTGAAGTTACAATATTGCCCTTGCTTGATGTTTATAAATAGGAAGCTCTTGAACTTCATTTGATACACACCAATTTACACACTAGAGAGCAAAACTATACCCTTTTTTATTGTTGTAATTTAGATTCAGATTTTGTAGTTAAACTCTCCCCCTCGAGAGCTTGTTCGGTTGTTCCGACGTTCCATTGAAGTTCCGTTCCACCACTCGTCACCAAGCTCGAGAGTTCCACCTCCACGACCTAGGAGACGGCCTTGAGTCCGGTTAGCTAGTTCCAATGGCGGATTCTCCCTTTTTACCCGCTAATTAGCTTGTACTCTTCCTATGTACTAGGCTTGGTTGTATTTCATCTATTCACTTTTCATATTTATAATTTATGATTCATAATCTCTATTTCCCTTTACGTGTTAATGTTTATTACTTGTTTTGATATTTGTAATTGATTATTGTGTAGGAGAACGCGAATTCCACCACCATTCGGGCTATCCTTAGGGAGTTATATAGGTGTTGCCTTACCGAAAGTGACAAACCGGAAACCGTAGGAATTGACAAGCCACGGAACTTACGGGCCCTAGTTTCTAATTCCCCCGCATTAGACACGCCTTGACTAGGAATCATGTAGTCTAAGTGCTTCACGGGTCGGTCCTACTACACTTAGTCGTCTTTACAAGAGTAAATCATTATCCGTATACATTTAGAGTCGTTATTTATCGTGGTTATAACTTATCATTATTCATCCTACTCCATAGGGTTTTGGCTACATAAATCTGTGTCGCCAATAATTAGGGATAGTGTGTAGTTGCGTCTTGCTTTACCCCAAAGTAATCACCGCTTAAATAACATACGAAACCGAGTCGTCTAATACTTGTAATTATAAATTCCGTGGATTCGATACCCGGTCTTAACCGGATTATTACTTGATACGACGGGGTACACTTGCCCCTAAGTAGTCGTAGTGTCTAGTGGAGTTAGAACATTTAAAAGATCACATCCATATTTATAGCACATTCACCGCAATACACATTTAGTCGTTATTGGAAAAGCTCTACACTAGGCGCCACGCCCATCAGCAGGTCTGCTATTATTTTATGGGAAATCTGACAGCAATATAATTCCAAGTTGTAGACGGGGAAGTGTCGGCCTCCTATGGCCGCTGTTACAAGCGCATGCTGTTTTCTTTCAGAATTGAAAGAGTCGTTGAAGGTGGGTGGTCGAGTTCAGGAGGTTCGGAGTGAACTGGGAGAAACAACAATCCATTGGCAGAAGCCAGGTGTTGGTTATTTTAAGTGTAATACTAATGCAACCGTGTTTCAATCGGAGAATAGTTTCGGTATGGAAGTAGTTCTTTGGGGTTGTACCAGTAATTTTATTACATGTTGCAGCTCTTTTGCGACAGGTAGTATTCAAGTTTCGCTAGTTGAGGTGTTGGCTCTCTGTGATGTGATACTCTGGATAGTTTCACTCCACTTTCAGAATGTTCAGTTCGAAATGGATGCCAAAGGTGTGGTGGATCGCATTTCAACAAAGGTCCATAATATTACTGAGTTCGTTGTTATAGCAAAAATTTGAGTATTGACAATATTTCTATATCTTAATAACACTCGATTTAAAAAAAACATATTTTAGTAACATTATTTTTTTTGGTCAAAAGTAAAATTAATTCTAGCCTTGTATATATCATAATATGTATTTGCTAATTATAGTTTAAATCGAAACTATATACACCTTGAATACTCAATTATATTTAGCTAACAAAATGCTATAAATTGCTTGTAATTCTAACCACACATTTCTTACTAAAATTCTTATTATAAAAAGAGGGCAAACAATAGAAATTATCACTTGCAATAATAATAACAATCAGAAGAAGTTGAGCTTCTTCTGATTACTACTATTTTTTTGTTATTTAGTAAATAACAAAAAAAAATTATTGCAATGCAGGGTGGGGCAATGGCCATTTCAAATAAACTTGTGAAATGTGCCATTCTTTTGTCATTTTTAGCCACCGTTGTTTTTTGTGACGGCGGTCCAAAAATATTTAATGTGGTAGATTTTGGTGTAAAAGCTGGTCCAAAAACCGATAATGCCGTGGTATGTATATATTTGCATTCAAAGTTAAAATTTATGACTTTTTGAAACAATTTTTAGACCTTTCAAAAACAACAGTTGCTATTTTAAGACATTCATGAAAAGTTGTTTGAGATAAAAACAACTAAAAGTTCATTTGAAAAAAGAACCAAAGATCCCCGTATCCCATAGAATTACGGAGCATGGGAAGATGGCTAAGAGTGCACTCTTCCCTAGCTTCGCCATTGTATGGGGGATATTTGGTTCTTTATTTAGAATTACTTCTCTTATGGTGAATTTCGATAATTGGGGATGCAACCGACCCATGCATCCCCTCTTTCTGCCACTGCTCGGTTACATTTTTTCCCTATGTTGTTCTCAGAATTTCATCAAGGCATGGAGGGCAGCATGTGATTTCGGTGGAATGGCAAGGCTAGTATTTCCAAAAGGTGAATTCTATGCCACCGAAACTGTATTCCAAGGACCATGCAAAGCTCCGATCCAAGTGGAAATTCAAGGAACTATTAAGGCTGGATCAGATATTAGTAGCTATTCTGATGATTTTTGGATTTCATTTGAACGTGTTACTAGTATGGATGTTTTCGGACCTGGTACTGTTGATGGAAACGGCCCCAATGTGTGGAAATATAAGGAAAAAGGAGCTTCAATGTTCCCAATAGTAAGCAACTAGAATTCGTGCTGTAAAAATAATTGATCTTTTATTTCTATCTCATTGAAGTCGTTATAACGAATATGTTGAAAATTTGATGTGACATGATTTTGTCATGGATGTGACCCTGCTGGAGTGCCTTATTAATAGTATGTCAGTAGTAGAAACACTTTTCAGTTTATTTATATTTATAGATCGTAATTGAGGGGATTTCTATTACTGACATGGTATGGCACGGATTTGACGTGGGTTGAGTCGATGTTCGAAACAATGTCAGCCAGATATCTGACCCAGATTTAGCTTTAAATCCATAATAGTGGTTTCAGTGGCACAAAAATCAATTTTAGTTATTTTATGAGGCAATTAAAATTTAGTTACCGACATAGTGAAAGAATCGACAGAATCATCGTTATATTTATCTCAAACACTGTAAGGAAAAATGCTATTTTCGTCGGATTTGTAGCCATTGGTGATTGATTTCTTTCTAAAACTAATGCATTTTTTGTGCTGCTGCAGAGTCTTAAATTTATCCATTGTGAACGTACATTAATGAAGGGGATTACATCTATTAATCCTATGGGATTTCACATAAGCATTGTCAATTGCAAGGATGTTACAGCCACAAATATGCACTTAATTGCCCCCGACGACAGCCCCAACACCGACGGATTTCATATCAGCCAATCTACTAATGTTGGAGTCTTCGATAGTGTTGTTGCTACAGGTGATGATTGTGTAGGTGTCATCCATGGAAGTATGGACATCGAGGTCCGAAGAGTAACATGTGGTCCGGGTCATGGACTCAGGTATATATGAACATTGCGAAACATCAAATTCTATTAAAAATGAATTATTCATTTCACCCATATTTGAAATAGTATTTAACAAGGATTAAAGAAACTGAAACTATGTGATTGTAGTTGATAAGATCAAGGATGTTTAGATGTTTTTGGCCTAATTTAACTAACATGTTTTCATTTGCGAAAAATAGTATCGGAAGTCTTGGAAAATACGACGACGAGAAGTTGCTAAAAAATATTCTCATTCAGAATTGCACAATGACCGGAACAGACAACGGAGCTAGAATCAAAACATACGCAGGATCACTTCCAAGTGTTGCTCAAAACATAACTTTTAAAGACATTATAATGAACAATGTTGAAAATCCCATCCTCATCGATCAATTCTATGGCAAAAAATCAGGATCGGTTAGTATTCTTCTTCTTTTTCCAGACTTCAAGCTCATTTTCTAATTTTCAAGTTGAGAAACTTATGAGGCTGAAAGCAAGAAAGAAGAAAACAAAATCACTATTGAGGTACACAAATTTCGTACCAATAGACGGGATATGTACCGAACGAGTCATCACTGATGATTAGTCCATAAAAAAACCTATAATTTTCAACAGTATTCTCTTTTGGCTCCGCCAATGAATGTGAGGCCGAATTTCTCCAAGGAGAGACAATGATGCGACCTTGGAGAGGTTCGGCTTCTTATACTAATGGATTAACTGATTTCATATCTTCATTTTTGTTCCTATGCAGCCATCAAAGGTACAAATCAGCAATGCTCAATTCATAAACATACAAGGAACAACACCTACAGAAGCCGGAGTAGATATACAATGCAGCAAAGTAGTTCCTTGCCAGGGAATTAGATTGTCAAATATCAAATTGCAATACATTGGGGCTAAGAAAGAGCCTTTTACCTCTACTTGTACTAATGCCAAACTTACCTATGACGGACCTCAAACCCCACCCCCTTGTCGGTAATTAGCTTATTATGTATTATTACGAATTAGGATTCTCTAGAATTGAATTCTACGATGTAATCTCAAATATTCAATGCAAAATTACCGATTAAAATATATTGCTTGAACTCTACATTTAACTCTAGCAATTCAATGTCGAACCGATGAGGTGCGTAGGATCTCCGTTGCACCTCCGGCAACCGGAATCCACCTTAGTATGGATGGTTTCAGAGGACCCTAGGAAAAGAGTCTGAAGATAATAAATATGTTCTATCGCGTGCTGAGTGTTGATGAAGAAAATTTGACATAGGATGAATAATCTGCTCGTACCAAAAATGGGGTGGATATGGCTAGAACGGGTTATTCGATTAACTCTAACTAAAATAACTATATAAGCCCTAACCCTACCCCTATGTCGGACATAACACACAAAGCAAAGAGTTGCTATTCCTCTCCCTTTTGAGCTGCCGGTCGCCCCCCTCTTTTTCTCTCTAAACGTTTGCTCTTAGTTTGTGTTTTCCCGATTAACCTCGGTGCTATAAGAAACTGGATTTTCTATGGGGAAAAACTAGTGGAGGAAATCAGTTAGCCACTAAATTTAATTTATTTATGGGGAATATATCTTTCAATACAAATTATGAGTTTACAGTGGAAAAAGAATCATTTCTGCACATAAAATAATATTTAAGTGGGATATAGTTCCCCACAGAATCATATATATTTTTATATGTTTTAGTTGGGAATCTAATTAATTCCCTACAAAAACACCAAAAATTAGGAGCTAATTGAGGCACTAAAAGAAATGAAAAATAAAGAATCTGGTCTTCTCTACTTATTTTCATTTCTAATATTCTTGAACGTTTTAGGGTTTCCACCCAACTCTGTTCATCTCAATCAGGAAAACAGGTTCCCTCTCAAATTAAGGAGACGGTGTAGGCCTACACCAGTCCTGTAGCAACTTAAGCATGCTTTAGTTGGTTTAGGCATGCTTACATTTATTACATTGACTTATTCTATAACACTCCCCTTCAAATTGAAGTATGGACTTTAATCATGCTCAGCTTACTACAGATAAAGATAATAGTCTTAAGACAATACCACTCAAAACAAAATAAAACATAAGAAAGTCAAGATATAAAACATAATCCGAGAGACACGCAACCTAGATGATCAAGTTGGATAGGCAGAAGGTAGATGACAAGACGACAGCAGAACAACTATCCTCGTCGGAGACGGAGAAGCCGATGACAGTATAAACATCACACAAGAGGCTGCCAAACAATGTCATCAGAAATGAGATTCACTGAAAAACTGACTGAAGAGACACATTGGAAACAGAGTGGCAACGCCGGTGGAAGAACTGAAACTTGGAACCCTAGGTCCAAATAGTCTCCGCACAAAGCAGACACAATGCTGAAAGAACAACCCAGATATGCTATGAAGCACGAAAACATTGATCAATGAACGTTTCTACATTTCCACAAAATGTGGAAAACGGAAACGCCCGGAAACGGAAACGAACCGTTTCCGAGCACGTTTCTGTAAATAACAAAAAAATAGATACGCATTGGGATTCTAGATTCATGAACTGAAATTGATTCACTACCTTACCACTTAATTTCTTCAATCGGAATGTTGAGAGACTGAAATCGATCTCCAGAGTTGAGATATGACGCAAAGGTATCTTCTTCTTCTTCTTCTTCTTCTTCTTCTTCTTCTTCTTCTTCTTCTTCTTCTTCTTCTTCTTCTTCTTCTTCTTCTTCTTCTTCTTCTTCTTCTTCATGGTCTGGGTGGGTTCTTTCTCTTCTTTTGAGTTTTGCAATAATCTGGTCTGGGAAGTGGGTTCTTTCTTTTCTCAGTTTTGTTTATTTGGTATTTGTTCCTCTTTTTTATTTGGATTCTTTCTCTTCACTACAAGAAAAATCAGTATCATTGACGGAATTGACCGAGACAAGTACATCTGTAGGAAATACCGAGGGAATACCGACACAAAATTTCCATAGGAAATCACCTACACATTCTCCTACACAATCCAATAATGTGTCGGTGATATGTGGCGGGATAATTCCTACTCGCATTACCAACGCAATTAGTCGGTGTTGAATAATGTCGGTGATATCACCAACACATTTATTTTAATCACGGACGAAAGTGTGTCGGTGAATAAAATAATATATATATTTATTTATTTATAATTTCTAAAATATTTAATAAAAGGATAAGGTGCACAAAATACTCATAACATTTATAGCTAAGAGAATTTTTACCCCTATAGTCTAAAATGGTGCAATTTTACTCACAACTTTGGTAGCCAATAGTAATTTTACCCCTAAAATTGATAAATTGGGTCAATTTGAGAAATAATTTATTAAATTGACTTCTCGATCATGAATTTTTCCATCTACACTTAATATGTACGTAATTTTATTATCACTAATTAATGAGTAACACTTCATAAACATATGATTAGACGTACGATTCTTTTATAAAAAAAATATATTGTCTTTTGTATGAGCTATACAAAAAAAAGTCAAATATTTCACCGAATTTATAGATATTAACCTCTAATTCTATTATTAAATCATAAAATATATGAAATATTTTTTTAGAACCAACTGATATCCAATTGGTGCAGAATAAGGAACAAAATAATATGTGTTTTATAATAATGTCTGAAATTGACCCGACTTACTTTTAGGGGGAAATCACACTATTTTAGACGTTAAGGGTAAAATTGCTCCTTGGTAAATGTTAAAGTTATTTTTTACTCCATATCCCTTAATAAAAAACTAAAACTAAAATAAAATGATTTCTTAAAAATTTAAAAAGTATAAAAAAAACCCCTTTTTGACTCAAACCGTATTGATCCGAAAATGTAAATTTTTACCCCAAAGAAAATAGGGTTTGAGAAGCTTACAAAGATACAGTTAAACCTCTATAAATGAATATTCGATAAAGTAATAACATCGATTATATAATAAATTCTTCCGGTCCCGACTTGGGCCAATGGACTAAAGTAATAACCTCGCTAAATGCATTAAGTAATAAAAAATATTTAAATCCTTAAGGGCCCAATGAAAATATAAAGTAATAATTATTAAATTACATACAATATATATATATATATATATATATATATATATATATATATATATATATATATATATACCAAAACCTTTTAATCAATCAACTAGAAGTCATTTCTTCTGAAAAAATGCATCTATAGTTGATTGCTTTTTCTTTCCACCTAAACCAAAATGAACACCATTCTTAACTTTTTATAGTGCAAACACAACTTCTGGTATATTTTGCTCATGTTGTAACAAGTAGTTGTTTAAGGTGACCATTGCTTGAAAGGTCTCTTTTGACAATACATTTGCGACAACACAACTATCATCTGGCTCTAGATCATTTTCATCATCATTGTTCATTATTGACTGGATAATTTCTTCGTCTGTAATTGATTCCATAACTGCATCATTCTCGTTAGGATAGTTCAAAAGATGTTCGACATCCATTACATTTCTATAGCATAAATTAGAAATGACATCACTTAATCCTTGAATATCTTCATCTAATTGACTAACTTCTGGTTCAGGAACATTAACATCTTCTTAACGAACCTTGCAATTATTTGATTGATTTATAATTATGCTAATGTGATAATTACAAATCAATCAAATAATATATTTCCTAAACAAGATAATTACATATCTAATGAATATTTATCGATAAATGAATAATTTATTAATTTATCGATAAATGAATAATTTATTCATTTATCGATAAATAAATAATCTTGCTTCATGAATATTTTTTCGGATCCCAATGATATGCATTTATAGTATATAAGCATTTTTTTTTTAGGTTTATTCTTATTTCTCCCTTTGGTGGCTGGCTTGGCTGCGTTCTTCCTTCTTCCCCAACTCTGCCTCCCAAAATCCTCCATTCCATCGATGGTGAGAATTCCACACAGTGGTGGTAAACAATGATTCGACTGACCGACGAACGACCTTCTCACCTGGTCTCAAATTTTATCCACCGGTACTCTCTGAAATCCACCATCTGGGCGTCACCTCCTCTCTGAAATCTAGCCGCCAGTTGCTGTGAAGAAGGAAATTGCAGCTCCCATTTTTCGATTTTCACTCGTCTATAACAAGCCAAGGTAACAAAAGCAGATCCTTGGCCTCTTCTTCTTATTGTTCTTCTAATTAAGCCTTTCATAAAGATGCAATTGTTCCGATGGTGTTATCCTGATATAATACATGATTTTTTCACTTTTATTTTATGTAAGCTGAGTTGAATATATGCCATCTTTTATAACCTGTTGGGTACTTCATCTGTTCATTGTCCAGTTAGGGGCTGTACAGATCGACTTGATTGGTGTTCTTTGTGGAGTTGAGAGGACAAAAAAGAAATTCACTAAACCATAACTGGTAACTTTTAACCCTTCATTTTGAGTTTCCTTTTGTTATCTTGTTCTACATGCTTCTTATACTCATAGTTTCAGTGATTAATGCAGTCGATTTTTTTCAAGAGATTAATGAGTGTATGGGCTGAGCTGTCTGATGAAGTCTTCGTTTAACTAGTTCATTTCTTGATAAATCAAGTTTGAGTGTATAAATTATGTAACTGGAACACGAGCTACTATGTCTCGTTTATGGGTATAATGCAACTTTAAGTCCTTGAAATTGACATGTTCGTTCTATTGAGCCTCACAACTTCAGATTTATTACATTCGGTCCTTGAACTTTTATATTTCAAACACAAGAAAGAATGATAAGCTAGGAAACTAATTTGAAACCTTGATAGGAGAAAGTACCAGGATGTGTGTTTCAAAAGATAATTTGGAAAATATGGGGGAAAGAGAACCTTGATATTGGCATGAAGAAGAAATTGATATTTAGCTAGACATTATGCAGTTTCTGGTTTTATTTACACTGCCCCTCTTGTCCCTGATGCGAATAAGTTCCATACCCAATATTTGGACAAAGCAATTTTCTAGAAAATTGCTAGTGCAAGTGTTGAGCTTTAACAAGCACTATGGTGTAGTTATGATTGTATAGTAGCTCCTGCTATGTATCATACTTCCTGGCTGTCCTATCATTGTTGAGTATTCCCTCATTGTAAAATTTGATGATGTATTATTAAAGCCTAATTTAATCTCTGAGTCCATGTTGAATGTGTTTAATGATATAAATTTGGTCTTAATTCAAAAACCAAAAACCTAATTTAATCTCTGAGTCCATGTTGAATGTATTTAATGGTAAAAATGTGGTCTTTGTCCAAAAATGAAAGCCTAGTATAATCTCTGAGTATTGTGTTATTGCACTTCTTAATGTAAAAACAAAATTTCTTCTGTCAAGGCATAAAATACCATATTTAGAAGCACATATCTTTTTGGAGGAATGCAAATATATTACCAAGTAATTGATTTTTCCGAAAGCAAATTCTGAATTTCATATGGCTTTTGATCTATGCAATTAGTGTATTCTAGTATTCAGATAATAACAGAGTTTTAGATGAGAATGGTTCATCTTTGAATCCTTCTGAACATGCTTATGATGCTTCCCGTATTAATTTCAAGATAAAAAGAAGAGATTATGACTTGGCTGGTATAACAGGGTTTGCTAAAAATGATTATTCAAGGAGGTTATTTGATCTACCATTTATCAGAGAGGGAAAAAAATCTGCAGGTATGGCTGATTAGTTTTTTTTAATCCGTTTACTAAGACTTGTATGAGCTGAACCGTTTGAGCGATTAGAAGTGAAACATTTTTTATATTACTGTTTATGAACTAGTGAGAACATTTGCAAATTGATAATTAACTTTGTTAACAGATACGGTGAGTCAGCTTTTGCCGCAGAAACTTGCTATGATTAGATGTATTCTTTATTGAACCCTCTTTTATGTTCTCTCCTATGATGAGCTACTAATGGAGCTTGAGGTTTCTAATGCGTGTGAAGTTGAAGATTTCCTTATCAATGAGTGTATAGGTACAAGTTATGTGCTCTTTATCTTTACAAATTTAATGTGGACGATGAATTTGTTTGCCTCTAATTACTAATGGGGGATCATTGATTGATTGTTGTTTTGCAGACTATAGTGAATGGAAAGTTGAATGAAGTGCAAAGATGTTTGAGGTAAAACCATACTACATGAGTTCAGAAATATCCATTTGATTTCATACATTTCCCTTGACTAAATACTTTGTTTTTAATTTTATTCTGTATATTGATAGCGTGCCGTCTAGCGTGTTCTTTTTAACGACGATATGTGTATTTGCGCTGATTGCGCTATGACTATGGATGTGGTCTTTCTAAGTGCTTTGTATCTACTAGACGTCACTACTTAGGGGCAAGTGTACCCCGTCGTATCAAGTAATAATCCAGTTAAGACCGGGTATCGAATCCACGGGATTTATAACTGCAAGTATTAAACGACTCGGTTTTATACGTTATTTAAGCGGTGAATACTTTGAGGTTGGTGTGAGATACAACTACAAACTACTCCTAACTACGTGTGAGGCGAATTTATATAACGAAACTCTATAGAGTGATATGAATGCGATAAGTTATAACTATGACAAATAACGACTCCTAATACATATATGGTTAATGTTTTGCTCTTGCAAAGATGACTACGTGTAGTTTGACCGACCCGTGAAGTACTTAGACTACGTGGTTCCTAGTCAAGGCGTGTCTAATGCTTGGGACCAGAAATTAGGGCCCGTAAGTTCCGTGGCTTGTCAATTCCTACGGTTTCCGGAGCGTCACTTCCGGTAAGGCAACACCTATATGAATCCCTAAAGATAGCCCGAATGGCGTCGGAAATCGCGTTCCCCTACACAATAGTTAATTACGAGTATCAAAACAAGCAACAAACACCAACACATATATAGAAAAAGAGGCTATGAATCATAAATTATAAATATGGAAAGCGTAAATATGGATTACAAACAAGCCTAGTACATAGGATGAGATCAAGCTAATTAGCAAGTGTAAAGGGAAGAATCCACCCTCGGAACTAGCTAACCGGACTCAAAAGTCATCTCTAAGGACTTGAATGATGGAGCTCTCGAGCTTGGTGTGCGGAGATGGAGCGGGACTTTGATGAAATGCCGGGAGCAACGGACAAGCTCTCGAGATGGAAGAGTTTAGTTACACAAAGACAAACCTAACTACAACAATCCAAACAAGTATAGTTTGCTCTCTCTAAAAATGGTGTTTTTAATGAGTGCTAGTCACTCTTATTTATAGATCAAGCTAGGGGCAAGATGTATTTTCACAAGGTGCAAGCATGGAGGAACATAATTTTGTGCAGAAATCCTATAATACACCCCGCGTATGGTGGAGTACGCCCCGCGTGTATGCCCATTCCGTCGGAAATCTCCTGCATGTGGACCAATTCTGGATCTTGATGTCTCAAACATGCCCCGTGTAGGATGGACTGCGCCTTGCGTGTTTGAGTTTCTGATCTTTTTGCATTGAAGAATTCCCTTACACGCCCTGCGTGTAAGGTGGTACGCCCCGCGTATGGATCGTTGACTCAGGGAGACCATGCAGTCTGACGTTTCAGGATTAGGCAATTATTTCTGACATGTGCTATACGCCTCGCTTAAGTTGGCGTACGCCTCGCGTATGCTGACTAGATTCTGCGTGGTGTTTGTGGATAGGGTAATCATTTCTGACTTTATGTTTCACGCCCCGCGTATGGGATGATGCGCCTCGCGTATTTGAGTGGATTTTCACTCCTTGCTCGTACCTGAAATACAAATCTCGGGGCCGAGTTAGCTTGACGTTTTTATTTCCTAAACTACTCAAAAATAAGGGAAATTAACTGAAAGCATGGAATTTATTTTTATTCTGTTATTTTATTAAAACATTCTATTTTTGTAATTAAACTTATTTGTTTCTTCTAAAATTAACCCATAAATCACGTTAAAAGATAGGGGTAAAATACCCCTATCAAACCTCCTCGGACTTTAAAGTTTTACTTGTCCTCAAGTAAAAGAAATCGAAAGACAAGGGATTGAGATTATTAAGAAACAAACCGACGGTTGGTTTTACCAAGTGCGTGATTTCAAAGTTAAAGTTTTATGCAAAGTTTTCGGCGAGTACCTACGCAAACAATCGAGCGACCAAAACTTGTTTGAAACCTCCATAATTAAAATTAATAGGCAATAATAACGGGGGTTGATTATCTTTTGAGAACCCGATAATACCTCACCAAGGGATTTCACTCTTACGCTCAAAATTTGGTGGGTCGGTGTTTTAGCACTCTTCTTTGTACTTACCCGAGATCACTTTTGAGTTTGCATGTTCATCCGGGTTTTTCCTCCTATATCATGGTTTAGACAATATTAAAAATGAACCCGGAGGGGGGTTATAATGTGGGTGGCTTTTTAGTGGTTAATTTTTTGAAAACTCGAGTTTAAATACCATTTTGATGACTGCACCACATTTTATTTTTGGCCTTGGTAAGTTTGTAAAATAGTACTCGAAATTGCTCGGGTGGAGCTTGAGAATGCCTTTTTGCTCTTTCTTATTTTATTTTGAGAGTGGCACAAAAACGATCTCGAGAACTTATGGTGCTTACTTATTAAGGCATTGACTTATTTTGGGTGCAAATTGATTTCGTTGGTATTTAAACAAGAGGAAAAAGAGGGTTAATTGTTAAAAGGGTGTTTTCAAGAAAAGTCGGTTAGTAGGCTCGAGGGGGTTTCCTAGAGGTTGATAAAAATGAGAAGAACAAATTACAAAAATAATTAGACTAAGTGGGTTCGTTTTATAATCTATTGCCATTTTAACCAAAATAAGTGTACTTAACCCGGTATTAGATGCAAACTCTATGACTCGAGTGAAGTCAAAGCTCTCGAAGAATTGTGAAAGAAATAGAGTTCTCGTACGAACTCCTTTAGGCTCAAAATTACCTCACAAAATTTTGGGTTTAAATTGTGTATTATCGAGTTTCCGCTAAACTTTCAAACATCCCGTTTTTATTGCCTTTTTAAGTTTCGTTATGGAGATGACTTTATGGGTTAGGACTCGATGCTTTTGTTTAGTATCACCTAGTCTTTACATAAATTCTATGACTTCAAAATTAAGACTAAAATTTCTTAATAGAACCGATCCTTTGTGGTCCGATAGTATTTACATTTAAGGACAAACAACGGAACATTTAATTAATTCCGAGGAAGGTTAGTGTGTCGGGAAAAATCTTAAGAATCAACAAATTCGTTTAATTATTTTTGTGTCTTTTTCTATTTTTATTTTTGTCTTTGTTAGTGCAAAACAAACTGAAAGTGCGGGGTTGCACGACCCTCCGCGTTATTAAAATGACGCCTATTCCAAGGGCGTCGCAAAAGAAGAAAGAAACAAAAATAAAAAATGAGACATGGAATTTAAAAAGTAGGCTCTTCAAAGTTTGGGTCCTACGCGAGGCGTGCCCTAGGGGGCGCCCTGCGTAGGCGTTGCGTTTTGAGCTTATTGTGGGTAGAGACCCAAATACGCGGGGCGCAGGAAGTGGGGCGCCCCGCGTGTTTGAGTTTCTAGGCATTTTATATACGAAAAATGGTGATCACGCGGGGCGTAAAGGCGAGTACGCCCTGCGTGAATGTTATTTATGGCAGAGAAACTGTGAAAAATAAACACGAAACATGAACGGAAACCATAAAAATACATTAGGTAGATATTAAAACAGAAAGCAAAGTACATTACAAGAAAACAAAACGAACTAAAATGAAACGAATTGAAATAAACACGAAAACACAAAATAAAGGAAAACATAAAAAAGGAAACTATGGTTGAGGCGGTGGGGGATTTCCATGGATGTTGAAGTGGGTGTAGAAGGCGTTGGTGAAGGCGTAGAAGTTGGCCCTATCCGCTTGCCTTTGAGCCTCGAAGGCGTCGAAGCGAGCGTCAAGGGCATCGAAGCGGGAGTCGAAGTGAGCCCGATCACGACGTTGGTTATCCTCCAAGATATCCAACCGAGCATAAAGAGCGTTGAAGTCGTGGAGGGGTGGAGGACTGAAATTGAGGCCCATATCCGAATCCGAACCCTCCTCCTCATGTGAGTGGGCCGCCCCCGAGGTTTCACCCGGGCCCGAAGTGGAGCGCCTAAGAGATTTGAAAGCATTCTTCTCCAAGGGCCGAGGTTCAAGACTTGGGAGGCGATCAAGGGCAGCCTCGCCAAGAGCGGAGGTGGCGAAGAGAGTGACCAGATGTCCCAACCCGATCTTGCCACGTTTCCGGGTGGAAATATGGTGGAGTTGGACCGCCACAAGATAGGAAAGGTCGTAGGCGCGGTTGTTGGCACAACAATAGAGCGCCAAAAGTTCATCCTTGTTGACCTTAGTGGACTCCGACTTCCCCGAAAAGTAGAAGGAGATGAAGCGGTGGAGAAGTTGGAGGATGGGATCACAGATGAGAGAGGGGCGGAGGTTGGAGACATTGTAATCCTCGGACCCGGTGATGGAGGTCCAAAACTCACGAGCGGAAACACCCTCGGGCCAATGGGAGATGCCACCCTCCGCTTGTTTGGTGAAGTTATTGCGGAGCCATTGGGTGTCAATGGTGAAGGGGTGATTGTGAAGGCGGAAGTTGAAGAGGGCGGCACCGGGGACGTTGTTAGAGGTGAGGGTGGTGTAGAACTCCAAGACCAAGGAGGGGTAGACGTGTGGCCGGGCACGAAAGTGATCGAGCCAAGAGAGGGCATGGAGGCGATCCATGAAAGCCCCACCAAGGTCGAAGCGGTCAAAAGTTCTCCGCTCGATGTAAGGGAGCTCCATAAAGTGGGCGGCGGAAAGTGTTTGGTAGTTTTGGGCTTTCTCCTCGGTGAGGAGATGGAAAGGAGCCCGATATTATCGGGTGAGTGGTGGTGTCTCCTCCCGTTCGCGTGGTGGTGGTTGTTGTTGGTTTTGGGTGCGGGTGGTACGGGCCCGAGTGGACCGTGGGGGTCGCATATCGGCGGTTTGCTTTCGCCTAACCATGGTGGTAATGGAGGATAGAGGAAGAGTAGAAGAGGAGTAAGACAGTGTATGAGAGTTGTGAGGAAGAAGGAGGAGAAAAGGAGGGGTTTATATAGGGGAGAAGTGGGGAATCCAAGTAAAACTCGGATTTCAAGAGGGGTACGCGGGGCGTGAAGGGGCCACGCCACGCGTATCCCTCCCCCTGAACTTATTTTCCGCAAAAATGGTGCGGTACGCGGGGCGTGAAAGGGGGCACGCCTCGCGTATCGCACCGCCTGCCCCTTTTTGATGGAAAAAATGGTGAGGACGCGGGGCGTAAATGGGGATACGCCCCGCGCAAGAGGGGGAAGTTGAAGGATTCTTTCGGTTTTTGATCAGTTTTCTGATTTTTTAATTTTCTGATTTATGAGTTTTTAATGAGTTTTTAATTGATTTTATGATTTTTATGTTTATTTATTAACTCCTTTTTTTTTAATTTGCAATTAAGGGGTAGTTAATGCAAAATTTATTGTGGAGGGAGGTTGAAAATTTGAATTTGAAAAGATGGAAGTTGATTGGAAGAGGAGGTGGAGTGTGGAAGTGGGAAAGGTGTATAGGGAAGAGGAGTGATGGGAAGTTTGAGAGAGGGAAAGTTGCCATGGGAGGTTGTGATTCACAACTCCCCGAAGATACGCGAGGCGTGCCCTGGGGCACGTCCCGCGTGTCTTCCCACGTGGCGTTTATTTAAGAGTGTCAAAAATTAAAGTGTACGCGGGGCGTGATAGGAGGGACGCCCCGCGTACCGTGTCTTTTTATTAGGGATTAGGATCAGACACGTAGATACGCGGGACGTATAGGTGTATACGCCCCGCGTGTTGTAAAAATTTTTGGATTTACATGGGATTTGTTTTTCTTTTGATTTTATAAAAATAATAGAAAATAAAAATAAAATAAAAATGAAGAGCAGAAGGATGAGAAATAAGGCAAAATGAAAATAAAATTTAAACTAACAACTATCCAAAAAGGGGAGAAAATAAATAAAAGAGAAAGAAATGAAATTAAGTTTATGATACATATAAACAAAGGGTTTGAGAAATTCAAACTGATGCTACGTTTAGAGTCGAAGTAGCTCGACTTTCTCGTGCGGCGGCTCAATGTAAGTTGCCCGAGTTGGAACTTGACGGGTCCGAACCTCCATTATTCATGAGCGTTATCGCCTGTCCGAATTCCCGATTTTTGCCCCGCGGATTTTGTTCGGTGTTCGCCGGTAGGGTTCCTAGTGGCCTTTCTTGTTGTTAACGGTTCAGATGGGCTACTTGGCGGCTAAGATCCCTGCAAAACACCTCGCTATCGGAAAGACGGGTTAATATATCCTTCAACAAAGACGTGACCGATTGGTCGTGGACATTGTTGGGAGGTGGAGCGTTTCGATTACCGGGCATGGCTTGTGATTGCCCGAGCCCGTTTTCCCGATATTCTTGCTCAAAGCCGGATGGGGGCCTCAACACGTTATTATTATTTCCATATGACAAGTTCGGGTGTTGGTACCGAGGCCGCCAACCGCTGTTATTATTACTGTGGTGGTGATAGGAGTTCGGATTAGGATTATACCTTGGATTTCCTCCTACGTAACTTACACTCTCGATGTCGTCAGCGAAAGGGCTACTGGCTTGGCAGTTGAGTCCGTCGTGGTCTCCACCACAGTGATTGCACATCAGGACCTGTGCACTTTTGTTGAGGCTTAGCTGGGCAATTAACGAGTCAAGTTTCTTATGCATCTCTGCTATGGAGCTTTTCGGAGCCTCTTTCTCCACAGCGAACATTTGGTGTCGCGACGGGTCGGCAAGCCGATCCTCTTGCCATTGCACGCTTTTCCTCGCGAGCTCATGAGTGAGCTCGTAGGCCTCACTAGCTGACTTCCAAAATAGATCCCCACCTGCAGCAGAATCGACAGTCGCACGGTTAGTGGGGGTTAACCTGTGGTAAAAAGTGCTTACCAAGTCGTGCTTCGGGATGTCATGGTGGGGGCAGTTTCGGAGCAACTTCCGAAACCTAGCCCAAGCTGCATGAAGGGCCTCGCATTCCAACTGCCTAAAGGACGTGATATCGGTCCGCAACTTGACTGTTTTGGATGGCGGAAAATAGTAGGAAAGGAACTCCTTCTCGAGCTCCTCCCATGACGTGATGGATCCCGCCTCCAAAGAGTGTAGCCACTCCAACGCTTGCCCTATCAAAGAAAAAGGAAACAGCTTTAGTCTAACAGCCTCAACGGGAACACCATTTTGCCGAGAGGTGTCGGCACACATAAGGAATTTATCGAGATGTTCGTTAGGGTTATCGTGGAGTTCCCCTCCGAATTGACCGCATTGTTGTATCAGATGGATCATGCCGGTCTTTATCTCGTACGTGTTTGCTGGTATCGTGGGGGCGACAATCCCGTTACGGTTTTGGGGACGGTGCGGAGCAAGGATCTCCATCATCGAACGTGTGTCGTTGCCACCGCGAATGTTGTTCACGTGTGGCCTTTGGTTTCCTTCGGGTTGGTTGACTTCAGCGTTGGGGTTTGCCATCTTCTCTTTTCGAATCCTACAAAGAGTACGTTCAATTTCGAGATCAATAGGAATAAGAGAATCACTCCGAGATCGGGTATGCATGAAAAGAATTAAATAAAATACAATATCGACAGGAAAAGAATGATGTTAGTAAAAGTATATATAAACAATTTATACAAAAAGAATGCTTAAACTAACAATAAAACGTTTTTGTCTAATATTGCAAGATGTTATAAATCCCCGGCAACGGCGCCAAAAACTTGATAGCGTGCCGTCTAGCGTGTTCTTTTTAACGATGAAATGTGTATTTGCGCTGATTGCGCTATGACTATGGATGTGGTCTTTCTAAGTGCTTTGTATCTACTAGACGTCACTACTTAGGGGCAAGTGTACCCCGTCGTATCAAGTAATAATCCGGTTAAGACCGGGTATCAAATCCACGGGATTTATAACTGCAAGTATTAAACGACTCGATTTTATACGTTATTTAAGCGGTGAATACTTTGAGGTTGGTGTGAGACACAACTACAAACTACTCCTAACTACGTGTGAGGCGAAATTATATAACGAAACTTTATGGAGTGATATGAATGCGGTAAGTTATAACTATGACAAATAACGACTCCTAATACATATATGGTTAATGTTTTGCTCTTGCAAAGACGACTACATGTAGTTTGACCGACCCGTGAAGTACTTAGACTACGTGGTTCCTAGTCAAGGCGTGTCTAATGCTTGGGACCAGAAATTAGGGCCCGTAAGTTCCGTGGCTTGTCAATTCCTACGGTTTCCGGAGCGTCACTTCCGGTAAGGCAACACCTATATGAATCCCTAAAGATAGCCCGAATGGCGTCGGAAATCGCGTTCCCCTACACAATAGTCAATTACGAGTATCAAAACAAGCAACAAACACCAACACATATATAGAAAAAGAGGCTATGAATCATAAATTATAAATATGGAAAGCGTAAATATGGATTAAAAACAAGCCTAGTACATAGGATGAGATCAAGCTAATTAGCAAGTGTAAAGGGAAGAATCCACCCTCGGAACTAGCTAACCGGACTCAAAAGCCGTCTTTAAGGACTTGAATGATGGAGCTCTCGAGCTTGGTGTGCGGAGATGGAGCGGGACTTTGATGAAATGCCGGGAGCAACGGACAAGCTCTCGAGATGGAAGAGTTTAGTTACACAAAGACAAACCTAACTACAACAATCCAAACAAGTATAGTTTGCTCTCTCTAAAAATGGTGTTTTTAATGAGTGCTAGTCACTCTTATTTATAGATCAAGCTAGTGGCAAGATTGTATTTTCACAAGGTGCAAGAATGGAGGAACATAATTTTGTGCAGGAATCCCATAATACGCCCCGCGTATGGTGGAGTACGCCCCGCGTGTATGCCCATTCCGTCGGAAATCTCCTGCATGTGGACCAATTCCGGATCTTGATGTCTCAAACACGCCCCGCGTAGGATGGACTGCACCTTGCGTGTTTGAGTTTCTGATCTTTTTGCATTGAAGAATTCCCTTACACGCCCTGCGTGTAAGGTGGTACGCCCCGCGTATGGATCGTTGACTCAGGGAGACCATGCAGTCTGACTTTTCAGGATTAGGCAATTATTTCTGACATGTGCTATACGCCTCGCGTAAGTTGGCGTACGTCTCGCGTATGCTGACTAGATTCCGCGTGGTGTTTGTGGATAGGGCAATCATTTATGACTTTATGTTTCACGCCCCGCGTATGGGATGATGCGCCTCGCGTATTTGAGTGGATTTTCACTCCTTGCTCGTACCTGAAATACAAATCTCGGGGCCGAGTTAGCTTGACGTTTTTATTTCCTAAACTACTCAAAAATAAGGGAAATTAACTGAAAGCATGGAATTTATTTTTATTCTGTTATTTTATTAAAACATTCTATTTTTGTAACTAAACTTATTTGTTTCTTCTAAAATTAACCTGTAAATCACGCTAAAAGATATGGGTAAAATACACCTATCATATATAGGTCCAATTTGCAGGAGGCAGGGATCTAATACAAGGGAAGCTTGGGAATATGATAGATACTGTGGAAAAGTGGTACGCTTTAGTTCATACCTTGAAGAAATTTTCAGTCCAATTTTAGCTAGAGATTCGATATCTCGGCATATTTTGTGGATCTATTCTAAAACTGAGCTTCATGTCTTGGTTTTTTCCTCCATTGATCATAAATTTGTTGTGCAATTGCTGGGCAATGTTAAAGTTGGTGCCATTTGACAGACTCGTCTTTATGTTCAACTTAGGCAGGCCTGATGGGAGTTTTATTAGGCTTTGCTTGTTAGGGATTATAGCCAGTTAATCAATTGTAGCGCAGCGGAATTGCAGTTTAAATTTTATTTCTAATCCTAGCCTTGGGCTTGGCCTTTTGGGCCTTCGCTTTGGACTTAGACTTGGCCTTTCCCTTAGGTACGTTCCCTTTGTTAACCAGCAACACTTCAAGAGTCCTCTTGCAGGATTGCTCAGCAAGTTTCAACATGCCATGCAATTCTACTACAGACTTATCAACGCCCTGCATGTGGTAGTGCATGATAAACTGATTGTAGGATGCGGGAAGTGATCCAAGAATGATGTCGACTGCTAGTTGTGCAGGCACTGGTGATCCAAGCCTTGACAATGTGTCAATAAAACCCTTCAACTTTAGCACATGTGTGCTAACAGAAGTCCCGACTTGAATCGTAGTGCTGCATAGCGCCTTTGTTGTCAAGTATATTTCCTGACGAGCTTGATCTTGGAACATCCTTTTGAGTTGATCCATGATCTCAAAGGCGTGTTGCTCCATGAACTGTTTCTGAAGATCAGGAACCATGGTACCCAACATAATGCATGACACATCTTTGTCATCCTTAACATGTCGGTCGTACTCTGCCAATTGATCAGCGATTACGCCCCGACCTGCAGGGCGAGCTGCTGGTAAGGTAGCAGTCAACACATATTCCTTCGACTCGTGTCTAAGAACTATTTGCAAGTTCCTGGACCAGTCAAGGAAATTAGTCCCTGAAAGCTTTTCCTTTTCCAGGAGTGGTCTGAGTGAGTTTTTGCTTGTTGCAGCCATTTAATTTTATTTTCGTGTAATTTTGATGTGGAGTTTAATCTACGTGGAAAAATTACATTAGAGTTAGAATAAAGGGCTTAAGCCAAAGATCAAATTAATAATCCATTTTAATTCGTTATTTGTGATATTTATTTGGCTGTCTTGATCAAGATCCACAATCCATCAATAATAGACCGAGATAGGGCTCCGCCGTCGACCATTGACGATTTGGTAGGATAAACTATCCAATCCTCCGCAAGGACTCTTGGTTTGATGTGCTTTGTGACACTTAGCCCATCTGTGCTTAGGGCCCGCTCTGAGCTAATGCTACTCACGTTGAGTCCAACCACCATACACGCGTTAGCCATACCGAAGTATCCTAACCCTCGACGGCCCACTAATTACTACATCATACCTGCTAGGGCACGTCATACACTGTAGCACTACCTGGGAGGAAGAGGTGTGAATCTGGAAAGCACTTTTAAACGACTCAATATTTCACTATCCGGATTAATTAACTGATACGGCTTTAACATATAATTATCGCGGGTGATGATCTGGTGATCGTTGCTACTTATATTTCATGTTATACTAAGCAATTGTATAATCAAAATAAACATAGAGACTCTATGGGCCTTATAATACATCATAGTGAAACTAGATAAACTATCTAATCTTCACGGGCTTGCTTCAAGTCTCCTTGGGCTCCCACCATGGGCTTGGACCATCTGGGCTTCTTCACGACCAATTACAATTTTATGAATAGAACCTATTCTAAAATTACATTAATGAAAGAATGGCACGCTGGCCATATTTCTCAAAATAAATTAAATTACAAACCGACTTTAATTTAGGGCCCATAAAACTCTATAGCACATTGCTGCACGGTAAGACATATAAATATAATGCATGATCATGACATTCCAAAATCATCTAATAAAGTTAAGCCGAGTTACTTAGGGTGAAATCGCCAATTTTACCATATGTGACTAAGGCCTATAAAGGCCCAAACGGTTAACATCCATTTGTATGCATAATTACAATTTTGCTCCCACTGAATTTTGGGGTCGTCACATATCTAAAATTTAGCCCTCCCAATTTAAACCGGTGTCACGGTCTATTGGGCCAATTTCACAAATTAACCATATTCAATTTTATACAAATTATCAATTCGATTAAAATTAAATATGCATGCCAATAAAAAACGTTTTAATACCAATTAATTTTCATTCAAAACACGTTGAATAAATTAAACGGTATTAGGGCCCTGATTTTATTAAAATTACCCGTGAAAAATTTTAAAGATTAAAATCAGTCTCGTTAAATCCAAAATTAGACTAATTCTGAATTTTTTGACGGACCCGGGACAGCGACGGGGCTGCTGTTCGCGGACAGCAGTCCCGCGACTGCTATTCCGTGTCCGAAACTATTTTTTTCCTTTTACTATTTTTTTAAAAAAAAGGTTGCTGTATTTTTTTATTTAATTTTAAATTATTCTAAAAACAATTTCATCACCAAACACACCAAAAATACAGATAGAAATAAAATTGAAAACTTCCTAGAACAATTTCTACACGAGGAATTAATAGGAAATTTCAAAAACTTGATTTGGAAAAATAATAAAACCAAATCATATTAATTTTTCAATCAATCAAAACAGACTAAACCATAGTTCTGATACCATTGTTAGGGAATATAGCTAGTTAATCAACTATAGCGCAGTGGAATTGCGGTTTAAAATTTATTTCTAATCCCTTATAGCTTGATCTTTGTCCGTTAACCATTGATTGAATAAAACCTTTTGATCCGTTTAAGGATATAAACATACCCGGACTGTCTCTTCTAGAGACGGCTGAAGAATCCACAAGGTAGTAAGATCTCCGTAGTCAGGTGCACGAACAATTATTGAGCCAGAACCGGTGCTAGCCGAAGAACGAACGAAGAACATGAGAGATTGTGATATTTTACAAAAGATTTCTCCACTATCTAATTGTAGTGGCCGAATCTCATGTGTATGGTGGCCGAATATGATGTATTGGTTAATTAGGGTTTTAGTGTTTTAATTTATATATATAGTGTATTCATAAACCTAATTGGTTTAGGGTTAATTGGTTAATTACAAAAGTAATCCAATCCTAATCTAATTACATAAATAAATACCAATAATATTTATTCTATGTAATTAATTATGATTAGATTAAATTTAATTACCCCAATTAAATGAATAACACTAATCAATAAATTAACGTATTGATCTAATTAATTATTCACCGAATGCACAAATTAACTAATTACATCGCGCAAACTAATTAATCAATTAAATACTCATCACTTAAGACCATTAATTAATTACCTTGATACATAGTATCAATTAATCAATTAATTAACCACCAATTACCTTGACATTTTACTGTCAATCCATTAATTAATTCTATCTCTCCAATGTACCGTTCCATAAGTTCTAACTCAGATGTTCGATGTGCACGATCCTATGGGACTGTCCTTAGCTAGCAGTGGGCTTATGGCTCACAGACAGTAAGTGGGTTCTAGCAAACCATTACTGCCCCTAACTAAGACAGAGTTTCAGCAGTCTAAAGATGCAGACACCCTGTAGTTATCTCTTAACGTCTTTTACCATTTGATATCGATATTATAAACTAGAGGCATGGCGGCTGTCATCCTCTATGATGTTTACGATATTTTTTGATCTTAAGTAGATTAATGAATCAGATAAGTAAACTACTTATCAGGGTGTGGCCACACACTTATCAATCTCACTTATCAAGTGGACTGTGATATCATCTCACTGTTATGTGAGTGGTAATTCTATCACTTCACTATCAATACTAATGTGTTCACCTATTCACCCAATCATACCCGTATTTCGCATCCTGTTACAGACCTGTTAGGCATATGTCAAAGTGAACCGGATCCCACATTGATATTATACTGAAATCTAGTCTGAAGATAGTTAGAGACCTACTTAAGAAAACTAATGACACAACCACCATGTAGTTTTCTCGGGCGGATCGATCCAGTCACATGTATACAACATGTACCCATATTCACAACTGACTTATCAAGTGCTATGGCTAGTATCAATTACTACCATACAGTCGTCGAATATACAAGTTTGTGGTCCTAATCATTCCCATGATAGAATAGACTTGGAATATGGTTTTACGATTATCAATCAATGGATTCTCTATTCATATTATAGAACAAGATATAAATGAACTAGATTAATGCCTTTATTAATGTGACACAAATACATTTTATAAGAACCAATGCCTATGAACTAGGGCACACCAACAGTCTCCCACTTGAACTAGTTCCAAGAGGGTATTGCCTTAAACACTATAGATCTAGTACTACCAATTGCCTTGGTAAACTGACCAGCGATATTGTTCTCAGTGTCAACCCTCTACAATGTAATGTCACCGGGTAAGGTGTTACTATCTAAGTACGCGTTTGGATCTCTTGTGTGACATGGGATCCAGTGCTTGTGCTATAGCCCCATTGTTGTCACAGAAAACATCAACTGATCTTAGGAGAGTTTGGCCTACTCCTAAATCAGTTATGAACTTCTTAATCCAAACTCCTTCCTCTGCATCATCGCATGCAACGATGTACTTAGCTTCCGTCATAGCATCGGCAATGGTTGGCTACTTTAAGGATCTCCAACTAATGGCATCGCCTTTCAGGAGAAATCCATACCCAGTATGTGACTGGTTATCATCCTTAAAACCTCGATCAGTGTAACCTGATATTGCCATTCCTCCTACCCATCAAATACTAAGAAAAACATCTTTGGTACGGTTGAGGTACTTCAGGATTGCCTTGACTATCTTCCAGTGTTCCTTGTCGGGATCTGACTGGCACCGACTAGTCATGTTTGGTGCAACACGCAACATCTGGCCTTGTACATAACATAGAGTGCATGGTGGATTCTTGTTTATGTACGATACCTGACTCAAGCCTAGAAGTCGGTTGGATCTAACCTTGTAGATCTTGATCAGCTTCTCCTAAGTCTTTCATTGTGAAGCATTTACTCAACCACTACTTGACCTTGCAGTGTTAATATACTGCCTCCAATGAGCAGTATGTCATCGACATACAATATTAGGAAAGTGGATATGCTCCAACTGAATTTCATATACACACAGGGTTCATCAGAATTCTGTACGAATCTACTTGAAACACCACCTGTATAACCAGTTTAGCCTCCTCAATGTTTTGAAGATCTATATCTGTTCCCAAAGCATCCTCAGCATAAGCTGCAGGAGTTTGTGAGTCTTGAATCTCAACGAGATCAATATCACTCCCACTGTCTACTTTGGAAAGGAATTCCTTTTCCAAAAGGTTGCAAACCTAGCCACGAATGTTTTATTCTCAGCTGGGTTGTAGAAGTAATAATCCTTAGTTTCCTTAGGGTAACCCACGAACTGGCATTTAACAGATCTGGACTCTAGTTTGCCACTTATCAATTTCTTGACATGTGCATCAAAGCCCCAAATCTTCATGAAGGAAACGTTGGGCTTTCGGCTCGTCCATAATTCATATGGTGTTCCTTCAACTGCCTTGCTCGATGTATTGTTAATTATATGAGTAGCTGTTTCCAAAGCAAATCCCCAAAAGGAGATAGGGAGAGAAGCTTGAATCATCATTGAGCGGACCATGTCGAGTAGGGTCTTGTTCCTCCTTTTGAGTTGGCTGTGGGGTTCCTTGTTGCTGTTGAGTTCCTTGGTCTTCTGTTTGCTTACCCTTACCTTTTTCTTTCTCCCCCTTTTTTCCAGCATCAGAACTGGGTTGAGGAGCGGGAGCAGAGAATTGACCAGCTTGAACAGCACGAGTTAGTTTAGATGAGAACTGTTGTAGATTACTCGTACTTTCCTTGAATCCTTTGAAGACCTGCAGTCCAACATCCATTGTTGATGCTGGGAGTTTGCTAGTGACACTAATGTTGTTGAGTATGAACGCGAGTGCCTTTCCTAGCCAGATAACAGTGTTAGTAAGCTTGGCAAAGGACTGATGATGCACTTTCATCATAGATGTGTCATAAAGGTGACGCTGCTGGGTTTGGTGTCTGACATGCTCATAAGTATTTTTCGAATAGGTATAGATGGCAGAGGTCTTATTTTGTTCGGTCTCCATCGCTTCACGATTGATGCTGAGTAGTCGCACAGGTTCAGCAACTTGCTCAATCGTACACTCCGATGAAGATATGATAGAATTCTGAGCATTAGTTAGCTCAGTAGTCATCTGCTAGAAGTGTTGAGTTACTTCAGCAGATGTGTCGATAGTAGAATTAACAGCTGTGATGGCATTAATTTATCCTTGGAGGGAGTCCATGTGATGGACCATCAGCAGTTGCAGTTCATCCATTCTATCAGTAAAACCCTTGTTGTTCTATCGATAATGACATGAATAACATTTAAAATGAAACGTGTTTTGTGAAAATAAGAATAATAATTTTGTCAAAATTTAATAAATACAAACACCTTTTCCTAAAAAGCTAAAAAATGCTACTTTTCCGATAAAATGGCATCGAGCATGAAAGGAAAATAGGATAACGAACGCCTAACAACCTGAAAGACGAACCTATATTCTAATAGATAAAAAAAATTATTTGGACTACCTAAAGTTTATTTATTTATTTGGCTTGAACTTGATAATTGTATCAAGCTTCCTACATATCCCGAATAATCTTTTATTCTTTAAATCGAGAATCAAAGCCATGTAGTTCTGCCTATTTTAGGTAGTTCTCTTAACTTATTAACATGTTGATAAAATTAATAGACTTTACTCTATTGCTATATAGTTTTATTTTATCGCTACTACTATTCACAATATATTTAGTATCTCGATCTACGAATTTGACTCATTGACATGTTGATTAACACGCTAATGATTTAATTATATATTTCACTTTATTACTATATAATTTTATATATACAAATCATTTTATCAAAACGAATCAAACGTTTCGTCAAACTAGTTCATGAACAAATAAACGTTTTATCAAACCAGTTCATGACCAAATAAATGTTTTTATCAAAATGACGTTTTATCAAACTAACTCGTAATCAAACAAACGCTTTATCAAACCAAATTTGTAATCAAATAAACATTTTTTCAAACCAAATTCGTAATCAAGCAAACACTTTATCAAACAGAATTCGTAAGCAAACAAACTCATCATTATATTTCAAATCATCGAGCATTTTCAAAACGTAATACAAAGTTTGTATGTGTCCATCCTCGAATTCCACCCGTCTAGTTTCTCATAACATCAACAATATCAATCATATCAATAATCGAGATATCTCATTCATATCTCGCCCTGCCTAACGTTAGGACTACCAGCCGTGCACTCTGGTCATACCGCCCTTAGGTATGGTCTTACAACTACTACCCCTACCCCGGGCAATCCTAGATGGACAAATCCATTTTTATCTATCATTCAAAACGAATATCACAACATAAAAATCATATTTGGATTTCGATTCAAATCACATAAATAATAACAATAACAACCGCAATAGCTTTCTCAATCCAAAAACAATTCGCATAAAATAGTCGAATTCATTTTCTCGGCCCAACTTTCAAAATACCACGATAATAAATAATTATTCTTCAAATAATCAAAATCAAAAGTATATAAATATTTTAAACATTATATTTGAAACAATTTAATAAAACGTATTCAAAGTTAAATAATTTAAAACTGAAACTTATTTTTATCTGTCACCAGAATAGCTATTTTAGACCGAATATATCGTTAGACTCGTTATATTATCATAAGTCTATTTGTACTAATTTATATTCAAATTATTCTATTAATTTTATATTTGAACTTTACACCGACTTTAGTTGACAAATATCGGTATTAGTCCTTCTAATTTATAACTTATTTTAATTCGACAAATTAAAGTTACTTAATTATAAACAACTTAAAACTAAATTTCAACTCCAAACACTCAAGTTAGACTCGTCACCTTGTTAGGAGTGTATTAATACCAATTTTATCTTCAAATTTATTGAAATTTGAACTTGTTTTATAACTATAAAATTTCTCATATTTTTCTCTCCCCAAATATTAGACCATAAATCAAATTAACCCATAAATCAAATTAACGGTAAAACGTAATTTAATGGTAAAACGTATATTAAATTATGAACTCGTACCTAGAATAATTATTAAAACCTAACGATACAAAGTCGGACATACCTCAAAGTTCTTTATCTAGAATAATTATTTACGTTGGTTTTCATTTGCTAAACTTATTTTTCCTTAGTCTCTCTAAGGTTTCTTTTGTACCATCATCATAACACTCCCCATTATAAGTCTCTTACATCCTATTTATAATGATCTTTAATCAATTAATTATTATTTTATTTTATTTTAAATTAAAATATGTGCCATTACCATATTGAAAACAAAACAAAATTAGAATATGTTAGGATGAGGTAAGGACACATAAAACCTCTTTTTGACAACACATCATTCCTTAAAATAATAAAAACAAGCAGTATATTTTGTATTCCAATTAACACCACTTATTTATCTTCTTGAGTCTAATATTTTAATAATTAAATATATATGTGTTGAGACTTTAACTAACAAATATATATTAATAATAACCCTTTTCACCTCCTCCAAATTTATGTTTTAGTATTCAATATAACTTAATTATATTTGTTTTAATAAGTCAATATAACTTAATTAAGTTCATTTAGTCATTCATGTAAATCAACTCGTTTTTTTATTAAATTAATATAATAAAAGGTCCTCCTTGATTATTAAATTTTATAAAATTTACCCAAATCTTTTTAATTTACATCTAAGAACATTAAATTGAACCCGACAATATATTTATAATACCCAATTAATTAATATTCTATATATTATAATCTACACCGGGATATAAAGATTGAAACTTTTGGATACGGATGTTACAGGGGAGGGGTAAGCCGAGCTCATATTTTGAGGTAAATTCTAAGTGTAAACTCTAAGTTTAAGTCTTTTTTATGTACGAGGTGGATAAGTCTAACGGTTTCATATACAGATTTACAATTGGGCGACAAATATAATAATATGTTCATTAATATATTATTATTATTATTAGCCCATTTGTAAAAAATATTCATCAACTTAAAAAAACTAAACATGGAACATAAAAAGACTAAACATAGGGGAAGAAGAAATTAACATCAAGAAATGTATCTCTATAAATGAAAATAAAAACATTGAAATGTTATTTTGTATTTTCAATAAATAAATAAATAATAATTAATTAACATAAAATAGTTATTATTGATAACATGGCATTTATTTATTTTTTGAATGTTGTTAAGGCGCAATCTAACGGACAATCATTAGCTTTTGAGTCAAATACAACTTCATATTTAAATAACGGAAGAATAAGGTACCCCAGAGGAAGTAATCCAACTATCTCCATCAATAAATTTTGCGGCAGAAAATCCGGCAGCCTCTTGAGCAGTAATCTTCTTAACACCCTTCCAAGTAACACTCTTTGATGTATCAGCACCAGTTCCTTTGTTCTCATACTCAGCGTAGAAACAAGTCTCAGTTCCATATGTTCCCATCCATGGAGACCATCTTTTTGGATTGATCACATTTTCAATATTAGTGTGCATAAAGATAGTCCTTGAATAAGGATTCCTTGGACGGCCTAGGAAAGCCGGATTTGTCTCCTTGACGGCGAGGTAGTCCTTTTCAGCTGTAATGGTGGAATTTTGGATGATAAAACCAGTTGTTTGCCTTGTGTCATTCCTTCCTTGTGCTGTGATTGTGCATTTCTGAAGATCAATTGGCTTTCTGATCACGAACTTACAGTTTTGGAAAACTGCGGCGGCGTCCCCGAAAACCGTGTCGATGGTGCCAGAAATTGTGGTGTCACGGTAGAATTGGCGGTAAGTGTGGGCGAAAAGGGAGTTTTGGTAGCCATATATATGGCAGTTGTAGAAGATGGACATATCAGATTGCACCTTGAGTGCTATTGCTTGATGTCCGATGGCTCCAGCTGTGTTTTCGAACCCGATATCCTTTGCGATAAAGTGAGATCCGCTAACAGCTGTACCAAATAAACGAAACAGATTAGGATAAATAAAAAAATATATGAAACATTAAAACTCAAACTCAAGATCTAAAATATATGTGTACTTACAAACTGTGGCGGTCATGATAGGGGAAACACCACTAGCAAAGCTAGCATTTCCGGTGATCTTAGTCTTATTCGGACCATCTCCGATCAACATGACATGAGTAGCTGCTCTTTTAAAAGTGATCTTCTCCTTGTAAACTCCAGCCTTAACATAAACAACAAAAGGTTTAGTTCTGAAATCAGGAATCTTCTTAATAGCTTCATCAATGGTTTTAAATTGGCCACTTCCATCCTGAGCAACAGTAATATCAGGCTTAATCGTGGCCGGAGTAGCAGCAAGAAGTCTCTTTCTAGCAGGAGAAAGCCACGTCGGCTCGGCAGCTATATTGGTTGAAAGAAGTTTCCGGCCTGTAATTATTGATAAATTGAAATCACCGAAAACAGAAGAAAGTCCCGCGACCATCGCAAGTCCATTGCTTGAAAGCTGACTAGAAGTTAACAAAATTCCCTTCATTTTCTCACCGGCTTTTCCTGTGGTGTTATCAAAGCCATTGATGCAAGTCTGCTGATAAGTAATTGTAGCACTAAGCCAGATTTTGAGGTTATCGAGAAGTTCATCCAGTTTCGTCAGATCAAAATCTCCGACCTGTTTAATAGAAACTCGGAGATCTTTAATGGCGGTTTTCATCAATATTTTGCAATTAGCAAGAGCTTGTTTCGACATTGGATCTTTAGCAGCATCTGGCACGGTGGTGGAATTTTCAATTGCCTTTTCAAGAGCTTTAATTGCAGCTTCAAATCCAGCCATAACTAGCTGGTTCGGTGACGTCGCATTTCCGGCGACTTTTGTAAGACTTTGCTCACAGGTTTGTTTATAATCGGTCGGCTGACAAATGGACTGAATTGATTTTTTGGAGGTAGAAATATGGGGGGCGGAACCTGATTCACCAGAGGAACCGCTGCCTTTATCCTGGTTAACTCCGACGGTTACGGCCACAACCATAGCCACTAGAATCAAAGAAGAAACGCCGATCACGACGATCTTCTTCTTCTTGGCCGCACCGTCTTCGTTTCCGTGTGCCATTGTTGAATTGATGTGGTGAATACTTTTTTTGAAAAACATTTGGGGTTTTATAGCTATTATCTGAGGGAATTATTTTTAATTAGAGTTACTAATAATAGCTATTACTAGTTAGTTTATGGTTTAAGCTTAAATTAAGAAAAACCTGTTTGTCTTAGTTTAAATTTTAGTTTATTACTCAACACACAAAATCCATTATTATCTTGATCCATATTTCTTAATTTAATCCATTATATATATATATATATATATATATATTTTTCGATAAATTTGTTCAAAAATTTAATGTTAAATTAGTATGTCAAAAATTTAATGTTAATAAAATTGATCTTGTTTAAAAACACGAAACTATCTCTTAAATATCCATTATTTTACGTTTGACACAATTTGCCAACTTTATAAGTAAAATTGCTTTTGTCTGGCAACGTTAGGGGTAAAATTGTATCATTTTAGACCTTTAAAGGTAAAATTGCTATGCATGTAAATGTTAGGGGAATTTTTGCACATTATCCCTATAAATATTTTATAATTTCATTTGCTTTTAGTAAAATTGATCTTATTTAAAAACATTAAGAGACCCAACTTTGTTCGAAAATCCATTATTATCTTGATCTTGCTTAAAAACATTAAGGGGCGCAACTTTTTCTATAAATTTGTTCAAAAATCTATTATTATTTTGATCCATTTTTCTTATATTTAAGGTTTAATCCATTATATATATAAGTGTTTTTCGATAAATTTATTCAAAAATTTAATGCTAAATCAGTCCGTCTAAAATTTAATTTAATGTTAGTAAAATTGATCTTGCTTAAAAACATTAAAATATCCATTATATAACGTTTGACCCAACTTGTCAATTTTAGGAATAAAATTGTTTTTGCCTACTAACATTAGTGGTAAAATTGCATCATTTTAAACGTTAAGAGTAAAATTGCTCCTGCATGTAAACGTAAGTTTAAAAAAAAATATGTTATCCCTATAAATATTAAAGAAATATTTTATAGTTTCATACATTACGAGCAAATTTAAATTTTATCTGAAGTATTTATAAATAGGCTAAATAAATATAAGGTTCCTATGCTTTTTTATCTAAATTTAGTCTAGGATTTATATTTTAATAACAAAATATATAGTTTTTCTATTTTATGTTGCATCGTCGAACTTATTCATTAAAAAAATAAATAAATAATATTTTAAAAATTATCAATAGAGGAGTGAGAGTATATAAACTTGTAACGATGATTTTTTCATCCTTAATAAATTATATGGATTAAATGAATAAAAAATATATTTTTGTAAATTGTTTTATAAACAATTCATAATTATATTTAATGTTAATAAAACGGAAAGGAATAAATATAGGAATTATGATATATATATATATATATATATCCTTTATTTTGATTAAATTTGAATTTCTTTTGCTGGTAGACTGACACTTGTTAATTCAGTTATCACTAGCTCTCTGATTCACACCTTTTTGTTTTACAAATGGCATGTGAGTTTGCTAAATAGACTCTATAGACACATGAGGAAGAACAGTGAGCGTCCTGATAATGAGATTCGACGGATAGAGTGGTCGAGGGCTTGCGGGTGCCCACAACAGCTTCGCAAATCCAATGATTGTGGTATCTTCTGTTGTATTTTTGCACAACATTATATTGAAAAAGGTCCATTGAGTACTAACTATGGCTTCTCCGGGTGTGATGGGCGTTACTATAGGTTGCGTGTGTGCTTGAAAATCTTCAACCAACGCTTGTTCGATAATAACGATCTGATTGCAGGGGCTAATTTGTTTGGATGTGTTTTGGGGCAACCTTAAATCTTGTAAATGTATGTTGGATATTTGCCTTCTGGTGGACATATTGTAAATTGTAAATGTTTGTAAATTGTAAATGTTTGTAAATATCGGCAGATATCGACACTCTTTGTCGATATACATATGATATATCGACAAATATACCTGTGATATCAATAATTGCATTATGTAAATATGGAAAGATATCGACAACCATTGTCGATATACCTGTGATATCGACATTTGCATTATGTAAGGTTTCTTTTGTGTCGATTTTGGAACAAAATATGGAAGGATATCGACAACCTTTGTGGTTGTCGATATACCTATGATATCGGCACATATCAACAAATTAGTACAACACATATAAAAAAAAAACATAAAATACATAAACTCCTAATTCCAAAGTCCTCTTACACATTAGTACAACACATATATAAAAAACATAAAATACCATTATTTTCCAGCTGAGGTCTTAGAGCAGCTTGCAGAACTTGAGATTGTAAGTGGAAGCCGTGAAGCAATTCGTAGCATACTAGTACAATTCGCTCGATTATGACCAGTATTCTCGCACCTGGTACATCTTGTTTGAATTACCTCCTCGCCCCTCGATGGTATTTGGTTTTGACTTCTCGGACGACCCACTCTTGGTGCAGGCTTTTTAGGAGGGAGCACCTTCATAGGAGTCTCACAAACTTTCCATTCAGACTGGTGGCCAAGTGGATGTGTGGACTCAACGTATGACAATCGTACAGTCTCATTTTTGTAGTAACAATATACCCACGCATATGCATTATCTAATCGATGCATTGATGCAATTTTACATACGTGTTTGCATGGAAACTGTGACAATTGCCATTTTCTACACGTGCATGTTCCCGCCCGTAAATTCACAATTCCGCCCTTTCCTCGATCGTCGATTTGAAAATTTTGATTATCGATGGGGTTATATGAACAAAGAATTGATTTATTTACATGCTTTTGCATCTTCTTGTTATATAAATATGTCTCTCGTTCTCCTGAAAATACATATTTCTTATGTTAGCCGTATATAATAACTAGATCAACTCTTAGTACCTTACAATAGAAATAAGTACCAATATCAAACCTGCTTTTGTGCGTCTCTCATGAAACCATGATTAGAGGATTGCCCTTATATACTCAACCATCAATCTGATCGGTAAACGTCTACCTTCCCCTATTCTAGAGTTGAATGAGTATGATCAGTTTGGATGAGTATGTTATCGGCATGAGACCTGGTCAGAAGGATACTTATTACATTGCCTCCGACAACGTGACTAGTGCCAGAAATACACCTTTCTTAGAATGACTTATTGAGAAAGATCTTGAATTATGCTAATGTCTTATTAGAGAATCTAAGAACATGTATTTGCTTATGTTATTTAATGCTTCCAAGAGAATCTAAGAACATGTATTTGCTTATGTTATTTAATGCTTCCATTGGTCATGATGCTCATTGATATAGGTGGTGTAACTCCTTTTAAATGTCATAAATTCTTGTTATTTTGGTTAATAGTGGAGTTTTCTTCATTTGTAATTTATTCTGTACTTTATTATATTCATGTATTATATATCATGAAACCAATTGAATAAAATATATTACTATTTTATTATTTTCGAAACTAAACATCGATAAAAAATCGGGTTGAAAATTTCCATCGAACAATGTTTTTTACAAATGATTTTTTTGTCGGAGCGACGTGCCTATGGGGTTATAAATTAATTATAATAAATATTATTTGTCATATTAACTAATTTTGTCACAATAACGATCAATTTTTTTTTTTGTATATCAATTAACATTTTGTGACTAATATAAACTAGTAGCGATCAAATGTAGTGGATGTTTTGACAAACTATTTGTGACAACATATAATGCAAAAGTGACCAATGAAATTGTCAAAATATAATTTTAATAATGGAAACAAATAATAATTTCGTCACAAAAATTTATCGAGTCAAGCTTATTTCAACAAAATTTATGGCCACGCATTTTATCACAGCATGTATATTGCGACAAAACAACATGTATATTGCGCATTTTCTCATCGGATATTAAACACGGTTGGCATTTATTCTCGGGCTTAATTATGTTAAGGCGTGTTGGGAAGTGGCTGGTTTGTAAGCTCATAGACCCGAATGGGATTGGGTGGATGACTTGATTCAATTTAAAGGAATTGAACTGTTATCAATCTTTCCTCTCGGCCTAAGACTGAAAACCTTAATCAAATTCGGAATCTAAACCCGATTATTCGACCTATCACAATAACCTAATATAAATCCGAATTTGCTTAAGTGTTCAACAAAGTTTGCATGAGAAAATACCAAATATCTTTCTAAATATTTTTACATGAAAACACCAGTTAGAATTACTTAAAGAATATCGATAGATCCAACTTTAAATAAAACAATAGTGAAAATGGAATTGAATTAGAAGATATTTATTAGCTTGAAAAGCATTTGACCGAAGCATGAATTCCGGATTGTCAATCATTTATTCAAATTCGTAGGTTCGTCACACCGTGTTTCGCCTTCAATCCAGGATCTTCTCACTGAGTCTTTGAAATAGCAATCTCTCGATTGTCTACGAAGCATAAACTCGACTTGGGTAAACCTTAATGTAAATAATAAAATATATATTGTATCTCTAACTATTTGTACAACTTGTGATTTTATGTAACTTTTTGTAACTTTTTGTAACAATTGAACTCTAAATTCTTCCTCTATTTATAATCTTCCAAGAGGTACGCTGGAGAGACGTGTCCGTAGTTGAAGAGTTGCCTCTATCCGGATAAAAGGATGTGTCGTTTCGAGAAATAAACATGGAAAATGTGCATAACAGATTCGTTGTCCCTGTAAAGATTTAAGAATCTCGGCAGTGACAAAGGGAGACAGTAAGGAGAGAGGCGCGCATCAGCTGTTCTAACGTGTCCTTGTCAAGATTTCAGAATCTCGGCAGTGACGGAGACTCTTCTTTAAAGGAATTGAAATGACAAAAAAAAAGTATTGCAATGCATGGTGGGGCAATGGCCATTTCAAATAAACTTGTGAAATGTGCCATTCTTTTGTCATTTTTAGCGACTGTTGTTTTTTGTGACGGTGGTCCAAAAATATTTACTGTGGTAGATTTTGGTGTAAAAGCTGGTCTAAACACCGATAATGGCTTGGTATGTATATATTTGCATTCAAATTTAAAATGTACGAGCTATTTTGTAACAATAACTTTTAGACCTTTCAAAAACAATCGTTGCTATTTTATTCACGAAAAGTTGTTTGAGATAAAAACAACTAAAAGTTCATTTGAAAAAAAGAACCAAAGATCCCCGTACCCCATAGAATTACAGAGCATGGGAAGATGGCTAAGAGTGCACTCTTCACTAGCTCCGCCATTGTACGGGGATATTTGGTTCTTTATTTAGAATTACTCCTCCCATGGTGAATTTCGATAATCGGGGATGCAACCAACCTGTGCACCCCCTCCTTATGCCACTGCCCCGTTACACTTTTTCCTATATTGTTTTTAGAACTTCATCAAGGCATGGAGGGCAGCATGTGATTTTGGTGGAATGGCAAGGCTAGTATTTCCAAAAGGTGAATTCTATGTCACCGAAACTGTATTACAAGGATCGTGCAAAGCTCTGATCCAAGTGGAAATTCAATGAACTATTAAGGCTGGATCAGATATCAGTAGTTATTTTGACGATTTTTTGGATTTCATTTGAACATGTTACTGGTAGGTATGTATGTTTTCGGACTTGGTAATGTTGATGGCAATGGCCCCAATGTGTGGAAATATAAGGAAAAGGAGCCCCAATGATCCCAATAGTAAGCAACTACTACTCTATGCAATCACAGTCATTCAATTTTGCCTATTGTAAACTCACAATTCATGCCGTAAAAATAATTGATCTTTTATTTCTATGCCATAACGAATATGTTGAAAATTTGATGTGACATGATTTTGTTATAGACGTGACCATGCTAGAATGTCTCACTAATACTACGTCAGCAATAGAAACACTCTTTAGTTTGTTTATCATGATTGAAGGGATTTCTATTACTAACATAGAATTGATGGAGCGGACATGGTCGAAACAATGTCAGCCATCTATCTGGTACAGATTTAGCTGAAAATCCATAACAGTAACTTTAGTGGCACAAAAAATCAATTTTAGTTATTTTATGACGCAATTAAAATTTAGTTACCGACATAGTGAAAGAATAAATAGAATCATCGTTACATTTATCTCAATAACAATGTAAGAAAAAATGCTATTTTTGACGGATTTGTAACCATCGGATGGATTTACTGTAGGTGATGTTGCTTTTTTTTAGTATGATAAAATATTATTCTTACAACTAATGCATTTTTTTTGTGTTGCTGCAGAGTCTTAAATTTATGCATTGTGAACGGGTATTTATGAAGGGGATTACATCTGTTAATCCTATGGGATTTCACATAAGCATTGTTAATTGCAACCATGTTACAGCCACAATGATGCACTTAATTGCCCCCGACGACAGCCCCAACACCGACGGATTTCATATCAGCCAATCTATTAATGTTGGAGTCTTCGATAGTGTTGTTGCAACAGGTGATGATTGTGTGGGTGTCATACATGGACATCAAGGTCCTAAGAGTGGCATGTGGTCCGGGTCACGGACTCAGGTATATATGAGCAAAACATCAAGTTCGATTAAAAATGAATTATTCATTTCACCCATATTTGAAATTTTATTTAATAAGGATTAAAGAAACTAAAACTATGTGATAGTAGTTGATAAGATCAGGGATGTTTAGATGTTTTTGCACTATGTCATTTTCTCTTTCACGTGACACAAGATACATGACAGACATTTGGTTTGGTGTCGTCTGAATTTTTTTTATCACAGTATTTTAACATTATGTCATCTGAAGGCGTAGTTAAAAACGCGCTCGATTCTCAGATGACGTTACGATTACAGTCTCCTGTCATCTCAAAAAATGTGATTTTGATGGAAAAGTCAATTAACCATCAGACGACATTGCATATAAATAACTGTCATTGTTAACTGAAAACCAACAAAGCGGCAACCATATATTAGAAAAGCAGGGGAGCAAAAAGTTCCTAAAATTTTAAGCGCCCAATCTTTTAGAGGGGATATGAAAGGCAAAATGAAAACCTAATTTCTCATTTTGTCTGTCCATTTCTCTAGAATCTATCTCACCTTGCTCCCTCCATCTCCATCTCTGAAATCTGGAATGTATTTATCTCCCCTAGCATCTTTAGATGTCTTTTTATCCGATCATTCTCAAATCCATCTAGTAAGTATTGTTGGGCTTTATCTTTTTTATATTACTAATTCCTCTTTTCTCTTTCTTTCTCTCGCTCTCTCAAATCTTGTTGAGAACTGTTGTTGCTACAACTCTATCGACAGGTGCCACGAGCCGGAGCCATCAGATATAGATCGGAGTCGCCTGACCTCAATGAAGACATCATATTGCTGTTGAGTCTCCATTTTAAGTATCGTTTCCCCCAATTTTTGATTGGTTTAGGGTTTTTTGTTCACTTTATAAAATTGAGCTTTCTTATCACCTCTTTCATGGATATTGAAAATGTTTGTTAAGGTTTATGATCTTATACGCAGTGGAGGCTCGACCACCTGTGGTGCTCCACTGGATCTACGTGATCCTCCTCGTCTTCTAGAAATAGTAGAAGCAGAACGTCATTTTTTAGAAGCCCAGTATGATGAATATGCTGCTTCAAATGCTAATGGAACTGTTTTTGGCCGTTCGGCTGCACTGATAGTAAGTTGTTTGATAAATCTCTTAACTGTTGTGCATAGATATTAGTGTCTTTGCTGCTTGTTGGTTTGTTTTTGTCCTGGTGTGGGTGTTCCTCCTCCGTCATGTCTTGTGGTATTTGTTTGTTATGTGATGACTTTTTTTTTAATTTGCAAAATTTATAAAGTGAACAACCTAGGTGAATGAGAGTTCTGCTTTGATTTATCTTCTATTATTTTCATTCTCTACTCACTAGTGCTAACTATGAAACACTAGACTGAAATAGCATACTGATATTCCTCAATTTTAAGGATAATGTACAGCCTGCTTTAACAGGAATCATTGGGAAGTTTGGTGCTCAATATCTATTAAGGCAATGCGCTTGTGCAGTTTCACTTCCACTCTAGGTAAGGTATCAAACAAGTATTGCTCGGGGCCTGCTCCCAATATGGTATATTGAATTGCCTATCTGTTTTATTGATATGAAATGAATCATATCTTTAAAATTCTGATTGTACACTAATGTTTGGTGAATTGGGAACAGGCTATGAGGATGATATGGTGATATTGCAGTCAAGGCTTTGAATGAATTAAGGCATCTCTTGGGTGGAGTGTTATTCAGGTAACTTGTTCAACTCAAAGATTGTAAGTTAGTCATATAGTTATATGAAAGTCTCGGTTGAAGACAATATATATACACATATAACTCTGTAGTTATATTCATTTTAAATATGTTAAAGAGTATAAAACAATCACTAGAATTTACTCTCAAACACAATCATTACCAATAAGATTGATTTGTTATTATGTTAGTACAGAATTCAGTTTTCAGGAAGCATGTAGAAAATCTAACTCAACTTAGTATCTGTATATTATCATATTTGTCTTCAAAAGAAATCCAAGCTCTCATTAACTTGTACATTTTTCTATTTTAATCTTCAAATTTACAACCATTGATGTTGTTTGTGTTCCCTTTATTTGTTTGGTTGATTATGGATTTTCACTTGTAATTTAAATGGACCTTAGTAGAAACCATATCTCTCTTGCGAAAATGTTGTTTCCTTGACAAGATCAGAGGACTATTTTGAAGGAAAATAGGCAAACGTATAGCAGCGAAAATATAAAAATTTTAACCTATTTCCATTAACCCAAGATCCGTTAAACGTTATTTAATATAAAGAGGGATAAAAGAAATACCTTTCATAAGTTCTATCTACCGTTGCAAACGAAGTGCCCACAACTCTTACTTCGAGTTCCCGAGCACAAAATAAAACAATTAAAGATCAAGTTAGAATTCAACCGTTTATAACAACCAAAATAGATTGTCTCTAATTAATCAACACAAGATCAAGGATAAAGAGAAAAGAGATGAAATCAATTGAACGGAAGGAAGCGGTGGATAATCTCGTCCTTTAGTGTGTGGGTCGAAATTTCTCTCTCCCGGTTTGCTTAGTGTGTTTCGAAAATTGCATATAAGGGGGTATTTATATCCTCTTGTATCTAAACCCTAGTTAGATAGAATTAGGTTACTGAATAAGAATTTAATTCGGAATATAATTCTTATTTATTATCTATAATTATATCTTAAATATAAAGATAATATTAGTAACCTTATAGGATAATAATAGGAGTAATATAATCTAATAAAAACTCCTAACTTATTTATCCTTTAATTAATTTAATTCATAATCCTAATCTAATTAGAATTGATAAAATCAAATTAATTATTTATGTACTTGATATACATAAAATCGCCCCCCTTATTGACTGGGCCTTATTAGGCTCAGTCGAGCTTCCATCAATTAATTAACATTTGTTTCTCTTTTGGGTTCCAAGTCTTATGTGTGACCCATTAGGTTCTTATTGCTTCTAGCCGTATGCAACTATTAAATTAATTTTCACAGAATTATATTTAATCTTTGCATAACGGAATGAGTACGCAAAATGTGATTGGCAAATCCGAAACATTCCCCCAGAGCTATAAGAAGACAGGTTGATTCTGTTGTTGACCTTTCCGTATTAGTTACAGTATAATTCGATCCTTTATCAACTACATCCTTGAACTGAATCTTATGACTATGGATAATGTCAAGTCACATATAGCGAGACGTTCGTTTTACTTGTACAGGCCGAGTCAACTCCAATTAGATAGGTTAAGAGAAATCTGTATTTCAATCTTAAGCTATCACCTTGCAAGGATTTAGAGTCAAGTCTTCCACAAGCGATCCATGGACATATCTCCCATTTATCGGGAGTGATAAATGCTCAATCCAATGTATAACTATCCTGCAATTACTTCCTGTGATACCCAACGTCTGTCGTTCACACCCCAGAGTCATCTCTATTAAGGATCGTGTTACAACAGGATCAAAGTGTCACATTCCGTAATCCAGAATTACTAATTAACATTCCTTTGAGTCTGAGGATTACTTATACCTATTAATACCAATGAGATAAACAGGTGACAAGGATGAATCTACCTATCCTGTTATCTCAACTCGGGTCTCCAATCCTAATGAACTCCTTTTCATTGGATCCACGTAACTGTCTAGATATCTGTATATATGAAGCTTGTGAGATCAGCTTTCTGTCGCGACAGAAGACATTGTTACATGCAAGTCTCAGCAGTGATATGTCAATCCTAAACATATTACTTGACTTGGGGTGGTTTTAAGTTTATTAGTTTATTATAAAGTTTCGTCTCACTTCATGCTTGTATGAACACTTTATAATCACTTTAAACAAACTTACGGATCTCCTTTTATTAGACTTTATTTAGTTCTTAAAAGGGATTGCCTTTATATAGTTATGAAACCATATCTCATTAAAACAAATGAAATAAAGAACACTTCATTTACATTAAGTTTGTATCCTAGAACAATTGTCTATAGGACACTAAAACCCCAACATACTCCCACTTGGACTAAATCCAATTGTTTCTACAACTTATCCCAGTAGAAGTTAGATGACGATTATGTACTTTCTGGGTTAAGGGCTTTGTCAACGGATCTGCAATGTTGTCCTCAGTAGGTACTCTTTCTATTCTCACATCTCTTCTTGCCACAATTCTCTTACAATGTGGTATCGCTTCAGGTAATGCTTGGATGCATTATGAGACCGTGGTTCCTTTGCTTGCGCAATGGCTCCATTGTTATCACAGTACAGTGTAAATGGGATTTACAATGTCAGGCACCACACCAAGTTCAGGATAAACAGGTATCCTGATTGGGATTTAAAACCGTTCTCATCTGTGAGATGACTGGCATCTGAAAATCCTTCTATTTTCAGATCCCCTTCTCCGTACACTAGGAACATGTCTTTAGTCCTTCTCATGTACTTAAGAATGTTTTTAACGGCATTCCAGTGCTCGTCTCCCGGGTTACCTTGGTAACGACTCGTTATACTTAACGCGAACGCTACGTCAGGTCTAGTGCATAGCATAGCATACATAATCGAACCGATTGCGCTGGCGTACGGGACTACAGCCATGCGCTTCTTATCATCTTCGGTTTTAGGACATTGATGATTTCTTAACTTTACTCCATGTATCATGGGTAAGTTACCTCGTTTCGATTCAAGCATGCTAAACCGCTTTAGCACCTTTTCGATGTATGTAGCATGTGAAAGACCAAGCAGTCTTCTTGATCTATCTCTGTAGATCTTTATACCAAGTACATAAGCTGCTTCACCAAGGTCTTTTATGGAGAAGTTACCTGATAACCATACTTTTACTGACTGTAGTAGAGCTATGTCATTTCCTATTAATAATATACCGTCCATATATAATATCAGAAATGCAACTGAGCTCCCACTTGCTTTCTTGTAAATGCAAACTTCTTCGCAATTTTGTTCGAAACCAAATTGTTTTATGGTTTCGTCAAAACGCTTGTTCCAGCTTCTTAATGCTTACTTGAGTCCATAAATGGATCTCTGTAGTTTGCAAACCTTGTTTGCATCCTTTGATATGAAACCTTCAGGTTGCATCATATATACATCCTCAAGCAAGTTTCCATTTAGGAAAGCTGTTTTCACATCCATTTGCCAAATCTCGTAACCATAGTGAGCGGCAATAGCAAGCATTATTCTGATTGATTTGGACATAGACACAGGAGAGAAAGTTTCGTCATAATCAATTCCTTGCTTCTGACGATATCCTTTTGCTACTAACCTAGCTTTGTAGGTGCTAACCTTTCCATCCATGTCAGTCTTCTTTTTAAAGATCCACCTACACCCAATGGGTTTTATCCCTTCGGGTGGATCAACCAAAGTCCACACTTGGTTGGCGTATATGGAATTCATCTCAGAATCCATGGCCTCGAGCCATGCTTTAGAATCTGGACTGGTAAGAGCCTCTTCATAGTTTTCGGGTTCATCGTCTAACACGGGAACCTCATCATCATCTCCAACTAGAAAACCATATCTAATTGGGAGTTCACGAACTCTTTGTGATCTACGAATGGGTGGCACTTGAGTCTCATCTAATGGGACTGCTTCGGGTTCCTCAACCACCTCTATTGTTTCAGTCGATGTTTCTTGTTCTTGAACTTTATCAAGTTCAATCATGCTTCCCTTTTCTGTTTCTTTGAGAAACTCTTTCTCTAAGAAGGTTGCGTGCTTGGATACTATTACTTTCTGATCATCTGGATGATAGAAGTAATATCCCATAGTTTCCTTAGTGTATCCAATGAAGAAACATTTATCAGATTTAGAATCTAGTTTGTCGGACGCAATGCGTTTGACAAATGCTGAAAAACCCCATACTCTCATGAATGAGAACACGGGTTTCCTACCAACGAACAATTCATATGGTGTGGAACTAGCGGATTTAGTTGGTACTCGATTTAGGGTGAAGAGGGCGGTTTCTAAGGCATAGCCCCAAAATGTCTTTGGAAGTAATGTTATGCTCATCATGGATCGTACCATATCTAGTAAGGTACGGTTCCTCCTTTCAGATACACCATTGTGTTGTGGTGTATAGGGAGGTGTCCATTGTGAGCACATCCCACATCCAGTTAGATAATTCAGAAAATCATCTGAAAGATATTCGCCACCTCGATCGGATCGAAGTGTCTTTATTTTCTTTCCTAATTGATTTTCCACTTCATTCTTGAAGCATTTGAATTTCTCAAAGGCTTCGGACTTGTGCCTCATCAAGTAGATATAACCATATCGGGTATGGTCATCTATGAAGCTTATGAAGTATCTGAATCCTCCTCTTGCTTGGACTGACATAGGACCGTATACATCGGAATGTATTAATCCTAGAGTGTCTGATACACGCTCACCTTTATTGCTAAAGGGTGTCTTTGTCATTTTACCTTTTAAACATGCTTCGCATGTTTCCAATGATTCAGGATCAATTGAATTTATAAGCCCATCTTGATGTAGCTTAAGCATGCGTCTTTTGTTTATATGGCCTAAACGACAATGCCACAAGTAAGTTGAATTATCTAGCTTATGTCTTTTGGTATCAATTGCGAAAACAGAAATTTTGTCATCTAACACATAAATCCCATTTCGTGATATTCCTGAAAAATAGAAAATCCCATCTCTATAGAAATCACAATGTTTGTCTTTTATTGAAATATGAAAACCGTCGTCAACAAGACGGTTAATAGAAATAATGTTACGAGACATTTCTGGAACATACAAACAGTTCCCTAATTCTATTTCAGTATAAAACATACCAGATGTTGAAGTCCCTGCTTTTCCCTTCTTGAGGGTGGCTAGGTACATCAAACAGTTTCTTTTCCAATGCCCTTCTTTCACCACAAAAGTGGCACTCTCCTTTGGGCTTCTTCACTTCCTTTCCCTTTGTTTCAGTGAGCATGGCCCCCTTGCCTTTATTAGGATGGTTTGGATTGGGAGAGTTCCCTTTCCTCTTCTTTGATCCTTCAATAGCAAGGGCTGGTATCCCCTCGTTTTCTTTCATATTAGGCTCGATTGTCTCGAGCATATTTGCAAGCTCTTCAAGAGAGGTTTGCAAGCCACTCATTTGGTAGTTCATGATGAACTGTGAGTAACTCTCGGGGAGGGACTGAAGAAGTAAGTTTACACTTAGTTCATGATCCATCGCATCTCCAATACTAGAAAACTTGGTGATAAGGCTAATCATCTTGACATTAAGTGCCATTACAGATGTGCCCACCTGCATCTTGCATCTATATAACTGCTTTGATTCACAAATAACTCTTTCAGGTGCGCGAACATGGAATAGGCATCCATTTCTACATGTTGCCTTTTCAATTCCGGTGTCATTGATGCAAGTATGATGTCTCCCGCATGATCGACATTAGCCTTATGCTTCAAGTAAGCATAAATTCTTGGTAGGGAGCACCATCCGCCGGGTAAGGGGGTATCGGTGTATCAAGTACATACCCTTTCTTCTCGAACTTCAAAACGATTTTAAGGTTACGAAACCAGTCGGTGAAGTTTGAATCGTTCAACTTGTTATCGGTAAGTATGTTTTGCAGATTGGTGTTAGTCATGATTTTAAAAGTGTTTTAATATAAACTTGAGAGTGAGAAAGAGTAAACGTACGTTATTCATTTGCTTTAAAATACATTAATCTAAAATTATAGGTCTTTTGTTTATTTTAGATTGCTCCCACTATTTTGCCAAATTAATAGCCCTCCATATTAATTCGAAGAATTTCACAAATCCTTTAGTGAGCTAGGATCCTAACTCCTGAGATTTTGCCTTGAGTTTACTCAACAAGCTAGTCTCATTTGTTAGGTAGATTCATGTAATCAATCATATCTTTGATGTGATTCCTAGGTTATTGGGTTACTAACCACATTAGTAACTTAATATGTTATTCATATTAATCCCAACCATATTGCCCATTAGTTTATGAAAACATGAGTTTACTCATCCAATTATCATAATTTAATTTAAGTATTACCCCATATTCATGAAAAGATTATTTTCAATAATTCAGGTGTTACCATAAGACCCCGAGCTTGAGTTTACTCAACAACCCAAAGGCCCCCAGTACTGTCGGCTGAATTATAATATTAGGGAGGGGCAACCGATTTTAATAACATGCTTATTTACTTAACTTTTAATTAGTGAGGGATTTTTATTTTAAGTCTCATAATTTAACTTAGTCTTGATTTGCTTTAGCATACATTAGACACATATGCTAAGATAAACAGGTATCCTGATTGGGATTTAAAATCATTCTCATTCGTGAGATGACTTGCGTCTGAAAATCCTTCTATTTTCAGATCACCTTCTCCGTACACTAGGAACATATCTTTAGTTCTTCTCAAGTAATTAAGAATGTTCTTGACGGCAATCCAATGCTGGTCTCCCGGATTTCCTTGGTAACGACTCGTTACAGATAACGCGAACGCTACGTCAGGTCTAGTGCATAGCATATCATACATAATCGAACCGATTGCGCTGGCGTACGGGACTACAGCCATGCGGCTTTTGTCATCATCGGTTTTAGGACATTGATGATTGTTTAACTTTACTCCATGTAGCATGGGTAAGTTACCTCGTTTCGATTCAAGCATGCTAAACCGATTTAGCACCTTTTCAATGTATGTAGCCTGTGAAAGACCAAGCAGTCTTCTCGATCTATCTCTGTAGATCTTTATACCAAGTATATAAGCTGCTTCACCAAGGTCTTTCATTGAGAAGTTACCAGATAACCATACTTTTACCGACTGTAGTAGAGCAATGTCATTTCCCATTAATAATATATCGTCCACATATAGTATGAGAAATGCTATAGAGCTCCCACTTGCTTTCTTGTAAATGCAAGCTTCTTCGCAATTTTATTCGAAACCAAATTGTTTTATGGTTTCGTCAAAACGCTTATTCCAGCTTCTCGATGCTTGCTTGAGTCCATAAATGGATCTCTGAAGTTTGCAAACTTTGTTTGCATCCTTTGATATGAAACCTTCAGGTTGCATCATATATATACATCCTCAAGCAGGTTTCCGTTTAGGAAAGCTGTTTTCACATCCATTTGCCAAATCTCATAATCGTAGTGAGCGGCAATAGCAAGCATGATTCTGATTGATTTGGACATAGCCACAGGAGAGAAAGTTTCGTCATAATCAATTCCTTGCTTCTGACGATATCCTTTCACTACTAACCTAGCTTTGTAGGTGCTAACCTTTCCATCCACGTCAGTCTTCTTTTTGAAGATCCACCTGCACCCAATGGGTTTTATCCCTTCGGGTGGATCAACCAAAGTCCACACTTGGTTAGTATACATGGAATCCATTTCAGAATCCATGGCCTCAAGCCATGCTTTAGAATCTGGACTAGTAAGAGCCTCTTCGTAGTTTTCGGGTTCGTCGTCTAACACGGGAACCTCATTATCATCTCCCACTAGAAAACCATATCTAACTGGGAGTTCACGAACTCTTTGTGATCTACGAATAGGTGGCACTGGAGTCTCATCTAATGGGACTACTTCGGGTACCTCAACCGCCTCCGTTGTTTCAGTCGGTGTTTCTTCTTCTTGAACTTCGTCAAGTTCAATCATGCTTCCCTTTTGTGTTTCTTCGAGAAACTCTTTCTCTAAGAAGGTTCCGTGCCTGGATACTATTACTTTCTGATCATCTGGATGATAGAAGTAATATCCCTTAGTTTCCTTAGGGTATCCAATGAAGAAACATTTATCAGATTTCGAATCTAGTTTGTTGGACGCAATGCATTTGACAAATGCTGAACAACCCCATACTCTCATAAATGAAAACACGAGTTTCCTACCAACGAACAATTCATATGGTGTGGAACTAGCGGATTTAGTGGGTACTCGGTTTAGGGTGAAGAGGGCAGTGATAGGGGTATTTTACCCCTATCTTTTAGCGTGATTTACGGGTTGATTTTGGATAAAATAAATAAGTTTAATTACAAAAATAAAGTGTTTTTGATAAAATAAAGAAATAAAAATAAATCTCGTACTTTCAGTTTATTTTCCTCGTTTTTGATTAGTTTAGGAAATAAAAATGTCAAGCTAACTCGGCTCTCAAGATTTGTATTTCAGGTACGAGAAAGGAGCAAAAATCCACTCCATACGCGGGGAGTGAAACATGGTGTTGGTAATGATTGCCTTATCCGCAGAAGCCATGTGGAACTGACTCAGCATACCCGGGGCATATGCCACTCTACGTCGGGCGTATGACACATGTCGGCAATAATTGGCCTAATTCTAAAAGTCAGACTGCATTGTCTCCCGGAGTCAACTCTCCATACGTAGGGCGTATTACCATAAAAAGATCAGAGACTCATTTACGCGGGGCGTACTTCAGCTACGCACGGCGTAAAAGCACCAATTCAAGCAATAAAACTTCAGAGACTCAAACACGCGGGGCGTACAATCCTTTACGCAGGGCGTGTTTGAGACAATTAGACACGGAATTGGTCCACATGCAGGAGATTTCTGACGGGATGGGCATTTACGCGGGGCGTAGTCCAATTTACGCGGGGCGTATCATGGGATTTCTGCACCAAATTATATTGCTCCATACTTGTGCTGTGTGAAATTACAACATTGCCCTTGCTTGATGTCTATAAATAGATAGCTCTTGAACATTACTAGAAACCAATTACATATTAGAGAGCTACACTATACTCTTTTCTTTCCTTGTAATTTAGATTCAGATTTTGTAGTTAAACTCTCCCCCTCGAGAGCTTGTTCGGTTGTTCCGGGGTTCCATCAAAGTTCTGTTCCACCATTCGTCACCAAGCTCGAGAGTTCCACCTCCACGACCTAGGAGACGGCTTTGAGTCCGGTTGGCTAGTTCCAAGGGAGGATTCTCCCTTTTTACTTGCTAATTAGCTTGTACTCTTCCTATGTACTAGGCTTGGTTGTATTTCATCTAATCACTTTCCATATTTATAATTTATGATTTATAACCTCTATTTCCCTTCATGTGTTAATGTTTATTGCTTGTTTTGATATTGATAATTGATTATTGTATAGGAGAACGCGATTACCGCCGCCATTCGGGCTATCTTTAGGGAGTTATATAGGTGTTGCCTTACCGGAAGTGACAAACCGAAAACCGTAGGAATTGACAAGCCACGGAACTTACGGGCCCTAGTTTCTAATTCCCCCGCATTAGACACGCCTTGACTAGGAATCACGTAGTCTAAGTGCTTCACGGGTCGGTTCTACTACACTTGGTCGTCTTTGCAAGAGTAAACTATTATCCGTATACATTTAGAGTCATTGTTTATCATAGCTATAACTTATCATATTCATCCATCTTCATAGAGTTTTAGCTACATGAATCTGTGTCGCCAATAGTGAGGAATAGTGTGTAGTTGTGTCTTACTTCACCCCAACATAATTACCGCTTAAATAACATACGAAATCGAGTCGTCTAATACTTGTAATTGTAAATCCCGTGGATTCGATACCCGGTCTTAACCGGATTATTACTTGATACGACGGGGTACACTTGCCCTTAAGTAGTCGTTGTGTCTAGTAGAGTTAGAGCATTAGAAAGGTCATATCCATATTAGTAGCATATTCATCGCAATACACATTTAAGTCGTCATTAGAAAAGCTCTACACACCTAGATCCTACGCCCATCAAGTTTTTGGCGCCGTTGCCGGGGATTTATAATTTCCTACAATATTAGATACTTTGACTAACATTATTCTTTCTTGATGATAACCTTTTATACTTCTTTTTACTTTATGCACACCCGATCAAAAAGTGATTCTCTTATTCCTATTGATCTTGAAATTGAACGTACTCTTTGTAGGATTCGAAAAGAGAAAATGGCAAACCCCAATGCCGAGGTCAACCAACCCGACGGAAACCAAAGGCCACACGTGAACAACGTCCGCGGGGGCAATGATACGCGTTCGATGATGGAGATCCTTGCGCCGTATCGTCCCCAAAATCGTAACGGCATTGTCGCTCCCACGATCCCGGCCAACACATATGAGATCAAGACCGGAATGATCCAATTGATACAACAATGTGGTCAATTCGGAGGGGAACTCCATGAGAACCCCAACGAACATTTGGATAAATTTCTTATGTGTGCCGATACCTCTCGGCAAAATGGTGTTCCCGTTGAGGCTGTGAGACTGAAATTGTTTCCTTTTTCATTGACAGGACAAGCGTTGGAATGGCTACACTCGTTGGAGGCGGGATCCATCACGTCATGGGAAGAGCTCGAAAAGGAGTTCCTTTCCTACTATTTTCCGCTGTCCAAAACAGTCAAGTTACGGACCGATATCACATCCTTCAGGCAGTTGGAATGCGAGGCCCTTCACGCAGCTTGGGCTAGGTTCCGGAAGTTGCTCCGAAACTGCCTCCACCATGACATCCCAAAGCACGACTTGGTAAGCACTTTTTACCACGGGTTAACTCCCACTAACCGTGTGACTGTTGATTCTGCTGCAGGTGGGGATCTATTTCGGAAGTCAGCTAGTGAGGCCTATGAGCTCATTCATGAGCTCGCAAGGAAAAGTGTGCAATGGTAAGAGGATCGGCTTGCCGGCCCGTCGCGACACCAGACATTCGCTGTGGAGAAAGAGGCCCCGAAAAGCTCCATAGCTGAAATGAACAAGAAGCTTGACTCGTTGATCGCCCAATTAAGCCTCAATAAAAGTGTGCAGGTCCTGATGTGCACTCACTGTGGTGGAGACCATGATGCGTTTAATTGCCAAATCGGTAGCCCCTTCGTCGGCGATGCCGAAAACGTAAGTTATATAGGAGGTAACCAAAGGTATAATTCCCATCTGAACTCCTATTCTCACCACAATAATAATAATAATAACAGCGGATGGAGGCCTCGGTACCAACACCCGAACTTATCATATGGGAACAATAAAAACATGTTGAGTCCCCCATCCGGCTTTGAGCAAGAATTTCGGGAAAACGGGCTCGGGCAATCACAAGCCGCGCCCAGTAATCGAAACGCTCCACCTTCCAACAATGTACACGACCAATCGGTCACGTCCTTGTTGAAGGACATATTAACACGTCTTTCCGATAGCGAAGTGTTTTGTAGGGATCTTAGCCGCTAGGTGGCCCACCTAAACCGTCAACAACAAGAAAGGACACTAGGAACCCTCCCGGCGAACACTGAACAAAATCCGCGGGGTAAGAATAGGGAATCCGGACAAGTGATAACGCTCCTCAACAATAGGAGTTCGGACCCGTCAAGCTCCAACGCGGACGTCTTGCAATAAGCCGCCATACAAGAAAGTCGAGCTACTTCGACTTAAAACGTAGCGTCGGTTTGAATTCCTTGAACCACTTGTCTATATGTATTATAAACGTTATCTCCTTTCTTTATTTTGCATTATTGTCTTCATCTTTACTTTATTTTATTTTCTCCCTTTTTCTTTTATTTTCATAAAATCAAAAGAAAAACAAATCCCACATTAATCCAAAACTCTTAAAATACGCGGGGCATACAACCCATTGCGCCCCGCGTAGTTGTGTATCTGCCCCTTTTTACTTAATAAAGGACACACTACGCGCGGCGTACCTGAATTTGCGCCCCGCGTACGCTTTCCCTAAAACAAGCTCTTTTTAATAAATGCCACGTAGAGGACACGTGGGGCGTACCCTAGGGTACGCCGCGCGTATCCTCTGGGAGTTGTGAATCACAACTCCCCATGGCAACTCCCTCTCTCTCCAACTTCCCATCACTCCTCTTCCCTATACAACTTTCCCACTTCCACACTCCACCTCCTCTTCCACCCAATCAATTCCCATCCTTTCAAATTCAAATTTCCACCTTCCCTCCATAATAAATTTTCATTAACTATCCCCTTAATTACAAATTAATAAAAAATTAAACACTCATAAATAAAACATAAAAATCATAAAATAATTAAAAATCATTAAACACTCATAAATCCAAAAATCAAAAAATTAGAAAATTACCAAAAAAAAAAACCACAACAATCCTTCATCTTCTGTACGTTTACGCGGGGCGTAACCCCATTTACGCCCCGCGTCCCTGCCCTTTTTGTCATAAAAAGGGATAAGAGGTCCGATACGCGTGGCGTAACCCTGTTTACGCCACGCGTATCTCACCGATTTTGCGTAAAATAACATCAGGGGGAGGGATACGCGTGGCTTGGCCCCTTTACGCCCCGCGTACCCCTCTGGGAATCCGAGTTCTGCTTGGATTCCCCACTTCTCCCATATTTATATCTCCCCTTTTCTCCCTTCCCTTCCTCACAACTATCTCAACTCTCTCCCAACCTTCTTCCATCTTCTCTCAATCCTTCTCTATTCCTAATTATTGCCATGGCACGAAAGAGAGCCGCCGACATACGCCCCCCACGGTCCACTCGGGCCCGTTCCTCCCGTTCCGCACAAAACCAACAATCACCTCCACCTCCCGAACGGGAGGGAACTCCACCACTTACCCGCCTACACCGGGCCCCTTTTCATCTCCTAACCGAGGGGGAGGCCGAGCACTACCAAACACTTTCCGCTGCCCACTTTATGGAACTTCCGTACATTGAGCGGAACACCCTTGACCGTTTCGGCCTTGGCGGGGCCTTCGTGGAGCGCCTCCATGCTCTCTCTTGGTACGATCATTTTCTTGCACGGCACCACGTTTACCCCTCCTTAGTTTTGGAGTTCTACACCACCCTCACCTCTAATAATGTCCCCGGTGCCGCCCTCTTCAATTTCCGCCTTCACAACCACCCCTTCACCATTGATACCCAATGGCTCCACAATCACTTCACCAAACAAGTGGAAAATGGTATCTCCCATTGGCCCGAGGATGTTTCCGCTCGTGATTTTTGGACCTCCATCACCGGGTCCGAGGATTATGACGTCTCCAACCTCCGCCCCTCTCTCATTCGTGATCCAATCCTCCAACTTCTCCACCGCTTCATCTCCGTCTACTTTTCGGGGAAGTCGGAATCCACCAAGGTCAACAAGGACGAACTTTTGGCACTCTATTGTGGTGTCAACAACCGTGCCTATGACCTCTCCTATCTTGTGGTCGTCCAACTCCACCACATTTCCACCCGAAAGCGGGGCAATATCGGGTTGGGCCATCTAGTCACTCTTTTCGCCACTTCCGCTCTTGGCGAGGCTACCCTTGCTCGCCTCCCAAGCCTTTTGCCTAGGCCCGTGGAGAAAAATGCTTTTAAGTCCCTTAACCGTTCCACTTCGGGCCTGGGAGAGACTTCGGGGGCGGCTCATGCCAACGAGGAAGGGGGTTCGGATTCGGATTCAGATTTGGGCCTCAATTTCAGTCCTCCGCCCAACCATGACTTCAATGCCATTTATGCTCGGTTGGATATCTTGGAGGATAACCAACGCCGGGACCGGGTTCATTATGACTCCCAATTCGCCACCCTCAACACCCGCTTTGCTCCATCGAAGCACAACAACGGGAGGATCGGGTTCACCTCGATGCTCGCTTTGATGCCCTCACCAACTCCTTCGCCTCATACTTCAATCTCCACGGAAATCCGCCTCCACCACAACCATAGTTTCCGTTTTTCTTTCTCTTTTCTTTATGTATTTTCTTTTGTTATCCCCTATGTTATTTTTCTATTTTAATGTAAGATGTTGTTTTTCATTGAAATTGTTTCGTTTGCGTTTTGTGCTTTCGTTATTTTCGTTTTTATTGTTTAGAATAAAACCACGCAGGGCGTACCCCATGGCACGCCCCGCGTACCCATCATTTATATGCTTAAAAAAAGCTCAGAAGCTCAAACACGCGGGGCGCCCTATTCCTGCGCCCCGCGTATTTGAGTCTCTGACTCCAAAAACAATAAAACACCACCTTACGCGGGGCACTCTCCCTCTTACGCCCCGCGTATTTGAGTCTCTGACTCAAAGCGCATTAAACATGCTACCCTATGCGGGGCGTCCCCCTGGGCACGCCTCGCGTAGGGCCCCTGGCCACTTAGGGTCTCCTTCTTTCCCTTCCTTAGCTTTATTTTTGTTTTTGTTTTTGTTTTAGTTTCTTTTTGCAACACCCTTGGAATAGGCGTCATTTTAAATAACGCGGAGGGACGTGCAACCCCGCACTTAACGTTTGTTTTGCACTACCAAAAACAAAAATAAAAATTTAATAACAACAAAATAATTAAACTAATTTATTGACTCTTTTAAATTTTCCCGACACGTTACCCCTCCTTCGGAAATTAATTAAAAGTTCTGTTATTTGTCATCAAAAGTAAAAACGTCGGAACATAAAGGAATGATTCGATTAAGAAATTTTAGTCTTGATCTTAAAGTTAGGGAATTTGTGCAAAACTTAGGATTAGTACCAAACTAAGGCATTGAGTCTTAACCCAAATGTTATCTCCGCAATGAACTTTAAAAAGGCAATAAAAACGGGATAGTTGAGAATTTAGCGAAAACTTGATAGTACACAATTTGAACCCGAATCTTTGTGAGGTATATTTGAGCCTAAAAGAGTTCGTACGATAACTCTAATTCTTTCACAATTTTTTGAGAGCTTTGACTTCACTCGACTCATAGAATTTGCATCTAATACCGGGTTAAGTACACTTATTGTGGTAAAAAGGCAATAGATGATAAACCGAACCCACTTAGGCTAATTTTTCTTAATTTATTTTTCTCGTTTTCATTAAACATTAGGAAACCCCCTCGAGCCTATTAACCAACTTTTTTGTTAATGCCCTCTTAACATTTAACCCTTTTTCCTCTTGTTCAATTACCGACATAATCAAGTTGCACCCGAATTACCCGAAATAAGTCACGGCCTTAGCAAATGAGCACCATTAGCTCTCAAAATATTGTTTTTGTGCCTCTATCAAAACAAAGGATACAATAAATAATAAGGCATTCTCAAAGCTCCACCCGAGCAATTTTGAAGTACGTCTTGTAAAATTCGCCAAGGCCAAAATAAGCAATGATACGGTGCAATCACAAAACGGTATTTTTGAACTCGAGTTTCTTTAAACTGACCACCAAAGTAGCCATCCACATTACAACCCCCCTTCGGGTTCATTTTTAATATTGCCTAACCATATTTTAGGAGGAAAAACCCGGATAAAAATGCAAATTCAACGTGATCTTGAGTAAGTGCAAAGAAGAGTGCTAAAACACCGACCCACCTAAAATTGAGTGTAAGAGCGAAATCCCTTGGTGAGGTACTATCGGGTTCTCAAAAGGTAATCAACCCCCGTTAATATTGCATATTAAATCTTGATCATGGAGGTTTCAAACAAGTTTTTGTACTCAATTGTTTGCGTAGGTACTTACCGAACCCTTTGCACAAAACCATAACTTTGAAATCACGCACTTGGCAAAACCAACCTTCGGTTTGTTTCTTAATTTTCTCAATCCCTTGTCTTTCGATTTCTTTTACTTGAGGACAAGTAAAACTTTAAAGTCCGAGGAGGTTTGATAGGGGTATTTTACCCCTATCTTTTAGCGTCATTTACGGATTGATTTTGGATAAAATAAATAAGTTTAATTACAAAAATAAAGTGTTTTTGATAAAATAAAGAAATAAAAATAAATCTCGTACTTTCAGTTTATTTTCCTCGTTTTTTATTAGTTTAGGAAATAAAAACGTCAAGCTAACTCGGCTCTCAAGATTTGTATTTCAGGTACGAGAAAGGAGCAAAAATCCACTCCATACGGGGGGCGTATAATCCCCTACGCGGGGCGTGAAACATGGTGTTGGTAATGATTGCCTTATCCGCAGAAGCCATGTGGAACTGACTCAGCATACGCAGGGCGTATGCCACTCTACGCGGGGCGTATGACACATGTCGGCAATAATTGGCCTAATCCTAAAAGTCAGACTGCATTGTCTCCCGGAGTCAACTCTCCATACGCAGGGCGTATCACCATATACGCGGGGCGTAAAAGGCAGTTCTTCAACATAAAAAGATCAGAGACTCATTTACGCGGGACGTACTTCAGCTACGCACGGCGTAAAAGCACCAATTCAAGCAATAAAACTTCAGAGACTCAAACACGCGGGGCGTACAATCCTTTACGCAGGGCGTGTTTGAGACAATTAGACACGGAATTGGTCCACATGCAGGAGATTTCTGACGGGATGGGCATTTACGCGGGGCGTAGTCCAATTTACGCGGGGCGTATCATGGGATTTCTGCACCAAATTATGTTGCTCCATACTTGTGCTGTGTGAAATTACAACATTGCCCTTGCTTGATGTCTGTAAATAGATAGCTCTTGAACATTACTAGAAACCAATTACATATTAGAGAGCTACACTATACTCTTTTCTTTCCTTGTAATTTAGATTCAGATTTTGTAGTTAAACTCTCCCCCTCGAGAGCTTGTTCGGTTGTTCCGGCGTTCCATCAAAGTTCCGTTCCACCATTCGTCACCAAGCTCGAGAGCTCCACCTCCACGACCTAGGAGACGACTTTGAGTCCGGTTAGCTAGTTCCAAGGGCGGATTCTCCCTTTTTACTTGCTAATTAGCTTGTACTCTTCCTATGTACTAGGCTTGGTTGTATTTCATCTAATCACTTTCCATATTTATAATTTATGATTTATAACCTCTATTTCCCTTCATGTGTTAATGCTTATTGCTTCATTCGGGCTATCTTTAGGGAGTTATATAGGTGTTGCCTTCATGGAAGTGACAAACCGGAAACGGTAGGAATTGACAAGCCACGTAACTTACGGGCCCTAGTTTCTAATTCCCCCGCATTAGACATGCCTTGACTAGGAATCACGTAGTCTAAGTGCTTCATGGGTCGGTTCTACTACACTTGGTCGTCTTTGCAAGAGTAAACTATTATCCGTATACATTTAGAGTCATTGTTTATCATAGCTATAACTTATCATATTCATCCCTCTTTATAGAGTTTTAGCTACATGAATCTGTGTCGCCAATAGTGAGGAATAGTGTGTAGTTGTATCTTACTTCACCCCAACGTAATTACCGCTTAAATAACATATGAAATCGAGTCGTCATACTTGTAATTGTAAATCCCGTGGATTCGATACCCGATCTTAACCGGATTATTACTTGAAACGACGGGGTACACTTGCCCCTAAGTAGTCGTTGCGTCTAGTAGAGTTAGAGCATTAGAAAGATCACATCCATATTAGTAGCACATTCATCGCAATACACATTTAAGTCGTCATTAGAAAAGCTCTACACACCTAGATCCTACGCCCATCAGGCAGTTTCTAAGGCATAGCCCCAGAACGTCTTTGGAAGTAAGGCCATGCTTGAAGGACATTAAGGCTAAGGTATAGCAGCAGAAATATAAAAATTTTAGTCTACTTCCTTTTAACCATAGGATCCGTTAATCGTTATTTCATATAAAGAGGGATAAGAAGAAATACCTTTCAATGATCAATCTACCGTTGCAAACGAAGTGCCCACAACTTCAAAGGAGATGTAAACTGTTTACCAATCTGCCCCTATCCGAAACAGACCTTCCAGACCTCCGAACGACAATCCCTTCGGTGGAAACGTGGAATAATATGTCTAGAAGCTACTGTCCAAAACTCGCGACGATCCGACGGTTCAATCTCCGGGAATCCTCGAAATAGTGAACTGACCTGATGTAGGCGAAGAAAAACGAATTTCTCCCTTTTGATTGTTTTTCCTTCTTTCGTGAACACGGTGAGATTAAGTTAGAATCAACCCTTATGAGATGCAACCAAAATAGATTGCCTCTAATAAACCAACACACGATCAAAGAGAAAGAGGGATGAATAAGATTAATCAATCGATGGAATGCCGTATGAATTCTTGTTCATGAACTTGGGGAATAGAATTCTTTTCTCTCTCTCTCTAAGCAATTTCGAAAATCACAAAGGGGGAAGGCTTAGGGCTTGGTCGAAATTCACATGGGGAGGGGTATATATATTAGCTTGTATCTAAACCCTAGTTAGATAGGAATAGGTTATTTAATAGGAATCCAATTCGGAAAAGGATTCGTAATTATTATCTCACTATATATCTAATTTATTTAGGATAATAATAATTAACCTAATTGGATAATAATAGGAGAATATTAATCTAATTAAAACTCCTAATTATATTATCTCTTAATTAATTTAATTCATAATCCTAATCAAATTAGGATTAATGGAATAAAATTAATTCTTTACTAATACATATAAATTTCGGCCCCCTCCTTGTATTTGGGCCTAACTGGGCTCAATTGGGCTTCCATCTATTAATCATATTCATCTCTCTTTTGGTTCCAAGTCTTATGTGTGATCCATTAGGTCCTTACTACTTCTGGCCGTATGCAACCTATTAATAATTTCTTCAAGAATTATATTTAATCCCTTGCATAACGGAATGATGTACAGAGTATGTTATTGGCAAGTCCGTAATCATTCCCCCAGAGTCTGTTAAGAAGACAGGTTGATTCTGTCGTTAACCCTTCCGTATTAGTTACGGTATAATACGATCCTTTCTCAACTACATCCTTGAACTGAATCTTATGACTATGGGTAATGTCAAGTCATATATAGCGAGACGTTCGTTTTACTTATTATTGGCCGAGTCAACTCAAAAAGATAGGTTAAGTGAAATCCGAATTTCTACTCTTAAGTTATCACCTTGCAAGGGTTTAGAGTCGAGTCTTCCACAAGCGATCCTTGGATGTATCTCCCATTAATCGGGAGTGATAAATGCTCAATCCAATGTATAACTACCCTAAAATTACTTCCTGTGACACCCAACCTTTGCAGTTCACACCCCAGAGTCATCTCTGTTAAGGATCGTGTGACCACAGGATCAAAGTCTCACATTCAGTAATTCAGGATGACCAATTAACATTCCTTTGAGTCTAAGGATTAGTTATACCTATTAATACCAATGAGATGAACAGTTGACAAGGATGAATCTACCCATCCTGTTATCTCAAGTCGGATCCCCAATCCTAATGAACAACGTTTCACTGGATCTATGTAACTGTCCAGATATCTATATATGTGAAGCTTGTGAGATCAGCTTTCTGTCGGACAGAAGACATTGTTACATACAAGTCTCAACTGTGATATATCAATCCTAAGTATATCACTTGACTTGGGGTGGTTTTAAGTTTATTAGTTTATTATAAAGTTTTGTCTCACTTCATGCTTGTATGAACACTTTATAATCACTTTAAACAAACTTACGGATTTCCTTTTATTAGACTTTATTTAGTGCTTAAAAGGGATTGCCTTTATATAGTTATAAAACATATATCTCATTAAAACAAATGATATAAAGAACAATTCATTTACAATAAGTTTGTATCCTGCAACAATTGACTATATGACACAAAACCCCAACAATGCTCATCATGGATCGTACCATATCTAGTAGGGTACGGTTTCTCCTCTCGGATACACCATTGTGTTGTGGTGTATAGGGAGGTGTCCATTGTGAGCATATCCCACATTCAGTTAGATAATTCAGAAAATCATCTGAAAGATATTCGCCACCTCGATCAGATCGAAGCGTCTTTATTTTCTTTCCTAATTGATTTTCTACTTCATTCTTGAAGCATTTGAATTTCTCAAAAGCTTCTGATTTGTGCTTCATCAAGTAGATATAACCATATCGGGTATGGTCATCTATGAAGCTTATGAAGAATCTGAATCCTCCTCTTGCTTGGACTGACATAGGACCGCATACATCTGAATGAATAAGTCCTAGAGTGTCTGATACACGCTCACCTTTATTGCTAAAAGGTGTCTTTGTCATTTTACCTTTTAAACATAATTCGCATGTTTCCAATGATTCGGGATCGATTGGATTTATAAGCCCATCCGAATGTAGCTTTAGCATGCGTCTCTTGTTTATATGGCCTAAACGACAATGCCACAAGTAAGTTGAATTATCTAGCTTATGTCTTTTGGTATCAATTTCGAAAACAGAAATTTTGTCATTTAACACATAAATCCCATTTTGTGATATTCCTGAAAAATAAAAGATCGAATCTTTATAAAAATCGCAATGTTTGTCTTTTATTGAAATATGAAAACCGTCGTCAATTAGACGGCTAATAGAAATAATGTTGCGAGACATTTGTGGAACATACAAACAGTTCCTTAATTCTATTACAAGCCTAGAGGGCAAATTCAAAACATAATCTCCAATTGCGAGGGCGGCAACTCTTGCTCCATTTCCCACTCGCAAGTTTATGCTTCCTTTCTTTAGTTCCTTAGTCTGTTTTAGCTCCTGCATATTTGTACAAATATGAGATCCACATCCGGTATCAAGTACCCAAACTGTGAAACTGTATTTATTTCAATATAAAACATACCAGATGCTGAAGCACCGTCATTTTCCTTCTTGAGGAAGGTTAGGTACTCCATGCAGTTCCTCTTCCAATGCCCCAAGTCACCACAATAGTAGCACTTTCCTTTGGGCTTCTTTAATTCATTTCCCTTCATTTCGGTGAGCACAGCCTCCTTGCCTTTATCAAGATGGTTTGGATTGGGAGAGATCCCTTTCCTTTTCCTTGATCCTTCAATAGCAAGGGCCAGTATCTCCTCGTTTTCTTTTATAATGGGCTCGACTGACTCGAGCATATGTGCAAGCTCTACAAGAGAGGTTTGCAAGCCACTCATTTGGTAGTTCATGATGAACTGTGAGTAACTCTCGGGGAGGGACTGAAGAAGTAAGTTTTCACTTAGTTCATGGTCCATCGCATCTCCAATACTAGAAAACTTGGTGATAAGGCTGATCATCTTGGCACAATGTGCCATTACAGATGTGCCCACCTGCATCTTGGTTTTATATAACTCCTTTGTTATTTCGAAGCGCTCACACCGAGTTTCATTCACAAATAACTCTTTTAGGTGCTTGACCATGGAATAGGCATCCATATCTGAATGTAGTTGCCTTTTTACTTCCGGTGTCAAGGATGCAAGTATGATGTCTCCTGTTTGATCGTCATCAGATTTATGCTTCAAGTAAGCATAAAATTCTTGGTAGGGAGCATCATCCGTTGGGTAAGGGGGTATCGGTGTATCAAGTACATACCCTTTCCTCTCGAACTTCAAAGCAATTTTGAGGTTGCGATACCAGTCGGTGAAGTTTGAACCTTTCAATTTGTTATCGGTAAGAATGTTTTGCAGATTGGTGTTAGTCATGATTTTAAGAGTGTGTTTAATTAAACTTGAGAGTGAGAAAGAGTAAACGTATGTCATTCATTTGCTTAAAGTATATCAATCTAAAATTATAGGCCTTTTAGTTTATTTTAGATTGCTCCCACTATTTTGCCAAATTAATAGCCCTCCATATTAATTCGAAGAATTTCACAAATCCTTTAGTGAGCTAGGATCCTAACTCCTGAGATTTCGCCTTGAGTTTGCTCAACAAGCTAGTCTCATTCGTTAGGTAGATTCATGTAATCAATCACATCTTTAATGTGATTCCTAGGTTATTGGGTTACTGACCACATTAGTAACTAATATGCTATTCACATTAATCCCAACCATATTGCCCATTAGTTTATGACAACATGAGTTTGCTCATCCAATTATCATAATCTAATTTAAGTATTACCCCATATTCATGAAAAGTAATTTTCGATAATTCAGGTGTTACCGTAAGACCCCGAGCTTGAGTTTGCTCAACAACCCAAAGGCCCCCAGTACTGCCGGCTGAATTATAATATTAGGGAGGGCAACCGATTTTAATAACTTGTTTATTTACTTAACTTTTTAATGAGGGATTTTATTTTAGGTCTCATAATCTAACTTAGTCTTGATTTGCTTTAGCATACATCAGACACATACATTCACATACATTGGCGTTATGGACATATCATGTAAATTATTCCGTCGAGCCAGAGACGGAATAAAAGGGCAAACCTAAGGAAATACTAACTATTATATATTTCTCTTTAGGTCCTCCGTCTTCTCCATGGTGCCTTGAAATTACATATTAATTTCTATACTACTGAAGAAAACTTCAATTGAATTGAAGGGAATTAGATGAGAGGAGAAATTACAATAGATAGTAGAAAGGCAGGACTCGCAGACCCTATTTCAAAAATACCAAAAGACTAAAAGAGGGTCCAAATATGTCCATAACTCCAAACATGCATAGACTCAATTAAATAAATTTAATTGGTTGATTACATAACTATTTTATGTAATATTTAGGTTAATCACATTAACTTATTAAATTAACTTTCATCCAATTTTACTTCTAACAGTTTCGTATCTTTATATTAATCCTTAGATTAATATAACTATACAAAACGTCAATTATGCACGTCCCAATTATTTTGATTTCAATTCATTTAACATTTTGATTTACAAATTGGTAAAACAAACTTTTAAACAAATTTTCATTCGATAATCAAAACAGAAAACTATCAATTTCTGAAACATATATATTCAAATATATATAAAAACCGATTTTAAACAATTTAAAATTCAAGTGGGTCTCGGGCCGGGCCCGAGAGTGGGCTGCTGCCGATTGGCAGCAGCCCTAGGACGGCTGAACCGCCGCTGCCTTGCGGCAGCGGCGGCTACTACCGCGAGGCAGCAGCCGCGCGACAGCGGCTAGTCGCGCCTCGAGGCGCGACTCGAGCTGCTGTCACAATTTTTTTTTATATAATAATTTTAAATACATATATATATATATATATGTTGGGGTTTAGTGTCCTATAGACAATTGTTCTAGGATAAAACTTAATGTAAATGAATTGTTCTTTATATCATTTGTTTTAATGAGATATATGTTTTATAACTATATAAAGGCAATCCCTTTTAAGCACTAAATAAAGTCTAATAAAAGGAAATTCGTAAGTTTGTTTAAAGTGATTATAAAGTGTTCATACAAGCATGAAGTGAGACAAAACTTTATAATAAACTAATAAACTTAAAACCATCCCAAGTCAAGTGATATGTTTAGGATTGATATATCACTGTTGAGACTTGCATGTAACAATGTCTTCTTTCCGACAGAAAGCTGATCTCACAAGCTTCATATATACAGATATCTGGACAGTTACATGGATCCGATGAAAAGTAGTTCATTAGGATTGGGGATCCGATTTGAGATAACAGGATGGGTAGATTCGTCCTTGTCACCTGTTCATCTCATTGGTATTAATAGGTATAACTAATCCTCAAACTCAAAGGAATATTAATTGGTATTCTGGATTACGGAATGTGACGCTTTGACTCTGGTGTAACATGATCCTTAACAGAGATGACTCTGGGGTGTGAACAGTAGACGTTGGGTATCACAGGAAGTGATTGCGGGATCGTTATATATTGGATTGAGCATTTATCACTCCCGATGAATGGGAGATACATCCAAGGATCGCTTGTGGAAGACTCGACTCTAAATCCTTGCAAGGTGATAGCTTAAGACTTGAAATACAGATTTCACTTAACCTATCTATTTGAGTTGACTCGGCCTATACAAGTAAAACGAACGTCTCGCTATATGTGACTTGACATCATCCATAGTCATAAGATTCAGTTCAAGGATGTAGTTGATAAAGGATCGAATTATACTGTAACTAATACGGAAAGGTTAACAACAGAATCAACCTGTCTTCTTATAGCTCTAGGGGAATGATTACGGACTTGCTAATCAGATACTCTGTACATCATTCTGTTATGCAAAGATTAAATATAATTCTTTGAAACTTAATTTAATAACGTTGCATACGGCTAGAAGCAATAAGAACCTAATGGGTCACACATAAGACTTGGAACCTAAAAGAGAGAGATTTTCGAAATCCATATAGTGTAAGAGAGAGAAAATTTCGACACCCCTAGTTCGAAGACGAGATTTTCTACGGCTTCTTTCTGATCAATTGATTTCATCTATTTCTTTTATCCTTGATCATGTGTTGATTAGTTAGAGGCAATCTACTTTGGTTGCTATTCAACGGTTGATTCTAAATTAATCTTCCCGTGTTTGATTCCGTGTTTGGGAACTCGGAGAAGAGTTGTGGGCACTTCATTAACAACGGTAGATTGATCATCAAGAGGTAATTCTTCTTATCCCTCTTTATATGAAATAACGGTTAACGGATCTTGTGGTTTATGAAAATAGGTTAAAATTTTTATATTTCCGCTACTATACCTTAGCCTAATTTCCAACAATATATCAGTTCTAAAACGGTTTTAAAACGATTTTCAGAAAATAGGAAAAACTACTATAGATTTCCGTTTTATCTTTAGAATTAATAAAACTGATTTTATCAATCTAACTATAAACTAATAGATTTTGTTATGATGATTATCAACCAAAATAATTGGGAACATACGCATAATCTATTTTAATTAACAACTAATTGAAACTTATTTATCTTTAGAATCAATTAATCAAAACAATTTGTTAATTAATCCTAACTATAAATATTTATTCAATCCTATTGAAACACTTCTAAATTTTCATATATGAAATAACGGATTTAACGATGGCTCTGATACCACTGTTGGAAATTAGGCTAAGGTATAGCAGCGGAAATATAAAAATTTTAACCTATTTCCATTAACCCTAGGATCCGTTAATCGTTATTTCATATAAAGAGGGATAAGAAGAATTACCTTTTGATGATCAATCTACTGTTGTTAATGAAGTGCCCACAACTCTTCTCCGAGTTCCCAAGCACGAAATAAAACACGGGAAGATTAAGTTAGAATCAACCGTTGAATAGCAACCAAAATAGATTGCCTCTAATTAATCAACACAAGATCAAGGATAAAAGAAATAGATGAAATCAATTGATCGGAAGGAAGCCGTAGAAAATCTCGCCCTCGAACTGGGGTCAAAAATTCTCTTTCTTTCTTTAGGGTAGGTTTCGAAAATCACTAGCCTTGGATTAGGGTTCAAGGCTTTCGAAAATCACATAGTGGGGGGGTATTTATAATCTCTTGTATCTAATCCCTAGTTAGATAGAATTAGGTTACTGAATAGGAATTCAATTCGGAATAGAATTCCTAATTATTATCTCATTATATATCTAACATATTAAGGATAATAATAATAATTTATCTCCTAACTTATTTATCTCTTAATTAATTTAATTCATAATCCTAATCTAATTAGGATTGATTAAAATCAAATTAATTATTCATGTACCATACATGAATTTCGACCCCCCCTTATGGTCCATGGGCCTCATTGGGCTCAATTGGGCTTCCATCAATTAATTAACATCTATCTCTCTTTTAGGTTCCAAGTCTTATGTGTAACCCATTAGGTTCCTATTACTACTGGCCGTATGCAACTATTAAATTAATTTTCAAAGAATTATATTTAATCTTTGCATAACGGAATGATGTACAGAGTATGTGATTAGCAAGTCCGTAATCATTCCCCCAGAGCCATAAGAAGACAGGTTGATTCTGTCGTTAACCTTTCCGTATTAGTTACAGTATAATTCGATCCTTTATCAACTACATCCTTGAACTGAATCTTATGACTATGGATGATGTCAAGTCACATATAGCGAGACGTTCGTTTTACTTGTAAAGGCCGAGTCAACTCAAATACATAGGTTAAGTGAAATCTGTATTTCAAGTCTTAAGCTATCACCTTACAAGGATTTAGAGTCGAGTCTTCCACAAGCGATCCTTGGATGTATCTCCCATTTATCGGGAGTGATAAATGCTCAATCCAATATATAACGAGCCCGCAATCACTTCCTGTGATACCCAACATCTACTGTTCACACCCCAGAGTCATCTCTGTTAAGGATCGTGTTACACCAGAGTCAAAGCGTCACATTCCGTAATCTAGAATACCAATTAATATTCCTTTGAGTCTGAGGATTAGTTATACCTATTAATACCAATGAGACGAACAGGTGACAAGGATGAATCTACCCATCCTGTTATCTCAAATCGGATCCCCAATCCTAATGAACTACTTTTCATCGGATCCATGTAACTGTCCAGATATCTGTATATATGAAGCTTGTGAGATCAGATTTCTGTTGGACAGAAGACATTGTTACATGCAAGTCTCAACAGTGATATATCAATCCTAAACATATCACTTGACTTGGGGTGGTTTTAAGTTTATTAGTTTATTATAAAGTTTTGTCTCACTTCATGCTTGTATGAACACTTTATAATCACTTTAAACAAACTTACGGATTTCCTTTTATTAGCCTTTATTTAGTGCTTAAAAGGGATTGCCTTTATATAGTTATAAAACATATATCTCATTAAAACAAATGATATAAAGAACAATTCATTTATATTAAGTTTGTATCCTAGAACAATTGTCTATAGGACACTAAACCCCAACATATGAATTACAACCAAGCCTAGTACATAGGATGAGTTCAAGCTAATTAGCAAGTGTAAAGGGAAGAATCCACCCTCGGAACTAGCTAACCGGACTCAAAGCCGTCTCTTAGGAGTTGGACGGTGGAGCTTTCGAGCTTGGTGCACAGAAATGGAGCGGAACTTTGATGGAATGCCGGAATCAACGAACAAGCTCTCACGATGGAAGAGTTTGGCTATATAAAGCCTAAAAACAAAATCTAAAACTACAAATGACAAGAATTTAATCTCAAGAGAGTATGTTACAGGGTGTAAGGTGTAAGGTGAGTGCTAGTCACTCGGAATTGCGGTTTAAAATTTATTTCTAATCCCTTTAGTTTGATCTTTGTCCGTTAACCATTGATTGAATAAAACCTTTTGATCCGTTTAAGGATATAAACATACCCGGACTGTCTCTTCTAGAGACGGCTGAAGAATCCACAAGGTAGTAAGATCTCCGTAGTCAGGTGCACGAACAGCTATTGAGCCAGAACCGGTGCTAGCCGAAGAACGAAGAAGAACTGGAGAGATTTTGATATTTTACCAAAATAATTCACTTTTTCCACAAGCCTATGTTTCTGGCGAAATCAATTGTGATTTCATGTATGGCCGAATTTCAATAGTGGTGGCCGTATTTTCATGTGTAGGTTCAATTAGGTTTAGAGTGTTTTAATTTATATATAGTGTATTCCTAATCTAATTACATAAATAAATATAAATAATATTTATTCTATGCAATTAATTATGATTAGATTAAATTTAATTACTCCAATTAAATGAATAACACTAATTAATAAATTAACGTATTGATCTAATTAATTATTCACCGAATGCAATTTCATTAATTTACAAATTAACTAATTACATCGTGCAAACTAATTAATCAATTAAATACTCAACACTTAAGACCATTAATTAATTACCTTGATACAAAGTATCAATTAATCAATTAATTAACCACCAATTAATCTTCTTGACATTTTACTGTCAATCAATTAATTAATTCTATCTTTCCAATGTACCGTTCTATAAGTTCTAACTCAGATGTTCGATGTGCACGATCCTATGGGACTGTCCTTAGCTAGCAGTGGGCTTATGGCTCACAAACAGTAAGTGGGTTCTAGCAAACCATTACTGCCCCTAACTAAGACAGAGTTTCAGCAGTCTAAAGATGCAGAGACCCTGTAGTTATCTCTTAACGTCTTTTACCATTTGATATCGATATTATAAACTAGAGGCATGGCGGCTGTCATCCTCTCTGATGTTTATGATATTTCTTGATCTTAAGTAGATTGATGAAACAGATAAGTAAACTACTTATCAGGGTGTGGCCACACACTTATCAATCTCACTTGTCAAGTGGCCTGTGATATCATCTCACTATTACATGAGTGGTAATTCCATCACTTCAATATCAATACCAACGTGTTCACCTGTTCACCCAATCATACCCGTATTTAGCATCCTGTTACAGACCTGTTAGGCATATGTCAAAGTGAACCGGATCCCATATTGATATTATAATGAAATCTGGTTTGAAGATAGTTAGAGACCTACTTAAGAAAACTAATGACACAACCACCATGTAGTTTTCTCGGGCGGATCGATCTAGTCACATGTATACAACATGTACCCATATTCACAACTGACTTATCAAGTGCTATGGCTAGTATCAATTACTACCATACAGTCGTCGAATATACAAGTCTGTGGTCCTAATCATTCCCATGATAGAATAGACTTGGGATATGGTTTTATGATTATCAATCAATGGATTCTCTATTCATATTATAGCACAAGATATAAATGAACTAGATTAATGCTTTTATTAATGTAACACAAATAGTGTATCTATGTAAGAATAATCAAAAGGCATAATACAATATACATGAACCAATGCCTAAGAACTAGAGCACACCAACAGTCTCCCACTTAGACTAGTTCCAAGCAGGCATTGCCCTAATCCCTATAGATCTAGTATGACCATCATGTAAGCGATGTGCAAGTGCCTTGGTAAACGGATCTGCGACATTGTTCTCGGTGTCAACTCTCTATAATGTAATGTCACCTCTCGCCTGGATCTCCCGGATGAGGTGAAACTTTCTAAGTACATGTTTGGATCTCTTGTGTGATCGGGGCTCAAATGCTTGTGCTATGGCACCGTTGTTATCACAGAAAACATCAACTGCAACTAGGATAGTAGGAACTACACCTAAGTCAGTTATGAACTTCTTGATCCAAACTGTTTCCTTTGCAGCGTCGCATGCAGCTATGTACTCAGCTTCCGTTGTAGAATCGGCAATGGTAGGCTGCTTTGAGGATCTCCAACTAATGGCACTGCCATTTAGGAGAAAAACATAACCAGATTGTGATTGTTTCTGGTCCTCATCAGTCTCGAAACTTGCATCAGTGTAACCTGATACTGCCAGCTCCTCTTGCCCACCAAAAACTAAAAAGAGATCCTTGGTACGCTTAAGTTACTTTAGGATAGCCTTAACTGCCTTCCAGTGCTCCTCGCCGGGATCTGACTGGTACCGGCTAGTCATGCTAAGTGCAAATGCAACATCTGGCCTTGTACATAACATAGAGTACATGATAGATCCTATAGCTGATGCATATGGGACCTTTTCCATGTTCTCTTTGTCCTGCTTTGTCTGAGGACAATCTTTCTTACCAAGTTTCAACCCATGGCGCATAGGCATGGATCCTTTCTTAGCCTGGTGCATGCTGAATCTTCTAAGAACTTTGTCTATGTACGTTGCCTGACTCAAGCCTAGAAGTCTGTTGGATCTATCTCTGTAGATCCTGATCCCTAAGATCGTTTCGGCTTCTCCTAAGTCTTTCATTGCGAAGCATTTACTCAACCACTGCTTCACGCCTTGTAGTGTTGGTATATCGCCTCTAATGAGCAGTATGTCATCGACATACAATATCAGGAAAGTGGATATGCTCCCACTGAATTTCATATACACACAAGGTTCATCAGGATTCTGCACGAAACCATATTCAGTTATGGCTTCATTGAATCTCTGATTCCAAGACCTAGATGCTTGCTTCAATCCATAAATGGATCTTTGAAGCTTACATACTCGGTTAGGATACTTCGGATCGATAAAACCCTCTGGTTGTGTCATGTAGACATCGTTCAGTAACTTCCCATTCAGGAAAGCGGTTTTAACATCCATCTGCCATATCTCATAGTTATACCATGCAGCTATGGCCAGTACTATCCTAATGGATTTGAACATAGCAACTGGTGAAAAGGTTTCATCATAGTCAATTCCTTGGATTTGTCTATAACCTTTTGCCACCAGTCGCCCCTTGAAGGTGTTATCGGCTTTTAATTTGAAACACCACTTGCAGCCAATTGTTTTAACACCCAGAGGTGGATCCACCAAGTTCCACACTTGGTTATCACGCATAGACTGCATTTCAGCCTCCATATCTTTACGCCATTGATCTGATTGTGGGCTTTCAATAGCCTCTTGATAAGTCTTGGGCTCATCCTGGTCATCGACCATTATGTCCCCATCATCAGTCACGATAAAACCGTACCTTTCGGGTTGATGACGTGTCCTATCAGACCTTCTAGGTTCCTATGTAACTAGTTCAGCCTCCTCAATTTCTTGAGGACCTAAATCAGTTACTTGAGCATCCTCAGCATCTGCTGTAGGAGTCGGTGAGTCTTGAATCTCAGCGAGATCAATATTGCTCCCACTGTCTACTTTGGAAAGGAATTCCTTTTCCAAAAAGACTGCAAACCTAGCCACGAATGTTTTATTCTCGGCTGGGTTGTAGAAGTAATAACCCTTAGTTTCCTTAGGGTAACCCACGAACTGACATTTGACAGATTTGGACTCTAGTTTGCCACTCATCAATTTCTTGACATATGCATCACAACCCTAAATCTTCATGAAGGAAACGTTGGGCTTTCGGCCCGTCCATAATTCATATGGTGTTCCTTCAACTGCCTTGCTCGGTGTATTATTAATTATATGAGCAGCAGTTTCCAAAGCAAATCCCCAAAAGGAGATAGGGAGAGAAGCTTGACTCATCATTGAGTGGACCATGTTAAGTAGGGTCCTGTTCCTCCTTTTTGACACTCCATTCCATTGGGGTTGTACCAGGAGGAGTGAGTTGGGATACAATCCCACACTCTCTCAAGAACGAGACAAACTCTTGGCTCAAGTATTCACCCCCTCTATCGGACCGGAGCGCTTTTACTTTCTTGCCAAGTTGTTTTTCTACTTCATTTTTAAAATCTTTGAATCTCAGAAGAGTTTCAGATTTATGTTTCATCAGATACACATACCCGTATCGGCTATAGTCATCTGTGAAGGTAACAAAGTACAGAAAACCAGATCTAGCACTACTGCTCATTGGACCGCATACATCTGAGTGTATCAGCTCTAATAGCTCTGTGGCCCTTACACCAGTTTTGGTGAAAGGTGCCTTTATCATCTTCCCTCTTAAACAAGATTCACACGTGTCATAAGACTGCATGTCGAATGACCCTAGCGCTCCACTAGGGTAAAGCCTAGTTATGCGTTTCTCATTTATGTGGCCAAGACGACAGTGCCAGATATATGTAGGATTTAGTTCATTAGTCTTAATCCTTGTAGCGCTTATGTTATAGATTGATTCACTACGTTTTAGATCAAGGATATACAAACCATTTTCTAGAAATGCGGTTCCATAAACAATATTGCCACGATGTATAGAAATCCTACCACATCCAATATTAAAATTAAAACCGGAAATATCCAACATAGAAATTGAGATAACATTCCTGCGCATTGCAGGTACAAAACAACAATCTCTAAGTTCTAAAACTAAACCAGTAGGCATCTCTAAAGTGTAATCTCCGATCTCCAAGGCCTCTACAAGAGCACCATTGCCGACTCGAAGATCCACTTCACCAGATCCTAACAACCTCCTATTTCTCAGTCCCTGCACATTTGAACAAATGTGAGTACCACATCCAGTGTCTAAAACCCAAGATGTAGAAATAGCCAGATTTATCTCAACAACATAAATGCTAGAACCAGAAGTTTTAGCCTTCTGTTTCTCCCTTAGCTTTGGACACACGTTCTTCCAGTGTCCCTTCTCATTACACTCGTGACAGATATCATCTGTCGAGGCCAACCTACCCTTAGGAGCTGCCGCCTTCCTTATCTTTGACTTGGGCTTTTGGGCGTTCGCCTTGGACTTGGACTTGGCCTTTCCCTTAGGCATGTTCCCTTTGTTGGCTGGTAAGGTAGCAGTCAGTACAGATTCCTTCCACTCGTGTCTACAAACCTTTTGCAAGTCCATAGAACAGTCAAGGAAATCAGTCCCTGAAAGTTTTTCCTTTTCCAGGAGTGGTCTGAGTGAGTTGTTGCTTGTTGCAGTCATTATTTCTTTTATGTAATTTGGTGATTTTTATCTACGTGGAAAAATTACATTAGAGTTAGAACAAAGGGCTTAAGCCAAAGATCAAATTAATAATCCATTTTAATTCGTTATTGGTGATATTTATTTGGCTATCTTGACCAAGATCCACAATCCATCAACAATCGACCGAGCTAGGGCTCCGCCGTCGACCATTGACGATTTGGTAGGATAAACTATCCAATCCTCCACGAGGACTCTTGGTTTGATGGGCTTTGTGACACTTAGCCCATCTGTGCTTAGGGCCCGCTCTGAGCTAATGCTACCCACGTTGAGTCCAACCACCATACACGCGTTAGCCATACCGAAGTATCCTAACCCTCGACGGCCCACTAATTACTACAGCATACCTTCTAGGGCACGTCATACACTGTAGCACTACCTGGGAGGAAGAGGTGTGAATCTGGAAAGCACTTTTAAGCGACTCAATATTTCATTATCCGGATTAATTAAGTGATACGGCTTTAACATATAATTATCGCGGGTGATGATCTGGTGATCGTTGCTACTTATATCTCATGTTATACTAAGCAATTGTATAATTAAAATAAACATAGAGACTCTATGGGCCTTATAATACATCCTGGTGAAACTAGATAAACTATCTAATCTTCACGGGCTTGCTTCAAGTCTCCTTGGGCTCCCACCATAGGCTTGGACCATCCGGGCTTCTTCACGACCAATTACAATTTTTTTTATGAATAGAACCTATTCTAAAAATTACATTAATGAAAGAATGGCACACAGGCCATATTTCCCAAAATAAATTAAATTACAAACCGACTTTAATTTAGGGCCCATAGAACTCTATAACACATTGCTGCACGGTAAGACATATAAATATAATGCATGATCATGGTATTCCAAAATCATCTAATAAAGTTAAGCCGAGTTACTTATGGTGAAATCGCCAATTTTATCGTATGTGACTAAGGCCCATAAAGGCCCAAACGGTTAACATCCATTTGTATGCAAAATTACAATTTCGCTCCCACTAAATTTTTAGGGTCGTCACATATCTAAAATTTCGCCCTCCCAATTTAAACCGGTGTCACGGTCTATTGGGCCAATTTCACAAATTCAATTTTATACAAATTATCAATTCGATTAAAATTAAATATGCATGCCAATCAAAAACATTTTAATACCAATTAATTTTTATTCAAAACACGTTTAATAAATTAAACGGTATTAGGACCCAGATTTAATTAAAATTACCCGAGAAAAATTTAAAAGATTAAATCTGTCCCAAACACCAAATTTAAAACTAAATTCGGTGATTTCGCGTTCAGGGACGGCAGTCGGGGCTGCTGTCCGTGGACAGCAGCAGTGCCGCTGTCCGCCAGACAGCAGCCGCGGGGCTGCTGTCCGCGGACAGCAGTCCCGCGATTACCGTTCCGCCAACTTGGACTATTTTTTTTTTCTGTTTTTAAAAAAAATGGCTGTTGTATTTTATTTAATTTATTATTTTAAAAATAATAATCTCATAACGAAACAAAAAAAATACAGACAGAAATAAAATTAAAAAACTTCCTAGAACAATTCTATACGAGGAATTAATAGGAAATTTCAAAACTTGATTTGGAAAAATAATAAAAACCAAATCTAATTAATTTTCAATAAATCAAAACGGACTAAACCATGGCTCTGATACCACTGTTAGGGATTAAAGCCAGTTAATCAACTGTAGCGCAGCGGAATTGCGGTTTAAAATTTATTTCTAATCCCTTTAGTTTGATCTTTGTCCGTTAACCATTGATTGAATAAAACCTTTTGATCCGTTTAAGGATATAAACATACTCGGATTGTCTCTTCTAGAGACGGCTGAAGAGCTATTGAGCCAGAACCGGTGCTAGCCGAAGAACGAAGAAGAACTGGAGAGATTTTGATATTTTACCAAAATAATTCACTTTTTCCACAAGCCTATGTTTCTGGCGAAATCAATTGTGATTTCATGTATGGCAGAATTTCAATAGTGGTGGCCGAATTCATGTGTAGGTTCAGTTAGGTTTAGAGTGTTTTAATTTATATATAGTGTATTCCTAAACCTAATTGGTTTAGGGTTAATTGGTTAATTACAAAACTAATCCAATCATAATCTAATTACATAAATAAATACCAATAATATTTATTCTATGCAATTAATTATGATTAGATTAAATTTAATTACTCCAATTAAATGAATAACACTAACTAATAAATTAACGTATTGATCTAATTAATTATTCACCGAATGCAATTTCATTAATTTACAAATTAACTAATTACATCGCGCAAACTAATTAAACAATTAAATACTCAACACTTAAGACCATTAATTAATTACCTTGATACAAAGTATCAATTAATCAATTAATTAACCACCAATTAATCTCCTTGACATTTTACTGTCAATCAATTAATTAATTCTATCTCTCCAATGTACCGTTCTATAAGTTCTAACTCAGATGTTCGATGTGCACGATCCTATGGGACTGTCCTTAGCTAGCAGTGGGCTTATGGCTCACAGACAATAAGTGGGTTCTAGCAAACCATTACTGCCCCTAACTAAGACAGAGTTTCAGCAGTCTAAAGATGCAGAGACCCTGTAGTTATCTCTTAACGTCTTTTACCATTTGATATCGATATTATAAACTAGAGGCATGGCGGCTGTCATCCTCTCTGATGTTTATGATATTTCTTGATCTTAAGTAGATTGATGAAACAGATAAGTAAACTACTTATCAGGGTGTGGCCACACACTTATCAATCTCACTTATCAAGTGGCCTCTGATATCATCTCACTATTACATGAGTGGTAATTCCATCACTTCAATATCAATACCAACGTGTTCACCTGTTCACCCAATCATACCCGTATTTAGCATCCTGTTACAGACCTGTTAGGCGTATGTCAAAGTGAACCGGATCCCATATTGATATTATAATGAAATTTGGTCTGACGATAGTTAGAGACCTACTTAAGAAAACTAATGACACAACCACCATGTAGTTTTCTCGGGCGGATCGATCCAGTCACATGTATACAACATGTACCCATATTCACAACTGACTTATCAAGTGCTATGGCTAGTATCAATTACTACCATACAGTCGTCGAATATACAAGTCTGTGGTCCTAATCATTCCCATGATAGAATAGACTTGGGATATGGTTTTACGATTATCAATCAATGGATTCTCTATTCATATTATAGCACAAGATATAAATGAACTAGATTAATGCCTTTATTAATGTAACACAAATAGTGTATCTATGCAAGAATAATCAAAAAGCATAATACAATATACATGAACCAATGCCTAAGAACTAGGGCACACCAACAGAACATGATTTTGTGCAGAAATCCCCTGATACGCCTCGCGTAGGGTGTGGAACGCCCCGCGTGTTTGCCCATTCCGTCAGAAATCTCCTGCATGTGGACCAATTCCAGATCTTGTTGTCTCAAACACGCCCCGCGTAGACTGGGATGCGCCTCGCGTGTTTGATTTTCTGAGTTTTTATTGCTTGAATTGGGTCCTTTACGCCGTGCGTAGCTGAAGCACGCCCCGCGTAAATGTGTCTTTGAGCTTTTCGCATTGAAGAACTTCCTTACACACCCCGCGTGTAAGGTGGTACCTCCCGCGTACGGATAGTTGACCCAGGGAGACCGTGCAGTCTGACTTTCAGAATTAGGTTAATCATTTCTGACATATGTTCCACGCCCCACGTATGGTGGTACACGCCTCGCGTATTGATGACTAGATCCCATGTGGTGCCTCCGGATAAGTCAATTATTTCTGATCCAATGTTTCACGCCTCACGTGAGGAGTGATGCGCCTCGCGTGTATGGGTGGATTTTCACTTCTTGCTCGTACCTAAAATACAATTCTCGAGAGCCGAGTTAGCTTGACATTTTATTTACTAATATTAATAAAAAATACGGAAAATTAACCGAAAGTACGGTATTTATTTTTATTTCGTTATTTTATTAAAACACTCTATTTTTGTAATTAAACTTATTTATTTCTTCTAAAATTAACCCGTAAATCACGCTAAAAGATAGGGGTAAAATAAACCTATCAAACCTCCTCGGACTTTAAAGTTTTACTTGTCCTCAAGTAAAAGAAATCGAAAGACAAGGGATTGAGATTATTAAGAAACAAACCATCGATTGGTTTTACCAAGTGCGTGATTTCAAAGTTAAAGTTTTATGCAAAGTTTTCGGTAAACACCTACGCAAACAATCGAGTGACCAAAACTTATTTGAAATCTCCATGATCAAAATTAATAGGCAATATTAATGGGGGTTGATTATCTTTTGAGGACCCGATAGTACCTCACCAAGGGGTTTCACTCTCACGCTCAAACTTTGGTGGGTCGGTGTTTTAGCACTCTTCTTTGCACTTACCCGAGATCACTTTGAGTTTGCATTTTCATCCGGGTTTTTCCTCCCATGTTATGGTTTAGACAATATGAAAAATGAACCCGGAAGGGGATTGTAATATGGGTGGCTTTTTTAGTGGTTAATTTTTTTGAAGACTCGAGTTTAAATACCATTTTGATGACTGCATTGTATCTTATTTTGGCCTTAGTGAGTTTGTGAAATATAACTCGAAATTGCTCGGGTGGAGCTTGAGAATGCCTTTTTGCTCTTTATTATGTTCTTTTTGACTTTTTGTTTTGAGCGCGGCACAAAAACGATCTCGAGAACTTATGGAGTTCACTTTTTAAGGCCTTGACTTATTTTGGGTGCAAACCGATTTTGTTGGTATTTAATCAAGAGGAAAAAGGGTTAACTGTTAAAAAGGGTGTTTACAAAAAAGTTGGTTAATAGGCTCGAGGGGGTTTCCTAGAGGTTAATAAAAACGAGAAAAGTAAATTAAGAAAAGAATTAGACTATGTGGGTTCGTTTTATCATTTATTGCCATTTTAACCAAAATGGGTGTACTTAACCCGGTATTAGGTGCAAACTCTATGAGTCGAGTGAAGTCAAAGCTCTCAAAAAATTGTGAAAGAATTAGAGTTCTCGTACGAACTCTTTTAGGCTCAAAATTTACCTCACAGAATTTCGGGTTTAAATTGTGTACTATCGAGTCTTCGCTAAACTTTCAAACATCCCGTTTTTATTGCCGTTTTAAATTTCATTATGGAGATGACATATGGGTTAGGACTCAATGCTTTTGTTTAGTATAAACCTAGGCTTTGCATAAATTCTAGAACTTCAAAATTAAGACTAAAATTTCTCACTAAAACCGATCCTTTGTGTTCCGTCTTTTTATTTTAAGGACAAACAACGAAATTTTTATTTTATTTCCGATGGAGGTAGTGTGTCGGGAAAAATTTCAGAATCGATAAATTAGTTCAATTATTTTGTTGTTTATTTGATTTTTATTTATTTTTGTTTTTGTTATTGCAAAACAAACTGAAAGTGCAGGGTTGCACGGCCCTCCGCGTTATTAAAATGACGTCTATTCCAAGAAAGTCGCAAAAGAAGAGAAAAACAAAAACAAAAATAGATATGAAATGAAAATTAGGCCCTTTAAAGGTCTGGTCCTACGCGAGGTGTGTCCAAGGGGGCGCCCCGCGTAGGCCTTGCGTTTTGAGCTCGTTTTGGGCAGAGACTCAAATACGCGGGGCGTAGGAAGAGGAGCGCCCCGCATGCTTGAGGATTTGGGCTAATTACACACGAAAAATGGTGATCACGCAGGGCGTAAAAGGGAGTACGCCCGGCGTGAACGTTATTTAGGGCACAGAAATTGAGAAAAATAAATATGAAACAGAAACGGAGACCTTAAATATATTAAATAGACAAGGGGAAGTACATGAAAAACATCAAAAGATAACAAAAATAATAGAGAAAAGACAAAACAAAGGAAAATGAAACACATGAACACTATGGTTGAAGCGGAGGGGGGTTGCCGTGGATGTTGAAGTGGGTATAGAAGGTGTTGGTGAAGGCTTCGAAGCTGGCCCTATCCGCTTGCCTTTGGGCCTCGGGGGCGTCGAGGCGAGCATCGAGGGAATCGAAGCAGGCGTCGAAGTGGGCCCGATCACGACGTTGGTTGCCCTCCAAAATATCCAACCGGGCATAAAGAGCGTTGAAGTCGTGGAGGGGTGGAGGACTGAAATTGAGGCCTATGCTCGAGTCCGAGTCACCTTCCTCATTGGAGTGGGCTGCCCCCAAAGTTTCACCCGGGCCGGAGGTTGAACGCTTGAGAGACTTAAAGGCGTTTTTTTCCATGGGCCGAGGCAAAAGGCTCGGGAGGCGATCAAGGGCAGCCTCACCGAGAGTGGTGAGGGCAAAGATGGTGACGAGGTGGCCAAACCCGAGTTTGGCCCGCTTCCGGATGGGCGTTGAGTGGAGATGGACGGCCACATGGTAGGAGAGGTCATAAGTGAGCCCGTGGGCACAACAGTAGAGGGCCAACAGTTCATGCTTGTTGACCTTGGTGGACTCGGACTTCCCCACGAAGTAGAATGAGATGAAGCGGTGGAGAAGTTGGAGGATAGGGTCACGGATGCAAGCCGGGCGGAGGTTGGAGATGTCATAATCTTCGGACCCGGTGATGGAGGTCCAAAAGTCTCGGGCGAAGACACCATCAGGCCAATGGGCGATGCCCGCCTCCGCTTGGTGAGTGAAGTGGTTGCGGAGCCATTGAGTGTCAATGGAGAAGGGGCGGTTGTGAAGGCGGAAGTTGAAGAGGGCGGCTCCGGGGACGTTGTTAGAGGTGAGGGTGGTGTAGAACTCCACCACTAGTGACGGGTACACCCGCCGATGCGTAGAATAGATATCGTACCAACGGAGGGCGCGGAGGCGAGCTTCGAAGGGATCGCCAAGATTATGATGATCAAGCACGCTATCCGAGATGTACGGGAGCTCCTTGACCGTGGCCGCGCAAAGATCTTCGTACTTTTCGGCCTCCTCCTCGGTTAGGAGATGAAAAGGAGCCCGGTATTGGCGGGTGAGTGGTGGAGTTCCTTCCCATTCGGGAGGTGGAGGTGATTGGTTATGGGCGGAACGGGAAGAACAGGCCCGAGTGGACCGTGGGGGACGCATGTCGGCGGTTTGTTTTCGCCTAACCATGGTGGCAGTGGGTAGTCGGTGATTTAGAAAGAGTAGAATAAGAGTTGGGGAAGTAGGAGTGAGTTGTGAGGAAGAGAAAGAAGGAGAAGGGGGAGTATTTATAGGAGAGGGATGGGAATCCAAGTAAAACTCAGATTCCCAGGGGGGTACGCGAGGCGTGAAGGGGCCACGCCACACGTATCCCACCTCCTGACCGTTATGATTCGAATAAGGGGTAAGGTACGCGGGGCGTGAAAGGGAACACACCTCGCGTATTACGCTTCCTGCCCCTTTTTGGTGGAGAAAAGGGGAAGGACGTGGGGCGTGCATGGGGGTACGCCCTGCGTAGAAGGCAGAAGTTGAAGAATTTTTTTCGGTTTTGAGTAGTTTTTGAATTTTTATGGTTTTCAATTAATGTTTTTATTATTTGTTAGTTCTTTTTAATATTTTTATGTTTTTAAGTTGTAATTAAGAAGGTAGTTAAGATAGAATTTATTATGGAGGGAAGTTGAAGAGATTAAAATTTGAAAAGGTGGGATGTGATTGGAGAGAGGAAGAGGTGGAGTGGAGAAGTGGGAAATATTTTTGGGGAAGGAGAGAGTGATGGGAAAGGTTGGGGAAAGAGAAAGCTGCCATGGGGAGTTGTGATTCACAGTTCCCCGAGGACACGCGAGGCGTGCCCTAGGGCACGTCCCGCGTGTCCCCTCCACGTGGCATTTATTTAAAAAGGGGGTTAATTGTCACAGGTTACGCGAGGCGTGGTAGGAGAGGCGCCCCGCGTAACGTGTCTTTTATTGAGAGAAATGGGTCAGAAACGCAAATGTGCGGGGCGCACTGGGTTGTACGTCCCGCGTGTTTAAGAATTTTTGGATTATCAATGGGATTTGTTTTTCTTTTAATTTATGAAAAATAAAAATAAAAATAAAAATAAAAAAATGAAAATAACATGAAAATAAAAGCAGAAATAAAAGTAAAAATAAAAATAAAGATTTAAAATTTAAAAATAACTATGACTCAAAAGGGAGAACTAAAACTACAAAAAAATGGTAAATAAATAAAACATATAAACAAGAGGTTCGAGAAATTCAAACCAATGCTACGTTTAGAGTCGAAGTAGCTCGACTTTCTCGTACGACGGCTCAATGCAAGTTGTCCGAGTTGGAACTTGACGGGTCCGAACTTCCACTATTCATGAGCGTTATCACCTGTCCGGACTCCCTATTCTTGCCCCGCGGGTTCTGCTCGGTGTTCGCCGGGAGGGTTCCTAGCGGCCTTTCTTGTTACTGACGATTCAGATGGGCTATTTGGCGGCTAAGGTCCCTGCAAAACACCTCACTATCGGCCAAACGAGTTAAGATATCCTTTAACAAGGATGTTACGGACTGGCCGTGCACATTATCGGGGGGTTGTGTGTTCCGATTATCGGGCATTGCTTGTGATTGCCCTAACCCATTTTCCCGATATTCTTGCTCAAAGCCGGATGGGGGCCTCAACACATTATTATTATTGCCATATGACAAGTTCGGGTGTTGGTACCGAGGCCGCCAACCGCTGTTATTATTATTGTGGTGGTGATAGGAGTTCGGATTAGGATTATACCTTGGATTGCCTCCTATATAACTTACATTCTCGATGTCGCCGGTGAAAGGGCTGCCGGCTTGGCAATTGAGTCCGTCATGGTCTCCACCACAATGATTGCACATTAGGACCTGTGCACTTTTGTTGAGGCTCAACTGGGCTATTAACGCGTCAAGTTTCTTATTCATCTCCGCCATGGAACTTTTCGGAGCCTCTTTCTCCACAGCGAACGTTTGATGTCGTGACGGTCCGGCAAGCCGATCCTCTTGCCACTGCACGCTTTTTCTCGCGAGCTCGTGAATGAGCTCGTAGGCCTCACTTGCTGACTTCCGAAATAGATCCCCACCTGCAGCAGAATCAATAGTCGCATGATTAGTGGGGGTTAACCCGTGGTAAAAGGTGCTTACCAAGTCGTGCTTTGGGATGTCATGGTGGGGGCAGTTTCGGAGCAACTTCCGGAACCTAGCCCAAGCTGCATGAAGGGCCTCGCATTCCAGTTGCCTAAAAGACGTGATATCAATCCGTAACTTGACCGTTTTGGACGGTGGGAAATAGTAGGAAACGAACTCCTTCTCGAGCTCCTCCCATGACGTGATGGATCCAGCCTCCAACGAGTGTAGCCACTCCAACGCCTGTCCTGTTAAAGAAAAAGGAAACAACTTTAGTCTCACAGCCTCAACGGGAACACCATTTTACCGAGAGGTGTCGGTACACATAAGGAATTTATCGAGATGTTCGTTGGGGTTCTCATGGAGCTCCCCTCCGAATTGACCGCATTGTTGTATCAGCTGGATCATATCGGTCTTTATCTCATACGTGTTGGCCGGTATCGTGGGGGCGACAATTCCGTTACGGTTTTGGGGACGATGCGGAGCAAGGATCTCCATCATCGAACGTGTGTCGTTGCCCCCACGGATGTTGTTCACATGCGGCCTTTGGTTTCCTTCGGGCTGGTTGACCTCGGCGTTGGGGTTTGCCATTTTTCCTCTCCGAATCCTACAAAGAGTACGTTCAATTTCGAGATCAATAGGAATGAGAGGACAACTTCGAGATCGGGTGTGCATAAAAAGAATGAAATAAAATACAATATCAACAACAAAGAATGATGTTAGCAAAAGTATATATAAACAATTTATACAAAAAGAATGCTTAAACTAACAATAAAACGTTTTTGTCTAATATTGCAAGATATTATAAATCCCCGGCAACGACGCCAAAAACTTGATGCGTGCCGTCTAGTGTAATGTTTTCTACGACAAAATATTTATTATGATAAGTGTGTTATGACTATGGATGTGATCTTTCTAATTGCTCTATCTTTACTAGACGTCACTACTTAGGGGCAAGTGTACCCCGTCGTATCAAGTAATAATCCGGTTAAGACCGGGTATCGAATCCACGGGATTTATAACTGCAAGTATTAAACGACTCGGTTTTATACGTTATTTAAGCGGTGAATACTTTGAGGTTGATATGGGGACCAACTACAAACTACTCCTAACTACGGGTGAGGCGAATTTATATAACAAAACTCTATGGAGTGATGTGGATGCGATAAGTTATAACTATGACAAATAACGACTTTTAATGTTTATACGGTTGATGGTTTGCTCTTGCAAAGATGACTACGTCTAGTGTAACCGACTCGTGAAGTACTTAGACTACGTGGTTCCTAGTCAAGGCGTGTCTAATGCTTGGGACCAGAAATTAGGGCCCGTAAGTTCCGTGGCTTGTCAATTCCTATGGTTTCCGGTTTGTCACTTCCGGTAAGGCAATACCTATATGAATCCCTAAAGATAGCCCGAATGGCGTCGGAAATCGCGTTCTCCTACACAATAATCAATTATGAATATCAAAACAAGTAACAAACATCAACACATATATAGAAAAGAAGATTATGAATCATAGATTACAAATATGGAGAATGTGAATATGAATTACAACCAAGCCTAGTACATAGGATGAGTTCAAGCTAATTAGCAAGTGTAAAGGGAAGAATCCACCCTCGCAACTAGCTAACCGGACTCAAAGTCGTCTCTTAGGACTTGGACGGTGGAGCTTTTGAGCTTGGTGCACGGAAATGGAGCGGAACTTTGATGGAATGCTGGAATCAACGAACAAGCTCTCACGATGGAAGAGTTTGGCTATATAAAGCCTAAAAACAAAATCTAAAACTACAAATGACAAGAATTTAATCTCAAGAGAGTATGTTACAAGGTGTAAGGTGAGTGCTAGTCACTCTTATTTATACACATCAAGCTAGGGGTAAAATTGTAATTCCACAAGGTGCAAGCATGGAGGAAAATGATTTTGTGCAGAAATCCCATAATACGCCTCGCGTAGGGTGTGGAACGCCCCGCGTGTTTGCCCCGTCAGAAATCTCCTGCATGTGGACCAATTCCAGATCTTGTTGTCTCAAACACGCCCCGCGTAGACTGGGATGCGCCTCGCGTGTTTGAGTTTCTGAGTTTTTATTGCTTGAATTGGGTCCTTTACGCCGTGCGTAGCTGAAGCACGTCCCGCGTAAATGTGTCTCTGAGCTTTTCGCATTGAAGAACTTCCTTACACGCCCCGCGTGTAAGGTGGTACGTCCCGCGTATGGATAGTTGACCCAGGGAGACCGTGCAGTCTAACTTTCAGGATTAGGTTAATCATTTCTGATATATGTTCCACGCCCCGCGTATGGTGGTACACGCCTCGCGTATTGATGACTAGATCCCACGTGGTGCCTGCGGATAAGTCAATTATTTCTGATCCAATGTTTCACGCCTCGCGTGAGGAGTGATGCGCCTCGCGTGTATGGGTGGAGTTTCACTTCTTGCTCGTACCTAAAATACAATTCTCGGGAGCCGAGTTAGCTTGACATTTTATTTACTAATATTAATCAAAAGTACGGAAAATTAACCGAAAGTACGGTATTTATTTTTATTTCGTTATTTTATTAAAACACTCTATTTTTGTAATTAAACTTATTTATTTCTTCTAAAATTAACCCGTAAATCACGCTAAAAGATAGGGGTAAAATACCCCTATCACCTCCGCCACGGCACAGTTCGATTTCCGTTCTTAATTTCAATTCGGTTTTTTCTGTAACCCTCGTTTGTTTCCTACATCTATTGTGTAAGCATATGTAATGCAGCTATGCTCTTTATGCTAATGAACTTGTATTTTAATTGTTCAATTGAATTGTAGAATGAGTAAATAGGAATAATAGTTGTCAAATGGGTGAAATTTTAACTATTTTATTTATACTTCATTTGCAGAAGATTTCTCTTAGAAGTTCTATAGCAAGATGACCTTGTTGTCTATCATTATAATCCATTGTCCAAAATATAAAACATGAAAAAGGACATGCTTCATTTTTTTTAGCTGTTGCATTTATGATTATTAAGACATTGTAAATATTAACAATCCATAGTTGATCAGGACAGAAACAGAACTTTGGTGTTCGAAGACTCGCATCATATTTCTAGTTTCAAGGTGTTTTGTATTTTCTCCCCTCTTTGTTTTATTTTTGCAAAATTTTGACATTAGATCGTGACCTATTATTTTGGTCATATTTGGCCTATCATCAATCTCATTAGTGAAATTTCATCCAATTCGGATAGAAACTTAACATAACGGTTATCCCGTTGACACGTAGGGGATATTTGACAATTGGACTTGATAGATTTTAGTTTAGGAATTTGTTTTTAATTTTTCCTTTTCTAAAATATAACTAATTATTCTACATAAAAAAATCTATGTGGAAAAGAAACTTTTAAAACATGATACATGTCAAGTCCATGCGTCAAAATTTCACCACGTGTAAAGGGAATAATGATTATGTTAAGTCCTCATTAAATCGGATGAAATTTCAGCAATTGAGATAGATCAAGGGCCAAATGTCACCAAATAATAGATTAGAAGCGAAACGACAAAAATTTGAATAGATGAAGTGCCAAATAATGCTTTAAGTCTAATTTCAAGCCACTAAGCTGCATTTTAAAGTGCAACTCTGTATATCGCAAGTGATGAATATGAATTGCATTTTTGGAATAAGGTGATTTTGATCGGACTCAGTGTTATTCGGATTGGGAGTCATGGTCATCTAAGTTGGAGTTTAAGTCATTCCTTTCAAGTTTGAGGACCAATCTATGCTCACTCTCGTTATTTTCATAGTTTGATAAGTAAATGAAACTGTGAAGGTTGCATACTTGTTTCTTAGGCGTGAAAAAAAAATTATGATGATGTTGAATGGTATTTCCGTTTACTTGTTAATATAATTGATTTCCTTTTATTTTTCTTTCACTTTTAATCGGTGAATGAAGACAGAAAAAAGAAATGTAATTGATACAGTTGAAGGGTTTTTTTTTGTGAATACAGATACGTTTATTTTAATGATTTACCATTTTCTATATTTTACTTTATTGACAAGATTGTGATGTTTAAATTATAAGTTTGAATGTAACAATAATCAAAATGTTATTCTTTATCAATTTTGACTAGCTTTTTGTTGCGTTTTGCGGACATAAAAAGAATTGCAATTGACTTGTTTAGAGATGGTATTTTGTAATTGTTCAAATGTTATTACTTTAGTAGAATTGTACAGTATTTTTTAGTCCATTTTGTAAAATTGTATTCAATTTTTGTAACTAATATGATTTTAAACTTTTATTGCTAATAACATATAAGTATTAGTTTTATTTCTGTATATTAATTTTGTTTTGGCAATTTATTTAAATTCATTTACATTCTTAATATATATAATATTTAATAATAAATATTTAAATAAATCAAATAATAAAAAAATAAATATAGTAGTTATACTATTTGATTTTTGAAAGGATTTTTATTTGTGGACATATAAATATTCCGTGCAGATAATTGAGAATTTGTGATTAAGGAAAATAAAATGTGAAGAACAGTGGGGGGAAAAGAAAATTTACATTGCAACCGAACTTAAGGAAAACACCGAGAGGCAAGATGATTGCTAAGATAATCGATGCAATTTGCTGTTCCAACATGCTTAATCGCTGAAGGAATTGGAGAAAATGAAAATGGAGTTTTTGAATTCAATTTTACTAGAAACTGCTTTTGCTGCCATGTGCCTTTGTTTGGATCAAATTATCCTTCTAGACTATGTGCTTTGTTTTTGTGAGATCATCAAAAATTTCTCTACGTTGCTCGTTGAGACTGTTTTTGTTAACAGAACGTATCACACATTATCTGTTTGCAAACTTTTTAAAATTACATATTTTATTGTATGGAAATGGATGAACTATAAGATTTATTTTTGTGCATTTTCGTACTAATAAGGTCTATTGTAACGAATCAGCTAATCGCCACAAGAAAAAAAAAATACAATTTGTGATTGAATTTTGATTTCTCCATAGATGTGTATTTATTCTGACGGATTAATTTTTCACCAAATTTACCTTTAAGGTCGCTTTTGCTACCATGTACCTTTGTTTGGACCAAACTATCCTTCAGATCATGTGCCTTTTTTTTTCCGAGATGATCAAAATTTCAAGCCGTTTCGTTGAGACTGCTTCTGATTATATAACATATCAGAAGTTACATGTTTGCAAACTTTTAAACCATACAATTTATTTTTATACTTTTCTGTACTAATAAAATCTATTGAGGAATCAGCTAATTGCCAAAAAAAAAATACAATTTGTGATGAATTTTGATTGCTCCATATATGACGAATTAATTTTTCGCCAAATTTAGCTTTAAGGCCGCTTTAACAGTGGCGAACTTTTATGGGGAAAATTTTTCCCACAAAAAAAATTGTTTTCTTGTAATACCGATAATACGCAATTGTGATTCAGTCTTACGCTGCAATCGATCCAAAACGTTTTTATAAGAGGTAACATGTGAATCTATTAATATATCTGAATTATTTATGCTATAATCCCTTCAAATTTTAAATGTTAAATTAAGTAATTAATTAAATCTTAGAATTTAGTAATTAAAGCTCAACTAGTAAGTTTGTAATTAATAATTGACATTACAATTTCATCTCTCAAATCAAGAGAATCTCACTTTGAATTGATAATATATTATTTACATATGTGAACAATGGTCTAGTTAAGATATTAATGAGCATGTGCTAAAACATAAATTGTATCACTTGATTTACTCACAATTTTTGCAATTAACCTTGCATATATATGAGTCAGTCTATTTAATACAGTCAAATATATTTCTTTCAATGTATGCAATTAAATAATCATTATGATTTAATCATGTAAGACAAAGAGCGCTTGATGCATCGATTAAAACGATTGAAGAGTGGAAAAGGGATGCAATCAGGGGTGGAGCCAGCCCAGGGCTCGAGGGCCGGAACCCCCCGGCCACCGTCTCCGCCCTTGAGTACTTGTCGTTTTGTCCCCTGTAGCCCCTTCTAAAATTAGTATACATTGATTCTATGTAGTATCATTTCATGTGTTTAAAAATGGGTGAGATAGTTAAGAATGCATGCTCCTATTCAAGAAGTCCTAGTTTTAACTCCCTTGAACCTCGTCATTTTATTTTAGAAAGTTTTTAATTTATTTTAACTTTTATTTTTCAATAATTATAAAAACATGTTACCATTGTTTATTAATTTAAATGGACTCTTTATTTTGATAATGCTTTTAAATTCATTTTTATTATGTCTTTACCATTAAAAAAATTAATATCTTATTTTTGAGATTCAAATAACTTAGTTTTTAAATTAATTTTTAATTTATGAAAAATATAAAAAATTTAAAAATAAAAACTGTAAAAATCTTATAATTTTTTAGAAACTAGCATTAAACTAATAGAAAATTAAATATGTTTACTCTTTTCACGTTTGACACTTTTAATGTTTTAGCAAACACACCGTCATTTTTATAGTTTTAACGCATTGGAGACTAAAAAAAATTTGCCTAGCCCTTACAGGCTGGACTTTGAAGATGTACCTTTAACCCCCCGGCCAAAATTAGCCCCACCAAGTCTAAATTTCTGGCTCCGCCACTGGATGCAATGGTGAGGGGTAGGGAAAACTCTAAGCAAACTTTGAAGAGAGTGATAAAGAATGATATGAATTTATTGGGGATTGAGAAAAATATGACAGTGGATATGACAGAGTGGAAGGAGCGAACTTATGTCACTGACATGACTTGATTTCACGGTTTCGTATGACGGTTCATGTTAGCCGACCCCGAATCATTTCAGGACTAGGTTTTGTTGTTGTTGTTCAAGTGATCTACTATTTCTTATAACACATTTGCCTTTTCAGCAAGATCACACTACATAAATTTAGTGATGCAACGTTATAAATTTATTTGTCATATTAATTATATATATTTTTTTTTTTTAATATGGCTACTAGATTTGTTAAGCATTTATGTATATTTTTTTCAATTTGTTGCATCCATAATTTGTTGTTAGTAATAGCTAATTACTTAATTTATACAATTTACTAATTGATCATTATTCTATTGAGAATACTATAGTTAATTAATAACACTAACATATTTAGTAATGCAGTAGTGATAGAGTTGATTGGGTTTCTTGCAATTAGTTATGATTGTTATGATTTATATGGGTTTCTGTGATAAATGGATTAAGTGGATTATGCTTTGTATTAGTTCAATCGTCTATTAAGTTGACGAGTTAGTAGGCTTTATGATCCTTGAAATGGACTTGAGGCAGGGGGCCCACTATCACCATATTTGTTGATTATATGTGCAGAGGTTTTGTCAAGGCTAATGACCAAACCAGAGATTAGGGGTTTTATTATAGGATGTAGAGTGTGTCCTAGCGCTCCGAGTATTCCCCATCTTTTTTTTGCAGGTGATAGTTTTCTTTTCTTCTGTGCGTCTGAAGTAGAGAGTATACAGGTAAAAGATATTCTCGAAGTTTATGAAACTATGTCAGGGTAGAGAGTCATTTTTTTTAAATCAGGAGTATTCTTTAATTCGAATGTTAGTGGGGAATATCGTAATACTATCAAAGCTATCATGGATGTTTACTTTCCTTTAGACACGGGTAGGTATGTGGTACTTCCATCTTTGATTGGTAGGTCTAAAATGATGTTTTTGGTTTCTTAAAGATGTGACTTCTTAAATGTTTCAATAGTTGGACCTTTCGATTTCTATATGCTACAAGGAAGGAAGTGTTACTGAAGTCAGTAGAACATGCTCTCCCCACTTTCTGCATGAATACTTATCTCATTCCAAAATCAATCTATGATGAACTATAGGAAATGATGAATTCTTTCTGGTGGGATACGAATGAAAATGGAGCTCTGCGAATTCACTAGTGTAGCTGGGATAAGTTGAGTATGCATAAGATCATGGTGGGTTGGGTTTTTGAAATTTACAGGACTTTAATTTGGCACTGTTGGAAAAACATGCTTGGAAACTTATTGATACTCTTATTACATTGGTTAGCAAATTGTTCAAAGCTAAATATTATGCTCGTAGGTCGTATGGAGTTCGATTAAATTATCCAAAAGGGTATTCGTTGGAGAATTGTGAGAGGAGATTCAGTTTCAGTATGGCAATGATCTGTGGTTAATAAATGAAGAAGGTCGCCACATCACCTATGTTTCCACTAATGAAAACAAAAATATGATGGTTTCTAGTCTTTTTATACCAGGAACTTACATTTGGAATGGGAGTAGGTTGGTTGAATGGTTCTCGCTTCGAGAAGTTGATATTATTTCTAATATGGTGGTGTCAGCGGCATCTAGAGATGATAAGCTCATTTGGCATTTTTCCAAAGATGGTTTGTACTCGTCTAAATCTGGTTATTGTTTGCTTGAAGATACACATGGGGGGAACTTGACTAGTACATGTTGGAGTTGATTATAGAGCCTTCATATTTCGGGTAAAATCAAATTATTTATGTGGAAATTATGTGCTAAACCATTGTCTCTTAGACCAAGACTCTTACAATGGCAGGTTATTATTTTGAGTAATTATTTATTATGCTCATCGGATATTGAACATGGTTGGCATTTATTCTCGAGTTGTGATTATGCTAAAGCATATGTTGGGAAGTGGCTGGTTTGCAGGCTCCGAAACCCATATGGGATTGGGTGGAGGAATGGGTCTTGCATATGCTGTCAACAGAGGAAGCGAGCAGGTCTGCTATTATTTTATGGCAAATCTAACAGCAACATAATTCCAAGTTGTGGACTGGGAAGTGCTGGTCTCCAATGGATGTTGTTACAAGTGCAGGTCGTTTTCTGTCAGAATTGAAAGAGTCGCTAAAAGAAGGGGCTGGTTGAGGTCGGTAGGTTCGGTGTGAACTGGGACAACCAGCGGTCCATTGGCAGAAGCCAGTTGTTGGTTATGTTAAGTGTAATATTGATGTGGCCGTATTTCAATCAGAGAATAGTTTCAGTATAGGAGTAGTTCTTCAGGGTTGTACCTACAATTTTATTGCGTGTTGCAACTCTTTTACAGCAGGTAGTATTCAAGTTTCGCTAGCTGAGGCGTTGGCTCTTTGTGATGTGATACTCTAGATAGTCTCACTCCACTTTCAGAATGTTCAGTTTGAAATGGATGGCAAAGGTGTGGTGGATCGCATTTCAACAAAGGTCCGTGATATTACTGAGTTCGGGGTTGTTATAGCAGAAATTTGAGATTTATTACTTATCCGCCCAGATTGTTCTGTGGCTTTTTTCCTTAGATTAGCAAACATTGTGACCCATTCAATGGCTCGTCATTTCCATCCTAATGCTAATTTCTTTAGTGATATTGCTCGTAGTTATTTAAATTATGCATTGTGTATTGACAATGTTTCCATTTCTTTTTTTTTTGGTAACAACAATGTTTCCATTTCTTAATAATAGTCAATTTAAAAAAGCATATTTCTTTTCAAAAAAACATATTTTGGTAACATTTTTTTTGGTCAAAAGTAACATTAATTCTAGCCTTGTATATATCATAATATATATTTGCTAATTATAGTTTAAACTGAAATTATATACACCTTGAATACTTAATTATATTTAGCTAACAAAATGCTATAAATTGCTTGTAATTCTAACCACACATTTCTTACTAAAATTCTTATTATAAAAAGAGGGCAAACAATAGAAATTGTCAATTGCAATAATAATAACAATCAGAAGAAGTTGAGCTTCTTCTGATTACTACTATTTTTTGTTATTTAGTAAATAACAAAAAAAAAATTATTGCAATGCAGGGTGGGGCAATGGCCATTTCAAATAAACTTGTGAAATGTGCCATTCTTTTGTCATTTTTAGCCACCGTTGTTTTTTGTGACGGCGGTCCAAAAATATTTAATGTGGTAGATTTTGGTGTAAAAGCTGGTCCAAAATCCGATAATGCCGTGGTATGTATATATTTGCATTCAAATTTAAAATGTATGAGCTTTTTGAAACAATTTTTAGATCTTTCAAAAACAACAGTTGCTATTTTAAGACATTCATGAAAAGTTGTTTAAGATAAAAACAACTAAAAGTTCATTTGAAAAAAAGAACCAAAGATCCCTGTATCCCATAGAATTACGGAGCATGGGAAGATGGCTAAGAATGCACTCTTCCCATAGAATTAGTTGTTAGTAATAGCTAATTACTTCTCTTATGGTGAATTTCGATAATTGGGGATGCAACCGACCCATGCATCCCCTCTTTCTGCCACTGCTCGGTTACATTTTTTCCCTATGTTGTTTTCAGAATTTCGTCAAGGCATGGAGGGCAGCATGTGATTTCGGTGGAATGGCAAGGCTAGTATTTCCAAAAGGTGAATTCTATGCCACCGAAACTGTATTCCAAGGACCGTGCAAAGCTCCGATCCAAGTGGAAATTCAAGGAACTATTAAGGCTGGATCAGATATCAGTAGTTATTCTGACGATTTTTGGATTTCATTTGAACGTGTTACTGGTATGGATGTTTTCGGGCCTGGTACTGTTGATGGCAACGGCCCCAATGTGTGGAAATATAAGGAAAAAGGAGCCTCAATGTTCCCAATAGTAAGCAACTACTCTATGCAATCACAGTCATTCGATTTTGCCTATTCTAAACTCATAATTCGTGCCGTAAAAATAATTGACCTTTTATTTCTATTCCATTCAAGTTGTTATAATGAATATGTTGAAAAATTGATATGACATGATTTTGTCATGGATGTGAGCGTATTGGAATGCCTCACCAATACTGGGTCAGCAGTAGAAAAACCCTTCAGTTTATTGTTATTTATAGATCGTTATTAAAGGGATTTCTATTACTGGCGTAGAATTGGTGGAGCAGACATTGTATGGCTCGGATTTGATGTGGCTTGAGTCGATGGTCGAAACAATGTCAATCATCTATCTGGAACGATTTAGCTGAAAATTCGAAACAATGTCGTTACACGTATCTCAATAACGATGTAAGAAAAAATGCTATTTTCATCAGATTTGTAGCCATCGGATGGATTTACTATAGCCTTTTTTAGTATGATAAATGTTATTCTTAAAACTAATGCATTTTTTGTGTTGCTGCAGAGTCTTAAATTTATCCATTGTGAACGTACATTAATGAAGGGGATTACATCTGTTAATCCTATGGGATTTCACATAAGCATTGTTAATTGCAACGATGTTACAGCCACAAATATGCACTTAATTGCCCCCGACGATAGCCCCAACACCGACGGATTTCATATCAGCCAATCTACTAATGTTGGAGTCTTTGATAGTGTTGTTGCTACAGGTGATGATTGTGTGGGTGTCATCCATGGAAGTATGGACATCGAGGTCCAAAGAGTGATATGTGGTCCGGGTCACGGACTCAGGTATATATGAACATTGTGAAACATCAAATTCGATTGAAAATGAATTATTTATTTTACCCATATTTGAAATATTATTTAACAAGGATTAAAGAAACTGAAACCATGTGATCGCAGTTGATAAGATCAGGGATGTTTAGATGTTTTTGGCTTAAATTAACTAACATGTTTTCATTTTCGAAAAACAGTATTGGAAGTCTTGGAAAATACGACGACGAGAAGTTGCTGAGAAATATTCTTATTCAGAATTGCACGATGACTGGAACAGATAATGGAGCTAGAATCAAAACATACGCAGGATCACTTCCAAGTGTTGCTCAAAACATAACTTTTAAAGACATTATAATGAACAATGTCGAAAATCCCATCCTCATTGATCAATTTTACGGCAAAAAATCAGGATCGGTTAGTATTCTTCTTCTTTTCCATACTCCAAACTCATTTTCTAATTTTCATGTTGAGAAACTTATGATGCTGAAAGCAAGAAAGAAAAAAACCACTCTTGAGGTACACAAATTATGTATCAATAGATGGGATCTGTACCGAATTAGTCATCACTGATGACTAGTCCATAAAAAAAACCTATAATTTTCAACGGTATTTTCTTTTGGCTCCGTCGAATTTCTCCGAGGGAGCATGATGCGACGTTGGACAAGTTCGGCTTCTTATACTAATGGATTAACCGATTTCATATCTTCGTTTTTGTTCCGATGCAGCCATCAAAGGTACAAATCAGCAATGCTCAATTCATAAACATTCAAGGAACAACACCTACAGAAGCCGGAGTAGATATACAATGCAGCAAAGTAGTTCCTTGCCAGGGAATTAGATTGTCAAATATCAAATTGCAATATATTGAGGATAAGAAAGAGACTTTTACCTCTAATTGTACTAATGCCAAACTTACCTATGACGGACCTCAAACCCCACCCCCTTGTCGGTAATTAGCTTACTTGTTTATTATTACGGATTAGGATTCTCTAAAATTGAATTCTACATGTAATCTCAAATATTAAATGCAAAATTACCGATTAAAATATATTTCTTGAACTCTACATTTAACTCTATCAATTCAATGTCGAACGGAGGAAGTGCATAGGAGATCCATTGCATCTTTAGCAACCGGGATCCACCTTAGTTTGTGTGGTTTCAAACGACCCTACGAAGAGAGTTTGAAGATAATACAATCGTATGAATGAGAATGAGTATAATGAGAAGAAATATGTTCTATCACGTGCGAGTGGGAGATGAAGTAAATTTGACATGGGATAAATAATATGCTCGTAACAAAAATGGGTTGGATATGGTTAGAATGGGTTATTGGGTTAACTCTAACTAAACTAGTTATATAAGCTTTGTTATAAACCTAACCCTGCCCCCATGTTGGATATAATACACAAAGCAAAGAGTTGCTCTTCCTCTCCCTTTTGAGCCGTCAATCGCCCCCCTCTATTTCTCTCTAAAAGTTTACTTTTAATTCATGATCATCGTGTCTTCTCCCGATTAACCTCGATGCTATAAGAAACTGGACTTTCTATGGGGAAATTCAATTCGCCACTAAATTTAATTTATTTATGGGAAATATATCTTTTGCCACGGATTATGAGTTTCCAGTGGGAAAAGTATTATTTCCCCACATAAAATAATATTTCAGTGGATAATTAACAAAGTCGTCACAAATATATTAACATACTGTTGGATTTTTTCAGATAGAAATAAAGAAATAAAATAAATAGCGGAACTAATAAAATTAGAGGAGCTACATATTCACTTTAATTATAATTTTATTCACTTTGGTTGTGTTTAAACCATAAACAACAAGCCTATATATAGGCAAACAAAGAAGCACACAAAGTAACTACTAACTTTGTTAGAACTGGAATTGAAAAACAGGAAAAGACTGAACAAAAAGAAATGGGCAGAGTCGCGGACAATGTCGCTTTCTTTAACACGTTCGCAGAACTGCCGGAACATTGCAAGGAGTGTGAATTCTGGTCGCCTCCAGGATAAAACAGCCCTCTGTAATACGATTTTGTATTGCAACCGTACAAAATCGTTTCTGTCTACACTCAGTAATTAGCTCAGTTTGCTCAGAATCGAAAAAAATGAATGAATGAATTAATGCAGTAAGTAAGCCAGTCTCTCACACCTATTTATACTGGAGAAAAGAGTTGTTGAGCTCTGATTCAGTGGAGAAAAAGGTGGGAGAGAAAAATCAGGGAAGGTGGTGAGACTGGATTTGAGAAAGACACGTTCAGAAAAATAGACGTTAAGAGAATAACGTTCAGAAAGACTATTTCAGAGACTGTAATTAATTACTTAAATAAAAAATAAATCGAATTTAATAAAATAATAATAAAAAATATTATTAATTTTTCAAAAAAAAATTATGGGATTTACACCACACCAACCCAACTCGGTTCGGTTTGGAAGGACGGCGGCGCGCGCATGTGGTGGTCAAGCAAGAGGTAGGTCCTCACCCTTTCACAAAAGTGGTGTGAGGACCTCATTAATAAGTATCTCCACCAAGTGCTTTGAAAGCAATGTGGGATACTTTCTATCCTAAAACACAAAGGCACGTGCTTATTTTCATAAATTAAAAATTGGGCCAAGCCCAACAATCCCCGACTAGAATTTTTGAAAACGTTTCACTGAGCAGTTACATAAGGTCAAACATAAACAGAGGTATCTTTCGATTTGAACCTTTGCGTAGTGAATATAGTTCAGATTTTACTAGAGTGACTCGTAGTCTTGAACTCTATCTCTGATATTATAGCATGCCATAACCTTTTCAGAGTGTAGTTCTAGTAGCCCGTGCGTTTATGGCCATGCACGTCTATCCCGGTATAATGAATGCTCTAGAGTTTTGCCCTAAACTCATGGGAAGCGGCCTCACCTCCACATTCATATAAGTGAGTCTATCAGAAGTACTCCTGTAGCTATGTACTTCACTCCAACTGGAGTATAGACTTCATTAAGAGTTTCTATTATCTCAACCTCACATTGCTTCAGGATGTTCATGCTTCAAATTGCATGATCTGACACATATTACATCACAACTTGTTATTACCCATTGAACCTATTTCTTAGGATCTCTAGTTTATAGGTTGGGTTACCATTGTGTGTAACTCATCACTATAGGGGCATAAGTCCCATACTCTTTGCCGCATTCTGGACTTTCTCTCTAGCTAATCCTTTCATCAAAGGATTTGCTAAATTCTCTTCTTAGCGTATATGATCCACTCTAACAGCTCCTTTAGTGAGTAGCTCTCTAACAGTGTTGTGCTTATGACGTATCGGTCGTTTCTTATCGTTGTAATAACGATTCTGAATCTTAGCAATAGCCGCGGTACTATCGTAGTGGATCAATACTGCTGAAATCGGTTTTTCCCATAGGGGAATCTCAGCTAACAGACTTCTCAACCAACTTGCTTCTTCATTAGCCACAGCTAGTGCAATAAGTTCTGATTCCATAGTTGATTGAGCTAGAATAGTCTGTTTCTTAGACTTCCATGAAACAGCACCACCAGCTATATTGAAAATATAGCCACTAGTAGCCTTGGAATCATCTGATAAGGTATTCCAATCAGCATCATTATATCCTTCAAGGACTGCTGGAAACCTTTGATAATGTAATCCAAGTTTCATGGTTCTTTTAAGGTATGTCATGACCCTTTCTATAGCATTCCAATGCTCCACACTAGGTCTACTAGTAAATTTGCAAAGCAATCCTACGACATACGCGATGTCGGGTCTAGTACAATCAGTGGCATAACGAAGGCTGCCAATTATGCTAGCATACTCTGATTGTTTTACACTGTCTCCAATGTTCTTAAAAAGTTTTATACTAGGGTCATAAGGTGTACATGCAGGTTTACAATCAAAGTAGTTATATTTCTTTAGAATCATTTCAATGTAGTGAGATTGATCTAAAGAAATTCCAGTTTCAGACCTAGTTATCTTTATGCCAAGAATGACGTTCGCTTCTCCTAGATCTTTCATGTCAAAGTTTTCACATAGCATTGACTTAACAGAATTCACAACATGAATATTAGATCCAAAAATAAGCAAGTCATCAGCATATAAGCATATAATGGTGCAAACACCATTTTCATATTTGTAGTAGATGCATTTATCACTTTCATTCACCTTAAAGCCATTTGAAATAATAAGGTTATCAAATTTTGCATGCCATTGGTTAGGTGCTTGTTTTAGCCCATATAAAGACTTATCTAACTTACATACCTTATGGGCTTGATCAAAAACTACAAAGCCCTCAGGTTGATCCATATAAACTGTTGGTCCCTTATAACGTTGCAAGTATAGTTCCAAGGGGGGGTTAGGAACTATTTAAACTTTTTCTTAAGTTTGGGCAAACTTCTTTTCTTAAGAGAAAAGGTTTTAACAGCGGCGCTGAGTGATCAGTAAGATACTGGCTTAGTCAACTGGTGACTAGGTCAGTTTCTTGACTTGAGTCAGGAGATAGCACTTAAAGTCTATTCCTGAACTCAGATGTTCGATGCGCACAACTCAGCTTGACCTCTTTACTTGGTCACTTTGTGGTTATTTAAGCAAGCAATATATATAAGGAGTTTAAGGTAAGAAATACGTTACTCAGCAGATTTATCCAGGTTCGGCTTCTTCTAAGCCTACGTCCTGTCCCCGGAACACGTTTCGAGATTTCGAATCCTCTACTGAGCTCTTTAAAGGTAGAGCTTCAAACCTTTTACAATCTTAGCAACTGAGTATAACAAGAGTACCTTCCTCTATACCTCTACTCAATCCTAATCTCTTGCTGAGTACTATAACCGAGTACTCAGCCTCTCCTTTCTAATCTCTAGAAATGATAAGTGTTTGTCCTAAACAATGATTGCTAAGACACCTTAGATGATTGAATAATCACTCTAGACTTTTACACAAATATATGAAATGTAGTGTAAGATTTGCTTTGCTTCTTGCTTGCAGAACTTGCATAGAAATTTGGTCAGCGTAATGGCTTGATCAAGTTCTGTGTAGAATGAAGCTTCTGATGGCACTATTTATAGAGACGTCTTGAGGCATCGGTCATTTCGAATTTTGAAATAACCGTCGGAGGGAAACGGCTTCCTGTCGTTGTCATCCTGACTTGCTCAGAGCTCTCGGCCAATCAGATTTGTGTATCTTCTGTCCTCGGTCAGCTTTTGGTCAGCTCGGCAGAATGTCTCTCCTTTTATGGTAAAGTCAACTAGACAGCATACTATGTCGTCTGAACTTTACCCAAAGTGGAAATACTTTTTCTGGAAGTTTTCCTTAGCCAGCTGCTGTCATGTACGCTTTGTCGAATCAACTCAGCAGCTTCGTTCCGAAGTTGTTCCCTGAAGGTCTTCTAGATCCTTCTCATGCTGAGTTGTGTTTTGCACACAGCGACATCGTTTTGATAAACGCGGGCCGAGTTGTCTTGAGTTGTTTGACTTGGGCTTTGACTTTCGTATTGGGCTTGGGCCTTTTAATTCTTGTGTCTTATAAACAATTTAACTCAACATTGAACAAACACATTAGTAGAATAAATCAAAGCATTTAAACTTAGTGTGTTTAGAATATGTTTTTCAATTATACTTAAACAATTTTGTCAAATCAAAATTATGTGGAAAGGTGTTTCCACAAACTCCCCCATTTTGATGTTGGCAAAACTATTCAGCGAGGAACTCAGTATTGAGCTCCCCCATGATAGTTGACCTAATATAACTTAGCAAACTCCCCCGTAAGGGTTGAGCTACTGACTTAGTTTTACTCTAAACATTTAAAGGTTTAATCGAGTAAGTCTAAGGTCAGTTTTTCAGATATAGGTCAGTTCATGGAACATATTCTATTTTACTCAGTGTTTACGCGGAAGGTTTTATCATTCAGAGGGCGCTGAGTAATTTGTTGTTCAATGAGTTTTATAAGGCAGTGTTTTATAAACATATAAGTCAATGTCAAACATGTTATCAGTATTGGGTTCAATCAATAAGTTTTACAAGTGTTAGACATAGCTGATTCAATTTGAAGATACATAATAACTCAGTACACAGCAACATATATCATAACTCAGGAATAGAATGAAAGATGCAGGTATGATATATTGATATCGGTAGTCAGTGTTTACAAACAAAACTTAAAGACAAGGCATATAGATTACATCATACTTAGTCTATACTGAGCTAGCCTATATCTATTTATTTTTCTTTTGTTGGGATTGACTAGATCCATGCTGTGTTCTTGGTTGTGTTCTCGCTTGTTCTTTCTCCCCCGTTTTGTCAGCATCGGGAGGAGGAATCCTAAAGCTGTCGGTTAAGACAGCCCTGGTTAGTTCGTTGGACAGCGCTTTAAGTCGGTCAGCACTTTCATTGACACCATCAAAAATGGAAACTCCCTGATTTGAGACTTCATCAGGTATATTGAGTGCGGCAGCGCTGATCATACTGACGATGAAAGCTTCAGACTTACCAATCCATATAAGCGCGTCAGTCAGTCCAGCAATGACTTGATGAAAGGTTTTGAGTAAGTAGGTGTCAAAGTACTGACGCTGAACATTGCTGTGACGAATGTGATTGAAGGTTTGTCTGGTGATGGACAGCATCTCGTTTTGTTTCATTGCGTCAGTGTCCATCTCCTGCTTGTTTAGATTCAGCAATCGAACAGCTTCACCAATTTGCTCTACTGAGCACTGAGAGTAAGAAACCATTTGCTCATTGGTCTTGAGTTGCTCGGTGTGAAGCTGAGCAAAGAGCATCTTTACTTCATCAGAAGTTGCATATCCAGGGTTCACAGCTGACAAGTTCTGTACTTGCTGTTGTAGAGCGTTTAAGTGTTGCACAGTTGTCAGCTGGATCTCGGCCAGCTTGGCGATGGAATCCTACTTAGCTTGCTGTGTTTGATAGGAGATGATGATACTCAGCAAGTCCTTAAATCCCTTAACTTCATTCAGAAGCTGAGTTACCTGGGAAAGCTGAGTAGTCTCCACATTAGAAGACCCAGCAACAGGAGTAGACGATTGTTGAAGGTCTTTGATCAAGGTTTGTACTGAGTCGATGATGCGTTTGCCAGACTCAGTGACATTCATGTAGCTTAAAGAACCTTCATTCAATTGTCCAGATGCATCAGTATGACCGGTGGGAGGAGGAGTCAAGGGAATGACATGGTCAGTGACTGGAAGTGTTGTTCCAATCTGCACTTGAGGTTCTGGCAGGGTTGATTGATCGGTAGAGATGTTAATTGGAGAAGTAGAAACTCGAATACTGTCTGTGCTGACGGGGGCAGATGTGTTTGGAGTCAGCACAATGCTTGGATGGACAACATTGACAGCACTCGTCTCAATCTGTCTTGTTGAGGTGGCAGAAGCATTTTGGTCGGCATGTTCCTGTTGGGAAGAAACAGAGGCTTGTTTTTCGATGGATGCCGCAGGTTTTCTACCAACAAATCTGAGTTTTAGGGCAGAAGGGTCTTTGGTTGGTTGTTGAATGGAAAAGTTAGGAAGAGTTGATAGTTCAACGGGAGTCTCACTGATTTCTTTTTGACTTGCCTTGATGAGTTTTCTTCTTCGAGGAGGAGGAGGATTGTCAGCTTGAATAGAATTGCCGGAGTGAGAAGGAGAAGTTTCTTCCTGATCATGATGAGGGAGGTCAGCTTGCTCTTGGACTTGATCAACATTGTGTTGGTCAAGTTCTTGCTCTTCTCCATCAGCCAACCCAGTATTGGCTTGCTCAGCTTCGATTTCACTAGCTGTCTCCTCGGAGTCAGCATCATCGTTGTTCTCATCATCGTCATCAGAATCCCCATCCAATTCTTCCTCAACTTGTGCAATGAACTGGTCATCCAGATGCACCTCTTCTTCTTGTTCCTCAGACACAGTTCCTAAACACTATGTGTAGTGAGAGTCACTAGGCACAACAATGTCAGTAGGGATAGCATCGAGGGGAGTCAATGTAGAAGGCTTCTGCTTCTTCTGAGGTTGCTCATTAGTGTCCTCAGTTTCAGGCTCATCTTGCCTGCTCCGTTTCTAACCTGACTTAGGTCTCTCCTGACCCTTAGTACCAGCTGACTTCTTCCTCTTAGCTGGAGACTCAGCATCATGTGAGGTAGTCTCAACAGCTTTTCTTTTTCGGGAAGCTGGGGCCTTAGTCCTTCTCCCTTTCTTTGAGATAGCAGTTTCCTCAGCTTGCTGTTCAGCACTCGCAGCAGCAGCAGCTTTTCCTTTCTTCAGAGGCTGATCGAACTTCAACGCTCTCAGCGAAGCTGCTGTGATCTCAGATCCTTTAGCTTCTACTTCATCAGTTAGGTCTACCTGATGATCAATGAGGATCCTGGTGATGAGTGATCCTAGCCTTAGAGTTCCGGTACTCCTTAGGAAGCCAGCAACGAGGAATACTGGCATGTTGATCGGCTTGTACGTCAGCATATGCCAGATGAAGCATTGCTCAAAGTTTGTTGCTGAGGTGGTGCAGTTAATCTTGGGATAGATAAAATAACTCAGCAGATAATGAGCCATCTTCTGGTGCTGACCCATGGAGGAACTGGATACTTCTCCTGAGTGGCCTGCAGTTTATAGAAGTTGACCTCGTACCCAGTACCATCCTGATCTCCAGATCTCCTTAGCCTTGCTCCCTCAGTTTTTAACTTGAGGAGATTCCCTAGGTAGAGAGGGTTGATGAAGATGGTTTTCTCTTTCACCACGGTTACCAAGTAGTCCTGGTTATCATTGGCAACGCGAAGGTTGTGGTAAAACTCCTTTACAAGGTCAGGATAGGTGGGATCCCTAATCGAAAACAGCTCAGTCCATCCATTCTGTGAAATCCACTCACAGAAGGGTTGTTCGGATTGTACGAAGGCTTCAGATACCCATCTTGAGGGCTCAACCTTCCATTCTCGGACGTTTTCGAAGACCTTTGAATAGGTCCTGACTTTTTCAGGCTTTCCCTTACCAGAGGAGGTTTGGCCAGTTTTTCCTTTGCTTGGTGAGGTGACCTTGGTAGATTCTGGCACAGAGGTTTGCCTGGAAGTTTCATCGGAGCTGGGCTTAGGGTGGCCGGCACCGGAAATGTTGAAGGAAATTTTAGTCATAGTTGAAGGATGCGCTTGGGAAGCTTTGAGAATTTTTTTTTAGAGAGAAAGCTCTTTGCCTTAAAATTCGGTAGACGTAAAGAAGATAACAATGGGGATTTACCCATTATTTATAGCGGTGAAGTGTGGATCTTAACGAATCCATGTGTCAATTTTGCCTCGGGATTGTGAACCGACAATGATCCTGGCATTTATGACACATTCGGCGCGTACGTCATCCTAGGTGGCTATACGCGTGCTTTCTCATTTATTCTAACGGATCTAACACTCAGCGTTTAGAATACTAAGCGTTTTATATTCTGAGTGGTCAGTATTGCATAAAGGGATGATTTCTAAGTTTAAACTAACTTACTCAGTGTGCAAATTTACTCAGTATTTGTTGTTTAATTAATTTCAATGAGTACTCAGCAAAAACAATCATTCAGCATAATAATTCACTCAGCATGCATATTCATTTAGTTCAGGAATTTACTGAAGAGGATTAAACATACCAATAGCCTCTCTCAGTATGCTGAACTGCTCACGAGCCAGTGGCTTCGTGAAGATATCCGCAAGCTGCTCGTCCGTTGGGACGAAGGTCAGCTTGATCTCACCCTTGAGTACATGATCTCTAATGAAGTGATGTCTGATGCTGACATGCTTCATTCTGCTGTGTTGAATTGGGTTCTTTGAAAGATCAATTGCACTTTTGTTGTCACATTTGACTTCAATTGTCTTTGTTTGAACACCATAGTCTTCAAGCTGTTGCTTAATCCATAGGACTTGAGCAACACAATGACCAGCAGCAATGTACTCAGCTTCAGTGGTAGACAAGGCTACTGACGCCTGCTTTTTGCTGAACCAGGATACAAGACAGCTTCCTAAGAAGTGACATCCTCCAGAGGTGCTTTTACGTTCCAGCTTATCCCATCCATAGTCAGCGTCAGTGTATCCGATGAGTGTGAAATCATGAGTATTGGGATACCATAAACCTGCATTCACTGAGCTTTGCAAATATCTAAGGATTCTTTTTACAACAATGTAATGAGATTCCTTAGGGTTAGATTGATATCTAGCACAGTAGCATACTGAAAACTGAATGTCCGGTCTACTGGCTGTTAAGTAAAGTAGAGAGCCTATCATACCTCAATATAATTTGCTGTCTACTGACTTACCATTCTCGTCAGCGCAGAGGACAGTGTCAGTGCCCATAGGAGTGGATATTGGCTTGCAATTTTCCAAGTCATATTTCTTTAATATCTCCTTGGCATATTTGGCTTGACTGATGAAGATGTCATTCTTTCCTTGTTTAATTTGAAGACCGAGGAAGAAGTTGAGTTCTCCCATCATGGACATTTCAAACTCAGTCTGCATTTGTTTGCTAAACTCCTTGCACATTGATTCGTTAGTTGCACCAAATATTATATCATCAACATAAATTTGGGCCAGCATGGTATCTTTACCCTTTCTCTTTATGAATAAGGTTGTATCAGCTTTACCCCTAACGTAATTTCTAGTCAGCAGGAAACTGGTCAGCCTCTCATACCAAGCACGTGGTGCTTGCTTGAGGCCGTACAGAGCCTTTTTGAGTTTATAAACGTGGTTTGGGAATTTAGGGTCCTCAAAACCTGGAGGTTGATTAACATAAACCTCCTCGTTTATAACTCCATTAAAAAATGCACTTTTGACATCCATTTGGAATAATTTAAAGTTATGTAAGATGCATATGCACATAGAATTCTAATTGCCTCTAGCCTTGCCACTGGGGCAAAGGTCTCACCGTAGTCAATACCTTCTTGCTGACTGTAGCCCTGAGCTACAAGTCTTGCTTTGTTTCTGACCACGTTCCCTTGTTCATCCATCTTGTTTCTGAAGACCCATCTTGTTCCAATGGTCTTCTGACTCTTTGGATGAGGCACTAGCTCCCATACATCATTTCTCCTGAATTGATCGAGCTCCTCTTGCATTGCAATCATCCAGAATTCATCGTACTCAGCTTCAGCGAAATTCTTCGGTTCTTGAACTGAGACGAAGGCTACATTGCTGAGGTACTTCCTGAGTTGATTCCTTGTCATCAGGGTATTCCCAGCAGAATCAAGGATTGCACTTTCTGAGTGCCCTCTTGGAATCCTTATCTCTTTAGGTAGATTTCTGTCTTGTGCTGTTTGTGTTTCAACAATCTCTGCAGAAGTAAATGGGTCAGTGAAAGTAATCTTAGGTTCACTCTTACTCTTGGTCAGCCTTTTAGTGAATGACTCAGTAGTTGGTTCTTGGTCAGCGGTTACTGAGTGTGGATCATCTTCGGTCAGCGGCTGGTATCTACCTACAGGGTTAGTTTCGTCGAACTCCACATGTATTGACTCTTCTAGAACTTGAGTTCGCTTATTAAAAACTCTGTATGCTTTGCTGTTTGTTGAGTAGCCCAAAAAGATAGCCTCATCAGCTTTTGAGTCAAACTTTGCTAAGCTATCTTTGGTGTTTAAAATAAAACATTTACAACCAAAGGCACGAAAGTATCCAATGTTGGGCTTTCGTCCTTTCCAAAGTTCATAGGGGGTTTTCTTTAATATAGGTCTAACTAGAGCCCTATTAAGAATATAGCACGCTGTGTTAACAGCCTCTCCCCAAAAATACTTTGGAAGCCTATGCTCATCTAGTATTGTCCTGGCTATTTCAACCAGAGTTCTGTTCTTCCTTTCAACAACCCCATTTTGTTGAGGTGTTCTAGGAGCAGAAAAATTGTGGTCAATGTCGCTGGCTTCACAGAATTCAACAAACTTTTGGTTTTTGAATTCTCCACCGTTATCGCTACGGATGTGAGCTAATTTTAGGTCTTTATCATTTTCAATTTTTCTAACCAAATTTGAAAATGTCTCAAAGGTCTCATCCTTGCTACTCAGCAAGATGACCCACGTGTACCGAGAGAAGTCATCTACAATGACTAAGGAAAATCTTCTTCCACCCAGACTCAGCGGCTGGACTGGACCGAAGAGATCCAAGTGTTGTAACTCTAACGGACGCTTAGTTGAGACAATATTTTTACTGTGAAAAGATTGTTTGGTTTGTTTTCCAGCTTGGCAAGCGTGGCATAATTGATCTTTTTCAAATTTAAGTTCAGGCAGTCCCTCAACCAATTGCTTTCTTGCTAATTTGGCCAGGAGGTCCATGCTTACATGACCAAGTCTCCTGTGCCATAGCCAGGAATTGTCTTCCTTTGATACTAAGCATACAGTTTTTGAAAACTTTTTCTCTAAGTCTAGCATAAAGACATTATCTATGCGAGGGGCAGTTAAAATTATCTCATTTGATTCACCCTCGTATATTTTACATCTAGTAGCATCAAATATAACTTTTCTCTCATTGTCACATAGCTGAGCTACGCTGAGTAAGTTATATTTGAGTCCGCTGACTAGGGAGACAGATTCAATAGTAGGATTACCTCCAATGGTTCCTGACCCTACTATCTTACCCTTCTTGTTGTCTCCAAAACTTACACTTCCTCCTCGTTTACGCTCAAACGTGATGAACTAAGTTTCATCACCAGTCATATGCCTCGAGCATGCGCTGTCAATATACCACATCTTTGACTTCTCGGCACATCTCAGGCTTACCTGCATTGTAACTAGTTACTTTTAGGTACCCAATTCTTTTTGGGTCCTTGCTTGTTAGGTGCAACAGGTAAAACATCATATTTTATTTTATAGCGACATACTTGGACAGTATGGCCATTATTTCCACAGAAGTCACAGCTGACCTTCTGTTTAGGATGTTTCACTGACTTGTCAGCACCCCAGTGCTGAGCGTGCTAGCACACCTTAGTGGTGTGTCCTTTCTTCCCACAAAAGTCACACTAGACTTTTCGCTGGGGATTCCATCTCTGCTGAGTACCTTGGTACTGAGTTCTCAGAGGAATGTTTCTTTTATTTGGAACCTTTAATTGGTTCTTGATAGTTGTGACGTCCTTTCTCAGTTTCTTTGAAACTGATTGGACTTCAAAGACAGACTCATGTATGATCTTCATGTTATCATGCAAAGTCGAGTTGTCCTGAAGAAGGAATCTGAGGTCACTCAGCTTAACCTTTTCAACCTCATCACAGCGCCTGCTGAGTGCTCTAATTTTCTTATTACATTTTTTAATAAGTGTATAGAGATCACTCAGGGCATTACCCATTTCGTTTCTAAGCAGAGAAAGTGATATTACCTCATTTGATTCTCCTCATCGTCAGATTCAACGGAGGGGTCAGCATGCTCAGAGACGCATGGCTCAGCAAGTTCGTCAGCCATAAAGCATATCTTCGCTGACTCGGTGGCCTCAGCTTCTGTTGATGAAGACTCATCACTGTCGCTCCATGTAGCCACCATTGCCTTTTTGCCATTCTTCTTATCTTTCCTCAGCGTGGGGCAGCTTGACTTTATATGGCCAGTTTGATGGCACTCAAAGCATGTAATGGGCTTTGAGCTGTCCTTTTTGTATTTGCTGTCGCTTGAGTCGGCTTTATACTTATCAAACTTTCTGTAAGGCTTCTTAGAACATTTGTCATTCTTCCTGAATAACCTTTTCATCTTCCTTGTAAACATAGCCATCTCCTCATCATCAGTTGAGCTCCCGTCAGTGGAGTCAACTTTCATGACAAGAGACTTCTGCTTCTTGTCTTCAGATTTTTCCTTCACCTTGAAGTTTTTCATAGATATCTCATGGGTCAGCAACGAGCCAATGAGTTCGTCATATTTGTAGGTGGTTAAATCCTGAGCTTCCTCAACAGCGGTCTTCTTTGCTTGCCAGTCTTTAGGAAGACTCCTGAGTATCTTTTTGACTTGTTCTTCCTCAGTGAAGATTTTCCCAAGTCTCTTGAGCTCATTAATGATGTTGGTAAACCTTGCATTCATGTCTGAAATGCCCTCATCATTGTTCATCTCGAACAGCTCGTACAGTCTCATCTGCTGATTCACCTTGGACTCCTTTACTTTATTGGTTCCCTCGTAGGTGACTTCCAGCTTTTTCCAGATCTCTTGTGCCGACTCACAACCTGGGATTTTATTATATTCTGCAGCATCGAGCGCACAGTGAAGCATATTGATAGCCGAAGCGTGATTTTGAAGCTTCTTAAGATCATCCTCTGTCCATTTGGCCTCAGCTTTTACAACTGTTTGGCCAGCCACAACTTCGACAGGTACAAATGGGCCTTGAACTATAGATAGCCAGGCACTCATATTTGTAGCCTGAATGAAATTTTTCATCCTATTCTTCCAGAAGGTATAGTTAGACCCGAAGAATAGGGGAGGTCGAGTGATGGACAGCCCCTCAGGCAGTATCTGAGTTGTTTGGTTTCCTGGGAGAAACCGAGTACTGTTTTCGCCCATGGTAGGGATCAGCTCAAGGTTGTTAGACCTTTTACAGTGAGCTTTTAAGCTCTGATACCACTTGTTGGTCCCTTATAACGTTGCAAGTATAGTTCCAAGGGGGGGTTAGGAACTATTTAAACTTTTTCTTAAGTTTGGGCAAACTTCTTTTCTTAAGAGAAAAGGTTTTAACAGCGGCGCTGAGTGATCAGTAAGATACTGGCTTAGTCAACTGGTGACTAGGTCAGTTTCTTCACTTGAGTCAGGAGATAGCACTTAAAGTCTATTCCTGAACTCAAATGTTCGATGCGCACAACTCAGCTTGACCTCTTTACTTGGTCAGTTTTTGGTTATTTAAGCAAGCAATATATATAAGGAGTTTAAGGTAAGAAATACGTTACTCAGCAGATTTATCCAGGTTCGGCTTCTTCTAAGCCTACGTCCTGTCCCCGGAACACGTTTCGAGATTTCGAATCCTCTACTGAGCTCTTTAAAGGTAGAGCCTCAAACCTTTTACAATCTTAGCAACTGAGTATAACAAGAGTACCTTCCTCTATACCTCTACTCAATCCTAATCTCTTGCTGAGTACTATAACCGAGTACTCAGCCTCTCCTTTCTAATCTCTAGAAATGATAAGTGTTTGTCCTAAACAATGATTGCTAAGACACCTTAGATGATTGAATAATCACTCTAGACTTTTACACAAATATATGAAATGTAGTGTAAGATTTGCTTTGCTTCTTGCTTGCAGAACTTGCATAGAAATTTGGTCAGCGTAATGGCTTGATCAAGTTCTGTGTAGAATGAAGCTTCTGATGGCACTATTTATAGAGACGTCTTGAGGCATCGGTCATTTCGAATTTTGAAATAACCGTCGGAGGGAAACGGCTTCCTGTCGTTGTCATCCTGACTTGCTCAGAGCTCTCGGCCAATCAGATTTGTGTATCTTCTGTCATCGGTCAGCTTTTGGTCAGCTCGGCAGAATGTCTCTCCTTTTATGGTAAAGTCAACTAGACAGCATACTATGTCGTCTGAACTTTACCCAAAGTGGAAATACTTTGTCTGGAAGTTTTCCTTAGCCAGCTGCTGTCATGTACGCTTTGTCGAATCAACTCAGCAGCTTCGTTCCGAAGTTGTTCCCTGAAGGTCTTCTAGATCCTTCTCATGCTGAGTTGTGTTTTGCACACAGCGACATCGTTTTGATAAACGCGGGCCGAGTTGTCTTGAGTTGTTTGACTTGGGCTTTGACTTTCGTATTGGGCTTGGGCCTTTTAATTCTTGTGTCTTATAAACAATTTAACTCAACATTGAACAAACACATTAGTAGAATAAATCAAAGCATTTAAACTTAGTGTGTTTAGAATATGTTTTTCAATTATACTTAAACAATTTTGTCAAATCAAAATTATGTGGAAAGGTGTTTCAACATAAACCTCTTCTTCTAATTCACCATTCAAAAACGCAGTTTTAACATCCATTTGGTGCACCACAAGATTGTGCACAGAAGCAATAGCAATCAAAACACGTATTGATGTAATCCTAGTAACAGGTGAATAAGTATCAAAGAAATCAAAATTTTCTCTTTGTTTAAAGCCTTTAGCTACAAGGTGAGCCTTATACTTATCTACTGAACCATCAGGTTTCAGTTTCTTTTTGAGGATCCATTTACAACCTATTGGTTTGCAACCTGGTGGTAAGTCTACTAAGTGCCAAGTTTGGGTTGACTCAAGTGAGTCCATTTCATCATTAATGGTTTCTTGCCATAGATCAGCATCTAAGGAGTTTAAGGCTTCATGTATAGTAAGTGGATCCTCTTCTACTGTGAATGCATAAAAGTCAAAACCAAAGTCTTTAAATATTCTAGGTCTCTTACTTCTCCTAGGTTCAGATTCCTCACTCTCTTTCTGCACTATAGGTCTAACAGCAGGCATGCTACTAGATGATGCACCCCCACTATTTCTCAATTTAAAAGGAAATCTATCTTCATAAAAGTCAGCATCATTTGACTCCAAAATAACATGTGCATTCAAATCATAGAACCTATATGCTTTGCTATTCACAACATATCCAATAAACACACATTCATAAGCCCTACTAGCAAGTTTGACTCTCTTAGGGTCAGGAATCCTAACGTAAGCCAAACAACCCCAAGTTCTAAAATAGGATAGGCTAGGTGTTTTATTTTTCAAGATCTCATAAGGAGAGATTTTGCTTTTTGATTTAGGGACCCTATTTAGCACATAGCAAACAGTCAATAGGATTTCTCCCCGCCAATGTGAGGCAGCACCTGAACTAAGCATAATAGCTACTACAGATTCGGTAAGTGTCCTATTTTTCCTTTCAGCCTTTCCATTCATTTCTGGTGAATAAGGTGATGTGGTTTCATGTATAATACCATGTGATTTATAAAAATCAATAAACAAGCTAGAACCATATTTTGTGTCTCTATCACTACGAAGTCTCTTGACTTTCCTATTGTATTGATTTTCTATTTCAACTATGAACAACTTAAATATGTCAAATGCTTCACTTTTATTTTTCATCAAATAAACAAAAGTAAAGTCAGAACAGTCATCAATAAAGGTTATAAAATACCGTTTGTCATTTCTAGTCAAATTTCCATCTAATTCACATATATCAGAATGAATTAAATCTAGAGGTTCTGAATCCCTAACAACAGATTTATGAGGTGTTTTGTGATTTTTGCCTGACTACAATAATCACATTTAAGAAACTCATTTAAATTCAATTTTGGAATTAATCCTAGGTTACTCATGTTCTTAATGATACGCTTATTAACATGACAAAAATGAGCATGCCAAACATTAAAAGTACACAAGGAGTAAACAGAAACATTCACTTTATTAATCTCAACATTCAACTTAAACATGCCTTCAGTTGCATAACTCTTTCCTACAAACACATTGTTCTTAGTCAAAGTAAATAAATCTACCCCTATAGTCTGAGTGAAACCAGCCTTGTTGAGAAGATAGCCCGAAACCAAATTTTTCCTCATTTCTGGAGTATGCATCACATCTTTCAAAGTTAATGTTTTTGCAGATGTGAAGTTCAATTCCACATTACTAATTCCATAAACAATAGTGGTATGGGAATCACCCAACAGCACTTTCTTATCTTCGGTCACATCAGTGTATGTTTTGAACATACTTCTATCATAGCAAACATGGCGGGAAGAACCAGTGTCTACCCACCACCCATCTGATCCACCTATGAGGTTGATCTCAGAAATCATAGCAACAAAATTATGTTGCTCTTCAGTCAGGTTAACACTAGGAGTAGTGTTTGGCCTGTTCCTGCACTTACGTGTCATATGACCTGGTTTCCCACAATTAAAGCATAGGAAAGCAGTATCATTTCTAGGTGGTTATTGTTGTGGCCTATTTTGGTTCCTTTGATGGTTCCAATTCAAATTAACTCGGGTGTTGCGGTTTTGGATTGGTTTGCGGTTTTGATTCTTAAAAAAAAATTGAGTGGGTTTCAGAACAAGAGTGGATCTTTTAGTGTTATTAGAAACAATAAGCACTTCTTCTTTTAAATCTTATTTTCGAGCTTCCTCCTCAATTCGGAGGCGTGTAATTAGACTTTCCATCGAAAATTCTTTTGTTTTGTGCCTCAAAACATTTTTAAAATCTTTCCACGAAGGAGGCAATTTGTCAATAATTACAGCAACTTGAAATTGATCATTTAGAGGCGTACCTTCTGAGATAATTTCATGTGCTATTTTTTGTAATTCATGAGATTGAATCTCCACTGATTTGTCATCAGTCAACTGAAATTTGAAGTAGCGGCTGACAGCATATTTTTTCGACCCAGCCTCCTCTGTGTCATATTTCCTTTGCAGAGCTTCCCAAATTTCTTTGGCAGTTTTTTCTTCAGCAGTGTAATAGTCATACAAGTCATCTGTTATCCCATTGAGGATATAATTTTTGCATAGAAAGTATGTTTCTGTCCATTTTTTAGCAGCACAGACATCTATCTCAGCACCATCTTCAGGAACAACCGGCTTTTCAGAACTCCGAACTGAAGCTGCCTTCTTTGTGGTGAGGTAGAACAGCATCTTCTGTCTCCACCTTCAGAAGTGAGCTCCTTCAAACCGGAATGGCTTGTTGATTTCAGCAATCCCATTTGATTGTTCGGTAGCCATATCAGCAGTAATTGAATCATCTTAAAATTGTTATAGCTGGAATTGAAAAACAGGAAAAGACCGAACAAAAAGAAATGGGCAGAGTCACGGACAATGTCGCTTTCTTTAAGACGTTCGCGGAACTGCCGGAACATTGCAAGTAGTGTGAATTCTGGTCGCCTCTAGGATAAAATAGCCATCTGTAATACGATTTTGTATTGCAACCGTACAAAATCATTTCTGTCTACACTCAGTAATTAGCTCAGTTTGCTCAGAATCGAAAAAAATGAATGAATGAATTAATACAGTAAGTAAGCCAGTCTCTCACACCTATTTATATTGGAGAAAAGAGTTGTTGAGCTCTGATTCAGTGGAGAAGAAGGTGGGAGAGAAAAATCAGGGAAGGTGGTGAGACTGGATTTGAGAAAGACACGTTCAGAAAAATAGACGTTAAGAGAATAACGTTCAGAAAGACTATTTCAGAGACTGTAATTAATTAAATAAAAAATAAAATCGAATTTAATAAAATAATAATAAAAAATATTATTAATTTTTCAATAAAAAAATTATAGGATTTACACCACACCACACCAACCCAACCCAACCCGGTTCGGACGGACGGCGGCGTGCGCGCGTGTGTGGTGGTCAAGCAACAGGTAGGTCCTCACCCTTTCACAAAAGTGGGTACCCCTTGGGCTACACCCCAAGTGTGTGAGGACCTCATTAATAAGTATCTCCACCAAGTGCTTTGAAAGCAATGTGAGATACTTTCTATCCTAAAACACAAAGGCATGGGCTTATTTTCATAAATTAAAAATTGAGCCAAGCCTATATATAGGCAAATAAAGATGCAGACAAAGTAACTACTAACTTATTTAGTAGCTATTAACTGTAGTAACCCTTAACTTATTTATTACATATTAATTTTAGTAACTCTACTAATTAAACATATTATATATTTTTTCCATAACAACTGAATCAAATAACTAATTATTAAACTTTGAATCAAACCTAACACATACTATCGCGAATCCATAATTCCCCACAGAATCATATATATTTTTATATGTTTTAGTTGGGAACCTAATTTTTTTGTTTTTTTTTTTTGAAATAATGCCAAGTTTTATTAACTTAAATCAGATGAAAGAATATTGCTAAGAAATGGTGGTGGAGATGCCCACTCACCCCGAACAGACACAGAATTGACCAGTTTTGCTAGAGCATGGGCAGCCGAATTCGTTGAACGCTTAATATAAGAGATAGAGCACAGCTTTAAATCTCGTAATAAATGAATACAATCAGAAATAATGTCAACTAAATACGAAGAACCTTTTAAACTCATTTGAATTTCCTTGACTATGACGAGACAATCCGACTGAATTTGAATTTTCTCACTGGGGCGATGCATCTTAATCCAACTTAACACTTCTTTGATAGTCATGGTCTCAGCTAGCTGATGATTGAGATTTCCTTGAAAAGCTCCCATCTTAGCTATAATACATTCTCCAGAGTGATTACTTGATGATGCCATAGATGGAAAATGAACTTTTGATGCAAGGATTGAAAAGAAAAGAAGAAACTTGTCAAATGATAAGACAAAACCAAACTTCTCAGATGACAAGACCCATATCCGTTAAACAGCAGCGGAGATGAAAGAACTCTGTTCATCTCTCCTTATTTTTCATTTCTAAAATCTTGAATGTTTTAAGGTTTCCACCCAACTCTGTTCATCTCAATCAAGAATTCGTTCTTGCTCTTTCGACCAATTACAAATAAGTTCCCTCTCTTTCTAACTATGTAGATCAGTAACATTTTCATTTTTAATTTATTTGCCGTTTGCAATTTAATATTCTCATAACATGTTTGAATAGGACGGAAGTGTTGGTATTTTTAGAACCTAGGAAAACAATGCTAAATTGTGGATTTGGTATTGGATGGTATAAACAATTAGGTCCCAACCAATTATTTGTGCCTTTGTGTTAGTTTGAGTAGTGTTGCTAACTTGTTTTGGAGGATTTACATTTCGATTCTCTATTATCATCAATGAAAATAAGGCAGAATGTTCATTGCAATTCGGTAGGATTCATGATTGTAACAAACCATGTAATACATATGAAATAAATGGGATACCATGTAGAGTAAGAGACTACATTGATATATTTTACTTAAGAGAAATACACACACACATATATATATATATATATATATATATATATATATACACACGAGGTCTCCTTCAATCAAGGAGACGTTGTAGGCCCACAGCAGCCTATACCAGTTAGGGGTGTTCAAACTTGGGTTGGGTGGGTTACAATTAAATTTTTACCCAACCCATGTAAGGATACTATTTCATGGGTTGGATGAGTTATAGTGGGTTATGTGGGTTGTAATAATTCTTTTTTAGATGGGTTGGGTGGGTTATAGTGGGTTCAAACTTATTTTGTTTCTTTACTATTTTTCTTCTATTTTTTTATCTCAAATAATGTAGGTTAAATAGTAAAAAAGTTAAATTGATACTATGTAGTTTAAAATACTATTTTGTTCTTTTTATTTTATCGAACCCCAAATCTCAAATAATAATAAATATAAGTATATAAAGATTAAAATTTTTGGAATTCTAGAATTTTCGAAAGTCCAGAATTTCTGGAATTTCTAAAATTTCAGAATTTCTGGAATTTCAGAATTTTTAAAATTTTAGAATTTTTGAAATTCCAGAGTTTTTGGATCCTGGAATTCTAGAATTTCAGAAATTTCAGAATTTCTAGATTTTGGCATTTCCGAATTTCTAGAATTTTCGGATTCTAGAATTTTAAAATTTCTAAAATTCCAGAATTTCAAAATTTTTAAAATTCAAGTTCCAAAATTTCCAGAATTTAATAATTTTTGAAGTTCTAGAATTTTTTGAAATTCTAGAAATCTGAAAGTTCAAAAATTCTAGAGGTCTGAAATTCGAGAAAAAAAATGGGTTGGATTGGATTGGTGGGTTGAATTTTTATTATTTCCGATTCCTAACTCTCTTTTTTTTCTCCACTCAAGGCTTTTAACCACTCATGTCAACTTTAATTGATTATATGTAACAAACTTAGTTATTAAAATTTTAACAAATTTTTTGTACTAATGTTGGTAACGCACCATATATATATATATATATATATATATATATATATATATATATATATATATATATCTTAAACATAATTCTAGTTTAGAAGGTTCGGTGTAGGGCTGTACAAAACACCTCATATCAACCTTAAGATGCTACACATTATTAGTCTTATATGCAAAGAGTCAAAGAATTTGTTAAATATTTATTATTATTATTTTGGGTAAATTACATACGTGGTGTACAACTTTTACCCATAATCACACTTTGATGTACAACCAAAATTTTATCACACTAAACTGTATAACGTTCCAGTGACCTCCAACTAAAGTGTACAGCTGGTAAAAATGATCGGTCAACGCAAGTCAACGTTGATACATCAGCATTTTGACCACTTTAAAAGTCAAAAATTCACACCCCTAATACGGAATTACTAAAATACCCTCATTCCTTCCAAATTGAAAAAAAATAGAACCCACTCTATTTCTCTCTCTCTCTCTAAAAGCTTTCAATCTCTCTATCTTTCTCTTCCCCTCTCTCTAATTTTTCCAAATCGTCCTTACTGCTACTCCTCATACTCTTTCTTCTTTGCACTGTTTCTTCCTTCTATTTATTTCTCTTACAATTTCACCAAACCCAAAAGTCGTCTCATCCTCCTCCACCACCACCGCCTCCTCCATATAGTGATATGCGAATCGGAGTTGAGTGTTACAATGATTAGACCATTGCAAGATCTGATGAACTCGAGTTCATCAGCAGTTTCGGTAGCAGAGTCTGGATAGCTGAGCTCTCTTGTTCCAACATCACCGCTGTTATAGTAAGCATCGTGATCTCTAGATTGGAAAGGATAAGTAGAGAGAAAGAGCCTATATTGATTAACAATGGTATCTTATTTGGCATAATGGGAGTGGATTTTAGCGAATTGGGGATTATTTGAGATCAAAGAAAGCCATGACTTACAAACGCACTTGAACCAGAAAAGTGGCTTCACCGGCAACCTAGAAAGTATGTCGATGATGATTTCAAGTGGGAGTTGTGGAAGGATTCTAGACATGGCTTCTTCCTTCCCTATTAGTTTCATCTCAAATAGATCAGTATCTTCAATAACCTGCAAAAACCCACCAACAAATTCCAGTCACTGATCGAAAAAATCTGACTTTGCAAATAGATCAGTATCTTCAAAAATTAGAGAAGAATATAGTGAAAAATATTGCAATCTTCAGAGGATTCAAGATCACAAATAGGACCCATGGTGAGGCGAGAGAAGATGGAACCCACGAAGGAAGCGATGGCGGCGTTGCTAATATCAGAATCGAAGAAGTTGAGATCATGGCAGATTACATGTATAAGAGGAGGTATAGAGAAGGTGGAGAAGAAGCAAGAGAAGAGAGAAAACCATGCCATGTGAAAAGCAAGCATGTACGGCGATGATATTGAAAATGGACGGAATTCAGTAGCTTTGTTTTCATTGTCTACCGGAAGAGAGAGGTGAGGAAGAGAAGATTTAGAGAGAGAAAGGAAAAGAGCGAGAGGAGTTAGAAAGAGAACTATTAGACATCTAACGGACAAATATGAGAGAGATGAGTTAGAGGGAGAGATGATTTAGAGAGAGAAAGGAAAAGAGTGTGAGGGAGGAGTTCAAGGAAGGGGGTGGAGATATTTTAGTAATTTCAATAGAGTGTAAATTTTTGACTTTTTAAAGTAGTCAAATTAATGACGTGTCATGGTTGACCAACATTGACCGGTCATAAAAACCGGCTGTACACTTTAGTGGGAGGTCACCTGAAGTTTGTACGGGTTAGTGTGACAAAATTTTGGTTATACACCAAAGTGTGATTTTGGGTAAAGGTTGTACACCACGTATGTAATTTACCCTTATTATTTTTTTTTAAATTGCGCACAATGCACTTACATTAAAGAAGAAAGAAAAATCCCCACTAGACCCTGATGTGATTCGAACCCATGACCTCCCAAGGCATAGGTAAGCTCTAAACCACTAGGCTAAGAGCTTCACCACTTATTTTGTATAGAAAATAATGAGAAATATACCTGAATATTAGTCAAACAACAAGAATAAAGAACAACGAACAAGAACAAGAACACCACCGTAAAAATCAATATTGAAATATATTTCTTTCAACGTATGCAATTAAATAATTATTCAATACAAATAATCTATTATTCCTTATAACACACTTGCCTTTTCAGCAAGATACACTATTGTAAATTTAGTGATGCAATTTTATAAATTTATTTTTTTTAAGTTGTGCGCAATGCACTTATATTAAACAAAGGAAAACTACATTACAGACAAAGGAAAACCCCAACCCATCCCACCTCATATGATTCAAACTCATGACCTCTAGAATCATAGGTAAGTTCTATTTTCTTTTGTTTTCTTTTTTTTTTTTTGTGAATATGGCTACTAGATTTGTTAAGCATTTAGGTTTATTTTTTCAATTTGTTGCATCCATAATTTCACTACAAAAAAATGACTTTTGTGGACAGTTAAAATTGTCTCCAAAAATAAGAAAAATTATCCCTATACTTTTGGAGACAAATTTTTTCGTCCCTTTGTTTTGTCCCCTATGAGAGCGTACCCGATGCTATAGGGGACGAAAAGGTTGATATCGTCCCAAACAAGAGGGACCAATGTCGTTCCCTATTTCGAAGGACAATTGTTGTCCCTATAAAAAGGAGACGACTTATGCCCTGCGTTTTTTGTCTCCGAAAAAATGGACAGTAGTTGTCCCTATTTAAAAGAGATGACTTATGTCCCTATTCTTAAGGGGCGTATTTTTGTCTCCGAAAAAGAGACAGTTGTCGTCCATACACAAAGGAGACGACTTATGTCTCTATTCTTACGGGACAATTTTCTGTCTCCAAATAAAAGGACGATTGTTGTCCCTATGCAAATGAGACGACTTCTGTCTCTGCTCTTAAGGGACTTTATTTTTCTCCAAATAAAAGGACGATTTTTGTCCCCCATGCATAAGAGATGATTTTTGTCCATATTCTTAGGCAACGATTTGTGTCTCCAAATAAAATGGCGATTTTTCGTGCCTTAAGGAGCGGGACAATTGTCGTCCCTATGTAAAGGGGATGATTGTTCTCCCAATTATCTGACCCAAAATAAAGGGACAACATATCAAAAAAAAAAAAAGTAAGATCACAAAAACCATAAACATAAACAAAATTAACTTAAAAAGTAATTAGGCAAACTCTAGCATGAAAAAAAATCATAAACATAAAAAGATCCGACCAATTCTTTGCTCTGGCAGCCAAAAAGTCTCGAGTTTCTTCTCGAACATAGGAAGAAGAAAATTCACAAACACATCTTACATTATTTGTTCTCTGTTCATTTCATAGTTGAGCAGACTCCACTGTTTGGAAGATGAAATTCATGTGATTCAGAAATTAACTTACTCAAAGCAATTTCTGGTATATTTATGGTAGATAAAACACAAAATTAACAACATACCATGAGGTGAGCACCTTTAAGTGCTACTTCTAGAGTTCCAAATGTCGGAGATAGAAAATTTAAAGTTATATTATCTGGAGATTCAGCAATATTTTCCCATTAGTCTAGTCCATGTAACAAGTGCATTTGACGGTTAAGCCATGAACAAAATAAGAATATTGTCATTAAAGTAAAGTTGTGAAATTTGTAGGCCATCAGTGCATTTGGAAAGCTGAGCTCTTGTTATTTTTAATTTATGTACGAACACTTCTGAGAGGCTTAAGCACATTTATCCTAACCTTATCATGTATAATAAACGAATTTAGTTCCCCTACCTCCAACACAATCAACTATGTAACTTTTCATGTGCATTAATTGTAACGATCCGGTCCGGGGTGGGTGGCGCTGGGTAGAAGGCCTGAGCAAGGAGCGACCCTAAGGGATGGCGATGGGGCAGGAATGAACTGAATCCCACATTGGAAATGGAGAGGGAGTGATTGGGGCTTATTAGTAAGATATGAATCTAATACATGCAGATGCATTTTAAAGCCGTGAGGCCCAATATATTGGATTTGGGCCAGAGCAGACAATATCTACATGGTGTTAGATTAACAGATTCAAGAGCTAATTTACAATCCTAGTGAAAGAACAGAGAACCATACTCTACTTCCAGAACAATATGACAAGGACATGATTATTTGATAACTCACTTGATAATTAAATGGCCATAGAAGAAGAATATTGAAATAAAAGACCTTACCTCAAGTGCAAAGCAATGAAATGCTTGTTATTCATTTTCATTCTTCCAACTAGCATTTTACCCATTTTACACCATATAAAAATAATACAGTGACTCCATTGCTGATTTCATTAGAATGTGGGCTTAATTGTTAGCTGCATCTGATAAGAGCAAGTATTACCCTTTCATGTACTAAAGTTTTGCACCATAAATAAGTTATCAGACATGTTGGTAGAATTACCCTTTGGTTTAAAATTAAAACAGGAAATGAGACATTTTTAAAATTAGTCCTTGTTAGTAATTGTAAATATATAATTAAGGACAATTATTTTATATTGTCAATAGCACTTGTCTCTTTAGTTTCGGGCCCCTCCAATATTAGTTTATATATACTCTATATAGTAATATTTTATTGTTTAGAGGTAGATGAGATGGTTAAAACACTTGTTTTTTTTTTTCAAAAGGTCCTAGTTTCAATTCCCCCAACCTCAATTTATTTTATTTATTTAAATTTTATTTTTCAATAATTATAAAACTATGTTACCATTATTAATTTATTTATTTATTTTCATAACACTTTTGAACTCATTTTTATTATGTCTTTTCCAATCCGTTATCGAGGCCTAAATTGATACCATTTTTTAAACGTTAAGCCTATATTGGTGTCATTTTGTACGTGGAGCCTAAATTGATACTTCTCCAAAAACCATAAACCTATTTTAGTACCTTATCCCTAATTTTTTTAGAAACTAGTATTGAACTAATAAAAAAATTAAATATATCTCATTACATGTTAGGCTTGTCCAAAATTCAAAATTTCAATATTTTGGACCTATTAGGTACTTCCTAAATCCAAATTTTTAATTTTTTTTAGGCCTATTAGGCCTTTCTAAATCCAAATTTTGTAATTTTTTGAGGTCATCCTCTGTCCACTCAGCTTCGCTCTTAACAACTTTCTCATTGTTAACAGTTTTGTATGGCACATGTGGACCTTGAACAATGGCAAGCCATGCACTCATGTTTGTGGCTTGAATAAAGTTCTTCATCCTATTCTTCCAGAATGTATACTTGGACCCAAAGAATAGGGGAGGTCTAGTGATTGATAATCCCTCAGGGAGTATCTGTGTTGTTTGGTTCCCTGGAAGGAAACGAGTGCTGTTCTCAGCCATTTACGGGGATCCGCTCAAGATAGTTATATCTTTGAGTAGTGAGCTTAGGCTCTGATACCACTTGTTGGTCCCGTGTGATTAGTTCCAAAGGGGGGTGGTTAGGAACTAATATAACTTTTTTGTTTAATTAATGTGCTGACTTAGTTATTTGATGAGTTTGTCAACTCAGCTTCTGGTCAGCTTGGCCAGATATGTTATAAGACAGCTTTGGTCGGATATTGACTAAGGTTGTTTTGCTTGTAAGTTAGGTGTTGACACTCTTGGAGGTCAGCTTCTAACTCAGCACTTGAAATTACTCAGAGTCAACTTTAAACAATGTTATATGCTGAGTAAACTTCTCACACAACACATGCAAATATATATATTGAGAAAGGGTTAGAGATTACTCAGTATCACTTATCCTGGTTCGGCCTCTCCGCCTACGTCCAGTCCCCAGAGTCCTCCGGGCTTTTAGAATCCAATACTGAGCTCTTTAAAGGTAGAGCACAAACCGATTACAAAGCAGTTGAATATGCAAGAGTACCTTCCTCTATTCGTCTAATCAACTCCTACTAAGTGCTACAACCCAGCACCTAGATTTCTCTACCACTGAGTACTCAACACCAAGTACTCAGCATACACTCTCAATATTACAATTGATAAAAACTTGTTCCCTTTCAAGCAAAGAACACTTTAGATGATTACAAACAATCAATCTAGCTTTTACACAAAAAGAATGGAAATTTGGTGTAAGATCTTTTTCTTGTTTTTGAGTGCTTTGAATTTGTATCTTTCTTTCTTATAATTTTCTTTCTTGTAAAATCGGCAATGATCCAAGGAGTTTGATTGTCCTTATATAGGAGAAAATCTGTGTTGGATCATTTTGAAATGACTTAGCCGTTGATGTTAAAACGGCTCTTTTAGGGGACAGCTTCTGGTCAGCTTCAGACTGTTCCGGCCATTCCCTTCCTCTGTTTTCCTTCAGACGTCAGGCTTGTCTTCTTGCGTCAGACTTGTCTTTTTGTGCCAGTTGTCTTTTACCAATAATCCATTGACCCATACATCTCGGAATGTGTCTTTTGTGTAATTCCAAGGTTTCAATTATTGGTGCAGAGGGTTGGCAATCTTTGTCTTGTAGTAAACGACTCTTTCATGCTATCTTGAGGAATCATTCAGCTTCTACTGCGTAAGTCATTGTCTTCGGCAATTTCCAAGCTGAGTATATTTTTAGTCAGCTCAGCTTCGTAAGACAATTGTTATTGCGGCTTCTTATGCTGAGCTTTATTTCGCTTCTCTTTGTTGGGCTTTTATGTCTTAGTCTTTTGATGCTAAGTTTGATTCCACTCAGCTTGATACTTTAGGCTTCTATGCTGACCTTCATTCCACTTTGTTTTGTTCATCTCATGATGACTTCATCATGTCTTACTTTTTATATTTATCTTTATTTATATTTATACTCAACATTGAACAAACGGATTAGTACAATTAAATTAAAGCACTTAAATTTAATTGTCTCTTAATCATGGATGATTTTGTCAAATCAAAATCTTGTGGAAAGGTGTTTCAACAAACTCCCCCATTTTGATGTTGGCAAAATACATGATTATGGAACTCAGTTTTGAAATTCCCCATGATTGATTTATTTTTCATATTTCTGAAATTACTCCCCCGTAAGGGTTGCATCTATTAACTTAACTCTAAATTTTCCAAGAAAAGATGCTTGTACTGACTAGGTTCAATCCTAGACCTTCTGAGATCTACTAGGTCAGTTTTTTCAGAAATGATCATTTTTAGAAACATTTTATTACTTCAGTTTACTTATGTGTGCGGATGTATACTGAGTATGTTTCATTATGATTTGTTTGTTCAATTTGGACAGATCAGTATATCTACTAAGCATGGTATGTAAGACAGGTTGGATAAAGTGATGCTTGCCATAAATTTACCATAAATGTACTTGATATGAGACACAAATATTTAAGCACAAATTTTAAACTAGACTAAGCACAAATTTTAAACTAGACTACTTCTTCTTCTTCAGACTGGCTTCAGCATACTTGCCTTTCCCTTTGTCTTTACTTCTTGATGCACCACCGGCGTGTTGAGTTCCATCTAGGCTTTTCTCCCCCATTTTGCCATCATCGGAGGGAGGAGGAATGAACGTATCATTTCTAGCAGCTCCAGACAGAGCGTTGGAATAACGCTTCAACCTTCTTGTACTCTCACTTAAGCCATTAATAACTGGAACACAGTCATCCTGAACATTTCGAGGAACTCGTAAGGAGCTGCTCATCATGCTGATGAGGCATTCATGAGATTTGCTGATCCAAGAGATGGACGCAGTGAGCTGAGCAAAGGATTGATGGTACATCTTAAGCAGAGCTGAGTCGTAGAATTGTCGTTGAGCATTTGTGTAGCGTATTGAGCGAAGTATGGTTTGTGAGAAGCTCAGAAGGGTTTCATGAGTGATGGGGTCAACATCCATCTGTGCTTTGTTGACGTTGAGTAGACTTACCGCTTCACTCAGTTGGTCAATTGTACACTGAGAAGAAGAAGAAACTAACCCACGTGTACAAGTAAGATCAGCAGTCAGCTTGGCAAAGCATTCTTGTAACTCAGTAGATGTGGCAGATTCAGGATTTCCCGTAGACCGTAGATGGGTCAACTCTGCAGTCAGCTTAGCAAAGTGTTGGGCTAACTCAGCTGAAGTGACATATCCTGGATTGACCACAGAGAGAGTGTTGATTTTTCCTTCAAGTGAATCCATGTGATTGACCATGAGAAGGAGCAGCTCGGTCAGCTTCGCAATTTGGTCTTGCTTGGGTTGCTGTGTTTGAACTGATGTCATAACACTTATAAGGTCCTTGAGCCCCTTGATTTCATTAAGAAGTTGAGCGATGGATGAGATGTTAGATGACTCAGGATGAGCAGACCTAGCAGCATCAGAAGTGTTGAACTCCTGGAGAAGGGATTGAGCAGTTTCTACGATGCGACGGCCAGATTGAGTTGCACTAAGATAGGCAAATTGACCAGTTGGATTTGTCTCAGAAGCAGGTATGGAAGTTGAGCTGGATGGTGGTGGAGTTGGCTGCTTATCAGCTTGAGTTGAGTGATCAACAGTTGTTCCTTGAGGTAATTCAGTACCAGGAGTTGAGTTTTGAGCAGGTGGATTTATGGTTTGGTCTCCTTTTTGTGTAGCTGTGACTTCGAGTTCTTGCTCGGCAGTTTTTGGATCCTCTGGAGTCTTGGCTTATTCCTCAATATGAGTAACAGAGGCTTGATTGTTGGCTGGTTCTTTAGGAGGAGACTCAATGGTGTGGGAGAAGTATTCAAACTGAATATCAAACATATCGGTGATTGGGTCCAGAGTCGGAGAATCTATGAGTAGATCAATAACTGGTCCCTTGAAGGCCTTCTTCTTGAGCCTTTTGAATGACTTAGCTTTGGGAGGAGACGGGTCAGCTTGAATGTCATCTGGACTTTCATGTTGTGTGAGCCTATCCTCTTGCTGATCATCTCCTTCTTGTTCAGTATCTTTTGCTTGATGTTGCTCAACATTATCTGACTCAGTATGAACTTTTTCCTCAACATCAGGCTGATTGGCATCCTGTTGCTGTTCTTCCTCTTCTTCTGTTTGCTCAACTGTAGTTTTCTCCAGGTCAATTCCAAGACTTTGAGAGTAGTGTGATTTTGGCGTCACAACCCAATCAATGGGGTCAGCTTCCACAATGTTCAACCCAGAATTTCGACCCTTCTTCTTCAGAGGTTGTTCTGGGGTTTCTTCACTTTCTTCTTCGGGATCAGCTTGCCCTTTTCTTTTCTCAGCTGACTTAGGTGTACCCTGAGGTTGGTCAGCTTCAATGTTCGTCCCCTTAGACATAGCTCGTTTCTTCTTTGGAACAGCCAAAATGTCCTTGGAGCACGTTTCAAGTGCTTTTCTCTTCTTTGTTGCTTTAGGTGACTCAGCAAGGACTTCCTTTGCTTGTTGAGGCTCCTCTTCTTGGTTAGCATCATGTTCTTCCTCATCATCTTCAACCTCTTCAAATCCTTTCAACGGCTGATTGTATAATAACCCAACCAACAGAGCCGCGGTAATCTCAGTTCCCATGCTTTGGGTCTCATTTATTGTTTCTATCTGCTGATCCTCGAGGATTTTAGTGATTAAAGAGCCCAATCGAAGTTTCTTACCTCCTCGCTGAAGCGCACCAACTAGAAATACCGGAAGGTTGAGAGGGGTGTAGGTCAGCATGTGCCATATGAAGCACTGCTCAAAGTTGGAGGCCGATGAGGCTGAGCTGAGTTTGGGGAAGATGAAGTTGGTCAATATGTAGTGCGCCATCTTCTGGTTTTGCCCCATACAAGTGCTGGGTATTTCTCCTTTGTGATTTTTGGGTTTGTAGAATCCCTTCATCTGGTCAAGCTGTTCCTTTGATACCTTTTCCTTTGTTGTTCTAAACTCTATCCCTTCTTCTGGTAGGGTGAGTAAAGTTGCTAGGTAGGATGGGGTGATTATTATCTTGTGGCCTTTGACATGAGTTTCCAAGTAGTCAGCATCGTCTTCATCAACATACAGATTTGAGTAAAATTCCCTTACTAACCTAGGGTAGGTTTTTCCAGAGAGAGAGAAGAATCCTACCCACTGGTTCTTTTCAATCCATTCACAGAATGGTTTCTCAGCGGTGATGAAGCTGGGAGAGAACCATCTGCATTTGACAACTTCAAGGTTGTTGACGTTTTTGTGAACCTTGATCATGGGCCTAGCCATGGGTTGCTTGTCTTTCGCTGGCTTTTTCTTCTTGGAGGAGCTCGCTAGGTCAGTTTGTGAGTTTTTGTTTGGAGTTAGGTTAGACTGAGGAAAAGATTTGGGGTTTTCATCGGTGTGTAATTTGCCAGAATCACCACCGGAGATGTTCTGAGGGTTCGACATTCTCAGAGATTTTAGGGATTTTGAAGTTTCGAGAGAGAGAAATTTGAATGTCAAAGGATTCACACGTGAAGAGGATTAGGTGGGAAATCTTCCACTATTTATAGAGATCTAAGTCGGCCCTATTCATTTAACTAGCCGTTTTACCTAGGGACGTTCAATCGACAGAGATTCTGTCATTTATGACATCTTCGGCGCATGGGTTTTGCCATTATTGCGTACGTTTTCAAGGTGCTAGTTATTACACGTGTGGGCATTTAATGGTGCAAGTAGGCTTTAACTCAGTTCATTCTATAATGTGAAGCGTTTGTGATACTGAGTACCTAATTTTATGTAGAGGAATTTCCTATCTCTTAGTAACTCAGCATAGGGTAGTCACTCAGCATGTATATCTACTTGGGATAATCACTCAGTATGTATATTAAGTCAGCATAGAGTGATTTTCTGCATTTTAAGCTTAGTATGTAGTAGTTACTAATTTTGAATTCACTCCGCATAGCAATCACACAATATTCAATTTTTCATAGAGAATTATTGAAGGGGATTAGACATACCGATAGCTTCCCTTAGTATGTTGAATTGTTCACGTGCTAAGGGCTTGGTGAAGATATCTGCAAGCTGTTCATTTGTTGGCACATAGGTCAGCTTGATCTCATCTTTTAGTACGTGATCTCTGATGAAGTGATGCCTTATGCTGACATGCTTCATCCTGCTATGTTGGATTGGATTTTTGGACAGATCAATTACACTCTTGTTGTCACATTTGATCTCTATTGTTTCAGTCTTCACTCCATAATCCTCAAGCTGTTGCTTTATCCATAGAACTTGAGCAACACAGCTTCCAGCAGCCACGTACTCAGCTTCAGTTGTAGACAGGGCTACAGATGATTGCTTCTTACTGAACGAAGATACTAGACAGCTTCCAAGAAAATGACATCCTCCCGAAGTGCTCTTACGTTCTAGCTTATCTCATCCATAGTCAGCATCAGTATATCCAATGAGTGTGAAGTCATTTGAAGTTGGATACCATAAACCTGCATCAATTGAGCTCTGCAAATATCTAAAAATTCTTTTTACAGCCGTTAGATGAGATTCTCTGGGGTCAGCTTGATATCTCGCACAATAACATACTGAGTACTGTATATCAGGTCTACTAGCTGTGAGATAAAGTAACGAACCTATCATACCTCGATAGAGTTTAGTGTCTATTGACTTACTTTTCTCATCTTTGCATAGGACAGTATCAGTACTCATAGGGGTTGATATGGGTTTGCAGTCCATCATATCGAATTTCTTTAACATTTCTTTGGTGTACTTGGACTGACTTATGAAGATGCCATTCTTACCTTGCTTGATTTGGAGTCCAAGGAAGAAGTTGAGTTCCCCCATCATGGACATCTCGAATTCAGTTTGCATCTGTTTGCTAAATTCTTTACACAAAGATTCGTCAGTAGCACCAAATATTATATCATCTACATATATTTGTGCAAGTAAGGTATGCTTACCCTTTTTCTTAATAAATAAGGTTGTGTCAGCTTTTCCTCTGACATAGTTCCTGGTCAGCAGGAAGTTGGTCAACCTCTCATACCAAGCTCTTGGAGCTTGTTTCAGGCCGTACAGGGCCTTTTTGAGTTTATAAACGTGGTTTGGAAATTTTGGATCTTCAAACCCAGGAGGTTGATTGACATATACCTCTTCGTTTATGAAACCATTAAGAAATGCACTTTTAACATCCATTTGGTATAACTTAAAGTTCATGAAACTGGCATAAGCACACAATATACGTATTGCTTCTAACCTAGCAACAAGTGCAAATGTTTCCCAATAGTCAATACCCTCTTGCTGACTATAGCCTTGGGCTACAAGTCGAGCTTTGTTTCTTATTACATTTCCATGCTCATCTAGTTTGTTTCTAAAGACCCACTTAGTTCCTATGGGCTTTTGATTTCTAGGCCTAGGTACTAAATCCCATACCTCATTTCTGGTGAATTGGTCAAGTTCTTCTTGCATGGCATTTATCCAGTATTCATCGTGCTCAGCATCGGCAAAGTTCTTTGGTTCATGTATTAACACAAAAGCAACGTTGTTGAGGAACTTCCTAAGCTGATCTCTTGTCATTAGTTTGTTATCAACAGCATCAAGAATTGACTTTTTTGAGTGTCCTCTTGGAATCTTTATTTCCTTGGGCAATGTTGTGTCGTTTGGAAGAGGTGTTTCTACAATCTCTACAGAAGTAGATTGGTCAGCAAATGACATTTCAGTTTCTTGCTTACCTTTGGTCAGCCCTTGTATACATGACACAGAGGCTCCTGGTTGGTCAGCGGAAGCTGAGCTTGGTTCATCTTCTTCGAGCTGAGCTGACTTTCCTGTAGGGTCAGTTTCATCGAACTCAACATGTACAGACTCTTCTACAACCTGAGTTCTTTTATTATATACTCTATATGCTTTACTGTTTGTTGAGTACCCTAAAAAGATCGATTCATCAGCTTTAGCATCAAATTTAGCAAGGTTATCTTTTGTATTGAGTATAAAGCATTTACATCCAAAGGCGCGAAAGTAGCCAATGTTGGGCTTTCGTCCTTTCCAAAGTTCATATGGGGTTTTCTTAAGTATAGGTCTAACTAGAGCCATATTCAGTATGTAACATGCTGTGTGAACAGCTTCACCCCAGAAGTACTTTGGAAGCCTATTTTCACTCAACATTGTCCTAGCTATTTCGACAATAGTTCTATTCTTCCTTTCAACAACCCCATTTTGTTGAGGAGTTCTAGGAGCAGAGAAATTGTGGTCAATACCACTGGTTTCATAAAATTCATCAAATTGTTGGTTTTTGAATTCTCCACCATTGTCGCTTCTAATATGAGCTACTCTTAGGTCTTTGTCATTTTCAAGTTTCTTAATCAATGTGGTAAATATCTCAAAAGTTTCATCCTTGCTACTCAGCAAGATGATCCAAGTGTACCGAGAGAAATCGTCTACAATGACTAAGGAAAATTTCTTACCTCCCAAGCTGAGTGGCTGGATAGGTCCGAAAAGATCCAAGTGTAGTAATTCCAATGGTCTCTTGGTTGAGACAATATTTTTACTATGAAATGACTTTTTGATTTGTTTGCCTTGCTGACAAGCTTTACACAATTGATCTTTTTCAAATTTTAATTTGGGTAATCCCTCAACTAATTGCTTTCTAGCTAATTTGGCGAGAAGGTCCATGCTGACATGCCCAAGTCTTCTATGCCATAGCCAGGAGTTATCCTCTTTAGATACTAAGCATATGTTTTTAGAAAACTGTTTTTCTAAATTTAGCATGTATACATTATCTACACGAGGGGCAGTTAAAATCAATTCATTTGTGTTCCCCTCGAGTATTTGACACTTAGTATCATCGAATACAACCTTTCTACCGCTCTTGCAAAGCTGAGCTACACTTAGCAGATTGTATTTGAGACCTTTAACTAGGGAGACTGACTCAATAGTTGGGTTACTACCGATAGTACCTGAGCCGACTATCTTACCCTTCTTATTTCTCCAAAGCTTACACTTCCACCTCGTTTAAGCTCTAGTGTGATGAACTGTGTTTCATCACCTGTCATGTGCCTTGAGCATGCGCTGTCTATGTACCAAAGTTTTGACTTCTCCACGCATGTCAAGCCGACCTGCATTTTAAACAATTCATCTTTAGGTACCCAATTCTTTTTGGGTCCTTTCTTGTTAGTGTAAACAGGTGCAAAATCATACTTTAACTTGTGACGACATACTTTTATAGTGTGGCCTGATTTACCACAGAAGTCACAGAGAGCTACCCTTTGAGGGTGATACTGAGTGTGGTCAGCATTGTTATGCTGAGCGTGCCAACATACCTTAGTGGTATGTCGTTTTCTTCCGTAGAAGTCACATTGGACAATCCGCTTGTTGAACCAACACACCCCTTTTGTGTGCCCCCTTTTCCCACAACATTCACATTGAGTGAACTGCATATGCTGACTAGTACTTGCGTACTCAGCATGGGGTTTATTTCTTTTTGAGCCTTTTATTTGACTCTGTAAGGTTGTAACATCCTTTCTAAGTTTCTTTGACTCAGATTGAACCTCCGTGACAAGCTTATGCATTATTTGCATGTTGGTATGTAAATCTGAGTTGTCCTGGAGGAGATATCGGAGGTCACTCAGCTTGACCTCTTCAATCTCGTCACATCGCCTGCTGAGTGATTTTATTTTGTTGTTGCATTTTTTAGTCAGCTTATATAAATCACTCATAGCATTTACCATCTCATTTCTAAACATGAGTAAGGGTGTTACCTCATTGTTGTGTACCTCCTGGTCAGTTTCATCAGAGAGGTCAGCTTGCTCAGATTGAGAGTGGTCAGCATCATCAGCCATGAAGCATATGTTGGCTGTTTCATTTGCATCAGCTTCAGATGAGGTTGACTCATCACTGTCACTCCATGTTGCTACCATAGCCTTTTTGCTTCCCTTCTTTTCTTTCTTGAGGTTGGGACAGCTTGACTTGATATGCCCAGTTTGATGGCACTCAAAGCAAGTGACAGACTTGGAGCTGTCCTTCTTGTATTTGTCGCTGGACTCAGCTTTGTACCTGTCACTTCTTCTGAATGGCCTTTTACCGTTTTTGTCATTTCTTCTGAACAGCTTCTTCATCTTTCAAGTGAACATAGCCATTTCCTCATCATCAGTTGACTCAGCTTCTGTGGAGTCAGCTTTCATCACTAGTGATTTCTGCTTCTTATCTTCGGATTTTTCTTTAGCTTCAAAGTTTTTCATAGATATTTCATGGGTCAACAAGGATCCGATCAGCTCATCATATTTGTAGGTAGTCAAGTCTTGAGCTTCTTCTACGGCTGTTTTCTTTGCTTGCTAGCTCTTAGGCAGACTTCTCAGGATTTTCTTCACCTATTCCTCTTCAGTGAAGTTCTTTGCAAGTCTTTTGAGCTCATTTATGATGTTTGTGAATCTTGAGTTCATTTCTGAGATGTCTTCATTTTCGTTCAACTCAAACAGCTCGTAGAGTCTCATATGCTGATTGACTTCCTTAACCTTGCTTGTGCCTTCATAAGTTACTTCCAGTTTCTTCCAAATCTCCTGTGCTGACTCACAACCTGATATCTTATTGTATTCTGCAGCATCTAAAGCACAGTGAAGCATATTTATAGCCGAAGCATTATTTTGTAATTTTTTGAGGTCATCCTCTGTCCACTCAGCTTCGCTCTTAACAACTTTCTCATTGTCAACAGTTTTGTATGGCACATGTGGACCTTGAACAATGGCAAGCCATGCACTCATGTTTGTGGCTTGAATAAAGTTCTTCATCCTATTCTTCCAGAATTTATAATTGGACCCAAAGAATAGGGGAGGTCTAGTGATTGATAATCCCTCAGTATCTGTGTTGTTTGGTTCCCTGGAAGGAAACGAGTGCTGTTCTCAGCCATTTACGGGGATCCGCTCAAGATAGTTATATTTTTTAGTAGTGAGCTTAGGCTCTGATACCACTTGTTGGTCCCATGTGATTAGTTCCAAGGGGGGGTTAGGAACTAATATAACTTTTTTGTTTAATTAATGTGCTGACTTAGTTATTTGGTGAGTTTGTCAACTCAGCTTCTGGTCAGCTTGGCCAGATATGTTATAAGACAGCTTTGGCCGGATATTGACTAAGGCTGTTTTGCTTGTAAGTTAGGTGTTGACACTCTTGGAGGTCAGCTTCTAACTCAGCACTTGAAATTAATCAGAGTCAATTTAAACAATGTTATATGCTGAGTAAACTTCTCACACAACACATGCAAATATATATATTGAGAAAGGGTTAGAGATTACTCAGTATCACTTATCCTGGTTCGGCCTCTCCGCCTACGTCCAGTCCCCAGAGTCTTCCGGGCTTTTAGAATCCAATACTGAGCTCTTTAAAGGTAGAGCACAAACCGATTACAAAGCAGTTGAATATGCAAGAGTACCTTTCTCTATTCGTCTACTCAACTCCTACTAAGTGCTACAACCCAGCACCTAGATTTCTCTACCACTGAGTACTCAACACCAAGTACTCAGCATACACTCTCAATGTTACAATTGATAAAAACTTATTCCCTTTCAAGCAAAGAACACTTTAGATGATTACAAACAATCAATCTAGCTTTTACACAAAAAGAATGGAAATTTGGTGTAAGAACTTTTTCTTGTTTTTGAGTGCTTTGAATTTGTATCTTTCTTTCTTATAATTTTCTTTCTTGTAAAATCGGCAATGATCCAAGGAGTTTGATTGTCCTTATATAGGAGAAAATCTGTGTTGGATCATTTTGAAATGATTTAGCCGTTGATGTTAAAACGGCTCTTTTAGGGGACAGCTTCTGGTCAGCTTCAGACTGTTCCGGCCATTCCCTTCCTCTGTTTTCCTTCAGACGTCAGGCTTGTCTTCTTGCGTCAGACTTGTCTTTTTGTGCCAGTTGTCTTTTACCAATAATCCATTGACCCATACATCTCGGAATGTGTCTTTTGTGTAATTCCAAGGTTTCAATTATTGGTGCAGAGGGTTGGCAATCTTTGTCTTGTAGCAAACGACTCTTTCATGCTATCTTGAGGAATCACTCAGCTTCTACTGCGTAAGTCATTGTCTTCGGCAATTTCCAAGCTGAGTATATTTTTAGTCAGCTCAGCTTCGTAAGACAATTGTTATTGCGGCTTCTTATGTTGAGCTTTATTTCGCTTCTCTTTGTTGGGCTTTTATGTCTTAGTCTTTTGATGCTAAGTTTGATTCCACTCAGCTTGATACTTTAGGCTTCTATGTTGACCTTCTTTCCACTTTGTTTTGTTCATCTCATGCTGACTTCGTCCTGTCTTACTTTTTATATTTATCTTTATTTATATTTATACTCAATATTGAACAAACGGATTAGTACAATTAATTTAAAGCACTTAAATTTAATTGTCTCTTAATCATGGATGATTTTGTCAAATCAAAATCTTGTAGAAAGGTATTTCAACAGTTTACTCTCCTTTGGATACTGGTAGGTATCTAGGACTTCCATCTTTGATTGGTATGTCTAAAAATGATGTTTTTGGTTTCTTAAATATGCGACTTCTTAAACGTTTCAATAGTTGGATCTTTTGATTTCTATCTGCTGCAAGGAAGGAAGTGTTTACTGAAGTCAGTAGCACAGGCTCTTCCCACTTTCTGCATGAATACTTTTCTACTTCCAAAATCAATCTATGATTAACTATAGAAAATGATGAATTCTTTTTGGTGGAGTACGAAGGTGAGTGGAGCTCGACAAATTCACTGGTGTAGCTGGGATAAGTTAAGTATGCATAAACATCATGGTGGGTTGGGTTTTTGAAATTTACAAGACTTTAATTTGGCACTGCTGGAAAAACAGACTTTGAAACTTATTGATACTCCTAATACGTTGGTTAGCAAATTGTTTAAAGCTAAATACTATGCTCGTGGGTCTTTCCTTTTCCTCTAAATTGGGCAATAATCCTAGTTTTATTTGGAGGGGCGTATGAAATTCGATTAAATTATCCAAAAGGGTATTCATTGGAGGATTATGAGAGGAGATTCGATTTCAGTATGGAAATGATCTGTGGTTAATAAATGAACAAGGTCGTCACATCACCTTCGTTTGCACTAATGAAAACAAAGTTGTAATGGTTTCTGATCTTTTTATACCAGGAACTTACATTTGGAATCGGAGTAGGTTGGTTGAATGGTTCTCGCTTCGGGAAGTTGATATTATTTCTAACATGGTGGTGTCTGTGGCATTTAGAGATGATAAACTCATTTAGCATTTTTTTTAAGAGATGGTTTGTACTCGTCTAAATCTGACTATCGTTTGCTTGAAGATACACGCACGTGGAACCTGACTAATGCAGGCTAGAGTCGATTATCGAGCCTTCATATCCCGGGTAAAATCAAATTGTGTATGTGAAAATTATGTGTTAAACTATGGCCTCTTAAATCATGACTGATACAACGACATGTTATTATTTTGAGTAATTTCTTATTATGCTCATTGGATATTGAACATGATTAGCATTTATTCTCGAGTTGTGATTATGCTAAAGCGTCTTGGGGAGTGGTTGGATGCACAAAGTGTGGTGGATCGCATTTCAATAAAGGTCCATGATATTAAAGAGTTTAGGGTTGTTATGGTAGAAATTTGAGATCTGTTACTTAACCATCTAGATTGTTCTGTGGCTTTTATCCTTATATTAGCAAACGCTGTGGCTCATTCAATGGCTCGTCATTTTCATTTCAATGCTAATTTCTTTAGTGATGTTTATTTAAATGATGCTTTGTGTATTGACAATGTTTTCATTTCTTAAGAATACTCGATTTTAAAAAAAAAAAACATATTTTAGTAACATTATTTATTTTTTGGTCAAAAGTAACATTAATTTTAGCCTTGTATATATCATAATATATATTTGCTAATTATAGTTTAAACTGAAATTGTATATATCATAATATATATTTGCTAATTATAGTTTAAACTGAAATTATATGCACCTTGAATACTTAATTATATTTAGCTAACAAAATGCTATAAATTGCTTGTAATTCTAACCACACATTTCTTACTAAAATTCTTATTATAAAAAGAGGGCAAACAGTAGAAATTATCAATTGCAATAATAATAACAATTAGAAGAAGTTGAGCTTCTTCTGATTACTACTTTTTTTTTTTTGTTATTTAAAAATAACAAAAAAAAATTATTGCAATGCAGGGTGGGGAAATGGCCATTTCAAATAAACTTGTGAAATGTGCCATTCTTTTGTCATTTTTAGCGACCGTTGTTTTTTGTGACGGCGGTCCAAAAATATTTAATGTGGTAGATTTTGGTGTAAAAGCTGGTCCAAAAACCGATAATGCTGTGGTATGTATATATCTGCATTCAAATTTAAAATGTATGAGCTTTTTGAAACAACAACTTTTAGACCTTTCAAAAACAACTGCTGCTGTTTTAAGACATTCACGAAAAGTTGTTTGAGATAGAAACAACTAAAAGTTCATTGGAAAAAAGGAACCAAAGATCCTCGTACCCCATAGAATTACGGAACATGGGAAGATGGCTAAGAGTGCACTCTTCTCTAGCTCCGTCGTTGTATGGCGATATTTGGTTCTTTATTTAGAATTACTCCTCCTAAGGTGAATTTCGATAATTGGGGATGCAACCGACCCGTGCACCCCTTTCTGCCACTGCTCCGTTACATTTTTCCTATGTTGTTTTCAGAATTTCGTCAAGGCATGGAGGGCAGCATGTGATTTCGGTGGAATGGCAAGGCTAGTATTTCCAAAAGGTGAATTCTATGCCACCGAAACTGTATTCGAAGGACCGTGCAAAGCTCCAATCCAAGTGGAAATCCAAGGAACTATTAAGGCTGGATCAGATATCAGTAGTTATTCTGACGATTTTTGGATTTCATTTGAACATGTTAATGGTATGGATGTTTTCGGACATGGTACTGTTAATGGCAACGGCCCCAATGTGTGGAAATATAAGGAAAAAGGAGCCTCAATGTTCCCAATAGTAAGCAATATTACTCTATGCAATCACATTCTAAACTCACAATTCCTGTCGTAAAAATAATTGATCTTTTATTTTCATTCCATTGAAGTTGTTATATCGAATTTATGACAAAATTTATGTTGAAAAGTTGATGTGGCATGATTTTACCATGGATGCGACGGTGCTGGAGTGCCTCACTAATACTACGTCAGCAGTAGAAACACTCTTCAATTTATTGTTATTTATAGATCATGATTGAAGGAATTTCTATTACTGACGTAGCATTGGTGGAGCAGACGTGGTATCGCAGATTTGACTTGGCTTGAGTCGATGGTCGAAAAATGTCAGTCATCTGTCGGGCACAGATTTAGCTGAAAATCCATAACAGTGACTTCAATGGCACAAAAATCAATGTTTAGTTATTTTTATGACCCATTTAAAATTAGTTACCAACACAGTGAAAGAATAAACAGAATCAAGGTTATATTTATCTCAATAACACTATAAGAAAAAATGCTATTTTCTCGACCGATTTGCAACCATCAGTGATGGATTTCCGTATGTGATGCTGCTTTGTTTTTGGTAGCATGACAAACTCTATTCTTTCTAAAACTAATGCATTTTTTGTGTTGCTACAGAGTCTTAAATTTATGGATTGTGAACGTACATTAATGAAGGGGATTACATCTGTTAATCCTATGGGATTTCACATAAGCATTGTTAAGTGCAACGATGTTACAGCCACAAATATGCACTTAATTGCCCCCGACGACAGCCCCAACACCGACGGATTTCATATCAGCCAATCTACTTATGTTGGAGTCTTCGATAGTGTTGTTGCTACAGGTGATGATTGTGTGGGTATCATCCACGGAAGTATGGACATCGAGGTCCGAAGAGTGACATGTGGTCCAGGTCACGGACTCAGGTATATATTTACATTGCGAAACATCAAATTCGATTGAAAATGAATTATTTATTTTACCCATATTTGAAATAGTATTTAACCCATATTTGAAATAGTATTTAACAAGGATTAAAGAAAGTGAAACCATGCCATTGCAGTTGATAAGATCAGGGATGTTTAGATGTTTTTGGCTTAATTTAACTAACATGTTTTCATTTGCGAAAAATAGTATCGGAAGTCTTGGAAAATACGACGACGAGAAGTTGCTGAGAAATATTCTCATTCAGAATTGCACAATGACTGGAACAGACAACGGAGCTAGAATCAAAACATACGCAGGATCACTTCCAAGTGTTGCTCAAAACATAACTTTTAAAGACATTATAATGAACAATGTTGAAAATCCCATCCTCATCGATCAATTCTACGGCAAAAAATCAGGATCGGTTAGTATTCTTCTTCTTTTTCCAGACTTCAAGCTCATTTTCTAATTTTCATGTTGAGAAACTTATGAGGCTGAAAGCATGAAAAGAAGAAAAAAAATCACTCTTGAGGTACACAAATTTCGTATCAATAGACGGGATCTGTATCGAACTAGTCATCACTGATGACTAGTCCATAAAAAAAAAACCTATAATTTTCAACAGTATTCTCTTTTGGCTCTGCCACTGAATGTGAGGCCGGATTTCTCCAAGGAGAGACAATGCTGCGACCTTGGAGAGGTTCGGCTTCTTATACTAATGGATTAACCGATTTCATATCTTCGCTTTTGTTTCGACGCAGCCATCAAAGGTACAAATCAGCAATGCTCAATTCATAAACATACAAGGAACAACACCCACAGAAACCGGAGTAGATATACAATGCAGCAAAGTAGTTCCTTGCCAGGGAATTAGATTGTCAAATATCAAATTGCAATATATCGGGGATAAGAAAGAGCCTTTTACCTCTAATTGTACTAATGCCAAACTTACCTATGACGGACCTCAAACCCCACCCCCTTGTCGGTAATTAGCTTATTATGTATTATTACGGATTAGGATTCTCTAGAATTGAATTCTACGATGTAATCTCAAATATTCAATGCAAAATTACTGAAAATATATTTCTTGAACTCTACATTTAACTCTAGCAATTCAATGCCGAACGGAGGAGGTGCATAGGACATCCGTTGCACCTCCGGCAACCGGAATCCACCTTCGTACGGGTGGTTTCAGACGACCCTGGGAAGAGAGTTTGAAGATGATACAATCAATTGTAATCCCAAATCCTCTTCCCTGACTCAACGACTATAACTATTAACTGTCAACATTATTTCATGTGACTGCCATCAAATTTGGATTCAACAATCTGTATATATTATTAATAAAAACACATGAAAAGTTCAATTCTCGGTTTGAATATCAACAAATTTTCAAAATTATACCTAAATAAGATAAATAATACAATTCAGTTCAATCCTAACCAAAAAGTCAATAGTTCAATCTAATATTTGATATTTGTATTCGCATATTTAGTTCGGTCCAAATAAAGTCAAGATCCGTGCTCAGTCCAGTCCAGCCCTAGTTGAGAGACCCGTTACTACATTAATCTCATGACATCACATTAAAACAGTAGAATATAATCATATGTTTTGTTTAAAAAAACTAGCAATAGAAATTTTCATTTACAGAATTATAATAATATTTGAATTGAAATTGTGTTCATGGAACTATGGATGCATTGTAATGACATAACTAAAATTTTCAATCATATTAGAAATGTTAAGAAGTAAATTGTATACCTTGTAAACAAAGTACGACGAAAACCATTTGTAGTTTAAGAAATTTGTATATAAATTGGATAAGGTAGTGTAATGGACTTAATACATAAATTTAGCTTTAAGCGTGATAACATTTGTTGATTGACACTCCCGGCTTTTTGAGGGATACTTCACACACCCCAACTTGACATTTTAATAACAATGCAGAGTAGAACTCTTGCTGTTTGTACGTGATATTCACGTTGATGAGAAAAAAAATCGACTCATTAGATAATAGACATATGGAAAACACCCAAAACCGATGAAGAAGCCGAAAATCAAAGAAGAACACAAAAACTGAAGAAGAAAAGCCCAGAAATCAATGAAGTAGATAAACCCAGAAAATTCACAGGCCTACAAAGAAAGTAGATACATGCGCTTTGCTATGTCAGCTGCAAAGATACCAACTCAGCGTTAAGGGGGTATTTTAGTCGTTAAAATACCAAGTTGAGGTGAGTGAAGTATCCCTCCAAATGTTTGTAGTACCAAGGCAAATGATGGGATAAGAAGGAATTATCCAAATGGCAATGTATGAAACCTCTTGCGGAGGCAAACACTAAACCCTAAATCGAACAGCAAAGCAAACAGAAAAAGAAACAATTAAATTTGGGGAGGTAAGAAGGAAAAAAGGTTCTGCAAATTGTAACTCAAAGAATGAACAGAATGATAGTTATTGCATATATTTCGAAAACAATCCAGATTCCATAATTCAAGTTAAATTTCTCTACAAAGATGCAAGACCAAAGGTGCAATTTCATAATCAATTTCAATGGGCAACAACACAGTAGGAAACGAAAATTATGAGCTACTAGATTCTAACCTTTTGGAACTAGCACATTTTGGGCTAAAAACTATAGAGTGGATCCTCATGAGCGCTGGGAATTCTGACCAGGGTAAGAAACCTGTGAAGCTCCAACATCAGCTGAAGTCTGAGAGTGAAGCGGTTGTGATTGATGCCCAAAGTCGGTTTGTCCTGGGCTCTGCCTCTGCATCGGTTCTCTCCTCTCAACCTGCATTGATTCGTTGCGTCTATCATACCTTGGGCGAGGCCTATTCCGTGTTTGCTGTCTATTATTGTGTTTATATGTATACTGAGGCCTGTGGATGACCTTCCCATCAACAAACAAATCCCCTGGTTCAAACCAAATGAAAAATGAAAAATAAGGCATTCGAAACATCTTAGAATCCGTCAAATAATCTCATACTGTTGTGTATATTTTGTGGAGTCGTACCTCCATAATCCTTGTTAGGAACATCAAGATATGAATCTGGTAAGACCCAAAGAACACCAGGCTGTTCTGTTCATTCACAGAAATACAATAATAAATCAGCCTAATGCAAAGCTTAGGAACTCTTAAATTAAATACAACAACAAAGCCTTAGTCCCGAAATTATTCGGGGTCGGCTAACATAAACCGTCATACGAAACCGTGAAATCAAGTCGTCTCAGCGACATAAATTCTCTCCCTCCACTCCATCCTATCCATTCCACTCCATCCTATCCATTGTCATATTTTCCTCAATCCCTAATAAACTCATATCACTCTCAATCACTCTCTTCCATGTTTGTTTAGGCCTTCCCCTATCCCTCTCTGTTGCATCCCTTTGTCACTTTTCAATCCTTCTAACCGGCACATCAAGCACTCTTCGGCTTACATGGTCAAACCACCTTAGTCGGTTTTCTCTCATTTTATTCTCAATAGATGTAACTCATACTTTTGTCCTAATTATTTCATTCCTCACCCGATCTTTTGTCATATGACCACACATCCATCGCAACATAAACATCTCCGCCACCGACATCTTATGAATGTGATTCAGTGTTACACTACCCAACATTCCGTCAAAACAAAATTCATAAACAATAATTATGGCTGTCAATTTCTGACACGACAACACGACTTGCAGAGGTAACTCGTTTGATACAATTAAGTAACACTAGTATGACATGATAACCCATTTTGACACCCCTATAATAAGTATAAATTAATTTCTTGAATGACATACTGAGCAACTGATGAGAAAATTTGATTCGATCAACTAGCACTGAACCTATCATGAACCAAAAGAAGCAAAATAACAGCAACAGTGTGAAATTAAGTAAATTTATCAAACACCTGGAATGCAAATGAATCAAGGATTCCCAAATAGCTTTTAAACCCAAATAAGAAATAGCAAAGGATAACACCCTAAAAAAACCTGATTGAAGGACGAAAAATGCAATACCTTTAACTTTGTAGGAAAGCTCTTCAGAAATCAAGGCACCAAACCCAGTATAGGTTGAGGTGGAGACCGAATAAATCTTCTTCTTCGCCTCCTCCTCACTAAAACCACCAAAAATTCGATTGGAAAATAAATTCACAAAATCAAAACCAAAGAAATCGAAAGAGTTAACTAGATACTTACCTGCCCAAAACAGCAGCCAGAGTTTTGACGTAGGCATTAATCATTTCCTCTTCGGAGGGTTTTGGGTCATTTGGGAACTCCAACACAATAAGCCAGTGCTCATAGTCGCAGCCATCGAGAAGGATCGTTTCTTTAGGGGGCCGGCTGCTAAAGTTAGGCGAAGGGTCATTAAGTGGAGAATAACCTGACCTAGAAGTTTTGAACCGGGTGGGGATTTTAACAAACTCCGGGAAGAATTCCGACAGTGAGTTTTTGTCTAGGACAGAAAAAAGGAAGCGGGAACGAGAGGCGAGAGAAGAAGAAGATGATGAAGAAGAGGAATTGAGGGTTCGACTTACTAGCTGTGCTACGCTTCGTCTGGCGGCGATATGCGCCATTGCTGCTGTCTCTGTTAATCCTGGAGCTCCTGATCGATCGTGAGAATTTATTTCAGTGAACGACGCCGCTTTATTTCTTGCCTTCCTATATGTAAGTCCGAAAAATGTATATTAAGAAAGATAAAATGGCTTAAACCACTATTTAGTCTATTTTTAATATTGTTATTTAGTTTCTGATATATTATTTGGTGTGGGTCGGGTTGGGTTTGATTCGTACGGATCTAACTGTTTTTATCAAAAAATGTTTAAACCAAGTCAAACTCAATCCGCGCTGTTAATTTAGGTGGGTTGGAGTCGGGCTCAAAATTGAGATTTTCAGCCCATATAAACTCATCGAAATATATATATGTATTTAAACTTATCTAAATATATATGTATAGTTTTTAATAGTAAAAAATTAAATTTATGCTTAAAAATAAATATTAATATATAAATATATAAATTTTGTGAATTAATATTAGTAAACCGGCTGGATTGGTTTGTAGTATTTTTATACATTCCAAGCCCGTCCAAAAGAGAGGCGGGCTTTAGTAGACCTGGATTTAAAAATAAATTTCTATGTCTAAGCCCGGGCGGGCCGGACGGATGCCCGTGAACAAGTCTAATCTTAATAATGAAATTTCACCTAATATGTAATTTACCCATAAAACCTAAAAAATTATTATTTTCTACTAATGGATGAAATTTCAACCCAATATGTAATTTACCCATAAAACCTCTATAAATAAATATTTTTCGGACCTGAAAATTTATTTAATTTATTAATAAATAAATATTTTATTAATTTATTGATAAATTAATTTATAGAATATCACTTAAACTAGATTTGTGGTGAAGCTTTTAGCCTAGTGGTTGAGAGTTTACCTATGACTAGAGAGGTCATGGGTTTGAAACGCATTCGGGTCTGGTGAGGATTTTTCTTTCTTCTTTAATGTAAGCGCATTGTACGCAAAAATTTTTTTAAAAAAAAATTATAGAATAATTTTTATTTTGTATACAGTACTATATTTTCAAATTAAACCATTAATATTTTTATAACTAAAAACATAAATAATTAATTAATGATTTGCATTGTATCTAAATTTATTAATCTTGCCAAAAAATAAGTTTATTAATATTAGGTTGGTGTGATTCAAAATAGAATTCATGTACGTGTGCATTAGAATATGAAATATTGTGAATTAAAGCATAAAATTTGAAATAAAAATTATTCAGAAAATGCTTTATTTTATGAATTATATATGTACTTTTTATTCGTATTTAATGAATTATTATTTTATATTTTCTGTGGGCTCAATGAATTTTTTAAAATATTATTGTCTTATGCAGTTAGTGGAGTTATTATTTTATCCTATTGATCCAAGTCGGGATCGGAAAAAATTATTATTTAATCAAGGTTATTAATTTATCGAATATTCATTTATCGAGGTTTTACTGTAGAACACTGTTAGCGACATTTTGCGAATATGTTAATTTCAACCTTGTCACGTGTGGTTTGAGTGCGGGCGTACCGGAGAAATTAATTCTCAATTAATATGGATGGTTAAATTTATGGATTATGTGCGTGAAAACTTGAAATCTAAATAAAACGATTGGCGAGAGACGCAAGTATTGAAAAAAGTCATCTTGGATTTTTAGCGTCGTTATAGAAACTTTGCTAGATTATTTAAAGTTATTGTAGATTAAACTATTGCAAATAATTAAAGGAAATGTAAATACGAAATTGACACATGATTTGATGTGAAAAAAATGTCTATTTTATTGATACAAAAATAATCTGAATACAAATGTTTTGAAGCGACTTTTATGTTAGACAAACGATTACATATGTCTTAAAAATGTTAGATCTGATTAACCAAAAAACAAAACGAACACAGAAAAATATATAAACAGTAAAACTGGAAATTAAAAAGAAAGAGATAGACAAATCTGATGCCTGTATTAACAGTTTCCTTAAGACAGATGTCGTCGCTATTGACGATTGTCTCCCAGGATACAACAGATTACGCAAGCGAACTCAAACCGTGTGTAGCCTAGTTATCACCGGAGTAGTAAAACAAGAACAATGTGAACAGACAAAGAGTATTTTGAAAAACTTCAACAACCTTTCAGCAACTTGTGAATTTTGACAATCCATTCTATATTAATAGAACTTGAAAGGATATGTCTTTTCACGAACGAACACGACTGTACAAGATAGACACGACTATTTACGTACGAACACGACTGTTCACAACGGACACGACTATTCATGAAAGGAGGTATTTGTTGGTATATAAATTAATATATAATTTTATTCAAAACTTTCCAACAATCCCCCACATGAATAAAATTAGAAATGAGACGATTACGAAATGGTGATAAGTTTCTACAGGAGATATCTGCATAGGATAGGTAGCTAATGTGCCTTGAACCTTCCCTTGTGAAAGTATATTTACTTTACTGGCTGAGTAGTAGACGTGATGTCTTTGAACTATTCTGCCGTTTGTGTAAACGATGATATACCCCACACAGATACCAACATAACACGGTATGGTTCTCATGGTTATGTTCGTTATGGTCATGAACATCGCCTGGTTCTGCGAGAGTTTAAGAGAACTAGGCCCCACACTAGTCTCCATCGAAGGGACCCCACTTCACTCTGACATAGGTGATTTATTTGCTCAGAATACTGACGCACAATGTATCATTAAAAGCATATAGCTTAACCTTTTCCCGTTGGTGTCACTGTTTACATCTAGGAATGGACGAGGGTTTAACCCCCAAAGTGAACACGCAAGGTTTATGCAATTAGGTTATCCCTTTGAACCTAGATCTTGGGATCTCCAGTCAACTAGGTAGGGTTTTTCTTCACATAACGCCTCTTCTTTATGGGCTTTAGTCTCATTCCTTTCGATGATTTTTCAATTTAATCTCGGTTTAACCTCTAGGTTAGCGGATCTGTTGTGTTATCCTTTAATTCTACAAAATCAATAAGGATAACACTTGTTGAGATCAATTGACTAACGGTGTTATCACACGGAAGCTTTTCTACCTGTAACTCATCATACAGAAGCTTTTTATACCGCATATTCACCGACTGATGTGATATTTTTCTTCGATTCCATCATTGTGACATACTTATTTTAAGGCAATTTGATTTCTACATTTTTAGTGACTTTCATAAATTAAATCTAGACAACTAATGTTCATCTACCAGCGTCTAACTCGGCTAGATAACATCACTACTCAGATTTGTCAATTTATGACATTTCACATTTCTAATGTAAATCCACCCTTACGCGCGAGAATATCAAATATGGAATTTCCGCATATCATCATCATATCTAAAGAAAACATATTTTCTGTTATCACAAAGTCTTTAAAATTCATACCCATGAATTTTTCTAGACTTTTAGTGTGGCTTACACATTGCCACTGGTACAAGTAGAACTAAATCTCTGAAGTGACCGTGTTCTTAGAACCGGACTCATCTTCAATTAACGTATGTACCATCATATACCAAACGGCAATTAATCTGTTTAAACAAACAGAGACAAATAATTAACACTTTTTCTTCCTGAAATCCAAACAAACCATGTTAGAATCAGAAAATCATAATCTATTTAAACAAATAGATACCAATGTTATCAGGCTCGGACCGGACCGACCGGTCGAACCGGGAACCGACGAGGAAGCCGGTCCGAGCCTGCACGGTTTTTGTAATGTTCAAAAAACCGGAGAGACCCGGATTTGAACTAGGACCCGGCGGTCCGCCCGGGAACCGGTGTGACTCCGGGTCTCTCCAATTGTTTAGGCGGGTTTTGAAAAAAATTTGGGCGGGTTGTGGTAGAAATTTTGGCGGGCTGAGGGATTTTAGGGTAAAAAGTTTAGGGCTGCTCAAAAATAAAAATTTACCTTAAAAAAAATAGCAAAAGTGGTCAAGGTAATGGATCCTATTACGGTGCAGCAATCGCGTCGTCCACGTCGTGCGGGTGCGCCCCCAACCCGATAGCTAATCGATTGCACCCCCCTGCGCGTGAGAGAGTCTTTTCCCTAGTAATTAGTTAAAGGCTTGTAAATATCATTTACTTATAAGCTAGTTAGGTTTCTACTTTCTTTCCTATGTGGGATGTTGTGAATGCTTAATTTCCTTTTATCTTCTTCCAAACCATTTTAAGTCATTCACTTTGAGTATCAATTTCTTATTCATTACTTGTCCGTTTTGAGTTTTATAATATATTTTTAAAAAGATCTCATGACATAGAATACGTTGATATATTTCAATTTATTCTGAACTTAATTTATTCGTCATAAATTTAAGACTCAAATTAACAAAAAATAACAAACCAAATGTTGTTTATAATTTATTTTGGATATATATAATGTGTAAAAATAATTTTAAATTAGTTATATATATAAATATTATTTATTTATTTATTACGTCATCCGGTTCGACCAATCCGAGCCATCCGGTCCGACCAAGTGACCCGTGACCCAGTTACCAATCTGGTTTGATGTCCGGTCCGGTTCTGATAACATTGATAGATACATAATAAATAATTAACAAAAATATAAACTATATATATTTTTTTTATGTTGTTCAACTTATCCCAATAATTTTCCAATTATACTATGTTCGTCGAGACAATCCATCAACAAGGTATTCATGTTCATCAACAGAACTATACGTATAAAAGAAACATAGAATACAATCAATTCTCCTGTAGCCAAAGACAATATATGAAATTGGCATTTGTTGAATACCATTTGACCCAAAACGTAGAAATTACACCTGCTTGTGAATTAATTGATAACTTTAAGGGGCGTTTGGTTCACAATGGGTAAGGGAAAATGAATCAAGAAAGGAAAAGAATGAGCATTCATACCCCTATGTGTTTGGATATGTTTAGGAAAGGGAATGCAATTCCACCCTATTCCCTTTGTGGATGTTTGGTTCAAATAGGGAATCAAAACTATTTTTTTAATTTCATATATAATCAAAAAAAAATTCAACTCTTTTACTATAGTTTCTATAAAACGTGAAATAACTTCATATATAATCTCAAACAATCCAAAACGTCATTCACTTGCTACCTTTATTGATAATAATATAAAGTTCATAAAAGTTAAAATTAATCAAAGAAAATGCATAAATATTATATTTAAAAAGAAAATAATTATTTTAAAATAATTAAAAATAAATATTAAAACTGAACAATATGATAAAAGAAAAAAAATTTGGTCAAAATTATTTTTTAGGGTAAAAAGGTAAAAATAAATAATTATAAGGATCAAAAGTGAAATTAATCTAGTGATAAAAAAATATAAGGATTAAACAAAAATTAAAAAAAAAAAGTAAAATTTAGTCAAAAAATATTTTTTGAGTAAAAAAATTAAAAATATATAACAAAAATGAAATTAATCCAAAGATAAAGAAATGTAAAAATAAAAAAATATAGAGACCAAAATAAAAATAAAAAATAAAATAGGGAATAAAGTATAATTTTATAAGGAGTGTAGGTTAGAAAGAGAGGGGAAAGGGAATAGTAAACCTTAGGGGGAAGTGGGGAATGAGTTAGAGGAGTTAGGGGTAAACCCAAAACTAAAAAAAGGCAAAGGGAATCATTTAATTAGCAAAACAAACACCAACAAATGGAATGAAGTCTCTTCTTTCCTTTACTCTTTCCTAAAACCCCCGAACCAAACGCCCTCTAAAGGAAAAGTTATCAGTTTTACAATTGATAGTCATCAATTTATTCTAAAGCAGTAGAGACTAAAGAAGAAAATAATTGGACAAAAAAAAATACTTAATATTTAGAATTGCCTTACTCTTTCTTCTGTGTATTTTCGAAAATCACAAAACAAATTATCTGTCTTAAGAATGTTAGACAAACAATTACATATGTCTTAAAAATGTTAGATGTGATTAACCAAAAAACAAAACGAACACAGAAAAATATATAAACTGTAAAACTGGAAATTAAAAGGAAAGAGATAGACAAATCTGAGGCCTGTATTAGCAGTTTCCTTAAGACAGATGTCGTCGCTATTGACGATTGTCTCCCAGGATACAACAGATTACGCAAACGAACTCAAACCGTGTGTAACCTAGTTATCACCGGAGTAGTAAAACAAGAACGCAAACGAACACGACTGTACAAGACAGACACGACTATTCACGTACGAACACGACTGTTCACGACGGACACGACTATTCATGAAAGGAGGTATTTGTTGGTATATAAATTAATATATAATTTTATTCAAAACTTTCCAACATTTTATATCAACATATAAGTTATAACTAATCAATTGCAAAATTAAATGTAACAAATCAACAACCTAGGCAGAATTTGAATTATATAGTTACAATAACAGTAATGGAATCAGAATCGGTAATTGAAACGGCAAACTTAGAGCCAATAATTGGCTATCTCGAAGCGGTTTTAAGTTGCAAGGCTTCAAATCCACAAGTACCACGAGGATCTCGAGCGATTGGTGAAGAGCGGGACTGACTTTGGCTACGGATTTCTAATTTGAATAGGTCGGGAAAAGAATGAGTAACTTAATTTGGATAGAATTGTGTCAGAATTCGGATTTGACTTTGGATGGCTCATAAAAGAGTTTTTAGACATGAAATGAATTTTAGGATATTGAGAACGAGTGTGCACAATAATTGGGGTCAAAATCAGACTTTAAAAGGCTGAAAACGTAAAAATGATATGGTTGGGCAGATTATGTAAAACGATTTCAGGTGCAAAGAATATCTTGTAAAACGAGTTTTAGGATACGGAATGAGGCGAAACGAAAGGTTAAAGTCAAATTCAGTATGTTAAGAACGAATTTGTATAAGAATTGAGGACGAAAACGTGGCGTAAAGGATCTGAAATGTGAAAACGAATTTGTTGGGCAAAATGTAGAAAAATGGATAGGATGTGATTTTGATGAACTTTGAGGTATGAAATTGTTAATTTTTGGACTCGGGATCGATAATCGAATGATAAGAACTTGAAAAATGAGTTCTTAAAGGTAAATTGAGGCTAAAAAGACGTTTATGAAATGAAATTAGAGCTGAAAACTTGGAAAAATAAAGAACAAAGTCTACAATAATTTTGGCATAGTGTAGGTGCTTTTGTTTTTGGTTGGGGTTTAAAAAGTATGCTTTAGCTCTTATTTTATAGACTTTTCCAGAATGTGGTAGTCGTCCATGTTTCCCACTCCATGATTCACTCTCACATTCTTCCCATTACTTGAATTCATCTCACTCTTCTTAATTTCACTTCCATTCTTTTTCATTTCATCTCACTCTTCCTTGATTCTTGAGTTCAGGAGTTGTGTGACATTGTGTAGCTTTTTTGTACATGTTTAAATGATGTGTCAGTCTCCAGAAATGAGTCGTTAGCCAGTCGTTGAGGTGACCCATTGTTCCGAGTCCTCGAATCGTGCTCTGATTGCTACTGATTTCCGTCCCACATGGTTTGTAGGTTGAGTCATACGTCGTGTGGCTCCCTTGTACACATTTTTCTAATGTCATTTTACGTTCCACATGGCATTAAGTCACACGTCGTGTGGATTAATCTATTTTCGGGCAGAAAGTTTAAACTGCACCCACACAGCATGTGGAAATTCAACACGCCGCGTGGGTGTGTCTGAGCTATCTTGTGTGTTAAAATACACACAGCTCACACGACGTATGACTTAGTCACACGACGTCTAGATTATGATTTTTGAACTTTATATTAAACTTACTGTGTGTTTTTATTTACATAAAATTAAAATCAAAATTTTATTTATGGAATAACAGACCCTAATAAATCACTATATAATAATAAGAAAAAAATTTGATCAAACTATATAATAAAATTTAAAGTATTAATAAGTCAATTTTGAATAATCAAATAAATTAAATTAAATAAGTTGAAATAATAAACATAACATTCATTTCAAAAGTATATAAAAACGGTTGATTTTTCTTTTTTGGTAGATGATCTGTAAATTTCACTGTAAACCCTCATCGAGGTCCGTGGTTTGCTCTGACCTTGGGAGTGGGTAGACCTACCCTTACCTAAACTTTTTTCTACCAAAAAAAGAAATATATTAGTCCGATAGCAATAATTTTCAATGTCAATTCAAATGCAATAATGGTCACTTTTTTTATATAATTTAGAATTAATTTTAACTAAAACGCTCTGGAAACAATAATAAAAATATTTCTAGTAGATTGGTATTTTTGGTTTTTCTATTACAAAATAAACTAGGTGGTTAGCATCAATTAGCCATCTTAGGTTAACTTTGTAAAATTTGTTTGATAATAATTTCAAAATTTTCGACCATTTAGTATCATATTTATTAGTGATAAGTAATAAGGTGCAAAGATATCCTTAATATTTATAACCATGATGCAATTTTACACCCTTAATGTTGGTAGTCAATAGTAATTTTACGCATAACATTATCAAATTGTTTTTTTGGTCATGAATTTCGTCATCTACGCTTCACATGTGAGTCATTTTATCACTCATTAGTGGCAGATCATAAACCTATGATTAGATGTGAAAAAGAAATTTAAAAAAAATTAAAAATATATTGTTTATTTTAGGAGTTTGACAAAAAAAATTCAAAATATTTCGATGAATTAATAAATATTAACCTCAAATTCTATTATTAAAACACAAAAATATGGATTTTTTTAAATGAACTGATATATAATTGGTGCAGAATAAGGAACAAAATTATCGTGTTTTATAATAATATCTGAAATTAATCCAACTTGACAACGTTAGAAGTAAAATTGCTCCTAGCTGTAAACATTAGAGGTATTTTGGTATTTTATCCTTATTTATTATGGAACCACGTTTTTTATTTTGTTTTTTAAATCTATTATTTTTAAAACAATTTCACTCTAAACATTAATTTTCTCTATCCTAAAAAAACACCACAAAAAATGACAAATTTAAGAAGCTCTAATACACAAATAACCCACTGAAGTTGTCTAAATATTGCAACCCCCAACTTAGCCCTCAAACTTGTCCAATTGTAAAATATAATCTCAAATTACTGACATAGACTGTAATTGAAGAAACACGTGAAATATAAAAGCTGCAACGCTCGTGGAGTGTGATAATCAAATCTTTGGCGTGATACGAATCCGGAAAAACGTTTTTACGGTTGCTTCAAATACGGGGTAAAAAAATTCCCAATTTGAGGTTATGTCTTACAATTGGACAAGCTTAAGTGACAAGTTGTTACAATTGAAAGTTGGAGATGGCAGTTGCAACATTTGGACAAGTTCAAGGGTTATTTGTGTATTAGGCCATTTAAAAATTGAAAAATTAATTTTTCTTAAATTATAAAAGTTTTATTTGAAATAAAACCATTTAATTTATCCCATTAGTTTATAGATACTTGTAATAAAACATAGATATATTTGATTGCAGCAACTATTCCTAAATCCGCCTTCAACAAATAACAGAAAAAAACATCACCTTGTCGTTTCTCCAGCGTCCGTCACCGGCCACCGCCTACGTAGATCCCACCGATTTTATCGATTTATTTCGCCGGGCTTCTTTGATCCTGAACCTGTCATTATTGAATTAGCAGGTGCGTTTTCAGATTTCACAGATTTACATTTTTCCACCATTAGATCGCCGCGGATTTTCGTTCTTACTTTTTCCGATCTGTTAACAGAAATCGAAAATGAATCTCAATTTCGGGAAAGGTTCATCTGGATCATCGAACAACTTCAACTTCGATTTAGGAATCGGATCGAACCGCTCCGTACCCCTCAAGGACCAAAAGAATCCAACCTCTTCATTTTCTTCGTATTCCTCGCAACCAAAACCCGCGTGGCAACCAAATAAGCCTTCTTGGACCCACCAACCCGCCCCGAGTCAGCCTGCTCGACCAGGTCTAAATGGACCCGCTTCAATGGTGGGCGACATACATGGGAAGAGCTGGAATTCAACGGCTTCAGGTACAGGGATTGGAATTGTTGAAAAGAACCCTAATTTGTTTGGCGATCTAGTTGGTTCTGCTTTAGGGAAGGGGAATAAGGGTAATAGCAATGTCCCTTTGAAAAATGCTACACGGACATCGAATAATAGTGCGTATTCGATGGGGAATCTTGCTGATTCGTTGCCGAAATCGAGTAGCTCTGCTACAAGCGGTGGAAGTTGGGGATCCAGTGGTAAATTTGGGAGTTCTTCCGGTGGATACAATCAAAAAAGCAGTAGTGTTAATTCTACTGCTTATGGTAATGGAAATGCCAATGCCAATATCAGTAGTAATAAAAGTTCAAATCTTGGTGGTCCTGCAATAAAAGGTATGATGGGTGGAAGTGGAGTTGGATTGGGTGGAAATAGGGATCCATTTGGTTCTCTGGTTGATCTTGCATCAAAACAATCATCCGGTAGTCTTAATTCGGCTAGTAAAAACGGTAAGACTAATGCTGCAGATGATGTTTTTGGAAGCAAGAGAAATGCTGGAGATGACACATTTGGGAATTTTCAAAATGCTGCAAAACCAAGCACAGCATCATACTCATCTGGTGGTAATGATTTTATGGGGTCAAATACTGGTTTCAGTTCTAGCGTAGATGATTTTGGGGGTTTTGCTTCTCAGAAGAAGCCTCCTGCTCAAACCACAAGTGAGGATCCACTTAACATGTTCTTTTCCTCTTCCTCTGGAAATACTGCAACAGCATCTGGAGGAGGAGCAGGGGACAAGCAGTTTTCGGAACTTGATGATTGGGGGATGGAATCAGATTTCGGTGGAGCAGGGAATGATTCAGGCGGTGCTACTACTGAGCTTGACGGGCTACCGCCTCCTCCTGCTGGAGTCTCAGCTTCTGCAGCAAAGAACAAGGGTATTGACAATCAAAAGCAGGGACAATATGCAGATGCCATCAAATGGTTGTCTTGGGCTGTAGTACTTCTTGAGAAAAGTGGTGATTCATCTAAGTCCATGGAGGTTTTGTCCTGCAGAGCTTCATGTTATAAAGAGGTTGGAGAATATAAGAAGGCAGTTGCTGATTGTACAAAGGTATGATCATCTCTTGCTTTTTCCTAAATGTTTTGTGCTCATCATGTCTTTCATGCTAGTCATTGATTAGATTCATAAATTTGAAATTTTCCTTAAATTATGTTTGGAAATCGGGAAATTAAGGTTAGAGGACCGTATGTGTTGAGTTTGGACCCTTTGATTGAAACAATATTACAAGGATTAAAGTATGATAAGGCTCTGAATTTAGTTTCTTTTACACATTGTGCCTCTTTTGTTTTACAAAATAGGTCATATTGAGCCCTTACGCTAGGTTTTCTAATGATGATTGATTGTGTAGTTTATAAATGATCAAGGACCCAATGTGTAAGTAAAAGATTGGGTAAACTGCACCGACAGTCACTAAAGTACGAGATCTGTTTCAACAAGGTCATTGATTACTGAACTTCAAGTTTGATTTCAATAAAGTCATTGCAGCTAGTTTGTGTATGAAAACTCACCAGAATGTTAATGTGGCACAGAAAAGGATAGTTGACTATATGCCAACTAATTGCGATGTTGGACAAAGTTTTTTTTTTAAAATTGTGGCTACCACTTATCTTCCACATCAGTTCTAAAAGTTAGACATGTCCATTGTGGGTTTTAGTTTGCATGTAGTCAGCTTTCTTTTGGGCCATGTTCGCATTATGGTGAATTTTTGTATTCAAATTGGCTGGAATGCTTTATTGAAATCAATGTGAAGTGTAATAACTTTATGGGAAGAAAACTAAGTTGAGTGACCTTTGTGAAACAAACCCCAAACTTCAGTGTCTGTATGTACATTTTACCCATAAAAGATTACGAGCTAAATGTATAAGTTTATAAAATCAAACTCAATGTTTGAAAATAAAAGATCAGAGAGACTCAACTTATAAAAACAACCAAAGCCCCTCAGGATACCTCAATCCACATTACAATGCATAGTTAGTTGTATGCTCTGCAAATTTGGTATATTAGGCGCTGCGTACTCTAATTAACAATTTTTTTTTACCTAATTTTACACCATGTCAGTATTCACTTGTGATGCAAAACTGAACATATTAAGAAGATGGAGTAAGTATAAATTACTTATATTGATAGCAACTTGTCTTGCAGAGAAAGGGAAAAGGAAAGTAACACCAGAAAATGTTATTTGTTAATAGTATAGAAAACAGAAGAATAGGAAATGTGTAAATTTATAAAATATAAAATTTAAAGTTATATGGTATGCATTTATATTTCTAAAATGAAAATGAATTTTATAAGTAGAAAAAGGGCATTTTTGTACTTCGAGAGCATGAGGAAGATGATATTGAAAAGAGGAATCTAATGCAAAGTGATAAAGGAATGATGAACTGACTAGGAGATCGGTTAATCCATTGATCTGCATCTGGAAACCTTATTATTTTAAGTAATGAGATTCCAGTTTTTAAAAATTAATGATTTCTACGAGTTTCTGAGCTTCAGCTACAAAGTTTCCGTCCATCATATGTAGTGACTGCTGATTGAAGGTAATAGCTTGCTGAATGGTGCAACTAGGGGTGTTATAACAGTGTTATGCTATCTATATATTCCACATGATTGATTATATATGATGTAAATGCAACTAAAATGATAATCGTATTAAACGATGACTTTGGTTTACTATAGACGTCGACTCTTGTTTTATCTCGGTAGAAACAAAATCATTTTCGTAAGGATTCTATCAAATAGAAATAGAGAACAAAGCAACTAGAAAGATTGTTAAATTGGGAATTTATGCAATCTATATATACTACATGATTGATTATATACGATGTAAGTGCAACAAAAATAATAATTGTGTCAGACAGGTTGTTTATAAATCGTGTTGTCATGTCAGAATTTGACAGCATAGGTGTTTGGTGCGTGCATTTGCAGGTGCTTGAATTTGATGATAAAAATACATCTGCCCTTGTACAACGAGCACTTCTGTATGAAAGTATGGAGAAGTACAAACTGGGAGCAGAAGACCTGAGAAGTGTTCTGAAGATTGACCCTGCTAACCGGATTGCAAGGAGTACCGTTCATCGCTTGACTAAAATGGCAAGCTAGAGAGGTACTTACCACTGTTTTTGTAAGTTTGTATTTTAGCATTTTCATATAGTTTGGATACATACCCTTCCCCTATCACCACCAAATCTGTGGGGGAAATGAATTACATTTTGGTTGAAAAATATGATAATTGTGACTTATTAAAAAAAATATATGATGTGTTCAATTTCATTTGTCTGATGTACCTAAGAATAATAGTACAATTTTGTTGTTTGGAATGGATAATAATAATAATCATTCTTTTGATAAAGTTGAAGAGTTTTGCCATTAAGTTGGAGTATTAAAACGAATTATCGTGTCACGTTCTACATGATTATATCAAATAAAAATGATGTAAAAATAATAATTGTGTCAACAGGTCGTATTAAGCAGGTTGTCTTCATCAGGAATTTTCACATGCAAGTAGAATTTGCTCATTCACCGTTAGATCTAAGCTTATTAGAATCCTAAGGTGGAGATTCAAAGCATCATGAGGCTTAGATTTAATAAGCCTATATCTAACGGTGAATGAGCCTATATCTATACGCTTATTAAATCTAAGCCTCATGATGCTTTGAATTTCCACCTTAGGATTCTAATAAGCTTAGATCTAACGGTGAATGAGCAAATTCTACTTGCTTATTAAGGTGCATGTGATCAAAACTGTGTCTTTATAAATCGTATGAAAATTGTTATCTTCTTTTTTTACTTAATACATTAGGGGCTCCTGATCCAGAAAGTTGAATGGTCCTTTTAACTTATTGAGTGTTTAGTTAGTCCATTGAACTTGTTTCGCCACCTAAATTTTGTTAAAGTGGCGTATTGACCCCTTAACTTGTTAAAGTGATATATATTTCAATTTGTCTAAATTTTTTCAACTCGTTTAATTTGGTTAAAGTGATATTTACATTTGGTTTAAATCCTCCATTGTGTTGCCACATGGATTTGGGGGTTACTTATGTCACTTTAAACAAGTTTAGGGAACTATGGATACACCCTGTAAGTTCATGCCAATCGGTATTTTGGATCAAAGTTCACGGGTTTTGATGTATTAAACCTGTGTATTAGGTCTATCTTTTTTAAAAAGTTTTTTTTATAGGCTTGCCAATGGGGGAATATTAACTATTTAGTTTTTAAGTGTAAAAGTGTATAAAATTAAAAATATAAAAGTGTATTTTAATATTTAATGTAATAGTTTTTAAACCTAAAATTTTTAGGTATCAAAGTATAAACATGTCAGGTACCAAAAATATATTGTATTTTTAAAGCTGATTATGGGCTAATTTCTCAAAAATACCAAGTTTTGGAATGCTTCGATATCCGATTGATTTGGATTAAATTAACTCTTCATGCCCAATTTAAAGGACCAATTTCACACTTCATTCATACTTTCAATCATAGCAGGCCCACAACACACGATACAAATAAGAGAGAAATTCAAAGATACAAAACAAGAAAAAATGGTTTTTTTTTTTATTTTTTTGAAAAAACCGATTATTATTAGGAAATGAAATAAAAGCAGCAGTATCATTAAAGAAATTAGCATTGGAACGGAAATGATGAACCGTTGAAGCCACATTGTTCACTAATTTTTGGACAAAAGCCAGAACAATCTAGAACTAGAATGAGAAGTAACAAATCTTGAATTTCTTTTATAACAACTCTAAACTCAGTAATATCATGATCTTTTAACAGTTTACCAATTGAATACATAATTCTTAAGTTTTTTTTTAAACAGTTTACCAATTGAATACATAATTCTTAAGTTTTTTTTTAAAGGGTATAATTCTTAAGTTAGACTTATTATATTATTTTTAATGTATCAAAACAGAGACCATTACTCTCTCAAGTCACGAAAATCATCTATAATAGATTATATTAAAACTACCTATAATTTCTCTCTCAATATTAAACAATTTCAGAAATGTTCATTTATTTTTTGAAGCCAGTTTTTTTTATGCTCCTAGTTGAAAATGATCACACCCCTTGGTTATCATAGAAACAATAACATTGATAACAAGAGCTATTGCTCTATAAATTTTAATGATCAATATAATTCCAAAATCTAATTGATCATATAAATCTATAGAAGAAAAATATGAAAATAATTTAGAAGAATTGAAAATAATGTAAATTGAAAAGATAGTTGGAGATTTGAAAATGAATGATAAATTGAGAATAAAAAAGTTGAAAATCTGAGAAGGGAGGATGATATGGTGGTCAACAATTGAATAAAAAAAATAAAGGCTTAATACAATATTTGTTATCTCAACTTGTCTTAAAAAAAAAAATTTGATTGTTCACCTGAATTTTCAAAATATTCCGATAGCTCCCTCAACTTGTTAAAATGTTCAGTTAGCCCCATGAACTTACGTAAAATGTAATCAATTGATCACTCGATTGCAATAAAGTAAGTTAAACAGGGAAGATGTATTGCACGAGTCTTAAAAAAAGTAACACGACTAAAATTGGGATATACAGTTCTAATATTAGAGAAGTCAAGTTGTATAGTTGAGCAAGCACTAATTTCATTTTTAATCTATTTTTTAATTATGCAATAACATTCTATGATGCGTAGAATGCAGCTTCCGCATTTAACTTATTTTTTTGCGACTGAGTGGTCAATTGATTATATTTTATACAAGTTTGGAGGGTTAACTGAATATTTTATGCAAGTTGAGAGAGCTATCGAAATATTTTGAAAGTTTAGAGGACTAATTAAGTTTTTTAGACAAGTTTCGGAAAGTAAATGATGTATTAAGCCAAAAAATTAAAGAGAAAGAACTTAATAAGGAGGAAGCAAGAAGAAAAAAAAATTGAAATTGGGCTTTAAAAATAAAAGCAACTGCTAAACTGGGCTTGAATTTTTTTTGCAAATAACGTAGGTTCCTACATAAATAATATCGTGATTAACTATTAAATTACAACTAAATCAAATTATCAAATTTAATTTTGAATGTGTTATTATTTTTTATATATAACAAATAAAATATATTTTTACACTCTAATTTAAAACTTCTAAACTCTATAAATTCTAAACCCTAAAGAATATATTTTAGACCCCTAATTTATAAACTCAAATTCTTAAAATAGATTAAAAGTAATGATTTTATTAGTTTGACAAAATTCAAATGTAAAACTTGACATAATTATAGATAGTTTTTTAAATATAAATTTATATGTAAATTTCCCAATAATTGTATTATTCTAATCCTTAAAGGCGCACGAAATATAACATTGGTTTAACATATTTTACGGACGATTTTGATATACATTAGGGAGTTGTTTGATGATTTTTGAAGTTTGAATAGTCAATTGAATTTGGAGATATAGATTAGAGGCGATTTGCACCTTAAGTCTATAGCTTATTAATCTGACTAAACAAATAACGGTTATAAGTTGAAATCGAATATTTTTATTAATGTTCCATTGATCCCAATACTAATGTTTCATACTCATAATCACTTAATATATATGACACATCATCATTATAAGATTTTTTTAATACATTTCATTTTATTAAACTTTTAACTCCAATGGTTAAACTCTATAACCACTCAATCATAAGAGATCCACCAATTAATTATACTCTATTATATTCTTTAAAAATTAAAAATATATTATCAAAATAGTCAAATGTGTAAAAATGATTATATTTATATTAAATAAAAATGATGTAAAAATAAGATTGTGTCAACAGGTCGTATTAAGCAGGTGTCTTCGTGTTTTATGATAATTGTTATCTTTTTTGACTTAATACATTACGGCTCTCTGAACTTGATCCAAAAAGTTGAGCGGTCCTTTGAACTTATTGAGTGTTTAATTAGTCCACTGAACTTGTTTGGTCACCTAAATTTGGTTAAAGTGGCGTATTGATCCCTTAACTTGTTAAAGTATATATTTCAATTTGTCTACATTCTTATTGACTTTAATTTGGTTAAAGTGATATTTACATTTGGTTTAAATCCTCCATTGTGTTGCCACATGGATTTAGAGGGTTACTTATGTCACTTTAAACAAATTTAAGGATTTACAAATACATTTTGTAAGTTCATGCCAATCGGTATTTTGGACTAAAGTTCACGGGGTCTTGATGTATTAAACCTATGTATTAGGTCTATCTCTTTTGGGAAAATTATATGATAAATCAAGTTTGAAAACTATTTTACATAGAGTAAGCAATTTCTATATTTCCTTTTTGTCAATATAAACAGTTATTTTGTAAAATTATAAACGGATACTTATTAGTGGATATGAAATGTGCAGTTTTTTTTACCAGACTTTTTTTGAGATTTGACATAATAAAAATTACTTTCACAACATTTATTTATTGAAATGTGAATATTGTGTAACTATCCCATCTTTTTTTAAAGTTTTTTTATATGCTTGGCAATGGGGAAACATCAACTGTAATAGTTTTTAAGCGTAAAAGTGTATAAAATTAAAAGGCCTAATATATAAATAATCCTCTGACATGGATTGCAATTGAAGAAAAACGTGCAATACAAAAACTGCAACACTTGTGGAATGTGATAATCAGATTTTTAGATCCAAAAAAAATCAGTATTTAAGTAACTAAATCACCAATTTTTTAACGGTAAATCAGAAATCTTTCATTCATTTTTTTTTTTTGTTATTCATATTTGTTTTTTAGTGATTTCTTGACTCAAAATTTTAGGATATTATGGGGGTGGAAAGGTGTTTGTGTGGAGAAATAGTTCCATTGAAGATTTCATGGCGTGATACGAAGTTTTTACTGTTGCTTCAAGTACGGAGTAAAAAATATCCCAATTTGGGGTTATATTTTACAATTGGACAAGTTTGATGGGTAAATTGTTACAACTGAAAGTCGGGGGGCAAGTTCCAGCATTTGGACAAATTCAGGAGGTTATTTGTGTATTATGGCAAATTAAAAATATAAAAATGTATTTTGATATTTAATGTAATAGTTTTTAAACCTAAAATAAATTTTAAGTATTAAAGTATAAACATCATAAAATTCAGGCACTAAAAATATATTGTACTTTCAGAGTTGATAGTGGGCATTTTCTAAAAAATACCAAGTTTTGGAATGCTTCCATCCCCAAAAATTGATTTGGACTGAATTAACTCCTCATGCCCAACCTAAAAGGATCAATTTCATGCTTCATTCATACTTTCAAACATAGCAGGCCCACAACACAAGATACAAATAAGAGAGAAATTCAAAGATACAGACCAAGAAAAAATGGTTTTTTTTTTTTTTTTTTAGAAAAAACCGATTATTATTAAAAAAATAAAAAAACATTGTTGGTACAAAAAAACATCATCTAGGAACAACAATATCATTAAAGAAATTAGCATTGGAACGAGAATGTCTAGTCATTGAAGCCACACTATTCGCTAATCTATGAGCAAAAGCCACAGAATAATAATAAGTAACAAATCTTGAATTTTTTTTTATAACAACTCTAAACCGAGTAATATCATGGCCTAACAGTTTACCAATTGAATACATAATTTTTAAGTTTTTTTTTTTTTTTTGTTTGAAAGGATATAATTCTTAAGTTAGACTTATTATATTATTTTTAATGTATCAAAACAGAGACTATTGCTCTCTTTTAAGTCATGAAAATCATCTATAATAGATTACATTAAAACTTTCAATGATTTTCGCTTAATATTAAACAATCTCATAAATGTTCATTTTGTTTTGAAGCCAGCTTTTTATTATACTCATAGTTGAAAATGATCACTCCTTGGTTATCATAGAAACAAGAACATTGACAATAAGAGCTACTACTCTCTCTCTCTATATATATATAGATAAATAATATCAAAATCTTAATGATCTCTATAATTTCAAAATCTAATTGATCATATAAATGAATGATAAATTGAGAATAAAAAAGTTGAAAATTTGAGAAGGGATGATGATATGATGGTGAACAATTGAATAAAAAACATAAAAAATAAAAGAGAGAGAAAATAATAAGAAGCAAGAAAAAAAAATTGAAATTGGACTTGAAAAATAAAGGGAAAATTACATAGAAATTCATATTCTAAAAAGTATATACAATTATGTTTGGATTATGTCAAACCAGTAAAATCAGTACTTTTAATATAATTTAAAAATTAGAATTTATAAATTAGAAGTCTAGAATATATTTTCTAGTGTTTATGATTTATGAATTGGAGTTTAGAATTTTTAAATTATGATGTAAAATCATAATATATAGAGAATACTAACATATTAAGCATTAAGTTTAGTGATATAACTTAGTTGTAATTTTATACTTAAATATGATATTTATGTATTTGACCCAAAAATAAAAGCAACTGTTAAACTGGGCTTGAATTTTTTTGTAAATAATATCGATTAAAAGTAATTATTTTATTAATTTGAGAAAATTTAAAAAAGTATAATTTGACATAATTGTAAATAGTTTTTCAAATGTGAATTTTTATGTAAATTTCCCAATAATTGTATTATTCAAATCCTTGAAGGCGCGCGAAATTTAACATTGTCTTAACATATTTTTACGGATGGACTAATCAACAATTTTGATATACATTAGGGAGTTGCCTGATGATTTTATGAGTTTGGATAGTCAATTGAATTTGGAGATATAGGTTAGAGGCAATTTGCATCTTAAGTCTATAGTTTATTAATCTAACTAAACGAATAACGGTTATTCTTATTTATAACTGGTCTAAGTTGAAATCAATTTTTTTTATTAATATTCCACCAATCCCAATACTAATTTTTTGAAAATTGTGACAGTTTCATACTCATATGCTTATATTATTAGAGCATCTTCAATGGTTTATACCCATAATCACTTAATATATACGAAACGTCATTTTATAAGAATTTTTTTTAATAAACTTCATTTTATTAAACTATTAATTTCAGTGGTTAAACTCTATGACCACTCAACCATAAAAGATCCACAAATTGATTATACTTTATAGTGTCTTCTATGCTTACTTTGTTTTTAACAAAGTAAGTTTTACTTTGTTTTTCTACCATTGGATAATCTTACTTTGTCAATGTTCATCACCATCCAATGGTAGAAAAAACAATCAAATGTTTAATAAAAATTAAAAATATATTATCAAAATAATCAAATGTTTAATAAACTATTCAATATATTAAAGTGGTTGATAAATGCTCAATATATTAAACTCGCTCCAATAGAAGATACTTTAATAAAAGAGTACAATAAATGGTTTATTATACTCTATTGAAAATGCCCAGTGAAATAAAAGCAAATTAGAAAAAAAAATGTGTAAAAAGTATCATTCAAATAGTTTGCAAATACTATTTGATAAATGTTATGATAATTTAATACAAAAACCTGAATTATCAAGATTTATAATTATAAAATTATAAAATTATAAAAGAGATAAAGATCAAATTTAATCCTAACGTTTTAAAAGAAGTACAAATTTAGTTTTAATATATAAAATTGTGTAAATTTAACCTCATTGTTTCCAAACAAGATGAAGTTTAACCCTATGGAAATTAGAAAAAATTTGTTTGACTGGTATTTAATTGTCACTTCAGACATTTCAAATATCAATTATGTCTAAGATATTTAGTGTATTACTAAAAAAATTATAAAAATTTTGTTAAAATACTAAAAATTAAATCTACTACATATAAGGTAATCACATTTTTTTTGTCAAACTGACTAAAATATTTATTGTGTTATTAATATAGTTACAAAAAACCAATAAAAAATGTACGAAATTGTTTCAATTTATCGATAAACTTATTTGGAAGGTCTGATGTGACAGTTAAATAATAGTCAAACATGTTTTTTCAAATTTTCCACAGCGTATAGCTAAAATTGATCTTGCTCGGAAACATTAGGGTTAAATTTGTACAATTTCATATGTTAGAGTTAAATATGCACTTCACTTAAATCGTTAGAGTTAAATTTGATCCTTATCCCTTATAAAAAAAATAAAGAAAAATATGAAAATACTTTAGAAAGCACTTAATTTGAAAAGATGGTTAGAGAATCGGAAATGAATGTCAAATTGAGAATAAAAAAGTTGAAAATTTGAGAAGGGATGATAACATTGTAGATTGTGAGCAAATGAATAAAAAATAAAGGCTTAATACATCAATTGTCTCTTGAATTTGTTTAAAATTATTGATTGACTTTCTGAACTTACATAATATTTTATTAGTCATTTAAATTTATTTAAAGTGTCGTGATTAAATCCGTAAATCTATAAAAACACTATAAAAATGTACAAAATAAAAAGATAATTTATTTTAAAGACGTAAAATAACGAATTAAGCATTTACTTTTTAAGTTTTGAATTTTTTTTTTACAGATTTAGACAAATTGCAATGTAGGTTACTTTAAACAAGTTTAGGAGGCAAGTGGAGCACTATAAGCAAGTTCAGGGGGGTCAATACGTCATTTTAAATAAATTTAGATGGCCAATATGTTATTTTAAGTAAGTTCAAGAGGCTAGATCAATCAATCTTTTTAGACAAATTGAAGGACTTTTAATATATGAAGTCAAAAATAAATAAATATAAGAGAAAGAATTGAATGTGGAAGTAAGAAAAAAAATTGAAGCTTGAAAAATAAAAGCAACTGAGCTGGGCTAGGGACCAGTTGGGATCTCTATGGGACCAAAATATTTCATCGATTAAAAAAATTATAAAATTGGGTCAAATTGGAAACTAATTTACATATTTAAAATAATTATCCAACTTATTATCTATCTAAACTATTTATTTGTGACTTTTCAAAATGCTTCAAACCTTTGATCTCCCCTCTTCTTTTTTATCGGTTTCAACCTTCCATCTCTCCCTTCTTGTGTATCGGTTCATCTTCCCCCTTCCTTTTTATTTTGTGAATCACCTCCATTTTCTTCATCATCATGTTTCTTCTTCTTCTCTTCATCTCTCTGTTTTTTTGTGAATGATGGTTCTTCATCTTCCTATTTCATGTTCATCTCTTAGTTTCTTTCTTCTTGTGCAAATCGAAAGCATGAGTATTCAACGTTCTTCTGCGTTTATCATATGTTTATTGTCGATTTCAATGGTAAAAGACGGAAATAAGGTAGGTTTCTACCGTTTCATCTGCATATTTTTCTAGAAATTACTTCGAAAATTAGTTTTCGTCACATTTTGCAAAGCCTGCGAACAGAAAATCACCAGGAAAAGAATGATTTTGCTTCGCAGAAAGCGATTCTACGAAGCAAAATCATCCTTTTTCCAGTTTGTTTTTCTCTTCGTAGAATCGCTTTCTACGAAGCAAAATAATCCTTTTCCAGGTGAAGTTTGCTAGACTTCGCAAAATGTGACGCAAACTCATTTTGCGAAGTAAAAATCATCATTTTCAAGTGTCTTTCATTCATTATTTTCCTATAATTACTTAATTTTTGTGAGGGTTGAATACACAAGCATAAATCACAGTGACACGTTTATCTTGAATACGAAGACATCAATCATAGCGAGTGGTGAATGGGATGTGATGAAGATGGTGAATCTGCCTATTTTTCTTGGATTCTTTTTTCAAAAGAAAGGAAAAATCACCGTTATCATCCCAAAGCCATTGATTCTGTATGACGCCGCCGATTTTTCTTACTTTTGTAAAGCTTGGAAGCACTCCAATGTTCTAGTTCCTTTTGCTTATGAACTTCTTAGCAAATTCCTAGAGTTTAGGGTTTAGGGTTTGAATTATTGTTACAATCTTGTTGTAAATTTTGATAATGTTATGATTTTAACGTTATAATTATTGTTGCAATCTTATTATAAATTTTGATAATGGTTATGATTTGAATGTTATATACCACTTCGCATTTTTTGCAATTTGCGAAGCCTGCGAAGATAGTACTACTTCAGAACATGACTGTTACTTCGCATGTTATGAAAACTGTGAAGAAAAAATCATTCTGCGAATTAGTATTGTCTTTGAAGGTTTCGCAAATTGCGAAAAATGTGAAGTAAGTTTTATGTTCTTAAATAGTATTATCTTCACAGACTTTGCAAATTACGAAAAATGCGAAGTCAAAAGGAAGAGAGAAAGAAGAAAGAGTAAGAAATATATATATATATATATATATATATATATATATATAAAGGGTATTTTGGAAAAGTCACAAATAAATAGTCTAGATAGGTAGTGGATTGAGTAATTGGTTTAAATATGTAAATGGATCTCCCATTTGATCTAATTTTATAATTTTTCCATTAAACTAAGATCCATTTTGGGAAATTTACATAGTAATTCACTTTTAAAATTTTATCTATAATTATATCAAATGATACTTTAAATTATATGAAATTAATAAAATCATCACTTTTAATATATTTTAAGGATTAAAGTCTATAAATTAAAGATTTAGGATATATTTATTAAGGTTTAGAATTTATGAATTTAGATTTAAATTTTTTAAATTAAAATATAAAATCATACTTTATAAAAAATAATGATATATTGAAAATTAATTTTAATAAAATAATTTAATTGTAATTTTATAATTATGATATTCATATAAAAAGACATGAATTTTTATGTTGGTTGGAAGGCCAGGCCCTTTAACTATAATGGAAGTCCAGGCCCCTTTAATTTTGGTATTGTAAATTGATTCACGCTCGCCTTGCATACATATTTAAGCACTTCATCAATTTTATTTTTTAAATGGATACATTACATCTTTTGAACAACTATTTTTTTTAATACATTAAGCTTTCAATCTTGTAAAGGGAGATATTAGACACCATATTAAACCCCTTTTGAAAGATTCAGTTACTCGTGTGATTTAAATTACATTTAGCGCAAAAGGAACTTTTAGAATTCATTATTTTAACACATCAATTAACATATAGATTACCACGTCAGATAATTCCTTAACTATTTTACTTTAAAGAAACATTGATATCTTAACACAATTAATTTCAATTATTTACATAATTGACATGTTCAATACGGGTTTAATGTGTAAAAAGATAATTGATCAATGGTTTAGTATATCCATTTAAAAAATCATAAAAAATAATTAATTAAGCGTATATCTTAATTAATTATAGAACTGTCCAAACCCAGAAAAGCCCGTATATCTTATACGATGGGCTTGGGCCTGACCTAACATAATATTGTGAAATGGATCGAACCTGTATTAAAATTTTGAATAATATTAGAGAGTTTTTATTGTTATTAAAATTTAATTTTTTAGATGTTGAGATTTTTTTTTGTACCAATATTTATTTATATAAATAGTCTGATCCTATACATATATTTTTTTTACTGTAATATGTTTTGTTTTATTAACTTCTATGTTAACGTGTCAAGAAATGAATTAATCTAAAAGTTAAGATCTAAAAATTGTTTCTATTTTTTATTATTATCTTTAATACTGTTCACATGTGAATGCTTTTGCTTAAATCTTCTATAATATATACTGTAACGATCATGGTCCGGAGTGGGTGGCGTCGGAGTAGAAAGTTTGAGCAAGAAACGGCGTTAAGGGATGACAATGAGACATGAATGAACTGAATCTCACATCAAGAATAGAGAGAGAGTGAATGTGGCATATTAATAAGGAATGTACTCAATACTTGTGGACACATTTTAAAGTCGTGAAGCCAAATGTGTTGGATTTGGACCAAAGCGGATAATGTCTATATGGTATTGGGCAAGAATGTTACAATTGGTATCAAAGCCGACTCTCCATGTGCGATGTGTGGTTTGGGAAAGAACCAGACGGAAGCTGGTGGGCATGTAACGACTCGGTCCGGAGTGGGTGGCACCGAGGTAGAGGGCTTGAGCAAGGAGTGGTCCTAAGGTATAATGATGGGGGCATGAATAAAGTGAATCCCACAGCAAAATTGGAGAGAGAGTGTGACCGAGACTTATTAGTAAGGTGTGTACTCAATACATGTAGATGTGTTTTAAAACTGTAAGGTCCAAAGTGTTGAATTTTGGGCTAAAGCAGACAATATCCACATGATATTGGGAAAGACGGTTACAATTGGTATCAGAACCGGCTCTCCATATACGATGTGTGGTTCGGAGAAGAACCAGACAAAATTTGGTGGGGTGACGCTAGGATAGAAGGCTTGAGCAAGAAGTGTCCATAAGGTATGGCAATGAAAGTAGAAATGAACTGAATCTCACATTGGAAATGGAGAGATGAAGTGAGTGTAGCTTATTAATAAGGTGCGTACTCAATACATGCAGATACGTTTTAAAGTCGTGTGACTCAAGCTGACTTAAGCTGTTAAATTTTAATCGAAATGATAATATCTACATAGTCTTCGACCACAATGTTACATAGACTCAACTTAGCATGCGTTGGAATAATGAAGTTTACAGATTTGAGCCTGATACACTTAGAGGGTGTTTCATTACTTACTTTTCACCTCCTGTTTGCCTTTTAGAGCTGAAAAGTAGTTGTTTACAAAAACAGAAAATATATGTTTTTTTTAAAAAAAAAAAAAATAGTCTTTCCGAAAGACAAACAGCAAATAGAAACAATAAATAGCAAACAAGAACATCAAACAGCAACTAGGCAAACGGGTCCTTAGTCTAAAATAGCATGATAAGAAATAAATTAATTTTTATAAAAATAAAATTGCTTATAAAATTAGGATAAAATCAAAACATAAAGGAAAATTCCTCCAATAGTAATAATCGGCTTAATACATTAAGGGGAAATCACGACCCTAGAACCTCACGGAGTTGTTCGGTCTATAAATAGTCGTCTTTGCAAGAGTAAATTATTAATCGTATATGTTCCGTGTTGTTTGTCATATGTTATAACTTATCATTATCCGTATCACTCTAAAAGGGCTTGAAATACATGAAAATTGTCCCACGCATAGTTTAGGAGTAGTTTATGGTTGTCACCAAACTCAAATCAAAAGTATTTACCGCTTAGATAACGTGTAAAACCGAGTAGTTTAATACTTGTGGTTATAAATCCCGTGGATTCGATACCCGGTCTTAACCGGATTATTACTTGATACGACGGGGTACACTTGCCCTTACGTAGTAGCGTCGAGTAGAGTTAAAGCACTTAGAAAGATCATATCCATAGCCATAGCACACACTTATCATCATATTATTATCACTCTACCGGACACTCATCACTATTTACCGCTCCCAAATTACTTATCACCACCCCCATTGGACAATTTTGCCCTTGGCATAAAAAAATTTCGAAATTGGGGAAATTTTTTTTGAGAGAAAATTCAAAATTTAGCCTAAACGGATGCAACATACCGTTCGACCCATGGCGGACACGGATGCCGCATTCGTTCCCACCATGGGTCGAGCGGTATGCCGCATCCGTCCCCGCCATGAGTCGAACGGTATGCCGCATCCGTTCCCACCATGGGTTGGGCGGTACGCCGCATCCGTTCCCGCCATGGGTCGGGTGGTACGCCGCATCCGTTCCCACCATGGGTCGGGTGGTATGCCGCATCCATTTAAGCCAAATTTTGAAATATGAAAATCGTAAAATTTTTAGTGACGAAAAATACTAAATCATTCAATTTTTTGTGACAAAAAATGAAAAATTCTCCTATATTTTGTGACGAAAAATGCAAAATCGTCATGAAAAATATGTATTATTTTCATGAGTTTTTTGATAAAAAGATGTAAATCTTAATGTTTCCGACTCGTAATCATCCATTTTCGGGGTTCGGATTGTCACATATCAATTATTTTCATAATTTCAATTATTGTTGTTCGGGTTTATGATTTTGGAGAGAGAATTTTCAGTTTTTGATCAAAATTATGAGAAGGGCAAAAAAGTCCAAAAGAGGTGGTGATAAGTAATTTGGGAGCGGTATTTAACAGTTGACATTATTAAAGTAGATTAAAAGTAATGATTTTATTAGTTTGACAAAATTCAAAAGTAAAACTTGATATAATTGTAGATAGTTTTTCAAATGTGAATTTATATGTAAATTTTCCATTAATTGTATTATTCTAATCATTGAAGGCGCACGAAATATAACATTGTCTTAACATATTTTACAGATAGACTGATCGACGATTTTGATATACATTAGGGAGTTGTTTGATGATTTTTGAAGTTTGAATAGTCAATTGAATTTGGAGATATAGATTAGAGGCGATTTGCACCTTAAGTCTATAGCTTATTAATCTAACTAAATAAATAACGGTTATTCTTATTTATAACCGGCTCAAGTTGAAATCGAATATTTTTATTAATGTTCCATTGATCCTAATACTAATGTTTCATACTCATAATCACTTAATATACATGACACATCATCATTGTAAGATTTTTTTAATACATTTCATTTTATTAAACTTTTAACTCCAATAGTTAAACTCTATAACCACTCAATCATAAGAGATCCACCAATTGATTATAATCTATTATATTCTTTTTAAAAAATTAAAAATATATTATCAAAATAGTCAAATATTTAATAAACTACTCAATATCTATTAAAATAGTTGATAAATGCTCAATATATTAAATTCACTTTAATAGAAAGATAGTAAAGATCAAATTTAATCCTAATGTTTTAAAAGAAGCACAGATTTAGTCTTAAAATATAAAATCGTGCAAATTTAACCACATTGTTTCCAAACAAGATGAATTTTAACCTTACGTTATTTTTTTTTGGTCTGTAAGTGTATTCACCGCCGACAGCAGTGACTTAACTTTACATTATTGAAAATTAGAAAATACTGGTTTGACTAGTATTTAGTTGTCACTTCAAATATTCCAAATATCAATTATATCTAGATATTTAGTGTATTACTAACAAAATTATAAAAATTCTGTTAAAATGCTAAAAATTAAATCTATTACATATAAGTTAATCATTTTTTTTTGTCAAATTGTTTAAAATATTTATTATGTTATTAATATAGTTACAAGAAAAGACCAACAAAAAATGTATGAAACTGCTTTAATTTATCGACAAACGTATTTGCAAGGTTTGATGTGACATCTATATAACAGTCAAATATGTTTTTTTTTAATTTCTATAGTGTATAGCTAAAATTGATCCTGCTCAGAAACGTTGGAATTAAATTTGCACCATTTCATACGTTAGGACTAAATATGCACTCCGCTTAAATTATTATGGTTAAATTTGGCCTTTAACCCTTACAAAAAAAAATGAAAAAAAAATGTGAAATACTCTAGAAATCACTGAAAAATAATTGAAAAGATGGCTAGAGATTCGGAAATGAATGATAAATTGAGAATAAAAAAGTTAAAAATTTGTGAAAGGATGATAACATTTATAATGATGAACAAATGAATATCATTATTAAGTATTTACAACTAAATCATATCACCAAACTTAATTTTTAATATGTCATTATTTTCTATATATTATGATTTTACACCATAATTTAAAAATTCTAGACTTCAATTCATGAATCATAAATCTTAGAAAATATATTTTAGACTTCAAATTTATAAATTATAATCCTTAAAATATATTAAAAGTGCTGATTTTACTAGTTTGATATGATTCAAAATTATGACTTGACATAGTTATAAATAGTTTTTAAAAGATGAATCCAAGAAAAATTGCAGCCAGGCTTGAAAAATAAAAGCAAATGCCGAGTTGGATGGGACCAGTTGGGAATCTTTTAGGGACAATTGAATTTGGAGATATAAGTTAGGGGAAGTTTGTGCGTGTGTGTTTGTTTCAGCTTTTCGAAAGAGCGTTTAACGTTTCACTCCAAACCGCAGAAAATATAGCATTTGGTTAGGTTTATATAACTGCAGTGTTAACATTTTCTTTGGATACTGCAGCGTTTCACGAAAAGCTCCTATTTGGAGCTTTTTCATAAACAGTTGTTTGTAGTTATATGGTATTGACAAAATTATCCTTTTTATTTCCACAAAATATGTTTATTCTTTAACATTATTTATATTTTTACAACATAGAAGAATAAGGTTTTATTGCGTTCAATAATTTTTTTTATTTTTTATATAAATTATTTTTATTAATTTGTGTAACACATTTTTTATTTTATAATAGGATAAGGTGCAAAAATACCTCTGAAATTTGTAGCTAGGAGGAATTTTACCCTTAACGTCTAAAATTGTGCAATTATACCCCTAATGTTAGCAGCCAAAAGCAATTTTATGGGAATTTTTTCACATTTTCCCTTTTATAATTTTATCGTTGCTTAATTTAAAACATGTCCATTTTAGACATTTTAAATCCGAACAGCAATAATTCAATATAATTTTATCAAACACTAGTAATTAAACAGCTAATAACAAACAGCTAACAACTTATTACAACTATAAACAGCTAACAGCAACCGCAACAACTATTAGCTAACAGCTGAACCAAACAAACCCTAAGCCTACAGTTTATTAATGGAACTTTTACAATTCTGCTAGTTGTGTGATTCAAACTCCAAATGGAACGTTTTGAATTCATTGTGTTAATACATCAATTGTCATATAGATTACCATGTCAAATTATTCCTTAATTATTTTGCTTTTGAGGAACATTTGATATTTTAACCGTTAGTTTCAATTATTTACATAATTGAAATATCAAATACGGGTTTAATGCCTAAAAAAATAATTGATCAATGGTATAGTATAACCATTTAAGAAATTATGGATTTAATGTGTTAAAAAATAATTGATCAAGTGTTTAATGTATTTATTTGAAAACTTAAGGGTTTAAACAAATAAAATTAATTAAGGCTCAAATATGTATTTTACCTAAATATTATGTATTAAGAACTGTCCAGTCCCCGAACCCAGTAAACCCCGTATATCTTATAGGATGGGCTTGGGTCTGACCTAACATAATACGGGAAATTATAGGGAAATTCACTTTTTAAAGTTATCTACAATTTTGTCAATTAATTATATTAATTATTTCAAGTTCAAAAATGGTCTGACAGTTAACGAAAATATAGGTTTTCTTTTTTTCCACTTTCATTTCACCCACTAATCCACTCACAAAATTATTTGACATTTCCATTATAAAGTTTCATACTTTTGATATATTGCAAATTAAATTATCAATACTAATTAAACAATAAATATTATTATTATTCATGATTTTTATGTAAAGAACCCAACATAATATTGTGAAATGGATCGAACCTGTATTAAAATTTGGGCTGGTAGGCCTCTGTTCAGGCCCAGCCCACCAGCAGATCACTTTTGTTGCACAAGAATTAGAAAAAACAAATTATTTGACCTTTATTTTGTTTTCTCACTTGTATTTTTATAAGTTCAGATTTACTCAGACAACTCTTGTAATTATCTATAGGTTAGAAACAGACTCTAAATTAAAAATTTAAATATTTGATTTGTTTCATTAATATTTATTAATATTTAGTGTTGTGAAGCAACTTTAAGTAAATATATTTTGAATAATATTAGAGAGTTCTTGTTATTTGTGAAATAACAGAGAATTTGGGAAGAAAATGAACTTTTATTATAACCGAATGAATGTTAGTTGTAGTTCTTGGCTGCTATTTATAATAGCAGTAATAACAGAATAGGGGCAAGAAGGGAATTACACAAGAACAAGTAACTAACTTGCTAACAGCTAACTAACAAACTGAAATGAATTCGTTTATAGTTTCACATCCTCCCCTCAAGTTGGAAGTGTTGGTGAGGAGACAACTCCAAACTTGCAAGAGAAAGTTGTGAACTGGGAGCCTGTCCAAGGTTTGGTGAAAAGGTCTGCCAGCTGATGCTCAGTGTCAATATGCGGTGTAATGAGAAACCCTTGTTCAACATAGTCTCTAATGAAGTGAACATCCACATCAAAGTGTTTGGTTCTGTCATGATCAATGGGATTTGCTGCTATTGCAATAGCAGAAGTATTATCGCAATGTAAGGGGATTGGCAATTGAACATTGACATGGATATCTTTGAGGATGTAAGAGATCCATTTGAGTTCACAAGCTGTTACAGCTAAACTCCTGTACTCAGCTTCTGCTGAGGACCTGCTGACTGTGGCTTGCTTCTTTGTCTTCCAGGAGATGAGAGATTGGCCCACAAAGATACAATAGCCAGTTACAGATCTTCTTGTTGTTTTACAAACCGCCCAATCTGAGTCACAATACCCTGAAAGTGTGAAATCATCCTGTTTTGGATAGAATAAGGCCTTATTCAAGGTACCTTTGAGATATTTCAGTACATGTAGTGCTGCATCTAGATGATGTTGGCAGGGTTTGGACATTGCTTGACTCAATAGTTGTGTAGGAAAACTGATGTCAGGTCTGGTGAACCCCAGGTACAAGAGTCTTCCTACCATTCTTCTGAAAACATCTGGTGATGCCAATTGGTCAGTCTTGAGGTGAAATTGGAAACCAGAGGGCAGAGGGGATGCTGAAATAGTTGCTGCTGTCAAGTTGGAGTCTTTCAGCATGTCTTGGATATATTTGGTCTGTGAAACCAACAGTCCTGCCTCTGATCTTGCTATCTCAATACCCAGAAAATACTTGGCATAGCCAAGATCTTTGATGGTAAATTTGTTATGCAGAAAACTCTTAACTTGTTGTATGAGTTTTTCTGAGGTACCTGTTATTAACAGATCATCAACATACAATACAAGGGCCAAAAAGTCTGCTTCAGTGTTTTTGGTGTACAGGCAATGGTCATGTGATGCTCTTTGAAAACCAATCTCCATAAGAGTGGATGACATTTCTTTGTTCCATTGTCTCCCCGCTTGTTTTAGTCCATAAAGAGACTTGACAAGTTTGTTCAGCAACTTCATAGCCTTCTGGTATTGTCATGTACAAGTCTTCATCAATATAGCCATGAAGATAGGCATTATTGATGTCTATTTGGTGTATAGGCCATCCTTTTGCTGCAGCAAGGGCCAAAAAGATCTTAACAGTAACCCCTTTTGCTACTGGAGAAAAACTGTCTGTATAATCAATACCAAAAAGTTGGTTATACCCTTTAGCTACAAGTCTTGCCTTGAATTTGTTGACGGTCCCATCAGCATTGTGCTTTATTTTGAAAACCCATCTAGATGCAATAGCCTTTTTCCCTGATGGCAATGTAGTCAAAATCCATGTCTTGTTTTCTTCTAATGCATGAATTTCAGCTTTCATTGCACTCACCCATCTGGGATCCTTAATGGCCTCTCTATAGGATTTAGGTTCATGTTCTTCTGCAATTGTAGCTAGAAAGGTGCTGTGTTTAATGTGAAAAGCAGGAACATAAGAAATGGTGTTAGGCAAATGTGAAGTTTGAACTATAGAGACAAAATCAGAGAGCCATTGGGGTTTTTGAAGGGGTCTACCTGTTCTGGATAAGGATTGATCAACTGGTGTTGGTGTTTGAGGGAGTGTAGAAGTTGAAGGCAGAACAGGTGCGTCAGGGTTGTGTGAAGCAACTGGATACAAAAGTTTGAAAGGAAAAATATCCTCATGGAAAACTACATCTCTGGAGACCTGCATTGTTTCAGTTTCAACATTATACACCAGGAAACCTTTTTGACCTGGTTTGTAACCAAGAAAAACACACTTGTGAGCTCTGGCCTCAAATTTATCTTTGTGAGGAGCAGTATTGGTTATGTAACATAAGCAACCAAAGACTTTTAAGTTGTCATACTTGGGAACACAATTATACAGCTTCTCAAAGGGTGTTTTCCAGTTTAATGACTTGACTAGTAATAAGTTGATGATATGAGCAGCTGTAAGGATAGCTTCTCCCCAGAATGTAAAAGGCAGGCTGGATTGAAATAGCAATGACCTGGCTACCTCCAGAATATGTCTGTGCTTTCTTTCAGCAATTCCATTTTGCTGGGGGGTGTGAGCACAACTGGTTTGGTGTAAAATGCCCAGAGAAGAGTAAAAGTTGGAGCATGGTGTGTTAACAAACTCCTTGCCATTATCACTTCTAACTATTTTAACATGAGCATTGAACTGATTCTGAACCATAAGAATGAAGTGTTTGACAGACTCATATACATCTACCTTAGATTTTAACAACACAATCCACAATGCTCTTGAAAAATCATCTACTATAGTCAGAAAATACCTTGCACCTGTCAGTGAAGGTTGATGATATGGCCCCCATACATCCAGGTGTAAGAGCTCAATAGTATGTCTGGTACTTGTAGTACTGTTTGGAAACTCTAATCTGTGTTGTTTACCAAGAGGACATATGGCACAATGTTCCTTTATTGCTTTGAATTTTATTACATCAATATGTTTCATCTTCTCAAAAGATGTATGCCCTAGCCTGGAATGCCATAACAGGCTGTCATTAACAGGTTGGTGTATAATAGAACTAGTACTATTAGAGCAAAAATCTGATATGACAGATGATTGGAAAGACATCTGTGTGATCTTGTACAACCCCTCATGATAAAATCCAACTCCAAGCGCCTTATTAGTCTTCAAATCCTGTAACAGACAATGCTGAGCATAAAAAATCACCCTGACTTGCCCTTCTTGTAATAACTGTCCTACAGAAATCAGACTGCACTGAAATGTAGGTATATGCAACACATTTCTTAATACCAAAACATCCTGGAAATTCACTGTGCCTATGTGTTTTGCTTGTTTTGTGCTCCCATCTGGCTGATATACAGGTCTGAAACTAGAAAATGCCTTATATGTCTCAAAATGAGAAATGTTGTTACTCATATGAGAGGTAGCACCTGAGTCTATAATCCAGCAATCCTGATTGACAGGCTTAGAACAACTAGATGCAGTAAAAGAGAGCTGTTTACCTGCAAAACCAGAGAATTGAGCTAAATGTGCAGATTCTTCCTGACTTTGCTTCTTCATGTATTTCTGAAACTCCTTCTGTAACATCTGGGAGAACTTTTCAGACTGTCTATCTTCGCTGTCAGAAGAATCAGCATCAGCTTGCACCATATGTGCCTGAGCATGTTTTCTGCCTCCCTTCTTCTTGGATTTATACCACTCCGGATAGCCCACCAGTCTAAAGCAGTTTTCTTTGGTATGTTTATGCATCTTGCAATGTGTGCAGAAAAGCTCTTCTTTCTTATTGTCACCCTCTCTTACCCTAGTACTCACAACTGCATGAGCAATGTCTATCTGTGGTGAAGAAGCAATGACATTTTGTTTTTGTTTCTCCATTTTCTGTAAATGAGAATAAGCCTTATTGATAGAGGGTAGGGGATCTAGCATCAAGATCTGATTCCTTGTAGCATCAAAGGAGTCATCAAGGCCCATGAGAAACTGCATGAGTTGATCTGCTTCAACCATTGACACAAGTTTCTTCCCATTATCTGGACAGAGGCACACTGGCAGGGGATTTAGTTCTGCCAAATCTTCCCACAACTTTTTCAGTTTAGTAAAATATAAGCAAATATCCATATTGCCTTGTTTCAACAGGCTCAATTCCTTCTTTAGCTGATAAATGAGAGGACCATTGGTTTCACCAAGTCTCTGCTTTATCTCAATCCACAATTCCCTAGCAGTTTTGCAATAGAGAAAAGATTCACACAAATCTTTAGACATGGAGCCAAGTAACCAAGAAAGCACCATCCTATCACATTTTCTCCATTTTGAGAAAAAGATAGATGATGGAACAGGTTGGATATCATCTCTGAGAACAAAATCTATCTTATCCTTTGCTTCAAGGCCAATTTTTACAGCTCGGAGCCAAGAGAGGTAATTAGTTGTTGTAAGAGGAACACTTACCAGAGAGGCCCCCAAAATATCTCCATTGTTGAGATGTAGGAGATCTGCAAACTGAAAATCTTCATCTTCTTGAAGATTTCTGTTTCTCACAACTTCAGATCTGATTCTCTCTTGATCAAAACCGGATTGCTGTTCTTCACCGAGAACAAAGTGTGACTTTTGTTCACCATCAGTGAATCTGGTGTGATTACCAGAAGTATTATCGTGCTGGAGATCGTTGCTCCGGCGAACGCTTGATTCTGGACGATCAAGAGCACGTCTGAAGTTCATACTCTGAGGATCGTGAGGCTGATAGCAATCGTCAAAATCTTGTTGAAAATCTTCAATATCATCCTCATTGTTGATATACTCAGAGTTGTGCTTCAAAGACCTTCGATTATTGTCCTTCTTCGCCATTGGAGCTTCTCTGTAAGCTTGATTTTGGTGCGGAAAAATTGATAATCAAGCTCTGGATCAATTACACAGCTCTGATACCATGTGAAATAACAGAGAAATTGGGAAGAAAATGAACTTTTATTATAACCGAATGAATGTTAGTTGTAGTTCTTGGCTGCTATTTATAATAGCAGTAATAACAGAATAGGGGCAAGAAGGGAATTACACAAGAACAAGTAACTAACTTGCTAACAGCTAACTAACAAACTGAAATGAATTCGTTTATAGTTTCATATTATTAAAATTTAATTTTTTAGATGTTGAGATTTTTTTTTCTGTACCAATTTTTATTTATTTATATAAATAGTCTGATCCCATACATATAATTTTTTTTACTGTAATATGATTTGTTTTACTAACTTCTATGTTAATAGTATTAACGTGTCAAGAAATGAATTAATCTAAAAGTTAAGGTCTAAAAATTGTTTCTATTTATTATTGTTATTATTATCTTTAATACTATTCACATGTGAATGCTTTTGCTTAAATCTTCTATAATAATACTGTAACGACCATGGTACAGAGTGGATTGCGTCGGAGTAAATAGTTTGAGCAAGAAACGGCTTTAAGGGATGACGATGAGATATGAATGAACTAAATCTCATATTGAAAATTGAGAGAGAGTGAATGTGGCATATTAATAAGGTATACCATCATTAGAAGGCAGAGGAACAGAATAGATGCCATCAAAGACTCTAATGGTGATTGGGTGTATGAAGATGAGGAGATTCAGAAATTGGCCCTGGAGTTCTATAAAGATCTGTTTAAAGAGGAGCCTGTTCATCTAGAGAAGGCTCACTCTATTGCTACCTTTCCTATGATTGTGGAGGATATCATTCAGGATGCCTTTCACCCTATCTCCCTGAAGGAAATTGACCAAGCCATTTTTAGTATTGGGGCTACTAAAGCTCATGGGATTGATGGTCTGCCTGCTGGTTTTTACCATAAGTACTGGGAGGTCGTAAAGGAAGGTATCTATAATTTTATCATAGGTGTTTTTAATGGTTCTCGGGATATAGAGCTGGTGAATAGAACCCTTCTGGTTCTGATTCCTAAAATTGAAAAGCCTACTTCATTTTTGCATATGAGACCTATCAGTCTTTGTAATGTTCTTTATAAAACTGTTACAAAGATTGTGGCCAATAGAATCCGTTGCATTCTTCTTGAGATCATTTGTCAGAATCAGGGAAGTTTTGTGCCTGGTAGACAAATGATGGATAATGTGGTGATTGCCCAAGAGATGGTCCACACTATGAAGATCAAGAAGGGGAAGAAAGGCATTGTTGCTCTTAAGTTGGATTTGGAGAAGGCCTATGATCGCATCAACTGGAGTTTCCTGATGGAGAGTTTGGAAAGAGCTAGGATCCCTGACAGTTGGAGAAGGTTAATTAAGGTTTGTATCTCTTCTCTTGTCTTTCAGGTTTTGATTAATGGGGATATGTCGGAGGAATTTTCTCCAGGCCGGGGTATCCGTCAGGGTGACCCTATGAGCCCTTTCCTTTTCGTTATTGCTATGGAGAGGTTGTCTCATCTGATTCAAGATGCTATTGATAATGGGAGTTTCCACCCTGTGGCTATCAATAGTTTCTGTCCCCAGGTGACTCACTTATTCTTTGCAGATGATGTCCTAATCTTTTTGGAAGGTAATGAGGAGCAGTTGAGTATTATTATGGATATTCTTGACTGTTTCTGTTCGGCCTCTGGACAGAAACTTAATGTCCAGAAGTCTAGGATGATGTGCTCTAAAAATATGAATCAGAGAGTCTGTAAAAGGTTAAGTGAACTGTCGGGTATTCCTCTGACTGGCTCTCTCGGGAAGTATCTAGGTATTCCCCTCCACAGTGAGAGAGTGTCTAAAGTGTCTTTTAAAGATACTTTGGATAAAGTTAATATGAAGTGTGCCACGTGGAAAGCCAAGACTCTCTCTCTCGCTGGCCGCCTTACGTTAATTCAATCGGTTAATTGTGCGACTCCCAATCACATTATGCAGGCTTGTCATCTTCCGGATCCTGTGCTTAAAGATCTTGATAAAATTAACCGTAGGTTCCTGTGGGGGGAAGTTGAGGAGGGGAGAAAGATCCATCTTATGTCCTGGAGTGAGGTTTGTCAGCCTAAAGATTTAGGAGGTCTGGGTATTAGGAAAGCTAAAGACAATAATAAAGTCTTATTGATGAAACTCATGTGGCGAATGTGGCAGTGTCCTTCAGCTCTGTGGGTCCAGCTCCTTTGCGGGAAGTACCGGAAGGATAAGGTGTTTGGGGGGCCTAAGGAAAGAGTGGTTAATTGTTCCTTTCTTTGGAAAGGCATTAGTGCAGTGTTTGCAGAATTTTGTTCTGGGATTGGGTGGAATGTGGGTAATGGCAGGTCCATCAGGTTCTGGAAGGATATTTGGGTTGGTGAGAAGCCTTTATTGGAAGTTTGTACTTCCTTGCCTCCGGTGGACGTTCAGGACTAGAGGATTGCTGATGTAGTGGATTCTGAGGGTGAGTGGATTTGGGATAAGTTTGAATCTTATCTCAGTCTGGAATCGCTCCTGTCTATTAGAGGTGTTCACATTAGTAATCATAGTGAGGATAAGGATAGTTACTGTTGGGCGCTGACAAACAATGAGGCCTATTCGTGTAAATCAGCTTATCAGGCGTTCTATCAGGGCTTGGATTCTTTTTCCCCAGGTGTGTGGAAGACGATTTGGGGCTTAAAAGTGCCATACTGCATTAGGAGCTTCCTGTGGCTTGGGGCTAGAAATAGGTTGCTTACCAACTCGGATAGGAAAAGGAGGCACCTGGTGGACTCCGAAGCTTGTGGCAGATGCAAAGGGTTTGAGGAGACGTTGTGCCATGCTCTCAGGGATTGTGAGAAAAGTTTAGAGGTTTGGAGAAGAATTATCCATAGGGATGTGCTCCATTTCTTTTTATCCCATTCTGAAAATGATTGGTTTGTTGATGGTATTAACGGGATTCTTTTGCCTGGGAATCAAGGTGTTCTTCTTTTTGTGGTGTTGTTCCATCAGATTTGGAGGTGGCAGAATGAGGAGATCTTTGGAGGAAAAATTGTTTCTATGCCAAATGTCCTTGATTTCTTTTCTAAAAAGATTAGTACCTTGGTTGAGAGTTTTGGTGAAGATCCCTAAGCTAGGATGGTTCAGATGAAGGAAGTCAATCTTTTAGGCTGGTGAAGGCCAAGCGAAGGTGTGGTTAAGCTCAACACTGATGGTTCTTGTCTGAGAGACGGGAGAATCGCCGCAGGAGGGGTCCTTAGAGACGATGGAGGCAGGTGGGTTTCTGGCTTCTATCAGAATTTGGGTATTGGTTCTTCCTTTTCTGCTGAGCTTTGGGGGATTTTCTCTGGCCTGAAGCTGACTAAGGATCTTGGGGTGAAGAAGCTTCTGGTTGAGTCAGATAACCAAGAAGCGGCTAAGATGATTTCTGAGGGCAAGTCTGTTGGCCGGAATAGCTTAAACATTATTAGAGGAATTAAAAGGATTGGGTCCTCCTTTGAGTCTATTAAGTTCGCTCATATTTATAGGGAGCAGAACCGCGTCGCAGACCGTCTTGCTTTGGAAGGGCACTCTGGTTTGTTGGGCCTTTCTACCTTTTCTTCTCCACCGGTCTTCATTTCTTCCTTGATCTTGGAGGATGCAGTGGGGGTCAGTTTTCCTAGACTGATCCCAGGTTGAGCTGTCTTGTTTGCTTGTTTTTCTTTCCTTTTCTACCAAAAAAAATAAGGTATGTATTCAATACATGTGGATGCATTTTAAAGCCGTGAAGACAAATATGTTGGATTTGGACCAAAGCGGATAATATCTATATGGTATTGGGCAAGAATGTTACAATTGATATCAAAACCAACTCTCCATATGCGATGTGTGGTTCGAGAAAGAACCAGACGGAAGCTGGTGGGCATGTAACGACTCGGTCCGGAGTGGGTGGCACCAAGGTAGAAGGCTTGAGCAAGGAGCGGTCCTAAGGTATAATGATGGGGGTAGGAATAAAGTGAATCCCACAACAAAAATGGAGAGAGAGAGAGAGAGTGACCAGATCTTATTAGTAAGGTGTGTACTCAATACATGTAGACGTGTTTTAAAACTGTAAGGTCCAAAGTATTGAATTTGGACTAAAGCGGACAATATCCACATGATATTGGGAAAGACGGTTACAATTGGTATCAGGACCGACTCTCCATATACGATGTGTGGTTTGGAGAAGAACCAGACAAAATCTAGTGGAGTGACGCTAGGATAGAAGGCTTGAGCAAGAAGTATCCATAAGATATGGCAATAAGTAGAAATGAACTGAATCTCACATTGGAAATGGAGAGAGGAAGTGAGTGTAGCTTATTAATAAGGTGCGTACTCAATACATATACAGATACGTTTTAAAGTCGTGTGACTCAAACTGACTTAAGCTGTTAAATTTTAATCGAAATGATAATATCTACATAGTCTTCGACCACAATGTTACATAGACTCAACTTAGCATGCGTTGGAATAATGAAGTTTACAGATTTGAGCCTGGTACACTTAGAGGGTGTTTGATTATCTACTTTTCACCTCCTGTTTGCCTTTTCACTTTAAAAGGCAGAGTTTTAAGTGTTTGGTTAGCCACTTTCTGTTTACATTTTAGAGCTGAAAATTAGTTTTTTACAAAAACAGAAAATATCTGCTTTTTGTAAAAATAGTCTTTTCGAAAGACAAACAGTAAACAAAAACAGTAAAAAGCAAACAAGAACATCAAACAGCAACTAGGCAAACGGGTCCTTAGTCTAAAATAGCATGATAAGAAATAAATTGAGCTGATAAATAATTGTTAAAAATAATTTTATTATTATTATTTCTAATGTAATCATACGAAGAAACAATTAATTAATTTTTATAAAAATAAAATTGTTCATAAAATTAGGATGAAATCAAAATATAAAGGAAAATTCCTCCAACATTAATAATTGGCTTAATACATAATTTAGTCCATGAATTTGTTCAAAAAAGTTGATTGGCCATTGAACTTTCAAAGTAACTTCTTGAATTTGAATAAAATATTCAGTTAGTCTCTGAACTTACGTAAAATATAATCAATTTATCACTCGGTTGTAAAAAAAAGTTAAATATGGAAGATGTATTGCATGCGTTTTAAAAAAAGTAAAACAACCAAGGTCGTGGTATACCGTTAAAATATTAAAGAATATAAGTTTTACAGTTGGACAAGTAAGAACTTCCTTACATAATTCACATAATAGATTAAAAAAAAAAATCTATTATGTGAATTATGTAATAATATTACAAGATGCGTGCTACATTTTTTCCGCATTTAACTTTTTTTTTTTGCAACTAAATGATTGATTGATTATATTTTACGCAAATTCAGGAGGGTAATTGAATATTTTATGCAAGTTCAAGGGGCTATAAAGATACTTTGAAAGTTTAAGGGTCAATCAAACTTTTTGAACAAATTGAAGGGGTAAATGATGTATTAAACCTTAATAATTAGACTAGAAGAAGAGATGTATCAACTTAAGCTAGCTTTTTATGGTTTGAAAAGGAAAAATATAAAGTACAAGAGATGGTTGTGATGCATAAAAAAAATTAAGCATACTATTTCTCAAATAACTATTAGTTGTTAGCTGTTAGCTGATTACTTTTTCAGTTAACTGATTTTGTAAACTTTTTTAGTAAAATTTAATTGATACTAATAGCTGTACAATGACAAATAACGACATGTTAAAGCTTTTATTTGGAGTTAAAGGATAGTAATTATAGATAAAAAAAATGTCATTCAAAAAAGAATAATAAGCTAATTGCCAGCTTTTCAAAATTAGCTTTTTTGACCTAATAAGATGTTTCAAACCTCTTTTTATCGAATATTACTACTAAAAATTTGATTCTAAAAAACTCCGACCTCTAATTTTATCCAAAAATATCTTTATGAAACAGGGCCAAGATGTTTATTTTTCAAAAATATTATTTTTAACTACAAAAGTGTATTAGAAAATAACAAACTAAATAAAAAGGACTGATTATAATGGAAGACCAAGGCCCCCATTATATGACAAAAAACTATCTAAGAAGTTGGGAAATGGGAGGCAGAAACTGACTCAAAGATTTCTGTTCATTATATATATATATATATATATATATATATATATATATATATATATATATATATATAGGTTACACGCAGGGGCGGATACAGGGGGGTTCAGGTCCCTCCGGCCGCCGGAATTACCATGGTTACGAGTAGTTTTGCTCCTCTAATATTAGTTTATATAGACTCTATATAGTAATATTTCATTGTTTAAACGTAGATGAGATGATTAAAACATTTGCTTCTTTTTAAAAGGTCCTAGGTTTAATTCCATCCAACCTTAATTTATTTTAGAAGGTGTTTATTTATTTTTATTTTTTTTAAGCAAGGTGTTTATTTATTTAAATTTTATTTTTCAATAATTATAAAACTATGTTACCATTATTAATTAATTAATTTATTTTTATAACACTTTTGAACTCATTTTTATTATGTCTTTTCCATTAAAACAATTAATTTCTTATTTTTTGAGACCCAAACAACTTAATTTCTAAATTAAAATTTAAAATTTTAAAACTAAAAATAAAAAAATGTAAAAATGTTATAATTTTTTTAGAAACTAGTATTGAACTAATAAAAAAAATTAAATAAATCATATTTCGTGTTAGGCTTGTACAAAATTCAGAATTTCAATATTTTGGACCTATTAGGTACTCTCTTAATTTTTAATTCAAAAGTGTACCTAATAGGTATTCAAAATTCAAAATTCAAAATCCAAATTTTTAGTGAGATGGAGGCCGCGCAAATTACCAGAATTTTTCCTTCGCCCTGGAGACATCGGCGGCTGTTGATGATCTCGTTGGCTGGTTTTTGTAATTTTGTCAAAATGCGGATACTGAACTTTTATTGAAGGTAATTCGCGTCCTGGTAACAGTATGGTATCAAAGGAATAATTTGCTATGGAATGGAAAAAGAGTTCCTGTCGTGGTTGGTCTTCGGTTAACACGACGGGATCGTGATGAATGGAAGGAACGTGTAAGGAAGCAAGGATACCACCTAGACGATTTTCAACCGCTTGGGCTCCGCCTAGGCCGCATCGACACCACCTAGACCATCTAGGTACCGCCTAAGTGACAATGAATAAAAACATTTTTAATTGTGAATTTATTTTTTTTGTTGTATTATAATTCACTTTTAAGTTGTTTCAATGATATTGTTGTCGAAATGTTGATGTTTGCACAATTTTAAAGATATATGTTACAAATATACATGTTTTTCTATATTAGATAATTTTATATTATTATTTTTAAAAAGTATAATACATATATTAATTGAATTTATATAATAATTTATTGATTAATAAATAAAAAATAAATAAAAATACAAATCCGATTAATCCTCGAAGGTCCTGTCCGCCCGACTAGTGCCTAGCTTTTTTACAACCTTGGCTGTGACCAACAACATATGTTATGGAAGAAAGTGTTGGGAGAAAGTCGATAAATATTTATTGAGAAAGCTACTTTTAGGATTTAAAACAGCAATGTCAAACACGCACATAATCATTTCAAACGATTTTGGTTTTCAGTGATTTGAAGTACTCTCTTACTCATTACATAAGGAAGAAAATGTTTATTTATACAAAATAGAAAACTAATGCCTACCTACCTTACGATTAGGAAAGAAAAAACAGAACCGACTTCTAAAAGTTGAGCACAAAATATATATGATCACCAAATCATTTGTCGATGATGGAATGATTACGATACAAAATATATTTCTTTGATTGTGATTAGTGAGAGATGAAAGTTTTAGGATTGGTGACTTGTCATCTCTTCGAACAAGCTAGTAACTCATTTTATAAAGTGACTCGTATTCCCGTTTCAGAAGTTTTCAGGTAACATGAAAGTGAGTAAAAGTAATTAGTAGGTAATGGTAAAGGATAAAAGGTAAATCTATCGTGTGGAATCTTTATGTGTTATTATCCCTCCTCTAAACTTGACAGGAATTGTAAAAGAGGCCATTTTTGGAAGTAGATAGGTGAATTATGGAGAAAGATGAGCTTTGGTGAAAAGGTCCGCAAATTATAGTGCTATTGGAATAAGCATAAGTCGAATTAAACCGGAAAGAGATATTTCTCTTATAACATGGAAGTCAATTCAATATATTTAGCCCTTTCATGAAACATATGGTTTTGTGTTATATGTAAAGTTGAAGTGTTATCGCAGAATATAAGAGCTGGGGGTGAATAAGTAATGCCAATATCTTTTACAAGGTTGATTATCCTATAGGAGCTCACATGATGTTGAGGCGATGACTTTGTATTTTGCTTCAGAGGAAGATTTGGAGACTATACTTTGCTTATTTGATTTCCAAGAGATGAGGGCCTTGCCAATAAAATATGCATAACCAGTTATTGATCTTCTTGATTCTATGCACAATGTCCAACTTGAATCTAAGAATGCTTGAATAAGATTTTTTGTTGTATGTGGAAAAAAAAAACAACCAAGTCCAGGTGGTCCCTTAAAGTATCTGAGTATTCTATAGTTGGATTGCTAAGGTGTTGAGAAAGTTTGTTAACATCTTAGGCCTGGTGTGTGCAACCTAAATGACTTACCCAATGAGCTTTCTATAAGAGGAAATATGAGGTAAGGTTATCGATGAAGGTGAAGGAATGTAATGAGGAATTGTTGGTGTGGAATCAAGTTTGCTTCTAACACTACGTTGTTTTTCCTTTCGCAAGACACAAGATATTTGGCAAATATTTGTTTTTCGTGTCGTCTGGATGTTTTTCGTGACACTATAATAAATTTATGTCATCTGAAAGCTTAAGTGCAAACAACCTCAAATCACATATGGTGTTACGATGACACATGTATGTCATCCCTAAAAAACACGATTTTAATTGAAAAGGTACTTAATCATCATATGACACTTGTTATATATGACTGTCATGTTTGCATGAAAATAAAAAAACGACAAATGAATTAAGTTACGCGGCCAACAAAAATGTATCTCAAAATTAAGGCGCTCAAACGTTTGACTAATATTTCAGCTCATATATAAACCAAAAGCTACATAGTAAATTAGGTTTATTCATTGAGCTCGATGATTCGGGCTTTAGCTCTCTCCACGGTAAATAGATTGTACAACTCAAAATCGGGTTACAGGGCCCTATCGTAGGAGGAGCAAGGCGGGACTGAACAACAGGCTGGGAAAGGATTTGGGAATTGTCGGTACCTCCAAAACTTAAGACTTTCCTATGGAAAATATGCTCTGGATGTTTCCCGACCCGGACCTGTCTTGCTTCACGAAGAGTTCAGGTCCCACAGGAATGTGTATTTTGCGGTCTTCAGGCGGAAGAATACGGACACCTGTTCGCTCGATGCGAGTTTATGGAAGAATGATGGCGCTGTGCGAGAACACGACCACCATCGGCGGATGTTGATGATTTCGTTGGCTGGTTTTTGCAATTTTGTCAGAATGCGGATACTGAACTTTTATTGAAGGTAATTCGAGTCCTGGTAACAGTATGGTATCAAAGGAATAATTTGCTATGGAATGGAAAAAGAGTTCCTGCCGTGGTTGGTCTTCAGTTAATAGGACGGGATCGTGACGAATGGAAGGAATGTGTAAGGAAGCAAGGATACCACCTAGACGATTTTCAACCGCTTGGGCTCCGCCTAGGCCGCATTGACACCACCTAGACCGTCTAGGTACCACCTAAGTGACAATGAACAAAAACATTTTTAATTGTGAATTTATTTTTTTTGTTGTATTATAATTCACTTTTAAGTTGTTTCAATGATATTATTGTCGAAATGTTGATGTTTGCACAATTTTAAAGATATATGTTATAAATATACGTGTTTTTCTATATTAGATAATTTTATATTATTATTTTTAAAAAGTATAATACATATATTAATTGAATTTATATAATAATTTATTGATTAATAAATAGAAAATAAAAAAATACAAATCAGATTAATCTCCGATTAATCCCTGAAGGGCATGTCCGTCCGACTAGCGCCTAGCTTTTTTACAACCTTGGTTGTGACCAACAGTAAATGTTATGGAAGAAAGTGTTGGGAGAAAAGTCGATAAATATTTATTGAGAAAGCTACTTTTAAGGTTTGAAAAAGCAATGTCAAATGCGCACGTAATCATTTCAAACGATTTTGGTTTTTAGAAAAATTAAAATCGAAGTAAAACATGTATGGAAATCGAGAAGGTAGAGTTTTTTTAACATAAATCCATAAGATATAGATTTGAATGAGGAAGTATTCTCTTACTCATTACATAAGGACGAAAATGTTTATTTATACAAAATAGAAAACTAATGCCTACCTACCTTACAATTAGGAAAGAAAAAACAGAACCAACTTCTAAAAGTTGAGCACAAAATATATATGATCACCAAATCATTTGTCGATGATGCAATGATTACGATACAAAATATATTTCTTTGATTGTGATTGGTGAGAGATGAATGTTTTAGGATTGGTGACTTGTCATCTCTTTGAACAAGCTAGTAACTCATTTTATAAAGTGACTCGTATTCCCGTTTCAGACGTTTTCAGGTAACATGAAAGTGAGTAAAAGTAATTAGTAGTTAATGGTAAAGGGTAAGAGGTAAATCTATCGTGTGGATTCTGTATGTGTTATTATCCCTCCTCTAAACTTGGCAGGAATTGTAAAAGAGGCCATGTTTCGAAGTAGATAGGTGAATGATGGAGAAAGATGAGCTTTGGTGAAAAGGTCTGCAAGTTATAGTGCTACTAGAATAAGCATAAGTCGAATTAAACCTGAAAGAGTTGTTTCTCTTATAACATGGAAGTCAATTTCAATATATTTATCCCTTTCATGAAACATATGGTTTTGTGTTATACATAAAATTGAAGTGTTATCGCAGAATATAAGAGCTAGGGGTGAATAAGTAATGCCAATATCTTTTACAAGGTTGATTATCCATAGGAGCTCACATGATGTTGAGGCCATGACTTTGTATTTTGCTTCAGAGGAAGATTTGGAAACTATACTTTGCTTATTTGATTTCCAAGAGATGAGGGCCTTTCCAAGAAAATATGCATAACCAGTTATTGATCTTCTTGATTCTATGCATAATGTCCGACTTGAATCTAAGAATGCTTGAATAAGAGTTTTTGTTGTATGTGGAAAAAAAAACCCAAGTCCAGATGGTCCTTTAAAGTATCTGAGTATTCTATAGTTGGATTGCTAAGGTGTTGAGAAAGTTTGTTAACAATGTAAGAGATCTTAGGCCTGGTATGTGCAACCTGATAGCGTACCGTCTATTGTAGTGGTTTTCTAAGGACGACTAAATGTGTATTGCGGTGAATGTGCTATGAATATGGATGTGATCTTTTAAATGTTCTAACTCCACTAGACACTACGACTACTTAGGGGCAAGTGTACCCCGTCGTATCAAGTAATAATCCGGTTAAGACCGGGTATCGAATCCACGAGATTTATAATTACAAGTATTAGACGACTCTGTTTCGTATGTTATTTAAGCGGTGATTACTTTGGGGTAAAGTAAGACGCAACTACACACTATCCCTAACTATTGGCGACACAGATTTATGTAGCTAAAACCAGATGAAGTAGGATGAATAACGATAAGTTATAACCACGATAAATAACGACTCCAAATGTATACGGATAATAATTTACTCTTGTAAAGACGACTAAGTGTAGTAAGATCGACCCGTGAAGCACTTAGACTACGTGATTCCTAGTCAAGGCGTGTCTAATGCGGGGGAATTAGAAACTAGGGCCCGTAAGTTCCGTGGCTTGTCAATTCCTACGGTTTCCGGTTTGTCACTTCCGGTAAGGCAACACCTATATAACTCCCTAAGGATAGCCCGAATGGCATCGGAAATCGCGTTCTCCTACACAATAATCAATTATCAATATCAAAACAAGTAGCAAACACTAACACATAAAGGGAAATAGAGATTATAAATCATGAAATTATAAATATGGAATGTATATAAACGGAATACAACCAAGCCTAGTACATAGGAAGAGTACAAGCTAATTAGCACGTAAAAAGGGGAGAATCCGCCCTTGAAACTAGCTAACCGGACTCAAAGCCGTCTCCTAGGTCGTGGAGGTGGAACTCTCGAGCTTGGTGACGAATGGTGGAGCGGAACTTCGATGGAATGCCAGAGGAACCGAACAAGCTCTCGAGGTGGAGAGTTTAGCTACAAAAACTGAATCTATACTACAACAATAATCAAAACAAGTATAGTTTGCTCTCTAGTGTGTAAATTGGTGTGTCCCAAATGAAGTCCAAGAGCTTCCTATTTATAAACATTAAGCTAGGGCAATGTTGTAACTTCACAAAGCACAAGTATGGGGCAACATTATTTGGTGCAGAAATCCCATGATACGCCCCGCGTGAGGTGGTCTATGCCCCGCGTAAGTGCCCATTCCGTCAGAAATCTCCTGCATGTGGACCAATTCCATGTCTTATTGTCTCAAGCACGCCCTGCGTAGCTAAAGTACGCCCCGCGTGTTTGAGTCTCTGAAGTTTTATTGCTTGAATTGGAGCTTTTACGTCGTGCGTAGCTGAAGTACGCCCCGCGTAAAAGATTCTCTGGGCTTTTATCATTGAAGAATTTGCCTGGTACGCTTCGCGTGTAGGATAATACGCCCCGCGTACCAAGAGTTGACTCAAGGAGACATTGCAGTCTGACTTTCAGGATTAGGCCAATTATTTCCGACATGTGTCATACGCCCCACGTAGGGTGGCATATGCCCCGCATATGCTGAGTCAATTCCACATGGCGTCTGCGGATAAGGCAATTATTGCTGACACCATGTTTCACGCCCCGCGTATTTGAGTAGATTTTCGCTCCTTGTACGTACCTGAAATACAAATCTTGCGAGCCGAGTTAGCTTGACGTTTTTATTTCCTAAACTACTAAAAAAACACGGAATATTAACTGAAAGTACGAAATGTATTTTTATTTCTTTATTTTATCAAAACGCTTTATTTTTGTAATTAAACTTATCTATTTTATCCAAAATCAACCCGTAAATCACGCTAAAAGATAGGGGTAAAATACCCCTATCAAACCTCCTCGGACTTTAAAGCTTTACTTATCCTCAAGTAAAAGAAATCGAAAGACAAGGGATTGAGAAAATTAAGAAACAAACCAAAGGTTGGTTTTGCCAAGTGCGTGATTTCAAAGTTATGGTTTTATGCAAAGGTTTCGGTAAGTACCTACGCAAACAATTGAGTACAAAACTTTGTTTGAAACCTCCATGATCAAGATTAATAGGCAATATTAACAGGGGTTGATTATCTTTTGAGAACCCGATAGTACCTCACCAAGGGATTTCGCTCTTACGCTCAATTTTAGGTGGGTCGGTGTTTTAGCACTCTTCTTTGCACTTACTCGAGATCATGTTGAATTTGCATTTTCATCCGGGTATTTTCTCCTAAAATATGGTTAGGCAATATTAAAAATGAACCCGGAAGGGGGTTGTAATGTGGGTGGCTTCTTTAGTGGTTAGTTTAAAGAAACTCGAGTTCAAAAATACCGTTTTGTGTTTGCACCGTGTTTTTGTTTATTTCGGCCTTGGCGATTTTTACAAAATATACTTCAAAATTGCTCGGGTGGAGCTTGAGAATGCCTTTTTATTTTTATTGTATCCTTTGTTTTGATAGAGGCACAAAAACAAAATTTTGAAGGCTTATGGTGCTCGTTTGTTAAGGTCGTGACTTTTTCCGAGTGATTTGGGTGCAAATTGGTTTTGTCGGTATTTGAACAAGAGGAAAAAGGGTTAAATGTTAAAAGGGTATTAATAAAAAAAGTTGGTTAATAGGCTCGAAGGGGTTTCCTAATGTTTGATGAAAACAAGAAAAATAAATTAAGAAAAATTAGCCTAAGTGGGTTCGGTTTATCATCTATTGCATTTTTACCAAAAATAAGTGTACTTAACCCGGTATTGGATGCAAATTCTATGAGTCGAGTGAAGTCAAAGCTCTCAAAAAATTGTGAAGGAATTAGAGTTCTCGTATGAACTCCTTTAGGCTCAAAAATACCTCACAAAGATTCGGGTTTAAATTGTGTACTATCAAGTCTTCGCTAAATTCTCAACTATCCCGTTTTTATTGCCTTTTCAAAATTCATTATGGAGATAACATTAGGGTTAAGACTCAATGCCTTAGTTTAGTACTAACTTAAGCTTTGCACAAATTCCCTAATTTCAAAACCAAGACTAAAATTCCTTAATTAGATCATCCCCTTGTGTCGACGTCTTTTATTTTTGATGACAAATACCGGAACTTTAATTAATTTCCGAAGGAGGGATAGCGTGTCGGGAAGAATTTAAAAGAGTCAATAAAGTAGTTTAATTATTTTGTTGGTTATTTATTATTATAATTTTTTTGTGTATTTTTGTTTTTGTTAGTGCAAAACAAACTGAAAGTGTGGGGTTGCACGGCCCTCCGCGTTATTTAAAATGGCGCATGTTCCAAGGGCGTCGTAAAAAGAAGTTAAAACAAAAACAAAAATAGAGGTAATGAAGGAAAAGAAGACCCTTAGTGGTCAGGGGCCCTACGCGAGGCGTGCCCAGGGGGGCACCTCGCGTAGGGCGGCGTTTTTATCCCTTATGGAGTCAGAGACTCAAATACGCGGGGCGTAGGAACAGGGCGCCTCGCGTGTTTGAGTTTCTGAAAATTTCATGTACGAAAAATGATGATCACGCGGGGCGTAAAGGTGAGCACGCCCTGCGTGAATGTTATTTATGGTAAAATATGAACGAAAATAAAAAGACAAAATATGAACGAAAACTATAAAAAGACATTACATAGATATTAAAACAGAAAGCAAAAGTACAAGAAAGCAAAACGTATTAAAACAAAATGAACGAAAATAAAACGAATTAAAAAAAACACGAAAACACAAGATAAAGGAAAACATAAAAAGGGAAACTATGGTTGAGGCGGAGGAGGATTACCGTGGAGGTTGAAGTAGGAGGCGAAGGAGTTGGTGAGGGCATCAAATCGAGCATCGAGATGAACCTGATCCCCCCATTATTGTGCTTCGATGGAGTCGAAGCGGGTGTTGAGGGTGGCGAATTGGGAGTCATAATGAACCCGGTCCTGGCGTTGGTTATCCTCCAAGATATCCAATCGAGCATAAAGAGCGTTGAAGTCGTGGAGGGGTGGAGGAATGAAATTGAGACCCATGCTTGAATTCGAGTCCCCTTCCGCATTGGAGTGAGCCGCCCCCGAAGTCTCGCCCGGGCCAGAAGTTGGACACTTTAAGGATTTAAAGGCGTTTTTGTCCAACGACCGAGGCACAAGGTGCGGGAGGCGCTCAATGGCATCGGAGCCGAGAGTGGAGAGGGCGAAGATGGTGATGAGGTGACCAAACCCGAGCTTGGCCCCTTTCCAGATGGGTGTGGCGTGGAGGTGAGCAGCCACGTGATAGGCAAGGTCATAGGTGTGCCCATTGGCACAACAGTAGAGGGCCAACAGTTCGTGCTTGTTGACCTTAGAGGACTCGGACTTCCCCGAGAAGTAAAATGAGATGAAGCGGTGGAGAAGTTGGAGGATAGGGTCGCGGATGAGAGATGGGCGGAGGTTGGAGATATCATAGTCCTCGGACCCAGTGATGGAGGTCCAAAACTCATGAGCGGCAACACCGTCGGGCCAATGGGATGTGCCCCCCTCCGCTTGGTAAGTGAAATGGTGTTGGAGCCATTGAGTGTCAATGGAGAAGGGGCGGTTGTGGAGGCGGAAGTTGAAGAGGGCGGCTCCGGGGACGTTGTTGGAGGTGAGGGTGGTGTAGAACTCAATGACCAAGGAGGGGTATACGTGGTATTCTTTACTGTAGATGTCGTACCACCCGAGGGCACGAAGACGATCTTCGAAAGGCGTGCCGAGATCGTGTTGATCGAGCACGCTACGTTGGATATAGGGTAGCTCCATGACGGTGGCGGCACAAAGGTCTTCGTACCGGGTGGCCTCCTCCTCGGTGAGGAGGTGAAAAGGAGCCCGGTATAGGCGGGTGAGGGGGGGTGAGGGGGGGTGCTTTCCCGCTCGGGTGGTGGTTGTGATTGGTTTTGGGTGCGGCCGGTACGGGCACGAGTGGCTCATGGGGGACGCATATCGGTGGTGTTCTTTCTCCGAACCATGGTGGAATGTGAGATAGAAAGAGTAGAAGATGAGTGTTGTGAAGAGTTGGGGTAATGAGTGAGGAAGAAAAAGGAGGAAAGGAAGGGTGTATATATAGGAGGGAAGTGGGGATCCAAGCAAAACTCGGATCCCCAGGAGGGATACGCGCGGCGTGAAGCGGCCACGCCACGCGTATCCCACCTTTTGAGCGTAAATTACGCAATAAGGGCGCGATACACGGGGCGTACATGGGGGTACGCCACGCGTAGTGCACCTCCTGCCCTTTTGGATGGAAGAAAAAGGCAGGGACGCGAGGCGTACAGGGGAGTACGCCGCGCGTAACGACGAACTTGGAACAATTTTTTTCGGTTTTGTAGATGTATTTTGAATTTTTTTGGAGTTTTGAGTTATGATGTTATTAAAGAGGTGTTAATGTTTTATGGTTTTTATATTTAATTAATGTTTTTGTGTGTTTTAATTTTGAAATTAAGGGGGTAGTTAATGCACAATTTATTATGGAGGGAGGTTTAAGGATTTGAATTTGAAAAGGTAGAAGTTGATTGGAGAGGAGAAGAGGTGGAGTGGAGAAGTGGGAAAGATTTTTGGGGAAGAGAAATGATGGGAAGTTATGAAGAAAAAGCTGCCATGGGGAGTTATAATTCACAACTCCCCGAGGATACGCGCGGCGTACCCTAGGGTACGCCCCGCGTGTTTCCCACGTGGCGCTTATTCAAGAGCTTCGAAAAGGATAAAGGGTACGCGGGGCGTGGTTGGAGGGATACCCCACGTACCGTGTCTGTTTATTTAAGAATTAGGATCAGACATGCAGATACGCGGGACGTATAGGTGCGTACGCCCCGCGTATCACAAAATTTGTGGATTTAAAGAGGGATTTGTTTTTCTTTTGGTTTTATAAAAATAATAGAAACTAAGCAAAAAAAATAAAAATGAAAGTAAAAATTAAAACACAAGCGAAAATAAAATGTAAAACAATAACTCAAAAAGGAAAAATTAAAGAGAAGAGAAAAGAACAAAAATTTATGATACATATAAACAAAAAGGTTCGAGTAATGCAAACCGATGCTACGTTTATAGTCGAAGTAGTCGACTTTCTCACGCTGCGGCTTAGGGCAAGATGTCCGGGTTGGAACTTGACGGGTCCGAACTTCTATTGTTGAGGAGCGTTATCACCTGTCCGGTTTCCCTATTCTTACCCCGCGGGTTCTGTTCGGTATTCGCCGGGAGGGTTCCTAGTGGCCTTTCTTGTTGTTGATGGTTTATGTAGGCTACTTGGCGGCTAAGATCCCTGCAAAACACTTCGCTATCGAAAAGATGGGTTAATATGTCCTTCAACAAAGACGTGACCGATTGGTCGTGTACATTGTTGGAAGGTGGAGCGTTCTGATTACCGGGCGCGGCTTGTGATTGCCCGAGCCCGTTTTCCCAAAATTCTTGCTCAAAGCCGGATGAGGGCCTCAACACATTATTATTATTTCCATATGACAAGTTCGGGTGTTGGTACCGAGGCCGCCAACCGTTGTTATTATTACTGTGGTGGTGATAGGAGTTCGGATTAGGATTATACCTTGGATTTCCTCCTACGTAACTTACACTCTCAATGTCACCGGCGAAAGGGCTACCGGCTTGGCAGTTGAATCCATCGTGGTCTCCACCACAGTGATTGCACATCAGGACCTGTGCACTTTTGTTGAGGCTTAGCTGGGCGATTAATGAGTCAAGTTTCTTATGCATCTCTGCCATGGAGCTTTTCGGAGCCTCTTTCTCCACAGCAAACATTTGATGTCGCGACGGGCCGGCAAGCCGATCCTCTTGCCATTGCACGCTTTTCCTCGCGAGCTCATGAATGAGCTCGTAGGCCTCACTAGCTGACTTTCGAAATAGATCCCCACCTATAGCGGAATCAACAGTCGCACGGTTAGTGGGGGTTAACCCGTGGTAAAAAGTGCTTACCAAGTCGTGCTTCGGGATGTCATGGTGGGGGCAGTTTCGGAGCAACTTCCAGAACCTAGCCCAAGCTGCATGAAGGGCCTCGCATTCCAATTGCCTGAAGGACGTGATATCGGTCCGTAACTTGACTATTTTGGATGGCGGAAAATAGTAGGAAAGGAACTCCTTTTCGAGCTCCTCCCATGACGTGATGGATCCCGCCTCCAATGAGTGTAGCCATTCCAACGCCTGTCCTGTCAATGAAAAAGGAAATAATTTTAGTCTCACAGCCTCAACGGGAACACCATTTTGCCGAGAGGTATCGGCACACATAAGAAATTTATCCAAATGTTCGTTGGGGTTCTCATGGAGTTCCCCTCCGAATTGACCATATTGTTGTATCAGTTGGATTATGTCGGTCTTGATCTCGTATGTGTTGGTCGGGATCGTGGGAGCGACAATGCCATTACGATTCTAGGGGCGATGCGGAGCAAGGATCTCCATCATCGAACGCGTATCATTGCCCCCGCAGATGTTATTCACGTGCGGCCTTTGGTTCCCGTCGTGTTGGTTGACCTCGGCGTTGGGGTTTGCCATTCTTTCTCTACGTAACCTACAAAGAGTACGTTCAATTTCGAGATCAATAGGTACGAGAGAATCACTTTTAGATCGGGTGTGCATAAAGTAAAACAAGAATTATCAACAAGAAAGAATAATGTTAGTAAAAGTATATATAAACAATTTATACAAAAAGAATGCTTAAACTAACAATGAAACGTTTTTGTCTAATATTGTAGGAGATTATAAATCCCCGGCAACGGCGCCAAAAACTTGATAGCGTACCGTCTAGTGTAGTGGTTTTCTAAGGACGACTAAATGTGTATTGTGGTGAATGTGCTATGAATATGGATGTGATCTTTTAAATGTTATAATTCCACTAGACACTACGACTACTTAGGGGCAAGTGTACCCCATCGTATCAAGTAATAATCCGGTTAAGACCGGGTATCGAATCCATGGGATTTATAATTACAAGTATTAGATGACTCGGTTTCGTATGTTATTTAAGCGGTGATTACTTTGGGGTAAAGTAAGACGCAACTACACACTATCCCTAACTATTGGCGACACAGATTTATGTAGCTAAAACCCGATGAAGTATGATGAATAATGATAAGTTATAACTACGATAAATAACGACTCCAAATGTATACGGATAATAATTTACTCTTGTAAAGACGACTAAGTGTAGTAGGATCGACCCGTGAAGCACTTAGACTACGTGATTCCTAGTCAAGGCGTGTCTAATGAGGGGGAATTAGAAACTAGGGCTCGTAAGTTCCGTGGCTTGTCAATCCCTACGGTTTCCGGTTTGTCACTTCCGGTAAGGCAACACCTATATAACTCCCTAAGGATAGCCCGAATGGCATCGGAAATCACGTTCTCCTATACAATAATCAATTATCAATATCAAAACAAGTAGCAAACACTAACACGTAAAGGGAAATAGATATTATAAATCATGAAATTATAAATATGGAATGTATATAAACGGAATACAATCAAGCCTAGTACATAGGAAGAGTACAAGCTAATTAGCACGTAAAAAGGGGAGAATCCTCCCTTGAAACTAGCTAACCGGACTCAAAGCCGTCTCCTAGGTCGTGGAGGTGGAACTCTCTAGCTTGGTGACGAATGGTGGAGCGGAACTTCGATGGAATGCCGGAGGAACCAAACAAGCTCTCGAGGTGGAGAGTTTAGCTACAAAAACTGAATCTATACTACAACAATAATCAAAACAAGTATAGTTTGCTCTCTAGTGTGTAAATTGGTGTGTCCCAAATGAAGTCCAAGAGCTTCCTATTTATAAACATCAAGCAAGGGCAATGTTGTAACTTCACAAAGCACAAGTATGGGGCAACATTATTTGGTGCAGAAATCCCATAATACGCCCCGCGTGAGGTGGTCTACGCCCCGCGTAAGTGCCCATTCCGTCAGAAATCTCCTGCATGTGGACCAATTCCATGTCTTGTTGTCTCAAGCACGCCCTGCGTAGCTAAAGTACGCCCCACGTGTTTGAGTCTCTAAAGTTTTATTGCTTGCATTGGAGCTTTTACGCCGTGCGTAGCTGAAGTACGCCCCGCGTAAAAGAGTCTCTGGGCTTTTATCATTGAAGAATTTGCCTGGTACGCTTCGCGTGTAGGATAATACGCCCCGCGTATGAAGAGTTGACTCAAGGAGACATTGCAGTCTGACTTTCAGGATTAGGCCAATTATTTCCGACATGTGTCATACGCCCCGCGTATGCTGAGTCAATTCCACATGGCGTCTGCGGATAAGGCAATTATTGATGACACCATGTTTCACGCCCCGCGTAAAGGATGATACGCCCCGCGTATTTGAGTAGATTTTCGCTCCTTGCTCATACCTGAAATACAAATATTGCGAGCCGAGTTAGCTTGACGTTTTTATTTCCTAAACTACTAAAAAAACACGGAAAATTAACTGAAAGTACGAAATGTATTTTTATTTCTTTATTTTATCAAAATGCTTTATTTTTGTAATTAAACTTATCTATTTTTATCCAAAATCAACCCATAAATCACGCTAAAAGATAGGGGTAAAATACCCCTATCACAACCTAAATGACTTACCCAATGAGCTTTCTATAAGAGGAAATATGAGGTAAGGTTATCGATGAAGGAGAAGGAATGTAATGAGGAATTGTTGATGTGGAAGTAAGTTTCCTTCTAACACTATGTTGTTTTTCCTTTCACAAGACACAAGATATATGGCAAATATTTGTTTTCGTGTCGTTTGAATGTTTTTCGTGACACTATAATAAATTTATGTCATCTGAAAGCTTAAGTGCAAACAACCTCAAATCACATGTGGCGTTACGATGACACATGTATGTCATCCCTAAAAAACACGATTTTAATTGAAAAGGTACTTAATCGTCATATGACACTTGTTATATATGACTGTCATGGTTGCATGAAAATAAAAAGGCGACAAATGAATTAAGCTACGCGACCAACAAAAACGTATCTCAAACTTAAGGCGCTCAAACGTTTAACTAATATTTTAGCTCATATATAAACCAAAAGCTACATAGTAAATTAGGTTTCTTCCTTGAGCTCGATGATTCAGGCTTTAGCTCTCTCCCATCCTTCTCTTTGGCTATCTCTACGGAAGATTTCTACATGCAAATCTCATAAATGGTAAGCCGTATTTACTATGTTTCTAGATGTATTATGGTTTCGTTCCTTAATCTATCTTTTCTTGATCAAAACTGTAATAATCAGCAGATTTACTTTTGCGGATGTGGATTTCAGCTGCTGGAATAAGGATGTGTTAATTGTCAGACTTACCAATGAAAATGTCAGATCTTTCGCTTAGATACACTGAATATTTCACTGTATTAATTGTCACATTCACTAATAAAAAGGGTGGATTTTTATCTTATATACACTGATTTCGCCATTTCAATTCATGTTACAGGTGGGAAATATAATTCGTGATGCTATTATGGGTGATGCTAAGATAGGTATATCTTGCTCTTTTTATTTGGAAATACTATTAACATTAGGGATTATGAACTGATTTAAGTATCTTTTTATTTGAAAATAATATTTGCAGGGATATTAAGAATGCTTATGTACATGGAAAGATTGATTGAAGAGTATAACATGAGAAGATTTCTTTAACTTATTGAGTATATGTGATTAATTGTTATCTTATTCGAGAAAAAGTGTAGTAAGGGGTTATGAGTACGTGTATGAATATAAATTTGTATGAAGCATGTAGTAAAGGAAGAAGATGCTTCATGTTACTAATCGGTTGATGTTCATTGGTTGATGTTACTAATTGGTTGAATAGGTATGAACTGATTAGCCATGCTCTTATACTTTAGATGTTCATTCAATATGTGTATGAAGTACGTAAATGGTTGTGAAGTTGTAGGCATGCTCTTATAAGCAAAGATGGATCTAATATGGCAATAGAGGAGATAAATAGAGCCTTAATTTCACCCGCAATCTATACTCCATGATTTGGATGCTGTGTAATTTGAGCTTTGGGGACATGGTTAACCTCAATAATATTCCCCATATCCATCTAAGCCGTAGGTACAACATTCATTCCTATGGCAGCAGCAGGAACCGTGGAAGCAACAGGAGTGCCCGAAGGCTTTTGAGCAACACTTAACGCCTTGATTCGAGCTGTGAATTGGGCACGAATAGACATTTTCAGACTCACATGCATCAAAAAAAAAATCAAAAAAAAAAGTAGGGAGAGAAAATCACCTTATACTCTTTTGAATTTTTTTGACCCAAGATGCATAATTTTTCCTTTCTTGCTAACGAAGGAAGAAAAACCTTCGATGCGAATTAAATTCAGCATATCGTGATAATACCATCATATGCTATAGGCTTCGAGTAGCTCTGCTCCATATTTCTCTTTAGAGCTTAAACTACTAGTAGGCTTCCAAGAGACCAGAGTGGTCGACATTTTGTTCCATTTGGTGGGGAAAGGAAATCCTCAGATATATGGATTATTGGGATCTACGCCATTCGAATTTATCCAAAACCACTTTGGCTTAAAATTCTTCATGCTTTGAACTTTCTTTTCCAAGAAAGCACATCGTGCAGTAAATCATGTCTTCATTTGATTTGTTAATAGGGTGCTAGGAATGCCAAAATATTGGTCCGATCAAATTAATATCCAAATCAGTACAAATCTTGTTAAATGTCAGAAGCGCAAGCCAGGCATTAGGCGAAACCTGGCATGGACTCAAGTTAAACTCGTTTAAGACGACAACAACTCCTCTAGGCAAAGGAAACTCCATTTCCCACTCCAAATATTGGGTAAAAATTCCCAGCGTGCCTGAAGGAGGCTGATTTGCCCCTTCATTTTCCTTGGGTATGTTAATAGTCATATTCCTTAACCAGGGATACTAGTTTTTAGTTTCAACAACAAGTTTGGGAGTCATGGTAGAAGGTTGAGCAGGAACCCTCAAGTTCACCTTACGGACTTTAACATAAGCTTTTTCTAGGTTCTTTGAAGAGGAGGCTGAAGATCTCTTTGAAACAGAGACATTTCATGATTTTGGAGCCATGAAGGAAAATTAAGAAAAATAAAAATGAGGGAAAAGATGGAGAAACTTACAAGATATTAGTAGTTGAGATGTCGAAAGCAAAAGGTAATGGTTAAAGGCTCAATTATTCGTTTAAATAAAGGGAGAATGTCAAACGGTTCGTCATTATTAATCTAGGGACTTTTCACTCGTCTTAAAGTCTAGATAAGTAATGATAGGTTGTGAAAAGATAGCTCACGTGGGAGCTAGTAAAATGTCACTCTAAAATCTATAGGCCGAAAAATTGACAAATTGCCTAAGGTGAAAAAACCCTAAAGAGTTTTTCAAAGAGCAAATGGGGGGCATTTGATATAGGATGAAGTAATCAGGCCCAGCTGAACTAGTGAAATGGGCTTACGTTAGAGGCCCATACTAAATCAAGACAAAGGGATGTAGCACGTGTAACAATGGGAAACTTCATCTGAAAGCCTAACCAGCTTAACTACGTAGACACGTTGACCAATAAATGATTTGGATCTAAAAGATATGCACCCTTTCCCAAGAGGACGTCGTATATTATGGAAGGATGAATAGGGAAAGGAGGTCGAATCTAATCAGAGATTTACACGTGGAAAGGTATATGTCATATCCAATCAAAGACTTACATGTGGAAAGTACACAATGTTGAAACACCTTTCCACAGGATTTTGATTTGACAAAATTAATTAAGTGAAAGTAAATATTCTATAACACACTAAGTTTAAATGCTTTGATTTAGTGTTACTAATGTGTTTGTTCAATGTTGAGTTTATAATTTATCATAAGACATAAAGATCATAAGGCTCAAGCCCTATATGGAAATCAAGGCCCAAGTCAAACAAGCCAAAGATCACTCAGCCCGCGTATCTCCAAAACGTCACCGTTAAAGTGATGAAACGCATGCTGAGTAAAGAAGGATCGAGAAGATCCACGTAGACAACTTCGGTATGAAGCTGCTGAGCTGTCTCGACAAAACGTGCAAGACAGCTACTGACCATAAGACAGCTTCCAGACAAAGTATTTCCTCATTAGGTAAAGGTCAGAAGACACAACAAGCTGTCTGGTTGACATTACCCAAAATGGTGGAACATACTGACTCACTGACCGAAGAACAGAAGACGCTGGAATCTGATTGGCTAACGAGAACTGCTGGCAGACTCAGTGAAAGCGACCTGTAGCCGTTTCTCTCCAACGGTTATTTCGAAATTCGAAATAACCAGAAGCTCTCACAGCTCTCTATAAATAGTCCATTCAGAATCCACATTCTGTAGAGAACTTTGAGCAAGAGCCGCTACGCTGACCAAACGTATACAAAAGTTCTCCATCAAAAGCAAAGCAAAGTTCTTACACTACAAAGTCTATTCATTTGTGTAAAAGTCTAGAGTGATTGTTTTTCAATCATCTAAGGTGTTCTAGCAATTGTTGTTTAGGACAAAATCTTTATCATTTCTAGAAGTAGAAAGGAGAGGCTGAGTACTCGGTTTTAAGTACTCAGCGGAGAGATTAGGATTGAGTAGAAGTATAGAGGAAGGTACTCTTGTCATACTCAATTGCTGATATTGTAAAAGGTTTGAGGCTCTACCTTTAAAGATCTCAGTAGAGGATTTGAAATCTCGGAGGTGTTCCGGGGACAGGACGTAGGCTTAGAAGAAGCCGAACCTGGATAAATCTGCTGAGTGAAGTATTTCTAAACCTTAACTCCTTATTCATATTGCTTGCTTAAAACAAACTAAAACTGACCAAGTAAAAGAGGTCAAGCTGAGTTGTGCGCTACCAACAAGAAGGTTCAGGAATAGACTCTAAGTGCTATTTCCTGACCTAAGCAACGAAGCTGTCCTAGTCACTAGTTGACTAAGCCAGTGTCTTGCTGAGTGGTAAGCGCCGCTGTTAGATAAACTTTTCTTGAAGAAAAGAAATCTGCCCAATTTATTTTAAAAAAGGTAAAATAGTTCCTAACCCCCCCTTGGAACTATATTTGCAACCTTACAAGGGACCAAGAAGTGGTATCAGAGCCTAAAAGCTCATTACTAAAGGTCTAACAACCTTGAGTTGATCCATACCATGGGCGAAAACAGCACTCGGTTTCTCCCTGGAAACCAGACAACTCAGATATTACCTGAGGGACTGTCCAATACCAGGCCTCCCCTATTCTTCGGGTCAAACTATACCTTTTGGAAGAATAGGATGAAAAACTTCATTCAAGCTACAAACATGAGTTCCTGGCTATCTATAGTCCAAGGCCCGTTTGTACCTGTGAAAGTTGTTGCTGGCCAGTCAGTTGTTAAAGCTGAGGTTGAATGGACAGAGGATGATCTTAAGAAGCTTCAAAACCATGCTTCGGCTATCAATATGCTTCACTGTGCGCTCGATGCTGCAGAATATAACAAAATCTCAGGTTGTGAGTCGGCACAAGAGATTTGGAAAAAGCTGGAAGTCACCTACGAGGGAACAAACAAAGTAAAAGAATCCAAGGTGAATCAGCAGATGAGACTGTACGAGCTGTTCGAGATGAACAATGATGAGGGCATTTCAGACATGAACGCAAGGTTCACCAACATCATTAATGAGCTCAAGAGACTTGGGAAAATCTTCACTGAGGAAGAACAAGTCAAAAAGATACCCAGGAGTCTTCCAAAAGACTGGCAAGCAAAGAAGACAGCAGTTGAGGAAGCTCAGGATTTAACCACCTACAAATATGACGAACTCATCGGTTCATTGCTGACCCATGAGATATCAATGAAGAACTTTGAGGTGAAGGAAAAATCTGATGACAAGAAGCAGAAGTCACTTGTCATGAAGGCTGACTCCACTGACGGGAGTTCAACTGATGATGAGGAGATGGCTATGTTTACAAGAAAGATGAAGAGGCTGTTCAAGAAGAACGACAAATATTCCAAAAAGCCTTACAAAAAGTTTGATAAGTATAAGGCTGACTCAAGCGACAGCAAATACAGAAAGGACAGCTCAAAGCCCATTACATGCTTTGAGTGCCACCAAGATGGCCATATTAAGTCAAACTGCCCCACGCTGAGGAAAGACAAGAAAAGTGGGAAGAAGGCAATGGTGGCTACTTGGAGTGACAGTGATGAATCTTCATCAACAGAAACTGAGGCCACCGAGTCAGCGAAGATATGCTTTATGGCTGACGAACTTGCTGAGCCATGCATTTCTGAGCATGCTGACCAATCTGATGAGTCAGATAATGAAGAGCAATCTAATGAGGTAATCTCACTCTCTCAACTCAGAAATGAAATGGGTAACGCCCTGAGTGATCTCTATACACTTGTTAAAAAGTGTAATAGGAAGATTAAAGCACTCAGCCGGCGTTGTGATGAAGTAGAAGAGGTCAAACTGAGTGACCTCAGATACCTTCTTCAAGACAACTCAGTTTTGCATGAAAATATGAAAATCATTCATGAGTCTGTCTCTGAAGTCTAGTCAGTTTCAAAGAAACTGAGGAAGGATGTCACAACCATTCAGAACCAATTAAAGGTTCCAAACAAAAACAATTTTCCGCTGAGAACTCAGTATCAAGGTACACAGTACCAAGGTACTCAGCAGAGAAGAAATCCCCAGCAAAAAGTCCAATGTGATTTTTGTGGGAAGTTAGGACACACTACTAAAGTGTGCTGGCACGCTCAGCACTGGGGTGCTGACAAGTCAGTAAAAAATCCTAAACAGAAGGTCAGCTGTGACTTCTGTGGAAAGAATGGCCATACTGTCCATGTATGCCGCCATAAAATAAAATATGATGCTATATCTGTTGCACCTAACAAGTCAGGACCCAAAAAGAGTTGGGTACCTAAAAGTAACTAGTTACAATGCAGGTAAGCCTGAGATGTGCCGAGAAGTCAAAGATGTGGTATATTGACAGCGCATGCTCAAGGCATATGACGGGTGATGAAACTCAGTTCATCACGTTTGAACGTAAACGAGGAGGGAGTGTAAGTTTTAGAGACAACAAGAAGGGTAAGATAGTAGGCTCAGGAATCGTCGGAGGTAACCCTACTATTGAATCTGTCTCCCTAGTCAGCGGACTCAAATATAACTTACTCAGCGTAGCTCAGCTATGTGACAATGGGAGAAAAGTTATATTTGATGCTACTGGATGTAAAATATACGAGGGTAAAACTAATGAGTTAATCTTAACTGCCCCTCGGATAGACAATGTCTTTATGCTAAACCTCGAAAAGAAGTTTTCAAAAACTTTATGCTTAGTCACAAAGGAAGAAAATTCCTGGCTATGGCACAGGAGACTTGGTCATGTAAGGATGGACCTCCTGGCCAAATTAGCAAGAAAGCAATTGGTTGAGGGACTGCCTGAACTTAAATTTCAAAAAGATCAATTATGCCATGCCTGCCAAGCTGGAAAACAAACCAAGCAATCTTTTCAAAGTAAAAACATTGTCTCAACTAAGCGTCCGTTAGAAATGCTACACTTGGATCTCTTTGGTCCAGTCCAGCCGCTGAGTCTGGGTGGAAGAAGGTTTTCCTTGGTTATTATAGATGATTTCTCTCGGTACACATGGGTTATCCTGCTGACCAGTAAGGATGAGACTTTTGAGACATTTTCAAACTTGGTTAGAAAAATTGAAAATGAGAAAGACCTAAAATTAGCTCATATCCGTAGTGATAATGGTGGAGAATTTAAGAACCAAAAGTTTGCTGAATTCTGTGAAGCCAGCGGCATTGACCACAATTTCTCTGCTCCTAGAACGCCTCAGCAAAATGGGGTTGTTGAAAGGAAGAACAGAACTCTGGTTGAGATTGTCAGGACAATACTGGATGAGCATAGGCTTCCAAAGTATTTTTGGGGAGAAGCTGTCAACACAGCATGCTATATTCTGAATAGGGCTTTAGTTAGACCTATACTTAAGAAAACCCCATATGAACTTTGGAAAGGACGAAAGCCCAACATTGGATACTTTTGTGCCTTTGGCTGTAGGTGTTTTATTTTAAATACCAAAGATAGCTTAGCCAAATTTGATTCAAAAGCTGATGAGGCTATCTTTCTAGGCTACTCAACAGACAGTAAAGCATACCGAGTTTTTAATAAGAGAACTCAAGTATTAGAAGAATCTATACATGTGCAATTCGATGAAACTAACCCTGCAGGAAGATACCAGCCGCTTACAGAAGATGAAACAAACTCAGCACCTGCTGATCAAGAACCAGCTACTGAGTCCTTCATAAAACGGCTGACCAAGAGTAAGAGCGAACCTAAAATTACTTTCACTGACCTATCTACTTCTGCAGAGAATGTTGAAACACAGATAGAACAAGACACAAGTCTACCAAAGGAGATAAGAGTCCCAAGAGGGCATTCAGAAAATGCAATTCTTGACTCAGCTGGAAATACGCTGATGACAAGAAATCAACTAAGGAAGTATCTCGGCAATGTAGCTTTTGTCTCAGTACTTGAGACGAAGAACTTTGCCGAAGCTGAGGATGACGAATTCTGGATGAATGCCATGTAAGAGGAACTCAATCAGTTCAGGAGGAATAATGTATGGGAGCTAGTGCCACATCCTAGGAGCCAAAAGACCATTGGAACAAGATGGGTCTTCAGGAACAAGCTAGATGAGCAAGGAAACGTAGTCAGAAACAAGGCAAGACTTGTAGCTCAGGGCTACAGTCAGTAAGAAGGTATTGACTACGGTGAGACCTTTGCCCCAGTGGCAAGGCTAGAAGCTATTAGGATTTTATGTGCATATGCATCTTACATGAACTTTAAACTGTTTCAAATGGATGTCAAAAGTGCCTTTCTTAATGGAATAATAGACGAGGAGGTCTATGTAAATCAGCCTCCAGGGTTTGAGGATTCTAAGTTCCCAAACCACGTTTACAAACTCAAAAAGGCTCTGTATGGACTCAAGCAAGCACCACGTGCTTGGTATGAGAGGCTGACCAACTTTTTACTAACTAGAGGTTACGTCAGGGGTCAAGCTGATACAACCTTATTCATTAAGAGAAAGGGTAAAGATACCCTGCTGGCTCAAATATATGTAGATGATATTATATTTGGGCTACTAATGAATCTATGCGCAAGGAATTTAGCAAACAGATGCAGACTGAATTCGAAATGTCAATGATGGGAGAACTCAACTTCTTCCTCGGACTTCAAATTAAGCAAGGAAAGAATGGCATATTCATCAGTCAAGCTAAATATGCCAAGGAGATATTGAAGAAATATGAACTGGAACATTGTAAGCCAATATCCACTCCTATGGGCACTGACACTATCCTTTGTGCTGATGAGAATGGTAAGTCAGTAGACAGCAAGTTATACCGAGGTATGATTGGCTCTTTACTTTACTTAACAGTAAGTAGACCGAACATTCAGTTCTCAGTATGTTATTGTGCTAGATATCAAGCTAACCCTAAGGAATCCCATTACATAGCCGTAAAAAGGATCCTTAGATATTTGCAAAGCTCAGTAAATGTAGGTCTGTGGTATCCAAACACTCATGACTTTACACTCATCGGATACACTGACGCTGACTATGGACGAGACAAGCTGGAAAGAAAAAGCACCTCTGGAGGATGCCAATTCCTAGGAAGCTGTCTTGTATCTTAGTTCAGCAAGAAGCAGGCGTCAGTAGCCCTGTCCACAACTGAAGCTGAGTACATTGCTGCTGGAGCTTGTGTTGCTCAGGTCCTTTGGATTAAGCAACAGCTTGAAGATTATGGTGTTCAAACAAAGACAATTGAAGTCAAATGCGACAACAAAAGTGCAATTGACCTCTCAAAGAACCCAATTCAACACAGCAGGATGAAACATGTCAGTATACGACATCACTTCATCAGAGATCATGTACTCAAGAAAGAAATCAAGCTGACGTATGTACCAACAGACGAGCAGCTTGCTGATATCTTTACAAAGCCTCTAGCATGAGAGCAATTTAGCATACTGAGAGAAGCAATTGGTATGTTTAATCCTCTTCAGTAAATTCCTGTGCTAAATGAATATTGAATGCTGAGTGAATTACATGCTGAATGATTTATTGTTTGCTGAGTATCTCTTGGAACTGACTAAATATACAATACTGAGTAATCTTGCACACTGAGTAAATTAGTTTAGAACTTGAACTTAAAATCATCCTTAAATAATGCACTGACCTCTCAGAATATCAAACGCTTGACATTCTAAATACTGAGTGATTAATCCGTTAGCATAATTTCCAAGCACGCGTATAACCTAGGATGACGTATTCGCCGTAATGTGTCATAAATGCCAGGATCCCTGTCGGTACATGATCCCAAGGCAACTGACACATGGATTTGGTTAAGATCCACACCGTTCAACTCATCTATAAATCATGGGAAATTCCCCATCTTTTACTCCTTACACTCAACAAATCTTTAAGGCTACGAAATCACCCAAATTTCTCTCTCTCAAATACCTCTATTCTCTCCATCTTAGAAGCATGACTAAGCTATCCTTCAACGTCTCCGGTGCCGGCCAAAATAAGTCCAGCTCCGATGAACCTTCACGAAACCCTTCCACCTCTAGCAAGGGTAAAACTGATCAAAACTCTGAAAAAGAGAAAGCTGTGAAAATACGAACCTACTCCAAAGTCTTCGAAAGTGTTCTCGAATGGAAAGTTGAGCCCTCTAGATGAGTTTCTGAGCACTTCGTCCAACATGAACAACCGTTTGCCGAATGGATTGCAAAGAACGAATGGACTGGGCTGTTCTCCGTCAGAGATGAAACGTATCCTGACCTGGTAAGGGAGTTTTACCACAATCTCATGGTTGCCAATGACTCCCCTGACTATCTAAGCACTAAAATAAAAGGAAAGACGATCTTCATCAACCCTCTGTACTTGGGAAATCTCCTCCAACTTAAAATTGAGGGAGTGAGGTTGAGGAAGTCTGGAGATCAGGACAAGACCGACTACGTCCATACTTTCTGCAAACCTGAGGGTCACTCAGGCGAGATCTCAGCATCTTCAATGGGACAGCACCAAAAGATGGCTCACTACCTGCTGAGCTACTTCATTTACCCTAAGATAAACTGCACGACCTCAGCAACGAACTTTGAACAGTGCTTCATATGGCACATGCTGACGTACACCCCCATCAACATGCCCGTCTTCCTAGTTGCTGGGTTCCTACGCAGCACGGGTACAATGAGGTTGGGATCAATCATTACCAGGATCCTCATCGACCATAAAATTGACCTTGAAGGAGAGGAATCTTTCAGAGGAACCGAAATCACAGCGGCCTCGCTGAGGGCACTGAAATATGGGCAGCCTTTGAAGAAAGGAAAAGCTACTGCTGCTGCTGGCCAAGCTGATCAGACTGAGGAGACTATAGCTGAGCCTAAGAAAGGGCAAAGAACTAAGGCCCCAGCTTCTCGCAAGAGAAAATCTGCTGAGACACCTAATGTTGTGTCTCCAGCAAAGAGGCAGAGGTCAGCTGGAAAGTCAGCTGAGAAGAGAAGCAGGCAAGATGAGCCTAACACTGAGGCAGCTACTGAGCTCCCTCAGAAGAAGCAAAAGTCTTCAACACTGGCCCCTCTCGACGTCATACCGACGGATTTTATTGTACCGGGTGATTCTCACTTCACTCAATGTCAAGGCACTGATGCTGAGGGAACTGAGGTCCAGTTAGATAACCACTTCATCTCCCAAGTTGAGGAAGAACTTGATGGAGATAATACTGAGGAAAAAGAAGAAGATGATGAAACCAGCGGTCAGAATGACGCTGAGGAGTCTGACGAATATGCTAGCGAAATTAAAGCTGAGGACGCTGACACTGGGTTAGAAGGTGGTGCTGTGCAGACTGACACTGAGTTGGCTACGGGAGTTGAACAAGTTGAAGAGCAAGCTGACCAGATTCAGACTGAGCAAAAGGAACCTTCTCCTACTCACTCAATAGAACCTGCTCATCATACCACTCCACCACGTAGAAGGCGAAAACTGGTTAAGGCCAGTGAGGTAATAGTCAGTGACCCTCCTGTGCAACCACCATCCATTCCTCAACTTGTCCTCTCCAAGACAACAAAGGATCCTTCTACCGTCCAATTAAAATTTTTCAAACGGCCCACAACTTCCTCTACTACAACGCCGTTGGAAAAACAAGCCTCTGTTTCTTCTCAACAGGAACATGCCGAGCATAACACTTCAACCACTTCTACAAGTCAGGTTGAACCAAGCACTGCCCCTGCTGTTTCCTCAAGCATAATGCTGACTCCTCATCCCTCTGCCGTCAGCACAGACAGTGTTCGGGTTATGACTTCCATCATCAACAACCTCTCTGCTGATCAATCACACTTACCTCCAACTCAAGTGCAGATTGAGCCAAGTCATCCAGTCACTGACCAGGGTATTCCTCTCACCCCACTTTCTTCTGGTCATACTGATGTACATCGGGATACCACTGAGTCCGGCAAAAAGCTCCTTGACTCAGTGCAAGCACTCATCCACGATCTTCAACATTCCGCTTCGCCTGCTGCTGGTTCTTCAATTCCTGCCGCAACTCAGCTCTCTCAAGTCACTCTACTTCTCAACGAAGTCAAGGGACTCAAGGATTTGTTGAATGTCGTCCTGTCATTACAAGCCCAGCAAGCTAAGCAGGATTCCATTGCTAAGTTGGCAGAGATACAGCTGTCAACAATTCAACATCTGAACTCACTCCATCAGCAAGTTCAGAAGTTATCTGCTGTGAACACTGACTATGCCACTTCCTCAGAACTCAAGATGCTCTTTGCTCAGCTTCATACTGAGCAACTTAAGACAAATGAGCAAATGGTATCCTATAGTCAGTGCTCAGTCGAGCAAATTGGTGAGGCCATTCGGCTCCTTAATCTCAACAAGCAAGAGATGGATACTGACTCGATGAAGCAAAATGAGTTGTTATCTCTTGCACAGCAATCCTTCACTCACATCCGTCATAACAATATCCACCGTCATCATTATGACTCAGCACTCTTAAAAACCTTCCACCAAGTCTTTGCTGGTCTCACTGAAGCTCTCATTTGGCAAGCCAAAGCACAAGCCTTCAGTGTGAATATGCTCAGTGCTGCTGATCTTCATATACCAGTCGAAGTATCCGCTGATGGCGTTGGCATTTTTGATGGGCTAAATGAAAGTGCTGACAAACTCAAAGAGCTTTCACAAGAACTGACTCGCGCTGTCTTAACCGATGCGTTTAAGCTCCCTGAAGTTGACAAAACGGGGGAGAAAGCGCAAGCTGCTAGAGCTCAGCATGAGCAACGTCAGTACAAGAAAAGTCAGTCACAGGGCAAGAAAAAGAAATAGTTAGGCTAGGTCTTAATTTTTGCTACTTTATTTTTGCTGTGCAACTGCTGACTTCTATCAATATATCATACTTCGTTTATATCAGCTATGCTTAACACTTATAATATTTATTGACTAAATGATATGCTGATAACATGTTTGACATCATACTATGATCTTATGAAACATTCTGATAAAGAACTCATTGAACAATAATTTGCTCAGCGCGCTCTGTCACTATACATTACTTTCGCTGAATTCTGAGTAAAATAGAATATGACCCATAAGCTGACCTATACCTGAAAACTGATCTTAGGCTTATTCAGCCAAACCTTAGAATGTTTAGAATAAAACTAAGTCAGTAGTTCTATCCTTACGGGGGAGTTCACTTAATTAAAAAGGTCAACTATCATGGGGGAGCTCATACTGAGTTCCTTGCTGATTAGTTTTGCCAACATCAAAATGGGGGAGTTTGTTGAAACACCTTTCCACAGGATTTTGATTTGACAAAATTAATTAAGTGAAGGTAAATATTCTATAACACACTAAGTTTAAATGCTTTGATTTAGTGTTACTAATGTGTTTGTTCAATGTTGAGTTTATAATTTATCATAAGACATAAAGATCATAAGGCTCAAGCCCTATATGGAAATCAAGGCCCAAGTCAAACAAGCCAAAGATCACTCAGCCCGCGTATCTCCAAAACGTCGCCGTTAAAGTGATGAAACGCATGCTGAGTAAAGAAGGATCGAGAAGATCCACGTAGACAACTTCGGTATGAAGCTGCTGAGCTGTCTCGACAAAACGTGCAAGACAGCTACTGACCATAAGACAGCTTCCAGACAAAGTATTTCCTCATTAGGTAAAGGTCAGAAGACACAACAAGCTGTCTGGTTGACATTACCCAAAATGGTGGAACATAATGACTCACTGACCGAAGAACAGAAGACGCTGGAATCTGATTGGCTAACGAGAACTGCTGGCAGACTCAGTGAAAGCGACCTGTAGCCGTTTCTCTCCAATGGTTATTTCGAAATTCGAAATAACCAGAAGCTCTCACAGCTCTCTATAAATAGTCCATTCAGAATCCACATTCTGTAGAGAACTTTGAGCAAGAGCCGCTACGCTGACCAAACGTATACAAAGTTCTCCATCAAAAGCAAAGCAAAGTTCTTACACTACAAAGTCTATTCATTTGTGTAAAAGTCTAGAGTGATTGTTTTTCAATCATCTAAGGTGTTCTAGCAATTGTTGTTTAGGACAAAATCTTTATCATTTCTAGAAGTAGAAAGGAGAGGCTGAGTACTCGGTTTTAAGTACTCAGCGGAGAGATTAGGATTGAGTAGAAGTATAGAGGAAGGTACTCTTGTCATACTCAATTGCTGATATTGTAAAAGGTTTGAGGCTCTACCTTTAAAGAGCTCAGTAGAGGATTTGAAATCTCGGAGGTGTTCCGGGGACAGGACGTAGGCTTAGAAGAAGCCGAACCTGGATAAATCTGCTGAGTGAAGTATTTCTAAACCTTAACTCCTTATTCATATTGCTTGCTTAAAACAAACTAAAACTGACCAAGTAAAAGAGGTCAAGCTGAGTTGTGCGCTACCAACGAGAAGGTTCAGGAATAGACTCTAAGTGCTATTTCCTGACCTAAGCAACGAAGCTGTCCTAGTCACTAGTTGACTAAGCCAGTGTCTTGCTGAGTGGTAAGCGCCGCTGTTAGATAAACTTTTCTTGAAGAAAAGAAATCTGCCCAATTTATTTTAAAAAAGGTAAAATAGTTCCTAACCCCCCCTTGGAACTATATTTGCAACCTTACAAGGGACCAACACACAATACTTTAGGTATGTAAATATCTATAAATAGCCTCGGAAATAGAGCACAAGGTACATTATTCATTCATTCTCTTGCTTAGATGTTGCTTTCAAGTTAGCACTTCTCCAAAGTATTTTACTAACTTAAGCATCAGAGAGGGGATGTCAGCCTCCATCTCCTCCCTAACTATTTGGAATTGATCCAAGTTATCTCCAGACCAATCAAAAGTGTTACTCATTATTGAAGACATCATTAGGTATGCTTTGGACTTCATATGGGCAAGTTAAATACTTCCAGCCATCACTACTAGCAGCGACTTTAGCCAGTTTAACTATTTTTGCATTCTACTACCTAGTGTTGTTGACAACTTCCCATCTTATTCCTTTCTCTCCCAATCCATGGAGAAACTTTTATTTTTTTACCTCCTCTAAGTATCTAGCCATGGAATCATCTCTTGTCTCATAGTTTTTGTTGACCTGATTCATAATGAGTCGGGAATCACTAAAGTTTTGCACCATTTTCGATGTTATCTCCTCAAGGAAATGTATTCCCCGAATCACAGGCTCATATTCAACAACATTGTTAGGTAGTAGGAAAGTTTAGTTTTACCGCATAGGATATCCGTATCCATATCGGGCCCTATATTTAGACTCTAATGGAAGCTCTATTTAAGGAGGATGCTCCGTTTATGAATATCTCTCAATCTTCAACCATATTGGTATTTTCGGTATCTTTTCCTGTGAATTTAACTATAAAATCAGCTAAAACTTGACTTTTGATTATCGTTCGAGGTTTATACCTAATATTAAATTCTCTCAACTTGACTTCCTACTCTGTGAGCCTACTATATGTCTTAGGCCTAAGCAATACCTTCTGTATATGACAAGTGGTTCTAACCACTGTGGTTATTAATTTGAAAATATGATCGCAATCGATTGAGGTTGTAAGGACATATAAAGAAATATTTTCAATCTTCGGGTACTGACGTTTCTCATCCTTTAGCACTTTGCTAGTGTAGTATACCGAGTGCTACTAACCATCTATTTCTCTCACTATCACTAAGCATATTGTTTCGTTAGTAGCTACTAGATAGGGATATAGAGTTTCTCCTTTTTTGGGCGGCTAATCAGAGGTGGCGATGCTAGGAAGCATTTTCATCTATTTAAGTGCTTCTTAACATTCTTTAGATTATTGAATTCTTTAATCTTTTTGATGGCTTTCTACAAGGGCAAACATATTTTCTATAGAGCAAAAGACTATTGGAAATAGGAGATTGCATATTTTCTTATGTGCATATTTATTTGGCTATTGGTTTGAGAAACATACATTGAACCTTGTTGCGAAGTATGAAGAGTCATCTTGACCTTATTTATTTGAAGGCAGGCAATACGAAGCAACCTTCTTGATATCTGTAACTTCGGAGGTTTGGCTTGGATTGTAATACTTATTCTATAACACTCCCATATAGTGAAATCAGATTAATGCAGTAGCTCTGAGAAAGTAGCCATATTTGGGTGAACCTCGTTAAATTCTTGTGTTCTTTATTGTTTGTTTATTTCCTTTATTTCGTGTTTTTTTATTCCATATATTTCATTATGTCCTAGAAGAGAAATCTGGTGTCATCCATATTCCTAACAACCGGTATCAGAGCATCTGATTTGGACAATATGGCTGGGTTAGATGGAGTAGATTTTGGAATAAACAAATTTGATAGAACTAACTTTTCTTTCTGGAAGTTATAGATTAATGAATATATGTACAACAAGAAGTTATAGTTGCCACTTTGAGAAGAGAAAATGGAGGAGATGAAGAAGGAAGACTAGGATCTTCTTGATCGATAAGTGTTGGGCGTAATCACATTGACGCTAACATAGAATGTGCTCATAATATAGTAGAAACCAAGACAACGACTGAGATGATGAGAATATTTTTTAGATATGTACGAGAAGCCTTCCGCTAATAACAAGGTGATGAAAAAGCTATTCAGTTTCATAATGGGTGATAAATGCTTTAGTAGCGGAACATACTAATGAGTTCAATACCATTGTTACACAACCAACGTCTGTTGAAATTACATTTGATGATGAGGTATATGCTTTAATTCTTTTGGTCTCGTTACCCAATAGTTGGGAGCCTATGAGGGTAATGGTTAGTAATTCTGTTGGCAAGGGAAAATTGTCATTTAATGGTGTCAATGATTGAATTCTTGCTGAAGAAGTGTGACAGACTAATTTTGGTGAAGGTACATCATCAGGCTCTTCCTTAAATGTTGAGAATAGAGATATGAGCAATGAAAGGAACTGTAATCATGGATGGGGTAGATCAAAATTAAGGAACTGGAGAGACAAGTCAAGGAATGGAGGAAAAATGGAATGTTGGAGTTATGGCAAGCACGAACATGTGAAGGCTAATTGTAAACTGTTAAAGAAGGATGGCAACAAAAAAGTTGCAAATGTTGTAATTGTTGAGGTACAAGATGCCTTACTTTTGTATGTTGATTGTTCTATTGAATCTTGGGTGTTAGATTTCGGTGCTTCTTTTCATATGATGTCGCAACATGCATGAAATCATGGGGACCTAAATGGTTGGAAACTATGTAAAGGTGTATCTCACAAAGGGTGTGACATTAGAGATAGTTGGAATATGGGATGTTCCTTTAAAGTTAGCAAATGGAACGGTGTGGAAAATCAACAAGGTAAGACATGTGCCTATATTGACAAAGAATATTATTTCAGCGAGTCAGCTTGATGGGGAATGACATAGTGTGCATTTCACTTGTGGTTCTTGTAAAGTCAGCAAAGGAGCAATTGTTGTTGCTCGAGGTAATAAAACTGATACTTTGTATATGTCTACTAGTAGCATGGATACTCTAGTTGTTATTGATGCATGTGTAAATTCAAATCCACGACATTATAGAGTTGGACACATAAGTGAGAAATTGATGAAGTTGATGTTGTAGAAAGGAAAGCTTCCCGACTTAAAAGGTGTAGAACATTGTATATATGAAAGTTTCATCTTTGGTAAATAGAAGAAGGCGAGTTTCTTGAAAGATGATAGAAAGCCTAAAGAAACCAAGTTGGAGCTAGTTCACACAAATGTTTGGGGATTTTCTTCTAGTTTCCATTTCTTAAAATTAAGGTTATCAATGGTATTTTTAAGATGTTTAAGGGCTTGTGAGACGGGTTAACAAAGAAAATGGTAAATGAAGGCGCAATGGGGCGAATCTCTAAAGGAAGATTTAATTCAGGTAGGCTAAAACCATAAAAAAGAAGGTTTAAATGTAACCAATGGGTTAATCCTAAGTTGCTTTAATTATGTTGTGTTTCAATTAAATGTGTATGATGTATACTAGTATTTGATGCAAATTTTACGATCTAATCCAAGTATGGAAACACTAAGATTAAATAAAATGAGTAATTTTGATGATATGCTCTAATGAAGGCTCAAAAGTTCGTGTATTTTAGGTCAAATTGTACTAAACGGTTCCATAAACAACATAATTAATGCCAAATAATTGCACAAGTGTACTCTTCAAATAATTCTAAGATATTAGTTATGAAACTGTGTGGAGCAGCTAAGAGATTACCATCGTATTACATCGCTGTCAAGTTGAATACAAAGGATCATTAGTGGATGGTCTTGTGATAGTGCCATCAACAAAAGATAATTTTTTTCTTAGGCGTTAATGCGATCTTCACAGATCTTAACTACTGGTGATAATTGGGTCGAGTGATGATATATGATACAAGCGAGAGAGCATGGGTTTCATTCGCCAGAAGGAAGCAAGGACTTTCGTGTGTATCCTCTGCCTTGAGAGGTTGAAAATGATTTATGATTTCTAGAATGATTTACATATCTTTTAGAAAAAAATAGAGAGCTCAATAGAAATACTTTTCTTTTTTGATACCATCATAATATATGGATTTGAATGAGAAAATACTATTTTTCCCATTACATTAAAGAAGGATGAATATGTCCATTTATCCAAAACAGAAAACTAATGCCTAACTACTTTACAGCTAGGAAAGAGTAAATAGAGCCAACTTCTAGAAGCTGAGCACACAGTATATATGGTCACCTAATCATTTGCTGTGATGCAATAATTACAACAATGAATGCAGTTCCTTAATTCTAATTGGTAAGAGTCGGATATTCTAGGATTGATGACTTGTCATCTCTTTAAGTAAGTTAGTAACTTATTTTGTCTGATATTCACTTTTCAGCCATTTTTAAGTAATTGGAAAGTGAGTTAAGTAAGAGATAGTTAATGATATAAAGGACAAATCTGTTGTATGGAATGTTTAGACGTTATTACAAAAGACTGAGAGAGAAGTTAAGAGGAGAGAGAAATACAACCTTTTAACTCAGTGGAAACCCCATGTGAATCCTATGTAGAAATGTGTCAGACATATGTATACTATATTTTATTGTATAATTAGTGTTTCAACGGTTTTTTAATAAAAGGTAGTTAATAAAACATGATAAATTCTATGAACGTTATTACAAAACAGTGAGAAAGAAGTTATTAGGAGAGAGAAATACAAACTTCTACAAGCTCGGCACACAGTACATATGATCACCTAATCATTTGTTGTGATGCAATAATTACAACATTGAATGTGGTTCCTTAATTTTGATTGGTAAGAGTCGAATATTCTAGGATTGATGACTTATCATCTCTTTAAGCAAGCTAGCAACTTATTTTGTCTGGTATTCACTTTTGAGCCGTTTTTAAGTAATTGGAAGGTGAGTTAAGTAAAAGATAATTAATGATAAAGGACAAATCTTTTATACAGAATGTTTAGACGTTATTACAAAACAATGGGAAAGAAGTTATTAGGAGAGAAAAATGCAAACTTTTAACTCAATAGAAACCCCATGCAGATCCAATATGGAAACGTGTCAGACACATGGATACTATATTTTATTGTATAATCAGTGTTTCAACGGCCAAAGGTTTTTTTTAAATAAAAGGCAATTAATAAAACATGATAAATTCTATTGACGTCATTACAAAACTATGGAAAAGAAGTTATTAGGAGAGAGAATATAAACTTTTAACTCAATAGAAACCCCATGCGGATCTAATATGGAAATGTGTCAGACATATATATACTTTATTTTATTCTATAATTAGTGTTTCAACGCCAACCGTTATTTAAGAAAATATAGTTAATAAAACAGGATAAATTTTGTGGACGTTATTACAAAACAGTGGGAGGAAGCCCAGGGAAGGGGTTGTCAAGTTGAATACGGATGGCTCCTGCCTTAGTAATGGCAGAATTGCTGCTGGTGGAGTTCTTCGGGATGCTGGTGGCGCCTGGCTGGCTGGGTTTACCCATAACTTAGGTACGGGCTCCTCCTTTACTGCAGAGCTCTGGGGGATCTTGTCTGGCATTAAACTCGCCATTCGCATGGGTGTTAAAAGACTTTCGGTGGAGTCTGACAATTTGGAGGCTATCAACAGGATTTCGGATAGACAGACTGTTTGTCTTAAGAGTCAGAATCTCATTAAAGCCATCTTGAGGCTTCGTCCTGCCTTCGATTCTCTTACCTTCTCCCATATTTATAGGGAGCAAAACCGCGTGGCGGATCGCTTGGCAGCTGCTGGGCATGGGGGGATGTTAGGTGTTTCTACCCTTTCCGTTCCTCCTTCTTTTCTGTTACCTTCTCTTCTTGAGGATAGGATTGGGGTCAGTCTTCCTAGACTGATCCCGGGTTAGGTTTTTGTTTGTTTGTTTTTTTTTCTTCCCTTCTTACCAAAAAAAAAAATTACAAAACAGTGGGAAAAAAGTTATTAGGAGAGAGAAATACAAACTTTTATGCGGATCCAATATGGAAACGTGCTAGACATATGTATATTATATTTTATCATATAATTAGTGTCTCAACGGCCAACAGTTATTAAATAAAAGGTAGTTAGTAAAACAGGATAAATTTTGTGGACGTTATTACAAAACAGTAGGAAAAAAGTTATTAGGATAGAGAAATAGAAACTTTTAACTCAGTAGAAACCTCATGGATCCAATATGAAAACATGTCAGACACATGTATACTATATTTTATCGGCCAACAGTTATTTAATAAAAGGTAGTTAATAAAACAGGATAAATTTTATGGACGTTATTACAAAACAGTGGGAAAAAAGTTATTAGGAGAGAGAAATAGAAACTTTTAACTCAGTAGAAACCCTATGCGGATCCAATATGAAAACATATCAGACACATGTATACTATATTTTATCGGCCAACAGTTATTTAATAAAAGGTAGTTAATAAAACAGGATAAATTTTGTGGACGTTATTACAAAACAGTGGGAAAAAAGTTATTAGGAGAGAGAAATAGAAACTTTTAACTCAGTAGAAACCCTATGCGGATCCAATATGAAAACATGTCAGACACATATGTGCTATATTTTATCCTATAAATTAGCGTTTTAACGGCCATCGGTTATTTACTTTTTTTCAATTAAAATGTTTTTTAAACAAGTAAAGAGGGCCAAATTTTTTTTTGGCCCAACCCAATATTATATTATATTGAAAAGGGTCTTTTACATAGAGATCAATAAAAATATTTATAATTTAATCAAATTAATAATTTTATTAGTATTATATTATATATATCATTTTTTATTTTAAAACTGTCAAATATTTTTGAATTTCTATCATCTTTTAACATTCTCTAACCAATCATTTATTGATAACTTCCTAATTGACAAAATGCAAAATATGATTTGCTATAACTGTAAATTACTTTTAATAAAGGCTTTTCTGTGTAATTTCCCTATTGAAAATGATTAACGTTAACAATTTATTTGAATTCAAAAGTAAGTAAAAAGCTATAAAAATCCAATTCTACAAATGGTATCCGAAGCAGATTTTATTGTGGATTTTTCTTATATCCCATTTTTGGTATAAAAATCTGAAAGAATGGCTGGCATTTAAGACGTATCTGAAAATTTATTACTTGAATAAAACATATAAAATATATATATTATACTTTTTTTTTTTGGTAACGATATATACTATACTTTATAAACAAATGTATGTAATTTTCAAATGAAATTTGTAAACTTTTCCTATAAACAAAAAAAGTGTAAGCTTTTTATAATTCGTCCTTATTGTCACACACTTGTCTGATTGTAGATTTTATGTGTCACTTTATGAGAAAAGGAAAATTAAGAGAAAATATACGTGACAATATCATGTTTAATTAACCATTTAATAATTTAAATTAAAATACTAAATATTTTTTTAAAAAAATTATTAACCATTTATTTAGGTTGAGTATATTTTATAAATGTTATTTTTTTATCACTTAAATTATTTAATTAAGTTAAACATCACTTATTTTGACGGGTCAGAATATTTAACTTAAAATTTTAAGTTAATTTATTAACTAATATTTTTATATTCAGTACTATTTGTTTTTTTGGTGATCAAATAGTTCAATCATTTAATAATTTCAGCATTTATAATGTTCAATACTTAAAATTTTGTACTTATTTTTCAGTTTTATCAAACAACACCAGACTTGATAAATTTTGGTTTTGAGTTTTGTTTTTATTTATCTAGTCTAATTAATTATTTTCATATAAAAAATTTATGTGTAAAATAAACTTTAAGACGTGCAACGTGTCAAATCCATGTGTCAAAATATCACCACATATCAAAAGATAACGTTTTGTGAAGTCTTCATCCAAATTAAGTGAAATTTCACCAATTAGGATAGTTTAAAGGCCAAATATAACCGAATAATACGTCAAAAGCTAAATAACATTGTAAGCTAAGTAACTATATTATGTGATATCGGAATATAATAATCACGTTACACGTGGTCCAATGAAGATAACCTTTTTAAAAAAAACCCACTAATGTCATAGGGATATGGCTGTAAATGAGCCTAGCCGCTCATGAGTGGCTCGGTGGTCGGCTCGACTCGACTCGGCTCGATTTATAAACGAGCCGCTCGTGAGCACGATTTACTGGCTCGGTTCGTAAACGAACCAAGTTTGAGCAGGTCAAAGCTCGGCTCGAAAGCTCGCGAGCAGGTTCGATTAGAACATTTATGAACAAATTTTAATTTTATGTAAAACTATATAGTTTTGTGTTAGTTCACAAATATCTAAACTTAATATTATTTCATTTGCTATTAGATGAGTACGTTCGCAAACATAATAAATGAGTAATAGACGAACTATTTGTAAGCATCTTGTTTATTTATTCACAAACTTTGCTTGTGAGCTTGTTTATGTACTGATTAAAGAGTTATTTGCGAGCAAACTTCACAAATATAATTAACGACTTACTCACAAACAATTCATGGTTAGATAATTTTCTTAATGAACCAATTTCAAAGAGGATTTTGGGTTCGAAACAAGATCGAAACTCGGCTCGAGCTCGTTGAACAAGCCAAAGCTCGGCTCGGGCTCGAGCTCGTTAATTTTATAGCAAGCTCGAAGCTCGGCTCAGCTCGTTGAGCAAGGCAAAGTTCGTCTCGAACTCGTTAATTTTATAGAAAGCTCGAACAGGTCAAAGCTCGGCTCGCCTCAGCTTGATTACAACCCTACATGTGGATCAGTCAGGAATCACTGGGTCACACACATTTAACCTCGGTCTCACGTCTTGAATTGTTTTCAATGGTTACGGCTGATGCAACCGTTTTAGGTTGATAACAGACCACTTCGATTAAGCAATTGACACATGAAGTATCATCTCATCTAAAACGTACATCTTATCACTCTATAAATAAAAAGATTTAGCATTAAATGTATTCTCTTTGCATATTCAGACAATATACTTTTCAATATCATTTTCCTTCTTTAATTTTGCTGAATTAAGCATCGGAAAAAATTGCATATTCCGCCCGTTTTTAATCACTCTTCTTCTTATCTCATGCTAAAAAGATATAATAAGCTCATCTGTGCTAAAAAGATTTAAAAAAAAAAAAAAAGCTCATCTGTGTTTGTCCACGTCATTATGCAATGCATATACATGCAAGTATTGTTTTAAATTTATAAAACTCTCAAACATAAAGACCCAAAATATAAATTTTACTGATCTGTATTACCATACATTGATTCTGAAACACAAAGATCCAAAATATAGATCTACATTGCCATATATTAATTTTTATTTATTTGATTACGCTATATTAAAAATATTTATTTCATATATGTTTCTAGAAAACAAAATTTTATATTTTTATAATTGTAAGTACAAAATAAAATAAAAAATTTGATTATTAAATATTATGTATTACTCATTTATGAATAACTAAAAATTTAATTTATATCAAAAGTGTTCTATTGTTTTTATTTCATTTATAATACACTAGAGTGAAAATTTCATTTCGATCCGCAACATCTTTTATCTTTTTAACATGCACGTGTTGATAATATTTAACCAGTATCGGCATATTTTACACGTAAAGCTGAATTTCAATTAAGAATAAGTATAGTTCAAACAAATTATTTCCTTATGTAATTACCTATTTTTTATATTCTTCATAATTTGTAGAATATTATCAATAATAATAGTAATAAATGTACGTACATAAATATATACATTCTCAAATTCTAAATCAAATCGCTAATTTATTTATTTTTTCGGGACTAAAAGGTAAAATCACAACCAGCTTTTGAGTTCAGAGGCAGAAGCAGAGGCGTTACGTTACACCAGAAAACCTGCTGCATTCCCTAAACCAATCAAAACTCGCCACGTAATAAAATCAGAAGAAAAATGTTCTGGTTGTCATGTGGACTCCACAGTAAAAATCAGACGGTTGATATCAGCTGAATCTCCAAACTCTATCTCAGCCGTCAGATGGGAATACCATAAAATTATAAAAGGTTTCGTGTAATTTTGTCTTCTTCTACAGTGGTGAGTATAAAAGCAGAGCAGCTGATGATGATGAATTGCTGCATTGAACAGTTGAATTCTCTTGCCGGAGTAAGAAATATGTGCGGCGGTTCAATCTTATCGGAGGAATTCGAAGCCGTGATGCGTATTCGGAAATTGGCGGCGGCGGATGAACTTTGGTCTCAGCTTGATGGCCTCTCTTTTAGGGACTGTGCTGGGTGTAATCTTCTTCACCCCCAAAATCCTAATCCGTTTTCCAACTTCGGTAATTAATTAGCTAATTAACATTTATTTTTTTAATTATATTTTCATCATTTTAATTAATTTTTAGATAAATGTTCGATCAATCTTTTATATATATGTTTCTTTTTCATCGAAAAATACAATTCCGGGTGGAAGGATATAAGTACTGTAAAGTGCTTCCTTACGAGTGTTATCACACGTCAGAGGTTATTTTCTGGTTTCGTTTTTCAAAAAGAGTTTTTTTTTTTTTTTTTTTTATCTTATAAACAAGAAATAATAAAAATTGTTTTATCTATGTCCCATGGGAAATTCCTTACCGTACCTTCAAGGTCGTTGGAAATTCTGCTCCGTACTTTTATGGTACGGTACATGCATGTCTGCGGGAATCTATGTCTTATTTATAACATTGAACTACTTGTTCTAATTATTGTCTGTGTTTTTTTTTCTGTTTTTTTTGTTGTTTTTAAAAAAATTCAGAATAAAATTGAGTGATTAATAATTTAAAATATTTAATTTATAAATTTATTTTTATCTGTTATTTTTATTCTTTTTATAAAAATTCAGAATAAAATTCAGTGATTAATAATTAGAAATATTTACTTTATAAATTTATATCTAAATGGTTGTAGGAAATTCTTAACATATATTTTAAATTTTGAAAAAAAAGAGTTATTATATTTTTTTTTGGTGAAAAAAAATTGTTCCGTACAGTACGTGTTATTATATCTCTCATAGATAAGAAATAGTAAAAATTGTTTTATCTATATCTCGTGGGGAACTTTGTTCCGTACCGCAAGGTACGTGTTATCCCACGTGAGAAATTCCATCTCACCCGTGCTTTGAAAGTACGGAACATGTATGTCAGTGGAAGTGTATGCTTCATTTATAGCATGATTTACTTGTTGTTATAATTATTATGTGTGTTTTTTTTTTCTGTTTTTTTTATTGTTTGTATAAAAATTTAGAATAAAATTAAGTGATTAATATTTAAAAATGTTTAATTTATATCTAATTTCTTCTAGAAGCTCTCAAAATATATTTTAAATTTTAAAATAAATTTAAATTTATAAATAAATAAATAAATTTAAGGGGTAGATAGATAAAGTTCAGATTTTTTTAGGAAGTAAAATCTGAACTTTACTTATCTACCTCTTTAGAAATTTATTTCTTTACAAATCTACATTTATCTTGAAATTTAATATACAATCTTGAAAACTTTCTAGAACAACTATAACTTAAAAAAAATTAAGTATTAATCACTCAATTTTATTCTAATTTTTTATGAAAAAAATAACATTCAGATTTTACTTAAATAATGACAAATATAATAAAACAGAAATAACATGAACTTATTTAATTATTTAGTTTTTCTTGCTCACTTTTTTCTTCATATATTAGAATTCCTTATTGCAAATTCATCATTTTCAAGTTTTTAGAATGGAATTAAGATTTAGCAGGTAAATTTAAGTGTAAATATCATGTTTATTTTATAAATTATTAAGAGCGATCTAATAATCATATGAAATAGCGTGACATAAAAAAATGAAATTTTAAATAAATTATTGTGTTTAAACTTTAAACAAGTTTAAAGGGTAAATATGTCATTCAAACAAGCTGAGAGATTTAACAGGTTAAAACGAGGATTTTCAAAATACAGACAATTTATATTTTGAAATAATTTGCATGATAAATTTAACAAAATTATTATTATTATTAATTTATTATGGTGTTTAAATAAATAAAAATTACATATTTTGATGCTATTATTTGAATATTTTTTCTTTTCTTTTCAGTGAGGTTTGAGAAACCTAAAATCGCTATCCCTGACAGCGGGAAGAAGCGGGGAATTCGAAACAATGCGTTCAGAGGAATAAGGAAAAGGCCATGGGGAAAATGGGCCGCCGAGATAAGAGATCCCCGGAAAGGATCTCGTGTCTGGCTCGGCACCTACCTCACCGCCGAGGACGCGGCGCGTGCTTACGACGAAGCTGCTAAGCGCATCCGTGGCGACAAGGCCAAGCTCAATTTCCCACCGCCAGAACCATCTCAAGTTATCGCTCCACCACCACCACCACCACCACCATCCAGAAAACGCTTCCTCGCCGCTCCCTCTGAGATAATCCCTCCGATCGCTACTCCCTTTCCGGTCACCGTGGCTCAGAATGAAGTGGCGAGTGGTGATTTGTTCCAGATGAAATCTCAATTCTCAGACCTTGAAATGTTTCTTGGATTGGAGCCGGAGCCGGCGCCGATGGTTGCTGCTCCGGTGACTGGAAGCGGCACGAGCTATAGCTGCGGCTACGACGGTGAATCGGTGGTGGACTTGTGGATGCTGGATGACCTGGTCAGCCATAATGAGCTTCCTTTTTAGTTTGATTTAATTAAAGTGGATTATGAGTTTTAATTATGCTTTTCCTTTGCTTAATCTCTTGGTTTAAAGAGACTTCATTTTGAATATTATCATGCATTTTTATTTAAGGCTTTTTATTTTAATTTTACTTTCTTAATGTCTTGATAATCTCTTGCTTAGTAGGAACGGATACGGTTTGATTAACCGATCCATAATTATATAAATCGAACCGAAACAATTAGTTTTTTAACCAATAAAACTGAAATTGATCTAATATGTTCAGTTAATCGATAAATTTAGTTAGATTTTTCAATTAACGGGTTTTAACCAATTTTTAACAGTTAATCAAAATCAACCTTAATCATAATAAAAATGAATTTGATTTTTAAGTAATTTTATATTGTGGTTAAGTAAAATTATTAGTTTCACCCTTAAACTTTTAATTTTATATTATTTACAACTAATAACTCATAAATTTAAGGGTATAATAATAACTTTTAAAAAACTTTAAAGTTATTTTATATAAATTATATAATTTATTTATAAACGGTTCAGTTAATCGAAAACCATTGGTTTATCAATACTCTCAACCGAAACCGAAATCAAAACAACTCAATTTCTTCAATCCTAAACCAAAATCACTGATTTGGTTTAATCAATCTTTTCGATCAAATTACCGGTTCGACCGACCGTATTTTTTTTATCCACCCTTAGAATCTTGATTCAAAAGGATAAAAAAAAAATATAAGTATATGTTTGTTTATTTTATATATATATATATGTGGATAAATTTTTAAACAACTTCATATAGTTCATTGGATTTACAATTCACTTCTTGAGGTATTTTTTAACTGTAAGATAAGGATTGAGGTTATCATTCGTTACGGTTTCACAGAAATTCGATGCTACAACTCGATTAAATCCGGAAAGTAAAAAAAAAAGAAATAAAAAAAAGAAAAACAATGCTTCCTTTCTTATTTAATTCCTCTTAATTATATCTGATTATCAATTTTTTTTTAATCAAATATATATGTATCATCATTCTGAGAGACGTGTGGTATAAAGAGTTTCCAAATCAAACCACGCGAAGATGAATAACCGCCAAAACGCATACTACAGTGAGTGATATTTCAAATATATTATGTAATAGGATCCAATTCCTCATTCTTTCTATCCTTAAATACAATTACTTACTATTTTGCTCAGAAATTTATTTTTTTCTGATGCCCAGAAACTTTTTCTTCCTATTTATTGCTTTATATACATATAATTTTCATTATTGTATAGTTTAATCAAATATTTAGTCAAATAAGAAGACTTGTATTTTAAAAAAACAGGCTCAATTTCTTTTAGAAAATAAAAACCCATTTCAGGCCCATTTCTAAAAAAACACCTTCCACAGCCAAGAAGGTTGGCTGCATTTCGAAGAAAAACCCTATTACTTTCTCGACTTCGAATTTCGAAGCTTCACCGAATACTTGTTAGAGATGGAGATGGTGAAATCAAATCTCATTTACAGAATGTGGAGATGGTGAAGGAAATTCGAACATGTGCATCCGATCGGAGACACAAGATTGAGCTGGCGATATCGAATCCATCTTTGAAGATCAAATCAACTTTGAGTTAACCTATGCGTTCGATTAGAGCTGTAGTTTTTTAGTATTTCTTACCTATTGTTTTAGATTAAAACTTTGATTGGAGAAAACCTAAATCTTTTATGGCCTTCGCTTTATATATATGTACATTCTTAAGATAAAATTTATCTATTAGCAATCGTCTTTCAGAATACAACAACTAGATATTTGTGTTTAATTATGTTATTTACTTGTTTTCTTGATATCATTTAGTTATAAATAATGGTGTAATCAGATATGACAATTGATAGGATACTCATGTTTAACGTCGCACTCTTTATATTTTGAACTACTTATCTCATCCCATTACTTTGACGATTCAGAATCTTAATTTCATTTCTGTTCTGCATTTAAATATATAAATTAAATCATAAATTAACAAAGCATAATGTGAAACAAATTTAACAAGAAATTCAAATACTTAAAGTTATAAATAACATAAATGCATACAATTCAACAACAATCATCAAATATTTAATATTAAAATTTTGGACTAATACGCTCCTTGAATTTGTCCATAAAAATAGTAGATTAGCTCCCTGAACTTTATAAGCATCTCACCAACTCTCTAAACTTGCTTATCCATAATAATTAACTACAAAAATCTATTAAAACTAAATTATATAAACATCTTCACCTATTCGAGAGTAAATTTTCTCTCTTCTCTACCTTTCAACCTATTATAATAGTTTGTGTTGTAGGTTTGAGAGATCAAATGGATGCGGATTGAGAGTTATATTATGGTTTTTGTATTTAGTTGTTACGGCATAAACAACTTTAGTAACTTAGTGAGAGACTTATAAAGTTCAAGAAACTAATCTACTTTTATGGACAAGTTCAGGAAGTTAGTGATACGAAATAATCAAGTTCAATGAACTGATGAGACACTTGAAAGTTTAAAGAATCAATCTACTTTTATAAACAAGTTTAGGGAGCTAATGATATATTAAAACTAAATTTTTTATTTATTTCTTTCATTCATTTTTATTATGCATATATTCATCACCATTCAAGGAAGTAAAAGATATGAATTAAAAAATATATGAAAAAGTAGCCGGTACTCTGAAAATATACTCATTCCCATTTTATATATCCCACAGGGTTACTTTTTATATCTTATTCTAATCTCAAACCACTTAAATAGTACATGATTCCGAACGTTTCACATAAAAACATTATTAGGATGAGATAATACCGAGTATCGGTTTTCACCGTTGTCTTACACATCTTTAAAGCCATCGAGAAATAGAGAAAGAAACATGTCCATTTCATTCTTTCTCAAAACTAAACCAACCTCAATACCTCCATTTCCATCCCTACTCTCAACCATAGAAATCGATGCTCCCCGATCTATGGACACAATTTGGAATTTATCCGGCTTCCCCCATCCAAAATCACTTCCATAAATCCCAAATCGAGGCGATCCAGAAACTCCGATAATCAGATCAGCAACCTCCACAATGTTTTCAAACTTCAAAAGATTTTCAATTTCTCGATCAGTATTCATATTCTTCACTCTTATCTCTAACTCTTTTATCATCCTGCTAAGCTCCTTCACTACCGACGCAATCAAATCCCCCTCTCGCGATAGTTTCTGTATCGATCGACGCAAAACTTCCGATGACACAGTAACCGAAGTAATTCGTCGGTAACGGAGGGTTTAAACGGGATCTATAGTCTGCTGGAATCACGAATCCAACCTTTCCTTTCTTTTCTAACTGTTTTGCTTTCACCATGGATACTATAATATGAGCATACGAAACAACAAATGTTGATAAATGCATATCTTTTTCTTCTCCAGACACAATTGTCCGTCGGAGTTTGGTTATGTTCTGTCGGGAAATCTCAAAATTCGCTCGTATTAAGTTTCCGATATCCCTTATTACTGACGAGAGTTTTAAGCTTTTCGAGTAATTTGGATCGGATCTGGATAAAATAAACTTGCTCAATCCTTCTGGCTCGTCAACAAGGGTTCGATCGAAAACAGGAGTTAGGTCAGGTGGTAAATTGAAATTGAAATTCTCTTTGCATATATGCGCCCATGATTTCATAAAAATGGCTAGGCTTTTAGCGTCGAAAATTGCGTGGTGCGTAGTGATGCCTATAGAGAAGCCTTGGCTCGGGAAAAATGTAATTTGAAAGGCGATCATTGCAGCTTTCGAGTCGAAAGTGGGTAACTCAGGGATGTAGGGATGTAAATCAGCAGCTTCCTGCATTTCATTGTGACTCAGATGGTTCAAGTCTGAGTTAGACTCGGCAACTATGAGCGAAACTCCGTAGTTTGGAGTGTAGAGAATGTGTGGTTTCGCTGTATCTACTGGCCATATGATATTCCCAGCTATGGGGAAAAAATGGGCAAGTGTGAGGGAAAGAGAATGCTTAAGTTTAGGAAGTATTACCGAGTTAAAGAAAGAGTGAGTTGACTCATCTTGGCCGAGTTGATACAGAAATACTTGCTCTTGAGGTAAGAATTTAACCCACAACATGTCAAAATATGTTAAAGGGAGAGTGAACTCAACTAGAGGTGTTGATGAGTTACTGAGTGGAGTAACTCGACAAACTTCAAGCATTTTAAGAGAGGTTTTGGTTGCCATGAGTACTTGTAGTTGTAAAAATGAGATCCTAGATCAATTATTTATAACTACAATTTATGTTAGAAATTTTTCTAATTGTTAAATTTTGGTATAATACATTCGTTCTCAACTTGTCCAAAAAGTTTGATTGATCTCCTAAATTTTCAAAATGTTCCCATAACTCTCCCAACTTGAATAAAATGTTCAGTTAATCCTTTGAACTTGCGTAAAATGTAATCAATTGATAACTCGGTTGTAAAAAAGTAAAGAGTAAATTACACCAATGTCCACTGAACTTTACCCATAACAGTATAACCACTGAACTTTACATTTTTTAACACCGGTGACCACTCAACGTCTCAAAACGACCGCTGATGGTCTGAAAATAAAAAAATCGAAGACTTGATGATATTTTAAGTAACATTGATTCTTGAAATTTTTTGTTTTGAGGTCATTTAGGCGTTGTTTGGTTAGGAGAGAGAAAGCTCCGAAAAAGGTGATTTTGGAAAATACAAAATATGTTTTCATGGTAAATGTCGTTCTTAACAACTTTAATTCTTGAATATTTTCATTTTGAGGTCGTTAACGGTCATTTTGAGGATTTGGTTAAAGTTGAGTGGCCGTCGATGTTATTAAATAAGTGTAAATTTTAGTGGCCATACCGTTAATAATTGAAGTTCAGTGACACAATGTTAAAATGGGTAGAGTTCAATGGCCATGGGTGTAATTTATTCAAAAAGTAAGTTAAATGCAGAATATGTATTGCACGGAATTAATTTCCAGAAGGTTCTTCAAACTCGATATTTTCCTCTTCCATTTTGTGATTTTCAGCATTAGAATTGCCAAATCGATCTTCTCCTTTCCCAAACTCGATGGAAAAGTTCAATAAAGACAAAATGCATAACAGAATCAATGATCAATGGCTCAATATGGAAAAATAATTGATCGGAAGTTTGATCCTTAAAACATGTATAGTTCGGGGCTGAATTATGCTCTCTTTTTTTGCCAATTGTAAATAATAATAAAGCTTAATATATCATTTGCGACTTGAATTTGTTCAAAAAAGTTGATTGACCCCTAAACTTTCAAAATTTCCTAATAGCCCCTGAATTTACATAAAATGTTCAATTAGCCCCCTGAGCTTACATAATTCACAAAATAGATTAAAATATATTAAAAAAGAAGTTCTTACTTGTTCAACTATAAAACTTTTTCCTTCTCTAATATTAGAATGCATATTTGTCTTTTTTTTAAGATGCATGCAACATATCTTCCATATATAACTTACTCTTTTACAACCGAATGATTAATTGATTATATTTTACGCAAATTTATATAGCTAACTGAACATTTTATACAAGTTTATACAGCTATTGACACACTTTGAAAGTTCAGGAGACCAATCAAAGAGCAAATGATGTACTAAGCCTAATAATAATTATAGAGTTGGTTAATGGAATAACTCGATCATTAAGAGAGTAGTTCAACAATTTATAAACGTTGCAGAAAGTTGATGTTGGAATTTATGATTATTGTTGGCAAAATAATTTAAGAATATATTGCGATATTACACTACAGAAATTACAAAAAAAAAAAAATGGTTGTATATTAAGATATTACCTAATTGGAATATTTAGCCTAGGATATAATAGTTAGGGCTGTAAATGAACAGAGCCGCTCATGAGCGGTTCGGTGATCGGCTCGATAAAAGCTCGGCTCGGCTCGGCTCGATTTGTAAACGAACCGCTCGTGAACACGATTTACTGACCCGGTTCGTAAACGAGCCAAGCTTGAGTAGGCCAAAGCTCGCGAGCAGGTTCGATTAGAACATTTATGAACAAATTTTAATTTTGTAGAAAACTATATAGTTTTGTGTTAGTTCACAAATATCTAAACTTAATATTATTTTAATTTGCTATTAAATGAGTTCGTTCACAAACATAATAAATGAGTAATAGACGAACTATATGTAAGTATCTTGTTTATTTATTCACGAACTTTGCTTGTGAGCTTGTTTATGTACACAATTAAAGAGTTATTTGCGAGCAAACTTCACAAATATAATTAACAATTTACTCACAAACAATTCATGGTTAGATAATTTTCTTAATGAACCAAGTCCAAAAGAGGATTTTGGGCTCGAAACAAGCTTGAAGCTCGGCTCAAGCTCATTGAGCAAGCCAAAGCTCGGCTCGGGCTCGGCTCGTTAATTTTATAGCAAGCTCGGCTCGGGCTCGGACTCGAGCTCGTTAATTTTATAGCGAGCCGAGCTTAAACAGGTCAAAGCTCGGCTCGGCTCGATTTCAGCCCTAATAATAGTACAGTCAGGAATTTGATTCTAAACCGCGCAGTACAGTTCTAAATATACTTAAGAAGAAACTATGCTTAATTTTGTATTTTGAAAAGAAAACATTTGGGTAAATTATATATGTGGAATACAACTTTTGTCATTTTTCACACTTTGGTATACAACTTTTAATTTTGCACATAAAATTGTTAACTTTCTGGTGACCTCCCACTAAAGTGTACAGTCGGTAATTTGACCTCTCTAAAAGTCAAAATTACTGACGTGATACGTTAACCGATTACAATTAATGACTCTATACTTTACTGGAAAGTCATCAGAATGTTGTACATATAAAATTAAAAGTTGTATAGCAAATTAAGAAATTGGATAAATGTTGGGGTTAAGGTGCAAAAATACCCTTAACGTTTTGGGTCAGGAGCAATTTTACTTCTAGCATCTAAAATGGTGCAATTTTACCCCTAACGTTTGTAGTCAAAAGCAATTTTACCCCTAACGTTGATAAATTGGGTCAATTTCAGAAATAATTCATCAAACTGTTTTCTCAGCCATGAACCTTATCATCTACACGTCTCATGTGCGTCATTTTATTAGTAAAAAATCATAAACATATGTTGGGATGTGAAAAAAATAAAAAAAATAAAAAAAATATATTGTCTTTTGTACGATTAGACAAAAAAATTCAAAAAATTCACCGAATTTATAAATATTAATCTCCAATTCTATTATTAAATTACAAAAGACATGAAATCTTTTTTTTAGAATGAATTGATATGTAATTGGTGCAAAATAATGAACAAAAATATTTATGTTTTATAATAGTGCCTGAAATTGACCCAAATTACCAACGTTAGGGGTAAAATTGTTCTTGGCTACAAACCTTAGGGGCAAAATTGCACCATTTTAGACGTTAGGGATAAAATTGCTCCTGACCCAAAACGTTAAGGGTATTTTTGCACCTTAACCCATAAATGTTGTATGCAGCAGAAAAGTGAATAATTATTTCATTTTGATTGTTCAAACAGAAAGTCATACCTATTTAATTCATAGCTATTTATAGAAAGGATTTGGAGCATCTAAGTTTAATTTTAAATAGAGATATGAAGCTTAATATGTTTCAACCATTATTTGCTAAATCAATGGTGGAGATCATGTATTAAATATTTCAAGGATTAATGGCTCTCTACTTATCCAAAATTTTGTTATTTTGTCCCTAATTTATATGGAGACTTGACATAATTGTTATTCTATTAGCACGTGATGATAGGAATAACGGTTTTGTCAAGTCTCCATCTAAATTTGGTGAAATTTCACCAATTGGGACAGTTTAGAGGCTAAATATAACCGAATAATAAATCAGGGACCAAATGATAAAATTTTGAATAGACCAGGGGCACAATAACACTTTAAGCCTATTTCAAACTGAACATAATCCCAATCTAAGAAGGAATAGCATACGAGTAAAATAAATATAAAATATATAAATAAAATAGGGTTAATTATAAGTAGATGTTGTGTGATTACACGGATTTGCAGAAGGATATCTATAGTATTTTTCTTTACAAACGTAATCATATGGTTGCAAAATTTTGCATTTTTTTCACTTTACCAAATTTGGTGATAATGACCTCAAAATAAAAATTCAAGAATTAAAGTTGTTTAGTATCATATTTACTATATAACCATATTATAAATTTTTGGCTTAAAGCATTATTTGGCCCCTGACCTATCCAAAATTGTGTCATTTGGCCCTTGACCTATTATTTGGTCACATTTGGCCCTTGATCTATCCCATCTGGTGAAATTTCACCCAATTTGTATGAATACTTAATGAAATCGTTATCTCATTGATAAGCACTTATATTTTGACACTTAAACTTGAAACGTGATATTTCTTAAAGTTTTTTTTCACATTAAGTGGAAATAATTAATTAGATTAAAAAAAAGGAAAAAAAAAAACAAATCCTAAACTAAAATCTATTAAGTTTAAGTGTCAAAATATCGTTATTTATAAATGAGATAATGATTCGGTTAAGTTTGAATCCAAATTGGGTGAAAATTCACCAATTTGGAATAGATCATGGGCCAAATGTGACCAAATAATAGGTTAGGGGCTAAATGACAAAATTTTGGATAGATCAGGGGCCAAATAGTGCTTTAAGCCTATCAAAATCATCATTTTTTAAGTTTTCTCTCTCTAAACATTAAATTTTTCTCTTCTAAAAAATACAACCCTAAATGACCTCAAATCTAAAAAGTTGAAGAATTAAAGTTGTTTAAAATATTATTTAACGTTTGAAATTTTTCATTTCGAGGTCATTATTAGCCAATTCAAACAAAGTAAACCCAAATGCAAAATTTTGCAAACCATAAAGTTGCTTTTGCAAAATTTTGCAAACCGCAGAATTGCATTTGAAAAAAAATACCACAAACACCTATCTAGCGAAACCACACGACATCTATATATAATTAACCTCAATAAAATAAGCATAAGCATAAAATATATACATAAAATATAAGCGTAACTTTAATGTTACAATTGTTGGATGTATAGTTTGGTATAAAGATAGAGGGAAGTAATGTATAAGATTATACTTGAATCATCTTAATTGTGATTAGCTCTATGGCCTTCTATAGTAAAACAAATAAGAGTTTGTATAGAAATACAAAGTATAAGGTATAAACGTATTGAAATTCTAACTAGCTAGTAATATAGACAGATTGAAACACTAACTAGATAAAGATTTATCTACAACATAATAAGGAATATTATCTCTAACAACAACATCAGTCTGGCACTTAATTATAAGGGTGTTTAATGGTCAGTTTGGTTTGATAACCTAACAAAGCAAAAATTGAATAGTTATAAATAGAGACTGAACCGAAATTGAACCAAATCAAATAGTTTGGTTCGTCAATTTTAACATATAAATGTTTAATAAATTAAATAGAATAAAAGTTGTAGGATAAATTAAAAAAAAAAATTGTAGTTTGTTTGATTTGCAAAAACAAATTTGTAGTTTAAAAGTTTGCAAAAATGATTTGCGCCATGTTACAAAAACAGGTATATAACTTTTTGCTGTATCCAAACTTAGCGGGTGTTTGGTAGCTGCTTTTCGACCTCCTGTTTGCCTTTTCACTTTGAAAAGGAGAGTTTAAGGTGTTTGGTTAGACACCTCCTGTTTGCCTTTTGTAGCCGAAAAGTAGCTTTTTATAAAAGTAGAGACTCCCTGCTTTTTGGAACAGCAGCCTTTTCAAACAGTAAACAGCAAACCGTAACAGGAAACAGCAAACAGCAGATAAAACAAACGGACCCTTACACATTTTTTCAAAAATTACTATTCTGACTATTTACCGCAAAATGCAGCAATTTGGAAGAATTAGAAAATATACTTTATAAACTACTCCGTATATAAAATTTAATTTAAATTAATGTATTTTTTTTTTTTTTATTTAAATAAATATCCCAAATTATGTGGATACAAAATTAAAGAATTTATTATTATTATTATTATTATTATTATTATTATTATTATAAATTGTTGACCTAGAGAACACATTTTGGTAACACATTTTAACTACAAGTGTTCATAGAAACCAACAACGCTCTTAAAATGCTGGAAGTTTGCCGAGTTACTCCACTCAGTAACTCACCAACACATGTTGTTGAGTTCATTCTTAGACCTGGTAATTGTCGTATTCGAGTCGTGTTCGTATCATGTCATTTCGGGTTCGTGTCAAAAAGAGGAAACACAAATCCAACACAAAAACTTTTGTGTCACAATTGTGTTAACCTGTTCGGGTTAGTGTCGATTTCATGTCGTGTCGTCGGATTATATGTAATTTCGTTATGCATATATGTTAATGATAACTTTTAAAATATAAGAAGATATGGTACTATTTTTAAATATTTTATGTTATGTTTAGATTAGTATGTTAACATTAACCATCGAAAAGTCCGTTAATATCATACTAGAGGGTTATGTATTGTGTTTACAACAATTTACGAGGTTCGAATCATATTTACAAGTAATAATTAATAGTTTTATTTATAAATAAAGTGACATAAAAACATGAAAGAATATAACAATAGTTTTAAATATTCATATCATTTCACGTCGTTTTCGGATTAGCATACAACCCTAATCCAACCAAAAAATGTGTGTGTCAGTTTCGTATCAATCCAAAAATAACACATTACCTACTAAGTTAAACCCAAACACTAAAATTACGTGTCGATTTTATATCATGTAATTGGATCCTGTGTACTTTTGCCACCTCTATTCACTCTCCCTCTTACATATTTTGACTTGTTATAGGTTAAATTCTTACCATGGAGTGAGTCTTTTTGTATCAACTCGGACAAGATGAGTCAACTCACTCTTTCTTTAACTCAGTAATACTTAAACTAAAGCATTCTCTCTTCCTTACACTCACCCATTTTTTATCATATGGCCAGTGGATGCAGTGAAACCACACATTCTCTACACTCCAAACGACAGCGTTCCATTCATAGTTGCGAGTCTAACTGGGACCTCAACCATCTGAGTCAGAATGAAATGCAGGTAGCTCCTGATTTAAATCCCTACATCCCCGAGTTACCAGGTTTTCAACTCAAAAGCTGCAATTATCGCCTTTCAAATTACGTTTTTTTTCGAGTCAAGGCTTCTCTATACACATTAGTACCGTAGCCACTTTTATGAAATCATGGGCTCATATATGCAGAGAGAACTTCAATTTACCACTTGAACTAACTCCTATTTTGATCGAACCCTTGTTGATGAGCCACAAGAATTGAGCATATGTTTATCTTAAAGAACATGTTGTCGAGATCCGATCCAAACCCGAAAAGCTTAAAACGTCCATGAGTAATAAGAAATATCGGAAACTTAGTACGAGCTAATTCTGAGATTTGCGACAGAACATAACCAAACTCGACGGAAAATTGTTTCTCAGCTCAATGGAGAAGAAAAAGATATGCATTTATCAACATTTGTTGTTTCGTATGCTTATATTATAGTATCCATGGTGAAAGCGAAACAGTTAGAAAAGAAAGGAGAGGCTGGGTTTCTGTACCAGCAGACTTTAGATCCAGGTACGAATTACTTCGGTTACCGAAACTATCATGGAGGAGGATTTGATTGTGTGGGTAGTGAAGGAACTTAGCAGGATGATAAAAGAGTTAGAGATAAGAGTGAAGAATATGAGTAGTGATCGAGAAATTGAAAATCTTTTGAACTTTGAAAGAAACATTGTGAAAGTTGCTGATCTGATTATCGGAGTTGCTGGGTCACCTCAATTTGGGATTTGTGGAACTGATTTTGGATGGGGGAAGCCGAACAAAATCCAAATTGTGTCCGATAATCGAGGAGCAATTTCTATGGCAGAGAGTAGGGATGGCAATGGAGGTATTGAGATTTGCCCTAAACTTATTAAAAAAAAAAAAAAAAAAACTTAACTTGATTGTCCCTGAAACTTTCATAATTGAATAAGTAATAACTTCATTTTTAATCTATTTTTTAGCTATGTAATAACATTTTAAGACGCGTGCAATACATCTCCCGCATTTAACTTACTTTTTTTTCGACCAAGTAATCAATTAATTACATTTTACGCTTCAGGGGGCTCAATGAACATTTTATGCAAGTTGAGGGAGCTATCGGAACACTTTGAAAGTTTAGAGGGGCAATCAAGTTTTTTAGACAAGTTCAGAGGACAAATGATATATTTAGCCTTTTGAAAAAGAATGAAATGGACATGTTTACTTCTATCTTTCTTGACGGGCTTAACGATATATGTAATCTAAATTACGGATACTGGTATTATTCAATTTTAATGTGACTATCCAAATCCTGTATATGATCGGGCATGAGATAGGAATGAGAATATTCCCATAATACCCGCTCCATAGGGCCGACTGATGATCGTTTGAGGCCCGAGGCCACATATAAATTTTCGACTCTTTATATATAAATAAAATTTTTAAACTACATATATATTTATATAATTTTAATTTAACGAAAAATGTATTTTTTATGGTTTTTCTTTTCTCTTTTTAGATCTTGTATTGACTTTAGTCTATTCCTTACCATTTCTTATGGTAGTTGTACTTTTTTTATTACTTTATAACTAGGATTTGTAAAAAATGTTAACAATTAGAGATTCTGACAACTGACATGTATTTCATTGAATTGAAAATGCTATTAAATAGCTTACAAAGATAACTAACCAATCCTTAGTGGCTTGCAAACAGGCTACGTGTTATCGGAATCAGAATCAAATAAGATGCCAAAGATCCCTAAAAAATACGACATGAACTAAATAACATAAACTGCAAGGACTAAGTCAAATATTGCTAATAATTCCTCTCCTAAACTAGATAGTCTAGTTTATCTCTGAGACATCACACACACCGAGTTTCTTTCTGAGTTCTTGGAACACTTCAAGCTTGAGTGGTTTGGTTAAGATGTCAGCTACCTGTTGCTTAGTACCACAAAACTTTAACTGAACTGCTCCCTCATTCACTAGATCACGCAGGAAGTGAAAACGCACATCTATGTGCTTGCTCTTACCATGTAAGACAAGATTTTTGGAGAGCTTGATGGTAGAGCTATTATCACAAGACATTGTTGGACTTGTGCTTCCACCATAGCCTAGTTTTGTCAACACTCTCTTCATCCAGACCATTTGACAAGAACAAGAAGTTGCAGCCACAAATTCTGCTTCTGTGGTGCTAAGAGTGACTATGGGCTGCTTCAGAGATGACCATGCTACAACTGCACTGCTAAGAAGAAATGTGTAGCCTGATTTACTTTTCATGTCCTCTATGCACCCAGCATAGTCGCTACTTGTGTAGCCAACTAGCTCTCGATTTCCTGCACATAGATGTCGTGGCTCACAGTTCCTTGCAAATACCTTAGTATTCTTTTTGTTGCCATCATGTGTAACTCAGTTGGAGCAGCCATGTATCTACTGATCATACTCACAACATACATCATATCTGGTCCGGTGGTGGTTAAGTACATTATACTCCCAACAAGTTGTTTATACAGGAAGCTATTTACCTTGATTCCTTCATCATCTTTGTGGATCTTACTTCCAGGAATGATTGGATTCAGAACTGAGTTGCTTTCTGACATTCCAAACTTCTGTAAGACTTCTTTTGCATACTTCTTTTGGCTGATGAAGTTTCCACAATTAAGCTGCTCAACTTGTATTCCGAGAAAATATTTCATTTTTCCCAAGTCAGACATTTCAAACTCTTGCATCATTGATTGCTTGAATTCTTTCAACATAGTCTCATCATCGCCTGTATAAATCAAATCATCCACATATAAGCTGACGATCAGGTATTTACCTTATTGATTAACATTAGTAAACAGAGTTTGCTCGCTTGCTTCTTTGTCAAAGCCCATGGTTTTGAAGTGAGATTCAATTCTGCTGAACCAAGATCTTGGCGCCTGTTTAAGCCCGTACAAGGCTTTCTTGAGCTTGTAAACTTTAGCCTCCTCATGCTTCCTTTCATAGCCCTTTAGCTGGTCAACATATACCTCCTCTATGAGTTCTCCTTGTAAGAAGGCTGACTTCACATCTAGTTGAAATACGCCCCAACTTCTTTGAGCAGCAAGAGCTAGGATCATTTGAATCGTGTCCATACGCGCCACTGGTGCATACACCTCTTCATAGTCAACTCCATATTGCTGAGCATATCCCTTTGCCACTAGCGGGCCTTATACTTGTCAATCTTGCCATGTTGATTTAGCTTTGTCTTATAGACCCATTTGACTCCTATACTTGCAGCTTCCTTTGGTAAATCAACCAAAGTCCAAGTGTCATTCTTCTCAATTGAATTGATCTCATCATCCATAGCCCTTTTCCAGTTGGCATTCTGCATAGCTTCCTCGAATGTCAAAGGATCAGAGCTAACAAGCGGGGTAGAGTTGACTAAATCATCTTGACTGACGTCAGTGGAGTTGACAATATAATCCTTCATCCATGTTGGAGCTCTCCTAGTGCGACCTTCACTCACATTCTCAGTATTTTCAGCATTTTTAATTGCAGCTACTAGGCTTGCAGAATTTCCAGCAACAACACTTGTTGAATTCTCAACTGCAGTAACTTCCTCTTTCGTTGTTATTGTCTCAGTTGGAGTTGCAGCTTCCTCAATCCCAGGCTCTAGTGCAGGCACTTCATCTCCAACAGATTGCTCATCTTCCCACTCAAGCTGCAACTTAACCAATTCGGAATGGTTCTTGTTCCAATCCCATTTCTTATCTTCTTCAAAAAGCTCGTACCTGCTCACTGTAATTTTCTTTCTAATGGGATCATATAGCCTATATCCCTTAGACTCTGTACTGACTCCAAGTAAGACACATGTTGTGCTCTTACTGTCCAGTTTAGTTTGCCGAGCATTTGGGACATGAACATGGGCAATGCACCCAAATACCCTGATGTTAGACGAGGTGTCGCGGCCTAATCTCCCGAACGGATCGGGGGGTGGACACCTCATGGCGACGTAAGCGGTGATTGGCGCCGAAAGCAACCAATCGTGGAATCAAGCTGCTCGGCAGGACCGGAGCTCGGAGATATGGAAGAGTCGCCACCCACGAATGGGAAAATGAACACCGATCCCTTGCGGGAGACCGGTGTGGGTTCGGGAAACTTAGGTACGAGCCGAGAAGGCTAGCTCCTTTCCGGAGAAAGGCTACTAGGCACCCCGACATCGCCCGGTTATGAACCACCGGCCTCCTACTCTGCATGTTAGGCGATAACGGACTAATCGTATACTTCTTTAAGTTTAAAATTCATTTGAAACCTTTTCTTTCTCTTTTTGGAAACCGTTTTGAGCATATATTATTGAAAAGCCACATTAGTAAAGAATTACCCATTTATATTATACATACACAGAGAAGGGGGGAGAAAGAAGTGATTTATTTACAACTTTATTTAAATGTCATGCTGTGTGTTTATTCTATGCTAACTTATTTCCCCCCAAAACGAGTTTATTTACGTGGTTCGCACCTTAATCGCCGTTGGAACGATTTAGGTGCGTTTTAAAACCCCGATTGGTGAAGTTTACTCGAATCGCCGTTGGAACGACTCAAGTGTTTGAAAACGTTTGAGATAAAAACCTTTAGTAAGAAAACGTGGTTAAACATACAAGTCCATTTTATTTTGTACAAATTCTTTTGAGAAAATGGTTCAAAATATTCGATTATTCACAGTGAAAATGATTTTAATTACAAGGTTCACTTAATCCGCCTTTGGAACGGATTAAGGTTTTAAAACGTGGTGTTTTGAAAACGATTTGAAATATTAACAAAACAACTATATTTATTTACATTAGGAACCTCTAAAAATTCATTAGTTTAAATAATTAAATTGAAAACTCTCTTTTTGTGATTTATTTTCTCCTTTTATTTAATGGACTCTTTACCTATTATAATTACAATAATAAACTCATTTAAACCAAGATTCACTCCCAAATAAAGCCCATTTGAAACATGGACCCATAAATGGTCCAAAAGAATAAAGAAAATAATTTAAGCATATATATATACATTCACATCGAAAAGAGAATATGAAAATAAAAGTTAATAAAAAGAAACTATATAATACATATATGAAAATACTAGATATAATACATTTATACTTTAAAGAGGTGGAAATAGTAAATAAATCTCATTAGATAAGAAAATAACATTTATCCAAAATAGTTTCATATAATAAACAATAACATAACCTAAATATCCCAAAACTATATATATGCATAACTAATATAGTTTTAAATACCAAAAATAACATATATCCATATACTAATACTTACTAATTAGTTCCCAAAATGCCCAAATAAATAACTTTTTAAAATAGAATCTAATATAACTCAAATGAATAAAAAAGGAGAATATATATATACATATACCTATGCTTAAAAAATTGAATAAAAAATGATATACAAACATCCTAAATAATTATACACACTAAATATCTAAAATGGTTTGAAAATATATATTACATAACTATACATATATATATTAAGGATTAAAAGCTTAAAAGTTAAGAAAAATGGACTGAAATGGCATTTTTTACGTTTTGGCAGATTTACCGACGAAAAATCCGTCGGTAAACAGCAATTAGTGACAGAAACGGAAAATTACAGCAGCACTCCAATTGTTTCCAGATTTATTCAAAAGCTTTAAATTAAGTCTAATTCAATCGTTTTGGGTTTCCGAACTACCAAAAATGGATCATAGTCAATAACGGAAATTCCTAAAACAACGTTTTTATTTTAAAACGTTATTCGGAAATTCTTTTAAATTAAAACTTATAATTACAACGTTTCTAACACCCGAACTACCTTTTTATCGGATCACGGTTCGTATTGGGATATCAAAACGAGGTTTTTTATTTTAAAGCAAAACTGAATTTTATTCAACACGAGACGGGAATTAAATAACTACGAAAAATTAAATAAAACGTGATAAATAAATAAATGACAAAATAAATAAAATTATAACATAAAAATAAATAAAGGAAAAGAAATAAATTAAATAAAATAAAACGAGTCTAGTCCTCGGATAATACCTCAAGTTCGGTATTTGCAGTCGAAGCCGATTGATTCCACGAGTCGTGATTTTCCGGTTTTTTGTGTTTTTTAGTAAAAATTTAACTTCGGGAAATTCGGAATTTTTGAGAAAAAAATATTTTTCTCAAAAAAAAATCACTTTCTCTCTCTAAAAATGTTTAGAGTGAGAAAGGCTCCAAAATTCTCCTCCTCCCTCAAATGCATGGGGATCCGTGCCTTTTATAGGAAAACGGGTCCCCGGACCAATGGGCGACGCCCGAGTAAAATCGGGCGTCGCCCAAAGGGTTGGGCGGCCGCCCAAAGCATGTTGGGCGGCCGCCCAACGATTGTTGGGTGGTCGCCCAACAGCGTTGGGCGAGCGCCCAACTGTCGTTGGGCGTCCGCCCGACGCGGTTGGGCGCTCGCCCAACGGCCGCTGGGGCGCGTCTCGCACCGTCGGGCGTGCATGCCCCGGCGGCCGTCGAGCTCGCGTTCCGCGCCGTCGGGCGCTCACGCATCGTGACCGTCGGGCTCGCGTTCTGCGCCGTCGGGCGTCCACGCGTTGTGACCGGCGAGCGTCGAGCGCGCGCTTTGCGTCGTCGAGCGGGTGTCCGACTGTCGTGGAACACGCATCGGCCGCCGTTAAGCACTCGCACTACGCACATCACAGCAGCGACCCACTGTAACTATTTATTTTATTTTTTCGAAACTTCCGGAATCAATCGCTTTAACCGTCTTGTTTTCAGGTTTTCGTCACAGGTCCTCCGACTCGGTGTCTACAGTTGCCCCTAGTTTTATATTTTGACAGTGATGTGTGTGTTTTGAAAACGTTTTTTGCTAACGCAACACATGCAATGTAAAACATATAAAAGTAAAAGACACGTAAAGAGTAGGAGGGAGCATACCTGACCTTCACGCTGCGCGTTCCGGTGTCGTTCTCCGATTCTTTCCATCCTCGCCTCTGAATCGGCCGTCGGTGGATGTTTTTCTCTCGAAATCTAGCGTACGTTGACTATGGGTAAGAATGGCTCAAAAGCAACCTCGGTCGTGGACCGTAGGTAAGATGGCTAAAAAGCTACCTCGGTCGTGAATCGTAGGTAAGATGGCTAAAAAGCTACCTCGGTCGTGAACCGTAGGTAAGATGGCTAAAAAGCTACCTCGGTCGTGAACCGTAGGTAAAATGGCTAAAGAGCTACCTCGGTCGTGAACCGTAGGTAAGATGGCTAAAAAGCTACCTCGATCGTGAACCGTAGGTAAGATGGCTAAAAAGCTACCTCGGTCGTGAACCGTAGGTAAGATGGCTAAAAAGCTACCTCGGTCGTGAACCGTGGGTAAGGTGGCTCAAGGGCAAAAAGGTTCTTTCTAACGATTCTGAATTCTTTTAAAACACCGTTGTCTGTATTTTTTCACTGGAGCTATCATCTCGGGGGTTTAATGGGGACATGTTTTAGTCTGAAATGATCTAGACTAATGATTGTTTTTCTGTTGACTGTCGTCTGTATTTTGACTGGTGTCACTGTTCTGTAAAAATTGACTGTTGTCTGGAGTTCATATCTTGACAATATTGGCTGCTGTCTGGGAGAAATGCAGACTGAAACGGACTGCGAATCGGAGGTCTGTGCGCCTAGTAATTAATTATTTACTTTTTACCTTTATGTCAAATCGTACCTTTTTCACTATTTACGGGAATGTCATTCCCTCTTACTATATAAGGTGGTGGGGTTTCATTTCAACCCCACACCTTCTCTCCCTTCTTTCTCTCTCTAGACTTTGATTTTGGATTATTCTCGGGATGGATTTAGATGAATGGGATGGCACTAGAGGCATGGACGAGGTTTACGTAAACCTAGATAGAGTGGATCCCTTCCACGACCCTACAACGCATCTGAGCCGGACACGTTGCAACAAGGTAAGTAATTTCTCACTTTTATTTGATTCAAACTCTAGGCTTTAACATTCCTATCCGAACATGATTTGCATGCTAACCTTTAGATTGCCTTAGAGGACTTTAGCTAGAAAACATGAATTTCTTCACTTACAAGTAACACTTGTTTATTTCTGTGTAAGAATGCGCGCTATATGCATGTGAATAACGACACTACGAATTTATGCATGCTAACAGTAAAAATAACGTGAATAGTAAAAAGGTGAATAGTGCACGTGAATAGTAAAAACGTGAACAGTGACAACTCAACTAATGCACGTGAATAGTGAGAACTTAACTAATGCATGTGAATAGTAAACTTAACTAATGCACGTGAATAGTGCACGTGAATAGTAGAACGTGAATAGTGAAAACTTAACTAATGCACGTGAATAGTAAAAACGTGAATAGTGCACGTGAATAGTAAAAAACGTGAATAGTGAAAACTTAACTAATGCACATGAATAGTAAACTTAATCTATGCTCCTTGTCAACGCGGACGAGAGTGGGTTAAAGAATTGACTAAACCTTACATGGACGACCCTAAATGAGAGATTTTTACAGAAAGTTGGTCCTAACTGACCGGATGTCTCTAGGTTAGATAATGAAAGAATGCCTAGTCTTAACGTGTCTTCATTAATTGCATGCTTTAGGAACTGTATTTAAATTTTCTTGTCTTGTTCTTTCTAGTTTATTGAGATTTCTGGGACCACCGCCGAGATTCACTCGTGGTATGCTAGGCTGGGTGCCGCGGTGAGAGCCCGCGTGCGCGAATTGGGCTTTGAGCCTTTTATTGCAGCGTTGCCCCGCACCAACGGGGTATGTGATCGTTTTGGCTTACGCGCCTTATGTGAGCGGCGGGTTGACTCGACCCACACTTTCCACCTTTCTTTCGGGGAGATGACCATCTCGCCCAGAGATTTTTCACTGTTGACAGGATTGCGAGGGAGCAGCACTCCCGTTCCTCTTCATTTCGACATGATGCGACCGCGGGTCGACCTCGCTAGGCTCGCTACTTTGATTGGACCGGGAGTTCGCCCATGCGCCAAATCTACTCCGGCGAAGTTTATTTCCACCGCGAGCCTTTTGAGTCGGCGAGATTTTTGCGAGACTGACGATACCGACTTGGCGGTTCGTAGTTTCTTGGTATATACTCTGAGTGAGACGATTTTCCGCACGAAGGGCGGGAAGGTACACGCGGGTCTCATTCAGGCACTCAGCGATCTGGATGCGGCGGCTTCCTATGATTGGGCGGGGGCAGGCATAGCCTTTCTCTACAAGTTTTTGGATCTGACTTGCCGGAAGCGCAAGGATTTCGGTGGTTACACCTTCGCTTTGCTGGTATGCGACGCCTTTTTGACTTGCCCGTCTTATCTTCTTTGCGTCTTTCACCCTCCTAGTCCTTGTTTTACCGCAGGTGTGGGCGTATGAGAGGCACATCCTTCCCAACCGGTCTCGACCTCGACCGAGAGTACCGAGGCCGCCTCTCATGACCCGGTGGAGAGATTTCGACTTGGGTGCCGAGAGGACACGGACGGTGCCGCGACTTCTAGATTGGATAGACTCGCTGACCCTCAGACAGGTAGATTTTGCCTAGTCGTGCTAGATTTTTGTTTGAGTCTTTCTGACTTTCTCTTTGTGCATTTTTTAGATTAAGTTCAGGTGGGACGACCTCGACTTCGGTCCCGATTATACGTATGTATCTATGATCCAGGAGCAGCAGTGTGTGCTCACCGGCCCCTGCGTGCGGGCGTGGTATTTGGGGGACCGAGGCATCACCGGAGTTAGTGACGCACATTGGACACCGGGTGAGATCCCCGTCTCTATGTTTGCGGTGCGGACCATGCCCCTATCGGTCGTTCGTCGGGACTTGTCTCGTCGGTTCGTTGGTAGAGCGGTGTGGGTTCACTTCGGGGGCCGCGAGCTTTACTTATCTACTCTGCTGAGCGCGAGGGATGCCCCGGCGGCAGCGATGGAGGTGGATCCGGTGGCAGATGTATTTTCGAGGGAGGCTGTTACGGCAGTCTTTGGTCAGGAGGAGGTCCCGGTAAGTGGTTCCGCCCCCTTCTCATTTTACCATTTCATTCATGAGACGTTTAGAGGTTTTTATTGTGTGTTTTTTTGCAGGAGGGATCCTGGAGGAGTGCCCATTTATCCAATTTCTTTGACGGCACTCGAGCTCAGACGCCTGTGTGTGAGCAGCCCTACTATGTCGGCGAGTCCTCCAGCGCTGCCCGACCGGAGAGGTCTTCCCTAGGTGTGCCCCTACCAGACTACGGGAGAGACTTTGCCACGATTTGTTATGACGAGTTCGGGGCTGCTTATGCGGGATTCGAGGTGGCTCCTCCCATCTTCTCCTCGAGGGTCCCATTTGATCCCTCAGACGCTTCTCTGACCACGAGGGAGACCTGCACGGATTACGTGGGGCTGTCTGGTTATCTCCGGGATCGCCTCAGCTTGCGCTGCATCGATCACCTGGTATGTATCATTATTTTACTTTAGTGTATGCATGTATGTATGATTTATGTTCATGCCTACGCTGCTTCTTATTTTTATCTGTTTTTCCTTTCTTTTGCTTTAGAGCGATCTGCATGCCCACGAGCGAAGGCAGAGCGAGTTGGTGCGGGAGGCCGACGCCCGGGTCGGTCAGGTGTATCAGGAGAGAAATGACCACTGGTCAGGGATGATGCGACGGGAGACTGAGGGTCGCCTTGCCGTCGAGGAGAGGGCACGCGATGAGTCGATCGGACGCCTCGCTGCCGAGGAGAGAGCACGGGTCACCGATGAGAGAGCACGAGTTGCTGATGAGCGAGCACGAGCTACCGAGGAGGCACTATCTGCGGAGCGGGCATCACACTTGAGAGATTTTGAGGACTATTGGGATTTCCCTCCGTATTAGGCTCGTTATGTATTGCTTTGTAGCTTTCATTATTGCTTTGTAGCTTTTATTGGAGTTTCCCCGCTGTATAGCTGATGTATAGGGAGTGGGGTGGATAGTAGGTAGGCTTTTTGTGAAAAGTAGGATAGGAAATGTATAACTCGTGATTCATATTACCATGCATTCAGTAGATTATGATGATTCCAATCATTCTCGTCAAATATATTCATGCCTTTATTTATTTACAAACAACAGAAATACTTAGTCTCTTATACATTGTTTTTGTAATTGCTCAAGTCATAACTATTGTTACCAGGACCCGCCTTTCGGTTTTCGGATCCCGGCGATTTTTCTCCTCTCCTTTTACTATCCCGGAATTTTTAAATGAGTGCCCTTTCGGGTTTTCACCCATTGGGATTTCCCTCATTGTTGCATAGATCGCCCTTTGCGGGTTTTCAACCTATCGGGAATTTTTCTTTCTTTTTCTTTTTTTTTTTTTTTTTTTACGAAAAGTATTTCTTAAGCCTATCCATGTTGGTAGGTTCGGAGAATTCCATGCCGTCCATTGTAGTTAACTTCACCGCTCCTTTGCTTAGTATCTTCTTCGCGACGAATGGCCCTTCCCAGTTAGGCCTAAACTTCCCCCCTGGGTCGGTGTGCGTCACACGGATCTGTTTCAGCACTAAATCTCCTTCTTTGATAGGGCTGGTCTTGACTTTTTTATTGAAAGCCCGAGACATTCTTCTCTGGTATAACTGTACATGGTAAAGCGCTTCCATCCTTTTTTCGTCAACTAGAGCCAACTGCTCACATCGCCTCTTCACCCATTCCACCTCGGGAATTTCTGCCTCCACTGCGATTCTCAATGATCGCTTTTCGATCTCAATCGGCAAGACTGCTTCTGTTCCATACACTAAAGAGAATGGCGTTGCCCCAGTTGAGGTTCTAATTGTCGTGCGATAAGCCCACAACACGAGTGGGAGGTGCTCATGCCAATTCCGATATGATTCCACCGTTTTTACGAGAATCCTTTTAAGGTTCTTATTAGCTGCTTCTACTGCCCCATTAGCTTGTGGACGGTACGGAGAAGATCTGTGATGTTCAATGCCATATTCTCGGAAAAGATTCCTTACTTCCCCCTGAAACTGGACCCCGTTATCCGTAATCATGTGATGAGGCACTCCCAACCTAGTGATCAAGTGTTTTTCAATGAACTTTCTCATCTTCTTGGATCCCAGTTTGCTAAACGACTCTGCTTCTACCCACTTGGTGAAATAATCGATGGCGACAGCAATAAACTTATGTCCATTTGAAGCGTTAGGCCTTAATTCACCAATGATGTCAATGCCCCAAGCCGCGAATGGCCAAATAGGTGCTAGCACATGTAGTTCCATGGCCGGAAGATGACTGCAATCGCCGTGGATTTGACAATCATGGCATTTCTTTGCATACTCGTTACAATCTCTTTCCATGGTGAGCTAATAGAAGCCTTGCCTAATAATTTTCTTAGCTAGTACTGCTCCTCCCATATGGGCTCCACAAATTCCTGAATGTACTGATTCCATTGCCTCGCGGGCTTCTCCCGCATCCAAGCATCTTAATTGTAATCCGTCAATGTGCCTTTTGTAAAGCAAGTCGTTATGGATGACGAACTGACGAGCTAGACTTCTAATCACAGCTTGATCCCTAGGTTCTGACTCTGCCGGATATGTTCCATTTTTCATGAAGTTCACGATATCGAAATACCACGGTTTTTCATCTGCCTCTAACAGCATTACGTCCTCGTAGCATGGTTTGTGAGATCTCCTCAATACCAACGGTTTCGAGGCAAGGTTCCGGGGGTTGTCCCAAACTGACACCAAAGTGGCCAAGGCATCCGCCGCCTGGTTCTGTGCTCGAGGAATATGATAGAAACGACATTCTTTGAATCTTTGTGCCAACCCTTCTAGCTGATCGAGGTACGGACGTAGTCTTTCTTCTCTTACCTCCCAGTTTCCTTGTGCCTGTTCGATGATCAACTTTGAGTCACCCCAAATTTCGACATATGACGCTCCCAGTGCCGCTAATGACTCTAAACCATAAATGCACGCTTCATATTCTGCCATATTATTGGTGAGAGGGAAGGGTAACTTCTTGGCCATCGGGATCCTTTCTCCTTCCGGTGAGGTAAGTAGTACTCCTACTCCGGTTCCATTCGAATTAACTGCTCCGTTGAAGAACATTTTCCACGGTATAACTTCGATTGCGTTCAAGTGCTCATCGGGGAAATCATAGTTCGTCTCCTCTTCCTCTGCATTCAGGGGTTGGTTGGCCAGAAATTCTGCCACGGCCCTCCCTTTGATAACCTTCTTCGTTACATATTCAATGTCAAACTCGGATAAAAGTAGTAACCATCGGGCTAGTTTCCCTGTCAAAGACGGAGTTCGGTACAGATACTTCACGGGGTCCATCTGAGAAATAATGATCACTTTATACGATTGGAAATAGTGCCGCAGTTTCTTTGTCAACCATACTACTGCCACGCATGTCTTTTCGATCATGTTGTACTTGAGCTCGTAATCCAGGAATTTCTTACTCAAATAATACACCGCGTGCTCCACACCGGTGTCTCCCTCTTGAGCCAACATTGCCCCAATAGATCGCTCCTCAATTGCTACATAGAGGAGAAGCGGCTTTCCCAGTTTAGGCGGTCTCAGCACTGGCGGATTAGACAAATAGTTCCGGACGCTCTCCAGAGCTTGCTGACACTTATCATTCCAAGTAGCGGGTTGGTCATTCCTTAGCAACTTAAAGATTGGCTCGCAGATTGCGGTGAGTCTCGCTATGAACCGACTGATATACTGAACCTGCCCCAGAAACCCTCTCACTTCCTTCTCATTTCTCGGCGCCGGCATCTCCTATATAGCCTTCACTTTATCAGGATCCACCTCGATTCCCTTATTTCCGATTACATAGCCTAAGATTTTTCCCGACAAAACACCGAAAAAGCACTTCTTCGGGTTTAACCTTAGCTTGAATTCTCCAATTCGGGCCAAAAACTTCTCGAGCGCGGCAAAATGCCCTTCTCTTGTCTCTGATTTGACCATCATATCGTCCACGTAGACTTTTACCTCCTTGTGTATCATATCATGGAACAGTGCTGTGGCCATTCGCTGATAAGTTGCCCCGGCATTTTTCAAACCAAACGGCATTACTCTGTAACAGTATGTCCCCCACTCGGTTGTGAACGAGGTTTTTGCTTTGTGCTTTTCGGCCATCTGAACTTGCATGTAGCCCATGAAACCGTCCACATTCGTGTGTAAGACGCTTGACGCTGCACTGTCGATCAATACGTCGATATGAGGCAATGCGAACTCATCCTTGGGGCATGCCTTGTTAAGATCTCTGTAATCAACGCACATCCTTACTTTGCCGTCCTTTTTTGCGATTGGCACCACATTTGCGACCCAAGGGGGATAGTCGATCACTTCGATGAATCCTGCTTCTAACTGCTTCTTCACCTCCTCTCTGATCTTATCTGCCCATTCTGGTCTCATACGTCGGAGCTTCTGCTTTACGGGCTTTGCTTCGGGGTAAGTTGGAATGCGGTGAGTTACGATAGATTGATCAATTCCAGGCATGTCTTCGTATGTCCATGCGAATACAATTTCGTATTTTTTAATTATTCTCTCGAATTCTTTTCTCTCTTCAATAGTTAATTCTTGAGCAATTTGTATAAGTTTAGGATTTTCATCCGTACCAAGATTGAAAGTTGACATTTCTATTGCATTGATTTCAAATGTAGGCATGTTATATGAATGAGAATGCATGGAATGATCATGATCGACATCAAGCAAGTAAGCAAAATCAGAATTCATTTCATTGATAGCATGGGTGATTACATCATCTGATTCAAACAAAGCAGTAATACAATTTTCATCATCAGGGTCTTCGGACTTCTCATGAATTTTGGAGGTACTAGGCTCATCTCCCGCTCCTGCAGTTGCTTCAATGGTGATGACTTGCTCCTCGGCATTCAAATCCAGCATCATAATCTCCTCGACAAAGCAGCTCGCCTTTCCTTCGCCCCAGTCGGCCACATCATTGAAGATTTCGAATCCCGGCAGAATCTTCCCTTCTGTGCTAGTCTATGCCTCGGGGGTCCCTGAATACGCCTTTCCATGCCCCTCGTTCACGAAGTACTTCCTTAGGCCCACTTTTCCTTCACCATTCACGTTGGACGGACCTCCCTGCTCATATCCCAAACCCCTCCGGGTTTTCTGACTCTTAAAGTCCGAAAATTCTGGCAACCCCTGATGGTGTGCTCCTAAGCCCATTCCTGGGATGAAACCTCCCTTCATCATCTTCACCACATCGGTGGTCATGCTTGACTCGTAAATCCCGGAAACTTGGAACCCGGAGAAAAGTTGAGGCTCAATCCCCAATGCTGCCACCGAGCTCAATTTCTCAGCTCTGATTGTTACTATCCCCTCCCCGAAAGGGAATTTAATCATTTGGTGGAGCGTGGAGGGCACACCTCCCAACTTATGGAACCAAGGGCGTCCCAATAGTACAACAAAGGTTACCGGGATATCCAGCACCGTGAACTCAGTTTCTTCTTCATGCGGCCCCACTTTCAACTTGGCCTTGAAGACTCCTTCAATGTGCCTACGGCTATCATCATAAGCCCTTATCACAGTTTCCGAGGCCGTTAGGTCCCCTCTTTCTACTCCCAACTTCGACAAGAGTTTCAAAGGACAAACATTAATGGTCGATCCATCATCGACCATCACGCAACTAGTCTTCTTTCCGTTAATTTCCGCTCGGATATACAAAGGCTTATTGTGAGCCTTCCCCTCTTCTAGGAGATCCTCGCTAGTAAATGTGATCTCAGTCTTCTTTCGGGCCATAATCGCCCCTACTAGCGCTGCCGGCTCAGTATCGGTGGAAATGACCAGATTCTGCAATTCTTTCATCAAGTTCTCACGATGGTACTTAGAATGGCATAGAACTTCCCAGACTGTAGACTTAGCTTGTGTCTTCTTCAACTGCTCCAGAACTTGGTCATCGGGCTTAGGAGCCGACCCTTCTCCAATCTCAGTTTCTATCATAGGTGCCTTTCCCTCGGCCACATGACCTGATCTCGTCATTATAGCGATTTTCGGCTCATCATCCGATTCGTCCCAAATGTTAATAGGAATCCTCTGATTGGCATCTTCCTCGTCCGAAGAACTCTCCCAAATGTCCACGACCATTAAATCCATGACGTGAGGAACATTCGGATTCAAGTAAAAGGGATCCGCCGATCCATACAAAGCCCAACCTACCAACTCATCATAGTCACGGAGGGACACTCTGCTCATCCTTCTTGCGGTCAACGAAATAGCACCTCGTTGTATGCACATAAGCTGCACCTTATTGCTCATTGTTTCGTTACACTGTTCATACCGGTGCCTCCACCTCCTAGCATAATCCACGTATGGTTCCTCGGGGAATTGCCTGATCCTATCCAGATCTTCCAGGGATCCCGTCCATGGAACATACATCTCATATCTCGCCACAAAAGCATTCCTAAGAGGTATCCAATGACCCATTTCTTCTTCTGATAGGCCCTGGTGCCACAACAAGGCTTCTCCCATTAAAGTTTCCGGGAAATGTTCATGTAATTCACATTGCGGGAATCCGGTGTCGTACATATGGTTGCGGAATAACCTCGCATGCTCAACAGGATCCTGGTATCCACCATACCTAGGCATTGCCAATACTGCCTCGGGCGTTTCATAAGAGGGGGAGTCCGGGGTTTGCTCCGTCAGCATCCATACTGTATACTCCTTGATAAATCTTTTCGTCATTACCGCCCAATCGGTCTTAACATACATCGGCAACGACATGTACCACATTAACGGTTCACCCATCAATGAATTGCAAAACAAGCTAGTGATCTCTTCCTCTTTAAAACCCAAGGGTGCCATAGCCGACAAGTAGAAGTGAAGGTGCTCCATAGGGTCCTTATTGCCGTTATACCTGCTAACCCTCGGCAACGGACGCTTGATAGGTCCAATCTGCATTGCGAAGCGCTCCGCGGCCCTGTCCTCAGCCCTTTGATACTTTTCTAGAAATAGATCTGACAATTGATCCCAATCATACTTGCAAGAGTCGGGTAATGAGTGAAACCACCCTAAAGGCTCGCCTATCAGAGAATGGTGGAACCACTGAGCAATCTCATCCACTCCGAAGGATTCAACAAACATATCGCGCATATATTCACGCAAGTGCACCTCGGGATTTCCCCCTCCACTAAACAGACCCAATTTTGGCACAATAGTCCGAGAAGACCCTTCCCCGGTCTCTTCGGCACTATCTTCATCATACGGTGCTCCACCGTCCAACCCTTCATCCATTAGTTCATTCTCTTGTTCCTCGCCAAGGAAGGACACATATAGACCATTTCCCACATTGTTCTTTTCGTCGGAGTCCAACAACTCCTCTACATTCTCCTCGAAGGATTCCATCACTACACGTTCTGTCAGACCCATTCCGATCATGCTAACCCTATGATTAGGCAATGGATTACACCTAGTGGAAGGGTTCGCTGACGAAGGATCAGCTATCTTTTTCTCCTCGATTAAATCTTGGATTTCGTGTTTCAATCTCTCACAATTCTCAATTGTATGCCCATAATTGCTGTGGAACTCGCAATATCCCCTAGCTTGTACCTGTGGAGGAGGCGGTGTCTTGTTATAATGAGTAAGAGCTTTCAGCAGCCCCTTTTTCTGCAATCGTTCGAAAACTTTTGCGTAGGTCTGATCAAATTTGGCGAACTGCCTCTTTTCGATAGCATTAAGATCAAGCACTTTCACTGCAGCGGACTCTGTACTCGCACTTGGCCCTCCGGCACCATATCCAGACTTCGTCCCTTTGGTATAGGCTTTCTTTGGCTCTCCATCCCCCTCAACTGTCAAAGCACAACTATACATCTGATTGAAATCGGTAAACGGCATATACCGCAACTCATTCTTAATATACGGCAGTGTGTTGCCAACCACCATTCGAATCTGATCTTGCTCAAGCGGCTTCTGCTTCATAACCGCGGCCTTAGCCCTCCATCTTTTCACAAAATCGGAAAAAGATTCCCCAGCCTATTGCTTAGTGCTCTCTAACTCCTTCAAAGTGACCTCCAGCATGGTATTGAAGCTATACTGAGCAATGAATGACTTTGCTAATTCCTTCCAATCCCTCTTCGTCACCATTGGTAATGCATGAAACCATGTGAGGGCAGCCCCCTCAAGATAAGTGTTAAACAGTCCTAGGACTTGATCATCAGTAAGGATCGTGTGCTTTATTACAGCGACATACTGATTCATGTGGGCAGTGGGATCCCCAGTTCCATCGAACTTTTTCATGTCAGGGAGCCGGAATTTCAAAGGCAAAGCCGTTGCCGATAAACAATTCTTCAAGTTATAAAAGTCCTGACTTCCGGAACTTCCTCCCCGCAAGTCCCGCACCTCCTGCGTGATGTGTTGCTTCCATTCCTCTTCCTTAGCTTTCTCTTTTTCCAACTGTTTTCGGATATAATCCTGATAATCCGCCTCATTCTCAAAGCGAGAGCCATCGTTTACCTCATTCTCAGCATGTTTACTGCCATTTTTATCATCTCTCATGGCCAGCTTAGCTAACTGGGCCGCTATCACCGCTAACTGTTCATTAATGTTGTTCACAGAGTTTTCCAATCCGGCCACTTTTTCGTCGGTCGCAGACATACTGGCTGAAGACTGAGTATACTCGGATGAAGATGATTCCGAAGCCACAACTGCCGATTCAGAACTGTCAATTTGTAACTGGTCAAACTGCCTAACTAGCCGACTGCTCTCTCGATACCACAATCGCTTAATGATGACGTCTACGCGAACGGTATCCATTAGTATGTATGCATGATTTTATATGCATGATTCGTGGTGTGTGCGTTTATTTATTTACGATTATAAGATAAGAAGAACAAACGTTAGTTCAATTACACGTATCACAACATCTCTCTTCCACCCTTATTCCTCCACACACTCGTTGGTCCAGATCTCTTTCCTAGGATTTTGGTTTTTGGCTCACATTGCGGTCCAGGGGACGCGTGATGCCATCGATTATTGCGGAAAAGTAAATCACCCATCAGACAATACAATTCGTTTTTGACGTATCCACGTTCCGTGACTAAGAAATCGACCAAGTTGGATTGTCCTTTCGGAATAACTCGTCTTTTGTCCTTTCGTGAGACGTATTAGTTCGGGTTTTGACTCCCTTTGAGCGCATCTCAGTTTTTAGACATGGTACGAGTTATTCTTCTAGTCCAATCGTTCGTTATTGTCAATGACTCGTTCCCTTTTGTTCGCGCGGGTTCGTGTCTCGATTTTTGGATTACAACGGGATCTTTTAGATCTATCGAGAGACGTAACCACGTATTTATTTAGTGATGGAATCACTTTTGGATTTTATTTTAGGGAACGGACTCATCGCGTAACGCGTTTGTTCTTAGCGTCGAGGATCCGTTTGCTCATTTTAGCTACGTGAAAAGACGGCGAGTCTTATTTTGAGCGCACGGTAACCTTTCGGCTAGCAACAGTTCGTTGTTCTTCCAAATCCATGGGATATATCATCTTAGTGTGGTTATAGAAAATCAACGTTTCGTTGAATCGCATGCCTATTCAAAGCGAGGATATCACCGTTCTCTTTCCTTTAGGCACGAATTAAACAAACACGTACATCGGGCCATATTTCTTGCAGTTTTGGTAACGGTCGAAATGATCGAGTCGTTAGTCAAAGCCCGCAGTCTCGTCCATATAGCGCAATTATATGGTTTGGCTTAATTCGGCTTCGAGATTTTAAACGGGGTATACATCCGTTCGAGGCACGTATTCAACGGCATTGGTTTATTTTCTTTAACTACGCTCGGGATTGACATATATCGTAAATTCGGAATGATTTTGGTCGTTTAGTTCATTTTTCTTTTCTTTTATTTTCTTAGTCACCTTTGCGGACACATCCATTTCTCTTAAGAACGACACGAGGCATAACGTAAAAGCTCGTCTTTTATTCGGAAGGGACGGGCTACTTGTGCGAAACTTTTCACGTTACGACAGGGTCGTTCAAGACAGAAATGTTCTTCGTTTTCGTTTCGTCATGATCTCGTTTTATCCCAACTTATTTAAAGAATGTGAATAACGGCTACTGTTAATATAGTCTTTTGTATCGAGATGTAACTATCCTTAACACCGAACCGATTCATACTAATACGTGCTTACGTCATAACACATTTCCTGAACATGTGCCTTCGTCGGGACACAGAAAGGGACAAGGCGGGCCGCACATGTTCATTCATACGAGATGACTAAGTCGTCTTTAGTTTAAATCGTTTCGATGTTTTAGGGTAATTAGTATGTCGACTCAAGAGTATATATTAACGCATCATTTCATTTTCTTTACATACTTTAGGATTTAGACACGTATCATGGCGATTTGAAAACACGAACTGATTCATTTATCACATCAAAAATAGCAGCGGGTAATCCTATGGAAACTTCTAAGGCTACTATATGCTGACACGGCTGACCGCGGGACCTCACAGGACCGCACAAATTCGCCCCTAACGAATGGATGGGGACCCTTTGGCGCCTTACTGTAAGGGGGAACTTACACTAGCCTCTTTCGAGCGACGAATGGACTCTCGCTATAGGTTTCGCGAAAATTACCCAAAGGGTTTGCAATAATGCGCATGAATGCATACGAAAAGAAGTAAAACGATCCGTCCCCGTTAAGGGCTTAATACACGCCTTCCGGAATCAAATTTCTCGCTTCCCCAGCAGAGTCGCCAGTTGTTAGACGAGGTGCCGCGGCCTAATCTCCCGGGCGGACCGGGGGGTGGACACCTCATGGCGACGTAAGCGGTGATTGGCGCCGAAAGCAACCAATCGTGGAATCAAGCTGCTCGGCAGGACCGGAGCTCGGAGATATGGAAGAATCGCCACCCACGAATGGGAAAATGAACACCGATCCCTTGTGGGAGACCGGTGTGGGTTCGGGAAACTTAGGTACGAGCCGAGAAGACTAGCTCCTTTCCGGAGAAAGGCTACTAGGCACCCCGACATCGCCCGGTTATGAACCACCGGCCTCCTGCTCAGCATGTTAGGCGATAACGGACTAATCGTATACTTCTTTAAGTTTAAAATTCATTTGAAACCTTTTCTTTCTCTTTTTGGAAACCGTTTTGAGCATATATTATTGAAAAGCCACATTAGTAAAGAATCACCCATTTATATTATACATACACAGAGAAGGGGGGAGAAAGAAGTGATTTATTCAAAAGCTTTAAATTAAGTCTAATTCAATCGTTTTGGATTTCCGAACTACCAAAAATGGATCATAGTCAATAACGGAAATTCCTAAAACAACGTTTTTATTTTAAAACGTTATTCGGAAATTCTTTTAAATTAAAACTTATAATTACAACGTTTCTAACACCCGAACTACCTTTTTATCGGATCACGGTTCGTATTGGGATATCAAAACGAGGTTTTGTATTTTAAAGCAAAACCGAATTTTATTCAACACGAGACGGGAATTAAATAACTACGAAAAATTAAATAAAACGTGATAAATAAATAAATGACAAAATAAATAAAATTATAACATAAAAATAAATAAAGGAAAAGAAATAAATTAAATAAAATAAAACGACTCTAGTCATCGGATAATACCTCAAGTTCGGTATTTGACAGTCGAAGTCGATTGATTCCACGAGTCGTGATTTTCCGGTTTTTTGTGTTTTTTAGTAAAAATTTAACTTCGGGAAATTCGGAATTTTTGAGAAAAAAAATATTTTTCTCAAAAAAAAAATCACTTTCTCTCTCTAAAAATGTTTAGAGTGAGAAAGGCTCCAAAATTCTCCTCCTCCCTCAAATGCATGGGGATCCGTGCCTTTTATAGGCAAACGGGTCCCCGGACCAATGGGTGACGCCCGAGTAAAATCGGGCGTCGCCCAAAGGGTTGGGCGGCCGCCCAACCTTGCGTTGGGCTACCGCCCAACATTGTTGGGTGGCCGCCCAACCTCGCGTTGGGCTACCGCCCAACATTGTTGGGCGGCCGCCCAACGATTGTTGGGCGATCGCCCAACGATTGTTGGGCGGTCGCCCAACAGCGTTGGGCGAGCGCCCAACGCGAGGTTGGGCGCGCGCGCCCAACTGTCGTTGGGCGTCCGCCCGACGCGGTTGGGCGCTCGCCCAACGACCGCTGGGGCGCGTCTCGCACCGTCGGGCGTGCATGCCCCCACGGCCGTCGAGCTCGCGTTCCGCGCCGTCGGGCGCTCACGCGTCGTGACCGTCGGGCTCGCGTTCTGCACCGTCGGGCGTCCACGCGTTGTGACCACCGAGCATCGAGCGCGCGCTTTGCGTCGTCGAGCGGGTGTCCGACTGTCGTCGGCCGCCGCTAAGCACTCGCACTACGCACATCACAGCAGCGACCCACTGTAACTATTTATTTTATTTTTTCGAAACTTCCGGAATCAATCGCTTTAACCGTCTTGTTTTCAGGTTTTCGTCACAGGTCCTCCGACTCGGTGTCTACACCTGAAATGCTCAACTGAGGGTTTCACTCCAGACCAAGCTTCTTCTGGTGTGCCGCCTTGCACTGCTGAAGTAGGGCACCTGTTGAGCACATAGAACACCCAGTTCACTGCCTCAGGCCAGAAATTCCTTGGCACCTCCTTCTCAATAAGCAGACTTCTTGCCATGTTTATAACGGTTCTGTTTTTCCTCTCTGCAACTCCTTTTTGCTGAGGCGTGTAAGCTGTGGTGAGATGACTTTTTATGCCATTTTCTCTACAAAAAGCATTGAACTCATTTGATGTAAATTCTCCTCCACTGTCAGTTCTCAAGCATTTCACAACTAATCTAGACTCCTTTTCAACACAACTTCTAAATTGCTTAAATATAGTAAATGCATCACTTTTATAGGCAAGGAAATACACCCACGCTTTCCTACTAAAATCATCAATGAAGCTTATAAAATACCTCTTTTAACCATGAGACATTAGAGAGATGGGACCACATATGTCTGCATGTATGAGTTCCAAAGGTTGGCTGCTCTCCACATAGCTTTCTTAGGTATGATTTCCCTATGTTGCTTGCCCTTTAAACATTCAGTGCACACAGCTGTGCTCTCTCCAAGACTTGGTAAGCCTCTTACCATATTGTTGCTCTGTAATGCTTGAAGGCCGGTGTAGATTAAGTGTCCAAATCTGCAGTGCCAGAGATGTGCAGCTTCTTGGGCATCGGTTTGAAAACATTGTTCCTTTATTGCATTGCTGTTCGAGATTAAGATGAACATCCTGTTAGCCGTCATCTTACTCTAAAAAATGAGGCCTTTAGAAGGATGATAGATGCGACATTCATTGTTCTTGATCAGAAATGCCAAGCCTTTTTCTTGAAGTTTTCCAATGATGAGCAAATTATTCCGCAGCTCAGAGACATAGAATACATTTTGAATAACATAGCTTGCTCTTTCAAAATTTAGTCTCACACTGCCCTTGCCAACTACCTTGATCTTCATATGATTTCCCAGGCTGATGTCTCGTTTGAACCCTTCCTCAATGGCACAAAATAGAGAGGTGTCTCCGCACATGTGGTTGTTACACCCACTGTCTAAGAACCACACATCCTGCATTTTTGCTTCAGCAGCTTCAATATATTCCATAAGAAACATCTCTTCATCTTCATTCAACTCAACATAGTTAACTTACTTCCCCAAATTGGAACACTCATACTGAAAGTGGCCCAATTGATGACACCTGTAGCATTCAATGGTTGCCTTATTGAAATTATGACGCCCCCGACCACGTCCTCTTCCTCCTTTGAAGGCATTTCTCCCTCACCCTTGATTGCTGCCGCCTTCACTGTAAGATACTGCTAGTGCTTGCTCCTCATCAGGTTCTTTCTTGAACTTCTATTCATGGACCAAGAGAGAACTTTGTAAGGCGTCTATAGAAAGTTCATCAACATCCTTAGCTTCCTCAATGGAACACACAATATATTTCCATCTCTCCATCAATGTCCGCATGATTTTCTCTACAATTTTGAGATCATCCATGTCTTCTCTGCAATTTCGCATGTCATTAGCGATGACCATCACCCGGTCAAAGTAATCATTGATTGATTCACCTTGTTTCATGGCCAAGACCTCGAACTCCCTTCGAAGCTGATTGAGTTGAGCGCGCTGAACTTGAGCATTCCTCTGATATTTGATCTTCATCGAATCCCATAACTACTTAGACGTCTCCTTCTTTGTTATGGTTTTCAGAATTGATTTGTCTAGAGATTGAAACAAATAATTCTTTGCCTTTAGGTCCTTGAGTTTCATCTCGTCTAGGACCTTCTTCTGGGCATTTTTCAGAGCAACACCTTCTCTGGGCAGAGTATAGCCTGTCTCCACCACGGTCCAATACTCTTTTGATCGAAGGAGGTTTTCCATGACCATACTCCAGTGATCATAATCCCCATCAAATTTGGGAATTGAAGGTGTTGAGAAACCACCATTCTTCTCCTCAGATCCCATGTTGACTCTCTTGTGTTTCTCTTGGAAGCACTCTCTAGGGGTTTTTTTTAACACTCAATCTCCCTATGAAGTCTCTCTGCTTTGATACTAGATGTTAACAATTAGAGATTTTGGCAACTGACATGTCTTTCATTGAATTGGAAATGCTATTAAATAGCATTCAAAGATAATTGACCACTCCTAATTAGTGGCTTGCAAACAAGCTACGTGTTAACAGAATCAGAATCAAATAAGATCACTACAACAAATATCTAATATTGTGACGAAAATTCGTCTGACAAAATAATTTGTCACAATTAATGTACTTATTGTGACAAAAAAAAATAATTAGTAAAAAAATATAAAAATTCCAAACAAAATTATGACAAAATAATGTTTTGTCCAAATATTTATCACAATAAAGCACCAGTCAATCAATATTATGATAAAAAAAAATTGTCACACATTTTTGTCATAAATACATAATCTTGTGACAAAAATTCATACGTAAAAATAAATTTTTTTATCACAACTAATGTATTTATTGTGATCAAATAATAATTAGTAAGAAAAGATAGAAAAATCAAAAGAAATCGTGAGAAAAAAATATTTTGTCGAAATATTTATCAAAAGAAAGTAGAACTTAATACGTATTATGATAAAAACAAATTGCCACGTCATTTTTTGTCATAAATATATAAAGATGTAACGAAACATTCATACGATAAAATAACTGTTTTCGCAATTAATGTACTTATTATGACAAAATTACAATTAATAAAAAAATGAAAAAACAAAACCAAATTATGACAGTAATATTTATCAAATTAGACTAATCTATTGTTTCGAAAATCAATTTACGAATTTTCATATTTATTTGGGGATTAGAATGTGTCAGATATTAATATAAGATATACGATCAAGCATTAACCATCTTGAGCTTTTAGTTCAAACGGTTCCATAACATGGTATTAGAGTTGCTTGGACCAAACGGTCGAGGGTTCGAGTCCTAGCAACCTCATAAATTTGTAAAATTAAAAACACATGGCGGATTGGGTCTGTGTTGTACACGCTGCGAGTCCTAACAAGAAGTTTCTTACGACAAAAATATAACTTATTTTGACAAATTAAATTATCGCAACAAGCTTGAATTCTTGTAGTGAATGCTACAGATCCCTACAAAATAGGATATGAACTAAATAACATAAACTGCAAGGACTAAGTCAAATATTGCTAATAATTCAAATACTGCTAATAAAAAAGAGAAAAAAATATTCATATAAACATAAAAATATTATTATCTAAAAACTGTTCCGACACTTAAGGAAAAAATATTAAAATTTATATTAAATGTCCTTTTAATTTTTTTATAACCATTCCATGAAATATTAATGATATTAAGGAAAAATTATTACATGGATCCCTATTTTTTGGGGCCCCGTCATGTATTTGCTAATTCATATTTTTTACTTTCCTCGAGATCAATGAATAGATGAATGGAAGAAATAAAGAATTTTAATATTAAATATTTGATGACTTTTATTGAATTGTATGGATTATGTTTTTTTTTTTTTGACAACCAACGATGCATATATTAAGAATCAAGAAGAAGCGTATTACAAATAAAATCAGGGGTATAGAAAACCACTCACCCCGATGTAAAGGTAAAATACTACTTCTAGTTAACAAATGAGCAACAGAATTTGCGGAACGACAGAAAAATCGAATAGAGCAGTTAAAAAACTCGTTCAATGAAAAATGACAATCATTGGCTAAGGCGTTAAAAGGAGACGAAACCTCTAACGGGCAGGCCATAGACTGCACCATGATCAAAAAATCTGATTCAATGATTACATCCTTCCATTCACGGTCTTTGACCCAACTGAGAGCTTCACGGACCGATAGTGCTTCAATAAACGATGCATCTTGATAACTCTGCAAGATACCATTTTTAGCCGCAACAAACCGGCCCAACTCGTCCCGAACGATACACCCAAACCCAGCCACATTCTCGTCCGTAAACGAAGCACCATCCACATTTAGTTTTAGAAAGCCTGCTGGAGGCCGCTGCCACACCGTCGGGCTTGGCACAGCCGGACTGCCTGAAGGAGAAACCGGCGCCTGCGCTCTCTTCCAGGCCTGTAGAAAGGAACCGGTCGAATGGTACAGGATCAAGGCTTGTGAATCCTTCTGATTCCACACAATGTCGTTTCTATAACACCAAATAATCCACCATAGTACCGCTACAAGCTCAACAAGCTCCACCGGTTTAGAGAAGATCTAGCCCCCATAATAAAAAATGTTATGAAATTGAGTTTCCACATCCCCAATAGGCGAAAGAGTCCAAATAGCTCGAGCCATAGTACATTTGAGAAAAATATGATAAGAATCTTCCACCGCCCCATGACAAAGCTCACATAAATCTGAGATTGGAACCATCCGAGCTTTCAGCGCAACTTTAGAGGGGAAACAGTTAGCAAGAACCCGCCAAAGAAGGTTCTTAACCTTAGGGGGCACTTTAAGATTCCAAATTCTATTCCATACTGGAGAATTGATGAACCAATTTGTTCCAAATTCAGACATAAGCTTTCTGTACCCACTTTTAACTGTATAGTTGCCCCGTCAATCATCTTTCCAGTATCACACATCATTATCGACCCTATTAGATAAAGGGATACAGAGAATAAGTTCTGCAGTCTGAGGAACAAAAATGCCCGAAACTAAATTTGGGTCACATTAAATGTATGTATGCTTTGTTTTTTTTTGTTTTTTGGTAAGAATGTATGTATGCTTTGTTAATTTATGGTTTATAATTTTTTTTTTTGTTATTTAATTTATATATTTAAATGCGGAACTGGCGTGAGATTAAGATTGTGAACTATTAAGGTAATTAGATTGTTTCAAAAAAAAAAAAAAAAAGTAATTAGATAAGACAAGTAGTTCAAAATATAACTAGTGTGACATTAAACATGGATACCATATCCATTGCCATATCCGTAAAGATAAATGAATTAGTGGATCACCTATGAGATGAGCTTAATATAAAGAACCGACTTTTGGAAAGTGCCTGTAATGTTGGTGTTGATTTCCTAACCACTAGTAAAACTCATATTGCTAGAAAAAGGGAATCAAATAATTTGACTGATTAAAAAATCTTTGGGATTCAATTATCAAGAAGTTATCATAAATTTTTATATCCATTTTCACGCATTTTCAGTTATATATCACCAATTATAATGGTGTTAAAAATCCTTGAGTCTGTTGGATTTAGTTTTACTCAAGGTTGTAAAATTATTAGGCATCAGTTGGACAAACAAGACATTTGGGATTAATAGGATTTATATTTTTCTTATTTATTATTAATAAATAATTTGTTATGTTGAAGGTTTCAATTGAGAATCCTAATGGATTTTTCTAACTTCTAAGAGACGGGTAATGAACCCGGATCTAATCAATAAGTAAATCAACATATTTAGGTTTACCTCTTATAGCGCATGTCTGTTGAATATCAGCGGAAGTAATTGATCTTGGTTCCGTATCACCAATCTAGGAGGTTACCACACCAAAGAAGTAATCACTCTTGATTCACGAACTAAGCACGAACCTCAAAGACAAAGGAGAGAGAGAGAGGATGGAGCATAGGAGAGAGAGAAAGAGACAGTCTCTTTTCTATTATGATGTCTTAACTTGTGTTAGATTTTTAGACTCTGTAACTATCTATTTATAGCTAGGTTAAATCCTGACCATAACCCTGATCCTAATCAGACTAGGTTACGGACGGGCCATAAATGGATAAATAAATGGGTCAAAGCCTGTTTACTCCATTTATCCATATATATAAATGCAATTAAATATATATTATACTATCTGAAAACGTGTTATAAATATACGGATTATAATGTGAATATTATAATCTCACACACACACACATATTTTATATATATATATATATATATATATATATATATATATATATATATATATATATATATATTAATATATGTGTAATTATATATGGAGATTAATACAATATAGTGAAGAACTTGGACAATAAGAGCTTACAATTTCTTAATCTTAATGTGTATTATAAATAGGGAGATAAGCGTTATTTATATTAATAGACTTACAAAAATAAATGGTTCTAATTGCACTTATTTTTAACCCTTTACTATAAGAAAAATGGTAATTAACAACCAAAGTTTGAGAACGAATTAAAATTGGTTGCAATATTGCAACCCATATGGTTTGTTATTGGTTGCAAAGGTGATGATTAGATTTTTAAAATACTTTTACCTGTCGGTTGCAAACACTTATTTTCTGGTTGTAACTATTGGGGACCAATATTTAGCGATATTCTTTCCCTCCCTAAAAATTTCGCATTCAAATCCAAAATTTTCATACCATTTTTCTCATAGTTCTCCATCTCACTTCTTCTTTTTATTATATATATTTCTCGCTCTCACTTTTAACACAGGCTTGATGAGTTTGGCTCGATTTCTAAATGAGTCACTCGTGAGTACGATTTTGAGGTTGTAGACGTAAACAAGTAGAGTTTGAACATAATGAAATTTGGCTCGAAAGCTCGCGAACACGTTCAGTTATAGGTTCGTAAATAAGTTCATGAATAAACTCGATTATAATATTCATGATTTTCTTATTATATATATATGACTTTAATTATTACTTATAAATTCATTTTTTTATTAATTTATATTGTTTCCTTTATTAATTTATATATGTTATTTGTTTTATTGTGGAATTTCTTGAATGGTTATTTAAGTTTAGTAAAATAAGAGAAATACTAATTAATGAAAAATATATACGTTGTCTAGAAATTTACAAAATATTGACTAATTCCAAAGTGTATTTTTTTTTTTTGTTAGCGAATCAAAATCTGGTTTTCAGTCAGACTTATGGTAGAATATACAAATGATTTTAGTGACCGAATTATTTGCGACCAATAACTAGTCTCTAACAAAATTAGATATACCATTAAGTTGTTTGATTATTGGTCTCTAAATTTGCCACCAATTTAGCATTCAAAATATTGGTTGCAAACAATGCAACAGGAAAGAAACATATGGTCTCAAAGTTTTAGAAACTTTGTAATTACCAACTATTCATTTTGGTTGCTAAGTATGCAAATCTAGTTACTAAACTATATTATAGATCGGTTTAGCAATCAGATTTTTTGTTACTAATTACTATTTGCTTAATACATCATTTGCCTTCTTCTGAACTTGTCCAAAAAGCTTGATTGCACTCCTGAACTTTCAATGTGTCCCAATAGCCCCCTCAACTTGCATAAAATGTTCAGTTAGCCCCATTGAACTTGCGTAAAATGTAATCAATTGATCACTCGATTGCAAAAAAAAATATGTTAATGAGAATGTTATTACATAATTCAAAAATAGATTAAAAATGAAGTTATTACTTGCTCAACTATAAAACTTATCTTCGCTAATATTAGAACTACATACTCCGATCTTGGTTGTTTTACTTTTTTTAAGACACGTACAATAATTCTTCCGTATTTAACTCACTTTTTTGCAACCGAGTGATTACATTTTACGTAAATTTAAGAGGCTAACTTGATATTTTATGCAAGTTGCGGGAGCTATCGGGACACTTTGAATGTTTAAGCGGTCAATCAAATTTTTTTTGGATAAGTTGAAAAAGCAAATGATATATTAAGCCAATTACTATGTTTCTTGTAGAAACATGTGCATCATGAGTAGTTGTTGGTGGACATCTATTAAATAATTATTTCATAATACTTTAGAAATTATTCCATACATAAAAATTGATTTGATGTATTTTCTGTGGTCGTTTTCTTATTTAAAGCTCATGTCCTACCTTATCCATATCCTAAATTATGTGGCTGCAAATGTAAAGAATTTATTATTTTTATTATTAAGTTAAAAAATGTTAACATAAATTTTAGTTAGAAATTAGCTGACTCATGATTAGGAGTACACAAATTAACTCTAATTTTAACCCTACGCTCTAAGCAAAAGGCAAAACTCCCTTCCTTGGCAAAAAAAAATCATCCATTAATTAAAGGTTGATTCGATCTTCGGTTAAAACATAGTTGCGCTTCTAGATTACAGTCTTTCTCGACTTGCTAGGAAGAAGAAGATGAAGATGAAAATTAATAGAAAAAAAAAACAATAGCTCATTTAAAGAAAGTAAGAAGAAGAAATAATAGAATTTCATCACATTCCAGTTTCAATTCCAATGGATTTAAAGAAAGCAAGACGAATAAAGCTTTGCTTCTAATGGAGAGTTTTGTTGTTGAGAGGAAGGAGTCGATGGAAAGAAAAGATTGGACGTACAAGTGGTATGGAATAAGTAAAGTTGTCCTGAAAATTATAAATCGTCTTGTAAATTAAAAAAATAAATTGGAGAGAAGTTCAAAATTATAGGAGTGTAAAACGGTTAATTCGGTCTAATAACTGAACAAACTGAATAGTCATAAAATTACAAACTAAATGGAACCAAACCGAATCGAAGAATTTAGTACGGTTCTTCAATTTTAACATATAAATTTTTAATAAATTAAATAGAACAAAATTTGTTAGACATCCCACATTGTTAAATGAGGAAGCTATATGGCTCCTTAAATATGTGAGGCAATCCTCACCCTTTGAGGTACCTTTTGAGGTGAGTTAGGCCTTTGTTTACATGGTATCAGAGCCATGGTTCAATGTCGGGGCTCCCGCTGATATTAGCGTCACGCACCAAATGAATTGGGCGTGAGGGGGGCGTGTTAGACATCCCACATTGCTAAATGAGGAAGCTATATGGCTGCTTAAATATGTGAGGCAATCCTCACCCTTTGAGGTACCTTTTGGGGTGAGTTAGGCCTTTGTTTACAAAACTTGTAGAATAAAGTATAAAAAAATACATGTGATTGCCCGATTTGCAAACATATATATGTTGTTTAAAAGTTTACAAGTATAGATTTGTGGTTCCTGTGGTTTGTAAACTCGGACATTCTTTTAAAAATTATTATTCTGGCTATTTATCTCAAAAACAAAAAGTATTGATTTGAAGCAATTAAAAAATCTGCTTTATTCTTTAAAAAATTTACTTTGCAAACTATATGGATAAGGTGCAAAAAATACATCTAACATTATCCATAACATCTAAAATTGTTCAATTTTATCCCTAATGTTGACAGTAAAAAGCAATTTTACATTTAATGTTAGCAAGTTTGGTCAATTTTAGATATAATTATAAAATATGGATATTTTATTTTTTTTATTCTGCACTAGTTGCATATCAGTTTGTTCTAAAAATAAAATTTCATATTTTTTTCTGATTTAATAATAGAATTGGAAATTGTTATTTTTAAATTCGACGAAATATTTGATTTTTTTTGTCCCTCTCGTACAAAACACAATATAAATTTTCTTAATTCTACGGTTATTCATATGTTTGTGATCTTTTACTAATTAGTGATAAAATGATATACATGTGAAGTGTAGATAATAAGACAGTTTGATGAATTATTTTTAAAATTGACTAAATTTGCTAGCATTATGAGTAAAATTTCTTTTGATTATATGATGAGGACATCTCTACCATCATGGCCACCAAGGGAGCTGGGAAGAGGAAGGGGCAGAATTCATGTGGCACGCCGAGCCACACGCCACACGGCGTGTCATAACGGAAGCTGGGAAAAGTAAAGACCAGGAGCAACCTGGCATGTCGAGTCATACTCCACACGGCGTGCCACCTGTTGTGTCATACAGCTCGTCGTGCGACTGAAGAGCGAAGAACTTGAAAGATCTAGCACTTGACTCGCACGCCGTGTGAATTATATGGCATGACGTGTGAGTTCTTTTGAGTTGCCTTCTCCGCGAAGTTCATTAAGAAGGAGACGAGGACTGTCACCAGCTATTTACTGTTTAGTCCTTCTGCTTATTACCATTATGTCAGGCATTTTAGTCTTTTTACTTGAATTAGGGAGGAGTATATATACTCCTTAATTTGAAAGGAAATACAACTTTTATTAAATCTACCATTTAGTTTCCTTTGAGAGCTTTGAATTATCCATTTTAAGGTTATTCATTCTTAAGTTTAGTTTGAAAATTTTGCAATCTTTGTTGATTTAAAATTAAAACCCCTCCCATCGATTTAATCTATATCATTATAACTCATTATTTTAAATTTTAGGATAGTTTTTTTACCTTATCTCTAAATTATCCTATATATAAAATTTAATTTAATGTACTTTTTTTCTATTTAAAGTAATGGGTCTACTCGTATGCATCCAAAATTTAGGTGAATGCAAATTATTATTATTATAAATTGTTTATCCCGAAAATTCGAAGCTAATGTGTACTCATACCAGCCAGCCAACCAACCAACCAGCCACTTTTAAAATGCTGGAAATTTGCCGAGTTACTCCATCCACCAACTCATCAACACCTGTTACTAAGTAGACTCTTCTTTTATAGGTTGTTTAGTGAAAATCGAAAAAATTAATATTTAAAGAGAAATTTTAAAAGTGATGATTTTTGAGAATCTGAAATATATGATTTCATAGTAAATGAGGTATTAAAAATTAAATTTTTAGAATTTTTTATATCATCAACGATTAAATTGGCAATATCAATCTAAAAGTTCTTAATTTTATAACTAGACGACAAGTAAAATCCTTGTTTTGACATAAAAAAAATCATAGGCAGTATTTTTTTTTAATTAACCCTTAAATAGTATTTTAATTAAATTTATTAAGTATAAAAAGAAGCATTAATATTTACTATACGTATATCAAATTATGTGGATGCAAATTTAAAGATTTTATTATTATTTTTTTTAAGTTAAAAAAATTCAAACATAAAGTTTGCCAATAAATTGTTAATCTAGATTCCCTAACACATTTATTTGAACTAGAGCAACAGTGTACGCACCTGATTATACGATACATAATTTTAGTTTTTAGGTTTAATTTAACAGGTAATGTATTATTTTTTTGGTTGACCGAAATTGACAAGCAAATTTTTGGGTGACATGCTAATCAAATATGACACAAATATTTAAAATTATTATTATATTCTCTCATGTTTTTACATGTCTTATTTATTAATAGAGATAATAAAATTATAATTATTACTTGCAAACACAAATCGAACATCCTATATCATTATAAACACATTACAATGACCCATCATCATATTCGAGGAGTTTTAAATTGTTAATATTAACGTATTAATAAAAAAATAACACAAGTTTTTTTAAAAATGGTACTATATTGTTTGTGATATTTTCGTAATATTACTAATTTTAATCTTGTTATGTGTGGATTGGATATGCAGGCGTGCCAGAAAAATTAATTCCCAATTGATTTTGATGGTTCAAGTCGAATTATGCGCAAGAAAACTTAAATTCTAAATGAAACGATTGTCAAAGGATTGAAAAAAAAAAATCCTTCTTGGATTCCTAGCTCCGCTATAACAACTTTGCTAGATAATATAATGATTTACCAAAAATAAATGAAATTGAAATGCAAAGATTGACGCAAAGATTTTGGAAAAATTATATTTTATTGATATAAAATTGTTTGATATCAAGCATTGGGATACAAAAATGAATAATTACAATTGAAATTAATTTTTATACAAAAGCTAAATCAATTGCAAAATTGAACCTAACCAAATAAAAGACATAATGGAAATTAAAAAAATATAAAGTTGGAATAATAGTAATAGAATTGAAATTAAAATAATAAACTTGACGCCAACAATTAATTATCTTGATGAGGCCTTGAGCTGCAATCATCTTCAAATTCACAAACACAACGAGCAACTTAAATGATTGGTGAGGAACGTAATTGATTTCAGTAAATAATGTCCAAAAGTAGAACAAATTGATTAATTTGAGAGTTTAGCACAAACATATTTTTAATAAAAGAATGTCTTCTAGGGTTCGAAAATGACTTGTAAATGATTTTTTGGAGACGGATTGAAGCGTAACGGGATCATAGAATTAAAGTTAGGATATGGGGGATGAGAATAGAGTAAAAATTTCAAACAAAAATGAACCTTAAAGGGTCGAAAAAAGAGAAAATAATATGGCTGGGTATGTCAAAAACGGTGCGAGAGTTGGCTTTAATGAACTTTGGGCAAGAAAAACATTGAATTTCGGATTTGGGATTGACAAAATGAAAGATTGGCGATTGCAAATGGGTAGCTACGAGTATTTAGAACCTTAGAAACACGAAATTCAGTGGCCGAAAGCTAGAGAAAATGAGTCATAAAGTCGAGTTATTTTATTAGTTTGTTGGGTGATGGATTGAGGTTTGGAATAGAGACTTTGGCCATTATTTATTTTATAGTTTTTTTAGGACATAGAAGTTACAAGCTCCTCCCACTCATTTACTCACCTGTTAGAGAAAAGGGACTAGAACTGATATTTGATATGGACTTAATTTATCATTTTGAAGTTTAGAGAATAAAAGAAAAAATGGTACAAAAACTTTTTTACTTTTTTATTGATAATTTTAGCACACTACATCTCATTATACATATACTCTAATTTATAGAACAAAGTTACCAACACTACAAACCTTCTTTTTCCACAAATTTAACTTGATTATAATCCATATAAATATATGTATCAAAAGCTTCCAACAATGTCTCTATTAACTATGCATCTAACCCACATAAAATTTCAACATAATAGGACCAACATATTAATTGGTGTTTGAATTTCAAACACATCCATGTGAATTTCATAATTTTTTTTAATTATATGAAATTATGTTTATTGTTTTAACATGCACCTTAAACTTAATTTTGTATGACTCCTAATTGAGTTCTCAAATGACTGAACACATCATATTTTAACGGTTTCGTGAAAATATCTGTAATTTGATCTTGCGTCTTCACGTACTTCAGTGTTACCTCCTTTTGCTCAATGCACTCCCGAATAAAATGATACCTCGTGTCAATGTGTTTACTCTAGTCATTAAACACTGGATTTTTAGCTAATATCAGTGCAGATTTATTATCAATAAAAATCTTCGTCGGATCATTTTGAGTCATCTGAAATTCTTCTAGCAATTTTCGGAGCCAAATCGCATGACACACACATGAGGTTGCAGCAACATATTCAGCTTCGCAGGTTGACAATGTCACAATTGCCTACTTCTTCAAACTCCACGTAAATGCGGTATCACCCAAAAAAAATACAAAACCAGTTGTACTTTTTCGGCCATCCTTGTCACCACTATCACAGAATCCAACTAATTTGAAATCATCAGTTTTTAAATAAAATAATCCCAAATTAGTCGTACCTTTCACGTAGTGGAGAATTCTTTTTGCTGCGTTCCAATGTGATATCGTTGGGGCTTCCATGTATCGACTTACTAGACCGACTGCATAGAGAATATCTGGTGCCGTACATGTCAAGTATCTGAGACTTCCGACCAAGCTTCGGAATAATGTCGGGTTGACTCTGTCTCCACCTTCGTCTTTTGTCAACTCGATTCCACATTCGACTGGCATGCTGACAAGATTACAATTTTCTATCTTGAACTTTTTTAAGATCTCATTTGCAAAACCACTTTGAGAAATCAAAATTCCATCGTCATTTTGCTTCACTTCCAGACCAATGTCAGTCATCTCGAACTCACGAGTCATATTCTGCTTGAACTCTTCAAACATTTTTGGATTACTCCCTGTAAAAATGAGATCATCTACATACAAACAAACAAGTAACATATCTCCATTTTTCACCTTTGCATACAAGGCATATTCATGTGGACATTTGACAAAACCATTTTCTTGAAAATATTTGTCGATGCGGCCGTTCCAGACTCGTGGTGCTTGCTTGAGACCATAAAGTGCCTTTTTCAATTTTAGAACTTTATTTTCTTGACCTTTCACAATATACCCAGGTGGTTGCTGGATATAAATTTCCTCTTCCAGATATCCATTGACAAATACGGATTTTACGTCCATTTGATGGATTCTCCACCCATGTTGAGCAGCTAAAGAAATTACCAATCTGATGATCTCCATTCTGGCAACATGAGAAAAAACTTCATTGTAGTCAATTCCGGGTCGTTGACTGAACCCTTTCACCACCAATCTTGCTTTATGTCAAACAATTTCGCCATTTGCCTTTCTTTGCTTTGAACATCCATTTAACTCCGATGGGTTTTTGACCGGCCGAAAGTGATGTCAGCTCCCATGTTTTATTTTTTTTCGATCGAATGAATCTCCTCTTCCATGACTTTTCTCAATTTTTCATCTTTCATTGCTTCTGCTGGATCTGTTGGTTCATCATTAGCAAAATGACAATAAAGAGTTAATTCATCATTGAGATTTCTTGTTACATCATAGAGATCTTTAATAGGTATGAATTATTTTAGCTTTCCGAGTGGATATTCATCTGAACTGTCTTCATCACTCGAGGATGAACTCGAACTCGAACTGGATGAGCTTACTAATGTCGAACTGGTTGCTGGTGTTGTGGTGCGGATGTGTTTGGTTCTTCCTGATCATTGTCTTCATCCATGAAAGGATAAAAACTGTATTTGTTTTCTTTTTCACCGGTCCAGTCCCAAACTGCTTCTTCATCATCGGTGACATCCCTGCTGATGACAATTTTCTGAGTCTAAGGATCGAACATTTTGTACCATTTGGAATGTTCTGAATAGCCCACAAATAAGTATTTCTTGCTTTTATCATCTAACTTTTTGTGTTCCTCGACCGGTACATGTACATGAGCAACACTGCCAAAAACACACAAATGAGAATTACTGGGCTTTATTCCGCTCCATGCTTCTTATGGAGTATGATCCCAAACACTAATAGTTGGCGATCTGTTCAACAGGTAGACAGTACAATCTACTGCTTCGGTGCATAACTCCTTTGGCAAATTTTTGCTTTTTTAACATGCTAATCACCATGTTGAACATTGTTCTGTTCTTTCTTTCTACTACGCCATTTTGTTGAGGTGATCTGGAGACTAAAAGGAAATGACGGATTCCTGCTCTTCACAAAATTGCTTGAAACAGATGGATATGTATTTACTGCCTCTGTCTGATCTGAGTGCCTTAATAAAATGGCCACTTTCTTTCTCCATTTCGGCTTTGAATTTTTTAAATGTCTCAAAAACTTCTGATTTTTCCTTCAAAAAATACACCCAAGTTTTTCTACTATAATCATCAATGAAAAGTAAAAAATATTTATTTTTACCCAGGGACTGTGGAGTGATCGGTCCACACACATCTGTGTGAACTAGCTCAAGCGGCGCCTTTGCTCTTGACATGGACTCCTTTGGAAAACTGGTTCTAAATTGTTTTCCAACAAGACATCCTTCACACAGTTGATGAAGTTGGTCAATGTGAGGCAATCCGTTTACCATCTACTTTTGTCCCAACAGCTTTAGTCCTCCAAAATTGAGATGCTCGTACCATAGATGCCAAAGCTAGGGGGACTTTGCACACAAGCTTTCAAACATTTGGCCACATCCGTCTGAATGTTAATTGTGAACATTCTGTTTTTCTCCATGGGTACTCGTGCAATCAACTTTTTTTTTCTCATTCAACAGGAGTAGTTTTTGGTCCAACATGTGAACTTCATAATTTCTCTCCAGTAACTGTCCCAAACTCAAAATATTGCTTTTCATGATAGGAACATAATAAACATTATCAATAAACTGGTGAGTGCCATTTTTGAGCTGAATAAGAATGGTTCCTTTGCCTGTAATAGGAACTTTAGAGGAATCTCCAAATACAACATTATCGTGAACGGATTCATAGAGTTGCACGAACATCTTCTTGTTGATGCGCCCTCACCTAAGTTGGGATGAAGACTCACTAAGGGATAAGTGTACCCTGTCGTTATCAAGTAATAAATTTCTGGTTAAGTCCAAGTTATCATCCACAGGATTTATTTCTACAAGTATCGAGCTACTTGGTTTCAGGAGTTATCTAGGCTTAGGGGGTTTTGAGTTTGTTTGATTAAGTTAATCTACTCCTAGGTTGAATTATACTAATCCTAACTAAGTTATCTGATTCTAACTAAGTTATTCTATGCCTAATTAAGCTACTCTACCCCTAATTAAGTTAAACTACTCCTAATTGATCTTTCACTAGATGCAATTACCCGAAGGAACATGGTATGAACGATAATAATGAAGATAGATTGTTAGGTCTATTGAGTAAAAACCTAATCTGAGTCACTTGTATTCAAGGCGATTAACCCTACTTACCCTCCTGAAGTTCCTAGCGCGTGATTCCCTAAGGCCGAAACTAAGTCTAAGGCTCAGTAAATTGGCGCTTAATCAACTAAGAGGTTGTCAATCTCCTAGGCTTTGACTAGGTCAGATTCAGCTCGCAATATGTGCCTACTAGATTTTAGGTCTTTTGAATGAGTTAAACCAATTGAATAAAGCGTAAGACAGAGATTAGACAAATAATCATAGAACAAAATAAGAGCTAAATTATTATTAAAGGCGAAGAACAATATCACAAGATACAAAGCTAGGTTCGGCAACTGTATCAAAGAGTACAAACAAGGAAAGATAAAAGGAGATACAAAAATCCCTTTCAGGGAACATGTTTACTCTATAGCCGGCGACCTAATCTTAAGGACGAACCTTGATAATTCCTCGAGAAAAGCTTTGAATGAGCTTCAATGGAGGTTTGAAGGATATGGAGGAGATGGAGAGGAATTACAAGGGGAAAGTTAAAGTAATTTACAAATAATGAAAGATACTAATTTACATTGGAAAAACTCTATTTATAGGCGTGGCTCGGCCCTCTTTTTGACCTATTTTCTGTCCTTATACATGTAGGAAGTCGTGGGGTCCATCGTGGCATCGTGGGGGCGGAATTGGTCTTCTTGACCAATTCCCGCAGGTCTACTCGCCGAGCAGGGCGAGCTGCTCAGCGAGCAGGCCTCTAGCGGCCTGCTCGGTGAGCAGGCATGGCCTACGGAGGTCCGCTCGTCGAGCATTCTTGCCCGGTATGCCCCCGCGTGCTTGCCGACTGCCGTCGATGCCTTTTTCGTCCGAACTTATACATGCGCATGTACAGAAACTCCAGATAACATTAGTCCAAAGGCTAAATTGACCCGCCAATCGCTTATTTTGAGCAAACGCTTCATTTGGTGCGACTTTTGGCGGACCAATTAGCTTCAAAAGATAACAGAATTATACTATGCATTCTATTTTGGCCGTAATTGCCTAAATTGGTCATAAAACGAGCCTAAACAACGAAAAATAAATAAAACATTTCCAATTCCTAACTACCTCACACAAAAGCATTTAAATGCGAGAAATGCTCGCTTATTAACTAAATAATGCTAAAACCCGTCCTAAAACCGTACCCAAAGATAGGGGTTTTTGACCCCTATCACTTGTCACCACAAATATGGTTACTTTCCGCATTGTCAAGATACCATATATTATTTTCACGATTTTCTTCACCTTCATAGGTAAGTAACATTGTGCCAGTTACTTTCTCATCTTGAATATTATTGGCAGTCTCCTCTACCTCCCTAGTAGGACTCCAACATTCTACCGTGTAGTGACCATACTTGGAGAAATTATAACACTGAATATTAGACTTGTCGTGTCCTTCATTCGGCCTCCAGTTTCCTCTTCCTTGACCGTGTCTCTGGCCTCTTCCTCTGCCTCTAGTGAATTGAGTGCTTTTGTCATTGTTGTTATTATCGTTTTCATTTCTTCTTGACTTCTGCCACGTCCTCATCCTCTACCATTTCCTCCTCGACCTCTTCTGCGTCCTCTGCCGGACTGACTACTTTCCCCATTTTTAAACACAGTCTTCGTTGCTAAGACTTGTTCTGCAGAATCTTCTCTTTATTTCTCAAACCTCTCCTCGCGTGCTTATAATGACCCTACAACTTCATCAACGGACATTTCGTTGATGTCTCTAGACTCCTCTATAGCCACCACTACGTAATCAAATTTTGGTAGTAGTGATCGCATAATTTTTTTAACAATTCTAGACTCTTCAATTTTTTTCTCCATACAGCCGCATCTGATTTACGACAGATTTTACTCAGGATGAGTGATCATTAATAGCCTCCGTCTCTTTCATCCTCATCATCTCAAATTCTCCTCCAAGCATCTGCAAACGAACTTTTTTAACTTTCTCCTCCCCTTGAAGAGAAACTCGTAGGATTTTCCACGCTTGTTTGGCGGTGGTAGCTTCAGCTACTTTCTCGAACATTAATTCATCCAAACCTTGATGGATTAGAGTAAGCACCTTTTGATCGCTTTTGTGATTTTTCTGCAGAGTATCTTTTTCTGCTAGTGATAATGTTGCCTCATTGGCTGGGACTACATAGCCTTTTTCAACAATGTCCCAAACGTCTTGACATCCGGGTAACACCTTTATTCGAATACACCAACTTGAATAATTGGTTTTGATGAGCTGAGGGTATTGATAAGGAAGTTTGAGACCGTCTGACATTTTTATAGGGTCTTTGAAATACTTGATTTTGAGACAATATAATTATTTTTGCGGAAGAATGACTCTTGTAACGTGGCTCTGATACCACTTTGTTAGAGAAAAGGGACTAGACTTGATATTTGATATGGACTTAATTTATCATTTTGAAGAACTTTTAGTTTAGAGGATAAAAGAAAAATGGCACAAAAACTTTTCTACTTTTTTATTGATAATTTTGGCACACTACATTTCATAATACATATACTCTAATTTATAGAACAAAGTTACCAACACTACAAACCTTCTTTTTCCACACAAATTTGACTTGATTATAATCCATACAAATGTATATATCAAAAGCTTTCAACAATGCCCTTATTGACTATGCATCTACCCCACACAAAATTTCAACATAATAGGACCAACATATTAATTAGTGTTTGAATTTCAAACACATCCATGTGAATTTCATAAAATTGTTTTAATTATATGAAATTATGTTTATTATTTTAACAGGACTATAGGTAGTGGTTAGTATGTAGTGGGTAATGACATGTTAAAAACATATGTCAATTTCAAAAATGACTCATAGGTTCATCGAAACATCTAGTTTCCGAACCCTTCATTGCTCGGAAATAACCCGTTGTTTCGAGCCTTTAAAACCTGACCTGAGTGAGTCTACTTTTAATTTCACACAGCGTGTGGATATGATCGACACGCCTTGTGGCCTTTTCGGCTTATCATGTTTGTAATTTTGACAGTTCACATGACGTGTGGGAATAGCCGCACGTTGTGTGAATTAAAATTTTATAAAAAAATTCCTTTGGCTCCATACGGCGTGTAGATGCTCAACACGTCGTGTGGTTCCAACCATTATATTGGTAAGCTTAATAGTTCACACGACATAGCCATATGACATTTGTGAAGGAATATAATCACATAAGTATTTCATATATAATGAGCCATCTTTAAATAGCTATTCATAAGATAAGATGTGTATAGTAAAGTATTTGAATTACAACCTATTCTAGACTAAGTCAAGATAAGCTATCAATAAGATATTGTAAACAGCTTATTAAGCAACTAGACTAAGTGAGGATAAGATAGTAAATAAATATTAGAAACAACTAAATAACCAAATAACATATTCGATTATTCACTCCCGCTCAAACTAATAGTGGTTCAACCATCAATTTGTCTCGTAAGAGAAGAAACCGAGCTTTTGAGAGAGGCTTGATGAGTATGTTGATTGTGGTCTAATGTACGAATATAGCACACCCATAATTCCTTTTTAGCAACTTTGTCTCGGAAAAAATGAAAGTCAAGCTCTAAATGTTTTGAACAATCATGAAAGACAATATTTGATGTCAAGTATTATCACACCATAATGTTGGACTACGCGATAATGAGTAGCCAATTTCTTACAGAAGCATACGAATCCAAGTGACCTCAGATGCAAGAGTAGAGAGAGACATATATTATGCCTCCATTGTCAAACGAGAAACGGTTTGTTGTTTTTTATATCTCCATAAAATAAGATTGGGACCGACAAAAACAGTATAGCCCGAGGTAGCCTTGCGATCATCCAGGTCACCATCCCAATCGGCACAAGGAAAGCCATTGATTTCAAATGATCATCCTTTGCTGAACCATAGACCATGTTTTGGTGTAGACCGAAGATAATGAAGTATTCACTTTACTGCTTTCCAATGATTAAGGGGTGGTTGGTGCATAAATTGACTAACTTTGTTAACGGCAAAGGAAATAGCAGGACTAGTGGTAGTTACATATTGTAGCCCACCAACAATGCTACATTAGAGTCCTAAATTATCAAAAGGATCTCCTTCTATTAGACTTAGTTTAGCAGATATGCAAGAAGGTGTGCCAATTGCTTTAGCATCACTCATAGTTGACTTTGTAAGAATGTCTTGAATGTACTTATGTTGGGTAAGAACAAGTGTATCTAAAGACCAATGTGCTTCTAACCCAATAAAATATGGCAAACGACCAAGATCTTTAATAGAAAACTTCCTTTTTATGATGAGTTGAGAAATTGACGCTTGATGATTACCTGTGATAATTATATCATCAACATAAAGGAGACAAAATATTTGCACATTTGTAGTGTGGAGATAATATAAAGATGAATCTGCCTTAGAACATGTGAAACCAAGTTCAACCAAGGCCAAGGTAAGACACGTATGCCACATTAGAGGAGCTTGTTTGAGGCCACATAAGATTTTGCAAAGATGACAAACATGTGAGGGAAATTATGGGTGAACGAAGCCCGATGGTTATTTCATGAATACAGTTTCATCAAGACTCCCATCTAGAAAAGTCGTTTGAGGAATCTAAGTGAGTGATAACCAATCATTAGAGACATCAATAGATAATGATAACTATGTGGTAATTGGTTTGATCATGGGACTGTAGTTTTGCCCATAGTCAAGGTTGGGGCATTGATGAAACCCATTAGCGACAAGGCGTACCTTATATTGACCAATCGACCCATCAGGATTCAATTTAGTATGAAAGACCCACTGACACCCAATAACGTTTGATGCACACGAAGACTGTACCAATTCTCAAGTACCATTTTCAATTAAAGCATTGTACTCAAGTTGCATTGCCTTACGCCATTCAATATGTTGCATAGCCTTAGTGTAACAACTTGGAGTAGCAAGAAGAACTGCTTTATACATATTGGGTTTAGAACTTCCAGTCTGACTGTGAGTGGTTATTTTATGTGTATAGTGACTTGGTTTATGAGTTTGGACTTTAATGGCAATGGGTGGAGGCTTTGGTTTGTCATTTAGAGATGTCTTGGTATTTGGGGATATATTTAATATTGTTAGGAATGGTTGGAAGTTCGACTAAGGCTTGAGCCATTTCTGATGGGGCTCATTAATGGGAATTGACCGCAATAATGGGACATCATCATGATGTATTTCGGTAGCTAAAACAAGTTGTACAAAGGGACATGTTAGTGTAGAGGCACTCGACGGATCAGGGGCTACAAGGAGTTTCACTTCACGGGAAAAATTATTATGCCCGACATTAGCTATAGTAGCAGTCATTTGTTGTACATCAAAAGCTACAGTCATGGGCCAAAATATGTTGCCTAGTAACCTTATTTACTGTAGAATTTTTTATATGACAGAGGCATCACTTATATTTGCAGGGATTGTAGTAAATTGTTCTTTTATGGAGGGAAAACTTATTATAGGTGAGAGAGAGGACTGAACTTCAGTTGATTCACGACTCAACTCATAAGCTAATTCTGGATACGGAAACACCTGCTCATTAAAAACGGCGTGGCGTAAGATAAAGAGTTTATTACTAAGCAAGTAATAACATTTATATTCTTTGTGAACACAGGTATACCCTAGAAAAATAGATTTTCTACAGGAGGATGTAATTTGTTTGGACTATAAGGACGAAGCCACATATAACACAAAGATCCAAATGCACGAAACATAGAATAATCGGGTGTTGATGCAAACAGTTTCTCAAATGGATTACAATAATCAAGAATTAGAGCTGGTAATCTATTAATAACATAAACATCACAATCAAATGTATATGTCATGATATATGTGAATAATGAAGAAGAGATAAGCTAGTTTCAACCACATGTCTATGTTTGCGCTCTATACACCCATTTTGTTCCAGGATATAGAGACCAGAAACACATTGAACTATGCCATCTGTGGATAAATAATTTGTTAAGGCTTGAAAGTCACCACCCCACTCGACTTAAAAGGCTTTAATTTGTCAAGGAAAATGGTTTTCAACGCGAGATCTGAATTTTATAAAGACACTGAGCACTTCAAATTTAAATCTCACAAATACAGTCAAACAAATTTACTGTAGTGACCGTAGAACAAAACATAGTAATGACATTTATCATGTGATTCGATGGGTGCATGACCCCATACATCATAACATATTAAATCTAACGCAGCAAAAGAAACAAAGTCTGATTTTGGAAAAAGTGGGCGATGCGCTCTGCTAATACAACACGAGTCACACAAACTTAAACTTGTATTGTCTATAACATAAGAAATTTTATTCATCTCAAGGTTAACAATTGGAAAATTGGCATGTCATAAACGGGCATGCCATAAAGGAAAGGAAATATTATAAGCTTGAACTCGATGTGGGGCGGATGATAGAACAAACATGGTATAAAGACCATTTTCATTCTTTCCTTAATGAATCACCTTCTTGCTCTTCAAATCCTTCAAACAAAGCGGTTAGCAAAAAAAATCAATGGAGATTGGATTAGGACGAGTTAAAGAAGATACAAAGAATAAATTAGTCACCATTTGAGGAACATGTAATATATTTCTGAATTTCAAGGGAGAATTAGAAACTTGAAATTGAGAAGAACCAATATGAGAGATAGGAATTGTTTTTCCATTACCTACAGTAAATTCCTCTGGGCTCTAATATTCAGAATGAACATGTAAATTTCCGAGAGCAACAATTAGATGATGAGTCGCATCGGAATCAACTAACCATTCAGTAGAGATATCTTTAAATAGCTATTTACAAGATAAGATGTGTACATCAAAGTATTTGGATTACAAACTATTCTAGACTACGTCAAGATAAGCTATCAATAAGATATTATAAACAACTTAATAACCAACTACACTAAGTCAGGATAAGGTAGTAACTAAGATATTAGGAACAACTAAATAACCAAATAATATGGGAAAAATTACAAAATTGTATCAAATGGGAGACACATTTATATTTTTAACCCACTCAACCTATTACATATATAGACTATGTTTATATGACTTTCCCAAAATACTCTTAATATGTTTGTAATTTTACATCGCGCATGTCTCCCTCTCGTTTGACTTCGCAGATTTCACGATATGCGAAGAATGTGAAGATAATATTTGGGTTATTAGATGATTTCAATTCGCAGATTTCTCAATATGCGAAGTCCGAATGAGTTTTTGCGAAGTGATATATAACAACAAAAAGGCACAACAACAAGGGATTCCAACATTAAAATCATAACATTATCAAAATTTACAACAAGATTACCACAATAACAACATTAAAATCATAACATTATCAAAATTTACAACAAGATTGCCACAATAAACTCCTAACAAATCATTTTAAAGCGAATGTGATGAATCTGGATGAAAATTTCTCCCTGTATTGGAAGTCCAGACCTTTTGGGATGAGAAATGGAAGTCCGGACCTTTTGGGATGGATGTCTCTCATGGCACCCCAGTACGCCGCCTTCTAGAAAGGGATGTTATGTATTCAACCACCTTCAGAAAAATTTAATCATGTTAGACAGAAAAAAGGACGATTTGGCTTCGTGAAATGAGGATTCGCGAAGCATGTGAATATAAATGTGCAGGGAAGATGATGATTTTACTTCACGAATTCATGATTTCGCGAAGTCTGCGAGGTCTAAAACGTGACGATCTACTTCGCAAATCGATGATTTCGTGAAGTCTGCGAGTGAAAAATCATGAACTTTTCTACTCGCAGATTTCGTGAAATAGATCGTCATGTTTCAAGTTCTTTCTCATCGCAAATTTTCGCGAAACCAGATTACGCGAAGTGATTTTCTGGAAAAACACAAAGAAAACAGTAGATACTTATATTTTTCGCGCCTTTCACCATTAAAATCGACAATAGCAATATGATAAACTGGGAAAAACTATGAAAATAACGTAGTATAACCATTTCTTCAATTGTCACAAGAAGAAAGAAACCAGGAAACCAAGAAACGAGCTAGGCACGGGAATATGAAGAACCATGGCTTCGTTTTCTAGGATTAGGAAGATGAAGAATCAAGAGATGAAGAGAGGAAGAAGAGAAATACATGGTGATGTGGAGAAATAGTGCAGATTTCGCGAAATTTAAAGAAAGAGAGGAAGATCAAAGGTCTGGGAGAACAATCGTTCGCGTAAGGAAGAAAAGGCGGAAGGGGGGAGATGAAAGGGTGAGGGTACTTTGGGAAAGTTACACAAACATAGTCTAGATACAATAAAACCTCTATAAATTAATAATGTTGGGACCATGAAATTTTATTAATTTAGAGAGTTATTAATTAATCGATAAATTAATAATTATTAATTTATAGAGTAATTTTAAAATTTTTAAAAAATAAAGTTTAAATTAATAATTTAAATAATTTTTTCGCCTAAAATCAATGAACAAATAAGATTAAATGTGCATTATATAAGTTAATTGAACTTGGAAGTTCATTATATTTATGTTAAAAATATTCAATGTATCATAGTTAATGAATTACTATATAAATTTATAAGGAATGTTGTTTCAAATCATACCAAAAATAGACTTCTAATGAATCTGTCACAACGAATTTAGAGGAAGCAACCACTGAAGACATTCATGAACTTGAGGGAATGATTGGTCAGCTTGGTTACTGAAATCCAATAGATGTCAATCAAATATTGGATTATCCAGGTGAAAACAATGAATGCTCAAGTTTCTAAAATTCAATTGAGGATGAAGCTGAGGATGATTCGGTACCTTTGAAACTAGTCACAAGAAAGGAAACAATTATAGCATCATCAACTCTTTACAATTTTTTGTTACAATTTGACAAGGATACGCCGGAACTTTTAAATGCACTGAGAATAGTTAGAGATGAAATTCAACTAGATTTAAATTTCAAGAAAAAACAAAATACTATAGACTCATATTTTTGCTAAATTATCATAAGTATATATATATATATATATATATATATATATATATATATATATATATATATATATATATATATTGCATATGTATTTGAGAAATTATTAATTTATAGAGATAATAATACAATGTATTTATAAAGGGTTGTTCCAGAAAATTATTATATTATTAATTTATTAAAATTGATTATTTTTTGAACTGGCCCAAGTCGGGACCAGAAGAAATTATTATTTTAAAGAGTTTATTAATTTATCGAGTATTAATTTATAAAGGTTTTACTGTATATAATATATTGACTAAGTGGATTAAAAATGTAAATTGATCTCCTATTTGATCCAATTTTGTAATTTTTCCAATAATATATTCCGTTATCAGTGTGAACTAAATTTTCACAAACAGAAATTCAATTCCACGTGTTTGGTTGTTTTGGTGGAAAATAAGTTTAAGTAGGATATCATTTTTTCTCTTTTCTATTTTATTTTTGAAACTTTATACTATTTTTATTATAAGCTCTTATTTGGAATAAAAAATTTACTTTATGTGCTAACACATTTTTATATATATATATTTTAAAAATCACCATTAATATACATACATAATAAAATTACATGTGAACACGAAAATATGATGTCAAATCAGTAATCCTATTAGATTAACACGATTATGATACGAAAGTTTTTGAGTTTGATTAAAGTTGATGTATTTTAACATTAACTCGAAATTGACACAGCGCGAACTCGATAATTATCACTCTAGTTTGAACTACAAGTACTCATGGCAACCAACTATTACTCTCTTAAAATGATGGGAGAGTTTGTCAAGTTACCCCATCCACTAACTGAATCGAACCTAGTTCGGTTCTATATAGGGCCTCTTTGTTTTACCTACTGTTTGTTTTTTCGAAAAATAGAGATCCTCTGATTTTGTAAAATGCTACTTTTTAAAAGTGTAAAATACAAACAGGAGGTTACTAACCAAACACATAAAACTCGCATTTTCCGAAAAATAGTGATCCTCTGCTTTTGTAAAATGCTACTTTTTCAGGTGTAAAATACAAACAGAAGGTACTAACCAAACACCTAAAATTCTCATTTTTGAAATGAAAAGATAAACAGGAACATGAAAAGCAGCGACTAAACACCCCCAAACGTAATCACACTTTGGTGTACAACCAAAATTTTATCACACTAAACTGTACAACCTTTTAGTGAGCTCCCACTAAAGTGTACAGCAGGTAAAAATGACCGGTCAACCCTGTTAATTACTTAGTCAACGTGACACCTTGTCAATTTTCACTCTTTAAAAATAAAAAATGACCCCTACATATTACTAAATTACTTTTATACCCCTAATAAAAAAGAATTTCCCAAATATTGAAGGTGAAACTCTCTAACTTCAATATTCATACTATCATAAAGCCAGCATTTAGAAGACAATAATCTCTTGCAAATGCAATATAAATCACACAAAAATTTATCTGCAATTTAGTGGGGTTAAACAAGTAATAATAATATCATCCACATGAATATCGTTAAGAACAGGTTTAGAACCGGATGCAGCCATAGAATAGCCACCAGAGAAATTCCTGGGATTAAACAACGAAGAAGATGAATTTCTAGTAATTAACGATGTCCTAAATCCTAAATTGAGCTTCCCAAAGAAACCAGATGGCATCTTATCTCCTAAACCTAAAACCAAATAGCGCCGTTTCTTCAATTAGTCGTTCGAATAAAAGAAGAAATCTCATCAGGAACCTGAACTGGGTATTGGGAATTCAAAATTGCTCAAAAACAGCAGAAAGAAAAAAAAAATTGAAAATTCAATATGGAAAGGAACTAAAACAGGAAAAGAGATATAGAAGAAAAGATGCACCTTTTAGGTTTTGAAGAGAAATGACAAATTGATGGAGGGAAAAAGGATTGAGATGTGAGACTTTGGTTCAAATGGAAGCTCCGAAGATGGGTCTACTGGGTTGGGGTTGGGTTATCTCTAGATCTTTTTCTCTCTCCAAAATCTGGAGTTGCAAACCGGTATTAATTGGGTTATCAATTGAAAAAGGGATTTGACTGAGGTTTAATATTCTGGATTTATTAGAATCAAAATCGCATATCCGGAAATCTTAGAATTAGAAAGAGAGGAAGGGAAAGATAGAGATTGAAAGTTTTTAGAGACAGAATTTAGAGAGAGAGAGAAGAGTTAGAGAGAGAAATGGAATGGGTTCTATTTTTTTCAATTTGGAAGGGATGAGGGTATTTTAGTAATTTCATATTAGGGATGTGATTTTTTGATTTTTAATGTGGTCAAAATACTGATGTGGCAACGTTGACTTGTGTTGACCGGTCATTTTTACTGACTGTACACTTTAGTGAGAGGTCACTAAAAGGTTGTATAGTTTAGTGTGACAAAATTTTAGTTTTACACCAAAATGTGATTACGAATAAAGATTGTATACCACATATGTAATTTACCCATGTTTTTTCTATTTAAAGGTCATGGGTCTATTTAATGTTTTTTCTTTTCTATGTAAAGTTCATATGGGTCTATTTAATGTTTTTTTTTTTTATCATGGCTCAAATTTAGGTGGATGCAAATTTAATTTTTTTACTATAAATTGTTGATCCAGAGACCACAGTTCAAGTCAAGTATTCATGGCAAGCAACAAGTCTCTTAAAATGCTAGAAGTTTGCCGAGTTACTCCATTCACCAACTCATCAACACCTGCTACCGAGTTGACTCTCCCTCTTAGATATTTTGACATGATGTGGGTTAAAAACATGCCTACGGAGCGAGTCTTTTTGTATTAACTCGGCCAACACGAGTCAACTCACTCTTTCTTTAACTTAGTAATACTTCCTAAACTTAAGCATTCCCTCTCCCTCACACTCACCCATTTTCTCCCCGTAGCAGGGAATATCATATGGCCAGTGGATACAGCGAAACCACACGTTCTCTACACTCCAAACGACAGCGTTTCGTTCATAATTGCCGAGTCTGACTCAGATTTGACCCATCTGAGTCGGAATGAAATTCAGGAAGCTGCTGATTTACATCACTACATCCCCGAATTACACGTTTCGGACACGAAAGCTGCAATTATCGCCTTTCAAATTACCTTCTTTCCGAGTCAAGGCTTCTCTATAGGGATCAGTACACATCACGGAGTTTTCGACGGAAAAAGCGTAACCATTTTTATGAAATCATGGGCTCATATATGCAAAGAGAACTTCGACGACGATGTGGCAGCATTGCTGCCTCGTGATCTAACTCCTATTTTCGATCGAACGGGAGTTGATGAGCCACAAGAATTCGCCACGTTTATCTTAAACAAAATACTGTCCAGTTCGGATCCAAACCCGAAAAGCTTAAAACTCCCACGATTTACAAGGGATATCGGAAACTTAGTACGAGCCAATTTTGAGATTTCGCGACAGAACATAACCAAACTCCGACGGAAAATTGTTTCGCAGCTCAACGGGGAAGAAAAAGATACGCATTTATCGACATTTGTTGTTTCGTATGCTTATATTATAGTATCTATTGTGAAAGCAAAACAGTTAGAAAAGAAAGGAAAGGTTGGATTCTTGTTTTCAGGAGACTGTAGATCCCGTTTAAACCCTCCATTACCGACGAATTACTTTGGTAACTGTGTCATCGGAAGTTTCGTGTTGATCGATACAGAAACTATTGCGGAGGGGGATTTGATTGTGTGGGTAGTGAAGGAACTTAGCAGGATGATAAAAGAGTTAGAGATAAGAGTGAAGAATATGAGTAGTGATCGAGAAATTGAAAATCTTTTGAACTTTGAAAGAAACATTGTGAAAGTTGCTGATCTGATTATCGGAGTTGCTGGATCGCCTCAATTTGGGATTTATGGAACTGATTTTGGATGGGGGAAGCCGAATAAAATTCAAATTGTGTCCATTGATAACCGAGGAGCAATTTCTATGGCAGAGAGTAGGGATGGAAATGGAGGTATTGAGGTTGGTTTAGTTTTGAAAAAACATGAAATGGAAATGTTTAGTTCTTTGTTTGTTAATGGGTTTAAAGATATGTAATTCGATCGGTGCGGGTTTGCGGCCGATTTGATAATTGTATTTTTTACTCTTCTGAAGATTAATAAATGAAGAATTTCAATATTAAATATTTAATTATTTGTATTTGTTATTATTTAAAATTCAGTTTAATATCGTCAATTTAAAGTATTTTAATATATTTTAATAGTCTTTTCAATTTGGTTAAACTCAATTTAAATTTCAATCGATTAATCATTTAACGGCAAAAAGTCAGTTGCACGCGGAAAGTATATTGCATGAGTTTTAAAAAAGTAAAATGACTAATGTTGGGGTATGAGATTCTAATATCGGAGAGGAAATGTTTTACAGCTGAGCCAGTAAAAACTTTTTTTAATATGTTTTAATATATTATGTGAATTATGTAATAACATTTCAATACATATGCGACAAACTTTATTCATGCATCTTACCGTTTTGCAACCGGATTGTAAATTTACTGCATTTATAAGCAAATTGAAAGGACTATCGAAATATTTTAAGCAAGTTGACAGAGCTATCGGATCATTTAAAAAGTACAACAGGGAAATCAAATTTTTTTAGATAAATCCAGTGTGTACAAATGATGTATTAAGCCTCAAAACGTTAATGCACATCTGAGGATATTTTTGTGGAATTAAAACCAAGTTGTTAATCAACGCAAACAAAGTTGGATTACTCATCCTGATTCTTAGAATTGATTACTTTGGATGTCTAGTTTTTTTAACACTCTTATCAGATGTTTTTACTTTAAATTTTAAACCCAATAAATCAATTGAATAAAAAAAAAAAAAAAAAAAAAACCTAATGCTCTTTTAGCCCCTTAACTTGTCTAAATTGGTCATTTTACCCCCTCAACTTATTGAATGTTCTATTTACCCCTTAACTCCATAAAAGTGGTATTTTTAACCCCCTCAACTTGTCCATTTATCCCCCCAACTCATAGAATATCCTATTTACCCCCTTAACTCCATAAAAGTGGTATTTCTCACCCCTCAACTCGTCCATTTACCCCCTCCCCAACTCATAGAATGTCCTATTTACCTCATTAACTCCATAAAAGTGGTATTTCTCACCCGTTACAATCCGTCATCGAGGCCTAAATTGATACATTTTTTAAACGTTAAACCTATATTGGTGTTATTTTGTACGTTGAACCTAAATTGATACTTCTCCAAAATCATAGGCCTATTTTGATACCTTATCCCTACATATAATGTTTTTAACTTGTTTATATTAATGTTTTTTTTATCAAAAAAAAAAAATGTTCTTATTATTTGTATCTTTTATTCATTCTTTCTCTTGGTGTACAACGTTTGTCCTATTTCACACTTTGGTGTACAACCTTCAATTTGTCTCACTAATATACACGAACTTATAGGTGACCTCCCACTTTAGTATATGGCCGGTTAAAATGACCGGTCAACGCGCCATGTCACCAGTTTGACTGGTCAAAAAGTCAAAATTGATCCATAATTAATTAAAATGTCTAAAATACCCCCTTATTATATTTTCCTCCTAAATAACAAAAGGTACAATTTGCATCTCTCTCTAAAACCACTTGCATCTCTAGTTAACTCTCTCTCTCTCTCTAAAACTATCGTTGGCTCTCGTTTTCTCTCTCTAAACTCTCTGTGGCTCTCCTTTTCTCTCATCAACAAAGGCAATTACTTCAGAATCTGATGAAACCAAACCCAGTTGAGGCCAAAATCCGAGTCACCAACTCACCGTCGTCATCATCATCAATCAAAATTGTTAATCCAAAATTAGGAATAAATTTAATAATAAAAACAAAATGCTAAGACTGTTTTACGATGGGTTTCAGATCCCCCATCATCTTCTATTCATACTTAGACAAAATTCATGACACACACCTCACTAAAAACCTCTTCTCTCCCCCTTTTTCTTTTGCTTTTTTCCTCACTAAATCCTAATTCCATGAATTGAGCCCAGACTTCTGCTCAACTCTGTTATTGTCTTTCCTACTTCATTTATGTGTATTGTCTTTTCCTCCTGTTTGCTCCTGTTTTGAACACGACTTGCCAAATGACAACCAAAGATAGCAGATCAGAGAAAGTGAGGCGAATTTTCCAGAAATTTGATGGTAATCGTGATGGAGGACTTAACGGAGAAGAAATGGCTGCCCTAGTGGTCGCCGTTAATCCTTGGGTTAAATTCAGCCACAAACAAATCAATCCCATTCTTGATGAAGTGTTTTGTACTTATGGCGAGTTTATTGACGGGGATAAAGGTTTGACCCACGACGGCCTCTTGCGTACTGGAGCCGGTGATGTATTTTATGATACCTGGAAAATTAGAAAGTATAAAGAGAGACTATGCAACTGCTATTTTGGAAATGGAAGAAGATGGGTATAATGGAAAAAGATGGAGGATAGGATACAAAGGTAATTGAATATAAGTGGGTCCCATGTTTTTAAGGAATTAGTTGAAAAAAAAAAGTGAAATCGTAGGGTTGACCGGTTTGACTGGTCATTTTTACCTGCTGTACACCAAAATGGGAGGTCACCTATAAATTCGTATATATTAGTGAGACAAATTAAAGGTTGTACATCAAAGTGTGAAATAGGGCAAAGGTTGTACACCATTAATGAAATTTACCCCTTTTTTTTGCTAGTTAAATTTTGATTATCTAATTATTGTAATACAATATTATTATAATAAACACATGACGGATCAATGTAATTATCAAATTAAAATAAAATAAGCCTCTACCGGGCAATTAATATTAAGTACAGATTGTAAAAAAGACGGAACAACATCAACAAACATGGGACAAGAATAAGAACGAGAGGACTTCGCTAAAGAGTGAGACACCACGTTCGCTTATCGCCTTGCAAAACAAACAGAATAATTGTTGTTAAGAAGAAGAGAACGACAACAGGACACCAACGAACCAAACTCTGATACATCGTCAGTTTTGGAATTAATAGCATCGACCACAGATTTCGCATCCAACTCAAAAATCACTCACATAATTGTTTTTTTTAATAACTCCAAAATAACTCATGCGATTTTGCTGATTTGCAGATGGCGTGGTGTGATTTTTTTTTTTTCAAAACAAGGACTGTTTATCCTCCATTTGCAAAACCAAGGATTTTTAGATTGATAGTGTCAATTTGACCGTTGATGAACCCAAAGTAGAAAATTCAAAGAATTTGATGATATTTTAAGCAACTTTAATTCATTAATTTTTTAGTTTTGAGATCATTTACTTGTTAAGCAACTATTCAAAGAATTTCTTTAAATAGTATTTTAATTAGATGTATTAATTATAAAAATAAACATTAATGTTTATATAATTTTATTACTAATTTCGGGATCGGATCCCCACGGAGCGAGGAGGGCATATCCCCTCCTTGTTTGTATTTCGGGTATAAATTCCCCATCCCCGCCTTATGGATAATTTTTTCGTGGACACGAAAGGGGACGTGGAATCCCTTCCCTTACAATCCTAATCGAAGCGTGTGCAACACAGACTCATTTTGCCATTTTTAAAATTTGATCAACAAATGAGATTGTCAGTATTCGAACCTTTGGTCATTTGATCTAAGGAGCTCTGATATCATGCAAACAAATGCTTAACCTACCCCAAATTATTCCTCAAAGAAGAATAATTACCTCACATGCATATATAAGGAGTCATGTAATTTAACAATATAAAATTTTTAACACGCTCCCCTTACACTCAAATCATTTGGGGAGTGAAGCAAATATCAATGAGTCACTCCATATTGAATATCAGGGCTCTGATACGATGTCAAGGAACCAATTAAACCAAAAATTTAAATTGATAATTAAGGCCCAAGAATAACTCTAAAATGAATATGAACTAAAAAAATTGAATGAATAAGTTGTAAAAATACACCTAATATTGACAAGTTGTGTTAATTTTAGAAATTATTAAAAAAAACACAGTTATTTTATTTTCGTATTCTGCATCAGTTGCATATTAGTTGGTTCTAACTCTTTTTTACGTTTCGTAATTTCATAAGAGAATTGGATATTAATATTTTTAAATTCGACAGAATATTTAATTTTTTTGTTCAACCGTACAGAACACAATGGATTTTTTTTTACGTGTATATGCATATGTTTTACAACAAAACTCGGCTCGAAAGCTCTCAAACAGACTTTGGTATAGACTCATGAATAAGTTCATGAACAAATTCGATTATAATATTCATGACTTTCTTGTTTGTTTATGTATAACTTTAATTATTACTTATAAATACATTTTGTTTTATTACTCTCTTTGTTCTATTGTAGAAGTCGTTTTAGTTTTTTCCAAAATATAAATAATTCTAGCTTTTTAAGAATTTTTAGTTTGGTTTTTCCGACTAAGTATTGAATTTTTGTCTTGGTTTTCAATGTATCCATATGTTTTTTGTTTTTAACATTTCAAGTCTTATTCCACAATCATTATAAGAGAATTTTTTTATGTTAATCAATGTAAATCCATTAATTTGACTTGTATTAATTGTATTTTTTAATTTGTGTAGAACATCTTAAAATGACTTATATAATTTATGTTGTTTGTTTTATTAATTTATGTTGTTTGTTTTATTATGGAATTTTTAGAATGGTTATATATAATAATTAAGTTTAATAAAAATAATAGTAATATGAACTTATGAAAAATATATATAAAAAAAAGGTTGTTTAGAAATTTACAATCATAATATCGACATTAATCCCGAAGTGTATGTAGTTATTTCCAACCAACAACCAGTCTCTACTATTAGTTCTTCAATTTTGAAACCAAAAAATGGTCTTAAATTAATGGTCTCTCACTTAGCCACCAATGAGCAACCAAAATATTGTCGGCAACCATTATTGCAAATCATTACAATAAGAAAAAAAAAAGGTACTAAAATAGGTCTAAGGTTTTTGGGAAAGTACTGATTTAGGTTTAACGTTCAAAATAGCACCAATTTAGGCTTAACGTTTACAACATAATATCAATTTAGGCTTAACGTTTACAATATAGCATCAATTTAGGCCTCACATATATAGCACCAATATAGGCTTAACGTTTATAAAATAATACGAATTTAAGCTTAACGTTTACAAAATATATACAATTTAAGCTAAACGTCATAATTAAATTAAGGGAAAAGTACAAAAATAAACCTTGTGGTTACACCTATTTTCAATTACAGCCTTGTGGTTTAAAAATTTACAAAATGATGCTTTGAGGTTCATTCCGTTAGCAAACACATACCAAATTGACTAACAGTGTTAAAAATCAAAGTGAAAAGAGTTAATTTGATCCTTATATTTATTTATTTTGCAAATTAACTCTCCCTTATTATCTAATTATCACAAACAAACCCTAAAATTAAAAATAAAAATCAAATACACCTTCTCTTCTATCTCTCTAATTTTTTTCTCTCTCTCTTCTCTCTCTAAAAATACAAAAATCAAATACAACTTGGTATGGAGAAATAAAACAAAAACACAATTTATTTCTTCATTAGATGAAATTTTCATTCGTTTTAGCTGATTAAAACTGAAAGGCAAAAGTTCAAATAAAAAAGGGGAATGGTGACAAGGAACCCAACCCAATTTATAACCTGATCATCAAATAACACTAATAATAAGGGCATATCAAACTAAGGGAAAATTACAAATCTAGGTGAAATGGGAGGCTCATTTATATATTAAACTCATTTACTAATTCTACTACATATCTAGACTGATTTTGTGTTATTTACGCGGAGCTCGCCCCATCCCGTCTGACTTCGCATATTCACCCATATGCGAAGCCTGCGAAGTTAATGTTTCGATTTACTTAATGAATTTAGTTCGCATATGCGAAGCCTGCGAAGCTGAAGTTTGTTTTGCTTGATGAATTTAATTCGCATGTGCGAATGCTGGATATGATTTGAAGCTAATACGCGAAGTGGTATATAACAAAAATTGGCAAACAACAACGGATTCGAACATTAAAATCATAACATTATCAAAATTTACAACAAGATTGCCACAATAACAACATTCAAATCATAACATTATCAAAATTTACAACAAGATTGCCACAATGAACTCTACTAACCAATCATTTTAAAGTGAAACTAACTAATCCGGTACCAAGATTACTCATCCACTTCAAAATTGGCACCGGATTAAGTTAGGTCCACTTTGAAGATTGGCACCATGGGATGGACGTGTCCCATGGTGCACCCCGAGATTGACACAACCTCTCCTAACGAATCATTTCAGGAGTGAATGTGTCAATCTTGGGGAAGTTCATCCCTATACAGGAAGGAAAATCATCTTCCCTACAGCCCAGTATGCCGCCTTCCAGAAAGGGATGTTACATATTCAACCATCTACGGAAAAAATTAACCGTGTTAGTTATGAAAAATGACGATTTTGGCTTCGCGAAATGAAAATTAGCGAAGCATGCGAATGTAAATGTGCAGGGGAAGAGGTGATTTTACTTCGCATATCGATTTTTTTGCGAAGTCTGCGAGGTCTGAAATGTGACTATCTACGTCGCATATCGATGCTTTCGCGAAGTCTGCGAGGTCTAAAACGTGAGGATCTATTCGCACACTTCTCGAACTAATCGATTCGCGAGGTAGATCCATACGTTTCAGACTCTTTCTCTTCGCAGAACTTCGCGAAATCATCAATTCACGAAGTAGATCATCACTTTCCAGGCTCGTTCTCTTCGCAAAGCTTAGCGAAACCATCGATTGCGAAGTGAATTCATGAAAAAACGCAGAAATAAAAAACAGATACTTACATTTTTCGCCCCTTTTACCCCCAAAAGCGACAATAACAATATGATAACATGGGAAGAACAAAGCAAATAACATAGAAAAACCATTTCTTTGATGGTAACAAGAAGAAAGAAACCAAGCAACGAACAAGAAGATGAAAAACCATGACTTCGTTTTCTAAGGTTGGGAAGTTGCAGAATCAAGAGATGAAGAGGGGAAAAAGAGAAATTCATTGTGATTTTGACTAAATGGTGCAGATTTCGTGCAATTTAAAGGAAGAAAGGAAAATCAAAAGTCTTGAAATCATTAATGTTGGAGCAACTTTTCGCATAACCAAGGAGATAGAGGGAGCGGCGATTCGCAAGTGATGGAAGTGGGAAGGTCAGGGGTATTTTTGGAAAGTCACACAAAATCAGTCTAGATATGTAGTAGAATTAGTAAATGGGTTTAATATGTAAATGGGTCTCCCATTTGACCCAGTTTTGTAATTTTCCCATCAAACTAATTACTTATAGTATCAATTAAAAACAGTAATTAAACTAAGAAAATATTAACATAAAACCATAAAATGCTACATTGACTATAATTAGAAAGAGAAGCGAGCTTTTCTGGTTAATCCTAAAACCATAGGAAAATTAACCATTCCATCTCCATCTTTATCGACCTTTCTAATAATTTCTTTACAATCTTCGCTTCTTCTTCCTTGTTTTAATCCCATAAAACATAACACCGATCCTAATTCTTCAACTGATATTAATCCATCTTTATCCCTATCAAATACCACAGAAGCTTCTTTCAGATCCACATCTTCTTCTTCGGTGTCATCTTTCCTATTTTGACACAAGCTGCAAAACTCATTGAAATCAATCAATCCGTATCCATTTGAATCGACTTTCACTAACATTTCTTCCACTTCTTTCTCCGTCATGAAGATTCTGATGTTGTTGAGAGAATCTATCAGCTCTTGCTTGGTTATAAATCTGTTGCCGTTTTTGTCAAACGTCGCAAACACACTCTTGAACTCATAGTTGAAGTCGGTGTTGTTATCATTGCGAGTGATTTCTGGATCGCGTTTTTGCAGTAGGAGAAGGGCGATTGGAGAAGAAAGAGTTAGGAAGCCATGAATAGAGATGCTTGGGAGGGGGAAAGAAGTAGAGAAAGGCAGCAAAGAAAGAAAGTAATGGACATTGCCAAGAAAGAAGGAGAAAGGGAAAGGTACAAAGAATGATGAGAGGTGGAAGATGGTGTAATTGATTTTTATTTTTTATTTTTGGGTTTTATTTATGATAATTAGATAATAAGATGGGTTAATTTATAAAATAAATAAATATAAGGATCAAATTAACTCTTTTCTCTTTGACTTTTAACACCGTTAGTCAATTTGGTATGTGTTTGCTAACAGAATGAACCTCAATGTACCAGTTTGTAAACTTTTAAACCACAAGGGTGTCGATCGAAAACATGTGTAACACAAAGTTTATTTTTGTACTTTTCCCTTAAATTAATCATATTATATTCTTTCCCTATTAACTTTATATATGTTATCTTTTTTATTTAGTTCTATCTTTTTATTTATTATAATACAATTAATTAGTATTCTTGTTTTTCATCTATGGTTTCATGACTACTAAATTTCATTGCTCATGTAATATATGCAAAATAAAAGTAATTGAATATCCACGATATTTCGAACACTGACATATATCAATATTATTTTAACTAGTGTTCGAAATATTGTGGATATTCAATTACTTTTATTTTGCATATATTACATGAGCCATGGAATTTAGGAGTCATGGAATGGTTGATGAAAAACAAATATAAGGTTTTAATGGACAATGATATTAGTTAATTGCATTATAATAAATAAGAAAATAGAACTATATAAAAATATAACATATAAAGTTAATAGGGAAAGAATATAATATAGTTAATTTAATTGTAACATTTAGCTTAAATTGTATATATTTTATAAACGTTAAGCTTAAATTCGTACTATTTTGTAAACGTTACGCCTTGTACGTGAGGCCTAAATTGATGTTATATTGTAAATGTTAAGCCTAAATTGATATTATGTTGTAAACGTTAAACCTATATTGGTGCTATTTTGAACGTTGAGCCTAAATTGGTACTTTCCCAAAAACCTTAAACTTATTTTGGTACCTTATCTAAAAAAAAATGGTCTCAAAGTTTTAGCAACCTTACAACTACCAACAGATTCATTTTGGTTGCTAAGTATAAAAATCCGGTTGCTAACTGTATTAAAGGCCGGTTTAGCAACCAGATTTTTTTATTGTTAATTGTTGTTTTTCTTGTAATCACATATGCATAATTAATATATATTTAGTAAACTAATCAAATACTCAATTAAATAATTATTTCATAACACTTTACAATTTATTTCATATATAAAATTTGATTTAATGTATTTTTTTTGTTTGCTTTCTTATATAAAGCTCATGTATCCTACTTTCTTATTTAAAGTTCAGGTGTCCTACCTCATCCGTATCCCAAGTTATGTGGATGCAAATTTAAAGAATTTATTATTATTATTACTAAATTAAAAAAATTCAACATAAATTTTAGTTCTAAATTAGTTGACTCATCATTTTTTCTCGGCCCACTACGATAAATGCGTTTGTCGTGATCCAGAAAGTCAAACTTGTTATGTTAATACATTTATATAACATTAAAGCTTCAAAAAATATAATATCTGAAATGTTTACCACCCAATTGTTGTCTCTCATAAAACCATCATTGGAAAGTAGCTCTGATATACTCTGCCAACATTGTTATAGGTAAACGTCTTCCTACCACCATAACCACGTTCCATGATTCTGCAATGTTTGTGATCATACGACGGGTATGAAAGTATGCACGTGACCATTTCTGGATACCGGCTTGCTCTAAATATTCTGCTGTGGGGTGATTTAGTTGTCGAAGTCAAGAAAATGCCTCGTTAAAATCAGAAACTCTATAAGCTTTAGCAGCTCGCCAGTACCCTCATTTATCTTTCTAATTTTTTGGAATTTAGCTTTTACATTCATTATCAGATGTTGACAATAACATTCATGGATTTCATTGAAAACATTAAATTCAAGGCATAATCAATTCCCTTGTGCCTATCCGAGATTATGTCAAAATTCTCTATATCCCCAATACATTTTTTAAACTTGGTCATAAACCAAGTTCATGCCTTTGTTGCTCTCGCTTGGTCCAACCCCAAATGCAATAGGATAAATCTGGTTATTACCATCTTTGTCAACTGCAATGTATAATTGGTCGGGATATTTACCTTTTAAAAACGCTCGTCAACACAAAGAATAGGTCAAATATGTTATTTAAATGCTCTGAGTGAAGGACCAAATGCTGGAAAGAAGTACTTGAAGTGATCATCGTCGTTAGTTTCAATATGTGCCATCGTACTCGGGTTGCATTTTTTCAAGGTCTCATAGTAGTGCGGTAACAACATAAATGACTTTTCTGGTGAATCTCTCTCATCTTCTAACGCCCAACATCTTGCTCTCCAAGCTTGCATGTAAGACATGTTGATTTTATACACTTGCTCAAAATCTTTCACAATGTCCTTTGGTCTATGCACTCTATCCTTGAGATCAAACTTATCCGCAAGTAGTATGTCATCAACTTGTTTCCCTGTTTATCTATGATGTGGTAACATTTGATCTCTGGCACATGTGTGTTTGTTCATTTCATCCATTCTTCGGAGTCTGAACATATCAGAATTTGTTCATTTTCGTTGAAAGCCGAATCAACTTCGATTCACCCCCCCCCCCCCATATGTCATGGCTTTTTCCATGATTTTCCATTGGACATTCCACATGATTACACACAAGCAATGATCAGTTGACATACTGCTACTGTTAACAAACAAGGACAACACAAGTTAGTGTCAAATAATGTACTAAAGGAAGAAAGAAAATAGGCTTCGCAGGTCATGAAATTGTGAAGCCGGATACTCAAATGTGAATTCGCAGTGCTTCGCAGATTATGAATCTGTGAAGTATGTGTATGTTCTGGCTTCGCGGTTCTATATGATCTGTGAAGCTTATTTTACTTCGCAGTTTGCGATTTTATGAAGTAAAATCACAAACTGTGAAGCTGTCGGGGAAAAATCTTAAAACTCCAAATAAAGGTTCAATACACAAAGCTAACTTCATATACACAAAACCTATGGTTCCAAAAGAATTTATGAATGTAAAACGAATATAATACTTACATGAAGAGTTTATATTTTGGATTGATATATGAAAAATGAAAGATTTCTAATGAAGGAGTCTCAATGAATAGTACTATTTTTTTGAAGCTTGGGTTTCCAATAAAAAAAAAGAAGGAAATATCTTAAAAAAAATGAAATAGTCTATATATATATATATATATATATATATATAAAAGATGTTTTGTAATGGGTTTAATTATGATATTCATGTATTTGACCCATATATAAATAGGCTTTCAATTTGGTCCAGTTTTATAATTTTTCCATATTATTATTGTTAATGGGCTTCAAGATATGTAAATTGATACGGTTTAACGATGGGAAAATTACACAGAAATTCATATTTTAACAACTATTTATAACTATGTCAAGTCATGATTTTAGATTACGTCAAACTAGTAAAATCAGTACTTTTAATATGTTTTAAGAATTAGAATTTATAAATTAAAAGTCTAGAATATATTTTCTAGGATTTATGATTTATGAATTGGTGTCTAAATTTTTAAAATTATGGTGTAAAATCATAATATATAGAGAATAATGACAAACTAAGAATTAAGTTTGGTGATATGACTTAATTGTAATTTTGTACTTAATTATGATATTCATGTATTTGACCCTTTAACGATTATATGTCAAGCAGGATTTGAGTAATTGGTATGTTAATAAATGCGTAATAAAAAATGACAAAAAGTATAATTAACCCCTGAACTTTACATGTTTTAAGGATCAAACTGTTGATCAATTAGTTTTTCATATTGAAGTCTTGATCATTGATTTTGTTATGGATTTGACTCTTATTTAACTTTTCCGTCGAGTTTAGGAGATGAGAAGATCGATTTGGCGATTCTAATGTTGAAAATCACAAAATGGGAGAAGAGAAAATCGAGTTTGGAAGAATATACTGGAAATTAATTTCTATAATTTCGTTTTAGTTTTTAATTTTTATCTCTCTTAGTCAAGGAATTTTTATTTTTATTTGTCCATGTCAACAAGCCGAATCTCCCTAACGATGTATACAGTCCAAACTCGACGAAAAAGTTAAATAAGGGTCTAATCCATAATAGAATCAATTATCAAGGACTCAATATGGAAAAATAAATGATCACGGGCTTAATCCTTAAAACAGTCAAAGTTTAGGGGCTTAATTATGCTTTTTGCCTAAAAAAATAAAAGGAATTCTTTTCAAAAATAATAATAAAGGGAATAAATAAATAGAAAATTCTTCAATTTTACCTTAAAAAAACCAAAAAAAAAAAATTCTTCAATTTTAATTATTCGTATTTATTATTAAATTTTTTGAGAAGAGGTATTTATATTTTTATATTATTTAAAACTTTAATGCACATTTGAGGATGTCTTTGTAGAATTGAAGATTTAAAGGGTGTTGTTAAACCCAGCCCCAAATTCCCACCCCTAGCCCCGTGAAAGGACGAAAATACCCTTTCATGGGTTTTGGGGAGGAAAAAGCTATTTTTTTTGCTCTCCCGACACGCGGGCGTGTGCCTATCACGCCTCACCTTATGGTCGGGCGTGATAGCCCCACGCCTCACCGTGTGGTCGGACGTGATCGCTACACGCCCGACCACACGGTGAGACGTGGGGCTATCACGCCCGACCACAAGGTGAGGCGTGATAGGCACACGCCCGCGTGTCGGGAGAGCAAAAAAAATAGCTAGTCCGCTATTGAATTAAATCCGTAAATACCTGTTACGTAAACAAAATTAGTCCGTTGTTGAATTAAACCCGTAAAAAAATTAGTCCGCTATTGAATTTAACCCGTAAATACCTGAATTAACAAAATAAAAATTTAACTAAAATTAACAAAATAAAGATTTAGTTAAACTAAATTAAACAAAATAAAATTTACAATAACTAAAATTTACAACATAAAAATTTAGTTAAACTAAATTAAACAAACTAAAAATTACAAAAAATTAATTAAAACCCCTCGGGCGTATGAACATCACGCCCGAACCATAGGTCGGGCGTGATAGCCTCACGCGGTCGGGCGTGATATTCATACGCCGGAACCGTAGATCGGGCGTGATGTTCATACGCCCGACTGCGATTCCGACGTTTTTAAAAAATCACCCACAGATTCAATTTTTAAGCTTAAATCAAAAAACAAAAACAGTAAATCTTATTATTTTCGCTTTCCCTTTACGGTTGTTGTTACACTCCATGTTTTGGTTCACAAATTAGTCCGGATTTGATCAAAGAGTGTGTAAGGTATTTGAGAGGTTTTGTGTTTTTTCAAATTTTGGGTAAAGGGTAGTTTGGTCTTTTCATGGGGCTAGGGGTGGAAATTCATGGCTGGATTTAGTAATCCACTTTATTAATCAATGTAAACAAAGTTTCTTCAAAAAAAAAAAATTAATGGAAACAAAGTTGAATTATTCATCCTGATTCTTACAATTAATTACTTCGGAATTCTAGTTCTTTTTAACTCATATCATATTGGTTGTTTTTAGTTTAAACGGTCAATAAACTAATTTTTTTTTTTTTTTTTACATGGGGTACGGACCCGAAACTATACAAAAAGAAAAAACAAATCTATGCTCTAATCAAAACGAGGAAGAGATCAGATAAAATAAGATTATAATCTCTATAAGAGGTACATCATATTGATGAAGGACGGTTGTCCTGCATAGTTTGTTATTCAATCAGTTGTGCAGTTCTCCTTAGAATACGTATGAACAATCTGAACATCCCAATCACGAGCAAGCAAGTCAAACACTTCTCAACAAGCCAATAGAAACGATGTCACGTATGAGTAGCCTCACTGATCATTTGTAAAACAACCTGAAAATTGAGTTCAAACACCACGATTGTTATAATCTCTCTTCCAAACCACCTCCAATCCAAAAAAAAACACCACAAAGCTCTGCTAAAAAAGTTGTGCAAATACCAATATTAACAGTGAAATCACTTAGCCACACTTTTGACACACTCTTTCACCCACTACCCTTTGGACTTGAAGTTAAGGTTGTAAACGGAGTGGGACAGATGGGAAATAGTTCTTCATCCATATCCCTGCATATTTCGGAAATTCCTTATCCTCATCCCTGTATATGAATCAAGGGCCCCATAGGATTCTCCACGGGGATGGAGATCCCCGTGGGAATTTCCTCTTTTAATTTTTATCAAATATAAATTAAAAATTAAATTTACATAAACAAACATCATATTAATAATAAAAAATACTTTTACTATTTTAATTAAATGTAAATAATATGCATAAGTTTTTCTAAATAGTGTTGTAATTAGATTTATTAAGTATAAAAATAAACATTAATATTTATGAAATATATATAATTTTATTGCTAATTTCGGAGATCGGATCCCCACGGGGCGGGGAGGGCATCCCCGTTTGTGGAGAATTTTTCGGTGCATTGCCAATTTTTTTGGCAAGAGGCCGCTCTTAAGACTCGAACTCGTGACCTTCAGTCACACGACAACAACGTTTTACCGTTGCGCCAAGGCTCACCCTCATTAACTTTAACATGAATATGAACTAAAAATTAAAGAAATAGCAAAAGTATCTCTAATGTTGACAAGTTGTGTCATTTTTTAATATTATTAAAAAAACAAAAAAAATTTGGTTTTGTATTCTTCATCAATTGCATATTAGTTGGTTCTCATTTTTTTTTACGTTTTTGTAATTTCATAATAGAATTGGATATTAATATTTTTAAATTGAGACAAAATATTTAAATTTTTTTATCCAATTCGTACAAAACACACTGTATTTTTAAAAAAAAAAATCACGTGTATACATATGTTTGTGATCTATTACTGGTGAGTGATAAAATGACATATTTATGAAGTAGAGATGACACAATTCATAGCTGAAAAGACACAGTTTGATGAATTATTTTTCAAATTGATCCAACTTGTCAATATTAAAGATAAAATTGATTTTAATTGCCAACATTAGAAATATTATACTATTTTACATGGTTTTAAAAACTGGACCAGCCGGTTGAACCGATTCAACCACGAACCGACCATACATCTGGTCCGATTAGTGTACTTTGGGGTCACTGCTAGTGACCCCATGTAAACCGGATGAAACCGACGAACCAGGATCAACCCGGTAAACCGGTTTCACCCCGGTTTGTATAAAAAAATTATAAAAATTTTCTTAATACAAAGACAGTATTTATAGTATATCTTCTTTTTGCGCTTGTTTTCAATAAGCGATGTGGGATTCTATAGATTTGAACTTTTTTTCATTTGTACGCATATGTGCCTATCCACCTATCCAAGGTTCCTCTTTTTTATTTTTTTAATATTAATTACTAGTTGTAGTTTCAAATTTCCTACTTACAAAATTTGTGCGTCTATCTATATCCTTGTTTCAAATTACAATTACTATGGCTTAGTTTAGCCCTTAGTTAACAAAAAGAAAAATTGTAAACATCATCAATTGAAACAAATAGGCCCTTAGTTTAGCCCGAAAACCACTCTAATAATAAAAGGTTGACCACGAATTTGAAGATTCTTGAACTTTACTGAATATCCGAACAAAAAGATTGCGGTTTGAAGATTCTTGACCAGGGTTCTTGGAACTTAGGCACGGGCCTGAGCCACACAAAACGCACTAAAGAAGAAGAATATTCCATAAAATCATAAATACAAATAATTAAATTTTCTAAAATGCAACAAATAATCAGATACAAAATCATTATCTAACTATCCAAAATTTCAATCACAAATTCTAACATTAAATAATTTTCAAATTAACCATTAACTCTTCAATAATCATAATTTACAATAATAAATTCTAAATCTAAACACTAAAGTTCAACCAAATTGTAAGTTAATTAACTAATAAAAACTAAACTACCTTCCATCAAAACTAAAGTCTCCATAGTCCATATCCATTACTCATCAAAATCATCATCACCACTATCATCATCTCCAACATCAAACTCATCTTCAAGGTTCTCTTATGCTCTTCATCTTCAAAGTACTCATCTATAACCTATAAGCCAGATTCTTCTTCTTCCTCATCTCTAAGACTCTAAGACTTAGACTAAGACTGTAGGAGTTTTTTCTCAAACACTAGGAGACGGTGTTTTTAGCCATTCTCCTTTAGCCTACGCGTATCACTTGAGATAGATATGGTATTTTTTCCTACTCTAGTATGATAAATGCTTTTTTTAACTGTAGATTAGGAAGGATTGATATCGAAACAGCCACTTTTTTACTTAGAACCCTATAAAAACTGTCTAGTTTATAAAATTGCGCTTAGGAACACCTCTAGAAACGGGCTAGGCTCACAAAGGCGGGATCAAGCACATGCTTCATGAACAGAGCCTGCCTTTTGGCTTCTCAAGCAACATGCCTGGAGCCTAGTGCCTTTTGTCCCTTTGATAACTGTGGAACCAGGGGTGGGAAAACTAAAGTGGAATCTACTTGCCAACCAACAGTGGGATTCATGACTACGAAGAGGTGCATGGTAAAACAACAATCTAACATAAAGAGCAAAAAAAAGATGAAGAGGAGAGCAGAAAGCATATGATTTTGCAAAATTCATCCTAAAATTTTATCCCCAAACTCATCCTAAATCCGTCCTAAAAGAGGACTAAAACACCAGTTCTCACCAAGCAACCTCACATTACTGCACATTCAGAATCTCTTAACAAATAAACAACTAAGACATTCAACCAAGCACAATCCTCAAACTTAAGGTTGATGCTGTTTAACAGAAGATATCAACAACCACCTGCCAATGCAGTTAAGTTATACGTCCTATTATCCACATTACAGAATCAGCTAAATAAGAAAAATAAGCTGGAAATCATCCCAAATTCTATAAATTTCAATCATACTCAATGTGAAAATTTTAGTATTACATGGGCAACAACTCCATCATAGTAAAAACACATGCTGTAGCAATAATCCATTCAGCAAAAGCATATGCATCGCATCAAGCAATAAACTAAGTAAATTTGGAGAAGTAAAAACGCATCTTTATCAATTATAGGAAACAATTTGGATTGAATATATATACAATATGTACATTGATGATTAATCTGTGAGGAAACATAAATATAAATATGTAGTTTATGCTACCCCAATTAGATACAGCAAGAATGCCCCTAATCCCCTCCATAAACTTGGAATGTTAAAATTTACCATATTAGCAAACAGAAGTGAATCGCATAGCAACTTTCTCCCTATCAGTACCTGCAATTCCACCACTGATCATCCTCATACCCTTCTCGAACGCGAAATGCAAGCAAGTTGAGAGAGCAATCCAATAAATCACCTCATAAACGAAACCATAAGCAAACTCAGAGGACGGCGACCATGATGACTCATCCCAATTTTGCCCTCCGAAACGATGAAAATTCCACCCGCCGCCTCCGCCCCAACTTCCACCACCACCCCCACCGAGATTACCATCACCATCTCCATCACCTCCAAAAAACACCAACTCCTCCCCGACGTCCCCGGATTCACCGCCGCTGTACGTTTTCCTCCTTGTCCTCCGCCTCTTGCGGAGTAGAGTACGACGAACAGTTCTCGTGGAGCTAGATTTCACTGCAGGAGGAGCTAGTGCATCGAAAATAACAGCGGATATCAAATTATCGCGGGGAATAAGCGAATTCGAAAACCCTAACCCCTGTTTCGTGGCCAATGTTACAGTATCGGAAATCAGGGAGACATCCATCGTAATGCGCGATCGGAGGAAAGAAAAATTGAGGAAGAGGAAGAATTGATTGAGAAATTGTGCGTGAACTGTGAAGAGGGGAAAGCGAGGGTTTGGGGATTTTATTTTCCCGGAAAATTTCCGGGAAGAACAAGGAAAAGTAATCCAAATAGGAATTGGAATTTGATTCTGTGGATGACAAGGACAAACATGTGAGAATCGTCTACGGAATTGTATTGGCGGGTGGAATAGAATCTACGCAGCACAAGTTGATGAAAACGATATCGTTTCAGTCAACTATGATGTCTTCCATTTCTACTAAAATTTGATGGCCCATGGCTATTGGGCTTTAAGGACAAAGCTCTCAACCCATAACCCCTTTACCAAAATCAACTAGCTCTAGGGAAAATTACACAGAAATTCATATTTTAGAAACTATTTACAACTCAAATCATAATTTATATGTCAAACTAGTTAAAAACAATATTTTTAATATATTTAAGGATTAGAATTTATAGATTAGAAGTCTAGAATATATTTTATAGGGTTTATGATTTATAAATTGGAGTCTAGAATTTTTAAATTATGATGTAAAATCATAATATATAGAGAATAATGACGTATTAAGAATTAAGTTTGGTGATATGATTTAATTGTAATTTTATACTTAATTATGATATTCATGTAATTCACCCCTAGCTCTATGCCTATTCACGGCCTGGGTATCGGCCCGGCCCGGCCCGGCCAGACCCGTATTCCTTGGACCGGATTAAAACAATAAAAATTGATTATAGGTCCAGCCTGGCCTCGCCCGTTAAAGCTTGTCTATATTTTTGATGGGCTTGGAATTGATAAAAATGGTACGGGACAACCATGCCCCTGCCTATTAATATTAATTATTAATTTATATATTAAATATTTAATTTTAAGTATAAATTTTATTTTTATAATTAAAAATTATGTATATATTTTTAGGTGGGTTTATATGGGTTGAGTTTGGGATTTGATTTTTAAGCCCGAGTTCGCCGCCTAAATTAATAGTGGGTTGATCTAGACTTGGATTGCACATTTTTACATAAAATCTCAGTAGGTCTGACCCGAACTCAATATAGCCCGGCCCATGGCCAGGTCTAATCAGCTTCCCATTGTCCTCAAATTATCAAAGAGTTACTAACCTTTGCAAAAGTCAATAATTAAAACCTCCATCTCATTTATCATGTTCCAATCTCACTTCTAAAAAATAGGGTATGTAGCTATAATTGAAAGTTCTCTTTATGAAAAATCGAAAATGAGAGAAATTCGAAGCTAATTGTTTGAGCTCTTTGGTTAGTGTTGGTGCCCCATAATAGGAAATTGCATTCATTTTGCAAATTGGATTGGAATTAAAATGGTTTCAACTTAAAAAGACTTAACAAAGGGTTTTCAATTTTATAATGGACTTAACGAACTAAAACAACTAAAATAGAACAACTAAAATGGTTGAAATAGACGTTTGCATAAGTGAAATAATTTGTTATCTATGTGCCTTATGTCAACTTAGTTGCACTCGTCATTTCTATGTATCGCAGCTTCTTATGGTTCATTATTCCTTCGAACCATTAGAATGATCTCTTGTCACCCACTAGAACTATGATTTCTTTATCTTGAACTATTTTCTTTGGTTACTACTACTTCCCTCTATCCCTTAATCTGTTCTGACAAAAACAGAGTTATGATTTAGTGGTAATCAATGGAAATACTAGATAAACAAGTGCTTTGATTGTCATTTGGAAATGAACAATCGCTTGTCATATTTATGAAGATTATAGCTTACTACAGTAATCTATTTTTTTTTAGAACTCAAAGTTGGAATAGGGTAAATTAATTGCGGGTTTAATTATTAGATTTTGTAAAGGTTGGGGACTCATTTGCTAATTTAAAGAGAATATGGCTAATTGATTTTGACTCTATCATTTAAGGGAGAAAATAAAGAGGTGTTTCAATTTTTTAGATTTGTATTTGACTACAATTTTTATTTGTAGGGTCTTTTTAGTTCAGTTGTCATTACATAGTATTGTTGTTAGAGCATGTCTAATGGTGGCACCACCAATATGGTGCCACCTAGACATAAATGAGGTCCAAAAGTAACAAGCCAGTAGAGAAGGCTTGTAACTTTAGTATTTTTTTTGGCTAAAATAAATTTAAAAATAAATAAAAATTAGTAGTTAATCAGTAAAAGTAAGATAGTGGAGGCTTTGGCTTTCCTCTGTACACTCACAAAAACAATAAAAAATATTAAAATATTTATGGTGGCAGAAAAAAATTACAAAGTTCAAGATTTGAAAGTTACTACTTTATGTAACTTACATAAATTGAGAACACCCATATAACTTGCACTCTAATGGTTGGGTGTTGCAAGCAAACACCCATTAGAGTTGCTCTTAGCAACTTGATAATTGTTATTATTGATAATTGTTGATATTTACTAGATTTCTTTCAAAATAATAAACAACAACTACTTTTAAATCTTAAATAAACATTTTATATTTTAAATTTTGGAGTAAAACAATAAACAAAATCTATAAAAAAAATACAGAACTAAAATAACACTTAGGACTCGTTTGAGAAATCTATCCGCTTGTGTGAGAATTTATCGTCTCTCCACCTTTGTGAGATTCTGTTTTCTCTATTTTTGCCAGTTTTATTTTTTCGTAAAAGTATATGTTTTATCTATTTTGTACGTTCGAATGGAGGGAAGATTTGAGCATCTGAGGCATAGAACAAAGTCTTAGATCTAGGAAGGGGCGAACGGAGGATACAATTACAGGGGCCAAAATTTTAATAATTTTGCTAGACTATGTTGGTGTTGAGAATTGATTTGAATTGATTCAAACTGACTTGGTCCTTTTATTAGTTGTTATCTGAGATTTGTTTTTTCTTGATTTACTGAGTTATAGTACCGTTAGAATATCTTAATTAGTTGAGCATTTTTAGCTAATTAGTTTCTTTATAAGCTCTATATATGGGCACTTGTTTCTCCTCTTTTAATAACCGCTAATAAAGTTCACAAGTTTCTCATAAGCTTCTCAATTTCCTTTATCATTTATTCTGTGTCTAATAAAGAGAAGCAACTCAGATTTTTTTTATAATAAAGCGACAATTTTTATGACTAGAAACCCAGCTTTCCATAACAGAACCAACCATATCGAAATTCGTATTCACTTCATCAGAGATCTTGTAGTTAGAGGGAAATTGATTTATTATACCGCAACACAAAGCAGCAAGTAGCTGACATCTTCATTAAGTCTCTTCCTAGTGAGAAACATGTTTATTTCAGATCTCGTATTAGTGTTTGTAGGTTTGAATCAAGAGGTGCTGTTGAGAATTGATTTGAATTGATTCAAACTGACTTGGTCCTTTTATTAGTTGTTATCTGAGATTTGTTTTTCCTTGATTTATTGAGTTATAGTGCCGTTAGAATATCTTAATTAGTTGAGCATTTTTAGCTAATCAGTTTCTTTGTAAGCTCTATATATGGGCACTTGTTTCTCCTCTTTTAATAACTACTAATAAAGTTCACAAGTTTCTCATAAGCTTCTCAATTTCCTTTATCATTTCTTTTGTGTCTATTTGCAATTTCTAACAGTTAGGAGGCATTTGGGGATTTTGATGAGAGTTAAAATCATTCATATATCATACTAAAAAGTATTTTTGGACTGACTGGGGGGTCAAGGCCCTCACCCCAACCATAATATTGATTCGTCATTAGATCTAGGTATTACTCCATATAATATCCCTAAGATAGAAAATGGGCTATGCCTCGTGGGAAAACTTATGTCATATAAGCCTGTTAATTTTACTGATATAAAGCACAAAACAATTAGTCTTTGGTTCCAAGGAGGGGTATCATGATTCAGAGATTGTTCTGAATCTCTTCACTTTTGAATTTTTCCATGTGGTTGGTAAATATAAGGTCATTGTTGGGTGGGTCATTGGTCTTTTGATAATCACCTTCTAGTTATGAATGTATTGAATGATTGTATATTCCCTAAGGAAGTTCCTTTGGATTTTTTGGATTTCTTTATACAAGTTAATGGGTTACTTGTTGGTTACATGTCAGGGAGTATTAGGAAACAAATAGAGGACTTTATTATAGAGTTCATTGAGTATGATTTAAATAACAAGATTGAGGTTAGGATGCAATACATGAAAATCAAAGTTAGAATTAATGTTTGCAAACCTATGAAGCGATTAAAGAATATTAAGAAGTCTTAGAGTGAATGGTCGATTATCTCGTTCAAGTGCGAGAGGCTTGGTAACTTTTGTTACTTATGTGGAAAATAAGGGCATGTAGATCGCTTTTGTGAAAAGTTGTTTGATAGTCATTTTGTGGAGTTGAAGAAATAGTGGGGGGCTCAAAGCTCCTACATAAAGGATGGGGGAGCATATCAGAGCTAGATGGCTACGTGAAACTAGCAGCGGTGGTGGTAACAGTAGGGGAGAGTGCATGAATTTCACTTTACAATTTCCTAACAATCATCTTAATCATATCGTAATCTAGTTATTCCCTTCAATATAAGAGAGACCATGAGTTTCCTGATATTCCTATAGCAAATTTATAATATATCTGACATACCACCTAGGATAGATGAGTTGGTATTCCATGCCCATTTATAATGTGACAAGTATTACCATAAAGACACATATGGTAAAAAAAACTTAAATCTTAGAATCACGTGTTTATTGAAAAACTTAAAATATAACAAAGTTTTAATAACCCTAAATTAGTTTTAATTTCCAATTTTTCATAGGTCATAGGTCATATGTCTGCGATTGTTTACTTTTACTCTACCAACAATTCACATGTATAAGTCCTCTCTCTATTTCATACCTATATGCTTATTTAAGCATTATCTAATCTTAGTTAGATCATGATATATCGTACCAACTCCAAATTAATTATATTGTATAAGTCATACCTTATTATTGCACGAAAAATTAATTACAAATACTTTAAAAGCCATCACCTTATTATACCATTAAAATTCAATATGAAAAGGTGTTATATTCCACCATGTTCCATTAAGAGTCAATAGTGTATGCGATTTCTTTTATATGATTATATTCTGATATCACCTGGTTGAATTTACGTCGGAGCTCCACCTGTGGGGGGGGGCGCCGTTGGGTTCGGCCGGGGGGACTTCGCTACTAAAGTCAGTAAAGTATAGAAAATGATAAACCTAAAGCACGAAGAATGGTATTGAAAAAAGTGTGTACCTCAATAGCTTAGGGTGCAAGGCTATTTATACTAAGATAATTGTAACCATCAATCTTGTAACTAAAAGTCTCCATTAATGCCACATTAATGGTAGTTACTAAGTTCATTCAAGTATGGTTGTTAGCTCATTAAAGGAGTTATTACTTGTCATTAGTGGTTTCGATTTCCATATGGGAAGACGGCGCCGAGATCCTTTGGACATATCGATGTCAGATGGCGGGCCTTCCAAGGCATGACGGTTGTGAGCCTCTTTTAAGATCTCTAGTCTTTATGAGGCGTATCGGTGATCAAGAGATCCTACGTGGCGTATAGCTTGCGTCATACGCCATACAGCAGGCGTATCCTTCGGACGTAGCCAATGGCTAAATGCTGCTTTGGTCCATTGATTCTGTGAAGCTTTACATATATAATAGATATAATACATATTTTTTTACTGAATTTTGCCTTCCTAAAAATAATTTTAGCGTATTAATTACAATTTCAAAAAAAAAAGTATCACGGTGGAAATCCACAATTTATTTTAATTTATTTTAATTTATTTTGTCTCCTCAATACAATTTATTTATTCAGTTTAACAAGAAGATATAATCATTCTTGTTAAAATACGTCAAACACTAGAAACAAGAACGGGTTGTGGGGCAATGATCTGTTTTACAGTCGAAGATGGTAATTGGACAGTGACAAGTTTTGTTTCAACTCACAATCATGAGCTTGTATTCAATTGAGAAGTTCACACGTTGCGATTGAATAAGAAATTTACCTCTTCAAAAACTAATGTAATTAATCAAATGGTAGATGCATGTAATAAATCATTTTTTTTTATTATATTCTATTATTATATGTTTATTACATATTATTAAAAAATAATATTTATCATATATTAAATCCAGGTTTAAGAACAATAGACACCTTCTCATATATGTCCAAAGAAGTTGGAGGAGATGTGTTAGAATGATCCAAAATAAGTTGTTAAACATGTCCTATTTCCATGTTATTAGTTTAGTTGACTAAATCAATTTGTTAATGGGATCATGGTTTGATATTATTGTTGATTTTCTAAGTTGCTTATAAGCCTATATAGTAGGCATATGATGTACGGTTTTTAGTGTGCAGAACATTAGCAGATTAAATAAAATCATTAGCACCATTTTTTTCTTATTATTTCTTTTATACTCTTCTCAAAAAAACTAAACAATTGGTATCAGAGCCTTAAGGATCTTGAGGGACTTGTGGGTGTTGAAGAGGCGCAAAAAAAATGGCAAACAACACATCAATTCTTTCTCCTCCAATTTTTAATAGCAAAAATTACCAAATTTGGATTGTTAAAATGAAAGCTCATCTGAGAGGTTTGGGTTTATGGCAGTGAGTTGAATTTGAGAGGGAGATACCACCTCTTGGAAACAATCCAATACTAAATCAAATCAGAACTCATGAATATGAATTAACAAATGCTCCAAAATCTTTATCAATAATTCATGTTGCTATCTCAGAATCAATTTTCACAAAAATTATGATTTGTGAAATAGGAAAATAGACTTAGGATAAATTGAAAGAACTTTACCAAGACAATAAAAGAACAAGGAGGATGTTGGTCTTGAATCTCAAAAGGAATTTAAAGACTCTAAGTATGAAAGAAAAAGAATCGACTCATGAGTATTATGACAAATTGATGGAGATGGTGAACAAAATTCGGTTGATGGGAGAAGATCTACCAGACAGTAGAATTCTAGAAAAATTATTTGTGAGCTTGCCTGAAAGGTTTGAAGCAAAACTGTCATCTTTTGAAGATTCAAGAGATATAAGTAAATTATCTTTATCCGAATTAATTAATTCTTTGCAGGCTCAAAAACAAAGAAAGACAATGAGAAATGGAGAAAATGAACAAGTGGTTGATGAAGCTTTTTTGTCAAACCTTCAAAAGGAAAAATGAAAATTCCCCAGTGTGGTCATTGTGAGAAACATGATCACGAAGAAAAAGACCGTTGGCACAAAGGGAAGCCTCAGCGTTTCAAATGCAAGAAATTTGAGCACATTCAAAGAAATTGCAGAAATAATAAAATAGAAGAAAATGTCAATTTGACATATGATTTTGATGAAGAATTATCATTTTAATATTGGAGAGAAGTGCTCCAATAATTGAAGGTGGGTGAGAAGTGTACCAAGATGAAGTTTTGTAGAGAGGTGCACTAATAATAGAATGGTGATGAGAAGTACATCATCAAGAACAATTTTGAACCAGTGGGAATATTGTTAGAATGATTCAAAATAAGTTGTTAAACATGTCATATTTCCATGTTATTAGTTTAGCTGACTAAATCAATTTGTTAGTGGAATCATGGTTTGATATTTATTGCTAATTTTTCTCCTTTTAAGTTGTTTATAAGCCTATATAATAAGCATATGATGTACGGTTTTTAGTGTGCAGAACATACCGATTAAATAAAATCGTTAGCACCATTTTTTATTATTTCTTTTATACTCAACCCAACAAGATGGACATTCGGTATTTATATAAAAAAAGGTGTTATAATTATGTTCATCATAAAAAGATGTCATTGATTAAAGTCGGGGATTCACAAAGTCTTGTAAATCATTTCGAGGAATGTCAAGCCGAAGATGGTATTTTTTTATACAACATAATTTGATTAAGAGAAAAGGATGACTGTTTTTTCCTGGAGAGATGGTAGATCTAGGATCAATTATGACTGTTTTGGTGATGTCATTGTGTTTGACACCACATACCGCACAAACAAATACAATTTAATATGTGCTCTATTTATGAGTGTTAATCATCACATGAAAAATGTCATGTTTGCTTGTGCTTTTTTATTATATGCGACAATACCCTCTTTTATACGGTTGTTCAAATCATTTCCGAAGACAATGAGAGATAAGACACCACAAACCATATTTACTGATCAAGATAAAGCAATGACAAATGTTATATTTGTAGTTTTCCTAGAGACACGTCATCATTTATGTATATGACATATATCACAAAATGTTCCATCTCACTTAGATGGTCTCATTTCTAATAAAGAATTGTAACTTTTATTTATAAGATGTTACATAGATGTAAATCTGAAGAGGAATTTGACAAGGTGTGGAACAAAATTTTCGAATCATTTGAAGAGTTTGAAAACACAAATGGTTGAAAATACTATACAATATTCGTCAGAAATTGTGTAAAATTTTAAATAAAGATGTTTTTTCTGTTGGAATTTTAAACAAAGACATATTTGTAATTTTTTATATATATTATATGTTTTCACCTTCTATTTGAATGTGAATAAAATATAATTCTTTAGATGAAAAACGAAGGGACTACCGATTCAAATATGTCTTTTACATGCCTGATGCAAAATATTAATTCATTGAATTTTTCATAGACAAAATTATTTGACAAACAGTATTTTTCTTTGTATTGTTATTATAACTAGCTAAGAAACCTCCATGTAGTTCGTGCTCTAGGTGAGTTGCTTAAGGCTCACAATCCTGATATTGTTTTCTAGATTGAGACCCTTGACAACTAAGCAAACATATTAGAACATTATAACTAGGGATGGTAACATGTATTACACCCGCGGGTACCCAACACTATCTGACCCTAATGGGACTACCTGTATCCTGTATAAAAGGGTATAAGACGGGTATGTGATCAAAACCATTACCCGTGATGGATATGGGAATACCTCCCAAGTTACCCGTTACCCGTCAGAAATCTCTTATATATTAAAAATATTATTGTTTTTTAGATGCAAGATGTTGGATTCAAACCATAATTTTTTGTTCTTCAAGCATTGCGTGATACTATTAATCTATTTTATTTTTATTAATTAAGGTTCAATTTGTTCAATTTTAGATGAATGATTTATTAAATTCATACTTTGTTAAATTTCAAAATTTGTAATATTTTTTGTTTTATATATTGCTTTTTAACGGGTAAAGGTACCCGCCGGTACCCGTAAATTAAATGGGACGGTATGAGATGCAAAAGGTGTACCCATTAGGGTAATGGCACGTGTACGGATAATGGAAAAATAAACAGGTAACAATTTGGGATTGACACTACCTGTGGGTACCTTACCCATTGTCATCTCCAATTACAACATGTATAATTGTATATTTCACTAATATGTAACATTTGAAAGGAGTGTGTATCGATAAACCTTGTATCTAACATACACGGTGATATTTTCTATGGGGACACTAAAAACATACTTCCCATCTGCTAACCAAACCAAAAATAGAAGAAAAAGATGTTTCTATATGTATATTGTTTCACATCGCATACGACGAGATAGCTACATGCCGAAAAACAACTGTACAATCTAAAACGGATATACTGGAAACACATTTTCTATTTGCTTAATTCGTCGCATCTACACAGTAAAATTTTGTATACAAGTAAATAAAAAAACAGAAGAAATGAAAAGTGAAAATCAATAAAACAATACCAACAAACATATTACATCACATCTATTACATCACATCGTCGGTGATAAATGAGAATAGACTTTGTGTACAAACTAAAAACAAAGGAAATGAAAAATAAAAATCAATAAACGATACCTACAAGCATATTATTTCACATCACAGACGAAGTAGCTCCTTGTTCAGAAATAGTTGTACAATGTAAAACAAATATACTGATAACATATTTTCCGTTTACTTGGTTCGTCGGTTCTACATAGTAAAGTTATGTATACGAGTAAATAAAAAAAAAGCAAAAAGAGAAAAGAGAAAATCAACAAATGAACAATACTTACAAACATATTACATCACATAGTGATAGATCGTAAGAGACTTAGCGACGGTAGATGTCAGAGAATTGTGCATCCGAAATGATACATCGCTTTCAAAATAACCAACCAACCAAAAAAAAAACTATCTAGGACGGTGAACTGGGAACGACAGAATGGAAATGCGTAAGAGGATCAAATGGTAAAGAAGACCGCAAGCGGTAAGATTGCGAAGCTAGAGGAGAGAAGGAAAAAGAGTGAGCAAACACATGATGTACCAAACACACGATGTAGCGATAGGGAGTTGAGGGACATGAAAATTGAAGTTACAATTTTAATCTCGGCCCAGGAGAGTGTAGGGTTGTGCATCGGTATGAAACCGAACCGAACCAAATAACTAAAAAAAATGAACCGAATTAAATCGAATAATAAAATAAACCGATAGTACACCGAACCGATTTTTAACCGTATTAACCGAATTAACAGAATTTTATGACAAAAAATGTCTGCATATTACAAACATGATATTAACAACCATTCTATTCATCCCAAACATCTGCATATTTCATTAACCTACATATTCATTCCAAATATCTACTGTTATTTTATTTAGCAGAGAAAGCAAGTAATGGGCCGTTGTTCTTTCATTTTAGAGTGTGTGAAAAAGTAAGAAGAGGAAATGACTTTTGAAATCAGAGATTATCACTGTTAGTAATTAATTATCACTCTTCTAGGAATTCAAAAAGTCATTTATTTGTGATTATTTATGAATCTATTAATTATTAGTAAATGGGAAATTGTGTTGGTTGGAGGTGGAGGAATTTAGCCTTTGTTAAAGTTAAAAATTAACCTTGTTTGAGAGTTTATAGGATGTAAACAAGGTTAAATGTTTAACTTCGTTTGAGAGTTTAAATATGGAGGGGAAGAAAGTCAAATTTACTCTACAGAGATAAGAAATTTTAAAAAACTCTACGTTACTCTCATTAACCCCCAATTTGGAAGTTAGAAGAAATAAACATTTAACCTCCATTTACTTTCAAAAAATAACTCTCAAACAAAGTTAACTTAATACTTAACCTTTCATTACTCCCATTTATGTCCAATAACCTCCTCCCAAACAAGAACTTAGAGCATCTCCAACAGACTCTTAGTGAACTCTCTAAAAATAATATAAAAAATTGACTCTTAGTGATTTAAGAGTGGCTAAGATATATCATCTCCAATAATGCTCCTTATATTCCCTCCTTATTTATTATTTTATTATTAAAATTATTATTTATTGTTACATTACCAATAGTGTGAGGAGAGAGACTCATCAATAATAAATTATTATTAAAAAATGAAATTAGGAGGTACTAAGAGGTGGTGAGAGACTCTCTATTAATAGAGAGGATGAAGAGACTCTTAGTGATTTGAGGAGCCACTAAGAGGCTGTTGGAGCTGATTTTTTATTCTCCCTCCTCAAATTTTAACTTAAAAGCTAATTTAAGAGGCTGTTGGAGATGCTCTTAGGGAATAGGAAACTATTTTTTCTAAATGTTGAAAATAGGAATGGTAGATAATTATTTAGAGTTTCTTATTTATAAAAAATAGGAATTAACAATATATAAATAAAATGATATGGTATATATGTATATTCGGTTCGGTTGGGTTTTTAAGTAATTTTTGTAAAACTGAAGATATTTCTTGAAAACTTAAACCGATTCCGTACTGAACAGTAATAAAACCGAAAATCGAGTTTTAATACGGTTCAGTTCGATTGTACGGTTTAAACCGCATAATGCACAATCCTAGGAGAGTGTAATTGGAAAAAATCTTTCATTTTATTGGTGGGCGACTATATACCACCCCCTGTTGACCATATTGCCTTTCTCATTATTTCAAACAAGAAATTTGAAAATTCCAAATCCTCTCTACTTTCTTTCCGTTTTCAAAAAACCGACCTAAAACGACATGGCACCAAAAGTAGGCAAGGGCAAAGGATACATGGGTATTACGGTAAGTTTTTCTGTTCAAATAATTAACGAATTATTGATTTTTGGGGCTGAAATCGGGGAAAAAAACCCAGAAATCGCACCAGGCGGGTGCGATTTACTTGTTCTGCCTACGGTGGAACGCACGAACTGTGCGTTCCACCGTAGGTGGAACAAGTACGCGTCGCGCGAGCCACCTTATGGTGGAGCGTGCGGCGCACGCGCTCCACCGTAAGGTGGATCGCGCGGCGCACGCGTTCCACCGACGGTGGAACGCATATAAGCCGCGCACTCCACCTTATGGTGGAGCGCACGGCGCGCCCGTTTGGCCTACGGGCCAAACGTTTGCGGCGCACCAGTCGGCCCTATGGCCGACTGGTGCGCCGCACCCGTTTGGGCCTTAGGCCAGGTGGTGTAAGCCACCCGCCCAGGCCAAAAAGGGCCAAATTTTGTTTTTTTTTTAAAAAAAATTATACGGACCGGGCGTAGGCAGACCCGAACATATAAAAAATAAAAAATTTATGGTAAATTGAATATAATAAATAAATAATATTACAGGATGAGGCGGGATCTGACCCCAGACACACATCTTCACGTCCTGTTACTGCATCTGCTCGGCGGGAGCGGACGGAGCAGCAGCGGTTCATGGCGGACGCCCAGAGGGCACATGCAGCACAAGCGGAGCGTGCTGAGGGACAGGATGAGGCGGCTGATATAGAGATGGACGGAGATGACTCTATGCATCGTCCTAGTTCTGATACTATCCCCATACATCGTGGCGTCGTGACGAGGGGTCGAGACGGACGATTTTCTTCTACCGCAGGATCGTCTTCTGGTAAGAGAAATTTAAAAATCTGCTTATTTTTATTTGTTTTAATCGTGATTATTGGAAAATATACCAAAAATTTAATGTAAACCGTTTACTGTAATTTCAGGTAGCAGCAAGCGATCGAGGAGTGCTATAGAGGATGACTGGGTTGTGAAGTACCCCATACCCGGGGGTCCATTTGATGGTGCTGTGATCCCGAGCTTTCTAGGACATGTTGCATGTGCTATCTGGGCCGGTCAGGATAGGGGCGTCCTTAGGTGTCATACCAGATCAGGGTATTGCTCGAAGCTGAGATTATGGTACAGTGGTTCTTCCAGGACGATTCAGTCGCGTATCGAGTCATCTGGCATGTTCCATTTACCTGGTATTATGCACAGTCACATAGATGTTGCTCTGATCACGGAATTTGTAGAGCGGTGGCAGCCAGACACGTCATCATTTCACATGCCGTTTGGCGAGATGACCATTTTGATGTATGATGTGTGGGAGATATTGCGCATCCCCGTAGATGGTGCCATGGTGACTGCTGATGCGAGTATTGATGAGCTTAAGGAGTGCGTGATGGATTTGTTTGGGATGACTCGGGTTGAGTTAGATGCCCGTCATTATTCTTCTGGTGGTATACGAGCCGCTTCCGTCATGGAGCACTGTAGAGGTGATCGGATTCCTGAGACCCAGGCTATAGCTTGGACGTGGCTGATGCTCGGTTCCACCTTGTTCGTAGACAAGAGTGGTGACCGCATCCGACCTTCTTATCTGTTAGAGGTGCAGGACTCGACAGCTGGAGCAGTTGGACTTTCTTGGGGATCAGCTGCACTATCATATCTATACTGTCATCTTGGTATTGCTACCAGAGGAGATTGCGGGCAGATGACGGGTTGTATGACATTGCTCCAGTCCTGGATTTACGAGTATTTTCTTTGCTTCAGGCCACATCGAGAGGCAGTTACAGTTGACCCGGATCTTCCTAGGGCTTCGTTGTGGCCATCTATATCGATGGAGAAGAGCGATGAGCGGCTGAGAGCATTTCGTGCCCGGCTTGATGTGTTGACGGCAGATGAGGTATACTTGCTATATAATTATAAATATTGTTCAATTAAAACAAATTTGTATTACTTGTATGTGTTAATGTAATTTTATACATTTGTAGGTGATGTGGATGCCGTATGGCCCTGATGCCATTACGGAGACCCCGAGGACTCTATACGCTGGATGGATACGGTATCGGGATGTGATCGAGCCGTACATGTCGGGGAGATGCCTTCGACAGCTTGGACATGTGCAGACCATTCCTAGACTGATATTGCAGCCTTCTAAGGCTGTGCATCCGTGGACCAGTTTGAAGTATCGTGTAGAGGTGCCAGCTGTGATGGTGCAAGGTATTTGGGACTCTTTTCCCCAGTCGGCCATCCTTATATTGTCTGTATTCACTCCAGCACATACTCCATCAGATTGTGAGGATCAGTACATGCATTGGTACACCCGTCACTCACACCCTCGTCTACTTCCGGAGATTGTTGCACCCGGACCGACTGTTTATACTCGCTCGAACAGTGAGATTGTAAGTTATTTTTGGTTTTTCTTTACTGATCTACTAATGTGAAATGATATTTACTGAAGTGTGAAGTGATATTTGTTGGTCCCTTGTAGGGTTGCAAGTATAGTTCCAAGGGGGGGTTAGGAACTATTTAAACTTTTTCGCAATTAGGGCAGACTTCTTTTTCTAAGGAAAAAGGTTTTAACAGCGGCGCTGAGTAAATAACAAGATACTGGCTTAGTCAACTGGTGACTAGGTCAGTTTCTTATCTTGAGTCAGGAGATAGCACTTAGAGTCTATTCCTGAGCTCAGACGTTCAGCGCGCACAACTCAACTTGACCTTCTTTACTTGGTCAGTTTTTGGTTATTTTAAGCAAGCAATATATATAAGGAGTTAAGGTAAGAAATACTTCACTCAGCAGATTTATCCAGGTTCGGCTTCTTCTAAGCCTACGTCCTGTCCCCGGAACACGTTCCGAGATTTCGAATCCTCTACTGAGCTCTTTAAAGGTAGAGCCTCAAACCTTTTACAATATCAGCAACTGAGTATGACAAGAGTACCTTCCTCTATGCCTCTACTCAATCCTAATCTCTCGCTGAGTACTTAAAACCGAGTACTCAGCCTCTCCTTTCTATCTCTAGAAATGATAAGTGTTTTGTCCTATATAAAGATTTGCTAAGACACTTTAGACGATTGAAACAATCACTCTAGACTTTTACACAGATATAAGAATTGTAGTGTAAGATTTTGCTTTGCTTCTTTGCTTGCAGAACTTGTAGAAATTTGGTCAGCGTAACTGCTTGATCAAGTTCTGTGTTGAGTGAAGCTTCTGATGGCACTATTTATAGAGACGTCTAGGCATCTGTCATTTCGAATTTTGAAATAAACGTTGGAGGGAAACGGCTACATGTCGTTGTCATCCTGACTTGCTCAGAGCTCTCGGCCAATCAGAATTGTGTATCTTCTATCCTCGGTCAGCTCAGCAGACTGTCTCTCCTTTTATGGTAAAGTCAACTGGACAGTATACTGTGTCGTCTGAACTTTGCCCAAAAGGGAAATACTTTGTCTGGAAGTTTTGCTTTGCCAGCTGCTGTCTTGTACGCTTTGTCGAGACTACTCAGTAGCTTCATCTTGAAGTTATTCTCGAAGGTCTTCTAGATCCTTCCGTTTGCTGAGTTGCGTTTTGCTCAAAACGGCAACGTCTTGACATACGCGGGCCGAGTTGTACTGAGTTGTTTTGACTTGGGCCTTGACTTCTGTATTGGGCTTGGGCCTTTTAATCCTTATGTCTTATAACAGTTTTAACTCAACATTGAACAAACACATTAGTAGAATAAATCAAAGCATTTAAACTTAGTGTGTTTAGAATATGTATTTTAAATTATACTTAAACAATTTTGTCAAATCAAAATTATGTGGAAAGGTGTTTCAACAAACTCCCCCATTCTGATGTTGGCAAAACTATTCAGCGAGGAACTCAGTATGAGCTCCCCCATAATAGTTGACCTAGTATAATTGAGCAAACTCCCCCGTAAGGGTTGAGCTAATGACTTAGTTTTACTCAAAACATTTAAAGGTTTAAATGAGTAAGTCTAAGGTCAGTTTTCAGATGTAGGTCAGCTATATCAACATATTCTATTTACTCAGTATTAAGCGGAAGGTTTAGTCATATAGAGCGCGCTGAGTAATTTGTTGTTCAATGAGTTCTTATCAGAATATTTTATAAACACATAGGTCAATGTCAAACATGTTATCAGCATATCATTTAGTCAATAAATGTTACAAGTATTAAACATATCTGATTTAATTAAAGATACATAATGACTCAGTACTTAATAACATATATCATAACTGAGGATTTGAATAAGAGATGCAAATATGATATATAGATAGAAGTCAGTAATTACACAGCAACATATAGATAAGGCAAATAGATTACAACGGTCTTAACCTATACTGAGCTAGCCTATCTATTTCTTTTTCTTGTGTTGCGACGACTGACTTCGCTCATGCTGAGCTCTTGCTGCATGTTCTTTCTCCCCCATTTTGACAACTTCAGGGAGTCTGAAAGCATATGTTAATACAGCTCGAGTAATACTGACGTTGGATGTTGTTATGACGAATGTGATTGAAGGTGTGTTGTGCGAGAGTCATCATCTCGTTCTGCTTCATTGCGTCAGTATCCATCTCTTGCTTATTCAGATTAAGCAACCTTATAGCCTCACCAATTTGCTCTACTGAGCACTGACTGTACGACACCATTTGCTCGTTGGTCTTAAGTTGCTCAGTATGAAGCTGAGCAAAAAACATTTTGAGTTCAGATGAAGTGGCATAGTCAGTGTTCACAGCTGACAATTTCTGGACTTGTTGATGGAGAGAGTTCAGGTGTTGCACGGTTGTCAGCTGGATCTCAGCCAACTTGGCAATTGAATCCTGCTTAGCTTGCTGTGCTTGGAATGATAAGACGACGTTCAGCAGATCCTTGAGTCCCTTAACTTCGTTGAGAAGCTGAGTGACTTGGGAGAGCTGGGTGGTCTCAAGAATTGAAGATCCAGCAGCAGGAGAAGTGGAATGTTGAAGGTCTCTGATTAATACTTGCACTGAGTCAATGATATTTTTGCCGGACTCAGTGGCATTCAGATGGCTTTGTGAAGCTTCAGGGACATCAGTATGACCGGAAGGAAGAGGAGTGAAGGGGGTAACCTGGTCAGTGACTGGAATAGTATGCTCAATCTGTACTTGAGTTGTAGGAATTGTTGATTGATCGGCAGAGAGTTGAGTTGGAGAAGTTGTAATGCGAATATTGTATGTGCTGACGGCAGAGGTGTGTGGAGTCAGCACCATGCTTGAGGAAATAGCATGAACAGTAGACGACTCAACCTGACTGGTTGATGTTGCAAAAGCATTGGGGTCGGCATGTTCCTGTTGAGAAGAAACAGAGGCTTGTTTTTCTAAAGCCGCCGATGTAGTGGAAGTGGATTGGCATTTGAAAAACTTGAGTTTGACGCTAGAAGGGTCCTTAGTTGTCTTTGAGACGACAAAGTCGGGAAGAGTTGGTATTTGCACAGGAGGTTCACTGACTAGCTTCTCACTGGCCTTGACCAACTTTCGCCTTCTTCGAGGTGGAGTGACAGTATTATCAGGTTCTCCTGAGTGAGAAGGGGAAGATTCTTGTTGCTCAGTATGAGGCTGGTCAGCTTGCTCTTCAGCTGGATCAACAGTGTGTTGATCGAGTACTTGCTCAACTCCAACAGCCAACTCAGTATCGGCATGCTCAACCTCAATCTCATTGGCTGTTTCCTCAGAGTCATCAGCGTCATCATGACCGCTGGCTTCTTCTTCTTCTTCTTCAGTACTGTCACCATCAAGTTCTTCCTCAACTTGAGAGATGAAGTGATCATCTAGTTGAACCTCATGTTCATCATGCTCAGTTTCTGTACCTTGACACTGGGTGAAGTGAGAGTCACCCGGTACAATAAAGTCAGTAGGTATGGCGTTCAGTGGAGCCAGTGTTGAAGACTTCTGCTTCTTCTGAGGTTGCTCCATAGCTTCCTCAGTTCCAGGCTCACCTTGCCTGCTTCTTTTCTCAGCTGACTTACCAGCTGACTTCTGCCTCTTTGCTGGAGACTCAACATTTTTAGAAGGAGTCTCAGCAGTTTTCCTCTTGTGGGAAGCTGGGGCCTTAGTCCTTCGCCCTTTCTTTGGCTCAGCAGTTTCCTCAGCTTGGCCAGCAGCAACAGCAACTTTGCCTTTCTTTAAGGGCTGTCCAAACTTCAATGCCCTCAGCGAGGCAGCTGTTATCTCAGATCCTCGATTTTTCTCCTCACCTTCAAGATCAATCTTATGGTCAATGAGGATTCTGGTGATGAGTGATCCAAGCCACATCGTGCCAGTGCTTCGAAGGAAACCAGCAACGAGGAAGACCGGCATGTTGATGGGAGTGTACGTCAGCATGTGCCATATGAAGCACTGCTCGAAATTTGTTGCTGATGTAGTGCAGTTGATCTTCGGGTAGATGAAGTAGGTCAGCAAGTAGTGAGCCATCTTCTGGTGCTGACCCATTGATGAAGCTGACACTTCTCCTGAGTGACCCTCAGGTTTGCAAAAGTTGTGTGCATAGTTAGTTTTGTCCTGATCTCTCGATCTTCTCAGCCTTGCTCCCTCAGATTTTAGCTTGAGAAGATTTCCTATGTAGAGAGGGTTGATGACGATGGTTTTGCCTTTCACCTCAGTGCACAGGTAGTCAGTGTTGTCATTGGCAACTTTGAGGTTGTGGTAAAACTCCCTCACTAGGTCAGGATAGGTTTCATCCCTAACCGAAAACAGCTCAGTCCAGCCGTTTTGTGAAATCCATTCGCAGAAGGGTTGTTCGTTCTGTACGAAGTGTTCTGAGACCCATCGGGAAGGCTCAACTTTCCATTCTCGTACGTTCTCAAAAACTTTGGAGTAGGTGCGAACTTTCACAGTCTTTCCTTGACCAGAGGTTTGGCCAGTTTTTCCCTTGCTCGGCGTAGGGGGATTTCCAGTAGGTTCATCGGAGCTAGTCTTTTGGTGGCCGGCACCGGAGGTATTGTAAGAAACCTTAGTCATTTTCGAGGATGGGGAAGGTTTAGAAGGATCTTGAGAGAGAAAGTTTCTTTGCCTTATAATTTGATTAAGCGTAAAGAATAAAAAATGGGGAATTACCCATTATTTATAGATGGAATGAGCGGTGTGGATTTAATCAAATCCATGTGTCAGTTTTGCCTTGGGATTGTGTACCGACAAAGATCCTGGCATTTATGACACATACGGCGAATACGTCATCCTAGGGCTATACGCGTGCTTTTGCATTCATTCTAATGGATCTAACACTCAGCGTGTAAAATACTAAGCGTTTGATATTCTGAGTGGTCAGTATTGCATTTACGGATGATTTTAAAGTTTAAGTTTAAACTAATTTACTCAGTGTGCAAGTTTACTCAGTATTTGATGTTCAGTCAGTTTCGATGAGTTACTCAGCAAACAATCAATCATTCAGCATAGTAATTCACTCAGCATTCATATTCATTTAGCACAGGAATTTACTGAAGAGGATTAAACATACCAATTGCTTCTCTTAGTATGCTGAACTGCTCACGGGCCAGTGGCTTCGTGAAGATATCCGCAAGCTGTTCGTCCGTTGGGACAAAAGTCAGCTTGATCTCACCCTTGAGTACATGGTCTCTAATGAAGTGATGTCTAATGCTGACATGCTTCATTCTGCTGTGTTGAATTGGGTTCTTTGAAAGATCAATTGCACTTTTGTTGTCACACTTGACTTCAATTGTCTTCGTTTGAACACCATAGTCTTCAAGCTGTTGCTTAATCCATAGGACTTGAGCAACACAATGACCAGCAGCAATGTACTCAGCTTCAGTGGTAGACAAGGCTATCGACGCCTACTTTTTGCTGAACCAGGATACAAGACAGCTTCCTAAGAAGTGACATCCTCCAGAGGTGCTTTTACGTTCTAGCTTATCCCGTCCATAGTCAGCGTCAGTGTATCCGATGAGTGTAAAATCATGAGTATTTGGATACCATAGACATGCATTCACTGAGCTTTGCAAATATCTAAGGATTCTTTTTACAGCAATGTAATGAGATTCCTTAGGGTTAGATTGATATCTAGCACAGTAGCATACTGAAAACTGAATGTCCGGTCTACTGGCTGTTAAGTAAAGTAGAGAGCCTATCATACCTCGATATAATTTGCTGTCTACTGACTTACCATTCTCGTCAGCACAGAGGACAGTGTCAGTGCCCATAGGAGTGGATATTGGCTTGCAATTTTCCAAGTCATATTTCTTTAATATCTCCTTGGCATATTTGGCTTGACTGGTGAAGATGCCATTCTTTCCTTGTTTAATTTGAAGGCCGAGGAAGAAGTTGAGTTCTCCCATCATGGACATTTCAAACTCAGTCTGCATTTGTTTGCTAAACTCCTTGCACATTGATTCGTTAGTTGCACCAAATATTATATCATCAACATAAATTTGGGCCAGCAGGGTATCTTTACCCTTTCTCTTAATGAATAAGGTTGTATCAGCTTTGCCCCTGACGTAATTTCTAGTCAGCAGGAAACTGGTCAGCCTCTCATACCAAGCACGTGGTGCTTGCTTGAGGCCGTACAGAGCCTTTTTGAGTTTGTAAACATGATTTGGGAACTTAGGGTCCTCAAAACCTGGAGGTTGATTTACATAAACCTCCTCGTTTATAACTCCATTAAGAAATGCACTTTTGACATCCATTTGGAATAATTTAAAGTTCATGTAAGATGCATATGCACATAGAATTCTAATTGCCTCTAGCCTTGCCACTGAGCTACAAGCCTTGCTTTGTTCCTGACTACGTTTCCTTGTTCATCCATCTTGTTCCTGAAGACCCATCTTGTTCCGATGGTCTTTTGACTCTTTGGATGAGGCACTAACTCCCATACATCGTTTCTTCTAAATTGATCGAGCTCCTCTTGCATTGCGATCATCCAGAATTCATCGTACTCAGCTTCAGTGAAATTCTTTGGTTCTTGTACTGAGATGAAGGCAACATTGCTGAGGTACTTCCTGAGTTGATTCCTCGTCATCAGGGTATTCCCAGCAGAATCAAGGATTGCACTTTCTGAGTGCCCTCTTAGAATCCTTATCTCTTTAGGTAGATTTATGTCTTGTGCTGTCTCTGTTTCAACAATCTCTGCAGAAGTAGATGGGTCAGTAAAAGTAATCTTAGGCTCACTCTTACTCTTGGTCAGCCTTTTCGTGAATGACTCAGTAGCTGGTTCTTGGTCAGCGGTGGTTACTGAGTGTGGATCATCTTCGGTCAGCGGCTGGTATCTACCTGCAGGGTCAGTTTCGTCAAACTCTACATGTACTGACTCTTCTAAAACTTGAGTTCGCTTATTAAAAACTCTGTATGCTTTGCTGTTTGTTGAGTAGCCCAAAAAGATAGCCTCATCAGCTTTTGAATCAAACTTTGCTAAGCTATCTTTGGTATTTAAAATAAAACATCTACAGCCAAAGGCACGAAAGTATCCTATATTGGGCTTTCGTCCTTTCCAAAGTTCATAGGGGGTTTTCTTTAATATAGGTCTAACTAGAGCCCTATTAAGAATATAGCATGCTGTGTTAACAGCCTCTCCCCAAAAATACTTTGGAAGCCTATGCTCATCCAGTATTGTCCTGGCTATTTCAACCAGAGTTCTGTTCTTCCTTTCTACAACCCCATTTTGCTGAGGTGTTCTAGGAGCAGAAAAATTGTGGTCAATGCCGTTGGCTTCACAGAATTCAACAAACTTTTGGTTTTTGAATTCTCCACCGTTATCACTACGGATGTGAGCTAATTTTAGGTCTTTTTCATTTTCAATTTTTCTAACCAAATTTGAAAATGTCTCAAAGGTCTCATCCTTGCTGGTCAGCAAGATAACCCACGTATACCAAGAGAAGTCATCTACAATGACCAAGGAAAATCTTCTTCCACCCAGACTCAGCGGCTGGACTGGACCGAAGAGATCCAAGTGTAGTAACTCTAACGGACGTTTAGTTGAGACGATATTTTTGCTATGAAAAGACTGTTTGGTTTGTTTTCCAGCTTGGCAAGCGTGGCATAATTGATCTTTTTGAAATTTAAGTTCAGGCAGTCCCTCAACCAATTGCTTTCTTGCTAGTTTGGCCAGGAGGTCCATGCTTACATGACCAAGTCTCCTGTGCCATAGCCAGAAATTTTCTTCCTTTGATACTAAGCACACAGTTTTTGAAAACTTTTTCTCTAAGTCTAGCATAAAGACATTATCTATCCGAGGGGCAGTTAAAATTAACTAATTTGTTTTACCCTCGTATATTTTACATCTAGTAGCATCAAATATAACTTTTCTCCCATTGTCACATAGCTGAGCTACGCTGAGTAAGTTATATTTGAGTCCGCTGACTAGGGAGACAGATTCAATAGTAGGATTACCTCCGATGGTTCCTGACCCTACTATCTTACCCTTCTTGTTGTCTCCAAAACTTACGTTCCCTCCTCGTTTACGCTCAAACGTGATGAACTGAATTTCATCACCCGTCATATGCCTTAAGCATGCGCTGTCAATATACCACATCTTTGACTTCTCGGCACATCTCAGGCTTACCTGCATTGTAACTAGTTACTTTTAGGTACCCAATTCTTTTTGGGTCCTTGCTTGTTAGGTGCAACAGGTAAAGCATCATATTTTATTTTATGGCGACATACATGGACAGTATGGCCATTCTTTCCACAGAAGTCAAAACTGACCTTCTGTTTAGGATGTTTCACTGACTTGTCAGCACCCCAGTGCTGAGCGTGCCAGCACACCTTAGTGGTGTGTCCTAACTTCCCACAAAAGTCACACTGGACTTTTCACTGGGGATTCCATCTCTGCTTAGTACCTTGGTACTGAGTTCTCAGAGGACTGTTTCTTTTATTTGGAACCTTTAGTTGGCTCTGGATAGTTGTGACGTCCTTACTCAATTTCTTTGAAACTGACTGGACTTCAGAGACAGACTCATGTATGATCTTCATGTTATCATGCAGAGTTGTATTGTCCTGAAGAAGGTATCTGAGGTCACTCAGTTTGACCTCTTCCACTTCGTCACAGCGCCTGCTGAGTGCTCTAACTTTCTTATTACACTTCTTGACAAGTGTATAGAGATCACTCAGGGCATTAACCATATCGTTTCTGAGCTGGGGAAGAGAAATTACCTCATTTGATTGCTCCTCGTCTTCTGATAGGTCAGCATGCTCAGAGACGCATGGCTCAGCAAGTTCGTCAGCCATGAAGCATATCTTCGCTGACTCGGTGGCCTCAGTTTCTGTAGATGAAGGCTCATCGCTGTCGCTCCAAGTATCCACCATTGCTTTCTTCCCACTTTTCTTGTCTTTCCTCAACGTGGGGCAGTTTGACTTAATATGGCCAGTTTGATGGCACTCAAAGCATGTAATGGGCTTTGAGCTGTCCTTTCTGTATTTGCTATCACTTGAGTCAGCCTTATACTTATCAAAATTTCTGTAAGGCTTTTTAGAGTATTTGTCACTCTTCCTGAATAGCCTTTTTATCTTCCTTGTGAACATAGCCATCTCCTCATCGTCAGTTGAACTCCCATCAGTGGAGTCAGCTTTCATGACAAGGGATTTCTGCTTCTTGACTTCAGATTTTTCCTTCACCTCAAAGTTTTTCATGGATATCTCATGGGTCAGCAATGAACCGATGAGTTCGTCATATTTGTAGGTGGTTAAATCCTGAGCTTTCTCAACTGCTGTCTTCTTTGCTTGCCAGTCTTTAGGAAGACTCCTGAGAATCTTTTTGACTTGTTCTTCCTTAGTGAAGATTTTTCCAAGTCTCTTGAGCTCATTAATTATGTTGGTAAACCTTGCATTCATGTCTGAAATGCCTTCATCATTGTTCATCTCGAATAGCTCGTACAGTCTCATCTACTGATTCACCTTGGACTCCTTTACTTTATTGGTTCCCTCGTAGGTGACTTCCAGCTTTCTCCAGATCTCTTGTGCCGACTCACAACCTGAGATTTTATTATATTCTGCAGCATCGAGCGCACAGTGAAGCATATTGATAGCCGAAGCATGGTTTTGGAGCTTCTTAAGATCATCCTCTGTCCATTTGGCCTCAGCTTTTACAACTGTTTAGCCAGCCACAACCTCGACAGGTACAAATGGGCCTTGAACTATAGATAGTCAGGCACTCATGTTTGTAGCCTGAATGAAGTTTTTCATCCTATTCTTCCAGAAGGTATAGTTTGACCCGAAGAATATGGGAGGCCTAGTAATGGACAGCCCCTCAGGCAGTATTTGAGTTGTTTGGTTTCCAGGGAGAAACCGAGTGCTGTTTTCGCCCATGGTAGGGATCAGCTCAAGGTTGTTAAACCTTTTAGAGTGAGCTTTTAAGCTCTGATACCACTTGTTGGTCCCTTGTAGGGTTGTAAGTATAGTTCCAAGGGGGGGTTAGGAACTATTTAAACTTTTTCGCAATTAGGGCAGACTTCTTTTTCTAAGGAAAAAGGTTTTAACAGCGGCGCTGAGTAAACAGCAAGATACTGGCTTAGTCAACTGGTGACTAGGTCAGTTTCTTATCTTGAGTCAGGAGATAGCACTTAGAGTCTATTCTTGAGCTCAGACGTTCAGCGCGCACAACTCAACTTGACCTTCTTTACTTGGTCAGTTTTTGGTTATTTTAAGCAAGCAATATATATAAGGAGTTAAGGTAAGAAATACTTCACTCAGCAGATTTATCCAGGTTCGGCTTCTTCTAAGCCTACGTCCTGTCCCTGGAACACGTTCTGAGATTTCGAATCCTCTACTGAGCTCTTTAAAGGTAGAGCCTCAAACCTTTTACAATATCAGCAACTGAGTATGACAAGAGTACCTTCCTCTATACCTCTACTCAATCCTAATCTCTCGCTGAGTACTTAAAACCGAGTACTCAGCCTCTCCTTTTTATCTCTAGAAATGATAAGTGTTTTGTCCTATACAAAGATTTGCTAAGACACTTTAGACGATTGAAACAATCACTCTAGACTTTTACACAGATATAAGAATTGTAGTGTAAGATTTTGCTTTGCTTCTTTGCTTGCAGAACTTGTAGAAATTTGGTCAGCGTAACTGCTTGATAAAGTTCTGTGTTGAGTGAAGCTTCTGATGGCACTATTTATAGAGACGTCTGGGCATCTGTCATTTCGAATTTTGAAATAACCGTTGGAGGGAAACGGCTACATGTCGTTGTCATCCTGACTTGCTCAGAGCTCTCGGCCAATCAGAATTGTGTATCTTCTGTCCTCGGTCAGCTCAGCAGACTGTCTCTCCTTTTATGGTAAAGTCAACTGGACAGCATACTGTGTCGTCTGAACTTTGCCCAAAAGGGAAATACTTTGTCTGGAAGTTTTGCTTTTCCAGCTGCTGTCTTGTACGCTTTGTCGAGACTACTCAGCATCTTCATCTTGAAGTTGTTCTCGAAGGTCTTCTAGATCCTTCCGTTTGCTGAGTTGCGTTTTGCTCAAAACGGCAACGTCTTGACATACGCGGGCCAAGTTGTACTGAGTTGTTTTGACTTGGGCCTTGACTTCCGTATTGTGCTTGGGCCTTTTAATCCTTATGTCTTATAACAGTTTTAACTCAACATTGAACAAACACATTAGTAGAATAAATCAAAGCATTTAAACTTAGTGTGTTTAGAATATGTATTTTAAATTATACTTAAACAATTTTGTCAAATCAAAATTATGTGGAAAGGTGTTTCAACAATATTAACTCTGTTTTTTGTTCCTTACTTTTGACAGTGGGTTAGTCGATTAGCTGGCTAGGGTGAAACTGTGTTGGATCATATGAGTCATCTGGACGAGGATGCTGCGATTGTATATAGGCAGTCGTTAGAGCAGATTATGGGTGCTTGGCATTTGGCCAAGTGGGTTATGACTGTATTTCGAAGTATTTTAGTACTATTATGACTGAATTTGGTATTTTGATATTATCGTTTTTTTGTGGTACCCTTTGTTATTATTGCAAATTTAAGAATACATTACCAGGACATAAACTGAAAAAATACATGACAACGACATAAACTGAAAAAATACATTACAACGACATAAACTGAAAAAATACATTACAACGACATAAACGGAAAAAAATACATAGGTCACTATCTTCTTCGTACTCGTCAATGTTTGGTGAAGATGTCGCTGGTACACCTGACTGTATTGCAAGTAGACCTGTCCACGGGCCCGGGTACCCGCCCAGGCCCGTGTCCCTTGGACCGGACTTGGACAATAAAAATTGTTCATCGGCCCAGGCCCGCCAAAGCCCGTCTATTTTTTGGGCGGGCTTGGGATTAATAAAAATAACACGGGCCGGGCCGGCCCGACCCGCTTATTAATATTAATTAATAAATATTTATTTATATATTAAATATTTATTTTTAAGTATAATATTTATTTTTTTATAATTAACAATTATATATATATATTTAGGTGGGCTTATATGGGTTGGGTTCGGGATTTGATTTTTAAGCCCGAGCCCGCCTAAATTAATTGTGGGCTGGGCTGGGCTTGGGCTGAGCATTTTTACTTAAAAACCCGACTGGTCCGGCCCGAGCCCGGCCCATGGACAGGTCTAATTGCAAGGTATATCTCTTTCTCCTCTGCAATATTCGTCTCATATTCCACAGGAAAAATGTTCCATGGAGCATTTCCTCTATTTCTTGGCCAAGCTCGTCCTGGAAGGTAATTGTTCTTTGAAGCGCTGATACTCTGTAGTACTCGAACCTCTAATTTATAGCGATCCCAATTTTGCACGATCGAGTAAGGATAAGTTCGATGAACCTCATGAGAAATTTCAGACTCTGTCCATCTTAAAAAGATGATGGAGTTGAAATTTTTTCTAGGGATAATTCCCCTCTGATTATCACGCAGTAGTCTGGCGAACATAGCTTTCCAGTCATCAATAGGCATAAACCACTTCAGAAATGTTTGAATATGACTAGGAATATTTCCTTCATTCAAACTGTTCAACCATTCCTCTAGAGCAAATTCAAAAGGCATGTAATACATATAACATAAGAACCATAGCATGTGTAGTGAGTATATTGGAAACTCACCAGCAGACGGAAGCTTGAAGCAAAACATAAATGGAGTTTCAGGATGGAACATTGCTGGACTCACAAATGTCTCTCCATATACACGGATTGCATAGTATTGGTAATCAAGCATCTTCGCCGTGCAATCAGACTTACTCAAAGTTGACACTATGCTTTTCTCGGGAGGAAAATTAGGGAACACATTGGTAAAATCAGATGAAGCCATTGATAGTTGAGAGTTTTCGTTGAAATGAATTTAAAGAGTAAATGTGGATAACTGAAGTAGAAAAATTGTTTAATTTTATAGATGGAAAATATAGCCGTTTGAATATATCCGTTTGAATATAGCCGTTGGAATATAGCCGTTGGAATATATCCTGTTCGAATATATTCCTTGGATTACAACCTGACAAAATTCTTTACAATTCATCACAATTGACCTGTAACATTACAGAACCACACAGAATTAATCACAATTCACATGTAACATTACAGAACCACACAGAATTCATCACAATTGACCTGCAACATTACAGAACCACACAGAATTAATCAGAATTGACCTGTAACATACAGAACCACACAAAATTAATCAGAATTGACCTGTAACATTACAAAACAACACAGAACCACACAGAATTCATCACAATTGACCTGTAACATTACAGAACCATACAGAATCACACAGAATTAATCAGAGATGACCTGTAACATTACAGAACAACACAGAATTCATCACAATTGACCTGTAACATTACAGAACCACACAGAATTAATCAGAATTGACCTGTGACATTATAGAACCACACAAAATTCATCACAATTGACATGTAACATTACAGAACAACACAGAATTAATTAGAATTGACCTGTAACATTACAAAACCACACAGAATTCATCACAATTGACCTGTAACATTACAGAACCACACAGAATTCATCACAATTGACCTGTAACATTACAGAACAACACAGAATTAATCAGAATTGACCTGTAACATTACAGAACCATACAGAATTCATCACAATTGACCTGTAACATTACAGAACCACACAGAATTAATCAGAATTGACCTGTAACATTACAAAACCACACAGAATTAATCAGAATTGACCTGTAACATTACAGAACAACACAGAACCACACAAAATTCATCACAATTGACATGTAACATTACAGAACCATACAGAACCACACAGAATTAATCAGAGATGACCTGTAACATTATAGAACAACACAGAATTCATCACAATTGACCTGTAACATTACAGAACCACACAGAATTAATCAAAATTGACCTGTAACATTACAGAACCACACAGAATTAATCAAAATTGACCTGTAACATTACAGACCAACACAGAACCACACAGAATTCATCACAATTGACCTGTAACATTACAGAACCATACAGAACCACACAGAATTAATCAGAATTGACCTGTAACATTATAGAACAACACAGAATTAATCAGAATTGACCTGTAATATTACAGAACCACACAGAATTAATCACAATTCACCTGTAACATTACAGAACCATACAAAACCACACAGAATTCATCACAATTCACCTGTAACATTACAGAACCATACAATATCAAATACTAATATCCCCTAAGTTTGGCCAATCTGGTCCACTGTGCCACCCTATCCTGATAGAAGCGCTCCCATCCTACAACGCTTTGACCTCGTTGTAGAAACCACCAGTGTATTATAGGGGGCACCGGAAAGTTAGGCGATAAATTTAAACGTATGTAGTGATGGTAGTGATTCCCTAAATGAGCTATACAAATCTCACGTGATGGTCTTGTAGCAGTGGATGCGGCATACAATGGTAAGATAGTACCACACAACGCTAATGTGTCCCCACCCGAGAAGCCAAATAACATGATAGCAGCATTGTACATTGTAGCAACCGGCCACAAGTCATCCCAAACGAGCATCCAATAATCCGGCGTACAACCTGCACCGTCCCAACTTACCCTACGAAGAGCTGCATCAACAGTATCAACAAACACTCTTTGATACAGACAACGGTTAGTAATTACTTCATTTCGAATGTGATGCCTAACTGTCTGCCACGCTTCTTCGTCACAAAAAATGTAAGTTGCTACCGTACGGAAACCACAATTTCCATCACCTACAACGTCGTAGTATGATTCGACATATGGTTTAATTATGCCAACTATTTTATCGGAATGTACGAAGTCAGAACCATAATACGTTTTTTCCATCTGCATTCATGTATATTAGTGTAAATGAACTCTATATTGCAAAACATTTATAAAAAAAGTTAGGTTTATCAGATAAACATTACCTGATGAGGCACCATTATGTATCGAGGATGACGAGCTAATTCTGCCACTTCTACCACGACTCCTAGATGAACTAGTAGAACGAGCCCGTCCACGACGAGTTTCATTGTATTCCCAAGAACTCGGCATACGTTTTGTGGATTTGCTCACCTTAGGTCGCCCTCGCACGTGAATTTTGACATCGGGTTCGGTGTACTGAGCTTGATCAGGGTGTAGTTGATCATGGATAAACATTGAAATATTACGCATTAAGGATGGGTCGCCTTTAGAGACCTGGTCCACTAAGGACTGAAAATATCGCTGCTCCTCGTTCAGATCATTACGCCCGTCATTTTCATCAGTGTGACCATGATTGATTAAAAGTGTTCTCCAAAACACATGAACACTCTCAGTACTGATCATTTGTTCTAGATCACAAGCTCGTTTCAGCTCGCATGCACATGGTATCTGATGCGATGTTCTCAATACACAACCGCAACGCACATACACTTCATGGCTCAACCCTCTCATGCGCTCTAACTCTTCATTCAGCAACTGCAGACAGTAGTGAGAGACTTTGAATACAAGTTGGCTTAATGGGCGTCCGGCGAAAGTGACTGCTTGACGAAGCCGGGATTGCTCAAGCATGTACCTGATACGAAGACAAAATTATTATTAGTTAGTGAAATGATACAACCATAAATGCAAATTCCTAAATTGCAGTAGAAGAAATTGTAAATACCTTATATTGGTTGCTTGTGATTCAATCTGCTTGTGAACCTTCTGCCATACCGTGTCAAGGGAGCCAGTTGCCATATTGAGCCATTGCTTTAGACTAGCATGTTCGCTCTCCACTCGACAAGTAGTTGTGTTGCCAAAATGTAGGAACTCCTTTGTCCAAGCAACAACAAACTTCTCCTTATGCACCAACCACGTCTCCTCAACATACGAGATAACTCCTTTGTACCTGCTCATCTTATCCTTCATCATCATAAGATTGGTCTCGTACTCCTCAATGGTTAATGATTATAATATTGTTCTCCATCTGCCATTCTTGAATTTAGAGGCAAGGCCTTTATCTCCCATGATTCTATACACACGATCTTCCACATCCTTATTTATATGCCAAGTGCATAGCAAGTGCGCTGCTTGTGGAAAAACTTCTTGGATCGGCTTTAATAACCCAAGCTCCCTGTCACTAACAACAACGATCGGGTTAAGATCATCCCCAATCAAAATCTTCAGCCTTTGCAAAATCCAACGATAGCTCCCTTCGGTCTCGTCTTTAACAATAGCATACGCTATCTTGAAGTTATTATTGCATGGCGTCATCCCCACAATCTCAACAAACGGCATTTTGTACTTGTTTGTTTTGTACGTTGAATCAATGCCGATGTACCAGTGGTAAGTCCTGAACATATCAACTGACTCTGGATGTGCCATGAACACATGCGTTATCACACCTGAATCAGCCTGTGTGTAATTGACATATTTGTTCTCCACAGCAATATGGTAGAATTGACTAGCCAGGTCTCTACCTTCAAACCCGTCCCTCCTCATTTTGTCCCTGTAATTATATATGTGTTTAATTACTGAGTTGTCCTCTGGGTGTTTTTCTTTAAGTGCTGCTAAAATAGCACAAGGCTTTGCTTGAGCTGAAGTCATATCACGCACAATTTGTTTAGATGCGATACTGAGTCCGCTCATTTGCCGACTTCCCTCTGGATACATACGCATTGTATGGTTATGCATTCCAGCTAACCCAGCCTTAGCCTGTATCCCCCATCCAGAAAGGTCTGCATGTTGATAGGCTTTAATCTGAAATTTACAGCGACACGCTTTAGTTTTACTTTTCCTAATTGCAGGATATTCATCAATTTTCACAACACCTCTATATCGTTCACCCCGTGAACATCGCAACAGCTTCTGTTTTCCCCCATGTTTGTGCGAAGATATTACAATCTCAAACCCATTCTGAATAGCTATCTTTTTTGCCCAATCAATAGCATCCTGACTTGAGGGGAAAACGGTATCCGTTATGAAACGCGAACTATAATCAATGTTATCGGGGTTCCAATCTTCTATCGGTACCTGAATATATGAAAAATTGACATTAAAATTAAAAAAAATACTTCGGGGCTATTTCTCCCGTGCAAAAATAGTTCGGGGCAATTTCTGCCCATTTTTACCTAAACGGGCAGGCTGCCCGTTTCACCATAGGTGGAAACGGGCAGCGCGTACTGCCCGTTCCATGGGTGGAGCGGGTGGCACATACCACCCGTTCCGTAGGCCGAACGGGTAGTTCATCCGTTCGGCCTAGGGAACAGGTGGTATGCGCCACCCGCCCAGGCAAAAACCAAAAAAAAAAAAAAATCGAAAATACCTAAATAACGTTTTTAATAATCGTAATATTACCTCGTGTTCGAACTCATTATCTTCGGGAATGCTTTGATCCATTTTTGTCAAATCCGGGATTTGTGCTCGGGAGAGAAAAGTAGAGAGAGTTTTTAAGGTTTTGGGAAAAAAAAAATAAGAAGGGCAATATGGTCAAAAGGGTGCGGTGAACCGGAATTTAGGGGCAAACCGGAATTTAGGGGCGGTATATAGCAATATCCTTTTATTGTTGTGGCTATTAAGTTTAAAGTATTACTAATTATTGTTAAACTTTAATTTTTTACATTTTAGAGATTAACTTTTCCTAGTATATTTGTTTAAAAATAACCTTGTGAACATTTCAATTTCCACAAAGAAAAGGTGTAAATGTACTTTATTTTGTCATTTTAAGTAATAAAGGGTTAGTTACGCAATTTTTATATTAAACTGAGGACGATTTATGCAATTAGACTCGAAAGGAAAAGAAAAACCCTAACCCTAACCACTATCATATACGCCACAGTATAAATCTGCCTCTCTCATCCTATCGCAAAACCCTCTGGTTGCAGCAACTCTGCCTGGAAACGAACAGGAACAATGGTGTCGTTGAAACTGCAGAAACGACTAGCCTCTAGCGTTCTCAAGTGCGGAAAGGGGAAGGTCTGGCTTGATCCTAATGAGTGTAATGAAATCTCCATGGCCAACTCCAGTAAGTTCTTTATCTTTTTCTTCTCCGCCATTTTAGTTTCATTTCCAGTCTATGAGATAAAACTTGCTGAATTAGATCCAAGAATTGTATGTCGTAGTGAATCTGAATCGTCCACTCCGTTTGATTCATGATCGTCTCTTCGATATATTTAACTATGGACTTGATTTATTGTCGATATTTTGATTTGCAAACGAAATCGGAGTTATCCTCATAAAGGTTTATCTGAAATTATGATTCGTCTCCAAATCGGTATGTATATGTTGGCTGATTAAATCAGCAAAAATTACAGAACGGTGAGGTTGAAATGTAGTGGATTATGGATGAACTTTTAGTTGGAATTTGGCCCCTTGTATGTTGCTGGGGAATTAAGGGACTGCAAATTATTTTTAGTGTCAGCTTGTCGCGGAGGATGGTCAAAACAATATAACACGTATGTAACATTGGGCGTTTCCATCTTATGTAATTGGTGGAAGTGATAACAGTTGCTGTGGATTTTCTGTTGGCTTAGAGGAGTTCACCGAAATGAAATTTGACATGGAAAATAAATAGATGAGAGGTTATGTAATGGCATGTATACGAAGCATGGGATACAATATTCAGGTGATTGGTTCAGAGAAGAAATGGTTGATTGAAATATTAATATCCATTGAGTTTGTCTTGCAATCTCAGAGGGGTCATTTGATCATTTCAAATTTGTCACCATATTCCATTGGTATAAGCAGATGGATTCTACATATTTATTTCTCTTGGTTGATAGGATTCTCTTTGGATTTATTATTTTATGTTTGTTGCAATCTTCTTAAGCTGCATTCTGCTATCCAATGTGATCCTTTCTTGGCAACTGGTATAAGCTATCCTGCAAACTGTTTCTCATCGACTCCCATTAATTGTCTATTATGGTTTACTGAATGCAGGGCAGAACATTAGGAAACTTGTGAAGGATGGCTTTATCATCAGGAAACCAACTAAGATTCATTCCCGTTCTCGTGCTCGCAGAATGAAGGAGGCCAAGAGAAAGGGTCGCCACTCTGGATACGGTAATGGCTTAATGTGAATATCTGGGTTTCTATCATGTCTAAAGTTGGTGTGGATATTATAGAACAATAGACTGACTGTTGAAAAGAAATATTTATCATGGATAAATTGTGTTGAGGAAACAATATGATTAACTTATTCAATGCTTCAGGTAAGAGAAGGGGTACTAGGGAAGCTAGGCTGCCTACCAAGATTCTGTGGATGAGGAGAATGCGGGTTCTCAGACGACTTCTACGCAAGTATCGGGAAGCCAAAAAAATTGACAAGCACATGTACCATGAGATGTACATGAAAGTGAAAGGTAATGTGTTCAAGAACAAGCGTGTGCTGATGGAAAGTATCCATAAATCAAAGGCTGAAAAGGCAAGAGAGAAGACATTGTCTGACCAGTTTGAGGCTAAGCGTGCAAAGAGTAAGGCAAGCAGGGAGAGAAAGATTGCCAGAAGAGAGGAGCGTTTTGCACAGGTAATGAAAAGTTGCATTATTCTTAAAACATAGTTTACTTTTGAATGATCTCTATTCAATATATAGAACTCGGTGGACTTCAGCACATGATAATTTTGATCTCTTGCATTTCAGGGCCCGGTAGAAAAGGCACCACAGCCACCTGCTACTCAGCAGGCTCAGCCTGAGTATGTTACTTTTACCTTATGCATTGTATCTGCTGCCATTTCATAGCTGGAAAAGGTTTAATATATGGTTTGTTTTGCAGGGGAGCAAAGAAATCCAAGAAGTGAGTGCAGACTTCGATAAACGCTGAAGGTTGATATCCAAGTAATACTGATATGTATGGTTTTCGTAGTAGATTTCTTTTCATTAAATCTATTTTGCTTTCATTTTTCTGGGAATGTTCTGTTTCTTTGAAGTACAGAATTTTGGAACCTGAGCTGTTAGTTTATTTCTTACATGTTGAGTCATGTTTATTTTTGAAATGTAGTTGCCTAAACAATGATGCAAGTTACAGTTGAGTCATGAGCAGCAAATTAAACTTAATTTTGGTTTTGCGCTCTATTTACATCGCTGTCATAAAATTTTCACTTATTTTTGAAGTCTTGGAAGATTCCTTCTTGTTGCAGTCATGAATTCATGGAACTTGAATTTGGTAGTACCTGTGGTGAGTTTTATTTTTTGGGTAAATAATTTCTTAGCATTTCTATCTAACACAATGTTTAGTACTCATATTTTAATAATACACAGTTTAGTCGTTAACTTTTGTCTATTCAATAGTTTAAGTCTTCAAATATTTGAATTGATAAATTGTTTACAATACGAGGACTAAACATTGTTAGGTAAAAATGTCGGGACTAATAAATTTTTTACCCTTATTTTGTTTAGGTATAAGTGTCAAATTTGTCCGTAGGGTTATTAGGAAAGATCAATTTTATCGTTGTCCTACAAAATAGCCCAAGTTTGCTTCCGTGGGAGAAACTTTAGCTCGATTTTACCGTCTTCTAAGTAAATGCTGATAAAAATTAGCTATGGAATTTCTTGGAGAAGGGTAAAATTGAGGTGGGGTTTCTACTAATGGGGAAAAATTGTGCGGTTTTATATGATGAGGGTAAAATTGAATTTTCTCAATTACTTTAGAAGCAAAATTGAATTGGAAATGACTTGAATTTTTTATGATTGTTAGTTCCGAGTCCATTATCGATTGACAACAAATACTTAAATTATACTAGTAATCAGGACGTGTTTGATTGTTAGGTTAATTTTCTACTCAACCATATCTACTTTCACGTGCTGGTTGGTTGTATTTCACTAATTATGAGCTAATCATGATTTATTTGTGTTGCTGAAGTTCTTTATTATTTGTTCAATTAAAGCATTGAGTCATCTGATCTTTTTCTATTTTTAATCATGTATAATAGCCATTGTAGATATTATTAATGGAGTTGTATTTTTTTTTTTGAAAGAAAAAGAACTTTATAAATTCAAATCTGAAGCAATAACATTGACTAGTTGGACAGGCCTACTCTACATCTATATATAGACATAGAAAGTCAATTTGTGAAACAATTTGTAAAAGTCAAATATATGGCTCATAGTTAAAACATGAGCTATCAAATTCTGTGGTAAAACTCAAGATATAACGGGTACATGAAGGTGCATTCTCATACCCTCTCTATATCCGTCAGAGGTGAAAAAAAAGTACATATCTGGGTAATTTCATTAGGATCGGGTAAGTATTGAGTGTCCACGGGTAGAGTACTTGTTGTAGTTATAAGTGAAAAATAAGTGAGACACCGAACAAACTAAATGCATGATTTTGCAACCATATATTTTCTTTTTAGCTTCACAATCCCTCAAAAAGACAAAAAGATTCGACACAAAATAAAAATAAGAACGGAGATAAGGGGTTGTGTGAGGTAGCCACAGAATAATCAGACCTAGTTCAGAACCATTGTGCAATATCTTACAAGTCACATTTTTTACACAAAACATCAACATATTCAAGGAAGAATTTTTACACAAAACATCAACATATTCAAGGAAGAATTGAATCCCAACTTGCAAAGCAAAACTTCAAGGAAATGCTATGCAACATAAATAATGCTATATGTCTTGCTCATATCCAATTTGAAAGCACTAAAACATTTCTTACTCCGCTCCATACATTTGAGCTTGTGTAAGACCTCATAAGCAACAATTATGTTATACAAAATTGAACAACCTCATAAGAAAACAGTTTGAGAGTCTGAGATGATAAAACGGAGAATCTTAACATGTTTTCCAACATCTTAGAAATAATCTTAAAGAGTACATTACATAGAGCAATAGGCCTCAAGTCAGTTATGTGTTCTACATCTTCTTTCTTAGGAATTAACATAATCAAACTACCATTCAATCTAGCACGTAAAGTAGATGAATGATAGAAATGTAAGGAAAACTAACATCCTCATCTATAGTGTTCCAGAATCTCTAATAAAAGGATTCAGACCATTGGGCCTTGTGCTATTGTCTAGGTGCATAAAGAAACAAGCCAACTTAACCCCCTTATAAGAGAAAGGGAGCTCTTAATTTTAAAGAGCAATTATCTTAGAATGCACAAAGGAGAGAATATCGACTCCTGAACTTCCATTGTTGCTAAATGTTATTGAAGTAGTCAACGAGTATGTTCTCAAGCCCTGACCTCGAATTGCACCGATCCCCATCAGAATTTATGAGATGAGAAAATGAGTTATTCCTCTAACGGGCTGAAAATGCTTGGTGTTAGAATCCACATCTTAAAGCCAGAAGAGTTTGGGCCTCTATCTCCAGGAATCGTCTTTCAGTTGAAGGATCCTTGAATAATTAGTAGTGAAAAATATGTATTTCCACCAACTACTTTATAAGAGTCCGATAAGAAAAACAGATAAATGGCATGCCCTGGGGTTTGCGTATGCCACATACATGAGGATTCTGAGCTGAAACTACCGTAACTTGAGTAGTGCAAAGACATTTCCCACTTTCTATGAGCTCATTCGGGTTCATAGACGTAGTGTGATTTTTTTATTTGAAACTGTTATTAGTAATTCACGTATTACAGAGATTTGGGCTCAAATTAGGTTCGAAGGATGTATTCTATGGATTGTATTGGACATAGTGGAGGTGTTTGTGTGCTTTATAAGCTCTCTTAGTACTGTAGTTTGTTGTCTTTCTCTACAAATCATATTGATCTTCAGATAAACAATTATGTGAATAAGAGTTGGAGCTTTACAAACTTCTATAATTGCCCGGAGCGTGCTCGAATACGGGCTTCTTGGAACATTCTTTCATCGTTGGTCGGGGCATCTTCACTGCCTTGGGCAATGATCAGTGACTTTAATGATTTACTTCCGCATTTTGATAAAAAAATGGCGTCATTGAACATTTGAACTCGTGCATCAATGGCTTCAGGGTCATAGTTTTTTCTTATGGTCTTTTTGATCTTCCTGTGACATGGTATCCTTATACATGGATTCGACACCATGGCAAACCAGATGAGGTCCAAGAAAAATTGGACCATGCTCTCGTTTCTGCTTTTTGGTTAGCTTAGTTTCCTCTTCGGTCCTGTTATAATTCATTTGCCCTTATTTCAGACCACTCTCCGATTGTTCTACAAAACGAGATTCCAGTCTCCTTTACGCCTAATATGGCCTTTATGTTTGAGTCGAAATTGTTTCGAGAGTTGGGGCTCAATGATGTTATTACCATGTCTTGGGGTGGTTCTGCTAATTTGGAGTTGCTGGACAAATTCAAATGTCTTACTAACTATCGCATTGGGACACAGTTTAAATGTTAATTTCAAAAATGCAGTGAATGAGTGTAATGGGCGTTTAGACTAGCTTCGGGACCATTCGTCGGAGGTGGAGGTGGAGGTGGAGGTGGAGGTGGAGGTGGAGGTGGCCAAGTTCGAGGTTGTTAAGGGGAAGTTGGTAACATTGTTGGTCCAGGAAGAGGACCATTAAAGACAACAATCTATTTTTTTTGGGGCTCCACGATAGCGAGTCTAATACTCATTTTTCACCCTTTCATTGGTAGGAGGAAGCAAAATATGATCAACAAATGCTAGGTCCGAAGCGGGGTTAGGTGTTGGATTTCGATGGTCTTTGTTTTGGTTAAAGATTATTTTCAGCATCTCTTTTTGAGTAGTCAGAGCAACTTTCATCAAATTACTAATCTTATTCAAGCCAAATTTTCACTTTAGGATAATGAGTTCTTCCTGACGCCTTTTCTCTAAAGATGAATTTAAATGTGCTTTGTTCCAAATGTATCCTGATAAAGCTCCTGGGCCCGAAGGGTTCAACCCGAGGTGTTTTCAAATATTTTGGCATGTCTTGGGTTATGATATTTTTGCAGAGGGTCTGAAGTGGTTGACACAAGGTACTTTTGCAACAGGTCTCAATTATAATGTCATTACTTTAAATCCTAAATGTGTTAATCTGGCTTCTATGAAAGATATAAAACTAACTGCCCTTTGCAATGTGACTTATAAGGTAATCTCCAAGGTTGTTGCTAATTGCTTAAAACATATTTTACCTAGTATTATTTCATAATCCGAGTATGCTATCAAGGGCAAGACTATTAATGATAATGTGCTTATTGCCTTTGAGATGCTCCATATTATGAAAAATAATGTCAACAAAAAGTCTGGGGAAGTAGCTCTGAAAATTGATATTAGTAAAGCCTATGACTGGGTACACCAGAATTATTTACAGGCTCTCATATGAAGTTAGGTGGATTTGATGATGCTTTGTATCTCTACTATGAAGTATTTTGTTTAGGTTAATTCTCAACTTGTGAGTCCTATTGTTCCGGAAAGAGGGCTTTATCGAGGCGACCTGCTTTCACCTTATCTTTTCTTATTATGGATTGAGGGGTTGACTGATTTGCTCCATGATGCGAAGCTCCGTGGAACCCTTCACGGTTGCCAGGGGCGTGGTGTCCCTTTTATCACTCACTTTCTCTTTGCCAACGATGTCGTCCTATTTTTTAAAGCAACTATAGATGGGAGTCGAACTATGAAAGGTATTTTACAAACTTATGCCGAGGCTTTGAGTCAAGCAATAAAATATGATAAGTTGGGGGATCATGTGTAGCAATAATGTAGCGGAGGAGCTTGTATGTGGAATTTCTTCCATTCTTGTGGATTGTAATCCCATAAATACCGATCGGTATTTGGGCCTTCCTTATTTAGTTGGTTGGAAGAAGCACACAATTTTTTCCATCCTTAAGGATCGTATGTGGCAGAAGATTCAGAAGTGGCATGATAAGCCTTTATAAAAAGCCAAAAGAGCATTCTGATTATGTTGCATGACAAGATATTCATGTGTACTTTATTGGTGTTTTTCTCTTGCCCACTTCTACAACTAAAAGGCTTCCAAGGAATGCTTAATTCTTTTTGGTGGAGAACTAAGAAGAATGAGGTGAGGTCTATTAACTTGTTAGCCCGGGAGAAGCTATGTGTTCCAATGTCCCATGGGTTTAAATTTTCATGATTTCACTGCCTTTAACCTGGCAATATTGGGTAAACATGGATGTCGTTTTATGTGTGATCCAAATTTGTCTCGCTAGTAGAGTTTTTAAAGCTAAATATTACCCCAATGGGGTTTTTCTCGAGGCCAAACTGAGTCATTCACCAAGTTTTATTTGGCAGAATATTTAGAGTTCCCAACTTTTCCTTTAGAAACGAGTTCACTAGAAAATTAGAGACGGGGCTTCCGTGAGTGTTTGGAAGGATTCTTGGTTGAGGGATGTCCACAATAGGAGGGTTGTTACTCCTATGATTGAAAGATTGAAAGGTTTGAAAATGAGCGATGTTTTCATTCCAAACTTGTTGGATTGGGATGTTGAGATGATAAAGGAGCTATTTACTCAACGGGATGTTCAAGAGATTTTGAAGTTGCCACTACGATGGGAGGGAGGGATGATACGTTGCTTTAGAATGTGAGTAAGTCAGGAATTTATATAGAGTATGCATCATATTGCTACTTGAGTTTCAACTACTAATAATGACTAGAGGGTGCTCGGGGATTAAAAGAAATTGTGGGATGTTGAGGTTCCTTACAAGGTACGTTATTAACTTATTTTGCATTAAGATTGGTTCAGGTCTGTTTACATCATCGCTTCAATCTCAGACGGAAGGGGGGTTGATCTCCCACATGTTTGTGGTCTGTGTAACGAAGACCTCGAGGATAATTGACATGTTTTCATTGATTGTGATTTTGCTAATTCTATTTGAACCGAGGCTGGGTTTGAGGGATATGCTTCGTGATAAGGTTGCAACATCTGATAGTTTTTCTAATTTTTTCTTCTCAATTATAAGTATTAGCTCGACTTTAACCGTTGGGAAGTTCCTCGTGTTGCTTTTGGGGATCTAGAGGAAGCGGAATGATAAATACTGGCAGCAGGTCATTGTTTCTAGTGATCGAACTGTTTTTCACACGGTGGAATGTTTATGTGACTAGTCTTATGCTCGACAGTTTCATCGTTCTTTTGCAGAATCTGCTGCTTCACCGTCTACTGTTTGCCAAATGTGGCATGTTCCCCCCTACGCTTACACTTAAGTGCAACCTCGACATTGCCACATTTTCTTCTTCGTCTGAAGTGGGCGTTAGTGTGCTTCAAGACTCTAATCGTTCGTTTGTAAGGGGTAGAATTGATAACTTGTGAAAAAATCCTTGATCAGAACACTTCCTTGTGAGGTACCGTTGGGTTTGGCCGGGGACACTCCGATGCTTAAGCCAGTAATGATCTTGAAAGAATAAACTATAAGCACAAAGTTGGGAATCAGAATGTGTATCTTGAATACCTCAGAGTGGGGGTATTTATACTAGATTCCATAACCATCAAAGTGGTGTACACAGTCCTTCATTCACTGCCCCTTTAATGTATTAATGATGCATTCTTTATGTCTGGCTGTTAATGCATTTATGGAACCATTTAATGCTATTGATTATATCGGTTTCTTGGAAACGACTCAGTGGCTCCAAGGGCGAATCTATCTTGGAAGGCGTGTCTGTCCCAGCCTGGCGAATGTAGGTCCTTTATGGCGTATGGCATATGCCACTTCCTTAACTTTGGCGGATCTTGTCTTGCGGAGGTACTTTGTGCCAATTGATCATTCTATTTATAGATTATGGATTTGCCCCAAGGATAATATCTCGATGTTATCAAATGGAGATATAGATGAACTGTCATGTCATTACTCATCTTTAATTGCTATTAATTCTTCATCAATCCCATCATTTATCCCTGCATTAATTATCATTAATTGTCAGTAACCCCTTTTCTATAAGGAATATCTGTTTGTCATTATTTCTATTAAATTTTCGTTATTCCTCATTCTAGAATAATTTAGGTTGTTATCAAGAATGGACCAGATATAAGTAACCATCTTTCTGCATGAATGCGCGACTCTAGCGTTGTTAGAGGCTATTGAATGGGTCACTGTTGCATGAGCCGACGATGTTTGAATCAGACGCTCAACTTGTAGTGGATGTGGTTAACTCTTCTTTTGAAGATTTTATTTTCCGTGCAAAACCATCCTTCATCAACATGATTCCTATTTAGTCTGTTTTGTTCAACAATAAGCTAATGCGGTTGTTCATACTCTTGCTCAGAAATCACGTGTTTACTCACATGACAATTTTTTTTTTGTCTTTTCATTAATTCTATTTCTTTAAAAATATTAATTTAATATTTTATGATATTGTTTTGCAACAATAAGAATTTCTTTTATTATTATTATAATTTAAGGAAAAATCCATAATATTGAATGTTTTGAGCAACATAGGTTGCATCGAAGCAGACCGTGTCAGGAACATATCGACTTTGAGTTGATGTCATTTTTGGGGGCAGTTCCATATTATTGCACTATTAAATCAGCTGTGGATTTCCTCAAAAAAATAAAAAATAAAAAAGTGTGGAAATACAAACAAAACAAAATAAAATACAAATACATTTTCTTTGAATTACCATTTAATTTATTGCAGCTTTAAAAGAGAGCAACAATAATGTTATATTTCATTCTAATCATTTGGTTAAATCATAATCAGATTAAATTTCAATTATTGTTGGACTTTCGGTTATGATTTATTATATCGAATAAAAAATAAATAAAGGAAAGATAATTTATAATAGAGATAATATGCAAAAAGAATAAAAAATAAATATAGAAAAGATAGTTTATAATAAAGATAATATGCAAAAAAAAAAAAAAACCTCTAATGTTTACGGTAGCAATTTTACCTTAAACATTTAAAATAAAGCAATTTTACCTTATACCCTCAAACATTTAAAATAATGCAATTTTACCTTTTACATACTCTTTCTCTCGATGAAGCTTTTCTTTTCTTTTCAATGAAATTATAGATGTAAAAAACCATGATTTCTTATTAGTCGAGCAATTTTACCCTAAAATTTATAAATTGGGTATTCTTTATTTTACACCAATTGCATATCAGTTTGTTTTAATTTTTTTCATATTTTCTATAATTTAATAATAGAATTGGAGATTAATATTTATAAATTTGGCGAAATATTTTGAGTTTTTTTATCCAACTTGTATAATAGACTATATTTTTTAGTAATATTTTTATTTTTTTTTACGTCTAATCATATGTTTATGACCTGTTATTAATGAGTGACAAAATGATTAATATGTGAAATATAGATGACAAGATTCATTACCGAGAAGACAGTTTGATAAAGTATAATTAATCAAAATTTAATATTATCAAATTGATTGACTAAACACTTAATAAATAAAAAAAGGGTTAATTACAAAAATGGGTCAAATAGGAAGCCATTTACATATTTAACCCATTTACTCAACCTACTACATATCTAGACTGTTTTTGTGTGACTTTCCTATAATACCCCCAATCTTTCATCTTCCTCTTCCTCTTCCTTACGGTTTCATCTTCACCCAAAATGGCTCCTCCTCCTTCCACAAGTATCTAACCTGCAAAATCCGTTGTTGTTTGACGGCATTCTACAGCAACTCTTATTCCGGTGAGAGAAAAGGGAAGCGAACTTCGGTAGAGGAAAAACGAGTGGGCAATTTTAGGGCGAACGACGGTAAGAGAAGGTGAACGACGATAGAAGAAGGTGAACAGTGAGAACAAAGAAGAGGAAGAATGCGAACAGACGGTAGAAGAAAGTGAACAGTGAGAGAAAAGACGAGGAAGAAGGCGAACAACAGAGAAAAGGGAAGAAAAAGGGCGATTTTAGAGTGAACGACAACCTCGTTTCGTGAGGCGGAAGATTGGAAAACGCAGAGAAAATGCGTAATTCTATAAATCTCACTGAATTATTGTTGGTGTATTCATTTATGTTCTGTTTTTTTTTGTTAAATAATGTTAGAATCCGTTGTTGTTTGCCATTTTTTGTTATATATCACTTAGCGAATTTTGTTAAAAGCACATCCAGACTTCGCATATGCTAACTAAAATCATCAACTAAACCAAACATTCGCTTCGCAGGCTTCGCATATGCTAATTAAAATCATCAACTAAACCAAACATTAACTTCGCAGGCTTCGCATATGCTAACTAAAATCATCAACTAAACCAAACATTAGCTTCACAGACTTCGCATATGCTAACTAAAATCATCAACTAAACCAAACATTAGCTTCACAGGGTTCGCATATGCTAACCTCTGCGAAGTCAGACGGGAGGAAGACAGCCGCGCGTAAATATTGAGGGTATTATGGGAAAGCCACGCAAAATCAATCTAGATATGTAGTAGATTGAGTAAATGAGTTAAATATGCAAATGAGCCTCTCATTTGACCCAGTTTTGTAATTAACCCATAAAAAAATTAAGATTAATTTGAATGGTTAAAAACTTCAAACCGTTTGAATTAGATTTCGAGTTCGAGTTTAATATACGCAGAAAACCGAAAGAGAATTCATCTAAAATGTGTTTAACCGAAGATATCCGAGAAACTATAAAAAAATAAATATAAAAAATATTTTATAAAAATTAAAATAAAAAAGATGATACACTTCACAATGCTTCTTCCGTTTTATTTTTTGTTTTTGTAATAAATGTATTTTGGATTCATAAAATAATTGCAATTTGGAAATTAAAATAGAAAGTTTTTTTTTTTTTGAATCTATAATGTGTTGAAAGCTAAGCATAGAACCAGAATTCAAAGCTACCGAATTTGACGTATATCAATTGTAGAAGAAGAAGGAAGAAGAAAAACCGACCTAATTTTTGTATTTTCTCCAAAAAAAACTTCATAGGTTTGACGATCGTCTACAATTCTTCTAATTAGATCCCAAATTCCTTCCAATTGTTATTTAATTTCTTGTTTTTGATCCGACCAATGGCCTCGGCGGAGCAGTTAATGGCCGGTAGCAGTGTTCCCCGTTATGTACAAATGAAACCAGAGCCGTCCACACCTCCTCCTCCTCAACAGCAACAGTCATCGATGATTTCGTCTTTATTTTCTTTCGCTCAGGGCGTTACTCCGGAGTCCTCTTGGATTTTTGACGAGTTGCCCACGGCTTCCATTGTTTCTGTATCTAGACCTGATCCAGGCGATATTACTCCGGTGCTTTTATCTTATACAATCGAGGTTCAATACAAACAGGCATGAATTCTTCTCCTCTGTGATCTCTTAATGGTTCAATTTGGATAAGATTGAAATCAAATTCAAGTTTTAATGGTTCAATTTGGATATTCATTAGTATTTTTTGGATGCTGAGAATTTTCTGAGGGGAAAGCTAAATCAGAATTTAGCTATGTGATTGTAATGAGGAATATTTCCCACTTGGAGTATGTACGTTACACTCTGCTTGTTTGTGCTGCATTTTGAAATTACAATTTCTGCCATTTTAAGTTGAATTTGGCTTTCAATTATCATTCTGCTGACGTCTTTATTTGTAAATTTGATTGGTTGCTATCTTTTGGTATGAACTGTATAATAACTATTTGGATTTTTAACAAATTGGTACATTTTGACCTTTTTTTCATAAATAAAATATTATTTTGTTCTTTTCTTCACCAGTTTAAGTGGCAATTATTGAAGAAACCAGCACAAGTATTCTATTTGCACTTTGCATTGAAAAGACGAGCCTTTTTTGAGGAAATTCATGAGAAGCAGGAACAGGTGTGCTAAAAGACTCCACCTGCAAACTTATGGTTTCAATCTTCTACATGTTTTATGTTATTTAGATTTTGTTTTAGAAAGGTGTGTGGTTTTGATGTACTTCCCATTGGGACATTATATTAAAGGTTAAAGAATGGCTTCAAAATCTAGGAATAGGAGATCATGCACAAGTTGTGCACGATGAAGATGATCCTGATGATGACCCTATTCCCATCCATACCGAGGAAAGCGCTAAAAACAGGTACTATTGCAACATGTTAAGATGGATGTGCAAAAGGAATATGTTATGTAATCTTGTAGTTCTTATAAGTTAGTATTTTGTTCAGAAATGTTCCATCAAGTGCTGCTTTGCCAGTTATTCGCCCTGCCTTGGGGAGGCAGCATTCCATTGCCGTAAGAGCGAAGGTTGCAATGCAAGAATATTTGGACAACTTTTTAGGAAACTTGGATATTGTCAACTCCCGAGAGGTATCGCTAGACTCTCTCTCTCTCTCTAAAAAAAGCTTGTGATGCTTATTTTATTGTGTGTCAGATATTCTGGAAGTTACATTTGTGACAATGATTATTCTAGTCCTCACGCAGATTGCATCTCAGGCATTCTGTTTCATAGATTATATATTATTGTGGCACGAGTAAGTACTGAAATTACTTATGGTAATGAAGTCTAGGAAAATGCCTACTCCAGCCTTTTCTACTTAAATTATCTATAAGTTGGTATGTATCTTGTTGTTCTTGTTGCATCATCTTCCTTAATTCTGCACGGACTGCGACATTATTGACTACCATGTAACTGCCACTCACGACAAGTTGAAGTTTTCGTAAAAGAGTCAACCCTGTGCTAATCTTACTAACTGTCCTCATTATTTTTGCTTATATATCTCTTTTTCTATTCTTTTTTTAATGGATCATTAAGCCATTATAATTTGGGATCTAATTTGAAAACTGAAGGCTAGCTTTTCTTAGTTCCATCTTCTATAATTCTATTAAATTCAACCATTTGACCATCTAATTGTCGCACTATATATTTTATGTTTGTATTTCAAATTAATTGAAGTTGTTTAAGCAGAAAATCATGTACTTGGCTTTTGGTTTAAATTACTATAATTGTTTTGCTGACTAGATGACTTTATTCCGCTACTTTGTTTTTTTTTAATCTTTATTTTTATTTTTTTGGTCATATTTTATCTGCATTTAACTCTTGACATGTAGCTCAAATTGCTGTTATGCCTTTAATCCGCTACTTTGTTTTTTATTCTTTTTGTCATGTTTTGTCTGCATTTAACTCTTGATCTGTAGCTCAAATTGCTGTTTGTGTTTGCATGGGCCCAGAGTTGTTAAAGGCGCGCCTGACGCAAGGCACAGAGGTTAGCGCCTCTACAGGTGTGAGGCGGGGGATGTCAGCCAGGCGCGCGCCTTAGTGCGCCTCGCGCCTTGACTCAAGTCGCTCCTAGGCACTGTTTTAGGGGTTTTGAGGGTTTTTTCAGCTTCTAATCACATCCATAGGAAATCTTTAGGATTAAGGGCTCAGATTAAATTAGAAAAAGAAATAAAAAGATGATGATGATGATGACTATGATGAGATTGATAACCTTGAGGGAGAATATGATGATGGAGGAGATGAGAGTGATGATGGTGACTTTGATGATGAATAGGGACTATAAAGACTAAAGAGTTTACTAGTCTTGCTTGAAGAAAAGTAGTTATTATTCTGTTAGTTAATAACTTAGTGTTGAGTTAAAGTTGAACTTTGGTCTTTAGTTTCAGATTTAAATTTTATTCTGAATTATAATTCTGTTTGAGTAGTTAATTAGAATTTATCTCATGCATTTTATGACTAATATTGTTGTTATTTGATTATTTATGTCATGTTAGAAATGTTAAGGGTTGTTATTTATAATTTTATATATTATTTTGTTTTGGTGCGCCTTGTTGCATGAGCCTTGCGCCTAGGCTCCAGGACCCCTTTACGCCTTAGTGCGCCTTGCGCCTTTCACAACTATGCATGGGCCTTCCTGTCCATGTGACCTGCTGATGAACTATGTCAATTTGTGGATGGTCCTTTGAACTAAGGCCTAATATACAAATAACCCCTGAACTTGTCCAAATGTTGCAACTGCCCCCCTCAACTTTCAATTGTAACAACTTACCCCTTAAACTTGTCCAATTGTAAAACATAACCCCCAAATTGGGAATTTTTTTACCCCGTATTTGAAGCAACCGTAAATTTTTTTTCCCGTATTCGTATCACGCCAAAGATCTGATTATCATACTCCACGAGCGTTGCAGATTTTGTATTTCACGTCTTTCTTCAATTGCAGTCCATGTCAGCAATTTGGGGTTGTGTTTTACAATTTGACAAGTTTAAGGGGTAAGTGTCACATACAAACGAAGATTCAAAAGTTAGAGGACCTATTTGGAATTATCCTTTGTTAGTTATTCTGTTTTGATATTTCCTTGCATTTATGTTTGTGCAATTGTTATTTCCCTAAATGCTGGTGGTGTATCAGCTACTTAGTTTGTAAGGTAGTGAAAAGTAGAATGACAGCTGTAAAGTTAAAGCTGCTGTGTGTGTAACAGTTTTTGTCCTCACTCTATTTAGAGGAGACAATGCTGTACCAGAGGATCATCAAAAGAGTAATCAAATCAATACTTTCTCTCTCTCAATTCTCTCTTCTTACCTGATTCCTACTTTCTTCTCTTTTCTTATCTCATTTCTACTTTCTTCCCTTCTATTCTTTCTAATTCTACCCTTAGAACTGCTAGTTCTAACACTGGTATCAGAGAACTTCCTTCCTCCGGCCAATATCTGTATGGTAAATAACGCAGAAAAGAAGACACGAGCAGCCATTAAAGCACAGAACGCAGCCATGGAAAACCTGGAGCAACAAATTAATGCGATGCAATCGCAACTCAAGCAAGTCACCAAGTCCACTGCTGCTCAGATTCATGTTTTACAAACCCAAATGCTAGAGATCAAGACAACACAGCAGCAACGATGGGATGATGTATACCAGGAGCAAACTGAATCTCGCAAGATTCAAGCTCAAGTTCATCAGGAGCAAATCAATATGCAACACACTCTCTTAGAGCTCGGTAAGTCTGTCTCCATTCTAGCCAAATTAGCCCAAACCCAATCTTCATCTGGGTTGCTCAACACCAACAAGGGCATTTTACATACACCTAATCATTAGTTCACAGAGTTGCCTCCCAAACCACCATACCCTAACAAAATGCTTCCAAAATGCGATTTACCACCATTTGAAGGAATTGACGTAGAAAACTGGGTGAGCAAGTGCCAAAAGTATTTTCAACTTTTTGAAGTTGTGCCTGAGAAGAAGAAGGATTTGGCAGGGCTATATTTGCAAGGGAAGGCAGATTCCTGGTACAAGAATTGGAGTCAGGTTAACCCTGAGGCTAGTTGGGAAGATTTTACAGAAGAATTGACAAAACGATTCCAGAGTACAGAAATCAAGGATGTGGTAGGAGAAATGGCCAATCTCAAGCAAACCTCCACAGTTCTGCATTACCAGGAAGAGTTTGAATCTCTGAAGCCGAAAATGGAAAAGCGATTTCCTACAATCACTCCCTTATTCTATGTAAGCAGTTTCATTTCAGGGCTTAAACCAGAAATAAGATCTTCCTTCAAACCTGACCAGCATGATGAGATCTATTCTGCCATCAAGGCAGCTAAGCTCCAAGAGGTTCATATCAAGGAATTGATTGAAGCTATCAAACCTAAAACCCAGTTCAAACCTCTTCCCACAACTAAACCCTGGAATCCTACACCATTAACTTCATATAAACCTCCAAACACTTGCATATGGTTTTCATTGACTTGGAGAAAGCATATGATAAGGTACCAAGGGAAGTACTTTGGTGGGCCTTGATAAGGAAAGGCATTTCGCGGAAATATATTGACATCATAAAGGACATGTATGAGGGAGTATGCACGAGTGTACGTACTAGTGTTGGGAAGACTGAAGAGTTTCCTATTACGATCGGAGTGCATCAAGGTTCCGCACTAAGCCCATTTCTTTTTGCCATCGTTATGGATGAACTAACAAGTTCACTTCAAGATGGTATACCATGGTGCATGCTGTTTGCAGATGATATTGTGTTGGTTGAGGAGACGAAAGAAGGAGTGGAGATGAAGTTGGAACTATGGAGGCAAACTCTAGAATCTAGAGGCTTTAAGTTGAGTCGAAGTAAGACAGAATATTTGGAGTGTAAGTTTAGCGGCCGTAGGAGTAGGGAGGCAGGGACAATCATCCTAGATGGGAGAGTTGTTCAGGCCTCGGATTGCTTCTGGTATTTAGGATCTATTATCCAAACGGATGGAGAAGTAGATGGAGATGTTGCTCATAGGATTAAAGCTGGTTGGTCGAAGTGGAAGAGTGCTACGGGTTTCCTTTGTGATCCCGGGATGCCTAATAGATTGAAGGGAAAATTCTACCGGACGGCAATTAGACCAGCATTGTTATATGGTACGGAGTGTTGGGCAGTGAAACACTGCCACATCCATAAGATGTCGGTGGCGGAGATGCGTATGTTGAGATGGATGTGTGGTCACACGAGAAAGGACCGGGTGCGTAATGAAATAATTAGGACAAAAGTAGGGGTCACATCTATTGAGAATAAAATGAGAGAAAACCGACTAAGGTGGTTTGGCCATGTGAGACGTAGAGGGCTTGATGCGCCGGTTAGGAGAACCGAAGAGTGGCAAAGGGATGTAGTGGTGAGGGGTAGGGGAAGACCTAAGCAAACTTGGAGGAGGGTGATCGAGAGTGATATGAGTTTATTGGGAATTGAGGAAAATATGGTAGTGGATAGGACGGAGTGGAGGGAGCGAATCTGTGTCGCTGACACGACTTGATTTTCACGGTTTTATATGATGGTTCATGTTAGCCGACCCCGAATCATTTCGGGACTAAGGCTTTGTTGTTGTTGTTGTTGTTGTAAACCTCCAAACACTACCAACAACTCCACTGTTATTGTAGCTCGAAATCCTGAGCCTAAACCAAATACTGTTGTTCAAAACTACAGGAAAACCCCTGGTGCATGCTATAAGTGTGGTGAAAGGTATTTTTCAGGTCATCAGTGCACTACCAAAAAGTTGAATGTGATTAATCTTGAAGCAGTAGAAGAAGGCAATCAAGAGATCCAGGAAGAAGAAGAAGACCTGGTCACTGAGGAACCTAACCCGGAGATCCCAGAACCTATTTCACTCTCAGTGAATGCATTAGATGGAGGAATTACCCATAATACTATCAGGCTAAAGGGGATAGTGAACAAGAGGCCAATCATGATCCTGATTGATTCAGGGAGCACACATAGTTTTGTGGACCAAGGCTTAGCTGTTGAAGCCAAATTACCACTGCTGCAAGTGAGACCTGCTGCAGTTGCAGTCGCGGATGGTAGACAACTCACTGTAAGTACTAAGTGCGATGAGTTCATGTGGTCAATGAAGAATTCTAGGTTTCAATTTCCAGTGAGAGTCCTAGAATTAGGGGACTATGATTTAATCTTGGGAGTAGATTGGATGAGGAATCATACCCCTATCACTTTTGATTTTGCTGAAAACAAACTTATAATCTATAAGGACAGCAAACCTTTAGAATTGCATGGCATGACTGGAGAAATTAAGCTTAAGGCTATGACACTAAAATCTGTGAATCAGCTAATGTATAAGGGATGGAAGGGAGTCACATCTAGGTTGTTTTTTATTTCAGTTAAAGAGAGTGAGCCTCAAGTCAACAATGATATTAATGTTTCCATAGTACTAGAACCTTATCAGCCTCTCATACATAAATACCAACACCTGTTTCAACCTCCAACTACATTACCACCTCAAAGATCCCATGACCATGCAATCCCTCTTAAAGAAGCTACAGACCCAATCAATGTAAGACCCTATCGTTATTCTCACCACCAAAAGAATGAAATTGAAAAGTTGGTTGCAGAGATGTTAGAAAATGGAGTAATTCAACCCAGCCACAGCCCTTATGCATCTCCAGTCCTCTTAGTGAAGAAGAAGGAAGGCACCTGGAGATTCTGTGTGGATTACAGAGAGCTTAACAAGGCCACCGTCAAGCATAAGTTTCCAATCCCATTCATACAAGAATTGATAGATGAACTTCAAGGGGCTCAAGTGTTCTCTAAGATAGATTTGAGGGCAGGATACCATCAAATTCGAATGAAGCCTGAAGATGTGCACAAGACAGCCTTCAGAACTCATGCAGGGCATTATGACTTTTTAGTCATGCCTTTTGGCCTAACTAATGCACCAACAACCTTCCAGTCCCTAATGAATACAATCTTCGCCCCTTACCTATGAAAATTTGTCTTAGTCTTTTTTGATGACATCCTGATTTAGAAGAACATATACAACACCTTGAATTGGTATGTCAGACCTTATCTCATCATCAACTTTATGCAAAGGGGTCCAAATGTGACTTTGGAGTATCTCATGTGGCCTATTTGGGGCATATTATTTCAGCAGAAGGGGTCGCTACAGATCCTGCAAAAGTAGCTGCCATGCAGAACTGGCCTATACCAGCTAATCTTAAACAACTAAGGGGATTCCTAGGCCTTACAGGCTACTACAGAAGGTTTGTGAAGGGATATGGTGCTGTGAGCAAGCCACTAACCGAATTGCTAAAGAAGGACAGTTTCTACTGGTCACCAGAGGCTAAAGATGCATTTCAGCTTCTCAAGGACTTGATGTCTCAAGCCCCAGTACTGGCCCTTCCTAACTTCACTCAGCCTTTTATATTGGAATGTGATGCTAGTGGAACATGCATTGAAGCTGTCTTGATGCAACAAGGTAGACCTCTATGCTACTTATCCAAATCTCTCAGTCCTAGAAACCAGAGATTATCAGCATATGAGAGGGAGCTTTTGGCCATTTTACAGGCCTGTTCAACTTGGAGGCATTATTTGGAGAATTCTGTTTTTGTTATTAAAACAGATCATGAGAGTATAAAGCATCTTCTTGAGCAGAAGCTTCATACCTACTTACAACATAAAGGTATATCTAAATTACTTGGCCTGGATTACACTATTCAATACAAAAAGGGAAAAGAGAACAAAGTGGCTGATGCACTATCTAGGCAGCATGAGACATGGGAGAACTCAGACTCTGCTATACTAGCTCTCACTATGGTTATTCCCACCTGGATAGAAGAGATTCAAGCTTCTTACAACACTGATCCATTAGTTGAGTCTCTCATTAAGCAATTATCTGTCAGTCCAACTTCTCACCCTGCTTTTACTTATGTGAATGGCTTGCTCAGATACAATTCCAAACTCTACATTGGGTCAGCTACTGATCTAAGAAGTAAGATTATAAAAGAATGTCACAATGCTCCCATTGGAGGTCATTCTGGAATCAAAGGGACTCTTACGAGGGTCCAACAACATTTTTACTGGCCCCAATTATCTAAAACTGTCACTGCTTGGATTACCAACTGTGACACTTGTCAGAGATGCAAAGTAGACCACTCAGCCTATCCAGGGTTGCTGCAACCTCTCCCAATTCCTGCAGGGGCTTGGCAAGATATTGCTATGGACTTCATAGAGAAGCTTCCTAAGTCTTTTGGCTTTGATACAATACTGGTGGTGGTGGACAGATTCTCCAAGGGTGGCCATTTCATAGGCCTTTCACATCCTTTCAATGCAGCAAATGTGGCCCAGGTGTTCCTGGATAACATTTTTAAGCTTCATGGCTTACCAAGATCCATAGTTTCTGACAGAGACAGAATTTTTACAGGAGTGTTTTGGAAAGAGTTACTTAAACTCTTGGGCACCCAATTGCACTTTAGTAGTGCCTACCACCCTCAAACCGATGGCCAGTCTGAAAGACTCAACCAGTGCCTTGAAAATTACCTTAGAAGCATGTGCTTCCTCAAACCTAAGACTTGGTCTAAGTGGTTAAGCCTTGCAGAATTCTGGTACAACTCTTCTTATCATAGTGCAATAAAAATGTCACCATTCCAAGCATTATATGGAACAGCTCCCACATTGCCTATTCTACCTACTGGTGCATCAACTGTGGCTGCTGTTGATGACTTGTTGCAGGAAAGGGAGAAAATGAATACATTCTTAAAGGAATGTTTGTCCACTGCTCAGAATAGGATGAAGCAGTATGCTGATAAGCATCGAACAGACAGGGAATTTTTAGTTGGAGATTGGGTTTTCCTGAAATTACAACCATATAGGCAGGTTACAGTGGCTATGAGGAACTCTCTCAAGCTCAGTGCTCGCTACTATGGACCCTTTCAGGTTAGGGAAAGGGTGGGCAAGGTAGCTTACAAACTCCAGCTTCCACCACAAAGCAGAATCCATGATGTCTTCCATGTCTCCCTTCTCAAAAAGCGACCACCAGTCACCTCCACTTCCCTCACTACCCTTCCACCTACTTACTCTGGAGAGTTTGTTTTACAACCAGCAAAGGTATTGAATACTCGCAATGCCATCATTGAAGAGCAGGCAGTTCCTCAGCTATTGATCCAGTGGGAAGGGATGCCTACTATTGACTCCACTTGGGAGGATGAGGCGACAATTGCAGCTCAGTTTCCGCAATTTTATCATTCTTGGGGACAAGAATGCAGTAAAGGAGGGGGTATTGTCACATACAAACGAAGATTCAAAAGTTAGAGGACCTATTTGGAATTATCCTTTGTTAGTTATTCTGTTTGTTTATTCTGTTTTGATATTTCCTTGCATCTATGTTTGTGCAATTGTTATTTCCCTAAATGCTGGTGGTGTATCAGCTACTTAGTTTGTAAGGTAGTGAAAAGTAGAATGACAGCTGTAAAGTTAAAGCTGCTGTGTGTGTAACAGTTTTTGTCCTCACTCTATTTAGAGGAGACAATGCTGTACCAGAGGATCATCAAAAGAGTAATCAAATCAATACTTTCTCTCTCTCAATTCTCTCTTCTTACCTGATTCCTACTTTCTTCTCTTTTCTTATCTCATTTCTACTTTCTTCCCTTCTATTCTTTCTAATTCTACCCTTAGAACTGCTAGTTCTAACAGTAAGTTGTTACAATTGGACAAGTTTGAGGGGTAAGTTGTTACAATTGAAAGTTGGAGGGGGCAGTTGCAACATTTGGACAAGTTCAGGGGGTTATTTGTGTATTAGGCCTTGAACTAATTATTCCATCCTTTTGTAGTTCCAATACAGTTAAAAATTAACTTTTCATTAGTTATCCTTTTTAATTGCTGATTGTTAAGAATTTGCAATGATTTTATTTGTCGTTTTTCATTTAGAATGTCATTTTTTTTATACAACCCTCAGAATGACCAATTTATGTCGCAGGTTTGCAAATTTTTGGAGGTCTCTAAATTGTCATTTTCTCCAGAATATGGCCCCAAGCTGAAAGAAGATTATGTTATGGCAAGGCACCTACCTAAAATTCCAACGCATGATGATCCTGGGAAATGTTGTTCGTGTCAGTGGTTCAATTGCTGTAATGATAACTGGCAGAAGGTAATTCAAGTTTGTCCCTGAAACTAGGCGGATACTCAGTTTTGCTTGTATTCCATGAAAATATGTGTGTGTAGGATGTGGTGCTGAATCATAGGTCTCAGTAAAATCTAAATAGTTAATACTGAATTTTTTCTTCTGGAATGTGTATATGATATGACTATATGAGACCTCTTGTTTCTTAGTGCACTTATTTACATGCATGCCCATTGAAGGGTTCTTCCCATATCTTTTACATTTAGGTGGCTTACAATTATTTTCATCACTTGCTGCTATTCTTAATTTTTTTTAAATTTTATTTTTATTTTTATTTTTTTGTGGTGTGATTAACTCAAGTTTTATGGGTGAAAAGAATTGTGAACGGATGCCTTCTTTATGCATCATTCTGGAATTCACTTTCATTAGGTATTAGTTAGGGAGATATGTTCAGGAAAAGCAACCAGATAAATAGATTATTGCAACCTCATGTTTTGTTGGATAAGAAATAGGGAAAAGATTTCCAATCTAGAATTGTTCTATTGTGGTCCCCTGTGAAATCACTACATTATACTCAGAGGAAACTGGGTAATGACATCATAATTTTTGTGCCATGTGTTAAATACAGTTTGTTTGAAAAATCTTGTAATGTTAAGAATGCCTATTTAGAAATGTGTTTCGAACCATGCCACTTTCAAGCATAGGATTATTGATTTGGCTAGGTGGGGTGACTTTTTGCTGAGTTTAGGGAGCAATAATTTCATCAATGACAGGAATATGTGTCTTTCACTGTTAAACAGTAACACAAAAAGATTAGTTGACTACCAAAAAGATTAGAAGAGGCTCATACAACGCTGATGGTCTAGCTATTGCCTTAGGAACGAATTCGCAACTCACACAACTGGACTTCTTTACTTTGTAGAGACCCTTAATTAGGATGAATCATTCAAAATCTTCATCATTTTATGGTTTTATGTAGGTGTGGGCTGTATTGAAACCTGGATTCTTGGCCCTGCTGTCAGATCCTTTTGATGACAAACCTCTGGATATAATTGTTTTTGATGTACTACCAGCTTCAGATGGTAGCGGTGAAGGTCGAATATCATTAGCTGCGGAAACGAAGGAACGCAATCCTTTACGCAATGCATTCAAGGTAAGAAATTTGTGCTTCTTTTTTAACTAAAAGAAGGTTGCTCTCAGTTGTGTTTCTGTGAATGAATTCAAATTCAATCCAAACGGATGGAGAAGTAGATGGAGATGTTGCCCATAGGATTAAAGCTGGTTGGTCGAAGTGGAAGAGTGCTACGGGTTTCCTTTGTGATCCCGGCATGCCTAATAGATTGAAGGGAAAATTCTACCGGACGGCAATTAGACCAGCATTGTTATATGGTACGGAGTGTTGGGCAGTGAAACACTGCCACATCCATAAGATGTCGGTGGCGGAGATGCGTATGTTGAGATGGATGTGTGGTCACACGAGAAAGGACCGGGTGCGTAATGAAATAATTAGGACAAAAGTAGGGGTTACATCTATTGAGAATAAAATGAGAGAAAACCGACTAAGGTGGTTTGGCCATGTGAGACGTAGAGCGCTTGATGCGCCGGTTAGGAGAACCGAAGAGTGGCAAAGGGATGTAGTGGTGAGGGGTAGGGGAAGACCTAAGCAAACTTGGAGGAGGGTGATCGAGAGTGATATGAGTTTATTGGGAATTGAGGAAAATATGGTAGTGGATAGGACGGAGTGGAGGGAGCGAATCTGTGTCGCTGACACGACTTGATTTTCACGGTTTTATATGATGGTTCATGTTAGCCGACCCCGAATCATTTCGGGACTAAGGCTTTGTTGTTGTTGTTGTTGTTGTATCCATCTTGTAGTTTTAATGCTGTTGCTTTTTTTACGTGGCTATTTTAGTGTGCTGCTAGAAATTATATTTCCTGGTTTGTGTGTCCATGTTGAGTTTATTGAATTAAGGGTCTTGTCATAATATGGGGACTGAAAAGATACTGATTTTCTGATGCCGTGCTTCTTCCTTTCTTTTGTATCTGACAGATATAGTTAGGCATGTTTTTGAAGAGGTATGACATGGAGCAAAATAGTGTTTAAGGAAGTATGAAACCATATTTCCTTAGACTTGAATGCTTGATTATAGAAGGATATAACAGTCGCTTAGATTGAAGATATTCCACTTCTTACACTCAAAAGTGCCATATTCTAGTACTAAGGCCTTGGGGTCTGGTACTTAAATAGATTAGACCTTGCTGCCATTTCTTTTTGGAATCTCGATGGCATCGGTTGGAAAAAATTACTTGAAAGAAAGGAATTAATTCCTGCATGATTTCCAATGCTTTCAGATTAATATGTTTGTAAATAAATAATTGAATTATTTTCATTTTATTTCTTTCCAAACCAGAGATTTGATGAAATTAGTATTCAATTGAATTGATCCATCAAAATGGAAGTTTTTGAACAAGGGGATATGACATTTTTCACCTTCCAGAAAATGAGATTGAATAACAATGGTTAAATAGTTCGTCCCAGTTTGTGATGGATGACCTGTACCTGTATATAGTTAGTTTTAGGTGTTTTGCTATCCATAATGATACTATATGGATAACTGCACTCGCTAACAGATGATTGGAAACTTCAAAGGTCACTTGTGGTAATCGGAGCATAAAATTACGAGCCAAGACTGGTGCTAAAGTTAAAGACTGGGTTGCTGCAGTCAATGATGCTGGACTTAGACCTCCTGAAGGTTGGTGTCACCCTCATCGCTTTGGCTCCTTTGCTCCCCCTAGGGGTTTGACGGAAGATGGTAGTCAGGCGCAGTGGTTTGTAGATGGTAGGGCTGCTTTTGATGCTATTGCTTCTTCAATTGAGAATGCTAAGTCAGAGGTCAGTTTTATTTAGCTCGAGCACATTGAGTTTGGAAGTAATGAATATTGGTTATTTTGCTTAAAATTTAAAAGTATATGTTGGATTGCTGCAACTTTTGTACAGATTTTTATTTGTGGCTGGTGGTTGTGCCCAGAACTCTATCTACGACGTCCTTTTCATGCCCATGCATCTTCTAGGCTAGATGATTTGCTCGAAGCCAAAGCTAAGCAAGGAGTTCAGGTAGTTTTCAATTGGATTATAATAATTATAACAATGCTATTGCAATTCCTTACTAGGGAAGTTTATTTATTTTGATCCAAGAACTTGGTATTTTTTTCTGATGTAAGTACTTGTGTTGGAAAGCATGTAATTTGTTACAACTTTTTATAGGTATGGGTACTCTACTCCTTACTAAGCTATTTCTTGATGGCAAGATGACTTTAACGTTGTCAATAGTGATCATATATAATAAGTTTTTACCGAAGTATCACATAAAGGTGAAAGTGCATCCGTGACTTCCCAACTTTTTTTTCCTTTTCCAATTTTGAGATGTTTTTGTTCTCCAAAAACTTGATTAAAAATGGCATCTTATTCCAGGTTGCATAATATGCTGCGTGATTATATTTGGCATTTTCTACATTTTTTCCTGTCTATACATGTATCTTAGGGGATTGTATTAGAGAAAAAAAATGGTGGTTGTGTCAATCTAAAAGCAGTGACAAGCGCTAACAAACTATGAAATGCTTAGGAGTATTGGTGCCAAACTTTACATATAAATTGAAGCTGAGATATCAAAAGCATGGGGAGATATCATCAAATAAATCAATATGTACAGGAACTTCATTTAGTCTATTGCATGACTCCTTTTGAGACTTGTTTCTAGTTCTGTTTGATGACTGAATGATGTAGTGTGACTTTTGTGACTGCAGATATACATTCTTTTATATAAGGAGGTGGCTCTTGCTTTAAAAATCAACAGTGTGTATAGCAAAAAAAAGCTTCTTAGCATTCATGAGAACGTGAGGGTTTTACGTTATCCTGACCACTTTTCTAGTGGAGTATACCTTTGGTATGCATTTCTGCTACTCCTTTGGTTAAGCAGTAGAGTTTCATGAATTTTGATTGTTAGATTGGATTTCTTCTGTTTCTCATAAGTACTTTGGATATGTAGGTCCCACCATGAAAAACTTGTCATCATTGATTATCATATTTGCTTTATTGGAGGACTGGACTTGTGTTTTGGGCGTTATGACACACATGAACACAGAGTGGGTGATCATCCTCCTCTTATCTGGCCTGGAAAGGATTATTATAATCCAAGGTAAGTTGATCCTGTCCTGCAGAATATCAATGGGCTTTTGTCAAGAGAAAGACAATGAAAAATTGTTACCTAATATCTATTTTCACTTATTTCTTATCTTTCGTACTATGTTATTTCTGTTCTTCAATTTGCTCTGAATCACAAGATCGGTTCAGTTTATTAGGATCATGATTTACTTTCTGTTTATAAATGTGAACATTGAATATTATGTGGCAGGGAATCTGAACCAAATTCATGGGAAGCTACAATGAAAGATGAATTGGATCGTCAAAAATATCCTCGAATGCCTTGGCATGATGTCCATTGTGCCCTATGGGGACCACCATGTCGTGATGTAGCTAGGCACTTTGTTCAGCGTTGGAACTATGCAAAGGTATTGTTAGCTCCAATCGATATAGCTAATTCTGGTAAAGTTTGTACTAAGAGTTGTTATATGATATAAGCTTGCATTTTTCCAGAGAAATAAAGCTCTTTATGAGGAAACAATTCCACTACTTATGCCTCAGCATCACATGGTTATTCCACACTATAGGGGAAGCAGCAAGGAATTGGAGGTTCAGCATAAAAATGTTGAAGATAATAGTGAAGGAATGAAAAGGGATGATTCCTTTTGCTCTAGATTATCGTCACAAGATATCCCTCTGCTGTTGCCTCAAGAACCTGAAGAGCCGGATTGCTCTGGTGGAGACTCAAAAATGAATGGAATTGAGTCTACTCCAGGAAGAAATATTTCTCTTGCTTTCAGGAAATCCAAAGTTGAAGCTGTTGTTCCTGATATGCCACTTAAAGGATTTGTAGATGATCATGATGTCTTGGATCGTCATGTGAAAGTGTCTACTAACATATTACCACAGAATGGTACCAAATCTTCAGATTTAGAGTGGTGGGAAATGCAAGAACGGGGAGATCAGGTTGGTTTCGGAGATGAAACAGGGCAAGTTGGTCCACGCACTTCTTGCCGTTGCCAGGTGCGTTGTAGAATGTAATCTTTTCTTAACCAAAAACTGAAAAATATTCTAGCAAGAATATAACTGACTGTTTGAACTAACTCTCTAGTTAGGATTTAATAGTCTGCTTATTGTGTTGGATCCTTATGCATCTTAAGTTTGTTAATCGAAATTAAGTAAACTGAACTGAATGCTACTTAACTGAAATTATATTATTAGACTTTAAAAATAAAATAAAAATCTTATAATAATAATAATGGTTCTAATAATAATAATAATAAATAATTATAATTATAATTATAATTATAATTAATAAAGATAAATTACTGAACTGAATAAAAATTATTGTACTGCACTGAATGCTACTGAACTGAAATTACTGATACTGAAATCAAATGACAAAGAACAGGGCCTTATAGCTAATGAGCAGTGTGCATCCTTTGAACTTGGGATATTTTCTAGGTTTTAAGTTGCACAAAAGCATCCCATATTCATTTTGCTAAAGAAATATTGGGTAGCATCTCATCAAAAGAATTTATAGTTATTGAGAGATGTATTTTGGAAACTAAAAAATCTGAAATTATCATGTTAGCTTTGGAAATATCTTGGGAAAACAAAATTGAAGCCTTGCATGCTGTAATATTGTGTTTGTGTTTTTTTTATTTTATTTTTCTTCTTTGGTAGCTTGTGCAGAGAGATGCGAGTTCATTGGTAGTTGTAGTTGATGATTTATAGTCACTGTTACACAGTAGCAAAGGCTTTTATATAGATTCGTTCTCCATCTTCAAAAACTCTCTCTTATTTTCAGATTATAAGAAGCGTCAGCCAGTGGTCTGCTGGAACAAGCCAAATTGAAGAGAGCATTCATTGCACTTATTGTTCTCTCATTGAGAAGGCAGAGCACTTTATATATATTGAGGTATAATCATTTACGAAATATTTAATCAATTATTCCAGTCAACTTGACTGTAACATGAGCTAAACAATATATCATAGGATTTCATTGACGCTTTGTGAAACATGTATGGAATATGGAACGGTGCAGTTTATTCAGAAAGAGGCTGATGACCTGCAGTTATTCTCCTTTTCAACTATAACTAAGGGCTGTAGGAGTTTTTTCTATATGACTCATGGGCTTCTCAGTAGCTTTTTATACTAGTAAGACAGTTTAGTAGCTATAAGTGGAATGTCTTTGAAAGAGTGGCTAAATTCTAGTCTGAGGAATAAAAATGACCATCAATGACATAGGTTTATGTATGAAGACCTGAATATCAAGTATGCATTCTAGTGAATTGTAGGGAGAATGGTTTTAACCAATTACATGAGATATTTGTTGGTTCAGGCTTTCATGAGTATAGAGCTAGTGTCTGTACTAGATGAGCACTATTCTACTTGCTCATTTGATTTCTTTTGTCACCGATTACCAAAATATCTTAGCTATCTATTTATACTGTATGCCCATCTCTTCATGTTCTGGCCAACACACTTTCAACTTTATTAGTTCACCTTTGGTTAAGAATTCATCTTTAGACTCTAATTTCATTGTATTGACTTACATAAGCTAGCCTATGAAGAATTCACACCCTTAAAATATATAAATTAGGCAGTTGACTTAATGCTTTGGATACTAAAAAGAAACACTTAATGGTGGGACCTATTCAAATGGCATAGTTAAGATAAGATGGAAGCTTGGTTATTTTGAACCTTAATTGAGGCAGTTCACCATGTTAACCTGGAGGTGCGTGTCTATATGTTGCAAGTAAAAGTCCTTTTGTGGAATAGTTACCTTTATTAGGGGAAATATTAGGACTCCGTGGCTGTAACTACTGAGTGTTCTGGACGATTTTCATTTTAATGTGAATAATGACACAGAAGGATTTTACTGTTTGTCTTTTCATGATTTACTGAACAGATGGTTTCACAAATGAGTTAGCATGATGTTTATTCTGACTTGTTATCTGTTTTTCCTGACTTTTGTTTTATTCTTGGGCAACCTGTTCCCAGAATCAATTTTTTATATCAGGTCTTTCAGGAGATGAAACCATACGGAATCGTGTTTTAGAGTCATTATATCGGCGTATCATGAGAGCCTACAATGAGAAGAAGTGTTTCAGAGTTATCATTGTCATTCCTCTCATTCCTGGTTTCCAGGTTTGAATTCTAGATTGATGCCTTTTAATGGAAACCAGTGAATTTGTTTTTTTTTTTTTTCATTGAATTATAATGTTAACAGGGTGGTTTGGATGATAGTGGTGCTGCATCCGTAAGAGCCATAATGCATTGGCAGTACAGAACCATTTGCAAAGGACACCATTCAATATTGCACAATCTTCATGATGTTCTTGGTCCGAAAACACAAGATTACATATCATTTTATGGTCTTAGGGCTTATGGTCGACTTTTTGACGGTGGTCCAGTGGCCACCAGTCAGGTACAGTCTTGCATTCATAATTCTGACTTCACTTTCGTCCTTTAGTATTTCATATCGTTGAATCTTAGAATTTATGGAATGACTATTCATCTTCTTTTGATCCCTGTCATGATCTTCTTTTATTGTATATACAGGTGTACGTACATAGTAAAGTTATGATAGTTGATGATTGTTCAACTTTGATTGGATCAGCTAATATCAATGATAGAAGTTTGCTTGGTTCACGAGACTCTGAGGTATTATGTTATTTTGTTTCTTTTGTTGTATGTCACGAAATGAAGTTTAGGGACCATGAATTTACCCCAACTTTTTGGCATCTATCAGAAAATCTTTATCTCTTTTAACTTTTGATTGTTTCTAACATCAGTACTAGTGAGATTTTATTCATGCAATGACCTTCCAGAGTATTGGTTATTTTAAGTTGTTGTAGCTAGGGCTGTCAATTTCTGACATGATTTACAAGATGACCCATCTGACACGATTATCATTTATGTGTTATTTATATCATATACTCCCTCCGGTAAAAACGTTGTTGCCGTGTGACCAGAGGTCACGGGTTCGAGTCTTAGGAGCGGCCTCTTGCCAATTAAATTGGCAAGGGAAGGCTTGCCCCCAATACACCCTTGTGGTGGGACCCCTCCCCGGACCCTCGCTCAGCGGGGACACGTAATGCGACCGGGCCGCCCTTTTTTTTTTTTTTTATACTCCCTCCGGTCCATATTATCTGTCAGTGAGAGAAAAATTTTCTTGTTCCATATTATTTGTCAGTTTAGGTTTTCTATGTGAATTTTTCCTATTTTACCCCTAATAATGGTTTAAGCACTAATTACTCCAACATAACTCATTCAGCTTTTTGGGTAGTATTTGAAGAACAATATCTTTAATTTTAGACATAGAAAAACGTAGGAATATGAAGGGTTAAAGTTATCAATTTCTATATAGGCATTTCGTGATTTTTACTTGTGTCCATAATGATTTTTTTTGGCTGGACTAGTTCTTATATAGGCACCAATATTTCATAATTTTAGAATAAAAATTTTGGTGGGAATGAAAATTTTGGTGGGAAACTTTGGCGGAAGAATGAAATTTTTGTTGAAAATTTGAAAAATAAAAATGAATCTTCATGAATTTTTTTTGGAGTGATTGTATTTTGGCATACTTACTAAACAAGTAAACATACGTGTGAAAATGCTCTCCATAATTTGAGAATTCAGTTTTTAAATGACTCCTCTAAAAATGTGCAAACAAATGGCAGCATTTAATCATTTTTCATTGTTAAAGATAAAGATAGTCCAAGGGTCTCTCTTTATGGCAGGATATGGTTTCAATTTCAGATGCTTAATTAGTAAGGGTATTCTAGTCCATTTTACATAAATTTAATGCAAACTAATCATTTTCTTAATATGTGTGTTTTTGTCAAATGTGACAAATAATATGGACCGGAGGGAGTATAATCATGTGAAATATATAGATGACATAACACGATAACCCGTTTACACACCCTTAGCTGTAGCTTGGGTTTTGTATTGCATTGGTTAACCAGATGTAGTAAGAAGTTTTGATATTTGCATAAATGATAGTTGATGGAGGTTTCTTGAAAATTTGTATAAGCATATTTCGGTTTCTTTCGCGCCTTTAACCAACAATATAGACCTAGAAAAATTTAATTGTCATGTTTTGACAAGGAAAGACATTTCGCGGAAATATATTGACATCATAAAGGACATGTATGAGAGAGTATGCACGAGTGTACGTACTAGTGTTGGGAAGACTGAAGAGTTTCCTATTACGATTGGAGTGCATCAAGGTTCCGCACTAAGCCCATTTCTTTTTGCCATCGTTATGGATGAACTAACAAGTTCACTTCAAGATGGTATACCATGGTGCATGCTGTTTGCAGATGATATTGTGTTGGTTGATGAGACGAAAGAAGGAGTGGAGATGAAGTTGGAACTATGGAGGCAAACTCTAGAATCTAGAGGCTTTAAGTTGAGTCGAAGTAAGACAGAATATTTGGAGTGTAAGTTTAGCGGCCGTAGGAGTAGGGAGGCAGGGACAATCACCCTAGATGGGAGAGTTGTTCAGGCCTCGGATTGCTTCCGGTATTTAGGATCTATTATCCAAACGGATGGAGAAGTAGATGGAGATGTTGCTCATAGGATTAAAGCTGGTTGGTCGAAGTGGAAGAGTGCTACGGGTTTCCTTTGTGATCCCGGCATGCCTAATAGATTGAAGGGAAAATTCTACCGGACGGCAATTAGACCAGCATTGTTATATGGTACGGAGTGTTGGGCAGTGAAACACTGCCACATCCAGAAGATGTCGGTGGCGGAGATGCGTATGTTGAGATGGATGTGTGGTCACACGAGAAAGGACCGGGTGCGTAATGAAATAATTAGGACAAAAGTAGGGGTCACATCTATTGAGAATAAAATAAGAGAAAACCGACTAAGGTGGTTTGGCCATGTGAGACGTAGAGCGCTTGATGCGCCGGTTAGGAGAACCGAAGAGTGGCAAAGGGATGTAGTGGTGAGGGGTAGGGGAAGACCTAAGCAAACTTGGAGGAGGGTGATCGAGAGTGATATGAGTTTATTGGGAATTGAGGAAAATATGGTAGTGGATAGGACGGAGTGGAGGGAGCGAATCTGTGTCGCTGACACGACTTGATTTTCACGGTTTTATATGATGGTTCATGTTAGCCGACCCGAACCATTTCGGGACTAAGGCTTTGTTGTTGTTGTTGTTTTGATTTCATTGGTAGAAAACTGTTATTCATTCTGAAAAATGATGGAATCACACTCGATTGAAGTTCCTGTTTCTGCATTACCGCTTTCAAACATTGTATGAATCCATGTGTAAAACATAGATTTTTGTTACATGTACTGTTATCTCTGAGCACATACTTTATCAATTGTAAAGAAGGGGGTAAATTGCAGTAATAGTCATTGAACTTTGGGGTCTATTTCATGAAGGTCACTGAACTTCATGTTTGATTTTGATTAAGGCATTCTGGTCAATTTTGAATGCGTGGCACAGAAGACAATTGACTATATGCTAAGCGTAGGATATGTTGCGTGGCACACACTTGGCTGTCAAGTCAGCTATTAAAGTTGGACATGTCTGGCATGGTTGTCTAATTGACATATAGTTGATTGTATTCTGTGTCACTTCAATATTCCAATTTTCTGTACATTAATTGGCCAGAGTGATTTTATCGAAATCAAATGTGAAGTTCATAACTTCATTGAAAGAAAATGAAGTTCAGTTACCTTTATGAAACGGATACAAACTTCAATGGATGTCTGTGCATTTTACCCTAAAGAAGAGGCTTCTGAGCTGATTGAAAAGCTTTTGTTTTAGATTGGCGTACTTATTGAAGACAAAGAGATGGTTAACTCATTCATGGGAGGGAAGAATTGGAAAGCTGGAAAATTTTCTTTGAGTCTACGCCTTTCACTATGGTCTGAACACCTTGGTCTTCATGGCAAAGAGGTCAGGATGCCCTGCAGAAAATAATATACTGCTAGAACATTAGAGAATTTTAGTATTTGAAAGATTTATTCTGCACTAACTTCTGTTATTATGTTGATCTCTCTCTCTCTCTCCCTTCTCTTTTTACTTTTCAGGTCAATCAAATAGTTGACCCAGTAATCGATTCAACGTACAAAGATGTGTGGGCATCGACAGCAAAGGTTCTGACTACTATTTCGTTTCACGTTTTGCAAATTTCATGGAATTCGCTAATGCATGCAATGCCATGAAATCGTCTTATTTGTTTCGTGATAGTCAAATGTAATGTAATTTACCCATAGTTATCAAATGCTCGTCTCTCTAGGCATGTCGTCTGAGAAGCCAAAGTGTGGGCTCTGTTCGAGAGTGCTCACCTTTGTGAGCCTGGTAAAAGTATCAATGAATTACAATCAAATTGTGGTGGTAAATACTTTTCCATGAATTTCAAAAATTATTTTAAAGAGAATATGATTTTCTCACAATGGACTCTTTTTTATATACCAGATCACAATGGTGTGTCCGAAAAGGAGAAACCGTACTCTATTAGATATGATATGGTACTTTCCATGATAAGCTTTGCATTTCCTCCTAAGTCCTTATGGGGCTATGCCCTAGCCATGCATTCCCTAAACTGAGTTCCATCGAAGTCTGTTGTTTTTATTCCTTCTGAAGTGTTCATTGGGAAGAAACCGAAAATTATCAATTATGAGAATTTGGGGTTATCCCGCTTGTATGAAGAGAGTAGTGTCAGATAAACTAGAACCCAAATATGACATGCATGTTTTGGATAAACGGTTGGGTATTATTTCTACAATCCATTGGATCAAAAGTTGTTTGTGTCAAAACGTGCAACTTTCTTAGAGAAAGAGTTCCTTTTGGAAAGTGGCAACAGAAGCGAAGCTGAACTTAATGAAGTTCAAGATGAAATGGCTACATACATTAAACAACCGACAAAAATGTTAGAATTCAATCCTATACATCGCCTAGGCGCAATTTTATAAGCCAGACAGTTTTGAAGTTAAAAAGTGGTTGTTCAATCTCAACCGGTGTTACCTGTATCATCCACTGTTGAAGAAACTGCTTAGCATATTAGAATAGGAAAAATTTATCATGAATACCTCTACTTCGAGTCCTAGGCCTAGGCCAAAGGAGAAGGCTAAAGCACCATCTTCTAGTGTTCGAGAAAGAACTCCTACAGTTCTTAGAGATGAGGTAGAAGAAGAATCTCGCGTTTTAGACGAGTGCCTTGAAGATGAGTTTGATGTTGGAGATGGTGATAGTGGTGGTGATGACTTTGATGAATGATAATTGTGTTACATGATTAGTTAATTAACTTGGGAATTGGTTGAACTTTATTTTTAGATTTAGAATTTGTTATTATGAATTATGATTATGGATAATTGGATATGATTTAGTATTTGACTATTTGTTGCATTTTAGATATGTTAATTGTTGTTATTTATCATTTTATATATTATTTTTCTTTAGTATGCCTTGTGTCGGTCAGGCGCGCACTTGCCTTGCCCAGTGGCAGAGACTGTTGGGGGAAGCTGAAGGCCAAAACGGTGTCGTTTGGGCTTGCTGCTTATTCTTTTTTTACCCTACCCAGTCCGAAAAGATGCCGTCTTGGTCTGGGCTGGAAGAAAAAAAAAAAAGAGATGCTCAGCCCATCCTTCATCTGCTGAGGGTGCAAATTGCAGCCCTAGCAGATGAAATTTCAAGGCAAGACAGGGCGGAACCACCCCTCCCAGGGTGGTTCCCAGCAGCTGGGGGCCGACGGTACCTTATGCCTCCCTCCGCCTCTGGCCTTGCTCCTTGGCTCCAGGACCCTTTCGCGTCTTTACTAACTATGAATTTACCATATTCAAGTTATTAATCTGCGGATAACTTCTCATGCTATTAATTGATTTGACAGACAAATACGGCGATCTACCAGGACGTCTTTTCTTGCATTCCTAATGATCTTATGCAGTCCAGGTATGAACGAATTATCTTTCATCTTCCTTTTCACCTCTTATGTCTTTTTCCACTATTTACTGCGGTTTACCGAAACTTTTTTTTATTCAGATCTGCACTTAGACAAAGCATGACCTTGTGGAAGGAAAGACTCGGCCACACAACCATTGATTTAGGTATAGCCCCTGAAAAGCTCGAATCATATGAAAATGGCGGCATAACAAAAACCGATCCCATGGAACGGTTAAAAACAGTGCGCGGACACCTCGTTTCCTTGCCTTTGGATTTCATGTGCAAGGAAGATTTGAGGCCTGTATTTAACGAGAGCGAATACTACGCATCTCAAGTATTTTACTAATTCCCAATTAGACGAGGCCTGTATTTAATGAGAACGAATACTATGCATCTCACGTATTTTACTAATTCTCAATTAGATAAATGTTATGATAGAAAGGGCAGTGGTTGTCGCATTATTGTTGGTTGATAATGCACATCCACATAGAGTTCAGAACTCGGGTTTATAATGCCGCCCGGGTAGAGATCAGCATTCGGGTTGATAATTGCCGTCGGGATAGAGTTCAGTGTTGACATTATTATTTTTCCTTGCAAAGTTGCATACTTGCACATAGATTATATAGATAGAAGAACAGGAAAATGAGGGTAAGGGATCCCTTTCCACTTTCCAGGAATGTAATACAGACAACTGATGTACCAAATTCTGATTATCCTATATCACTAATAATGGCTTAATGAGCATGTCTTTTTTCATGTTTTCTTCCATTCCTTTTGGGGAAAATTCAATTTCTTGGAAGTGTAAAATATTGAGAAAATTTGTTAAGATAGTTTTCGTGGTTTAAAAGTTCGCAAACATTTGTGCGGTTTATAAACTTGGTTATTTTATCAAAAATTGTTGTCGTGGTTATTTGCACCAAAAAAGAACGATTTGAAACAATTAAAAGAACGGACTTGTAAATTATTCAAAATGTAAGATTTGACGTTATAAATTATTAAATCATAAGTATTATTTGATTGAATCGCAAATTTCATAAAGATAGTTTGTAAGTTTTATAAAGTACCGAATCACTGTTTGGATTTTTTTTTATAACATGAAGATCTTTACAGATATTTTTTTTTGTATTTTTCTTTAAAATATTTATTTTTCCATATTCTTAAATCCTATTTCAATAAAATATATATACTGAAAAACCCATACTAGTTACGAACTTTTAAATAGGGATCGTGATTTTTGACGGGATAACATGATTTATAAATTGAAATGATTGGTTTATTACAACACTTCAATTCAATATTATGTAGATAATATACTTTTTGTTTTATTATTTTAAAACATGTCTATATTAAAAATACACTTTACTAATATATTCAAAACACTATTTTTGATGTGTAATTGAGTTTTTTTATTTTTTTTATTTTTTTTTATCCCTCGTATCTTCTAGTTGTTTCTTGTGTAGTTTTCATTCCGATACTTTTTTTTAGATGAGGTCATTATAGATCTACTAGCTTCTTTTTGTTCAATTCATGAATCTACATATCGTACGTGGAGATTGATTTTGTAATAGTTTGATTTTGACCTAAATCTTATTATTTAGGCTATCCATCTTATTAATATAATAATTAACAAATCTGAATAAGATTTGTAGGTATCAAAATAAGATTTTAATCAAAAACCCAAATGTTATCAGGCTCGGAACGGACCAGCCGGTCGAACCGGGAACCGGTTAGGAAGCCGGTCCGAGCCTGTCCGGTTATTTCAGCAGTGAAATAACCGGAGTGACCCGGGGTTGGCCCGGGACCCGGCGGTTGACCCGGGAACCGGTGTGACCCCGGGTCAGTAGAAGCAAAAGAAAAACGCGGGGCGGGCTGTGTAATTTGTAGGCAGGCGGTCTTGAAATTTGAACAGAATTTTAATGGGTGGGGTGGGAATTGAATGGGCGGTCTTGAAATTTGAACAGAAATTTTAATGGGCGGGGTGGGAATTGAATGGGCGGTCTTGAAATTTGAACATAAATTTTAATGGGCAGGGCTGGAAAAAAAACTAAACAAATGAAATTAAAAGTAAGACAATGAAATTATAAATTGAGGGCTGGGAAAAAAAACCTAAAATTAACACAATGGGCAGGCTAGAATTAAATTTATTTTTGGCACGGCATTCGCGTCGCCCACGTCGTACGGGTGCGCCCCTAACCCGAAGGTTAATCAATTGCATAGAATACATTGATATATTTCAATTTATTCTGAATTTAATTTATTCATCATATATTTAAGACTCAAATTAACAAAAAATAACAAACCAAAAGTTGTTTATAATTTATTTTGGATATATACAATGTATAACAATATTTTTAAATTAATTACATATATTTAATATATATAAATATTATTTATTTATTTATTACGTCATCCGGTTCGACCAATCCGAGCTATCCGGTCCGACAAAGTGACCCATGACCCAGCCATCAATCCGGTTTGATGTCCGGTCCGGTTCTGATAACATTGCAAAAACCATTCACAGATGGCATTTCTTGTCCGACACAATTGAAGCCACACGTATAATTTGCCTAACTAATCCATTATTAGGTATTATCTCAAGTTGTACACCCCATAAGGATCTATTTATTATTATTATTAGGGTTAAGGTGTAAAAATACCCCTAACGTTTTGGGCCAGAAGCAATTTTATCCCTAACGTCTAAAATAGTGCAATTTTACCCCTAACGTTGGAAGTCAAGAGCAGTTTTACCCCTAACGTTAATAAATCGGGTCAATTTCAGACACTATTATAAAACACATATATTTTTGTTCCTTATACTACACCAATTGCATAACAATTCGTTCTAAACAAAGATTTCATGTTTTTTATAATTTAATAATAGAATTGGAGATTAATATTTATAAATTCGGTGAATTTTTTGAATTTTTTTTTTGTCTAATTCGTACAAAAATGTTTGTGATTTGTTACTGATAAAATGACATACGTGCGAAGTGTAGATGACAAGATTCATGACCGAGAAGACAGTTTGATGAATTATTTCTCAAATTAACCCTATTTATCAATGTTAGGGGTAAAATTGATCTTGGCTTCCATCGTTAGGGGTAAAATTTTACAATTTTAGACGTTAGGGGTAAAATTGCTCCTGACCCAAAACGTTAGGGGTATTTTTGCACCTTAACCTTTATTATTAGGGATAAGGTACCAAAATAGGTCTATAGTTTTTGGGGAAGTATCAATTTAGGCTCCACGTACAAAATAACACCAATATAGGCTTAACGTTTTAAAAAGGGTACCAATTTAGGTCTCGATAACGGAACGAGACACGTCATTGATATTACTCTCTTAAGTTCCGTCAATTGTACGTGAAGGGAGAAATCATAACTTAACGGATTAATATCAATGACGCGTCCAATCCGTTATCGAGGTCTAAATTGGTACCTTTTTTAAATGTTAGACATATATTGGTGTACGCGGAGCCTAAATCGATACTTTTCTTAAAACCATAGGCCTATTTTGGTACCTTATCCCTTATTATTATAAAAGTAATTCTTATGGGTTGGCCAATTTACGAAGATAGTTTCTATGGTTCAAAAGTTTAGAAATAAGGGGTCGTACTTTGTGAATTTTACATTTAAAGGATGTGTGGGTTAATTTTTTAGCCAAACAATATTTGTGATTTAGTTAATTTGCAAAGTCAGTTTTTTTAATTCTTTTCAAATCACTCATTTTGGCGGTAAATAATCACGACAACAATTTTTGAAGAAATGACTGGGTTTGTAAATTGCAAAAAGCACAAACCCCTGTTTGCAAACTTTTAAACCATGAAGATTGTCTTTGCAAATCAGTCAAATCATAAGGTTTATTTTTGTACTTTTCTCTTATTATTATTATTATTATTATTATTATTATTATTATTAGAGATCAAATACAAATTGAGTTTTATGGTTATGGGAGGAGATCAGATTTAATCTTCAAGTAAAAAACAATGCAACTTTAATCTTAACGTTTACTAGACAGATTAATTTTAGCCCCGTTTGAAGATATGTTTTTTTTTCTCGTACAAATTTATATTCTGATCACTTTTCAACCTCCAACCTGACCCCCAATAAAACTTGAAATTATATATTTTCTATTAATGAAGATTTTAGTTTAAAATTACGATATTTTGAGAGTATTAAATCTATTTTCTTCCAATAATCATAGGACTAAATCGCAACTAATTATTAGTAGAACTTTAATAAAATAAGAAGAATACGAAATCAGGATTTTCATCTTTACCTATACACATGTGCCAATATGATTAATCTTTTTTTCCTATAATTCTTATTCTTTGAATGTAACTAACGTTTGACATTGCTTTTCCAGATTTTAAAAACAGTTTTTCTAATTAAAAGCAGCGTTTGCAAAACTGTTTTTCTTAAAAGTTGGGAAAGTTGGAAAAACTGCTTTCAGAAAAAGCTACGATTTGTAGTTTTTAGAGAAAGTAGTTATTACAAAATATCAAGAAAGCCGATATAAATTTTTTTCGGACAAAAATAGTCATAGCTTTCAAAATAACCTATTATTATATATTTTTTTTGATTTTTAGAACTTTTATTGTATTTTTATCCAACACTTGTCAACTTTTTCTCACCACACTTTTCTCTACAGCAAGTTCGGTTGGCCACAACTGAAGGACCCAAAAGACGGGTTACCAATAACAACAATCAAATACGCGGAATACCAATAACAACATCACAAGGATCAATCTAACAAACAATCAACCAAAGCACAACCCAAGTCCAAATCAAAATAGCAACTATAACCACAAGAATGGAAATCCAAAACCACAATCAACAACACAAGATTTATACGTGGAAAACCTCTTCGGTGTGAAGAGTAAAAACCACGGGACGTTTGAGGAGTCCACCCTACTTCTCTTATTATGATAAAATTGAGGGCAAAACAAACCCAACAAAGTCTTACAAAAGGTTTATAACCCACCAATAATCATGAAACAATAAGAGATTTCAAGAAGTAGACAAATACCAAGAAAGAGAAGAAATCAATCTACAATCTGCCCCAACTCCGAACAGACCTTCCCGACCTCCGAACGATACTCCCAACGGTGAGAACAAGGAACAATATGTCTAGAAGCTCCTGTCCAAAAATCGTGACGATCCGACGGTTCAATCTCCGGGAATCGACAAAAAACGTGAACTGACCTAAAGAGAGAAAGGCCAAATCCGAAAATCTCTTTTCTGTGTGTCTTTTCTTCTTCCTTCACTTATATTAAATGAATACAACTCATTCCAATAAATACACATTAATATAGCTTCTCAAAGAAGCCAAAATTAATAATAAATGGACTTTAAATATGGGCGGGACCCATAACAACAACAATACTAAACTGGCTCTTCATATGCCACCAATGAACTAAAGGGCTGACCGACCTAATGTACCCCCCCAATCGCGGAGTCTAATGTCAATAGAAACAAACTTTAAGGGCAATTTAGTAATCTCACATTAGCAACATGTATATATCTTTCTCTACTTTCTCAACTTTTTCCTATAACGTTTTTCTTCACAACAGGTTCTATTAGCCACAACAATACCAAATTAGCTCTTCATATTCCACCGACGAACTAAAGGATCAACGGACCGCCTCCCTCCGTCGCCAAGTCTCATCTCAATAAGGAACAAACTCCAAGGGCAATTTAGTAATCTCACATTAGCAATGTGTATATATCTTTCTCTACTTTCCAATAATATGGCTATGGTCCATTAAACACACATGTGGTCACAATAATCTTGTGTTTATGGTTCTAGATTATTACTTTAATATCAATTCAGCATAATTGGTCAAAATCATCTCCTTCCATTGACCTACCATCCATGTTCCTCAAACTTGACTCTTTAACTTATAGCCATGAGTTTTATATCATCATAGGATCATTACTTAATCTTTTTCTTTCTTTTTTAATATTTTAATCAATAAATAACTATCTTTGATTGCATATATACCATAATATATGTATATGATTATATACCCTAATGAAATGATTCAACTTGAGCAACATATAATATATATCAAAGATATAATATATATCAAGGTTATCAAACCCGGACCGACCCGATTGGTTCAATCGGACCTGATAGGTATTACAATCCGAAAGTGGCTATTTTATTACACCTTATAAAACCGCTCAAAAACCAGTGACCCTACCAGTCATCTGGAAACCCGATCACGGTTTAAGTTCAAGATTAGGTTTAATATTTGAACTGTAATTTTATTTAAGGAAAATCAAAATTTAATTAAAAATAATTAATTAAGTATTTTACTAATTTAGTATTTTTAGATATTATATTTTTATATTAACAAATTATTATTATGTTGACATTTTATTTAATATTTTGGTACTAAAAATATTGTTATATTGTTTCAAAAAAAAAATATTGTTATATTATTAGTCTACTTTTTATTGATTTTATGGACATTTTAGTTTTACATTTTTATTATGTTTGAAGGTTAAATAAAAACTAAAATTATTATTTTTTTAGGATTATTTGAATCCCGGTTCAACCATGATTGAACCTTAAACCCTTAATTTTCTAGTTCTTCCGATTCTTTGACAGGTCCGATTTTAATAATCATGACAAATCCAAAACTTACTGATATGAGTGTTTGTTATGGACCCTTGTGATTTATAAATGCTAAATTAATATTTTTTTTTGTGTTTTTATATAAAAAATAAAAAACTCCACACAATTTCCAAAAAAAATTCAACATTTTCCATCAACCAATGGTCATCAAACCCGCTAGATCCATCTCTCTCTCCGCTCCTTCATTTGGATTTGGTATTTCTTCCGGCTAAACACTGGAAGATAAGCCTGTCTTTACTTTGTTTTGCTTTTACTTTATTGAATAAAACTTTTAATCGATCTATCTATTATGGTAAGTTTGGTCGTTTCTCCTTTATTTGAAGTATATTGTTTTCGACCCATATTTGAGGTTTTTCTCCATATATAAGTATATCATCTCTATATATAGGAGTGTTATTACGTTTTACTTCATAGAAAGGTAGAAGAGTTTTGTGTACTATTTGATAAATTTGTCTCATTATCCTCGAGAAAGATTCTGAAATCAATTATGAGTGAAGCACGTCTCGTGCCGTTGTATGAAAAGCAATTCAACTATCTACCATTACTCTATCATGATCTATAATATAGATTGAAACTTATTTAATTATATTTTTTTTTATAAATTTAAACAAATCAAACTTTTACCTTTCTTATATAAATAGACCTGTCCACGGTTCCGGATATCCGTCCGGCCTGCCCAAAACCATGTCCCATGGATTGGGTTTCGACAATGGAAATTGATTATAGGCCTAACTCGGACCAAGTCCGCTAAAACCCATCTATGTTTTAGGCAGGTTTGTGATTGATAAAAATAGCCCAGCCCAGTCCAGTCCAGTCCAACCCGCATATTAATATTAATATTAATATTAATTATTAATTTATATATTTATATATTAATTATTTAATATAAATATTTAATTTTTGTAATTAAAAATTAGGTATGTATTTTTAAGTAGGTTTATATGGGTTGAGTTTGAGATTTGATTTTTAAATCCGAATCCAGCCCGGTCCGAGCCTGCCTAAATTAATAGTGGACTAGACTAGGTTGAAAGCTCGGTCGGCCCGGCCGACCCATGGACATATCTTATCCATACCTTATTTTATATATGTCCCATCTCTATCCATACCTTTTTTTATATATATGTAGCAATTTTTTTTTGTTGCGACTAGGCAAAACATTTGTTTGCTAATTGATTAATTTAATGAAATCCTAATTAACAACTTTCTCCAAGATATGCATTTTAATTCCAACGCTTTTCTTAACCACTAGAATCATCTTAATTTAATCGTTACAAACTAATCTTCTCCATCATTTATTTATTTCATTAACTATATTATATGCTTTTCATGGACCGCCATTTTATATTTAATCATTTATTCTTTATCATGTTCTTATGATTAGTATTACAATTACATATTTTAATTTATCATTCCAACTCCAATTTTACCATTATTTAATTAGTTGGACAACTTGTATTCACTAGATTTTTTAAATAAACATAATAACATTATATAAAATCTAGGATCATTTTTTTTTCTTAATATAAATCAGGATGTTTAGTTTTGTTTCATTGTTTACTATTTAGAGCGTGTTTGACATTACTTTTCTAGACTCTAAAAGCAGTTTTTCGAGAATGTAAAACTGTTTTTCTTAACAATTGGCGAAAAGTTGCGGTTTGTAGCTTTTAAAAGTAGCTGTCACAACTTATGAGAAAAGTTGATAATAATTTTGTTTTGAAAAAAAAATAGACAACTTTCAATATAACCTAATACAGTAAAACCTTTATAAATTAATAATGCTGGGACGGTTTGGTAAAGGCATGTGTCAGCTCAAATAAGTGATGTCATGAAATTTTATTAATTTATAGAGATATTAATTTATCGAGTAAATTTACTGAACTGACCCAAATCGGGACCAGAAGAAATTATTATTTTAAAGAGATTATTAATTTACCGGGTATTAATTTATGAAGGTTTTACTGTATATATTTTTTTACTTTTTTTTATCAACTTTTTTCCACAACAGGTTCTGCTAGACACAACAATACCAAGCTGAATTTTAATATTATATTGACTGTTTGTTGTTGTTAGTAAATGTTAATTGATTTTCAATTCTAACGTAACACTTTATATCCACTATTTGAAATAAAACAGAAAAAATAGCTAAATAGCGAAACACTTTATATTTACAGTTTGAAGTAAAACAATAAAAAAAGCCCATATAGAGACCAATTAAGGTTGGTTTGAGTGGTTAAGGACTTCAAATCGCTCGAGTTAGATTTTGAGTTCGAATCCTAACGTACGCATAAAACTTTAATTGGGAGAGAATTCACCTAAAAGGTATCTGACGAACCCAAAGATCGGACAAACTAAAACGCTATTAAAAAAAGAAAACCAAATTGACATTTGATTAGTTGACAAATTGCAGTTCTTAACCTCACAATTATTTTGGGAAATGACTCAACTACCCATTATTAAAGCTTTGTAGAAGCTATATATGCAAGGGCATTGTAGTCATTGCAGAATTCAACTTGCTGTAAAGCCAATACACTACTTATATACTTGAAAGCATATGAAAACTCGAAGATGACAGAAAATGGAGTATAAGCAACCTGAAGAAGCCTTTGAGTATCGACATCAAAATTTCTTTTCCGGCGTGACGTCATTTCCCGGCTATCCAGAGGTGATATATCTGACGAAAGTGATCGTTCTGAATTTTCTGTGAGAAGAAGGTAAATTTAATTTGTACACTTCTATTCTTAATTTTCCTGTCAAAGAATTTATTAATTTTCCGGCGGATTTTTTTTTTCTAAGTGAATTTTTTATATGATACACCGAGGGCCAGTTGCACCACCTCCGGCCATCAGAATCCACTATGAGAGGGTGGTTTCCGGCAGTGGCTAATAGAGGACTGTTTGGCTGAGTCCAATTTTATATTGGCCTATATACATTTTACAATTTTTCTGAACCAAATTCTATTCAGCAGATAATTTTAGGAGGCCATTTGCACCCTAAACCCCCAATCTGTCGGAAACAGGAGGTCGAAACCACAGCTGGTTCCGGAGGCTAGGGCATTCCTGGCACCCGTCTCCGCCCCTGGTTTCTGGTAATCATCCGCCTAAAAACACGTTCTAGAAAGGTCTAGGGATGCTACAATTGCATCCGAGATTAGAAATCTAGTTGGGGATGTTGCAATTGCACTCTCATATTTGGTATCCTAGCTCCGCCACTGCATATTTAATTTAGTTCGGTTTGATTTTGATTTTTAATACACACAACTTTAGGAGCTTGACGGAGGTGAAACCAAAGGGTCACGGAGAGTCCGTTGACCCAGCCTCCTAGTACATCCGGTTGGGATTCCATCCTGCTTCATCACTTGCAGGAAGCTTGTATTGGTTACTCTAAAGTACCTAATAAACCTCGAAACGATCATAATTTAGAATACGATGTGGTCATCATATATGTTTATAATTTAGATATGTTTAGTGTTTATTTGTTGTTGCTGATAGCTGATAGATATTGAATGATCTATAAAAAGGAGAACCAGATCAACACTTAATAACAGTTTCACGATGTCTTATAATTAACATATGAAAGTGGTTGATTAATTGTGATTAGGAGGTGGAAATTAAAATAGAGAAATGGTGCTATTTCCATCTTTTTTTGATGGAATAAGTAAGAAAGGGAAGAAGAAGAAGAAAGATGGAGGAAAAGAAGCAGCAGAAGCTATGGCTAATGATGCAAGAAAGAAAGAGTTGATGCTCAGTAGTTCAGGCATTGTTAACTCCAACAATTCCCATAATTTTGCCTCTGTTTGCTCTCAAAGAGGTCAGAAAGGAATTAATCAGGATCGTCTGCTCGTTTGGGAGGTAATTCTTTATATCAAAATGTTCGTGAGAGGTTGTGAGTTTGAACTCATCCTCTTAAAAAAAATTCATTAATTATCTACTGATTGTAATTCAGTTGATAATACAGGCTGAGTTTATTAAAAAAATCTCATGTTCGATTTCCACTAGACTAAGATCCGGACATGATTATCTCAATAAGGATATATGTGGTTTAGTAAAGAAAAAAGGTTTAATACATCTCTAGTACCATGTACTTGTCCGGAAAAGTCAATTGTGCTTCTATACTTTGAAAACGTTTCATTTACCCTTTGATTTTGCTTAAAGTGACTTATTATCTAAAAGTGATATACGACCTTTTGAATTTCCTTATAGAGATCTATTGGCTTCTTGAACTTAACATGTACGTACTTCAACTTGTTTAAAATATTCTCTTGCAGATGGAATAAATAAAATGTTTTCAAAGCATATGACATAATTGACTTTTTCAGACAAAGTACATGAAATTTGGAATGTGTTCAACCTAAAAAAGTGTTCATTAATGTGCTTAGACAAGTATAAAGAAAGTTCAAACAATTTCTTTTTATTAAGGATGAATTTCAAACTATCTGTGTTTATGGTGATTTTAGCTCGTTTTGTGAGAATTTTCTATTAGTTCGTCTATCAGACAGGTGGATCAATATTTCACAATTGTTGAGATATGGGACTGATATAAAAAAATTCACATCCCTCTTATCCGCCTTCCAAACCGGTAGGGGATCCAAAATTACAACAAACACATAGATAGTTCGAAACCTCATAAATAGAGAAATTGTTATATGAAAGTATTAAACTTGTGTATATTTTTTTTTAATATTAAGAGCTCAATTTTCATATTTATCAGAGGGCTTCAAAAAATGTTTAAGACGGGGTTGACGAGAACCTACTAATATACTTCTTTATGTGTTATAGGAATTTGGATGTCAAGAGGACATGATATTTTGTGGAATATTTGATGGGCATGGAGCATGGGGACATGTAGTTGCCAAAAGAGTTAGAGAAAGTGTTGCTTCTTCTTTGCTATGCAATTGGCAAGAAACTCTTGCTATGAAATCTCCTCAAATTGAATTAGATGATCACTTTGATATTTGGAAGCACTCTTACTTGAAAACTTATGCTGCCGTTGATCTTGATCTCAAGCTTAATCCTCAACTCGGTTCCTTTTCTAGTGGTACCACTGCTTTGACAATGATCAAACAGGTACGTACACTCCCCCGTGCAAACATATATAGCGGCAAAGCCTGAATCCCAAACCCGAGTGTGCCATTTTAGCATTCTAAACCCTCTTTCCGGAATAGAATTCGATGGTTAGAGGTGTGTTAATGGATCCTCCATGCCCTGCACAGATTCATGGGGTGGGGGGAGTTTGAGCATCCACTGGTCGCCAAAATTTCTATGGAAGCTATATACATGGCTTTAACTTTTTTTTATGTAAAAACACCAAAAAAATATCAATTTAGCACGAAAGACCACCACAAACACTCCCGTTAGTGAATCCTGAATTTGTCACCATCTCTGTGCACCTATCCCTCCACCACTGCACAAATATATATCGGCAGAGGGAGAGGGGAGTTAGGAGGGTCTGTCAACCTCCCGATTCCGAAGAGAAATAAAGAAAAATTATAATTACAGATAAAAGATTTGGTCACTAGACATCTAATTTCCTCTCTATTCAGAATCTGTCACGAATTTACGTCAGAATTATTTGTTCTGATGCTTCCTAAATGAAAAATATGCAATTTTTCATCCATTGATCTTGAGTATGAATGTTAGCAAGGTAAAAACATATCAAATAGCCTAATTATGCTTTCTATGTTCGTTCATCAGGGTGATCATCTTGTTATAGCAAACGTAGGCGATTCTCGAGCAGTATTAGCAACCGCTTCTGATGACGATGGACGTTTAATACCAATTCAACTTACCGTTGATTTCAAACCCAATTTACCTCGTTAGTACTCGCATTTCCCCCCAAAAAAATCAATTTAAAAACATTAACATGTAAATGTAAGTCTTAATTTGCTATGTTTGAATGGTGGTTTATTGCAGAGGAAGCAGAAAGAATAACGCAGTCAAAAGGAAGAGTATTCTGCTTAAATGATGAGCCAGGTGTATATAGAGTATGGATGCCAAATGGGAAAAGACCTGGTTTAGCTTTATCAAGAGCTTTTGGTGATTACTGTGTTAAAGATTTTGGACTCATTTCTATCCCTGATGTTACTCATAGAACTATAACAACCAGAGATCAGTTTGTCATTTTGGCGACAGATGGGGTACGCACTAAACACGATATTTTTGTTGCATTTATATAATAGATAATCATATGGAATAGAGGTGACAATTATCAGGTTCAAGTCGTGTCAATTTTGGGTTAGTGTCAAAATGAGTTAACTCTAACCCAACTAAAAAACTTTCGTATCATAATCGTGTTAACCTAATCGGATTCGTATCATGTTTTCGGGTTACTATGCACGTATATTATATATGACACTATTTTTAAATATTTATGTCATTTTTTTATTAATATGTTAACATTAACCATCCAAAGTCCGCTAATATCATATTGGGAGTCATGATTTTTATTTTATTCAATAGTTTAGTCCATTGAACTGTTTAATAATTCAAATATTTGAGGGACCAAACTGTTGAGTTGAACAAAAGTTAAGGACTAAACAATGTATTATTAACATACGAGGATTAAACAATGTGTTAGGTAAAAAAGTAGGGACTAATAAATTTTAAATATTCGTGTCGTTTTCGGGTTAACAGTCAACACTAATCCAACCCAAAAATTTGCTTTTATTTTCTTGTCAACCCAAATGACGCATTACCTAAACTCAAACACTAACATTGCGTGTCGTGTAATCGGTTCATGTGTACTTTTTCCACCTCTAATATGGAGTGTATAGATCCACAACAGATTATGACACGACAGCCCCAATCTGACACCCCTACCATAAAGAGAGTTCTTATACCTTATGAAAAAGAAGGAACACAAACTAATTTGAGGTGATATTTTTATTGTTTTTATCAGCTATGGGATGTTATTTCCAATAAAGAAGCAATAGAGATAGTTTCTTCCACACCAAAAAGGAAGAAATCAGCAAAAAGATTAGTGCAATGTGCAACTCAGGCATGGAAAGACAACAAAAGAGGCATTGCAATGGATGATATCTCTGCAATATGTCTTTTCTTTCATGATTCAAATTCACCATCTCAACAGGTTGAGAAACCGGCTAAGTAGCTAATCGAACTGATCGGGTCATGTAGGAATAAGGTTCAAGTGTACCGACTACCGGTCTATCAAGTCTTAACAATGTATCTTTCTTATATTGTATACTGCAATAGACTTACTTCTATCTACTTTTTTCTATTCTCTTTTGTATTTTAGATCATATAAAGTTGTAGGCCGACAGTTTCTAATACGACAATACAATTTACAGAGATAACATGCTTGACACAACTCGTTTAATAGGATTATGCATTTTGTTTCATTTATATTATATAATCATGTGATTGGGCTGTCAAAACAGGTCAACATGATTCGTGTAAGTTGTAATCCACAAATTAAACGAATCCGGGGTAAAACTTAATGGATTCAGAGCGAAAACAGGTTAACATGTTTAACCCACAGAACAAAAGAGTCATATCGTGGATTGACTCGTCAACTCGTTATGATCCATATAATTTTTAACCAGTTGACATGTCATGTCGATCCAACCAATTTAAGTAATATATCTTTATGGGTTTATAATACATTTTACCCTAATGTGTATATATACATACTCTTCTTTCCCTACAAATTTAAATTCTAATCAAATTCTAATTTATCAATAGAAATGGATTGATTTTGTCCCATTTAGTTAACTACAAGTGTTGTTACAAGTTAGGTCGACCGGACCGTGTATCAGGGTTGATAATGAACGGGTAACTAAAGCAGGTTCACCCGACATGTTTACGACTCGTCAACCTATTTTAACATCCCTAGAATATATAGATCACATAACACGATTAAAACACAATAACAAATTTGGATATCCCTATAGAGTTCAAATGTTGGCAATGAGATTAGGATTTAACAACACCTGAAATCGACTTCTAATTTCTTGTTGCTTGCTGTGTGACAATCAGTTGAGCCACAACAGTAGCATACTGCAGAGCTGTATGTTGAGCAGTATAGTGATCCAAGAGACCGTACTCGGAAAAACTGGGTTCTATATGCATAAAATGGCCAGGCAACGATCTTTTTGAGACTGTCTCTTGCCATATATCAACAAATTCTTCCATGATTTGCCTGGCTTTCTCTATCGAAGAAATTGGGAGATACTCCACCTTCAGAAGACACAACTCGCATTAGAACAGATCAGAGTTTTGAGTTTTGATTTGACAACTTCCAACAAATAATAGAGAATGACACCAAGAATAATGCTACAAGAACATCACAGAGAGAAAGAGAGAGTAGGGATGAGGATGGATTACGTTTCAGTTCGGTAACCAAATTGGTTTAGTTCAAACCGAACCAAATCGGATTATATTAATAATATCATTTTGCAACCAGAATAATACTAAATAATAAAAAATTGTTATATAGTACTTTTGCTTAATAACAATATTTTCTTTGACAGTAATTGATTAATCATATGAAACTAATTATATTTTAATCATATAAACTTATAAAGTGTATTAAGAGAGTTATATAGCTAGTTTGGTTTGGATCATAGTTGTTGAAGGCACAAGGCGCACTAAGGGGTCCTGGAGCCTAGGCGCAAGCAAGCGCTTGATGAAAATGAGGTGAACACTACGTATTATCACTAAGACTCACTCTATTACTAGTTAAAGCATAAGTCACGATGAACCAAAACACACACTTATAACCACACAAACAAGACAAAACCACTTAAATATAAAATGTCAAAAACACCAAGTTAAGTCCATAGAGGCATATACTTATCCTAAGTACCTAAAAAAAAGAGAACCAAAAAACCAAATAATCATCATCAAGATCTTCCTCAAAATTAATATCGTCCTCTCCAAAGTCTCCACTCTCATTTTCATCTCCAATTTCCTACTCCTCCTTTTCTTTATACTTTTACTTAGATTAGATCAAGGGTTAAAATTAAGTTTACTTAGATTAGATTAGATCAATGGTTGAGATTAAGCAACTGTGAAAAAAAAACCATAATCAAAACACTAAAGGCTACTGAAGTGTACCTTGATGAGTCCTCGAAGCCCAGGTGAGGCGCACAAGGCGAGAGCCTTTTAAACTGCGATTCGCCTAGGGGAATCAAGGCTCACTACCTTGAGCCTTGCTTAAGGCACACCTTTAACAACTATGGTTTGGATTTTCTCAGAAAAAACCTAACCGCAGCGAAAACCAAATTATTTAACAAACTGAAAACCAACCAAACCGAACTAGAATTCGGTTCAGTTCAGGTTTTTTGGAGTACGGTTTTGCTGACCCTTAAGAGAGAGTGTCCCTGGTCCTATGTCATTATTTTGATGATGACAAAGTATCATAAAATCAAACCATACTTAAAGCTGTAATACAAGCAGAAGCAGCTATCTTGCTAATACATTGTGTTGCAGCAAACAATAGAACACACTCAGTGTGGAGTGAATCCTATATACAACCACATTAGATCAAACATTCTGTGAAACCAAGCTCTATTTCGATCTCCAAAGCCAAATTGCTTTAATTGGGTCTGAATTAGCATTCACTAAAACATGTACTTAAATCCCTAACTATGTATTAGTGGTAAATAAACACCCAGTCACCTACTCAACAAACGTTCAGACTATCCAGAGAAAGCAAAGGCACCATGCCAAATGAACTCAACATCAAATAGGCACAGAAAAATCCCAATTTTATGGTGATTTGATTTGTCTTGGAATAGAAGAACATTACCTCCATGACAATTCCTCTCAAGTTCTCGGAATGATTTGGAACCACTTTCCCCACTCTCAACTGAAAATCCCCAAGTTGATATTGAAATCCCTACACAAAAATCACAAACCAACAAGAAGAAACTACAAATCGAGAAAATTCTGCAATTATGCCAATAGAAAATATCAAAACTTTGCATCAGAATGATAATTTGAAGAGAATAACCTCAAAGAGAAGTGCAACCCTCGATTTATAAGACTGAAGTTTCTCCATTATGGCTTGAATTGACGAATCCGCCTCGACTACGAGCCTTTGACCTCGGATCATGAAATAATACTTGTTTGGCTGCTCTGGTAGAGAAATCCCCAGGAAATCCCGCGGGAATTCCGCTGAAAGGTTCTGTTCTGGTAATCGTATAAAATCGAATTTCAAAAAATTGAAAGTCCTTTAATGGAGGTAAAATTGAAGAAAAGAAACAAGATTAACCTCGAACCATGGGCTTATAAGAGGTTAGAGTAGCTTTCCATCTCCCTTCTTTAACTCCACTGATGCTCTCGACGCACTGCGATACTTCATTTAGGATTTGGGTGTTCACAGTTGTTCCTGCATTCGGTTGCCAATGTAAAACCCTACAAGTACATATTTCGATTATAGAAATTCATACGAAATCCATTGACTACAGCGAAAATAGGGAGCAGAAATTGGAGCTTTACCATTTCAGTGGCATCGTCTCCGGGGAAGAGTAGAAAACAGAAACGCCTTCGGTGAGATTCTGTCTCCTCAGCAAAGACAGAAAACTGAACCTTGAAGTTTGATGAAGCAATGGAGCAACGATGTCGTTTAGGCTTTGATTGGATGAGGAACGATGTCGTTTAGGCTTTGATTCGATGAGAGGTTTTAAAGCGCAATTAAAGGGAGGGTAGGAAATAGTAGGGAAGGGGATAGAGGGTATTACCCTTACCCTTATTTAGGAGAAAGCGAACGGTTCATCAAAATTCTTTCAAACCCACCGATTTGATGGATTGAAAATCTATTAAAAACTTATTGATTTTGAAACCTTTAAAACTCTTACCCTCATATTTTTTAATCTAAGCCCTTGTTTGGGAGGAGGTTAATGGGAGTAAATGAGAGTAATGGAAGGTTAAGTATTAAGTTAACTTTGTTTGGGGAGTTATTTTTTGAGAGTAAATGGAGGTTAATGGGGTTAAATCGTTACTTCCTCTAACCTTCAAACTCTAACCTCCAAATTCGAGATTAATGGGAGTAACGTAAACTTTTTTAAAATTTGTTGTCTCTACAGTGTAAATTTAACCTTCCTTTCCCTCCATATTTAAACTCCCAAACAAGGTTATTTACATCCTATAAACTCCCAAACAAGGTTAACTTTTATTTTTCCATTTCATCACTTCCCTTCCCTTTCCATTACCTCCTTTAACTCTCACCTCCATTAACCTCCAAACTCCCAAACAAAGGCTAAAGGGTTTCACTGACCCTTTCATACTTTCCCTTCAAAGCCTTAATGGGGAATTTCTATTGTATTTACTATATTACCCCTACTCTTCCAGAAAATATCAATTAAACCACTCGAGATTTCCTCTCACTTCCGCCATTATCATCCGTAGGCGCCATTGTTTTGGTCCACCGGCGACATCACCATATGACCACTTTTCTGACTGTCGCTCCGCCTCTCCTTCACTCTCATTCATCGCTCTCTTTTCACGCGTATCCAATTCAACCTCCGATCACTTTCTCGCCGCTCTCCAGCTCGCAATTTTCATCAACTAACCTCTCTTCCAAATCCAGCCACCGGAGAACTCCCCGTCTACCTTTTTCAGTCATGTCCTCGGCGACCTCTCAACCAGAAGTAACCGAACTTCGTGATGAGTCCGATTTTCATAGCCTTCTCTCTCCCTCCGGTCTCATCTCCATATGCGGCTTCGGCTCTCTCCTCTCCGGCACGTACAATTATCATCATTTTGCAATGTACTTCTCATATTTGTATGTGGATACTGATTGTTTATGTGATGCTTAATGAAACAGAGAAAAGTGCAAGAAGCACATTTCCTGATCTGAAAAACTTTAGAGTTGCGAGGTTGAATGGATTCCGGCGCGTATTTGCTCATGTGGCGCCAATTTTCTTCGACCGTGGCATCGCCAGGCCTGAAACTAAGGTCTGCAAACAAATCAATTTATAAATCTGTTCAACTTCTGATGGAAGCCTTCATATACATGTGAGTTAATCATCTTATCTGAATTTCTGCAGGAGATTTCGAGCTTGAGCGTGGAGCCCTATGAAGGTGAAACTCTTGTGGTTACAGTTTTTGAGATTGATAAATCAGGGGTATGTTTAATGAGTGTAATTTACATGATTTCGTTGATCACTTTGATGAACTGAGATAAATGTGTTGTTCAAGTCAGATTCCTGCTTTCATGGACAGGGAGCTTGAGTTCCGATTTCTAGCTGTGAGTTGCTGGTTATTTCAGAAATGATTACTGTTTTTATGGATCATTCAAGCAGCTTCCTTATCTCTTAATTGTATCTCTCCTTGGCAGGCTGTTCCAGAAACACTTGATGGCAAGCCATCTGATAGTCTATCTGTATGTAGATATCCTTGAATTCTGTGGAATGCAAGAGCTCATAAAATTTTTTACTAATAACAAACTGCTGGTTTTATGGATGCAGGTGCTCTGTGCCCGTTATAGTGATGAGGAATTTTTCCAAATTAGATGCAAAGGTAATTTTTCTTGGGGGAATTTACATAGAAATTCATATTTTAAAAATTATTTAAAGCTTTGTCAATAAAAAATTTGAATTATGTCAATTTGGCAGTTAACGGAATTTCTGCTGTAAGTTCACCAACTAAAGCATTCAAAGAATTGACATTTACAGAAAAAAGATTCATATTTTGATATTATACTAATTAAATTACAAATATTGATTAAACAATAAATACTATTATATTTATGAATTTCATGTAAACAACCCTTTTTCTTGTGAGATGGTATAGAGATTTCAGATTTCTGTAGTTTGCACAGAGAGAAATAATATGAAATGTTGCTCATTATCTATTTTAAGAAATCTGGCAAATTCCTGGTGATATTCTGCAGTCTGCATTATCATGGAGTCAAATTTTTGGAGTTTTCCCCTTACTTGGAAAGACTCTAACAATCAAGAATGCATTTTTAAAATTTTCTGGTAGAATTATGGACACATGAATATGAATTTGAGCTTGTACCATTTTACCTACTGTTAGAAGGGTTAGGTTTGTTGCCACCCTGTATTGATCCTTTGAATTGTAAAAAATGTCTTGGCTCATATTACAGATAAATATTATTTTGCAAGTGAAAATTAGGGGGTCTCAGAGTTGGGCTAGTAGTTTTAGCTTGGATCCGTGGATATAATTCCACTGTGTATTCTTTGATTTGTTGTTTTCGTTGGATTGGTTCTTTTTGTTCTTAATAAATTGCTATTTTCATAAATAAAAATAAAAATTGAGCTTGTATTCTAGGCATGCCTTGAGCTAACATCCAAACTTTTTTCATTTTATAATTGTTGCTTCATGCAGTTCATTACCAGTAACACAAGGCTATTGTATTTTCTTTCCAATTTTGTTCAGGAAGCAAAGATATTTATTTTCAGCATTATGGAAGATATAACATCCATCAGATATGGAGAGATGATATCTTACCATGTCGTACCTACCTTCGCCATTGGTAAGACTGCTTCACATTGATTTTATGCATACAAGAAATGACATATTCTGTGCAAAGTTTTGAAGTGCTTCCTCTCAATCAGTTACATATATACCTCTGAAAACTATTTTATCAATGCTTATAGGACGATATCAAAGTGAGTTTAAACCGGTCACAAGTCTTTCGGTAGTGTTTTACATAAGTGTGATCTCTTGAACTACTTTTATGGTTACAAATGAAAGGAGAACAGATATGCTTATAGCTAGAAAAGGTTATCGCGACACAAAGACCTTAGATGAGTAGCGGTTTCCCATCCAAACTATTTGTTGATCTTGTCTCCTTCTCTTAAGACTAATTATCTCAATTTAGTTGGGAAAGGCACTTCTGTGCTTGCGTTTATCGGTATTGAAGATTCACCCATAACCGAGTATATGATTTCTAGCTAAGCTTGCCAATTGAGTATGTTGCAGCTAATTTGTTTAATTACTGTTCTTAAAGAGGTTAATAATTTTCTTTAAACCTGGTACCTGTGCAACCTTCCAAGTGCATATATTGAAGGTATTAAAATGGCTTTTCAGTGTATTGGCAGCGAAGAATCTCGGCAACACAGCTTATGAAAACTTCTTGGATCACACCTTCCTTGGAGATCGTAAAACAACCATCCGGGAATACCTAGCAACAACAGGTGCTGGTATAATGGAAGAAGAGCCACCGGAGTCCCTTAAGACTCGATACGGTGGCTGATTTCGCTGAAAATCCTGAGCATACATCCATGGAGGTGGCTATGTGCATATGCTCTTTACCAGGGCTGGAGCCAAAGAAACTGCTACTGAAATGTTCAAGACTGTTAACAGGATCTAACTTCAATTACTGAACACCCATTGAAGGCTTTTTAATTGGGATTTTAGAGTGAATTGTAAAGGTGTTGATATATTTTTACATTCTCTAAAACTAACCATGTAATTGTAAATCAACCATGATCATTGTAACCTCTTGGATTTTGTTTTTGATTATGATTTTGGAATGAACTAAAAAAACAAGATGAACAAATAACCATTTTATTGATCTGCATACAAGAAATTAGTCATCATTGATTTGTTTGTGGTTATCATCTCATATCTATATCATATTGTTGAACTAAACATTCCAAAAGTTAATCTTATCCTCTGTTTGGTTCAAGGATTAATAAGGTAAGGTAAGTATATGTAAATATATCTGTATTCTTTTGTGATGTAAATGTTAAGTATAGTTTTCTATGGTAAATTAATATGATAAGATGGAGTGTTAATGAGTCGAACCGAGACCGAACTTGGGTAGACTCGGCTGGAAAATGGGTGAATTCAAGTTTGAAAATTTGTGTCGGCTCAAGCTCGAGAGAACTAAACATAGGCTTGGGTTGAGAGCAATTCAGAAATGATTTTGAGTTCAAATTTGAAAATTTGTGTCCGCTCAAGCTTGAGAGAACTAAACACAAGCTCAGCTTGAGAGCAATTCATAAATGATTTTGAGTTCAAATATGTACTTACATGTATTTGTTTTAATGTTTTGAGTTAATTCCAGTCTTCTATCGAAGAAAGCACTAAATTTAAACTAAAAAAACAAATTTAACATATACTTTATAACAAATTTATTTTGAATTAAAAAGTAATTAAATATATACAATAATTAAAAAATAATCGAATCTGTTCGTGAATTTTTTTAGTCGAGTTTAGGAACACTCGGACTGAACTCGTTAATGTTATGAGTCAATCTTGAGCTCGAGCTGACTCCTTTCAAGCCGAGTTTTCATCGAGTCGAGCCTAACACATTAATACCCATAAATTAAGATATGTACTACTTGGTGGGGGCAGTTTAGGAAAATTGCAGCAATTTGCTTTCCTATGTATGCCTAATTTATAGTTTTATATGAACCCAACCGGGTAAACAAACACTAAATAATAATCCCAATTTATTTTACTTCAAGAAGGGTAAATAAATATTCACCTATACTTCGTGATATTAAACAAAGCCTAATCCCACATCGGAACAGATAGAGATCCAAGGCTTGGAGTGGGCAAATAAATAGAGCTGGTTATTAGAACTGAAAAATCAACTCGCCCTGTCAGGGGTGAAGGCGACTCGTCAATGATCGTATAGAGACGGCGGGTCCTGCCAACACCTAGAACATCGAACACACATCTAAGGCGAGCGGGTTCTACCCTACTTTAGGTAGTCCTGCCCGTCAATTTTTGGAAGTCGAACCTCCGGGTGCGGCTCACAAACTATCTCATCTTAACATTCTTATTTTCCATTACTTGTTTTGTTGCGTTATATGATCAATCAATTCGGTACATACGAAGAAAGATCAGATTTTTATTGGATCTAACTTTAAGATCCATTTGCCTATTGCCAGAAGAAAGGAATTAGGTTTTTCGTTTTAGAATATTTTATATTATACAAATAAAATAGGTCAAATACATTCATGTCCAGCAATCCAGAAATTGAGTTATTTTCAGCAAAATGATATTGTTTCCTCAAATTAAGTGTGTTTCAGAGATTTTATAAAAAATGGCAGTGAATACCTTATTCCGGTTACAAAAATCAATTGGGTAAATTACACCCATGGCTACTGAACTTTACCTATTTTCACATTATGGCCACTGAACTTCATTTCTTCCCGGTATGACCATTGAATGTAAAGTTCAGTGGCCATACCGGGAAGAAATGAAGTTCAGTGGCCATAATGTGAAAATAGGTAAAGTGACCATTTTACCCAAAATCAATTATAAGTTGATTTGTCCTATGTTTGAGATATTGTTGAAAAAGGCTATCTAGTTCCAGCAATAAATCATGGAAAAAGATAGTCTACGATATGATTCTGTTGTTTCTCTATTGATCCAACCGAGTTTAATAGATTTAACCTTTTTTAGTTTTTACAGACGAGTTTAATAGATTTAACCTTTTTTAGTTCGATTTCCCTTTTCAACATATGGTCCAACCGAGCCATACACTTGACAAATAAATAAGGAAATATGGTTGGTGGATACCTCAAGATGGACGGAATGATTCTGTTGTTTCTCTATTGATTGCTACCTGCATAGAGCTCGATTGCACACATTTATCAATTAGTTGACACCGGTACTCCAGAAAACCGGCTAAATAAATGGTACCCGATAGGAGTTCCATCCTATCATGTGCTTTCTCCATGTTGATATTCAAGGCTACAAACCATTTATTACCCTTTTTCACACGCATTGAATGAACAACCTTCTATACAATCACCACATCATCAAAACTTTGTCTACCAGGGATGAAGTTGCATTGGGTAGAGTTAGTAATTTTAGGAATAAGGTTGTTCAATCAGCTAGAAATAATCATAATGACAATCATATTACAAAAGCTTATTGGTCTAGAATGGGTAAAAGAGCAGGGATCCGTTCCCGTGGAGGCAGGTCATCGACAGGGACAGGGAATTCCCGCCTCACTTGCATCCCTAGTGCCAACAAAAATCAGGCTTAATGTAGGAAGTCTGAATGAGCCAACTTTGGGTATATGATAGGTTGTTAAAGTCAATTATAAGAGTATGATATATTATTTTAAAAATTAAGGGTGCAGCCAATTTTAAGGATGCAAATATGCGAGATATAAGATTTGCGAGATATAAGATTTAATAAAATAATGTACAAGTTACATCTTATGACCTTTAAATTACCAAAAATAGATCAGTTTCTTTTACAGAGCATACTTCACAGTGGAATACAAAGCAGAAGCCTAAAAACCAGCAACAACATATCTCGCACAAAGAGAAGCTGTCCAGGCGAGAAATTGAAGCCACTGCCAGACACTGTTCTCGGCTGTCTAGGCGAACTGAATAACCGAATCGAGGATATATCTAATGCATCGATCTTCCCATTTTCATTGTCATTATTGTTAGGAATAAAATACAATTACGATAAACGAAAAACAACAACAATCACATAAGAATTGTTTACCCAGTTTGCCACTCAATATGAATGACTACGTGGGGGCACTACCAATATTTTACTATAATGAAAGAGATGCAGATTACAGAGAAAGAGGTCACATCTATACTGCAGTTGGACTCATCGCTTCAGTTGGGCCTATATATATTAGTTTCCAAAAGCCAAACAATTATCTTCCTTTTCTTGTGGACTTTATGGTTTTCTGCAATACGTAGCTTCCTCTTGGCATTTTGTGTCGGGTTCACAACAGCCATCTCTTATCCTCCTCACCTTCACATTCTTCCTAATCTCACTGTAAATCTTTACAAAATTTTGGATGCCTAATGAATTCCGTATACTTTCCCAAATCTCTTGCGCTACCTGCTGCTTCAAATCATCCGAAACACATTTCAACCATTCAAAATTAGCACATAAACTTTGAATGAGAATAGATGCAAGAGAAGAAAAAACAAAACCCATTTACATGAGCGTCCAATAAATGCAGCAGTAAAATCAGCCGCATAAGTTCATAAACAAAATTAGGCTTCAACTTCCATGTTGAAACATTTTCAGAAAATGTCTTTGGTTACACTTTTAAAAACAAAACAATTAAACTAACAATAAATTTAGCTCAAAAGGAAATACAAACAAATCAAAAGCAGTACAAATTATCAGCACATAGAGAAATAGATGAACAAAAGGGAGAAGAGCAAACTTCATGTACACCAGAGATGACATTTAAAAATATGTCCTTTCCCTTTCTTGAATCAAGCAACTGAAAAGCTCTAAGAAATAGGCCCTGTTCACGAGTAGACCAGAAAACAGAAGGATTCGCATATTCCTCCTTCCTTTCCCATCAAAGAACGCATAGTACAAATTCAGAAAACAAGATTCTGTGCAATAAAGTTTTCTGCTGTATCATTGATGACTTGTGTTCTCAGCTGGCAGCAGAAGGAAACAGCAATCATAAAGAGCCTTTCTTTCTGGCCTCATAAGAAGAGGCTGGAATGTTTTCTTTGTATCTTGTCCTTCAGCCTTGGTTACAGAAGCAAAATAAAAAGCCACCAAGCGACTCGATATGTTTCGCAACCATGGCAGCCACCTGCAAAATGGTTTTGCTTATTGGCAATATAGTCCTGACATGGTTTTTAAAATTTTTATTCATGACCTCAACCAGCAACCCCATGGCCTATGCACAAAAATTTCGTTAAGAAAACAGAACACAAGGAGATAATAACAAAAATTTAATTATTATCACATCATTTTATAACTTCAAGTCACAGAAAACCTGGACTATATCATAAATCAGTAAACACAAAAGCACAGAACTGGTCACATGCCTCAGAAATTCTAGCTGCTCGTATTTCATGCATTTACAAAATATGACATGTTGCTTGTTTTGGAACTTTTACCTGCGCACCAGTACTTTGCACTTGACGCTTCTCATCAATGTACCAAGATAAGCACAAGTCAAGCATGGACTTCTTTAAATGCGAACTGACACGTTATATCAGAAGTTTTATAACTGTACCCGTTCAATGACGAACTTTGCTATCACTATCATTAACCAAAAAATGCACCAAGCGGATAAATAGTACATGTGCATGTTTGTCCAGAGAACTTTGGCTATCACTATCATTAACCAAACAATGCACAAAGCAGATAAATAGTACATGTGCATGTTTGTCCAGAGAACTTTGGCTAGATTTGATTATGATTGCATGATGCATTTCGAGAACAGCTTCTCTTCCCGTTGAATGCTCATAACTGCAAGCATAAAAATCAGTGTATGAGAACAGAGTGATAGAGAGAGACAGCACACAGAAGATGTGTGAACAAGAACATGAAACTTGATACAAGTGTGATAATTTGATAGAGCCAGCCTTTAGTAGTTGTGGTGGAGCCACAATATTCATTATAGGGTCAGCAGATACTTTGTCATTGATGTTGTACATACCTTAAATTCTAGAGCAGAAAATCTAACTGCTGTTGTACATATGTTGCAGAAAGATCATAGTTCAGCAAGAACTGCAATAAAATCTTACTGCATTTCTTACGAATTGGCTCAACTTGGCTTGTAACCATTAGTTCTGATATAAAAAGTCGTGATGTCATATATCTCAAGAACAACCAGCTTGCGATTAACTATTGCTTTTAGAAGTGAGAGAGCAACCAAACATGGATTTCTCTCAAGGTCAACAAACACTGGAAACTGAATTAGCATATGCAATTGCTCTGAAGAAACGGTGATTTTAGTACTCCTTAGGAGAACAGTTAACATTTTTAGACATGATTGCATCAGCGGATTATTGGCATTAACAGCAGTTTGGGCAGTGCTCAATAAAGTGATCTTTAACTTATCAGTTTGTGATCCAAGGGATGGCAGAGGTAACCTTACCAATGGAGTAAGGCATCTTCATATCTAGAACTCAAGCAGCCACCAAGCAGTTTTACAAAAGGATCCAACATTGATAACAATGAAGTGTCATCTTTGTCCAATTTCACTCTTCATTCGGCTGTGGAGTAACCCAAGAGGAAACACAGCAATAAGATGTGAGCACCCTGATTTAGTTCTAATAACTTTCCCAGAAGAAATTTTGTTGCCACTCGAAGAATGTTTACGGTTGGGCACTGATTCCATACAAGAATTCTCACTCTGACCATTTTCTTCATTGATGAAATCTTCGACAAAGCCATATATAAAAATAAGTAGATCAGTCTGATCAACAGATGGATTACATTCAATACCACTTGCTATGTTATTCAACATGCTCTCCAATTTGTTCTTCAATTTTGGTGTTAGATGCTTCTGCATATAAGTGTTAACTGGCGAAAGAAGTTTCAAGCTGTGACTTTTGAACGTTACACTTTGTGCAATTATTTTCAATGTTTCAAAGGACTCCAGCTTCCTAGTTTCCTTCATTTTAGAAGCAATCTTTTCCACTTCTTTCTCCTCAGCAACATCTCCAAGAATATCAATCTCTACCACAGAAAGGAGATCCTCCAAACAATAATCTAACTTCCCACAGATGGGAAATGAAAGAAATTTTGACAAAATGAAATTTTGACTATATCCCAATACATGGAGCTCATATCCCTGCTTCAAGGTGGCTCGCAAAACCCCAACTACAAACTGCAAGTATTCCAGACCAAGCTCCTTCAAACAGGCAGCTAAAGCAAGCCTGGCTTCGTCACGGATGCTTTCCATGCGATTCTTTAAATGGTTTTCAATACGATGAATGATACTTGGAAGTTGTGAATCCAGTATATCTCCAGAAAGCAACTTCAACAATGAATAATACAAGTTCCGTTCCACCCGAGCAGCAATTGAAGCAAGTGCTTCGATGCACGCAATTTTAACATGACCAGCCTTTCCACTGTGCAAATCGAACAACATATTGAAATAGAGTGGCACAAATACTTTATTCAGAATTCCCTGGAATTAGTAAAGCAAAGTTTCAGTTCCATAGAAGATCAAGTAGAACTTCCAAAACTGATTATGGAAAATTAAAGAGCTAAATGATACTTACCTCAGGCACGATACTATTACTGACAACATTGCTGAAACGAGAAAGAGCCTTTGCCCGCCTATGCTTCTGCAATACCAAAACATAGAAGGGTCTCAATATGCTTCTCTCAATAATTTGCTCTCACCATTAAACAATGACAATAATTTAACAGTTGATAGTATCCTGTGATGGTACTGAACATTTTGTATGTATTAGACATTTGCATACAATTGCGGAAAGATGAAGAATAAGCACAAAACTTTGACCTGCAAATGGATGATATTGTTGAAAAAATCTTGCTCAGCATCCTCAGAGCACAATGCTTTTAACGGTTTGAGATTTTCAAACTCTGGAAGTTTCAAAACCATATCTCGATCCATTGCTGATTTTCATGCAATCAATTACAATACTTTGTCAGTACTAGAAACTCACTACTTTCTCTACAAACATCATCCACCTACAGTTTTTACCATTATAGTATTGTGTTGGGAAATTAATTATTAATTTAAAACAATTAAATAAAAATGGAATTAGTATAAATTCCTAATTAGTAAGGAACTATATTTGAAATTTGCAAGGGATTGATTTTGTAATTATAATTATAAAAAAAAAATAATAATTTGATGAAAGTTGACCACCGAATTTGGTGATCAACTGAATAGTTAATTGTGCCAGCAACTAGTGCTGACACAATTAATGAGCCAAGGTCATCCTTGGCTTTATAAAAGCCAAGGATACTTAAATACAAAGAATAGAATTGAGAAAAAAAGAAAATGTAAGGAGAGTTGAGATTGTGAGAGGAGGCACAATTGTGCCTTTGTGAGTTTTGAGAGTTTATTTTAGAGGATAGTCTAATTATTTTGGAGAGAGATAAAAATAGTAAAGATAATTATTTTGGGTAGTTTTGGGAAACACCTGAGTGCTACTATTTTTGTTTTATCTCATTGTAACTCTAGAAAGTTTCTAGAGAACACCCTCTTGTAAACCTCATAAATTCAATAAAATTCTTATGTTTGAGATTTATCGCTTCCGCTAAATTGTCGCAATCAAGAAAAATTTCCAACAGTGGTATCAGAGTCATGGTTCAATGACACAAGGGGAAGCCTAAATGTTTCAAGTGTAAGAAGTTTACGCACGTGCAACAAAATTGCAGGTACAAGAGAAAAGAAAGTGTCAATGAGGCAAATCATGTTGACGAAAAAAAATTTGTTTAATTTGGAGAGAAGTGCTCCAATAGTTGAAGGTTGATGAGAAGTGCATCAACAAATCGATTCGGCGAGAAATGCTCTGAGAAGTTGTTTGCGGAGAGAAGTGCTCCGGTGATGATGGGAAAGTACATCATTGATTCGGTGAGAAGTGCACCGAGAAGTCGTTTGCGGAGAGAAGTGCTCCGTTTTACAAGGTGATGATGGGAAAGTACATCATATATATCAAAAAAAAATGAAGGTTTTAAATTAATAGTTAAGGGGAAGATTGTTGAGAAATTAACTATTAATTTAAAACAATTAAATAAAAAGGGAATTAGTGTAAAGTCCTAATTAGTAAGGAACTATATTTGAAATTTGTAAGGGATTGATTTTGTAATTATAATTATAAAAAAAAAAAATAAATAGATAATTTGATGAAAGTTGACCACCGAATTTGGTGGTCAACTGAATAATTAATTTGCTGGCACAATTAATGAGCCAAGGTCATCATTGGCTTTATAAAAGCCAAGGATACTTAAATTCAAAGAATAGAATTGGGAAAAAAAGAAAATGTAAGGAGAGTTGAGATTATGAGAGGAGACACAATTGTGCCTTTGTGAGTTTTGAAAGTTTATTTTAGAGGGTAGGCTAATTATTTTGGAGAGAGATAAAAATAGTAAAGATAATTATTTAGGGTAGTTTTGGGAAACACCCGAGTGCTACTATTTTTGTTTTATCTCATTGTAACTCTAGAAAGTTCCTAGAGAACACCCTTTTGTAAACCTCATAAATTCAATAAAATTTTTATGTTTGAGATTTATCGCTTCCGTTAAATTGTCGCAATCAAAAAAAATTCCCAACATATTATCCCACATAAAAAAGAATCCAATAGAAGTTGCTGCTTTGGATGATCTCTAGCATTTTTTTAGTGGTTGTTAATGAAATAAGTAAACTGACCTTCTACTGAAGGGTATTTTCTCTTTTTATTTTTTTGCAAACTAAAACAATTTTCAGAGGTAAAAAGAAAAAGACTTGGTTCAATCGAGGTCTCCAAGCTTCAACATTTCACAATCTTTAGCAGCTATAGTTGTTTAGAAGACTAAAAGATACTCATACATGAAAGATTTTTTGGATACCTTTCTAATTGAACTTCCCTCTTTCACTGCATTTCCCATATGCTTCAAAAGAAACTTATTTATTATGCGTCCAACACATACTTTTGTCCAATTGCTATCTGTTTCACTGACTTCTCCACCAAGAATTAGAGTAGAAAATTCAACAAGATAAGTATCGCATGATCTTCTTGAAGAGATTGGAAAAAATCAACATCTATCTTTTCATAAGCACCATTTCTAATGCTGAGGTTGCATTCAATTCACAGAGAAGTTTTGCCTGCATTCCATCCAACATTATTAATTTTAATCTTGTTACAGAATTTACATATCATATAACATTTCCAAAGCTATGAAACTAAAGAGAGTAAACATTACCACACATGATACAGAAGGATCAATTTTATCAAGAGCATCAAGAAGTTCACATACATTCAATTCAACAGAAATAACAAGTGGACATATAGCATTAAGGATTTCCTAATGCTGGCATAACATTTTGAATGATTTGCAAGTAATTAATATAAACATCTGCAAAGACAAAGAATAACATATTATATGTCAAGATAAACATTAACAATAATCTGTAACATGGTTAGCAAATACCCTCACCAGAAGCTTCACATCTTTTCGCTAACAATGGAAGTAAGAGATCTACAAATTTCTTTGACTGAGATTGATCATGTATATACTTAGACAACAAGAATAAAAAATGTTCAAAAGCAACTGCAGTGACAACTTTTCCTCATAAATCCTAGGGTCATTTATAAACCATCTTTTACTGAATCAACATGAATATAATAAGGAGTTGATGAAAATTCAAATTAGGCACCAATAAATAAAACGCATCCCCTTAGTTTACACATAAAAAAGAAGGCTAAACAATCCCAACAGAAATCACTGATTAACATAAGTAAAGCTAGCTTCTACCTTGACATCAACCTTGTCTCTAAAGGTCATACTTCAAATTATCTCTTCACAACTCAGACGCAAAAGAATGAGGGCTAAACGCATAAGCCCTTCAACTTTCAGGGTTTTTAAGGATTGATCTCCTCATCAATTTTTATAAATTAAGCTTAGGTTGTTATGTTGAGTAAGAGATTATAAGCTTAATCATTTCAATATAAGGATTTTTAAATTGAGCTTACAATGATAAGGATTTATAGATTGAACTTATAATCCTAAAAAATTGTAAGCGATGTTATGTTAAGTTTAAGGAAATAAAAAAAAACTCAAGGATTTACAAATTGAGCTTACAATCTTAAGAATTTATAAATTGTGCTTACGATTCTAAGGATTTAAAATCGAACCAGTCGGTTGAACCGGTTTAACCGAAAACTGGCCAGAGTTTCGGTCCGGTTATGGTGTTTTGGGATCACTAGTAGTGGCCCCATACGAATGGGGTGAAATCGGCGAACTGGGATCAACCTGGTGAACCGGTTTCACCCCGTTTGTATTTAGAAAAAAGAAATTAGTTTTTTTTTCTGAATTTTTCTTTTCCTTCTCTAATCTTGTATTTGCAGGTGATTAGTGGTGGCCTTCAAGTTTTCGAGTGATAGTGGTTGGAACTGAAAAAAAAATGTTGTGATAGTGGTTGGAACTTTGAAGGAGAAGAAATGTTTAGATTTTTAAGAGATGAAAGAGTAAGAAATTGATTGTGATGAGAAAAAAAGAGATGAGGGGTGTTTGGTTGCTCCTTTTCATACTCATTCTTGCCTTTTCACTTCAAAAAGGAGAGTTTTAGGTGTTTGATTAGTGACCTCCTGTTTGCCAGTATTAGGTGTTTGGTTAGTGATCTCCTATTTGTCTTTTACACCCGAAAAGCAGTCTTTTACAAAAGCAGAGAATCTCTGCTTTTTGGAAAAGCAGTTTTTTTCCAACAGCAAACAGCAAACCGTAACAGCAACAACAAACAGTAACAGCAAACCGTAACAGCAACAACAAACAGTAACAGCAAACCGTAACAGGAAACAGCAAGTCGTAATAGCAAATAACAAATAGTAGGTAAAACAAACAGGCCCGGAGGCTGATGAAAAGAGAAGGAATATCAAATAATTTAGGTTTAGATTTTTATTTATGTAGATACATATACTCATGCGAATTGGACTTGTGAAATAGCCCAAAACCTTTTTTTTTTTCTTTGTGGAAGAGAAAAGCCCATAAAATTTAAGGCATCAAAATTTTATGGTTTATGAATTTATGGTATATGATATATTGTTAGAATTATAATTAGCTGATGTGGACAAATTACTTTTGTACACTGTAGAGTATGCAAAGTAGTATAAATACACATACCTCATTCTGTATTATATACACAAAAAATAAATAAAAGAGAATTGTTTTCTTCTCTCATTTGCTTTACATGGTATCAGAGCCCAGCGTCAAAAATAGATCCAACTCCCAAAAAGGACGAAGAAGAAGCAAACGCAATCATATGCAGATGTAGTACGAGATGAAAACAATGAAGTCGTTATTGAAGAAGAAGTTTCATTAGATACTCCAAGTGACGAAGAAATATCGCAGCATTTGGAGAGCTTAAATGAAGATCCAGATGCAAATCGATCCAGAGGAAATCATAGCGGCGACAATTCTCAAGATCGGAATACGAATGCAAATCGCATTCCAAATCAGAATCGCGATACAAATCACAGCAGTATTTTCAGAGGAGATCGTAACAGTAATGTGAAACGAAACAGAGGAAGCAATTTTCAATCGATCAGAACTGCTGATAATCCAGGTTCAGTTTTAGTCAATAATCCTTTAATTGGAAAAAACTATATCTCTTGGCGTAGATCAATGTTGATAGCTTTACATGTTAAGAAGCGCACTAATTTTGTGTTAAAGGATCAAGTCATTCCAAATGAATCTGACATTGATGAGTATGAAAATTGGCTGCAAAATGATAACCTAGTTTTCTCTTGGCTTATCAATTCCATGTCAAAAGAATTAGGAGATACCTTCCTTTTTGCATCAACTGCTAGGGATTTATGGAAAGAATTGGAGCACAGGTACGATGAACATGATGGACACTTATACTTTCATCTCAGAAAGGAATTGAACACTATTTCACAGGCTCAAATGACAATTACAGCATTTTTCAATAAATTGAAAAGACTCTGGGATGAGATAGCTGTGTTGAAGCCTGTCACTAATTGTACCTGTGGAGAAGCAAGGCTCATTGTGCAGAGTTTGTGTGAAGAGGATAAGTTGATGCAGTTTTTCTGTGGTCTCAATATGGAATATGAGCATATCAGAAACCAGATATTACTCATGGATCCTTTACCTACAGTAAATAAGGCTTGTTCAATGCTATTTCGTATTGAAAAATGGAAGGAAGTCACAACAGCAGAAGTAAGTGATTTTGCACATTTCTCTAATTCTGGATCGAAAGCAAATCATTCTGGTTCCTCTTCTAAGAACACCAGTACTTCTAAAACAACAAAGGATGGTACAACTTGTTATTGTGATATTTGCAAGACAAATAGAAATGATAAGAGCACTTGCTTCCGTATTCATGGATATCCTGAGTGGTGGAAAGGGACAAAACGTAGTGTTTCAACTGGTTCTGGAGCAGGATCTTCCTCCAAAGCTTTACTGATACAAGGCACATATTGTACACCACTTGATAGTTCTGAGTCTGATGATGATGCTGAAACTTCAACTCAATTAACTCAAGATATGCAGAAGATTGTTCAAGCTGAAATTCAGAAGTACTTAAAAGACAAGAAGAGAAGTAGTTCAACTCACAAATCTGGCAATTTTTCTGCTTTTGCCTCATTGTCAGGTACTTCTCATTCCACTTTTCAAGTTAGTAGTTGCAATAATGTTCCATGGGTGGTGGATTCCGAAGCCACTGCACACATGACTTATTTTGTGCATAACCTCAACAAAGTGAGGTATTTACTCAAGCTAAAGAAGGTGTATCTCCATGATGGCTCCACATCAGTTGTCAAGCAAGTTGGCACTGTAGTGTTTCATCCGGAAGTTGTGCTTGAGGAAGTCTTATTAATAGACAATTTTCAATACAATCTCCTCCCAGTGGGGCAACTATTACAAAATAAGAAGCTTTGATTTCTTTTCACTGATGAGTGTTGTTTACTACAGGATACAACAACTAATTCTGTGTTAGCTAAGGGTTACAAGTAGCACAAATTATACCAGGTCACACAGTCTTCTTTTCATTCTAGTGATATAGCATGTGTTACAAACAATGTACCTGTTTTAGCTAATCATGACTGTACCAATGCAATGTTGTGGCATCAACGTTTAGGTCATGTATCTTCTACTAAACTTGGTCATTTCCCTAGCTTATCTAGTCTTGCACCTGTTTTGAATTGCAATGTTTGTTTTAAATCCAAACAACATAGAGCTTCTTTTCCAAATAGTAGTATCTTTACTACTTTCAACTTTGCTCTTTTACATGTGGACTGCTGGGGTCCCTATCAACATGTTTCTCTTACTGGGTGCAAATATATGTTAACTCTAGTTGATGATTTTACTTGAGCCATATGGACTATCTTATTTCAAAGTAAAGATCAAGTCTCTTCTTTGTTGGAAGACTTTATAATCATGATACAGAATCAATTTTCTATCACTGTCAAGGCTTTGAGATCAGATAATGGCAGTGAATTTATTGGCAGCTCTTGTCAACGAGTTTTTAATAAATTTGGAATCCTACATCAACAGACTTGTGTCTATACCCCACAACAGAACGGGGTTGTTGAGCGAAAACATGGGCATTTAGTTGAAGTGGCTAGGGCATTGCTTTTTCAAGCAGGTTTAACTACAAAATTTTAGGGAGAAGCCTTACTTCATGCCACCGTTCTTATTAATGCTATGCCCACAAAGGTCTTAGATTGGGACACTCCTTTCTACAGATTACATCATAAACAACCTGATTATGACGGGTTGAGAGTATTTGGCTGTGCCTGTCAGGTTGCAAACACAAATCCACACAAAGGGAAGTTTGATACAAGGTCTTTTTCTTGTGTCTATCTTGGTCAATCTTCTGTTCAGAAAGGTTATAAAGTTTATAATCTTGAAACCAAAAAGATTATTGTATCTAGAGATGTGATTTTTCAAGAGAACGTTTTTCCTTTCAAACACACAAATCTTATCATTTCTTCTACTTCTCTTGAATCTAATGATGTATTATTTCCATCTGTTGTGGATTCAGATCAGTTACCAGACATTTTTATTCCTCCTGGTTCTATTCTTTCTTCTACCTCATCCCTATCCATATCATTTACAACTAAACCACCAGTTGATAATTCAGCTTCATCACAAATTCCTATTCTCGAATTAATAGTTGATTCGTTGTCTTTACCCACAACACCTATTCCTCCTCTTAGACAATCAAATCGTGTGTCTAAACCTCCTAACTAGCTTGAGCATTTTATGGTGAATCAAGTTTCAACTTCATCCAGTCCTTTCCTTTATACCCCATCTTATAAAGCTTTTCTTACTACTTTGGCTCAAACACATGAACCTAAGACATATACTGAAGCTCAACATGACCCAAATTGGCAGCAAGCTATGAATCTTGAAATTCAAGCTTTGGAGAAGAATGAAACTTGGAAATTAGTTGCTCTACCTCCTGATAAAATTCCTATCACTTCCAGATGGATTTTCCGCATAAAGCATAACCCTGATGGCACCATTGAGAGATATAAGGCTCGTTTGGTTGCCAGAGGGTATACTCAAATGAATTGGGCGTGAGGGGGCGTGTTAGACATCCCACAATGCTAAATGAGGAAGCTATATGGCTCCTTAAATATATGAGGCAATTCTCACCATTTGAGGCACCTTTTGGGGTCAGTTAGGCCTTTATTTATATGGTATCAGCGCCATGGTTCAATGTTGGGGCTCCCACTAATATTGGCGTCACGCACCAAATGAATTGGGCGTGAGGGGGGCATGTTAGACATCCCACATTGCTAAATGAGGAAGCTATATGGCTCCTTAAATATGTGAGGCAATCCTCACCCTTTGAGGTACCTTTTGGGGTGAGTTAGGCCATTGTTTATATATATAAAGATTTTTAATTTTAGAACATATAAAATACTTTTAAATCATTTTTATAGGCTTAATATATTACCAGCTCCTTCAACTCGTACAAAATAGTAGATTAGCTCCCTTAACTTTGTAAGTATCTGACCAGTTCCCTAAACTTACTTATTTGTTATCACCAGCTCCCTAAATTTGTCCATAAAAATAGATTAGCTCCCTGAACTTTGCAAGTGTCTCACAAACTCCTCAAACTTGCTTATCCTGTAATAACTAAATACAAAAACCATAATAGTAACTCTCGATCCTCATCCATTCAATCTCTCAAACTTGCAACACTAACTTTTATAAAAGGTTGAAAGGTAGGAGAAGCGAAAAAATTAACTTTTGAATAGATGAAGATGTATTTTTAGAATTTAGGTTTAATAAGTTTTGTATTTAATTGTTACAGAACAAGCAAGTTTAGAGAGTTGGTGAGTCACTTGCAAAGTTCAAGGAGTTAATCTGCTTTTATGGACAAATTTAGAGAGTTGGTGATACGAAATAAGCAAGTTGAGGGAGCTGGTGAGACACTTCAAAGTTCAAGGAGCCAATCTACTATTTTGGACAAGTTGAGGGAGCTGCTAATGTATTAGGCCTTTTTTTATATTGTAAATCTATTTGAATTTTATTATATAAACTTATTAATGTGTATATATATATATATATATATATATATATATATATATATATATATATATATATATATATATATATATAGGGGATGGCTCTTGTGAGAACTCTTTTTTAGGTGAGAACACTTTGTTATGTGAGAACACTCAAAACTACGTAGTTTTGAGTATGAAAATTAAGAAAAAAACGCTACTGTTGGGGTGGGTCAAACCTTAGCCTCCTCATTAGCACTCCATACTACTTACCACTGAGCCAATTGCTTTTCTTGTATATTTTGTTGCGCCCTGCTTAATATACCAGTGCTCTTGTAGCTTCTATTGTTTAATATTTGATGCATACACTTATTAATATCGATTAAATACGCATAATAATAAATTATTAATAGAAAAAAATGTGCATAATAATTAATTATTAATAGAAAAAAAATCCAAGAACATGCTCTAATTTCATATTTATTTAATTCCTCTATATTTTTGTAATTTATGTTTTAAAATGTTAAGGACGGTGTTCTAAATATTGTTACATATGTTATAAACTTTATAATTTGTGTTCTAAAAATTAAGTATAATGTTTTAAAAAAAATAGTAAATATATGAACCATTTTTTTTTGTTTGGTTAAAAAAAACTCATATTCTAAATAATATAACATATGTTCTAAAAAACATAACATATGTTCTAAAGTTTATAGTTTGTGTTTCAAAAATTAAGTATAATGTTCTAAAAAAATCAGTAGATATCTGGATCGTTTTTTCATTTATTCTATAATATAATTTATAACTCATGTTCGAAAAAACATAAACATGTTCTAAAAAATATAACGTATGTTCTAAAAAAATATGTTGTACAATAACAAAAAAAAAATATGTCGTACATTCTAAACTTCATAGTTCGTGTTTTAAAAGTTAAAATATATGTTGTAACGTATGTTTTACAAAATATATAGTTTGTGTTCTAAAAATTAAGTATAATGTTCTAAAAAATCAGTAGATATCTGGATCGTTTTTTCATTTGTTCTATAAATATAAGTTATAACTCATGTTCGAAAAAACATAACACATGTTCTAAAAAACATAACGTATGTTCTAAAAAATATGTAGTACGTTCTAAACTTCATAGTTCGTGTTTTAAAAGTTAAAATATATGTTCTAACGTATGTTTTAAAAAATATATAGTTTGTGTTCCAAAAATTAAGTATAATGTTCTAAAAAAATCAGTAGATATCTGGATCGTTTTTTCATTTGTTCTATAATATAATTTATAACTCATGTTCGAAAAAAACATAACACATGTTCTAAAAAATATAATGTATGTTCTAAAAAATATGTTGTACGTTCTAAACTTCATAGTTCGTGTTTTAAAAGTTAACATATATGTTCTAACGTATGGTTTAAAAAATATATTTTCTTTTTTTTGCAGCAAAAAAATATATTTTCTTATATAACATAAATTACAAAAATATAAAGGAATTACATAAATAAAAAATTGGAGCATGTTCTTGGATTTTTTCTATTAATAATTCATTATTATGCATATTTATATTTTTTTCTATTAATAATTCATTATTATGCATATTTATATTTTTTTCTATTAATAATTCATTATTATGCATATTTAATCGATATTAATAAGTGCATGCGTAAAATATTAAACAATAGAAGCTACTAGCACAATGCTTTATTAAGCGGCGCGCGTAATATAATACACAAGAGAAGTAATTGTCATAGTGGTAAGTAGGGAGAGGGTAATTGGAAAGGTCTCAGGTTCGACCCTATATATATATATATATATATATATATATATATGGGAGGGTTCAAGTGAGAACCTCCTCTTAGGTGAGGACACTTTCTTATGGTGAGAACACTCAAAACTACGTCGTTTTGAGTATAGAAATCAATAAAAATCAATTAGAAAAACACTAAATGTTGTTAGTGGGTGTCAAACCTGGCACTTCTCATCTACACTCCACCCTATTTACCACTAAGACAATTGCTTCTCTTGTGCATTATATCACGCGCTGCTTAATATACCATTGTGCTATTAGCTTCTATTGTTTAATATTTGACGCATGCACTTATTAACATCGATTAAATATGCATAATAATGAATTATTAATAGAAAAAAAATAAATTTGCATAATAATGAATTATTAATAGAAAAAAATGTGCATAATAATGAATTATTAATAAAAAAATCCAAGAACATGCTCCAATTTCTTATTTATTTAATTCCTTTACATCGATTAAATATGCATAATAATGAATTATTAATAGAAAAAAAATAAATTTGCATAATAATGAATTATTAATAGAAAAAAATGTGCATAATAATGAATTATTAATAAAAAAATCCAAGAACATGCTCCAATTTCTTATTTATTTAATTCCTTTATATTTTTATAATTTATGTTATATAAGAAAATATATTTTTTAAAACATATGTTAGAACATATATTTTAACTTTTAAAACACGAACTATGAAGTTTAGAACGTACGATATATTTTTTAGAACATACGTTATGTTTTTTAGAACATGTGTTATGTTTTTTCGAACATGAGTTATAAATTATATTATAGAACAAATGAAAAACGATCCAGATATCTACTGATTTTTTTAGAACATTATACTTAATTTTTGGAACACAAACTATATATTTTTTTTAAACATATGTTAGAACATACATTTTAACTTTTAAAACACGAACTATGAAGTTTAGAACGTACGACATATTTTTTAGAACATACGTTATATTTTTTAGAACATGTGTTATGTTTTTTCGAACATGAGTTACAAATTATAGTATAGAACAAATGAAAAAACGATCTAGATATCTATTGATTTTTTTAGAAAATTATACTTAATTTTCGGAACACAAACTATAAACTTTAGAACATACGTTATGTTTTTTAGAACATACGTTATGTTATTTAGAATATGAGTTTTTTTTTGAACAAAAAAAAATGGTCCATATATTTACTATTTTTTAAAACATTAAACTTAATTTTTAGAACACAAATTGTAAAGTTTAGAACATATGTAACAATATTTAGAACATCGTCCTTACCATTTTAAAACATAAATTACAAAAAAATATAGAGGAATTAAATAAATAAGAAATTAAGGACACTGGTATATTAAGCAGCGCGCGACATAATATATAAGAAAAACAATTAGCTCAGTGGTAAATAGTATGGAGTGTAAATGAAGAGGCCAAGGTTTGAACCCCACCTATAGTAGTGTTTTTTTTTAATTTTCCTACTCAAAACGACATAGTTTTGAGTGTGTCCTCACCTAAAAAAAGGTTCTCACAAGAGTCATCTCCTATATATATATATATATATATATATATATATATATATATATATATATATATATATATATATATATATATATATGATGTCGTCTGGTTCAACAAATCTGATTCAACCGGTTGAATCCATTGACCCATGACTCCGTTGCCAATCCGGTTCGACGTCTGGTCCAGTTTTTAAAACATTAATAAAAAAATACAAATAACAATAACACTAAGGGATAAGGTACCAAAATAGGCCTATGATTTTTGGGGAAGTATCAATTTAGGCTCCACGTATAAAACAACAACAATATAGGCTTAGCCTTTAAAAAAAGGTATCAATTTAGGAATTGGTAACGGATTGGACACGTCATTTCTTGGCCAACTTTTTCTTGGTATAAATATTATTTGATTACCAAAATAGGCCTATGATTTTTGGGGAAGTATCAATTTAGGCTCCACGTATAAAACAACAACAATATAGGCTTAGCCTTTAAAAAAAGGTATCAATTTAGGAATTGGTAACGGATTGGACACGTCATTTCTTGGCCAACTTTTTCTTGGTATAAATATTATTTGATTAAGTGAGACTTCCTGAATCAAGCTTCTTGATATCCAGTCATACTACTCTATTTCAATGAGGAGATGACACATGCTCTCTTTCTCCGTGAGTTAGTTTGAGTCTCTTAAGCGTCACATGGTAAAGTTATATTCGTCGGATATCAACAATAAATGGGCAGGCTGAAGGAATTTAGAGGGGAAATTGATGGAAAAATAGTGAACAATATATGGCTTGTCACATTATCTATTATTGACGTGATATCATAGTGGTGGAAAAAATAGTGAAAATTTTATAGTTGGTCATGTTATAAATTGCTGATGTGATATTATGTTGAAAGATTTAAAGAGTTATGATTCACGTACATTGGGCTTAATGAGGATTACGAAACACAGTCGCAGTGACGAATACAGAAATGATCACGTTATAAATTGCTGATGTGATATTATGTTGAAAGATTTAAAGAGTTATGATTCACGTACATTGGACATAATTGTGGACTTGCATTTGGAGGCATTTGATATTATTACATGGTGTCAGAAAACATTTCTGTACTTAGAGGCTAGACACATGATTAAGCCCTTAAACTTTCAGGGTTTTAATTGAGCCATTGATCATTAATTTTTCCACATGATGGCAACAAATACTTCTAGAAAGAAACTGGCATCATTAATAACTAGAAACAGCTCCATAAGTTAGCTAACGGCCATACATAAATAATGTAACAATCTTGCATTAAGGGAACATTAATGAAGGTCTTTACTAGTTATTAATTCGATGGTTACTAAATTCTAGTATAAATAAACATGCCCCAAGGCATTGAGGTACACATTATTCTAAGCCTACTTTGTGATTACAGCTTATTCTCTCATGAATATTACTGACTTTAGCATCAAACTATCCCAACCGATCCCAATGGTGCCTCACATGGAAGTGCTCCGATCAAAGATTTTTTCACAAGTTATCAAAAGTTCATATGGTAGGGATACTTGCCTTTTTCTTTTTCTCTCTATCATGAGGGCATGAGCACCAAAGTTAGAAGCAATGTCTTGCACCTGGAGCTTGAGAAGAACAAAAATAATCAGAAAAAATCACCTCTAAGGATCACATTATAATGATCTTTGCCTTTTAAGTGGAAAACACCGCCCTTATCTCGTACAACGCCAAGTGTGTTGGTCTGAATAAAGTTCAATATGTCGATGTAAACGTAGTAGCAAAAAAATATAATCACCCGAACAAACACGAGTAAAAAATACGGTCGATCCCAAACCCTTTTAAACCCATATGGAGAACCACAAGTCGAAAAAAAACACACAAATCGAAAATACTGTAGAAAACAAAACGAGTCCAAAATACGGTGAAAAATATATATCATGGGGTCGAACAAAGACCCTTTCTAACATGTACGGAGAACCATGTGTCCCCCAGCGTACCATGATATCGCGGGTTCGATCCATAAAATAAACATGTAAAAAACAATATGGGACCCTTATGGTACACCTTTTGAGAATTTGGCCGAAAAGACCACTAGACGGAACATGCCACCGGGATTCCCACAAGTTCCTCAGGTCACTAAGATATCATGAGGTCGATCCCAAACCCTTTCTAGGTTGTAAGGAAAAAAACACGAGATACGGTCGAACTTCTGGGCTCCCTTTGAAAAATTGGTGAAATAAACAAGTATGGTATTTTAATGCATTGCAGTACACAATAGGGTACATATAGAGAATAGTTAGGAATATAAATGTAGTGTAAATTATAGGCTATGACCTCAACTAATATTATGAAAATTAAATTTCAAAACATAATATGAAAGTTATTAAACTTTACACTTGAGTAGCAGACTTCAATTAACAATTTAAGTGTTATTTAATTAGGAGAGAGAATTCTAGAAATGGTTAGAAAGTGACTTTTATATTATATTTTAAAGTTTAATGATCATGTCGTGAAAATGAGTAAAATTTAGTAGATATTTACATGGACTTTAAATTTAGTAGGTATTTATTTATAGGGGTAAGGTCAAAATTGGATATTTTAACTATATTCTTAAATTTAATTTAATGCTGATTAAAATGCAACTAGCCAAAGTATTCACATTCTAAAAGTAATTATATATGAAATTGATAAATGCAAAAGTATTAAAATTGATTTCACAACATCTTGTGTAATCATCGCAAATTCTATACTCTGTTCAATCAAATTCTATATTTTGTTCAAACAAATTTCTATCATTGATTATATATTCCCTAGCTCATGTAATGGCAAGCGATGTGATGCATTCTTCACCAGCATCTGTTTAACAAGAAAAGAACATTTCAAATCCAACCAATGGTATGGTATTTGTCAACTTCCTGAAAAATCCAGGGATTAGCTTAGCTTTTTGAGATCACCTGAGTAATTAGATCCTTTGCATCAGAAGAACCAACTGGTACATGTCAGAGATTAATATAAGATATATGATTGTGCCTTAACTATCAGTTCGAGCTTTTAGTTCAATCGGTTCCATGACATGGTATCAGAGCCTCTAGGACCAAATGGTCGAGGGTTCGAGTCCTGACAACCTAATTAATTTGTGGAATTAAAACACATGGCGGGATGAGCCTGTGTTGTGCACCCTACAAGCCCAAGGTGCGAGGGTTCGAGTCCTGACAACCTCATCTCTCTCTTGACAGATTGCATTCCTATCTTCGTCATTTTAAGTTTATGCTTACCTTCTAAGTATACCCTATAGTTCTCTGGCCTCAAAACAAATAACACCATATAAAAATTCATAGAACAATACACCAAGGCTCCAGATATCAACCCCAACATCATACCTTCTAGATTCAACTGCACCATTGAAATAAGAATGCACAAGGCCAACAATATTAATCAGGTTATGTGATGAACAAATTAAAGTAATCAGAACGACCTTGAACTATTCAGCTGAATCATCTACATACCAAAATATTTTGTGGCTTGATATCTCTGTGTATTACATTTTTGTCATGGCAATAAATCAAAGCCTGAGCTAGTGAGGCAACATACTGAAAATATTTACAGCATGGAGAGCATCAAAAGTCAGAGTCACATGACTTCCAAATAGCTATCTAGATTTGACAATAAAATGAAAAGAGGGAACAAATATCATGCATACAAGTTTCATGAAAATTAAAGGTTTGCCACACCAAAAAAGTAAAATAACTCACTGTAGCAGCCTGCCTTTCGGTGAAGTATTTAAACTTATGCAGTTGTTCAGAAAGTTCACCTTTTGCGGCATACTCTAATACCAAGAACACATGCTTCTGCAACAATCATATTAACAATAGCGAAAAATTAGATTATTAACACTAGTGATTTGACTATTAATACCTATCTTCTAAAACTCTACTCTTCTCTTCGTATCAAAACTCATTTTTCTTTTCAATTAGCAAGGCTTGCATATATGATTGTTTGGATTAATACTAAACATCTCTTACTGATACAAATTTGGGGAAAACTTATCAAAAGTGCGTGGGTAATCAAAAAACGAACAAATAGATCAACCAAAAAAATCATATAATAAGAAAAGGAGGTTATTGAAAGATTTCAACGGAACAAAGGAAATATACCTTGTCGTAGAAGTACCCATACAGGTGCAATATGTTAGGATATTGAAGATGATTTTGAATTTCAACCTCCCTTACAAGAAAATGTTCAATATGTCTTTCTTTCAACGTACTCCTCGAGAGTTGCTTCAGTGCAACACTGATATTAGACTGTTTCAAATGAACATTTAATTGGTTAAAGAATGAAACCTCATTCTAGCAGGTATACAATCAATTTGGCTCCGGCGTGCAAGAATGTGATAAACTTTGCTGGTATTGTATTCATAAGGAAAATCTATTGCAATATCTATGTAATACAGTAACTAAAGACACCCACAACTAACTGTTTAGAAAATTAACTATTAATTTAAAACAATTAAATAAAAAAAGAATTGTTGTGAAGTCTCAATTAATGAGAGACTATTTTTGTAATTTGTATTATTGAGGGATTAATTTTATAATTTGTTAGTTATTAAAAAAAGGAAAAAAAAAGTGGCATTAATTGGGTGGCACCAATTCGGTGCACACCGAATTAATCTGCCAACTTGTTAGTTGGCAGATGGGAGGAACCCATCCTTTGGCATATAAAAGGCCAAAGGATAAAAGAAAAGAATTAATTGATAGTTAAGAAATATGTAAGAAAGGGGACGCAAAATGTGAGAGAGAAGATAATTGAGAGATTGTGAGTTTTTTAGAGTTCAAAAATATTGAGGGTAGTCCAATTGTTTTGAGAGAGACAAAATAGTAAGATAATTATTTTAAGGTATTTTCGGGAAACACTTGAGTGCTACTATTTTCTTTTATCTCATTGTAACTCTAGAAAATTTCTAGAGAACACCCTCTTGTACACCTCATAAACTCAATAAAATTATCTTTAAATTTTAAGCTATTATTTTCTTAGCAATATATTGATTTTGCTTTAAGATTTATTGCTTCCGCTAAATTGTCCCAATCAAGAAAAATTCCCAACAGTGGCATCAGAGCTATGGTTCAATGTTGGCGCTCCTGCTAATATTAACGTCACGCACCAAATGAATTGGGCGTGAGAAAATAGAGAAAATGAGCAAGCAGTTGAGGGAGTTTTCTTTGCCCAATGTTCAAAAGAAAAAAAAAAAGAATTTCCTCAATGTGGTTATTGCAAAAGGCATAGTCATGATGAAAAGGACTGCTGGCAATGGGAAGCCTCAATGTTTCGTGTAAGAAGTTTGGGCACGTGCATTGGAATTGCATGAACAATAGAGAAGAGAGTGTCAATTTGGCACATCATGTCGACGAAGAAGAATTTGCTTAATTTGGAAAGATGTGCTCCGAGAAGTTGTTTGTGGAGAGAATTGCTCCGTTTAAAAGGTGATCATGGAAAAGTATATATATATATATATATATATATTAAAAAAATAATAAGAATAATGAAAGTTTGAAATTAATAGTTAAGTAGAAGATTGTTTAGAAAATTAACTATTAATTTAAAACAATTAAACAAATAAAAAAATTATTGTGAAGTATCAATTAATGGGGGACTATTTTTATAATTTGTATTAATGAGAGATTAAATTTTATAATTTGTTAGTTATTAAAAAAAGGAAAAAAAAAGTCAATGGCATTAATTGGGTGACACCAATTCGGTGCACACCCAATTAATCTGCCAACTTGTTAGTTGGCAGATGGGAGGAATTCATCCTTTGGCATATAAAAGGCCAAATGATAAAAGAAAAAAATTAATTGAGAGTTAAGAAAAATGTAAGAAAGGGGAAGCAAAATGTGAGAGAGAAGATAATTGAGAGATTGTGAGTTTTTGAAAGTTCAAAAATATTGAGGGTAGTCCAATTATTTTGTGAGAGACAAAATAGTAAAATAATTATTTTCGGGTATTTTCGGGAAACACCTGAGTGCTACTATTTTGTTTTATCTCATTGTAACTCTAGAAAGTTTCTAGAGAACACCCTCTTGTACACCTCATAAACTCAATAAAATTATCTCCAAATTTTAAGATATTATTTTCTTAGCAATATATTGATTGTGTTTTGAGATTTATTGCTTCCGTTAAATTGTCCCAATCAAGAAAAATTCTCAACACTAACATCAGTCTCCCTAGCGAGGTACACTTGGCCAAAACCTCCAGATCCAATACGCTTTTCCAATTTAAAATCCTCTATAGTCTATCTTCTTCTCTGTGCGACTGCCACGGTTGCAAACAACAGAAGGGGGAGAAGCATTTGCAACAAGAAGGCAAGAAGATTTCTGCATTGCATACGTTACATTTTATATAGAGACTTATTATATGGGTCAGACCTTAAGGGATATATGGGCCAGACCGTAAGGGTTTGTTTGGATGGGGGTTAATTAATATGACAGGTAGCTCTCATTTTCCCTCAATTTTCAATGCATTCTCAATTTGAGTTCACTAGGTCTCTTTTTTTCGTTTTCAATTCTCTTTTCTGATTACTAAAACCGAAAATTGGAGATCCGATTGTTGAGATTCACGTAATTGAGCTTGTTTGAGTATGTTCTGATGGATTAGGGTTTTTGAATTTTTTTAAGATAGTTGGGTTCCACATTTCGGATTAGATTGCTTGATTCAGTGTTGTGTTACTTTTCTGTACCAATACATTGGAGTGAAACAGCGGAAATATGACCTAAACATCAAATAAAAACCCCAAATATGATTGTTTGGCTTGCATATATGATTTGTTTCCAAATTTGTTTGTTTTATCTCATTTTTCTTTTCAATTAGCAAGGCTTGCATATATGATTGTTTGGATTAATACTAAACATCTCTTATTGATACAAATTTGGGAAAAACTTATCAAAAGTGCGTGGGTAATCAAAAAACGAACAAATAGATCAACCAAAAAAATCATATAATAAGAAAAGGAGGTTATTGAAAGATTTCAACGGAACAAAGGAAATATACCTTGTCGTAGAAGTACCCATACAGGCGCAATATGTTCAAGGATGACGAAGATGACTTTGAATTTCAACCTTCCTTACAAGAAAATGTTCAATATGTCTTTTTTTCAACGTACTCCTCGAGAGTTGCTTCAGTGCAACATTGATATTAGACTGTTTCAAATGAACATCTAATTGGTTAACGAATGAAACCTCATTCTAGCAGGTATACAATCAATTTGGCTCCGACGTGCAAGAATGTGATAAACTTTGCTGGTATTGTATTCATAAGGAAAATCTATTGCAATATCTATGTTATATAGTAACTAAAGACACACACAACTAACTGTTTAAAAAAATTAACTATTAATTTAAAACAATTAAATAAAAAAAAGAAGAATTGTTGTGAAGTCTCAATTAATGAGGGGCTATTTTTGTAATTTGTATTATTGAGTGATTAATTTTGTAATTTGTTAGTTATTAAAAAAAAGAAAAAAAAAGAAAGTCAATGACATTAATTGGGTGGTACCAATTCGGTGCACACCCAATTAATCTGCCAACTTGTTAGTTGGCAGATGGGAGGAACCCATCCTTTGGCATATAAAAGGCCAAAGGATAAAAGAAAAGAATTAATTGAGAGTTAAGAAAAATGTAAGAAATGGGAAGCAAAATGTGAGAGATAAGATAATTGAGAGATTGTGAGTTTTTGAGAGTTAAAAAATATTGAGGGTAGTCCAATTGTTTTGGGAGAGACAAAATAGTAAGATAATTATTTTGGGTATTCTCGGGAAACACGTGAGTGCTACTATTTTGTTTTATCTCATTATAACTCTAGAAAGTTTCTGGAGAATACCCTCTTGTACACCTCATAAACTCAATAAAATTATCTTCAAATTTTAAGCTATTATTTTTTTAGCAATATATTGATTGTGTTTTGAGATTTATTGCTTCCGCTAAATTGTCCCAATCAAGAAAAATTCCCAACACTAACCTCAGTCTCCCTAGCGAGGTACACTTGGCCAAAACCTCCAGATCCAATTTAAAATCCTCTATAGTCCATCTTCTTCTCTGTGTGACTGCCACGGTTGCAAACAACAGAAGGAGGAGAAGCATTTGCAGCAAGAAACTCATTGCAGAAGGCAAGAAGATATCTGCATTGCATCTGTTACATTTTACATACAGACTTGTTATATGGTCCAGACCTTAAGGGATATATGGGCCAGACCGTAAGGGTATGTTTGGATGGGGGTTAATTAATATGACAGGTAGCTCTCATTTTCCCTCAATTTTCAACGCATTCTCAATTTGAGTTCACTAGGTCTCTTTTTTTCGTTTTCAATTCTTTTTTCTGATTACTAAAACCGAAAATTGGAGATCCGATTGTTGAGATTCACGTAATTGAGCTTGTTTGAGTATGTTCTGATGGATTCGGGTTTTTGAATTTTTTTGAGATAGTTGGGTTCCACATTTCGGATTAGATTGCTTGATTCAGTGTTGTGTTACTTTTCTGTACGAATACATTGGAGTGAAACAGCGGAAATATGACCTAAACATCAAATAAAAGCCCCAAATATGATTGTTTGGCTTGCATATATGATTTGTTTCCAAATTTGTTTGTTTTATCCCATTTTTCTTTTCAATTAGCAAGGCTTGCATATATGATTGTTTGGATTAATACTAAACATCTGTTATTGATACAAATTTGGGAAAAACTTATCAAAAGTGCGTGGGTAATCAAAAAACGAACAAATAGATCAACCCAAAAAATCATATAATAAGAAAAGGAGGTTATTGAAAGATTTCAACGGAACAAAGGAAATATACCTTGTCGTAGAAGTACCCATACAGGCGCAATATGTTCAAGGATGACGAAGATGACTTTGAATCTCAACCTTCCTTACAAGAAAATGTTCAATATGTCTTTTTTAAACGTACGCCTCGAGAGTTGCTTCAGTGCAACATTGATATTAGACTGTTTCAAATGAACATCTAATTGGTTAAAGAATGAAACCTCTTTCTAGCAGGTATACAATCAATTTGGCTCCGGCGTGCAAGAATGTGATAAACTTTGCTGGTATTGTATTCATAAGGAAAATCTATTGCAATATCTATGTAATATAGCAACTAAAGACACACACAACTAACTGTTTAGAAAATTAACTATTAATTTAAAACAATTAAATAAAAAAAAGAAGAATTGTTGTGAAGTCTCAATTAATGAGGGGCTATTTTTTCAATTTGTATTATTGAGTGATTAATTTTGTAATTTGTTAGTTATGAAAAAAAAGAAAAAAAAAGAAAGTCAATGACATTAATTGGGTGGCACCAATTCGGTGCACACCCAATTAATCTGCCAACTTGTTAGTTGGCAGATGGGAGGAACCCATCCTTTGGCATATAAAAGGCCAAAGGATAAAAGAAAAGAATTAATTGAGAGTTAAGAAAAATGTAAGAAAGGGGAAGCAAAATGTGAGAGATAAGATAATTGAGAGATTGTGAGTTTTTTAGAGTTAAAAAATATTGAGGGTAGATCAATTGTTTTGGGAGAGACAAAATAATAAGATAATTATTTTGGGTATTCTCGGGAAACACCTGAGTGCTACTATTTTGTTTTATCTCATTGTAACTCTAGAAAGTTTCTAGAGAATACCCTCTTGTACACCTCATAAACTCAATAAAATTATCTTCAAATTTTAAGCTATTATTTTCTTAGCAATATATTGATTGTGCTTTGAGATTTATTGCTTCCGCTAAATTGTCCCAATCAAGAAAAATTCCCAACACTAACCTCAGTCTCCCTAGCGAGGTACACTTGGCCAAAACCTCCAGATCCAATACGCTTTTCCAATTTAAAATCCTCTATAGTCCATCTTCTTCTCTGTGCGACTACCACGGTTGCAAACAACAGAAGGAGGAGAAGCATTTGTAGCAAGAAACCCATTGCAGAAGGCAAGAAAATATCTGCATTGCATCCGTTACATTTTATATACAGACTTTAAGGGATATATGGGCCAGACCGTAAGGGTTTGTTTGGATGGGGGTTAATTAATATGACAGGTAGCTCTCATTTTCCCTCAATTTTCAATGCATTCTCAATTTGAGTTCACTAAGTCTCTTTTTTTCGTTTTCAATTCTCTTTTCAGATTACTAAAACCGAAAATTGGAGATTCGATTGTTGAGATTCGCGTAGTTGAGCTTGTTTGAGTATGTTCTGATGGATTAGGGTTTTTGAATTTTTTTTGGGTTAGTTGGGTTCCACATTTCGGATTAGATTTCTTGATTCAGTGTTGTGTTACTTTTCTGTACCAATACATTGGAGTGAAACATCAGAAATATGACCTAAACATCAAATAAAAACCCCAAATATGATTGTTTGGCTTGCATATATGATTTGTTTCCAAATTTGTTTGTTTTATTTCATTTTTCTTTTCAATTAGCAAGGCTTGCATATATGATTGTTTGGATTAATACTAAACATCTCTTATTGATACAAATTTGGGAAAAACTTATCAAACGTGCGTGGGTAATCAAAAAACGAACAAATAGATCAACCAAAAAAGTCAAATAATAAGAAAAGGAGGTTATTGAAAGATTTCAACGGAAGAAAAGAAATATACCTTGTCGTAAAAGTACCCATACAGGCGCAACATGTTAGGATGACGAAGATGACTTTGAATTTCATCCTCCCTTACAAGAAAATGTTCAATATGTCTTTCTTTCAATGTACTCATCGAGAGTTGCTTCAGTGCAATACTGATATTAGACTGTTTCAAATGAACATCTAATTGGTTAAAGAATGGAACCTCATTCTAGAAGGTATATAATCAATTTGGCTCCGGCGTGCAAGAATGTGATACACTTTGCTGGTATTGTATTCATAAGGAAAATCTATTGCAATATCTATGTAATACAGTAACTAAAGACACCTACAACTAGCTGTTTAGAAAATTAACTATTAATTTAAAACAATTAAATAAAAAAAGAACTGTTGTGAAGTCTCAATTAATGAGGGACTATTTTTATAATTTGTATTATTAAGGGATTAATTTCGTAATTTGTTAGTTATTATAAAAAAAAAGTCAATGGCATTAATTGGATGGCACCAATTCGGTGCACACCCAATTAATCTGCCAACTTGTTAGTTGGCAGATGGGAGGAACCCATCCTTTTGCATATAAAAGGCCAAAGGATAAAAGAAAAGAATTAATTGAGAGTTAAGAAATATGTAAGAAAGGGGAAGCAAAATGTGAGAGAGAAAATAATTGAGAGATTGTGAGTTTTTGAGAGTTCAAAAATATTGAGGGTAGTCCAATTGTTTTGGGAGAGACAAAATAGTAAGATAATTATTTTGGGGTATTTTTTAGAAACACATGAGTGCTACTATTTTGTTTTATCTCATTGTAACTCTAGAAAGTTTTTAGAGAACACCCTCTTGTATACCTCATAAACTCAATAAAATTATCTTCAAATTTTAAGCTATTATTTTCTTAGCAATATATTGATTGTGCTTTGAGATTTATTGCTTCCGCTAAATTGTCCAATCAAGAAAAATTTCCAACAGTGGTATCAGAGCTATGGTTCAATGTTGGGGCTCCTGCTAATATTAGCGTCACGCACCAAATGAATTGGGTGTGAGAAAATAGAGAAAATGAGCAAGCAGTTGAGGGGGTTTTCTTTGCCCAATGTTCAAAATAAAAAAAAAAGAAATTCCTCAATGTGGTCATTGCAAAAGGCATAGTCATGATGAGAAGGACTGCTGGCAAGGGAAAGCTTCAATGTTTCGTGTAAGAAGTTTGGACACGTTCAATGGAATTGCATGAACAATAGAGAAGAGAGTGTCAATTTGGCACATCATGTCGACGAAGAAGAATTTGCTTAATTTGGAGAGAAGTACTCCAATAGTTGAAGGTTGATGAGAAGTGCATCGACAAATCGATTCGGTGAGAAGTGTTTCGATAAGTTGTTTGCGGAGAGAAGTTCTCCGTTTATAATGTGATGATGGAAAATTGCATATATATATATATATATATATATTGAAAAAATAATAAGAATAATGAAAGTTTGAAATTAATAGTTAAGGAGAAGATTGTTTAGAAAATTAACTATTAATTTAAAACAATTAAATAAAAAAAATTGTTGTGAAGTCTCAATTAATGAGAGACTATTTTTATAATTTATATTATTGAGGGATTAATTTTATAATTTGTTAGTTATTAAAAAAAAGAAAAAAAAGAAAGTCAATGGCATTAATTGGGTGGCACCGTTTCAGTGCAGACTCAATTAATCTGCCAACTTGTTAGTTGGCAGATGGGAGGAACCCATCCTTTGGCATATAAAAGGCCAAAGGATAAAAGAAAAGAATTAATTGAGAGTTAAGAAAAATGTAAGAAAGGGGAAGCAAAATGTGAGAGAGAAGATAATTGAGAGATTGTGAGTTTTTGAAAGTTCAAAAATATTGAGGGTAGTCCAATTATTTTGTGAGAGACAAAATAGTAAGATAATTATTTTCGGGTATTTTCGAGAAACACCTGAGTGCTACTATTTTGTTTTATCTCATTGTAACTCTAAAAAGTTTCTAGAGAACACCCTCTGGTACACCTCATAAACTCAATAAAATTATCGCCAAATTTTAAGCTATTATTTTCTTAGCAATATATTGATTGTGTTTTGAGATTTATTGCTTCCGCTAAATTGTCCCAATCAAGAAAAATTCCAACACTAACCTCAGTCTCCCTAGCGAGGTACACTTGGCCAAAACCTCCAGATCCAATACGCTTTTCCAATTTAAAATCCTCTATAGTCTATCTTCTTCTCTGTGCGACTGCCACGGTTGCAAACAACAGAAGGAGGAGAAGCATTTGCAGCAAGAAATCCATTGCAGAAGGCAAGAAGATTTCTACATTGCATACGTTACATTTTATATAGAGACTTATTATATGGGTCAGACCTTAAGGGATATATGTGCCAGACCGTAAGGGTTTGTTTGGATGGGGGTTAATTAATATGACAGGTAGCTCTCATTTTCCCTCAATTTTCAATGCATTCTCAATTTGAGTTCACTAGGTCTCTTTTTTTCGTTTTCAATTCTCTTTTCTGATTACTAAAATCGAAAATTAGAGATCCGGTTGTTGAGATTCGCGTAATTGAGCTTGTTTGAGTATGTTCTGATGGATTAGGGTTTTTGAATTTTTTTGAGATAGTTGGGCTCCACATTTCGGATTAGATTGCTTGATTCAGTGTTGTGTTACTTTTCTGTACCAATACATTGGAGTGAAACAGCGGAAATATGACCTAAACATCATATAAAAACCCCAAATATGATTGTTTGGCTTGCATATATGATTTGTTTCCAAATTTGTTTGTTTTATCTCATTTTTCTTTTCAATTAGCAAGGCTTGCATATATGATTGTTTGGATTAATACTAAACATCTCTTATTGATACAAATTTGGGAAAAACTTATCAAAAGTGCGTGGGTAATCAAAAAACGAACAAATAGATCAACCAAAAAAATCATATAATAAGAAAAGGAGGTTATTGAAAGATTTCAACGGAACAAAGGAAATATACCTTGTCGTAGAAGTACCCATACAGGCGCAATATGTTCAAGGATGACGAAGATGACTTTGAATTTCAACCTTCCTTACAAGAAAATGTTCAATATGTCTTTTTTTCAACGTACTCCTCGAGAGTTGCTTCAGTGCAACATTGATATTAGACTGTTTCAAATGAACATCTAATTGGTTAACGAATGAAACCTCATTCTAGCAGGTATACAATCAATTTGGCTCCGACGTGCAAGAATGTGATAAACTTTGCTGGTATTGTATTCATAAGGAAAATCTATTGCAATATCTATGTTATATAGTAACTAAAGACACACACAACTAACTGTTTAAAAAATTAACTATTAATTTAAAACAATTAAATAAAAAAAAGAAGAATTGTTGTGAAGTCTCAATTAATGAGGGGCTATTTTTGTAATTTGTATTATTGAGTGATTAATTTTGTAATTTGTTAGTTATTAAAAAAAAGAAAAAAAAAGAAAGTCAATGACATTAATTGGGTGGTACCAATTCGTTGCACACCCAATTAATCTGCCAACTTGTTAGTTGGCAGATGGGAGGAACCCATCCTTTGGCATATAAAAGGCCAAAGGATAAAAGAAAAGAATTAATTGAGAGTTAAGAAAAATGTAAGAAATGGGAAGCAAAATGTGAGAGATAAGATAATTGAGAGATTGTGAGTTTTTGAGAGTTAAAAAATATTGAGGGTAGTCCAATTGTTTTGGGAGAGACAAAATAGTAAGATAATTATTTTGGGTATTCTCGGGAAACACGTGAGTGCTACTATTTTGTTTTATCTCATTATAACTCTAGAAAGTTTCTGGAGAATACCCTCTTGTACACCTCATAAACTCAATAAAATTATCTTCAAATTTTAAGCTATTATTTTTTTAGCAATATATTGATTGTGTTTTGAGATTTATTGCTTCCGCTAAATTGTCCCAATCAAGAAAAATTCCCAACACTAACCTCAGTCTCCCTAGCGAGGTACACTTGGCCAAAACCTCCAGATCCAATTTAAAATCCTCTATAGTCCATCTTCTTCTCTGTGTGACTGCCACGGTTGCAAACAACAGAAGGAGGAGAAGCATTTGCAGCAAGAAACTCATTGCAGAAGGCAAGAAGATATCTGCATTGCATCTGTTACATTTTACATACAGACTTGTTATATGGTCCAGACCTTAAGGGATATATGGGCCAGACCGTAAGGGTATGTTTGGATGGGGGTTAATTAATATGACAGGTAGCTCTCATTTTCCCTCAATTTTCAACGCATTCTCAATTTGAGTTCACTAGGTCTCTTTTTTTCGTTTTCAATTCTTTTTTCTGATTACTAAAACCGAAAATTGGAGATCCGATTGTTGAGATTCACGTAATTGAGCTTGTTTGAGTATGTTCTGATGGATTCGGGTTTTCGAATTTTTTTGAGATAGTTGGGTTCCACATTTCGGATTAGATTGCTTGATTCAGTGTTGTGTTACTTTTCTGTACGAATACATTGGAGTGAAACAGCGGAAATATGACCTAAACATCAAATAAAAGCCCCAAATATGATTGTTTGGCTTGCATATATGATTTGTTTCCAAATTTGTTTGTTTTATCCCATTTTTCTTTTCAATTAGCAAGGCTTGCATATATGATTGTTTGGATTAATACTAAACATCTGTTATTGATACAAATTTGGGAAAAACTTATCAAAAGTGCGTGGGTAATCAAAAAACGAACAAATAGATCAACCCAAAAAATCATATAATAAGAAAAGGAGGTTATTGAAAGATTTCAACGGAACAAAGGAAATATACCTTGTCGTAGAAGTACCCATACAGGCGCAATATGTTGAAGGATGACGAAGATGACTTTGAATCTCAACCTTCCTTACAAGAAAATGTTCAATATGTCTTTTTTAAACGTACGCCTCGAGAGTTGCTTCAGTGCAACATTGATATTAGACTGTTTCAAATGAACATCTAATTGGTTAAAGAATGAAACCTCTTTCTAGCAGGTATACAATCAATTTGGCTCCGGCGTGCAAGAATGTGATAAACTTTGCTGGTATTGTATTCATAAGGAAAATCTATTGCAATATCTATGTAATATAGCAACTAAAGACACACACAACTAACTGTTTAGAAAATTAACTATTAATTTAAAACAATTAAATAAAAAAAAGAAGAATTGTTGTGAAGTCTCAATTAATGAGGGGCTATTTTTTCAATTTGTATTATTGAGTGATTAATTTTGTAATTTGTTAGTTATGAAAAAAAAGAAAAAAAAAGAAAGTCAATGACATTAATTGGGTGGCACCAATTCGGTGCACACCCAATTAATCTGCCAACTTGTTAGTTGGCAGATGGGAGGAACCCATCCTTTGGCATATAAAAGGCCAAAGGATAAAAGAAAAGAATTAATTGAGAATTAAGAAAAATGTAAGAAAGGGGAAGCAAAATGTGAGAGATAAGATAATTGAGAGATTGTGAGTTTTTTAGAGTTAAAAAATATTGAGGGTAGATCAATTGTTTTGGGAGAGACAAAATAATAAGATAATTATTTTGGGTATTCTCGGGAAACACCTGAGTGCTACTATTTTGTTTTATCTCATTGTAACTCTAGAAAGTTTCTAGAGAACACCCTCTTGTACACCTCATAAACTCAATAAAATTATCTTCAAATTTTAAGCTATTATTTTCTTAGCAATATATTGATTGTGCTTTGAGATTTATTGCTTCCGCTAAATTGTCCCAATCAAGAAAAATTCCCAACACTAACCTCAGTCTCCCTAGCGAGGTACACTTGGCCAAAACCTCCAGATCCAATACGCTTTTCCAATTTAAAATCCTCTATAGTCCATCTTCTTCTCTGTGCGACTACCACGGTTGCAAACAACAGAAGGAGGAGAAGCATTTGTAGCAAGAAACCCATTGCAGAAGGCAAGAAAATATCTGCATTGCATCCGTTACATTTTATATACAGACTTTAAGGGATATATGGGCCAGACCGTAAGGGTTTGTTTGGATGGGGGTTAATTAATATGACAGGTAGCTCTCATTTTCCCTCAATTTTCAATGCATTCTCAATTTGAGTTCACTAAGTCTCTTTTTTTCGTTTTCAATTCTCTTTTCTGATTACTAAAACCGAAAATTGGAGATTCGATTGTTGAGATTCGCGTAATTGAGCTTGTTTGAGTATGTTCTGATGGATTAGGGTTTTTGAATTTTTTTTGGGTTAGTTGGGTTCCACATTTCGGATTAGATTTCTTGATTCAGTGTTGTGTTACTTTTCTGTACCAATACATTGGAGTGAAACATCAGAAATATGACCTAAACATCAAATAAAAACCCCAAATATGATTGTTTGGCTTGCATATATGATTTGTTTCCAAATTTGTTTGTTTTATTTCATTTTTCTTTTCAATTAGCAAGGCTTGCATATATGATTGTTTGGATTAATACTAAACATCTCTTATTGATACAAATTTGGGAAAAACTTATCAAACGTGCGTGGGTAATCAAAAAACGAACAAATAGATCAACCAAAAAAGTCAAATAATAAGAAAAGGAGGTTATTGAAAGATTTCAACGGAAGAAAAGAAATATACCTTGTCGTAAAAGTACCCATACAGGCGCAACATGTTAGGATGACGAAGATGACTTTGAATTTCATCCTCCCTTACAAGAAAATGTTCAATATGTCTTTCTTTCAATGTACTCATCGAGAGTTGCTTCAGTGCAATACTGATATTAGACTGTTTCAAATGAACATCTAATTGGTTAAAGAATGGAACCTCATTCTAGAAGGTATATAATCAATTTGGCTCCGGCGTGCAAGAATGTGATACACTTTGCTGGTATTGTATTCATAAGGAAAATCTATTGCAATATCTATGTAATACAGTAACTAAAGACACCTACAACTAGCTGTTTAGAAAATTAACTATTAATTTAAAACAATTAAATAAAAAAAGAACTGTTGTGAAGTCTCAATTAATGAGGGACTATTTTTATAATTTGTATTATTAAGGGATTAATTTCGTAATTTGTTAGTTATTATAAAAAAAAAGTCAATGGCATTAATTGGATGGCACCAATTCGGTGCACACCCAATTAATCTGCCAACTTGTTAGTTGGTAGATGGGAGGAACCCATCCTTTTGCATATAAAAGGCCAAAGGATAAAAGAAAAGAATTAATTGAGAGTTAAGAAATATGTAAGAAAGGGGAAGCAAAATGTGAGAGAGAAAATAATTTAGAGATTGTGAGTTTTTGAGAGTTCAAAAATATTGAGGGTAGTCCAATTGTTTTGGGAGAGACAAAATAGTAAGATAATTATTTTGGGGTATTTTTTAGAAACACATGAGTGCTACTATTTTGTTTTATCTCATTGTAACTCTAGAAAGTTTTTAGAGAACACCCTCTTGTATACCTCATAAACTCAATAAAATTATCTTCAAATTTTAAGCTATTATTTTCTTAGCAATATATTGATTGTGCTTTGAGATTTATTGCTTCCGCTAAATTGTCCAATCAAGAAAAATTTCCAACAGTGGTATCAGAGCTATGGTTCAATGTTGGGGCTCCTGCTAATATTAGCGTCACGCACCAAATGAATTGGGTGTGAGAAAATAGAGAAAATGAGCAAGCAGTTGAGGGGGTTTTCTTTGCCCAATGTTCAAAATAAAAAAAAAAGAAATTCCTCAATGTGGTCATTGCAAAAGGCATAGTCATGATGAGAAGGACTGCTGGCAAGGGAAAGCTTCAATGTTTCGTGTAAGAAGTTTGGACACGTTCAATGGAATTGCATGAACAATAGAGAAGAGAGTGTCAATTTGGCACATCATGTCGACGAAGAAGAATTTGCTTAATTTGGAGAGAAGTACTCCAATAGTTGAAGGTTGATGAGAAGTGCATCGACAAATCGATTCGGTGAGAAGTGTTTCGATAAGTTGTTTGCGGAGAGAAGTTCTCCGTTTATAATGTGATGATGGAAAAGTGCATATATATATATATATATATATATATATATATATATATTGAAAAAATAATAAGAATAATGAAAGTTTGAAATTAATAGTTAAGGAGAAGATTGTTTAGAAAATTAACTATTAATTTAAAACAATTAAATAAAAAAAATTGTTGTGAAGTCTCAATTAATGAGAGACTATTTTTATAATTTATATTATTGAGGGATTAATTTTATAATTTGTTAGTTATTAAAAAAAAGAAAAAAAAGAAAGTCAATGGCATTAATTGGGTGGCACCGTTTCAGTGCAGACTCAATTAATCTGCCAACTTGTTAGTTGGCAGATGGGAGGAACCCATCCTTTGGCATATAAAAGGCCAAAGGATAAAAGAAAAGAATTAATTGAGAGTTAAGAAAAATGTAAGAAAGGGGAAGCAAAATGTGAGAGAGAAGATAATTGAGAGATTGTGAGTTTTTGAAAGTTCAAAAATATTGAGGGTAGTCCAATTATTTTGTGAGAGACAAAATAGTAAGATAATTATTTTCGGGTATTTTCGAGAAACAACTGAGTGCTACTATTTTGTTTTATCTCATTGTAACTCTAAAAAGTTTCTAGAGAACACCCTCTGGTACACCTCATAAACTCAATAAAATTATCGCCAAATTTTAAGCTATTATTTTCTTAGCAATATATTGATTGTGTTTTGAGATTTATTGCTTCCGCTAAATTGTCCCAATCAAGAAAAATTCCCAACACTAACCTCAGTCTCCCTAGCGAGGTACACTTGGCCAAAACCTCCAGATCCAATACGCTTTTCCAATTTAAAATCCTCTATAGTCTATCTTCTTCTCTGTGCGACTGCCACGGTTGCAAACAACAGAAGGAGGAGAAGCATTTGCAGCAAGAAATCCATTGCAGAAGGCAAGAAGATTTCTACATTGCATACGTTACATTTTATATAGAGACTTATTATATGGGTCAGACCTTAAGGGATATATGTGCCAGACCGTAAGGGTTTGTTTGGATGGGGGTTAATTAATATGACAGGTAGCTCTCATTTTCCCTCAATTTTCAATGCATTCTCAATTTGAGTTCACTAGGTTTCTTTTTTTCGTTTTCAATTCTCTTTTCTGATTACTAAAATCGAAAATTAGAGATCCGGTTGTTGAGATTCGCGTAATTGAGCTTGTTTGAGTATGTTCTGATGGATTAGGGTTTTTGAATTTTTTTGAGATAGTTGGGTTCCACATTTCGGATTAGATTGCTTGATTCAGTGTTGTGTTACTTTTCTGTACCAATACATTGGAGTGAAACAGCGGAAATATGACCTAAACATCATATAAAAACCCCAAATATGATTGTTTGGCTTGCATATATGATTTGTTTCCAAATTTGTTTGTTTTATCTCATTTTTCTTTTCAATTAGCAAGGCTTGCATATATGATTGTTTGGATTAATACTAAACATCTCTTATTGATACAAATTTGGGAAAAACTTATCAAAAGTGCGTGGGTAATCAAAAAACGAACAAATAGATCAACCAAAAAAAATCATATAATAAGAAAAGGACGTTATTGAAAGATTTCAACGGAACAAAGGAAATATACCTTGTCGTAGAAGTACCCATACAGGCGCAATATGTTCAAGGATGACGAAGATGACTTTGAATTTCAACCTTCCTTGCAAGAAAATGTTCAATATGTCTTTTTTTCAACGTACTCCTCGAGAGTTGCTTCAGTGCAACATTGATATTAGACTGTTTCAAATGAACATCTAATTGGTTAAAGAATGAAACCTCATTCTAGCAGGTATACAATCAATTTGGCTCCGACGTGCAAGAATGTGATAAACTTTGCTGGTATTGTATTCATAAGGAAAATCTATTGCAATATCTATGTTATATAGTAAGTAAAGACACACACAACTAACTGTTTAGAAAATTAACTATTAATTTAAAACAATTAAATAAAAAAAAGAAGAATTGTTGTGAAGTCTCAATTAATGAGGGGCTATTTTTGTAATTTGTATTATTGAGTGATTAATTTTGTAATTTGTTAGTTATTAAAAAAAAGAAAAAAAAAAAGAAAGCCAATGACATTAATTGGGTGGCACCAATTCGGTGCACACCCAATTAATCTGCCAACTTGTTAGTTGGCAGATGGGAGGAACCCATCCTTTGGCATATAAAAGGCCAAATGATAAAAGAAAAGAATTAATTGAGAGTTAAGAAGTATGTAATAAAGGGGAAGCAAAATGTGAGAGAGAAAATAATTGAGAGATTGTGAGTTTTTGAGAGTTCAAAAATATTGAGGGTAGTCCAATTGTTTTGGGAGAGACAAAATAGTAAGATAATTATTTTGGGGTATTTTTTAGAAACACATGAGTGCTACTATTTTGTTTTATCTCATTGTAACTCTAGAAAGTTTTTAGAGAACACCCTCTTGTATACCTCATAAACTCAATAAAATTATCTTCAAATTTTAAGCTATTATTTTCTTAGCAATATATTGATTGTGCTTTGAGATTTATTGCTTCCGCTAAATTGTCCAATCAAGAAAAATTCCCAACAGTGGTATCAGAGCTATGGTTCAATGTTGGGGCTCCTGCTAATATTAGCGTCACGCACCAAATGAATTGGGCGTGAGAAAATAGAGAAAATGAGCAAGCAGTTGAGGGAGTTTTCTTTGCCCAATGTTCAAAAGAAAAAAAAAAAGAAATTCCTCAATATGGTCATTGCAAAAGGCATAGTCATGATGAGAAGGACTGCTGGTAAGGGAAAGCTTCAATGTTTCGTGTAAGAAGTTTTGACACGTGCAATGGAATTGCATGAACAATAGAAAAGAGAGTGTCAATTTGGCACATCATGTCGACGAAGAAGAATTTGCTTAATTTGGAGAGAAGTACTCCAATAGTTGAAGGTTGATGAGAAGTGCATCAACAAATCGATTCGGTGAGGAGTGTTTCGAGAAGTTGTTTACGGAGAGAAGTTCTCTGTTTACAATGTGATGATGGAAAAGTGCATATATATATATATATATATTTGGTAGAAAAGGAAAGGAAAGCAAAGCAAAACAAGCAACTACACCGGGATTAGCTTAGGAAAGCTAACCCCAATCCTATCCTTTAAAAGAAGAGGAGAAAGAGCGATAGTGGGAACGGTAAGGGTAGAAACACCTAACACCCCCTCATGGCCTGCCGCCGCCAAGTGATCTGCAACACGGTTCTGCTCCCGAAAAATGTGGCTGAACTCAAGGATATCAAATGAGGGGCTAAGCCTCTTAATAGCTTTAATAAGGTTGCGGCTATGAAGACCCATGGCATGACTACCCAAAATCATATTGATGGCCTTCAAGTTATCTGACTCCACAGAAAGCCTCTTAACACCGAGCCTAATCGCCAGCTGGATCCTAGAGAGAATGCCCCAGAGCTCCGCAGAGAAGGAAGAACCCAAACCCAAATTCTGGGTAAACCCAGAAAGCCAGGCGCCTCTCGCATCCCTAAGAACACCTCCGTCAGCAATCTTACCATTACTGAGGCAGGAACCATCAGTATTCAGCTTCACAACCCCCTCTCTCGGCCTGCTCCAGCTCACGAGGTGGACATCACTACTCGGGAAAGATCTGGCAAGGGACTCACCTTTGAAACTATCAATAATAGAGGAGAGTTTCTTCAAAAAGAACTCAGCTAAGTTAGGCAAAAGCACAACTTTATTATCAAAAATCTCATCGTTCCTCCATTTCCACACTTGATGACAAATAATGGCAAAGAAAATGTCCCCATGCTCCATATAAGACAATAACTTTCCCCTAATACCATCTGAGAGCCAGTCGTTCACAGAATGGGACATGAAGGAAGAGAAAGTATGATGAGGGAGAATTTTCTTCCAAACCTCTTCACTCTTAGGGCAATCCCTAAGAGCGTGGCACAACGATTCAACATGGCCTCTACATCTACCGCAAGCTCCAGAGGTCGCCAAATGCCTTCTGTATCTATCTGAGTTAGTAAGTAATCTGTCTTTAACGCCCATCCACAGGAAGCTCCTCATGCGGTAGGGGATTTTAAGGGACCAAATGGTCTTCCAAATATCCGAGGGATTATCAGTCCTGTTAAGGGAAAAAGCTTCAAAGGCAGATTTGCAAGAATAGACTCCATTGTTAGTCAGCGCCCAGCAATGCTTATCCATGTCTTCCTCTTGATTACTCACCTTTACTCCTCTAATTCTAAGGAGAGTCTCAAGGCTAAAGAAAGAATCAAATTTAGGCCAAACCCAGTCCCCTTCAGAGTCCACCACATCGGCTAACCTCTAGTTTTGGATATCACTAGGCGGGGGGGAAGTGCACACATCCACTAAAGGTTTATCCCCAATCCAGGTATCAAACCAGAAGCTTATGGACTTACCATTACCCACATCCAGACCAACCCCCGAGCAAACCTCAGCAAAAACGGTGCTAAGCCCTTTCCAGAGGAAGGAACAATTGATAACTCTCTCTTTCGGGCCCCCAAAGATCTTATCTTTTCGATACTTACCACAAAGAAGGCGAACCCAGAGAGAGGAGGGGCATTGCCATATACGCCAAAGGAGTTTCATTAATAAAACTTTATTATTATCCTTAGCTCTCCTAATGCCCAAACCCCCTGAATCTTTGGGCTGACAAACCTCACTCCAAGGCACCAGGTGGATCTTTCTTCCCTCCGCAGCTTCCCCCTACAGGAACCTTCGGTTAATCTTATCAAGATCATTAAGCACAGGATTCGGAAGCTGACAAGCCTGCATGATGTGGTTGGGAGCAGCAGAATTCACAGATTGAATTAAAGTCAGACGGCTAGCGAGGGAGAGAGTCTTGGCTTTCCACGTGGCACACCTCGTATTGGCTTTGTCCAAAGTATCTTTAAAAGAAACTTTAGACACTCTCTCACTATGGAGAGGAATCCCCAGATACTTCCCAAGAGAATTAGTAAGAGGAATACTAGACAAATCACTTAATCTTTTACAAATTCTCGGATTCATATTCTTAGAGCACATCATCCTAGATTTCTGGATATTAAGTCTCTGACCAGAGGCCGAACAAAAACAATCCAGAATATCCATAATGACACTCAACTGCTCCTCATTACCTTCAAGAAAGATAAGGACATCGTCCGCAAAGAATAAGTGGGTCACCTGGGGACAGAAACTGTTGATGGCCACCGGGTGGAAACTCCCAATATCAATGGCATCTTGAATAAGGTGGGACAGCCTCTCCATAGCAATAACGAAAAGGAAGGGACTCATATGATCACCCTGACGGATGCCCCGACCCGGAGAGAACTCCTCCGACATATCCCCATTCACCATAACCTGAAACACAAGAGAAGTAATACAAACCTTAATAAGATTTCTCCAACTGTCCGGGATCCTAGCTCTCTCCAGACTCTCCATCAGGAAGTTCCAGTTGATGCGATCATAGGCCTTCTCCAAATCCAGCTTAAGAGCCACAATGCCTTTCTTCCCTTTCCTAATCTTCATAGTGTGCACCATTTCTTGGGCAATCACCACATTGTCCATCATTTGTCTACCGGGTACAAAACTACCCTGATTCTGACAAATGATCTCCGGAAGAATGCCACGGATTCTATTAGCCACAATTTTTGTAATCGTCTTGTAAAGAACATAACAAAGACTGATGGGTCTCATATGCAAAAAGGAAGAAGGCTTATCAATTTTAGGAATAAGGACCAGGAGAGTTCTATTAACCAGCTCAATATCCTTAGACCCATTGAACACACCTATGATAAACTCATAGATACCCTCCTTCACAACACCCCAGTGCTTGTGGTAGAAGCCAGCTGGAAGACCATCAATACCAGGCGCTTTAGACACCCCAATGCTGAAGATGGCATGGTCAATCTCTTTTCGGGAAATAGGAAGAAAGGCACTCTGACTGATATCCTCACTGATCAAAGGAAAGGTAGCAATAGAGTGAGCCCTCTCCAGCTGAACAGGATCCTCTTTGAAAAGCTCCTTATAGAACTCCAGAGCCAAATTCTGAATCACCTCATCTTCATACACCCACTCCCCATCAGAATCTTTAATAGCCTCAATTCTATTCCTCTGCCGCCTGATCATAGTAGACAGATGGAAGTACCTGGTATTACGATCCCCATCCCTAATCCAGGATTTCCTAGACTTCTGGAACCAGAGAAGCTCCTTTTGCCTAAGCACAGCTTCCAGCTCCTTCTGAAGGGTTCTAAGGAGGCCATCTAAACTGTGATCAAACCTCACATCCAACCTACGCTGAACGCCCTCCATCCTTTTTAACAACTTATTCTTTCTTCTAATAATGTGCCCAAAGACATTCTTATTCCAACCAAGCACCTTCTTCCTGAACCATTCAGAAGCTTGCAGGACATTCGAATGAGGTTTCCAATTATCTTGGACGAACTCCTTAAACTTAGGATGGGACTCCCACGCCAGCTGGTACCGGAACGGTCTCTTCCCCCTAGGTCGGTTGCCTCTCAAAAGTCTAAACAAAATAGGGCAATGGTCCGAATGACGGAACGGAAGATTTAAAACAGAACACTCAGGGAAAGAAGTCAGGGCAACCACATTAGCATAGACCTTGTCCAAACGAACAAAGGTACTATTGCGTTTCCAAGTGAATCTATGACCCGAAGCCCCCAAGTCGGAAAGCCCACATAAATCCATATTATTTTTGTGGTGAAGATAGCGATTAACATAATGATTGGAACCTCCTCTCTGGTCACTCATAAGGCCGATATCATTAAAGTCTCCCGCAATAAACCAGGGCTCAGAGATGCTGCCACTCATCGAAAAGAGGATCTCCCACAGCCGTTTGCGATTAACTAAGATCGGATCAGCATACACAAGGGTAGTCAAGAAGGGAGTAATACCAGAAATGCTCACTTTACAGTGAATGAACTGCTTATCGATACTAATAACATCAAAATGAATCCGATCTGGCCTCCAGAAAAGCCAGATCCCACCAGCTCGACCAGTAGCCTCCGATCTAACACACCTCCAGTTCTTAAACTTATTAACCACCTCATCTGCTTTCTCTCCACTAATCTTAGTTTCCAGTAAAGCAAAACACGAGGGGTTAAACTGTTTAATTAGGTCATTAATATGGATACGGGTAGCCTTGCTAGCCGCACCCCTAACATTCCAGCACAACAAGTCCATAGAAAGGAGGAGACTGACCGCACCAACCTACCTAAGCCAGGTATTTACTAGGGGCTCCTGAGAGCCTCACCGAGGTACCCACAGGTCCCCTCTTCTCTGAAAAAGCCAAGGAATTCTGGATGCTTTTTTGTTTGCCCTTTGGCTTTTTCAAGCCAGGTTTAATAACCCCCATTGGATTCCCAATTCCAGGTCCACCAGTAAGAATAGAAGAACTACCCTCATTAGTTTCCTTCATCTTTCGGGCCGCCTAAACCAGGGGGCCCCTGAGCTTCATTCTTGGAAGCAAAGAGGGGATTAACAGAATCAACCACTAGCGCAGAAGACACAACAGACTCCAGACCTTGCAAACTGTGTTCCATAAGCTCATCTCCCTGGACAGGCTCATGAATGTCTTCAATAGATAGGGCACCAAACCTAGAGCCAGACCTAAGAGCTAAGCTGGTACCAGCCTCCTCCCTAGCCTTGGGGATAGGCTTCTCCTTCACACTAGGGGCAACCATAGGCTTAGAAGGAGCAGAAATCCCCTTCTTGATAATATCAGGAGGAAGATTCTGCATAATAGGAGGCTGAGTTCTATGACGAGTAGTCCATTTAGCTACCATCCAAGGACCGAAGTTTCCTTCATTCCCTTGGTTACCTACAGAAATACTCCCACTCTCCATAACAGTCTCCTTCAAAACACTCTCCCTTTTGGGGCAACCTTCCTGAGAATGACCATAAATGCCACAATCATAACAAATGTTATGTAAGCCTTCGTATTCGATAAAGAACACCTTGTTCTGAACACAGAACTTAGATAATAAGGGTTTCGCAAGATCCACATCCACACAAACCCTAGCAAACTTGCCCCTAATGGCACCAATAGTAGTCTTATCCACATGGTGGACCTTCCCAACCATGCCTCCTATTTTGCTTAGGAATTTCTCACTGTAATACTCAATGGGAAGGCCCGGAAACCTAACCCAAGTCAAAATCCTGTTAACAGTAGAATCATGGGGATTAAAATTAGGAACCCAAGGCCGTAAAGCCAGAACGTGGTTGGAAATAATATATGGGCCCCCCTTGATCACAGTATTGTAATCCTCAACTCTAGTAAACTTGATGACATAGAAGTCATTTTCAAGGTCAGTAATACTGACTTTCCCTTTCCTAGCCCACTGGGCTTGAATCCTTTGGGCAAAATAATTAAAGCTGATCCTCTTCCCCAACACCTTAACTATCAAAGACACTTTCCACTTCTCTCTGAGTTCCCTTTTCTCTTCCGAAGACAGTCTAATAACCGGACAAAGAGGATCATCCTGGACACCATCCTCCTCGTCCGAATCAGAGAAAAGATCCGCAGAATCCCCTACCATCTCCACTTCCTCAAAGCAGAGCTCCTCCTCAACCACTCCCATAACAGTGTCTTTCCAAGACCCTTTACCTATCCCGTTATTGCCAACTGCAGTCCTGGGGGAGGCCATGTTCCCCTGTCCCTGAATATCATGCCCAGCCTCAAAAGGGCTCTGACTCGAGGCAACCTGCCCCCCAAATGCAGCCTCAGCCTGCCCAGCACTGACCGGAATAGGACAATCAATGCCAGGCATAATGCCGGAAAAACCAGGCCAACGCCCAGCCCCAGCATCGGCAGGCCCCCTGCGGTGTCCTTCGCCATCGGCAGGGAGGACAGGCGCCGCACAGTCCGCAGGCGGCAACTTGCCCACCCGTCCATCCGGGATTGCAGGGAGAAAGGGGCGGGCAACCGCGTCACCCGATCCCATGCGCCCACCCCCCAAACATCCTGCAACCACTGCCCCAGGCACAGGGCACCGCTCGTCCAACCTCCCTGCCGATGAATCCCCCTCTAGCGGCGCTGCCTGCGTCCCAGCCGAATTCGAAAGCAAGGCAACCGATCCAGGCGCCACGCCCCTGTCCCCATGATCCCAGGCCCCTCCAGCCCCCCAATCCCCTAAACCGGCACCGCATCCTGCCGGATCTAACCCATCGGACCCTTGCCAAGCCCCCCGACCCCGCTCCCGGGAGCGGTCCCTCACCCGCTCGCCATGCCCCCTCTTCTCCCTTGCATCCCCTGCCGAAGCCACAACGCCGCTAGCCGACACTCCATCCTGCACCAGATCCGATGCCCGCCCTACCCCAGCCGCCCGATCCGTCTCACCAAGATCGGAATTGCCGCCATCACCGCCCCCCTCCAAGGTCCGCCTAACCCTAGGTCTCTCTCTCTCTCTGTCTTTCGCCATCAGATCTGCGAGAGAGAAGACAGATCTGAGAGAGATAAGATAGATCTGAGAAAGAGAAAACAAATATGAGATCGAATGAAGACAGATCTGAGAGAGAGAAGACGAATCTGAGAGAGAGAGAAGACAGATCTGAGAAAGAGAAGACAGATCTGAGAGAGAGAAAATAGATCTGAGATCGAATGAAGACAGATCTGAGAGAGCGAAGACAGATCTGAGAGAGAGAAGATCGATCTGAGAGAGAGAATAGATCTGAGATAGAATGAAGACAGATCTGAGAGAGAGAAGACAGTTCTGAGAGAGAGAAAACAAACCTCAAAATAACCAAACCACAAGCCGTAGATCCCACCAGAAGGAGAAAACCATAGCTCCCATGAGAAGGAGAAAACTGGAAAAGTGCATATATATATATATTGAAAAAATAATAAGAATAATGAAAGTTTGAAATTAATAGTTAAGGAGAAGATTGTTTAGAAAATTAACTATTAATTTAAAACAATTAAATAAAAAAAAGAATTGTTGTGAAGTCTCAATTAATGAGTGACTATTTTTATAATTTATATTATTGAGGGATTAATTTTGTAATTTGTTAGTTATTAAAAAAAAGAAAAAAAAGAAAGTCAATGGCATTAATTGGGTGGCACCGATTCAGTGCACACTCAATTAGTCTGCCAACTTGTTAGTTGGCAGATGGGAGGAACCCATCCTTTGGCATATAAAAGGCCAAAGGATAAAAGAAAAGAATTAATTGAGAGTTAAGAAAAATGTAAGAAATGGGAAGCAAAATGTGAGAGAGAAGATAATTGAGAGATTGTGAGTTTTTGAGAGTTCAAAAATATTGAGGGTAGTCCAATTGTTTTGGGAGAGACAAAATAGTAAGATAATTATTTTCGGGTATTTTCGGGAAACACCTAAGTGCTACTATTTTGTTTTATCTCATTGTAACTCTAGAAAGTTTCTAGAGAACACCCTCTTGTACACCTTATAAACTCAATAAAATTATCTTCAAATTTTAAGCTATTATTTTCTTAGCAATATATTGATTGTGTTTTGAGATTTATTGCTTCCGCTAAATTGTTCCAATCAAGAAAAATTCCCAACACTAACCTCAGTCTCCCTAGAGAGGTACACTTGGCCAAAACCTCCAGATCCAATACGCTTTTCCAATTTAAAATCCTCTATAGTCCATCTTCTTCTCTCTGCGACTGCCACGGTTGCAAACAACGGAAGGAGGAGAAGTATTTGCAGCAAGAAACCCATTGCAGAAGGCAAGAAGATATCTGTATTGCATCTGTTACATTTTATATACAGACTTGTTATATGGGCCAGACCGTAAGGGTTTGTTTGGATGGGGGTTAATTAATATGACAGGTAGCTCTCATTTTCCCTCAATTTTCAATGCATTCTCAATTTGAGTTCACTAGGTCTCTTTTTTTCATTTTCAATTCTCTTTTCTGATTACTAAAACCGAAAATTGGAGATCTGATTGTTGAGGTTCGCGTAATTGAGCTTGTTTGGGTATGTTCTGATGGATTAGGGTTTTTGAATTTTTTTTTGGTTTAGTTGGGTTCCACATTTCGGATTAGATTGCTTGATTCAGTGTTGTGTTACTTTTCTGTACCAATACGTTGGAGTGAAACAGCGGAAATATGACCTAAACATCAAATAAAAACCCCAAATATGATTGTTTGGCTTGCATATATGATTTGTTTCCAAATTTGTTTGTTTTATCTCATTTTTCTTTTCAATTAGCAAGGCTTGCATATATGACTGTTTGGATTAATACTAAACATCTCTTATTGATACAAATTTGGGAAAAGCTTATCAAACGTGTGTGGGTAATCAAAAAACGAACAAATAGATCAACCAAAAAAATCATATAATAAGAAAAGAAGGTTATTGAAAGATTTCAACGGAACAAAGGAAATATACCTTGTCGTAGATGTACCCATACAGGCGCAATATGTTAGGATGACAAAGATGACTTTGAATTTCAACCTCCCTTACAAGAAAATGTTCAATATGTCTTTTTTTCAACGTACTCCTCGGGAGTTGCTTCAGTGCAACACTGATATTAGACTGTTTCAAATGAACATCTAATTGGTTAAAGAATGAAACCTCATTCTAGCAGGTATACAATCAATTTGGCTCCGGCGTGCAAGAATGTGATAAACTTTGCTGGTATTGTATTCATAAGAAAAATCTATTGCAATATTTATGTAATACAGTAACTAAAGACACTCACAACTAACTGTTTAGAAAATTAACTATTAATTTAAAACAATTCTATAAAAAAAAGAATTGTTGTGAAGTCTCAATTAATGAGGGACTATTTTTGTAATTTGTATTATTGAGGGATTAATTTTGTAATTTGTTAGTTATTAAAAAAAAGAAAAAAAAAAGTCAATGGCATTAATTGGGTGGCACCAATTCGGTGCACACCCAATTAATCTGCCAACTTGTTAGTTGGCAGATGAGAGGAACTCATCCTTTGGCATATAAAAGGCCAAAGGATAAAAGAAAAGAATTAATTGAGAGTTAAGAAAAATGTAAGAAATGTGAAGCAAAATGTTAGAGAGAAGATAATTGAGAGATTATGAGTTTTTGAGAGTTCAAAAATATTGAGGGTGGTCCAATTGTTTTGGGAGAGACAAAATAGTAAGATAATTATTTTGGGGTATTTTCGGGAAACACCTGAGTGCTACTATTTTATTTTATCTCATTGTAACTCTAGAAAGTTTCTAGAGAACACCCTCTTGTACACCTCATAAACTCAATAAAATTATCTTCAAATTTTAAGCTGTTATTTTCTTAGCAATATATTGATTGTGCTTTGAGATTTATTGCTTCCGCGAAATTGTCCCAATCAAGAAAAACTCCCAACACTAACCTCAGTCTCCCTAGCGAGGTACACTTGGCCAAAACCTCCAGATCCAATGCGCTTTTCCAATTTAAAATCCTCTATATTCCATCTTCTTCTCTATGCGACTGCCACGGTTGCAAACAACAGAAGGAGGAGAAGCTTTTGCAGCAAGAAACTCATTGTAGAAGGTAAGAAGATATCTGCATTGCATCCGTTACATTTTATATACAGACTTGTTATATGGGCCAGACCTTAAGCGATATATGGGCCAGACCGTAAGGGTTTGTTTGGATGGGTTTAATTAATATGACAGGTAGCTCTCATTTTCCCTCAATTTTTAATGCATTCTCAATTTGAGTTTACTAGGTCTCTTTTTTTCGTTTTCAATTCTCTTTTCTGATTACTAAAACCGAAAATTGGAGATCCGATTGTTGAGATTCACGTAATTGAGCTTGTTTGAGTATGTTCTGATGGATTAGGGTTTTTGAATTTTTTTGGGTTAGTTGGGTTCCACATTTCGGATTAGATTGCTTGATTCAGTGTTGTGTTATGTTTTTGTACCAATACATTGGAGTGAAACAGTGAAAATATGACCTAAACATCAAATAAAAACCCCAAATGCAAACCCTAGAATACAGATCAAACAAATTCATTTGAAACAGTGACTGAGCAGAGAAGTTTGCCGTAGACAAATTACTCTGCCGTTCACTCGGATCTGTCCAGCACTATTTAAGATGTGGGTTTCTGATTGGGAATCGAGGCGGCTATTCAATAATTTCAAGAGGATTTGAAATCAATGTGCCAAGTTAGTCTTTCTTTTCATTATGTCTTTCAATTTCTGCAGAGCTTTCCGAATTGTAGTTTCCAATGGAGTAATCAACTAATCAACGATCCTATTTGGGGTTTCGTAATGCTTTCGTTTGAATTTTGTTTTTATTGGTTTCTTTTGAATTGTTTGATTGTCTGTCTATGTATGATTGGGTTCTTTCACGATCCTATTTGGTGAATCTGTGCTTTCTTGTAATTTGAAAGATTGATTTGCTTTGGTCTAAAGGCAAAATTTACGCTCTATCTTAAGTCACCTCAATAGCCTGCCGTTTGTCTCTCCGCGTGGAGTGCAATTTGACTCTCCGCATGGATTGGTATTAGGTCTTCTCTCTGTGAAAAGGGTTTGTGATCGTTTTCTACAATTTTTTCTCTATTCTTTTCATTGTGATCCATTATTAGCAGATCATTAAAGGTAAGGGTATGATGGAAGCGTATACAAGATTATGTCTGGATGATGATGAAGAAGTTAGACTCGAGATTCGCCTAGACCAATGAGTATCCTTAGTTGGAACTGTCGTGGGCTGGGCAACCCACGTATAGTTAATGTTCTGATGGACCTGGTTAGGGTTCATAGGCCTATGGTTACCTTCTTAATGGAAACTATGATTAAGGAGGAGAAAATGATTTTGGTTGGTAGAAAGCTCGGGTACAGTGGATATTTTATTGTGAACGGCCCGGGTCACGGGGGTGGTATTGCGCTATTATGGAAAGATAATGTCACAGTTACAATTCAGTCATCTTCAGTTAATCATATTAATGCTTTTATTACCTTTCCAAATATACCAACCTGCCGTGTTACGGGATTTTATGGTTTCCCGGAAAGACATCATCGAAGAGCCTCTTGGGATTTGTTGCGATCCCTCAAAGACCAAGAGTGGTTTAGGGTCAGTTCCTATGGATGGGTATCCATTCACGTGGGAAGTCGGTCGAGGTACTCATAGATGGATTGAGGAAACTCTTGATCGTGCACTTGTCAACTCAAAATGGAAAGAATTATTTGCAGAATCTAGAACTCGGAATCTTATTACTATTTCATCGGATCACTCGGCTATCCTTTTAGAGAGTAAGATGTGGCTATGATGTCCTATGATCAATAGGTTCCATTTCAAGAATGCTTGGCTAAGGGAGTCTCACTGTGAAGCAGTTGTTCGTCAAGCTTGGATCTCTGATAAAAATTGTTCGATATCTACTAAGATATCAGCTTGTACCCATGCACTCAAAGAGTGGAGTTCCTCTTTGGAATCAAATTTTAAAAAAAAACCTTGAATATGTACACATTGCAGATGGAAGCCGTACAAGGAAGAAGGGACGAGTATGGAATGGAAATATTCAAGCAGGCCTCATTAGCATATATGTCAACATTAAAGAAATAAGAAGATTTTTGGAAGCAGAGAGCTAAATTGCTTTGGTTAAGAGATAGTGATTCAAATTCACAATACTTCCATTCCTACGCAACAGACAGAAGAAAGAGGAACAACTTTTCGAGTCTCAAGGATTCTAACGGTAATTGGTGCACAAAGGGCAACGGATTAGACGATATTCTATCTGAATATTTTAACGGGATATTCATGAGTATGGGTAATAATGATTCTGCACTTCTACCGTTTGTACAATCAAGGGTCACGCAGGAGGAAAATGAGTTGCTATCTCACGCATTCTCAAACGACGAAGTAAAAAATGCTTGCTTCTCTATGCATCCGGATAAAAGTCCGGGCCCTGACGGATTAAATCCGGCTTTCTTTCAGCATTTTTAGAGTATAGTGGGACCTGATGTATGTGAGGTATGTTTCTCTATTCTCCGTTCTGGCAGGATCCCGCTGAATCTTAATGATACGTTGATTGTGCTCATTCCAAATATCAGTAAGCCAGAATATGTCTCTGATTTACGTCCGATTGCACTTTGTAATGTTCTGCTCAGGATTCTATCAAAAATATTAGCTAATAGACTTAAAATTGTTCTTCCATCCATCATTGCTACTACTCAGAGTGAATTCATAGCTGGCAGATCCATCTCAGATAACATTATTGTGGCGTATGAGATGATCCATAAATTGCGCGGGTTGAGGCAAGGGAAACATGGGACAGCCGCTTTGAAGCTCGACATGAGCAAAGCATACGATCATATTGAATGGGGCTTCTTGAAAACTGTGATGAAAAAGATGGGGTTTAACTTCAGATGGATTCAATGGATGATGATGATGGTTTCCACAGTTTCATATAAAGTATTGCATGACGGTAGAGAGATTGGACCGATTATTCCTCAGCGAGGTTTTAGGCAGGGGGATCCATTATCACCTTTCTTATTCCTGATCTGTGCTGAAGGCCTATCATCGTTGCTATCAGCTAGAGAATGGATGGGATTGATTCATGGAGCTCAGGTGTCTCGCAATGCTCCAAAAGTTTCCCACTTATTCTTTGCTGACGACAGTTACCTGTTCTTTCGGGCAAATAAAAGAGAAGTCGAGGAGGTTCAATCATGTTTGAGGTGTTACGAGCAAGCATCTGGTCAATGCGTGAATTTCCAAAAGTCGTCTATATTTTTTAGCGGTAATACAACAGTTGAGGCCCGCTCTGATGTTTGTAATGAACTCGGGGTTGGAGAAGTTGAGGATATGGGTTTCTATTTGGGGTGCCTATAGTTGTTGGTAGAAGCAAGATGCAAGCCTTTGGTTTTTTAAAAGACAGAATCTGGAAACGTGTCAATAGTTCGAAAGAAAAATACTTGTCTCGAGCAGGGAAGGAGATTCTCATCAAATCTGTGCTACAATCTATTCCCACTGTTGTCCTCTGAATAGACTCTAGCAAGTGCACTAGATACAAGTAATAAAGTGATAAATAGAGTATCGTCTCCACAGGAATTGAGGACCAAATTTTACTAGAAAAACCTTACAGAACAGGGTGTTCGTGGTGTGTGAATTCTTTGTATTGAGAGATATTGTGAATGGGTAACAAAGTAAATGATTCAACTTATAAAAAAAGAGTATTTGATAATGATAAAAGGTAGAACAGGCTAGGCCACAGCAGAACATGTTACTTTCAGTCTCTAAACATCCTATTTATTCATGAATGATGTAAAGTGAAGTCAAGGTCTCTGCTTTAATGCTCACTTAAGTCAACTCTCGTGTGTTCTTAAGATTCTAAGATGTACTACAACCTTAAGCGTCCCTAAAGTTGGTTCTTTCTTGTATTACGATCGAAACAACATTTCTATTAAGAAAACCCTTGATACAACCCCCTAACATTCCTGCTTCGGGGTTTGGACGTTTGAGAAACGGTTTCGTGAAGATGAAAGCAGTTCCCTATCATTCATCTAACACTAACATACATACATACAGCAATAGAGTGATAACTTTCTCAAACACAACATAATATATTACCATTCATTCATAAATAAGAAAATAGAAAACTTACATAATAGGCCCTAACTAGCTTAACCCGTTCGGTTGATTACTCACTCATAATGATGAGTGAACAACCACAGAAATTGCAATAACTCCCCATTAATGGAGTTAGGTCTCAAATTAAAGAGAACTCTCGTGAAGATGAAGTTTCAGATCTCCAAAAAGTCATCCCTCTCTCCTTTCACAGTACTCTATTTAACTAGGAGGGAAGAAACATAAAATATACTAGAAAGTACACTAAAGCAGACCGTTCTGATAGATTATGGCCACTTGAACACTTCAAGGCCCAAATCTTCTTCAGCAAGCTAGATCTCCACTGGTCCCACCTCTTTGCTTGGCTGTCTTCCATCTCTTTACACGCTATTGCCCTTTGGTCCATAGATTTTCCTTTACTTTTTCCTGCAACGGGCTGTTTGACAGCAGTTTCTATTTTTCTTCACAAAATCTGCAATAAGGGTTCTTTAGTCCTAAATTGATAACAATTAACAGCCCATAAGCTCATTTTTAGTGAAATAAAATATGGTTATTAGGGTCAATTATGAACCCATCAAATACCCCCAAATTGAACTTTTGCTTGTCCTCAAGCAAACACAACAGAAAAATAGAGAAAAGAACAACAAAAAGGGGAAAGCAAAGAAAATAAAAACAAAAAGGAATGTCATAGAAACAAGGCAATGGAGAAAACATAAGAACAAGAACTGGAACAGAAGAGATAATAGACAAACAAAAAGAAAAAAAAACAACAGCAGCAGAACTTTATTCAATCTTTCAACTAACTCAACCTTTGATTAGCACACAAGAGCTTGATAAAAAATGTGGTTAGGCCAGATCTAAAACATGCATTCCAATTCAAGAAATTCATCAAAGCTTAAGGTTGAACTTCAAAATTCAATCAAACAACCTGTATGCCCCAAAGTGCCTCACTAAGGAAGGAATTTTCACTCACTCTCAAATGGCCTTTGTTGCCACAAGGAAGGGAATGGAACTTCACTCCTCAGCTCAGTACACACATCAATAGGCTATGATTTTGCTTATTGGCCCTATGTCCACGGATTAAAAATTCTCCAAACATAGTCAAAAGGTCTTAAACATAGGTTGTAATGTTAGGCTAAGGCTAAGGTATGGAAGTGAATGGCTATTTAAGTGTAAGAATTCTGTCTACATGCAATGCAATTCAACCATACTCAGTTCTCAACACTGAGCAATTCTGCCTCAACCTAATCACTCTACACAGCCTGTTTCACAACATTGGCCAAACTATTCTTCAAACACACAAAAGACAACCATCCAAACATTTAATTTCAGGCTCAAGATATGAACATGTGTCCTGAAAATGAAAAGACTTTATTCAAAGATATTTTTGTTATCTTCTAAAATTCCTATTTGGGATATTTAATTTTTATTTTTTTTTCTTTTAACCTTATTCAAAAAGTGGTCCTCACTCCATCATCATCCCTCAAATGTCATCATTTCAACAATTTTATCTTTATACACTCAGATTTTCTCAAAAATGTATTTTTCTTTAACTAGAGCAGCTTGTTCTGAGGCATGAGACAAATTCAAGGCGTTTTGGGATTAAAGTGAAGGGAATTGGTTCCTTTAAGTAGTGTTTAAGAAAGAATAGGCTAAGGCACAAGTTGGTTATCCTAAAAGTGTGAGTGCAATGCACGGGTAAGCTTTTTGTGGAGTGAATTTGGGATCTAAATGCCTTTTTCATCCTATGTTCTTCCAAAATTTTACCATTTTGACTAGGCAACCAAAGCAAAACCTACCTAAAGCTAATATGTACTAGCCCTCTCACAAAGAATCAATGCATTTACATGCTAATGTAGGCTCAAGTTCTCACAATTTAGGGCTTTTACATGCACTAGGGCTTAAGGTCCTCTAATTGAATTTTGAATTAAAACCTACAAATTTTCAGAACTTCTATCTTTTGAAAATCGAATTATCACTGGGTTCACGACACACTAAATTTGAGGTGCAAGCATGCAATCATTGATTGGCAATTGAAAGTCTTTTTTCTTTAATAAATATATATATATATATATATATATATATATATATATATATATTATTCTGCTGCTATATACAGAAACAAAGGGAAAACAGAGAGCAAAAACTAGAAACAGAACATGCTGTTCAGAAACAGAGAACAACACAGAATTTTTAAACATTTAACACGAAGTACGAGGAATTAAAAAAAACTACGAACATGTACTAACATTTACAAGACAGAAAAAGAAAGGGAAAACACAACATTTGGGGTTCAAATGACACACTAACAACCATATCAAGCAAGTGTTCAATTTTGAGTTTCCTCAAATTCTCACAAGCTAATTTCACCTTTCAATCACAGTTTTCATCAAAATTTTAGGGCTTTTTATCACGTTAACAAATATGTCAAGATATTCATTTTCTTTTCCCCACCCCCAAATTAAAATATAACATTGTCCTCAATGTTAAACTTAAACACCGTAAGAGTGGAAATTGCAGATTATCAACAAGCATGCAGTAAGCAGGAAATTAGAAGTAGGGTTAGATTCGTTACCGTAAGAGGAAGACAGCAAACACCCCCAAATTAATTTGGTAAAAGTTCAAACTCAAACCTAATTTTAGGAAATGAAAGTTTAAAACCTTTGCCAACAAAATTTAGGAAGGACCACAAAATTCAACATTAGTCATGTTAGTGCATAAAAATAACAAAATTAAAAAGAAATTTCACACAAATCTAACTAAGGGATAGATAAATTGGGGGTTACACAATTAATTTGCTGCAATTGGTGTTTGCAGCGAACACACTGTTCTCTCTGAATCATGGTGGGTCTTGGAAGTGGACGATCTCAACTACTCCTAGGAACTCATGTGCAAGGTAAGGTTTCAACCTCTGGCCGTTAACTTTGAAAGATTCATTTCCTGGTTTAAAAATTTCTACAGCCCCATGAAGGAACACCTTGTTCACAATGTAAGGTCCAGACCATCTGCACTTCAATTTTCCAGGGAACAGCCTCAACCTGGAATTATACACAAGCACTTTCTGCCCTTCATGGAAATCCTTCCCTTGAATCTTTTTATCATGCCACCTTTTGTGGGTGGGTATATCAGGTGGTTCTTTGTGTGAGGGCCCAGTTGTGTTTGGTGGAAATGGTGGTTTTGTTGCTGTTTCTAGGGAACAGCCTGTTCCTTCACAGATATTCACTTCTTCCCCCAGCAGTGTTTCCAAAGTGTCTTGGTGATAGTCCTGCAAAACAGACGAGGTGTGGCATGCATCCAAAAAATAGCATGTATCATCACTTGAGTTAGCACGCCTCATGGCCTCATTCATCCTAAAAATTATATCTTCACCATTTATCCTTAAAAACAATTGTCCCTTTTCAACATCTATCAAGGCCCTACCCGTAGCTAAAAATGGTCTCCCTAAAATGATGGGCACATGCAAATCCTCATCTATGTCTATGATAATAAAGTCTACGGGTATTATGAATTTCCCTATTTTAACTAGCACATCCTCCACAATTCCCCTAGGATAACATACGGATCTATCTGCTAATTGAATCGACATCCTAGTAGGTTGAGGTTCTCCCAAGCCTAGCTTAGCATAAATAGAATATGGCATGAGATTGATACTAGCTCCAAGGTCACACAATGCATTTTCAATATTCAATTTACCAATGGAACAAGGGATTGAGAAACTCCCTGGATCTTTGAGCTTTTTAGGAAGCTGCTGCCTGTTCTGCAGTATTGAGGAACAGTCTCGATTCAGTTGGATCATGGAGATGTTCTCAAGCTTTTTCTTGTTGGACAAAATATCCTTCAAGAACTTGGCATACTTTGGCATCTGAGCTAGAGCTTCCACAAATGGAATGTTGATGTGTAACTTTCTCGATGTATCAAGGATTTTGGAGTTTTGCTCTTTCAACTTTTGATTCACAAGCCTTGCTGGATAAGGAACAGGTGGTACATAGGGAGGAGGTGGAATATACTTCTCCCCAGGTTCCTCATGCACTTGAACAGGCTCATGTTCTTTAGCAACATGCCTGGTGGACTCTGGAACAGTTTGTTCCTTAACAGTTTCAGCTTCTTTTGAGGTACCTGCAACATCAACAACTTTTTTAGTTTTAGTAGGGGCAGAGATTTCTTTACCAGACCTCAGCGTGATAGCCATGACATCTCCCTTAGGATTAGGCTCGGTATTCCTTGGAATGACACCCTTTCCCTTGGATGAGCATGAATATGCCAATTGATGCATTTGAGTCTCCAGATTCTTGATGGAAGCCTGAGTTTGCTTCATGAACTGCATCACCATGGTTTTCAAATCTGGATCAACCTCTTTTTTAGCCTGCACAGGCTGTTTGTACTGTTGCTGAGGTTGTTGTTGGTATTGACCTCTTTGTTCCTGCTGGTACCTAGGTTGTTCTTGCTGATTTTGCTGTTGGGTCCACCCAAAGTTGGGATGATTCCCGAAACCGGAATTATATATGTTTGAGTATGGATTGGGTGGATTTCTTTGATTGTACCCAACATAATGACATTGTTCTTGGTTGGCTTTGCTCGGTTTAACTCTTGGGCAATTGATATCGAAGTGTGGACCACCACAAAAGTCACATTCATCATAAAATGGAGGTTCACTGTGAATGGAAGACACATTCATCTTGCTGATTTGCTTAACAAGTTGTTCCACCTGAGATGTCAGCTTTGAAACAACATCAGAATCTGAAATCTTCTTCCCATCACTCCTCTCTGAGTGCCAATTGTAACTTGTACTGACCACCCTTTCAATGAGATCATATAGAGCTTGTGGTTCAAGATCTTCAGGGTTACCATTTGCAATGGACTCAATTTGAATTTTATAGGTATTGGTGACTCCATTGTAGAAATTCTGAACTTGTATCCACATGGGAATACCATGGTTTGGTACCCTTCTCAAAAGCTCCTTGTAACGTTCCCAAGCCTCGGCTAACGACTCATCTTCTTCTTGCATAAAATGAGAAACCTCATTTCTCAACTTGATAGATTGCCTTGGTGGGAAATACTTCATCAAAAACGCATTAGCCATCTCTTGCCAAGTAGTTATTGATCCGGGTTGAAGGTTCTTCAACCAAATTCTTGCTTTATCCTTTAGAGAGAAAGGAAACAACTTTAACCTTATAACATCATCGGCTACCCCCCCCCTATTTTTTCTGAAATTGTTACACATTGCAACAAAATCCTGAATATGAGCATTGGGGTCTTCATTGTGGTATCCAATGAACTGAATAGCAGCTTGAAGCATTTGTATCATGGATGGCTTGATTTCGAACAGGTTGTTCCCCTCATTAGGCAGCACAATACATGATGAGTGCCCTTCAGTGGTAGGTCTTGAATAGTCTCTGATTCTCATTACTGGTGGATTATTGTTTTCACCTTCTTCTTCTTGAACGGGTTGTTCTGGTACTCTTCCAGCCATTCTTCTTTCTCTCTATCTTTCTCTTTGTCTTGCTCGTCTAGCTGTTGCCTGGTTCCTTCTACACGTTCTTTCTAACTCAAGATCGCTGGGAAAGGCTGTACTATTAAACAAACAGATTAAAAACACCTTGTTTCACATAAATTTTCAAATAAAATTGTTGCTTTCAATCCCCGGCAACGGCGCCAAAAACTTGTTGTCCTTTGAATAGACTCTAGCAAGTGCACTAGATACAAGTAATAAATTGATAAATAGAGTATCGTCTCCACAGGGATTGAGGACCAAATTTTACTAGAAAAACCTTGCAGAACAGGGTGTTCGTGGTGTGTGAATTCTTTATATTGAGAGATATTGTGAATGGGTAACAAAGTAAATTATTCAACTTATAAAAAAAGAGTATTTGATAATGATAAAAGGTAGAACAGGCTAGGCCACAGCAGAACATGTTACTTTCAGTCTCTAAACATCCTATTTATTCATGAATGATGTAAAGTGAAGTCAAGGTCTCTGCTTTAATGCTCACTTAAGTCAACTCTCGTGTGTTCTTAAGATTCTAAGATGTACTACAACCTTAAGCGTCCCTAAAGTTGGTTCTTTCTTGCATTACGATCGAAACAACATTTCTATTAAGAAAACCCTTGATACAACCCCCTAACATTCCTGCTTCGGGGTTTGGACGTTTGAGAAACGGTTCCGTGAAGATGAAAGCAGTTCCATATCATTCATCTAACACTAACATACATACATACATACATACATACATACATACATACATACATACATACATACAGCAATAGAGTGATAACTTTCTCAAACACAACATAATATATCACCATTCATTCATAAATAAGAAAATAGAAAACTTACATAACAGGCCCTAACTGGCTTAACCCGTTCGGTTGATTACTCACTCATAATGATGAGTGAACAACCACAGAAATTGCAATAACTCCCCATTAATGGAGTTAGGTCTCAAATTAAAGAGAACTCTCGTGAAGATGAAGTTTCAGATCTCCAAAAAGGCATCCCTCTCTCCTTTCACAGTACTCTATTTAACTAGGAGGGAAGAAACATAAAATATACTAGAAAGTACACTAAAGTACACTAAAGCAGACCGTTCTGATAGATTATGGCCACTTGAACACTTCAAGGCTCAAATCTTCTTCAGCAAGCTAGATCTCCACTGGTCCCACCTCTTTGCTTGGCTGTCTTCCATCTCTTTACACGCTATTGCCCTTTGGTCCATAGATTTTCCTTTACTTTTTCCTGCAACGGGCTGTTTGACAGCAGTTTCTATTTTTCTTCACAAAATCTGCAATAAGGGTTCTTTAGTCCTAAATTGATAACAATTAACAGCCCATAAGCTCATTTTTAGTGAAATAAAATATGGTTATTAGGGTCAATTATGAACCCATCACCCACCTACATAATGAGCATTTTTCTTATGCCAAATGAGTTCTGTAATGATGTTAATAATATGTTGAATAGGTTCTGGTGGAATTCATCGGGCTCTACATCAGGTGGAATTCACTGGAAGGCTTGGGATAAGTTGTGTTGGCCAAAATCAAATGGAGGACTGGGCTTCCGTGACATTCACAAATTTAATCTTGCACTGTTGGCTAAGAAAAGTTGGCGGCTTGTTCGACATCCGAATTCATTGGTTGCTCAATTACTGAAAGCACGTTATTTTCCTAATGTTGATTTCTTACAGGCTTCCTTAGGGCATAACCCTTCTTTCGTATGGCGTAGCATCATGGCGGGTCGTGATTTATTGATTGAGGGGCTGAGACGGAAGATTGGCAATGGAGAGTCCAGTTCCATCTGGAATAGTCCATGGCTTCCTAACGATCAGAATCTGTATCCCACGAGTTCGGTTGCTGCATCATTACAAACAGGCCTTGTGAAAGACTTAATGAATGATTATGGGGGATGGAATGAAGAGATCATCAGTAGTAATTTTAATAGTCGTGATGCTGCGCTTATTCGTTCCATTCCTATCAGACGTAGGAGGGCAGAAGATGGATGGTTCTGGCCGAAGGATAAATCTGGAGCGTACACGGTAAGAAGCGGATACTTTCAAGCATTGGGACCAATACCGATGTCTCTGATAAATACAAATCGAATCAACTGGAATTTAATTTGGAACCTGAAGGTAGCACCGAAAATTAAGAATTGTCTATGGAGAATATTTACTAACTGTTTACCAACGCTAAACAACCTTGCATCCTGCCATAGCTCTCTTCCTAATTGCTGCCCCGTTTGTGGCGCATTTAGGGAAAATGAATTTCATGTTTTCATTGGGTGTCCACAGGCATATCAGGTTTGGCAAATTTTTTTCCAAGATAATCGAATGGATCAGATTACCAGCTTCATTCAGTGGTTTATCAATCTCCTTGAAGATGCAACGAGCGATTGTAATCGTATCGTAATGATATGTTGGCAATTATGGAAGGCGCGAAATGACAAAGTATGGAACGATAAGCTTCGCACCCTTGAGGAAATATGTCATTCGGCAGCAACAGAACTTGTGGCTTGGCAGGCTGCACAGAATTGTCATCCGAGTCTAGCTACTCCATATTCAAATGCACAGAGTAAGTGGAAAAAGCCCAGCGTCGACAGCTTCATATGCAATGTTGATGCAGGCATTGATAGCCAAAACAATTTCTGTTCATATGGTTTTCTTCTACGAGATCACCAAGCGCGAGGTTTTGCGGCTCGTATGGGCTATCTTACAGATACAGTTAATCCTCCCTTGGCAGAGGCTATGGCGATCCATGAAGCGTTATAATGGGTCAAGGATTTCAATATAGGACACATCGAATTTCAATCTGATTGTTTGCGGTGGTTCGAGATATTCAACATCAAAACATTCGATTATCATATTTGTCTGATGTTATTTGTGAGTGTTGTGATTTATTACGAGATTTGAACACTTGTTCTATCTCTTTTGTGAAACGATCAGCGAATTTAGCAGCCCATAGTCTTGCTAAGGTTGTTACTTTTAGTTTTGTTCGTGGTGAGTGGGCTTGTCCACCATCGTTTATACTTGATGTTCTACCTTCTGATTTAAGATAATAATAAGTTATGTTTTATTCAAAAAAAAAAAAGTAAGGTAGGATAAAGTAAGGTAGGTGAGGTTTATAAAATAACTTGTTCTGTTTGAATGGAAGGTAAGGTAAGTAATGGTTAAATAATGTAATTGTGTTTGGTTTGAAGGTAAAGTAAGGTAAGGTTATATACAAAATTACTCTTATATCCTTACTCCTTTAAACTAAGATTAAAGTGCAAAAATACCCCTAAAGTTTTGGGTAAGGAGCAATTTTACTCCTAACGTCTAAAAAAGTGCAATTTTACCCCTAACATCGGTAGCCAAGAGCAATTATTTTTCAAATTGATCCAATTTATCGACGTTATGGATAAAATTGCACCTTTTTAGACGTTAGAAGTAAAATTGCTCCTTACCCAAAACTTTAATGGTATTTTTGCACCTTAACACTTTAAACTAAATAAAATAAATTATTCATCATGACTATTATCTAAGTATTTGATATAATATATAATAGTATGGAATCTGGGATTAAATTTATACGCATATTCCGAACCTGTCGAGACATAGATAATTTTGTAATATCTAAATCACAAAAGGTTGGTTACTTTGAATTATAGGTTAAGGCAAAATTCCTAGTTTGGAGTACGTAATCACAAAATAGAATGTTAAGTTGATTTGAATAATAAGTTTGAAAATAATCCTTGTATAATAAAGGAAGTTAGCAATTAAACTAGCATATTGAAATTTGAAAAGGACAAAGCATTACAAAATTACAAAATTGTTCCAAACAACAATTACAAAATAATCCTGTTTTTAACAATTGTTCCAAACAACAATTGCAAAATTATTTATATATATGAGCAACAATCATTCCAAATGGAAATTTCAGTTCCAACAACAATTGCAAAAAAAAATACGGACAAAAGTTGTCAAAGTTAAATACTAATTAATGTAAAATAATTAAATACGAGGCATCATAAGCATCAACAGGCTTTTGCGGTCTTCAATTGGACATCCAAGCAAAGCAAAGCTTTCAATATATCAAGATTCTTGACAAAGAAAAGATAATAGCTTTGCATCAAATGTGGTTCAATAGACAATTTCTTCGATTCACTCCATATCCTAAGCTCTCTGCACATTGGTACTCTCACTTGTTGAAAGGAAGCAATGTTGATTCAGGTGAAGTTTTCCAACAATCACTAGTATCTACGCGAAGATCATTGAAATCTGAAAAGTTATGAAACACTGTCTTTTTGGCTTGCAATCACTTTTCCCTTCAAAAATCAAATTGAAATTTGACTTTTTACGTTTTATCCGGTTAAATTGCTTGTTTTCGGATTTATCTTCGATAAAGACCCAACCCAAAACAGTCTATTAACTAAAAGCAAACCATATGCCTTCTGCTTAGGAGTGTCAATATGGGTTCGCGGGTTGTAAACGTGTCGTGTCGACTTACTCATGTGACCCATTTATCTCAATCCTGACCCAACCCATTTAATAAATGGGTTGACTTGGCACGATTCGTTTAAGAAGCGGGTTGAACGTGTCAACCTGGCTAACCCATTTAATTTTGCAACTTCATACTAAAAAAAATATTTAACTAAACAAAATGAAAAAGAAAATAAAAACATGCATAATTGCATATGAAAAAACAAAATCCAATACAAACTAAGAGAACAAATTCAACAAGATAACATCAAAAATCTAAAATCAAAACATACAAACAAAATAAAAAATTTCAATTCCAAATAACAAATAAACTAAAACTAAAACATTCAATTCAACTTAAACAACAACAGAATTAGTATCTTGTTCATTAGTTTTTGATTCAATGCATTCCAACTACAACTCCATTATATCCTATTAATTCAATTGATTATGAAACTCATGCCTTTGAGATCGAAACAAGAACAAATACGAAAAGATCGCAAGAACGATTAAAAGAAAGTTATTCTCATCTATCAAAATTTGGATGAAGGTTTTGATAGTTGTCTGATCATGGTTGTGAAAACGTAAGAAATTATGTTCGAGAAGGTAGTTGAAGCTACTATCTCCAATAGACCTGACAAATCCTACATGGTTCTCTTTAAAGTGAAGAGAAAGTAAAAAAAAAAAGTTTGATTGCAAATGTTGAGAGGAGAGTTCAAAACTATAAAGATGAAGGAAACTGAGACAATTATTGATTACTCATCCCGAGTAAAATCAGTAGAAAATAAAATACGACAATATGGCAAAAAAAACTTGAAGAGTTCAGAATTGTTGAGAAAATTTTGCGGGTTACTGCTACCAAAATTTGATTATGTAGTGGTAGATATGGAAGAATATAGAGACATAAGCGCGATGACCGTGGATAAAGTGATAGGGTAATTACAAACACGTGAAGAGTGGTTTGAGAAGCGAAAAGAAGAGTATGTAGAGCAAGTCTTAACAATACACACTTCGTTCAAAGAGAAAGACAATAGTCGAGAAAGAAGTTAATCTAGAAGAGGACGCGATAGAAGTTGAGGAAGAAATGGAGGAGGATGAGGACGTGGTAGAAACCAAGGAAGACGTAACAATGGATACTGTATCGACAATGAAAGTAGCACTCAATTCACAAGAGGTAGATGCTGATGACGTGAGCCTGGAAGAGGAAACTGGAAGGCAAATCAAGGACGCGATAAGTCCAACATTCAATGTTATAACTGCTTCAAGTACAGTCACTACGCAATAGAATGCCGGAGTCGTCCTAATGAGGTGGAGGAGAAAGTTAACAACATCCAAGATGAGGAAGTAACTAGCACAATGTTATTAAAGAAAGTCGTGAAAACAACATATGGTACCTTGACAATATAATAAGTAATAGTGTTGTGCATTACTCTAAAATTGAATATGAAAAAAAAGTAAGAAAAATGAAACCAAAAGCACCAGAGCTGGAAGTTGAAGTACTACCAAATTAGACTCCTTTAATACAGAAGTCAGTCGTGGATATTGATGATAAGGTTGTAGCACCAACTGTTACTGATACTTCTTTAACAACTAACCCGTTGAATAAAACCAAAGGAGTAAGTAAAACTACTGTTATTGCCTCTACTGAACAAGTCAAGACGCCAATACTAGCGCTGCCATCTCCAGTGAACACTCATCACAAGAACAATATTTAGGGGGTGTTTGGTTTGATTAAAAGACACCATGGAATGAGAATCAAAATGAGATAATCTGATTAAAAGATTTGGTACACAAACAAACTAGTGTAATATTTTTTCTCCGTAAACAAACAACAATTCCACCCAATGATATTTCCTCTATTTCTCGTCGTGCTGTTTTTTATTTTTAGCTTGGTCAAGTCACCTCTGAACGTATTATCAAAAAAAAAAGTCACCTCTGAACGTTTTGTGTTGCATGTGTAATTTCATTTTATGTGTAATTTAATTTTATGGCTATCTCCTACATCTATCCTTTTAAGGCATATGCTTTGTTAATGAAAAAAAAATATTGATACTTCATTAATGAGATTTGAAATTGCATCATTTCATAAATTTTAGAGTAAATAATTTATTAATCTTCCATTTTTTACCTAACACGTTGTTTAATTCCATTAGTTTAGAAAACACATTATAAGATCATATCTTCTGTCAATATTAACTATTTGGTCATTCTGTGTTTTTTTTTAGATTTTTAACCGTTATATTTGGCATAAATAAACAGATAAAAAACAACAGAGTAAAATGACTATTTTGTATTGTACTATGGTTGTCCTGAAAACTAAGATATGTTCGGTTAAAATTTTTTAAAAAATAGACAAAAACACCAAAGGATTGACAAAACATAGGGACTTTATAATGTGTTTTTCAAAATAGGGGACTAAACAATTGTTACCTAAAAAGGTAGGGACTAATAAATTATTTACCCTAAATTTTATGCTTAAAATTTTATTTTTTATATGTGAAGACTAAATATGTTCTCCTTAAATAATCGCATCGACAAATTTATAACTTATCTCTATTATTGTTTTTTTATGAACTTATCTTTGTTATTGTTAAGAGAGAAGTTGTGAAATAAATTTTGGGTTAATTACAAATAACTACCCTGTGGTTTGGCCGGTTTGTGATGTGGTACCTGTGTTATTTTTTTTTTTTTGCAAACACAACCCTATGGTTGCAAAATTTTACATGTTTTTTTTACTTTGCCAAATTTGGCCGATAATGACTTTGAAATGAAAATTTTCAAGAGCTAAATGATATTTTAAGCAACTTTAATTCTTTAACTTTTTAGGTTTGAGGTCATTTAAGTGTTGTTTTTTATGAGAGAGAAAGATAATGTTTAGAGAGAGAAAACTCCAAAAATGATGATTTTGAAAAATTAAGAATATGGTTCCATAGTAAATATGATACCAAACAACTTTAATTCTTGAAAAATTTCATTTCGAAGTCGTTATCGGCCAAATTTGGCAAAGTAAAAAAAAACATGTAAAATTTTGCAACCATAAAGTTGTGTTTGCAAAAAAAAAATACCATAGGTACCACATCGCAAATCGGTCAAACCACAGGATAGTTATTTGTAATTAACCCATAATTTTTTTAGATCCCAAATTGTGCTACGGTTAAGAGGTGGTGATTAGGAAAAAAAACAATGTGTGTATTTTCGTAGATTTTCCGCTTCCACTTTAGTATGTTGTATACTTATATTCTATATATTATTAATTTTAAATTTAAATACGAGATAATAATTATTTATATTGATAATTTTTAACCATTGTTGATGGATGCGGGAGAATTGACTAAACAACCTTCTTACCTATTATATGCTCTCTCATTCTAATCTTTGATTTGATCCATCTTTTCACATTGATTTTGAAATTTCTTTTCTTAGATTAAATTAAATTAGTGTTTATTTTAGGTTTTTGAATGAGCTTTTATTGTTTCATTTCAAACCGTAGGAAATGTAACATTTGGTTAGATTTATACAACATCATTTAACATTTTGTTATAGAAACAACAGCTTTTGGAGTTATTTGTGAACAGCTGTTTGTATTTATTTGATATTGACAAAAAAAAAAAAAATTCGCACAAAACATTTCTTTTTTAATGTTTGTTTCTATTTCTACAATATTATTACCGAAACAATAAGGTTTTACTTCGTTTAATAAATAATTATTTTAATTTTTATATAGTTATTTAAATTATTTTTATTAATTTATGTATTATTCAGCCATAAGTTTAAATATTTTGTTTACGACCATAAAATCTGGATACCAAAATGTGAAAAATTGTAAAATTCATAATCTGGATACCAAAATGTGAAAAATTGTAAAATTCAAATATTATGGTTATATTTAACCCTGCCATGTTGGTTATTTACATAACTTCCAAAAATAAGTATCACCCGATAATATTAGCTGATTTTTCTTCAAAAATAACTATCTATCTGATTTTCCTTTAAAAATAACTATCTAACGCCTATTTCTGAATTCTAACCAAACACTCATATTCTTCTCTGTGTAAAAACGCAAAAATAAATTACTAAAAGAAAAACCAAACGAATACGAACACTTAACCAAACCCCGCAACACTGTTGGACTTGAAATTACTGCACATTTTTCATTTTCTACAACCCCTGATCTTGCAACATATTATTACAATTACAATCATGATCTTTCTCCAGTTCACTGATTAACAATTCCATCATCTTTTTATACATAGGCATATAATGATCATTAATCATAGTTCTCGAAAGTCGAATCTTACTGTACAATTCTCGACGAGTCTCGTAAATGTTCACATGTTCTTCAATTTCCCCTTCATTATCTAAAATAGAAGTATCAGAAGATGGCATGGAAACAATATGCATGATTGTACCCGGTGGATAGAACTGGTGGTTGTCCGATACATCACCGATACCGGAAGCCATCGGACTTTTCGATTCAGCTGCATTCACTAAAACATCCTCTTCTTCAGTAATTTCTTTTGCTGCAGCTGCTTCCTCTTCCTTTGCCTGAAGATCAACTTCACTCACTTGCCTCTTTAGTTCCCTCTCCAGTTCATACCACAACTCGCCTTCCGAAACATCTTCTTCAATGGGAGATGAACTTCTTGCTCTGTTGCCAGAAATGAGCGGCTCATCTTCTTCAGAATTCTCATGCCCTGATACACTACTTGAATTACTATCTAGTTTGTTATGCACCGAGTCGTTTGTTTGTACTTCGGTAACAAGAGTATCGGAACTTTCGGTCAGTACAGAAGCTTCTGGCAAATCCTCCGCTTTTGTGGGTGTACCCACAGGACGACGCCGCGGCCCCATGCATGACCATGATGATAGAGATGAACGTGTTCTGACAACAGCTTGGGCAACATTTTGCGCTCGCTTCATCACAACCTGCAATTATAATGAGAAGATCTCGTCATGATTCACATAATATGTGCCTAACTGGAAGGTAGATTAAATGGTGCAAAGGAAGTTCTTGAGTTCCAAACATCACAGCAATATTTCAATTCTGGAGTTATCTGCATATTATTAGCAAACGAGGATTCGATCACGAGGAATTTTATCGAGAAGGGTGATCGAGATTTTACCTGAGTACCGCTAGAAACAGGATTCAGAAGTGCACCTGCACCAGCAACTCTAGCTCTAGCACTAGCCATAGATGGCAGACGAGATCCTAGAGCAGTTGCAGAGCGATAGACAACATTTAGGACTCTTGTATGCTCGACCTGATCCCGCAAATCGTTTAACCAAGATGATGATGTTACCTGTTCAACAAACATTTCAAAATCAGCAGTTTGGAAGCAAGTGATAACGAATGAATATCAGTTTCCGGTGAAGATTAAAAATCAGCACCTCAGAGCGGAGGTCATCGATAGAAGAAGTTGAAAAAGTTGGGACCAAATCAGATCCATTAATAACAGTAGTAATGAAGTGTTTGCCTGATTCCGCCAAGTCCCATGTCATACAGGCAGCTGCAATGATGAATCCAGGGCATTCAGACGAAATATGAATAGCACTAACCAAGAAGTATACAAAAAAAAAAAAAAAAAAAGATTTGCAGTAACCGAACATGCCTGGGGCAAACGTCACACAAGTGGTAGAAGATAATTCCTTTTGTTCGCGAAGAATATATGTTAATAAGGCAGCAGTACCCCCACCAAGTGAATGTCCAACAACCTGAAAACATCACTGAAGCATAAGATGTAAAGTTCAAAGGGGGGGAAGATTGTCGCATACGATTCTACAAGGTTTTCTATTTTATGATTATAGCAAACTAGAGGTGTCAAAATGGGTTGTCATTGCATAAGTGTTATGTGATTTATATACTCCACATGAATATATTATATATATGATATAAATGCAACAAAAAAAATAATAGTGTCAAATGGGTGATGTCAGACGAGTTATCTCTGTAAATTGGTTTTGTTGTCGTGTCAGATATTGACAAAGGTATAGTAAACTGTAAACTGTAAATGCAAACAAGCGAGAACCTTAAAGTCAATCTCTCTTTTTTTCAAATAAAAAGTAAATAATGCAGCCTACATTAAGCATTAAGGCTCAAATTATCTCTCAATAAACCGTTTCATTTGGATGTTATTGCTGTACAGAGTACAACTTCATGGACAGCACCAAAAAGCAAAACACACAAAAAATAAAAAATAAAAAAATAAACGAATAAAATGTACACCACTTCCATTTATATCTATATCTACATAATCTATAAAAAGTCGAGACATAAAAGAAGTCTCAAGTTGTGACACACCAACAATATGTTCCATGTGGAACAACAACAACAACAACAACAAAGCCTTAGTCCCGAAATGATTCGGGGTCGGCTAACATGAACCATCATATAAAACCGTGAAAATCAAGTCGTGTCAGCGACACAGATTCGCTCCCTCCACTCCGTCCTATCCACTACCATATTTTCCTCAATTCCCAATAAACTCATATCACTCTCGATCACCCTCCTCCAAGTTTGCTTAGGTCTTCCCCTACCCCTCACCACTACATCCCTTTGCCACTCTTCGGTTCTCCATGTGGAACATACCAAAAAAAAAAAAACTTGAAAAATAGATACGTAATGAGTAATGGCCCTTCCTATACCCTTTTTTTTCGTTGTGAATGTTTTCCTTTCATTTATTAAATTTACACATTAATGTTTTTCCTTAACTGGCTAGATTGATTCTTTGCCTTCTTCATCTCCCTTTCAACATTATCGCCCTAATTAAAATCTACCTTATTATTTCAAAAAAAAAAAAAAAAAAAAAAATCTACCTTATTAGTTTACAAATTAATTGACCATAGCAAGAGAAAAGGCTATGTACAACCAAATACTAGCTAGAGACTAAATATTTGGTAATAATTAAGATATGCAATAAAAGAATAATGAGACTTTTTAAACTCGAGAAACTTTTGCTCCTATATATATGTTAGAAATTGAGATGCCCACACACTTAATTTTCTATCATGTGCTTTTCTTTATGTGCTAATACAATGGCTGTGGCGCAAGTGCAAGTGCTCCAATTACTAAGCACTACAGGCAAGATGTAGCAGAAACCAGGAATGGAAGTTGCAGAGAAAATTGTTTAATTCAACAGTTCGGTAGTTGGCTACATAAATATGCAATTATGCATCAATAATTTCTCTGCCAGTATAGCTTTTAAAAAAATAAAAATAAAAAAAGTTAGCCCAATTATTCTGTTCGAGTCTGGTAGTAACCCTTTAGATGGATTCTTTCCAGATAAATAAAATTTGCTACATATACACTAGAACTCAAATATAAATAGCATGCATATATTTTTTTAATATACTTTCTACATATCTTAGTCATTTGCTTTAAAACTATTTTTTGGTAGTACTAAAGCTACAATTTTGTAGTTTTTGCAAATATTAGTAATCAAAATAAGATCTAATTACCTACTCAAAACCTATTTATATAATCTATTGCACCTGTAACTTATCTGTTATTTTATTAATTAATGTTAATCTTAATTATTTTATAATTTACTTATAAAATTAATTCTCCCTCTTCTTTCTTTCATCTTCCTCTTTCTCTTTATAATCAATTTACAATCATCATTGCTCTCAAGTTTGTTTTGCTCTCTTAAATAAGAGTATAATCTTCTTTGAATTTTAAGTGGTGGCTTTATTTTTGAGGGCTTGATTTTGCCAAAAACAACATCACATTCAACACCAAAGCTGTTTTGTTCACTACTAATCTATCCATATCTATTACATTCATTCTAAGGGAAATTTATACATAATGTTTAATCGCACTTTTTAAAGAGTTTGCTTTCAATTAAAAATTATGATATAAACATCGCAATTATTTATGTATAAGTATTTTTTTCTAATTCTCAAAGAACAATTTGAAAATAAACTTCTGTTATTCAACTTACTAATTTAATAAAATAAAAATAAATCTGTAATACTATGTATACCCGCACAAGCGTGGGCCTTCGACTAGATTTAATATATATTACTGATTTACTTTAGTGCAGAAGTCTTTATGAATGTAAATAACGAATGTTAAGAAAGACCCGAAAAAGGACACATATGTAGATTTAACTAGGGCATAAAATCCACAGGGAGGATGTAATGTAACAAATGTGAATCAATGCCAATAAAACAGATACAGCATGATAACACCAAAGAAATAAATTGTTACCTTAACTGTGTGATCAGGATATTCACTAATCACCTTCAGCAGGCAAGGAGTACTGAGCTTAGCAATCCAACGAGCTGCGGCAACCATTCCACAGTGTGCATATCCTAAAATTAAATTGCTTATTCCACCATCATGTAAAACTGAATGGTGAAAAGGAACCACTGCCCCTGTTGCTGCTGTTAGTGTATCTTTGATGCTATGAGTACCACGAATCAATAAAAGGAAACATTTTGAATCTTTATCATGTATAACCGTGAAAGCTGGCTGCAGAAGCTGCAATATTGAGCACAATATCCATTTTAAACTATATACAAATGAATAATGTATATGAGGGGTGGCAATTTCTAACGCAGTACACGATTTACCCAACTATCATTTTTATTGCATGTATATCATATATAATCATATGTAACACATAGATAACATAGCAGGATTTTGACATAATAACCGAATTGTCACCCCCAGTATATCATAAAACTTGGAATTCAAAGAGAAACATACATTCTTAATGCATCAGAACTACAAATAATTCAGTTCATAAAAAGGCCTAATTGAAGTAATTAGTGATTTACTCACCCCTGCTTTAGGCTTCTGAAGAAGAACATCCTCCAAAGAGTATCCTGCAGAATCCAAAAACACAGGAAAGGGCTTTTTGGAGAAGAACATGCAAAGGGTTAGCAATCTCAATAAGCTATTCAACTCTGCTATAATTTCAGGACCAGTTAACTGTACAGAATCGCCACCAGCATATACACTTGCAACTGGCAAATTACCCTGCGAGAGAGAAAAAAAAATGAATAAGAAGAACTCAAGACAGAGATCAGGTACGCATCATGAATCAAATGACATGAGCAAATTACCAGGATTTCGAAAAAAGATTGACCATTATAAACACATACAGAAGATTAAAGAATTTAGCACCTCTTTAAACGAATTAGCAAAGACCTACCTGTCTCCGCATGAGGTAATTGATACCAAAAGCCAAATCTCCAATTGGCCATTTGCCTAAAGTTTCAGAATATGTAAACCTAAGCGTCTCCGATAAAGTAGTTATCGTTTCGAGCCACGTAGCCGGTGCTTGAGCTGGTCTACGAGCAATCTTCCTCCTCCCTGACCTCGATTTTGATAGATCCCCATCTTCCCCGCTCTTCCCCACAAGTCTCCGACTCAACACGTAATACAACAATACCACCGCTCCGGCGGCGGTCGCCATTGTTCCCGCCGCCATTAATTCAAGATCAACGCCGGAACCTCCACGGAAAATTTAAAAAAACAAAATCCAGGGAAATGGAGAAGAATTACGGAAGCAGCTCGAAAACTGACACAAACAAATCGCGTAAGATGAAGGAAAACAACAATAACAACTTCAATTCAAAATCAATGGCAAGTAATTGAAGAAAAGGAGGGTAGATTTGAGGTTTGGGATTGGAATAAGTCGATTTGGGGAAGGAGATGAAAAAGAAAAAAATGATTTAATTTTATTGGAAATTAAATAGTGTAAGGAAGGTGAGGCGCGAAATTACGGAAATGTTCTGCAACAGAAGGAGGGGAAGGAGGGTAATTTGGTAATTAAGGAGTGTTGTTGAAGTCTTGTATAGGTAAGATATGGTGGAGGGAAAGCCTCCATTGTTGTCAATTTTTTGCAATAAATAAAAAAAACAATATTATAACTGTTTAAAAAAAATTAAAAAAAAAAAACAATATTATAGAATAAATGAAGCAAAAGCTTGAAAGGCATAAATGAAGGAATATTAATAAATAGAATAGTTAAAAAGAGAAAAATTGATGGTTGATGAATTTTGATAATGACAAATTTAAAAAGATATATAATGCATGCTTATTAGGATTGTGGTCAATTTAGGTATGCATGGATAACATTAAAAATGAAAAATAAATAAATAAACTACAATTTTAACCTTATGTTAATGTTTTTTTTATGGTTTGTGTGCTTTCTCGGTTCCAGATCCGTCAGGTAAGGTGGATCCTCTCCCAATTAAAGTTTTCTGAACTCGAGATCTAACTTAAACGAGTTGAAGCTTTTAACCACTCAAATCAACTTTAATTGGTATTTTATGATTAGGTATTAGTTATAACAGTAATTTTCACATGGTCAGTCAGCATTAGATCTAAACTTATTGAAATAAATCATCGTAAGGCTTAGATTCATACATTTTAGATTTAATAGTGACTAACTAAATTTATCTGGTTAGTCACTAACCAAGTGAAAACCATCGTAGTTATAAAAAATGGTGTAATTGTAACTTTAATGTTTGAAATTTCAATCAATTTTACTTCTAATAACTTTTGAAAGTTTAGTAATTTTGTGTTATTGTTAATAGAACACTTTATATATAGTAGGAATCCTATTATCTTCATTTCGTATATATATTATTATTTATCGGTAACAGATTAACGATAGGTGTATATCAATGAAAAGAAATATCTTATTTCATTTCAACTTAAAAGAAAAAATCTGTGTGAACATACGTTTCGTTAATTTGTTTCTAATGAATTGATCTGTTTCTAATGAGTGATAACATGACGTACAAGTGGAGTGGAGATAAAGAGTTCTTGACTGCATAGAATATAATTATAACTAGGAGTAACATTTAGTCTAACTTATAGGTAAAATTGATTTTGATGTTAACATTAGAAGTATTTTTGCATCTTAATTGAGCTATGTCAAACCGAATTATAAGACACAATAAACCAAACTTTGTTTCTCGTCTACTCTTCATGCCTATGTGCCTAGGGATGGTAACATGTATGGGTTTGGCGTGTACGGGTACTACAAAATTATAATTAGATTACTAGAACCGTGTATAAAATTGTATGGGATGAGAATGAGATTTAAGAAAATATTTGTCTACGGGTATGGAACGGGAATAGGAATACCCTTAGAGGATCCGCTACCTATCTTCTCTCATGTATTTGCTAATTTGTATTTTTTTTTCTCTTTTGAAGGTTATAAGAATTATCACCCGTAACTAAATTGGATCGAATGGATAAATATGCATTCAGATTTATCTAATTAAGTTATTAAGATAAATAGAAATTCAAACTATCTAAAGTGATAGAGTTCTATCTTAACTAGAGGTTAGAATCTATATGTAATATATAATATAAAACAGTAACGATGGAATTGAAGCGTCAGTTCCTCATTTTTTACTGATAAAAAATATAATATAATATATAAATTTTAACTATATTATTATATTTATCTATAAAAATATTATTTTATTCGTAATATTTTGTAAGAGTTCTTTAGATTTAATCCATAAACTCTCTCCTAAAATATCTCTAATTTTCTGGATCTCTATATATATAATATAAAATGGCAATGATGGAGTTGATGTGTCACTTCTTCCTTTTTTTTATTGATAAAAAAATATAATATAATATATTAATTTTAATTTCATTATTATATTTATCTATAAAAGGATTAAAGTGCAAAAATAAAATAATAAAATTTAGGCTTAAAGCATTATTTGCCCCCCCCCCCGACCTATCTAAAATTGTGTCATTTGGCCCCTGACCTATTATTTGGTCACATTTGGCCCTTGACCTATCACATTTGGTGAAATTTCACTCAATTTGTATGAATACTTAACGGAATCGTTATCTCATTAATAAATAACGATATTTTGACTCTTAAACTTGAAACGTGAATTTCTTAAAGTTTTTTTCCACATTATGTGGAAATATTAATTAATTTGATTAAAAAAAGAAAAAAAGAAAAAACAAATCCTAAACTAAAATCTATTAAGTTCAAGTGTCAAAATATCGTTACTTATCAATGAGATAATGATTCGGTTAAGTTTGAATCCAAATTGGATGAAAATTCACTAATTTAGGATAGATCATGGGCAAAATGTGACCAAATAATAGGTCAAATAACAAAATTTTGGATAGATCAATGGCCAAATAGTGCTTTAAGTCTAAAATTTAACTTATATAACATCTTTATATCATTAATTTTAATTATTAAAATATAATTTTTTTAATATTTATATGCCAAGATAAATCCGTGCATCGCACGGGCCAAAAACTAGTTATAATTAATTATGGTTTACCATGTCTTACTACGGTTGGGGTTGGTTTTTATCCTCCCCTCTATAAATAAAGCATCCGCCATACCATAATATTAATAATAATGATGGATGTGTCTCTCCTCTCTATTTTGTATCTATCTCTCTCAACTTTTGTTCTTAGTTCTTGAAATCATTCGCAATTCCTCTCTATTAACATTGGTGTAGGAGATGTATCGCCGGTAATACGAGATCATTATTCAATTTTTCGCTGCAATAACTTAACACGATTCTGCGTATAAAAGGTAATCTGATAACCTACATTTGATAACTGCATTATATAAAGTAATTCCTTCAAAGGTTAATGAATGCATACGAACAAGAAAAGAAATTAAAATTGTTAATATTAAATATTTGATAATTTGTATTTTATTGGTAATTTTTTATTACAGTATGTTATTTACAACTTAAAGGAATTGAGTTATTTTAAATTTTGGGAATTGGTTTGTTAACTCTGAATAATTTTATTAAATTTGTTGAATACTAGCATATTTAATAAAATGTAGGTGGATATGCTAGTATTCAACAAAATATTACCTCTAACGTTTAAAATGTAGGTGGATATGCTAGCATTAAATTTGTTACCTCTAACATTTAAAATGTTGCAATTTTACCCCTAATGTTAGCAGTTAAGAGCAATTTTACCCCAACGTTGACAAGTTGAGTCAATTCCAGACGTTATTGTAAAACAAATATATTTTGTTTCTTATTCTGCACCAATTGTATATCAGTTCGTTTAAAAAGAATTCATATTTTATGTGGTTTAATAATAGAATTGGAGGTTAATATTTATTAATTCGGCGAAATATTTTGAATTTTTTTTGTCCAACTCATAAAATAGACAATATTTACTATTATTATTATTATTATTATTTTTACACGTCTAATCATATGTTTATGATCTGTAACTAATAAGTAATAAAATGACTCAAATTATGAAATGTAGATGACAAGATTTATGACCGAAAAGACAATTTAATAAATTATTTCTAAAATTGACCCAACTTGTCAATGTTAGGGGTAAAATTGCACTATTTTAGACGTTAGGGATAAATAAACGTTAGGGTATTTTTTTTGCACATTCTCCCTAAAATAAAATATCAAATCTCAATGCTCCAAAATTGAATTGATTGAGGATACTTGTTTCCTTAGAAATTGGACCAAATCCAAAAATTATGGGAGAGAATTAAATATGGATATATAGATAATCCATAATTAATAACCTGCAGTACACGAAAAAACAAATTATTAAAATAGATTTTCTTGCAATTAACCAATATAATTACAGATTAGGTACATTGAATTTAAATATAGTGTTGCCATATGATGTGATATATATAGAGTTGATTAATTGAACTATAAAATAAAAATAATTTCAATTTAGACCATACTTGATCCATTTGACCATGACCAATAATTTAACAATCTAGGGTGATAACTAATTTTTTTTTTTTTTAATTATAGGGCTATGTTATAAATTTATCAAGTATATATTTATATAGAAAATAAAACATTGTAAATGGACCGCTATTTATAATTAAATTTATATTTAATGGAACAAAATATTCTCCTAGAGAAATTCCCAAGGTTTAGTATATAAAATTCAAAATTCAAAATAAATAAATGAATGATAATTACATTTAATTATAAGAGATAAGATATAAAAATGTCCATAACGTTTACAAGTAATTTAAATGGTACAATTTTACTCCTAATATTAATAACAAATGGTAATTGTACTTTTTTTGGTAGGAAATGAAAGAAAAACAAGCCACAACAAAACAAAGAGACTTAACCCGGGATTAGTCTAGGAAAACTGGCCCCTACCATATCATCCATCAGAAGAGTAGAAAGGAAGCTAGGAGGAGAAGAGAAGGTAGAAACTCCCAAAATCCTCACGTGGCCCTCTGCTGCAAGACGGTCCGCCACCCTGTTCTGCTCCCTGAAAATATGGCAGAAACTGATGGACTCAAAGGAAGAACATAACATTCTAATCCCTTTGACTAAGTTCTTGCTATTTAAACAAGTATCATTAATATCAGAGATCATTCTGATAGCTTCCATATTGTCAGATTCTAGATCAGCTTCTTCAACCCTAGATTAATATCTAACCTGATGCCAGAATAAATCCCCCAAAGCTCCGCAGAAAATGATGACCTCATACCCAAATTCTGAGTAAACCCAAACACCCAACCACCTCCAGCATTTCTCAACACCCCTCCAGCAGAAATTTTACCATCTTTCAGACAAGAACCATCCGTGTTTAATTTCACCATCCCATCGCTAGGCCTACTCCAGCCAAAGAGATGGACATCCTTCCTCTGAATAGACCCAGCTAAAGTGTCCTCTTTGAAGCTATCCACAATAGTCCAAATCTTTTTGGAGAAGAAATTAAAAAGATTGGGAATAACTACAGTTTCTCTTCAAAAAATCTCCTCATTTCTCCATTTCCAAATCTGGTGACAAACAACTGCAAAAATGGTAACACCATACTCAAGATCAGCCAGCAGTTTCCCACTAACACCATCAACAAACCAGTCGAGATCAGAATGGGACAAGAACGCAGACAACAACTGGTCAGTGAGAACTTTCCTCCACACCTCTTTACTCTTAGCACAATCTCTAAGAGCATGGCAAATGGTTTCTTCATACCCACTGCATCTACTACAATCTCCCGACTCCACCAAATGCCGCCTTTTCCTATCTGTATTAGTAAGCAACCTATTCTTAACACCAAGCCACAAGAAGCTCCTAATACGGTAAGGAACTTTCAAGTCCCAAATAATTTTCCACAGATCTGGGTACGGAGTCTCCAATCCTTGATTAAAGGCCTCAAAAGCAGATTTACAGGAATAAGCCCTATTGTTTGTTAAAGACCAACAGTCACCATCCTTATCCTCCTCCTTGCTACTCACTTTGATTCCTCTAATTTTCAGGAGCAACTCCAGATTGAGGTAAGACTCGAACCTCGACCAAATCCAATCACCCACAGAATCAACCACATCCGCAATCCTCCAATTTCGAATATCTACAGGCGGAATGGAATCACAAACCTCCAATAAAGGTTTCTTACCAATCCAGATATCATTCCAAAAGCTAATTGACTTTCCATTACCCACATCCCAGCCAATCCCAGAGCAAAACTCAGTGAACACAGCACTAAGGCCTTTCCAAAGAAAGGAACAGTTAATAACTCTCTCCTTAGGATCCCCAAAGATCCTATCCTTTCTATACTTTCCGCACAACAGCTGAACCCAAAGAGCAGAAGGGAGCTGCCACATCCTCCACAGAAGTTTCATCAATAACACTTTATTGTTCTCTCTGGCTTTCCTAATCCCCAAACCTCCCTTATTCTTAGGTTGACAGACCTCATTCCAAGGAACGAGGTGAATTTTTTTTCCCTCCTCGGATTCCCCCCACAGGAAACGATGATTAATTTTATCAAGGTCATTAAGCACAGGCTCAGGCAGCCGACAAGCTTGCATAATATGATTAGGAACTGCACAATTAACTGACTGAATTAAAGAAAGGCGGCCTGCAAGCGAAAGAGTCTTAGCTTTCCAAATGGCACATTTACTATTAATTTTATCCAACGTCTCTTTAAAAGAAGATTTCCAGACTCTATCACTATGGAGGGGAATCCCCAGGTACTTACCCAAAGAATTAGTCAGAGGAATACCAGATATATCACTCAACCTTTTGCAAACTCTCTGACTCATATTTTTTGAACACAACATCCGGGATTTTTGGATATTCAGCTTTTGGCCAGAAGCAGAGCAAAAGCAGTTAAGGATATCCGTAATCACACCAATTTGCTCCTCATTGCCTTCCACAAAGATCATAACATCATCAGCAAAGAACAAATGGGTAATCTGGGGACATAATTTATTGATCGACACCGGATGAAAAATCCCATTACCGACGGCTTCTTAGATAAGGTGAGTCAGCCTCTCCATAGCAATTACAAATAAAAAGGGACTCATAGGATCCCCTTGGCGGATACCCCGGGAAGGAGAAAATTCCTCAGACATATCTCCATTAATCAAAACTTGAAAAACAGGTGAAGAAATGCAGACCTCAATTAAACTCCTCCAACTATCCGGAATCCCTGCTCTCTTCAGACTATCCATAAGAAAACTCCAGTTCAGACGATCATAAGCTTTTTTCAGGTCCAATTTAAGAGCCACAATACCCCTTTTTCCCTTTTTGATCTTCATAGAATGGACCATCTCCTGGGCAATAACCACATTATCCATCATCTGTCTCCCAGGAACAAAGCTGCCTTGATTTTGGCTGATAATATCAGGAAGAACACCCCGGAGTCTATTAGCCACAATTTTGGTAATAGTTTTATACAACACATTACAAAGGCTAATGGGCCTCATTTGAAGGAAAGAAGACGGCTTCTCAACTTTAGGAATCAGGACCAGAAGAGTTTTGTTCATAAGTGTAATATCCTCAAAACCACTAAAAACTCCTTTAATAAAACTATAAATGCCTTCTTTAACAGTCTCCCAGTGTTTATGAAAAAAACCAGCAGGCAGACCATCAACTCTAGGAGCTTTAGTAGCCCTTATACTGAAGATTGTCTGATCAATCTCTTTCTGGTCAATAGGATGGAAGGCTTCCCGAACTTTATCATCTCCCAAACTGGGAAACGTAGTCCTAGACAGAGCTTTATCCAGATCCACAGGGTCTTCTTTGAACAACTCTTTATAGAAATTAAGGGCCATGCGACGAATGTCCTCATCCTCATAAACCCAATCTCCATTAGGATCTTTGATAGCATCGATTCGATTCTTCTGTCTCCTAATAACAGTAGAGAGATGAAAATACCTGGTATTGCGATCTCCATCTTTAATCCAATCTTTCCTAGACTTTTGAAACCAAAGTAATTCTTCCTGCCTAAGTACAACTTCTAATTCCTTTTAGAGAGTTCTCAGAAGACCATCTAAACTGTGATCAAATCTAATCTCCAACAAACATTGGATGCCCTCCATTCTTCTCAAAATTTTATTCTTTCTTCTGATAATATGGCCAAAGATATTCTTATTCCAACCCATCACATTATTCCTAAAACCCTCAGCAGCTTGTAGGACATTAGAATGAGGTTTCCAATTCTCTTGAACAAAGTTTTTAAACTCCGGATGAGATTCTCATGCCACCCGATATCTAAAAGGTCTATCCCCTCTAGGCCGATGCCCTCTCACCAACTTGACTAAGATAGGACAGTGATCAGATTGACGGAAAGGAAGATTTAACACAGACACTTCAGGAAATCTACTCTGGGCTAAAATATTTTCATAAACTTTGTCTAAACGAACAAAAGTACTATTTCTTTTCCAAGTAAACTTATGACCAGCGGCACCCAAATCCGAAAGCCCACACAAATCCATACTCTTTTTATGATTAAGACAACGATTTATATAATGATTACCACCCCCTCTTTGATCACTCATAAGGGCAATGTCATTAAAATCCCCAGCCACAAACCAGGAATCATTCAAATTAATGCTCATAGTATAAAGAACCTCCCACAGCCTTTTACGATTGGCATGGATAGGATCAGCATAAACAAAAGTGATAAAGAAAGGTTTATTACCAGGGTAGCTCACTTTACTGTGAATAAACTGTTTATCCATGGTAATGATATCAATATGAACACGATATGGCTTCCAAAAAAGCCAAATCCCACCAGCTCGGCCAGTAGCTTCCGATCTGACACAATTCCAGTTCCTAAACTTCTTAACCACCTCATCTGCTTTAGCTCCACTGATCTTAGTTTCCATTAAGGCAAAACAAGAAGGGTTGAATTGTTTAATTAAATCTTTCACATGGATACGGGTAGCCTTGCTAGCCGCTCCTCTAACATTCCACACAAACAAATCCATCAAAAAGGAAGACTACTGACCCCCGGCCCAACACCCAAGTATTTATTAGGGGCTCCTAAGAGCCTCGAAGCAGTACCAGCAGGCCCCCTCTTGTCCAACACATCCATATGATTATGGATCTTTTTCTGATTACCTTTCGGTATTTTCATACTCATTTTATTAACACCCATAGTATTCCCATTACTGGACTCAACACAGGGTTTAGGGATACTAACCTCTTTATCCTTCTCTTTTGCTTTTGAAGTATAAACCTTGTTGCCTTCCTGGGCCTCTTCTTTGGAAACAAAAAGTGGATTAATTGCCTCCATAATGTTAATCATCGGCTCAACAGATTCCAAACCTGGCATGCTCAGCTTAATATTCTCGTTAGAATGTTCAGAGTCTTGCTCATCTTCAATAGAGAGAGCCCCAAATCTGAATCCTGAAGCGATAGTCGGAACAACCCCAGACCCTTCTTTCTCCTTTGGCCGAGGCATCTCCTTGACTCCTGGATTAGATTGGATTGGAGCAGACTCGGTGTTGATATCTGGAGGACGATTTTGAACCACTGATGCACGTGTCCTTCGCCTTCTCGACCTCTTAGCAACCATCCAGGGGCCAAAATTCCTCCCATCTCCTTGAATCCCTCCTTCACTCCCTTTAACAGTTTCAACCACCTCTTCTCTCACCTTCTCCCTCTTAAGGCATCCCTCATAAGTATGTCCAAACATACCACATTCATAACAAATATTATGTAAACCTTCATACTCAATAAAAATAAACCATATTCTGAACACGGAATTTAGATAAGAGGGGTTTAGCCAGGTTAATATCAATGCAAACTCTTGCAAATTTGCCTCTGACTGCCCCAATGGTAGTTTTATCCACATGGTGAACTTTGCCAACTAATCCACCTATCTTATTAAGAAATGTTTTATTATAATATTCGATTGGTAGGTTCGGAAACCTAACCCAAGTCAGAATTCTACCCACCGAACAATCATACGGATTAAAATTAGGAGCCCATGGCCTTAAGGCCAAAACCTGATTAGAAATAATATAAGGTCCTCCATTAATCACCACATTATAATCCCCAGCCTGGGTAAATTTAATTACATAGTAATCATTTTCCAAGTCAGTAATACTGACTTTCCCTTTTTTAGCCCACTATGCCTGGATCCTCTGGGCGAAATAATTGAAACTAATTTTTTTCCCAAGCACCGTCATTATTAAAGATAACTTCCATTTAGCCCTAAAAGCCCGCTTATCGGCCGAGGAAAGCCGAATCACAGGGCATAACGGATCGTCTTGTTCACCATCCTCCTCGTCTGAATCAGAACAAAACCCATCTGAATCATCCTCCATCAAACCTTCATTTAAACACGGCTCCTCCTCGACCACTCCCATGACCGTATCCTTCCACGACAATTTCCCCATTCCAAGATCAGAATTATTCTTGATCGCCAAACCACTATTAGACCTAGGAGACCCATTCACAACAGACGGGGCCTTGACAGTCGCCTCTTCCATCTGACAATGAACTCCCCTACTAACCAAATTCCCATCCGACACCCCGCCGCTAGCCAGGGCATGAGACCCACCTGCACCTGCCCTCGCCAAGTCTCCTGCGCACGCAGCCAGCGGACCGCGAGCCTCCTGCCCCGCCAACAGCCTGCTCTCCCCGCCCCTTAGCCAAGCACCATCCCCCACCACGCTGCCCACGATATCCGCGTGCCTTGCCCCCTTCACATCTGCGTTGCCGACGCCGCCCTCCCCCTGCTCTATCCCCTCACCCCCCTGCCGATCAACACAATGGCGCAACCCATCCCCACCCAAACCATTACCATTACGATGTCGAGGGAGAATGGTAATTGTACTTTTAATATTGGTAAGTTTAATCAATTTCAGACATTATTATAAAATATAGATATTTTGTTCTTTATCTACATCAATTGCATATCAGTTAGTTCTAAAAAAACCCATATTTTTTTGAGATTTGATAATAGAATTGGTGATCAATATTTATAAATTCAATAAAATATTTGAATTTTTTTATCCAACTCGTACAAAAGACAATATTTTTTTCACGTCTAATCATATTTTTGTGATCTGTTATTAATTCGTGATAAAATAACGCACATTTGAAGTGTAGATGACCAGATTCATGACCGAGAAGACAGATTGATAAATTATTTCTCAAATTGACCAAACTTGTCAGCATTATGGGTAAAATTACACTTGATTTCAAACGTTAAGTGTAAAATTACTTTTTTTTTTTTGGTAGGAATAGGAAAGGAAAAACAAACAAAAAACAACTAACCCGGGATTAGCCTAGGAAAGCTAACCCCAATCCTATCTTCTAACAGAAGAGAAGAGAGAAAGAAATGGGGGTCAGAAAGGGTAGTAACACCTAACATCCCCTCATGGGCAGCTGCAGCTATAAGTGTAAAATTACTTATAGCTGTAAACGTATGGCTATTTTTGCACTTTATCCCTAATTATAAACAATAGTTATATTTTAAATGTATAGGCACTTGCATTGGGATGGTGCTACTTAGAAAATGGAGCAAAGATAAAAACAAAAAAATGTATTGATTTTGCAAAAGAAAATGCTTTGATATTCGAAATCATCCATATATTCTGGAAATTAGCTTTGGATACTTCAATTCTAACCACTCCATTTGACCTCACTTCTTAGGCAGTTCATCTACCAAATCTAAACTATCATCAATAAAAGCATGTAAATAAACTTTTTTTAAGAGACTATAAATTTTAATTTACTAAGTTTGTTTTATTGTTATTTAATTTAATTTATTGATGAAATTTCAATACATAATAAGACGAGTCCGTGTTGTACACGCTTCAAGCGTATAGGGCATTCACGTGAGAGGGTGTGTAGAGATACTAATCGAAAATTATTACTGGAACTCAACTATCAACTTAGCTTTTTAGTTCTAATGGTTCTTTGACATACCAGAGCTTCTTAGATTATATGGTCGATGGTTCGAATCGATGCAACCTCATTTATAGATTAAATTTCAACACATGATAAGATGGACATGTGTTGTACACTCTTTAAATCTATGAGGCATTCATACTAGGGAAGTATCAGAAATAATAATAAAAAGTTATTCTTGTACTTTAACTATTAATTGGGTAAATTACACCATACGTGTTCAATAGCTTGTTGGCTGCCCAACCCGCCCAAGCTTGTCTCTTATAGGATGGGTTTGGACATATATATTTGTGAATTGATCCGGTCCAAATCCGTTCAAATCAGTACATAGAATGGGTTAAACTTGGAATTTACCTTAAAAGCCCGAGCCCAATCTAGTTTGGCCCGCCCTTATGTTATATACATTTTACATATGTTTTTATTACTTTTTTTTTTTGGTTAAACCATCCGGTACTCCGAACCACATTGACCGATTAATCTGGATTCGGGGCGGGTCCAAGGATTACGGTATAAATATTTTTTAGTTATATAAAATTAATGTTGTTGAGTTTTATTGAATTAATTAACTAAATATTTAATTTGTTTGATTTTTATTGTCCATATTTATAGTTTAGTTTTAATATAATTATATATTAGTTGGACGAACTGAGTTGGGTTTGGGTATCCGCAGTCCGATCCGAACCCAATGTAAATATAATGCGGGTTGGGATGCGTTTGGGCAAGGTAGTTTGATGTAAAACCTAATTAGGCCCGACCCGAACTAGCCCATGCATAGGTCTAAATTAAATCCATGGACATTGAACTTTATTTCAACTAACATTATGACCAGTAAACTTCAAAACGTAACATTAAAGTCACTAAACTTTAGACTTTCTAACATTATGGTCACTAAACTTCAATTGACGTCTCAAAATGACTGTTGATACTCTCAAAATAGAAAATTCCAAGAATTTATGATATTCTAAACAACTTAAATTCTTTAAATTTTTCGTTTTTCGTTTTTCGTTTTAAGGTCATTCATATGTTGTTTAGTTAGGAGAGAGAAAGTGAATGTTTAGAAAGAGAAACCTACGAAAATGGTGATTTTGAAAAAAAAAATACAGTTTCATAGTAAATGTGATTCTAAACAACTATAATTTTTGGATGTTTCCATTTATAGGTCGTTAATTGCAATTTGGAGGTGTTAATTGAAGTTTAGTGACCATAATGTTAGAAAGTGTAAAGTTGATGACTTAAATGTTATGTTTTATGGAGCTTAAATTGCTGACGTGGTGTGTTGACTTCGTGTTGACCGGTCACAATTATCGGTTATACACTTTAATATGATGTCACCAAAAGGTTGTACAATAAAATGTAAAATAGGACAAAGGTTGTACAAATTTACCCTCTTTGTTTATTTAAGGTTAAAATCAACTCTATCGTTATAAATATATATCACTTAACCTAGTATTTAAACTTTCTATTAAAAAATTGGTAAAATTTACCAATTTAGATATATTTCATTAAGTATACAAGTCAATTTCAACCTAGAATTACAAGTTACAAAAAAAAAAAAATGCAAATACCCAAAAGAATGTGATGGGGCCAAAATTTCAAATAAATTGGGAAAATTTCTATTAGTGATAATAGTCTTAGTTCAATCATATGGAAAACTGGAAAGGAAGAAAAAAGGTTGAAAGATGTCTGGAATCTTATCTGGATTCTAAAGTCAAAAGGTCTGTTTTTGTTTCAGATAAAATGTTAGATTCTGATCCCAAATCAAAAGGGAGAATTAAACTTCAAAATATAAATTTTCTTTATATAATAAAGGTTCAAATTTTTTATTTATTTATTTTTAGTATGTTTGCATAGGGCCTATCAAATTTGTTTTAAACTATAGGCATGGGTAAATTATACCTATGGCTACTTAATTTTTCCCATTTTAATATTGTGACTACTTAACTTCAATTCTTAACGGTATATCCACTGAATTTTACACTTTTAACACCGATGGCCACTCAATGCCTCAAAACGACCGTTGACGGTCTCAGAATAAAAATTCGAAGAGTTAATAATATTCTAAAAAACTTTAATTCTTGAAAAATTTCGTTTTGAGGTCATTTAGGTGTTGTTTGGTTGGGGGAGAGAGTGAATTTTTAGAGAGAGAAAGCTCCAAAACATGTGATTTTAGAAAATAAAAAATATGCTTTCGTGGTAAATGTCGTTCTGGACAACTTTAATTCTCAAATATTTTCATTTTGAGGTCGTTAACAGTCATTTTGAGGATTTAGTTAAATTTGAGTGGTCAGTGCTGTTAAAAAAGTGTAAAGTTCAGTGAAAATACCGGTAAGAATTGAAGTTCAGTGACCATAATGTCGAAACGTAAAATAAAAGTCGCTTAACTTTATATTTTTAACATAATAGTTATTAAACTTCAATTAACGCCTCAAAATAATTGTTCATGACTTAAAAATAGAAAATTCCAAGAATTGGTGATATTCTAAGAAATTTTAACTCTCCAACTTTGTCGTTTTGAGGTTATTTAGGTGTTGTTTGATTATAAGAGAAAGCTCCAGGAATGGCGATTTTGGAAAATAAAAAATGTGTTTTTATGATAAATGTGGTGCTAAACAACTTGAATTCTTGGAGGTTTCCATTTTGAGTTCGTCAACAATCATTTTAGGGTGTTAATTGAAGTTTAGTATTAGAAAGTATAAAATTGAGTGATTTTTATGTTACGTTTTAAAATTTAGTGCACATACCGTGAAAATGAGTAAAGTTCAGTGGCAATGGATTTTATTTACCTATAAAAAAAATGGACATAACACTAATTTGGCTCTCTACACTAAAGCTTCAAAGTCAATTAGAACCTTAAACTATCAAAATCATCAATTAGATCCATGAACTAACCAAAAATCATCAATTGAGTCCCAACATATCCTAAAATCAGAAACAATGACTATTTGATTTGGACTGTAATGATCTTTGTTGTGGTTCGAAATGAGTTTGAGCAAGAGGGTATGAAACTATTCAACCGAATGATTTTCGATGAGACCTCAATTGATGATTTTTTTTAAGATTATGACTCAATTGCTGATTTTTATTTAGTTCAATAACCTGATTAATGATTTTCATAATTTAAGATTCTAATTAACTTTAAAACCATAGTTTAAGAAACCGTCTAGATATTATGCCAAAAAAAATTGTTAATTAGGATCTTAACAGTAACATCATATTTCATATTTACAAATTAAATCAATTTCATATATCATTAAAAAAAATCAAATAATTTATTCGTATATCATTATATTCTATAACCGTTACATATTAGTTAGTTTAAAAAGTAAATGTTTTATATTTTTTTTTTTTTGTAATTTCAGAATATGCATGGTAAAATATCTTTAATATGATGTGGATTATTAATTTTTTTTTGTTTAACATATAATAAGAAGTCATATTAAATGAGACTCATATAACATCAAGTGTGTAAATTTATCTTTTGATTTATTAGTGATGAATGATAACATGGTGCATAATAAGGTAGAATCAGTAATTAAAGATGGACCTTCCTTTATGGGGTTCTCTGATATTGACTGGTTCTCTGAAGGCGTTAATGGGAATTTGTTGGCCAGTATGGAGCACGGGGCTATTCTCTTCGCTATTATTTGTCACCAAATGTGGAAATGGAGGAATGAAGAGTTATTTGCTGAGAAGACTGTCTTTATTCCTGACCTCCGGTTTTACTTCTCGAAAAAACTCTCTGTTATTACAAAGAGTTTTGAAGGAGAGCCCCTGGTTCACCCCTCCCCGGTTAAAGAGGTCCAGTTAGTTGGTTGGAGGAAGCCCAGGGAAGGGGTTGTCAAGTTGAATACGGATGGCTCCTGCCTTAGTAATGGCAGAATTGCTGCTGGTGGAGTTCTTCGGGATGCTGGTGGCGCCTGGCTGGCTGGGTTTACCCATAACTTAGGTACGGGCTCCTCCTTTACTGCAGAGCTCTGGGGGATCTTGTCTGGCATTAAACTCGCCATTCGTATGGGTGTTAAAAGACTTTCGGTGGAGTCTGACAATTTGGAGGCTATCAACAGGATTTCGGATAGACAGGCTGTTTGTCTTAAGAGTCAGAATCTCATTAAAGCCATCTTGAGGCTTCGTCCTGCCTTCGATTCTCTTACCTTCTCCCATATTTATAGGGAGCAAAACCGCGTGGCGGATCGCTTGGCAGCTGCTGGGCATGGGGGGATGTTAGGTGTTTCTACCCTTTCCGTTCCTCCTTCTTTTCTGTTACCTTCTCTTCTTGAGGATAGGATTGGGGTCAGTCTTCCTAGACTGATCCCGGGTTAGGTTTTTGTTTGTTTGTTTTTTTTCTTCCCTTCTTACCAAAAAAAAAAAAGTAATTAAAGATGGAGCTTCGTTAATAATATCTAAGCAATCAAAAATTAGTTTTATTTACTCTTTTTGTTACGTTTTTTATGTTTCACTTTCGCGTTTCAACTATAGATATCGTATCGTATTCATGTAATAAAAATAAAATATATAAAAAATATTTATTATTCATTAAGAGTAATTCTATTTATAACATCATAAATAATACTAAGGTCTAATATTAACAAATGGGTCAATATCATTAAAAAATTCAAATATTTCATTCATGTGTTTTATACCATTTGACATACTAGTTAATTTAAAAAACAAATGTTTTGTGTTTTCTTTGCAATTTCAGAATATGTGTAGCAATGAAATGACGTTAAGCTAAATATGATATTTGGATTTTTTTTTTTTTTTTTAAGGCAAAATGAAACCTATACAATATCGCGTGTATACACTTTGTCTGATGAGTAATGATATGATACATAAGTTGAGTAGAATAATTGGTGGTAAGAAAAATGTTTCAATAATAACGTCGAAAATTGATTCAAATTGTCAACATCAGAAGTCAGTTGTATGCATTAGGAAGTAAAATTGTTCGTGGCTCACCATAATAGGTATTTTTATATCTAGGCCCCCAAAAAAATAAATAGACATTAAATACAATGTAGGCAGTTGATAGGTTATAAGAGTTAAGAAAATTCAAAAATTATTATGAAATGTCAATTTTGCTATAAATGACATAATGTTACTCTTATAGTAAAAGAAAAGTGATAAATTAAAAAAAATATATATATGTGATTATACACTGTTTTTTCAAACTCACTGTCTGTCTGTGGTTGTTGTCGTTAATAAAATTGAAGAATTTTTTCTCACGTCATTAAATAGGTGGCGTGGCACAATGACATTTTTGTTCAAAATACAAAGGTCATGTTCAGTAAAGAGCTTTTTGGGATAAAATTAGAGGTTTGAGTCACTTTAGAGATTTTGACTAATCAAAAATCTAATAGAAGTGTTTGGTGAAGAAAAGTTTGAAGGAACTTATCGGGTCTAAAAAACTAATTTTAAAAAGGCGAGTTTTTTCAATTAGCTTATTGTTCTATCTCTTTTGAATAACATTTTTACCTCTAATTACTACCCCTTAACTTCAAATAAATGTTTTCTCATGTCCTTATTTGTCATTTTACACAAACATCTAAGTTTTACCAAACAAGTTTACAGTCATATCAGTCTGGCAAATCAGTTAACCAAAAAGGTAATCAACTAACAATTATTTGTCAAACAATGCTAAAATCTTTCTTCTCTTTTTCTCTATTTTTCATCGTCGTCTTCTTATTTCTCATTTTCCTTCTCATTCTCCTCCTCCTTCCTCTTTTTCTGAAATTTTCAGAATTATGAAAATTTCAGATTTAATTTTGGAATTTCCAATAATTTTGGAAATTCCAATCGTTTTGAAATTTTCATAACAATTCTGAAAATTTTAGAATCAAATTTTGAAAGATCCAGAATGGTTGGAAATTCACGATTCTTGATTTTCGAAAATTCTGGAAATTTCTAGAAGAAAAAGAATTTGGATAAAAATGTTCTTGTGTCACGTCACCTATTTAATAGTGTGGAAGTAAATTCTTCAATTCTTTTATGATAGTCGAGAATTATTATTCAATATTATTTGGTATGTGAGATATGGATAAAATAATGCATTTTACTATTTTAACCTTATTTAAACTAGATAACATTAATTTGAGGGATAAGATGGACTTTTCCATCCTATTAAAATCGCAGGAGCTTATCTCACCTCCTTATATCACCCTCCTCTTAGGTATAGGCCATGTTTGGTAAAGAGCGTTTTGGGATAAAAAGAGCGGTTTTGATCAAGTTTAGAGGTTTGACCACTAAAACCGCTAATTGGAGTGTTTGGTGGAGAGAGGTTTGGGAGAGAGTTTTGGGATGAAAACGCTAATTTAGAAAAAGCTCTTAAAAGGAGCTTTTTCAATTAGCGTTTTGCAATATTAAAATTAATGGACTTCTTTAACCCTAATAGATAGACTCTCTCTTCTCTTGCGCCAAAATTAATGCCCTTATTCGTCTTTTTGTACAAACCGCTATTATCAATCAGCTAATTTTTACCAAACAGGTCTACACAAACAGCTAATCAAATCAGCTAGTCAAATCAGCTAATGCAATCAGCTAACAGCTAATGTAATCAGCTAACAGCTAATTCCCAAACAGGGCTATAGGATTTGAGGGATAAGAGGTTTATTTCTCATCTGTTTCACTTTTCTATCTCCTAAACAAACACATGATAACTTATCTCGGGTTTTTTATTCCTATCACACCTTCTATATCCCTTCTAATAAACACCCCGTAGGGATCTACTTATTTTGGGGTTAGAGGAGGTTGACTAAACGAATGTCTACTTATTTTGGAGTTAGAGGAGTTTGACTAAACGAATGTTAGAAAACCTTGAAATAACTCCAATTTCAATCCCCAAATTGGCAGGATTTAAAGGTTGAAATAACATCTTCTCCCCTCACCTTTAAACCTTGTCAAACCTCAATCCAAACAGACCCTAAAAATATTTCAATTTTAAAATTTGTTTTGTTAGACAAAGTTAATAGCAAATTAAGGCAGGTTAATCAAAATTTGATTTAATTAAACTTTAAGCAAAGCATTAAACAGTGATTACAGTGACAGTAAAACAAAAGTAACGTTAAACCTCTCTCTCCCACCAAACTGAATCCACTTTGAAAATCTCCCCACAAACTTCGCTCTTCTTTTCTTAACCGCTCCACCTTCTTAATCACTTCTCTTCTTCTTCTTCCTCCTCCAGAAACGCTTCCCCAAATTTCAATTCCAAACGTTTCTCCATGGGTAAAGAATCAGATGCCGCCAAATCCAAATTAGTATTAGACATTTGCGCTCTTTCGACCCTCTCCATTTCGTGTTCTCATCGGAATACTTCTTACTCCTCTGTTAATCCACATTTTATCGACTGGTATCGCCTTCTCGGAGTATGTTAATTTGTTGATTTTTAATGCTGTAATCTATGGAGATTTTGTGATTTTCTCTGATTCGGAATGATCTGTTTCTGTTACAGGTAGAAGAAGATGCAGGTGTTGATTTTATTCGGAAACGGTATCGGAAACTTGGTAATTTGTTTCTTCGTTTTTCGGCGTTCGTGATTTCTCTTGTATTCTCTGTTTGGCAACAGAGATTTGATGTTTGTTTGTTGGTGCAGCTTTGCAGCTTCATCCGGATAAAAATAAGCATCCTCAAGCTGAGATTGCATTCAAGCTTGCCCTTGAGGTTAGAGATATTCTTGTTTAATTTCTGTTTGGTTCAGTTATTGTCAGAATCGAATGAAATCGTATTTGAAATCATGTGTGGAATATGCAAATTTCAAATTCAAATGTCAGTTCTTATCTTCATTGATCGCATTTTCCAAACAGTCTTCCATTTGGACATAACAATCTTTTATATAGAGAACGATTTCACAGAATAATATCACTAGTTATAGTTTTAAATTAATAATCTCCTACTTAAAAGGAACAATGGTTCAATCCAAACAATGTTTAGCGCAACATTATCTTGCTTGGATAAATTTTAATCCAAGTCTTCCACTTAGTCGTAACAATCCCTTGCTCATAGAATAACTATAGTCGTTAAAGGTGCGCTTCGACCTAGGCTCAGGTTTTAGCGCCTCTGCAGCAAAGAGGCGGGTAATGTCCATCGGGTGTGCTCCTTGTTTGAGACGAGTTTAGAATAATAAATAGAAAAAAGAAATAACATCGATTAGAATAATAAAGAAAGAAAAAAAACCATCAATTAGATAAATAAAGAAAGATAATTAGAATAATAAAGAAAGATATATAGAACTTTAAAAATCAATTAGTGGGCTTTCTATTTCTTGAGCGTGCGTCTACACCTTCTGCTCAAACTCTATTACGTCCTTGCATCTTAGTGTGTCTACACACTGTGCCTAAACTCTAGAACGTCCTTAGATCTTAATGCGTCCTTACATCTTAATGCGTCTACACCTTCTGTCCAGACTCTACTACGTCCTTGCATCTTAGTGTGTCTACACCTTGTGCCCGGACTCTAGAACGTCCTTACATCATTAGCATTTCATTCTCTTTCTTAAATGTGGTGGGCAACAAAAAGAAATAATGAATCAAACGGTTTAACCATCTTTTAATCCAACAATCTCCTATTCGGACGTAATAATCTCTTATTTTTATTCCAATAAACTCACTTTAGACATTTTCGGTCACTCTCATACTCACACATCTCAATGACATGACATTGCCCTTTCAGCACCACGTGGCATGAAAAATTATTAATAGTAGTGTTATTTTGCTCTTTAGACTTGGACTATTCTAATAAAAAAAAATTCCAAACATAGGATCAACCAATGGCATTGAACAATATGCATGATTGCCATGTCAACATTTCCAGCAAGAAAAAAAAAACATTTAAAGTTACTTTATTAAAACAAGAAAATATATGTAATTTTATTAAGATAAAAGGAACATTTATGAACTTTTAAAAAGATTGTGGAAACTTATATAACCGATTAATTACCCCTGCTTAGGCGAAATAGAGAAGTCCTAGCATTTGGTACTCTTTCTTAAATATAGTGGGCGAAAAATAAACGCCCGGCGAAACAAGCGTTTAAAAGCTGAATTAGTTATGCAAATAAAGTTTGCATTATTGAACCGATTAATGGAAATGGTACTATAGAGGGTTTCTCACGTGATAGCACCATAAATATGAAGCACATCATTCAATTTTGACAGTAAAAAAGTTACCAGCAAGTTAGATATGAGTTCATTCATTTTGGGTTTAAACCAAAAATGGACATTTTATGGGAATTATTCTCATCTAGATAATGGTCGGAGAATAATTCTTGGTGCTCATCACGGTACTGATACGGGTACAGACATTAGGGATGGCAACGGATAGGTTGCCCGCGGGTAATGCTATTTCTAAAGGATCAATTACATGAATATCATAATTAAATAAAAAATTACAACTAAATCACATCACCAAACTTAATTCTTAATATGTCATTATTCTCTATATATTATGATTTTACACCATAATTTAAAAATTCTAGACTCCAATTTATAAATCATAAACCCTAGAAAATATATTCTAGACTTCTAATTTATAAGTTCTAATCGTTAAAATATATTAAAAGTACTGATTTTACTAATTTGATATAATCCAAAATTATGACTTGACATAGTTGTAAATAGTTGTTAATAATTGAATTTCTGTGTAATTTTCCCATTTCTAAACCCTTATCCTTTTAATGTTGAATTACATGTACCCGTCTCATTACCCTAACTGGTAATGGGTTTGATCTCATACTCGTCCCATTTAATTCGTGAGTACCCTTACCCGTTAAGAATCAATAAATAAAATAAAAATTACTACAAATTTAACAAGCTATAAATTTAATAAATCATCTATCTAAAAATTGAATAAATTGAACCTTAATTAATAAGAATAAAGTAGTTTAGTGGTATCACTCAATTATTAAAAAATAAAAAGTTAGGTTCAAATCTCACTCTTACATATAAAAAACAATGATATTTATTAATATAAAAAAAATTATGACGGGTAACGGGTACCCTAGGGGGTATTTCCATACCCGTCCCATTACCCTAACGGGTAATGGTTTTGATCTCATACTCTTTTATACAGGGTACGGGTAGTCCTATTAGGGTCGGGTAGTATCGGATACCCGCGGGTACACTACCCGTTGCCATCCCTAACTAACACGGGTAATGTCCATCGGGTATTGTTTTTTAATCATTACGATGGATCCACGCTATAATGTGATTATTTTCAACTATAGAATTAAAAACTGCCCCTTCAAAAGAATTATTTCCCAACCCTTACTAAATTTGTAATAATTCCCTTAAAATAACCATTTTGGATGCTTAACCCATTCAATTCTAGCTTTGTAGTTGTCAAGCTAAAAAACCTTAATTAGTGATTTAAAAATCTTAACTAGTGATTTAAAAACCTCTGTTTGACAGGTTTGAGGTTCGATTCCCCACTTCGTTAAAATTTAGCCCTCATTGATAGGTAATCTGTAAATTCCACTGTAACCCTCATTGAGGTCTTTGCCCTGATTTTGAGAGTACGTAGACATACTCTTACCTAAACTTTATTGTAACAAAAAGACTGATTATCATGTTGTATAATTTACATTTTCTACAAGATTATATTAGATAAAATTAATAAAATTAAATGAGTAGTAAGCTTATTACAGTACTTATTGCCTTATCGTCAATGGAGGAATTACAATGTAAGGCTGTAATCGAACCGAATTGATCTTTGACCTGCTTATACTTGGCTCTTCAAAAATTTGAAGAGTTCGAACTTAACATCATGTTCGTGAACTGTTTGCGAACTTGTTGAACAGTTCACAAACTTTGCTTGCGAACAACTCATTAATTATGTTCATTATTTATATTTATTTGAAATTGTTTTAATACAAAACTATATACTTTAAAAAACTATAAAATTAAAGATTACACAATACTACATGGTTTTATATTCCCCTTTATAGAAATACTATTATTAAAAAAAATCGAATCAAGCTTACTTACTAACGTGTTCATGAACTTTATAATCGAGTTTGTTCATGAACATATAACTGAGTCTGCTCGTGAGGTTTTAGGCCGAGTTTCGCCGTACTTAAACTTGAACAAGTGGCTCGGCTCTTTTACAGTCCTACTACAACTTCGGAGAGAAAATAACTAAAATTAAAATTACCAACAAAAATTTCCATCAGAAATGCTTGAGACAAATTTGACGTAGCGACAGAATTGGCGACAAAAATTTTTGTTTTTCTTGCTAAATTTTTATCAATTACCCCGAATATTTTAACTTATTATCGTGTTAGAAATTAACAGCCTAATAAAACTTACCTGCAGGCCTATTCAAATCTATCCGATACCGAAAAGAGACGATCCTTCAACTCAGAAAGACGAAAAAACTTCTGCATCAAATGCAACAGAATCCCATACCGAAACCACCACCCGGAATCAAATAAACGGTCTAGCTCGTCCCGGATTCTGAAAGAGAGATTCAGAGAAGAAGCTAAAGTGATGGAGAATTGTTTAAAAGCTAATGCTGCATTAAGGAATAATAATAATAATGATAATCAATCTCCATTGTTTAATCCAATTCAAAGCAGCAATGTTGGATATGGATTAAGAAGAGAATCACCAATTTTTAATCCTTCTGATTATGTTCTTGAAGGTTATCCTCATATTAGGAATCGGATTTATATGAAACCTGAGGAGGTTTGGTATTCGAGAAGACAAAGTTCGTCGAGTTTTCCTCAGAGGAAGACGAAATATGATTCTCCGATCTTTGAAAATAGATCTGTAACAAGGATTTGTAAGAGTGAACCTGCTTGTGTTAGTTCATAAATTAGAAGTTCAGGAGGTTTAAGCAGCTAGCTAGATTTCATGACATTTTTTCTGTTTAGTTAGATTTTTCAGTAGCTTGAGTAACCGCGGATTCAGGATTCACTGGCAGTGGGTGTTTGTGGTGGTGGTCTCTCATGATTTATAGGTGCTAAATCGATATTTTTTTTAGCTGTTTTTACATAAAAATTAAAAGCCCCGTATACATTTTCATAGAATTTTTTATGTTTTGAGAACCAAATAGCTTCATTCTTTTAAAGGATTTTGTTCCATTTTTTAAAAGATGCGGTTTAAGTTTTTATGATATAGAATCTCTGATTTCAACAACAAAACTAAATTGTTAACTTTTTTCTTTTTTAATCAATGTCACTACAAATTATGTTATGTATCTATTTTTATATTCATAAGGAAAATGAATAAAAAGAAAAGTGTAAATGGAAAATATGAAGGTAAAATAAATATATGATTATAAGTTATTGTGACATTCTTTCAAAAAAAAAAAGTTATTGTGACATGAATAATAATAATATAAAAAGCATGTACCACTCGGTTTATAGAACTACAATCCAATAACCATAGATATATTTTAGGTGTTATTTTACTAAACTGTCCTCATTAATATTTTCAGATTACATGTTATTTTTTTATATTATTGTAATCTAACATTAATGCAAAGACATGCTCAATATTATATTTTTATAAAGACAAAATACAAAAATATACTCCCTAGTTTGACCAATTTACAAAAAAAAAAAAGTTAGAAATTATGTGTTTTGTGAAATTTGTAGTTAAAAATACTTTTGATGTGAAATTTGTAGTTAAAAAGACTTTTGAATCAAATAATACCTATGAAGCACGGACTCTTCCCCGGGGTCGTCGTGGTCGTGTCGGACTCGCCGGACACAGGGACTCGGTGGGATACGGCGGCGATATCGGACACGGGCAGGGATACGGATCGGACACGGCGGGACACGGGAATATGTAAAAGTTTAGGGGTTTTTTTCCAATTCCATCTCTTCTTCTGCGATTTAGGAATCGCTATTCTCTGTTTTCCAATTCCATCTCCTTCTGTGATTCTCTGTTTTCAAATTCCATCTTCTGCGATTTAGGAATCGCGATTCTTCTGTGATACTTTGTCGGCAAGGAGATTGATAGAGGAATCTGGCTGGAGATCGAACAAGTAAGTCATTCCTAGCCCGGTTGAAGCAAAGTCATATAAGTCGGCTACTGCAGGGTATGGAAAACTACCTTACAAAGCTGCTACCTACCGGAAGCGAAAAGAGTAGATGGAAGAGTTCAAAGCCGATAACTCGCTCGGGGACAAGCTTACCTAAATAAGAGGGAGGCGTTAGGGACGTTCGCAAACTAATTGAATTCTTGAATCTCTGGGCTAGGGCTTGTTGAACCTATTGGCCCTAGCCCAGACCGGTACTTTTTTTAATCTAGAAAAATAGGTTGCGATTCTCTCTTACTTCTTTTGTTTCCAATTCCATCTACTTATTTGTGATTTAGCAATTTTTTTATATATTTTATATCTAATATCTATATAATTAATTATAAAAAAATTATCATGTCCCGCCGCACCCGTATCTCATATTTTCTAAAAGTGTCATTTGCCGTGTCCGCAACCGAGTCCGTGCTTCATAGAATAATACTTACCATTTATTTACTTTCTCCAAATTTACTTGCTCCAAATTAGTTCTTTTTAAATAAATAGTAGTTAAAAAGACTTTTGAATCAAATAATACTTACCATGTATTTTACTTTCTCCAAATGTACTTGCTCCTTATAATAAATAGTAGTGAAAACAAGTTTTTATGGAACAACCTTAAGTTTAAAACTGCATAATACACAGAAACTTCATTTGCAAACTCTAAAATCACGGAACAGTTTTTGCAAATCAAACAAATCAAAAGGTTTATTTTTATATTTTTTCTTTTATAAACTGAAGAACATTTTCAAACAAAAATATTTCCCAAAAACAGCATTAAAAACTGAAGAAAGTAATACATCCCATATCTAAGAACGTTCTTTAACCTTCTTAGAAAGTTTACATTTTTTATAAATGTAATTGAGAGAGAATCCAGGATTGATAAAGGAACAAAACTGTAAATTACTTAAAAGGTACAATTATATCCTCAATGACTAAAACTTACAAAAAAAATAATAATAATAATAATTACCCCTATTTGAAAAAAAAAACATATCAGTCAAATAAACTAATAATTTTGCCAAATATGAGTAATATTACAAAATTTGAATACTGATAGCAATATTGAATCACTCCTAACAAGAACTCTGCTCAGATTCTTTTACCAGATGCTATGCCACTCTCTTATTCTTCTTTTCTTGTATGTTCATTTTTAGTTACTTTAAGAACACCACTATCCACCAATGGCTGCAGCTCTTCATGTACTAGTTTTGATACTTTGGCTTCTGACGATTCCAAGAATGCAGATATTACTTTGCCACTGCAGGATAAGAGCAAACCCGTTAACATCGAATACTAAATTCTTCGAGTAAATTACCTCAACAATCACTGAAGTTAAGGAGTTTGTTTCACAAAAGTCATTGAATTTGTGTATTTAAACTCATAGCAATAGTGACGGGACACATAAAACAGTTGTCTATATGCCAACTAAGCACTACATTAGACAATGATGTGATTCTTTATATTCTTTTTTGGCTTAGGATGTGACACGTGGCACATACGTTTCTGCTATGTCATCCATAAAAATCAAACATGTATGACATGGCGCTTAGTTAGCATATACTCAAAAAAGTTAGATTAGAAAGAGACTGTTTTCTGTGCTACATCAAAATTGCATTGAAATCAAATATGAAGTTCAATGATTTTGAAAGAAAAATGAAATGCAGTGACCTTTGTGAAACAGATCCAAAATTTCAATGACCACCAATGCGATTTAATCATTTGTGTCGTTGATAATCTATCAATTTGAAGAGAAAGATGTAGACGAACCTGTGTCCTTGGGCCCATAACTTGCTGTTCCCTTTCAGAGCTTTTTTCCATAAAGTGATAGCAAACTTGGAGCTATCCAAGATTAGTTTCCTTATGGTTCTACTAGAGTGGAAATTTTCAAGTATATGCTCCTGTTTTGATTCTTCGGATTTAGGCTCTGCAACAAGAGAAGCTATGGCTTCATGCAACGCCTTCAACTTGTCGTCCAATGTTGGATGGAGAACTCCATCATAACTTCCTACTGCAACCTGCATTTGGAAATCAAAGACAAAATAACTTGACAGGTTAAGACAGCTGATTTACTAAAAAACCTGGCGTGCAAACATATTCCAACGTACTTAGTGCCTATTTGGTTCTCTCTTTTTTGTAGTTCCTTAGTACTTAGCACCGGTTTAGTTTTCTTTTTTGGTTAGAATTGCAAAACGACAGCTTATAGCTATTTTGGAAGGAAAATCAGAGCAAATGTCTACCAGCAACAGCCAACAGTAAACAGTTAAACCAAACAGTAGATATGGAGTGTATGGTTAGAATTTAGGAAACAATTGCTTATAGTTATTTCGGAAGAAAAATCAGCTAACGTCAAGCTTGCACAGCAAACAACAACTGAACCAAATAGACCCTTAATTTAAATATATTCCAATTTTGGACATTCGCTATAGAGGAATATCAGCCACCACAAGCAAATTGACTTACCTCATATAAGACTTCTTTGCCAAAATTTGATTGGAGCAACTCACCTGCATTCTCTATGCATACATCAATGATACTCTGCAGGACAAAATAGCATATGTTTTAGATTTCTCTGGAAACATGTGATCGCGCATATCAAAACTATATATGAAAGAGGTCAAAGTGAAATAAACGTGAGTGCCCCAAGAGAGGGAAGGAAAAGTCAATGACAAGCTCGATGAATGGAAACCATTAGGGTGAGAATGAGAAAAGAAGAGGGGGGATGAAAATCTTAAGCAACAAACCTCAGCAAGGCCACTGCTGACCAGTAGCTCCTGCCTTCTTAATGAAGGATCTTTCTTTCCACCCTCTATGGAGGGAACATTCTCAGTACTCGTACTTTCATGTTCCACTGCCATTGTAACATCGGCACTGTTATCCTTCTCATCATTAGATTCTTCATCCTTTGCAGACTTTTGGTCAGGCTTTACTTCCGGTTCACTCTGATAATTGCAAGATAAATAGAGCAACTATCAACATAGTTTCATTACAAGTCCGTGTAACAATAGAGAAGTAAATTTACTCTTATACCTTGGAACTAAGAGAGGGAATTGATAAACTGAAAGCTGCCATATCATCAGGACTCAAATACCGTGAACAATTTGGATGGAGGAGTTGCAGTAATGGGCGCCTTCCATTCTAAAATTTATACATGGTGCAAGAAATGTTCAGAGACAGATTTAACATAAAAAGGTAGCATCAAAAGTAGAAAAGAAATTTCCATCCGACTAGTTTTTTTTTTTTTCAAAAGACGTAAATAAATAGTAAAATGTTCATAGTGAATAAATTTGTCAAATATTTGCAAGGTATGACTGCAGGGTTTAAACTTTTAACCAATCTTTGTAAAAATTATAAAATCGATTCAGCATACGCTGCTCCTGCTCCACATTTTAATAATTACTAAGTAGGCTGTCTTATCTTGCAATCAAACATGACTCATAAGATGAAGGAAGAGACTAGAACCTTGTCTAAAACAAGCTCCTTCAAAATAGTTTGAAGCTCACGGATGATGATCTGCAATCAGGAGAGCATGATAAGTAACACCTTTCAAGGAAAACATTCAATTACAAACTTGAAACTGTTTCTTCTGAGCATCCTAATGTAACTAACCTTCGTAATAAGCTTTGTGTCATCAACAGTTGAAAGAATGCAGGCAAGTACCTGGCTAGCAAAAATTGAGTAATATTTGTAAAAATCTCAGACAAATGGAACTTAATGTTAAATCACAGATCAAACTAATGTAACTTAATGTTTCTTCAGCTATTTAACAAGCAAAATTCCTCGGTCAATTAGGACCCCTCACTGTGGCTAAAAAAATAAAACATGGTGGGGAATTTTTATACCTATAAAAAATGTGTCTACAAAGCGGAGGAACTTATATAACTAGTAGGATCAGCTGGTCTGCCCTAGAAAATTTAGGAGGCGGGTTACTCATTAAGTTAATCAAAATTGCAAAACCTGGCAGGCTTTTACATTTCGAAGACAAACGGAGAATGGAACATGAATTTGTTCCACAGGGAGCATAAGAAAAACATAATTGGGAATAACCCTTGAGCATTTACACATGGAAAAAGGAATCATTACCGTGCTTCCAAATTGATCACGAGCTATCTTGCCTACATGTCCTTTCATTCCTTTGACAATCTTCTTTCTTTCCTGGATATTAGGAAAAAATATATAAGATAAATAAATAAATAGCAATCACAATCAATATAATTAAGGACACTGATTTGAGTATCATCATTAAGTAAACAAGTAGGTTTCTCTATCTTCTTAGATGCTAAAGATCGGGAAAATCTCAACAGACCTTAGCACTCCCATGTTTAACACAAAGCATCCCAACTCTTGATCCATCCCTTGTATGGATCATTCGAACAAGAAGCGGACCTGACAGTTGCTGAATTACTTCTGCTGCAGCAGACTATAAGAAAATAGATAATTGCAGGTTATAATTAATATACAACCGCAGGAAAAAACATACTTCTAACATGTTCTAAAAATTTCATAAGTAGTCACGCTCACCTTATCAACTATGCTAAAGTATTCTATTAGCACCTTATGCAGGATAGAATGGTCCACAATTCCTTTCTCAAGAATTGGTTGAACAACAGAAGTCATGTGACGGGAGACAGAAGACTTATGTAGGTTCAACTTTGACATCACATCGAGCAACCTGCATGAAAACAAATAGAGCTATTGCTTGGTGTATAACAAATCATTATGACAGGTTAATACCCTTTTTACACACAAAGTATTTGAACGGATATCTTTCTAGTTACCTGCTCTCTTTCATCAACGTAAGGTCCTTGAACAACTGAAGCTCGGTAGAATATAACTCCATCAGAAGCTCTTGTTTTTGAGTTGCATTTCCAAGTTGGTATGCATGCTCAACAACTTGAAAATTAAGGGAAAAATATACAATATGCATTAATAAGCTGGTAACCTATGAAAAAACATAATCTTGTCAACAAGCAATAAACAACAGTTACCCGATTAAATTTGTAACAATACCAAATAATAAGACATGGAAAGAAACCTGATTTTGAACTAGGTTAAAACTTGATCTCAAGGCATTTAGTCTCATACCCAAGAGGGATCTCGCACACTTTAAATCCGCAATTAATTATGATTAATTAAAATTCAAAACCACACTAGCCTACCCTACATGGGAAGCAAGAACAACACAGCTTCAACAGAGCATTAGTGCAATTAGCCTAGAAACACCATAATATTCATTAGTGAACGTGAATCAGACTTGATACGCCCGGAGTAGGAAATAAATACTGAATCCAACAGACTAAATCAATTCCTCATACAAATACAAAGACACAAACCAAGGACAAAAAAAAATTACATACCAAATGCAGCAGATGCAAAGGAAGTATCGACAAAAAATAAAGGTGCAGCAAACAACTAGACATACCAACAGATCCAACCATGTGTCGGAGAAGGGAAGCAACATGCCCACGCAGGTTGGAGATAAACTCTGCCAGCTGTTTCTTAGAAGCTGCAAAACATGCAATCAGCAAGCTTAGGCTACAATCACAAAAAAGTTCTAAAGATAACCAAAGTAGAAAAGGTCTTTTAAACAATTCTCCTTTCAATCCAAAACATACCATTATCCAGCATTTTGTTCACCAGGTGAACTGCATATGTGTTGCGTGCAAAATTAAGAAAATGTGGCTTAAGCTCCTCAAACACAGAATCCCTTTCAGTTTGTGAACAATTCTTAACACATGTCTGATTCAAGAGAAGCAGAGTAAATGAGGAAAAATGCTAAAACACTTGAAATGAAATGGTAACTATTAACTAAAGAATGTCATAGTCTGAAAGAGAGAGAGAGGGAGGGGGGCTCAATGTTTTGTTTGGCAATAAACACTATTGCTGAGAAGCACAATCACCTGCAAAACACGAGAAGAGACATGGGAGCTAGCAATTTCTGGAATCTTGCCCTTCATCTTTTGTAAAGCTACAGTAATCAACCTTAAGATAATTCATGATAAGAAAAATATGTTAGAAAGCGAGAAATGTGAATGAAAGGAGAAGCAAAGTCCAAAGAAAAAAATGAAAATGGTACTAAGTTATAAATTTAAAGTACTTGAATACATACTTGGACCTTTCTTCTTTGGCAATGTCACGCTGCCTCATCTTCTCCCATAGAGTTGCAAGCTCCTATCCAAAATAGGAATAAATAGAGTCAACCTAATGTTACCACAATCAAACTTATCATGAACATACCCAATCAATCTCAAATTCATTAATCAAAAGAAAACAACAACAAAGTTTTACTGAAAAACACACGTTCAAGCTTGGAATTTGAGAGGTAATATAAGAACAAATAGACAGCAAACCTGCTCCAGAGTGTAATGCCGCTTTCTTCTTTTCTTCCTGGCCTCCACCAATTCCTATCATGAACATTGAAACATAATCTAAAAAAAACGCAGTAACGATTGTAACTCAACTCAATCAACCCTAACACAATGTATACACAAGAAACGAATAAGCATAGTTAAGCTAATCCATTAACTACCAAACTCATAGCAATTAACCAAAACCAACCTTAGCACGAATCCGACTCTCTCGTTTACTTTCGGGCGTATTACTCTTCTTGTTATCGGATTCATACCCGTTTTGTGGTTTTTTAAAGGGCTTGAAAGGTTTCTTCAACTTATCCTTCTCTTGATTTGAGCTACCAACCTTCGGCTTTTTGAAAGCTGAACTGTCCCTACCAGACTTAGAATCTGAACTGTGTTTTCTCTTGATCGATTTGGTGCTCTCCTGCTTCTTAGCCGCCATTTCAGCAGAGGTCGAGCTTGATTTCTCTGTTTCGTGTTGCTTTTGGAGGTTTTTTGAGGGTTTTGGTTCTACTGTGGAATTGGAAGGGGAAAGAAGAGAACTAATGGGCCAAACAATGGGCTTTGGGCCTCCATTTATACCGAGGAAATTACCTATCAAATCAGTTTTGAAATTTTTATTATATATATTTTTTTTCAAATGTGTAGTTATTTTTTTGAGGTTTGAAAAAAAGTTTGACAGTTTTATTAAAAGCTAAAACCATTTTTTTTCTTTTTACTATGCTAAAACTATTTTTAGGTTTTAAATACTTGACATTTAAGAAATTTTTTATAAGTTTTAGATTGTTGTAAGTAATTCACCTAATCATGATTAATATGTAACTTATCCATTTATATATCCATTCTCTAAGAGGTTCGTATTAAAATTAACTCAAATATTTTAGGAAATTAATATATATTTAACTATAACATTTATAAACAACATCAATTTAGCTCCACGTTACTCAGATTTTAAAAAGACTATTGTTATTTAAAAGGTTAATCATAAGTGTAGATGTTTTGTGGTTACATGGATTTGCAGATTGGTATTTTTGGTATTTTTCTTTACAAACGCAATCTCGCAGTTTGCAAAAATTTGTATTTTTTTACTTTATCAAATTTGACCGATAACGACCTCAAACTGAAAATTTTCAAGAAGTAAAGTGGTTTAGTATCATATTTACTATGTAACCATATTTTTTATTTTTCAAAATCATTATTTTTAGAGTTTTCTCTCTCATACAAAACAATATCTATTTGAAGAATTAAAGTTATTTAAAATACCATTTAACTCTTGAAATTTTTTATTTTAAGTCGTTATCAGTCAAATTATAATAAAGTAAACTCAAATGCAAAATTTTACAAACCGCATGGTTGCGTTTGCAAAAAAAAAAAAAATATCACATGTACCCATCTACAAATCGGCAAAACCACATGATATCTATATGTAATTAACCCTTATTTAGATTGTACTTCAAATCTTTCAAACATCATTATATCTAAAATATTTAGTGTGCTGCTAACATAATTAAAAAAATATATATATCTTAAAATGATAACAACTAACTCTTACATACATAAGTTAATCACGCAAATTTTTGTAAAAGTGTTTAAAATATTTACTGGATCACTAATATAGTTACAAATAACTAACTAACTAAAAATGACGAAACTGTTTTAGTAAACTTGTTTGGAATATTTGATGCGATAGTATAATAGCAGTCAAATGAGTCTTTTCAAATTTTCCGTAACGTGGGGTTAAAATTGATCTTACTTAAAAACGTTAAGGTTAAATTTACTCAATTTCATACGTTATGGCTAAATTTACACTTTCTTAAAACGTTAGAGTTAAATTTGGCTCTTAATATCTCGATATTTTTTGTTCTTTTGGCAAGTTTTTATTAGATTATCTCACCGTATTGTGTGAAATTTAGGTAGCAACTCAGTTCTTTAGTTGACAAATTTTGATAAATTATCCCAAATTTTAGCAAGTTAAGGATCAATTTAATCCTCTAAATTAGTTGGTAAGATCAATTTAGTCCAATACCAAATTTGGATACTAATTTGGCCTTTCAAATTGGCATCTAGGATCAAACCAATTGAAATCAACATGTGTCATCATATGATTGGTAGTTATTTGACACGTGCCACTTTCTCAGTTGACACATACGATGTGGACTAATTTAATCCTAGATCTCAACTTGAAGAGTCAAATTGATGGAAAATTTTAGGGTACACCTGGATTAATACTCCCGACCTATGAATTCACGACACATGTATATATAGTTTTTTTTTCCACTAATCATGTCCATGTAGTGGGATTCAAAATTATTTTCATTGGTCGGGGGTATTACTCCCGGGATACTGTAAAATTTCTCCAAATTGATACATATTTAGACTTAATTTTCAATTAAATTAAGGGTAAAGTTCAAATAAAACCTCTGTGGTTTCACTAATTTTCAGATAAAGGACTGTGGTTTACTTTTTGTCAACACGAGGATTGAGGTTTTTAACTTTAACAAAATAAGGACTTTTTCGATTGATACTATTAAAATCACCTTTGACGACTTCGAAAATGACATATTTTAAGAACTACTAATATTCTAAGCAACTTTAATTCTTCAACTTTTTTATTTTGAGATTGTTTAGATGATGTTTGGTAAAGAGAGAGAAAGTTAGTGTTTAGAGAGATAAAGTTCCAAAAAAGATGATTTTCGAAAATCGAAAATGTAGTTCCATAGAAAATATGACATTGAACAACTTTAATTCTTGAAAATTTTCATTTTCAGGTCGTTAAAGATGGTTTTAATAGCATTAATCCAAGTTTGAAACCTCACTCCTCGTTTTGATAAAAAGTAAACCACAGTCCTTTATCTGAAAATTAGTAAAACCACAGAGGTTTTATTTGAACTTTACCCTTAAATTAATCCTACTAATCAACTTGAGTGACTAAATTGATTCTTAATTCAAATTTTAGTTAAAATAGAATCAGTTTTAATAGTATAAATTTAACATATGTAAGTGCATTTCAGAGGCTTAAAATTGGAGTTTTTCTAAGAGTAAATTTCTTTTAAAAAAAAGATTAACTATTAGGGTAAATAATTATAAAGTTCCTATGTTTTTGCTTCATATATTAGTAGGTCCATCATATTATTATAAGGTCCTTAAGTTTTAATTTAATCAACTCTTTAGTCCTTCTATCTGTTTTTGTAGATGAAAGTCCAAATTGCCCCCTAGTTATTTACATAAAAAAAAAACTTAACTTTTAATGCCAAAATTTAATCTAAATAGTTTTAATAAAGTTTATAAAGTATGCATACACCAAAATTTATATAATTGTATATACTAATTATTAAAAATGTATTTTTATTGTTTAAAAAAAATGTATTTTTATTCTATTAAATTTTTATTTTTTAATATAATGTCTTTAAACTAACATTAAATACTAATAATTTTTTTTAAAAATCATATCTTTTTTCTTCATTTATAAAATTTATTAGAGATAAATAAAGATTAATTTTTACAAAATTTATATAGTTTTGCTCATATTTAATAATTTTTGAAATATTTTTCATTCATTTTGTAGTCAATAAATTTTTAGGCTACTAAATTAAAGTTCTATAATTATATAAAGGCTTAATACATCATTTGCCCCCTGAACTTGTTCAAAAAGCTTGATTGGCCCCCTGAACTTTGAAAGTGTTCCGATAGCCATCTGAACTTACATAAAATGTTCAGTTAGCCCCCTGAACTTGCGTAAAATGTAATCAATTGATCACTCGATCGTAAAAAAGTAAGTTAAATGCGAAAGATGTATTCCACGCATCTTAGAATGTTATTACATAATTAAAAATAGATTAAAAATGAAGTTGTTGCTTGCTCAACTATACAACTTGTCTTCTCTAATATTAGAATTGTATACTCCGATTTTGGTCGTTTTACTTTTTTTAAGACTCGTGGAATACATCTTCCGCATTTAACTTACTTTTTTACGACCGAGTGATCAATTGATTACATTTTATGCAAGTTCAAGGGACTAACCGAACATTTTATGCAAGTTCAGGGAGCTATCGGAATACTTTGAAAGTTCAGGGGCCAATCAACCTTTTTGGACAAGTTCAGGGGGCAAATGATGTATTAAGCCTTATATAAAATTCAATAAATTAATTACTCAATATTGTAGAGATTATGTAGTAAAAAAGAAGAAAAAAACATAAAATCGGAAAAATAGATGTTTTATTATTAAAACATAGAGTAAAGGGTAATTTTGGTATTTTAAAATTTATTTGATATAATTTGACCATTGACTCAAACCTAAAGACTAAGGAGTTGATGAACACAAAAATTGAGGGACCATATAATTATTTCTAAAAACAGAGGGACTGACTAGTGTATTAAGTAAAAACTCATGTACCTTATAATTATTTACCCTAACTATTATAATGATGAGATTAGGGTAGTAATAATTACAGTTTGAAATTAATTTTGTTTTGTAACTAAATTGGTCTTGAAAGATCTTGTGTCTTTTTCCTGTGAATAGATGGAAAATAATGCAGGACAAAACCTGTACAGTACAGAAATTTACAAATTTAAATATTCAATAGTTTATTGTCAAATTTCAAAATTTTAAGAAATATACTTATGGTGCAGGGAGCCAGTGGACAACATATGAGGAGATGGATAGTAAAAGAAGCCGAGCCAAGGGACAACACGTTTAGGGAAAGAGATGACAAGCCACGTGAAGAACATGGGGCTCACACAACGTGACAAATAGACACACAGTGTATCATGTATGACTCCAAGAGAAACAACGAGAAGTGTCAACAAAACACCCACACGACGTGTGGCTAGAAGAGAATAGCTCATGAAGTCTCTGATTTAGGGCCCGTTTGTTTTACCTACTGTTTGCTGTTGTTGTTTGCTGTTACGGTTTGCTATTTGCTGTTACGGTTTGTTGTTTGTTGTTGTTGTTTGTTGTTACGGTTTGCTGTTTGCTGTTGGAAAAAGCTGTTTTTCCAAAAAGCATAGATTATTTGCTTTTGTAAAAAAAACTGCTTTTCAGATGTAAAAGGCAAACAGGAGGTCACTAATCAAACATCTAATACTATTTTTCAGATGTAAGAGGCAAACAAGGGATTACTAACCAAATATTTAAAACTCTTCATTTTGAAGTGAAAAAGCAAATAGGAGCATGAAAATAAGCAACCAAACACCCTCTTAATCCACATGATGTGGACTTATTTAATTAGCAAGCATTCCTTTCTCCAACTTTCTCCTTATTACAAGTTTGTTTCGCTCTTTATTTGTAACTCATACCCCTAAGTTGTTTACAAGCTTGCCACCCATATATCTCTACCCTATTTACCCTTTTAAGTTTTATCTATTTAGTTAGATGTATTTGCCCTTTATTGTAATTTTATCTTTAGGTTTTGAAATAATATAAATTCATGTCTTTCTCCGTAATCAATTAACTTTTTATCAATCAATATTAAATTTCTCTTTGAGAGCTTGTGTTAGAGTGTATCCTGTTGGAAAATTTTGAATAAAATTATATATTAATTTATATATCAATAAATACCTCCTTTCATGAACAGTTGTGTCCTTCGTGAACAGTCGAGTTCGTATGTAGACAGTCGTGTCTGTCTGTGTACAGTCGTGTTTGTTCGTGAAATGAGATATCCTTTCGAGTTCTATTTATATAGAATGGATTGTCAAAATTCACAAGTTGTTCAAATACGGTTAGAAAAAATATTCTCTGGAATTTTTTCTACTATCAGTCTGTTCATAATGTCTTGTTTTCATACTCCGGTGATAACTAGGCTACACACGGTTTGAGTTCGCTTGCGTAATGTGTTGTATCCTGGGAGACGATCGTCAATAGTGACGACATCGTCTTAAGGAAACTGCTAATACAGGCATCAGATTTGTCTATCTCTTTCCTTTTAATTTCCAGTTTTACTGTTTATATATTTTTCTGTGTTCATTTTGTTCTTTGGTTAATCACATCTAACATTCTTAAGACAGACGTAATCGTTTGTCTAACATATCCATTGTATATTGGAAATTTTGCAATTCCTACGGATTTACCTCATGAAATATTGAGATTCGCTCCTTCTAATTTTAACTAGTTTAGAACTTCTTTATTAATTTACGATCAAAATTTGTATCATTTCAGTATAATAATAATAATAATAATAATAATAATAATAATAAACTTAAAAAACATTAATTTCATTAAAAATCTAAAATTAACAGGTAAATAAAATATAAATTTTGCTCAAAATTCACTACTTAATAAAATTGATCATTACTTAAAAAAAAATATGATTATTGACAACAACTAACAATTAATAATGATAAGAATAAAAAGAATCTAATCGATAAACTCCCTATTTACTTTGATTTAATTTTCTCTTTATTGAATAATTTTTTTTATCGGTCTACTTTTATGTAGGTTTGATAGTTTCTTTTTCGTTTAAAGTTTCATATTTATTCTTGTATTTCTCCATATATAGGTGATCGTGGTCTGTTTCCATATATGGATGACTGTGATTTATTTCCCTATCATGTTTTTTTTACGGAAAGATATAAGAGTTTTGTCTATTATCACATAGATATGACTTATTGAAAGATCATGAAGCCATTTCTAGAGAAAAAGAACTATAAAATCGATTCTGGGTGGTGCATGTTTTTTGCCGTTGTGACAAAAACATTTTTAAGCAATGTCTATTATTGCTCTATTACGATCTATGATATTGAAGATGCAGCTTCAACTTCCTTTAATATGTTTCTGGATCGTAATTGTTTTAATTACTTATCTTCAACCTCCTATAATATGTTTATGGATTGTAATTTTTTAATTACTCATGTCGAACTGTACTATTTTTTCTACGAATGAAATATATTTTTCATTGAGACCTGCGCCTGTGGATTGGATAAAAGCGAATACAGACGCCTCTGTGGTCTCAAGTAAAGCTGGTTGTGGTGGGATTTTTCGAGATTATCAAAGACGATCTTTTGCCTCATTTACTTTTCCCCTTGACTACTCCTTTTATCCATATGGCAGAACTCCAGGTAGCCATGTTTGCAGTTTCGGTTGCACACTCTCGGGGTTGGAGCAAACTCTGGCTTGAAAGTGACTCATCCTACATTATTCACGTTTTTCACTCACGAACGTTGCTCGTTCCTTAGACTCTTCGAGCTGATTGGCTGGCCTGTTCGAACTCCATGACTCATCTACAAATCATATTTTTTCATATCTTTCGGGAAGGTATTCAAGTTGCTGACGTCCTTGCTAATTTTGAACGCCTTAGCTCTGTTTTGCAATTGGTGGGACTCGAACCCCAATTTTTGTTCTCTTCTAACTAGAGATAATACTATTGGCAGATATTATTTCGTTTTGCTTAATCTTTTTTTTTTCTGTAAACATCCTTTCAATTCTTATTTAATAATAGTTGGACTTAGGTTGTCTCACAAGTGCCAACCTGGTTGGGATGTACGGTTTTGCCGTCCTATCTTCTAATAAAAAAAACATTTTTTTCTAAAAAAAGCAATAATAAGAATAAGAATAAGTAGAAAGAAATAATTGAAATAAAAAAACAAAATCCAACATGGTGAGGGAGGTTGGGTGGGATATTTATTGATTTGTTAATTTGTTCATATAGTAATGAAATAGAAGGTGCCAGGTGTTTGGCCATGTAATGCCAGAATGGATATTTGTCAGCAAGTAGAGCATTGTGGGGGATGATCCACCTGTGCACTTTAGTCTACATTTGTATTCTTTTTTTTTTTTTTTTTTTTTTTTTTTTTGTGCTTCATATTCATTTTTCTATTACAAACATTTCATTGGATGCTACTAAATTTAGTTCTATTCCTAACAATTACTACAATACTCCCATAACATTGGATGCTTTCATGTCCTGTTTTTTTTTTAACTTCACTTTCAACCCAACCACATCTTGTATTGTATGCTAGCAAAAATTCAATTTTTGTTATGGGCTCATGTTGAAATTTGAATTCACTTATTTGATAATCTATGTAATATATAGTCATGTGATTTTTCATATTTTGCTCAATAAAGACCTGTTTGTTTGTTAAAAAAAATTTAGTGATTGTTTACTTAGTAAAATAAGTTAATAGGAAATGTTACATAAGTATTTCACATTTTTTCCCCATATCGGTGCATGTGGTTGGAAAAAATTTTATTTTTCCAAATTTGACCGATAACCATTTTAAAATGAAATTTTTTTTAGAATTAAAGTCGTTTAGTATCATATTCACTATGAAATCATATTTTTTATTTTTAAAAATCATCATTTTTGAAAGTTTTTTCTCTTTAGAAATTAATTTTTTCTCTTGTAAAAAACAATATCTAAATGTAATTAAATCTAAAAAGTTAAAGAATTAAAGTTGCTTATAATATCATTTAATTCTTAAAAAATTTTATTTTGAAGTCGTATTATCGATCAAATTTGAAAAAATGAAATTTTTGTCAACCACAAATATTGACCTGAAAAAAATGTGAAATCACATAATTTTATTTGAAGTTAACCAAAAAAAATATAGGAAGAAAATTTAAAAATATATATTTTACCATAAGTCTTCTAAAAGCTACACTGTTTATTTTTACTCTTTTTAAAACAACAATCATTCACTACTTTTTTTCTGTTGTTTTTTCTATTATAGCCAACAAAAAAAAAAAAAAAAATCATTTTTCATCCACAATTAAAATTATATTTTAATTAAAAAAAGCATATGTACATTTGACCCTCATGTACTGTTTCCGTTTCATATTACCTATCTTTTTAGAAACTTTTTTTGTTTCATATTACATGTCATTTTATATGATTAGTACACGTTAAGTCATCTTTTTTTCCTACTATAAAACGTAGATTTATGAAAATTAATTAGAATAATGGACTTATTGTAGAATAAATAAATCGTGGAATCAATAAATAAGCGGCAACAACGTCTTTTCTTTAATATCCTTAATTTCTATGCAACTCTTTAAAACGACATGTAATATGAAACGGAGGAAGTATAAAACATGAAATGGTTAATTCACTTTCTTTAATCTTTGTTTTATAATTTTTGTTTATAATTTCAGTACCCCGCATGGTTGTTATTTTGAGTAAATTACAATCATAACCACTGAATTTTACTCATTTTCACTATATAAATACCGAACTTCAAAACGTAATATAAAAGTCACTTAATTTTACACATTCTAACATTATAGTTAATAAACTTAAATTAACGCCTTAAAATGATCGTTAACAGCTTTAAAATGGAAATTTCAATAATTAAAATTGTTTAGAACCACATTTACTATGAAACAATATTTTTTATTTTCCAAAATCACAATTTCTGGAAATTTCTCACTCTAACCAAATAACACCTAAATGACTTTAAAATAAAAATTTTGAAAAATTAAAGTAGTTTAGAACATCATTAATTCTTTTAATTTTCTATTTTGAGGTCATCAATTGTCATTTTGAGGCGTTAATTGAAGTTTTGTAGCTATAATGCTAGAAAATCTGAAATTAAGTGATTTTTATACTACATTTTAAAAGTTAGTGATCATATCGCAAAAATGAATAAAGTTTAGTGGTCATAAATGTAATTTACCTTTTTATTTTTTTTAGCTCATGTGTGGTTAGATTCTCTAAGTTATCTTTTGAGATGAGATAAATTTTGTTAACATAAACGCGATCCAACCCATTATAAATTTAGGAACTCAAATTCAAGGTTGAAAATCAAATCCCAATCCATCCTACATGTGTAGGGCAATAAAGAAGCTGAGTCGCTCATAAGCAGTTCGATGGTTGGCTTGATTAAAAGCTCGGATCGACTCGGTTCGATTTACAAACGAGCTGTTCGCGAATAAGATTCTGAGGCTTGATTCATAAATGATATGAGTTTGAGCACGATAAAGCTCGGTTTGATAGATCACTAGCAGGTTCGGTTATAAGCTCATGAACAAGTTCATGAACAAACTCGACTATAATGTTCAAGAACAGTCTCGATAGAGGCTCGTGAACAAGCTTGATAGAAGCTCGTGAATAATATTGATTATTATTTATATTTAATAATTATAATTCGATATATATAAATTATGTTACGAGGATAGGGAATTGCTCTTCTCGTTCATCTTTTCATTTCCATCTCTATCTTATTACATTTTTTTATTTAATGATTAAAAGGAAAGTTTTAATGTTTATTTAAATAGAATTGTATTATTTCATTTGCTAATTAAACATGCTATTGTTTTATTTTATATTATTTCATTCTCGAACACAATAAACAAGCTTGTGTGTGGACATACTTAATAAGTTGCTCGAGAGCAAAACTCGTGAACAAAATAAATGAGGAGCTCACGAGTAGGGATATCAACGGGTATTGTACCGTGGGTACCCGCCACTACCCGTACCCTGTATAAAAGAGTATGGATCGGGTATGGGTCAAAACCATAACTCGTTAGGATCATGGGACAGGTATGAGAATACCCCTTAAGGTACCTGGTACCCGTCATAACTCTTTAATATATTAAAAATATTATTATTTTTTTAGATGTAAGATTTGAATCCTACCATTTGTTCTTCAACCATTGAATGATACCGCTAAATTACTTTATTAACGTTCAATTTGTTCAATTTTTAGATGGATGATTTATTAAATTTATACTTTGTTAAATTTCTAATACTTTTTTTTTATTTATTGATTCTTGACGGGTAAAGGGGTACCCTTGGGTACTCGCGAATTAAATAGAACGAATATGGGATACAAAAAATATACCCGTTAGGGTAATGAGATGGGTACATGTAATTAAAAAATAAACGGGTAAAGATTTAGGATTGACACTACCCACGGGTACCCTACCTGTTGTTATTCCTACTCGCGAGCTAAGCTCGTGAACAAGATAAACGAGTTGACTCGTGAACAAACGAGCTTAAAAACAAATTTGAATTCAAACTGAGCTCGAAGCTCGGCTCAAGCTCATTACAATTATGACGAGTCGAGCCGAGCCTGAATAAACTGAAGCTCGACTCGTACAGCCCCAAGCAACATAAATTTATATGTTTTTTATTTTATACATTACACTATGTAAAACATATATATAACATATATAGTAAATATCAGGAATTTTCAGATGCACCTTAATGAGCAAGTGAATTTGCTCATTCACCATTAGATATAGGCTTATTAAATCTAAGCTTCAGGATGCTTTGAATCTCCATCTTAGGATTCTAATAAATCTAGATCTAATGGTGAATGAGTAAATTCTACATGCTCATTAAGGTGCATGTGATCAAGACTAAATATATATGTCATAATTAATATTAATAAAGTGATCAGACCATTCTATGTTTATAGATTTCAAAACCAGTCAAAACATGGCTAGATTAGATGGGGCATATTAATAGAAGCATCTGGTTTTCCATGTCAAATAGAGGATTTCCCATATATATTTTGACACGTGTAATATGGATTCACAATTATTATAAGAGGTCCTACTATTTTAATTATTATGTGAGGTCACCATACACGTGTTCAATGTGAATTGAAAATCCTCCGAGTGACATGGAAAACCGGATCATTTTTCTTTCTTCAAACCTAATTTATTAGATATAGGGTAAATACTCAAATCCATGAACCGATCTACAAACATCAAATCCATGACTCAGCTACAAATAACTATTTGTAGCTAACAACAATAATAAAACAATATCAATTTAGTTTTTATTATAACGGAGCTTAACACATCAATGTTTGTTAAACAGTACCAATTTAACCATAAGTTTTGTTGCACATGTCTAAATGGGTACTATTTCATAAATACTGCGGCTAAAATTGTATTATTTTGTACATTGAGACTGAATTAACATTTAGGGCTCATTTGTTTCGCATGCTCCTGTTTGCTGTTTGTTGCTACTGAGATGTAATAGACATTAGTTGATTTTTCTGTAAAAAAAAAACAGTTATTTCGAATTTTTACCAAATGTTTTTTTTTTGTCTCATATTTAGATGTAAAAGGTAAAAAGCAGTTTCGAAAATTAAAATCAAAAGAACACTTAGAGTATTTTAGTATTTTATCCTATAAATAAATGAATGTTTTACATCGGAATTATAAGTGGTTCATCCTTGTATCCAAGAACAGATTCGGAGGGGTTTGAGCATCTACTGGTTGTCAGAAAATGTTAAAAATTCTACGGAACTATGAATAAACTCTTAATTTTTTTTTATGTAAAAACAGTAAAAAAATATCAATTTGACACCTATAAATCACGATAATCCTCCTCTCAATGAACCCTGGATTTGTAACTGCTTATATTTTTTTTTTTATTGAAAGTGGGGGACAAAGGAAGAAGACTCAGGCATCCCAACAAGGTTGGCATCACCTAAGCCTCCAAATTCAAACCCGAATATATTAAAAGATAGAAAAAGTCAATACAGAAAAAGAAACAACCCACAAACTAAGCAAACCGGTATAAGGCTCCACCTTTAAAATTGTCAGAAAGTAAAGTATATGTGATTCATGACTCAAAAAAAAATGTATGGCTCCGAGCTTTATATAGGTTTGATTTGAATGAATGATTGATATAAATAGAATTGAACAAGAAATGTCATTTCAAACTACCATTTATGCTCAATGTTAGGTGATATGTCCCTTTGATTTTAAAAATATGCATTAATTAATAATCACATGCCTCCACGAAATATTATTCTTTAAATAAAATGTCTAAGTGCTCTTCACTATGGAAATTCTTCAGAATCCAACGTCTATTTTGCATCAATTTATGGAAAAAGAAATTCACTATTTGCTCTTTTGGATTATTAACGATGCATTGTGTTTTTAAAAATAAATAAAAATAAATCATGTGATTCGGTCGATTTATAAAAAATAATTCCATAATTTAAAAGTTTGTAAATAAAGCTATTAATTTCGTTGTTTATGCGGTTTGTTTTGATAAAAAAAAATTGGAGTGGTATTACTTGAAGAATTAAAGAAGAAAAAAAGATACATAAGTTAACGCCATTTATAAAACAATAGTAAAGAGAGAAAAAGCTTAACGGTAAGACTTGTTGGTTGCCATTATAACTAATTAAAAAGATCAATATAAATTACAATTTTAATTATTTAAGTATTAAACTCGTACAAATTAACCATGTCTACTTAATACCTCCCCAATTTGAACATTTCCTCGAACAGAATGGCAATCGATTTCGGCGTGTTTTGTTCGCTCATAAACAATGTATTCTTAACAATATATATAGCAGAAAGATTATCACAAAATACCAACCATATAGAATGTTAAAGCAATTAAAGATGTTTATGTGTTCCAATAAATAAAGAAACACCTAAAGTAGCTTGCTTAAAACCAATGAACTTTAAAGTAATTGTTAACTTATCATTCCACTGCCTACTGGCTTGTTTAAGTCGTATAATGAGTTTCTTAACATACAAATTGGAATCTTAACATCCCTAGAAATCTCTTGTGGTAATTGCATATATATTTCTTCATGTAACTCCCCATGAAGAAAAAACATTATTAATATCAAGCACCGCATGGGGGCCACACGCCACTTCCCGTCGTCGGTTGGTTCCGAAACTTGGTCTGGTCTAGGATTTTAGAGATCCCTCATCACGTAGGTAAGTCTGTTTGTCCAAATGACGAATGAAAACTAGGGTTTGAGACACACACACTCTTGGATGAGACTGAAACTCGCACTATTCCGAATCTAAACACCCTAAATCACAAAAATATATAGTTCTATGCAATTTTAGTGCCCTTTTCCATCAAAAACAGTCTGAAAACACGTATTCATGCCCAATAAACGTAGCTCCAATAGAAATATCAATCCTAGCATGCAAAAACTTTTTTTTCTCCATATTCAAGGATCAAAACAGACAAAACACGAGATCTGTGGCTCTGATACCAGTGAAGGATAGATATCACATATTCTGTACGGATTATCGAATTATCTCTTGTAGTGCAAATAATCTCTAATGTGATTTGCAATGGAAGTACGAATCACTGTGACCTTCGTATTACTGGTCATGTTTCAACTACGCCAAAATTAATCGAAAAAGAAAACGACTGATCCACAAACTAAAAACGACTATAATAGTGTGAGAGAGAGGCAAGCTTTAATCGTTTTTAATTATTTCTCCATTGGGCTCGATAGAAAAAGAAAATAACTATTTGTTGTTTTGGATTATTAGCAAAGCATTGTATCTTTTATGTACATTTTTTTCAAATTAAAATCCAACCCAATATTTGGTATAATACTCTCAATTTTCAAGATGATTATACCCGGAAAATATGGTATAACGAATCAATATATAGACTTTTTCTTATGTTTTTGACTTTTTATGCTTTACTCCTTTTGACATTTGTTTCGGGAAGGGTGGGGTGCAAACCGGTTCGGCTCGGTTTGAGAAGTTCGAAGATTGGGCTCGGCTCGAGTTCGAAGCTCGCCGAGCCTGAAATTTTAGAGCTCGGCTCAAGCTTGATATAGGTTCAGCTCGAGCTCGAAGTTCATCGGAACGGTTCATTTTGAACTTTTTTTTCGAAACAGTTATGAATATACTTAATTGTATCTGTAACATTTTATTATCTAAAAACAATCTTTTAATAAAGGAATGCCAAATTTAAACTCCAAATATAACATATAATCTACAACAAATTTTAACAAGTAATAAGATTAATCAAATATAGAATCCAACAAATTCAAATTTAACATATAGTCTACCATATAGTTTCAAATTGAGTTTTGGGTCAAACATTTATGTGTGGTTCAAAGTTACTGATTTAAAAAAACTAATAAAAAATTACATAATTAATATGTATTTAAATTAAAAATAAAAATCAATAATATATATAATATTAATAAGAAAACTCTCGAGCCTGCTCACGAGCTTTCAACCCGAATCCAAAGAAGCTCGGACTCAGGCTCATTTATGCTCGAGCCGATTCCGAACTCGAGCCGAGCCCAATCAATCCGAATTTTGACCGAGCCGAACTCGAATTAGGCAGGCTCGTTTGCACCCGTAGATGGGGAATCAAACTTCAAACCTGACAAGTACATATTCAACTCTTTACAACTTAGATCAATTCTCATTATTAGATTTAATACATTATTAATTTAATTTGTATCCATAATCATAAATTTAGTCAAATAATTATTTTATTTTTATATAAATACGATAAAATAAAATCTTTTTATATAAATACAAGAGTTTAGAAGAAGAAAAGAATGTAAAAAAGTTATATAAGAGCAAAATATTACATAGTCCCCACAACACAATCTTATTAACTAAGTGATAACTTTTTAGTGACTTTTGGGTGATATTTAACTACTAATTAAGTTGAGTAGTTGTATGAATGTGTTATGGAAGTACTTAAATATATCAATTTATGAGTTGATTGTTATTTTAAACAAATATTTGACAAAAAAAAAAAAAAAAAACAGAGTAACCATTAGTTTACTAAAAGCTATCAATCTGAAAAAAGCAAAAAAAGTGAGTTGTAGAAGGATCCAAAGGAGGAAACTTGGAAAAAGTTGAGTATCTCATCATAATTTCTTTTTTTATTTTAATTATTTGTTGAGATTAATGACAAATTTGGCTAAAACATTTTTCTAAAAACGTAAATTTGATCCTAATATATGAAATGAAATGGTAGAAATTTACTTTTAATATTATCAATTAAAGTTAATTTATTGAAAATTTGAAAATTTTATTTTGACAATTATTTAACTATTATATCAAACCTTCAAATGATCAATTATGTTTAAAATATTTAGTGTGTTACTAATACGATTATAAAAAAACTCTAAAATGTTGTTGTTTCCATTAAAAAAAAGAATGTTAAATGTTACTGTTGTATAAATTTACCTGACTAAACATTATATTTTCTATGATTTGGAATAAACGATAAACGCTACTATGAGAATTTGAAACAAACACCATTTTTTTAAGAAAAACAAATACCACTTAAACAATGATTAATACATTAATTGCCACCTCGTGAGTCGTGAGGCGCTGAGATGGATTAAAACACGAGGTTGGATCAATATCCTTTCACAGCTTGTAGCCTATGCACTAAAGAGCGAGGCTGGAGGTAACTCGTGTGGTGATAATATTTTAGGTGATTGTAAATCCTTATTGCAGGATATAGAAAATTGTTCTATCAATTTTATTCATCGTTCAGGGAATCGTACAGTCCATGTACTAGCCCGAGCAATTGGTTCTAAGTCTGATTGTGGAGAATGGATTTCGTATGTAATGCCATTTTGGCTGATCAATACACATGAAAAGTAGTTTTTTTTACAAAAGCAAATAATCTCTGCTTTTTGGAAAAACAGACTTTTCCAACAGCAAACAGTAAGTAAATGAAACCGGCCTTTAATTACTTCACCAGCCCCTTTCTGAAGAAAAAAAACAGAGAGTCCAATTTGAGGCTTTATATAATTTAAAAAGATATAGTTAATAAAAAGGATTAAGGACAATTTTAAGGATTAAGGACAATTTTTTCACTCATGCAATGCACATATTAAATACGAATTTGTATTTAAAAAATTAATAATAGATTTTAATTTCATTAAAGAAACTAATGAAATATAAGAAAACTTAGAATAAGATGAAACTTTTGATTTGTATTCTTAAAAAAATAACTAATAATTAGTCAAGTTTATTCCGAGACAAGCTAACGAGCTGGCTCATGCCTTTGTTCGACACACCCGTATAGAGACTTGTCCTCAATTTTATTATAGTATTCCGAGTTTTGCTTTTCATATACTTTTAAGTTATTGTCCGATTGAGGCTCATTAATGCATTTCTCTTTCAAACAAAAAATAACTAATAACGTTTATCAAAAGATTTTGATTGATAGGAATGGTTATGATTAAAAAAAATTATGAATTTTTTTTAGTTATATAACCGATTTTTTTTTTTTGCTAATAAATAAGAAGAAAACATGTATAATTTAGCTACAAGTTTTTTTTTTTTTTAAAGTTGTGCGCAATGCACAACTATTAAACAAAGAAAGATTATATTAAAGAGAAAGGAAAACCCTCAAACCACCCCACCCTATGTGATTCGAACTCATAACCTCTAGGGTCATAGGTAAGCTCTCAACCAACAGGCTAAGAGCTTCACCACCTGTTAATTAATTAATTATGTTATGATATAATTTAATATTTTTTTATAAATACTAGTATATCTTATATTGAATTAAAAAAAATTATAAATTGTTATTTTATCTTAATTTAGTCTATTTTAAATTTAATTTTAGTTAGGCCTAATACATAAATAACCCTCTGAACTTATTCAAATGTTGCAATTGCCTCTCTCCAACTTTCAATTGTAACGACTTATTCCTTAAACTTGTCCAAGTGTAAAACATAATCCTAAATTGGGAATTTTTTTTACCCCGTACTTGAAGCAACCGTAAAAATGTTTTTCCGAATTCGTATCACGCCAAAGATCTGATTATCACACTCCATAAGCGTTGCAGCTTTTGTATTTCACGTGTTTCTTCAATTGCAGTCAATGTCAGCAATTTGAGGTTATGTTTTACAATTGGACAAGTTTGAGGGGTTATGTTTTACAATTAGACAAGTTTAAGGGGTAAGTTGTTACAATTGAAAGTTCGGGAGACAGTTGTAACATTTGGACAAGTTCAGGGGTTATTTGTGCATTAGGCCTTTTAGTTATTAAATTGGTATCTATGTCAAAATCATTAATTTTCAAAAGTTCGTATTTATATAGGCTTAATACATTATTTGCCCCTGAACTTGTCAAAAAAGCTTGATTGCCCCTCTGAACTTTCAAAGTGTTCCGATAGTCCTCTGAACTTGCATAAAATATTCAGTTAGCCCCTTGAACTTGTGTAAAATGTAATCAATTGACCACTCGGTTGCAAAAAAAAGTAAGTTAAATGGGGAAGATGTATTCCATGCATCTTAGGATGTTATTACATAATTAAAAAATAGATTAAAAAAAAGTTATTACTTGCTCAACTATAAAATTTATCTTTTCTAATATTAGAACCGCATACCCTGATCTTGGCCATTTTACTTTTTTTAAGACGCGTGCAATACATCTTCCGCAATTAACATACTTTTTTTTTGCAATCGAGTGATCAATTGATTACATTTTGCGCAAGTTCAGAGGGCTAACTGAATATTTTATGCAAGTTCAGAGGGTTATTGGGACACTTTGAAAGTTTAGGACGTCAATCAAGCTTTTTGAACAAGTTCAAAAGGCAATTTATGTATTAAGCGATTTATATATAACAAATTTTCATAAACATCTAATATCATATCAGATATATTGATTTACAAAGAATGTTGAAATATAATGTAATTTAAGTTATTAGTCACAAACAATTTAAAATAACTTTTAAATTTTATTTCATTTTTTAAATAAATTTTTATTTCATTTGAATGTATCACATTAAATGAAATAGCAATTTGCAAATTTGCGAAATGAACATACAAATTTTGGAAGAAATATTGTTTAATCATAAAAATTACTAATTGATATTTATTTCTTTTCGAAATGAATCAAATCAGCTCTGAAATACCAAAACGATGTCACTTCATTGAAGTTCAAACCATTTATATCCAATATAAACTGATGCAATATAAACATTATTTCGTGTTTCTTTTTCTTCTGAGTTAATAATTTATAATGAATTATTATAATAAAATCAGTTATATATAGTAAATTATATATTGTGGATTTAAAAATCATTATATATTAATTCTTATTAGTTTAATTATAGTTACTATGTTTAAAAGTAGACCTGGGCATAACCCAGCCCGCAATAAATTGAGTCGGGCTCGGTCCTAAAATATGAATACCAAACCCGTCCGTCCAAACTCATCTGTATATTAAAAAAATACAATTAAAATGGCAGACCAACTTTTCTTAATAAAAAATAGCACACACAACAAAACACTTAATAAGTTTAGAAAAATTCTAATAAACTAATTGTCTATCGAAACATCAAATCCGAAATAAATTACAACATAACAATAAAAAATAGCTATATATAACATCTCATAAAAAAATATAATTAATTTATATTTATAAATTATAATATATGTAAATATATATATATATATATATATATATATATATATGTTATATCGGGTCGGGCCGGGCCGGGCCAGACCGATGGAAAATTCATATAGCCAAACCCCAGTTTTTGACGGGCTTATACGGGTTTGGGCTGGACCGGACCTGACACTAACTTCATGTGTCCAAATCCGGCTAAATGGACCTCGGCCTGGGCGGACTCGCCGGCCCATGCCCAGGTCTATTTAAAAGTAATATACACGTGGTGTATTGCATGGGTAGAGAACTAGTTATTTTTAAAATTGATAGTTTTTTTTTTTTGAGTAAAGGTTGATGTTAGCGCAAAAGGACCCCGGGCATCCCAATCAGAATGGCACCCTAAAACAAACCTAAGTCATGGGTCTAAATATTATTAAGATAAATGAAAAAAAAAAAGATAGAATGAAAATGAACCGCTTGTAGTATGAGGCGATTAACGGAAATAAAAATGCTCATCCCTATTACAATCATCACTAATAAAAGAATTGCGTAAAAAAAGGGAATGAATGCCATAAATAATGGTTATCAACCTCAAGTCCAAATTTTGACATAACAGTACAAATTTTAAGTTAACAAATTTTGATATAGTATTAGTACAAATTTTAATTTGGGGGAAATGAGTTGTGTAAATCGGCAATCCGGTTACATTTCTTGAAAATGTATGAAACCCGAAATTGCATGATAGAAATGAGTTGGAGAACGTGTAGCCAATCTTGTTTAACTATCTATGGAATATTAGCCGACCTCGATTGGAGTATGTAAACAATCAAAGAAGAGTCACACTCGAACCACACACGAGTCAATGACGATCCCATGCCAATTAGTCCAAATTTTACAAAATTTTAAATATTATATTTAGATTAATTTGTAAAAAAAAGAATAATAAAAGGAATAAAAGGAATAAAACTTAGATTAATTGAAATAAAAGGAATAACATTTAGATTAATAGAACCATTGTTGATGGGACCAACTCTTCTTTCCTAACCTAAATTTTAATCATTTTGATTTTGATGCAACCCAAATGTCCTATCTTTGCCCCCCTATGGATGCCAAATTAAAATTACTAATATTTTTTTAATAAAAAAAACATAAATAAAAAAAGATATTTTCACATAGATATTATAAGCATTCCAATTTATTTATTTATTTATTAAATCTATAGCTTTATTTTTTAATCAATGATTTTTTAAATATATTTATTATTTATTTATATATAATCTCAATGATTTTAGTCAATAGATTTATATAATTTTTTTGTATCTATTTTCTAATAAAAATAAAAATTAATATGGAACAGATTTTTAATATGGTCGTAATTAGAAAATTATTCCAAAAACGAATAATTTCTTTTAAAGAAATATCATATAAATTTTTCCTTTTTCATTTTACGCTAAAATGGTATATGATATGTTATTCAGAAAACTTTCCATATATTTTATGATACGTATTAATTATTTACAGTCCTTATCTCAGTCGGAGGTTTGGCGCGACAGTGTTCAACAAGTTATTTCTCAGTTCAATATGATGTCGGGAATGGTGCAAACCAAGAAAATCGTTAACCAAGAGACTTTTCTCCGTCAAAGAATCAGCAAGGCCATAGAGCAGCTGAGGAAGCAGATAACTCAGGTGATGTTCCATACCCTCATCGGAGAAAAGGATATAACTCAGGTGATGTTCCATATCCTCACCGGAGAAAACTTGAACTATCTGAACCTTCTCAATTTGACTGATCTTGGATGGGTTATTGATCAAAAGTTGAAGAATATAATTGAAACCCTAACTGTCAATCATTCTGTTGCGGTGGCGGAAACTTCGGTTGATGGAGGGAGGGTGGTGGTGGCTGAACAGCCAGAGATGGTGGGATTTGATGTGAATGGGGAAAGTGTGCAGCGGCCAGACACGTTTGGTGGTGGTGGCGTTGCCGGTGGTAGAGATGAGATGTTGATGCCGTTTGAATCAGAATAATCTTTGGTCTACTGATTTTATTTAATATCATGGAATATGAATATGGAGATTTCAGAAATTTATTTCTTGATGTTTAATTTCTTGTTTGTGTATTGTTTAGGGAATGTACTCAGAGATTAGAAATTTACACAGTTCTTTAAGCTAGAAAAAGAATGATCAGAAATGAAAGTTTTTCTTTGTGAAACTCGTGATGAAATAATGGACTTCAAAAATGTTAATTGCACTAATGTTTGTTGAAATTTGAAGTTAGTTTTAAGAAGATGATCCAAATTCGTTTTGTTTCATAAAAGTAATTCAACTTTCATTTTTATTTGAATAAAGTAATTTCTAGTTATGTGAAATAAAAAGTCTTACACATCGTGAATTGTTAACTTAGTCTGCTTAGGAATAATATATAGCATATATCTCATTTTCTTTTTAGTTTAGTATATGTATTAGGGGCGAGCAGAAATGAACCAAATACCTAAAATCTGATGAAACTAGACCAAAAAACCAAAACAAACTGAATCATATATACTGTATTTCAGTTCAGTTCAGTTCAGCTCGGTTCTGATTTTTAAGATAGCTCAGTCTTCGATTCGGTTCGGGTTAGAACTAAACAAAACTGAACTCAAATATAATTTATACTTATGCCAGAACTCAACTGTAGCAATTTAATATTATGTTAAAACCTCTTAAAACAACTCCTTGTGTTATGCCAAGAATATATTATGAATTAATGAATTAGAACCCCACAAATATAAAAGGATAGTTGGAGAATAACGGGATATTAATTCATCAAAACCCTGTAAACATCTTCATTAATTGAAATAAAAATAAAAATATGTTCATTAATTATTCAAGAAGTCGAGGTGGAAGTTTTAGCATACGTCTGAAATCACCTAGTTAAATTGGATTGAAGGACCAAAATCATTTTCTTCTACAAAAGATTTACAAAAAAGGGCCAAACCCCTAAAAATGGGGTCCGAAAACCCATTCAAATAAAAATAGTGTCCGAAAACCTTAAACCCCAATTTGATACATGTTCCTACCCGGGTCATTTTGGACTAATTTGATTTCGAACTAAACATTCAAAAGCCTAATCAATTTTAATTTTTAATTAAATTGATCCTACTAAGGGATTGAATTTAAACCTTAGTTTGAAATTGTTTACATAAATGACGTGTTAAATAGGATAGAGGCATAATGTGTTAAAGTATGAAATAGGATAAGGGCTTAATCTTTTAAAAACAATTGATTAATAGCTTAATGTATTGAAAAAACTAAAATTATTGGTTGAAATTTATTAATTAGGTAAAACGGAAAAATTAGTTTTAGGAAGATGATCCAAATTCGTTTTGTTTCCATAAAAGCAATTCAACTTTTATTTGAATAAAATAATTTATGGTCATGTGAAATAAAAAAATTCATCTGAACGGTAACATAACGATCACATTGAATTTTTTTTAACTTTTATTAAATTAAAATGGGTAAATTATAAAACTAGATCAAATGAGAGGTCCATTTACATATTTAACCCATTTACTCAATCTACTACATATCTAGACTATTTTTGTGTGACTTTCCCATAATACCCTCAATATTTACGCGCGGCTGTCTTCCTCCCGTCTGATTACGCAGAGGTTAGCATATGCGAAGCCTGCGAAGCTAATGTTTGGTTTAGTTGATGATTTTACACTACGCCAAAACCCTCTTCAGACGGCGGTTAAAAACCGTCGTCCCTCGAGAAATAAATCCGTCACGGGGCTCGCTGCCGTCTATTGCACCTTCAGACGACGGTCAGGTTCTATCATGTTTCGTCATCACACATGACATTAGTCTATTTTCTTACTGTCATTTTACCCTTGTTACGATGCAGCTTATTTATTACTGCCGTCACCTTTAATGTCATCAAATGACATTTTTACAATTAAAACCGTCAGGTTAGCGTGTGGAAAATTGGCATATTCAATTTGAGATGACAGTCCGTATAATAATTTCTGACGTTATAGCCTGTTTAGATGACAGTTCGTATAATAATTTCTGACGTTATAGCCTGTTTAGATGACATTTTTAAAAATTAAAATATCACTTTATGTCTTCTTCTTCGTTTGAATTTCTGGTTTTTATACATGAATACAGAAACATTCTAAAATATGAAGATGAAATTCTGTATGTCAATGGTTTTAATTTTATTAGAGACCAATACTCATAATATGTTTACATTTGTGCCTAACGTCAATCCATATCAATACATTTCTGAATTAAAACACCAAAATAATAACCAATACATTTGTGCCTAACGTCAATCCATATCTTCCATAAGTCAATCCATATCTTGGAGTAATAATTAGGCCTATAATCCTAAAGGTCTTGCTATCTGCAAAAGCCAAGCAGGTCATTAATATTACACACAACCCTAAACTCATTAGTAATCACGTGACCCTTCCCCTAACACGGCCTTTCACTTACCACAATCATATCACTATAAATATATGCATCATAATTCAGAATCATACCTTCAACAGCCAGAAAACTTACCAACAATGGATCCCCTTGTTGAAACTCCAGGAGAAATAATTGCTGACTTGGGTAACTTGTACATGGAGAACCCAGAGTGGCTTCTGGCCATCAATGATACGTATGTCAATCCATAGTTATTCTGTAACCCTTCCTGGTTTCTTCTATGTATTTCTAATGATTCTTCTTGGATGATAACGCACAGGTCCTCTCGATGGTAACTTCTTCCAATGGTCGATCAGAATGAAAGGCCCCCAATACACCCCATATGAAAGGGGTGTATTTGAAATCAGAATCAGATACCATCCGGATTTCCCAAACAGACCTGCAAGAGTAATATTAACTCAGATCAGTAAGATATAATCCCCTATATGAAACATACACTAATAGAGCTCTCCTCTTATTCTCAGTTTTGGTTCCGGAATAGGATATATCATCCTAACGTGGATACTCATGGGTCGATTCATCTTCCCCTTATCCTTAATGACCATCGCTTTTCCACTGCCACGGTATAATGCAACCATTTATCTATTTCATTTGATAAACATACAACATCATATTTTTGTTCTAATTATTCTATGCATTTTGTAGTGTCTGTGGCACATATATGATCTACTTCTACAGCCCCACAGTGAGGAGCCATTTCCTGGGCAAGAAGCAGTTGCTGAGCAATACCGCAGCAACAGGAAAGAGTATGAAGGGATCGCCCGGATATGGACTGAGGAGTATGCAAAGTGCATATGAGGGTGTCCAAATCTCCTAAACTATCTTGGCTAAGAGAAAGGAGAATCAGAAGGCAATGTGAGCTCCAAACGTGGTTCCCATTCTAATTCCAAATTTCCTTTCTTTAGTCAAAATAGTTAAGGAGCTTTGGACCTTTAGTTCCCCCCCCTTTGTAATATATAACGTAGAGCTTTGTGCTCCTAAACTGACCCTTTTATAATGCTCCTTCCACTTGGTAATGAGGGTTATGATGCTGTCACCACAAGGGACTTTGTTTGTGCTGAATATGAAGGGTGTTCAAATCTTCTAAGCTGTCTTGGCTAAGTGAAAGGAGAATTGAAAGGCAATGTGATATCTAAATGTGGTTCTAATTCCAAATTTCCTTTCACTAGTCAAAACAACTAAGGAACTTTGGACTGTCAATTACAACCGAAAGGCAACACTCATCCCCCCTTTTGTAATATAACATAGAGCTTTGCTATTCAGTTTGTATGTATGTGCAAGTAGACTAAACTGACCCTTTTACAATACTCCTTCCACTTGGGTTGTACTCGTGGTACTCTAAACTTGGTAATGAGGTTTATGATGCTGTCAAAACAAGGGACTCTATTTGTTCTGAATGCATCATAAACCTATCACCATGTTTAATGTTGTTGTTACGATATCAAACCGAGTGGAAAGGAACATAGTAAGAGTATGGTCAATGCACATACATAACCCTTTATGTAGAGCTTGTTATTCAGTTCATATGTATATGTATATTCTATCTAATCAAAATATATCTTATCATTTGCAAGCCATATCAGTACATGCAATTAGCCTAAATTTACCCTTTAATACATCCTTCATACATGCTTCATAAACGAATTGCATTCAGAATCCTTACTTATCATTTCAAATAAAAATGAGCCAGTTGAGTTCATAACATTTTCAGCTTTAAGAGTATGCCTAACATGCTATAACAAGTTATTCAAGACAACTTATTCAAGACAACTTATTCCTTACTTATCATCATAGGTCATGTTCAATTTCAAAAAGAGTATGGATATATCTTATCATTTGCAAGCCATATCAGTACATACTTCATACATGCTCAATGACCCTTTTACAATGTTCCTCGTACACATACTCACTAGGCACCTCAAACATAAGCATCAACAGAACATCAAACATAAACATGTTTCATACACATACACATACTCAATCACTTCTAGCAGTATAACTCATAGGTGTAAGAGTAGTGCCAATCTCAATGAACATTCAAAGCTTTAGAGTATGCCTAATCAGCCACATGCTTAATGACCCTTTTACAATGTTCCTCTAATACTTGATGCATGATTAATAAGCTACATGCCCAAATTAACAATCGTACATATACTCATTAGGCACCTCAAACATAAGCATCAACAGAACATCAAACATAAACATGTTTCATACACATACACATACTCAATCACTTCTAGCAGTATAACTCATAGGTGTAAGAGTAGTGTCAATCTCAATGAACATTCAAAGCTTTAGAGTATGCCTAATCAGCCACATGTTTAATGACCCTTTTACAATGTTCCTCTAATACTTGATGCATGATTAATAAGCTACATGCCCAAATGAACAATCGTACACATACTCATTAGGCACCTCAAACATAAGCATCAACAGAACATCAAACATAAACATGTTTCATACACATACACATACTCAATCACTTCTAGCAGTATAACTCATAGGTGTAAGAGTAGTGCCAATCTCAATGAACATTCAAAGCTTTAGAGTATGCCTAATCAGCCACATGCTTAATGACCCTTTTACAATGTTCCTCTAATACTTGATGCATGATTAATAAGCTACATGCCCAAATTAACAATCGTACACATACTCATTAGGCACCTCAAACATAAGCATCAACAGAACATCAAACATAAACATGTTTCATACATATACACATACTCAATCACTTCTAGCAGTATAACTCATAGGTGTAAGGGTAGTGCCAATCTCAATGAACATTCAAAGCTTTAGAGTATGCCTAATCAGCCACATGCTTAATGACCCTTTTGCAATGTTCCTCTAATACTTGATGCATGATTAATAAGCTACATGCCCAAATGAACAATCGTACACATACTCATTAGGCACCTCAAACATAAGCATCAATAGAACATCAAACATAAACATGTTTCATACACATACACATACTCAATCACTTCTAGCAGTATAACTCATAGGTGTAAGAGCAGTGCCAATCTCAATGAACATTCAAAGCTTTAGAGTATGCCTAATCAGCCACATGCTTAATGATCATTCATACATAAAGTCTATGAGTCCTAGCTTCCTAAACAGTTATATCTAACCAATCAGTTCATACCAATCATCTCATCATCACCCAAAACATCATACATATATGTAATCGTTCAGTTCAAACCCACATAACAATATATATACTAAATCAGGCTAGTTTCCTAAATCAATGAGTTTTAGGTTCCAAAACAGTACATCAAACATACACAATCACTTCTAAAAGCATGACCAATCAGTTCAAACCAACATAACATTAATATATATTCAGTAAGTTAAAGAAATCTTCCCATATGCTAAAGGCATGAACCGATTGACAATCTCTTTAGTCAGCCGTCCCATGTACTGAAGCATTCTTACTATCCCTGCAAATAGTGTTCAAATAGAAAGGAAACAGATGAGTTCATACCATCTACTGTATCAGGCACTGTCTTGCCCTAGATTAAAAAAGATAAAGACCCAACCTAAGCTTTACAGCAGTGAATCCAAATACAATAAAATCAGTGTAGCTAAGCGAGAGATCTAAACATTTCAATGATAGGTCTGAAAATCACAAGATCCTTATACCAGCTGCTGAAATCGACATACACAAAAGTGAATTGGATGAGGAAAAGATAAGAGTAAGGAACAATGATACATCTAGGAACGAAGAAAATATGGCTTACCAGTACCGTGTTTCCAGCTCACCTAGTGATTGCATGTTCAAATCAACCATGGAGATAGAGAGGGATGAGAGGGATGAAGCTTGCGTAACCTAAAACTGGGGTTTGGGATTGAGAGAGGGTTTATATATCAGCTGAAATTTCAGTCAAATGATATAGAGCGCCTAAAATTTGGTATGGCCGCGTAAGTGAAATTTCATTTGCCACTTTTTTGTTTTCGGCATACAATGACATTCATTTATTAGAAGTGTCATCTGTTGAGCGCATCAAATTTAACGAAAACACGCGTTTTCTTTGGATGACAGGATTCTGTAATCATAATGTCATCTGAGAATCAAGCGCATTTTTTATTTCGCCTTAAGATGACATACAGTTAAAATACTGTCACGAAAAATATTCAGACGACACGAAAACAAATGTCTGTCATGTATCTTGTGTCATGTGAAAGGGAAAATGGCATAGTGTTAATTAGCATATGCGAAGTATGCGAAACTAATGTTTGGTTTAGTTGATGATTTTAATTAGCATATGCGAAGCCTGCGAAGCGAATGTTTGGTTTAGTTGATGATTTTAATTAGCATATGCGAAGCCTGCGAAGCGAATGTTTGATTTAGTTGATGATTTTAATTAGCATATGCGAAGTTTGGATGTGTTTTTAACAAAATTCGCTAAGTGGTATATAACAAAAAATGGCAAACAACAACGGGCAATCAATGTCTATCGTATTTTCATAAATATTCTAGAAATAATGCCTAATTATTTAACAAAAAAAATCAGAACATAAATGAATACACCAACAATCATTCAGTGAAATTTATAGAATTAGGCCTTTTCTCTGCGATTCCCAATCTTCCGCCTCAGGGAACGAGATTGTCGTTCGCCCTAAAATCGCCCTCTTTCTTCCCTTTTCTCTGTTGTTCGCCTTCTTCCTCATCTTTTCTCTCACTGTTCGCCTTTTTCTACCGTCGTTCACCTTCTCTCACCACCGTTCGCCCTAAAATCGCCCTCTCGTCTTTCCTCGACCGTCGTTCGCTTCCCTTTTCTCTCACTGGAGTAGGAGTTGCTGAAGAACGCCGTCAAAATTGCCTTCAAAACGTCGGTGGAAGTAGGTTGTTGGAGATCGCCTTCGAAATCACCATTTGATCGATCTGTTTTTGGAGAAGAATGAGGAATGGGAAAAGACAAGGGTATATTTTGTAGGAAAATAGACAAGCCTAGCGGAATAATAAAATTTTATCTATTTTATCTATTTCCCTTTTCCAAGATCTGTTAATTGTTATTTCATATAAAGAGGGATAGATAGTAATACCTTTACTGATGAACTATCTACCGTTGCAAGCGAAGTGCCCACAACTTGTTATTATAAACTCGTGAACCACGAACGTTTGATTCAACACAAAAACCAAAAGATAATCAGTGATCAACCTTCAATGAATAGCAATCGCAATGATTGCCTCTAACAGAAATCGATACGAGATCAAAGAGGGAGTAAGAAATAAAGTAAATTAGCCGAGACGAAAGACGAAATGATTCCTCCTCTCCCTTTTGTGTTAGTCGAATATTAGGGGTTAGGAAGTCTATTTATAGACTTTTCTTAACCCTAATCCCAGTTGTGTTAGGTAATTAAATAATTGGAATCTTATTCGGAATAGGATTCCTAATTAGATAATTAAATAAACACTTTACTATTATCTAAATAATAACTAATTATATCTAGATAATTATTATTAATCAAATTAATAATTAATTAATGTTAGGGATAATTAATTAGAGTTTCAATCACATAAAAACTTCTAATTAATATTATCAGATAATCTTTTAATTTAATTGATAACCATAATCAAATTATAATTATTAATCAAATTAATTTATCCCTAAATTAATACAAATTTCGGCCCATATGTGTATGTCCCACTAATTACATTTTCGTCCTCCGATTCCAAGTCCCATATGCGACCCATTAGGTTCTTTATTGCCACTAGCCGTATATATCATTTGAAATTATTCATTACGATTAATTCCAACATATATATAACGGAATACCGTCGAGAGCTGTTACTAGCAGAATCTATGATATTCCCCCAGAGCAATTAAGAAGTCAAGTTGATAACTGACATTAACCTTTCTGTATTAGGTACAGTATAATACGATCCTTCATCAACTATATCCTGTCGGTCAATTCCTTATAACCATGGAATGTGTCAAGGTTACATATAACGAAGAGTCCGGTTTTACTTGTAGAGGTTGAATTCACTCTGAAAGATAAGTTAAGTGAAATGTTTATTTCTACTCTTAACTGTATCACCTTGCAAGGATTTCAGTCAATTCACCACAAGCGGCCCTTTGGATATATCTCCCATTTATCGGGAGTGACGAATGCTCAATCTGACATTAATCATTCTATAATTACTTCGCGTGATACCCAACCCTGCTCTCACACACCCTAGGCTCTCACCTATTGGATCGTGCTCGCACAGAATCAAAGTATCAGACTCTGCAATCTAGAATTACTAATTAATGAACGTTTGAGTCTGAGGATTAGTTATACCTACTAATACCGATGAGATGAACAGTTTATTGAAACACCTTTCCACAAGATTTTGATTTGACAAAATTATCCATGATTAAGAGACAATTAAATTTAAGTGTTTTGATTTAATTGTACTAATCCGTTTGTTCAATGTTGAGTATAAATATAAATGCAAAAGGAAATAAAGACAGGACAAAGTCAGAATGAAGACACAGCATAAGCTGAGTAAAACGGAACTCAGCATAAAAGAAGAAATGTCTATCTCAGAACGAAGTCTTACAAAACGAAGTTGAGTAAGGAAGAACTCAGTATGAAATCTGACAAACAATCAAAGGCAGTGAATAACGAAGTCAAGCTGAGTTATCTTCAGGACAGCACGAAAAGTCCATTGGCTAGAAGACAAAGACTGCCAACCATTTGCGCCAATAATAGAAATCTCGGAATTATGCAAAAGCCAAATTCCAAGATGAATGGGTCAACTGTCCATGGCTAAAAGATGAACTACCGCAAAAAGACAAAGTCTGCAGGAAGAAGACAAGCCTGACGTTTGAGGAATTCAGGATTCAGGATTGGCCTGCACATCTGAAGCTGACCAGAGATTTGTCCCCTAAAAGAGCCGTTTTGGACTCAACGGACAAATCAAATTTCAAATGATTTGTTTCCTACATTTCAACTATAAAAGGAACAAAGGTTTCATTTGGAAGAGTGCGGATTTACAGAAAATCATAAGTGAGAAAGATACAAATCAAAAGCACTCAAAAACAAGAAAAAGATCTTACACCAAACTTCCATTCTTTGTGTAAATGATGGATTGATTGTAATCATCTAAAGTGTTATTTGTTTGAAAAGGAACAAGTTCTTATCAATTATAATATTGAGAGTGTATGCTGAGTGCTCGGTGTTGAGTACTTAGTGGTAGAGAAAATCTGGGTGTTCGGTTATAGCATTCAGTAGGAGTTGAGTAGACGAATAGAGGAAGGTACTCTTGCATATTCAACTGCCTTGTAAACGGTTTGTGCTCTACCTTTAAAGAGCTCAGTATTGGATTCTAAAAGCCCGGAGGACTCTGGGGACTGGACGTAGGCAGAGAGGCCGAACCAGGATAAGTGATACTGAGTAATCTCTAACTATATATATATATATATATATATATATCTGTATGTGTTGTATGGTAAACTTACTCAGCATCTAAACTGATTAAGCTGACTCTGAGTAAATTAGAGTGCTAAGTTGAAAGCTGACCTCTGTGAGTGTCAATTCTCAACTTACAAGTAAAACAGTTCTAGTCAATATCTGACTAAAGCTGTCTTATGCTAAATTTGGCCAAGCTGACCAAAGCTGAGCTGACAAACTTACCAAAACTGTTAAGTCAGCATAAATAATTAACGAAAAAGTTATATTAGTTCCTAACCCCCCCCTTGGAACTAATCACACGGGACCAACAAGTGGTATCAGAGCTTAAGCTCACTACTCAAAGATATAACTATCTTGAGCGGATCCCCATAAATGGCTGAGAACAGCACTCGTTTCCTTCCAGGAAACCAAACAACACAGATACTCCTTGAGGGATTATCAATTACTAGGCCTCCCCTATTCTTTAGGTCTAATTACACATTCTGGAAGAATAGGATGAAAAACTTCATTCAAGCCACAAATATGAGTGCATGGCTTGTAATTGTTCAAGGTCCACATGTGCCATATAAAACTGTTGATAACGAGAAAGTTATTAAGAGCGAAGGTGAGTGGACAGAGGATGACCTTAAAAAATTACAAAATAATGCTTCGACTATAAATATGCTTCACTGTGCTTTAGATGCTGCATAATACAATAAGATTTTAGGTTGTGAGTCAGCACAGGAGATTTGGAAGAAGCTGGAAGTGACTTATGAAGGCACAAGTAAGGTTAAGGAGTCCAAAGTCAATCATCATATGAGACTCTACGAGCTGTTCGAGATGAACGAGAATGAAGACATCTCAAAAATGAACTCGAGATTCACAAACATCATAAATGAGCTCAAAAGACTTGGAAAGAACTTCACTGAAGAGGAACAGGTGAAGAAAATCCTGAGAAGTCTACCTAAGAGCTGGCAAGCAAAGAAAACAGCTGTAGAAGAAGCTCAGGACTTGACTACCTACAAATATGATGAGCTGATCGGATCCTTGCTGACCCATGAAATCTCCATGAAAAACTTTGAAGCTAAAGAAAAGTCCGAGGATAAGAAACAGAAATCACTAGTGATGAAAGCTGACTCCACAGAAGCTGAGTCAACTGATGATGAGGAAATGGCTATGTTCACTAGAAAGATGAAGAAGCTGTTCAGTAAAAATGACAGAAACAGCAAACGGCCATACAAGAGAGGTGATAGGTACAAAGCTGAGTCCAGTGACAAATATAAGAAGGACAGCTCCAAGTCTGTCACATGTTTTGAGTGCCACCAAACTGGGCACATCAAGTCAAGCTGCCCAAACCTAAAAAGGGATAAGAAAGGAAACAAGAAAGCAATGGTAGCAACATGGAGTGACAGTGATGAGTCAACATCATCCGAAGCTGATGCAAATGAAACAGCAAACATATGCTTCATGGCCGATGATGCTGATCACTCTCAATCTGAGCAAGCTGACCTCTCTGATGAAACTGACCAGGAGGAACACAACAATGAGGTAACATCCTTACTTTTACTTAGAAACGAAATGGTAAATGCCTTGAGTGATTTATATACACTAACTAAGAAGTGTAACAAGAAAATCAAATCACTCAGTAAGCGATGTGACGAGATTGAAGAGGTCAAGCTGAGTGACCTCAGATATCTCCTCCAAGACAATGCAGATTTACATGGTAACATTCAAATAATGCATAAGTTTGTCACAGAGGTTCAATCTGAGTCAAAGAAACTTAGAAAGGACGTTACAACCCTACAGAGTCAAGTAAAAGGCTCAAATAAAAATAAATCCCATGCTAGTCAGCATAAACAGTTCACCCAGTGTGACTGTTGCGGGAAAAGGGGACACACAAAAGATGTGTGTTGGTTCAACAAGCGGATTGTCCAATGTGACTTCTGTGGAAGAAAAGGACATACCACTAAGGTATGTTGGCATGCTCAGCATAACAATGCTGACCACACTCAGCATCACCCTCAAAGGGTAAGTTATTGTGACTTCTGTGGTAAAAATGGCCACACTATAAAAGTATGCCGTCACAAACTAAAATATGACTTAGCACCTGTTTATACTAACAAGAAAGGACCCAAAAAGAATTGGGTACCTAAAGATGAATAGTTTAAACTGCAGCAGCTTGACATGCGTGGAGAAGTCAAAACTTTGGTACATAGACAGCGCATGCTCAAGACACATGACAGGTGATGAAACACAATTCATCACACTAGAGCTTAAACGAGGTGGAAGTGTAAGTTTTGGAGACAATAAGAAAGGCAAGATAGTCGGCTCAGGTACTATCGGAAGTAATCCAACTATTGAGTCAGTCTCCCTAGTTAAAGGTCTCAAATACAATCTGTTGAGTGTAGCCCAGCTTTGCAAGAGCGGCAGAAAGGTTGTATTTGATGATACTAAGTGTCAAATACTCGAGGGAAATTCAAATGAATTAATTTTAACCGCCCCTCGTGTAGACAATGTATACATGCTAAGTTTAGAAAGACAGTTTTCTAAAAACATATGCTTAGTGTCTAAAGAGGATAACTCCTGGCTATGGCATAGAAGACTTGGGCATGTCAGCATGGATCTTCTTGCCAAATTAGCTAGAAAGCAACTGGTTGAGGGATTACCCAAATTAAAATTTGAAAAAGATCAATTGTGTAAAGCTTGTCAGCAAGGCAAACAAACTAAAAAGTCATTTCATAGTAAAAATATTGTCTCAACCAAGAGACCATTGGAATTACTACACTTGGATCTTTTCAGACCTATCCAGCCACTCAGTTTGGGAGGTAAGAAATTTTCCTTGGTCATTGTAGACGATTTCTCTCGGTACACTTGGATCATCTTGTTGGGTAGCAAGGATGAAACATTTGAGATGTTTACCACATTGATTAAAAAGCTTGAAATTGACAAAGACCTAAAAGTAGCTCATATTAGAAGTGACAATGGTGGAGAATTCAAAAACCAATAGTTTGACGAATTCTGTGAAACCAGTGGTATTGACCACAATTTCTCTGCTCCTAGAACACCTCAACATAATGGGGTTGTTGAAAGGAAGAACAGAACTATTGTCGAAATTGCTAGAACTATGCTAAGTGAAAATAGGCTTCCAAAGTACTTCTGGGGTGAAGCTGTCCACACAGCGTGCTACATACTGAATAGGGCTCTAGTTAGACCTATACTTAAGAAAACCCCATATGAACTTTGGAAAGGACGAAAGCCCAACATTGGTTACTTTCGTGCCTTTGGGTGTAAGTGTTTTATACTCAATACAAAGGATAACCTTGGAAAATTTGATGCTAAAGCTGACGAAGCGATCTTTTTAGGGTACTCAATGAACAGTAAAGCATATAGAGTATATAATAAAAGAACTCAGGTTGTAGAAGAGTCTGTACATATTGAGTTCGATGAAGCTGACCCTACAGGAAAGTTAGCTCAGCTCGAAGAAGATGAACCAAGCTCAGTTTCCGCTGATCATCCAGGAGCATCTGAGTCATCAACACAAGGGCTAACCAAAGGTAATCAAGAAGTTGAAATTACATTTGTTGACCAATCTATTCCTGTAGAGATTGTAGAAACACCTGTTCCAAACGACTCAACATTACCCAAGGAAATAAAAATTCCAAGAGGACACTCAGAGAAATATATTCTTGATGCTGATGACAACAAGCTGATGACAAGAGATCAGCTTCGGAAGTATTTAGGCAATGTGGCTTTTGTATCAGTACATGAACCAAAGAGCTTTGCTGATGCTGAGCACGATGAATATTGGATCAACGCTATGCAAGAAGAGCTAGACCAATTCACAAGAAATGAGGTATGGGATTTAGTACCTAAGCCCAGAAATCAAAAGTCCATAGGAACTAAGTGGGTCTTTAGAAACAAACTAGATGAGCATGGAAATGTAGTCAGAAACAAGGCTCGACTTGTAGCTCAAGGCTATAGTCAGCAAGAAGGTATTGACTATGGTGAAACTTTTGCACCAGTTGTTAGGCTAGAAGCTATACGTATATTGTGTGCCTATGCTAGTTTTATGAACTTTAAATTATATCAAATGGATGTTAAAAGTGCATTTCTTAATGGCTTTATAAACGAAGAGGTATATATTAACCAACCTCCTGGGTTTGAAGATCCAAAATTTCCAAACCACGTTTATAAACTCAAGAAGGCCCTGTATGGCCTGAAGCAAGCTCCAAGAGCTTGGTATGAGAGATTGACCAACTTCTTGCTGACCAGGAACTATGTCAGAGGAAAAGCTGACACAACCTTGTTCATTAAGAAAAAGGGTAAACATATCCTACTTGCACAAATCTATGTAGATGATATAATATTTGGTGCTACTGATGAATCTTTGTGTAAAGAATTTAGCAAACAAATGCAAACTGAGTTCGAGATGTCCATGATGGGTGAACTCAACTTCTTCCTTGGACTTCAAATTAAGCAAGCTAAGAATGGCATCTTCATAAGTCAGTCCAAGTACACCAAAGAGATGTTAAAGAAATTTGATATGGAAGATTGCAAATCCATATCAACCCCTATGGGTACTGATACTTATTGGTCCCTTGTAGGGTTGCAAGTATAGTTCCAAGGGGGGGTTAGGAACTATTTAAACTTTTTTGCAATTAGGGCAGACTTCTTTTTCTAAGGAAAAAGGTTTTAACAGCGGCGCTGAGTAAACAGCAAGATACTAGCTTAGTCAACTGGTGACTAGGTCAGTTTCTTAGCTTGAGTCAGGAGATAGCACTTAGAGTCTATTCCTGAGCTCAGACGTTTAACGCGCACAACTCAACTTGACCTCTTTACTTGGTCAGTTTTTGGTTATTTTAAGCAAGCAATATATATAAGGAGTTAAAGGTAAGAAATACTTTACTCAGCAGATTTATCCAGGTTCGGCTTCTTCTAAGCCTACGTCCTATCCCCGGAACACGTTCCGAGATTTCGAATCCTCTACTGAGCTCTTTAAAGGTAGATCCTCAAACCTTTTACAATCTTAGCAACTGAGTATAACAAGAGTACCTTCCTCTATACCTCTACTCAATCCTAATCTCACGCTGAGTACTATAACCGAGTACTCAGCCTCTCCTTTCTATCTTCTAGAAATGATAAGTGTTTTGTTCTATACAATGATTTGCTAAGACACTTTAGACGATTGAAAGAATCACTCTAGACTTTTACACAGATGTATGAATTGTAGTGTAAGATTTGCTTTGCTTCTTTGCTTGCAGAACTTGTGTAGAAATTTGGTCAGCGTAATGGCTTGATCAAGTTCTGTGTTGAGTGAAGCTTCTGATGGCCCTATTTATAGAGACGTCTGGGCATCGGTCATTTCGAATTTTGAAATAACCGTTGGATGGAAACAGCTTCCTGTCGTTGTCATCCTGACTTGCTCAGAGCTCTTGGCCAATCAGATTTGTGTATCTTCTGTCCTCGGTCAGCTCAGCAGACTATCTCTCCTTTTATGGTAAAGTCAACTGGACAGCATACTGTGTCGTCTGAACTTTACCCAAAGTAGAAATACTTTGTCAGGAAGTTTTCTTAAGCCAGCTGCTGTCTTTGTACGTTTGTCGGATCTACTCAGCAGCTTCATCTTGAAGTTGTTCCCGAAGGTCTTCTAGATCCTTCTGTTGCTGAGTTGCGTTTTGTCCAAAACGGCAACGTTTTGAAAAACGCGGGCCGAGTTGTACTGAGTTGTTTGACTTGGGCTTTAAAACTTGTATTGGGCTTGGGCCTTTTAATTCTTATGTCTTATAAATAATTTAACTCAACATTGAACAAACACATTAGTAGAATAAATCAAAGCATTTAAACTTAGTGTGTTTTAGAATATGTATTTCAATTATACTTAAACAATTTTGTCAAATCAAAATTATGTGGAAAGGTGTTTCAACAAACTCCCCCATTTTGATGTTGGCAAAACCATTCAGCGAAGAACTCAGTATTGAGCTCCCCCATGATAGTTGACCTATTACAACTTAGCAAACTCCCCCGTAAGGGTTGAGCTACTGACTTAGTTTTACTCTAAAACATTTAAGGATTTAATCGAGTAAGTCTTAGGTCAGTTTTCAGATAGGTCAGCTTATCCAACATATTCTATTTACTCAGTATTAAGCGGAAGGTTTAATCATATAGAGTGCGCTGAGTAATTTTTTGTTCAATGAGTTCTTAACAGACAATGTTTTTATAAACACATAGGTCAATGGCAAACATGTTATCAGCATTTGATTCAGTCAATAAGATTTATAAGTATAAAACATAGCTGATTTAATTGAAGATACGTAATGACTCAGTACACAGTAACATATATTACCATATATCATAACTCAGGAATAGGAATAAAAGATGCAGATATGATATATTGATAGTAGTCAGTGAGTACACAAGAAACTTATAGATATGGCATATGGATTACATCTCTGACTTAGTCTATACTGAGCTAGCCTATCTATTTCTTTTTCTTGTGTTGAGACTGACTTCGCTCATGCTGAGCTCTAGCTGCTTGTTCTTTCTCCCCCATTTTATCAGCATCAGGAGGAGGAAGTCTGAAAGCATCAGTTAAGACAGCTCGAGTCAGTTCTTTAGACAGCTCCTTAAGTTTCTCAGCGCTTTCGTTGACGCCGTCAAAAATTACAACTCCATCAGCTGATACCTCTTCGGGTACGTTGAGTTCAGCAGCACTGAGCATGTTGACGCTAAACGCTTGAGCTTTGCTGTTGAGCGATTTCCGCAAATGCACGGTATACGCTTATAGTAATAAAAGATATCGAACCCACAGGGAACGCTTTTTAACTAAATTTTATTTAATTCGGTTTAGTCACGTGTTTAGGTTTAATAAAAGATAAATGTTTAGTTGATTGAATAGGTTTTGGTAAATTAGGATTAGATAGAAAGATTATATCAAGTTTAGAAGACAATTCCGTTTTGGAATTTTGATTACAAAACAGATACTTCCGTAATTGGAACAAAATAGATCTTTATTTTCATAAAGCAAAGTAAACAACTTTAACTTTGTGAGATTATGGACATGAAACAATATATCAATTTACTCAATTAAATGGCTTGGAACCGTAGAAATCTCTCTGGATCGGAGTAGATTGCTACCTTAATCAAACTAGCATTTTATGTTTGATAAGCCGCGGGCCAGCGATCATATCATCCATAAAAACTAAATCTGTCAAGTGTTCAACAAAGTTCTTATATGAATAAGATGGAAATAGAACGTTTTAATAAAAACACCAATTTATCATTTTGAAAATCATTTTGTCAGAACAATATCAAAATAACAACAGTAAGAATGTATTGAATAAAGAAGTATATCATTAATGAAATGTGAATTTTCACAAGTTAATAGAGAAGTAGAAACTTGGATAGCATTGTAACGAAGACTTTGAGATCCGGGTCGTCAATCTTTCTCTCAAACTTCGTAGGCTCGTCAAACCGTGGGCGCTTCAGCCGTCACTTCTTCTCGCTGGATCTTCGGAATAGAGACTGGTCAGTCCACTATCAGAATGAAAACTAAACTAATACTGTGTTTATAACTAATCTAAATACAATTCGTGTACAACACGATTGCTTACAGAAATGAACTCTAACTTTCTGATTCTTTTCTGAATCAGAAACTTAACATAACAACTCTCTTCTCTAATTTCTCTAACTTTTCCAACCTTTTCTAACTTGAAATGAATCACTTATTTATAGTTGTTGAAGGGTTGTAAATGATGGGTCGTGTCTGCTGGTGAAGGGTTGCTTTTATCCGAACTAACAGACGCGTTTTTACGAAATTAACATGTGTTTAGTGTGTAGGAGGGCTGTCTGTCGCGACTGAGATTCTGAAACAGGGGGTATAGGGGCGAGCTTTAAGACTTGATTTCCCCCGGTCTGGGCTCCGCAAGTTGCGACTGAGAATTTGAGAATCTCAGTCGCGACAGAGAGTATTCCTCCCTGGCGTTCGACTGTTTTTCGTCCTCCTCGAGCGTTCTTCTGACTGATATGCATTCTCGGTCCGTTTTTAAGGTTTTTCCTCCATTTTAGCTCCGTTTTCGCTCCTATTTGGATTTTACCAAATATTTAAGTACCTTGCATCAAAGAAGTAAATAAAGACGTAAAAGTATTCCAAATGAATATAATTAACACGATTTCAATGTAAATTTAACGTATTTATATAGGATATTTTAGGTATATTTTGGGCTTAACAAACTCCCACACTTAAGCTTTTGCTAGTCCCGAGCAAAATTTCACTGAATTTATTCTTTAATCAATCTCTTTATAAATAGAATAGATATATCCATATATTTCTTTTTGAATTAGTTAAACCGAAAGATAAACTTTTCATGGTACATTTATACGCAAAGTATCAAACTAGCTAATAGAAAAGAGATATATCATTCGTCTTGTATTTCAATTTTTATATTGAAGTATTCGGGACGGTGTAAGCACGCATGTTTCCGAATCTTTTGTCTCAAGGCATTTCTAAGCACAAAATTTCCTTTCCCAAACCTAAACTATGAATTCATTTAAGGACTTAGGTTTAATATATTTGCTTTAGTTACGCCCAAGATAAGGGTGGTCTCGATCGTAACTTTATATGCATTTATTGGCTTTCGTGTTCGTTTAAGAGGTACCGACCATGCCATGGGTGGACGCAATCGTTACTTTAAAACTTTAAACACTTTTAATTTTGCTTTAATTTATATCGTTGCTTTCATACCTCGACCGTGATAAGGGTGGTCGCAATCGTGGCCAAAAGTAAACGATACTTAATGTTCTTCCCTTTCATACCTCGATTGTGATAAGGTTGGTCGCAATCGTGGCCAAAAGTTAAGAATACGACTACTTGATTTAATTAATATGAAAATAAAATTGGGAAAGAAAAATAGCACATTCATCCTATATTGACTTGAAATTCAACATGTATTATGGCTAAAGTTTCCTTAAAAACTTCAATTGGTTTTTAATGTAAGACGAAAAATCATATCGAGCTAAAAAGCTAAAGTTGTTAGTTCGATTTATGCCTATAAACCTAATTTGAAAATTGAAAATAAGATTTATATTTATCATGAATTCATGATATAAAATAGAGACTTGAAACTAAAGAAATTTTACTTATATACATTTACTCAAGACGTTTTTGATAAAATCGTATCGGAGATTTGTAAAAAAAAATATTTGTAAAAATATAGCCCGTATAGAAATATTATTTCTATCAATAAAGATAACCTTAAAATATGCTTAACATTATTTTGAAAGCAGAATTATTTGAAAACATATGAAATAAATAGTTAACAAAAATTTTACGTTTATGAAAAGTTGCTATTATGTTGGAAAAGTGTTGCACATTATATAAAAATGTTGCATTGTTTTGAAAAAAATGTTGCATATTATTTTTGACTTAAAATGAATAATAACATGCATTGATACTTAAAATAAATATCATTCATTCTCATTCGTTGCATTCATTCGTACTTAAAAATAAAATGGATATGAAATACCTCCTCCCACACTTAATTTGGACCATGTCCTCATTGGTGCAAAAAGCGATAAAACACGAAAAATAGTACGAAATAAATCATACGAATTAGAAATGAAAAATAGAATACCATAACATTCAAACATGAATTATAAAGAGAATTGTACCAAACAGAATTAAAAATATTGTACCAAACCGAATAAAACATAATAATAATAACGAAAATGAGGCAAAAGATAGAAAGGATAAAACCTATCAAGGTGAACTCGGTGGAGAAGGCGTAGTCTCAACTCCTTGGCATCGGAAGAAAGATAGCAACCGGCGATGAGTAGACTTGTGCTCACGACTCAACGTAGTGATCCTTGAACTCATTTCGGCATTATTGGCAACGACTTCATCTAACCGCAAATTCATGTGACGGTTATGCTCGTTCATTTGTGTCAAAACACGTTGCCATCCAACTTGTTCTTCTTCATTCGGTTCCACATTAGCTTGCTCTTGTGCATTGACATCAACATTCTCCTCCTCCGCTTCTTCTTCATCAAATTCCTCTTCATCCTCCTCATCATCATTGTGGGCACCTAAACCTTGTGAACCCGATGCTTCACTACCCATGGTAGCAAAAACACGCCTTGTGCGATCCGCATAAGAGATAAAGGCGGGTGGTCCCAACTTCTTCAATAAATTGGACCTTTGAAGTGCCGTGAGATCCAATGATGGTAAACCAACATGAGACATATTTTGATAATCCGCTAATTCACCTCGAGCGCCCAAAACAATGCCGGTAATTAAATTACCCATAGGCACTTGCTTATTGCGGGACTTGGAAGCTCGAACTAAATTAGTAAATATCATTTCAATACTATCAATTGTCAAACCCTTAAAAATAGCATCAAACACAACCAAATCACGAACTTGCACTTTTGAACTTTCAACCCGACCAAATAAGGAGAATGATAAAAACTTGTGAAAGAAAAATATACAATCATCCTTAATTAGCTTACTAGATGTATTCTTTGGACTAAAAACATCTAAACCGGTTAAAGAATTCCAAACCGTGTGTGAATCAAAAGGCTTCGGCTTTGAATAGAAATTTCGAGTAGGAAAACCAAACCAACGGTTCATGGCCGCATAATTAACATCATAACGGACTCCATTACTCCGAAAAGAGATAACTCCTTTCTTTTTGTCATAAGTTAGAGTAACCAAAAACTCAATAATATGCGTTTTAAGACTAGGAAAACGCATACTAGCAAATCGTTTCCAACCAAGAACGGTAAGAAATTCATCAATACGCTCGGTAAAAGAAAGTGTATTTACCGTATCGGTGTCAAGAAAAAGCATGTCAATGAACTCTACGAGGACATTAGAAAACCGGCGATATATGCGTCCTTCGGCTTCCGACGTGATATCGAACGGTGCATCATATTGAACCCGTAATCTATTGATCTCGGTGGCTTTGGCTTTGTTTGCAACGGTCTTTTGTCTAGGCATATTGTTTTGGTTTGTGAATTTTGGGTGAAATAGATGAAATTTGGGTGAAATAGGTGAAGAAAATTTGAAAGGATGAAAGTTAGAATGAAAGATAAAGGTGGTGAATTGGGGAAGAAGAAGATGAATAGGGTAAAAATTTATGGGGAAGATGAGTGAATCTTGTTATTGGGAAGAGTAAAAGATGATTGATTGGTGTAAAAAGAGGTGATATAAATAGGTGTAAGTTATAGGTATTGATTAGGATAGTTGAATAGGTAGTAAATAGAGTAGGAATAGGAAAAGATGGCCAAAATTTCACCCAATCCCGTGACTGGAAGGCGCAAGTCGCGACTGAGATTTTCAAAATCTCAGTCGCGACAGCAAGTAGGTAGGGGGGTGAATTTTTTGCCTAAAAATCTTCCTTCGCTGTCTCAACTGAGAATTCGAAATCTCAACTAAGATTCTGAAAAATCTGGGTAAAACTGGGACTGTTTTGATGATTGTAACACTTCTAAACCAATTCCTCTTAAAATTAAGTACCAAAATGTGAACATTAATCCCTGAAACTGAGATAAACAAAACTAAAACATTAAATTAAAGGAAAACCAAAGGTTGTTCCTTAAGATAAAAGAAATAAACTAAAGAATTAATGCATTTTTATTTATCTTTATCAAAATATAAACAATACCATATATACATCTATATAGAAACATTATAAAAACATAATTTCAAACAAGCACTTATATATATATATATATATTAAAAACAACAAACAGAAACACATAAAATATATATATCCCTAACTAAATGACAGACGACGCGCTATGTTAATCTTCGTTTGAACGAAGACTTGCCTCTCTGGTGCAGAAAGGAATGTTGGACCAAAACGGAAAACTCGTTTGACAAGTCCCTCGTTCTCCAAGAACTCGTAGTCTAAAATAGGGTATGGTTCTGTATCAGTCCAAGGAACAGAAATGGTTCCCTTGGCTCCTTATATTATTCCACATATGATGTTGGCGAACCCAATCTTCCGTTTCTTCGAACGGGAAGCAGCAACTAACCCCTCCATTAGAATCTTCGAGGAGTTCACTGAGTTGCCTTGGAAAATGTCGGCCAGCACATAGAGATCAGTATCTTTCACAATATTGCTACTGACTCGACCAAAAAGACTGTGATAGAGGAACTTATGCAGATACAACATGGAATTAGAATTAATGGACTTGTTGAAGGCAAGACATGGATTGAATCGCCAAAATCCTGTTAGCATTCTCCATATATCTCTAGAAGTCATATCCCTTCCAGGATGGTGTTGAGTTGTGTCTCGGGGAGGAAATCCAAACCGATTATGTAGTTCTGGATATCCAAAAGTGAATACCTTCCCTTCACAACGAAAACTGAGACGAACACGCCTCTTATTGATGAACTGAACAGTAGACAGAAACTTTAATACCCAGTTTCCAATAATAGGAAACTTTACTGATGCAAACTTGGCCCATCCTAAGTTTGTCAGATAGCGATTCATGTCATCGCTTATCTCGAGTTCTTCATTCAAGAACTCATATACAGCATTCCACAAAACTGTGCATATCTAAACTATAAATAACGTTTCCCCTCATCATTATTGTAGATTGGAAACCATGCTCCATAGCGTGAAGAAATGTCAACACGCTTGCTATGAGCAGAAGTGTGTTTTCGAACATTTTTCAAAGACGTAGTCATGTCTGTGAGAGAGAAGAAAATGATGTCTGTAGGATTGAGAATTTGAGAAAGAAATTCAAGAAGATGAAATGAAATGGAATAAGTCTGATCCTACAGGAATATAAGACATTTAAGTGGAAAGTTGTGTCTGTTAAAAAGAAAAGATGCAAGAAGTGATACCTCTTCGAATCAACTGACTGAATTTTTGAAATCAGATGTCTGTAATCTCTTACAGGTATATCAAAATGTTTAAAATACAGAAAATCTCAACTGAGATTTTCGGAATCTCAACTGAGAATTCCCAAATCCTGAAACATGGAGAATCTCAACTGAGATTTCTAGATATATATTTTTCTCAAAAACACTTAACACTTTATGAAAATAGATTTTAAAACATGACTAAATTTTATTTTTATTTTACAAAACTTATTTGTACACAAAACTAGAAATAAAAATTAATTGTATAAAAATAAAAATAAATAAAAATAAAAAATAAAAATTATGAACGAAAGATAAGAAAAACTAAAAATTAAAAACATGAAAACTAAATAAATTAATTTTAATAGATTAAAAGATAGCTTATTGAAAATTATGCGTGTCATGAATATCGATGGAGAATTGTAAAATCTCAGTTGGAGAATTAAAAATTCTCAGTAAGTTCAGAAATTTATAAAACTTCAAATAAAAATCACTGTAGAGATTTGTTTAAAAATCTCTATACAATCAAAAACTTAAATTACATGTGATTTTAATTCAATTGAGATTTCTTTAAATCAAAAGACACTTGCCTAATTAAGCACAAATATTTAAGATACATAGCATATTTTCAATATCTTTCAATGAAATTTTTTTTCCTAATCTAATCATTATTGCTAAACTAAAGATGAATATAAAAAGTAAACTAAAATGAAATATAAAAATTAGAATATGAAATATTAAAAACTAAAAATGTGATAATCCTTAAAAATTCTCAAGGAGAATCAAAATTGTGGATAGAGTCAATTACCTAGACCGGTTCTAAATAATGGTTCTGTTTACTTACCTGGGAATAACTTCAAGCAGGAATAAAAGAAAGTAGAAATGTACCCCCAACTTGAAATTATTATTATATTTTTTTTTTCTTTTTTTTTTCTTTTTTTTTTTTGCATTTTTTTAAGCGCTTTCGTTTTTAGCGTTTTCTCAATTTAAGGATCTAATGATTTCGGTAGAATGCCCGAACTTCTGGTTCTGGCCACGAACAAAAACTACGCACATGAACCGAAACTTTCAAAACTATATTAGAAGTATACAATTCCTTCCTGGCGGATAAGATAATTTCATCCTACTTCTGATATATCTTTCTTTGATCAGCTGTTTCTTAGAGAGATAAGTGTAGGTGTTTGTAAGGAAATGATAAAAAGGGAAATTATTTGGGTTTAGTGTAGGAATTGATATCTTCTTAACAAAGAGATATGATGTTTTGGTGAAGGATTGAGTGTATAGAAAAGAGGTAAAGGTGTTTGGGAAAAGGTAAATTTGCTGGAAAAAATAATATGTCAAGTCTGACATGTTGCTTCAAAAATTTTGTTTTCCCTTCGGATGTATCTGCATGCTGAATTTCTTTCCTGTAGACTCCTTCTGTGAATTTCATTGATAATCAAATCTCCTGTCTATCTTTGAAAAAACTTGAATTTTTTTTTATCTGCAAACATCTAATTGCAAACGTTAAATAACAACGAGGATTTAGTCCTAGTGACCATCCTCAATAAAAAAAACTATAAAATAAATAAATACATATACTATAAACCAAGGTTCGGAATAAAACACGAAAAATATAAATTTTTGTTAAAAATTTGGCGTTCCCCGACAACGGCGCCAAAAACTTGTTGAGCGATTTCCGCAAGTGCACGGTATACGCTTATAGTAATAAAAGATATCGAACCCACAGGGAACGCTTTTTAACTAAATTTTATTTAATTCGGTTTAGTCACGTGTTTAGGTTTAATAAAAGATAAATGTTTAGTTGATTGAATAGGTTTTGGTAAATTAGGATTAGATAGAAAGATTATATCAAGTTTAGAAGACAATTCCGTTTTGGAATTTTGATTACAAAACAGATACTTCCGTAATTGGAACAAAATAGATCTTTATTTTCATAAAGCAAAGTAAACAACTTTAACTTTGTGAGATTATGGACATGAAACAATATATCAATTTACTCAATTAAATGGCTTGGAACCGTAGAAATCTCTCTGGATCGGAGTAGATTGCTACCTTAATCAAACTAGCATTTTATGTTTGATAAGCCGCGGGCCAGCGATCATATCATCCATAAAAACTAAATCTGTCAAGTGTTCAACAAAGTTCTTATATGAATAAGATGGAAATAGAACGTTTTAATAAAAACACCAATTTATCATTTTGAAAATCATTTTGTCAGAACAATATCAAAATAACAACAGTAAGAATGTATTGAATAAAGAAGTATATCATTAATGAAATGTGAATTTTCACAAGTTAACAGAGAAGTAGAAACTTGGATAGCATTGTAACGAAGACTTTGAGATCCGGGTCGCCAATCTTTCTCTCAAACTTCGTAGGCTCGTCAAACCGTGGGCGCTTCAGCCGTCATTTCTTCTCGCTGGATCTTCGAAATAGAGACTGGTCAGTCCACTATCAGAATGAAAACTAAACTAATACTGTGTTTATAACTAATCTAAATACAATTCGTGTACAACACGATTGCTTACAGAAATGAACTCTAACTTTCTGATTCTTTTCTGAATCAGAAACTTAACATAACAACTCTCTTCTCTAATTTCTCTAACTTTTCCAACCTTTTCTAACTTACAATGAATCACTTATTTATAGTTGTTGAAGGGTTGTAAATGATGGGTCGTGTCTGCTGGTGAAGGGTTGCTTTTATCCGAACGAACAGACGCGTTTTTACGAAATTAACATGTGTTTAGTGTGCAAGAGGGCTGTCTGTCGCGACTGAGATTCTGAAACAAGGGGTATAAGGGCGAGCTTTAAGACTTGATTTCCCCCGGTCTGGGCTCCGCAAGTCGCGACTGAGATTTTGAGAATCTCAGTCGCGACAGAGAGTATTCCTCCCTGGCGTTCGACTGTTTTTCATCCTCCTCGAGCGTTCTTCTGACTGATATGCATTCTCGGTCCGTTTTTAAGGTTTTTCCTCCATTTTAGCTCCGTTTTAGCTCCATTTTTGCTCCTATTTGGATTTTACCAAATATTTAAGTACCTTGCATCAAAGAAGTAAATAAAGACGTAAAAGTATTCCAAATGAATATAATTAACACGATTTCAATGTAAATTTAACGTATTTATATAGGATATTTTAGGTATATTTTGGGCTTAACATTTGCCTTGCCAGATGAGAGCTTCAGTAAGACCAGCAAAGATTTGGTGAAAGGTCTTTAAAAGGGTTGTGTCGTAATACTGACGTTGAATATTGTTATGACGAATGTGGTTGAAGGTTTGTTGTATGATAGACTGCATCTCATTCTGTTTCATTGCGTCAGTATCCATCTGTTGCTTATTCAGATTCAGCAAGCGAATAGCCTCACCAATTTGCTTTATTGAGCACTGATTGTAAGAAACCATTTGTTCGTTGGTCTTGAGTTGCTCGGTGTGAATCTGAGCAAAGAGCATCTTGATTTCTGATGAAGTGGCATAGTCGGGATTCACAGCTGACAATTTCTGAACTTGTTGGTGTAAAGAGTTCAAGTGTTGCACAATTGTCAGCTGGATCTCAGCCAGCTTGGCAATTGAATCCTGCTTTGCTTGCTGTGCTTGAAAGGTAATGATTACATTCAATAAGTCCTTGAGTCCCTTAACTTCGTTGAGAAGTTGAGTGACCTGGGAAAGCTGAGTATTCTCAAAAGTTGAAGACCTAGCAGCAGGAGGAGTAGATTGTTGAAGGTCTCTGATTAACGCTTGCACTGAGTCAATGATCTTTTTACCGGACTCAGTGGCATTCAGATAGCTTTGTGAGCCTTCAGGGACATTAGTGTGACCGGAAGGAAGAGGAGTGAAAGGAGTGACCTGGTCAGTGACTGGAAGTGTTGTACCAATCTGCACTTGAGTTTCTGGGATAGTTGATTGATCGGCAGGGATGGTAATAGGAGAAGTAGTAATACGGATACTGTCTGTGCTGACAGGGGCGGAAGTGGTTGGAGTCAGCACCATGCTTGAAGAAATAGCATGCACAGTAATCGGCTCAACCTGACTGGTTGAGGTGGCGGAAGCATTTTGGTCGGCATGTTCCTGTTGAGAAGAAACAGAGGCTTGCTTTTCTAATGACGCCGATGCAGTAGAGGTTGGTTGGCGTTTGAAAAATTTAAGCTTTACTGATGAGGGGTCCTTGGTTGTCTTTGAAATGACAAAGTCAGGAAGAGTTGGTGGTGGCACAAAATCTTCACTGACAGGCTTCTCACTGGCCTTAACCAACTTTCTTCTTCGACGAGGTGGAGTGACAGTTTGACTAGGATCTCCTGAGTGAGAGGGGGAAGATTCGTGTTGCTCATCATGAGGCTGGTCAGCTTGTTCTTAGACTGGATCAACATTGTGTTGATCAAGTACTTGCTCATCTCCAGCAGCAAACCCAGCATTGGCCTGCTCAGTCTCATGTTCACTGGCAGTCTCCTCAGAGTCCTCAGCGTCATCCTGACCGCTGGCCTCTTCTTCTTCTTTTGTACTATCACCATCGAGCTCTTCCTCTACTTGAGAGATGAAATGATCATCCAGTTGTACCTCATGTTCTTCGGACTCAGCTATTGTACCTTGACACTGGGTGAAGTGAGAGTCACCCGGTACAACAAAGTCTATAGGTATGGCGTTGAGGGGAGTCAGTGTAGAAGGCTTCTGCTTTTTCTGAGGTTGCTCAGCCGTTTCCTCAGTTCCAGGCTCACCTTGCCTGCTTCGTTTCTCAGCTGATGTTAGACGAGGTGCCGCGGCCTAATCTCCTAGGCGGACCGGGGGGTGGACACCTCATGGCGACGTAAGCGGTGATTGGCGCCGAAAGCAACCAATCGTGGAATCAAGCTGCTCGGCAGGACCGGAGCTCGGAGTATGGAAGAGTCGCCACCCACGAATGGAAAAATGAACACCGATCCTTTGCGGGAGACCGGTGAGGGTTCGGGAAACTTAGGTACGAGCCGAGAAGGCTAGCTCCTTTCCGGAGAAAGGCTACTAGGCACCCCGACATCGCCCGGTTATGAACCACCGGCCTCCTACTCAGCGTGTTAGGCGATAACGGACTAATCGCATATCTCTTTAAGTTTAAAATTCATTTGAAACCTTTTCTTTCTCGTTTTGAAAACCGTTTTGAGCATATATTATTGAAAGCCACTTTGGTAAAGAATCACCCATTTACATCAGTTCAACATACATGGGAGAGAGAGGGGGGAGAAGAAAGAATTAATTTATTTAACAAGGTGTCTTATGCTTCGATTCACATGTCAACCCTACACTAAACCCACTTCCCAAAAACGAGTTTATTTACATGGTTCGTACCTTAATCGCCGTTGGAACGATTTAGGTACGTTTCAAAACCCCGTTTGATGACGTTCACTCGAATCGCCGTTGGAACGACTCGAGCGTTTGAAAATGTTGAGATAAGAGTTTTAACAAGAAAACATGATTAAGCATACAAGTCAATTTATTTTGTACAAATCATTTAAGAAAACGATTCAAAACTCTATTATTTACAATAAAAACGATTTTAATTACAAGGTTCGTATAATCCGTCGTTGGAACGGATTGAGGTTTCAACACGTGATGTTTTGGAAATGGTTTAAAAATGACAAGAAAACGTTATTCACACTTCAGGAACATCTAGAAAAGCTTTAATTTAAACCAACCAATTAAACTCTCTTTTTGTGATTTATTTTCCCTTTTTCACTCAATTAACCCTTACTTGAATATAATTGCAATAAATAACAAATTAAACCCAAAATTCACACCACTAAATACATTTTAAAATAGATACATTTTGGATAAAAAGGGTATTTACACCTATAGATTAAAAATAAGGTAAAACCTAATATACACTATAGTTATGGGTATGTACCAACAAAAGGAAAATAATACTAAGAATAGTATGCTTATTATCCTAAAAACTTATGAAAATAATGCATAATGTTTATAGATGAGAAAATAGCATTTGACCCAAAAATAGTTTTTACATAAGAAAATAACCTTTAACCCCAAAATAACTATTATAATAAATATATAGAAAATAACTTTCCCAAATATACATTAAACATCAAAATAATACATATTTATCCTCAAAACATCTACTAATTAATTACCCCAAAATACCCAAGTAAATAACATTCTAAAATAAAACCCAATATAATTTAAATGAATGAAAAAGAAAATATATACATATAGTTTTATTAAATCAAATTAATGAAAAATAATATCCAAACACATTAAATAAATATATGTACCAAGTATTTAAAAATAGCTTGAAAATATACATTACATAAATATACACATATATATAAAGGACCAAAAGCCCAAAAGTTGAGAGGGAGGGACCAAAACAGCATTTTTTACATTTCAGCAGATTTACCGACGGAAAATCCGTCGGTAAACAGCGATCAGTGACAGAAAAAGAAGAATTACAGAAACAATCCACATCTTTCCAGATTTGTTCAAAGGCTTAAAATTAGATCTATTCTATCGTTTTGGAACTCCGAACTACCCAAAGTGGATCATAGTTTATAACGGAGGTTCTTAAACGATGTTTTTTTATTTAAAACGTTATTTTGAAATATTTTTAAAAACTTATAATTACAACGTTTTTTAATACCCGAACTACCTTTGAATCGGATCACGGTTCGTATTGGGATATTAAAACGAGGTTTTTATTTTAAAACAAAACCGAACGTTTATCCAATACGGGATGAAAATAGATAAATACGTGAAATTAAATAAAACGTGACAAATAAATAAATAACTAAATAAATAAAATTATAACATAAAAATAAATAAAGAAAATAAAATAAATAAAACGAGTCTAGTCCTCGGATAATACCTCAAGTTCGGTATTGACGGTTGAAGTCGGTTGATTCCACAAATCGTGCTTTTCCGGTGTTTTTTGTGTTTTTGGTAAAATTTTAACTTTTAGGAAATTCGGAATTTTTAGGAAAAAAATGTTTTTTCCCAAAAAAAAGTCACTTCTCTCTCTAAAATGTTAGAGTAAGAAGTTCCCCTCCAAATCCCCCCCCCCCCCTTTGCATTGGGATCCGTGCCTTAAATAGGCAACGGATCCCGGAGGCTTTGGGCGACGCCCAAATAAAATTGGGCGTCACCCAAAGCTGGTTGGGCGAACGCCCAACCTAGTTGGGCGAACGCCCAACTTTCGTTGGGCGAACGCCCAACTATCGTTGGGCATACGCCCAACTATCGTTGGGCATACGCCCAAACCTCGGTTGGGCGCGCGCCCAACCAGCGTTGGGCGCGCGCGCCCAACTGACGTTGGGCGTTCGCCCGACGAGCGTTGGGCGTCCGCCCAACATCGCTGGGCGCTCGCCCAGCGGCTGCCGGGCGCACTCGTCCAGCGGCCGCCGGGCATGCGTCCCGCACTGTCGGGCGCGCGCGCCCATCGGCCGTCGAGCGCGCGCTCCGCGCTGCCGGGCGTGTGCGCCCAGCGGACGTCGAGCGTGCGCCCCGCGCTGCCAGGCGTTCGCGCCCAGCGGACATCAGGCGTGCGCCCCGCGCTGCCGGGCGTGCATCCAACTGTCGTCGGACACGCGTCGGCTGCCGCTAGGCGCTCGTACCACGTCGTTAAGCATTTGCGAGCCGTCCATTTGACGACCGCGACTCCCACTAATTTCTTCCCTTTTTATTATATATTTTTGCTTTAAAAACTTCCGGAACCAACCGCTTCAACCGTCTTGTTACAGGTTTTCGTCACAGGTCCTCCGACTCGGTGTCTACAGTGATGTGTGTGTTTTGAAAACGTTTTTTGCTAAAGCAACACATGCAATGTAAAACATATAAAAGTAAAAGACACGTAAAGAGTAGGAGGAAGAAATACCTGATCTCCATATCGCAAGTTCCTTCCTCATCTTCGATCTGTCCTTGCCTCTAAATCGGCCGCGGACGGACACTCTTTCTGGGAACCTAGTCTCTAAATCGACTGCAAGTAAAGCGGCTCAATAGCAACCCTGGTCTCTAAATCGATCGCAGGTAAAATGGCTCAAAAGCAACCCCGATCTCTAAATCGACCGCGGGTAAAAATGGCTCAAAAGCAACCCTGGTCCACGACCACGGTCCACGACCGCGGGTAAAATGGCTCAAAAGCAACCCTGGTCCACGACCGCGGGTAAAATGGCTTAAAAGCAACCCTGGTCCATGACCGCGGGAAAATGGCTCAAAAGTAGACCTGGCAATTGTCGTGTTTCGTGTCAAAATCGTGTTATCTCATATTTATGTTCCATATGGTTTTATATGTTATAAATGTTAGAAAAATGACTTTCGTGTCAATCGTGTCGTGTCAGTCGGGTTGGCTCTGTTTTCGTGTTTTCGTGTCAGAAATTGCCACCTCTACTCAAAAGCAACCCTGGTCCACGACCGCGGGTAAAATGGCTCAAAAGCAACCCTGGTCTCTAAATCGACCGCAGGCAAAATGGCTCAATAGCAACCCTGGTCTCTAAATCGACCGCAGGTAAAATGGCTCTTTCTAGCGACCCTAGTCTCTAAATCGACCGCAGGCATGTAGTGATGCATATAGATGGGTGAATGTAGCCTAGTCTATGGATGCATGTAAACATCTATGTGTGTGTGTGCAGGTGACTGTGCGTGTGTTTGAATGTGCATAAGTGTGGCTTATGTGTTTTGCTTTATGCGGATGTATGGACATGTGTGTATGCAAACTATGTATGTGTGGATGAGATGGTCGAATGGATTCCCTTTTCATAGGCTAGAGGATTTCGGTAGCTTTAGATCGATAAATGATGCTTCGGGCCATCCCCAAGGTGTGCAAGGACGAGGGTGAGGATAAGTTTGAAACCAAGGGTTATAAGGACGAGAATTTGGTTTTGATGAGCTTGTGTCAAGGAGAGGTATGTGGCGATGCATAGAGATGGGTGGATGTAGCCTAATCTATGGATGCATGTAAACACTTATATGTGCGTATGCAGGTGACCGTGCGTGTGTTTGAATGTGCGTACGTGTGGCCTATGTGTTTTGCTTTATATGGATGTATGGACATGTGGGAATGCAAACTATGTACATGTGGATGAGATGCTCGGATGGATTCCCTTTTCATAGGCTTGGAGGATTTTCGTAGCTTCAGATCGAGAAATGATGTTTCGGGCCGTCCCTAAGGAGTGCGAGGATGAGGGCGAGGTTAAGATTGAAACCAAGGGTTGTAAGGATGAGGATTTGGTCTTGATGAGCTCGTGTCAAAGGGGCTCTCGCTTTTAACCAGAGTTTGACGTATTCATTTTTTCCCTAATTTTTGCCTGAGCTGCCCTTTTCGGGTTTTCAACTCAACGGGATCTCTCCGATATTCTCTATCTCTCATTTTGCATGAACTGCCCCTAGGGGTTTTCAATTCATCTTTTCTATATCTCACTGATTTTCTCTATCTCTCCTTTTGCTTGGATCGCCTCTTTTGAGGTTTTCAATCCAACCTTTTTGTTCAATTTTTCTTCTCCTTTTCTTTCTTTCTTGATTGTGAATGATACCGGATAGCACAGGGGGTTTATATCCACAGGCCATTTCTATGCTAATCATTTGACGATGAGTTCATGCCCGATGCCTTCGTTAATGGAGAAGCTTCCGGAGTGAGATGGACGTTGATCTGATTGTAGGGTCGTGCCCCCGATTAAAGTTACCGTCTTGGTGTAGGTTAGAAGTTGATGCGGGCGTATGCCCCTGCCAACTCGAGGTGAGATTTCATGTGCGCCAAACTAGGGATACTGCCGTTGGGAGTAGCTATGGAAGAGAGACGCTTTGGTCGAAATTTGACCCTTGAGAGGACAACATAGGAGCAGAGGAACCAGACTTCATGGAGCATGAGAGAGAGGAATAGTCTTTTTTTTTTAGTTTTTCTTTTTTATAGATTTTGGATCGGTTTATGGGTGTTGGGGTGATTTCAGTTGAGATGGGGTGTCTATTGATGCGGGTGTTGTCATTACAAATGCAACCGTCTAGCTTAAATAAAGCACCTGGCAAAGATACATTGAATTGTTTACTGTTCAGTTTATTAACCACTGTCACCAAAGCATGCCCTTTCGGGTTTTCACACTTCAGTTATTTTAACTCTCTCCTTTTACCCCGGAATTTTCAAATAAGCGCCCCGTGGAGTTTTCACTTATTGGGGTGTCCCTTATTGTTGCATAGGCCGCCCTTTGCGGATTTTCAACCTATCGGGATTTTCTTTCTTTCTTTTTTTTTTAATTTTCATGAGAAGGATCCTTCGGTTCCCTCGAGATTGATTAAAGTTCTGAACTTTGTCGCCGCCTTCGGCTTCACTTGACTACGCATTTGATCTTTCTTCGTTATAGTGAGCTTCTCTCGTACATTTGATTACACATTTGTTGGACAATGTCAACCGCTCTTGCCACCTTGACGCATCTTGGCTGATCACGTCAGCTTTTGATTTATTTTCTTTTACTTCCGATTGACTTGACTTTGCCCCTGGGCCTTTTTAGCATCATTTTTTCTTTTTTTTTTCTTCTTCCCTTGTTTAACTTTGAGTCATCATAGGTCTGGAACAAAATACTTTATCGCTGATAGGTTAGTTGCCCCTGCCTCGTTCTGAATGGCGCACTCATGTACTTGTGTCCCCCTTTGGGGGGGAGAAATCTTTGTCGGTGCCTCAGTGTAAGTATGGCTCTGAGGGCTTGTTGCTTGCTCCATATTTTCTTTTCTTTTTCTCTCTTTTGGACTTTGTTGAGTGTCGCTCAATCTTCTTTCTGGCAAAAGCCGGTGAGAACCCTTCGTTTGATGGGTCTACGCCCGACTTATCATCGTACAGTCAGGGAATCGTTTCTCATGATTTATTTTGCTTTTTTTTACTCTCTTAATTTTCTCTCTTTAGTGGTTAAGTACTGAGCAATAAGTATATTCTAGAGCTTACGTCCATGCCATGATAGAAGCGGGAATATCTCAATTGAGTAGATATCAAATGTAAGTACGTATGTTTAGGATAAATTTGCGGAAACGAAATTTCATTGAATTCAAAAGGAGGTTAATAACATTTTGTGGAATAGAAGATAAAATAAAAGATAAGGATAAAGACTACAAGTGCACTCCTCTCTCTCATGCTACTTCAAGAAGCTTCAGATTCTCCCACTTCATAAGTGTCCTCAATCTCGGGAACTTCTTCTTTAGATTATCCTAATCCGTTGTAGACTTCGCCATTCAAGGAACAAGTCGAAGGCTTCATCTGTTGAGAAGGATCTAGATCACTTATCTTTCCAGCTTCGATGAGATCTTGGATTTCATGCTTCAACCTCATGCAAGTGCTTGTTTCGTGACCATATTTCTGGTGGAAGTGGCAGTAGCCCTTGCGTTTGACTAATTCAGTGGTTTGATCTCCCGTGGCTGGTAGAGGGTGAAGTATGTCATGCATTCGTAGACCCTCCAACACTTCAAACAAGGGTTGAGTGAAAGTGGAGAATTCCCTTCCCTCCCTTCTATACTGAGTGGGCGACGGAGGGCGAACAACCCTTGTAATCTCATGTCCCCGATGGTGTGGATCTTGTTGTGTTCGTGAAATATGGTGTGAGACTACCCTTGGTGGAGTGAATGTTTGTGGATTAACTTGTGACGCGAGCTGGAACATAGGTTTCTCCACAACAGCTTTCGGGATCTCCGCAACCAGTGACTCGCTCAGGACCTCCCTGACCAACCTTTTCAGCTCTATCTTGAATTCATCTTAAGCAAGGATACCGGGAAGAACTCGCTCGATTTCTGCTCTGAGATTGAAATCTCCTATCATCTCTTGGGAATTTTCAACCCCCTCATGCTTAGTATTCTCCGGATCATTAAGAGCACGTTTGAACTCATCAGAAAAGATGTATTTGGCTAAAGCCCCTTGCACACGGCTCTTAAGATTGTGGTTTGAATTGCTGGACTGGGCCATGGGTTGGGTTTCTAACAAGGAAAGAGAAAGGATCAGTGAGTGGAGTTTTTTAGGCATTATGAATTTTGATGATGCAATGCACGTGCGATGCGAATGCTAAAGCTATCTACTTGTGCCTCCTATAGATGGATGTATGATTTAAGCATGATTCGTGGTCTGCGCTTTATTTCTTACAACATAAACACGATTTGACTGGAGCTAAACCCCTTCTTTTTTCTTTTTCTTTTTCTTTTTTTTACCAGAGTCATCGGTAGCACTTCGGTCGTCTGTGCTAACTTACCTGTTTGGAAGTGCGAATGCCTGAAACCATTTCAACTGTTATGCACACATTAGTATGAACCCTACGAGTTTACCTCGTAATGCTTCACAAGCTATATAATGTTAAATGACGCTTGACACGACTGAGACTTGTGAGATTGAGACGACCCTCCTGATGAGTAAAATTCCCTAGGACGCTAGGTAGATGAGAGTGTACCCCGATGATATCCGTGACGTGTAGATACATTCGAGGGGTAGCGACATGAGTGGGGGGAATGACATACTTGGTACATCGACATGACTCACGATCTGAAAAAAACAATATAAGCGACTATGTATGAGGTGTATGTTAGGGATTGTCATCATCGGTTGTAATGACGTACTTCGAAGATACGGGGCGTTACACGGGCTGATGTGACTAGGGGTGCACATGGTCGGTTAACCAGTCCATTAACAAAAACCATTAACCAGTCCATTTAATTCGGTTAACCATATTTCGGTTAATATAAACTTCGGTCGGTTAACCTATATTTCGGTCGGTTAACCATTAGTGACTTTTCGTAGCAAATATCATTTTACATCTTTAATTATTCACTTTAAAATAAATATATAATTATTTAAATATTAAATAAAAATATGTAACTTCAAATTTAATTAACAAAATTGCCAAAACAAATAAGTTTTAAGTTATTTTGATATTTTTAACTTAAAAATTAAATATAAATATGTATATTTATAGATTGATAATTAAATTTCTATATATATTTATACTAGTTTTATGTGTATTAATACATAATCGGTTTATTTTTCGGTTTCGGTTAACCATCGGTTTTTAAAAAAAAACCATAAACTAGTCCATCGGTTACGGTTAACCTATTTTTCGGTTTGGTTTCGGTTTCGGAAATCGGTTTTTTCGGTTTTCCGGTTAGTTTTGTGCAGCCCTAGATGTGACACTCATGGTATGTCCGAGACCTAAACAGACCATGATGGAGACGTGCGGGGCATGTGTCCATAGTTTACCTGGTAACGATACTGATAGCAGGGAACCGTCTTTCTGGGAAACACAAGTTTCCTGAAATAGGCCGACATAGAGGGTGTGTCCTAAACTAGAAGCAAGCGGAACGAGACCACCACATATGGGGTGTGGGTCAATGGTTAGTTTAAACCCAAGACACAAATACGTAGACGTACCAACGGAAGCTTGGCGTGTTATGCAGAAAGTGGTGACGCACGGGACATGCCCTAAACAGGTTAAGGCATAAGGGAGACTCGAGTGACATACGTGATGTGCGCCAATTGTCAGCTTCTCCTGGAAAGCAACTATTACGATGATGGGTATTATTTGACGGGATAATGCACACGGAATACCTGATACTCGAGGTTCGAATAGGATGCATACATCAACACACGAGGTATGTGCTAATTATTAACTCCTACTTGGCTCACTAGTGCCTGGGCAGAGTGGTTTGAAACATGGTGCATTTAGGAAATACGGTGACGTACGTGGTATGCCTTAGAGGTAGCCAAACGGCATGATGGGAGTCCCACTTGATGTGCCCCCATGATTGATTTATACGCAACTCACGAACGATGTGATGGCTTGATTTTGGGATTTCGACCATCGTGGGGGAAATCCAACATGCTAGGTACGAGACACGAATAGGGTACGCATACGACACACGTATTATCTGACCAACTTTGGGTATAGATGAAGCACATAGATGACTCAAGAGGTACCTTCTAACAACATTGGAAGCGTCAGCTAGACACGATACCGACACGCAGGGTGCGGTTCAAGGATTAACTTAAGCTAGAGACCCAAATACCTCGATGAATTTGCGGACATCGGTGCGTCTGGTAGAATAAGAGGTGTCCTAATCCGATCGAGGTATCAACGAGATGAAAACGATGACTTACCTGGTACGTGTCGAAGGTCAATTTGTTTCATAGCGCAAACCCGACGACGATATGTTTTATGAGAATCCCTAAAGATCTTATGTGGATATTTACGACGTATTGGGTCCATCACCGATATTTGAGATACCAGTAATGACACACAGGGTAGACATCCATAGTTCGACTGGAACCTATTACTATGAACAACTCGAGGAGCAACGAGGGCGCAAACCAAGACCTTCGAGGTAAGTGCCAAATGTTGGACTTAGCCGCGGTACAAACAACTTGATACTACTGATACGAGCGAGACCCAAATAGCAACACATAGGGCATATGTCTCAGACTCGTAAGTAAGGCAATTCGGAGTTTGGGGCGCATAGACAATAATACCAATGATGTAGGGGGAGCGTGTCGAGGATTTGACAATATAAACAAACCGATGTTTGAGGCGTACTCAAGATATGAGTGACAATTTACAGGGCGTACGTCAAGAGTTTGATAGGAACCTCACGACATGAATGACTCAGTATGTCAAGGTATGAGCGGGATGCTCGAGACGGCCCATAGGGTACGTGCCTAAGGGTATGACTTGGATTCGATGACATGAATCACTCTATATGACAGGTACGTGCCAAAAGTTCAACTTGAACTTGTCGATACAAATGAATCGACATTGGAGATGTAAGCAAGATGCACGTGAGGACATATATGAACTTGCCCCAGATTCGACTTGAACTCAATGACATGAGTGACTCGACATTTGACATGCGAACCAGACGTACCGAACCACGTATGGGGGTGTGTGCCACAAGCTTAACCCTGACTGGATGGTATAAACGACTCAGTCCTTGACATGTGAGTAAGGTGCGAGGGATGACATCCGGAACGCGCATCAAAGGTCGGTCCAGAATTGGATAGCCTAATGACATATTCGTGGACTGCAAATATTTCCGATGACAAGGCGACATGTGGGGCACGTTTTGACAAGGCCCATCGTGTGACCAAAGCGCAAGCGGTGACATACGGGATATGCACCGAAAGCTGATACGTGTTCGAAGCACTAGTGTCACATGTTTTGGAATACTGACGTGTTACGATATACGGTGACACACCTGGTACATCTCATATCGATTTGGCTGTTTTGAAGATGCGACGGGGTGTCTCAAGAAGACCAAGGATGCGCGGGTTACCCTAGTACAATGACATGTCGACATATAAGGTACGGCCGAGAGTACCAGTGGGGCATGAGGATGACCTACTAGCCAAGAGGTTAGTACAATGACGCATAGGTTCATTAGATGTGACGAGGTGACATATAAGGCGCCAGTTAAAGCGCGGATGTGACGCCATGACTTCGTGTGAAGCGTGCGTTAGAGGGTCAACGTGAACTTGGGGTCCGGACAGTGGGATGATGTAAATACGAGGGGACACTATGACGACCCACATGGTGCACCTAAAGGTATAAATGGGAAGCGTGGACAACACACCAGTCAAGGGTTCGTTTCGAAGCTCAGGGTATTGCCCATAATTCTGAAATACGGAGGTGCTACATATGGATTACCTCCCCAGATGCGAATGACGACAGGTAAACGAGATTCGTATGAAACAGTTCACTCGACCCTAAGGTTTCGATCTTACAACCACGTAACTTTGGAGTATAGGTGCACGGCGCATCGACACACGCGGCATGTCTTAGCGTGCGAAGGTCATGATGGCAATCTACGAGGTGAGGGGCATGGATAATACAACAACGTAATTTGGAATCACCTGGGCATTGTGTATAGCGTGGCGACATCCGTGGGTATGTCTTGAGATACGAAAGGGAGGTGACGACGACCCGTGAGATTATGGATCTACTTGAGATCAAGGTACCAGTCATAATCTTGAGATGTGTTGGCTAAGGCGTAGCGACATACATGGTATGTCTTGAGGCGAAAGTAGGACGTGTATGAGACATGTGATGAATGGTTAATTCGAGTCTTGGGGGAACCGACGTCGTGATAATTTTTTTTTAATCTTTGATCTATCGATATGTTGTCAGTAACGTGTCAACATACATAATGTGTCTCGAGTCGACCATGCGGAAAGTGAATGGAATCTGCCCCATAAGGTGAATGTTATGACAACGAGGTACGACCACCAAGCAGTTTGGTATTCCTAACCATGATAGAGGGAGGCGGAGTACGTCACGACATATGGGATATGTCTCTGGATGACTTAAACACGATGGCGAAGACGCATGTGACAGGTCACGATGCAGGCGGTACCGCCTAACAGTATGAACAGGACAATAAAGATATGTGCGACATATCCCACACAAAGTATAACTTGGCGAAGAAGTAGAGAACACATCAGGGTCTAAAGGTAGACCACGTGACGGGTATGTGAGACATGGTAAAGACGCACGAGATACATTGCGATATACGGGGTATGTCTTCTGTTAGGCACCTAGCAAGGCGAGAACTCAAATCGTGACATACGGGGCATGGCTCTAGACTAGTGTACCCGATATGGAAGACGCTTATACGACCTATCGTGATGTACGACCTTAACAATACTCGGATGCACGTGATGCATAGCGGTGCATCGAGTACATGTCCTGACTAGTGTATAGCTGACGCGATGGAGACGCACGGGACACTTCATGATATGGAAGGCGGGATGAGGCAAGGACGTACGGGATACGTCACGACCCAACTGGTATGTCTCTCGTCAAACGTATATAACATGGTGAAAAAGCGCCTGATACACCATGACATACGGGGCATGAAGCTTATGCCCCTCGCTTGGCGTAAGGGAAGAGGCGAAGATGTACGGGAGGCGTTATGTCGCACATAGTATACCTTTTGAATAGTGTGTAATGACATGATAGAGACACCAGGAATGGGTCCCAATAAGTGAGGCTCAACAGGGAAAAGACATATGGAATATGTCGCGACATAACAGGTATGCCTCTTGATTGGTGCCCGGACGATTAATGGAAGATGCATGGGGCGCATTACGTCCTATGGGGTACAACAAAGTGAAGATACAAGGAATATGTCACCACATGACAGGTGGGACTCTTGACGGGTGGACGCATGATGACACGACGCAGCAAGGCCATAGGGGATTCGTCATGAGAGAACGGTATGCCTCTTAACCGGGCAAGGATATATAGGAGATGACGCGACATACGGGGTATGCCAACACCAAGGCATAGGAGATACGCCATGATATAATGGTTATACCTTCTGACTAGTGCCTACGATACTGGAAAAACGTCAAGGTACGCTACTATACGCATAGTATGCTAAGGCGAAGACGCATAGGATACGTCACGACATAATGGACATGCCTCCTAGCTAGCATACCAATGACACGGTGAAGATGCACGAGACATGCCAAGGATGCATAGGATGCGTCCCAACACATAGGTACGACAAGGCAAAGACGTATGGGATACGTCACGACATAACTGGTATGCCTCCTGAATGACACGCGACGCTGGGGTCGACTCTTTCTCATATTCCTAATAAACACGTCCTAAGTCTACGAAACCTAGAATGGCTGCATGCAATTTGGTTAGCATGCGACGCTCTATATGGCATAACTACCATGATTCGTTAAGCATAGTATGCATTATAACTTAAATCTGACTCGACTGATGTACAACAAGATATAAATCTATACAAACAAACTAGTTAGCGAAAATCGTACATAACGCGTAATTAGATCGCGACAAGAGAAAGAAAATGTTAGATATCAATCACAATTATCACGCCATCTCTCTTCCATCCTTATTCCTCCACACACTTGTTGGTCCAAGTCTCTGTCCTAGGATTTTGGTATGGGCTCACATCGTGGTCCAGAGGACGCGTGATGCCTTCGATTATTGCGAAAAAGTAAATCATTCATCAGACAATACAGTTCGTTTTGACATATCAACGTTTAGTGACTAAGATATCGACCAAGTAGGATTGTCCTTTCGGAATAACTCGTCTTTTGTCATTTTGCGAGACACATTAGTTCCGGTTTTGACACCCTTTGAACGCATCTCGGTTTTTAGACGTGGTACAAGTTATTCTTCTGGTTCAATCAATCGTTATTGACAATGACTCGTTCCCTTTTATTCACGTGGGTTCGCATCTCGATTTTTGGATTACGACGGGATCTTTTGGATCTATCGAGAGATGTAACCACGTGTTCATTTAGTGATGTAAGCACTTTTTATTTTAAGGAACGGACTCATCGCGTAACGTGTTTGTTTTTAGCGTTAAGAATCCGTTTGCTCGTTTTGGCTACGTAAAAAGACAGCGAGTCTTATTTGAGCGCACGGTAATCTTTTGGCTATTAACAAGTTTTAATTCCTTCCAATCTACGGGACATATCACTCTAGCGTGGTTATAGAAAGTCAACGTTTTGTTGAATCGCATGCTTATTCGAAGCAAAGATATTACCGTTCTTTTTCAGTTAGGCACGAGTCAAGCAAAACACGTAGATCGGGCCATACTTCTTGTAGTTTTGGTAACGCTCGAAATGATCGAGCCATTAGTCAAACCCAAAGTCTCGTCCATATGGCGCAATTATATGGTTTAGCTTAATTCGGCTTCATGATTTTAAACGGCGTATATACCAGTTCGAGGCACGTATTTAACGGCATTGGTTCATTTTCTTTAACTACCCTCGGGATGGATATATATCGTAGATACAGAATGACTTTGGTCGTTTATTTCTGTCTTTCTTTTATTTTCTTAGTCACCTTTACGGACACGTCCATTTCTCTTAAGAGCAACACAAGGCATAACGTAAGAGCTCGTCTTTTATTTGGAAGGGACGGACCATGTTTGCGAAACTCTTTACGTTACAACGGGGTCGTTCAAAACAGAAATGTTCTTCGTTTTCGTTCTGTCATAATCTCGTTTTATCCCAACCTATTTAAAGAATGTGAATAACGGCTACCGTTAATATAGTCTTTTGAATTGAGATATAACTATCCTCAATACCAAACCGATTCATACTAATACGTGCTTACGTCATAACGCATTTCCTGAACAGGTGCCTTCTTCGGGACACAGAAAGGGACCAGGTAGGTCGCACAAGTTCATTCATACGAGATGACTAAGTCATCTTTAGTTCGAATCGTTTCGATGTTTTGGGGTAGTTTGTATATCGGTTTAAGAGTATATATTAACGTATCGTTTCATTTTCTTTACATATTTTAGGATTAGACACGTATCATGGCAATTTGAAAACACGAACTGATTCATTTATCACATCAAAAATGGTAACGGGTAATCCTATGGCAACTTCTAAGGCTACTATATGCTGACACGGCTGATCGCGGGACCTCACAGGACCGCAAAAAATCGCCCCTAACGAATGGATGGGGACCCTTTGGCGCCTTACTGTAAGGGGGAACTTACACTAGCCTCTTTCGAGCGACGAATGGACTCTCGCTAGAGGTTTCACGGAAATTACCCAAAAGGTTTGCAATAATGCTTATGAATGCATACGAAAAGAAATAATACGATCCGTCCCCGTTAAGGGCTTAATACACGCCTTCCGGAATCAAATTTCTCGCTTCCCTAGCAGAGTCGCCACTTGTTAGATGAGGTGCCGCGGCCTAATCTCCCGGGCGGACCGGGGGGTGGACACCTCATGGCGATGTAAGCAGTGATTGGCGTCGAAAGCAACCAATCGTGGAATCAAGCTGCTCGGTAGGACCGGAGCTCGGAGTATGGAAGAGTCGCCACCCACGAATGGGAAAATGAACACCGATCCCTTGCGGGAGACCGGTGAGGGTTCGGGAAACTTAGGTACGAGCCGAGAAGGCTAGCTCCTTTCCGGAGAAAGGCTACTAGGCACCCCGACATCGCCCGGTTATGAACCACCTGCCTCCTACTCAGCGTGTTAGGCGATAACGGACTAATCGCATATCTCTTTAAGTTTAAAATTCATTTGAAACCTTTTCTTTCTCGTTTTGAAAACCGTTTTGAGCATATATTATTGAAAGCCACTTTGGTAAAGAATCACCCATTTACATCAGTTCAACATACATGGGAGAGAGAGGGGGGAGAAGAAAGAATTAATTTATTTAACAAGGTGTCTTATGCTTCGATTCACATGTCAACCCTACACTAAACCCACTTCCCAAAAACGAGTTTATTTACATGGTTCGTACCTTAATCGCCGTTGGAACGATTTAGGTACGTTTCAAAACCCCGTTTGATGACGTTCACTCGAATCGCCGTTGGAACGACTCGAGCGTTTGAAAATGTTGAGATAAGAGTTTTAACAAGAAAACATGATTAAGCATACAAGTCAATTTATTTTGTACAAATCATTTAAGAAAACGATTCGAAACTCTATTATTTACAATAAAAACGATTTTAATTACAAGGTTCGTATAATCCGTCGTTGGAACGGATTGAGGTTTCAACACATGATGTTTTGAAAATGGTTTAAAAATGACAAGAAAACGTTATTCACACTTCAACAACATCTAGAAAAGCTTTAATTTAAACCAACCAATTAAACTCTCTTTTTGTGATTTATTTTCCCTTTTTCACTCAATTAACCCTTACTTGAATATAATTGCAACAAATAACAAATTAAACCCAAAATTCACACCACTAAATACATTTTAAAATAGATACATTTTGGATAAAAATGGTATTTACACCTATAGATTAAAAATAAGGTAAAACCTAATATACACTATAGTTATGGGTATGTACCAACAAAAGGAAAATAATACTAAGAATAGTATGCTTATTATCCTAAAAACTTATGAAAATAATGCATAATGTTTATAGATGAGAAAATAGCATTTGACCCAAAAATAGTTTTTACATAAGAAAATAACCTTTAACCCCAAAATAACTATTATAATAAATATATAGAAAATAACTTTCCCAAATATACATTAAACATCAAAATAATACATATTTATCCTCAAAACATCTACTAATTAATTACCCCAAAATACCCAAGTAAATAACATTCTAAAATAAAACCCAATATAATTTAAATGAATGAAAAAGAAAATATATACATATAGTTTTATTAAATCAAATTAATGAAAAATAATATCCAAACACATTAAATAAATATATGTACCAAGTATTTAAAAATAGCTTGAAAATATACATTACATAAATATACACATATATATAAAGGACCAAAAGCCCAAAAGTTGAGAGGGAGGGACCAAAACAGCATTTTTTACATTTCAGCAGATTTACCGACGAAAAATCCGTCGGTAAACAGCGATCAGTGACAGAAAAAGAAGAATTACAGAAACAATCCACATCTTTCCAGATTTGTTCAAAGGCTTAAAATTAGATCTATTCTATCGTTTTGGAACTCCGAACTACCCAAAGTGGATCATAGTTTATAACGGAGGTTCTTAAACGATGTTTTTTTATTTAAAACGTTATTTTGAAATATTTTTAAAAACTTATAATTACAACGTTTTTTAATACCCGAACTACCTTTGAATCGGATCACGGTTCGTATTGGGATATTAAAACGAGGTTTTTATTTTAAAACAAAACCGAACGTTTATCCAATACGGGATGAAAATAGATAAATACGGGAAATTAAATAAAACGTGACAAATAAATAAATAACTAAATAAATAAAATTATAACATAAAAATAAATAAAGAAAATAAAATAAATAAAACGAGTCTAGTCCTCGGATAATACCTCAAGTTCGGTATTGACGGTTGAAGTCGGTTGATTCCACAAATCGTGCTTTTCCGGTGTTTTTTGTGTTTTTGGTAAAATTTTAACTTTTAGGAAATTCGGAATTTTTAGGAAAAAAATGTTTTTTCCCAAAAAAAAGTCACTTCTCTCTCTAAAATGTTAGAGTAAGAAGTTCCCCTCCAAATCCCCCCCCTTTTGCATTGGGATCCGTGCCTTAAATAGGCAACGGATCCCGGAGGCTTTGGGCGACGCCCAAATAAATTTGGGCGTCGCCCAAAGCTGGTTGGGCGAACGCCCAACCTAGTTGGGCGGACGCCCAACTTATGTTGGGCGAACGCCCAACATTAGTTGGGGGAACGCCCAACCAGCGTTGGGCGTTCGCCCAACGTCGCTGGGCGCTCGCCCAGCGGCTGCCGGGCGCACTCGCCCAGCGGCCGCCGGGCATGCGTCCCGCGCTGTCGGGCACGCGCGCCCATCGGCCGTCGAGCGAGCGCTCCGCTCTGCCGGGTGATAGGGGTCAAAAACCCCTATCTTCGGGTACGGTTTTAGGACGGGTTTTAGCATTATTTAGTTAATAAGCGAGCATTTCTCGCATTTAAATGCTTTTGTGTGAGTTAATTAGGAATTGGAAACGTTTTATTTATTTTTCGTTGTTTAGGCTCGTTTTATGACCAATTTAGGCAATTATGGCCAAAATAGCATGCATAGTGTAATTCCGTTATCTTTTGAAGCTAATTGGTCCGTCAAAAGTCGCACCAAACGAAGCGTTTGCTCAAAATAAGCGATTGACGGATCAATTTAGCTTTTGGACTAATGTTATCTGGAGTTTCTGTACGTGCGCAGGTGTAAGTTCGGGCGAAAAAGGACATCGACGACATTCGGCAAGCATCGAGAACATGCCGGGCGAAAACGCTCGATGAGCGGGCATCCGTGGGCCATTTCTGCTCGTCGAGCAGGCCCCTGGAGGCCTGCTGGCCGAGCAGGCGAGCAGGCCGCCAGGCGCCTGCTCGGGCGAGCAGGAGCCTGCTCGCCGAGCAGGCCAGGCGCCTGCTCGGCGAGCAGGCCTGCGGGAATTGATCAAAAAGACCAATTCCGCCCCCACGAAGCCACGATGGACCCCACATCTTCCTACACCAATAAGGACACGAAAATATGTCAAAAAGAGGGCCGAGACACGCCTATAAATAGAGTTTTTCCAATGTAATTTAGATATCTTTTATCTTTGTAATTTTCTTAGCTTTTCACCTTGAGAAATCCTCTCCACCTCCTCCATATCCTTCAAACCTCCATTGAAGATACCTCCGAAGCTCCGTTTACCGAGTATTGCTCAAACTCCATCCTTAAGTCCTAGAAAGACGCCTGCATTGGTAGACAGGTTCCCTGAAAGGGATTTTTTTTCTTTTACATTCTGTCTAGCCTCTGATACATGTTATGAATTCTAGGCTTATTGTAACTTCGTGACAATAATTTCCATCTTTGATATATATTATAATTCTTGTTTATTCAATTGTTTTAATGTTTTAATCTTTGTCTTACGCTTTGTCTGATTGGTTTAACTCATTCGATTATCCCAAAATCAAGTTGGCACATATTGCGAGCTGAATCTGACCTAGTCAGTGCCTATAGGATTGACGACCCTATAGAAGATTAAGCCCAAATTACTGAGCCTTAGAGCTAGTTTTGGCCTTACAAGGGAATCACGAACTAGGGACTTTAGGAGGATAGGTCGGGTTAATCGCCTCGGACACAAGTGACTTAGGTTTTAATTCAATTGCTTAAACAATCTATTTCCATTATCATCGTATCCCTTCATGTTCCTTCGGATAATTGCATTGGTAAAAGCTCACTTAGGAGTAGTTCAACTTAATTAGGGGTATAGTAACTTAATTACGCGTAGAATAACTTAGTTAGAATAAGATAACTTAGCTAGGAATAGTATAATTCAACCTATGAGTAGATTAACTTAGAAAAACCAACTCAAAACCCCCTAATCCTAGATAACACCTGAAACCAAGTAGCTCGATACTTGTAGAAATAAATCCTGTGGACGATAACCTGGACTTAACCAGAAATTTATTACTTGATAACGACGGGGTACACTTATCCCTTAGTGAGTTCTCATCTCTAACTTAGGTGAGGGCGCATCACCGGGCGTGTGCGCCCAGCGGACGTCGAGCGTGCGCCCCGCGCTGCCAGGCGTTCGCGCCCAGCGGACGTCGAGCGTGTGCCCCGCGCTGCTGGGCGTGCATCCAACTGTCGTCGGACACGCGTCGGCTGCCGCTAGGCGCTCACACCACGTCGCTGAGCACTTGCGAGCCGTCCATTTGACGACCGCGACTCCCACTAATTTCTTCCCTTTTTTATTATATATTTTTGCTTTAAAAACTTCCGGAACCAACCGCTTCAACCGTCTTGTTACAGGTTTTCGTCACAGGTCCTCCGACTCGGTGTCTACAGTTGATTTACCAGCTGACTTCTGCCTTTTAGCTGGAGACTCAACATTTTTGGAAGGAGTCTCAGCAACTTTTCTCTTTCGGGAAGCTGGGGCCTTAGTCCTTCTTCCTTTCTTTGGCTCAGCAGTTCCCTCAGCTTGTCCAGCAGCAGCAGCAGCAGCAGCTTTACCTTTCTTCAAAGGCTGTCCAAATTTTAGTGCTCTCAGCGAAGCCGCTGTGATCTCAGATCCTCGAGTCTTCTCTTCACCTTCGAGATCAACTTTGTGGTCAATCAGGATTCTGGTGATGATTGATCCAAGCCTCAACGTACCAGAGCTGCGTAAGAAGCCAGCGACAAGAAAAACTGGCATGTTGATTGGTGCGTATGTCAGCATATGTCATATAAAGCACTGCTCGAAATTTGTTGCTGAGGTAGTGCAGTTGATCTTTGGGTAGATGAAGTAGGTCAGCAAATAATGAGCCATATTCTGGTGCTGACCCATAGATGAAGCTGAGACTTCTCCTGAGTGACCCTCAGGTTTACAGAAGTTAGTTGCATACCCAGTTCCATCCTAATCTCCAGATCTTCTCAGCCTTGCTCCCTCAGTTTTTAATTTGAGCAGATTGCCTAAGTAGAGAGGGTTGATGAAGATGGTTTTCTTTTTCACCACTGTACACAGATAGTCAGTGTTGTCATTTGCAACGCGGAGGTTGTGGTAAAACTCCCTTACCAAGTCAGGGTAGGTGTCATCCCTAACCGAAAACAGCTCCGTCCAGCCATTTTGTGAAATCCACTCGCAGAAGGGTTGTTCGTTTTATACGAAGTTTTCTGATACCCATCTTGAGGGCTCAATTTTCCATTCGCGGACGTTTTCAAAGACCTTGGAGTAGGTCCTGACTTTTACAGGCTTTCCCTGACCAGAGGTTTGGCCAGCTTTTTCTTTGCTCGGCGAGGTGACGTTGGTAGGTTCCGATACAGAGGTTTGCCTGGAAGTGTCATCGGAGCTGGGCTTAGAGTGGCCAGCACCGGAGATGTTGTAGGAAACCTTAGTCATTGTTGAGGATGGGAAAGCTTAGAGGGATTTTTAGAGAGAAAGAATTTCTTTGCTAGAGTATTCGATAAGCGTAAAGAATAAAAATGGGGAATTACCCATTATTTATAGAGGTAAGGTGTGGTGTGGATTTTAATCGAATCCATGTGTCAATTTTGCCTTGGGATTGTGAACCGACAAAGATCCTGGCATTTATGACACATACGGCGTATACGTCATCCTAGGGCTATACGCGTGCTATTGTATTTATTCTAACGGATCTAACACTCAGCGTTTAGAATACAAAGCGTTTGATATTCTGAGTGGTCAGTATTGCATGAAGGGATGATTTCTAAGTTCAAGTTTAAACTAACTTACTCAGTATGCAAGTTTACTCAGTATTTGCTGTTCAATTAATTTCAATGAGTACACAGCAAAAACAATCATTCAGCATAGTAATTCACTCAGGATGCATATTCATTTAGTTCAGGAATTTACTGAAGAGGATTAAAGATACCAATAGCTTCTCTCAGTATGCTGAACTGCTCACGAGCCAGTGGCTTCGTGAAGATATCCACAAGCTGCTCGTCCATTGGGACAAAGGTCAGCTTGATCTCACCCTTGAGCACATGGTCTCTAATGAAGTGATGTCTGGTGCTGACATGCTTCATTCTGCTGTGTTGAATTGGGTTCTTTGAAAGATCAATTGCACTTTTGTTGTCACATTTGACTTCAATTGTCTTCGTTTGAACATCATAGTCTTCAAGCTGTTGCTTAATCCATAGGACTTGAGCAACACAAGGACCAGCAGTAATGTACTCAGCTTCAGTGGTAGACAAGGCTACTGATGCCTGCTTTTTGCTGAACCAGGATACCAGACAGCTTCCTAAGAAGTGACATCCTCCAGAGGTGCTTTTACGTTCCAGCTTATCCCATCCATAGTCAGCGTCAGTGTATCCGATGAGTGTAAAATCATGAGTATTGGGATACCATAAACCTGCGTTCACTGAGCTTTGCAAATATCTAAGGATTCTTTTTACAGCAATGTAATGAGATTCCTTAGGGTTAGATTGATATCTAGCACAGTAGCATACTGAAAACTGAATGTCCGGTCTACTGGCTGTTAAGTAAAGTAGAGAGCCTATCATACCTCGATATAATTTGTTGTCTACTGACTTACCATTCTCGTCAGCGCAGAGGACAGTGTCAGTGCCCATAGGAGTGGATATTGGCTTGCAATATTGCAAGTCATATTTCTTTAATATCTCCTTGGCATATTTGGCTTGACTGATGAAGATGCCATTCTTTCCTTGTTTAATTTGAAGACCGAGGAAGAAGTTGAGTTCTCCCATCATGGACATTTCAAACTCAGTCTGCATTTGTTTGCTAAACTCCTTGCACATTGATTCGTTAGTTGCACCAAATATTATATCATCAACATAAATTTGGGCCAGCAGGGTATCTTTACCCTTTTTCTTAATGAATAAGGTTGTATCAGCTTTACCCCTGATGTAATTTCTAGTCAGCAGGAAACTGCTCAGCCTCTCATACCAAGCACGTGGTGCTTGCTTGAGGCCGTACAAAGCCTTTTTGAGTTTATAAACGTGGTTAGGGAATTTATGGTCCTCAAAACCTGGAGGTTGATTAACATAAACCTCCTCGTTTATAACTCCATTAAGAAATGCACTTTTGACATCCATTTGGAATAATTTAAAGTTCATGTAAGATGCATATGCACATAGAATTCTAATTGCCTCTAGCCTTGCCACTGGGGCAAAGGTCTCACCGTAGTCAATACCTTCTTGCTGACTGTAGCCCTGAGCTACAAGCCTTGCTTTGTTCCTGACTACATTCCCTTGTTCATCCATCTTGTTTCTGAAGACCCATCTTGTTCCAATGGTCTTTTGACTCTTTGGATGAGGCACTAGCTCCCATACATCGTTTCTTCTGAATTGATCGAGCTCCTCTTGCATTGCGTTCATCCAGAATTCATCGTACTCAGCTTCAGCGAAATTCTTCGGTTCTTGAACTGAGACGAAGGCTACATTGCTGAGGTACTTCCTGAGTTGATTTTTTGTCATCAGGGTATTCCCAACAGAATCAAGGATTGCACTTTCTGAGTGCCCTCTTGGAATCCTTATCTCTTTAGGTAGATTTATGTCTTGTGTTGTTTCTGTTTCAACAATCTCTGCAGAAGTAGATGGGTCAGTAAAAGTAATCTTAGGTTCACTCTTACTCTTGGTCAGCCTTTTAGTGAATGACTCAGTAGCTGGTTCTTGGTCAGCGGTGGTTACTGAGTGTGGATCATCTTCGGTCAGCAGCTGGTATCTACCTGCAGGGTTAGTTTCGTCGAACTCTACATGTACTGACTCTTCTAAAACTTGAGTTCGCTTATTAAAAACTCTGTATGCTTTGCTATTTGTTGAGTAGCCAAAAAGATAGCCTCATCAACTTTTGAATCAAACTTTGCTAAGCTATCTTTGGTGTTTAAAATAAAACATCTACAGCCAAAGGCACGAAAGTATCCAATATTGGGCTTTCGTCCTTTCCAAAGTTCATAGGGGTTTTTCTTTAATATATGTATGACTAGAGCCCTATTAAGAATATATCATGTTGTGTTAACAGCCTCTCCCCAAAAATACTTTGGAAGCCTATGCTCATCCAGCATTGTCCTGGCTATTTCAACCAGAGTTCTGTTCTTCCTTTCTACAACCCCATTTTGCTGAGGTGTTCTAGGAGCAGAAAAATTATGGTCAATGCCGCTGGCTTCACAGAATTCAACAAACTTTTGGTTTTTGAATTCTCCACCATTATCACTACGGATGTGAGCTAATTTTAGGTCTTTTTCATTTTCAATTTTTCTAACCAAATTTGAAAATGTCTCAAAGGTTTCATCCTTGTTGGTCAGCAAGATGACCCACGTATACCGAGAGAAGTCATCTACAATGACCAAGGAAAATCTTCTTCCACCCAGACTCAGCGGCTGGACTGGACCAAAGAGATCCAAGTGTAGTAACTCTAACGGACGCTTAGTTGAGACAATATTTTTACTGTGAAAGGATTGTTTGGTTTGTTTTCCAGCTTGGCAAGCGTGGCATAATTGATCTTTTTCAAATTTAAGTTTGGGCAGACCCTCAACCAATTGCTTTCTTGCTAATTTGGCCAGGAGGTCCATGCTTACATGACCAAGTCTCCTGTGCTATAGCCAGGAATTTTCTTCCTTTGATACTAAGCACACAGTTTTTGAAAACTTTTTCTCTAAGTCTAGCATAAAGACATTATCTATGCGAGGGGCAGTTAAGATTAACTCATTTGTTTTACCCTCGTATATTTTATATCCAGTAGCATCAAATATAACTTTTCTCCCATTGTCACATAGCTGAGCTACGCTGAGTAAGTTATATTTGAGTCCGCTGACTAGGGAGACAGATTCAATAGTAGGATTACCTCCGATGGTTCCTGACCCTACTATCTTACCCTTCTTGTTGTCTCCAAAACTTACGCTCCCTCCTCGTTTACGCTCAAACGTGATGAACTGAGTTTCATCACCCGTCATATGCCTTGAGCATGCGCTGTCAATATACCACATCTTTGACTTCTCAGCACATCTCAGGCTTACCTGCATTGTAACTAGTTACTCCTAGGTACCCAATTCTTTTTGGGTCCTTGCTTGTTAGGTGCAATAGGTAAAGCATCATATTTTATTTTATGGCGGCATACATGGACAGTATGGCCATTCTTTCCACAGAAGTCACAACTGACCTTCTGTTTAGGATGTTTCACTGACTTGTCAGCACCCCAGTGCTGAGCGTGCCAGCACACCTTAGTGGTGTGTCCTTTCTTCCCACAAAAGTCACACTGGACTTTTCGCTGGAGATTCTATCTCTGCTTAGTACCTTGGTACTGAGTTCTCAGAGGAATGATTCTTTTATTTGGAACCTTTAGTTGGTTCTGGATAGTTGTGACGTCCTTTCTCAGTTTCAATGAAACTGATTGGACTTCAGAGACAGACTCATGTATGATCTTCATGTTATCATGCAGAGTTGAATTGTCCTGAAGAAGGAATCTGAGGTCACTCAGTTTGACCTCTTCCACTTCGTCACAGCGCCTGCTGAGTGCTCTAACTTTCTTATTACACTTCTTGACAAGTGTGTAGAGATCACTCAGGGCATTAACCATATCGTTTCTGAGCTGGGGAAGAGTAATTACCTCATTTGATTGCTCTTCGTCATCTGATGCGACGGATAGGTCAGCATGCTCAGAGACGCACGACTCAGCAAGTTCGTCAGCCATGAAGCATATCTTCGCTGACTCGGTGGCCTCAGTTTCTATAGATGAAGACTCATCACTGTCGCTCCATGTAGCCACCATTGCCTTTTTGCCACTCTTTTTATCTTTCCTCAGTGTGGGGCAGCTTGACTTAATATGGCCGGTTTGATGGCACTCAAAGCATGTAATGGGCTTTGAGCTGTCCTTTTTGTATTTGCTGTCGCTTGAGTCAGCTTTATACTTATCAAGATTTCTGTAAGGCTTCTTAGAGTATTTGTCATTTTTCCTGAATAGCCTTTTCATCTTCCTTGTGAACATAGCCATCTCCTCATCATCAGTTGAGCTCCCGTCAGTGGAGTCAGCTTTCATGACAAGGGATTTCTGCTTCTTGTCTTCAGATTTTTCCTTCACCTCGAAGTTCTTCATAGATATCTCATGGGTCAGCAATGAACCGATGAGTTCGTCATATTTGTAGGTGGTTAAATCCTGAGCTTCTTCAACTGCTGTCTTCTTTGCTTGCCAATCTTTAGGAAGACTCCTGAGTATCTTTTTGACTTGTTCTTCCTCAGTGAAGATTTTTCCAAGTCTCTTGAGCTCATTAATGATGTTGGTGAACCTTGCATTCATGTCTGAAATGCCCTCATCATTGTTCATCTCGAACAGCTCGTACAGTCTCATCTGCTGATTCACCTTGGACTCCTTTACTTTATTTGTTCCCTCGTAGGTGACTTCCAGCTTTTTCCAGATCTCTTGTGCCGACTCACAACCTGAGATTTTATTATATTCTGCAGCATCGAGCGCACAGTGAAGCATATTGATAGCCGAAGCGTGATTTTGGAGCTTCTTAAGATCATCCTCTGTCCATTTGGCCTCAGCTTTTACAACTGTTTGGCCAGCCAGAACTTCGACAGGTACAAATGGGCCTTGGACTATAGATAGCCAGACACTCATGTTTATAGCCTGAATGAAATTTTTCATCCTATTCTTCCAGAAGGTATAGTTTGACCCGAAGAATAGGGGAGGCCTAGTGATGGACAGCCCCTCAGGCAGTATCTGAGTTGTTTGGTTTCCAGGGAGAAACCGAGTGCTGTTTTCGCCCATGGTAGGGATCAGCTCAAGGTTGTTAGACCTTTTACAGTGAGCTTTTAAGCTCTGATACCACTTGTTGGTCCCTTATAGGGTTGCAAGTATAGTTCCAAGGGGGGGGGGGTTAGGAACTATTTAAACTTTTTTGCAATTAGGGCAAACTTCTTTTTCTAAGGAAAAAGGTTTTAACAGCGGCGCTGAGTAAACAGCAAGATACTGGCTTAGTCAACTGGTGACTAGGTCAGTTTCTTAGCTTGAGTCAGGAGATAGCACTTAGAGTCTATTCCTGAGCTCAGACGTTTAACGCGCACAACTCAACTTGACCTCTTTACTTGGTCAGTTTTTGGTTATTTTAAGCAAGCAATATATATAAGGAGTTAAAGGTAAGAAATACTTTACTCAGCAGATTTATCCAGGTTCGGCTTCTTCTAAGCCTACGTCCTGTCCCCGGAACACGTTCCGAGATTTCGAATCCTCTACTGAGCTCTTTAAAGGTAGAGCCTCAAACCTTTTACAATCTTAGCAACTGAGTATAACAAGAGTACCTTCCTCTATACCTCTACTCAATCCTAATCTCACGCTGAGTACTATAACCGAGTACTCAGCCTCTCCTTTCTATCTTCTAGAAATGATAAGTGTTTTGTCCTATACAATGATTTGCTAAGACACTTTAGACGATTGAAAGAATCACTCTAGACTTTTACACAGATTTATGAATTGTAGTGTAAGATTTGCTTTGCTTCTTTGCTTGCAGAACTTGTGTAGAAATTTGGTCAGCGTAATGGCTTGATCAAGTTCTGTGTTGAGTGAAGCTTCTGATGGCCCTATTTATAGAGATGTCTGGGCATCGGTCATTTCAAATTTTGAAATAACCGTTGGAGGGAAACAGCTTCCTGTCGTTGTCATCCTGACTTGCTCAGAGCTCTCGGCCAATCAGATTTGTGTATCTTCTGTCCTCGGCCAGCTCAGCAGACTGTCTCTCTTTTTATGGTAAAGTCAACTGGACAGCATACTGTGTCGTCTGAACTTTACCCAAAGTAGAAATACTTTGTCTGGAAGTTTTCTTAAGCCAGCTGCTGTCTTTGTACATTTGTCGAATCTACTCAGTAGCTTCATCTTGAAGTTGTTCCCGAAGGTCTTCTAGATCCTTCTGTTGCTGAGTTGCGTTTTGTCCAAAACGGCAACGTTTTGACAAACGCGGGCCGAGTTGTACTGAGTTGTTTGACTTGGACTTTAACACTTGTATTGGGCTTGGGCCTTTTAATTCTTGTGTCTTATAAATAATTTAACTCAACATTGAACAAACACATTAGTAGAATAAATCAAAGCATTTAAACTTAGTGTGTTTTAGAATATGTATTTCAATTATACTTAAAAAAATTTGTCAAATCAAAATTATGTGGAAAGGTGTTTCAACAATACTGTCTTATGCAAAGATGAGAAAAGTAAGTCAATAGATAGTAAACTTTATCGAGGTATGATAGGCTCCTTACTTTATCTCACAGCTAGTAGACCTAATATACAGTACTCAGTATGTTATTGTGCAAGATATCAAGCTGACCCCAGGGAATCTCACCTAATTGCTGTAAAAAGAATTTTTAGATATTTGCAAAGCTCAGTTGATGCAGGTTTATGGTATCCAACCTCAAATGACTTCACACTCATTGGATATACTGATGCTGACTACGGACGAGATAAGCTAGAACGTAAGAGTACTTCGGGAGGATGTCATTTCCTTAGAAGTTGTCTAGTATCTTGGTTCAGCAAGAAGCAATCATCCGTAGCCCTGTCTACAACTGAAGCTGAGTACGTTGCTGCTGGAAGCTGTGTTGCTCAGGTCCTATGGATAAAGCAACAGCTTGAAGATTATGGAATGAAAACCGAAACAATAGAGATCAAATGTGACAACAAGAGTGCCATTGATCTATCTAAGAATCCAATTCAACACAGCAGGATGAAGCATGTCAGCATAAGGCATCACTTCATTAGAGATCACATACTCAAGGGTGAGATCAAGCTGACCTATGTGCCAACAGATAAACAGCTTGTAGACATCTTCACCAAGCCATTGGCTCGTGAACAATTCAACATACTGAGGGAAGCTATCGGTATGTCTAATCCTCTTCAATAATTCTAGGTGAAAAATTGAATGTTGAATGATTGCCATGCTGAGTTAATTCAAAATTAGTAACTACTACATACTGAGCTTAAAATATAAAATCACCCTATGCTATGTAGATATACATGTTGAAGTGATTACCCTATGCTAAGTTACTAAGAGAAGAAATTCATGTACATAGAACTAGGTACTCAGTATCACAAATGCTTCGAATTCTTGCAAAACTGAGTTAAAGCCCACTTGCACCATTAAATGCTAACACGTGTAATAAATAGCACCTAGGACAACGTAAGCAATAATGGGATAACCCATGCACCGAACGTGTCATAAATGACAAAATCTCTGTCGATTGAACGTCCCAAGGTAAAACGGCTAGTTCAACGAATAGGAACGATTTCAATCTCTATAAATAGTGGAAGATTTCCCACTTAATCCTCTTTACGCTTGAATCTTTTGGCATTAAAACTCCTCTCTCTCTAAATTTCAAAATTCCTAAGAATCTCTGAGAAGAAAATGTCGAACCCTCAAAATGTCTCCGGTGGTGATTCCGGCAAACATCACACCGATGAAAATCCAAAATCTCCTCCTCAGCTCAACCAAACTCCAAACAAAAACCCTCAAGCTGACCCAGAAAGCTCTTCAAAGAAGCCCACGGAAAGGAACATGATCAAAGTTCACAAGAAGGTCAATAATCTGGAAGTTCTGAAATACAGATGGTTCTCTCCGAGCTTCATCACCACTGAAAAACCCTTCTGTGAGTGGATTAAGAAGAATGAATGGGTAGGACTCTTTTCTCTCTCTGGAAAAACCTATCCTAGGTTAGTTAGGGAATTCTACTCTAACCTTTTTGTCGACGAAGACGATGCTGACTATTTGGAAACTTCCGTCAAGGGGCACAAGATAACAATCACTCCATCTTACTTAGCAACCCTACTCAACCTGCCAGAAGCAGGGAAAGAATTTAGGACAACCAAAGAAAAGCTTAACCATGTCAATGGATTTTGTAAGCCCAAGAATCACAAAGGAGAAATACCCAGTACCTGTATGGGCCAAAATCAGAAGATGGCTAGTTACATATTGACTAACTTCATTTTCCCAAAGCTCAGCTCAGCATCGTCGGCATCCAACTTCGAGCAGTGTTTCATATGGCACATGCTGACATACAACCCACTCAATATGCCTGTGTTCCTGGTTGGTGCACTTCAATGGGGAGGTAAGAAACTCAGACTAGGCTCTCTAATCACCAAAATCCTCGAGGATCAGAAAATTGAGACCATCAATGAGACTGCCAGTTTGGGAAGTGAAATCACAGCGGCTCTGCTGTTCGGGTTGTTATTCAACCAACCTTTGAAAGGGACTGAAGGTGATGAGGAAGAAAACGATGCTGAACAAGAAGCAAAAGCTGAGCAAGAAGTAGAAGTAGAACCTAAAGGAAAGAAAGCTATTGCTAAGTCTGCTGAGCCAGCAACAACAAAGAAGAAGAGAAAAGCACTTGAAACGTGCTCAAAAGATGTTGATACTGTCCCAAGAAAGGTACGAACAGTGTCTAAGGGGAAGAAAGCTGATGCTGACCAAACTCAGGTTACACCTAAGTCCACAGAGAAGAGAAAGAGGCAAGCTGAGCCCGAAGAGGAGAGTGAAGAAACACCAGATCAACCTCTATAGAGAAGAAAGAACTCTGGTTTGAAAGTCATTGAAGCTGACCCCCTCAACTGGGTTGTCACTCCCCAGTCACATTTCATCAAAAGCCTTGGGATTGACATTGAAAAAAACCCCTGCCGTGTAAGAAGAAAGAGAACAGAGAAGTAATGCCACTCAGCCTGATACTAAGGAAAAAGATCATGCTGAGCCAGATGATGTTGAGCAACATCAGGAGGAAAATGCTGAACAACCAGGGAATGATGTGCAAGATTATGAACTCAATGATGAACTTTTGGAAAACTCATCCTCTGACTCCAGTGAAGATATTCAAGCTGATCCTTCACCACCAAGAGCTAAGAAATATCGAAGACTCAAGAAGAAGGCACACAAGCAAAAGCCTATTGATCTTCTGGATGATTCCCCACCTCGAGAACCACTTACTGACCTCTCCGATATCCAGTTCAAATACTTCTCACATGATACTGAGTCTCCTCCTAGGGAATCTGTGCAAAATCAAGCCTCTGTTACTCCTATTGAGAAACAAGCCAAGACTCTGGAACATCCAAATTCTGCCGAGCAAGAGCTCAAAGTCCAAGTTGCTCAAATTGGGAAGACAACTATGGAACAACCTGCTCAACTACCACATTATGTTGAGCAGGTCAACATCTCTATAAGTCCTTCCCCTCAAACTCAAAATACACAGGATGTTGAGCACTCAATTCCTCATACTGAGCTACCACCAGAACCAACAATTGATCAACCTAGCCAAACTACCAAGCAACCAACTCCACCACCTTCGAGCTTAACTTCAATTCCAGCCTCTGAGTCCAATCCTGTAGGCCAATTTGCCTATCTAAGTGCCACTGAGTCGGGGCGCAGAATCATTGCCTCTGCTCAGTCTCTTCTTCAGGATTTGAATCCTCCTCATGCTGATGCTGCTGGGTCTGCGAATCATGAGTCCTCCCTAATTTCATCCATCACTCAGCTTCTGAGCGAAATCCGGAGTCTCAAAGATATCATAAGTGTAATGACCACGGTCCAGACACAGCAACCCAAGCACGACCAAATTGCCAAGCTGACTGAATTATTGATCATGCTGGTCAACCATATGAATTCAATTGAAGGCAAAATCCAGAGTCTTTCTACAGTACATCCGGGGTATGCTACTTCTACTGAGCTTCAGGATCACTTTGCTAAGCTGAGCACAGATCTAGCCAACATTAGATCTTCTGTTCATCCTGCGTATTCCACTTCTGCTGAGATTGAGCAATACTTCTCCAAGTTGACCTCTAACCTGACCTGCACACGTGAATTGATTTCCTCCACTTCTCAGTGTACCATTGATCAACTGAGTGAAGCTGTGCGTCTTCTCAATGTCAACAAAGAAAAGATGGATGTTGACCCCATCACTAATGAAACCCTTCTGAGCTTCTCACAAACCATCCTTCGCTCAGTACGCTACACAAATGCTCAACGCCAATTCTACGACTCAGCTCTGCTCAAGATGTACCATCAATCCTTTGCCCAGCTCACTGAGTCCATCTCCTGGATCAGCAAATCTCATGAATGACTCATCAGCATGCTGAGTAGCTCCCTACGGGTTCCTCGAACTATTCAAGATAACTGTGTTCCAGTTATTGATGGCCTAAGTGAGAGTACAAGAAGGTTGAAGCGTTATTCAAATGCTCTGTCTGGTGCTGCTAGAAATGATACCTTCATTCCTCCTCCCGATGATGGCAAAACGGGGGAGAAAAGCCAAGATGGAACTCAGCACGCCGGTGGTGCATTAGGAAGTAAAAATAAAGGAAAAGGCAAGTATCAAGCTGATCAGCAAGCTCAAGTCAATCCGAAGAAGAAGAAGAAGTAGTCTAGTCTAAAGTTTAGAACTTATCCCATACTTCGTCTGTGCTTAAAATTTATATTTCTTGCTGAGTAAATTTATGTAGAGTATCACTTTATCCAACTTGTCTTAATACCATGCTTAGTATTATATGCTGATCTGTCCAAATTGAACAAATAAATCATAATGAAACATACTCAGTATACATCTTCACACATAAGTAAACTAAAGTAATACAATGTTTCTAAAAAATGACCATTTTTGAAAACTGACCCATTAGAAGGTCTAGGAATTGAACTTAGTCAGAACAAGTATCTTTAATTTCTCAATTAAATCTTTGAAGGTTTAGAGATAAGTTAATAGATGCAACCCTTACGGGGGAGCAATTTCAGAAATATGAAAAACAATCCAATCATAGGGAAATTCGAAACTGAGTTCCATAATTATGTATTTTGCCAACATCAAAATGGGGGAGTTTGTTGAAACACCTTTCCACAAGATTTTGATTTGACAAAACTATCCATGATTAAGAGACAATTAAATTTAAGTGCTTTGATTTAATTGTACTAATCCGTTTGTTCAATGTTGAGTATAAATATAATGCAAAAGGAAATAAAGACAGGACAAAGTCAGAATGAAGACACATCATAAGCTGAGTAAAACGGAACTCAGCATAAAAGAAGAAATGTCTATCTCAGAACGAAGTCTTACAAAACGAAGCTGAGTAAGGAAGAACTCAGTATGAAATCTGACAAACAATCAAAGGCAGTGAATAACGAAGTCAAGCTGAGTTATCTTCAGGACAGCACGAAAAGTCCGTTGGCTAAAAGACAAAGACTGCCAACCCTCTGCGCCAATAATAGAAATCTCGGAATTACGCAAAAGCCAAATTCCAAGATGAATGGGTCAACTGTCTATGGCTAAAAGACGAACTGCCGCAAAAAGACAAAGTCTACAGGAAGAAGACAAGCCTGACGTCTGAGGAATTCAGGATTCAGGATTGGCCTGCACATCTGAAGCTGACCAGAGATTTGTCCCCTAAAAGAGCCATTTTGGACTCAACGGACAAATCAAATTTCAAATGATTTGTTTCCTATATTTCAACTATAAAAGGAACAAAGGTTTCATTTGGAAGAGTGCGGATTTACAAAAAATCATAAGTGAGAAAGATACAAATCAAAAGCACTCAAAAACAAGAAAAAGATCTTACACCAAACTTCCATTCTTTGTGTAAATGCTAGATTGATTGTAATCATCTAAAGTGTTCTTTGTTTGAAAAGGAACAAGTTCTTATCAATTGTAATATTGAGAGTGTATACTGAGTGCTCGGTGTTGAGTACTTAGTGGTAGAGAAAATCTGGGTGTTCGGTTATAGCATTCAGTAGGAGTTGAGTAGACGAATAGAGGAAGTTACTCTTGCATATTCAACTGCCTTGTAAACGGTTTGTGCTCTACCTTTAAAGAGCTCAGTATTGGATTCTAAAAGCCCGGAGGACTCTGGGGACTGGACGTAGGCAGAGAGGCCGAACCAGGATAAGTGATACTGAGTAATCTCTAACTCTATCTCTATATATATATATATCTGTATATGTTGTATGGTAAACTTACTCAGCATCTAAACTGATTAAGCTGACTCTGAGTAAATTAGAGTGCTAAGTTGAAAGCTGACCTCTGTGAGTGTCAATTCTCAACTTACAAGTAAAACAGTTCTAGTCAATATCTGACTAAAGCTGTCTTACGCTAAATTCGGCCAAGCTGACTAAAGCTGAGCTGACAAACTTACCAAAACTATTAAGTCAGCATAAATAATTAACGAAAAAGTTATATTAGTTCCTAACCCCCCCTTGGAACTAATCACACGGGACCAACACAGTTGACACATTAGATAAATCACTCCATTCTGTTATCTCAAGTCAGGTCCCAATCCTAATGAACTCCTTCATCAGATCCATGTAACTGTCTAGATATCAGAATATCTAAAGCTTATGAGATCAGCTTTTTGTCTCGACAGAAAACACTGTTACATGCAAGTCTCAACAACAATATGCCAATCCCCATAACATATTACTTGACTTGGGTTTACTTTAAGTCTATCAGTCTATTATAAAGTATAGTCTCACTTCATACTTGTATGAACACTTTATAACTACTTGAATAAACTTAGGATTACTTCCTTTGCGAAAGATTTGTGCCTTTATATATAGTTACATATTAATGCTATATATCTTATTAAACAAATGACCAAATAAACAATTTATTCATTAATATTAATATCCAAAACAATTGTATTTAGGACACTAAATTCCAACATTCTCCCACTTGGACTAAAGCCAATTGTTTCTGAAACTAATACCAGAAGAACTAAAATGTTTATCGTGAGCTCTTTGTGGTAATGGCTTTGTCAACGGATCTGCAACATTGTCCTCAGTGGGCACCTTTTCTATTCTCACATCTCCTCTGGCTATGATCTCCCTAATGAGATGATATCGTTTGAGATAATGTTTGGATGCATTATGAGACCGTGGTTCCTTTGCTTGTGCAATGGCTCCATTGTTATCACAGTACAGAGTAATGGGATTTACAATGTCAGGCACCACTCCTAGTTCTCTTATGAACTTTCTAATCCAAACAGCCTCCTTTGCCGCTTCTATAGCTGCGATGTACTCTGATTCAGTCGACGAGAAAGCAACACTTCCTTGTTTGGAACTCTTCCAACTAACTGCACCTCCATTCAGGATAAACTAGTATCCTGATTGGGATCTGTAATCATTTTCATCAGTCAGATGACTAGCATCTGAATATCCTTCAATTTTCAATTCTCCTTGTCCATATACGAGGAACATGTCTTTAGTTCTTCTAAGATACTTAAGAATGTTCTTGACAGCAATCCAGTGATCAAATCCTGGATTCCCTTGATATCGGCTCGTCATACTTAATGCGAATGCCACATCAGGTCTAGTGCAGAGCATAGCATACATGATCGAATCAACCGCGCTGGAGTAAGGAATTACAGCCATGCGATTCTTGTCACTGTCCGTTTTAGGACACTGACCATTTGATAACTTGACACCATGGACCATTGGTAAGTTACCTCTTTTTGATTCATGCATGTCAAAACGTTTTAGCACTTTGTCAATATATGTAGACTGGGATAGTCCGAGCAGTCTCCTTGATCTATCGTGATAGATCTTGATCCCTAAGATGTAGGCTGCTTCTCCCAAGTCTTTCATGGAGAAATTACCCGATAACCAAACTTTTACTGTTTGCAACATTGCCACATCGTTTCCCATAAGTAGTATATCATCAACATATAGTACTAAGAAAACGACTGAGCTCCCACTTGTCTTCTTGTAAACACAAGCCTCTTCTGAGTTTTGTTCGAAACCAAATTGTTTTATGGTTTCATCAAAACGCTTGTTCCAGCTCCTAGATGCTTGCTTGAGTCCATAAATGGACCTTTGAAGTTTGCAAACCTTGGGTGCATCCTTCGATGTGAAACCTTCAGGTTGCATCATGTATACATCCTCAAGTAGGTTTCCATTTAGGAAAGCTGTTTTCACATCCATTTGCCAAATCTCATAATCAAAATGAGCGGCAATTGCAAGCAATATTCTGATGGATTTGAACATGGCTACTAGAGAGAAAGTCTCATCATAGTCAATACCTTGTTTTTGATGATATCGTTTCGCTACTAACCTAGCTTTGTAGGTACTAACCTTTCCATCCATGTCAGTTTTCTTCTTGAAGATCCACCTGCACCCAATGGGTTTTATCCCTTCGGGTGGATCAACCAAAGTCCACACTTGGTTAGTATACATGGAGTCCATTTCAGAATTCATGGCTTCAAGCCATGCTTTAGATTCTGGACTAGCAAGAGCTTCTTCGTAGGTTTCAGGTTCATCGTCTAACACGGGAACCAGTTCGTTATCTCCCACTAAAAAACCATATCTAACTGGGAGTTCACGAATTCTTTGAGACCTACGTGTAGGATATGACACTTGTGTTTCATCTAGTGAAACGGGTTCGGGTCCAACTTCTTCCGCATTTTCAACATGTGGTTCTTCTTGAACTTCTTCAAGTTCAATCGCGCTTCCATTTTGTGTTTCTTCCAGAAACTCTTTCTCTAGAAACACTGCATGTTTGGATACTATTACCTTTTGGTCATCTGGATGATAAAAGTAATATCCCATAGTTTCCTTTGGGTATCCAATGAAGAAACACTTGTCAGATTTGGGATCTAATTTATCTGACACAATACGTTTGACGTATCCTGAACATCCCCATATTCTTATGAAAGAGAAGATGGGTTTTCTACCAACGAACAGTTCGAATGGTGTGGAACTGGCGGATTTGGTTGGAACTCGGTTTAAGGTAAATAGGGCAGTTTCTAAGGCATAGCCCCAGAATGATTTTGGAAGAACAGTGGTGCTCATCATGGATCGTACCATATCTAGTAAGGTGCGATTTCTCCTTTCTGATACACCATTGTGTTGTGGTGTATAAGGAGGTGTCCATTGTGAGCATATTCCACATTCATTTAGATAACTCATAAATTCTTCAGAAAGATATTCTCCACCTCGATCAGATCGAAGTATTTTGATAGTCTTTCCTGTTTGATTCTCAACTTCATTCTTAAAGCATTTGAATTTCTCAAAAGCTTCTGACTTGTGTTTCATCAAATAGATATAACCATATCTAGTATGATCATCTATGAAACTAATGAAGTATCTGAATCCTCCTCTTGCTTGGACTGACATAGGACCACATACATCTGAATATATTAATCCTAGAGTGTCTGATACACGCTGACCTTTATTGCTAAAGGGTGTCTTTGTCATTTTTCCTTTTAAACATGACTCACACGTTCCCATCGATTCACAATCAATTGAGTCTATAAGCCCATCTTGATGTAGCTTAAGCATGCATCTCTGGTTTATATGGCCTAAACGACAATGCCACAAGTAAGTTGAGTTATCTAATCTAAGTCTTTTGGTATCAATTGTGAAAGTAGAAATTTTATCATTCAAAACATAAATCCCATTCAATGATATTCCTGAAAAATAGAAAACTTTGTTTCTATAAAATTCACAACCATTGTTCTTAATTGAAACATGAAAGTCATCTTCTACTAGACAGCTAATAGAAATAATGTTACGAGACATATCTGGAATATACAAACAGTTCCTTAACACTACTACAAGTCCTGATGGTAGATGTAGATCATAGTTTCTAATTGCGAGTGCGGCAACACTTGCACCATTTCCAACTCGCAAGTTTATGTCTCCTTTCTTTAACTCTCTAGTCTGCTTTAGCTCCTGCATATTCATACAAATATGAGATCCACATCCGGTATCTAATACCCAAGATTCAGACTGTGAAATTGAGTTAATTTCAATATAGAACATACCAGAAGTTGAAGCACCGTCCTTTCCCTTCTTGAGAGAAGCTAGGTACTCCTTACAATTTCTCCTCCAATGCCCATCTTTACCACAGAAGTGGCATTCCCCTTTAGGCTTCTTGACTTGCTTTCCTTTGGCTTGGGCCGGCTTGCCTCCCTTGTTCTTCTTGGGATATTTTGGATTGGGAAAATTCCCCTTCCTCTTCTTTGATCCCTCAATCACAAGAGCGGGTACCACTTTATCTTTCTTCACATTTGTCTCAACTGTCTTGAGCATATTGGCGAGCTCTTCAAGAGAGGTCTTTAAGTCATTCATTTGGTAGTTCATGGTGAACTGTGAATAACTTTCTAGGAGGGATGTAAGAAGTAAGTCGACACTTAGCTCATGATCCATCGCGAAGCCAATACTAGAAAGTTTGGTGATATAGCCAATCATCTTGACACAATGTGTCATAACAGATGTGCCCTCTTGCATCTTGCAGCGAAACAGCAGTTTTGATATCTCAAAACGTTCACAGTGAGTCTGTTTCCCGAACAGCTCTTTTAAGTGCATGATAATAGAATATGCATCCATTTCCTCATGCTGCCTTTGCAGATCTGGTGTCATCGATGCAAGTATGATGCACCCAGTGTGTTCATCATCGGATTTATGCTTCTGATAGGCATCAATCTCTTTAATGGGTGCATCATCAGCCGGAAGAGCGGGTATCGATGTATCGAGTACATACCCTATCTTTTCAAACTTCAAAACAATTTTGAGGTTACGAAACCAGTCGGCGAAGTTTGAACCATTCAACTTGTTATCGATAAGGATATTTCTTAGATCGGTTTTCGACATGATTGAGTAAAATTAACCTGAGAGTGAGAAAAGTGACGGATGTTATTCATTTGTTTAATTCACTTACAATTTAAATACGTTGGACTTTTATGTTTTTAAATTGCTCCCACTATTTTACCAAATTAATAACCCTCTATATTAATTCGAAGGATATTCACAATTCCTTTAGTGAGCTAGAATCCTAACTCCTGAAATTTCACCTTGAGTTTACTCAACAAGCTAGTTTCATTCATTAGGTAGATTCATGTAATCAATCACATCAAAACATGTGATTTCTAGGTTGTTGGGTTACTAACCACATTAGTAACTGATATGTGTCGTTTATCAATCCCAACCATATTGCCCATTAGGTTAGAACATGAGTTTACTCATCCAATTATTCTATCCTAATTTAAGCATTACCCCATATTCGTGAAAAATAATTTTTTCGATAATTCAGGTGTTACCATAAGACCCCGAGCTTGAGTTTACTCAACAACCCAAAGGCCCCCGTACTGCCGGCTGAATTATAATATTAGGGAGGGGCAACCGATTTTAATAACTTGCTTATTTACTTAACTTTTGATTAGTGAGGGATTTATTTAAGTCTCATAATCTAACATAGTCTTGATTTGCTTTAGCATACATCAGATATTCATACATTCAACATTGACAATTATGGACATATCTCTAAGTTTATTCCGCTAAGCCAGAAACGAAATAAAGGGTCACCCTAGGGAAATACTAACTATTACATATTTCTCTTTGGGTCCTCCGTCTTCTCCTTGGCGCCTTGAATTACAACAATATTCAATTTCAAGGAAAACTTCAATTTACTTGAAGGGATTTGGATGAGAAGAGAAATACAATAAAGAGTAAGAGAAGTCAGGACACGCATGTCCTATTTAAATACCAAAAGACTAAATAACTATTAAAGAGGGTCTAATATGTCCATAATGCCAAACATGCATAGACTCAATTAAATTAAATTTAATTGGTTGATTACACAAACTATTTATGTAATATTTAAGTTAATCAAATTAACAACTTAAATTAATTTTCATCCAATTTCAATTATGCATATCCTAATTAATTCGAATAATTCATTTAATGCTTTGAATTACTTATATCAAATATTTAGGTAAAACAAACTTTTAAATAAATTGATTTTGATAATCAAAACAAATTATTATATTCTGAAACATATATATATATATTTAAAACGGGTTATTTTAAAACAATTTTAAAACCCGGTACCAACAATCGGGCCGGGCCGATTTAATCGGCCCGACCCTTTGGCATAGCTGCTGCCGTAGGGTAGCAGCTAGCGGACAGACGCTGCTGCCGTAAAGGCAGCGGCGTCCGCCGCTACTGGTTACTGCCGCAAGGCAGCAACCAGCCGCACTGCTATCAATGTATATATATTTTTTTTAAATATAAATATATATAATTGTTCTAAAACAGTTTCAAAACAATTTTCAGAATATTAAAACATTTTTATCTTTTAGATTTAATAAAACAAAACGTTTTAATTATCTAACTATAAAACTTTTAGATTTTGTTTAAAAACGATTATCAACCGAAATAATCAGGAACTATGCATAATCAGTTTTAATTAACAAGTAATCAAAACTTATTTATCGTTAGGTTAATGGAACTAATCGATTAATTAATTTAACCTAACAATAAATCTATTCAATCTGATTGAAAAACTCTTTTATTGACATATATGAAATAACAGATTAACATAGGCTCTGATACCAATGTAGGAAAATAGACAAGCATAGGCATAGCGGAATAATAAAATTTTATCTATTTCCCTTTTCCAAGATCTGTTAATTGTTATTTCATATAAAGAGAGATAGATTGTAATACCTTTACTGATGAACTATCTACCGTTGCAAACAAAGTGCCCACAACTTGTTATTATCAACTCGTGAACCACGAACGTTTGATTCAACACAAAAACCAAAAGATAATCAGTGATCAACCTTTAATGAACAACAATCGCAATGATTGCTTATAACAGAAATCGATACGAGATCAAAGAGGGAGTAAGAAATAAAGTAAATTAGCCGAGACGAAAGACGGAAGGATTCCTCCTCTCCCTTTTGTGTTGGTCGAATTTTAGGGGTTAGGGAGTCTATTTATAGACTTTTCTTAACCCTAATCCCAGTTGTGTTAGGTAATTAAATAATTGGAATCTTATTCGGAATAGGATTCCTAATTAGATAATTAAATAAACACTTTACTATTATCTAAATAATAACTAATTATATCTAGATAATTATTATTAATCAAATTAATAATTAATTAATGTTAGGGATAATTAATTAGAGTTTCAATCACATAAAAACTTCTAATTAATATTATCAGATACTCTTTTAATTTAATTGATAACCATAATCAAATTATCATTATTAATCAAATTAATTTATCCCTAAATTAATAGAAATTTCGGCCCATATGTGTATGTCCCACTAATTACATTTTCGTCCTCCGATTCCAAGTCCCATATGCGACCCATTAGGTTCTTTATTGCCACTAGCCGTATATATCATTTGAAATTATTCATTACGATTAATTCCAACATATATATAACGGAATACCATCGAGAGCTGTTACTAGCAGAACCTATGATATTCCCCCAGAGCAATTAAGAAGTCAGGTTGATAACTGACATTAACCTTTCTGTATTAGGTACAGTATAATACGATACTTCATCAACTATATCCTATCGGTCAATTCCTTATAACCATGGAATGTGTCAAGGTTACATATAACGAAGAGTCCGGTTTTACTTGTACAGGTTGAATTCACTCTGAAAGATAAGTTAAGTGAAATGTTTATTTCTACTCTTAACTGTATCACCTTGCAAGGATTTCAGTCAATTCACCACAAGCGGCCCTTTGGATATATCTCCCATTTATCGGGAGTGACGAATGCTCAATCTGACATTAATCATTCTGTAATTACTTCGCGTAATACCCAATCCTGCTCTCACACACCCTAGGCTCTCATCTATTGGATCGTGCTCGCACAGAATCAAAGTATCAGACTCCGCAATCCAGAATTACTAATTAATGAATGTTTGAGTCTGAGGATTAGTTATACCTACTAATACCGATGAGATGAACAGTTGACACATTAGATAAATCACTCCATTCTGTTATCTCAAGTCGGGTCCCAATCCTAATGAACTCCTTCATCAGATCCATGTAACTGTCTAGATATCAGAATATCTAAAGCTTGTGAGATCAGCTTTCTGTCTCGACAGAAAACACTGTTACATGCAAGTCTCAACAGCAATATGCCAATCCCTATAACATATTGCTTGACTTGGGTTTACTTTAAGTCTATCAGTCTATTATAAAGTATAGTCTCACTTCATGCTTGTATGAACACTTTATAACTACTTGAATAAACTTAGGATTACTTCCTTTGAGAAAGATTTGTGCCTTTATATATAGTTACATATTAATGCTATATATCTGATTAAACAAATGACTAAATAAACAATTTATTCATTAATATTAATATCCAAAACAATTGTATTTAGGACACTAAATTCCAACATATTTGTCCAAATGTATTGAAAATACCTAAATTTGTAAGAAGTTAGAGAACTATACTAAATATGTAAATGGACCTCCCATTTGACCTAGTTTTGTAATTTACCCAATTAAAATTAATATTTGGCAATGACTGAGTTCTAAATTAAAATTAATATTTGGCAATGGCTGAGTTGTAAAGTGTTTGAAAATAAAAGTGCAGGTAATAAGAGAACAAGATTAACTCCTACTTACATTTATTGCAAATAAATACACATAACCGCTCATTTGTAACTTCTAAGCTTTTATTGGCATCAAATGTTTCTTCAGTTGCATGATTGAGTAATTGCTTCATAACATTCAGTCTTTAACTGACAAATTCAAATTCAATTAATAAGCATTTAAATCACCAACATAATGACAATTGAATTTAAAAAGGTTAAAGAAGATTGACATGCAAAACTAAATGCAATCCTAACAAATTAAAACCATAAAATTAATTCAAATAAATCTAATCTAAACAATAAAGTAAAACTAATTAAAACTTTATCTAATTAATAATTTAATTAACAACTCAGTACTATCACTGGTATCCTTGTGACTAGTTCTCTTGGGAGCTATCTTAGTATTCCTCTATTCATTGGTCGAGTTTTTAAAGCAACCTTTCATGAGGCAATTGATTTAGTGAGTGATAAGTTGTTAGCTTGGAAGGTTAATGCCATTTCTCTTGCGAGTTGTATGACACTTATTCAATCGATCACTGGCTCCACTCCTAACCATGTTATGCAATCTTCATTACTTCCTAATCTTGTCCTGAAGGAGATCGACAAGCTTAATCGACGATTTTTGTGGGGTGGTACCAATGGAGTGATGTTTGCCGGCCCAAGGATGAAGGTGGAACTGGTCTCAAGAAAGCTGAGGATAATAACAAGGCTCTGCTTATGAAGCTGGTTTGGCGTATGTGGAAAGAGCCGGATGCTTTGTGGGTCCATGTTCTGCTTGGAAAATATAGGAGCGATGAGGTCTTTGATGGAACTGCCCATGTGAAAAATTACTCCTTTCCCTGGAAGAGATTTCACTCTGTCTTTCGGGAATTTTGTACTGGAATCAAATGGAATGTTGGTAATGGGGCATGTGTTAAATTTTGGAATGATGTCTGGCTTAATAATGTCAAACTGATTAATGTAGCGCATCCTAAACCCCCTGATGTTGCTTCGTTTGCAGGTGGTAGACTATGTCAATACTAATGGAGATTGGGACTGATCTCAAATTGAACCATTTCTTAATACTGAATGGCTTTTAAGGATTCGTATTGTTAAAATTAGTATGGATGTAGAAGATCATAATACTCGTATCTAGGGTCGTTCTAATTCTGGGCATTTCACTTACAAATTTGCTTATGACCTTGTCTATGGCCATGGGGAGGGCGCTACCTCAGGGCAGTGGAAGAAAATTTGGTCATTGAAAATTCCGTAAAAACTGTGTAGCTTTGCTTGGCTAACGGCGCACCATAAGCTGTTAACTAATCAAGAGAGATTCCGGAGGCACTTAACTTCTACTGAGAGCTGTCCTTGATGTTCTACTGCATGCGAGAATATATCCCATACTCTTCGTGATTGTCAGCACAATGGTAATGTGTGGCGGCTCCTTGTTCTGTCTCGTCTGCTACCTGTTTTTTTCTAAATCGGATCCAGACTAGTTTTCATGGGAGAAAGAGCTAAATATGAGTGTTAATTGGTAGATTACGTTTATTTCATGTTGATGGAAGTTGTGGAGGTGGCGTAATTGCTTTGTGTTGATAGAAAAGAGGATATTCCCTCTAACACATTGTTGATTATATAGTTTACTGTTAACGAGTTTCAGGAGGCCTGGAATAATTTAGGAAGAGGTAGCGAAGGGACTTCTCAGGTGGAAACTCGTGTTCACTGGGCGAAGCCTCTAGTGGGATGGTATAAACTTAATATTAATGGTTCGAAGTTAAGTGATGATTCGATTTCTGCCGGAGGGGTTATTCGTGATTGTCGTGGGGAATAGGTGGCTGGTTTTGGCCATAATATCGGTATAGGTAACATATATGATGTGGAAATTTGGGGTCTTTTTTCTAGTATCTCTCTTGCTTTGAGCAGGGGTTGTCGATGGATTGAGATTGAGTTGGATAATGCCGAGATAGTGGTGACTATTAATGAGGATAGAGATATTACGTGTATTGGTCAGAACCTTTTCAAAGGAATCAAGCAGCTTCTCAGGAACTTCGAGTGTGTTCGTCTTCGGTATGTGTTCCGGGAGTAAAATCGGGTTGCTGAGTTTATGGTTAGCAGGGCTCATGCTCTTAATATTCAAAGGCTGCTGCTGGATGATCTCGTGTGAGCTAGATTTCCTAGGGTGGTTCCGCCTTATTTTCTTTTCATTTTTTTGTTGTTTCCTTTCTATTTTATCAAAAAAAAAAACTCAAAATAATAAAAAGACACAAATTAAAGTAGATTAAGCTAATTTATACTATAAAACCATCAAAATACAATAAATTATACATTAAAACTAAAACAAGAAATTTAACTTAAAATAACTTAAAAACACTCCAAATAAACTATAAAAGACTCAAAAGATAGGGATAAAAACATCCTTATCAGCCTTATATGAGTGATGATATTGACAAAGTTACTCGTATCAACAAGAACCCTTTGAACTGTGAAATTTTCTATAACCATCTCTGCTAGGGCATCATCGCGTGGCTGCTTTTGTGTACCTTTCATTTAACATAATGAAAATCCAAACCTAGAGTCATATAGTTGCTTCTTATCTCCGCAGGCCCTTATTCTCTTTGTTGTGCGATCCTTGGGAGGTCGACCAATGATAACATTGATAACTCCTCGAGGCGCCATTTCTTTTGTTAAAGCTTTTTTCCTTTCTGTTGTGGGTGTCTTTACTTCATTATTTAGGAAGCAATCAATTTTCCCTCTCTTTGTCAGTTTTTCTAGTTCGATTACTAGTTTCCTGCAATCCTCACTGTCAAGTCTTTTCCTTTTCTTGAAGTCACAGTAGGCTCTGTTGTTATGTCGCCCTGAATTCTTTAGCTTTAGGGGGTATTGGATGCATTGCTTATTTTTCTTTACCCAATATAAACCTCTTTTTTAGGAGTGTTGAGTGGTATGAAGCTTTGCTCAGGTTGCTCCTTTAACCTTTGTTGTACCCTATCTTTATCTCTCCTTTGTGTTGCTTGGGTTTCTGTTTAATGGCCATTCGATCTTTGGTGTTGTAACTTTTGAGTAGAGAATTAAGCCTATGGCCCACCTATTAGACGAAGTCCTTAACCGTCTCATTAGATCTGGAAATGTTTAGTGTTGTCGTGTGGTTAGCTCTTGGGATAGGGCCGCGCTATGATAATTTTCTATAATGGTTTATACCACGACGTCCACACTAAGGCCTTTTGTTTAGATTGCTACCTTCTTGAATCTTTATACCCAATCCCGAAGGGATTCTCCCAGTTCTTGAACTAGATTATTAAGATCCTAGATGGTTTTTCTTTATGTAATGAAAGTGATGAAGCGTTGGGTGAATTCTTTGGCCATCTAATCGAAGGATTTGATAGACATAAGGAGCGACTTCTCGTACCAATAAGATGCCACCTCTCTTAATATAGTTGGGAAAAGTCTAAACATGACATCGTTAGTGGCGTTTGTGGTTTCTAGTACCCTTCAATAATTTTTTACATGAGTCGTGGGATCATTGGACCTGTCGTATTTTCTATGGAAGGGTATTTTATCCCCCAAGGTAATATCTCCTTCCGAAGCCAGTGGCAGAGTGGGGAGGTTGTATTTGTTACCTTCGATATTAAAGTGTCTGAGTCTAAACCTTCTAGTGCGTTCTGTAACTCCCTTCAAATGAGGTGCATCGTCAATTATTTTTCTATTCTTCTGGCTACTTATACTTCCCGAAGATGCCCTTCAGGACTGTTCAAAACCAAGGCCACCTGCACCGCCTAGGTGTTCAGATTTGAGAATCCGTCCCGTTTTTCTCCGATTAGTCATTCTAGTCGTTTTTTGGCCCCTAGGCGATTTTTAGCCTTCTGAGCTCCACCTCAATGCTGCCTAGACTGCCTAGCGCCACCTAAATGACGGTGAACAAAAACATTTTTTATTATTAGTTTATCGGTTTTGATATATGCAGCCCTTAGGGCTGCATATAAGCATTAAATATAATGGAATATTCTTTTGTATTTTCAAGATGTATATTTATTATGCATTAAACTTCTAAATACACCAGAAATCATTTAATACAATCATAAATTCTTTTATATTTTTTATATCTGCATTTATTTTTTATTTTTTATTTTTTCAAAAGATATCTGAATTTATTATTTCGACAGGTTATTTGTAACTGTGTTAGTAACAGAATAAAAGTTACAAATAACCTGTCGAAATGATAATATTTAAGTCTGACAGATAAAAGTTACACACAAAAAACTGCATACAACCCGTCAAAATACAATTAACTGCTTTATTTTATCGACGAACTTCTTTGGAATATCTGATGTGATAGTCAAATAACTGTCAAATCAGTAAGTTCAAATTTTCTGTTGTGTAAGGATAAAATTGAATTTACTTGACATTGTTATGGGTAAAATTGCACAAATTCATAGTTACGAGTAAATCTGCACTTTTTAGAAAACGTTAAAAGTTCAATGTATAATAAATCCAGATATCTTTTCAAAAAATATTATCATTTCGACAGGTTATTTGTAACTGTGTTATTTCGACATGTTATTTGTAACTTTTATTCTGTTACTAACAGAGTTACAAATAACCTGTCGAAATAATAAATGCATATATCTTTTGAAAAAATAAAAAATAAAAAATTAATACAGATATAGAAAATATAAAAGAATTTATGATTGTATTAAATGATTTTTGGTGTATTTAGAAGTTCAATGCATAATAAATATACATCTTGAAAATACAAAAGAATATTCTATTGTATTTAATGCTTATATGCAGCCCTAAGGGCTGCATATATCAAAACCGTTAATTTATTTGCTTTATTATAATTCACTTTTGAGTTGTTTTAATGATATTGTTGTTGAAATGTCGATATTTGTGCATTTTTAAAGATACATATTACAAATATATATATTTTTATATTAAATAATTTTTATTATTTTTAGATAGTATAATACATATTTTAATTGAATTTATATAACAATTCTTTGAATAAAAAATACAAATATGATTAATCCCCGACTACTCCCCGATTAATCCTCGATGGCCATCTCCACCCGACTAGTGCCTAGCATTTTTTACAATCTTGCTTCAAGGGTTGATTTATTTTTTATGAGATTCGGGAGCATAAGTTTTCTTATTCTGGTGGTTCCGTCCGTTGGATTCAGATCTATTGGTTGTCTTTTTTTTGGTGATGTGGGGATTTATGCTCCGGAGGAGATGGAGAAACTACATTTTCCTCGTGTTTATTCTTTTAGATAAGGGGTTTGGCATGTTCCTCTTTGTTCCATTGTATGCGATGGGGAGAGCAATCTTCCTCGAAGGAGTCCTATCAACTGCTTTTAAAGTACGAGGACGATAATGATATGGATCAGTTGACCTTGTTTTTTAGTCGACTTTGTTTTACTGTGGGTTCTTCCTCTTTCACCCTCTTTAAAGTACTCCCGGGATATATTTTTCCTTATCGAGCGGTTGTGATCCACGGGTCGCCTAGTGGAGCCAGTGGTGGAGTTTCGGTCTTTTGCCAATCTAATGGTTTCTCCAGCCGCAACTAGTTTGTCTTGTAGTTCAACCACTATAGTGACTTGCTCGTTCATATCCTTCTTAATGGTGATTATTATATATAGGAGCTACTTTTGGACGCGGTCCCTGATTTCTCTATATATTGGATCTCATGAGCCCAAGCCTCCACCCATACCTTGGTCAATCTTTGACATAATTTGGGAAAAAGGTACGAGATTGTTAGGTCCTGTTCTTTTTTACTGAAATGAACTGAACTAAAATGAATACTATTGAACTGAACTGAACTGAATGCTACGGAACTGAACTGAACTGAATGCTACTGAATTGAATTGGACTAAACTTAACAATAATGATAAATTATAATAAATAATGATGAATTATATATTATATATAAATGATTATTATTATAAAAAAATAATGATAAATTATATATATAATAAATTATATATAAATAATAATGAATTATAATAAATTAAGCTGGATCTGGAGAAAGCTTATGACCGTTTAAACTGGAGTTTCCTTCTGGATAGTCTGAAGAAAGCTGGTATCCCGGATAACTGGAGGAATTTGATCGAGATCTGCATTTCCTCTCCTGTCTTGCAGGTTCTGATCAACGGTGATATGTCTGAGGAGTTTATTCCCTCCCGGGGTATCCGTCAAGGGGACCCTATGAGCCCTTTCTTATTTGTTATTGCTATGGAAAGATTGTCCCACCTGATCCAAGAGGCTGTGGGTAATGGTAATTTCCACCCTATGTCCATCAACAGATTCTGCCCTTCTATTACCCATTTGTTCTTCGCTGATGATGTTATGATCTTCGTGGAAGGGAACGAGGAGCAGATTGGTGTGGTTATGGACATCCTTAACTGTTTCTGCGATGCTTCTGGTCAAAAGATCAATATTCAAAAATCCAGGATGTTGTGCTCTAATAATATGAGTAAGAGTGTCTGCAAAAGGCTGAGTGATATTTCTGGTATCCCTTTGACTACGTCTTTGGGTAAGTATCTGGGGGTCCCTCTTCATAGTGACAGAGTTTCTAAAGCTTCCTTTAAAGAGATTATTGACAAATCTAGTGGCAATTGTGCCATTTGGAAAGCTAATACTCTGTCTCTTGCTGGCCGTCTTACTTTGATTCAATCTGTCAATAGTGCGGCTCCCAATCATATTATGCAAGCTTGTAGATTGCCGAAGCCGGTCCTCAATGATCTTGATAAGATCAATCGGCGTTTCCTTTGGGGGAACTCGGCAGAAGGGAAAAAGATCCACCTCGTTCCTTGGAAGGAGGTTTGCCAGCCTAAGATCACGGGAGGTCTTGGGATTAGACAAGCCAAGGATAATAACAAAGTTTTATTAATGAAGCTTCTGTGGAGAATGTGGCAATCCCCCTATTCTCTTTGGGTTCGTCTCCTTTGTGGAAAATATAGAAAAGATAAGATTTTTGGGGGCCCCAATGAGAGAGTGGTCAATTGTTCTTTTCTTTGGAAAGGCCTCAGTTTTGTGTTTTCAGAGTTCTGCTCTGGGATAGGTTGGGAGGTAGGGAATGGGAAGTCCATCAGCTTCTGGAATGATATCTGGATTGGAGGCAAATCCTTATTAGAGGTGTGTAGATCCCCGCCGCCTAATAATATTCGAAATTGGAAGATCGCTGATGTGGTGGATTCTGAAGGGGATTGGATTTGGGCTAAATTTGATTCCTTTTTGAACCTGGATACTCTCCTAAGAATTAGAGGGGTTAAGATAAGTAACAGGGAGGAAGATAGGGATAGTCATTGCTGGGCTTTGTCAAACAATGGGGCGTATTCCTGCAAGTCTGCCTTTGAGGCTTTCAACCTTAATGGTTCGGATCCCCACTCTGAAGTATGGAAAATCATTTGGGCTTTAAAAATTCCTTACCGTATTAGGAGCTTCCTGTGGCTTGCTATTAAAAACAGGCTGCTCACTAACTCGGATAGAAATAGATGGCATCTGGTGGACTCAGGTGCTTGCAGCAGATGCAGAGGGCATGTGGAAACTATTTGCCATGCTCTTAGGGACTGTGCTAGGAGTAAAGAGGTGTGGAGGAAAGTTCTCCCTCACAACCTGCTTCCCACTTTCTTAGCTCGCTCCGATCAGGATTGGTTTATAGATGGAGTTAGTGGGAAGTTTTTGGGTACCCTTGAGCATGGTGATATTTTCTTTGCTATTGTTTGTTACCAGATTTGGAAGTGGAGGAATGAAGAAATCTTTGAGAAGAAAATTGTTTCTATTCCTAACTTAATTGCGTTCTTCTCGGAAAAAATGGTCAATATTACTGATAGCTTCAAAGGGGATTCTCTTACAAGGTCTACCCAAAAGAAGGTTGTTCATCTCCTTGGTTGGTGCAGGCCTAGGGAAGGAGTGGTGAAGTTGAATACAGATGGATCTTGTCTGAAGGATGGTAGGATTGCTGCTGGAGGTGTTATGAGGGATGATGGGGGTGCCTGGATTTCTGGGTTTACTCAGAATATTGGTTTAGGTTCATCCTTTTTGGCGGAACTTTGGGGGATCTTTTCTGGCCTTAAACTCGCATTGAATCTGGGTTTGAAAAATCTGATTGTTGAATCTGATAACCTTGAGGCTATCGGAATGATTTCCATAAGAAATGCTATTTGTCTAAATAGTCATAACCTTATCAAAGGAATTAGTAGGTTTTGCTCTTCATTTGATTTCATTATCTTCAGTCATATCTTCAGAGAGCAGAATCGGGTTGCAGATCGTTTGGTGACTGCTGGGAATGATTGCATGATGGGCGTCACTACCCTTTCTTATCCTCCTATTATCTTAATTCTATTCTTAGGGAAGATGTGGTGGGGGTTAGCTTCCCTAGGCTAATCACTGACTAGGCTTTCGGGCTCTTTGTTTTCTTTTCTTTCCCATTCCCACTAAAATAATAATAATAAATAATGATGAATTATATATAAAGAATGCTAAATTATAAATAATATAATATATAGAAATATAAATAATAATAAATAATATATAAATAATTATAATTATAATAAATAATGATAAATTATATATATTGAGGCTATATATAAATAATTATAACTATAATAAATAATAATGGATCATAATAAATAACGATGAATTATATATAAAGAATGCTAACTTATAAATTATATTGTCTCAGCATTTGCTCTAGGGTGAACATTCTTTTTTCACACATCTTTAGGGAAGGAAATAGAGTTACTGATGCACTGGCAAGTTTGAAGTCTCTTCCTCAGTGATCAATTGGTGGCCTTCAGCTCCTGTTTTTTGCCACAAGTTTATCAATGATGACATTTGTAGTATTTCTCATTTGCGTTTTTCTTGACTTTCCTAAACTTTTCTCCTCCCCATTCTTTTTGTTTGTTCTCCTTCCTCTTCTCTTGTTCAAACACTCATTTTTCGTTTATTAATATATTGCGGGTTTGTCAGATCTTGGGCCACGGGTGCTCACCCCGTCCAAGTTTTGTCTCGTCCCAATTTTTATAAAAAAATAATAATAATATAATAATAATATAATGAATTATATATAAATAATTATAATTATAATAAATCATGATGAATTATATATAAATAATTATAGTTATAATAAATAATAATAAATTATTGAACTCAATTGAAATTAAGTGACAAAGAACATGGTCTTACTAGCATCAAGAAAAGTGCGAGGTTGATATGAAAATGTAGGGTTTGAATTGTTTTGAGCCATGATCATTTTTACCATGCTCACCGTACCAATTGATACTCGAGATTCTGTGAAGCAATACTCCGATGACCGAGGGGATATTTTCGGTGCTTGAGATAGAGACACCACTTTGATGCCTAGGTTAGTGATGTATACGATGAAGTATTAAAAAATTAAGAGTAATTATAGAGAATATGTACATGTGCCTTGATTGTGCGATTTCCAGATGTATTTATAGGGAATCATTGTTCTTATATTCCTCGAAAGATAATTGGACGCAATTTAGACAAGTCGTATCCTACTCATTTTAGACTACCTTGATTCTAGACAAATATAGTAGGATATAGTCCGAGTCAGACTTCGAGATTCACCTATTGGTCCACATACTAGAGGAAGGGAGATATTTTTGTTTAGTAGACTATGACGACTCCCGGTGCTCTGGAATCTACTGGTTGCATAAAGTGGAGACACATGCACTGATACTAATTCTCACCTTATCACTAAGGTAAGTATATTATCAACTGCCCTTTTATGATTTCAGCATATATTTTAGTTTAATATATGTTGTGATATCTCACCATCATATCCAATACCGTTTAAGAATGTTTAGGATCGAGTCTGAAAGTGTGGTGGCAAGTTAACTCTTCTGTTAAATTGTTCAACTTGGCTCGAAACTAGATAATACACATGTCGATACATCGATAAAAAAATACGATACGTGGATAAAATATGCGAATAAATTCATTAAAAAAACTTTAATCTATCTAATATAAACTCGGTTTATAAAAATTTAACAGAGATATTAACAGAATTGTTAAAATTTAACTGAATCGTTATTTTATTATCCGTATTGGTTGAAATTTCACCAATTCTGATAAAATAATGAGTAAATATTACTGAATTCAGCAATGTTCACATGCACCTTAATGACCAAGTGAATTTGGTCATTCATCGTTAGATATAGGCCTATTAAATCTAAGCCTTAGGATGCTTTGAATCTCCACCTTAAGATTCTAATAAGTCTAGATCTAACGGTGAATGACCAAATTCTACATAGTCATTAAGATGCAAGTGATCAAAACCGAATCCGAATAATAAGCCAGGAGACAGATACCAACATTTTTTTTATAAATTGGTTGACAAATGTTACTAAATATTAAATTGTAAAAATATAATTTAACAAACATAAAAAAAAAAAAAAAGTAGAGAGAGAAAGGAACAAAGTTTCTCTCTCTTGGCTTGCATCTCAAATTTGATGTTAGTATGTATTCTGTTATGTTCTGTCAAGTGATTGAGTCCAGGCTAGCATCTTTGCTATGATTGACGTGGGTCCCACACTTCCCTCTCTTCTCTGTCATCCCACATGCTGTCTCACTACCCCATGCACTCCCCCCCTCCCATTGTGTCTAATTCCTTTCACCTCTAGTCCCACAGGTTCCCCTGTGCTACCCCATTCCCGAACCTCCACGTGTCGACTACCATATGGTTGCACCAAAACTCCCGTGCAACCCCCAAACCCACCTCTGAACTTTGCTATTTTTATTTTGTTCTCTTCCAAATCATATCGTAACAAATGTAATGCTATTACTAGGCTAAGATACACTTCAAATATACTATAGTCAAAATCATCTGGTTAATTACACTCTCAGCACTCTAACTATCATAAATTTAAAGTTAACGACATACATTATTTATTTTTTACATTAAATGTAGTTATTTGATCTTGTAGTTCTTTTATCCCTAAAAATTACACTCATGGTTCTCAATTTTACTTTCACTCTGATCCTTATATTCAAGGTTCAAAACAAGACCGTTTGGACCATTTAAACCCCCTAGACATTCGAAATCGAGAATCCGCAACTATTTTTTTTGATTTATTTCTTTAGGCGTTTTTGTGGTCCCGAAGCGATTTTTAATCGTCTGGGCTCCGTCTAGACCGCTTCAACATTGCCTAAACCTCCTAGGCGCGTCTAAACGACAATGAACAAAGTATTTTTTATTATGATTTTTTTTATTTATTTTAATTCACTTTTGAGTTATTTTAATTATATTATTATTGAAATGTTGATATTGGCTAATTTTTAAAAATATATATTACAAATATACTTATTTTTCTATATTAAATAATTTTATATTATTAATTTTAGATAGTATAATACATATTTTAATTGAATTTATATAACAATTTATTGATTTACAAATAAAAATACAAAAATATAAATTCGATTAATCCCCGACTAATCCCTGATTATAATCCTCAAGGGTCATATCCGTCCGACTAGCGCCTAGCGTTTTTTACAACATTGCTTATACTTCAAAATATAACATTATGATCTAAAAACTTTGCATTTTAGTAACATAATGATTATTTTACGTTAATAAAGTTGATCACTCCAATAGTAGGTACGCATACATTATAGAGTTGATGAAAATAAACAATCCTAACTCTTGAATTTTTCGATTTTGATGATATTTAGATGTTGTTTGGTTACAAGAGAAACTAGTTATTGAGAGAGAAAATGTCGATTTAGAAAATCTAAAATAATGATTTCATAGTTTTAAACAATTTTCATTCTTGGACTTTTTCATTTTGAGATCGTCGTAGACCATTTTGATTTGACCAATGGTGAAAGGGATCGTAATATTACTAAAATACAAAATTCAAGGACCATAATATTCCGTTTTAAATCATAGGGGTCATAATAAAAGTAAAAACAAATTTGAAATACCATAAGTATAATTTACCTTAAAATATACACGTGGACAATACATTAAACAATTTTTGCACGACTTTTTTTCCAAATGACACGCCATAAAATTTAACCCGATTAAGCCAACCTTACTCAGGTTAAAAATAGGATAGGTTGGACTCGATTTTTTTTTTTTTTTTACATAAACGAGCTAGATTGGACAAAGTGACATGTCTATGTAATTTGTAGTCCACATGGAAAATCCGTCTGATGTATTGTCTACGTGTCTATTTCCATGATTGTCCGGTACATGAGAAATCAAATAGTTAGATGAGTTTGATGTTCAAAACTGAAATTTTATGACATTGACGTTTCATTTCTTGTATTTGGAGGATCATGGACTGCAATTAACTCCGAAAACATTTCAAATGTCCTAAATATTTCGATTTTGATAAATTAAGTCTCTAATCTTCTATTTTAATATAAAAGATCTTTAATCGTTTATTTCTAATCTGATGTATCTATGTTCGTCAAATTGATTTGATTTAAATGCTTAATTCATTTAAAATATCGTTATTTATTTCTTTGTGTTTTAAATTATATTTTAACAATATTTTTTAGAATTCGAAATAAGATTTTACATTCCATCTAGAGTCACATCACAAATATTAAGAAAATATTTTCAATTGTTAAAAAAAATATAAAGTTCGAACACTGATGAAATGAAACAAGTAATATCGTGTTAACTAAATTTTATTTATTTCTAAAACAAGTAATATCGTGTTAACTAATTTTTTCTTTAAAGTTAATTTTTCTTGTTTTTTAGGATTTAATAAAAATATATTATAAGTTTAACGTGTTAAAATAAATGATTAGAAGCTAAATCCATCAAAATTAAAATAATTCCGTGTATTGGGACATTTTCTATTAAAATATATTACGAGTAATATTACACGATATTTTTCTTTTTACATTCTATAACACTAAATTTAAAATAAAAAAAAAAATAAATATATGTATGATTTGAACAAGTTTGAAAAAAATAGTAAAATACCTAATTTACCTTATTAAGGATCAATTTAAAAGCAAAAATTAAATTAAGAATGATTATATTAATAGTAACATAATTTAGGGTTATAATCCGATCAAAATGACTACTGAAGAAATCAAATAGCAAGACGAGTTTGATGTTCAAAACTGAAATTTTGTAACATTGATATTTTTTTTAATACTTGGAAGATCATGAACTGCAATTAACCCCAAAACATCTCAAAAGTCCTAAATATTTTGATTTTGATGAATGGAGTCTCTGATCTTTTTATTTCAATATATGTGATCTTTAATCGTTCATTTCTAATTAAATGTATCTACGTTTGTCAAATTGGTTTGATATAAGCGCCTAATTCATTTAAAATATCAATATTATTCCATTATGTTTTAAATTATATTTTTTAGAATTCAAAATAATGTTTTACGGTGCATTTATAGTCGCATCACGAATACTATTAGGAAAGTATTTTCAAATGGTTAAAAATAATATAAAACTTAATGCTAATGAAATGAGTAATTTCGTGTTAATTAAATTTTATTTATAAAGTTAAATTTTCTTATATTTTTGGACTTAATATAAAAAAATATACTATAAATTTAACGTGTTAAAATAAATGACTAGAAATTAAATCCATCAAACTTAAAATAATTCCGTGTATTTAGATATTTTCTGTCAAAATATATCATCCGTGTAATAATATTTTTCCTTTTACAATATACAACATTAAATTTTAAATCAATAAAAAAAATTTGATTTGAATAATTTTCACTATATTATTGAATTTATTTTCATGTTACTAAAAGAAATTAGTCAAATACCTAATTTACCTTATTAAGAATCAAACTAAAAGAAAAATTTAAGAATAATAATGTCAATAATAACATAAATGACTAGAAGCTAAATCCAGTAATATTACACGATATTTTTCCTTTTACATTCTATAACAATAATTCTGAGTATTTGTAGATTTTCTGTGAAGATATATCGCCAATAATATTACACGGTATTTTTTCTTTTACATTCTATAACAATAATTCCGTGTATTTGGACATTTTCTGTCAAAATATATCACCAATAATACTACACAATATTTTTACTTTTACATTCTATAACAATAATTCCGCGTATTTGGACATTTTTTGTCAAATATATCATCAATAACATTACACGATATTTTTCTTTTTACATTCTATAACAATAATTCCGTGTATTTGAACATTTTCTATCAAAATATACACCAATAATATTACAAGATATTTTTCTTTTAAATTCTATAACAATAATTTCGTGTATTTGGACATTTTCTGTCAAAATATATCACAAATAATATTACACGATATTTTTATTTTTACATTCTATAACAATAATTCCGTACATTTGGATATTTTCTTTCAAAATATATCACCAATAACATTTCATGGTATTTTTCCTTTTACATTTTATAATAATAATTTCGTGTATTTAAATATTTTCTATCAAAATATATCACCAGTAATATTACATGATATTTTTCCTTTTACATTCTACAACATTAAATTTCAAATCAATAAAAATTTAAAAATTTATGATTTGAACAAATTTGACTATATTATATTTTTTTTTCATGTTACTAAAAAAGAATTAGTCAATACCTAATTCACCATATTAAGAATCAATACCTGTTAATGAAGCTTCTTTAGAGAATGTGGCAATCCCCCTCCTCCCTTTGGGTTCGTCTTCTGTGCGGCAAGTATAGGAAAGATAGAATCTTTGGTGGCCCGAAGGAGAGGGTTGTCAGCTGTTCCTTCCTCTGGAAAAGGCTTAGTGCTGTTTTTGCTGAGTTCTGTACGGGGATTGACTTGGAGGTGGGTAATGGGAGATCCATTAGTTTCTGGTATGACACCTGGATTGGTGACAAACCGTTGATTGAGGTGTGCATCGCCCCTCCGTCGAATGATCTCCTCTCCTGGAGAATTGCTGATGTGGTGGACTCGGATGGAGACTGGATCTGGTCTAAGTTCGACTCCTTTCTTAGCCTGGAGACCCTCCTTAATATTAGAGGTGTGAAGATTAGTAATCAGGAGGAGGATAAGGACAGACACTGCTGGGCCTTGACTAATAATGGTTATTATTCTTGCAAATCGGCCTATGAAGCTTTTACCCCTAATAGGGCTGATCCTCCCTTGGAAATTTGGAAGTCCATTTGGGCCCTCAAAGTCTCCTACCGCATTAGGAGTTTCCTATGGCTGGGAGTCAAAGACAGGCTCCTCACGAATGCAGATAGACACAGAAGGCACTTGGCTGTATCTGGTGCCTGTAGCAGATGCAGCGGCCATGTGGAAACCTTGTGCCATGCTTTGAGGGATTGCCCGAATAGTAGAAAGGTTTGGGAAGGGGTCCTTCCTCACCACATCCTTCCTTCCTTTATGGGGTTCTCTGATATTGACTGGTTCTCTGAAGGCGTTAATGGGAATTTGTTGGCCAGTATGGAGCACGGGGCTATTCTCTTCGCTATTATTTGTCACCAAATGTGGAAATGGAGGAATGAAGAGTTATTTGCTGAGAAGACTGTCTTTATTCCTGACCTCCGGTTTTACTTCTCGAAAAAACTCTCTGTTATTACAAAGAGTTTTGAAGGAGAGCCCCTGGTTCACCCCTCCCCGGTTAAAGAGGTCCAGTTAGTTGGTTGGAGGAAGCCCAGGGAAGGGGTTGTCAAGTTGAATACGGATGGCTCCTGCCTTAGTAATGGCAGAATTGCTGCTGGTGGAGTTCTTCGGGATGCTGGTGGCGCCTGGCTGGCTGGGTTTACCCATAACTTAGGTATGGGCTCCTCCTTTACTGCGGAGCTCTAGGGGATCTTGTCTGGCATTAAACTCGCCATTCGCATGGATGTTAAAAGACTTTCGGTGGAGTCTGACAATTTGGAGGCTATCAACAGGATTTCGGATAGACAGACTGTTTGTCTTAAGAGTCAGAATCTCATTAAAGGCATCTTGAGGCTTCGTCCTGCTTTCGTTTCTCTTACCTTCTCCCATATTTATAGGGAGCAAAACCGCGTGGCGGATCGCTTGGCAGCTGCTGGGCATGGGGGGATGTTAGGTGTTTCTACCCTTTCCGTTCCTCCTTCTTTTCTGTTACCTTCTCTTCTTGAGGATAGGATTAGGGTCAGTCTTCCTAGACTGATCCCGGGTTAGGTTTTTATTTGTTTGTTTTTTTTCTTCCCTTCTTACCCAAAAAAAAAAAAAAAAAAAGAATCAATTTAAAAGCAAAAATTAGGGATCATAATATTAACAGCAACATAATTTAGGGCTATAAATATAAATTACCACACCAACTTGCTAAATTTTGTAATTTTACAAATAAAATATTAAGAAATACAATACTATTAGAACACTGCAGCTAAAATTTAGCTTCTTTAGAAGGGGGCCGTTTCAAATAAAACTGTCGGCGAAAGACGTTATTAAATCATATTCAATTAGAAGGGCTAAAATAATTAATTAGTGTCAATTAGTATTAACTAATTATTCCATTCCTTAATTTATCATTACCATTAAATTAATTTAAATTAATTTAAATTAATCAAAGCTGTCAATTTCCTTGCTTACCAAATAAAATTAAATACTACTTTTAATTTTATTTTATTTTCCGCTGTGTGTCGTATAAAAATAAATGTAATTACAATTAGTCCTTTGTGTCATTTATATATAATTAATGCTTATTATTCACTAGCTTACAGAAAGCTGCCCTCTGTTTTTGTGGTTCTTCTTCTCCTTCTTCTTCCTTTTTTTTTTCTTCCGTTTTTTTTGTTATTCTCTGGTTCCTGGTTCAGTTTCTTACTCTGCTGCTGTTTTTTCTCTCTCCATGAAGATGCCAGTAAGTACGTTTTTCTTTTTATTGATTGAAATCTGGGCTTCGTATTGTATTGTATTGTACTAGTACTCTGTGTTTCGTTTTCCCGAATCTGGAAATTTTGGGGGTTGATTGCGTAGATTCTGTGATTATTTTGTGAGTAATGTTGAATTTGTATGCGTATTTTCATGAGTTTTTCGAATTCCTCTGTTTTATGATGGTGTTCTGTTTCGACTTGATTTGGGGAGTATTATATTGTTTAATATTGGGTGTTTTTGTATTGTTTGGGTGGTTGGGTGTTTGGGGTTCCCTATGTTTACTTAATCTTACTGACCTTCTGAACAGCTTTTTATATCCTTGGATTCTATAACTTTTAGACTTTTTCATGAGTTGATTTAGTCACTGAACTACTTTTCCTTGTTTATAGAATCATGGTTTGTTTGTTTGTTTTTTATTTATGTATGAATTCAATTTAGTGAGAGAGAGTGTGTGATTTGGGAATCTGTTATTGAGAATTTGGGGGTTTTTCAATTTTTTTTTTTTTTCAGGTGGCATTTCTGTTGCTACTGGCACTAAGCAATTTAATAGGGATTAATGGAGGAATTGATGGAGTAGAGAGCAGAAGATTGTGTGATTATAAGCCTAGTTTAGACCCAAGACCACATAGTGTTTCAATTTCTGAGTTTGGTGCTGTTGGAGATGGGAAAACATTGAATACAATTGCTTTTCAGAATGCTATTTTTTATTTGAAGTCTTTTGCTGATAAGGGTGGTGCTCAGCTCTATGTTCCTCCCGGAAAATGGCTTACCGGAAGCTTCAATCTCACCAGTCATCTCACTCTCTTCCTGGAGAAAGGTGCTGTCATTCTTGGATCTCAGGTAACCCTCCTTTTATTATACTTATTGTCCGTTACAGTAGAGTATTAATTTAGAATTGAGAAACAGCTACTTGCATTCAGTTAAGATATACCGGTTTCATAATAGAAGTGTTCGGTTAGAATTGAGAAATAACTACTTGCATTTAGTTAACATACACCGGTTTCATAATCTTCTAAACAGTTGGTTACTCTTTTGTTTTGTAGAATCCAATTCACTGGGATATTTTAGAACCATTACCATCATATGGTCGAGGAATCGAGCTTCCGGGAGGAAGGTATCGGAGTCTAATAAACGGATATAAGTTGATTGATGTGGTGATAACAGGTAAGTGATTAAGTATGCCTGCAGTTTCATTTGTCTCTCAATCTGCCTCCCTATGTTCAGTCTATAGTATTGGTTATCTGATGTTTGATTATCCGGATTAGGTGATAATGGAACCATCGATGGCCAGGGTTCGGTTTGGTGGGATTGGTTCAGTTCCCATTCTTTGAACTACAGCAGGCCTCATCTCGTAGAATTCGTAGAATCAGAATATATAGTTGTTTCGAATCTTACATTCATTAATGCTCCTGCATATAACATTCATCCAGTATACTGCAGGTAATTCAAATCTTCACAACTTGTCATTGTATTTCATGATCTAAATTGATGTACTAATGCTGATTCTGGTGCAGCAATGTGCTTGTTCAAAATATGTCCGTCTCCGCTCCGCCAAAATCCCCCTACACCGTGGGTATAGTCCCAGGTTGGTTGAACAGGATTCTTTTTTACTAGTAGTTGAATAGTAGTTGAAAAGATGTGTGCTTTTTGCTTCTTTATCTCTTTATTGTGTGAACATTGGAGAGCTTTATTCGATCTTTTCGTGCCGTTGGAACTTCAATTATTGTTTCTATAATCATTCTGAATGAATTATTTGTATGATCATTTACAGATTCTTCAAATAATGTGTGCATAGAAGACAGCATTATCGAAATGGGCCACGACGCCATTGCCCTCAAGAGCGGCTGGGATGAATATGGTATAGCCTATAATAGAGCCACCAAGAACATACACATAAGGAGGGTTCACCTCAAATCATCATCAGGCTCTTCTATCGCCTTCGGTAGCGAGATGTCAGGCGGTATTTCGGATGTTCGAGTGGAGAATATCCACCTATACAACTCTTTAAGCGGGGTCGAGTTCCGAACAACGAAAGGCCGAGGTGCTTACATGAAAAGTATCTCCATATCAAATGTCAAAATGGATAACATCATCTTAGCATTTGCTGCAATTGGTGATTACGGGTTACATCCGGATAAAAACTTCGATCCTAACGCAATCCCGGTTCTCGAGCAGATCACAATACGTAATGTGACCGGTACAAACATCACTATAGCTGGAAATTTCACAGGAATTCAAGAATCTCCCTTCACCTCAATCTGTTTATTCAATGTTTCATTAATTGTTTCAACCTCATCAAATTCATGGACATGTTCAAATGTTAAAGGATCTTCAGCTGGTGTTTTCCCCGAACCGTGCCCCGAACTGTCCTACCCTTACTCAAGTTCTTCATCAGGTTGCTATTCTCTCCTGGATTCTTATGGAAAATCTGCAAGTTTATGATACCATTAAAATGGTAAAAAATGGATTATTCTACAGTTTACTGTCTCTAAATTAGGTCAGATTCTTTTCAATAAGACACATGTCTAGAGTATTTGTTCGTTTTGTTCTTTGTTTATTTTTGCATTTTTCCATGTTCAAATCTGCAGATTATTTGTACAGCTTCATTTCTTCATTCATGTGTAAGAAAAGTTTTGGTAGTGATTTTGCAAAAGAAGAACCACAAAGTACTAGTATTATTATTGTTCAAAGTTCATTCCTTTTCTGTTTTTCCATTTCCAAAACAACTGCTTCTCGACCCTAACTCTTCGTATCTATTGTTTGGAGGAAACGGGGAAAGAAAGTTGCGAAAAGGAGAATCAAACAGACGGTAGGGGTTTGTTTGGTTCAGTAATTAATGTTTACTGTTTGTTGTTGTTGGTAGATAGGAAGGAGACAAGGGGGCCCTGGAAGCAGGGACGGAGACAGAGGATGCCAGGGGTACTCGACCTCTAGAACCAGCCCTACCAACGCTGGTTTGGACCCTTTGTTTCCGGCAAATTGGAGGGTTTGGGGTGCAAGACGCCCGCCAAATGGGGTTATAATTTTTTTTGGCCCAAAAAGATATATTTAGATTTTATATTATGAAAAAAAAACTATAGATAGGTGTAGAAGTGGTCCCTCGTAGTCCTGTATTTGCCACTGCCTGGAAGGGGCGGCCTCCTCGGCTGCCGAAATCAATCCTATCGGGGATGGTTCTGGCCCCTTCTCTCCAGAGGATTGAGGTTTGGGGGTGTCAAGATAGTATGGAGAATTTGTTTTTATATACATGTGTGCAAAATTTTGCCCTTAGGGTAATAGTCTATATTCGCAACCGGTAGATTTTAGTTAAATTTTTCTTTCTTAATAATAACCAAATAATGATATCTACCTTTTGGAGAAAAACAAGGAAAATGAGTTACAAAAGGAGAACAAAGCAAACACGAAATCAAAATATAGTGGAGTGAAAATTTTGTATAAAAAATATAGTTAGGAAACGGAAAAGAAAATGAAGGTGACATGAAATATACATTATTTTAAAGAACATACATAATTAGGAAACAGAAATGAAAAGGGAAAAGAAACGGGAAAGAAACTGAAGCTAACATAATACGTCCTTTATTTTTAAGAAACATAATTAGAAAAGGGAAAAGAAACTGAAACTGAATTGAAACGCTACTGAAGAAGAGTTTTCGCATAAATGTAGGGAGGAATGGAGCTTGTGTGAATGGTTTGTGTAGGATGGAGTCCAGGCTGGAGATAAAGAAAAAAAAAGAGTATGAATAGAAGGATTTGGCTTTTGTTGAATTATTGACATTTTGATGTTTCTTTTTTCTTCTGTGAAACAAAAGGAATAACTGCTTCTTGAATTAAAGAATGTGTTCAACTTGGAGGAGTATTGGCTTATTCTTATTTTATTTACTTTCATTGTGTCATAAAAAGCAGCATGTGAATTTGAAATTAGTTTATATTTACTGATAATAGGTAAATAATTGAATACGCCGCGTGTATCAAATAATACGTCTTAATCAAGAATAACATTGAAAAAGCAATCGTGACTAAAACGTAGATTAATGGAATATGCACGCTCTATTTTAAAGGTAATTACCGCCTTACAGTTATCACACACTAAATCCATATAATTACATCGGGTGATATATTTCCGATCTCATCCTTACACGTGTCTTGAACCTCTGCTAACTTTAGCATCGAAGTGAGAGCGTTAGATCATTCATCTGTCTTAATGTAGGCTCCACCTACCTTCAAAAAAAAAGCATATAGTGATTCTTTACATCTTTACCTACATCATTTACTATTTGGAAAATTATTATTAGCAATAGTAATTAGTAAATAACATTAGTTGAACTGAACAGGTTCAGAGGGTGTAGGTGTTAATAAGCTAGGGTAGTAGCTCGTAAATTATTCGAGCTCAATTTAGTCAAACATCGGCTCGAGATGGCTCGGTTCGAGCCCAGGATCAGCTCGAGACGTTAACGAGCCTAAACTTAAAATAAAATAATTAATGATAATGGCAATTTTTTTTATCAATCCTAACTCTCAATTAGACAAGTCTATGGACCGAGCTAGGCTAGATAGGTTTTTAGGTAAAAATACCCAGTCCAAGCCCAGTATAGCCCAATCCACTATTAATTTAGGCGGTCTCGGATTCAGACTGGGCTCGGACTTAAACATCGAATCTCAAACCCAGTCCATATAAATCCACCTAAAAATATATATAGTTTTTAATTAAATAAAATAAAACTTATACCTAAAAGTAAATATTTAATATATAAATTTATTAATTTATTGATTAATATTAATAGGCGGGCCGGACTGGACCGACCCGTGCTATTTTTTATCAATCTCAAGCTCGTCCAAAATATAGGCAGGCTTTAGTGAGCATGGACCTAAGATCAATTTTCATTGTCGAAGCCCGGTCCAAGGGACAGGCTTAGGCGGGTACCCGGACCCGTGGTCAGATCTACTCTTAATTAGTCGTAACTCACAAGACCCATAAAATAAGACCACTTAATAGAAGCTTTGAGCTTTCGGCTAGTCCAAAAGTTTGAAATTCAAAGATCAAAATACAAACATGTTTTTCTCTTCACAAGTTCTCTCTCTACTTTGTCATCCACGCCAGTAGTACTAATAGCTATTGATATGCAATCACGCAACAACAAAGTCATATACGATATGTGAGTTTGTGTTCTCCGACCACAAGTAGCAACTACTATTCTTGAATCCCAGTCATGATAATATGATTTTTTTTTTATCTTTTAAACTGATGTAGAGTATATTATAGGACTTTATTTATTTTTCTCTTAGACTACTTATCATATGCATGTAGATGGATCTAGTTAAACCTCATCAAAAACTTGACTCGGCCATAGCTTGGTCTAATTCGGTCAAAGCTTGGTTCGAAAGAGCTCTGCTGAAACATTAACGAGTCAATACCAAATCTACCCATATTTGGCCTCGATTCTGCTCGTTAATACCCATATCAGAGAGTGTCTGACACACTTTGTGATAATTAAAAGCATCTTCAACAACCTCTTAGTTTGACTCTTAAGTTAAAATTTGAGGAAGTAGAGTTAAAAATCAACTTCAACAACCTTTTAGTGGCTCCTCAAATAATTAAGAACCTCTTCATCCTCTCTATTAATAGAGAGTCTCTCTACATCTCTTAGTGTCTCCTTAATTCATTTTTTATTAATAATTTACTATCGAGGAGTCTCTCTCCTTGCACTATTAATATATAGAACAATAATTAATAATTTTAATAATAAAATAACAAATAAGGAGTGAATACAAGAGTATTGTTGGAGATTATATGTCTTAGTCACTCTTAATTCACTAACAGGGTGTTTGTTAGAAGGGATATATGAGGTGGGATATGGATAAAAAAAATACGAGATAAGTTATCCCGTGTTTGTTTGGGAGATAGAAGAGTAAGACGGATGAGAGATAAGCCTCTTATCCCTCAAATCTTATACCCAGGAGGGGGGTGGTATAAGGAGGCGGGATAAGCTCCTGCGATTTTAATAGGATGGAAAATTCCATCTTATCCCTCAAATTAATGTTATGTAGTTTAAATAAGGTTAAAATAGTAAAATGTATTATTTTATCCTCATCTATACCTCACATACCAAACATTGAATAATAATTATCGACCATCATATTTTTATCCTTATCCCAACCATTTATCCTTATCCCAATAGAATACCAAACGCCCCGTAAGAGTCAATTATTTATATTATTTTTAAAAAGTACATTGTTTGCTGTTACTGTTAGAAAAGTTGTCTTTCCAAAAAGCAAGGATTTTCTGCTTTTGTAAAATGTTATTTTTCAGGTGTAAAAAGTAAACAGGAGGTTCCTAACCAAACACCTAAAACTCTCCATTTTGAAGTGAAAAGGCAACCATTAACATGAAAATGAGCAATCAAACATTCCTAAGAGTCTCTTGGATTCCAATGCTCTAAGAATTATTTTTCTACAAACAAATAAAAGAACTGATTTTTTTTTGAGAAATGAAAAATGAATTAAAATATAGTACTATTTTTTGTCACATTTTTTTTTATTTTTTTAAAGTGCCCTTTTTTTTATCAGGATCTTAGATTTAGTAGATAATTTATTATTATTATTATTATTATTATTATTATTATTATTATTATTTAGTTAAAAGCATAAAAATATAAAAGAAACAAGAAAATGTTAATAAATGTTTGAATGACTGCAGTCTGAGCAGGTGAAGTTATAGTTTGAATGAGTAATGATAGGTAGACATGGGATGAGGTTTGGGGACCTCCATTTGCTACAATGTTGTCACTTTCAACATTTTACAACAACATTTCCATGTGAAAATCATGCCATTTTTTCTTATTTCTCTCCTTAATTGTTTTCTTTAATTACATTATTGGATAATTCAATCATTCAATCATTCTTTGTTTTTCTTGGACCACCTTCCTAATTAATTGCTTTCTTTTATTTAAATATTCTCAAGGTTTTTTTGGAATAACTAATTTAAGCTTCACGTATAAAATCATAACGTTCATAAAATGGTGCACTTAAAAGTTTTACTATAAAAAATTGATACATCAGATGATTACGTTGCTAGCAACACTGTTTCGGTCTCAAGACTTCAAGTTATGACATGACACCTATGTGTAGAGGGGTTAACGATACAATCATTTGGTATGTCAATTTCTGTGAGTAAAGTCTTTAATTGCGGCATTTATAAGCGTTGAGATTGAAATTGTGTTGTTTTGTATATAAAGTATAAATTAGGTCTTCGCCAAAAAAAATTGAGGCTATTTTGGTATGTTATCCCTAAGTTTAATAATCGATTTTTTTAGTTTTCTTTCCCATAATAAATTTGAAATATCACATATTCATATAGGAGTATGTATTATTTTGTAAAAACCAGATTACCAAACTGAACCGATTCAATTTGATTATAAAACTAAAATTAGGTATATTTCAGTATTTCGATTCGATTTGGTATGGAAAAATTATAAATTTTTTGAACCAAACTATGTTATTCATATTATGTGATGAGACATTTTGGCCCGAGTGCAGCTAACTCCTACGCGAAATACATTATGTGGGTCAACTCACACACGACCCATTTCGTGGGATAATGTCAACATCTAGCTCATCCCTCAAATATGAAATCGGAGAACCCATATGGTCCCGAGTTATGTAACCAACCAAGGCTTAAAGGCATTACAAACTTATTATCTTTCCAACCAAGGTCTATAAACGCAGGCCAGGTAACACACTTAGGGGGATATATTTCTTCTCTCTCTACATACTTTCTCTCTCTATTAATCTCTCACTGACTTGATGGTTGAAGTGTTCCTAAGGACCGTTCCCGACGTAGGTCAACCGAGCCTAGTGGGCTTACAATTTTTTAGTCTCAACATCTTATCATTTGGTGTGGTGAATGTGGAGCGACTGACACTACAACTCCTTCAATTTATTTGAAACAAAATAAAATGGTAGAAAATCCTCCACCAGTTCGAATCACTCCCGTAAAGGAAGTCATCGAGTCCAGCAAAAACAGACTAGACGGAAAAAGAAGAATGTAAAAACTGTAGACATGAACTTCAAAAACATCGTAAATAGAGACAGACTTTGAGGACAAATCGAAAGATCCCCATTTCCAAGATATTGAGAACCCTCAACGACTTCCAAGCCACACAATCCTAGCACATCGAAATGCAACAACAAATGATGAAAACCTAGAAAGCAATGCAAGGCAACAACCAAAAGTTGTAGGAAATCATATGAACTAAAAAACCTCTCACATAAGAGGCCGCACCCACGAGACTGGGTACGAAACCAGAAGAAAACAACATTCTCCCTTGAGGAGGAAAACTCTCAGATGAGCACGTTACTGCTGACACTCACCGAGTGTCCAGAACTACATAGAAGACCCTTTCCGAGCAATCAATGAATTTGGAGGGCAAATTCTCGAGGTTTTTAGACAAAAGGCATTAGGCGGGTCTATCAGAGGGAAAGTCATGCCAAATAAAACTCCCTTAGTCCAACGCATCATAGAGGCCATTTTCCTTAAAAATTGGAGACCCCTACCTCTTGACTTACATAAACATTGAGGATCTAAACAAACAATGTGCCACCTTCATGAATATAATCAATATATACTTTAAGGAAGACCACATCACATGTAAAGTCTTCCCTACAATATTAATATGAGTGGCCCAAGAGTGGTACCGGGGTCTAGAGCTCGAGTCTGTCGATTCATTCGAGCTACTGAAAGAATTTTTCATTGCTCGGTTCATAAAAGTTATCAAAGCAAATAGAATAAGATTAGACCTAAATGATGCCAGACAGCGAATGAGTGAGCCTTTGTATAAATATCTGTCTCGTTTTCACCATATATTGTCCCACGTGAAGTCGATAAACTAGGAGGTGGCCATAGATTCCCTCACAAAGGAAAAACTTATGAACCTCTCACACAAAAGTGGTATTCAAACCTTTCTCAATATTTCTAGGAATTGATGGCCATTGATCAAACCTTCATCTGTTATGACGATAACATGATGCCCGCCGATTATGATGAACGAGAAGATGATAAGACTAGAAAAGAGTGTGGGAAAGAGGGGAAGGGGAAGCACATTTTTGAAGAAAAAAAGTCCCACCATTAGAGGGATGAGGGTCCTATCCCCCTAGAGAGGCGAGCCGAAAAGGGAGACTTAGGATGAACAAGGGGCACATCACAACCTATGCATATAAGTCCATTACTCGAATGGTTCCCGTTTCCTAAAAAGGCATGAGTCTCATTCAAAAACTCCATCATCCTACCACCCTCTAGCAACAACGAATCAATCCCCAAGGGCAACACAAGCAAAACACAAATATTGCAAGTTCCAAAAATTTAATGAGCGCAATACTGATGAATGCAGGGATTTCTCTAGAGAGTGCAATAAGCTAATGCTTTAGGGGACGGGCACTAAAACTAAGCCAAGAAAAAGGGATCCCAGTATCAATGGGACCTAACTCCCCCATAGAGAGGAACTGAAGTGCCCTCGGCACTAAAGAAAAATCCAAGTAATTCGGGAAGCGGCTCTCATACATGTTAAGGATTCGGCCAACAAAAGAAGTTGAAGGGACCGACATGGGAATCTCTCTTAGTGATCCTTACACTACGGACACCCTACAAGAAAGCTCTCGTATTTTTCAAGCCATCCCTTTATTTTGCAAGTAACTTGGCATTTGGGGATGGATTTTACTCATTTTTGTTGTATTTTTGGACATTTTTATCCATTGTTTTCTTTTATTTTATTAGTTAGGGCTTTGAGGTCATTTACTCTTTAGGGTTAGAGAGGTATAAATTTATCTCTCAATAATGTGTAAATCAAATTTTCTTATCTTAATCAAGTTTTCAGATTTCTCACATTGAGAGTTAAGGTTTATACCTAAGAATTGAGATTTTGCAATTCTTTCAAGTTTCAGTTGTAAATCTTTTTTGTTGAGTTAGGGTCAAAACCTTCATTATTTATTTCTCTCAATCCTTCTTTGCACCAGTTGGTAATAGAGCCAATCATTTTCTAACCTAAAACTTATTTGGTTATGGTCAACCAAGAATTCCCTAGGAACAAATGGACGCCATTGGCAAGAAAATTAAAGATTTGAGACAAAAGATGAGGCTTTCTATGAAAGAATCAAGTCTAGCTCTTAAGAAAAAAGTGAGGGCTTCTACAAAACAAGTGAGGGCTTCTATATAACAAGTGATGGCGGAGTTCCCAGGCATGATTCTAAATAAGCCATGAAAAAAATTGAAGAAGAGAAAGGGAGCTTGCTCCGCCATTGCCGCCACCTCTATCACCACCACCAAGAAGGGAGTCTAAACACCCATTTCAACCACATCCAAACGCTAAAGGTCCAAGAGTCATTGAGGTAAATAGACCTATTATCGATCAATTTGATGAGTTTGATGATGATGAAAAGTATGGTTAAAATGCAAATCAATGAGATGTTGGTGACTTTAGGTATATTATAAGGAATCCTTATGGTGGAAATGAGTATGAGAGGAATACATAATGAGAATCTAGTAGTGCGGTAAAATAAGTAAGATGTAACGCGTGTGTGCTTAAACTCTACTAGACGCTACTACGTAGGGGCAAGTGTACCCCGTCGTATCAAGTAATAATCCGGTTAAGACCGGGTATCGAATCCACGGGATTTATATCTACAAGTATTAAACTACTCGGTTCTATTCGTTATCTAGGCGGTGAATACTTTAGGTTGGTTTGGGTGACGACTACAAACTACTCCTAAACTACGGTGAGACAGACTTGTATAACCGAACTCTACGGACTATGATAAGTTATAATTATAATAAGCAAAGACTCCGAACGTATACGATTGATACTTTACTCTTGCAAAAACGACTATGTGTAGACGGACCGCACCGTGAAGTACTTAGACGACGTGGTTCCTAGTCAAGGCGTGTCTAATGCTGGGGATCAGAAACTAGGGCCCGTAAGTTCCGTGGCTTGTCAAATCCTACGGTTTCCAGAATGTTACTCCTGGTAGGGCAGCACCTATATGAATCCCTAAAGATAACCCGTCCCTACGGGTCGCCGGAAATCGTGTCTCCCCTACACAATAATCAATTAAGAATATCAAAACAAGTAGCAAATATCAACACGTATAAAGAAACGGGAATTGCAAATCATATATTATAAATATGGAATGAAAAGAATATGAGTACAACCAAACCTAGCACATATGAAGAGTGCAAGCTAATTAGCAAGTAAAAGGGAAGAATCGGCCCTTAGAACTAGCTAACCGGACTCAAGGCCATCACCTAGGTCTTGGAGGTGGAACTTCTCGAGCTTGGTGGAAGAGGGTGGAACGGAGTTTCGACGGGATGGCGGAACAAATGAACAAGCTCTCAAAGTGGTAGAGTTTAGCTATACAAAAGTCTGAATGTTGAAATGAGTGCTAATCACTCTTATTTATACACATCAAGCTCGAGGGTAAAATCGTAATTACATAAGTTACAAATAAGATTTCACACTATTTTTGCAGGTTTCACAAGGTACGCTCTGCGTAGAAGGTAGTACGCCCCGCGTATCTGCAAGATCAACCTATCTCGTTGATAATTTCTTCCGCGTGGACCAGATTTAGACTAGTTGACTCAACCACGCCCCACATAAATTGGGATACGCCCCGCGTGGTTGAGCTCCTGGAACTCATTTGCGTGAAGTACGCCTGGGACGCTCCGCGTAGTCTGGTTTACGCATCGTGTAGTTGGGTCCCTAGAACTTTTGTCTTCAATTCACACTGGAGACGCCCCCGCGTAGTAGGTATTGACCAAGTGGGAATGCGCAGTTGACTGCCGTGTGTTGAGGGGAAGTGGCTACGCCCCGCGTGCCATGTTTTTGGGCCTCGCGTATTCATGAATTAGTGCTTGATTGTTTTCTTTCTTTGTACCTGAAAATTACGATCTTCGAGAACCGAGTTAGCTTGACGTTTATTTTTCTGAAATTAATCAAAACTAGGGAAATCAACTGAAAACATAAAATTTATTTTTATTTCGTAATTTATTCGAAAACATATTATTTTTGTGATTAAACTTACTTATTAAGCTCGAAATTATACCGTAAATCACGCTAAAAGATAGGGACAAAATGCCCCTATCAACCTCCTCGGACTTTAAAGTTTTACTTGTCCTCAAGTAAAGGAAGTCGAAAGACAAGGGATTGAGACAATTAAGAAACAAACCTCCAGTTGGTTTAACCAAGTGCGTGATTTCAAAACCAAGGTTTTACGAAAAAGTCTTCGACAAGTGCTTACGTAAGAGAATGAGTGACCAAAACTTCTTTGAAACCTCCATGATCAAATTTAATAGGCAATATTAACAGGGATTGATTATCTTTTGAGAACCCGATTGTACCTCACCAAGGGATTTCACTCTTACGCTCAAACTTTTGGTGGGTTGGTATTTTTATGCTCTTCTTTGTACTTACTCAAAGTCACCTCGAGTTAATTTTCATCTGGGTTTTTCCACCTACATTATGGTTTAGGCAATATTAAAAATGAACCCGAAGAGGGGGCTGTAATCTGGGTGGCTTTTTAGTGGTAAGCGGTTAATTTTTAGAAACTCGAGTCCAAATACCGTTTTGATGTTCGCATCACTTTTGGCTTTAGCAAGCTCGTAAAATATAACTTGAAATTGCTCAGGTGGAGCTTGGGAATGCCTTTTTGCTCTTTGCTTCATTTATTATTTCTTTTTTTCTTTTTATTTGAGAGCGGCACAAAAACGATTTCAAAGATTTGTCGTGCTTTCTTGCTAAGGTTTTGGTTTGTTTTGGGCAGTTCTGATGCGATTGATTTTATTGGTATTTGAACAAGAGGAAAAATGGTTAAATGTTAAAAAGGTGTTAGCGAAGAAATCGGTTAATAGGCTCGAGGGGGCTTCCTAAAGGTTTATAAAAACGAGAAAAATAATTAAGAAAGGAATTAGCCTAAGTGGGTCCGTTTTATCATCTATTGCCCTTCTTACCAAAATAACTGTACTTAACCCGATATTAGATGCAAACTCTATGAGTTGAGTGAAGTCAAAACTCTCGAAATGTTGTGAAAGTAATAGAGTTCTCGTACGAACTCTTTTAGGCTCAAAAATACCTCACATGGATTTCGGGTTAAATTGTGTACTTTCAAGTTCTCGTAAAAATTTTCAAAAATCCCGTCTTTATTGCCTTTTTAAATTTCATTAAAGAGATAACTTGTGGGTTAGGACTCAATGCTTTTGTTTAGTACGAATCTCAGTTTTGCATAAATTCCTTAACTTCGAAATTAAGACTTAAATTTATTAATTAGACCAATCCTTTGTGTTCCCACGTATTTACTTTTGAAGACAAATAACAGAACTTTTTAATTGTCTTCCAAGGAGGATAGAGTGTCGGAAAAATTATGAGCCAATAAATTAGTTTAATTAATTTTTTGTTTATTTTATTTTTATTTTTGTTAGTGCAAAACAAACTATAAGTGCGGGGTTGCACGACCCTCCGCATGATTTAAAATGACGTTTATTCCAAAGACGTCAAAAAAGAAAAGAAAACAAAAACAAAATGAAAAATAAAGTGTGAATTAAAAGAAACTAGGACCTCACAGGTCTATCACCACGCGTGGCGTACTTTGGGGTACGCTCCGCGTGGGAGGTTTATTTTTGTGGATTGAATGGCAGAAACTCGGATACGCGGGACGTGCCCAAAGGGGCACTCCGCGTGGGCCTTTGGATAAAAAGGGGATTTGGTTTTTAAAGAATGCAAACTGATGCTATGTTTAGAGTCGGAGTAGCTCGACTTTCTTGTGCGTGCTTAGGGAGCTTGTAAACGAGTAGATTTTTCGTGAGGCGGGAGAGCTCCTCCTCGGTAGATTTTCAATCGTTGGCCATTTACTTTTTGAATTGTACCGTCGGGACTTTGTATATCTATGGCTCCGGATGGATATGTGTTGACGACCGTGTGCGGTCCCGACCAACGGCTTTTCAGCTTCCCGGGGAACAATCGGAGACGGGAGTTATATAAGAGGACTTGATCGTCCTTGTGGAATTCTCGGAGTTGCACGTGCTTGTCGTGCCATCTTTTCGTACGTTCCTTGTAGAGCTTTGCATTCTTGTATGACCCTAAACGGAGTTCGTCGAGGGTATTAAGCTGAAGGAGGCGATGTTCCCCTGTAACCTGCATATCAAAATTCAAAAATTTCAAAGCCCAATATGCCTTATGTTCTAATTCCACCGGCAAGTGGGATGATTTACCAAAAACCAATCGATACGGAGACATTCCGATAGGCGTTTTAAACGTCGTTCGGTAGGCCCAGAGAGCGTCATCGAGCTTAAGGCTCCAATCTTTTCGAGAGGCACTAGCCATTTTTTCTAAAATGAATTTCAACTCTCGATTAGAGACCTCGACTTGCCCACTAGTTTGTGAATGGTAAGGCGTGGATACTTAGTGTGCAACGCCGTATTTTTGTAAAAGTTGGTCGAATTGCCGGTTGCAAAAATGGGAGCCCCCATCACTAATGATAGCCCGAGGGGTCCTGAACCGAGTAAAGATATTTTTCTTAATAAACTTCCTACCGCCTTAGAGTCGTTTGAGGGTAGAGCCACGACCTCCACCCATTTGGAGATATAATCAACAGTTACTAGAATGTAGGCGTTGTTATGCGACTTAGGGAAAGGTCCCATAAAGTCTATCCCCCAAACGTCAAAAAGTTCACAAACTAGGATCCCCTGTTGGAGCATTTCATTTTTATGAGAGATGTTCCCGCTCCGTTGACAAGCGTCACATGATTTGATGAAATCTTAGGAATCTTTGGACATGGTGGGCCAATAAAAGCCGCATTGTAAGACTTTTGCCATTGGTCGACTAGGGCCAAAATGGCCCCTCGGATCTTGGGTGTGACACATTCTCAAAATGTGGCTTACCTCCTCATCTGGTATGCACCTACGAATGATATTATCAGCGCAAGATTTAAATAAAAATGGCTCTTCCCAAAAATAATTTTTAGCATCGTGAAAGAATTTCTTACGTTGCTCGTAGTTAAGATGAGGGGGAAGAACATTACTGGCCTTGTAGTTTGCCATGTCGGCATACCAAGGTAGAGGGGTTACCGCATAAAGTGTCTCATCGGGAAAGGTTTCATTGATCTCCATGAGTTCCGGAGATTCGGCTGTCTCGCCTTGTAAGCGGGAGAGGTGGTCGGCTACAACATTCTCTACTCCTTTTTTGTCTATTATCTCAATGTCGAATTCTTGGAGGAGGAGAATCCATCTTATTAACTGAGGTTTGGCGTCTTGCTTGTTCATTAAATACTTAAGAGCTGCGTGGTCAGTGTACACGATAATTTTTGATAATACGAGATATGATCTAAATTTATCGAAAGCAAAAACTACCGCTAGCATCTCTTTTTCCGTGATTGAATGATTCTACTGGGCCTCGTTAAGGGTTTTGCTCGCATAGAAAATTGGGCGGAAAATCTTATCCACCCGTTGGCCCAAACAAGCACCGATTGCCAAGTCACTGGCATCACACATGAGTTCAAATGGGAGGTCCCAATTTGGTTTCACCATGATGGATGCGTTGATTAATTTTTCTTTAAGTGTGTTGAATGCGTTTAAGCATTTGGATGAAAAATTAAACTTCGCATCCCTGAGGAGTAGTTGTGTCAGGGGGGTAGTTATTTTGGATAAGTCCTTAATGAATCTCCTATAAAAACCCGCATGACCCAAAAAACTCCGGATCCCTTTTACATTAATTGAGGGAGGCAATTTTTCAATTACCTCAATTTTGGTCGGATCGACCGAAATTCCCTCCTCGGACACTTTATGTCCTAACACTATACAATCTCACACCATAAATTGACACTTCTCCCAACTAAGGGTGAGGTTAGTTTCCTCACATCGTTGAAGGACTCTGTCGAGATTGTTTAAACAATTTTCAAAGGACGACCCAAAAACCGAAAAGTCATCCATAAAGACTTCCATGAAGTCTTCTATCATGTCGGAAAAAATAGCCGTCATGCAACGTTGAAAGGTGGCAGGGGCATTGCACAGTCCAAACGGCATGCGTCTATACGCAAACGTCCCATAAGGACAAGTGAACGTTGTTTTTTCTTAATCTGAGGGATCAACATGGATTTGCATATATCCGGATAGTCCATCTAGAGTGCAAAAGAATTGGTGGCCTGCCATCCTTTCCAACATTTGGTCAATGAACGGTAAAGGAAAATGATCCTTGCGGGTGGCTTCGTTAAGTTTCCTATAATCTATGCATACCCGCCACCCCGTTAATTTTTTTATGGGGATTAACTCCCATTGTTCATTTTTCGTTACTGTTGTGCCTCCTTTTTTCAGGACACATTGAACCGGGCTCACCCATTGACTGTCGGAGATAGGAAATATTATACCTGCGTCGAGGAGTTTGATTACCTCGGCTTTCACCACTTCTTTCATATTTGGGTTGAGCCATAGTTGCGGTTGCATGGTTGGCTTGACTCGTCCTCTATGAAAATGCGGTGTGTGCAAATGGTGGGGCTAATTCCTTTGATGTCGTGGATGGTCCATCCAAATGCCGTGTTCTCATTCATGAGAGTATGGGGTTGTTCAGCATTTGTCAAACGCATTGCGTCCGACAAACTAGATTCTAAATCTGATAAATGTTTCTTCATTAGATACCCTAAGGAAACTATGGGATATTACTTCTATCATCCAGATGATCAGAAAGTAATAGTATCCAAGCACGCAACCTTCTTAGAGAAAGAGTTTCTCGAAGAAACAGAAAAGGGAAGCATGATTGAACTTGATGAAGTTCAAGAATAAGAAACACCGACTGAAACAACAGAGGCGGTTGAGGAACCCGATGCAGTCCCATTAGATGAGACTCAAGTGCCACCTATTCGTAGATCACAAAGAGTTTGTGAACTCCCTATTAGATATGGTTTTCTAGTGGGAGATGATGATGACGTTCCGTGTTAGACGATGAACCCGAAAACTACGAAGAGGCTCTTAACAGTCCAGATTCTAAAGCATGGCTCGAAGCCATGGATTCTGAGATGGACTCCATGTACACCAACCAAGTGTGGACTTTGGTTGATCCACCCGAAGGGATAAAACCCATTGGGTGCAGGTGGATCTTCAAAAAGAAGACTGACATGGATGGAAAGGTTAGCACCTACAAAGCTAGGTTAGTAGCGAAAGGATATCGTCAGAAACAAGGAAATGATTATGACGAAACTTTCTCTCCTGTGGCTATGTCCAAATCAATCAGAATACTGCTTGCTATTGCCGCTCACTACGATTACGAGATTTGACAAATGGATGTGAAAACAGCTTTCCTAAACGGAAACCTGCTTGAGGATGTATATATGATGCAACCAGAAGGTTTAATATCAAAGGATGCAAACAAGGTTTGCAAACTTCAGAGATCCATTTATGGACTCAAGCAAGCATCAAGAAGCTGGAACAAGCGTTTTGATGAAACCATAAAACAATTTGATTTCAAACAAAATTGCGAAGAAGCTTGCCTTTACAAGAAAGCAAGTGGGAGCTCAGTTGCATTTCTGATATTATATGTGGACGATATATTATTAATGGGAAATGACATAGCTCTACTACAGTCAGTAAAAGTATGGTTATCTGGTAACTTCTCCATGAAAGACCTTGGTGAAGCAGCTTATATACTTGGTATAAAGATCTACAGAGATAGATCAAGAAGACTGCTTGGTCTTTCACAGGCTACATACATCGAAAAGGTGCTAAAGCGGTTTAGCATGCTTGAATCGAAACGAGGTAACTTACCCATGATACATGGAGTAAAGTTAAGCAATCATCAATGTCCTAAAACCGAAGATGATAAGAAGCGCATGGCTGTAGTCCCGTACGCCAGCGCAATCGGTTCGATTATGTATGCTATGCTATGCACTAGACCTGACGTAGCGTTCACGTTAAGTATAACGAGTCGTTACCAAGGTAATCCGGGAGACGAGCACTGGAATGCCGTTAAAAACATTCTTAAATACTTGAGAAGGACTAAAGACATGTTCCTAGTGTACGGAGAAGGGGATCTGAAAATAGAAGGATTTTCAGATGCCAGTCATCTCACAGATGTGAACGATTTTAAATCCCAATCAGGATACCTGTTTATCCTGAATGGGGGCGCGGTCAGCTGGAAGAGTTCCAAGCAAGGAAGCGTAGCTTTCTCTATGACCGAGTCAGAGTATATCGCTGCTGGGGAAGCAGCAAAGGAAGCGGTTTAGATTAGAAAGTTCATTACTGAACTTGGTGTGGTGCCTGACATTGTAAATCCCATTACACTGTACTGTGATAACAATGGAACCATTGCGCAAGCAAAGGAACCACGGTCTCATAATGCATCCAATCATTACCTGAAGCGATACCACATTGTAAGAGAAATTGTGGCAAGAGGAGATGTGAGAATAGAAAGAGTACCTACTGAGGACAACGTTGCATATCCGTTGACAAAGCCCTTAACCCAGAAAGTACATGATCGTCATCTAACTTCTACTGGGATAAGTTGTAGAAACAATTGGCTTTAGTCCAAGTGGGAGTATGTTGGGGTTTTAGTGTCCTATAGACAATTGTTCTAGGATACAAACTTAATGTAAATGAAGTGTTCTTTATATCATTTGTTTTAATGAGATATGGTTTCATAACTATATAAAGGCAATCCCTTTTAAGAACTAAATAAAGTCTAATAAAAGGAAATCCGTAAGTTTGTTTAAAGTGATTATAAAGTGTTCATACAAGCATGAAGTGAGACGAAACTTTATAATAAACTAATAAACTTAAAACCACCCCAAGTCAAGTAATATGTTTAGGATTGACATATCACTGCTGAGACTTGTATGTAACAATGTCTTCTGTCGCGACAGAAAGCTGATCTCACAAGCTTCATATATACAGATATCTGGACAGTTACGTGGATCCAATAAAAAGGAGTTCATTAGGATTGGGGACCCGACTTGAGATAACAGGATGGGTAGATTCATCCTTGTCACCTGTTTATCTCATTGGTATTAATATGTATAAGTAATCCTCAGACTCAAAGGAATGTTAATTAGTAATTCTGGATTACGGAATGTGACGCTTTGATCCTGTTGTAACACGATCCTTAACAGAGATGACTTTGGGGTGTGAACGGCAGACGTTGGGTATCACAGGAAGTAATTGCAGGATAGTTATACATTGGATTGAGCATTTATCACTCCCGATAAATGGGAGATATGTCCATGGATCGCTTGTGGAAGACTTGACTCTAAATCCTTGCAATGTGATAGCTTAAGATTGAAATACAGATTTCTCTTAACCTATCTAATTGGAGTTGACTCGGCCTGTACAAGTAAAACGAACGTCTCGCTATATGTGACTTGACATTATCCATAGTCATAAGATTCAGTTCAAGGATGTAGTTGATAAAGGATCGAATTATACTGTAACTAATACGGAAATGTCAACGACAGAATCAACCTGTCTTCTTATAGCTCTGGGGGAATGTTTTGGATTTTCCAATCACATTTTGTGTACTCATTCCGTTATGCAAAGATTAAATATAATTCTGTGAAAATTAATTTAATAGTTGCATATGGCTAGAAGCAATAAGAACCTAATGGGTCACACATAAGACTTGGAACCCAAAAGAGAAACAGATGTTAATTAATTGATGGAAGCCCAACTGAGCCCAATAAGGCCCAGTTAATGAGGGGAGCGATTTTTATGTATATAAGATACATAAATAATTAATTTGATTTTCTCAATTCTAATTAGATTAGGATTATGAATTAAATTAATTAAAGGATAAATAAGTTAGGAGTTTTAATTAGATTATATTACTCTCATTATTATCCTATAAGGTTACTAATATTATCTTTATATTTAAGATATAATTATAGATAATAAATAAGAATTATATTCCGAATTAAATTCTTATTCAGTAACCTAATTCTATCTAACTAGGGTTTAGATACAAGAGGATATAAATACCCCCCTCCTATGCAATTTTCGAAATACACAAGCAAGCCGGGAGAGAGAAATTTCGAACCACACACTAGAGGACGAGATTATCTACCGCTTCATTCCGTTCAATTGATTTTCATCTCTTTCTCTTTATCCTTGATCTTGTGTTGATTAATTAGAGATAATCTATTTTGGTTGTTATAAACGGTTGATTCTAACTTGATCTTCAATTGTTTTGTTTTGTGCTCGGGAACTCGAAGTAAGAGTTGTGGGCACTTCGTTTGCAACGGTAGATAGAACTTATGAAAGGTATTTCTTTTATCCCTCTTTATATGAAATAACGATTAACGGATCTTGGGTTAATGGAAATAGGTTAAAATTTTTATATTTCCGCTGCTATACGTTAGCCTATTTTCCCTTCAGTGGTATCAGAGCCAGGTAAATCCGTTATTTCATATATGAAAATTTAGAAGTTTTTCAATCAGGTTGAATAATTATTTATAGTTAGGTTAATTAACAAAACTGTTTTGATTAATTAGTTCTAAAAATAAATAAGTTTTAATTAATTGTTAATTAAAATAGTTTATGCATATGTTCCTAATTATTTCAGTTGATAATCATTATAACAAAATCTATTAGTTTTATAGTTAGATTGATAAAAGTTAATTTTATTGATTCTAAAGATAAAACGGAAAATCTATAATAGGTTTTCTTATTTTCTGACAATCGTTTTGAAACCGTTTTAAAACTGATATATATATATATATATATATATATATATATATATATATATATATATATATATATATACACACAATTTTAAAAAAAAGAAGGACAGCAGCTCGGGTCGCGCCTCACGGCGCGACCCGGCTGCTGTCGCACGGTTGCTGCCCCGCGGTAGCAACCGCGCGGCGGCTGGCCAGACGCACTAGGGCTGCTGCCAAACGGCAGCAGCCGCGTCCTCGGGCCCGGCCCGAGACCCACTTGTTTTTAAAACCGTTTTAAGATCAGTTTTTAAATATATTTGTATATGTATATTTGTATATGTATATATATATGTTTCAGAAATTAATAGTTTTCTGTTTTGATTATCGAATGAAAATTTATTTAAAAGTTTGTTTTACCTATTTGTAAATCAAAAGTATTAAATGAATTGAAATCAAAATAATTGGGACATGCATAAATTAAAGTTTTGTATAGTTGTATTAATCTAAAAGGTTAATATAGAAGATACGAAACTATTAGAAGTAAAATTGGATGAAAGTTAATTTAATGTGTTAATGTGATTAACCTAAATATTACATAAAGTATTTATGTAATCAACCAATTAAATTTATTTAATTGAGTCTATGCATGTTTGGAGTTATGGACATATTTGGACCCTCTTTTAGTCTTTTGGTATTTTTGAAATAGGGCCTGCGAGTCCTGCCTTTCTACTATCTATTGTAATTTCTCCTCTCATCTAATTCCCTTCAATTTAATTGAAGTTTTCTTTAGTAGAATAGAAATTAATATGTAATTTCAAGGCGCCATGGAGAAGACGGAGGACCTAAAGAGAAATATGTAATAGTTAGTATTTCCCTAGGTTTGGCCTTTTATTCCGTCTCTGGCTCGACGGAATAATTTAGATAATATGTCCATAACACCAATGTATGTGTCTGATGTATGCTAAAGCAAATCAAGACTAAGTTAGATTATGAGACTTAAAATAAAAATCGCTCACTAATTAAAAGTTAAGTAAATAAGCAAGTTATTAAAATTGGTTGCCCCTCCCTAATATTATAATTCAGCCGGCAGTACTGGGGGCCTTTGGGTTGTTGAGTAAACTCAAGCTCGGGGTCTTATGGTAACACTTGAATTATTGAAAATAATCTTTTCATGAATATGGGGTAATACTTAAATTAGATTATGATAATTGGATGAGTAAACTCATGTTTTCATAAACTAATGGGCAATATGGTTGGGATTAATATGAATAACATATTAAGTTACTAATGTGGTTAGTAACCCAATAACATAGGAATCACATCAAAGATGTGATTGATTACATGAATCTACCTAACAAATGAGACTAGCTTGTTGAGTAAACTCAAGGCGAAATCTCAGGAGTTGGGATCCTAGCTCACTAAAGGATTTGTGAAATTCTTCGAATTAATATGGAGGGCTATTAATTTGGCAAAATAGTGGGAGCAATCTAAAATAAACTAAAAGGCCTATAATTTTAGATTGATGTATTTTAAAGCAAATGAATAACATACGTTTACTCTTTCTCACTCTCAAGTTTAAATTAAAACACTCTTAAAATCATGACTAACACCAATCTGCAAAATATACTTACCGATAACAAGTTGAACTGTTCAAACTTCACCGACTAGTATCGCAACCTCAAAATCGTTTTGAAGTTCGATAAGATAGGGTATGTACTTGATACATCAATACCCCCTATTCCCAGCTGATGATGCTCCCATCGAAGAAATTGATGCTTACCAGAAGCACAAGGCTGATGACGATCATGCGGGATGCATCATACTTGCATCGATGACACCGGAATTACAAAGGCAACATGAGGAAATGAATGCCTATTCCATCATCATGCACCTAAAGGAATTGTTTGGGAAACAGACCAGGTGCGAACGCTACGAGATATCAAAATTGCTATATCATTGCAGGATGCAAGAGGGCACATCTGTGATGACACATTGTGTCAAGACGATTGGCTATATTACCAAGCTTTCTAGTATTGGATTCGCGATGGATAACGAACTAAGCATAGACTTAATTCTTCAATCCCTCCCAGAGAGTTATTCACAGTTCATCATGAACTACCAGATGAATGACTTGCAAACCTCTCTTGAAGAGCTTGCAAATATGCTCAAGTCAGTTGAGCCCAATATGAAGAAAGACAAGGCAATACCGGCTCTTGTCATAGAGGGATCAAAGAAGAGGAAGGGGAATTTTCCCAATCCTAAACATCCCAAGAAAGGCAAGGGAGCCATGCCCACTAGAGCTAAGGGAAAGGAAGTGAAGAAGACCAAAGGAGAGTGCCATTTTTGTGGTGAAGACGAGCATTGGAAAAGAAACTGTTTGGTGTACCTAGCCACCCTCAAGAAGGGAAAAGCAGGGACTTCAACATCTAGTATGTTTTATATTGAAATAAGTACTTGAGGTTTGCCCTCTGGGCTTGTAATAGAATTAGGGAACTGTTTGTATGTTCCAGAAATGTCTCGTAACATTATTTCTATTAGCCGTCTTGTTGACGACGGTTTTCATATTTCAATAAAAGAGAAACATTGCGATTTCTATAGAGATGGGATTTTCTATTTTTCAGGAATATCACAAAATGGGATTTATGTGCTAGATAACAAAATTTTTGTTTTCGCAATTGATACCAAAAGACATAAGCTAGATAATTCAACTTACTTGTGGCATTGTCGTTTAGGCCATATAAACAAAAGACGCATGCTTAAGCTACATCAAGATGGGCTTATAAATTCAATTGATCCTGAATCATTGGAAACATGCGAAGCATGTTTAAAAGGTAAAATGACAAAGACACCCTTTAGCAATAAAGGTGAGCGTGTATCACACACTCTAGGATTAATACATTCTGATGTATGCGGTCCTATGTCAGTCCAAGCAAGAGGAGGATTCGGATACTTCATAAGCTTTATAGACGACCATACCTGATATGATGAGCATAGCATTACTTCCAAAGACATTCTGGGGCTATGCCTTAGAAACTGCCCTCTTCACCCTAAATCGAGTACCAACTAAATCCGCTAGTTCCACACCATATGAATTATTCGTTGGTAGGAAACCCGTGTTCTCATTCATGAGAGTATGGGGTTGTTCAGCATTTGTCAAACGCATTGCGTCCGACAAACCAGATTCTAAATCTGATAAATGTTTCTTCATTGGATACCCTAAGGAAACTATGGGATATTACTTCTATCATCCAAATGATCAGAAAGTAATAGTATCCAAGCACGCAGCCTTCTTAGAGAAAGAGTTTCTCGAAGAAACAGAAAAGGGAAGCATGATTGAACTTGATGAAGTTCAAGAACAAGAAACACCGACTGAAAAAACAGAGGCGGTTGAAGAACCCGATGCAGTCCCATTAGATGAGACTCAAGTGCCACCCATTCGTAGATCACAAAGAGTTCGTGAACTCCCTATTAGATATGGTTTTCTAGTGGGAGATGATGATGAGGTTCCCGTGTTAGACGATGAACCCGAAAACTATGAAGAGGCTCTTAACAGTCCAGATTCTAAAGCATGGCTCGAAGCCATGGATTCTGAGATGGACTCCATGTACACCAACCAAGTGTGGACTTTGGTTGATCCACCCGAAGGGATAAAACCCATTGGGTGCAGGTGGATCTTCAAAAAGAAGACTGACATGGATGGAAAGGTTAGCACCTACAAAGCTAGGTTAGTAGCGAAAGGATATCGTCAGAAATAAGGAATTGATTATGACGAAACTTTCTCTCCTGTGGCTATGTCCAAATCAATCAGAATAATGCTTGCTATTGCCGCTCACTACGATTACGAGATTTGGCAAATGGATGTGAAAACAGCTTTCCTAAACGGAAACCTGCTTGAGGATGTATATATGATGCAACCAGAAGGTTTCATATCAAAGGATGCAAACAAGGTTTGCAAACTTCAGAGATCCATTTATGGACTCAAGCAAGCATCAAGAAGCTGGAACAAGCGTTTTGATGAAACCATAAAACAATTTGGTTTCGAACAAAATTGCGAAGAAGCTTGCATTTACAAGAAAGCAAGTGGGAGCTCAGTTGCATTTCTGATATTATATGTGGACGATATATTATTAATGGGAAATGACATAGCTCTACTACAGTCGGTAAAAGTATGGTTATCTGGTAACTTCTCCATGAAAGACCTTGGTGAAGCAGCTTATATACTTAGTATAAAGATCTACAGAGATAGATCAAGAAAACTCCTTGGTCTTTCACAGGCTACATACATCGAAAAGGTGCTAAAGCGGTTTAGCATGCTTGAAACGAAACGAGGTAACTTACCCATCATACATGGAGTAAAGTTAAGCAATCATCAATGTCCTAAAACCGAAGATGATAAGAAGCGCATGGCTGTAGTCCCGTACGCCAGCGCAATCAGTTCGATTATGTATGCTATGCTATGCACTAGACCTGACGTATCGTTCACGTTAAGTATAACGAGTCGTTACCAAGGTAATCCGGGAGACGAGCACTGGAATGCCGTCAAAAACATTCTTAAGTGCTTGAGAAGGACTAAAGACATGTTCCTAGTGTACGGAGAAGGGGATCTAAAAATAGAAGGATTTTCAGATGCCAGTCATCTCACAGATGTGAACGATTTTAAATCCCAATCAGGATACCTGTTTATCCTGAATGGGGGCGCGGTCAGCTGGAAGAGTTCCAAGCAAGGAAGCGTAGCTTTCTCTACGACCGAGTCAGAGTATATCGCTGCTGCGAAAGCAGCAAAGGAAGCGGTTTGGATTAGAAAGTTCATTACTGAACTTGGTGTGGTGCCTGACATTGTAAATCCCATTACACTGTACTGTGATAACAATGGAGCCATTGCGCAAGCAAAGGAACCACGGTCTCATAATGCATCCAAGCATTACCTGAAGCGATACCACATTGTAAGAGAAATTGTGGCAAGAGGTGATGTCGTTACGCAACTTCATTATTTTGGAGGATGGAAAGTAGTATGAGAGAAACTCCTTATCGAGCTCGTCCCATGACGTGATAGTTCCGGCTTCCAAAGAGTGCAACCATTCCAATGCTTGGCCTGTCAAAGAAAAAGGAAAAAGTTTTAATCGTACGGCCTCAATTGGAACACCATTTTGTCGGGAGGTGTCGGCACACATAAGAAATTTGTCAAGATGTTCATTGGGATTTTCGTGAAGTTCTCCTCCGAATTGACCTAGTTTTTGGATCAATTGGATCATGCTAGTCTTGATTTCGTATGCTTCGGCTGGAATGGCAGGGATGACGATCCTGTTGCGGTTTTGGGGTCTACGTGGGGCTAGGATCTCTATCATTGTTCTTGTATCCCTGCCCCCATTAGCTCGGACATCATCCATGGTTATGTCATTGCGGTTGGCCATCTCCTTTTTTACCCCTACAAAGAAATATTGCTCCAAGATCGGGTGAGCATAAACCACTAAAGGAAAAATAAAGTAAAGAAAAATATAAACTCAAAAGAATATAGTTAGTGTATAAACAATATATAGACAATTTATACAAAAAGGATGCCTAGACTAACAATAAAATGCTTTTGTCTAATATTGCAAGAAAGTATAAATCTCCGGCAACGGCGCCAAAAGCTTGATGAGAATCTAGTAGTGCGGTAAAATAAGTAAGATGTAACGTGTGTGTGCTTAAACTCTACTAGACGCTACTACATAGGGGCAAGTGTACCCCATCGTATCAAGTAATAATCCGGTTAAGACCGGGTATCAAATCCATATGATTTATATCTACAAGTATTAAACTACTCGGTTCTATTCGTTATCTAGGCGGTGAATACTTTAGGTTGGTTTGGGTGACGACTACAAACTACTCCTAAACTACGGTGAGACAGACTTGTATAACTGAACTCTACGAAGTATGATAAGTTATAATTATAATAAGCAAAGACTCCAAACATATACGATTGATACTTTACTCTTGCAAAGACGACTATGTGTAGACGGACCACACCGTGAAGTACTTAGACGACGTGGTTCCTAGTCAAGGCGTGTCTAATGCTGGGGATCAGAAACTAGGGCCCGTAAGTTCCGTGGCTTATCAATTCCTACGGTTTCCAGAATGTTACTCCCGGTAGGGCAATACCTATATGAATCCCTAAAGATAACCCGTCCCTACAGGTCGCCGGAAATCGTGTCTCCCCTACACAATAATCAATTAAGAATATCAAAACAAGTAGCAAATATCAACACGTATAAACAAACGGGAATTGCAAATCATATATTATAAATATGGAATGAAAAGAATATGAGTACAACCAAACCTAGCACATAGGAAGAGTGCAAGCTAATTAGCAAGTAAAAGGGAAGAATCGGCCCTTAGAACTAGCTAACCGGACTCAAGGCCGTCACCTAGGTCTTGGAGGTGGAACTTCTCGAGCTTGGTGGAAGAGGGTGGAACGGAGTTTCGACGGGATGGCGGAACAAATGAACAAACTCTCAAAGTGGTAGAGTTTAGCTATACAAAAGTCTGAATGTTGAAATGAGTGCTAATCACTCTTATTTATACACATCAAGCTCGTGGGTAAAATCGTAATTACATAAGTTACAAATAAGATTTCACACTATTTTTGCAGGTTTCACAAGGTACGCTCTGCGTAGAAGGTAGTACGCCCCGCGTATCTGCAAGATCAACCTATCTCGTTGATAATTTCTTCCGCGTGGACCAGATTTAGACTAGTTGACTCAACCACGCCCCACATAAATTGGGATACGCCCCGCGTGGTTGAGCTCCTGGAACTCATTTGCGTGAAGTACGCCTGGGACGCTCCGCGTAGTCTGGTTTACGCATCGTGTAGTTGGGTCCCTAGAACTTTTGTCTTCAATTCACACTGGAGACGCCCCGCGTAGACTGGTTTACGCCCCGCGTAGTAGGTATTGACCAAGTGGGAATGCGCAGTTGATTGCCGTGTGTTGAGGGGAAGTGGCTATGCCCCGCGTGCCATATTTTTGCGCCCCGCATATTCATGAATTAGTGCTTGATTGTTTTCTTTCTTTGTACCTGAAAAGTACGATCTTCGAGAACCGAGTTAGCTTGACGTTTATTTTTTTGAAATTAATCAAAACTAGGGAAATCAACTGAAAACATAAAATTTATTTTTATTTTGTAATTTATTCGAAAACATATTATTTTTGTGATTAAACTTACTTATTAAGCTCGAAATTATACCGTAAATCACGCTAAAAGACAGGGACAAAATGCCCCTATCAATACACCTAGGCCAAACCAAGATATGGATGGTGCATTTAAGTTGAAGGTAGACTTGACTACATCAACATAAGCCTTTGATATTGAGGGGTTTTTTGATTGGTTGCCGGAAGTAGAGAGTTTCCTTTAGTATGCCGATGTGCTCAACCTTAGGAAGATGAGATTGGTTGCTTACCATTTGAAGGGAGGAGATTCATTTTGATTGGCAAGTGATTGAGGAACAAAGACAAAGGAGAAGGGAACCAATTCGGTCTTGGCCGTGTATGATGGCTATGTGGAGAGAAAAGTTTTTGCCACCAGATTGTGAGCAATACATTTTTCACTATTATAAAAATATGTGCAAGGGAGTAGGAGTATGCTTGAGTATACCATTGAGTTTTTAAGATTATGAGTTAAATCCCAATTAATGGAGTCAGAGAGTCAAATGGTATCTCGTTATTTAGAAGGGTTTGAGGTGTAACATTCAATACAAGATTGAGACTCAAATGGTGATTAAAGTGGAATATGCTAGGATTTTAGCATTAAAGGCACAATCTTAATTCAACATATGAGTAGAGAGGGCTCTAAAAGGCTGGGAGGAGAGAGAAATACTTTGGCTAAAGATTAACTAGAGTCAATGGATAAGGAGAAGTAAGTTACAAGTGCTAGTGAGATAAAGAGTTCCAATCCTGAAAAAAAATCCTACAAGAGATGGAAGACAAGTTAAGGAGCTCTACCACCTTCTAGAAACAACAATCCTTATGTTAAGTTAGTGTATCTCAAATTTTTTCAATATAATGAGTTGGGTCATAGACCTAATAAATGCCCTAAAAGGAGGAATGACAACATTATGATGTATGGAGATGATGATGGATACGATGATGGTGTTTATTGTGACCTGTTTGGTTATGAGGACGAGCATGTCATTCATGTGGTGAAGGGGGTGCTAATGATGAGTGAGAAAGATCAAGAGCCAAGACCAATTATTTAAAACTTGGCGTTTAATTCTTGGGAGGAAGTGTGAGGTGATAGTTGATGGAGGGAGCAAAAAAAATATAATTAGTCAAGCCACATTGGGCAAGCATGTTTGGTCCCAACCCATATCCTAGCCCATATTAGACTAGCTAGATCAAATATGTGGATAAGATTCAAGTTACTCACTAGTGTAAAGTTCGTATGGTTATTAGGGTTTATAAGGATGATGTTATGTTCTATGTAGTAAAAATGGGTGCTTGGCATTTTCTCCTAGGACGGCCATGGAAAGTTGATCGTGATGCCTCATATGCGGGAAGAAACAACACATACATAATATTCAAGGATGACATCAAATACATCCTTACACCCTTTGTGAGTTCCTTTTGTGAGAAAAAAGAAGGCCATTTTGATTGTTTTTCCAACTCGGGAACCTATATTGAAAGAATGCATAACTAGTCATAAAGCTCATGAGTTGATAGGGAAAACTAGCTCATTGCAACCGGAAGCAATGCTTGAAGAGTACAAAGACATGGGTCCTAATGAGCCACCTCATGGACTCCTACCTTTGAGAGGCAAGTCACAACAACATAATATAAGTCTGTGAGGTAGTTCTTTTCGTGTTCTTCAAGAGGAAATGAACTCTATAAGGAAAGGTGGAAGGCTCCTTGTGGTTCCTTTTGGTAGGGAAAATGCTTCTAACACGTGCATGAGGTTTTTTAATCAAGTCTCCCATTAGGTAATTTCTAAACTTGTTTTTTTTGCGGTACTTATGTGGAGAATTATGATTACTTTGTTGATTGAGCATCCATTTTATGATCGACTCTGTTAGGAAAATGATCGACTCTGATACCAACTGATACAAATCGGTGTTGAACGAGTTGATTTTAATCTTCTCTAGCTAAACTAGAAGGAGTTAATCCCAGGTTTCACAGGCTAAATCCGTAGGAAATGGAAATTCCCCATTGTTGAAGGTATGACAACTCTAACAAGCTTCAAGAAGAAGACTGTAATATTTTTGATTGATTAAAAAGTTAATTGATATAAAAAAAGAGATGAATTTATATCATCTCAAAACCTAAAGATTAAAATTACAATAAAGGTCAAACGCATATAATTACATAATTAAAGGGGTAAAATGTGGTAGAGGTAAAGGGGTGGCATATATTGTAAATAAGAGTTGATCAAGTTATAAATAGAGTGGAGCTGGAGTGAAGGACAATGCTGAATTATAAGGCTTTTTAAAGAGCTCGCTCTTCATTTCGAAATCCCACACGGTGAGTGGGATACATGCTGAAACTTCTGATCTCATTTTAATGATCTACAGAGCGAGTGGGATCTATTTCTCACCTAAAGGCCTCATCTTTGGCTCTAGTGTGTTGCTTTTTTTATCCGACTTCTTCGACCACTTGTCTCCTCTCGTGTAGTCGACTTGATGCTCGCATCATATTGGCCTACACTAATAATAATAATATATTATGGAAGCTTTTAAACTGAAATACAAAAGACTAAGAGGGCGTTTGGTTCACAAGAGGTAAGGGAAAAGGAATCAAGAAAGGGAAATTAAAGGAAAGGAAAGGAATAACCATTAATTCCCCTATGTGTTTGGATATGTTTTAGGAAAGGGAATGGAGGTAAAGAGAATCCAATTCCCTAGAGGGCATGGGGTAATGGCTTAACCTAAAGTTGGGTAATGACTTAACCTAAAGTGGGTAAAGGGAATGAATTTTTTTTTTTTTGTAAACAAACAAGAACAAAGGGAATGAAACCCTCACATTCCCATTCCCATTCCTAAAGATCCCAAACCAAACGCCCCCTAAATCCTTAAGTTTTCTTTTTAATCTTTATGGGTCCATTAAGTAAAATAATCGCATTTTTTTATGTATATAAATGTCACATTTTTTTAAAACAAAAGGGGGACTTATGGACCCTATTTCTAATCAAATTAAATTAGCCCATGCATAAAAATTATATTCATATTTCATAACATTTTTCTTATGTTTAATTAGTTTGTAGCATACAATTTAAAATCAAAAACTAAAATCTAATTATTTGATGAATAATCATTTAACTTTTCAGTTTATCTTATCATCAAATTTAATTATTCATTTTAAATTAGATTATTTCTTTTTCTAAAGAAAGTATTCACTTTTTTATGAATACTTAAAAACACACCAATTAAACTTAATTTTTTTCAATAAAATTATTAAATTTTACATTTGATTTTAATAAAATCATCACATTCAATTTTGTGCACATAAACTCATAAACGTGACATAAAATATAGGTGACTATATATCAATTAAGCGTCATATTGAACATATCTAACTTTTACGGCTAACATGATAGACAGACCCGTCCCTGAGCCTGGGCAGGAGGGGCGCCTGCCCAAGGCCCAGGGATAAGAGGGTCCTAATTATAGTAATGTATTAGTACTATTATATGCTTTTAAATTATACTTAATTAAATTAACAAATTATACTTAATTGGCATTAGATTCTTTCAAAATTAAATAGGTTGGCATTAGACTAAATTAAAAAAAAAATTGATTAAAAAACGTTGGTATAAGTTATAAATAATCTTTCCAAATCCCCAAATTTACTTCAATTTCTTTCCAAATTTCCTAATAAAAACGTTCGTCATCAATTCCCCAATTTATCTCAGAGTCTTTCTATAATTATCTCTCACACCCATCAATCGTAATAAAAATTTATAATTTATCTCTCTCTTCTTTAATCACACTTCAATCTCAAAGAATATTAAACGTTAATATTATCGTTCATCTTGAATTCATCAGATATATAATCAATTTTTTTTTCTCTAATCACCTCACTGTGAAACTTCCAATTGCTGATAGCCTTTTTTTTTTACTTGAAAAACTATTAGATTCTGATTTATTTGGTCTTCAGAGACAATTTGGGATAAACATATTAAAAGAATTTACAATTTCAAGAACTTAGCGCCGCTAAAGCCCGTTAACAGATGTGATTTTTATATTTGGTTTTTCATTTTTCTGTTATCATGCTTTATATCTAAAGAGCAAAAAATATATTAGAACTATTTGATAATTTATTAAATTTGAGAAATTTGCATTCAGAAATGCTCATATACATCATTTTATATAAGAAATTGAGTGCTTAATGCAATATAAAATGTTTTTTATTAGATCGTTTGTTAAATGAAACAAAAAAGTGTCATTTTTAAGTAATCTTCTTTTATACAATTGATTTTTCTACTTTATTTTTTATTTGAACTTATTTATTAAGGGTCCATTTGGTAATTCGCCTATGGGCCTCTAAAATCTTAGGATCGGCCCTGATGATAGACACGTGACACATGCTAAAATTCATGTTCTTACTCAATATAGTATTGAATCGGTATATAATCAATTGTCTTCTATGTAATGTAATAACATACTGGTAAGTCTTGTAAACAAATTGAATCGAAATGCAAGGTCATCTTAAACATTTTTAAAGGATGTGCTAAATGAAAAAATTGGACCATAATCACTAAAAAAAAAATTAATACTTTCATATAACAATAATATTTTTAAAAAATTGGGCTCTAATCAATAAAATAAGTAATACTCTCTATCACAATAATGTTTCAAAAAAATTGGCCCCTTACCGTTAGACTCTATTGGATAAATTAACTTTCACTTAGAACCCGTTTATTTCAGCTGTTCCTGTTTGCTGTTGTTGTTTGTTGTTTGCTGTTGCTGGTAGGTAATAGCTATTAGTTGTTTTTTCAGCCAAAAGCAATTGTTTTAAAATTTTATCAAACACTTTCTATCTCCTGTTTAGTATTGAAAGATAAAAAGTAGTTCCGAAAAATGGAAACAAACGAACATTTATTTTTTTTTGACATAATAAATAATAAAAAGTACTTTAGTTACATATTGTATAATAAAAAAATTGGACCTTTAAATTTGGGGATTGAGTTGTTTGTACTCCCTTCTCCTATAGTTCTACCGAAATCACTTTATTAAACTATAATGTGAAGTTCAATAATTCAAAGGTAACTAAATTTATGTATTTTTTGTAAAACAAATTCCAAACTTCAGAATGGAGGAAAAATACCTTAATCCCTTTGTATAAGAACAAAGGCGATGTCCAAGATTGTGCCAACTATCGGGGAATCAAATTAATGAGTCACACTATGAAACTTTGGGAGCGAGTGATTGAACAAAGGCTAAGGAGGACGGTGAAGATCTCGGAAAACCAGTTTGGCTTTATGCCGGGAAGATCAACTATGGAAGCCATCCATCTAATGAGACAATTAATGGAGCACTATCGAAATAAGAAGAAAGACTTGCATATGGTTTTCATTGACTTGGAGAAAGCATATGATAAGGTACCAAGGGAAGTACTTTGGTGGGCCTTGATAAGGAAAGGCATTTCGCGGAAATATATTGACATCATAAAGGACATGTATGAGGGAGTATGCACGAGTGTACGTACTAGTGTTGGGAAGACTGAAGAGTTTCCTATTACGATTGGAGTGCATCAAGGTTCCGCACTAAGCCCATTTCTTTTTGCCATCGTTATGGATGAACTAACAAGTTCACTTCAAGATGGTATACCATGGTGCATGCTGTTTGCAGATGATATTGTGTTGGTTGAGGAGACGAAAGAAGGAGTGGAGATGAAGTTGGAACTATGGAGGCAAACTCTAGAATCTAGAGGCTTTAAGTTGAGTCGAAGTAAGACAGAATATTTGGAGTGTAAGTTTAGCGGCCGTAGGAGTAGGGAGGCAGGGACAATCATCCTAGATGGGAGAGTTGTTCAGGCCTCGGATTGCTTCCGGTATTTAGGATCTATTATCCAAACGGATGGAGAAGTAGATGGAGATGTTGCTCATAGGATTAAAGCTGGTTGGTCGAAGTGGAAGAGTGCTACGGGTTTCCTTTGTGATCCCGGCATGCCTAATAGATTGAAGGGAAAATTCTACCGGACGGCAATTAGACCAGCATTGTTATATGGTACGGAGTGTTGGGCAGTGAAACACTGCCACATTCATAAGATGTCGATGGCGGAGATGCGTATGTTGAGATGGATGTGTGGTCACACGAGAAAGGACCGGGTGCGTAATGAAATAATTAGGACAAAAGTAGGGGTCACATCTATTGAGAATAAAATGAGAGAAAACCGACTAAGGTGGTTTGGCCATGTGAGACGTAGAGCGCTTGATGCACCGGTTAGGAGAACCGAAGAGTGGCAAAGGGATGTAGTGGTGAGGGGTAGGGGAAGACCTAAGCAAACTTGGAGGAGGGTGATCGAGAGTGATATGGGTTTATTGGGAATTGAGGAAAATATGGTAGTGGATAGGACGGAGTGGAGGGAGCGAATCTGTGTCGCTGACACGACTTAATTTTCACGGTTTTATATGATGATTCATGTTAGCCGACCCCGAATCATTTCGGGACTAAGGCTTTATTGTTGTTGTTGTATGTCAAGTTTTTTAAATTCGAATTTTATTATATACAGTAGATTTTAATTGAGAAAAGTACCGTAAAGAGTGTCTAATAATATGTATACTTTCCTTATATACTTTATTGATTCAGTTTTTGTTTTTATCAGAATGTATTTTTAAGAATTCTTATAGGAAAATTAATTTCTAGGGAAAATTACACAGAAATTCATCTTTTAAAAATTATTTACAACTATGTCAAGTCATAATTTTAAATTATATCAAACTAGTAAAATCAGTACCTTTAATATATTTTAAGGATTAGAATTTATAAATTAGAAGTTTAAAATATATTTTATAGGGCTTATGATTTATGAATTGAAGTTTCGAATTTTTAAATTATGATGTAAAATCATAATATATAGAGAATAATGACATATTACGAGTTATGTTTGGTGATATGATTTAGTTATAATTTTGTATTTAATTATGATATTCATGTATTTGACCCAAATTTCTATTTATTAAATCCAGCCCATAAAGAGACTACTAAGGCCCAATAATGTAATCCATTATACAGGAAAAATTTAGGGAAAATTACACAGAAATTCATCTTTTAAAAACTATTTACAATTATGTCAAGTCATAATTTTATATTATGTCAAACTAGTAAAATCAATACTTTTAATATATTTTAAGGATTAGAATTTATAAATTAAAACTCTAGAATATATTTTCTAGAGTAGGGTTTATGATTTATGAATTGGAGTATAGAATTTTTAAATTATAGTTTAAAATCATAATATATAGAGAATAATGACATATAAAAAATTAAGTTTGATGATATAATTTAATTGTAATTTTGTACTTAATTATGATATTCATGTATTTTTGACCCAAAAATTTAAAACAAAAGAATTCAAAAGTTTTAAGGTCCGAGCAAGTGGGTAAGAAATATTAAAAAAAATAGAATTCAACAATTATTATTACTTTATAATTTTGTGGGTAAAAAATATTAAAAAAATAAGAACGGACTGAAATAGATATTTGCACCAACAAAAAAGTAAGCATAACAATGAACTGAAAAAAAAGGGACTAAAATAGATTTTTGGAGAGAAAATTCTCTTAACATACTACATTTTGTAATAGCCACTCTAGTTGATACGGATCGGTCTCGGGACGTGTTAATTTTAATAGTAAACTAACAAAGATGTTTTTTATCTAGCTAAACTAGAAGAAGTTAATCCCGGAGTTTTATGACTAAATCGTAAGGAAATCAAAAATCCCTCATTGTTGAAGGTGAAAACCTTAACAAAAACTTCAATGAAGAACATATAATTTTGATTTGATAAAAGTTGACATTACAAAGAGAAAGAGATGAATTTATATCATCTCAAAACCTAATTGACAAAATACAATAAAGGGCAAATTACATAATTAATTAAAAGGGTAAAGATAATGGTAGATTAGGGTAATAGTAAAGGGGTGGTATGGTTGTAAATATGGAGTGACATGAGTTGTAATTAGGGAGTGGCAGACTTTGTAAATAGGAAGGTTGCAACCCTTGTCTCATTCCTTAAGAACTTAGAAAGGAAGTCGTCTTAAAATGCTCCCACGCTCCACGTGTTTATGCTAGCTTCCCGCGTGGAATTTGACACTCCGCGGCATCGACCTCTTGGCTTCCTTCGCCCCAAGCTGGTCTGTCCCCTGCACTTGGATCTGCACGGCCACGCTCTGCGTCTTTTAACGCACGCTCCGTATGGGTGGTGTCCTGAACTTGGTTATCTTTAGCTGGGCCCCTTCCTCCTTCACGAATATTGAGGGCACACTCCGAGTGCCCTGATCCACGCTTCGCGTGACTTGGCCCCTGGTCACTCGAGCTAGAGATGCCCTCATCATTATTGTCCGTGTTTGGTTCCTCCTCCGACTTCCCTCGCCCAGACCCGATCCTCAAAGGAGATGCTCCGCATCACTAGTGGTTAGTTACAACTTCTTTACCCAAAATAACAAAGATATTACATCTATTAGAGATGGTCTTAGAGAGGAAGGGCTACATGAGGTAGTAAGAATGGCGGCTAATATGTCTAAATGGGGTGCAAATTTGTTCATGGATTACCATCCTCTTGAATGAAGGAGTAGTCAAAGTAAGAACAGACTAACATAAATGGGATAGAGTGTGAATACCTTCTAAAAATGGGGAATATCAATTCGTAAAGAAAGTGAGGCTCTGCAGCCACAAATCAGAGCAGTTTTGCAACACTGCAGGGAACTTGGACGATGATGAGTACGAAGCAACGCGCAACAAACTGATCAATATCCTGCTTTGTGATGAAGACCATTGGCGAAGCGGGCTAAAGTAAAGTGGTTGTAGGAAGGAGATACAAATACACGATTTTTTCACCTACGTGCTCCGGGAAGTCAGAAACTAAACCTCATCTCCAAACTCTAAGACTCTGAGGGAAATTGGGTATAAAAAACTGGTAAGCTGTGTGACATTGCATAATAATATTTTATAGATCTCTTCTCGGCTAGCATCAGCAACTAGAATACTGTGTCTAATATTTTATAGATCTCTTCTCGGCTACACTAGTTATCTAAGCATGTATGATGAAGGTGGTTAAACTTCGATCAAAACTTGGTCCAAATAGTCAAAACTCAACTCAAAATATTAACGAGCCAAAACCAAATCTACCTAAACTCAATTTCGACTTGATGCGTTAACACTCGAAACAGAGAGTGTGTGACGCACTTTATGATAATTAAGAATTGTTTTTGATAGAAATAAAAAATGAATTAAAATATAGTACTACTATTTTTTTAAGTGCCTTTTTCTCATGATCTTAGATTTAGTAGATAATTTATTATTATTGTTGTTTAGTTTAAAGCATAAAAGTATAAAAGAACCAAGAAATTGTTAATAAATGATAGGTAGACATGACATGGGGTGGGCTTGGGGACCTCCATTTGCTACAATGTTGTCACTTTCAACATTTTACAACAACATTTCCATGTGAAAATCATGCCATTTTTTCCCTATTTCTCTCCTTAATTGTTTTCTTTAATTGCATTATTGGATAGTTCATACATTCAATAATTCTTTGTTTTCGTGGACCACCTTCCTAATTAATTTTTAAGGCATAAAATATTTAAATGGTCTCAAGGGTTTTTAAAGAACAGTTAATATAAATTCTATGTACAAAACAACACAATTTCAATTATAATATTTATCAAATTGTGTACTTAAATTTTTTACAGATAGAAATTGATATATCAAATGATTGCGTCGTTAATAACACAATTTTGGCCTGGAGATTTTAATTTATGACATGACTTTTATATGTAAAGAGTAATGATATAATCATTTGATATATCAATTTCTGTTAGTGAAATCTTTAATTACGACACTTTGCAAACAAAAGGTGGGAAATAGAGAAACACATCATCCACAAACAAAAGGTGGGAAATAGAGGGAGCTCCCGAATTAACCCGACACTTATGCAATAAGCCTCGTTTTTCAGCATCAGATAGCAAAGTAGAAAGACCATTCAACACGGGTTAAATGCATCATTGGTCACTGAACTTATATGGTTGTCTCAAAATGGTCACTCAACTTCAATTTGTCTCAATAAAATCACTCAACTTTGAATTTTGTCTCAATTAGGTTACTCCGTCGATTTTAGTAGTTAAAACGCATCGAAATAATGAAATGGACGACACACCAATATGAGTTAACTCAAATTTCAGACCGAAACGAAATGTGACAGCCACATAATCGGGTATTTTTATGAAAAAAACTAAATTTTAGTTTTTTTTTCATAAAAATAATCGACACGTGATAGCTAGGTGGCGCATATGTGGATGTCATCTGTCATTCGGTTAGAAATATAAGTCGTCTCATATTGATGTATCACTTATGTCATCATTTCGATGTTTTTAATCATTGAAATCGTCGTAGTGGCCTAATTGAGACAAAACTCAAAGTTGAGTGATTTTATTGAGACAAATTGAAATTGAGTGATAACCTTGTAAATTTAGCCTTTGTTTGGGAGGAGGTTAATAGGAGTAAATGGAAGTAATGGAAGGTTAAGTATTGAGTTAACCTTGTTTGGGAGTTATTTTTTGAGAGTAAATGGGGTTAAATGTTTACTTCCTCTTACCTCCAAACTCTAACCTCCAATTTGGAGGTTAATGAGAGTAACGTAAATTTTTTTTAAAATTTCTTGTCTCTGCAGAGTAAATTTAACCTTCATTCCCCTCCATATTTAAACTCCCAAACAAGGTTAACATTTAACCTCATTTAGGGGGCGTTTGGTTTATGGTCTTTAGGAATGGGAATGAGAATGAGAGGGTTTCATTCCCTTTGTTCTTGTTTGTTTACAAAAAAAACTCATTCCCTTTACCCACTTTAGGTTAAGCCATTGCCCCACTTTAGGTTAAGCCATTACCCCATGCCTTCTAAGGAATTGGATTCCCTTTACCCCCATTCACTTTCCTAAGCATATCCAAACACATAGGGGAATTAATGGTTATTCCTTTTCTTTCCTTTAGTTTCCCTTTCTTGATTCCTTTTCCCTTACCCCTTGTGAACCAAACAAGGTTAATTGTTAACTTTCCATTCCATCACTTCCCATCACTTTCCATTACCTCCTTTAACTCTCCCCTCCATTAACCTCCAAACTCCCAAACAAAGGCTTAGTGATTCTTAACCACCCCCCATCAGACCTACCAGTTGATTATTCAATTTTTATTTTTATTCTATAAAAAAAATATTTTTATCAAAATGTATTTTTAAGAATTCTTATTGTTATTTATTAAATCCAGCCCATAAAGAGACTAAAAGGCCCAATAATCTAATCATGGTTTAATACAAAAAAATTAAAACAAAAGAATTCAAAAGTTTCAACGCCCTAAGGCCAACTCCTATACCAGAGAGCGCCACCATTTGTCCGTCTCTCACCGCCACTTCCACTGCCACCGGAACTTAAGTTTTCGGCATTCACGTTTACTTCTAATACACTTTGCAAGGTGTCCGTCTGTGTTTCAGGTAAATATGCCTCTAATCTTCCTCTTCTTCTGAGTATAAGGACGCAGTCTCTGTAAAAGTACAAGGAAGCTTAACTATGAACTTCGATTAGAAAGTTTGTTAAAACCTTATTTTTGATTCTTTTGCTTCGATTTCATTCTTCTGTTTTGTGTCTCATAGCTCTTCTAGAGCCTTTACTTTAGCTCGGCAGTAGAATTAGCTTAGCTGTTAGCAGTGGGAAGAGTCTATTCTATAGAGAAGCCTTAGGCCAATTGGACTGAATGTGGCATGGCAGCAGTAGCAAGGGGAAAGGAAAACAAAGAAATAAAAAGCCGTTGGGTTTTGGAAATTTCTGTGCCGATTATTTGTGCCGTAGGACATGACCGCGTTATAATTTAGCTTTGTGAGGCAAATTTTATGTTCTAATTTGCATCTATGCTGATAAAAATGCGTGTATGATTGTATTTATTTTTTAGTGAGAGGGTTTTACTAGGTTTAGACTTACGCATTGCAAACACATATAGTCATATGTTATACTTTTCAGCTGTGTTACATGGGAACTGATACAGAAATTGAAACGGAGATGAAATTGGGAAACAATGTTTGTAAAAAAATATAGGAAAAGGAAACGTGAGGAAACATATAAATTATAAAAATATGTAGATGTTGTCTAAATTCTTAAAATTATAAGAATGCGTGTTTAATGTTATATATATATGTTAAGAAAAATACATACAATTCACAAAATAGAGGCAAAAGAGATTTTTGCATTTTGAAAGTTTGTAGAAGATGATCTAGAAAACATTAGGATTTATTGAACATGTGATTAGCATTGATCCACTTCTAAAAACACATTACATCATAGGAAACGAGTCTTCAATCCTTAAGAAATGAGTTTAACTTTTTTGTTAATTATGTAAATGTGACCTGAAAAGTTAGTATAAGTTTCCAAGAGTTTTTGGTTTTTGAAACTGATACCTAAACTTGAATGCTTTAAAATAAACTTTCCGTGCAACATAGACTGGAACCTGTAGTTTTATTTTTTGATGTTGTTTAATCGGCCCGCCCCGAAGGGTACCGTTTTAAAAATTGTTTTTAAAAGCAGGCCCGGGTTTTAAATATATATATATATATATATATATATATATATATATAGCGTGATAGCCACACGCCTTTCCATTGGTCGGGCGTGAAAGCCCGACCACATGGTGAGGCGTGTGGCTATCACGCCTTGTTGGGCGGCCGCCCAACAGCGTTGGGCTACCGCCCAACGCGAGGTTGGGCGAGCGCACGTCTTGTACGCGTTCCACCTTTAGGTGGAACGCGTACGACGAGCGATCCACCATATGGTGGAGCGCGTGCGCCGCGCGATCCACCATACGGTGGATCGCTCGTCGCGCACATGTTCCACCTACGGTGGAACGCATACTATAAACAGGATTTGATATGCTTTGTCTGTATTCAGGATAATGGTCTCATCAGATATCAGGGACCTCTTAACAGCGTTTAGTCCTTCATTGGACTATTTTGCAATCAGTTCAGGAGATGGTCGAATAAAGGTATATTACTGAACTCCTCGTGGTGGCTGCAAATGCTAAGAATTTTGAAATTCACACATTCACTTCATCTTATTTTTAGTTTATCCATTTTCATTTATATTTGGTTGAACTTTTTCCTTGTTTTTTCATTATTAATCTATTAAAATTTGTGCAGTAATGTCTATCATTCGACCATGAAATCCTGACACATGCTTTCATATTCTCAGATATGGGACGCTTTGAAGGGCCAGTTGCAAACAGAGTTTGCAGACATAACATCAAGTGATGCAGGTATTTACAGTAAACCTGAAAGGGGTCACCTTTCTGTTGATTATACATGCATGAAGTGGTTGTCCCTGGATAGAAAGGTATTCTTTTTTATTTAATTTAAGTGAAATGGTTTCATTTCAAATCTTTAACTTGGACCTTTCTGATTTATGCTTATAACTGCGAATAATAACAGAAAAAAAGGAAGCTAGGAACTTCATTGTTGGTATTAGGAACAGGAAGTGGTGATGTTATGTCACTTGATATCTATGCTGGTCAATTGAAGTGGACAGTCAGTGATTGCCATCCTGGGTGAGTTCCCTGCTGTATTGTTTGTTTATTACATTTTCCTCAATTGTTGTGGTTAAGAACAAGATGCAAGTATTTTTTTTTTAATGTTATATGAGTTTATGATGCCTACAGAATTTTTCTTTCCTTTCATACTTCTGCTAAATGTGGTTTGTCTAAGAATTTTGTTCTGTTATGCATTTTCATAAAGCAAACTGGCTGTTCCAGTTTCATGATACCATGAAAATTTGAACTCCCTGCTACATATTTTATTATTGAAATATGCATTTAATTGTGTGCTCAATATTTTCCACTCCGAATGTGCAGGGGTGTTAGTGCTATTGCATTTTCTATGCGGGATTCATGCATTTACACAGCCGGTGCTGATGGAATGGTTTGCAAAATTGATCCACAAACAGGAAATATATTGGAGAAGTTCAGAGTTTCTACGAAGGGGATATCCTCTCTATCTGTTTCACCAGGCATATATTCTCAACTATTTGTGGCAACCCTTTCTCCTCTTCCTTCTGTATAAATCATGTTAAGATGCATGGAATCTGAAATTATATAGTTTATTTTTAAGGTGATGGTAATATGGTATTATGATTAAGTAATTGTGCATCTAAGAATCTTAGTTCTCGCTGACTTTTGCTCTGATCATCAACGAAACATGCTTTGTAAATGAATGGGGTTATAGATTGAGAAAATCTTGCCACTTCTGTTTTCTGATTCTATCCATTGATGCTATTTCTATGCATCAGATGGGAAGATATTAGCAACTGCAGCTGCACAGTTGAAGACCTTCAGTTGTACTGATCACAAAAAGCTGCAGAAATTTTCTGGTCATCCTGTGAGTGCTAACTCTATCTTCATAGTGCTTTTATTTACAAGTTACAACTCGTGATTTTTTTAAATTGTTTTTACTAAGATTGCGTATATCTGGTTTGTTAACATGTTTTAACTTGAAAATTTCTCCCCTGATTTGCAGGAAGCTGTACGTGCTATGATCTTTACAGAGGATGGAAAATACATTCTATCTTCTGCTGTTGGTGAAAGGTACATTGCCTTGTGGAGAAATGATGGTGGAAAAAAGAAGTCAGCGAGCTGTGTACTCACAATGGAGCACCCTGCTGTATTCCTTGATAGCAGGTGCCTCCAAAATCAGGGAAATGATAATGCAGGGCTATGTGTTTTAGCGATCTCAGAAGTTGGTGTTTGTTATACATGGTATGGGCAAAATATTGAGGAGTTACGTACTTCAAAGCCCACAAAAGTTGCATTGTCTTGTGAAGATTCTTTTTCCAAAAACCAGAAAGTCGGCTTACCTACAATATTTGGTGCAAAATTACAAGGCATTACTAAGCATATGGCTGCAGATATGTTTATTGCCTATGGTTTGCTTGTTAAACCTTTGTTTCAGAAAATAGTGGTGCAATTTGGTACGGACATGAAGTTGAATATTTCTCTGGATGGCGTTCTCTTACCAATGAGTCATTCTCTCATCAAATCTAAGAAAGGGGCAGGTGTACATGGTGGAGGTAAGAATTGATAAATACTATTTTCTTGCCATACCGGATGATGTTCTACCCCGAGTGTTTTTGGTGGAAACTGGAGACCTATGGTCTTGAGTGCTCTCTTATTTACAATCTAATCTTAGGGTTGGCATGTGATTCTTGAACTATTCCTGACACATCTAGTTTAAAAATCATATAGCCTTGTTTGAGCCATTTCTGATATCTCCTTGACACATCTTTAATTTGTTGCAAAATTATAAGAACATCGTATCATATTCTCCAGTGATGTCCTTGTGGTGGACGTATTAATTCCGTTCAGAGTTTATTGTTGTATGAGGATTCATTTAAAATGTTCATGCTTCTATGGAACTTTTTCTTTTCTCTTTTGTTCTGACATTCATTCAGAATGGAATTTACCACCTTTTCTAACTCTTCAGTATTCTCTTACTATATATTCTCCAAAATATCAGTTTTTTTTATGATGCTGTATCCTTTTCTTATGTTTATTTTCTTGATATGATTTCATTACAATGGATGCGTGCTAATTACTTGTCTGATAATTCAGCAGTTACTGCACTAGACCGTGCCAATGTAGAGGATGCATTACTTCCTATTGCAAAAATTTCTGATCTCCATGAAAAAAGGCTGAGAGATAAGACCTTAAGTTTTGACTCTGATGAGGTCATGTTGGATTTGGTTGATGCCAGGAGTCAACTTGAGTGTGTGGAGAACAAAGGTAATTCCAGAGATACTATATTTACATATAAACCTGCCTATTTCAAGCTACTTTTCATATTCTTCTGATCTAATAATGAGACTAAATAAATATTCTTGTCCGATTTATGGTTAAACTATAAATTTAGTTCTTTTTTAAGTACTTGTCTTTGTGTTTTAGGGACTCTTATTGGTTTGTTTGTTAGTATCTTAACAAATAAACTCTTACATCACATTTCCTGATGCATTCCTTTAGTACATTGTTTGTTAAATGTGTGATGATATGGATCCTGCATTTCCTGGTGTATAGGCTATGTACTGAAGCAGTATGGCACACATACTTTATTTACAAGAAGAGAAGGATACAATTAAATTGGATTTCCATAAAAGAAATTTGTCAATAATAATGAACTTTTAGGTAGGTGTTGCACTGCAGTGTTAAGGGTAGTTTTAGCCTATATGTTGTCCGACATATTTCCCAGTTCAGTTTAACCTTTTGATATTCTTAAGCTTGTGTTTCTGTTGTTTTTGTGTTGTGTTATGTATTTATTATTTTGTTCTTTGCAGTTGGCATGGTGGAAGCTGAACGCTTGACTACTTCCATGGAGAAGAAGTTGAGAGCATTAGATATACTTGGTAATAAAGGCGATAGTATGTTCAGCTCTATGCTTGATCTTGAAGCAAATATTTCACAGAAGAAGGTTTGTTCTTGATTGGGTGGTAACACTCATTTTTTTATTAGTTTGAGCATTGTGATTCTCTCTCTCTGCCTTCAAAGTATATGGTTCAGTTGTATTGGTGGCTGAGTATTTTCTCTATTAGATGAGGGCAGCTGTTATGTCTATGGAAACTGACGATGCGTCTAAGTTACTGGAAAGCTTGGTTGCGAAATGGCAATCCAGGTGTGCTCTTGCTTTGTTGCTATTCTATGATTGTCAACTATCCATTTCTTATCAATTTTTGTCTTATGGACTTGTATGTTAACAATGTGTTTTGTTGGGAATTGAACTGTGGTTGTCTTCAACAGGTCATGTAATAGAAATATTCTTCCCTGGATATATTGCATTTTGGTTTATCGTGGCCGTCATATTATGGCTGAAGAAAAATTAGAAACCCAGATGCTTGATGCTTTATTGAAGGTATTAGACAACATTAATATCAGTTGCTCTTCTTACATGTTTATTTTTACTATATTACAATTCAGAACTCGAAGCGTCTTGTTTTTATTGGGAACTGTTAGCTGCTTCATATCTTGATCTAGTCATAGGATGATAGGACCTTGTACCTCAGACTCTTCTAAGAGTTGACCCTTAGCAGTCTTTCTACCTTACATAGCTTGGTGGAAGTGTTAGGAGCCGGGAGCCCATTGAGAGAAAATTGCACGATCTCATTATTGCAAAAATAAAAAAAAAACTGAGATTGCTTTTGCTTGTTCATTTTATTCATATTCTGCCTTTTAATTGAGTACTCGCACCAATGAAATAGAGATAAGTTCAAGGTAATAGGTCTCTAAAGACAGAAGTCCAACTATGTAAGCAGCTGAAATGCAAAAAGATGACTGATTTAATCTAATCAACTAAAATGCTGATATATATGGACTTGGGTCTGATTACCTATCCGGAAGAGTTTCCCTTACCATCTCTTGCATAAGTGGGCTGTATTTTGCTGTAGTTACTATGAAATTTGTGAAACTGCGTAAAGGATTGCAAGCAGTTCTGAAGGTTAAAAGTGTTCCTCTTTGTGCCTGAAACTTAATACTCCATTGTGGCTTATCAGTTCTTGCATTTTCAGCTATGCTTTTCGGCTTTGAAGTTCCTGTAGGGTTTGTTCTGGAATTGGTACCATTATGGAAGTGGGTATGGGTTGTGCTTTGTGTCAACCAGATTTGAATGAACTTTCTGAGCCTGGATCTGACATTGAGGTTATAACTCAATTATAGTAATAAAACAACACAAACTGGCAAGCCTGGGACCAAAAGGTGGTTTTAAAGAAAATTCCTTCTGTTAGAGTTAGAGTTATTACATGTACTTGTCCATTTTCAACAATTAAAAGAAGTGTGAATATTTCTTACTCCCCCTTTATCAATACCCATCTATAATTACCTCCATCTAACTAAACATGGTTTTAAAGAAAGAGCCCTTTTTCCCCTTCTTTTTCGGGATTCCTGACTGTATAGTCTAATTGTGATGTCCTCTTTCAGATGACAAGATCTAGAACAACAGCTTTTCAACCGTTGTTACAATTATCAGGCCGTTTGCAGCTAGTTACTGCACAGGTCTGTAATTTCTCACTTTTGCTTTACTTATTTCTCTGTGTTTTTTTTCACATTCATTAATAGTGTTAATTTTTTTTTCCTTTTCATTTCTTCCAGATTGATAAGGCTACCCTAAACAAGACTAATGTTGCATTGCATAATGACCAAACGGATGATAATGAAGATGATGACGAAGATATTGATGACCATTTTTATGGGGAAGACGATGATGAATCCCAATTGAGTAGTGATGATGATAACTAGATGCAATGACTACAACAGGTGAACATGCTCCTCAAGTCCTTGCACCTTTCTGATACATAAAATTAGTTGCATGAATATGTATCCTGTACTGTTGTTGGGTCAAAATTTTTACATGCTTGTTGTGGATTTGTGGTTGGGTTTAATTGTTTTAATTTTGACTCAACAGTTTGGTAGATGAAATCTCTTAACTGGCCATGTGTGGGAGCTTCCCTTGGTGGATTTCTTTAATCGGTTTGCATCAACCTGTGAACATATTCTTTGGTTCGAAATTAGAAGCATGATGTCACCCCCTTTACAATGTAACAGTATCTTCCCGTGTTCCTTATTCAGTTGCTCTTATAACCTGTTGTTGCCACTCGTCTCGGTGATCAAGTTTTAAGTTTTAGACATTATAGTTGAGTGTTTGGTATTCATTACGGTACTATCCGGTTTACTATATTTTGAGCTCTATAATGTCTTCCCCTGTACTTTTTGCCTGATTTCAGGAATATAGGAATATTTCTGCTTTGAACTTGTAAAATGGCAAATTTTGTAAGCTGTCTAGAGCCTTTGCCATAATAGCGTACAGCCTAGAAACCTATTATATAATTATTCAATATGATAAACTGCATCTTATAAATGTCAATGCTGATACCCTGTCAAAAACTCTCTTTTATTTATTTATTTTTGTCACGAGGCTCATTTTTTTTCAACAAGGGTTCGTTTTTTCTTCCAATCCCAATAAGGATTATTGTTCAAAGGTTATCTGCATAGAGAATTTTGAACTATAGAAATTCTCATATTTATTTGGTTAGCACTGACGTTTAGGAGCATCAGGAACTTTGTGGTTATGGAGTCCGAGTTAGATCTTAACAACCATTAGTCTAGTATCGAAGAATTCTATACTATGGTTAAGGGAAAACATGGGTTTCATGCTTTAGCATTTCGTCTTCAGAGTCGATGTCATTATGTGCTGGCAATTATGATTCACACGTATCATAATTGTGTTCAAAATCATAAAAGATTTAGGCCTTCTAGATTTTGTGACTTGCATTGCCAAGCACCTGGATAACATAATTGCGTATTTTGAGGTATAATTAAGGGTAGTAGTTTTGAGTAAAGTATATTATGGCCCTTAAACTTCATTTTTTGACATAAAAGTCCTTGAACTTTACATCACTGTAACATTAAAGTCCAAATTATACAAAATTCCGTTAAAGAAAATAACGAAAGAATTAGGATAAAATAGGTATTTGACCATAATTTATGGTAACATGGATAAAAAAAAGTCAATGATGTAGTCTAACTTGCATAGTGATTAAAGGTGCATGGCGCACTAAGGCGCAAGGGGTCCTGGAGCCATGGAGCCATGGCGCATGGCGCATGGCGATGGCGCGCGCCATAGCGAGACAAGGCGCACTTAAAAAAATAAAAAATATAAAAATATAAAACTAACATAAAACTAAATCATGAAAATATTTTAAGCATAAATAAATTTTAAAATGCAAAATAAACCCCATAGTAGAAAAACTTTAAAGTTGAATACTAATTTCTAAGTTCTACTCCTAATCAAAACTCTCCAAATCCATCACTCCTCATCATCACTATCACACTCCTCGTCTAAGGCATCATCAAACTATTGATCATCAAACTGTTGAAGTTGAATTCCCTTTAGCTTCTTTGTTTCTGTTGTTTGAATCCGTTTGATGTGTTTTCTTTCTACTAAACTTCTTCCTCTTTTAATGACTCTGTCTCTTCCTCTTCAAAGAGTCTCTTCGTCTTCTACTTAGTTTAAAACCTATAATCTCTCTCCTTTTTAACACTTTTTGTTAATATAACATGTGTTCCATTCCAGATATATAAAGTAACTACCAAAAAACTGCCCATAACTGCCTCTAATTGCCAAGGCGCGCCTTGGTGCGCCTTTGGCGACTGCCTTTGGCGCAAAATGGCGCACCAGGCGCGCGCCATGGCGATTGCGCCTCGCCATGGGGCTGCCATGGCGCCAAGGCCTGCGCCTGGTGCGCCATGCGCCATAGGCGCGCCTTTAATAACTATGCTAACTTGTCCAGGTCATCATTTTGTTAATTTTTTCTTCTACAGATTCTTGTTTATTTGGACTTCAATGTTACAGTAATGTAAAGTTCAAGCATTTTTATGTCAAGAAATGAAGTTTAGAGGCCATAATGTATGTAGCGTTATAGTTCAAGGCCATGGATGTATTTAGCCTAGTATTTTTTGTTGTAGAACTCCATTAGCTACAAGTCATTTTAAATAAATAATCTTGGAAACTATGCACGGAGAAAGCTCTTTATTTGCGCAAAGCATATCTCATCTTTCTAAAGCTTAAAATAGGAACAAAAGTTGTAAAGATAAATGGGGTATAGTTTGTCAAAAATGGAAGGCTGAGAAGCATAGTTTTAGAATATAACTAGTTCTTTTACAGGAATTCTTATACAAGAATTGAATAGAAGGCAGTCTGCATTTTCAAGAGCTTTCTTGGAGATGGAATACAGAATCAATTCTTACGGTAGTAACAAGCTTAGTATCTCATTCTTCCTGAAATGTTTCCACATGCTTATTAGGAAATATTACTGCCATCAGATTCCGTTATTTATTTTTACCTGATTATTCTGCATCAAGTTCTTTCTCCTTTCCAGACGGGTGAAAAGTTTCCTCATTTCTGTTGCCAAAAACTTCCCCGAACCCTTCATATGATCCTACATGCATTTGGATTTTCATCGCTGAAGATAGAGGTAATGTTTCCATTGCGAGTATTTTCATGGTAATCTCCGCTGTATTGATCTGTTCTACTGTGTACTGTGCGGGGTGGAGGAGAATGAATATACTCATATTCTGTAACATACGGTGATGGCCTGTGTGTGTTGTAGCTATGAGTCACATAGACAGGCTGTTGTGGTTCCGGCGGAGGTCCATGGCCGTTAGGGAACCTGTTCCATTGACCTCCGCTGTAGTTTTGGGTATAACCATAGCCATACCTGTAACCATAGTCAGGTGGCTGGTGATGGTAGATAACATGAACCTCCCCAACATCTTTTGGTCCTGATGGTTGTTGAGACTGATTTGCATTTGTCTCTGCAGCAACAGGTGATGGCGCCGGTTTCTCCTCCGGCGGTGGAGGGTCTTTCGGTGGCTCCGCTGGCGCTGCAGCTGTTTCGGCTGGTGGAGCTTCTGCTGGAGGAGGGTTTGCTGTTTCACCTGCTGGCGGTGGTGCAGCAGCAGCACCTTCTTGCGGTGGCTCTCCTGACTGAGTATTACCAGGTTGGTCTGTTGGCTCGGTATGAGAACATATCGTAGCTATCTTTCTAGTTTTCCTTATCGCTTTTACTATCTTTTCCGGATCTGCCCATCCGATTACTGTCAACTTCTGTTGAGGGAAATCGATATAGGTATCGTATATACCTGTTGAAGATGATCACATCGTTATCGAATCAATCAAACACATCATTTTGCTGCAAAATGTTGAAATACTGAGTTCTTCTCAGTTCTCACCATTGATGCCGTGTAGTGCTTTCTTGATCTTGTGCACGCAGCCGTTACAGTCCATTCGGACTTGTATCTCCGTAACTCTAGGTTTCTGCAAGGAGAGAACACAAATTAGATAGCAAGTATAATAAGGAAATCAATACTATATGTGTTGATGAGAAAGGAATATGTTACCTCCAACTCAGGAACCATTGTAGAGAGAGAAAGAGAGAGAGATGGAGAGAATGGAGAATATGGAAGAAGAATAAAATAGGTAGTATTTATTTGCACACATTAGGAGGGAATATTTGAAAGGCAAAAGAAGTGGGGGATGGAAGGAATCTTCTTTTTCTGTATTGATTATGTGATCATCATCATATAGTCCTTGAAGAAGTCATTGTCAAGTCTAAAGGAGAAGGAAAAGATGAGAAAGGATAGATATGGGTTCAAGAGAGAAAAGGGAAGGTGTTTTTTGGGTTGAAAATAGGGGTAAAGCATATTCATCACCTTTAAATTATAACCTTCGGGATATAAAAATCCTAGGTAGATTACACCTATGGCCATAATTTTTTGTATTACTAGCATGATGGCTTTGAATTTTAAAATCAGACGGTAAAAACTCATCCAATGGTAAAAACAAACAAAATAATGCTTATTTTGTAAAAAAAAACAATGTAAGAATAGTTTTTAAATGATTGTTGATCAGTGTGAATACTAATTAAGCATGTGAATAGATTGGAATTTAGTGTTAGATACACTTTAAATTTAGTGTTAATAAAAGAATGATTTATTAAAGTTGTCACACCTCGAATCAGATTGGTTGGCCTGATCGATCGTTTTGGGATTCGGCTTAGCCTTTGGTTTGGGTTTGTTGGGTTTGTTAGTCTTTAACAATATCATCCCAAAGACCCGATGGCTGTATTGGCACCCAAGAAGACTTGGGTTATTTTATTTTTAAATTTATTTTAAGAAAAGCAAAAACTAAAATTTAAAAAATATTTTTGTGAATCTTGATATGGTTTACATTTTTTTTTTCATTTTAACTTGGTCAACGCTGTATTATCCCATACAATTTTTAATTTTTTTTAGACTCATCAGTCAATGTTTTATTATCCCATATATATATATATATATATATATATATATATATTACGTAATCCGGTCTGATCAATCCGAGTTGCTTGGTTGAACTGAGTAACTAATAATTCAATTATAAATCTGGTTTGATATTTTGTCTGGTGATAATACTGGATTTTTTTTTTATAGTTACAGTGGAAGTTTAAAGAGGAAACAAAAACTAACGAGGAGTCATTTGAGATAATTTAGTACTGTAGTTGTCTTTGAATAATTACTTCGGAGGCTTGCAGGAGGTTCAACGCATTCGTGTGAACTCATCAGATATTTTTCTGTGAAATTCACCATCCAATCATCTGCCAATTACCCTCTTGGAAGTATGAACAACTTATGATGCACAAACACGAAGCAATGTGATAAGATTCAAGTATTAGGATGATGATCGTTACTCTCTTCCTGCCATATAAGATAGAATAACTTGGGAATCAAGTTCAATAGCAATGTGAAAATGTTACCAAATTGATCGAAGTCCAAAGAATAGATTGCGGGTGGCCGAACAAACACCCAAGTTGAGGAGGAATCCATATAGCCACATATCATTTGAGACCAAATAAAGTCTTCCTTATTCATGTAAAAAGCCTTTCCATCTCCAAAAAAATCTATCATTATGTTGGTACGTACAGAAAGCCACTGGCCAAATATCTTTCGAGACATACGAATTTTGAATATTCATGCAAATCCAGTTTAAGTGGTTAAGAGAGAAGAAAGTATCATCAATATCAGTAGGAACAAAAAGATCGAGCCTCACCACAATCACGACAAATATGGATAAACGTCTCAACAGAACAACAAATCGAGCAAGACATGTCCAAACTTGAGCTTCTTTTCATCGGATTGGCATTTGAAAGGAATCTAGCGTGCACGAAGAGCCAAGTAAAAGTCCGTATATGCATGAGAACCTTTGCCAAATAGAATGCTAATACTAGTAAGGGCTGTTGATGTTATCATTGGGTGGACAACAGATCTTGTAAGTCGAGGACAACAAAAGAATGTCATTTATCGTTCTATCCTAAGTCTAAGAATCAACCTCATCTGTCGAAGAAAAAAGAACTTTGGATGCTATACACATAAGAGGAAGAGTTGAGATTTTGGCAACGAACTTCTACCATCGCCAAATGCCATTGTTATTCCAAAAATTGTCTATTGTTAGTGCCCAATTCGGTAGTAGATAGTTCACATATAGTAGCAACTGAAAGAGGCTCATCATTGATCCATTTGTTCGACTAAAATTTAGTTAATTTTCCATTATGAACCAGACGTTTTACACCTTTTTCAAGCAGCATTGAACCGATAAAGATACCTTTCTACATATATAAAGTAGAGTCATACGACTTGAAGATATCCAGCTCATTATGATTGCCCCGTACTTGGCAAGCACAATTTTGATGCACATGGCCCTATCATCAATTAGAACTCTTCAGCTGAGTTTAGCTAACATAACAATATTCATCTCATGCATACATATAATTTTAAGCTCCCAGAGTACCTAGACGCAAAGGTAATATCCCGATTGACACAGCTGACATAACAATATTCATCTTATGCAGACATATAATTCTAAGCCCCCATACAGTGTTATTAAAGGCGCGCCTCGGCTAAGGCTCCAGCCTTAGCGCCTCTGGTGACCAAAGGCGGGCGCGGGCAGTAAGGCGCGCGCCTTGGCTTCCTTATGATATTTTAGGGTATTTTAGGGTTGAGTTGAGGGTATATTAGGTTTTTTAGGGTATTTTAGGGTTTTCTAACTTCAAAAAAGAAAAGAAAAGAAAAGAATAGCAGACATCATCGCACATAACTCGTGACAGTATTGATCCTATTTCTTTAAGAGATATAGATGACTCCAATGAATGGTTGATGGGTAGATTGGATGGAGGGGAGTCGGGTGATGATGATCTAGTACACCCAAATGAGGGATTGAGATGGGCTCATGTTGGTGATGCTATGGGAGCGGATGAAAGTGCTTATCAAACTAGAGGAGTAGTAAAAAATGCTGCAAATGCATCTAGTTCAAGTGTTAGGTCTAAGGCTAAGGAGAAAGATAAGGGTAAAATGCATCTTATAGATGATGAACCCGACTTTGTAGATGATGAGTACATTGATGAGGAAGGTGACAATGATGAGGAGATTGAGAACCTTATTCAAGAAGCATATGATGATGGAAGTGACGATGATGATGATGATGATTCTGATGAAGATTAGGAAGGAAGACTGGGAAGTTAAAGATTAGTAGTTTTCTAGAGTCAAGACTATTAGTTGTTTTAAGTTAGAATTATGAGTTTTAGATTATGTCTTAGTAGTTAACTAGAACTTAAGTAGTGCATTTTATGGTTTATTGTTGCTTTTTGATTATTTATGACTAGTTTTATAAATTTATGATTTTTTTTTGGTGCGCCTCGAGTCGCTCGGGCGCGCGCCTTAAGTTGCGCCTTGCGCCAAGGCTCCAGGACCCCCCTTGCGCCTTAGTGCGCCTTGCGCCTTTAACAACACTGCCCCTAGAGTACCTAGCCGCAAAGATAGTATCCCGATTGACTAGATGAATTTTTCTTTTCGTTTCATATGAGCCCAAATAAATTTCCGATTTAAAATGTCAAGTTTGTTACAGACACCAATGGGAAGGGCAATGGTTTGCATTGAGTAAATTGGAATAGCCGAAGTGATAGCTTTAACCATGGTAATAGTGACATCTACCACATGCTTATAAGTGTCCCGAGTAACTCTTCTATGGATCATAGGAATACCAAGGTACTTTCCAAGATCTTTGGTGATAGATATACCAAGAGTGCCAATTCCGAACAACTTCAGAAACATTAGGCGACATAAAAGCACTAGACTTTCTGAAGTTCACTTTATAGCTGGAGGACTTGTAAAAGGAATCTAAGAGAGACTTTGTCATCTGAATTTGTTGCATTATTAGCTTGCAGAAGGAATCTAAGAGAGATTTTATCACCTGGATTTGTTGCATTATTAGCTTTTGCAAGGAGGATAATGTCATGAGCAAAACAATATATGAGAGAGAGGCGGGCCTCTATGGGAAAGACGAAATATCTTTCAACCATCAGCGAAAATAGACTCTGTGATTAGGCGATTCAACCGTTTCAAACACAAAACAAATAAATATGGAAATAAACGATCCCCTTGACAAAGACCTCGAGAGTAGGAATGAAATTTATATATAATATTGAAACATTTTGTACATGTTTGTATAATATTTATTTTACATGTTCATATTTTTATTTACTTATCTACTATATTTAATAATACTATTTTCTCGTTATCATTTTTGTATACATGTTTTTTCGTAATTTTTTTTATATAATTTTGATCTATTATACTTTTTACTTTCAGTTATCAATTAATGGATAAGTAACTAAACCGAATCATATTTACCATTAAAGATCAAATAAAAAAAAGTAGTTAAAAAGAAATTGATGAAATAATAATATGAACAAGTTTGATTATATCGGTCAATTTTTTATTCACATTCCCATATATTATTGGAAAATATCTATTTTTGGGTCATTATTTTTTTTATTTGGATTTTATTTATGTATACTAAATGAATTTTAAGGAGTATGGCTATGGATTTTAGCCTTGAGAATGGTGAGCCGAAAGGGGATTTTGTAGGCATGATCTCTATAATTGAGTCTGAAGACACACACAGCTATGATATCCAAAACCGACCTTGATTAAAAAAATAAAGTTAGGGCAGATTGATTTTCCACTATGAAGAGGAATCCTTTAGTAACACGAAAAGAAAGAGTAGAGAAATTGAAATTGAAAATGACTAAATGTTATGTTAATTTACTTATGAGCTGTATGCTTTGTAAATGGAAAATGGCTGTCCATTTTCTCATAAAGCTTGATAGAGATACAAGTCGTAGATTCCTTTTTTTGGACTTCAATGTAGATTGAATTGAAATTACCATGTAAATTATGTTTTGTTTATGTGAATTAAATGTTAATCATTGACATTGTGCGACGCTTATTTTTTCCTTTAGAGGTAAATCAGTCAAGAGTTGTGTTTTACAATATCTGCAAGATGTACATTTACGGGTTATGGGCAATTCATTATTAGTTATTTATCTTAATTAAAATTGTATTTATCTGATGTCTCTTAGTTGTTAATAAGAGTCCTAGTCAATAGGAAGTTCTATTTTTTAGGAAAGATAGAATCTGTTTTATTTGAATTATTGCTCCAGGTTTTTAGCTTGTTATACGTGGGTTTGTTTTCCCTGTAAGGCTATTTATAGCTTTCTTCCTATTGAATAAATTATCTCTTTCCAGCTATATTCTTTGTTGTTTAAGTTTTTGCAACTTACAATTGATATCAGAGCTTGTGAAAGGGGCCAAATTGGGTGTGTGAAATTAAGAGAGAGTGAGTTAAACAAAAATGTCAACTTCAGATAAGTTTGTGCAACCATCTATTCCGAAGTTTGATGGCCATTATGAGCATTGGTCAATGATTACGGGTGAGCATGGTCTGGTTCGGTTCAAAAACCGAACCGAACCAAATAATATAAAATTTTATAAACCGAACTGAACCAAAATTTAATTCGGTTCGGTTTGAACCGAACCAAACTAGTTCGGTTTGGTTCGGTTTGGTTCAGGTTAGAACCGAACACTCCTATTTTCTTCCTTGAGCTGTTTCAATTTAAGGAAAAACAATGTTTCTGCCATAATCATGTCCATTACAGTTGATAAATATTATAATAATGGGCAGTGACATTGAATTCAACGTTATAAGCATAACAAAAAAATGTTGAACATTAACATAATTACTTTCACATCCTCATAAAGCTTGTTTTCACAAATTAGTTTCAAAGTTACTAATTAGTAGTTTGTTTTTTCATTAAAGCTTATAAAGCATGTGAGCATGAAAGATTCAAAATTACTTTCACGTCCTCATAAGGCTTCTTCTCACAAGCAGCATATAAGAGTAAGGGTTGGCTGCTAACTGGTTCAGTTTGTGAAAACAGAACAAAGGCAAGAAAGGACGAAAGTTGAAAACATAAAAGTAATATATCGGTTTGGTTTTGTTCGGTTTTAAACCGAACCAAACCAAAAACCGAATTGACTGAAAAACAATAACTGAACCAAACCAAATTAGAATTTGGTTCGGTTTTTACGGTTCGGTTTTTGGTTTTTGGTTCGGTTTTGTTCACCCCTATCAATGATGATGGAAAACTTTCTGAGGAGCAAGGAGATGTGGAGCCTAGTGGATGAAGGAATTCCTGTAGCTGCAATTGGGACAGCAATAGCTAGTGAAGCACAAAGGAAGACAGTGGAAGAGGCTAAACTCAAGGATCTAAAGGTCAAGAATTTTATGTTCTAGGCCATTGATAGGGAAATTCTTGAAACAATACTTGATAAGAGGACGTCAAAAGCAATCTGGGATTCAATGAAATCAAGGATCTACGAAAGTGAAAAGGGCACAACTCCAAGCATTGAGAAGGGAATTTGAGTTGCTTGCCATGAAAGAAGGAGAGAAGATAGACAGCTTCTTGGGGAGAACTTTGACAGTAGTGAATAAAATGAGGTCAAATGGTGAGGCGATGGAGCAAAGTACAGTGGTGAGTAAGGTACTTAGATCATTGACTCCTAAATTCAATTATGTTGTTTGCTCAATAGAGGAGTCAAATGATCTAAGCACTTTGAGCATTGACGAAGTGCACGGGAGTCTTCTGGTTCATGAACAAAGGATGCAGGGCTACCAAGAAGAGGAACAAGTGTTAAAAGTGGCTGCTGATGTTAGATCAAGTAGAGGAAGGGGCCGAAGCATGTTCAGAGGAGGACGTGGCAGAGGTAGAGGGAGACAGCCCCTAAACAAAGCAGCCATTGAATGTTTCAAGTGCCATAACTTCGGACACTTTCAATACGAATGTCCTAATTGGGATAAGAAAGCCAATTACGCTGAATTGGAAGAAGAAGAACTTTTGCTGATGTCCTATATAGAGTTACACCAAGCAAACAGAGAAGAAGTTTGGTTTCTTGATTCAAGCTGCAGTAACCATATGACTGGGAACAAAGCATGGTTCTCAAGTTTAGAAGATTACAAACAGACAGTAAAGCTGGGCAATAATACGAGAATGGCAGTGGTAGCAAAAGGAAGCATAAGGGTACAAATAAATGGCATAATCCAGGTTATATCTGATGTTTACTATATTCCTGAGCTTAAAAATAATTTGTTAAGCATAGGACAGCTTCAAGAGAAGGGGTTGGTCATTTTAATTCGGGATGGAGGTTGTAAAGTGTTCCACTCTAAAAGGGGACTGATTATGCAAACCAATATGAGTGGAAATAGAATGTTTTATTTGCTCGCTTCTATGTTGCCGGAAAAATATTCTATATGTTTACAAGCTGAAGATGTATCTGAGAAGGAGGCTCACATGTGGCACCGTCGATTTGGGCACTTGAACTACAAGGGACTAAGAACATTGTCTTACAAAAAGATGGTGGTCGGGTTACCTTCTCTAAAATCACCGAAGGAGATTTGCAGCACTTGTCTAACTGGAAAACAACATCGAGAATCAATGCCGAGGAGGAGTACGTGGAGAGCATCAAAACAACTCCAGTTAGTGCATTCAGACATATGCGGCCGGATCAAACCATCTTCACACAGTGATAAGAGGTATATTCTAAGTTTTATTGATGATTTTACTCGTAAAACTTGGATATATTTCTTACATGAAAAATCAGAAGCTTTTGTTACTTTCAAAAGTTATAAAGCCAGTGTTGAGAAGGAGACATGTGCATCAATAATTTGCTTAAGGACAGACAGAGGCAGTGAGTTTACCTCAAATGAGTTTGGAGAATTCTGTAAATCACATGGCATTAGTAGGCAATTGACAGCAGCCTATACGCCTCAGCAGAACGGAGTTGCCGAGAGAAAGAACATGACAATCATGAATGTCGTTCGATCCATGTTACATGAAAAGCAAGTTCCAAAAGCCTTCTGGTCCGAGGCAGCAAGGTGGTGTGTGCATATTCAGAATCGGAGTCCAACCGTAGCAGTTGAGAATAAAACCCCGGAAGAGGCGTGGAGTGGGCAGAAACCTGTGGTGGAATATTTCCGAATCTTTGGCTGTGTAGCACATGTACACATACCAGATCAAAAGAGGAACAAATTAGATGATAAAAGCAGAAAATGTGTCTTCCTAGGAGTCAGCGATGAGTCCAAGGCGTGGAGGCTATATGATCCAATTTCAAAGAAGATTGTTATCAGCAAAGATGTTGTGTTTGAAGAAGGAAAATGCTGGGATTGGGGCAGAACTGATGCAGAAATAAAGCATGATACACTAGAATGGGGTGATGAAGATGAATGTGATGCAATGAATGACTAGAATGAAGAAGAAGTCAATGGAGCAAATCCAAATAATTCGGGCAGCAGCTCTAATAGCTCCAGCAGCTTCAGCAGCTCCAGCAAATCGGGCAGTCCAATCAGTTCGCCTCCTAATGAAGAAGAATTTGATGGTAGCGAATCAAGTGAAGGGAGGGGCGTGCGAGAAAGAAGAGCACCAGGATGGATGGCTGATTATGAAACAGGCGAATGTTTTTCTGAAGAAGAATGCTTAAATGTAATGATGACGATGACCGAAAATGATCCGACTTCATTTGAAGAAGCATTAAAGAGCAAAAAGTGGAGAGAAGCAATGACATCTGAAATTGAAGCAATTGAGAGAAATCAAACATGGGAGCTTGTTGCACCGCCTAAAGGAATCAAACCGTTTGGAGTCAAGTGGGTATTCAAAACAAAACTCAACGAAGATGGGAATGTAGAGAAGTATAAAGCGAGATTGGTAGCAAAAGGATATGCTCAACGCCATGGTGTAGATTACACGGAAGTGTTTGCACCGGTGGCGAGACTCGACACCATCCGTGTCATCCTCTCAATAGCTGCACAGTTTAATTGGGAAGTTTTTCAGCTCGATGTGAAGAGTGCTTTTCTTCACGGAGAACTCAAGGAAGAAGTATTTGTGCAACAACCTGAGGGTTTTACAAAGAAAGGAGAAGAAGAGAAAGTGTATAGGCTGAAGAAGGCACTATATGGCCTTAAACAGGCACCACGAGCTTGGTACAGTAGGATTGAAGCCTATTTTGTACGAGAAAACTTTGAAAGATGTTCCAGCGAGCACACCTTGTTCACGAAGACGAAAGGAGGTAAACTTTTAATTGTCAGCCTCTATGTTGATGATTTAATTTTTATTGGAAATGATAAAAGTATGTTTGATGAGTTTAAACATTCAATGACGTTGGAGTTTGACATGTCTGACTTGGGAAGAATGAAACATTTTCTCGGAGTAGAAGTGAAACAATGTTCAGGTGGCATTTTTATTTGCCAGAGAAGATATGCAAGAGAAATATTAGCAAGATTTGGGATGGAGGAGAGTAATGCTGTAAAGAATCCAATAGTGCCTGGTACGAAGTTGCACAAAGATGAGGGTGGTGTTAGAGTTGATGAAACTCTGTTCAAGCAAGCAGTTGGAAGCCTTATGTATTTGACGGTGACCAGGCCTGATCTGATGTATTGTGTTAGTCTGATAAGCAGGTCATGACTCGTCCTACAATGTCGCATTGGCTTGCAACTAAGAGAATCCTAAGGTACATCAAAGGTACAATTAATCTGGGAATTTTCTATAGAAGAGGAGGCAACAGCCTGAAGCTTCTAGCTTTTACAGATAATGATTATGCTGGTGACTTAGATGATCGAAGGAGTACTTCTGGGTTTGTGTTTAAGCTGGGAACGGGAGTCATTTCATGGGCCTCAAAGAAACAACCAGTGGTCTCTCTCTCTACCACGGAAGCGGAATATATAGCAGCAGGTTTGTGTGCATGTCAATGTGTGTGGCTTAGAAGAGTGTTGGAAAAACTTAGGGTTGAAGAGAAGTCAGGAACTGTTATTATGTGCGATAATAGCTCCACCATACAACTGTCCAAAAACCCAGTGTTCCATGGAAAGAGTAAGCATATAGATGTAAAATTTCATTTTCTTAGAGACTTGGTGAATGATGGAGTTGTTAAATTAAACTATTGTTCTTCTGAGAATCAACTTGCTGATATCATGACAAAACCATTAAACCTGGAGCAGTTTGAGAAGCTTCGTGGAATGCTTGGAGTAGTCGACATTACGTCAATAAGCTAAGTTCAGATGAATTAGCTTAAGGGAGGGATTGTTAGTTATTTATCTTAATTAAAATTGTATTTATCTGTTGTCTCTTAGTTGTTAATAAGAGTCCTAGTCAACAGGAAGTTCTATTTTTTAGGAAAGATAGAATCTGTTTTATTTGAATTACTGCACCAGGTTTTTAGTTTGTTATACGTGGGTTTGTTTTCCCTGTAAAGCTATTTATAGCTCTTTCTTCCTATTGAATAAATTATCCCTTTCCAGGTGTAGACACCGAGTCGGAGGACCTGTGACGAAAATCTGAAACAAGACGGTCGAAGCGATTGATTCCGGAAGTTTTGAAAAATATATAAAGAATAATAAGCTGAGGAAAATTAACGGCACGGTGCGGGCACACAACGGCATCCCGCACGCGGACGACGATGGTCGAACGCCCGTTTGACGGCTCGAGACGTGCGCGCGGCGTTCGTCGGACGCACCGCGAGTGGCACGCTCTCGACGCCCGAGCAATGCCCGGGACCGCTGGCGGTGCGCGCCCTCGTGGGCCGTTGAGCACACGTGCCTGGCAGCGCGAGGCGCGCGTTCGGCGGCCGCGACGTGCGAGCGTCTAGCTGCGCAGAACGCGCGCTCGGCGGCCACAGAGTGCACGCGTCCGACGGCGCGGGGCACGCCCCGAGGGTCGCCGAGCGGGCACCCAACCACGTCGGGCGGACGCCCGACGAGGGTTGGGCGCGGCGCCCAACCTCGCGTTGGGCGCTCGCCCAACGCCGTTGGACGATCGCCCATTGTTCCGGGATCCGTTTCCCTATATAAGGGCACGGATCCCAAGGTAAAAAAAAGAAGGGGGCCTTTTTGGGGGAAAAACTTTCTCACTCTAAACATTTTTAGAGAGAGAGAGTGTGGATTTTTTTGAGAAAAATATTTTTTTTTCTCAAAAATTCCAAATTTCCTAAGTTCAATTTTTACTAAATTTTTATTAAAATCGGGAGCTCGCGGTTCGTGGAATCAATCGGCTTCGACTGTCAGATACCGAATCAAAGGTATTATCCGAGGACTAGACTCTTTATTTTATTTAATTTATTTCTTTCCTTCTATTTTTTTTATGCTATAGTTTTTATTCCTTTAGTCATTTATTTATTTTGTCACGTTTTATTTAGTTAGCGTATTTATTTAATTTTCACTTCGTATTAAATAAAATTCGTTTTTGTTTTAAAATAAAAACCTCGTTTTGGATATCCCAATACGAACCGTGATCCGATAAAAAGGTAGTTCGGGTATCGAAAATGTTGTAATTATAAGTTTCTGATTTAAAAGAGGTTTCCAAATAACGTTTTAAAATAAAAACATCGTTTTAGGAACTTCCGTTTTCGACTATGATCCATTTTTGGTAGTTCGGAAGTCCAAAACGATTGAATTAGATTTAATTTAAAGCTTTTGAATAAATCTGGAAAATATTGGAGTGCTGCTGTAATTTGCCAATTCTGTCACTAAATGCTGTTTACCGACGGATTTTCTGTCGGTAAATCTGCCAAAATGTAAAAAATGCCATTTCGGTCCCTTTTTCTTAACTTTTAGACTTTTAATCCTTGGTATATATATATATAATTATGTAATATATTCTTTTCAAATTGTTTTAAAACTTTAACATATATAATTATTTTAGGAGATTGGTATTCCATTTTTATTCTAATTTTTTATATATGTACATATTACTTTCTTTTTTATTATTATTCATTTAAATTACATTAAATTCTATTTTAAATGTTATTTACTTGGGCATTTTGGGAGATAATTAGTAGATATTGGGGGATGAACATATAGTCTTTTTGACATTAGGATTATATTAGTTATGTATATATATAGTTTTGGGGTATATTTGGGTTATCTTAATTATTGTTAAATAAAATTATTTTGAGTGATAAATGCTATTTTCTTATTTATGAATTTCATTCACTATTTTCTTATGTTTAAAGTATAAATATATTATTTTCATTATTCTTTCTTATATATGTATTAGATAGTATATTTTCTTTTGCTCTTATTTTATGTCTTTTGGGCTAAAATGTGTAAATATATATCTATATTATTTTCTTTATTTCTTTTGGTCATTTATAAGTCCATGTTTCAAATGGGCTTCACTTGGAAAAATTAATTTTTGGGCCTAAATGTGTTTATTGATGTAATTATAATAGTTAGAGAGTCCATTAAATAAGTGGGGAAAATAAGTCACAAAAAAAGAGTTTTCAATTAAATTATGTAAGCTAATGAGCTTTCTTAGATCTCTAATGTAGATAAATAGAGTTAGTTTTGTTGATATTTCAAATCGTCTTCAAAACACCACGTTTTAAAACCTTAGTCCGTTCCAACGACGGATTAAGCGAACATTGTAATCAAAATCGTTTTCTTCGCTAATAATGGAGATTTTGAATCGCTTTCTTAATGAATTTGTACAAAATAAAATTGACTTGTATGTTTAACCACGTTTTCTTATTAAAAGGCTTTTACTTTAACGTTTTCAATTACTCGAGTCGTTCCAACGGCGATTCGGGTAAGCTTCATCAAACGGGGTTTTAAAACGCACCTAAATCGTTCCAACGGCGATTAAGGTGCGAACCATGTAATAAACATCGTTTTGGGGAAATAAGTTAATGTAGAATAGACACACAACATAAACATTTAAATACGGTTGTAAATAAATCACTTCTTTCTTCCCCCTCTCTGTGTATGTATAAACATAAATGGGTGATTCTTTACTGATGTGGCTTTTCAATATCATATGCTCAAAATGGTTTCCAAAAAGAGAAAGAAAAGGGTTTCAAATGAATTTTAAACTTAAAGAAGTATACGATTAGTCCGTTATCGCCTAACATGCTGAGTAGGAGGCCGGTGGTTCATAACCGGGCGATGTCGGGGTGCCTAGTAGCCTTTCTCCGGAAAGGAGCTAGCCTTCTCGGCTCGTACCTAAGTTTCCCGAACCCACACCGGTCTCCCGCAAGGGATCGGTGTTCATTTTCCCATTCGTAGGTGGCGACTCTTCCATATCTCCGAGCTCCGGTCCTGCCGAGTAGCTTGATTCCACGATTGGTTGCTTTCGGCGCCAATCACCGCTTACGTCGCCATGAGGTTGTCCACCCCCCGGTCCGCCCGGGAGATTAGGCCGCGGCACCTCATCTAACAAGTGGCGACTCTACTGGGGAAGCGAGAAATTTGATTCCGAAAGGCATGCACTAAGCCCTTAACGGGGACGGATCGTTTTACTTCTTTTCGTATGCATTCACGAGCATTATTGCAAACCCTTTGGGTAATTTCCGCGAAACCTCTAGCGAGAGTCCATTCGTCGCTCGAAAGAGGCTAGCGTAAGTTTCCCCTTACAGTAAGGCGCCAGAGGGTCCCCATCCATTCGTTAGGGGCGAATCTGTGCGGTCCTGTGAGGTCCCGTGGTCAGCCGTGTCAGCATATAGTAGCCTTAGAAGTTTCCATAGGATTATCCGTTACTATTTTTGATGTGATAAATGAATCAGTTCGTGTTTTCAAACCGCCATGATACGTGTCTAATCCTAAATTATGTAAAGAAAATGAGACGATGCGTTAATATATACTCATGAATCGACATACTAATTACCCTAAAACATCGAAACGATTTGAACTAAAGACGACTTAGTCATCTCATATGAATGAACATGTGCGACCCGCCTTGTCCCTTTCGGTGTCCCGACGAAGGCACGTGTTCAGGAAATACGTTATGACATAAGCACGTATTAGTATGAATCGGGTCGGTGTTAAGGATAGTTACATCTCGATACAAAAGACTATATTAACAGTAGCCGTTATTCACATTCTTTAAATAATTTAGGATAAAACGAGATCATGACGAAACGAAAATGAAGAACATTTCTGTTTCGAACGACCCCGTCGTAACGTGAAAAGTTTCGCACAAGTAGCCTGTCCCTTCCGAATGAAAGACGAGCTTTTACGTTATGCCTCGTGTCGTTCTTAAGAGAAATGGATGTGTTCGTACAGATGACTAAGAAAATAAAGAAGAGAAAAATGAACTAAACGACCAAAATCATTCCGAATCTACGATATATATCAAAACCGAGGGTAGTTAAAGAAAATAAACCAATGTCGTTGAATACGTGCCTCGGACGAGTGTATACCCCGTTTAAAATCTCGAAGCCGAATTAAGCCAAACCATATAATTGCGCCATATGGACGAGACTGCGGGTTTTGACTAACGACTCGATCATTTCGACCGTTACCAAAACTGCAAGAAATATGGCCCGATGTACGTGTTTGCTTAAATCGTGCCTAAAGGAAAGAGAACGGTGATGTCCTCGCTTTGAATAAGCATGCGATTCAACGAAATGTTGATTTTCTATAACCACACTAAAATGATATATCCCGTGGATTGGGAAAAACAACGAATTGTTGCTAGCCGAAAGGTTACCGTGCGCTCAAAATAAGACTCACCGTCTTTCACGTAGCAAAATGAGCAAACGAATCCTCGACGCTAAGAACAAACGCGTTACGCGATGAGTCCGTTCCCTAAAATAAAATCCAAAAGTGATTCCATCACTAAATAAACACGTGGTTACGTCTCTCGATAGATCCAAAAGATCCCGTTGTAATCCAAAAATCGAGACACGAACCCACGCGAACAAAAGGGAACGAGTCATTGACAATAACGAACGATTGGACTAGAAGAATAACTCATACCACGTCTAAAAACTGAGATGCGCTCAAAGGGAATCAAAACCCGAATTAATGCGTCTCGCGAAAGGACAAAAGACGAGTTATTCCGAAAGAACAATCCAACTTGGTCGATTTCTTAGTCACTGAACGTTGATACGTCAAAACGAACTGTATTGTCTGATGAACGATTTATTTTTCCGCAATAATCGACGGCATCACGCGTCCCCTGGACCGCAATGTGAGCCCCAAACCAAAATCCTAGGAAAGAGACCTGGACCAACGAGTGTGTGGAGGAATAAGGGTGGAAGAGAGATGTTGTGATACATGTAAATAGAACTAACGTTTGTTCTTCTTATCTTATAATCGTAAATAAATAAACGCACACACCACGAATCATGCATATGAAATCATGCATACATACTAATGGATACCGTTCGCGCAGACGTCATCATTAAGCGGTTGTGGTTTCGTGAGAGTGATCGGCTTGTCAGACAGTTTGATCAGCTACGAGTAGACAGTTCAGAATCAGCAGTTGTGGCTTCTGAATCATCTTCATCCGAGTATACTCAGTCTTCCGTCAGTATGTCTGCAACCGACGAGAAGGTGGCTGAATTGGAGAATTCTGTGAACAATATCAACGACCAGCTGGCCGCAATCTTGGCCCAGCTAGCTGAGTTAGCACTGAAGGACAACAAGAGTGGTAGTAAGCGTGCTGAGAATGAGGTGAACGATGGCCCTCGCTTTGGGAATGAGGAGGATTATCAGGATTATGTCCGAAAACAGTTAGAGAAGGAGAAAGCTAAGGAAGAGGAGTGGAGGCAACACATCACACAGGAAGTGCAGGACTTGCGCGGAGGAAGCTCCGGAAGTCAGGATTTCTATAACTTGAAGAATTGCTTGACAGCAACAGCTTTGCCTCTGAAATTCCGGCTCCCTGACATGAAAAAGTTCGATGGAACTGGAGATCCCACCGCTCACATGAATCAGTACGTTGCGGTAATGAAGCACACGATCCTAACCGAGGATCAAGTCTTGGGGCTGTTTAACACTTACTTGGAGGGGGCTGCCCTCACATGGTTCCATGCGCTGCCAATGGTGACAAAGAAGGATTGGAAGGAGTTAGCGAAGTCATTCATCGCTCAGTATAGTTTTAACACCATGTTGGAAGTCACTTTGAAAGAGTTAGAGAGCACTAAGCAGCAGACTGGGGAATCCCTTTCAGACTTCGTGAAGAGATGAAGGGCTAAGGCCGCGGTCATGAAACAGAAGCCGCTTGAGCAAGATCAGATCCGAATGGTGATTGGCAATACGTTGCCGTATATTAAGAATGAGTTGAGATATATGTCGTTCACAGATTTCAATCAGATGTATAGTTGTGCCTTGACTGTCGAAGGCGATGGGGAGCCGAAGAAAGCTTATACCAAGTGGACGAAGTCTGGATATAGTGCCGGAGGGCCTAGCGCGAGTACGGAATCTGCGACAGTGAAAGTGGTTGATCTTAATGCTATCGAAAAGAGGCGGTTCGCCAAGTTCGATCAGACCTATGCGAAAGTTTTTGAACGTCTGCAGAAGAAGGGGTTGTTGAAAGCCCTTACCCCGTATAACAAAGCTCAACCTACTCCGCAGATTCAGGCTAGAGGGTATTGTGAATTCCACAGCAGTTATGGACATACGATTGAGAATTGCGAGAGGCTGAAACACGAAATCCAAGATTTGATTGAGGAGAAGAAGATAGCTGATCCTTCGTCAGCAAACCCTTCCGTTAGGCGCAATCCATTGCCTAATCATAGGGTGAGCGTGATCGGAGTTGGTTTGACGGAAACTGTAGTGATGGAATCTTTTGAGGAAGATGTAGAGGAGTTGTTGGACTCCGTCGAAAGAAGCAATGTGGGAAATGGTTTGTATGTGTCCTTCTTGGGTGAGGAACAAGAGGAAGAACCAATGGAGGAGGGATCAGATGGTGGAGCACCATATGACGAGGATAGTGCCGAAGAGACCGGTGAAGGGGCGTCTCAGACTATCGTGCCAAATTTGGGTTTGTTCAGTGGAGGAAGGGATCCCGAAGTGCACTTGCGTGAGTATATGCACGACATGTTTATTGAATCCTTTGGGGTAGATGAAATTGCTCAGTGGTTCCACCATTCGCTGGTAGGTGAGCCTTTGCAATGGTTCCATTCATTGCCCGACTCTTGCAAGCACGATTGGGATCGGTTGTCGGATTTGTTTCTTGAAAAGTATCAGAGAGCTGAGGATAGAACCGCGGAGCACTTTGCAATGCAGATTGGACCCATCAAGCGTCCATTGCCAAGGGTGAGCAAGTATAACGGTAATAAGGACCCTATGGAGCACCTTCACTTCTATTTGTCGGCTATGACAGCCTTGGGTTTCAAAGAGGAAGAGATCACTAACTTGTTTTGTAATTCATTGATGGGTGAACCGCTGATGTGGTACATGTCGCTGCCGATGTATGTTAAGACCGATTGGGCAGCTATGACGAAGAGATTTATCAAGGAATATACGGTATGGATGCTAGCAGAGCAAACTCCTGATTCCCCGTCTTACCAAACACCTGATGCGGTGTTAGCAATGCCTAGGTATGGTGGATACCGGGATCCTGTAGAGCATGCGAGGATATTCCGCGATCATATGTATAACGCTGGATTCCCACAGTGTGAGTTGCATGAACATTTTCCGGAAACCTTGATGGGAGAAGCCTTATTGTGGCATCAGGGTCTGTCAGAGGAAGAGATGTGCCATTGGATACCGCTCCGAAATGCCTTTGTGGCGAGATATGAAATGTACATTCCATGGACGGGATCCCTGGATGATCTGGACAGGATTAGGCAATTCCCCGAGGAACATTTTGTGGATTATGCTAGAAGGTGGAGGCACCGTTATGAGCAGTGTAATGAGACAATGAGCGATAAGGTGCAGCTTATGTACATACAACGAGGCGCTATTCCGTTGGCCGCAAGGAGGATGAGCCGGGTGTCCCTCCGTGACTATGATGAGTTGATAGGTTGGGCCTTGTATGGATCGGCGGATCCCTTTTTCCTGAATCCGAGTGTTCCTCACGTCATAGATTTGATGGTCGTAGACATTTGGGCGAGTTCCTCGGACGAGGAGGATGCTAATCGAAGGGTTCCTATTAACATCTGGGACGAATCAGATGATGAGCCGGAAATTGCGGTAATGACGAGATCAGGTCGTGTGGCCGAAGGAAAGGCACCAATGGTAGAGACTGAGATTGGAGAAGGGTCGGCTCCTAAGCCCGATGACCAAGTTCTTGAACAGTTGAAGAAGACGCAAGCTAAGTCTACGGTCTGGGAAGTTTTATGCCATTCTAAGTACCATCGTGAGAACCTGATGAAGGAGTTGCAGAATTTGGTTATTTCCATCGACACCGAGCCGACAGCGCTAGTAGGGGCAATTATGGCTCGAAAGAGGACTGAGATCACATTTACCGACGAGGATCTCCCAGAAGAGGGGAAGGCTCACAACAAGCCATTGTATATCCGAGCGGAAATTAATGGGAAGAAGACTAGCTGTGTTATGGTCGATGACGGATCGGCCATTAATGTTTGTCCGTTGAAACTCTTGTCGAAGTTAGGAGTGGAGAGAGGAGATTTGACAGCTTCTGAAACAGTGATCAGAGCATACGATGACAGCCGTAGGCATATTGAAGGAGTTTTCAAGGCCAAGTTGAAAGTGGGGCCGCACGAGGAAGAAACTGAGTTCACGGTGTTGGATATCCCAGTAACTTTTGCTGTGTTGTTGGGACGCCCTTGGTTCCACAAGCTGGGAGGTGTGCCCTCCACGCTCCACCAAATGATTAAGTTCCCCTTCGGGGAGGAGATAGTAACAATTAGAGCTGAGAAATTAAGCTCGGTAGCAGCATTGGGAATTGAGCCTCAACTCTTCTCCGGATTCCAAGTCTCTGGGATTTACGAGTCGAGCATGACCACCGATGTGGTGAAGATGATGAAAGGAGGTTTCATCCCGGGAATGGGATTAGGAGCACACCATCAAGGGTTGTCGGAGTTTCCGGATTTTAAAAGTCAGAAAACCCGGAGGGGTTTGGGATATGAGCAGGGGAGTCCATCCAACATGAGTGCAGAAGGAAAAATAGGCTTGAGGAAGCATTTTGTAAGCGAGGGGCATAGAAAGCCATATTCGGGAACCTCCGAGTCGTGGACTAGCACGGAAGGAAAGATTCTGCCAGGGTTTGAAATCTTCAATGATGTCGCCGACTGGGGCAAAGGAAAGGCAAGCTGCTTTATCGAGGAGATCATGATGCTGGATTCAAATGCCGAGGAGCAGGTCATTACCATTGAAGCGGCTACAGGAGCTGAAATTGAGCCTAGTACCTCGAGAGTATATGAGAAGTCCGAAGATATTGAGGATGAAAATTGTATTACTGCTTTGTTTGAGTCCGATGATGTAATCACCCACGCTATCAATGAAATGAATTCTGATTTTGCTTACTTGCTTGATGTTGATCATGATCATTCCATGCATTCTCATTCATATAACATGCCTACATTTGAAATCAATACAATAGAAATGTCAACTTTCAATCTTGGTACGGATGAAAATCCTAAACTTATACAAATTGCTCAAGAATTAACTATTGAAGAGAGAAAAGAATTTGAGAGAATAATTAAAAAATACGAAATTGTATTCGCGTGGACATACGAAGACATGCCTGGAATCGATCAATCAATCGTAACTCACCGTATTCCAACATATCCCGAGGCGAGGCCCGTAAAGCAGAAGCTCCGACGTATGAGACCCGAATGGGCAGATAAGATCAGAGAGGAGGTGAAGAAGCAGTTAGAAGCAGGATTCATCGAAGTGATCGACTATCCCCCTTGGGTCGCAAATGTAGTGCCCATTGCGAAAAAGGATGGAAAAGTGAGGATGTGCGTGGATTACAGAGATCTTAACAAGACATGCCCCAAGGATGAGTTCGCCTTGCCTCATATCGATGTATTGATCGACAGTGCAGCATCAAGCGTCTTACACACAAATGTGGATGGTTTCATGGGCTACATGCAAGTTCAGATGGCCGAAAAGCACAAAGCAAAAACCTCGTTCACAACAGAGTGGGGAACATACTGTTACAGAGTGATGCCATTTGGTTTGAAAAATGCCGGGGCAACCTACCAGCGAATGGCCACAGCCCTGTTCCATGACATGATACACAAGGAGGTAGAAGTCTACGTGGACGATATGATGGTCAAATCAGAGACAAGAGAAGGGCATTTTGCCGCCCTCGAGAAGTTTTTGGCCCGAATTGCAGAATTCAAGCTAAGGTTAAACCCGAAGAAGTGCTTTTTCGGCGTTTCGTCGGGGAAAATCTTAGGCTATGTAATCGGAAATAAGGGAATTGAGGTGGATCCCGATAAAGTGAAGGCTATAAAGGAAATGCCAGCGCCGAGAAATGAGAAGGAAGTGAGGGGGTTTCTGGGGCAAGTTCAGTATATCAGTCGGTTCATAGCAAGACTCACCACAATCTGCGAGCCAATCTTTAAGTTGTTAAGGAAAGACCAACCCGTCGTTTGGAATGATAAGTGTCAACAGGCGTTGGAGAGTGTCCGAAGTTACTTGTCTAATCCGCCAGTGTTGAGACCGCCTAAACTGGGAAAGCCACTTCTCCTCTATGTAGCAATTGAGGAGCGATCTATTGGAGCAATGTTAGCTCAAGAGGGAGACACCGGTGTGGAACACGCGGTGTATTATTTGAGTAAGAAGTTCCTAGAGTATGAGCTCAAATACAACATGATCGAAAAGACATGTGTGGCAGTGGTGTGGTTGACGAAGAAACTGCGGCACTATTTCCAATCGTATAAAGTGATCATTATTTCTCGGATGGACCCCGTGAAGTATCTATACCGAACTCCATCCTTGACGGGGAAGTTAGCCAGATGGTTGTTGCTTTTGTCCGAATTTGACATTGAATATGTGACGAAGAATGTTATCAAAGGAAGAGCCGTGGCAGAATTTTTGGCTAATCAACCCCTGAATACAGAAGAAGAAGAGATAAGCTATGATTTCCCCGATGAACATTTGAATGCAATCGAAGTTATACCGTGGAAAATGTTCTTCGTTGGAGCAGTTAATTCGAATGGAGCCGGAGTAGGAGTACTACTTATCTCCCCGGAAGGAGAAAGAATCCCGATGGCGAAGAAGTTATCCTTCCCCCTTACCAATAATATGGCCGAATACGAAGCGTGCATTTATGGTTTGGAGTCATTAGCAGCATTGGGAGCGTCATATGTCGAAATTTGGGGTGACTCCAAGTTGATCATCGAACAGGCACAAGGAAACTGGGAAGTGAGAGAAGAAAGGCTACGTCCGTATCTAGATCAGCTAGAAGGGTTGGCATTGAGATTCAAAGAATGTCGCTTCTATCACATTCCTCGAGCTCAGAACCAGGCCGCGGATGCCTTGGCCACTTTGGTGTCAGTTTGGGACAACCCCCGGAACCTTGCTTCGAAGCCGTTGGTATTGAGAAGATCTCACAAACCATGCTACGAAGACGTAATGCTACTAGGGGCAGATGAAAAACCGTGGTATTTTGATATCGTGAACTTCATGAAAGATGGAACATATCCGGCAGAGTCAGAACCTAGGGATCAAGCTGTGATTAGAAGGCTAGCTCGTCAGTTCGTCATCCATAACGACTTGCTTTACAAAAGGCACATTGATGGATTACAACTGAGATGCTTGGATGCGAGGGAAGCCCGCGAGGTGATGGAATCAGTACATTCGGGAATTTGTGGAGCCCATATCGGAGGAGCAGTACTAGCTAAGAAAATTATCAGACAAGGCTTCTATTGGCTCACCATGGAAAGGGATTGTAACGAGTATGCAAGGAAATGTCACGATTGTCAAATCCACGGCGATTGCAGTCATCTTCCGGCCGTGGAACTACATGTGCTAGCACCTATTTGGCCATTCGCTGCCTGGGGCATTGACATCATCGGTGAAGTAAGGCCTAATGCTTCGAACAGACATAAGTTTGTTGCAGTCGCCATCGATTATTTCACCAAATGGGTAGAAGCTGAGTCGTTTAGCAAACTGGGATCCAAGCAGATGAGAAAGTTCATTGAAAAACACTTGATCACCAGGTTCGGAGTGCCTCATCACATGATCACGGATAACGGAGTCCAGTTTCAGGGGGAAGTAAGGAATCTTTTCCGAGAATATGGCATTGAACATCACAGGTCTTCTCCGTACCGTCCACAGGCTAATGGGGCAGTAGAAGCAGCTAATAAGAACCTTAAAAGGATCCTCGTAAAGACGGTGGAATCACATCGGAATTGGCATGAGCACCTCCCGCTCGCGTTGTGGGCTTATCGCACGACAGTCAGAACCTCGACTGGGGCAACGCCATTCTCCTTGGTATACGGAACAGAAGCAGTCCTGCCGATTGAGATTGAAAAGCGATCGTTGAGAATCGCGGTGGAAGCGGAAATCCCCGAGACGGAATGGGTGAAAAGGCGATGTGAGCAGTTGGCTTTAGTTGATGAGAAAAGGATGGAAGCCCTTTACCATGTACAGTTATATCAAAGAAGGATGGCTCGGGCTTTCAATAAAAAAGTCAAGACCAGCCCCATCAAAGAAGGAGATTTGGTGCTGAAACATATCCGTGTGACGCACACCGACCCGAGGGGGAAGTTCAGGCCTAACTGGGAAGGACCATTCGTCGTGAGGAAGATACTAAGCAAAGGAGCGGTGAAGTTAACCACAATGGACGGCATGGAATTCTCCGAACCTACCAATCTGGATAGGCTTAAGAAATACTTTTCGTAAAAAAAAAGAAAAAGAAAAATAAAGAATATTCCCGATAGGTTGAAAACTCGCAAAGGGCGACCTATGCAACAATAAGGGAAATCCCAATGGGTGAAAACCCGAAAGGGCACTCATTTAAAAATTCCGGGATAGTAAAAGGAGAGGAGAAAAATCACCGGGATCCGAAAACCGAAAGGCGGGTCCTGGTAACAATAGTTATAACTTGAGCAATTACACAAACAATGTATAAGAGACTAAGTATTTCTGTTGTTTGTAAATAAATAAAGGCATGAATATATTTGACGAGAATGATTGGAATCATTATAATCTACCGAATGCATGGTAATATGAATCACGGGTTATACATTCCCTATCCTACTTTTCACAAAAAGCCTACCTACTATCCACCCCACTCCCTATACATCAGCTATACATCGGAGAAACCCTAATAAAAGCTACAAAGCAACAATGAAAGATACAAAGCAACCATGAAAGCTACGAGCCTAATACGGAGGGAAGTCCCAATAGTTCTCAAAGTCTCTCAGGTGGGATGCCCACTCCGCAGATAGTGCCTCCTCGGCAGCATGCGCTCTCTCATCAGAAACTCGCGCTCTCTCATCGAAAACCCGTGCTCTCTCATCAGCAGCTCGTGCTCTCTCCTCTGCAGTAAGGCGGCTGATCGACTCATCACGCGCCCTCTCCTCGACGGCAAGGCGACCCTCAGTCTCCCGTCGCATCATCCTCGACCAGTGGTCGTTCCTCTCTTGATACACGTGACCAACTCGGGCATCATCCTCCCGCACTAGCTCGCTCTGTCTCCGCTCATGGGCATGCAGATCACTCTACAGAAAAAAAACACAGATAAAAGGCAGGATAGGAAAAAACATAAATCATACATACATGCATACATTTCACTACACTAAAGTACAATGATGATATATACCAGGTGATCGGTGCAGCGCAAGTTGAGGCGGTCTCGGAGATAACCAGACAGCCCTAAGTAATCAGTACAAGTCTCTCTCGTGGTCAGAGAAGCGTCCGAGGGATCAAACGGGACCCTCGAGGAGAAGATAGGAGGGGCCGCCTCAAATCCCGCCTAAGGTGCCCCGGACTTGTCATAGCAGATCGTAGCATAATCTCTCCCATTGTCTGGCATAGGCACGCCTATGGACGACCCCTCCGGTCGAGCTGCACTGGATGACTCGCCGACAAAATAGGACTGCTCGCACACCGGTGTTTGAGCCCGAGTGCCATCGAAAAAATCTGATAGGTGGGCACTCCTCCAGGATCCCTCCTGCAAAAAAGGCAAAAAAAAAAACACACAATAAAACCTCCGAGCATATCATGAATAAAATGAAAAGAGGGCGGAATCACTTACCGGAACCTCCGCCTGACCAAAGACGGCCTCGACCGTCTCTCTCGAAAACACGTCCGCTACCGGATCTACCTCCATCGCTGCCGCCGGGGCATCCCTCGCGCTCAGTAAAGTAGACAAATAAGGCTCGCGGCCCCCGGCGTGAACCCAGACTACTCTACCGACAAAACGACGGGTCAGATCTCGACGAATGGTCGATAAGGGCAGAGTCCGCACAGCAAATATGGAAACGGGAATCTCCCCCGGCGTCCAGTGAACATCACTCACTCCGGTGATGCCTCGATCTCCCAAATACCACGCCCGCACACAAGGGCCGGTGAGCATGCACTGCTGCTCCTGGATCATCGATGCGTATGCATAATCAGGGTCGAAGTCAAGATCATCCCACCTGAACTTAATCTAAAGAAAAATGCACAAAGAGAAAGTCAGAGGGACTCAAACAAAAATCTAGCATGATTAGGCAAAATCTACCTGTCCCAGGGTCAGCGAGTCGATCCAATCCAGAAGCCGCGACACTGTCCGACTCCTCTCGACGCTCAAGTCAAAATCCCTCCATCGGGTCATGAAGGGCGGCCTCGGTACTCTCGGTCGAGATCGAGACCGGCTGGGAAGGATGTGTCTCTTGTACGCCCACACCTGCGGTAAAAATGAGGACTAGGAGTGTGAAAAATGCGAAAAAGACAAGACGGATAAGTCAAGAAGGCGTCACGTACCAGCAGGGCAAAGGTATAACCGCCGAAGTCCTTGCGCTTCCGGCAAGTCAGGTCCAAGAACTTGTAAAGAAAGGCTAAGCCTGCCCCTGCCCAATCATAAGAAGCAGCTGCATCCAGATCGCTAAGTGCCTGAATGAGACATGCGTGTACCTTCCCGCCCTTCGTGCGGAAAATCGTCTCACTCAGAGCATATACTAAGAAACTACGAACCGCCAGGTCGGTAGCGTCAGTCTCGCAGAAATCACGTCTACTCAAGAGGCTCGCGGTAGAGACAAACTTCGCCGGAGTAGACTTGGCGCATAGACGAACTCCCGGTCCAATCAAGGTAGCAAGCCTAGCAGGGTCGACCCGTGGTCGCATCATACCAAAGTGGAAAGGGACGGGAGTGTTGCTCCCTCGTAATCCTATCAACAGCGAAAAATCTCGAGGCGAGATGGTCATCTCCCCAAAGGAAAGGTGGAAGGTGTGGGTCGAGTCAACCCACCGCTCGCATAAGGCCCGTAGGTCAAAAGGATCGCATACCCCGTTGGTGCGGGGCAGCGCTGCAATAAAGGGCTCGAAGCCCAACTCGCGCACGCGGGCTCTCGCCGCGGCACCTAGCCTATCATACCATGAGAGAACCTCGGCGGTGGTCCCCGAAATCTCAATGAACTAAAAAGGAACAAGATAAGAAAATTTAAATACAGCTCCTAAAGCATGCAATTGAAAAGACCGCGTTAAGACTAGGTATTCTTTCATTTTCTAACCTAGAGACATCCGGTCAGTTAGGACCAATTGTCTGTAAAAATCTCTCATGTAGGGTCCTTCACGTAAGGTTGAGTCAATTCTTTGATCCACTCTCGTCTGCGGTGACGAGGAGCGTAGATTAGGTTTTACTACTCACGTACGTTAACGGGCATTAGGTAAGTTTTTACTATTCACGTCGTTTTCACTATTCACGTGCATTAGCTAAGTTTTTACTATTCACATGCACTATTCACGTGCATTAGCTAAGTTTTTATTATTCACGTTGTCACTATTCACGTGCACTATTCACGTTTTTACTATTCACGTGCATTAGCTAAGTTTTACTATTCACGTTGTCACTATTCACGTTTTTACTATTTACGTTCATTAGCTAAGTTTGTACTATTCACGTTGTCACTATTCACGTGCATTAGCTAAGTTTTTACTATTCACGTTGTCACTATTCACGTTCTTGCTATTCATGTGCATTAGCTAAGTTTTTACTATTCACGTTTTTACTATTCACATCATTTTTACTGTTAACATGCATAAATTCGTAGTGTACTATTCACATGCATATAGCGCGCATTCTCACAAAAATAAACAGGTGTTACGTGTAAATAAAGGAATTCACGTTTTCTAGCTAAAGTCCTCTAAGGCAGTCTAAGAGTTAGCATGCAAATCATGTTCGTATAGGAGTGCTAAAGCCTAGAGTTCAAATCAAATAAAAGTGAGAAACCACTTACCTCGTTGCAGCGTGTCCTGCTCAAGTGTGTCGTAGGGTCGTGGAAGGTATCCACTCTATCCAGGTTTACGTAAACCTCGTCCATGCCTCTGGTGCCATCCCATTCGTCTAAATCCATCCCGAGAATAATCCAAATTGAAGTCTAGTGAGAGAAAGAGGAGAGAGAAGGTGTGGGGTTGAAATGAAACCCCACCACCTTATATAGGAAAAGGGAATGACATTCCCGTAAATAGGGAAAAAAGTACGATTTGACATAAAGGTAAAAAGTAAATAATTAATTACCAGGTGCACAGACCTCCGATTTGCAGTCCGTTTCAGCCTGCATTTCTCCCAGACAGTGACTAACATTGTCAAAACATCAATTCCAGACAACAGCTAATTTTTACAGAACAGTGACACCAGTCAAAATACAGACGACAGTCAACAGAAAAACATTCAGTAGTCTATTTCATTTCGGACTCAGATGTGTGCCCATCGAATCGTCGCGATGATAGCTCCAGTGAGAAAATACAGACAACAGTGTGGTAAGAAAATCCAGAAACAGAACCCGCTTTTTTGCCATTTGACTCACGGTCGCAGACCGGAGTTGCTTTTGAGCCATCTGACTCACGGTCGCAGACCGGAGTTGCTTTTGAGCCATCTGACTCACGGTCGCAGATCGGAGTTGCTTTTGAGCCATCTGACTCACGGTCGCAGACCGGAGTTGCTTTTGAGCCATCTGACTCATGGTCGCAGACCGGAGTTGCTTTTTAGCCATCTGACTCTCGGTCGCAGACCGAAGTTGCTTTTGAGCCATTTGACTCTCGGTCGCGGACCGAAGTTGCTTTTGAGCCATTTGACTCTCGGTCGCAGACCGAAGTTGCTTTTGAGCCATTTGACTCTCGATCGCGGACCGAAGTTGCTTTTGAGCCATTTAACTCTCGGTCGTTGACCGGAGTTGCTTTTTAGCCATCTTCACCGTAATCGTAAAATAGGGTAGCTGTTTAGCCATTATCCCCGCAATCTTGAAATGGGGTAGCTGTTTAGCCATTATGCCCGCAATCTTGAAATAGGGTAGCTGTTTAGCCATTATCCCCGTGATCTTGAAATAGGGTAGCTGTTTAGCCATTATCCCCGCAATCTTAAAATGGGGTAGCTGTTTAGCCATTATCCCCGCAATCTTGAAATAGGGTAGCTGTTTAGCCATTATCCCCACAGTCGTAAATCAGGGTAGCTGTTTAGCCATTATCCCCGCGATCTTGAAATAGGGTAGTTGTTTAGCCATTATCCCCGCAATCTTGAAATAGGGTAGCTGTTTAGCCATTATCCCCACAGTCGTAAATCAGGGTAGCTGTTTAGCCATTATCCCTGTGATCTTGAAATAGGGTAGCTGTTTAGCCATTATCCCCGCAATCTTGAAATAGGGTAGCTGTTTAGCCATTATCCCCACAGTCGTAAATCAGGGTAGCTGTTTAGCCATTATCCCCGTGATCTTGAAATAGGGTAGCTGTTTAGCCATTATCCCCGCGATCTTGAAATAGGGTAGCTGTTTAGCCATTATCCCCGCAATCTTGAAATAGGGTAGCTGTTTAGCCATTATCCCCGCAATCTTGAAATGGGGTAGCTGTTTAGCCATTATCCCCGCAGTCGTAAACCAGGGTAGCTGTTTAGCCATCATCCCCGCAGTCGTAAACCAGGGTAGCTGTTTAGCCATCATCCCCGCAATCTTAAAATGGGGTAGCTATTTAGCCATTATCCCCGCAGTCGTAAATCAGGGTAGCTATTTAGCCATTATCCCCGCAATCTTGAAATAGGGTAGCTGTTTAGCCATTATCCCCGCGGTCATAAACTAGGGTAGCTATTTAGCCATTATCCCCGCGGTCGTGAACTAGGGTGCAGCCCGAAGCAGAGTCTGATGCAGACAGAGAGCAACGCCGGAGCGCGCAACGCAAAGGTCAGGTATGTTTCCTCCTACTCGTTACGTGTCTTTTACTTTTATATGTTTTACATTGCATGTGTTACGTTAGCAAAAACGTTTTCGAACCACATACATCACTGTCAAAATAGAAAAGTAGGGGCAACTGTAGACACCGAGTCGGAGGACCTGTGACGAAAACCTGAAACAAGACGGTCGAAGCGATTGATTCCGGAAGTTTTGAAAAATATATAAAGAATAATAAGCTGAGGAAAATTAACGGCACGGCGCGGGCACACAACGGCATCCCGCACGCGGACGACGATGGTCGAACGCCCGCTTGACGGCTCGAGACGTGCGCGCGGCGTCCGTCGGACGCACCGCGAGTGGCACGCTCTCGACGCCCGAGCAATGCCCGGGACCGCTGGCGGTGCGCGCCCTCGTGGGCCGTTGAGCACACGTGCCTGGCAGCGCGAGGCGCGCGTTCGGCGGCCGCGACGTGCGAGCGTCTAGCTGCGCGGAACGCGCGCTCGGCGGCCACGGAGTGCACGCGTCCGACGGCGCGGGGCACGCCCCGAGGGTCGCCGGGCGGGCACCCAACCACGTCGGGCGAACGCCCAACGCGTTGGGCGGACGCCCGACGAGGGTTGGGCGCGGGCGTCCAACCTCGCGTTGGGCGCTCGCCCAACGCCGTTGGGCGGCCGCCCAACAAGGTTGGGCGGTAGCCCAACACTAGGTTGGGCGGCCGCCCAACCACAATGGGCGACGCCCAATTTTTTTTGGGCGTCGCCCATTGTTCCGGGATCCGTTTCCCTATATAAGGGCACGGATCCCAAGGTAAAAAAAAGAAGGGGGCCTTTTTGGGGGAAAAACTTTCTCACTCTAAACATTTTTAGAGAGAGAGAGAGTGGATTTTTTTTGAGAAAAATATTTTTTTTTCTCAAAAATTCCAAATTTCCTAAGTTTAATTTTTACTAAATTTTTATTAAAATCGGGAGCTCGCGGTTCGTGGAATCAATCGACTTCGACTGTCAGATACCGAATCAAAGGTATTATCCGAGGACTAGACTCTTTATTTTATTTAATTTATTTCTTTCCTTCTATTTATTTATTTTTATGCTATAGTTTTTATTCCTTTAGTCATTTATTTATTTTGTCACGTTTTATTTAGTTAGCGTATTTATTTAATTTTCACTTCATATTAAATAAAATTCGGTTTTGTTTTAAAATAAAAACCTCATTTTGGATATCCCAATACGAACCGTGATCCGATAAAAAGGTAGTTCGGGTATCGAAAATGTTGTAATTATAAGTTTCTGATTTAAAAGAGGTTTCCAAATAACGTTTTAAAATAAAAACATCGTTTTAGGAATTTCCGTTTTCGACTATGATCCATTTTTGGTAGTTCGGAAGTCCAAAACGATTGAATTAGATTTAATTTAAAGCTTTTGAATAAATCTGGAAAATATTGGAGTGCTGCTGTAATTTGCCAATTCTGTCACTAAATGCTGTTTACCGACGGATTTTCTGTCGGTAAATCTGCCAAAATGTAAAAAATGCCATTTCGGTCCCTTTTTCTTAACTTTTAGACTTTTAATCCTTGGTATATATATATATAATTATGTAATATATTCTTTTCAAATTGTTTTAAAACTTTAACATATATAATTATTTTAGGAGATTGGTATCCATTTTTATTCTAATTTTTTATATATGTACATATTACTTTCTTTTTTATTATTATTCATTTAAATTACATTAAATTCTATTTTAAATGTTATTTACTTGGGCATTTTGGGAGATAATTAGTAGATATTGGGGGATGAACATATAGTCTTTTTGACATTAGGATTATATTAGTTATGTATATATATAGTTTTGGGGTATATTTGGGTTATCTTAATTATTGTTAAATAAAATTATTTTGAGTGATAAATGCTATTTTCTTATTTATGAATTTTCATTCACTATTTTCTTATGTTTAAAGTATAAATATATTATTTTCATTTTTCTTTCTTATATATGTATTAGATAGTATATTTTCTTTTGCTCTTATTTTATGTCTTTTGGGCTAAAATGTGTAAATATATATCTATATTATTTTCTTTATTTCTTTTGGTCATTTATAAGTCCATGTTTCAAATGGGCTTCACTTGGAAAAATTAATTTTTGGGCCTAAATGTGTTTATTGATGTAATTATAATAGTTAGAGAGTCCATTAAATAAGTGGGGAAAATAAGTCACAAAAAGAGAGTTTTCAATTAAATTATGTAAGCTAATGAGCTTTCTTAGATCTCTAATGTAGATAAATAGAGTCAGTTTGGTTGATATTTCAAATCGTCTTCAAAACACCACGTTTTAAAACCTTAGTCCGTTCCAACGACGGATTAAGCGAACATTGTAATCAAAATCGTTTGCTTCGCTAATAATGGAGATTTTGAATCGCTTTCTTAATGAATTTGTACAAAATAAAATTGACTTGTATGTTTAACCACGTTTTCTTATTAAAAGGCTTTTACTTTAACGTTTTCAATTACTCGAGTCGTTCCAACGGCGATTCGGGTAAGCTTCATCAAACGGGGTTTTAAAACGCACCTAAATCGTTCCAACGGCGATTAAGGTGCGAACCATGTAATAAACATCGTTTTGGGGAAATAAGTTAATGTAGAATAGACACACAACATAAACATTTAAATACGGTTGTAAATAAATCACTTCTTTCTTCCCCCTCTCTGTGTATGTATAAACATAAATGGGTGATTCTTTACTGATGTGGCTTTTCAATATCATATGCTCAAAATGGTTTCCAAAAAGAGAAAGAAAAGGGTTTCAAATGAATTTTAAACTTAAAGAAGTATACGATTAGTCCGTTATCGCCTAACATGCTGAGTAGGAGGCCGGTGGTTCATAACCGGGCGATGTCGGGGTGCCTAGTAGCCTTTCTCCGGAAAGGAGCTAGCCTTCTCGGCTCGTACCTAAGTTTCCCGAACCCACACCGGTCTCCCGCAAGGGATCAGTGTTCATTTTCCCATTCGTAGGTGGCGACTCTTCCATATCTCCGAGCTCCGGTCCTGCCGAGCAGCTTGATTCCACGATTGGTTGCTTTCGGCGCCAATCACCGCTTACGTCGCCATGAGGTTGTCCACCCCCCGGTCCGCCCGGGAGATTAGGCCGCGGCACCTCGTCTAACACCAGCTATATTCTTTGCTGTTTAAGTTTTTGCAACTTACATTCATAAATCGGGTATTATTGTAATTCCGGACTGATGACTCTTGATCAATCTTCTGGTCACCTGAAATTGCAATAGACGTCAGAAAAGGGGCTGGAGTTCCGATGAACCCTCTCCGATGATAAAGTCAGTGATATTGTTGATAATATCGAGCTAACATAATTAGAGAAATGAAGTTATGAGAAGTAGAGTTCAGATCCATGAGATCCTGGAGTACCTTTGTTATTTATAGAAAAAATAAAGTGCATTTGGATACGTGGCAGCTCATGATAGGTATTTGGACCCTATCTTTTCGTGCTATTGTATTTCTGAAAACGAGAGCGTGTGTTTGGAATCCAGTGTGCTGATTGGTCCACATGTTCCCAAACACTTCTCTGAAGACAATCTTCGGTTACTCAAGGTGCTCGAAGCCTTGACTTGGTCAAGCTTCGGCCAAGACTAACCATCATAACATGTCTGAACTGGCTTAAGCCCATCTGAGGTATTCAGGCCATGACAGAGCTTTCTGGCAAAAGTCCAAATGGCTACCGTATCATCGGGCAAGATAAATGGGCAAGCATTCACATTAATAGCATACAAACATTCCACACCAATCACACATAAGAACAAACAACAATAACATAAAAGGAGTACGCCATTTGAATAATGCACTGATGATTTTATTAATACAAAGACATCAATTATGCACCCTCAATGCCCCATTAGTAGTAGTAAGGGGCAGTACTAAAGATGAGAAGAACTAGGTCGATCCTAGTGACAAGTTCCGAGGAGACTAGTCACTCTTCCCTATTGTGTTTTTTTACACCAAGTCGAGACCCAGGATTAGTGGACGTTACAATGTTTCATTCACTACTGACCTGGTTGCCTACACTCTTTCCCACTCTTTCCCCATTACTTATATACACTCTTCTTATTACAAGCTTGACATTACATCGACTTTGCCTCATTGCACTCTCCCTTTTAGTTTACCATTCAAGTTGAAATTCATGTTATCGTATTAAAAATTGTCATTCTTTATGAATAATATGACATAATCTAATAATTGTATAGAGTACTAATAAAGTAATTATTCAATTAACCAATTCAAGGAGGTTTGTTAGATATTTCTTGATATTTTTCTCAATAAGGGGGTATTTTTTTTACTCAATCTTCAATTTTCTTATTCTTAGGTGTTTGGTTAGAAAACTAACATTTACCTTTTATACATAAAAAGGAAGTTCATTTTTCAACAGCAAACAACAATAACAAACATTAGTTAAAACAAACAGGCCCTAAAGAATATTTGGTTTTATAGGTGTTTGATTACTTATTTGAAGCGATTTCAATTTCATAGGAAATATGGTTTATCGACCAATGTGATTATATAATTTAAGGTTAATACACGAGGGGCTTCTTGTGCTTAGCCACAAAAATTTGATTAGTTTTCCGAGCTTTGAAAATATTTTATTAGTACTTTAAATATTTTTTAAAGTAATATATTGATCTTTTGAATTTATTTAAAGTAATACACATTCTCTCACATGTTCAAATCTCCACTGCATAATTCTAAAATATGAAATTGGAACTATGTTACTCTCTTTCATATGATAAATAAAACCGAACTTTTTAAGATTTTTTTTACAAAACATTTTAAGATATTTTAAGATGTTTTTTGGAATGAGTTTGGTCGTTACCGTAACGTCATGGTTTAATATCACGTAGATATTGTCCATTTTGACCCAAATCCAATATCTTGGACCTCACGGTTTTAAAATGTATCGCCATGTATTGAATCTCACCTTATTAATAAACTCCGGTCACTCTTTCTCAATTTTCGATGTGTGATTCACTTCATTCCTGACCCGTCATCACCTCTTAGGGCGCTCCTTGCTCGGACCTTCTATCCTGATGCTACCCACTCCGGACCGGATCGTTTCAGTTACTAACATGATCAACATTTATAAGCATGCTAGGACTGAGTAGATTTCGGCTTTAACTGAAAACTGAATACATACCCGAATTATAATTGTGGTTCGGTGGTTTATATTTTGGTGCAATTTTAGTTATCATTTCATAGAATTTCGATGAGAACTATTGAACTGAAACATAAATTTATTTATAATTTTTACATGTTTATAATTTGATTTACTTATCTACTATATTTAATAACAATATACTACTATTTTCTATTGTTTTCATTTTTGTATACATTTATTTTATTTTTTATGATTTTTATCTATTATAATTTTTAAATTTCAGCTATCAATTAATAGGAAACTAATGGAACCGAACTGATAAATTTCAATTTAGTTTATATCTGGTTATATGATTTGTAAAAAACCTGAACCATTTACAATTGACTATTGCAAAACCTCATTCTCAACAACATTACTATCAATTGGTTTCGTGGTGTAGTCGGTTATCACGTCAGTCTAACACACTGAAGGTCCCCAGTTCGAGCCTGGGCGAAGCCATTATAAGTTATTTTTTTCCTGAAATAAATGACATTATTTTTTTTCCTGAAAAAAATTGTCATTTATTATAATGTATTTTTTTTTATCATATTTTTTTTATAAGAAGTTCAAAGTTTAAGTTTGTTTTTAAAAAAAAAATTGACACTCAACCTTCATCGAGTAGGAATAAAGGTTAAATTTCCTGGTAAATAACACTCATGGCCACTGAATTGTATTCTTTTTAACGTTATGACCACTGAATTTCAATTCTTAATGTTATGTTCACTGAAGTTTACACGTTTTAACACCGATAACCACTGTAACCATTGACCATCGTTTCTTACATTTTTATTGTATAAAAATGGTTCACTGAACTTTACACGTTTTAACACCGGTAACCACCGTAACTATTGACCATCGTTTCTTACATTTTTTATTGTATAAAAATGTTCCAATAGTAAGAAGTTCAAAGTTCAATGTTCCTGAAAAAAATTGTCATTTATTATAATGTATTTTTTTCTATCATATTTTATTTTATAAGAAGTTCAAAGTTTAAGTTTTTTATATAAAAAAAAATGATACTCAACCTTCATCTAGTAGGAATAAAGGTTAAATTTCCGGTTAAATTACACTTATGGCCACTGAACTGTATTCTTTTTAACGTTATGCCCACTGAACTTCAATTTTTAATATTATGTTCATTGAAGTTTACACGTTTTAACACCGGTAACCACTGTAACCATTGGCCATCGTTTCTTACATTTTTATTGTATAAAAATGGTTCACTGAACTTTACCGTTTTAACACCGGTAACCATCGTAACTATTGACCATCGTTTCTTACATTTTTATTATATAAAAATGTTCCAATAGTAACCTCATAATAGATACATTTGTTAAGATAATAAATATTAATTTATTATTGTAAGGATTTAATTGTAATTAAAGAGTTAACTTATATAAGGAGTTAATTGTAAATTCGTGGATTCTACATCCTTCCCTAGCTTCCTTGATTGTATATAAATCAGTCTTGATTATATGTACCTTAATGAGCATGTAGAATTTGCTCATTCACCGTTAGATCTAAGCTTATTAGAATCCTAAGGTGGAGATTCAAAACATCCTGATGCTTAGATTTAATAAGCCTATATCTAACGGTGAATAAGCAAATTCACTTGCTCGTTAAGGTGCATGTGAAAATTCCTGGTGTACAAATAGGGATTATTTTATCAATAAAGTAATTTAAGCTTTACAAATTTTAATTTTATATATGTTGGATAAATTAATAAAATTGTTTTTATCTTTTTTTTAATAGAAAATTGTTTTTATCTTTATTTTAAAAGAAATCGTTTGTAGTATAAGTTTGATTACATCACATTGAAACATATGAAAAGTTGCATCATATAGTATATATTCTTAGTTTTGTATATATATTTTAAGACAGAACAAAAAATAGTTGAGTAAGTTGGAAAAAATTTGAAAAAGTTATATACTACCAGCATCGTTCGCCTAGACTCTAAATGACCAAATGAATTTGATCATTCACTGTTAGATCTAAACTCATTATAATCCTACGATGGAGATTCAAATTTAATGAGCCTAGGGTCCAGGTGAACGTTACTGACTATACTACCATTAGGACTGTCAATTATTTGGGGATTCCCGATCCCCATTTGGGATCCTCATGGGGCGGAGATGGTTTTTATTTTATTTCCGGTAGTCGGGGACTGGGCGGGTATGGTTATAAGTGTCCCATCCCCGTCCCCGTCCCCGAATGTCCCCAACAGATCCCGGACTAAATATCTGAATATAAAAAAAGTAAACTAAAAAAATATATATGTGATTTAGATAAATTAAAAAAAAAAACTAAAAAGATTGAGTTGTAACCTGGTTGCTTTGAAATAGATTCTTAAAAATAAATTAAAATAGATTAAGTAAGAGCTCTAACTAGGTTGGTTTAAAATTAAAACGGAACCTATGCAATTAGGAGTAGAAATTAGAAAATAAAAAATTGAAAGCTAATAAGTAATGTATGCTTCGGGGATCGGGATTCCCCGCGGGGATGAGGATTTTAGATAATCAAAACCTTGGGAACCTTAAAAAAAGAGTAAAGAAATTAAAAATTTAAACAGCGATGGGGATTCCTCGCGGAACGGGGATGGTAGCAAAAACTTTATCCATATGTTATTCGGGAACGGAAAATCCCTGATAGACCAGTGGTTGGGGATGGTTAATGCAATCTCCGCTCAGTTTACAACCCTAACTACCATATTAGTTGCGATTTTGGTTGCAACTTTTTACTTTTATTTATTTTCATTTTGTTCCCTCAATTTTCGTAGTTGTGCTTCTATTCGATATGTGGTCCTATTCCGGTGATAATTTCTACACACGGTTAGAGTTTGTTAATATTCCTATTATATCTTGGAAGACGATAGCCAATATCGCTAAATCTATCTTAAGGAAAGTATTAATACAGAGCTCATAATACTATGTACTTTCGGTTCATCTGGCCAAGTTTTCTATAATTCCATTTGTATTACTGCAATCAGTGGCGAATACAAGATTGTTTGGTGGGAGGGGTGATTTTAAACGTGTTGTGTAATTGTTTTTTTTTTTTGCTAAATCGAATTTGTTCAATTTTTTTAATAAAGTCCATGATTGCTCTATACATAGGCAGAAAAAGAATTATCTACCCATATTTTGGATACAAAAGTCTTTGTTGTTTAGCTAAGTCAATGTATGGTAGATTTTTTTTTAAATTAATTTGGGCTACATGTTTTGATGGAGCTCTTATATATAGAGTCCTTCAGCAATAAAAGTTTGTGTATTTATCATTTTGTTTTTTTTTTATTATATTCGGAAAACTATTAGCCTTTGAAAATTACACACCAAATCCATTCTAAATTACAATTTCGGTCCCTTAAATTTCAACAAAGAATTCAGTCTAATTACCCGATGGTATTGATTGAACGATAAGAGAATAGAATCGAACTTTCTAATTAACGTTACGAGTAAATAAAATAAAAATAATTAGGCATAGAAAAATTGTAAATAAGTATAGTTTGTTTATTTAATAAATTAGGCATAAACTTGAGGATTATCCAAAAGGTAGGCTTCAACAACTTTGTAGATTCCAATAGATTTGTCTTTGCCATCCTTAATTTCATCTTCTGAAATGGTAAAATCACCAATTGTGATATAATTACTAGTGATTTTACAAATGCACCCTCCATCATTTGCTGCCTCAAACTTCACCTCATAAGCAATGGAATCAAGCTTGTCTCCAAGTGGGTACCCCTCAATTAAAGTATACTTGCACATTAGCTTTTCTTTGTCTAACTCTTCTATTCTGTTCCTCACATATTTCAAGTTGCTAGCTGAAACCCAAATCATATTGTTAAAAACAAAGAAAAAATTATAGCATAATCAAAACAAATTGATGTAACAACTTATTCTAAATATATGGGAGTGTCAATCTAGTTGGAATGCTCGGTTGTTTTGGAAACTCAGCTTTTACTTAAAAAAAAACCATTCTAAATACACAAGAATCTAGTCAGTAACAAATTCAGAATTTACAATAGGAGGTGCTTATGGTGGTCTATGGATGCTAAATAGATATTGTTTGATGTTTTTACATAAATCCGTACACAATTTTCATTTAGGGTTTTCCGGTGACTAGTGGGTGCTCGAGCCCCTCAAACCCCCCACTGGATCCATCTCTGAATCTACTTATCTTGATTTGTGTCGCTTCTATGTATAAATACCAATTTTTATTTTATTTTATTTTTGGTGCCGAATTGAATATATTAAACTCGAATAAAAATATATTTCCTGTTTTATATACATCTACAATTACATCTTTTACGGTTTAAAATAAAGTTTTCACGGTTTATATATATATTAGACGTATAATAAATTGTTTTCAAACTATTAAAAATATACTGTGATATCAGTACGGCATGTCAAAGCCCATCTTTAGTAGTTTGGATTGGAACAAGAGAGAATAACATTAAGCCCACCTCTCTCTCTCTCTATATATTTTAATTAGTAAATATAAAAATATATACATCTAAAGTTAAAATTCTAATTTATATTTAACTTAAATAATATATTTAGATTTTATTTTAATTAAAAGACGTTTTTTTCCAAGATAGGTTTATGCAGGATAGGCTTGAAATTTGATTTTCAAGTTCAAACCCGTTTAAATTAACAACGAATTTGGCTGAGTTTAAATTAAGAATTTTAGATGCAAGTTTGGCTCAACCTAACCTATGAGTAGGTCTAGAAAAATAAGTAAAACACATTTTAATCAAGTTCAATATTCACAACGTTTCTTGGTAATTAGTGAGTTAATATGAGTAAATTGTAATTAATCGATAAATTGATGTGTCAAGTTGAACAATTAAGAGATTCTGATACAATATTAAACTTCGCAACTAACTCAAATGGTATTGGATTATCTTACACTTATAAATAATTCATTTTTTTAACGCGGATACTTAAAAAACGTACCTTGAGTGAAATTGAGTTGCTCAATAGTACCAGGAGCACCATCAACACCTTGAATAATTTCAACACTTTGAATGAATTGAGGTAAGAGCTTTGGGATCAAAATGTTAGAATCTAAAATTAAGGCTTTGAACATACGAGATGGAGAAATTGGGGATGAGAATTCTTGTGTAAAGCTACTTACACCCATTATGATTAATTACAATATGGATTCACTAAAATTGGGAATTGAGTTTTTGTGTTTCAATAGCTCTATATAAATCAATAAAATTAGAATTTAAAATCATGAAATTTCAAAGTCCAAGATTAGTTTGGAATGCTTTGTCTTAGGCCTGAAAAATGTTGGGGCACATGGGCGGCTTTTAGGCCACTTTTGAATTGTCAAATTATATGGGCTATACCATATAACTTTAGACTAATTCTGGCCTTCTAATATAATCAACAACATAAATATATTGAAATCTTGGTTAATTAGTGATGGAGTACCTGAGGTAAGGTGATTATTATGTTCATTGAATATGCGTTAGAAATGGTGTAACGATCTGGTTTGGAGTGGATGACACTGAGATAGAACGCTTGAGTAAGGAGTGGCCTTAAGGGATGACGATCGGGGTAGGAATGAATTGCATCCTACATCGGAAATGGAGAAAGAGTGATTGAGGCTTATTAGTAAGTTGAGAATCAAGTACATGCAGACGCGTTTTAAAGATGTGAAACCCAAGGTGTAACAATCCGGTCCGGAGTGGGTAACACTTAGATAGAAGGCCTAAGCCAGGAGTGACCTTAAGGGATGACGATGAAGGTAGAAATGAACTGAATCCCACATCGAAAATGGAGAGAGAGTGATTGAAGTTTAATAGTAAGGTGTGAATCGAATACATGCAAATGCGTTTTAAAATTATAAGGCCTAACAAGGTGTTGGATTTGGACCAAAACAGACAATATATACATAGTAATATAGGGCTAGATTGTTACAAATGGTGTCTTGGGTAAACTCTGATATTGGTTAAGACAAAAGCGTACGCAAGATAAAGTCTCACAGGGCCAAATTTAAAATATTATTTTTATCACATATAATAAAGAGATCAAAATATATTATATTTAATGTATCAAAATAGAGATCATTCACTTTTTAAATCATGAAAATCATCTATAATAATTAAATCTATATTAACACCAATATCGGTTTCTCTCTCAATATACGACATTAAACAATATGAAAGATATTCATTTTTCATTCTGTTTCAAAACTTATTTTTTACTATACTCAATGTTGAAAACGCCGCTTTGTGGTTACCGTAGAAACATGAAAGTAAGAATAAGAATCACCACTTTACAAGCAAATAATGTTTAATAATCTAATATTAAATCTTAATGATTAAGAATCTATAATTCCAAAATCTAATTGGTCATGCAAATCATTAGAACATAAATATGTAATTATAAAATTGTAAGAAGAGTGAAAAACAATGAAAATATCTTAACAGAATTGAAAAGAATATAATGGGGTTGTTGAAAAAATTGAAATTTTGAGAAAAAATGATGACATTGCAGATAGTGAATAAAAAAATGATAAAAAAAAAAATAATAGGAGAAACAATTTAATGAGAAAGCAAGCAAAAAAATTAAAATAAAAGTGAAGTTAGACCATTTTTTTTTTTTTGAAAAGAAAAAGTGAAGTTCGACTTAATAAAGGAAACTATTGGACTGGGATGAGCTGCTAGGAAACTTACGGGGGCAAAAAAAATTCACCAATTATTTCTTTAATATTTGCTTTTCTCAAACTTATTGGGGGGTTTGAGAAACTCATTGTCTAAAGTTTTACAAACTATATTGGGAAACTTACAAATTTAAGCTCCACGAATGCTTAAAAACTAAAAACTTATATTTTTCGAAGGATCTAGTAAGAACTAAAGATCAAACTACACATTTGATCTTTTTATAAATAATTAAACGAAGGATTTTTGAATAGTGTCTAGGCAATCGAGGACAGTGGTGAATGGAACATTGTAATGTCTATATATTGCCCCTGAGCCTCGAGTTAGTGTAGAGAATTAACAGTGATGTAACACTGGATTATAAACTCCAGCCCACTTGTCAAGTTGTTAATTCAGTTAGATAGTATGTTAGATGGTTAGACAGTTTATCTTCTTGTATAAATAGAGAACTAATACACTGAATTCATTAAGTTGTTATAAACAATATACAAAAGTTTAATACAGACTTTTCTTCCCCATTTTCTTTCTTTCATTCATCCTTCTATTTTCTGTACAGTTAGTGTAAGAAACACTATATGGTCTGAAACAAGCTGTCCGCATGTGGAACAAAGAAATGTCCTCTAAATTGCTACATTTTGGATTTGTTAGATCTAAACATGATTATTGTTTGTATACAAAATCCACAGGTAAAGTTTATCTTGCCATTGTGCTTTATGTGGATGATCTTTTAATCAAGACATCTTAGAAGAGGAAATGGCCAGCCTTAAGAAGTTCTTACACTAGGAATTCACTATCAAAGCCATTGGATATGTGAAATACTTCATTGGTATAGAGGTGGCAAAATAAAAAATTGACATGGTAATTTCACAAGTGAAATATGTAAAAGACCTCATAGCAGATGCTAAGTTAGAACTAGCCTTAAGTGCAAGTTCACCTCTACCATCTGGTTTTCAAAATCACACAACTTCCGAACAATTGCAATCACCAGATAGTTACAGAAAATTGATAGGAAGATTATTATATATAAGGCTTCACCAGACCTGATATTTGCTTTTCTACTCAACAACTTAGCCAACATATGGGCGAACCCACTAAAAGTCATATGAAAGCTGCTTTGCATATTCTAAGGTATCTAAAGGGTACTATGGGTAGAGGCATATTCTATCCTACAATCTTCATTGGAAGTTCAAACATACTGTGATGCTGACTGGGCAGTTTGTAGAGGAACTAGAAGATCTACAACTGGTTATTGTGTATTCATTGGGAAGTCAATGGTAGCATGGAAGAGTAAAAAGCAAACTATTGTGAGTACTTCTTGAGCAGAAGCAGAGTACCGAAGTTTGTCAACAACAACAAGAGAGGTCAAATGGATATCTTACTTAATGAAGGAGTTCAAAATTCCTATTAAGTTCCCAATTCCAATTTTCTGCGATAATACATCAGCTATCGCTATTGCGGCCAACCCTATTGATCATGAAAGAACAAAACACTTTGATATTGATATTCATTTCATAAGAGACTATATTGAGCAAGGATTCATTAGAACACCTCATATCTTTACAGGGGAGCAGCTCGTAGACTTAGTCACTAAAACAATGACTAGGGCTCAACTTGATACTTTCTTGTCCAAACTTGGTATTGTTGATCACATACCAGTTTGAGGAGGGAATGTAGAGAATTAACAGTGATGCTGTAACATTGGATTATAAACTCCAGCCCACTTGTCAAGTTGTTAATTCAGTTAGATAGTCTATTAGATGGTTAGGCAGTTTATCTTCTTGTATAAATAGAGAGCTAATACACTGAATTCATTAAGTTGTTATAAACAATATACATAAGTTTAATACAGAGTTTTCTTCCCCATTTTCTTTCTTTTTTTCATCCTTCTATTTTCTGTACAGTTAGTGTAAGAAACACTATAGGGGGGAGTGACTAGTCACCCCGAGACTTGTCACTAGGATTGGCCCCGGATCCTCCCATCTCTAGTAGTGGCCCTCCTACTACTACTAATGATGGAGCATTCTCAATGTATAATTGATGCCTTTACATTAATAAAATCATCTGTGCCCTGTTCCGTGTTGCTTACTTTTATGTATGATTGTCGTGGATTGTCCATATACTATGAATGTGAATGTTTGCCTCTATTTAGCCCAACTATGACCCGTTTCTAACCCATATACTATGTGGCGTTTACTTTTTCTCTGGAAGTAAGCCAGTTAATGATTAAATCTCATAATATCTGCGATAGCTAATTAGTAGAAGAAGAATATAGAAATATGGCACAAACCAGATCTTAGATAAAATGGATAAGTTGTTTGGTTGGAAGAGTTTAGAATTAAATGCCAGTTGCCAATACCATTATACTGCGACAATTCAGTTCCTATATATTGCTATAACCAAGAATATAGTTTTTCACGAGAAAATCAAACACGTGGAATATGATAGTGAGGAATTATGTTTCACTAAGCAAAATGAGTATAAGAGCATCTCCAATAGGCTCTTAGTACACTCTCTAAAAATAATATAAATAATTGACTCTTAGTGATTTAAGAGTGACTAAGACATGTCATTTCTAACAATACTCCTTATATTCACTCTTTATTTATTATTTTATCATTATATTTACCAATATTGAGAGGAAAGAGAATCTTCAATAATAAATTATTAATAAAAAATGAATTAAGAGGCATTAAGAGGTGGAGAGAGACTCTTAGTAATTTGAGGAGCCACTAAGAGACTGTTGGAGTTGATTTTTCATTCTTTCTCCTCAAATTTTAACTTAAGAATCAACTTAAAAGGCTGTTGGAGATGCTTTAATACATGTTAAGAAGCTTCATTTTGAGGGGAGTGTTGGAGTAAGTATCAAAATGAAAATTATTAAGGTAATAATATTACATAATGATTAGTCATCGGAGATAGACAATTATAGTTTTGCTTCTTATTAGCTAATACATTATAAAATATCTACTACTATAAACATGCATTGCTTAGTATGAATAAGAAAGACTATGACCCTGTTTGGTAAAGAGCGTTTTGGGATAAAAAGAGCGGTTTTGACCAATTTTAGAGGTTTGACCACTGAAACCGCTGATTGGAGTGTTTGGTGGAGAGAGGTTTGGGAGAGAGTTTTGAGATGAAAACGCTAATTTAGAAAAAGCTCTTAAAATGAGCTTTTTCAATTAGCGTTTTGGAATATTAAAATTAATGGACTTCTTTAACGAGTAAATTACACCAATGGTACCTGAACTTTACCCTAATTCACACTTTGGTACCTAGATTACATTTTGTCTCAAAAATATACCTGAAGTAATGATGACTGGACAATTAAGTATATTTTACCGGTTAATGGCCGGTCAATGCGATTTTGACGAGTAAATTACACTGATGGTACCTAAACTTTATCCGAATTCACATTTTGGTACCTAGATTTCATTTTGTCCAAAAAATACACTTCAAGTAAAGATGACTCAATATTTTAGTATATTTGAACGATCAGTGATTGATCAACCCGAGTTTGACCATTTTAAATTAAAAATTGAAACCAATCATACACTCAATTAACATAAAATTATAATACTGCCATTTAGCTCATAAATAACAATATTATAATTTTATATTAATTGAGTGTATGGTGAGTCCCAATATTTAGTTTATGTTACCCGGTCACTAACCGATCAAATGAACTAAACCTTTCAGTCACCTTTACTTGTGTTATGTTTTTAGAATAAAATAAAATCCAGGTACCGAAGTGTGAATTATGGTAAAGTTCGGGTACCATTAATGTAATTAACTCATGAAACTCATGTTGACCGGTCATAACCGGTAAAAATATACTAAATTGTCCGGTCATCGTTACTTCAGGTATATTTTTAAGACAAAATGTAATTTAGGTACCAAAGTGTAAACTATGTAAAGTTCAGGTACCATTGGTGTAGTTTACCCCTTCTTTAACCCTAATAGATAGACTCCCTCTTCTCCTGCGCCAAAATTAATGCCCTTATTCGTCTTTTTGCACAAACCGCTATTATCAATCAGCTAATTTTTACCAAACAGGTCTACGCAAACAGCTAGTCAAATCAGCTAATGTAATCAGCTAACAGCTAACAGCTAATGTAATCAGCTAACAGCTAATTCTCAAACAGGGCCTATGACGTTTTCTCTTAGTGCCCTGCAACTTTTCACACATCCAAAAAAAATAAATAGAGTAATCAATGATTACGATAGAAAAGAATGAAAGGACTTTAAATGTAACAACCCGATTCGAAATAGATATTGTCGGAGTAAAAGTTCTAAACAAGGAGCGGTTCAAAAGGATGATGATGAAGGCATGAATGAACTGAATTTCACATCGGAAATGGAGAGACACGGTGACTGAGGTTTATTAGTAAGATGTGTATCTAATATATGTAGATGCGTTTTAAAACCGTGAAGCCCAAAATATTAGATTTGAACCAAAATGGACAATATTTACATGATGTTGGATTAAAGTGTTATAATTGGTATGAGTTCTAACTCTTCACGTACGATGTGTGGTTTGCGAACGAACCAAGTGGAAGTTGATGGGCCTGTATGAACTGAATTCTACTCGAAAATAGAGGAACACTGACATGTATCTAATATATGTAAATGAATTTTTTGGCTCACAGGTCAAAGATATTAGATTTGTGCTAATACAGATCAAATCTACATAATATTGATCAGAATGACATTAAATTATTTAATTTTTTATATAAAAATGTCACATATCAATTAACTTAAAAAGTATAAATACAGTACGAAAATAAAGATGAATAAAACCTTCATTCCATACAGGCTACAACCAATACAAGATCCACAAAGAGAATAAAATAGGGTACAAAGAGCAATAAAAGACTACAAAAAGCAATAAAAACCATAAAAGGTACAAATACAACAAACATAGAAATCATATCATTCTCGTAAGTTGAACCCTATTGAAAAACCGCTGTAATACATACTTCATCATTTAGGCTATTCCGGACGTTCGGATCTAAGTCCTTTCTGTTTGTGCAACCACGCAGATCTATAGATTTATGGACAAGATAAACTTTTTCCGCTCGTTCTAAGACCAAAAAAAGAATAAAAAAAGAAGTATAGCTCACAGGTGTAGATCTGGTGGAAAAAGAAGTTAAAGAAGATATATAGACTTCAAACTAATAAGAACAAGTAAGGCCTTGTTTGATAACCTATTTAATCACTTAAATTAAAATATTAAACACTTATTTCATTTAAGTGTGTTTGATAACAATTGTTTCTTCACCACTTAAATTAGTTAATTAAGTTAAAAATCACTTATTTTGATAAGTCAAAATATTTAACTTAACATTTTAAGTTAAATATTATCAACTAATATTTTTATAAAAATTAAATCATTTAATATTTTCACCACTTATAATATTTAACACTTAAAATTCAGTGCTTATTTTTTCAACACTTAATTTTAAGTTTGATCAAATAATATCTAAATCTAAAATTAAAAACGAAGACTAAAATATAAATAGAATGAGAAAAAAGAAAGATACTTTCTCTATTAAATCTGAAAAAGTGACAGTGACAGTAGTGATAGCAGAAATTATCGGATTTGAAAAGAAAAGCAATGAGAAGAAATGACCGGATCTAAATAATACTCCCCCAGTTTTATATTACATGTGTTTTTAAAGAATTGTATAGAAATTAAGGATACTACAGAAAAGACATTGTTGCCCCTTAAATATTGATTCTAATATTTATTTATTCTATAATAAGTTTATTATTTTAATTAATTTCCATAAACTTGCGTTTTATTACAATAAGAAAGATAACTTAATCATATAAAATGACATATAATATAAAATAAAAAAAATCTTCTAAAAGGATATGTAATATGAAATAGAGATAGTAATAAATAAATTGTTTATTTCTTTATAGACAAGTATATAAATTCATATCGATAGCGAATAAATAAAAAATTATTATTTTGTCTTTATTGATTGTCGACACCTAAACTTTAATTTGGTGAGATATTGGGGCATTGAATGAAATCGACACACTTAACGTCACACGTCGTGAAGTCCACATTCAAAATAAAGAAAGTTTAATGTCCGTTTATTAAGAGTATATTTCCATAAATGTTATGTGTCACGATTCCATCAACTAGGATTTTTATTTGAATGTATTTTTCTATAAAAAAGATATTTATTTGAATTTAATTATTTTGGCTTAAATGACTATTAAAAAAATTGTGTTCCCACCTTTTACCATCTGAATTGGGCTAAAATGAAATGTAAATTAACATCATCTCCAATATATAATTAAAAACTCAATCAATTTCATAGGCTTTTTTTCTAGAAATGAAGAGTCAGATCTATATGAACGTTTACTTTCAGCAGCCCCTCATTCGAAGGAGACCAACGAGTAGCAGACGAGCAATGGGCAGGCGAAGGGAGACCGAGTTAAAGAAATAGTTGACATTGATTGAATCTGCACCTTCAAAATTATGATCGCGGTAGAGCAATAGTTGACGGTACTTGAAGCTGTTGTTTAGCACAACAACAAGAAACACACTCCATCCATAATCAACTTTATAATCTTTTTCTCCAAGAACGAGGAGTCAGATCTATGTGATGATGACAAAAAAACTCTTTTGTTTTTATGCGGGAAAACATGATAACACCCATATAGAGAGATGTACTACAACCAGACATAAAGGGAGAAATGATAAAAAAACTACAAATAAAAAAGAAACTACCAAATCTAACATAGAGATCAATAAAAAATTTACTTAATAAAAAAAAAGCAGAATAAAACAAAGGATGAGCTTATCTTCCGACTAAAAGCTGGAAGAAAACCTTAAAATCTGGATGGAGAAAAGTCTACCGCTTGTGTTATACTACTTTTAAGTATTATTAAAATAGTATATTTATATACTGATAACATTTTACATCTTATTTATTATAAAGAAAACAACAACAAAGAAAAATAGATTCCAATTCCGAATCATATCAAATAGAATGATGATTTCGATTTTGATTCTCTATGATTCTGATTTTAATTTCAATTTTGATTTCAAACTTTAAACAAAACACTTTAGGGTTTGCGAAAAAGAGAGAGTAAAATATAATTATTGAATTGATAAAACAAATAAAGCAAAATAAATAATATATTTTCTTTTTTTATACTTTCTTAAAACTCCAAACCAAATGCCTCATAAGACCCTAATATTGACAAGTTAATCAAATTTCGAACATTATTAACAAAGTTTTCTTCTAGATCATGAATCTCATACCACTCTCTATACATGTCATGTTATTATTCATCGGTAACAGATAAAAAATACGAGTATATTATGGTATTCATTAGATGAACAAACAACAAGGAATAAAATCTTATAAGATCCATAATTAAGAAGACTAAAACGGTTGCAAAGAGAAAAGAAATATATACTTCTCGTAAATCAAAATCCATGGAAAAACAATTGAAGTCAAATCTTCAACACATGTTGAACATTCAGATCTGAATCATTTCTTTTGATGTAACCACATAGATCTATCGATCCACGGACAAGATAAACTATTTCATCTCTTACTAAATCCAAAAAATAGATAAATAAAAATAATAATAGAGATCAGATACAATTTAAATGAATAAAAAGATTTGAAAAAATATATAAACAATGACTAAAAAGAAAATAACAATACCAAAAAAAACATATAAATTTAACTCAGTGGGAAGATAAAAAAAGAAAAATTTCATTCTTTCTTCTAAAATAGATAATCAAAAAAATAAAAAAAAATTGAAATTTGATAGATTATAAATTTTGGATAGAAAAACAGAACTTTCATTCTTCACTTGATGTTCAAAATTTTGGACATACTTTACATTCATAATATTTAAGCCCATTACATTTAATTATTAATTTAGAATAGTAAAAAGTATCACAAACTCTTTAATTTTTTTAATTTCATTATGCGGTTGATGTTTTTTAGAATAGAGCATAAAATTAATCCAATGGTGAAAACCACACCAAGTAACGGTACTTTGTAAAAAACAAAGTAACCATAGCGAATACCATTAAACTATTAATTATTAAAAAAGCGAATTTATCGTTACTTTCTTTTCCCTACAAAAAAAATTAAAAAAACCAAATTTATACATAAAACTTGATTAATGATTTATTTCATATGCATTTAAAATTTATAGTTTTAAAATAATTTTTTATATCTATAATGTAATTATAGAGAACTTATAAATCTTTTAGTTCAAATTATAAAAACTATCATTTTAAATACAAATAAAATGAATAATTCATTTTTAAACTAAACTAAATATTTAAAATTAACTAAGTAATGATTTAAAATATGACTCCAAATAAAAATATTAATGTGAAAAAGAATGAAACATAACAGTGATTTTTAGGATCAAATACATGAATATTATAATTAAGTATAAAATTATAATTAAGTCTTATCACTAAACTTAATTCTTAATATGTTATTATTCTCTATACAATATGATTTTACATTATAATTTAAAAAAATCTAGACTCCAATTCATAAATCACAAACCCTAAAAATATATCCTAGACTTTTAATTTATAAATTATAATCCTTAAAATATATTAAAATTACCGATTTTACTAGTTTGACATAATATAAAATTATAACTTGTAAATAGTTTTTAGAATATGAATTTCTGTGTAATTTTCCCTGATTTTTACCATTTATAATTATAAAAGAGAAGAATTTTATTAAAATCACAAATTTTTTAGGGGATTACCACCATTTCATGGTGTTGTCAAAAAAATAGACATTTAGGATAATGTTGTTTTTTACCGTCAAAATGGACCATCTAGAAACTGCATAAATAAATAATAAAATGCTCTTCTTTTCCACTCACTACCCATGAAATTTGAACCAACAAAATATATAAAAAGAAAAAAAATATTTTCCTCATAATGCCAAGAACTTTTTCTTAATTCTTATTTAATTCACTTTTAATATCCTCCTAATATTAAAATATGTTAGAAGTCTAACAAATGAAGGTCAAATTGATTTGGTTAATTAGCTTAAAATTAATGTAGGTTGTTAATTTTGTCATTAACTTAATATTTTTAATTAAATTAATTTAGATGGACACATCTTAATACTAAAATTAGTATATATTAACTAATTATATAAAAATTATTCCTTACTGACATGTAAATTTACAGAACCAATAAGTCATTCTAAATAAGTTAGACAAGTTCACAAGACTGTTAGAACTTGTTTGGATGAAGTATAATTAAAATAAGGTAATGTAAAGTGAAGTAAGTGACGTGTATAAAATAAATAACTTTTGTTTTTGAATGAAAGGTAAGTTAAGTGAAGTAAGTTACATATAAAATTACTCTCGCATCCTTTCATTTATATAAATAAAAGGGATAAAATACCAAAATGGGCCTATGGTTTTTGGGTTAGTATCAATTTAGGCTCCATGTACAAAATATCACCAATATAAGCTTAACGTTTAAAAATAGGTACCAATTTAGGTCTCGATAACAGAACGAGACACGTCATTGATATTACTCCGTTAAGTTCTGTCAATTTTACGTGGAGGGAGAAATCAGAACTTAACGCAATAATATCAATGACGTGTTTAATCCGTTATCGAGACCTAAATTGGTACATTTTTTAAAATTTAGACATATATTGGTGCTATTGTGTATGAGGAGCCTAAATTGATACTTCCTCAAAAACCATAACCCTATTTTGGTATCTTATCCTTAAATAAAATAAAAGAAAAGGGCAATTTTGGAATAAAAATATATATACTATGATTCATCTCCAATTAGGGGTGTAAGGAAAATAACTCAAAATTCACCCCCACATATCCTCACTTAATATACTCTTCAATTACACCTCAAAACAAACAAGGTTACCTAATTACACTTACCCTTACATATCTTCAAATATCATCATCCAAACAATCTCTTAAAGTATAAGGGAGTGTTTTGGCTGTTCATTTTCATGCTCATGTTTGCATTTTCATTTTGAAAGAGAGAGTTTTTGTTTGGTTATTGATCTCATGTTTGCCTTTTACATCTGACAAGTAAGAGCATCTCCAACACTAACTAGCTATTTGGCTCTCTAAAATAAAATAAAATAAAATATTAGTTTAGTCAAATTTATGTTTTGCTCCAACCATGCTAGCTATTTGACTCTCTATTTAATTATTTTATCATTAAAAGTGATTAAATTAAAAAAAAAAATTAGAAAAAAGATACAAAGAAAAAAGAGAAAGAATGATTAAAAAATAGAAATAGCTAGCCAAAGAGACTAGCCAAATTTAGCTAGTGAAAATGACTAGCTATTTATTTTAGAGAGCCATGTCACATTGTTGGAGTGATCACTCTCTAAATGGCTAGCCAAATTCGACAATTTAGAGAGCCATGTCACCATATTGGAGATGCTCTAACCTTTTATAAAAATAAAGAATCACTGCTTTTTGGAAAAACAGCATTTTTTAACAGCAAACAGCAAACGTAGAATCATAAAACTATTGTCTTCATTTGTGATAAGGTTGGATATTTGGTGTACATGAGTCACTCCAAATTAACTATACATTGTTTGACCTTAATAAATGTAAGTTTCATCCTAATTCTTGCAACATATCATTATCACACACTTTCACCTATAAATACATACCTTAGCTCTTCCATTAATCTCACTCACATAATCTTATTGTCTTCATATATAATTTAGAAAAAGATTAGAAAAAATGGGAAGTAGAGTGAATGAAGTAAGTTCAGCAATTCCTCCACAAAAGCTATTCAAGATCTTCCTCCTTGATTCTCACATCACCATCCCTAAAATTCTACCCCAAACCATTAAAAGCATTGACATCATTGAAGGAGATGGAGGCCCTGGAAGCATTGTTCAGACTAATTTCGTTGAGGGTTAGTTTCTTTTTCTTTCATTTTCAATTTTCAATTATGTTTTTTTTTTTTAAATTAGTTCAAAATTGACATTTGTCGTCATTTGGTCGGTGGTTTTTTTTTATTATTATTGTTAGAACCGACTGGACATCAAATCGAATTATAATTGGATCATGGGTCATTTAGTTCAACCAAATGACTCGAATTGATTGGACTGATGACGTGATAAATAAATAACAGCATATATAATTAATTAATTTAAAATCATTTTTATAAATTATAGGCATAATACCCATTTGAGTCCCAAAACTAAAGATTCAAAATCAATTAGGATTTAAACCATCAAAATCATCAATCAGGTCAGGAACTAAGTAAAAATCATCAATTGAGTATCAATCCTAAGCAAAAACCATCGATTGAGTCCTTATCGAAAATTATTCGATTGAACAGTTTTAGAGTCTTTTCCCCAAATCCATTTTGAGCCAACACAGATATCAGTACAGTCCATATCAAATAGTCACATTTTCTGATTTTAGGATAAGATAATGACTCAATATGGACGGTTCCGGACCCAACCAACTAGTCCAGTTTGTTTGGATGTGAAGATATTGTTTTGGGTAAAATAATTTATTATTTCCTACTTTTTTACATAACACACTGTTTAGTCCCCTATTTTGAAAAATACATTATAAGGTCCATATCTCTTATCATTATTAACCCTTTGGTTCTTTTTATTTTTATTTTTTTATTTCTGACTGAATATAATTTAGCTTTCAAGACAATCATAATACAATACAGAATGACTATGTTGCTCTGTTATTTTCTGTTGTCTATTTATGCCAAATATAAAAGTTAAAAATCTAAAAAAAACAAACAGAAGGACCAGAGCGTTAATAGTGACAAAAATACGAACCTTATAACATATTTTTCAAAATGGAGGGAATAAGTTGTAAATAAATTATTTATCCTATTGTTTTTTTATATATCTCAATTTTTTGTATGTCAACACATACTAATTACTGTAATATCTAAAGTTTATTTTTAAGCAAATTAAATTTGTTAGTCAAATTGAAGGGTATTTATATTTATTTTTATAACTTTATCTATTTTTTTTTTATATATAAAGAATGAGATTTAAGTTTGAATATCAATTTAACCTATAGTTAAAATCAAATTAGTTTTAAATAACACATGGCAGTATATAATTGGTAATTATTTAAGTTGTGACACTTTTTCATATTGACACGTATCATTTTAAACTGAATTTCGGTTATTGAACTAAATGGATCAAAACATTTACGCAGGATCGGATTATAAGTATGTGAAGAACAAGGTAGAGGTAGTAGACACAGAGAAGTTGATCTACCATTACAGCACAATTGGAGGAGATCCATGGATGGAAGGTCTTGACAAAATATCTTATGAAGTTCAGATTGAAGCTCATGGTGATGGAGGATCCATATGCAAGTCTACTATTAAGTACTTCCCAATAGGAGATGCCAAAATTGACATGGACCAAATCAAGGTTGGTGAAGACCAAGCCATGGCTATGTTTAAGGTTGTTGAGTCCCACATCTTGGCTAACCCTGATGCTTACTAATTAACCAACCATGTTAACTTCTTGGGTGCATTTCATGGCCTAATCTATAGTTTTTATTCAAATAAGGATTTGGGCTTTGTGGGTGTGTTTTCTTGTTTTGTAATACTTGATTTTGAGTGAATTAGGGGTGTACGAGGGTCCGTTTGTAACCCTGGACCGTCGGAAATGTGGAAGTGATGGTTCTAGACGGTCCTCCACCTGAAATTAAAGAGGGTTTGTGGGTGCTGTAATTGCATTTTCAGATTCGAGATCCTAGCTCCGCTAACGGAGTTAATGTATAAGCTTATGAAATACGTAATAAAGTTTCTTAGAATTCTGATTAATTTCTCGTTTATTTAGGTGGTTGGTCTTTCCAAGCTTTATTTGGATTTCACACTTTTATGAACGTTTATTCGGTGGATATTTATTATGTGATTCTTATAAATAAAAGATTTATCTCATTGTAAAAAGTACTTTAAATGAAAAGAATTATCTTATGTATCAAATTACACACTACAAGAAAATAATAGATCACAAACGGCAATGTTCGTTGGAGATGCTACCGGTGGATCTCAATCCGCTGGTAAAAGGCTCGTAGGAGCAACATACTGAATACGGTTTTCTATTCCGTCGGAAATTAATACCAACCCAACTTAGTCAAAAAATTCTAAATATCGACCAACTATTTTGACCGAAGTTTGGCCAGTGATTATTTCCGACAAACATTTCTTACCAATGTGTCCGTTTGTGATTAGTTCTGGAAATAAAAAAAATTAGTTAATTTATTTGAATTGAAGGGACCTTTTTGAGAGAACCTGTCCTCATTAAGCGAGTTGACTTATTGTGTTGCTCATAATCTTGTCGAATTTTGTTCGTTTTATTTGGATTTTGCAGTTTTATGAATGTGTATTCAGACTTTCATTATGTAATTATTATAAAAAAGTCTTAACTTATTAAAAAAATATTTCAAATGAAGAGAATTATTTTACAATCCCTTTACATTAATAATAATAAAACAGTAATTTCATTGTAATTAATGGTTTAAATATCAATTTGATCAAAGATGAAAACATAAATTATATCATTTTATAGCATTAGAAATAACATTATTCTTACTCGATAATGATATTTTGTACCTTATTTCAAATATTAATATATCAAATTGTATCATAAAATTAAATAACGAGCCAACTAACCTAATTTAGTTCACAAAGTCGCAAAAAAGTTCAATAGAATTCCTATTCCATGAAATAAAGATATGTATACACATGTACATGGTATCGTATCGTATAGACCTCATTTTTTTTCTCGATTCTTATCATTTATTCTACATATATTGAATGAAAAATATATATATAAAAAAAAACTCAATTTTTTTTGTCGAGTTTAAAGATATTCTATTTTTAAACTTATTTTGAATTGCGAAACATTTATTTTATGAACCAATTGATATGTAACTAATTATAAAATTGCTCTTTAACTCATAACGATAATCCATAATCCTTAAGATTAAGGTTCAAAATGGAGATTTTTTTTTTGAGATTGGACGTGGTTTAATTCTCAGCAGCCCTTCCTAATTGGCAGTTATATATCAGTGGGCTGTGGGCCCATAATACGGCCCAATCCTTTAGAAACTTCAGAAATAATGATCAATATAAATAATAACAATTTATAAAAAAAAATGATAATAATTATATGATAATATTTACTAATTTTGTTTATGCTTATGGAAAAAAATAATTTATTGTGTCAGGTCATCAAATTAAAACATATATATCATATATTTGTTCACGAGAAATATTATTTATATTTTTTAATATTTAAAACTCCAATAAAAAAATTAAGATCTTGAATAATTTAAAAATAAAAAAACACTGATTCATCCTTAAAAATTACATCAGAAAACTAATCAGATATTAATAATGAAATAAAATCACTAATATTAGAATGTGCGTGCTGAGCAACTTAGTGGATTGCACCATTCACTATACGAGGTATATAAAAGAAACTTTAAAATCTGAATGTTATTGAACAATAGATTTGTAATATTGTATTAAAGTTCGAAATTCAGAAAGATCAATAGAATCAGAGTAAATTTTGTCCACTACCGTCTTAATCCGTCACAAGCTCTACTTTCCTGAAATTCTGAGCTACCATCCATAAGAGACTCGTCCTCATAGCCAAAGCTTCAATTATACGCGATTCTTTCATCCCCTCAATCAAACTGCTACTGCACCAAAGAAAAGCGCCCTCCTCATTACAACCCATAGTCCACACTTTCCCTCCTTAATAAATAACGCCCCATCTATATTACATTTGAGGTAACCCCTTCTTGGCGGTCGCTATGAATGCACCGACTGCTCCACCCCTCGTTTGACTTTAGGAACTGCACGGTATGCCACCCAATCCCTAAAAGCATCCCTCGTGTTATTGATTAAACCCTAGTCTTTATAATTTTTATTAACTAAACCCATAATCTTTAATTTTTTACATGCATTTAGCTTTCACCAATAGTTTATTTAACAGAACCGTTAGTGAAGAGCTTAATATGCATGAAATTAAAGTTCAAGGATTTAATATGGAAAAATAAATGATCAAAGGTCCAATCCTTAAAACCATAAAAGTTTAAAAGGTTAATTATGTGTTTAACCTTTTGTAAATTATTTATCAAATATAAATGACATGTTACTTGATATAATACAAAATGACATCATGTTGATGACGCCATGATCACCCTTTTCTGGGATAAAAAGGCCACAAAAAAGAGTGATGTCAAAGCCCATGATTGGATGACGGTCCAAGCCCAGTCGCAAAAAAGCTAGTCCAATCTAGATCTGTCCATGGGTCCAGGTACATGACCGACCCGCCTAGTCCCGTATCTCTTGGACTGGGCTTGGATAATAAAAATTGTTCATAGACCCAGTCCGGTCCAGGCCCGTTAAAGCCCGCCTGCTTTTTGGACGGGCTTAGGATTAATAAAAATAACACGGGCTGGCCCAGCCCGGCCCACCTATTAATATGAATTAATAAATGTATATATTTATATATTAAATATTTATTTTTAAGTATAATATTTATTTTTTATAATTAACAATTTTATATATATATTTACATGTGCTTATATGGGTTGGGCTTGGGATTTGATTTTTAAGCCCGAGCCCAACCCGATCCAAACCCGTCTAAATTAATAGTAGACTGGGCTGTGCTTGGATTGAACATTTTTACCTAAAAACTTGATAGGTCCGGCTCGAGCCCGGCCCAGCCCGGCCTATGGACAGGTCTAGTCCAAGCTCATAGCCAATACGTGCGGTTTTGGGATCCAATACTGAAGAGATGCTTCCAGAATCCTACGAGATAAAAGATTTCTCACAGGATTCAGACTCCTTAAGAAATTAGGAATCCTAAATTCATAAGGATTCCTAATAAGATGACACTCTTAATCTAATCGAAACACTATAAATAGACAGATATAAGTACAAGGTTCGGTACATTAACTACTATCTCAAAACTTATTCTTTTCCTTTTATTTGATCCTAAATTACAATCTGATTTAAGCATCGGAATGAGTTTGCTGAACTCCGATTCCATCTCACCTACTTCTGTTTTGTAGAAGCGACATCAGACCATAGGAGCTAACAAGTTATCACTACTAATTATACATTATCTTCTCAACCGCCACCAAAAAAGTGTATAGATATGAAATTAATTTTATTATATACTATTATGTTCTCAAAAGCCACCACTCTAGAAGTTGTACATTTATGAAATTAATCAATAAATATTTATTTCTAACTATAAATTTTCCCAAAAGGCTTATGAATTCAAACATCTATATCCGGTTTCATAAATCTCTCAAAAAAGAACAAATACCAGAAAGTCAATGTTACACATCAATTTTGGATTACTATGACTAATAAAGGGACCCCTTTTACAGTTTGGGATAAAATAATTAATGGCTCTCAAGAAAATCTTCCAACGTCAATAATTTTTCAATAAATCATATTCAATTCAAGCCTTCTTGACCCAAATACATATTCATTTTGTTGGTCCAAATCCAGGCTAAAAATTATTGAAGGTGATTGAAATTTAGGGTCTGTAAAATCATTTTATTTGGCTAAATTAGGAAGAAAATCTAATGTTTCCGTTTCAGTATCCCTTTCCATGTCAGTCTCATAAAAAGTGGTCCCTTTTTATGGTGTGAGTCCTCCTGGCTTACAAAATATATTATTTTAATTAAATGAGTACTACTTTTTGTGAAAGAGACGTGGAAAAGAACACTGAAATTGGGACAACATATTTTCTTCCGCTAAATTCGTCGAACATGTTTGGTTTTTATAGTTGATGTGATAGTAAAGTGGCAGCCACGTACGTGTCGTACGGAACATCCTAACTACAAAAAAGTTCAAAAACCCACGTAATTATATAACGTGACACTTAGTTCGCATATAATTGATTACCTTTTGTGCTACATGTGCATTCCGGTAAGTTTTAATAAATACATTGTTTAGAATAAGTTTCATAAGAAAATATAAAATTCAATGATTTTATTAAAAAAAAATGAATCTCACTAATGTTTATGAAACAAAATCGACGGTGTAACTTTAAACCCACAGTTATTTATGATAATTTTTTCCACAGCTTAATCATAGCTAAGACTTCATATCTTTCAATGTTGATGCGTTTAGTAGAAACCGAAACTGAAACCGAACTAGAAGGTGAGGATGTTTGGTTGCTCAATTTTCTACTCATATTTATCCTTTCACTGTGAAAAAAAGAGTTTTAGTTATTTGGTTAGAGATCTCCAATTTGCATTTTATACTTGAAAAACAGTTTTTTTTTACAAAAGTAGAAAATCTTTTTAAAAAAACAAGTTTTTTCCAACAGCAAACAAGCAAACAGTAGATAAACCAAACGAACCAAGTTAAGTATGGCATTTTGGTAAAAAACTCAAGTTCATTTGATAATCCAATTCTATAAATACCATCCTTTAACTCTTTCATTTCTCCACAACTACAATTCATTTCCATACCCTCATTTCTTCAATCCTTAACATCAAATCCCATTAATTAGAACCATGGCTGGTGTTTTGACAATTCATAGAGATATTATAACTGCAGTTCCCGTAGCCACCATGTTCAAGGTTTTCGTCCTTGAATCAGATAAATTTATCCCCAAAATTATCCCTCAAATCACCATTGAAGTTCTCGAAGGTAATGGAGGCCCTGGAACCATCAAGAAGACCTCCTTTGCTGCTGAAGGTAATTTCTTATTTTCATTTCTGTCAGTAGAGAAACATCTTTAAAAAAATTATTTAGTGTACTGGTAAGTTTTGTGGTGAAGCGGTTAGCCTGTTGGTTAAGAGCTTACGAGGGGTGTAGATAGGGAGGCTTGGGGTCCGGGTCCCTCCGGCTGCCGGAACCACCTTGACCTCGGGTAGTTTCGGTCCCTCCTGTCTCAAAAAAAAAAAAAAAAAGTCGGGTGTTGAATTAGCCTCCCAAAATGGTCAATTACGTGTTAGGTTTGTCCAAAATTCAAAATTTTAATATTTTTGGGCCTATTAGGTACTCTCTAAATCCAAATTTCTATTTTTTTTTTTGGGTCTATTAAGCATTTATAAATTCAAATTTCTAATTGTTTTTGCATGTTAGACCTTGCTAAATCCAAATGGGTCAAATACATGAATATCATAAGTAGGGATAAAATTAAAAGTAAATCATATCACCAAATTTAATTCTTAATATGTCATTACTTTCTATATATTATGATTTCATACCATAGTTTAAAAATTCTAGACTCTAATTCATAAATCATAAACCCTATAAAATATATTCTACACTTCTAATTTATAAATTATAATCTTTAAAATATATTAGACGTATTGATTTTACTGGTTTGACTTAAGAAAAAATTATGACTTGACATAGTTGTAAATAGTTTTTAAAAGATGAATTTCTGTGTAATTTTCCCAATCCAAATTTCTAATTATTTTTGGTCTTTTAGGCCTTGCTAAATCCAAATTTCTAATTTTTTTTAGCGAAATCCAAATTATTAATTTATTTTGGCCTGGTAGGCCCTGTGAAATCAAATTTTTTAATTTTTTTACCTGTTCAGTCCTTCCAAAATCCAATTTTGAGAAATTATACATTAATACTTAAACATTGGTTCTTGATCATTCAAATTAAAACATGCATATATATAAAATTGAGCAAGTTCGATTTGGCAATTTTTTTTATTGTTTTTTTATTATTTTTTTTGCGAGCGCACGTGTAAAATCGCCCCCCAACCCAGTAATCATGTATTCGCTACTAAAACTTATCTATAACTGTTGAGGTCATGAGTTCGAATCACATTGGATTGAAGTGGTTAAAGATTTTTCTTTATCTTTAACGTAATTTTCCTTTATTTAATGTAAATTCACAATTTTCGTTTTTTTTCTTTAAAAATATGTTTATAAAGTCCTACTTGAAAACGCAGGAGCAGAGTTTAAGTATATAAAGACAAGAATAGAATCAACAGACACAGAGAATTTGAAGCACAGTTATAGTGTGATAGGAGGAGAGCCATGGATGGAAACACTTGATAAGGTTACTCATGAATTTGAAATGGTGAGTTTGGATGGAGAAACCATTGTTAAGTGCAAGAGCTTGTATTTCGCAAAGGATAATTCGGAGGTTGATGAAGACATTATTATGACTGCTGCTGATAAGGCTATGGAAGTTTTCAAGGCCATTGAAGCTTATATCTTGGCTAATCCTGATGTCTGAATTTAATTAAATGAATTTTATGTTTTGATTATGTTTTTGTTTGAATAATGGGGTGTTAAATTATAGGATTAACTGCCTTAGTTTGGTTTTTAAATAAAAGTTTATAGTTTGTGTTGGAAATTGATTATTATATATACCATTTTGTTATAAGAAAGTTGGCCAAATTTAGTGGGTGTTTGTTTAAACTTTTTGGGAAAGCGTTTAGCATTTGGTTAGTTTTATATAACCGCAACGTCTAGCGTTTCATTTTTGGAGCTTTTCCAAAAATGGTTATATTATTCCTCAATTAATTAAAAATTGCGATTTTCGACCCTTAGAGGTACACTACATGGGTAGGCTATCGCGTGATTTCGATATATCAATAGGGGCCTTAGAAAGAGGATCTTAGGTAGACGGCTGGAGTCATCCCAATTGCTTTAGCGGGTGTTGTTTGTATTTATTTGTTATTGACAAAATTATCCTTTTTATTTCCACAAAATATTTTTAAAACATGTCCATATTGAACATTTTAAATACTAACATCAACATTTTAATATAATTTTACCAAACACTAATAATTAAACAGCTAATAACAAACAGCTAACAACAACATCAAATAGCTTACTGTAATCACAAACACAATAACAACTAGTAGCTAACAGTTGAACCAAACATGCAATTAATCTTAGGGGGTGTTTGTTTAGATTAATTTAGACTATGGAATGAGAATATGAATGAATTATTCCCTTTACTAATGTTTGGTTAAACAAATATGACCAGAGAATGAGAATCCCATTACCCAAGTTATGGAAATCATTGTTTCCCCCTCCTTTCCATATTAATCAAATTCCATTCCCATTCCTATTTATTTATAAAAGGAAAAAAAATGGGATAATTACTAATCTGACCCAATCAAGGATCCCAATTTACATATCTAACCCACCTTGCCTCCAAGTTACCAAATTAGACACTTTCACCCATTTTGGACAAAACTACCCTTATTCTTATATAACAACCATCTCCTCTTTCCCTTTCATTTACTTTCACATTCCCACATCAAAATTCATCAACTCAACCCAAGATCTAAGCACATTCATACCCCATTCAAGTTCATGTAAGTATCATTTCTTCATTTTTCATACACATTACTAGAAATACACAGTTGGTATTCGAATGCATTTGCTTGAATCTTGACATTTTCCGATTCCGCCATTGTCGCTCGATGTGTCGCATTCTGGTGCTCAAATGCGACACAGAGAATCAAATGCGACAAGGATTCACATATAGCTTGTCGCATTCAGAGCCATGTCGCATTTGATGTAGCATGTCACATTTAGCGGTCGCATTTTAATATAGCATGTCGCATTTGCGGTCGCATTTGATATAGAATGTCGCATTAGATGTCGTATTTGAGTTGCATTTTGATATAACTTGTCGCATTTGAGTCGCATTTACATATGAATTGGCTTTATTATGTTTTGATCACATGTTCATTTTACTAAATGTAGAAGTATGTCAACCAAAGAGAGGTGTACGTGTTTTTTGTCTTGGAACGGACTGTGGACCACAGAGGGAACTGTGATGACATACGTGGGTGGTAAAGCGAAATTGTTGGTTTTGCCAACAGAGATTGACTTGCAAAAGTTGAAAGAGAAAGTTTATGGTGCACTTCGCGTTGATTCAACTCGTATGATCTCCAAATGTCCATGCAGGTGACATATGGTCCAAATAAACTACGTGGTGGGATAGCACATATTGATGACGATGAAGATGTCATGGGATTCATAGAGTATTGCCGAATGAATCCGACCGATTTGATTCCATTGTATGTTACTCTAAACATGCGAACAATACAAGCTTCAGCATTGCGACCTAACAAGGATGGACATGTTGGTCAAAGCAAACCAACGGAAGTAGTAAGTAATGATCTCACCATCGAAATGGATGCTCCTATACATGGTAAGGATGATAACGATGGTGGAAATGGTATCGATTATCATAACTACAATAATGATGATTATCTGAATAATGATAATCATGATCATTATGATGAGCATTATGATAATGATTATTGTTACGATAATGGTAACAATGTGGAAAATGAAGATATCACTCGGAATGAAATTCCTGTTAAAAGTGTTCATGAAACAGCTAAGCAATCTGAATGCATCCAATGTATCCCATATGAGGATGGTGATGAATATAGAATGAAAAGGATGACTGATCCATTTCGATGGTGTCCAAAGCCATGTGATGCGCCCGTGAATATGATTGCACCTAAGCAATCAAACGGAGGGACTACTTTGAGGGTCAATGATATATTTTCAAACAAAGTTGAATTGCAAGATTCACTTGGAAAATATGCAATTGAAAATTCGTTTGAATGGAAGGTTTACAAATCAAACAATTCTTTGCTTGAAGTGAAATGTAAAGATGTGGACAAATGTAAATGGAGGGCTAGAGGGATCGTCATTCCAGGTTCCAATTTGTTCAGGCTTTCAAGAATGGATGGTATGGACATGCACACTTGTGGGAGAGATCAGATATGTCCGCACCATAGGCAAGCGGGGAAACGTGTTGCAGGGATACTACTCCGAAATAGGTTTGATTTGGAAAATCGGGTGCATCGACCAAAGGATATTGTTTTCGATTTTGAATGAGATTTTTCCGTTAATCTCTCTTATATGCAAGCTTGGAGAGCAAGACACTGGGCATTGGAAGCTCAGAGTGGTTCGTTGGAGGAATCTTTTATGTTGTTACCAGACTACTGTGAGATGTTGAAGAGTACAAACCCGGGAACCGTGACACATATCGAGACAAATGATGATGATCAATTTAGATTTTTCTTTATGACTATTGGTGCTTCATTGAGAGGTTTTAAACAACATATTCGACCTGTCTTAGCCGTTGATGGAACTTTTCTAAAAGGTAAATATCCCGACATATTATACATTGCAGTTGCCATTGATGGGAACAAACAGATCTTTCCTATTGCATTTGGAGTTGGCCCAAAAGAAAGTAATGAATCGTGTCTTTGGTTTATGAATAAATTGAAAGAGTGTATGCACGATGTTGAAGATCTAGCCATTATATCAGATCGAAATCAGAGCATTATACATGCAGTTAATTTGGTTTTTCCTAATGCTGTACATGGGGCATGCGCTCGTCATCTGCAACAAAATGTGAAGGCCAAATTTCATGGAATTCGGAAGATAGATGAGGCGTTTTGGAAATGTGCAAAATCCTATCGGGTATCTGATTTTGAGGAAAACTTTGCGACACTTCGTGCATTACATTCTGGTGCTGCCGACTATTTACTACAAGCTGGAAAAGAGAAATGGTCACGTGCATTCTTCTGTGGTCGTCGGTATAACATTATCACCACGAATGTAGCAGAATCATTCAACGCATTAATGGTGGAGGCTAGACGTCTACCAATCACAATGTTGGTTGAGTTCATATGCATGGCACTACAAAAATGGTTTTACGAGAGACGTACAGAAGCAGGTTATAAACGTGTCTTTTATTTTATTTTATTTTATTTATAATAGCTATTTCTGAGATTAATATGTTTTTGTAGAAGAATGTGTGGGGTATTTGGCCAAGTTGCCCGAAAAAAAGATGACAAAGCGTGTACAGACAGCAATACGTTGTTCGTATTTCCCTGTGGATAATCACACCTTTCAAATCGGTGATCGGGTAAAGGGGGACTTATTGATTTAAATGCAGGAACATGTACGTGCAGGAAATGGAAACTAGCCCAATTTCCATGTGAACACGTATGCAAAGTTGCTTCCAAAGCAAGGATGGATAACGCCTATAGGTGGGTGCACCGTTACTACACCAACGAGTCACTTAAGTTGGCATGGGGTGAGTCGATATATCCACTTGGTCACCAATCGGAATGGAAAGTGAACGAGAATCCTATGAAGGTGCTTCCTTCTAAGAAGGAGGGGCGGTCTGCTGGTCGTCCAAAAGGTCAGAAAAGAAGACCATCCGTGGGTGAAGATGTAATTCGCACAAGGTGTAGCAGATGCGGGAGCATCGGTCATAATCGTTTGAATTGTCCCTCCATGCTTCCAAATACCACACGGTTTCCTAGTGTAATCTCAAGTTTAGCAAGTTGTTCTAACACTACTACCTCGAAGCATTTATGATCGAGTTGATTATTATCATTTGTCCTTAACATTGTGCTTGTTTTAAGACTTTATGGTTCTAAGGGGAAACCAACTTTACAGTGTAGCTTGTATTTTATGATTCTAATGAAGCATTGATGGGTTGTCTTTGTCGCATTTGAGTGTTGAATGCGCTCCAATGCGACAATGTTGTTTAAAAACCTTGTCGCATTAGAGCGCATTCCAGAAAAATGCGACAATGTTGTTTACAAACCTTGTCGCATTTGAGTGTTGAATACGCTCAAATGCGGTTCAGAAACCACCGGTTGAATCAAACTTGTCGCATTAGAGCGCATTCCAGAAAAATGCGACAATGTTGTTTACAAACCTTGTCGCATTTGAGTGTTGAATGCGCTCAAATGTGGTTCAGAAACCACCGGTTGAATCAAACTTGTCGCATTTGAGCGCATTACATCAAAATGCGACAAGGTTTTTAAACAACATTGTCCTTTGAAAAATAACATAGAACACAATAAAATTACATAAATAAAACATAATATATAACAAAAACATACTATTACAATATCATTTGAAATTATCTAACAACCGGCCATGAAACAACTCAACTGCAAGGCACAAACGGAAGAAAGTGCCATCCGTAGAGTTGTATGGATATACATATGAGTCATCATGCGGGAGATCATGTAATCCACTTAAGAATTGTGCGTTTATGCAAGTCCAAATACCACAGTCATTTGAGCCGGACATTTGTTGTGGCACCCTTGGAACTCTACTCCAAGTGATCATCCGTCTCACATTTTCACGTCCATCTACAAAATAGCCGCTCAATTTCATGACTCTAACAATGACTTCTAAGGGTGTTTTGAGGAACGCATCCAAAGGTTGCTCCGACATGTTTGAGGTAAGGCTGTCATATATGTGAAGGTGCATAGACCCCAACTCTAACACTCCTAGGATCCAGTGCTCTTGCTTGTAGTTGATCGGAATAAACACTCTTTTCACTGTGTGCCAAGGGCGAACAAAATTATCTGCATCACCTTTTACCCTTTGTATGAAATAGTGTGCACTATCCCACCCTGGTTCATTGAACCCCTTCACATATATGACTTGGCCCATTAATCCAACAAAATCTGTATCAACTGTAGTCCATTCTGCATCCACCTCAGTTTTAAATGACTGTCGCCTCAGGAAATATAGCCAACCAGTGATATGCTACAACAGTGATTATATAAACCTTTAATACTATAGTAAAAGACAAATAATTACAAATGAAAAGGGAATATTGGATGGATTAATGTTACCTCATTGAAGATATACGACCCTTCAAGACGAAGGGTATTGAACCACACTCCATCAATCTGGTACATATCTAAAGCATCCAAATATATTCCCTCAGTTGATTCAGGGCCATTAATCCATGCTTCTAGCTCCCCTATCAAACATGCATCTATTCGGTGGCGCTGATCATCAACATTACAAATCACTGGTCTTTCCTCAAACCCGTCAATGTATTGGCCACCATATAAGGCTAATGGATCGGTGTACTGTAATGGATCGGTGAACGGTGAATTCAAATACTTTCTCACTTTAGGAACCCGTTTACCTCGTCCACGTGCTCTTCCTCTACCTCTAACTGTGCCTCCACCCCGGGTTGGACCTTTATCTTCACATTTCCCAGTCCCTCTACCTCCTCGGGTTGGACCTTTATCTTCACCTTTCCTAGTCCCTCTACCCCTCATTGGACCTTTATCTTCTTTTATGGCAACCACCTACAAAAGGAAAAACATGGTAATGAGCTTATCTCATTGAAGCTGTAATGTAATAGCCTATCACATTGGAGGTGAATGCGCTCCAATGCGACAAGATTTAAGGTAATAGCTTGTCGCATTGGAGGTGAATGCGCTCCAATGCGACAAGTTATTACCTTAAATATTGTCGCATTGGAGGTGAATGCGCTCCAATGCGACAAGCTTTAAGGTAATAGCTTGTCGCATTGGAGCGCATTCCACAACAAAATGCGATCCAGAGATACAGTTTCATGTATAAATGCACGACTTCTACCTTTTGGACTTCTTGGACTTGCTGCAACTTTGGTTTAACTTCTTTGACTTGTTCTTTTGGCACTTCATGGACAACCTCCCCTACTTGGGCAACTTCCTCAAGAACAGAATCATCAAGATGGATAACTTCCTTGGGCACAGAATCGTCTAATACGACAATAACACTCTCAACCTCCTCTCAATTTCCACCCATATTAACCTCATCGCCCTTGGTCAAATCTTCTTGAACCATATCTACCTCCTTCTGAACGTTTCCATCTTTACTTGGCTCCCCACTTACCATAATAGCTGCCTCTTGCTCCTTTCCATCTTTACTTGGTTCCTCTTGAACCATGTCTACCTCCTCCCGAACAATACTGGCCTCAGCCTCCTCATTCTCCCAAACCTTCTCAACCTCATTCGCATTGTCTTCATCGATCTGATTAGTATTGGGTCGACTAGTCACCTTTAAGTCTTTTATATCCCCCTCAATCAATGATACTCGTTCCTCTAGGCTGCCCAACCTACTACCGACCTTGCTAAATTCTCCCTTGCACCACCTATGATGTCTATCAAGCACATCCATCAGAACTTTCTGGAGTTGATCTATCCCGACCGTTTGTGTTCTTGATGCAATGATATATCTATCAACTTCATCATCCCCTCCCTCATCATCTTCAGCTCCCTCACCACCCTCTTCATCATCACCTCCCTCTTCAGCATCTCCCTCCTCATCACCTCCCTCCTCATCATCACCCTCCTCATCATCTTCCACTTTCTCCTTACCTTTCCCTACTTGGGAAAATATTGCATCTATATCAGCTTCTCGTCCTTCAACATGGTCCACCAAATACGTGTACCAATCGAACTCTTTCTCTTCCTCCTCGACCACAAGACAGACGTCTGGAGGATCAGCAACCTTAAATTGCAAAAAATATCGATGTATTGGTAAACAAATACAAAATAAATAGAAAACACAGAAATCTCATTGAACTTACAGTAAACGTTTCTCTAACTGTTTGGTTTAAGGGGACTATTCTCTAGGTCCATCTCAGCAAATGTGGAAGTGGGTTGCCATTTCTCTTGCTGTAATATGCATGAGTCACCTTCCACAACTCAAGAATCCAACTCTGCAAAGAAGAGGTATGCTTTGATAAGCACTATAACCTTGTCGCATTCTACTTAAATGCGCTCGAATGCGACAAGGTTAGCACCCCAACCTTGTCGCATTCTACTTGAATGCGCTCAAATGCGACAAGGTTATATTGCTAACCTTGTCGCATTTGAGCACATTCAACAATAAATGCGACACAGATGTACACATAATAATCGCATTCGGGTGCATTCATACACCAAACATATATATACACAAATCATACACCAAATCAATACCATATATAAAAATAAAAACCATACCTGGAATACGTGTGCAAATCCAATAAGTTGATATGGAACACGTCCCCTATTTCCCGCTGCATTTTCCTTGACTTTCTTCATTCTTTTCTTAATGGCCCAGTCCAATGTCCTATATGTCTCCTTCCAAGCCAACGTACCCTATGGAAACTCATTAAACAGTTTTGGATAATCTGCAAGATCCAATATCCAATCCCTTGCATGCCTATCATTAGCATTGTCCAGTACATTGCCATGCACAAAGTACAACATGTCAATCATCACATCATCTTGGTCAAATCTGTCAATCGCATCCTCCTTCTTCCAGTTTATACTTTTCAAAACTTCCAAGAAGTTAATTGTCGTTATTGTCTTATATTGCTTGAAGTACTTCTTTCGCAACCTTTGCGGCATCTCTAATTCATTCATCCTTTCTATGAATGCTCCCGTGTTTACCCCAAACCTTAAACCACTAATCAGGCCAAACTCCCAATCTCCAAACCTCATATAAACTCCTCTCACCCTGAACCACATCTCCCTGTGTTTACTTTCTTTATGTTTAATCTCCCGTGATAGGACATGATGAACTATTGCAGAAGAGAAACTAGCAATCTTCATATCCAAATATTGACCAAAACATGTTTTCCTATAGATTTCTAACTGCTTTTCACTCAAGTACTTCTTTATCATGACCCCAGAATCCAAATTAAACCTCACTGTTATTTGAGCATCCGAATCAGACGCCTTGGGATATTTGAAAATGGAACTCTATTTGCCCTTTTTGGCTTCCCTGGGATCATGCTGTAACAATTTTAAACATACACATATTAAATTCACTAACAAATCTGACATATTCTATGTATAATTCCTTGTTTTACTTACAACCTTGTCGCATTCGTCTATGAATGCGCTCAAATGCGACAAGGCTTAAGGTAATAGCTTGTCGCATTTGAGCGCATTTAGGTAACAAATGCGACAGGTTTATATACATGTAAAATGCTCGCATTTGAGCGCATTCACAGACGAATGCGACAAGGTTTCCACGGTTGCGATTAACGTCGCATTCGAGCGCATTCAAGCTTCATTAATGGCGCAAACAACAAAGAAGAAGATGATGCATGCTTACCTTATGTTTCTTCCGTCCTTCCTCTTCGTTTGCCGCCGCCGCCGCCTTCCGTTTTCTCACCATCCTCGCCGCGCCGCAGCAGATGAAAACAGGCCGGAGGTAGGAGATGAAAATACAATGAAAATGCAGAGAAGAACGGACCGGATTATATATAGTGATGAAAATAAAACGTATAATGCAGTTGAAACGAACTGAAACTGAAGAAGATGAACCACAATGAAGTTGAATGGGAAAGGTCATGTGAGGAAGTCGAAGTGGAAGCAGCGGGAGGTAGGAGATGAACCTTCAAACTAGAATAACGGTAATTTTGTCCAAAATGGGTTTAAGTGTCTAATTTGGTAAATTGGAAGCAAGGTGGGTTAGATATGTAAATTGGGGTCTTTGATTGGGTCAGATTAGTAATTATCCCAAAAAAAATTCACACGATTTCCACACAAACCCACCCACGTACTAACCAATCCATCATCCAATGGTGAAAACACACCAAGTAATGGTACTTTGTCAAAAACAAAGTAACCATAGAAGGCACCATTCAAATTATGGTTATTGTATAAAAAATGTTTTTTTTTTCTTATTCTTTCATAAAGTTTTTTTACAATAATAATAAAAAATTATCAAATATGAAACCTTTCATTATATTATACTATATATATTTTTTTGGTATTGTAACATTTAATTTTAAAATAGTTGATTTTTTTATATATTTTTATTATAATAATTATAATTATTTACTAAACTATTTTTTAATAAATATTATATTTATCCCGATTCCGATGATTAAAGAACCAAACGCTTTAAAGAGAATCAGATTTCGATTCTAAATTGAACCAAACATAATAAATAAATAGTCATTCCGATTTTGATTCCGCCACATTTTGATTCCGATTCCGAAATTTAAACCAAAGGCTCCCTTAACATTTTGAGGAAGTGTTTGATAAATTACAGCCCAAGAGTGCAAACATGAGCCCAAGGCTATTATAGGCCCATTATAGTATCATATTCAAATGAAAATTTTGTGGGATGAACCGATAAACTTTAGGCCTCTACTAAATGTTCTTTGTAACCTTGCTTTGCTCATGTGGTACTTTTTAATATACACTTGTCCATGGGCCTGGGTACTTATCCCGGTCCGTCTAGATTCGTGTCCTTTGGACGAGACATGGACCATAAAAATTTGATCTAAGATCCAGTCGGTCCAGACATATTAAAGCCCGTCTATTTTTTGGACGGTTTTAGAATGGATAAAAATAGCATAGGCTGGTCTAGTCTGGCTTGCCTTATTAATATTAGTAAGGGAATTTATATATTTATAATTAAATATTTATTTTTAAGTATAAATTTTATTTTTTATAATTAAAAATCATGTGTATATTTTTTTAGATGAGCTATATGAGTTGGACTTGAGATTTGATTTTTAAGTCTGAGTCCAGCCCGATCTGAGCTCGCCTAAATTAATAGTGGGCTGGACTGGGCTGGGTTTGAGATGATCATTTTTATACTAAAGCTTGTTAGGCCCGGTCTAGCCGACCCATGGACAAGTCTAGCTTAATACATCGTTTGCCCTTTGAACTTGTCCAAGAAGTTCGATTGACACTCTGAACTTTCAAATGTGTTCCGATAGCCTTGTATAAAATGTTCATTTAACACACTAAACTTACAAAATGTAATCAATTAATCACCCAATCATAAAAAAAAATAAGTTAAATGTATAAGATGTATTACATGCATCTTAAATGACATCAACCCAAAAAAATTAAGAATTAAAGTTGATTAAAATTATATCATTTCCACCAGCTTTACAATGGAAGGACACCTATTAATAGAGCGGTAAAAATTAACGGACATTTATACTAGTAAAAAGTAAAGTTTATGATCTTTTATGTTTAAAAAGTAAGATAAATTTAAGGGATCATGAGTATAATTTACCAGAAGAGATATGTTGAAATTTCATAGAGTACAAATTCAATTGAGCTTTCTTGTGACTTTGTGAAGTAATAAATTAAGCTAATCAATACATTATATCATTTCACGGTACAATTTAACATATTTTCGGTTACACCGGAAGGCTTAAAAGCTCAAGAAAAACGAGATTTTTTTTATAACTCATTCGAGATAGTTTGTATCACAAATGTATTCGAACAAAATACTTTATAGCCCTGCAAATGGTTCAACACATTCATGAAGCGTCAACGAATAATTTCTCGTAGCATTTACGATCCAATCAGCTGTCGGGCTACCCTTCCTGATATATAGACTAAACAAAAATCCCAATTACGACTTGAACATAAGGGCTAACATCCAAGCATATGCTTAACAATTTGATATATTAATCCATATCATTAAAAAGAGAAAATGGGACTTAATTCTCAACAGCCCGTTCCAAATTGACAATTCTTATAAGGGAAAATTACACGGAAATGATAGTTTTAAAAAGTATATACAATTTTGTCAATCACATGTTTTAATTGTATCAAGCCTAGCCAAGTTAAAAGAAAACTCCTTTTATGCCGACCATTTTGTAACGTATTTTAAAATTTAATTTGACATTTGTAAAATATAAATTCATATATATTAAAAATTAAATTACTAATATGATAAAACAATAATATTACTATCATTTATGATTTTTATGTAAAGAATCCTTTTTTATAAGTGGGTTGTGGGCTTAAGCCCAACCAGTAGAAACCATATTAAAAAGGGGTATTTACATGAAAATCATATATATGATTATAAACTTACAATTAAATCATATTATAAAACATAATTCTCAATATTTCATTATTTTCTATATTTCACAAATAAACTATGATTTTATGTCGTAATTTATAAATTTTAGACCCCAATTCATAAATTCTAAACCCTAAAAAATATATTTTAGACTCATAATTTATAAAATATAGTTCTTAAAATATATGAAAAACAATGATTTTCTTACTTTTCCATTATTTAAACTATTATTTGACATAGTTGTAAATAATTTTTCAAACTTGAATTTCTGTGTAAATTTCTCTATTAAAAATATAAAGGTAAATAATTATAAGGCCTTTATGATTTTACTTAACACGCTATTAAGTCCATCATATTATTATAAGATTCTTAAATATTATCTTAATCAATTCTTTAATCTTTCTATTTGTTTTTGTAAATGAAAGTCCAAAATTACCCCTAGTTATATACATAAAAAAATTTATCTTTTGTAATATAATATCTTTAAACTAACATTAAATATTATTATAATTTTTTATAATTTTTGAAAAACCATATATATTTTTCTTCATTCGTAAAATTTATTAGAATTGTAAAAACTTTTTTTCTTTCTTTGTATTGCTCATTTTCTGTTGTGGTTCATCATCCCCCCTCAAATTTGGGGTGTAGAGATCTAGCAGACCAAGTTTGGACTTGAAAATCTCAAAAGTGGGTCGATTCTGGGCTTTAGTGAAGAGATCAGCGAGCTGATTTACGGATCGAATGGGAAGAAGATGAACCAATTTTGCCTGAACTTTTTCTCGGACAAGGTGACAGTCAATGTCGATGTGCTTTGTTCGTTCATGGAAGACAGGGTTATGGGCAATGTGTAGCGCTGCTTGGTTGTCACAGAATAAGACAGCGGTGTTTTGAGGTTTGAGATGAAAATCTCGCAACAGGTAAAGGAGCCATTGGATCTCACAAACAGTAGCCGCCATGGCTCTGTATTCTGCTTCAGAAGAGCTACGGGAAACGGTGGATTGCTTCTTGGATTTCCACGAGATTAGGGACTTGCCGAGAAAAATGCAAAAGCCTGTAAGTGATCTTCTGGTTTCGGTACAGGAGGCCCAATCTGCATCGGTGAAGCCTTTAATCTCAATGGTGTTGTCTGATGGAAAGAAAAGACCTTGGCCTGGAGATCCCTTTAGGTATCGCAAGACACGATGCGCTCTAGTAAGATCGTCAGTGGTAGGAGTGTTGAGGTGTTGTGATAATTGTTGTACTATGTAGCAGATTTCTGGGCGAGTGTGAGTTAGGTACAACAATTTTCCTATTAGTTGTCTATAGGCAGGGATGTTGGATAAAAAGGTTGGAGTTTTAGATGGCTGAAAATTTGGTGTGACTGGTGTTTTGGCTGGTTTGGCTTTAAGGAATCCCTGGTCTTGTAAAAGCTCAAGACAATACTTCCGCTGGCAGAGGTGGATCCCTTTTGGGCTTCTTGCCACTTCAAATCCTAGAAAAAATTGAAGCCTGCCCAGATCTTTGATTTTGAATATGTTGTGGAGGTAAGACTTTATGGTTGTAACTGCTTCTCTGCAATTGCTGGTGACCAGCATGTCATCAACATAAACCAAGACAGCAAGGAAAATGTTACCTTCAATTTTGATAAAAAGAGAGGGATCGGAGGATGTCTGGTTGAGACCAAAGTCTTTTAGTGCAGCAGTGAGTCTCAAGTTCCATTGTCTTCCTGCTTGCTTGAGGCCATATAAGGATTTCTTGAGTCTGCATACTGCTTTGCCCGGTATTGTGGGGATGTTGCAACCCTTCGGTATAGCCATGTACACTTCTTCATTGATCTCACCATGTAGGTAAGCATTGTTGATATCCAGTTGGTCAAGTATCCACCCACTCATGCTAGCTAAAGCAATGAACAATCTAATTGTCGTTATTTTTGCTACAGGTGCAAACGTCTCTGTGAAATCGATACCGGCCCGTTGTGTGAATCCCTGGGCCACCAACCTTGCCTTATATCGTTCCACGGTGCCGTCTGATCTTAATTTTACCTTGAAGATCCATCTGTAGCCTATTTCTCTCTTACCCTGAGGTAGAGTCATTATCTTCCATGTTTCATTTGTATGTAATGCTTTCAATTCAGCCTGTATTGCTTCTCTCCAAGGAGAAAATTTAATTGCTTCTTCATAGGTGTTGGGTTCTCTGTGTGTGGATAGGTTTATGGAGAAGGCTCTTTTGGTTGAAGAAAGGTTGTCATAACTCAATTGCTTGGAAAGGAGATGAGGTGATGAACCTTTAGGCTTTTCAATGGTCACAGTTGATCCTGCAAGCTGATGATGATAGTCTTGAAGATAATTAGGTATGTGCCTGATCCTGGTTGATCTCCTCTGCTGGCCCTGTTCTGGTTCTTGTATGGGTAATTCTTCTTCTTCACTGTCATCGGCTGTATTTTCCAGTTCCTGGTCATCATACTGTTCTGTAATGATGGTTTCATCCTCTATGGGCTGGTTAGGACAGTTTGGCATTTGATTTGGTATGTGATTGTTTGTGTTTGGATTGGGTGAGCTGTTGTTCTCTTGGTAAGGAAAAACAGCTTCATAGAAATACATATTTCTGGAGATGTTTATCTTATTTGTTTTGAGGTCCATCACTTTATAGCCCTTCACCCCTGGTTTGTAGCCCAGAAAAACACACTTACTTGCTCTAGGGGTTAGCTTGGTTTTATCTCTGTCCAAAGTGGATGAATAGCATAGACACCCAAAAACCTTAAGGTCGTCCCAGTTAGGGTTGTGTTTATGGAGTATGGAGTAGGGAATGGAATTGTTTGTGGCATTAGTTGGCAGTCTATTGATGAGGTAAACAGCATGCGACACTACTTCTGGCCAGAAAGATTTTGGAATCTTACTTTGATATATCAATGCTCTAGTGATGTTGAGAATGTCTTGGTGTTTTCTCTCTACGACACCATTTTGTTGAGGAGTCTCTACACAACTTGTTTGATGAATGATTCCCTCCTTGGCATAGAACTGTGGCATGTTGAATTCCGCCCCATTGTCTGTTCGAATTACTTTGATGTGTACCTGGAATTGATTAGATACATATGCACAAAATGCCTGTACTGCATCCCTTGTTTCAGATTTGCATTTCATTAAATAAATCCAAACAAACCGACTATGATCATCAACAATGGTCAAGAAATAATGCTTTCCATTAAAGGAATTCAAAATAGGTCCCCAGATATCCATGTGAACTATATCAAAACATCTATCTGCCCTATTTTTACTGAGTGTATAACTCTTCTTTTTCTGTTTAGAAAAATGACATATATCATAAGCTGCATGCCTATTGCTACTTGGAATTTTTGAATGGATATTGTGTAGAACATTGCTCCTCAAACTGGATGGATGTCCAAGGCGCATATGCCACACAGTGATGCTACTGCTGACGGATGCTGTGTTGTTAACATGTTGAGTAAGATGTGGTTCTAGATGATATAGCCCCCCTATCATCTTAGCAGATCCAATCCTCAGGGATTTCTTCATATCCTGGATGATACAACCTTGTGAGGTAAAACACAGGCATAAATCTGATTTTTCAGTAAGTTTACTGATTGAAATCAAATTGTAATTGAATTGTGGTACGTATAGGGCATCATATAGAATGATTTTTTCACCGAGGCACACTGTGCCTATATGAGTGACAGGGACAATTTGATTTGTAGGTAGCTGGACAGAAATGTTGCTTGTACATTTGTAATCCCTGAAGTAACTTAAATTGCAAATGACATGGTCTGTTGCCCCTGTGTCAACTATCCAGCTATCATGGATGGTGTGTGGTTTAGATAAGGAAGAGACTATACCAGAGTATACTGTGTCAACCTTCTGATGAATATTTGCTGTAGCCACATGCTTTCCTTTGGAAGTCTCCCCTTCATTCTTCTGTGGAATCAGGCTCAGGATCTGATTGTACTGAGCTCGAGTAAGGGTGAATGGAGACGTATCATCTTCATTTGAGAAAGTTTCCAGATCTGCTTCATGTGTTGATTGTTGAGTCATAACTTGATTTGCTCTAGGATACCTTTGCTGTGTGTTTCTACTCCCGTATCCAGGCGGGAAACCATGTTTCCTGTAGCATATATCCTCTGTGTGGCCTTCTTTGTCACAATAAGTGCACATAACTCCTTTTTTGTATCCTGATTTTTTATAATTTTGAGAGTTGCTGTGATTTGGAGGATTATGGTTATATTTCCTGTTTGGAGGATTGGAATTGTTCTTTTGGTGGTTGAAAGCAACAAACGCAGTAGGATCGATTGAATTAGAGTTTGAGTTGGTGTTTGGTTGGTTTGCTGAATTGGTTTGCCTCTCATGTTGAGTGGCTAGGTTAAATACACGATTCATGGTTGGTATAGGTTCCATAAGCAAAATCTGAGAACACAAGGTTGTAAAATTGCTATTCAGGCCTCTCAGAAAGGTGATAACCTGATCTGAGTCCTGATAGCTTCCAAACTTTGCTATGGCTCCACATGAACATACAAGATCACAAGTACACTTAGGCAACGGTCTGTAGTTTAGAAGTTCATCCCATAGAATTTTCATCTGTGTATAATAATCAGAAATTGGAAGATTACCTTGCTGAAAGAATTGAATCTCTCTTTGAAGTTCTGCTATGCGGATGTTATCCCCTTGAGCAAATCGATCTTTGAGATCCTCCCAAACCGCACTTGCAGTATCAATCCACATTATGCTCTGGCCGATCTGAGTGGAGATTGAGTGTATATCCAGGACAGAACCATGGTATTACACCTATCCCAAGTTTGAAATTGAGTAGGATTGGTTCGATTTGGTGCAACAATCGAGCCATCTACAAAACCATATTTGTTTTTGGAAATCAATGCGATCCTCATGGATCTAGCCCATTGATAATAATTTGCTCCTGTTAACACAGTGGTTACAAGGACTAAGGCTGGGTTTTCATTTGCAGGGAGGAAGTAGGGGCTGGAAGGTGCGATTGGAAGATTAGCTATTCGAAGAATGAAGGATTTCTGAGAATTTTGGTGAAGGAGATTATGCAGAAAAAGAAAAATAGAAAAGAGGAAGATCTTTCAGATCTGATGCGGAACTTGAAATTTTCTCTGATACCATCACAAATTGTGTGATGTAAAATACTTTTTCATATCATAATTCCTTAATACATCACTGTGCATAGCCCTCCTTATATATACAAAGTCAGGGGTAATATAACAAACTATACAGCTGTAAATCTAAAGTGAAATTAGTTAAATGAAATGGGTAAAGAGGTAAAGTGACATTTCTATTTATGCACAGATTGATGAGCTGTTGATGTGCCTTCTTCTTCTTTCTTTGTATTGCTCATTTTCTGTTGTGGTTCATCAGTCTTACTTCTATTTTAATAATTTTTGAAATATTTTTCATTCATTTTTTAGTTAATAAATTTTACATTATTAAATTAAAATTCTATAATTCTATAAAAATTAATAAATCAATTACTTTATATTGGAATTTATATTGGAGAGATTGTGATTATATGAAAAAAGAGAAAAAATATAAAATAGGAAACATAAATGTTTTATTATTAAAATATAAAATAAAGGGTAATTTTAGTATTTTAAAGTTTTTTTTAGTATAGTTTGACCATTGATCCAAACATAAGAACTAAGGGCTCGTTTGGTTCGCGGAATAGAGGGGAATAGAATAGCCTATTCCTAAAGAATAGCTATTCCCACCTTTGGTTGATTTTTTTTATGGAATAACTATTCCATGGAATCCCTATTCCTTGATTTCATGGAATAGATATTCTTCAATTTAGGTTAGGAATAGCCTATTCCTAATATTATATTTTTATAATTTATAAAATTATCCTCCATTAAATCCTCAATCTTCTCTCTAATCACTTTCCCAAATCTTATAAATTTTGGTCAATCCATAATTTATATCATATAAAACGTGAAAAATGGAAAAATGACGAAAACGTTAAAATACGAAAAATATGAAACACGAAAAATGTGAAAATGTTACAAACACGAGAATATGTAAAAAATAAAATACGCGAAAAACATGAAAACGTGAACAAATGCGAAAAACACGAAGACGCAAAAAAAAGCAAACACACGAAAAACACAAAATAGGAATAGCGCGAAAAAGTGACAAAACACGAAATATTAAAAAACGTGAAAAATAAAAACACGAAAATGCGAAAAAATACGAAAAATGCTAAAACACAAAAACGTGACAATATGTGAAAAACATGAAAATGCGAAAAACGCAAACAAAACACGAAAACGTTAAAAACAAAAAAATATGAAAAAATACGAAAAATATGAAAAAACGTGAATAACACGAAAAAGTAACAAAATACGAAAAATACAAAAACGCGAATAAAAAACAAAAAGGGGAAAAATCGAAAAACTAAAATGTGAAAAATCTAAAAAATGCAAAATAAAACACAACAACATGACAAAACGTGAAAAATACGAAAACGTGAACAAACGGAAAAAATAAGAAAACTTTTTAAAACACAAATTGATTCATTCATCACACCAAAAATAGTAACGGGTAATCCTATGGCAACTTCTAAGGCTACTATATGCTGACACGGCTGATCGCGGGACCTCATAGGACCGCACAAATTCGCCCCTAACGAATGGATGGGGACCCTTTGGCGCCTTACGGCAAGGGGGAACTTACACTAGCCTCTTTCGAGCGACGAATGGACTCTCAATAGAGGTTTCGCGAAAATTACCCAAAAGGTTTGCAATAATGCTTATAGATGCATACGAAAAGAAATAATACGATTCGTCCCCGTTATGGGCTTAATACACGCCTTCCGGAATCAAATTTCTCGCTTCCCCAGCAGAGTCGCCACTTGTAGGTGCCGCGGCCTCGCCCGGAAGACCCGGGGGGTGGACACCGTTGACGAAAGATACTGTGATTGGCGCCGAAAGCAACCAATCGCGGAATCAAGCTGCTCGGCAGGGCCGGAGCTCGGAGTATGGAAGAGTCGCCACCCACGAATGGGAAATGAACACCGATCCCTTGCGGGAGACCGGTGAGGGTTCGGGAAATTTGGGTACGAGCCGAGAAGGCTAGCTCCTTTCCGGAGAAAGGCTACTAGGCACCCCGACATTGCCCGGTTCTGAACCACCAGCCTCCTACTTAGCATGTTAGGCGCTAACGGACTAATCGCATATTTCTTTAAGTTTAAAATTCATTTTGAAACCTTTTCTTTCTCGTTTTGAAAGCCGTTTTGAGCATGTCATTGAAAGCCACTTTAGTAAAGAATCACCCATTTACATGAATTAGGATATATAGAAGAAAGAGGGAATTAGAAGGAAGAATTGGTTTATTTACAACGTGAATTATGCTTTAAGCTATACATTCAATCTAAACTAATCTCACTCCCCGAAAAGAAGGTTTATTTACATGGTTCGTACCTTAATCGCCGTTGGAACGATTTAGATACGTTTCAAAACCCCGTTAATTCACATGCTTTTCACCCAAATCGCCGTTGGAACGACTCGAGTGTTTGAAAACGTGAAGTAAGAAGTTTTAACCCAAAAAAAAATGGTTAAGCATACAAGTCCATTTATTTTTGTACACAACCGTTTAGATAGAAAAACAATTCAAAACTCTATTATTTACAAGAAAAACGATTTTAATTACAAGGTTCGCTTAATCCGTCGTTAGAACGGATTAAGGTTTCAAAACGTGATATTTTGGGAAGTCGTTTGAAAATGATAATGAACTAAAAACCTTTTATTTACATTTGGAACCTCTAGAAACCTTTAGTCTAAATAGGCAAATTGAAATCTCTTTTTGTGGTTTATTTTCCCCTTTATCACTCAATTAATCCACATTTGAGAACAATTACAACCACTTACAAGTTAAGTCCAAATTCACCCAACCAAATACATTTGAAATGGATACATTTTGGCAAAAATGGTATTTACACCTATAGATTAAATATAAGGTAAAACATAATATACAATATGGTCATTGATATGTACTAACAAAAAGGAAAATAGTACTAAGTATAGTATACTTATTATCCTAATTAAAACATGTAAAAATAATGAATAAGGTTCATAAATAAGAAAATAGCATTTGACCCAAAATAGTTTTTACATAAGAAAATAACCTTTAACTCCAAAATAGTCATTATAATAAATATATAGAAAATAATCCCTAATAACCCAAAAGCATTTAGTACTTAATTGTTCCAAAGGTTCAAATCAATAACCTCCCAAAATAATAACTAAACCCAAAAAAAACTATATATATACATGTAATTTTACAAAGAACCAAATTAATACAAATGAAGTTTAAATGGAAAATAGATAGATATATAATACATAATTATTAGTTATAGAATCCCAAAATAATTTTAATCAATATACTATATAATTACATATACCTATATATAAGAATAAATGTCAAAAATGTAAGAAAAAGGTTCAAAAATAGACTTTTTAAAGTTCCAGGAGCTTTAGCGACGGAAAATCCGTCCTAAATAGCTATTAGTGACAGAAATGGCAGAATATCAAAAACGATCCCCAAACTTTCCAGATTTATTAAAAGGCTTTAGATTTAATCTATTCTATCATTTTGGTCCCCGAACTACCCAACTCGGGTCATCGTCTATAACGGAGTCTCCCAAAACGATGTTTCATTTCAAAACGTTAATTTAAAAAACTTTTAAAATTCTATATTTACAACGTTTTAGTCCCGAACTACCCCTAGACAGGATCACGGTTCGTATTGGGACTTAAAAAGAGGTTTTTTATTTTAAAACAAAACTAAAACGTTTATTTGAGACGGGACGGGAATTAAATAAATATGAGAAAATAAATAAACGTGATAAATAAATAACTAACTAAACAAATAAATAAATAAACAAAACTAAAAATAAAATAAACAAACGAAATAAATAATTTAAACGAGTCTAGTCCTTAGATAATACCTCAAGATTGGTATTGACTAGACCTGGCAATTATCGTGTTCGAGTCGTGTTCGTGTCGTGTCATTTTGGGTTCGTGTCAAAAAGAGTAAACCCAAACCCAACCCAAAAACTTTCGTGTCAAAGTCGTGTTAACCTATTCGGGTTAGTGTCGATTTCGTGTCGTGTTTTCGGGTTACATGTAATTTTGTTATGCGTATATATTAATAATAACTCTTAAAAATATAAGAAGATTTGGTACTGTTTTTAAACATTTTATATCATTTTTAGATTAGTATGCTAACAATAATTATCGAAAAGTTCGATAATATCATGTTAGAGGGTTATGTAATGTGTTTATAACAATTTAGGAAATTCAAATTAATATTTGTAATTAATAATTATAATTTTATTATCTTTATTAATAAAGTGACATAAAAAACATGAGAGAATATAACAATAATTTTCAATATCCGTGTCATTTCGTGTCGTTTTCGGGTTCACATATCAACACTAACCCAATCCAAAAATTAGCGTGTCAGTTTCGTGTCAACCCAAAAATGACCCATTACCTATTAAGCTCAACACTAACACTAAAAATCCGTGTCGTGTTCGTGTCGTGTAATCGGGTCGTGTGTCATTTTGCCACCTCTAGTATTGACAGTCGAAGTCAGTTGATTCCACGAGTTGTGATTTTTAGTGTTTTTCGGTGTTTTTTGTAAAATATTTAACTTTTTGGAAATTTTCAATTTTTAGGAAGAAAATGTTTTTCCCCAAAATTTACTTTCTCTCTCTAAAAAAATATTCTAGAAAGAGAAGCTCCCAAAATCATCCTCTCCCAAATGCATGGGGATCCGTGCCTTTTATAGGCACGGATCCCAAAGTTGGGCGTGCGCCCAACGGGTGTTGGGCGGACGCCCAACACCAGGTTGGGCGACGCCCAACCTTGGTTAGGCGCGCGCCCAACTGCCGTCGGGCGTGCGCCCAACGCTGTTGGGCGCTCGCCCAACGATCATTAGGCGCACGTCCGACGTCCGTTGGACGACGCCCCACGTTCGTTGGGCGCCCGCCCAATGGGAGTCGGGTGGCCGCGTCTGGCGTTCGGGGGACGCATACCTGCCAGGGGGCGCCGTTAGTTGCCTACTCACCGATACACAATCCTTCAGGGCCTTTTCGTGATTTTTATTTTTAAACCAATGGAACCAACTGCTTTAACCATCCGTTGTGGGTTTTCGTCACAGGTCCTCCGACTCAGTGTCTATACTAACTTTGAATTACGGAGGAATGTTGAAAACTAATTCAAAATTGACTTGGTACTTGATATTTAGCTGATATTTCTGATGTAGTTACAGATATTTAATTGATATCCTGTTACTGCAGTAGTGGCTAATAAATCTGAAAGTAGTTCAGATTTTTAGGGAGTCAGTTTTTTGTAAGCCTATAAAAGGCACCTTTATCTTTGAATAAATGAAGCAAAAAGTGATCAGCACTTGATTGCTATATTTCTTCTTATTTTTCAGCTTTAAGTCTCTTGTTTTCTGTTTTACCCAACATCTTTGGTATCAGAGCAGGTTTGAGAAAGAGAGTAAAGAGTGTAAACACGTGAGGTGAGTGAAACACTTGAGTGAAAATTCAATGGCCAGTAATGGGACTGTGATGAGAGGTTGTGAAGTACTCATCACAGTCCCATTACTGGCCATTGAATTTTCACTCAAGTGTTTCACTCACCTCACGTGTTTACACTCTCTACTCTCTTTCTCAAACCTGCTCTGATACCAAAGATGTTGGGTAAAACAGAAAACAATAGACTTAAAGCTAAAAAATAAGAAGAAATATAGCAGTCAAGAGCTGATCACTTTTTGCCTCATTTATTCAAAGATAAAGGTGCCTTTTATAGGCTTACAAAAAACTGACTCCCTAAAAATCTGAACTACTTTCAGATTTATTAGCCACTACTGCAGTAACAGAATATCAATTAAATATTTTTAACTACATCAGAAATATCAGCTAAATATCAAGTACCAAGTCAACTTTGAATTAGTTTTCAACATTAAGGCTGTAGCTGGAGCTAAAGAGGAAAAGAAGGGAGAGACCTTCTTTATTGACTTTGAAAAAACTGTGTCTGAATGTGTTTGAATGCGGTAATTAAACTGTGTTTCATACTAAGCAACTCAAAAGTTGAACAATGCAAAAGTCACCTCTATCAATACGTCTTTGTTCTCTATACAACTTATATCTAATCAACAAAGTTTCTCACTAGATCTAAATTTGAAAAACAAACCTAATTAGGCTCTAATCACCATTTGTTCTCTAATGATCATCTTTACTAATTAGATAACATGCATTGAGAACTATGTTGTATGGATTAACTTGCATCTTATACAAGATGGATAATAATTCTTTTGTTTTATGTTAAGTTATCTAAGTAATAATTTATGCATATAACTATCATTTAACTAAAATAATAAATAATTTTAGATTCAATATCAGCAAACTTTATAAAATAAAATGAAATTATATCACAATAATTAATATCTATCCATAAAACAAATCATCTTGTAATATTTGATTTCTTCATCGAATTATTAGCTTGATAATCTGAATATGATAGCGAGTGATGATGGGAACTAGGACAATAATAGTCATAACTGCTAAAGAAATAGAATCGGTATTTAAAGAGTTTTTAAACTTTATCATCAACAATGAATTTTGAACAATTTCATTTGATCCAAAATATTTTTCTGGAACAATTGGAATTTTTCTTCAATATTCCATGATTTTTGGTAAAATGAAGTAATTTTTTAACCTTCTTTAATTCAAAATAAAATATTCTATTTATGGAAAAATTAAATAAAATATCTCAAAAAATCAAAAAATTCATTAAATATGATTTCAAAAAAAAATGGAGGTGAAAATACCTCATGAAGCCACCGCACGCGCCACCTAGGGCGTCGGCGCAAAGCGGTTCCCACGCGTCAGGTGGCACTCGACGATTGGGCCATGTGGCATGTGATGCCCATGCATATAGGCAGTGAGGGCAGCGTGTGTGGCCATGCGCCGTCTTGGTGACTCCGATTGGTCCCTGAATTATGTTCTTCTTAGAGTTTTTAGAGTTTCCAGTCACGTTGGTGAGGTCAGATTTTTGAAATGACAAGCCGCTTTTGAGATATATACACCACATGCCTTGTCTGATACTAGAATAATGTTTTAAAGCATAAAAACAGAGTCCCTATCACATGAACAATGTCTTTTGTGATTTTGTAGTCTATTTTGACGTAAAAATGTCTACTAAATACGTTCAGATCATATAAAAATTAATCTCAACATATTAATTAAACTTTATATGAATAAATTTATCGTTTCGACTATTCATTGTGAATTAATAAACTAGAACACAAATTTTAGAGCTCTGATACCAATGAAGGATTTTACTACCCAAATAATTATAGACTTAAATACATGTTTGAGGTTTACCTTTTGGGGCTTTGATTAAACTTGAGTAATGATCGGAATAATCTCTTTAGAACCACGAACTTGTATCACTAGTCACGCTTTTTCCACGCTAAAATTATTTAAAAGAAAGAACGAATAATCCACGAACTAAAAATGAAGTCTCGCTAAGAGATAGAAAGAGAGCGGCGTGTCAGCCGAGTAAAGGGAGAGGGAGAGAGGGAGAGTGATTTTTCTCTGAGTCAATTGTATGTTGTCTATATGTTTAGGTTAACCCTCTATTTATAGGTTAGACTTTCTTATCCCATAAGGATTAGAAAGTTAATTAATTCTAGTTACATACGTATTCTAATTCTTGAATAGATTAGTATTTTTTATTATTACTTAATTAATTAGCTAGAATGAACTTAACTAGGGTTCCTATTTATTTAATTTCTTATTAATTAAATAAGTAGCCGAATTCAATTATGATTCCACCTGAATTCGACTTTTAATCCGGATGGAATTCCTACATAATGAAAGGATAGGAAGTCACAGAGGATTTGTTCGTACCACGCTTCCTCCAACTGCTGGGACTCTGGGAGAAATGAAAGAAATAAGATTTACTGATGAGAAATTTTGTGTCTAAATATATAAGCTCCATTTGTTTGTCGAAAAATATTGTGTTTCAAGAAATATTAGGTAACAAAAAATTGTGTTGGAAAATAAAATATTTTTCGATGTATAGCTACAACACCAGAAAATGAGAAGAAGTGATGGGTGGCTACTGTTTTCAAAATGGTAAAAAATGAATGAAGTATGGTTCTAAAAGTTTATGAAAATGTTTTACTCCTCATAAAAAAAATTATTAGCTAATCTTAAATTTTCCGTTTACTTATTTTTCGAAACAAATAGATAACGGAAAATTAGAAAATATTTTCTTACATAATATTTTTCGACAAACAAATAAGGAAATAAATAATAATATATTTCTTGCAATTTCATTAGGCAGGCTGCCTCGGGTCTGGATGTTTCTAATAATTCGGGAAGGGTGGGTGTTGTAGGAGTAGCTCATGGGAAGACGGTCTCCCCCAGACCTAGGGTTCAGATGAGCGAGATTGGTAAAAACTCTTGGAAGGACACGGTCATGGGGGTGGCTGAGGAAGAGCCGGTTTTAGAGGAAGTTTTAATGGTGGGAGATTCTGATGATATGTTCTCGGATTCTGATGAGGAAGATAATGGCCAGGAGGATCCTCTCTGTCCGGTCATTAGACTTTCCGCTGCAGAGAAGCGTGAGCTTAGAGAGAAGTGGAAGGTGTCTTTGATTGTTACTGTCCTGGGTAAGCGAATTAGTTTTAACTATTTTGCCCAAAGAATACAAGCGCAGTGGGCAAGGAAAGGTAAAGTCAGTATTACTGACCTGGAAAATGACTACTATGTCATTAAATTTACTAGGGTTGAGGATTATAATTCGGTTATCAAGGGAGGCCCATATATCATTTCCAATCATGTTTTGGCCTTAAGGCCTTGGGTTCCTAATTTTAATCCTCACGACTGTTCGGTTAACAGGATCTTGACTTGGGTAAGATTCCCGGGCCTTCCCATTGAGTACTACAGTGAAAACTTTCTGAGTAAAATAGGAGGTTTGGTTGGTAAGGTCCACCATGTGGACAAGACTACAATTGGGGCCATTAGGGGTAAGTTTGCTAGGGTATGTATAGATGTTGATCTGGCTAAACCTTTACTTTCTAAGTTCTGTGTTCAGGATAAAGTGTTCTTTATTGAGTATGAAGGTTTACATAACATCTGTTATGATTGTGGCATGTATGGTCATTCTCAGGAGGGTTGCCCTAAAAGGGAGAGGGTTGTTATAGAGAGGGTTGAGAGTAGTGTGCAGATTACTGGAGGGAACCAGGGGTATGAGGGGAACTTTGGTCCCTAGATGGTGGCAAAGAGGCCCGCTAGACGTAGGAATCAACCTGCAGTGGTTCACAATCGTCCTCCTGATATCAACACAAATTCTAAGTCCCTTTCTCCTAAAGCTACTGTTATTCCAAATGTCAAGGAGAAGCCTGTCCTCAAAGCTAGAAAGGAGGCTGGGGTTTCTTCAGTAGCCTTGCCTGGGTCCAGATTTGGGGCCCTGATGATTGAGGAAGTTCAAGAGTCAGACCAAGATGAGAATCATATGGATGAGAGTATTCCAGGATTAGAGTCTGTAGATCCAGTCGAGAAGGTGGTTGAATCTGTGAACCCACTTTTTGTCTCTAAGGATGAAGCCCAGGGGGGGACCCTGACCCTTGCAGCTAGAAGGATGAAGAATTCAAATGAGGTTAGTATTCCTGTTCCTGGTATTGATCCTGGGATTGGGAAATCTATGGGAGTTAACAAAACTAATATGAAAAAGCTTAAAGGAAAACAAAAAAGTGGCCTTAACATTTTGGCGTTTCCAGATAAGAGGGGGCCCGGGGGTACCTCGGTAAGGCTCTCAGGAGCCCCTAGTAAATACCTAGCTTAGGGTAGGGGTGTGGTCAGTTGTCCTCCTTTCTATGGATTTGTTATTTTGGAATGTTAGGGGTGCGGCTAGCAAGGCTACCCGTATCCATATTAATGATCTTATTAAGCAGTTTAATCCATCTTGTTTTGCTCTTTTGGAAACTAAGATTAGTGGTGAGAAAGCAGATGAGGTGGTTAAGAAGTTTAAGAACTGGCACTGTGTTAGATCGGAGGCAACTGGCCGGGCTGGGGGGATTTGGCTTTTTTGGAGGCCAGATTGGATTCATTTTGATATTCTTAGCATGGATAAGCAGTTCATTCATTGTAAAGTGAGTATTTCCGGCAATACTCCCTTTTTTATTACCCTTGTGTATGCTGACCCTATCTTGTCTAATCGAAAACGACTCTGGGAGGTTCTCTATTCTATGAGTGTCAGCATTTCGGAGCCCTGGTTTGTGGCGGGTGACTTCAATGATATCGCCTTTATGAGTGATCAGAGAGGGGGATCCAATCATTATGTTAATCGCTGTCTGCATCACAAGAATAGTATGGATTTATGTGGGCTTTCCGATCTGGGGGCTTCTGGTCATAAATTCACTTGGAAGCATAATAATACTTTTGTTCGATTGGACAAAGTCTACGCTAATGTTTTAGCTCTAACTTCCTTCCCCGAGTGCTCTGTGTTGAACCTCCCGTTCCGTCATTCGGATCATTGTCCTATTTTGTTTAGACTTTTGAGAGGTAAGCATCCTAGGGGTAAGAGACCGTTCCGGTATCAGTTGGCGTGGGAGTCCCATCCTAAGTTTAAAGAGTTCGTTCATGAGAGTTGGAGACCTCATTCGTATGTACTGCAAGCTGCTGAAGGGTTCAGGAATAAGGTGCAGGGGTGGAATAGGAATGTGTTTGGGCATATTATCAGAAGGAAGAACAAGTTATTAAAGAGGATGGAGGGCATTCAACGCAGGTTGGAGGGGAGGTTTGATCATAGCCTTGAGGGCCTCCTCAGAACCCTTCAGAAGGAGCTGGAGGCTGTGCTTAGGCAGGAGGAGTTCCTTTGGTTCCAGAAGTCTCGGAAGTCCTGGATTAGAGATGGGGATCGTAATACCAAATACTTCCATCTCTCTACCCTGATCAGAAGGCAGAGAAATAGAATTGAGGCCATTAAGGATTCTAATGGTGATTGGGTTTATGAAGATGAGGTTATTCGGAACTTAGCCCTGGATTTCTACAGAGAGCTGTTCAAAGAGGAACCTGTTCTTTTGGAGAGGGCTCACTCTATTACTACATTTCCTTTAATCAGTGAGGATTGTAGTCAGGAGGCCTTTCAACCTATTTCCCGAAAAGAGATTGACCAAGCTATCTTCAGCATTGGGGCTTCTAAAGCTCCTGGGATTGATGGTCTTCCGGCAGGCTTTTACCATAAGCATTGGGATGTAGTGAAGGAAGGCATCTATAATTTTGTCTTGGGGGTGTTCAGTGGTTCGAAGGATATTGAGCTGGTTAATAGAACCCTCCTGGTTCTGATTCCTAAGATTGATAAGCCTTCTTCCTTTTTGCATATGAGACCTATCAGTCTTTGTAATGTTCTTTACAAAACTGTTACAAAGATTGTGGCTAATAGAATCCGTGGCATTCTTCCTGCGATCATTTGTCAGAATCAGGGTAGCTTTGTGCCTGGTAGACAAATGATGGATAATGTGGTGATCGCCCAAGAGATGGTCCACACGATGAAGATTAGGAAGGGGAGGAAAGGCATTGTGGCTCTGAAGCTGGATTTAGAGAAGGCCTATGATCGAATTAATTGGGATTTCATGATGGAGAGCCTTGAGAGAGCTAGAATCCCGGACAGCTGGAGAAGTTTAATTAAGGTATGTATTTCTTCTCCTGTGTTTCAAGTTATGGTCAATGGGGATATGTCGGAGGAATTTTCCCCGGGCAGAGGAATCCGTCAGGGGGATCCTATGAGCCCTTTCCTTTTTGTTATTGCTATGGAGAGGCTCTCTCACCTGATTCAGGATGCGATTGATAATGGGAGTTTCCACCCTGTGGCGATCAACAGCTTCTGTCCCCAGGTGACTCACTTATTCTTTGCAGATGATGTCCTTATCTTTCTTGAGGGTAATGAGGAGCAGTTGAGAGTCATTATGGATATTCTGGATTGTTTTTGTTCGGCCTCTGGGCAGAAGCTTAATATCCAGAAATCTAGGATGATGTGCTCTAAGAATATGAATCAGAGAGTCTGTAAGAGATTAAGTGATCTCTCAGGTATTCCTCTTACTGATTCTCTTGGGAAGTATCTGGGCGTTCCCCTCCATAGTGAGCGTGTGTCTAAAGGCTCCTTCAAAGAGACTTTGGATAAAGCTAATTCGAAGTGTGCCACTTGGAAAGCCAAGACTCTGTCTCTCGCTGGCCGCCTCACGTTAATTCAATCTGTTAATTGTGCTGCTCCCAATCACATCATGCAGGCTTGTAAGCTTCCGGATCCTGTGCTTAATGATCTTGACAAGATTAACCGTAGGTTCCTGTGGGGGGAAGCTGCGGAGGGCAGGAAGATCCATCTTGTGCCTTGGAGTGAGGTTTTCCAGCCTAAAGATTCTGGGGGTCTGGGTATTAGGAAAGCAAAGGACAATAATAAAGTTTTATTAATGAAACTCCTTTGGCGTATGTGGCAAAACCCCTCCTCTCTTTGGGTTCGCCTCCTTTGTGGTAAGTATCGGAAAGACAAAATCTTCGGGGGCCCGAAAGAGAGAGTTGCTAATTGTTCCTTCCTCTGGAAAGGACTTAGTGCTGTGTTTGATGAGTTCTGCTTGGGAGTTGGCCTGGAGGTGGGGAATGGTAAGTCCATTAGTTTCTGGTTTGATAACTGGATTGGGGATAAACCGTTAATTGAGGTGTGTTCTTCCCCCCCGCCTAGTGATATACGCAACTGGAGGATTGCCGATGTGGTTGACTCGGAAGGGGACTGGATCTGGTCAAAGTTTGATACTTTCTTTAGCCTTGAGACTCTCCTTAGAATGCGGGGAGTGAAGGTGAGTAATCAAGAGGAAGACTTGGATAGGCACTGTTGGGCGCTGACTAACAATGGAGTTTATTCTTGCAAATCGGCCTTTGAAGCTTTCTCTCTCTTTAGATCTGATCCTCCCTCGGATGTGTGGAAGTCGATTTGGACCCTTAAAGTTCCTTTCCGTATTAGGAGTTTCCTGTGGCTGGGCGTTAAGGACAGGCTTCTTACTAATTCGGATAGGCACAGAAGGCACTTGGCTGATTCTGGAGCTTGCAGTAGATGCAGAGGCCATATTGAGACTTTGTGCCATGCTCTTAGGGATTGCTCTAATAGTAAAGAGGTTTGGAGGAAAATTCTCCCACACCATATTTTCTCTTCCTTCATGGCACATTCTGAGGTCGACTGGTTCTCTGATGGTGTTAGAGGAAAGTTGCTTCCATACATGGAGCATGGTGACATTTTCTTTGCTATTATCTGTCACCAAGTTTGGAAATGGAGAAACGAGGAGATTTTTGGAGATAAAACTGTTTTTATGACAAACTTAGCTGATTTCTTCTCGAAAAAACTTTTCTCTATTATCGATAGTTTCAAAGGAGAGTCCCTTGCCAGAGCCTCTCAGTGTTGTGATGTCCATCTCGTGGGATGGAGCAGGTCAAGAGAGGGGGTTGTGAAGCTGAATACTGATGGTTCCTGCCTCAGTAACGGTAAGATTGCGGCTGGAGGTGTGCTTAGAGATGTAGGGGGCGTCTGGCTTTTTGGGTTCTCCCAGAATTTAGGGTTGGGTTCTTCCTTTTCTGCGGAGCTCTGGGCTATTCTTACTGGAATCAATCTTGCTAAAAGGCTGGGTGTTAAGAGGCTCTCTGTGGAGTCTGATAATTTGGAAGCAATCAAAATGATTTCTGAGAATCATTCTATGGGTCTTAACAATCGCAACCTCATCAAAGCTATTATAAGGCTTTGCTCCTCCTTTGAGTTCGTAGAGTTCAGACACATTTTTAGAGAGCAGAATCGTGTTGCTGATCGCTTGGCGGCGGCGGGCCATGAAGGGACGTTAGGCGTTACTACCCTTCCTGTTTCCCCTAGTTTCATCTCTCATCTTCTCTTAGAAGATAGGATTGGGGTTAGCTTCCCTAGGCTAATTCCTGGGTAGTTTGTTGTTATTCGTTTTTCTTTTCCTTTTCTACCAAAAAAAAAAAAAAATATATTCAGAAATTTGATATTAGAGCAGCTTTAGTAAAAACAAAGTCATCATCCAATTGTGGAAAAAAAATAAAATAATGGTTACTTTGTTAAAAAAAACAAAGTAACCATAGTGTCTACCTTAATTTATTTGGTATGTTACTGATATTAATAACAACCTTTTTACTGTTGCATCCATCATATGAAAAGAATTAACAGCAGGAGAGTTGATTCCACGGATGGATAGATGTGCTTCATCTGCCACACACGCACCCGAAGAAGTTTTTCTAGCACCCCAAAACCTATTAAATCAGTGGGACCAGCAGTGTTGAATATAACATTTTATATTCAGTTAATTTCTTTTTTCAATCCTTTATATGTTTAATTATATATTTTTTAACTCCTTCAAATTATGAAGTTACAAGACTTCTAATGGTATCTAATTTTTAGATGTGTTTTGGGTGTAGGTGGCACTATAAATATGTTTCTACCACATCATTGATCCTTGAATATTGGGTAAATTTCATCAATGATGTACAACATTTACCTCATTTCACACTTTGGTAATTTGTCTCACCAATATGTACGACTTGATAGGTGACCTCCCACTTTGGTGTATAGCCGGTAAAACTGACTGGTCAACGTCTGGTCAACACGCCACCTCATCATTTTCATTCAAGTCATTAGTAAAGTGAGACCCATAAATAATAATAAAAAAATCAATTTTTATCTTTTATCTCTTTTACTTTATCCCTCTATCTCTTCTTCTTCCCTCTATTTCTTTCTCTCTTTGAACCACACATAAATGTTTAGCCCAAAACTTTGAACCACACATAAATGTTTAGCCTAAAACTCAATTTGAAACTCTATACACTACTTAGTCCCTGCGTTACGACATGTAACAAAGGAATTGCGTGCTAGGAACCTTAAAATGATAAGTTGGTTTAATTGCCTTAAGTTTATGCAACTCAGGTTAGGTCCTTGATTATATTGTTTATCAAATTGAAATTCATATTATCGTATCATTCTATATTACTCTAAGGTGCCGTTTGGTTCGCGGAATAGAATGGAATGGAATAGAATGGTTATTCCAAAGGAATAGAATAGCAAAGAATGTAATAGAAATTCTTAGGAATTACTATTCCTATGTTTGGTTGGTGGAATAAGGTAGAATGGAATAGATAAAATTTTTATTAAAAAGATAATATTATCCTCAAATGTAATTTCTTATTTATTTTAAAATTTTAATTTTTTACTATAAATTGTTCAAATATTTAATATATATTATTTTAAAAAATAGAACACGGAAAAACATAAAAAACGTTACAAACGCATTTTTCGTGTTTTTAACACTTTTTCATGTTTTCGTGTTTTTCGATTTTTTCACGTTTTTCATTTTTTTTCACATTTTGGTGTTTTCCACTTTTTTCATGTTTTTGTGTTTTTTACGGTTTGTACATTTTTTTTGTGTTTTTTCATATTTTGCGTGTGTGTTTTTTTTTGTGTTAACACGTTTATATGTTTTCGCGTTTTCACCCTTTTCCACTTTTATCTCATTTTTTTCTTTTGTTTTTGTGTTTTTAATGTTTTTTTTTTGCGCTTTTACATTTTGTTTTTTTACCTCTCTTTTTTCGTGTTTTTACAATTTTTCCGTTTTTATGTTCTTATTGTTTTTTCGTTTTTAATGTATTTTTCTTGTTTTTTTCGTCTTTCGTGTTTCCCATGCCATGATACGTGTGTAATCTTAAAATACATAAAGAAAATGAAACGAGACGTTAATATATACTCTTAAACCGATATACAAACTACCTCAAAACATCGAAACGATTTGAACTAAAGACGACTTAATCGCCTCGTATGAATGAACTTGTGCGACCCGCCTGGTCCCTTTTCGTGTCCCGAAAAAGGCACATGTTCAGGAAATACATTGTGACGTAAGCACGTATTAGTAAAGATCGGTTTGGTATTAAGGATAGTTATATCTCGATTCAAAAGACTATATTAACGGTAGCCGTTATTCACATTCTTTAAATTCGTTGGGATAAAGCGAGATTATGACAAAGCGAAAACGAAGAACATTTCTATTTTGAACGACCCCGTTGTAACGTAAAGAGTTTCATGAACGTGGCCCGTCCATTCCGAATAAAAAATGAGCTCTTACGTTACGCTTTGCGTTGTTCTAAAGAGAAATGGACGTGTCCACAAAAGTGACTAAATAAATAAAAGAAAATAAAAACGACCAAAATCATTCCACATCTACGATATATGTCAATCCCGAGGGTAGTTAAAGAAAATGAACCAATGTTGTTAAATACATGCCTCGAACTGGTATATACGCCGCTTAAAAATCACGAAGCCGAATTAAGCTAAACCGCATAATTGCACCATATGGACGAGACTGTGGGTTTGACTAATGGCTCGATCATTTCGACCGTTACCAAAACTACAAGAAATATGGCCCGATCTACGTGTTTGCTTAATTCGTGCCTAAATGAAAAGAACGGTAATATCCCTGCTTCGAATAAGCATGCGATTAAACGAAACATTGATTTTCTATGACCACACTGAGATGATATATCCCGTGAATTGGAAGAAATAAAGAGTTGTTGCTAGCCGAAAGATTATCGTGCGATCGAATAAGACTCACCGTCTTTTCACGTAGCCAAAACGAGCAAGTGGATTTTTGACGCTAGAAACAAACATGTTACCCGATGATTGCATTCCCTAAAATAAAATCCAAAAGTGATATCGTCACTAGATAAACCCGTGGTTACGTCTCTCGATAGATCCAAAAGATCTCGTCGTAATCGAGACACGAACCCACATGAATAAAAGGGGACGAATCATTGTCAATAACAAACGATTGAACCGAAAGAATAACTCGTACCGCGTCTAAATCCGAGATGCGCCCAATGGGTGTCAAAACCCGAACTAGCGCGTCTCGCAAAATAACAAAAGACGAGTTATTTAAGAGGACAATCCAAGTTGGTCGATATCTTAGTCACTAAACGCTGATACGTCAGAACGAATGGTATTGTTCGATAAATGATTTATTTTTTCCGCAATAATCGACGGCATCACGCGTCCCCTGGACCACAATGTGAGCCCCAAACCAAAATCCTAGGAAAGAGACTTGGACCATCGAGTGTGTGGAGGAATAAGGGTGGAAGAGAGATGTTGTGATACGTGTAATTAGACTAACGTTTGTTCTTCTTATCTTATATATCCATAAATAATAAACGCACACACCACGAACCATACATATAAAATCATGCATACATACTAATGGGTACCGCTCGCGCAGACGTCATCATTAAGAGGTCATGGTTCCGTGAGAGTAGTCGGCTAGTCAGACAATTCGATCAGTTACAGATTATCAGTTCCGAACCATCCAGTTAGCAGTTGTGGCTTCTGAATCATCTTCGTCCGAGTCATCTCAGTCATCGATCAGTATGTCTATGACAGAGGAGAAAATAGCTGGTCTAGAGATATGGGTGGACAACATCAATGGTCAACTAGCTGCAATTTCGGTCCAGCTGGCTGAGCTTACAATGAAGGGTAACAAAAGTGGCAGTGAACCAGCTGGGAACATTGTGAACACCGGTCCCCATTTTGGAGGTAACTATCAGGATTGCATAACAAGCAGTTTGGAAAAGAGAAAGCAAAGGGAGGTGAATGGAAGCCACACATCACACCGGAAGTGTGAGACCCACATGGAGTTCAGACTCCCTGACATGAAGAAATTTGATGGAACTGGGGATCCTACCGCCCATGTGAACCAATATGTGGCAACGATGAAGCATATAATTCTGACCGAGGAACAGATCCTAGGGCTGTTCAGTGCTTATCTGGAAGGAGCTGCCCTCGTGTGGTTTCATGCATTGCCGCTAGGAACAAAGAGAGATTGGAAAGAACTGGCGAAGGCATTCATCACCCAATATAGCTTCAACACTATGTTTGAGGTTACTTTGAGGGAGCTAGAGAGCACCAAGAAGCAGGCTGGGGAGTCCTTGTCCGACTTTGTGAGTAGGTGGAGAGCTAAGGCGGTAATTATGAAACAAAAGCCGTTGGAGCAGGATCAGATCCGGGTGGTAATCGATAATACTTTGCCGTATGTTAAGAATAAGCTGCGGTGCATGCCATTCACCGATTTTAATCAGATATATAGCTACGCTTTGATAGTTGAGAGGGATGGAGAGTCGAAAAGAGATTATACTAAGTGGACGAAGTCAGGGTACAGTACCGGAGGGCCAAGTACTAATGTAGAACCTACCGCGATAAAGGTGCTTGAACTCAATGCTATCAAGAAAAGGCAGTTCACCCAGTTTGATCAGACTTATGCAAAGGTTTTCGAACGATTGTAGAAAAAGGAGTTGTTGAAAGCTCTTACTCCCAAGAACAAGACAGGACCCACACCACGGATGATAACCAATGGGTATTACGAGTTCCATAGTAACTACGGGCACACCATTGAAAATTGTGAGAGGCTAAAGCATGAGATCCAGGATCTGATTGATAAAAAGAAAATAGTCGACCCATCGTCAGCAAACCCTCCCCCTAAGCGCAATCCATCGCCTAGTTATAGGGTGAGCACAATCGGATCTGGGTTGGAGGAGAGCTTTGTGGTGGAATCATTCTGTGAATTTAAGGAAGAGCTTTTGAGTTCCGAAGACAAGTTAAATGTGGGAAATGGATTGCATGTATCCGTCTTAGGAGAAGGACTAACAGAGGAAGTGATAAATGACGAAGGAAAATCCGAAGAGGTGTCATCTCAGAGGGCCAGGCCCATGTTGAGTTTGTTTAGTGGGGTAGAAGATCCCGAGGCCCATTTGTTCGGGTATGTGTGCGCTGTGTTTAGAGAGCCATATGAGGTGGAAGATGTCGCTCCATGGTTCTATCTGTCACTGGTAGGCGAACCTTTGAGGTGGTTTCAGTCGGTAGGCCCATGTCAAGCTTGTTTTTGATGAAGTATAGAAAGGCTAAGGCACGGGTGGTGAAATATAGCACGATGCAAATTGGGCCTATCAGACGCCCGTTGCCAACTGTCAGCAAGTATAATGAAGCTAAGGACCCCATGGAGCACCTACATTTTTATATGTCCGCTATGGGTCCCCTGGGCTTCAAAGAGGAGGAAATTACGAGTTTGTTTTGCAACGCGTTGGCAGGAGAATCACTGGTATAGTACATGTCTCTTCCGATGCACGTTAAAGTAAGTTGGGCGGAAATGACTAAGAGGTTCATCAAGAAATACACCGCATGGGGACATCCAGAGGAAATGCCTGAGTCACCCGATGAGGAGACACCTGAGGCAGTATTAACCATGGCCAAGTACAAGGGAGATGAGAACCCCGTCGATCACATAAACCGTGTCCGTGCCTACATGTATGACGTAGGACTCTATCGCAGTGAGTTGATTCAGTATTTTCTAAAGACACTAACAGGGGAAGCTTTGATGTGGCACCAAATGCTCTCGGGGAAGACAAAAGGGGATTGGGGATCCCTTATGGAGGCCTTTGTACGGAGATATGAGACATACATTTCGTGGACAGGGTCGTTGGAGGATCTAGAAAGGATTAAGCAGTTTCCCGAGGAAGCATTCGTGGATTACGCAAGAAAATGGAGGGTCAAATATGCCTCATATCAGGTCACTTTGAGCGATCGGGAGCAACGTATGTGCATTCGAAAGGGTGCTATTCTGCTTGTGGGAAAGAGGTTGAACGGGGTGTTCTTGAGGGATTATGACGAGCTTATAGGCTGGGCTCGGTATGGATCGTCGGACCCTTCTTATGTAAACCCGAACGTCCCTCACATAATGGATCTGATGGTCGTGGATATCTGGGGAAGTTCCTCGGATGAGGAAGGTATCAATCAGAGAGCTCCAATCAATATCTGGGATGAGTCTGATGATGAGCCGGAAATTGCTGTAATGTTGGGGTCGGGCCGTAGCACCGAGGGAAAGATTCTGCCGGGATTTGAGATCTTCAATGATGTTACCGACTGGGGCAAAGGAAAGGCAAGCTGCTTTATAAAGGAGGTCGGGATGCTCGACCTGAATGCTGAGGAGCAGGTTATCACTACATAGGCAACCGCGGGAGCGGTGGATGAGCCAAGCACCTCCAAGGCCCATGAAAAGCCCGAGAACCCCGATGATGACAACTATATTATTGCTTTATTTGAATCTGACGATGTACTCGCCAAAACTATCAATGAAATGAATTCTGATTTTGCTTACTTGCTTGATGTTGATTCTGATCATTCCATGCATTCTCATTCATATAACATGCCTACATTTGAAATCAATGCAATAGAAATGTCAACTTTCAATCTTGGCATGGATGAAAATCCTAAACTTATACAAATTGCTCAAGAATTAACTACTAAAGAGAGGAAAGAATTTGAGAGAATAATAAAAAAATACGAAATAGTGTTTGCTTGGACATACGAGGACATACCAGGAATTGATAAATCCATAGTAACTCACCGTATTCCAACATACCCCGATGCTAAACCCGTAAAGAAAAAGCTCCGACGCATGATGCCAGAATGGGCGGATAAGATCAGAGAAGAGGTGAAGAAACAGTTAGAGGCAGGTTTTATCGAAGTAATCGACTATCCTCCTTGGGTGGCAAATATAGTGCCAATCGCAAAGAAGGACGGTAAAGTGAGAATGTGCGTCGATTATAGAGATCTCAACAAAGCATGCCCCAAAGATGAGTTTGCGCTGCCTCACATCGACGTATTGATTGACAGTGCGGCATCCAGCATCTTACACACAAATGTGGATGGTTTCATGGGCTACATGCAGGTTCAGATGGTCGAGAAGCACAAAGCAAAGACCTCGTTCACTATTGAGTGGGGGACGTACTGCTATAGAGTAATGCCGTTTGGTTTGAAAAACACCGGGGCAACTTATCAGCGAATGGCTACGGCACTGTTCCATGACATGATACACAAAGAGGTGGAGATCTATATGGATGACATGATGGTCAAGTCAGATACGAGAGGAGGGAATTTTGCGGCACTTGAGAAATTTTTGGCTCGAATCGCAGAATTCAAGCTAAGGTTGAACCCGAAGAAGTGCTTCTTTGGTGTTTCATCGGGGAAAATCCTAGGCTATGTAATCAGTAACAAGGGGATAGAAGTGGATCCCGGCAAAGTGAAGGCCATACAGGAAATGCCGGCACCGAAGAATGAGAAAGAAGTGAGAGGGTTCCTGGGGCAGGTTCAGTATATCAGTCGGTTCATAGCACGACTCACCACGATCTGCGAGCCAATCTTTAAATTATTACGGAAAGACCAACCGACGGTTTGGAATGACAAGTGCCAGCAAGCGTTGGAAAGCATCCAGACTTATCTGACTAATCCACCGATTTTGAGATCGCCTAAACTCGGAAAACCACTTCTCCTATATGTAGCGATCGAGGAGCGATCCATTGGAGCAATGTTGGCCCAGGAAGGGGACACCGAGGTGGAGCATGTGGTGTATTATCTGAGTAAAAAGTTCCTGGAATACAAGCTTAAGTACAATATGATTGAAAAGACGTGCGTGGCAGTGGTATGGCTAACGAAGAAGCTGTGGCACTATTTTCAGTCTTACAAAGTGATCATTATTTCCCGGATGGATCCCGTGAAGTATCTGTACCGAACTCCATCCTTAACGGGGAAGCTGGCCCAATGGTTGTTGCTTTTGTCAGAATTCGACATCGAATATGTAACGAAGAAGGTGATCAAGGGGAGATCCGTAGCGGAATTTCTGGCCAATCAGCCCCTAAGTCGGGAAGAAGAGGAGATAAACTATGATTTTCCCGATGAGCACCTGAACGCAATAGAAGTTATACCATGGAAAATTTTCTTTGATGGAGCGGTTAACTCGAATGGAGTCGGGGTAGGAGTGTTACTCATCTCATCGGAAGGGGAAAGGATCCCAATGGCAAAGAAGTTGTTGTTCCCTCTCACTAATAATATGGCCGAGTATGAAGCGTGCATCTACGGGTTAGAATCGTTAGCAGCGCTCGGAGCATCGTATGTTCAAATCTGGGGCGACTCAAAGCTGATTATCGAGCAAGCCCAAGGAAATTGGGAAGTAAAGGAAGAAAGGTTGCACCCGTACCTAGACCAGCTAGGGGGGTTGGCACAGAGGTTCAGTGAGTGCCGCTTTTATCATATTCCTCAAACGCAGAACCAAGCGGCGGATGCTTTGGCCACGTTGGTGTCGGTATGGGATAATCCACGGAACCTTGCCTCAAAACCTCTGGTATTGAGGAGGTCTCACAAACCATGCTACGAAGATGTAATGTTGTTAGGAGTGGATGGAAAGCCTTGGTATTTCGACATCGGGAACTTCATGAAAAGTGGAACTTATCCGGCAGAATCAGAACTTAGGGATCAGGCCGTGATCAAAAGGTTAGCTCAGCAATTTGTCATCCACAACGATTTGCTTTGCAAAAGGAACACTGATGGGTTACAATTGAGATGTTTAGACGAGGGAGAAGCCCATGAACCGATGGAGTCAGTGCACTCGGGAATTTATGGAGCCCATATGGGAGGAGCAGTATTAGCAAAGAAAATCGTAAGGCAAGGCTTCTATTGGCTCACCATGGAAAAAGATTGCAATCGTGGCATTTCCTCGCATATTCATTGCAATCGTGCCAGCTATGGAACTACACGCGTTGGCACCCGTTTGGCCGTTTGCAGCTTGGGGCATTGATATCATCGGCGAGGTGAGGCCTAATGCATCAAACGGACACAAGTTCATCACAGTTGCCATTGATTACTTCACCAAGTGGGTAGAGGCAGAATCGTTTAGTAAGTTGGGATCGAAGCAGATGAGGAAGTTTATTGAAAAGCATCTAATCACCAGGTTTGGGGTGCCTCACCACATGATCACGGACAATGGGGTCTAGTTTCAGGGAGAAGCGAAAAGTCTCTTTCAAGAATATGGTATTGAGCATCATAGATCTTCTCCATACCGCCCACAAGCTAATGGGGCAGTGGAGGTGGCAAATAAGAACCTTAAGAAGATTCTCGTAAAAACCGTGGCGTCACATCGGAATTGGCACGAGCAGCTTCCATTTGCTTTGTGGGCCTATCGCACGACTATTAGAACATCTACTGGGGAAACTCGGTTCTCCTTAGTATATGGGGCAGAAGCAGTTCTGCCGATTGATATTGAGAAGCAATTGCTGAGAATCGCGGTAGAAGCAGAGATTCCTGAAGCGGAATGGGTGAAGAAACGGTATGAACAATTGGCATTGGTCGACGAGAAGAGGATGGAGGCCCTTTACCACGTGCAGCTATATCAGAGGAGGATGGACCGAGCCTTCAACAAAAGGGTTAAGGTTAGTCCTATCAAAGAGGGAGATATGGTGCTGAAACAAATCCGAATAACGCACACTGACCCTAGGGGCAAGTGTAGGCCAAACTGGGAAGGACCGTTTCCCGTGAAGAAGATGCTAAGCAAAGGGGTGGTGAAACTAACCACGATGGATGTCATTGAGTTCTCCGAGCCTACCAATCTGGATAGGCTTAAGAAATACTTTTCGAAAAAAAAAGAAAATAAAAATTCCCGATAGGTTGAAAACCCGCAAAGGGCAATCTATGCAACAATAAGGGACATCCCAATGAGTGAAAACCCAAGAGGGCGCTCATTTGAAAATTTCGGGATAATAAAAGGAGAGTTGAAAAATCGCTGGGATCTGAAAACCGAAAAAAGGCGGGTCCTAGTAACAGTAGTTATGTCTTGAGCAATTACAAAAATAATGTATAATTGGCTAAGTATTTCTGTTGTTTGTAAATAAATAAAGGCATGAATATATTTGAAGAGAATGATTGGAATTATTATGATCAACTGAATGCATTGTATTATAAATCATGAGTTGTACATTTCCCATCTCTACTAAATAAAAAGCCTACACCGATATCCACTCCTTTCCATATATACAAGTTATACATCGGGATGATACCAGGCAAAACAATGACAGTCATACCAATGCGGAGGAAATCCGAGATCCCAAACGTGCCCTAGCAGATCAAAATCTCTGAAGTAAGTAGTCCGCTCCTCAGCTAAGGCCTCCTAGGCAACTCAACGGGCATCCATAACTCGGCGGCTCTCCACCGCAATCCGCAAACTCTCCTCAGCAACCCGTCGGGCCTCTATATCCGCACGGTTCCTCTCCTCGGCTGCTCGGCCTCGCTCCTCCCAGCTGGATCGTTCATCCTCCATATCCCGATAACGACGTCTGATCTGAGCATCATCATCCCGCAGTGAATCCTCTCGCCCGATCGCCACGCTCTCCTGTACTCTCCGGTCAATAGAATGGAGGTCTCCCTGTAAAGAAAATAGGAGGGAAGCAATGTAAAGAAAAAAAAAGAAAGAGAGAAAAATATATATACATTCATTCATAATCATGTGCATACATATATATCACTACACTATAACATAATAAAAATACTCGCCAGGTGATGAGCGTGACTCAAGTCAAGGCGCACGCAGAAATACTAGGATAGCTCCACGAAATTCGTGCAAGTCTAGGCAGGCTTCGATAGGCAAATTAAAATTCGATCTATGGGCACAGGCCCCCCTACGGACTGCGGTCTACGGCATTATCAATGGGCACAGACCCCACTACGGACTGCGGTCTACGATATCATCAATGGGCACAGGCCCCACTACGGACTGCTGTCTATGACATTATCAATGGGCACATGCCCCGCTACAGACTCCGGTCTACGGCATCAAGCGACTGCGGTTGAAAACTCTCGGACGAGTGATAAAGCCCAAATATCGAAGCGACTACGGTCAAAAACTCTCGGACGAGTGATAAAGCCCAAATATCAAAGCGACTGCGATCACAAGCTCTCAGACGAGTGATAAAGCCCAGCTATCATCAACAAAGAACGCATGCGATCGATATAGAGATTAGGGTCGAACGGTTGATTTGGAGATATGCAAAACGAAAGAACGTCTGCGATCGATGTATAGATTAGGGTCGGATGTTCGATTTGGAGATCTGCAATACAAGAAAACGCCTGCAATTGATGTAGAGATTAGGGTCGAATGGTTGATTTGGAGATATGCAAACGAAAGGACGCCTGCGATCGATGTATAGATTAGGGTCGGATGTTCGATTTGGAGATCTACAATACAAGAAAACGCATGCGATCGATGTAGAGATTAGGGTCAAACGGTTGATTTGGAGATATGAAAACGAAAGGACGCCTGCGATCGATGTATAGATTAGGGTCGGATGTTCGATTTGGAGATCTGCAATACAAGAAAAGGCCTACGATCGATGTAGAGATTAGGGTCGAACGGTTGATTTGGAGATGTGCAAATGAAAGGACGCCTGCGATCGATGTATAGATTAGGGTCGGATGTTCGATTTGGAGATCTGCAATACAAGAAAACGCCTACGATTGATGTAGAGATTAGGGTCAAACGGCTGATTTGGAATATGCAAACGAAAGGACGCCTGCGATCGATGTATAGATTAGGGTCGGATGTTCGATTTGGAAATCTGCAATACAAGAAACGCCTATGATCGATGTAGAGATTAGGGTCGAACGGTTGATTTGGAGATATGCAAACGAAAGGATGCCTGCAATCGATGTATAGATTAGGGTCGGATGTTCGATTTGGAGATCTGCAATACAAGAAAACTCCTACGATCGATGTATAGATTAGGGTCGAACGATTGATTTCGAGATATGCAAAACGGAAGAATACCTGCGGTCGAGATAAAGACTAGGGTCGCTAGAAAGAGCTACATACCTGCGGTCGACGTAAAGACTAGGGTCGCTAGAAAGAGCTACATGCCTGCGGTCGATGTAAAGACTAGGGTCGCTAGAAAGAGCTATATACCTGCGGTCGACGTAAAGACTAGGGTCGCTAGAAAGAGCTATATACCTGCGGTCGATTTAGACTAGGGTCGCTAGAAAGAGCTATATACCTGCGGTCGATTTAGACTTGGGCCGCTAGAAAGAGCTATATACCTGCGGTCGATTTAGACTAGGGTCGCTAGAAAGAGCTATTTACCTGCGGTCGATTTAGACAAGGGTCGCTAGAAAGAGCTACATACATGCGGTCGATTTTTAGACTAGGGTCGCTAGAAAGAGCTATATACCTGTGGTCGATTTAGACTAGGGTCGCTAGAAAGAGCTATATGCATGCGGTCGATGTATAGACTAGGGTTGGATGGTCGACTTGAAGACCGAGAACAAGGAATCATGCGGGGAGATCAACGCTCGCAACCGATGCAAGGACGAGAGACAAGTTGAAAGCCCACGACGTGAAGGTCAGGTACTTCTTCTCCGACTCTATATGTGTCTTTTACTTTAATATGTTTCCCATTGCATGTGTCGCATTCACGAAAAAGTTTTTTCGAAAAAGCACACACGTCACTGTCAAAATAGAAAAGTAGGGGCAACTGTAGACACCGAGTCGGAGGACCTGTGACGAAAACCCACAACGGACGGTTAACCGGTTGGTTCCATTGGTTTAAAAATAAACATCACGAAAAGGCCCTGAAGGATTGTGTGTAGGTGAGTAGGCAACTAACGGCGCACCCTGGAAGGTGTGCATCCCCCGAATGCCAGACGCAGCGCGCCAAACGCTCGTCTAGCGAATGATTAACGCACTCCCGACGCTCGTGGGATGGCCACCTGACTCCCATTGGGTGAGCGCCCAACGAACGTGGGGCGTCGTCCAACGGACGTCGGGCGTGCGCATAATGATCGTTGGGCGAGCGCCCAACGGTGTGGGGCGAACGACCAACAACGTTGGACGCGCGTCCAACAGCACTGGGCGCACGCCCAATGGCAGTTGGGCGCGCGCCCAACCAAGGTTTGGCGTCGCCCAACGTCTGTTGGGCGTGCGCCCAACCAAAATTTGGGCGTCGCCCAACACCCGTTGGGTGCACGCCCAACTTTGCGATCCGTGCCTATAAAAGGCACGGATCCCCATGCATTTGGGAGAGGAGGATTTTGGGAGCTTCTCTTTCTAGAATATTTTTTTTAGAGAGAGAAAGTAAATTTTTGGGAAAAACATTTTTTTCCTAAAAATTGAAAATTTCCAAAAAGTTAAATATTTTACAAAAAACACCGAAAAACACTAAAAATCACAACTTGTGGAATCAACCGACTTCGACTGTCAATACCAATCTTGAGGTATTATCTGAGGACTAGACTCGTTTAAATTATTTATTTCGTTTGTTTATTTTATTTTTAGTTTTGTTTATTTATTTATTTGTTTAGTTAGTTATTTATTTATCACATTTATTTATTTTCTCGTATTTATTTAATTCCCGTCCCGTCTCAAATAAACGTTTTAGTTTTGTTTTAAAATAAAAAACCTCTTTTTAAGTCCCAATACGAACCGTGATCCCGTCTAGCTCATTTACATCCTTAAAGGATCAAGAATCAGTGGATCGTCGGGACTAAAACGTTGTAAATATAGAATTTTAAAAGTTTTTTAAATTAACGTTTTGAAATGAAACATCGTTTTGGGAGACTCCGTTATAGACGATGACCCGAGTTGGATAGTTCGGGGACCAAAATGATAGAATAGATTAAATCTAAAGCCTTTTAATAAATCTGGAAAGTTTGGGGATGGTTCTGATATTCTGCCATTTCTGTCACTAATAGCTGTTTAGGACGGATTTTGCGTCGCTAAAGCTCCTAAAGTCTATTTTTTGAACATTTTTCTTACCTTTTTGACATTTATTCTTATATATAGGTATATGTAATTATATAGTACATTGATTAAAATTATTTTGGGGTTCTATAACTAATAATTATGTATTATATATCTATCTATTTTCCATTTAAACTTCATTTGTATTAATTTGGGTCTTTGTAAAATTACATGTATATATATAGTTTTTTTTGGGTTTAGTTATTATTTTGGGAGGTTATTGATTTGAACCTTTGGAACAATTAAGTACTAAATGCTTTTGGGTTATTAGGGGTTATTTTCTATATATTTATCATAATGACTATTTTGGGGTTAAAGGTTATTTTCTTATGTAAAAACTATTTTGGGTCAAATGCTATTTTCTTATTTATGAACCTTATTCATTATTTTTACATGTTTTAATTAGGATAATAAGTATACTATACTTAGTACTATTTTCCTTTTTGTTAGTACATATCAATGACCATAGTGTATATTATGTTTTACCTTATATTTAATCTATAGGTGTAAATACCATTTTTGCCAAAATGTATCCATTTTAACTTGTAAGTGGTTGTAATTGTGCTCAAATGTGGATTAATTGAGTGATAAAGGGGAAAATAAACCACAAAAAAAGATTTCAATTTGCCTATTTAGACTAAAGGTTTCTAGAGGTTCCAAATGTAAATAAAAGGTTTTTAGTTCATTATCATTTTCAAACGACTTCCCAAAATATCACGTTTTGAAACCTTAATCCGTTCCAACGACGGATTAAGCGAACCTTGTAATTAAAATCATTTTTCTTGTAAATAATAGAGTTTTGAATCGTTTTTCTATCTAAACGGCTGTGTACAAAAATAAATGGACTTATATGCTTAACCATTTTTTTTTGGGTTAAAACTTCTTACTTCACGTTTTCAAACACTCGAGTCGTTCCAACGGCGATTCGGGTGAAAAGCATGTGAATTAACGGGGTTTTGAAACGTATCTAAATCGTTCCAACGACGATTAAGGTACGAACCATGTAAATAAACATTCTTTTCGGGGAGTGAGATTAGTTTAGATTGAATGTATAGTTTAAAGCATAATTCACGTTGTAAATAAACCAATTCTTCCTTCTATCTCCCTCTTTCTTTTATATATCCGAATTCATGTAAATGGGTGATTCTTTACTAAAGTGGGTTTCAATGACATGCTCAAAACGACTTTCAAAACGAGAAAGAAAAGGTTTCAAATGAATTTTAAACTTAAAGAAATATGCGATTAGTCCGTTAGCGCCTAACATGCTAAGTAGGAGGCCGGTGGTTCAGAACCGGGCGATGTCAGGGTGCCTAGTAGCCTTTCTCCGGAAAGGAGCTAGCCTTCTCGGCTCATACCCAAATTTCCCGAACCCTCACCAGTCTCCCGTAAGGGATCGGTGTTCATTTTCCATTCGTGGGTGGTGACTCTTCCATACTCCGAGCTCCGGCCCTGCCGAGCAGCTTGATTCCGCGATTGGTTGCTTTCGGCGCCAATCATAGCATCTGTCGTCAACGGTGTCCACCCCCGAGTCTTCCGGGCGAGGCCTCGGCACCTACAGTTAGTAACTCCAAGTAAAGCTCTAAAGTAGAAAAACTTTTCTTGAGGTAAAGACTTCATCAGTACGTCAGCCATATTCTCATGAGTGCTACAATACTGCAGAGTTATCTCTTCCTTGGCAACCAGTTCACGAATAAAATGCAGACGAGTATCAATGTGCTTAGTTCTGCTATAGAATGCTGGAATTTTTGTCATGGCAATTGTAGCTTTATTGTCACAAAATATTGTTGTTGCTCCCTTCTGTTCCTGTTGAACTTCAGCTAGCATTCTCCTTAACCAAATGGCTTGACAAGCTGCTGAGGTTGCTTCAACATATTCGGCTTCTGAAGATGACAGAGCTGTTGTGGCTTGCTTCTTTGAGCTCCAAGAAATTACTCCTGATCCCAATGTGAAAACATTGGTTGAAATACTTCTCCTATCTTCCAAAGAACTTGCAAAGTCGCTATCTGTAAACCCGTACAACCTGTTTTTTGAAGTTTTTGAGTACCAAATTCCATAATCCATGGTACCAGCAATGTAGCGAAGGACCCTCTTTGCAGCTCCAAAATGAATTGAAGAAGGATGTTGCATAAACCTAGAAATTATGCCAATAGCAAAAGCAATATCAGGTCTAGTGTGGGTTACATAAAGTAATCCTCCTACTAAACTTCTAAACTTCTGAGCATCGATCTTCTCTGCTCCATCATCTTGCTGCAATTTTTCATTGAGATTCATAGGTGTAGCTGTTGGATTACAGCTAAGCATGCCAAACTTCTTGAGCAGATCTGTAGCATATTTTATTTGAGTAACAAAGATTCCATCTTCAACTTGTTCAACTTCAAGGCCTAAAAAATAGTGCAGTAGCCCCATATCTGACATCTCAAATTTGTTCTTCATATGCTCTTTAAATTCAGTCAACAAATAATTAGACGAACTTGCATAAATGATATCATCAACGTAAAGACATACAATGATGAAGTCATTTTTACCTCCCTTTTTCACATATAAGGTGGGCTCATTCTCACTTCTCACATATCCATTTTGCTGCAAGAACCCATCAATTTTGTTGTACCATGCTCGGGGAGCTTGCTTCAAGCCGTACAATGCCTTTTTTAACTTATACACCTTTGCTTCTTGACCTTCCACCACAAAGCCTTCTGGCTGGGCTACGTAGACTTCCTCTTGTAAATCTCCATTCAAAAATGCAGATTTAACATCAAATTGGTAAACTGGCCATTGTAATTGTGCCGCCAAAGCTAGAACCATTCTCACAGTCTCAAATTGAGCTACTGGAGAAAATGTTTCTTCGAAATCGTTTCCGTGTTGTTGTGCATATCCCTTCGCCACAAGCTGAGCTTTGTGCCTTTGTATGTTTCCATTTGCACCAAACTTTGTCTTGAAGATCCACTTTAATCCAATTACATTTTTGCCTTCTGGTAAACCTGTCATCTCCCATGTTTCATTTCTTTCGATTGCTTTCATCTCTTCCATCATTGCATTTCTCCATTCTTCATTTTTAGCTGCTTCTATATATTGTTGAGGATCTGAAATAGCAAGAGCAAACTGACAAGATGAATAAATGTCATTAGTATATTTGGGATTCGGCTTTTTGACCCTCGTTGATCTTCTAAGAGAACTTGGTTCATTTGCAACTTCAACATCTGTATCTTCTGAAATTCTGCTTTGTGGTGAAGAGACTTGCGGGCTTGCTAACTCCATGGAAGAATCAGAGGATGCAATTGTGGGTGCTGGCTCTTGTCTTTCATCTTCTAATTCAATTGGAATAGAAATATTCTGCTGCCCCTGTTCTTCAATGAAATCCCAGCTTACATTTTCATTAAATATGACATCTCTTCTAATAAAAAAACTTCCCATTAGTTGGGTTATACAATCTATATGCTTTAGATTGAGTACAATAGCCAATAAAGATACATTTTTCAGATTTTTCATCGAGCTTTTGACGAGAGTGGGAATTTACTAAAGCATAAGCAACACATCCAAAGACTCATAGATGACTTACAGATGGTCTCCTGCCGCACCATGCTTCATATGGAGTTTTATTCATGACAGCCCTTGTTGGTGAGAGATTCAATAAATACACCGCTGTTGCAACCGCTTCAGCCCAGAATTGATTTGGAAGTCCTCTCGCTTGTATCATGCTTCTGGCCATCTCTACAACAGTCCGATTCTTCCTTTCGGCAACACCATTTTGCTCCGGGGTGTAAGGAGTAGTAAATTGCCTGTGAATGCCACTTTGTTTACAGAAATTAGTAAACTCGTTAGATAAAAATTCTCCACCTCTGTCACTGCGAAGAATTTTAATGTGACCTCCACTTTGTTTCTCCACTATGGGCCTGTGTTGTGCACCCTGCAAGCCCAAGGGGCATTTGTGTGTGGGGGTGTGTCGGAGATTAATATAAGATATATGATTGGGCCTTAACTATAAGCTCTAGCTTTTAGTTCAATCGGTTCGATGACATGGTATCAGAGCCTCTAGGACCAAACGTTCGAGGGTTCGAGTCCCGACAGCCTCATTAATTTGTGGAATTAAAAACACAAGGCGGGATGGGCCTGTGTTGTGCACCCTGCAAGCGCAAGGGGCATTTGTGTGTGGGGGTGTGTCGTAGATTAATATAAGATAAATGATTGAGCCTTAACTATCAGTTCGAGCTTTTAGTTCAATTGGTTCCATGACACTTAAACAGTGGAGAAAACACCACTTGAAGAATAGTATAATGTGAAGAACTGCAAAATGAATAATAAATAATTTAAAACATACAACCCTATCATTGAATAATAGAAGATTGGGAGAGGATCTTGCACTAAAACTAACTATGTCACTAGGAATCTTTTTTTGAAAAGCACTAAAATCCTTACCCTGAACAACCTAAACGATTAGAAGAGCAACTACCAGCTCTATAACCAATTTCACCACCACTCCGGTTTGTGAGAAGCACATTAAATATCAATAAGTGATATGCGTCTATACTCCGGTCATAATGTCAGAATAAGAGGAAATTATAAAAAGAAATTAAGGAAATAACTAATCTCCACCTATGATATGCGAAATTGACAGCCAGATTTTAATGCCACTAAAAGAGAGAGAGAGGGAGAGTATATGGGTGATATCTTCCCTGTTGAAGGAGAGAAATCGGAAGGTCGTAAATTAGAAGGATCACTGCCTTTTGATTGTCTTCGAACCCTATATTTCCGTTTCGAAATACGTGTGAACTAGGGGAGCGTGTCTTTGGAATCGAGCATGATTATTGGTTCACATGTCATCTTTAGACAACTCCCGAAGAGATGTTAATTAACCGAAAGTTAATACTTGACCAAAGAGAAGTTCATTCACGGGCTTTAATGGGACTGGACCCAAATGCTAACTTCAGCACAAAGCTTAGAAACCTTTAGCTTAAGGCCCAATTAAACGATACCGTATCACTTACCTTTTAGAGAAATTTATGTCAGAGTTAACTATCCATTATAATATCCTCTAATGGCTCTGCAAAGTCAATAAAGAAGGTCTCTCCCTTCTTCTTCCCTAAACTCCAACTACTGCCCTAAAGAACGGTGGAGAAAACACCGCTTAAAGAGTAGTACATTGTGAAGAACTGTAAAATGAATAAATAAATAATTTAAAATATACAACCATATCATTAAACAATAGAAGATTAAGAGAGGATCTTGCACTAAAACTAACCCAAACCCTTTTTCTAGTCATTAAACGGATAGCCATGTCATTAAGCAAATTTTTGAAAAGCAATCCTTACCCTGAACAACCTAAACGACTAGAATAGTAGCTAGCCTATGCTCCATAACCAATTTCACCACCACTCTTGTTTGTGAGAAGCACATTAAATATCAATAAGTGATATGCGTCTATACTCAGGTCATAATGTCAAAATAAGAGGAAATTATAAAAAGAAATTAAGGAAATAACTAATCACTACTTAGGATATGCGAAATTGATAGCCAACGTTTAAGGCCACTAGAAGAGAGAGTATATGGGTGATATCTTCCATCGTTGAAGGAGAGAAACCAAGAGATCCTAAATTAGAAGGATCACTATCGTTGTCATTGATAGGATCACCAACACCTTTAAGAGGCAGCGAGAGGTGAACTGAAAAAGAAGCTAGGTTAGAAGAAGATGTGAGAAATCGACAGTCTAAAAGAGAATTGAAGAGGGAAATCTTACAAAAGAGGAGATTCACGGTGGAAGGCGGTAGCAATGATGTCGACGTTTGAAGTCAAGGCGCCAGATTAAGATAGAATGCCACATAGAGAGAGTTAGTGACGTTGAGGTTGAACGATGAGGGATGAGAGAGATTCTTTAGATTTTCAAATCTTTTGAAAGCAAGGAAAATTATCCGGCCACCTTAATATGAGCTGTTTATTAACAAAACCCATGGGACAGTTTAGAAAAGTGCTGCTATAAAAGGGCTTCTTAAAGCTGTGTTTTTTTTTGTAGTGAATACTTAAATTATCGAGACGTTATATACATCTAACGAGTATTTAGCAACGATGCTTTCGATGGTGTGCTATATTTAATATATGCGAGTGGGAGATGTAGAAATTCCGTCCGGATTAAAAGTTAGATCCGAGTGGAATCTTAATTAGATTCAGATACTTATTTAATTATAAAATTAAATAAATAGGAATCCTAGTTAAGTTAATTCAAGCTAATTAGTTAATTGATTAATTGATCATGAATACTAATATAATAAGAAATTAGAAGAAGTATTTAACTAGAATTAATTAACTGTCTAATCCTTACATAATAAATCTATAGACAACCACAATCGAGTCAGTGAAAAATCTTTCTCTTTCTCCCTATATTCGTTCGACACTTCCCTCTCTCTGTCTCTCTGTCAGTGAGATTTCGTTGCTAGTTCGTGGATTATTCGTTCTTCCTTCTAAATAATTTTAGCGTGGGAAAAACGTGACTAGTGATACAAGTTTTGTGGTTCTAAATAGATTCGAGCTTTTTACATGAAAATCATATCTAATTATAAAATTATAATTAAATCATATTATAAAACTTAATTTTCAAATGTCACTATTTTCTATATATGTATGATTTTATACCCTAGCTTATAAATTTTAGACCTCAATTTATAAATAAAAAATTCTAAAATATATATCTTAAATCCCTAATTTATAAAACCTAATTCTTAAAATATATGAAAAATAATTATTTATTTAATTTAACATTATTTAAATTACTTCTTAATATAGTTATAAATAATTTTTTAAATCTGAATTTTTATATAAATATACCTTTTGATAGCAAAATTCTTCGCATCCATATATATAAAAGAAAGAAATTGCCAAACAAAAAATATGAAAGGATAATTCTTTGCTCATCTAAAAGATTCCCATATATGTTTAATATTAATTGTATAAATGTTCAACTGATCTGTAATCTGGATCTGGGATAAATTATCAACTTCGATCTTATATTTTTTTTAATGCTTACCGAACTTCAAATTAGATATATCCATTTTTTTTTTATGGAAGTACAATTTTAAATTAATTTTAAATTAATGGTTGACAAAAAAAGCTTCAAGAATTAAAATGTTTAAAATCATATTTTATATAAAATCAATATGTTCGATTTTTATTTTATTTTATTTTATTTTTCTCATTATAAATGTCCACTTTATCCCTTTTAATCAAATAATACTAAAATAATTTCAAAATTAAAAAAATTAAGAATGCCATCATTTTTATAATGGAAGGTTACATATTATTAAAGTGGAATTAAGTTTAAATGTAATAACAAAATAATGTCAAACTTGAGGATTATGGAATTGGTTTAATTAATTAATCCTGTAAAAAATGTACGAAACTGTTTTAATTGATTGACAAACTTATTTGGAAAGTCTTATGTGGCAGTCAAATCAGTTTTGTTAAATTTTCGATAATGCAAAACTAAAATTGATATTACTTGAAAATATTAGGATTAAATTTGTAGCATTTTATATGTTAAGACTAAATTAACATTTTATACGTTAAGACTAAATTTGCACTTCGCTTGAAACGTTTTGGTATAATTTAGCTCTTATTCTTTTAATTAATCAAGTTGTAATTAAACTGATGTCACATAAATGACATAGTTAATAAGTATTTCCATTTGCACACTAATCATATTCTATAAATAGTTCTCTTCAATCTATGCGTTTCCCATCCCCAAACTTGCATAAATCTCTTAATCAAGTCTTTTTTCCAAAATATTTATCATAAAAATGGGTGTTGTGACTGTTGAGAAGGAAATTACCAGTTCAGTCCCTCAAAGTACTATGTTTAAAATTTTCACCCTTGAAAACCATAATCTTCTTACAAATGTTGTTCCCCATAGTGTTGAGATCCTTGAAGGAAATGGAGGTCCTGGCTCCATCAAGAAGGCTACCTTTCATGCTCAAGGTTTAATTACTTAATTACAAAATTTCTTATAATTACTCATTTTTTTTAATTCAAGTGTTCTTTTTTTCTACTTCTCTATTTCTTGCCTATCATCATTAAAATTGTATATTTCAAGACAGAAATTTCCTTCCTATAGTAATTATTCTAATTAGTATTTTAGCCTCCTAGCCCCTTATCCTTCAGTCACTCGGTATATTTAGAGTAGATATCAATCAGATCACGAGGTGGAACCATAAGGGTCACGGAGGATCTGTCAACCCCTCCCCGGGACTCTAGTGGAAAATACTAAAACTTACATTTATATTTCTGTAGCACATCACTAATTTTGTTATTTTTAAAATCATTGACAAATTTGATTTCACTGACGGATTTTATGTTGATAGTCTCTCTGTGATTCTTTATCCTCCAAAAAAAAATGCTTTTGTACAAATTTTTGTTGGTTGACCTTTCGGGTAATTGGTTCCAGTTCCACCACTAAATCATATTACATTAAAAGGCCGTTAATCAATATAAATACTAGTAAAACCTAAGTTTTCTATTTCATATTTTCAAATTAATAACGTATATTAATCTCTGACATACATGATCGATGCAGGTAGTGAATTCAAGTATATTAAGAAAAAAATAGAAGCAATAGACAAAGAAAACTTCAGCTATAGCTACAGCATTATTGAAGGAGAGCCATGGTCGAACAAACTTGAAAAAATAACAGTGGATATCAAAGTGGAATCTTCAGCTAATGGAGGATCAATTATAAAGACATCCACAAAGTATATTCCCAAGCCAAACTGTGAACTTGATGAAGATGAAGTCAATGCTAATGCTGAGAAAGCAATGGGCATGTACAAGGTTGTTGAAGCTCATATCCTCACCAATCCCGGTGCCAGCAACTAAATTGGGATTATGAATATATGCGTGTGTGTTATTTCTGAAGTATTGTAAAATTTATCTAGTGTTTGATGCTTTTTCGTCGTTTTTATATCTTTTGTTTGGGTGTGAGGCCGATATTTTTTGGCCTGGGAATAAGACTTTTATGTTGTTTTGTGATGAGTTGATTCTATTTACAAGTTCCATGGATGAACGAATACAATTTCTCATAAAAAATTATAATAAATTGTTGGGCTTAGCCCAAGTAAAATTTATGAAATAAAGTCCTTTCAAGTGTCTTTATATTTTTTCAAGTGAAAAACATCCCACATTGCTTTCAAAGCACTAAGTGGAGATGTTTATAAAGAAGGTCCTCACATGCTTGAGGTGTGCCCCAAGGGGTACCCACTTTTATGAAAGGGTGAGAACCTATCTCTTTGGTTGACCACCACACGCGCCGTCCGACCGAACCGAACTGGGCCGGGTTGGGTTGGTGTGGTGTAAAATGATTAATTTTTTATAAAAAAATTATTATTAATAATATTATTTATTATTATTTTTAATTTCGGAAATCCCTTTTTTATTTAATTATTTATGCTCTGATTTAGTCTTTGTGAACGTTGTTCACAACGTCCATTTTTCTAAACGTGTCTTCAGTCTCCTCCACCTTCCTGGTTTTCCTCCTTCTCTTTCTCCATGAAATCAGAGCTCAAACCGCTCTTTTTTCTTGTATAAATAGGTGATGAAAGACTGCCTTCAAATATAATTTACTTTTCATTCATTCATTATTTTTTCGAAACTGAGCAAGTAAACATAGAGTGTATACAGAACGATTTTCGTACGGTGCAATACGAAAATCGTATTTAAGAGGGCTGTTTTATCCTGGAGGCGACCGGAGTTCATACTGTTTGCTAAATTCCGGCAGTTCCGCGAACGTCTTAAAGAAAGCGACATTGTCCGCGACTCTGCCCATTTAATTTTGTTCGGTCTGTTCCTATTTTCTGAGTTCGAGCTTCAACAATTTTAAGACGATTCAATTACTGCTGATGGCTACCGAACAATCAAATGGGATTGCTGAGATTAACAAACCATTCCGGTTTGAAAGAGCTCATTTCCGAAGATGGAGACAGAAGATGCTGTTCTACCTCACAACAAAGAAGGTAGCTTCTGTTCTGACTTCGGAAAAACCAATTGTTCCTGAAGATGGTGACGAGGCAGATGTTCGTGCCGCTGTTCGTGCTGTTGAGAGATGGACAGAAAATGATTTTCTGTGCAAAAATTATATACTCAATGGACTGACTGACGATCTGTATGATTACTACACTGCTGAAGAAAAAACAGCAAAAGAAATTTGGGAAGCTCTGCAGAGGAAGTATGACACTGAGGAGGCCGGATCGAAAAAATACGCTGTAAGTCGCTACCTCAAATTCCAGATGACTGATGACAAGTAAGTGGAAATTCAATCTCATGAATTACAGAAGATAGCACATGAAATTATCTCAGAAGGTATGCCTTTAAACGATCAATTTCAAGTTGCTGTCATAATTGACAAATTGCCTCCTTCGTGGAAAGATTTTAAAAATATTTTGAGGCATAAAACAAAAGAATTTTCGATGGAAAGTTTGATTACTCGCCTCCGAATTGAGGAGGAAGCTCGAAAACAAGATTTAAAAGAGGAAGTGCTTATTGTTTCTAATAACACTAAAAGGTCCACTGCGGTTCTGAAACCCACTCAAAAGAATTTTAAGAATCAGAACCGCAAACCAATCCAAAACCGCAACACCCGAGTTAATTTGAATTGGAACCTTCAAAGGAACCAAAATAGGCCACAGCAACAACCACCTAGAAATGATGCTGCTTTCCTATGCTTTAATTGTGGGAAACCAGGTCATATGGCACGTAAGTGCAGAAACAGGCCAAACACTACTCCTAGTGTTAACCTGACTGAAGAGCAACATAACTTTGTTGCTATGATTTCTGAGATCAACCTCATAGGTGGATCAGATGGGTGGTGGGTAGACACCGGTGCTTCTCGCCATGTTTGCTATGATAGAAGTATGTTCAAAACATACAGTGCTGTGACCGAAGATAAGAAAGTGTTATTGGGTGATTCCCATACCACTATTGTTGCTGGAATTGGTAGTGTGGAATTGAACTTCACATCTGGAAAAACCTTAACTTTGAAGGATGTGATGCATACTCCAGAAATGAGGAAAAATTTGGTTTCGGGCTATCTTCTCAACAAGGCTGGTTTTACTCAGACTATAGGAGCAGATTTATTTACTTTGACTAAGAACAATGTATTTGTAGGAAAAGGTTATGCTACTGAAGGCATGTTTAAGTTGAATGTTGAGATTAATAAAGTGAATGCGTCTGTTTACTCCTTGTGTACTTTTAATGTTTGGCATGCTCGTTTTTGTCATGTTAATAAGCGAATCATTAAAAATATGAGTAACTTAGGGTTAATTCCAAAATTGAATTTGAATGAATTTCTTAAATGTGATTATTGTAGTCAGGCAAAAATCACAAAAACACCTCATAAATCTGTTGTTAGAGATTCTGAACCTCTAGATTTAATTCATTCAGATATATGTGAATTAGATGGAAAGTTGACTAGAAATGACAAACAATACTTTATAACCTTTATTGATGATTGTTCTGACTTTACTTTTGTTTATCTTATGAAAAATAAAAGTGAAGCGTTTGACATGTTTAAGTTGTTCATAGTTGAAATAGAAAATCAATACAATAGGAAAGTCAAGAGACTTCGTAGCGATAGAGGCACAGAATATGGTTCTAGCCTGTTTATTGATTTCTATAAAACACATGGTATTATACATGAAACCACAGCTCCTTATTCACTAGAAATGAACGGAAAGGCTGAAAGGAAAAATAGGACACTTACCGAATCTGTAGTAGCTATTATTCTTAGTTCAGGTGCCGCCTCACATTGGTGGGGAGAAATCCTTTTGACTGTTTGCTATGTGCTAAATAGGGTCCCTAAATCCAGAAGCAAAATCTCTCCTTATGAGATCTTGAAAAATAAAACACCCAGTCTATCATATTTTAGAACTTGGGGTTGTTTGGCTTATGTTAGGAAACCTGACCCTAAGAGAGTCAAACTTGCTAGTAGGGCTTATGAATGTGTGTTTATTGGATATGCTGTGAATAGCAAAGCATATAGGTTCTATGATTTGAATGCGAAAGTCATATTGGAGTCGAACGATGCTGACTTTTATGAAGATAGATTTCCTTTTAAGTTGAGAAATAGTGGGGGTGCATCATCTAGTAGCATACCTGCTACTAGACCTATAGTGCAAAAAGAGATTGAGGAATATGAACCTAGGAGAAGTAAGAGACCTAGAGTATCTAAAAACTTTGGCCCTGACTTTTATGCTTTCACTGTAGAAGAGGATCCACTTACTATACAAGAAGCTTTAACCTCATTAGATGCTGATGTATGGCAAGAAGCCATTAATGATGAAATGGACTCACTTGAGTCAAACCAAACTTGGCACTTAGTAGACTTACCACCAGGCTGTAAACCAATAGGTTGTAAATGGATCCTTAAGAAGAAACTGAAACCTGATGGTTCAGTAGATAAGTTTAAGGCTCGCCTTGTAGCTAAAGGCTTTAGACAAAGAGAAAATGTTGATTTCTTTGATACTTATTCACCTATCACTAGGATTACGTCTATACGTGTTTTGATTGCTATTGCTTCTGTGCACAATCTAGTAGTGCACCAAATGGATGTTAAAACTGCGTTTTTGAATGGTGAACTAGAAGAAGAGGTTTATATGGATCAACCTGAGGGCTTTGTAGTCTTTGGTCAAGCCCATAAGGTATGCAAGTTAGATAAGTCTTTATATGGGCTAAAACAAGCACCTAAGCAATGGCATGCAAAATTTGACAACTTGATTATTTCAAATGGCTATAAGGTGAATGAAAGTGATAAGTGTATCTACTACAAATATGAAAATGGTCTTTGCACCATTATTTGCTTATATGTTGATGACTTGCTTATTTTTGGATCTAATATTCATGTTGTAAATGCTGTTAAGTCAATGTTGTGTGAGAACTTTGACATGAAAGATCTAGGAGAAGCGAACGTCATTCTTGGCATAAAGATAACTAGGTCTGAAACTGGAATTTCTCTAGATCAATCTCACTACGTTGAGAAGATTCTAAAGAAATATAACTACTTTGATTGTAAACCTGCATGTACACCTTATGACCCTAGTATAAAACTTTTCAAGAACACTAGAGACAGTGTAAGACAATCAGAGTATGCTAGCATAATTGGCAGTCTTCGTTACGCCACTGATTGTACTAGACCCGACATCGCGTATGTCGTAGGACTGCTATGCAGATTTACTAGTAGACCTAGTGTGGAGCATTGGAATGCTATAGAAAGGGTCATGAGATACCTTAAAAGAACCATGAAACTTGGATTACATTATCAAAGGTTTCCAGCAGTCATTGAAGGATATAGTGATGATGACTGGAATACCTTATCAGATGATTCCAAGGCTACTAGTGGCTATATTTTCAATATAGCTGGTGGTGCTGTTTCATGGAAGTCTAAGAAACAGACTATTCTAGCTCAATCAACAATGGAATCAGAACTGATTACACTAGTTGTGGCTAGTGAAGAAGCAGGTTAGTTGAGAAGTCTGTTAGCTGAGATTCCCCTATGGGAAAAACCGATTCCAGCTGTATTGATCCACTGCGATAGTACCGCGGCTATTGCTAAGATTGAGAATCGTTACTACAACGATAAGAAACGACAGATACGTCGTAAGCATAGCACTGTGAGAGAGCTACTCACTAAAGGACCTGTTAGAGTGGATCACATACGCTCAGAAGAGAATTTAGCCGATCCTTTGACGAAAGGATTAGATAGAGAGAAAGTCCATAATACGGCAAAGAGTATGGGACTTATGCCCCTACAGTGATGAGTTACACACAATGGTAACCCAACCTATAGACTGGAGATCCCAAGAAATAGGTTCAAAGGGTAATAACAAGTTGTGTTGTAATATGAGTCAGATCATGCAATTAGAAGCATGAATATCCTGAAGCGATTTGAGGTTGAGATAATAGAAACTCTTAATGAAGTCTATACTCCATTTCGAGTGAAGTACATAGCTACAGGAGTACTTTTGATAGACTCACCTATATGAATGTGGAAGTGAGGCCGCTTCCTATGAGTTTAGGGCAAAACTCTAGAGCATTCATTAAACCGGGATAGACGTGCAAGGCTATAAACGCACGGGCTACTAGAACTACACTCTCAAAAGGTTATGGCGTGATATACGTCAGAGATAGAGTTCAAGACTACGAGTCACTCTAGTAAAATCTGAACTATACTCACTACGCAAAGGTTCAAATCGAAAGATACTTTTGTTTATGTCTGACCTTATGTAACTGCTCAGTAAAACGTTTTCAAAAATTTTAGTGGGGGATTGTTGGGCTTAGCCCAAGTAAAATTTATGAAATAAAGCCCTTTCAAGTGTCTTTATGTTTTTTCAAGTGAAAAACATCCCACATTGCTTTCAAAGCACTAAGTGGAGATGTTTATAAAGAAGGTCCTCACATGCTTGGGGTGTGCCCCAAGGGGTACCCACTTTTGTGAAAGGGTGATGACCTATCTCTTTGGTTGACCACCACGCGCGAGCGCGCCGTCCGACCGAACCGAACCGGGCCGGGTTGGGTTGGTGTGGTGTGGTGTAAAATGATTAATTTTTTATTAAAAAATTATTATTAATAATATTATTTATTATTATTTTTAATTTTGGAAATCCCTTTTTTATTTAATTATTTATGCTCTGATTTAGTCTTTGTGAACGTTGTTCACAACGTCCATTTTTCTGAACGTGTCTTCAGTCTCCTCCACCTTCCTGGTTTTCCTCCTTCTCTTTCTCCATGAAATCAGAGCTCAAACAGCTCTTTTTTCTTGTATAAATAGGTGATGAGAGACTGCCTTCAAATAGAATTTACTTTTCATTCATTTAGTATTTTTTCGAAACTGAGCAAGTAAACAGAGAGTGTATACAGAACGATTTTCGTACGGTGCAATACGAAAATCGTATTTAAGAGGGCTGTTTTATCCTGGAGGCGACCGCAGTTCATACTGTTTGCTAAATTCCGGCAGTTCCGCGAACGTCTTAAAGAAAGCGACATTGTCCGCGACTCTGCCCATTTAATTTTGTTCAGTCTGTTCCTATTTTCTGAGTTCGAGCTTCAACATAAATTGTAGAATTTGGGTTTGAAATTATGGATGTATGTGACTAAAAACAGAGAAACAAAAAAGTGTTGAATTGGAAAGACACTAATTGCATATACTAATTGAAATGAAATAAAATAAAAATATTTATTTTCAGATTTTAACAATTAAAGAAATAAAATTATTTTTACGTAAAAAAAAGTAATTTTTGTTTTTAATAATGAATACTTCATTCTTTTCGATTGGTGTTTTTTTCCCCCTAAATTAATGTGTGTATTTTTCATATAATAAGTTTGAATAAGGAGTATAAACAAGCGAATGTTTTGTTGCTCATTGTCCTCATCCTATTTGCCTTTTCACTTTAAAATGGAGAGATTTAAGTGTTTGGTTCCTGTTTGCCTTTCATGTATGAAAAATATTTTTTTACTACAAAAGCAGAGAATCCCTGCTTTTTGGAAAAATATAGTTTTTTTAACCAGTAAACAGCAACCCGTAAAAGCAAACAACAGTTCAAACATAAATGTCCTAAAATAACAGTGTAGTATTCATTATTGTGTTTATTTCCAATTAGGTTGATACTGAATAAAAGATAAACCCAAAACTGAATAGAAAAAATACACCAGAAGAATTAGAAAATGCTAAGCAAAATGAAATTGTTTATATACCAAAATCATCATAAATGAAGAACTTAAGAGCGGATTTCCACAGCAGAATTTACTCAATTAAAATACCAAATTTAGCTAAAGCATCATCAACCGTGTTTATAAACATGACAAACAACCACATGCATGTCAAAAATATGTTTCAAACAGGTTAACCAGTTTTGCCTTACGTCCCAACACTACATTAAAAAAGAGCTTTAAACAAAGTGATAAATTCTCATTAAATGCCTAAATATCCTCACTAATGTCTCTTTAATGAGAATTATTTGTTAGAAATCTTAGATTTCATCATAATATTAGATAAACACTAATTGCCCAGATGTTAGAATAAGATGATTTTCACAAACACGTAATGACAATCAAGAGAGCGTACCTTGGTCCATGATGATTATAAACGACTTCTTTGGGAATCACAAGAATTGTGTTTCTCTCGCTTAACCCTTTAGACTTTATAGATTTTCTAGATGGAGAGAAAATGACTTTTAGATAGGTTAGAGAGAGGACCAATTCTGATTATGTTCTATAAATATACCTTCCATCAAGGTATCTCTTCATCCATAAGGTACCTTTTCATTAATGAACCAATAGGATTCAACGTACCCTTTGGTTAATCAAACATGATGATTGATCGTACCCTTACGTGAACTGATCAATAAGATTTATTGTTTTATTTTATCAAACATTAAGTATATAATATACTAGGACCATATTTTAACTTGATGTAAATTATGGAAAATCCAACATTCTCCCACTTGGTCCGTGTGAAAATATATATACAGTTTAATAACAAACATAAGGCGCGCATTAAAATAAATCCATTATCTTACTAGTCACAATATAAAGTCATTGTTAAGCAATAAGACTAATAAGGATCATAGCGGTTCTATGTCAGTTTATCGGCATATTCCCTTCCATGTATCACAATATAAATCTTATACTTAAAATGAACTATAATAAGGTTTTTCATGATGGTCCAACGATAATGTCATTGTTAGAGACTATATCCTGTTTAATTCTCATAATGCATTCATGTATATATACTATTCATAAGAAACAGGATTCATAAAAATATATATCAGAAACAATATGTAAATGAGTTCAGAGTGTCAAATACATTATAACATAAGATATAATTATAAAATCATTAGTGATATCCGATAATCCTCATTCTTTCAACATGTTCACTAAATAACTTAGGGGATAATCCTTTTGTCAACGGATCCACAACCATAATATTTGTGCTAATATGTTCTATTGACACTCTTTGTTTCTGAACTTCTTCTTTAACAACAAGGTATTTAATTTCCATATGTTTAGCACTTTGAGAATACTTGTCGTTTTAAAAAAGAAGACTGCTGCAGAATTATCACAATAATTTTTCAGCGGCTTGGCAATACTATCGACAATTCCAAGTCCTGAAATAAAGTTCTGCAACCATAATCCATGAATCGTGGCCTCAAATCATGCCACGAATTCAACCTCCATAGTGGATGTAGCAATTATTGATGCCTTTTAATATATGCTTTCTGAGACAATCCCAATAATCCTTGTGAATTGTCACGAAATATTTATACTCCAATCACATAGGATGCCTCACCCATATCTTTCATTTCAAAGCTTTTAGAAAGAAATTCTTTGGTTTGACATAATAAACCAAGATCGTTAATTGCAAGCAAGATATAAACTTACTCCCATTGATCTTCAGATATATACATCGATCAACAATGTTTTCCTTAATCCCAAAAGATGTGATGGTATCATTGAACTTAAGATACCATTATCGAGAAGCTTGTTTTAGTCCATATATTGACTTTTTAAGTCTACACACCATATTTTTCTTTCCTTCAACCACAAATCCTTCTAGTTGAACCATATAAACATCCTCATCTAAATTCTCATTTAGAAAAGCGGTTTTCACATCCATTTGGTGAAGCTCCAAATCATAATGAGCTACCAATGCTATAATAATTCTAAAAGAGTATTTTCTAGAGACAGGTGAAAAAGTCTCTTTAAAATCAATACCCTCTTTCTGAGTAAAACCTTTGGTAACAAGTCTAGACTTGTAACGTTCGATATTGCCTTTTGAGTCACGTTTAGTCTTAAATACCCACCTACACCCAACTCGTTTATAACCTTCTGGCAATTCAACAAGGTCCCAAACTTTGTTGTGATCCATTGATTTCATCTCTTCTTTCATGACATCTAACCACTTAGTAGAATTGTCACTTCTTATGTAGTTTGTTAAAATGAGACTGGATCATTAACGATTCCTTCACCGAATTCTATCTGAGTAAAATTTGATTTCAATAATACAGATTCAGAATATCAAGCAATAATTATTTGTACATTGAAATTCTCCTTTGGGTAAAATATCAATGTACAACAATGAAACAAAACATAATTGATGCTTAATTTAATTACACGTAATTTGTAATTAATATACTCCAATTAGATATATTTGTTATCTTTGGATATACTGAACATATCTAACCAAGTGTAACAATTTACCACATAATGTCCATAAATTAGAAAATAACCAATCAACCTTTGGGCGATTCATAATATTTTATAACAACGAACTTCAATATACTCGTGATAAAATATTTTCATATTATCTCAATTATAAGTGTAACATCCAGAATTTTATAGGACGTGTTTTGAAATAAAATTTTAGTATATAATTATAGTATGTATAGAAAAAAAAACAAGTTATTAAATTTTTATTAATCACCCGTTAATTATTTTCTGAAATTTAGATTATTAATTTATTATTATTAATAATATTATTTTTTTTTTTGGTAAGAAGGGAAGAAAAAAACAAACAAACAAAAACCTAACCCGGGATCAGTCTAGGAAGACTGACCCCAATCCTATCCTCAAGAAGAGAAGGTAACAGAAAAGAAGGAGGAACGGAAAGGGTAGAAACACCTAACATCCCCCCATGCCCAGCAGCTGCCAAGCGATCCGCCACGCGGTTTTGCTCCCTATAAATATGGGAGAAGGTAAGAGAATCGAAGGCAGGACGAAGCCTCAAGATGGCTTTAATGAGATTCTGACTCTTAAGACAAACAGCCTGTCTATCCGAAATCCTGTTGATAGCCTCCAAATTGTCAGACTCCACCGAAAGTCTTTTAACACCCATGCGAATGGCGAGTTTAATGCCAGACAAGATCCCCCAGAGCATGTGATAAAATATTATCTAATGACTAACGTTAACATTTAAATGGATTTACTCAATTATTATTATTATTATTATTATTATTATTATTATTATTATTATTGTGGGGATTAGGTTTGAGTTGGAGTTGGAGAAAAAGAAAACAACTTTCTGTATACACCTTAGAATTTCTTTTTTCTCTTATCCTAGTTTCTTCCATAACTTTTTATTCCGGCCACCTCTTGGAATTAAAATTATACCATTAAATTCCTTGTCTCGTGAGGAACATTTTGAGACCACTATTGATATTTTTCTGAGCAAAAAGTATGGTGACCGGAGCAGGTATTTCTCACCGGCAAAGTGTTAGATCCCGACATTTTAGGCGGTTTTAGTTGTGAAGGGGTGTACTTTTAGACTCCCCTGATCGTTGGCTATCTCGTGATAGTCTTGGTTTACGATTGCGGCATCTCCGGCCAACTTCCGGCAACCGACCACCGTGCTCCGGCGAAACTCCGGGGAACCAGAAATGGGTCAATTAGAACCCGAATAATTTGATTAGCTTTTTGGGACGAGAGGTAAACTTAATTGCTTATGTTTATATATATTTATGTCTATTATATATTTATTTATATTTATGTGAGTGTCTATCGATATATTGTCATAGAATAGTAAAATAAATGTTGAGTATTTGGTTATGATTTGATTTGTGCTTATTTATACATATGATCATTTGAGATGTGGAGTTTTAAATGTTCTTTGTACAGTTGAATTTATTGATATATGATTTTGTTTCTTTTGAAATGGTGTTCTTATGTATTTACCTATTGAGGTAATTAGCTATGAAATTATATCATGGTAGAATGAGAATTCATATGAATTCAATTATGAATTATGAAATTGTGTTGGATTATTTTGGAATGAGAACAAAACATAAATAGCTAGCTTGGGTGGGTATATTCAATAGTCTGGAGGTTTGTTGATACTGTGATCACAGGCACCTGGGTAGGGTGTTATTTTGCTCTAATTGAGCTTATACTGTGTCCTGAAACTGGGGGCGATAGCAGTATCGTATTATTGAAATAATCATTATGAGGTTAAAAGGGTACGTGTCCTGAAACTGGAGGGCGATAGCGTACAGTTGGAATATTGTTAACCATGAGACCATTGAGTATATTTCACATAGGTCTAGCCGGGCCCTTAAAAATAATGATAATAAATTATAATTTTATTGTTTGAAGTAAGTCATATACGAGATTATATGTTTATATTGTATTCTTGATTGATTGATTGTTAATTGTTTGATTAATTAAATGTTAAGATGTATGAAATTATATATATATATATATATATATATATATATATATATATATATATATATATTTATGTATATAAACGTAGGTAATTATTCTTATTGAGTAGGCAGCTCACCTCTTGCCACGTTGACATTTTCAGGCTAGGTTCAGAGATTCTCCTATTTGCTAAATTTTCAGGTTTACTCTACATTCAGGCTGGCCAGCACAAGCGTCTTATTCCCATTAGAAATTTTATGAGCATTTATTAGGATTTAATATATTATTGATCTAGATTACTTTGTTTAGATTGAGTGAATTTTTATTGATCGATTAAATTTTTTTATTGGTTATTGAACCTTTTGAATATTGATTTTTGATAGGCAATAATGAACAAGGAGACATTATTTGAATATGTTGTTCTTTGTACGCAATTACGATAATTGATTAGGTTTTTGTGTATTTTCAACGTGACCCGGGACAGGGGTTACAATAAGCATCACATACACACGAGTAATTCAATTTTTTTTAATATGACATCTATGAAACCTTTCTAATTTGGCCACTTTGGTGACTAACAAATCATACCTATTATAGATATCAAATAATAAAAAAATATATATATATATTATAAAATCTGATATGTTTAAGACTATAATATTTAGTCACTTTGGTGACTAAAATCATTATTAAATATCAAATTGTATAATAAAATAGTTTATACAAATCACTTAAGTTTAAATTGGCCAGTAAAATATCACTAAGACAGATTGCATTCAAAATGGCCCTTAAAATTCAACCTTACAGCATCATGTAAAATTACAAAAATTTACAGAAATAGAGAAGAATATATATATATATATTGATAGACTATGTGGAAATAGTCTAAGTGGTTTCAAATAACTGTATATATTAGACGTAATCTTTTCCTTATGTTTAGCTCATTAGCTCCTATAGTTTAGCCTTATATTATGCTTACAGTTATTTACACAAGTTGTATATATTGATTCCAATACATCAGTTGTCCTCCTTTCTATGGATTTGTTATTTTGGAATGTTAGGGGTGCGGCTAGCAAGGCTACCCGTATCCATATTAATGATCTTATTAAGCAGTTTAATCCATCTTGTTTTGCTCTTTTGGAAACTAAGATTAGTGGTGAGAAAGCAGATGAGGTGGTTAAGAAGTTTAAGAACTGGCACTGTGTTAGATCGGAGGCAACTGGCCGGGCTGGGGGGATTTGGCTTTTTTGGAGGCCAGATCGGATTCATTTTGATATTCTTAGCATGGATAAGCAGTTCATTCATTGTAAAGTGAGTATTTCCGGCAATACTCCCTTTTTTATTACCCTTGTGTATGCTGACCCTATCTTGTCTAATCGAAAACGGCTCTGGGAGGTTCTCTATTCTATGAGTGTCAGCATTTCGGAGCCCTGGTTTGTGGCGGGTGACTTCAATGATATCGCCTTTATGAGTGATCAGAGAGGGGGATCCAATCATTATGTTAATCGTTGTCTGCATCACAAGAATAGTATGGATTTATGTGGGCTTTCCGATCTGGGGGCTTCTGGTCATAAATTCACTTGGAAACGTAATAATACTTTTGTTCGATTGGACAAAGTCTACGCTAATGTTTTAGCTCTAACTTCCTTCCCTGAGTGCTCTGTGTTGAACCTCCCATTCCGTCATTCGGATCATTGTCCTATTTTGTTTAGACTTTTGAGAGGTAAGCATCCTAGGGGTAAGAGACCGTTCCGGTATCAGTTGGCTTGGGAGTCCCATCCTAAGTTTAAAGAGTTCATTCATGAGAGTTGGAGACCTCATTCGTATGTACTGCAAGCTGCTGAAGGGTTCAGGAATAAGGTGCAGGGGTGGAATAGGAATGTGTTTGGGCATATTATCAGAAGGAAGAACAAGTTATTAAAGAGGATGGAGGGCATTCAACGCAGGTTGGAGGGGAGGTTTGATCATAGCCTTGAGGGCCTCCTCAGAACCCTTCAGAAGGAGCTGGAGGCTGTGCTTAGGCAGGAGGAGTTCCTTTGGTTCCAGAAGTCTCGAAAGTCCTGGATTAGAGATGGCGATCGTAATACCAAATACTTCCATCTCTCTACCCTGATTAGAAGGCAGAGAAATAGAATTGAGGCCATTAAGGATTCTAATGGTGATTGGGTTTATGAAGATGAGGTTATTCGAAACTTAGCCCTGGATTTCTACAGAGAGCTGTTCAAAGAGGAACCTGTTCTTTTGGAGAGGGCTCACTCTATTGCTACATTTCCTTTAATCAGTGAGGATTGTAGTCAGGAGGCCTTTCAACCTATTTCCCGAAAAGAGATTGACCAAGCTATCTTCAGCATTGGGGCTTCTAAAGCTCCTGGGATTGATGGTCTTCCGGCGAGCTTTTACCATAAGCATTGGGATGTAGTGAAGGAAGGCATCTATAATTTTGTCTTGGGGGTGTTCAGTGGTTCGAAGGATATTGAGCTGGTTAATAGAACCCTCCTGGTTCTGATTCCTAAGATTGATAAGCCTTCTTCCTTTTTGCATATGAGACCTATCAGTCTTTGTAATGTTCTTTACAAAACTGTTACAAAGATTGTGGCTAATAGAATCCGTGGCATTCTTCCTGCGATCATTTGTCAAAATCAGGGTAGCTTTGTGCCTGGTAGACAAATGATGGATAATGTGGTGATCGCCCAAGAGATGGTCCACACGATGAAGATTAGGAAGGGGAGGAAAGGCATTGTGGCTCTGAAGCTGGATTTAGAGAAGGCCTATGATCGAATTAATTGGGATTTCTTGATGGAGAGCCTTGAGAGAGCTAGAATCCCGGACAACTGGAGAAGTTTAATTAAGGTATGTATTTCTTCTCCTGTGTTTCAAGTTATGGTCAATGGGGATATGTCGGAGGAATTTTCCCCGGGCAGAGGAATCCGTCAGGGGGATCCTATGAGCCCTTTCCTTTTTGTTATTGCTATGGAGAGGCTCTCTCACCTGATTCAGGATGCGATTGATAATGGGAGTTTCCACCCTGTGGCGATCAATAGCTTCTGTCCCCAGGTGACTCACTTATTCTTTGCAGATGATGTCCTTATCTTTCTTGAGGGTAATGAGGAGCAGTTGAGAGTCATTATGGATATTCTGGATTGTTTTTGTTCGGCCTCTGGGCAGAAGCTTAATATCCAGAAATCTAGGATGATGTGCTCTAAGAATATGAATCAGAGAGTCTGTAAGAGATTAAGTGATCTCTCAGGTATTCCTCTTACTGATTCTCTTGGGAAGTATCTGGGCGTTCCCCTCCATAGTGAGCGTGTGTCTAAAGGCTCCTTCAAAGAGACTTTGGATAAAGCTAATTCGAAGTGTGCCACTTGGAAAGCCAAGACTCTGTCTCTCGCTGGCCGCCTCACGTTAATTCAATCTGTTAATTGTGCTGCTCCCAATCACATCATGCAGGCTTGTAAGCTTCCGGATCCTGTGCTTAATGATCTTGACAAGATTAACCGTAGGTTCCTGTGGGGGGAAGCTGCAGAGGGCAGGAAGATCCATCTTGTGCCTTGGAGTGAGGTTTGCCAGCCTAAAGATTCTGGGGGTCTGGGTATTAGGAAAGCAAAGGACAATAATAAAGTTTTATTAATGAAACTCCTTTGGCGTATGTGGCAAAACCCCTCCTCTCTTTGGGTTCGCCTCCTTTGTGGTAAGTATCGGAAAGACAAAATCTTCGGGGGCCCGAAAGAGAGAGTTGCTAATTGTTCCTTCCTCTGGAAAGGACTTAGTGCTGTGTTTGATGAGTTCTTCTCGGGAGTTGGCCTGGAGGTGGGGAATGGTAAGTCCATTAGTTTCTGGTTTGATAACTGGATTGGGGATAAACCGTTAATTGAGGTGTGTTCTTCCCCCCCGCCTAGTGATATACGCAACTGGAGGATTGCCGATGTGGTTGACTCGGAAGGGGACTGGATCTGGTCAAAGTTTGATACTTTCTTTAGCCTTGAGACTCTCCTTAGAATGCGGGGAGTGAAGGTGAGTAATCAAGAGGAAGACTTGGATAGGCACTATTGGGCGCTGACTAACAATGGAGTTTATTCTTGCAAATCGGCCTTTGAAGCTTTCTCTCTCTTTAGATCTGATCCTCCCTCGGATGTGTGGAAGTCGATTTGGACCCTTAAAGTTCCTTTCCGTATTAGGAGTTTCCTGTGGCTGGGCGTTAAGGACAGGCTTCTTACTAATTCGGATAGGCACAGAAGGCACTTGGCTGATTCTGGAGCTTGCAGTAGATGCAGAGGCCATGTTGAGACTTTGTGCCATGCTCTTAGAGATTGCTCTAATAGTAAAGAGGTTTGGAGGAAAATTCTCCCACACCATATTTTCTCTTCCTTCATGGCACATTCTGAGGTCGACTGGTTCTCTGATGGTGTTAGAGGAAAGTTGCTTCCATACATGGAGCATGGTGACATTTTCTTTGCTATTATCTGTCACCAAGTTTGGAAATGGAGAAACGAGGAGATTTTTGGAGATAAAACTGTTTTTATGACAAACTTAGCTGATTTCTTCTCGAAAAAACTTTTCTCTATTATCGATAGTTTCAAAGGAGAGTCCCTTGCCAGAGCCTCTCAGTGTTGTGATGTCCATCTCGTGGGATGGAGCAGGCCAAGAGAGGGGGTTGTGAAGCTGAATACTGATGGTTCCTGCCTCAGTAACGGTAAGATTGCGGCTGGAGGTGTGCTTAGAGATGTAGGGGGCGTCTGGCTTTCTGGGTTCTCCCAGAATTTAGGGTTGGGTTCTTCCTTTTCTGCGGAGCTCTGGGCTATTCTTACTGGAATCAATCTTGCTAAAAGGCTGGGTGTTAAGAGGCTCTCTGTGGAGTCTGATAATTTGGAAGCAATCAAAATGATTTCTGAGAATCATTCTATGGGTCTTAACAGTCGCAACCTCATCAAAGCTATTATAAGGCTTTGCTCCTCCTTTGAGTTCGTAGAGTTTAGACACATTTTTAGAGAGCAGAATCGTGTTGCTGATCGCTTGGCGGCGGCGGGCCATGAAGGGACGTTAGGCGTTACTACCCTTCCTGTTTCCCCTAGTTTCATCTCTCATCTTCTCTTAGAAGATAGGATTGGGGTTAGCTTCCCTAGGCTAATTCCTGGGTAGTTTGTTGTTATTCATTTTTCTTTTCCTTTTCTACCAAAAAAAAAAAAAAAAAATAACAAATCACGGAATTGATTTCCTACATGGTATCAGAGCAGGTTTCTTTCCCTCACCTCCTAAAGCTAGCCGTAATCTTCTTCACCCTCTCCTCTTCAATGGCTGACAGAACTTTTCACTCTGCCCTAACTGTCACAAATGTGAAATCCTTAATCCCCATAACCTTGGACATGGAAACCGGCCAATATCACGAATGGGCCACCCTCTTTAAAGTTCAAGCACGTGTACACTCAGTTCTTGAGCATATTATCCCCCCCACCGACGCAACAGAACTCGCAGCCTACACAGCCTCGAAAGCGGCCAACCTCCCTCTCTGGAAAAGGCTCGATGCGGTGGTTCTTCAATGGATATATGCAACTGTATCACATGATATCCTTACCTCTGTTCTCGTGGTGGATGACGTTGCAGAAAAGGCATGGACAAGAGTTGCTCAAATCTTTCAAGACAACAAGAACTCGAGAGCAGTATATCTCGAAACAGAGTTTACCACCACCAAGATGGTTGATTTCTCGTCAGTTATGACCTACTACAACAGGCTCAAATCCCTCGCCGATCAACTCGCCAACGTAGGGTCGCCGGTCTCCGATCAACGTCTGGTTTTGCGCCTCCTTGCAGGCCTGCCGGAGGCTTATTCACACTTCGTCACCACCATCCAGCAAAAGAAAGTATTACCTCCTTTCTCTGAAGTGTGCTCCAGACTCAAACTTGAAGACACCACTGCCAAGGAGAGAGCTCGTGATTATGGTTCAGCGGCGCTTATTGTCGATGAAGACTCTGCCCCTCAAATCCAACCACAACATCATGGAAATAACAATCATTCCAGTAATCGGAATTATCATACTCGGGATTATTATCGTGGCAGAAATTCTAATAAAAATCGGGGAAAGGGGCACAACAACAACAATTACCGCGACAAGAATGGTCGTGGCGGCAGCGGTCAACCAATTCACCACCAACCAGCCATGAACTACTACCCCACCTGGCCTGCCTAGCCATCACAGCAGTGGGCTCTTCCCCCTTGCCCATACCCGACCGGTCCGTGGCAGCAGCGACCGACAACACAAGGCCCAACAATAGCAATGGCCTTCTTGGTTCAGGCCCACGTCCTTCTCAGCTTGCATATACCATGCACGCTCCATCTGTTTCTGGATATGCACCAACAGACGTAGAAGCAGCAATGCACACTCTCTCCATGCAACAACCGGATGAAAATTGGTACATGGATACTGGCGCCACCTCCCACATGACAGCCAACACAGGTACTCTCACGTCTTATTTTAATTTGAGCAAAAATACTGGTATTATTGTTGGTAATGGTAGCACTATTCCAATTCGTGGCTATGGTCATACTTCCCTAACCCCACCTAATCCCCCCTTACATCTCAAAGATGTTTTGCATGCTCCAAAACTTATCAAAAACCTTATTTCCGTACGCAAATTCACTAATGACAATAATGTTACTGTTGAGTTTGATCCTCTTGGGTTTTCTGTGAAGGATTTAGAGACGGGGAACCGCCTAATGAGATGTGAGAGCACTGGGGAATTATATCCTATCACCGCCACAAAAGGGACCACCTCACCATCCACCTTCCTTGCCACGTCACCTAGCTTATGGCATTCTCGACTCGGGCATCCGGGACATGCTATTCTTAGTTCTCTTCGTAATAATGCGTTAATCAATTGTAATAAGGCCCGAACTTCCTTTTGTTCTTCATGTCCTTTGGGGAAACACATTAAATTGCCATTTCATGATTCTTTCTCATTTACTACTATGCCATTTGATATTATACATAGTGATCTATGGACATCTCCAGTTTTAAGTTCTAATGGGCACCGTTATTATGTCTTTTTCCTAGATGATTATAGTAATTTTTTGTGGACTTTTCCTATCACCAATAAGTCACAAGTTTATTCTATTTTCCTCTCCTTTAAAGCATTAATTCGAACTCAAGTTGAAAGAGACATCAAAAACATCCAGTGTGATAATGGGCGGGAATTTGATAATGGACCTTTTCAATCCTTTTGCACCGCTAATGGTTTGAATTTTCGATTTTCTTGCCCTCATACCTCCCCTCAAAACGGTAAGGCGGAAAGAAAAATAAAATCCATTAACAATATAATGCGCACACTCCTTGCTCACTCTTCCCTGCCTCCCTCTCTTTGGCATCATGCACTTCTAATGGCAACATATCTGCTCAATATACTTCCCACCAAAGTTCTAAAGTATAAATCCCCAACTCAAATCCTCTATCAACGAACCCCATCCTATTCTCATCTCCGGGTTTTTGGGTGTCTATGCTATCCTCTTTTCCCTTCTACAACTATCAACAAGTTACAAGCACGTTCCACACCGTGCGTTTTCTTAGGATATCCCTTGAATCATAGAGGATACAAATGTTACGATTTATCTAAAAAGAAAATCATAATTTCGAGACATGTCATTTTTGATGAAAGTCAATTTCCATTCTCTAAATTACACACACCATCCTCCAAATCTTATGAATTCTTGGACCATGGCATTTCACCCTACACAATGCATTTCCTGACCAACTCCCACCAGACCAATCCACAATCTGAACCCACGAACCAAACAGCAGAAATCCGTACTTCCCAACAGCCCTCTCCTGCTACAACTCCTAGCCAAATCCCATCGACCCAAACCAGCCGCCCAAATCAAGCCTTTAATCCGCTGCTACATTCTGTGCCCATCCCACCATCTCTCCCTAAACCTCATGACAGCCCATCACCATCAAACCTAATCCCAACAACTGCACAAAATACGCAGCAGCCAAACAAAATGGCTACCAGAAGCCAACATGGGATTTATAAACCAAAAATGCCATTTAACTTAAGCACTTCCACCATTTCTATTTCACCCATTCCACGAACTCTAGTGACAGCTCTAAATGACACAAATTGGAAAGCTGCCATACTTGATGAATATGATGCTCTAATTAAAAATAAGACGTGGGAGTTAGTACCCCATCCCAAAAATGTGAATCTTATTCGTTCTATGTGGATTTTTCGTCATAAAAACAAATCTGATGGTTCTTTTGAGCGGCACAAAGCCCGTCTTATAGGTGATGGCAGGTCTCAGCAGGTTGGAGTAGATTACGACGAGACTTTTAGTCCGGTAGTCAAACCAGCCACTATCAGGACTGTTTTGAGCATTGCATTGTCACATTCTTGGCCCATTCATCAGTTGGATGTCAAGAATGCCTTTCTTCATGGTAACCTTAATGAAACCGTTTATATGCATCAGCCCATGGGCTTCAGGGATCCTAATCATCCTAATCATGTTTGTCTCTTGAAGAAATCTTTATATGGGCTTAAGCAAGCTCCTCGGGCATGGTATCAATGCTTTGCAGACTATGTTTCCACCATTGGCTTTTCACATAGTCAATCAGATCACTCTCTGTTTATTTACTGTCGCGGTTCTGACATTGCTTACATTTTGCTCTATGTTGATGATATTATTCTCACAGCTTCTTCAGATGCTCTCAGAAAGTCAATCATGTCTCTACTCGGTGCCGAATTTGCTATGAAGGATTTGGGCCCTTTAAGCTATTTTTTGGGTATTGCTGTTACCCGTACTTCAGATGGCATGTTTCTCTCCCAGAAAAATTATGCAGCAAACATTATTGAGCGTGCCGGTATGACTACCTGTAAGCCCAGTCAGACACCAGTTGACACCAAGGCCAAGCTTGGCGCCACAGCTGGGCCATCCTGCGATGATCCCACTCATTATCGTAAGTTAGCCGGCGCATTACAATACCTTACATTCACAAGACCAGACATCTGTTATGCAGTTCAACAAGTGTGCCTACACATGCATGACCCCAAGGTCGAACATATGAATGCTCTCAAGCGCATTGTGCGCTACATTCAAGGAACAATTCATTTTGGTCTCCATCTGTATCGGTCTTCTATTGCATCACTTGTCTCTTATACAGATGTCGATTGGGGTGGGTGTCCGGACACTCGCCGATCCACATCCGGTTATTGTGTTTTTCTCGGTGACAATCTACTCTCATGGTCCTCCAAACGACAACCTACTATGTCAAAGTCGAGTGCCGAGGCCGAATACCGCGGTGTGGCTAATGTAGTTTCTGAGTCTTGTTGGCTTCGCAACCTACTTTTGGAGCTCCGTTGTCCCATCCAGAAAGCTACATTGGTTTATTGTGATAATGTTAGTGCCATATACCTATCAGGCAATCCAGTTCAGCACCAACACACTAAGCACATTGAGATGGACATACACTTCGTACGTGAAAAAGTTGCCCGTGGAGAAGTTCGCGTTCTTCACGTACCGTCCCGTGCCCAAATTGCAGACATCTTCACTAAAGGTCTTCCGCGCGTACTTTTTGATGATTTCAGGGACAGTCTAAGCGTACGACAACCTCCCGCTCTGACTGCGGGGGTGTGATAGACTATGTGGAAATAGTCTAAGTGGTTTCAAATAACTGTATATATTAGACGTAATCTTTTCCTTATGTTTAGCTAATTAGCTCCTATAGTTTAGCCTTATATTATGCTTACAGTTATTTACACAAGTTGTATATATTGATTTCAATACATCAATAACAAATCACGGAATTGATTTCCTACATATATATATATATATATATATATATATATAGCAGTATCATATAATGGCAATATTGAGATAGAAATTCTATATTATAATTTGTGAGCATAGTAAACATAATGAGATCATAAAACTTACTTGATTTATTAACAATATAAATCACTAAAGTGGTCATTTACATATAAATAATGAAAAGAAAAAAAACCCATATAAAATTCGGCCACTTCAACTTCAAAAAATAACAACTGCATATTCAGTAAGTCTATATTTAGAAAGAAACATTCAGAGAATTAAATGCTATTAATTTATAGCATCAGATCAATGCCGATTATGAAATTGAATAACTATTAAGCAGCAGATAAAACATAAAAGCATAATTGGAAAATCACTCATTCCAAAACCAGGCTCTGATACCACATGTTAGAAATCTTAGATTTCATCATAATATTAGATAAACACTAATTGCCCAGATGTTAGAATAAGATGATTTTCACAAACACGTAATGACAATCAAGAGAGCGTACCTTGGTCCATGACGATTATAAACGAGTTCTTTGGGAATCACAAGAATTGTGTTTCTCTCGCTTAACCCTTTAGACTTTATTGATTTTCTAGATGGAGAGAAAATGACTTTTAGATAGGTTAGAGAGAGGACCAATTCTGATTATGTTCTATAAATATACCTTCCATAAAAGTATTAACGAGGATAAAGTGGTATCCTTGTTATAAACTTACAATGATAATAATTTTATCCATATTAAAATATTTTTAGTGATAAACAAATATTTTCATTGAAGTATTTGTAATAATTTAAAATCTTCTCATTAAAATCTTTATAATGATAAAAAAATCATTTAATTAAAATGTTTAAAATGATTAAGAATCTTGTCATTAAAGTGTTTCAAGTTTTTATAATGATATTTTCTCTCATTAATGATCTCAATAAAATTATAAATAATAAAATAAATAAAATTTTGGATTTAAGGGAGATGTGATAGCATCAAGTTTGTAGTCACTCACATATGAAAATCGACAAGCAAGAAAATTCAGAAGATTGGCTTTACCAGAAGCATAAACAAACATTTCTTCAAGTCGATTTGATACTGGCCAGCTACAAATCGGATATGAATCAATCAAGCAAAAACAACACAAGTATGCAGTTTCAATCAAGCAGAGCCACAAATTGGATATGAATCAATCAACCAAACAGAAGTACGCAGTTTCACTTCTAATGATAAGGCACCCATGAAATGTGATATTTGGAGCTCTAAGAAAAGGAAATGTAACGGAGGATGGTGATACTGTCCATCCTATGATATGATATGACACCTAATTTGGATGATGCTTTACTCCCTTACCTCACAGCAATACAATATCCAATAACACCAAAGAAAATTAAGAGCTTCAACAAATTATGACAACATTTTCTTGCAATGAATTATGACTCAATGAAGAAAAAAATATTCTTGTTTTCGAGGCTAAGGGGCTATAGGTGAGTTATAAGTTAATTCCAATTCGACAATATTCTTGTTTCCAGATCTTTTGGGAGCAAGACAAATTATCTGAGCCACCTCAATATGGGTTGTTTATTAACAAAGCCCGTGGGACAATTAAGAAAAGTTCCTGCTATAAAAGGGTTTCTAAAGGCTTTATTTTTTTTATTTTTTTTGTAGTAAATATATACTTAAGTTGTGGAAGCGCTATATATCTCTAATAAGTATTTAACAAGGATACTCTCAATGATATGATAGTCGCACGGTCTATTTATTAATAAAGGAGAAAAGGTGAATCAAATTTAAAACGTGCGAGTGGGAGATGTAGAAATTCGACACGTATTAAAAGTCAGGTTCGGGTGGAATCTTAATTGGATTTTGATACTTATTTAATTATAAAATTAAATAAATAGGAAGCCTAGTTAAGTTAATTAGAGCTAATTAGTTAATTGATTAATTAATTAATTCAGCTTGTGCTGTCCCATCTGACAAAGTCACGTGCTCTCCTCATCACATTATTAGGAAAGTTCCACATCAATTGAAGGTGTATCCACATCAGTTGTCTTCAACATTCTTGATGCCAGACCCTCATCCTTCGCGACATGGTGAAGCTCACTCCTGATGAGATTATAAACCTCATCCTTCAATGAGGATTCACCCTTCTTCACCTTCGGCTGTCTTCTGCCAACTCTCTCTTTCAGGGACATGATATCCCATAGAACAAGCAACAGAGTGCTTTCTCCTATTATAAATGGCAGCATCCGTAGCTTCCTTTAGCTCGTGACGCATTACTTCTATCGGTGTAGCATGCTCCACACGAAGGATGTTCAATCTAAAGCTCTAATGTTCAAATTCCACCTTTTTCACTCAGGACTCAAACCTTTGACCATTTGGTCCAAGAGGTTCAGATACCATATCATGGAACCAATTGATCTAGAAGCTCGACCTGATAGCTTAGTCCTAATCATAGATCTTATATTAATCTCTGACAACCACAATTGACTCAGTGAAAAATCGTACTCTCTCTCTCCCTATCCTATATTTGGCCGACACTCCCCTCTCTCTTTCACACAGTGAGACTTCGTTGTTAGTTCGTGGATTATTCGTGCTTCCTCTTAAATAATTTTAGCGTGAGAAAAGCGTGACTATTGACACAAGTTTGTAGTTCTAAATAGATTATACCGGCCGCTATCTACTCAAGTTTAATCAAAGCTCTAAAAAATAAACCTTAAATCCATATTTGCATCAATTTAATTATTTGGATAGTAAAATTCTTTGCATCCATATATATATAAAAGAAAGAAATTGTCAAACAAAAAAATGAAAGGATAAATCTTGCTCATCTAAAAATATTCCCATATATGTTTAATATACAGAAAGCACACGTTAAATTAATATCAATTGTATAAATGTTCAACTGATCTATAATATGCTTATATTAGATCTGGGATAAATTATCAACTTTGCCTTATCTTTTTTTAATGCTTACCGAACTTCAAATTAGATATATCATATGTTTTAGGAAAGTAAACAATTTTAAATTAATGGTTGACATCCTTAAAATAAAAACTTTAATTCGTTGTTTAAAATTATATTTTATATGAAATCATATGTTTAGAACAAACTCCTGATGTTTAGAATTGTTCAGGGTTGGACTTAGCGGATTTTTTGTCCATCCTAATTCCAGCACAGTCCATTGTTAATTTAGACGGGTTTGGGTTCAAAAATCAAATCTCAAACCCAGTCCATATAAGTCCACCTAAATATATATGTATGATTTTTAATAATAAAAAATTAAATTTATATTAAAAGTAAATATTAATTTATAAATATATAATTTATTAATTAATATTAATAGGCGGGCCGAGTTAGACCGATCCGTGCTATTATTATAAATCCCAAACTCGTCCAAAAAAAAGACAGACTTTAATAGGCCTGGGCCGGCGTAAACTGACATGGGCCTAAAGATAAATTTTTATGTTCAAGTCCGGTCGAGGAGACACAGGCCGGATGGGTACCAGGTCCCGTGAATTTTTCTCATTATAAAACTTCGAAAAACACTAAAATAATTTTAAACCTAAAAAACTTAAAAATTTAAGTTATTTAGAATATTATTTCCATCATTTTTATAATTAGGAGTTATGGAATTGGTTTAATTAAGTAACCCGTAAAAAATGTACGAAACTGTTTTAATTAATCGATAAACTTGTTTGAAAAGTCCGAAGTGACAATTAAACAACAGTCAAACCGGTTTTTTTTTTTAATTTTCGATAGTGCAAAGCTAATATTGATATTGCTTGCAAACATTAGAACTGCATGCACACCATTTTATACGTCAAGACTAAATTTGCACGTCGCCTGAAATGTTAGAGTATAATTTGATCCTTATTGCTTTAATTAATCAAGTTATAATTAAGCTGACATCACATAGATGACATAGTTTTTTTGAAAGAAAAACTATGTCATCTAATCATTTGCACACTAATCATATATATTCTATAAATAGTTCCTTTCGGTCTATGCATTTCCCATCTCCAAAACTTTCATAAATCTCTTAATCAAGTTTTTTTTCCAAAATATTTATCATAAATATGGGTGTTGTAACTGTTGAGAAGGAAATTACCAGTTCAGTCCCTCAAAGTACTATGTTTAAGATTTTCACCATTGAAAATCATAATCTTCTTACAAATGTTGTTCCCCATAGTGTTGAGACCCTTGAAGGAAATGGAGGTCCTGGCTCCATCAAGAAAGCTACATTTCTTATCATTACTCTTTTTTTTTAATTCAAGTGTTACTTTTTTCTTCTCTATTTATTGCATGATCATTAAAGTTTAAGAAATTTCCATCGTACACTAATTATTTCTTGTACGACAGAAATTTCCTTCATATACTAATTATTATTTTAGCCTCCTAGCCCCTTATCCTTCTGTCACTCTGTATATTTAGAGTAGATATATGCATCAATCAGATCATGGGGTGGAACTATAAGGGTCACGGACGTCAACCCCTACCCGGGACTCTAGTGGAAAATACTAAAACTTACATTTATATTTCTGTAGTACATATAAAATTTCCATCACTAATTTCGTTATTTGTAGAATCAATGACAAATTTGATTTCACCGACGGACTTTTGGTTGATAGTCCCTCTGTGATTCGTTATCCTCCAAAAAATTCTCCGCCACTAAATCATATTACATTGAAAGATTGTTAATCAATATAAAAACAAAAACCTAAGTTTTCTATTTCACATTTTCAAATTCATAACGTATATTTATCTCTGACATACATGATCGATGCAGGTAGCGAATTCAAGTATATTTGATACAGCTTGAAAACGATAAATGGAGGTTTTAGTCGTAAACCAACAAAGATCTTCTTCTCTAGCTAGATTAGAAGGAGTGAATCCCGATAAACAAGGTATAAACCTTAGTTCTCAATGAGAAATGATATTTTTGATTAAAAAGTTCCATATCCTTACAAAATGAGGGTTTAAATACAACCTCTAAAAGATAAGCAAAGGACATGGACTACCCCTACTAGGGTTACATTACAGTTAATAATAAGAGGGTAAGATAGGTAATGCGCCCAGACAACAGGTACAGAGGTGCAGGTACGGAGCGTTAGAGGTTGTTGGTGAATTCCTTCGGCAGGAAGTAAACTTGAGATCCGCCCAGTGTAGTTGTGGTACGCCTCAGGGCGTACGCCTAGATCCGCCCCGCTCGCGTGTCCAGGGGATCCGCCCTCTTAGATACAGCCTCTGTGGGAACGCCGAAAGGAGATCCGCCAAGGTGCGTGTTATTATTGCTCCCAGTTAGGATGTCCGCATCATTCTCTCCTTCTTTAAAAGAATTCCGCACTGGCTGGTCTGTGTTGTTTTCCAAAGGGCCATCTGACTTCCACGGGCTAAGGTCACGAACATTGAATGCCGGTGAGACTTTACTAAGCCAATTTGGCAAAGCTATGTGATAGGCATTGGCATTGACCTTCTTGGTGATCTTATATGGCCCGTACTTTCTCGGTCGAAGCTTGCTGCTTGTGGCGTTGGCGAGTCTCTCTTTTCCCAAGTGAACCATAACCTCATCTCCCACTTCGAACTGTAGGTCCCTGCGGTGCTCATCCACCTTAGCTTTTAGTTTCTGGTTTCTCTCCTCAAGAGTCTCCTTCACCTCTTGGTGCATCTGGACATAGTCTTTGGCTAGCTGTTTTGCAGTCACATTTCCTTTGGGAAGGTGGGCTATATCAAGGACGTGATTCGGGGTCTTAGTGTATACCACCTCAAAGGGTGACTTCCCAGTTCCCGAGTGTACAGATCCATTGTAGGAGAACTCAGCTTGTGCCAAAACCACGTCCCACATCCTGGGCTTATCCCTACATTTGCTGCGCAGTAAGTTTCCCAAAGTCCGATTGACCAGTTCTGTCTGTCCGTCTGTCTGAGGGTGGGCGGTGGTACTAAACTTCAGAGAAGTATCAAAAAGAGCCCACAAGGTCCGCCAGAAGTGACTCAGGAACTTTGTGTCACGGTCTGAGACAATGCTCTTTGGTACACCATGTAATCTGAAAACCTCTTTGAAGAATAGCTTGGCAGTCGCTGAGGCGTCGTTAGTCTTACGGCATGGTATGAAGTGTGCCATTTTCGAAAACCGGTCAACCACCACGAAGATGGAATCCATGCCTCTCTGAGTTCTGGGTAACCCTAGGACAAAATCCATAGACAGATCCTCCCATATGGTTTCTGGTACAGGCAAGGGTAGCTGTAAGCCAGCATTTGTAGCGTGTCCCTTGGCGGTCTGGCAGATATAGCATCGTTCTACCAGGTACGCCACATCTCTTCTCATTTTGGGCCAAAAATAACGGGAACTCACTGCTGCATATGTCTTGTCTCGCCCAAAATGTCCCCCCAGGGATCCGCCATGTAGATCTCGGACCACCTTCTCGCGGATAGAAGTGCAGGGTAAACAAAGTTGGTTGCCCCTCATTAGATATTCATCCATCAAGTGATACGCCCCATCCCCATGTTGGCGCTGGCACTTCTCCCAGATAATTCCAAAGTCAGGATCCGCCAGGTACTCTCCTCTGATGTGTTCGAAATAATCGGTCTCCAGGTTGACTGTTTTTATTAGTGCAACCCTCCGACTCAAGGCGTCCGCCACTATGTTCTGTTTTCCCGCCTTATGGATAAGCTTATAGGGGAACTTATCTATGAAGGCAGACCACCGGGCGTGCATGGAGCTTCGAAGTTGCTTCTGACTTCCCAGGTATTTGAGAGCTTGATGGTCAGTGTAGAGGATGAACTCTTTTCCCACCAAGTAATGTTCCCATACTTTCAACGCCCTCACTACAGCATAAAACTCTTGATCATACGTTGCCCACCTTTGCTGTGCCTCACAGAGCTTCTCATTGAAGTATGCAATGGGCCTCTTCTCTTGCATCAAGACACCACCAATCCCAATTCCACTGGCATCACACTCAACTTCAAACAATTTGTCAAAATCGGGATACGCCAGCACTGGCGCGGTACTCAGCTTTTCCTTGATCAAGGCGAAGCTCTCTTCTTGGGCGTCCGCCCACTCGAACCCCTTTCCCTTCTTCAAACATTCCGTCAACGGGGCCACTATGGAACTGAAGTTCTTAATGAATCGGCGATAGAACGTTGCTAGCCCATGAAAACTCCTGATATCCCTCACGTTCTTCAGGGTAGGCCATTCTCGGATGGCTCTTACCTTCTCCCGATCAACTTGGATTCCATTCCCACTGACCACGAATCCAAGGAAAACTAAGCTCTCCATGACAAAGTCACACTTCTTGGTGTTGGCGTATAATTGGTGTTTCCTTAACAGGTCAAACACGGTCTGCAAGTGCTCTTCATGTTCCGCCAAGGTCTGGCTGTGGATCAAAATGTCATCGAAATACACAACTACGAACTTTCCAATTACTGGGCGAAGCACCTGATTCATCAGTCTCATAAAAGTACTAGGGGCGTGGTCATCCCAAAGGGCATAACTAACCATTCATACAATCCATCTCTTGTCTTGAAGGCAGTCTTCCACTCATCCCCAGATCGGATTCGTATCTGATGATACCCACTCCTGAGATCAATCTTAGAGAAGACTCGAGATCCGCCAAGTTGGTCCAACATATCATCCAACCTTGGAATCGGGAACTTATACTTGATGGTGATCTTGTTAATAGCCCTACTGTCAACACACATCCGCCAAGACCCATCCTTCTTCGGTGTAAGTAAAGCTGGAACAGTGCAAGGACTCATACTCTCCCTAATGTATCCCATCTCGATGGGTTCCTCCATTTTTTTGTCTCATGACATCATTCTCCTTTGGGCTCATTCGATAATGTGGGAGGCTTGGTAAACTAGCCCCGGGCACAAGATCGATATGATGTTGGATGTCCCTCAAAGGTGGTAACCCACTCGGTAGTTCGTCGGGGAACAGATCTTGATACTCGCCAAGTAGGCGGGTCACTTCACTCGGCATTTCCCTTTCGTCCCTTTGGGCGGATTCGTGATTCGCCTTAACCATTACCACGTATACCATTTGGCTTTCTTCACATTCGCTGACAAACGATTTATGTGTAGGACAGACTACCAAGGTAGACTTCTCGTCGGCCTTTGGCTCTCTCACCATTGGTGTAAGGACAAACTTCACCCCATTCTTCACAAATCTGTAAGTGTTCTCTCTTCCGGCGTGGGTGGCGTTGTTATCAAACTGCCAAGGTCGGCCCAACAATAGGTGGCATGCGTCCATGTCGACAACATCACAACAGACTTCATCATGATAGTTACCAATCTCAATCGGTACCTTGCATCTCTGGGTCACCCTCAACTCGCCCACGTTCTTGATCCATCCCACCTTGTAGGGATCAGGGTGCGCCTCTACCAACAACCCGAACTTCTGAACGGCGCTGCTACTCACAATGTTCTCCTGGCTCCCACTATCTATTATCACATTACATCGCCCGCCCTTCGCAAGACAGCGGGTCCTGAATAGTCGGTGCCTCTAATCGTCCTCTATCCGGCTGGAGACTAACAAACGCCGTACCACATGAATGGCGTACCTCTCTTCACCCGCCACCTCATCATCTTCTCCCAAGGGTTCACAAAATACTTCATCCTCTTCGTCATAGTCATCTTCATATCTCTCCACCATGTTGGCGCTCTTCCTTCTAGGACACTCGTTGGACCTATGTCCTGGTTCATTGCACCGAAAACATTTGAAAGGTGCTGGCCTTGCATACGGGTTGTTGCTCTTGGGTGGTATAGGTGCTTCTTTGTATGGTCTAGTATCTCCAACGGATCCCCTTCCCACACTGTTAACCTTGGCCCCACTGGCACTCGCCACCTGCTTGCCTTTATCGTAAGACTTCACGTTATCTCTTCCTCCAGGCGTATACTCAGTAGTGGCGGATCTCCTGGATCTCCCGGTCAGTTGGGACTCAGCCTTGAGGGCTAAATTCCTAGCATCTTGTACTCTAACCACCATCTGTGTGCCAATACGATCCTGGATATTGTATCTCAACCCTTCTAGATACCTAGAGGTCTTTTGGCTTTCAGTTTCAGACAGGTTGGCTCTCGCCTAAAGCCTTAAGAACTCAGAAGTATACTCATGGACACTTCGGGTCCCTTGAGAGCATCCTCTGTAGGAGCTGTAGATATACTGTTCGTAGTCCGGCGGTAGGAACCACTCCCTCAACATCGCCTTCATCCGTAGCCAAGATCTAATCGGATCTCTGCCCCCTCTTCTTCTTTCTTCCCTCATCTGATCCCACCAAACTGATGCGCCACCCTTCAGACGATACGCCACCAGCCTTACTTTCCTCTCATCAGGAATCCCAGCATACTCAAAGAAACGTTCAACTTCCGATAACCAATCTAAGAATCCCTCTATATCCAGCTCGCCACCAAAAGATGGTAAATCTATTTTTAGCTTAAAGGCGTCATCTCTATCAAAATTTCCTAGGTCTGGTTCTGCCCTAGCCATACCCACACGCCTGTTATCAATCGGACCAACATCCCTCATATTTCTAAAGGCAACATTATTCCCAAGATCCTCAAAATCATCACTATCGCTATCAGCGTTATGCACAAGGACAAAGTTGGGTCTTCTTACCTCAGGATCCCTGGGACCCATTTGTGGAAGTTGGACATTTGTCAATGGCAGTCGAGCTGGCGTGGGTTGCCTTTGGGGTCGTGGTTCAAGGACTCCTTCCCTCCTCTGGTCGGACTCCCCGGCGGCTGGCCTGACCACTGCACGGATCTCCAATCGGAGGTTTTCCAGGGAAGCGGTTAGCTCTTGGAATCGTTGGTCGTTTTGTTTCTGCCGCTCAAGGCTGGCCTGGATTTGTTCCGCGAGGTGCTCTCTCAGCTCCTCATATCTTCGGTCACTGGTTTCCATAGAATCTTGCGGTTGTCGGGGTTGAACCATTGCCAAAAGAAGTTTCGGGTCAGGAAACGATTGGCTCTGATACCAACTGATACAGATTGAAAACGATAAATGGAGGTTTTAGTCGTAAACCAACAAAGATCTTCTTCTCTAGCTAGACTAGAAGGAGTGAATCCCGATAAACAAGGTATAAACCTTAGTTCTCAATGAGAAATGATATTTTCGATTAAAAAGTTCCATATCCTTACAAAATGAGGGTTTAAATACAACCTCTAAAAGATAAGCAAAGGACAGGGACTACCCCTACTAGGGTTACATTACAGTTAATAATAAGAGGGTAAGATAGGTAATGCGCCCAGACAACAGGTACAGAGGTGCAGGTACGGAGCGCCAGAGGTTGTTGGTGAATTCCTTCGGCAGGAAGTAAACTTGAGATCCGCCCAGTGTAGTTGTGGTACGCCTCAGGGCGTACGCCTAGATCCGCCCCGCTCGCGTGTCCAGGGGATCCGCCCTCTTAGATACAGCCTCTGTGGGAACGCCGAAAGGAGATCCGCCAAGGTGCGTGTTATTATTGCTCCCAGTTAGGATGTCCGCATCAATATTAAGAAAAAAATAGAAGCAATAGATGACGAAAACTTCAGCTATAGCTACAGCATTTTTGAAGGAGAGCCATGGTCAAAGAAACTTGAAAAAATAACAGTGGATATCAAAGTGGAATCTGCACCTAATGGAGGATCTATTATCAAGACATCCAGCAAGTATATTCCCAAGCCAAACTGTGAACTTGATGAAGATGAAGTCAATGCTAATGCTGAGAAAGCAATGGGCATGTACAAGGTTGTTGAAGCTCACATCCTTACCAACCCCCGTGCCAGCAACTAAATTGCCATTATGAATATTTGCGTGTGTATTATTTCCGAAATATTGTAAAATTTGTCGAGTGTGTTTGATGCTTTTTCTTCCTTTATATATGTTTTCTTTGGGTGTGAGGCCAATATTTTTGGCCTGGGAATAAAAGTTTTTATGTTGCTTTGTGATGAATACAATTTTTACGTTGTTTTGTGACTAATACAATTTTTATGTTGTTTTAATTGATGTAATAAATGGCTTCTATTTACAAGTTCCGTGGATGAAACAATACAGTTTCTCATTAAATTATAATAAATTATAGAATTTTGGGTTTGAAATTATGGATGTATGTGACTACTTTCCTTAATTGGAAAGACACTAATTGCATATACTAATTGAAATGAAATAAAATAAAAACATTTATTTGTTTTCCCCTAAATTAATGTGTTTATTTTTCATATAATAACTTTGAAAAAGGATTATAAATAAGCCGATGTTTGGTTGGACATTTTTCTGTTTGTCTTTTCACTTTAAAATAGAGAGATGAATCCCTGATTTTTTGAAAAATATAGTTTTTTTGAAATAGTACACAAGAGAATTTATATTGTACGCCAGACATACCACATCAGAATATGATGTGGTATGCCATAGCCAATATAATTACGACAGCTGTATCAAAAATAATCTGCCTAAAACCACTGTCACTGCTCAATTTGTTCTCCACTACCGACGGCTACCGTTGCACCGTTTATTCTTCTCCACCAGCGACCACCACTGCTCAGTTTCAATTAGCAGCAACTTCAAAAGCTTCCTCTTCCACCTTTCAAATCTCAACAACATAGATCTTGCTTTCAATTATTTCAACCGCTCCAATATTTCGCGTGAGTTTGGTCGAATTCTAGGATTGATTTATCTCAACTGTCTACTACTTAGTTTTCCGGTCAGGTTCCATCCGAATTTCAGGAAGTTATTCTGGACAATACTTGTCTTTTGTTGTAGAGATTTCATTCACAAATTGTTTCCCCAAAACATATATTAGTATTAACAAACATTAATCTCACAGAATTTAAAGAACATTTTAATTTTAATTAATTTATGGCGGTGGTTTGCATGAACTTCAATTGCAATTAAAACTTGAAAAAAAACTTCAGATCCAAATATTAGTTTCTTTTGCTTTAGTCTTGTCACAATTTGTAGGTGACGAGTTGATCTCAGATCCAATTCTCCATTAGTCAATTACATGATTCAATTACCGGTACTTAATCTTGCATCATTCTTCTTCCCATTGGCCAACTATATTCAGATTTTACTTTTTCACTGGAAGTGGAAGAGAAAAGGAAAAGGGCACAAAAGGAGAAGGACGATCGGAGATAGTAGGAGGAGGACGAACAGAAAACTGGCAATAGCCGGCGGAAGAAAACGGAAAGAGCAGTCGCAGCCGCCTGGAGTCTTCTAAGAGAGATGGTTTATATGTATTTGGGGAAGATAAGTTTGAGGCGTCTAAGTTCAAAACAGAAAAAATTACTTATACAGCTGTCTCAACTGTATTGGTCATGGCATACCACATCATATTTTGATGTGGTATGCCTGGCGTATAATATAATTTCTCTAATACACAATAAACCGTAACAGCAAACAATAGTTCAACCAAATACGTCCTAAAATAACAGTGAAGTATTCATTATTGTGTTTATTTCCAATTAGGTTGACACTCAATAAAAGTTAAACCCAAAAATGAATAAAGAAAGTCCAATCGAATAATTAGAAAATGCTAAGAAAAATGAAATTGTTTACATACCAAAATCATCATAAATGAAAGAATTGCAGAACTTAAGAGCTGATTTCTACCGTATTGAACTAAAACACCAAATTTAGCTAAAGCATCATGAACTGTGTTGATTAACATGACAAACATGCATGTCAAAAATATATTTCAATCAGGTTACCCAGTCTTGCCTTACGTCCCAACACTACAAAAAAGAGCTTTTAATTAAGGGATAAATTCTCATTAAAAATCTAAATATCCTTACTAAAGTTTTTTTTTAACGAGGATTATTACACTCAAGGTCCCCGGGTCCCTTACTAAAAGTATTAACGTGGATAAAGTGTTATCCTCGTTATAAACTTACAATGCTAATAATTTTATCCATATTAAATCATTTCATTAAAATGTTTAAAATGATTAAGAATCTTCTCATTAAAGTGTTTCAAGTTTTTAGAATGATATTTCCTCTCGTTAATGATATCACTAAAATTGTAAATAATAAAATAAATTAAATTTTGGATTGAAGGGAGCTATGATTGCATCAAGTTTGCAGTCACTCACATATGAAAATGGACAAGCAAGAAAATTCAGAACATATGCTTTACCAGAAGCATAAACAAACATTTCTGATACTGGTCAGCTACAAATCGGATATGAATCAGTCATGCAAAAACAACACAAGTATGAAGTTTCCAATCAAGCAAAGCTAGAAATTGGATATGAATCAATCAATGAAACAGAAGTATGCAGTTTCACTTCTTACAGGGTCTAGCTGATGGCCACTCATTCAATTCGTTTCTCTTCAAAGTTAACTGCCATGGGAACTCAACAAGAAGGAGATTTTTCAATTCTTGTACTACATTTGGAAGATTGAACTACTATAAATTTTCGACTAAGCGGCTCTGGGTGACTTATAAGTTAATTCCAATTCGACAATATTCTTGTTTTCAGATCTTTTGAGAGTAAGGGAAATTATCCGGACCACCTCAATATGGGTTGTTTATTAACAAAGCCCATGGGACAGTTAAGAAAAGTGTTGCTATAAAAGGGATTCTAAAGACCTGATTTTTTTTTTTTTTTTGTAGTGAATATATACTTAAATTGTCTAGCGCTATATATCTCTAATAAGTATTTCGTAAGGATGCTCTCGATGATATGCTAGTCGCACGGTCTATTTACTAATAAAGGAGAAAAGATGAATCGAATTTAATATATGCAAGTGGGAGATGTAGGAATTCGGCCCGTGAGAATCAGGTGGAATCTTAATTGGATTTTGATACTTATTTAATTATAAAATTAAATAAATAAGAAGCATAGTTAAGTTAATTCGAGCTAATTAGTTAATTGGTTAATTAATTAGGAACACTAATCTAATTAGAAATTAGATTAAGTATTTAACTAGAATTAATTAACTGTCTAATCCTTATGGGATAAACCTATAGACAACCACAATTGACTCAGAGAAAAATCATTCTCTCTCCCTCTCCCTATATTCGGCCAGCACCCCCTCTCTCTCACAGTGAGACTTTTTTGTTAGTTCATGGATTATTCATTCTTTCTTCTAAATAATTTTAGTGTGAAAAAAACGTGACTAATAATATAAGTTCGTGGTTCTTAATAGATTTTGCCGCTGCCTAGTCAAGTTTAATCAAAACTCTAAAATATAAGCCTTAAAATTCTACATGAGTCTATCTGGTTATTTGGATAGTAAAGTTCTTCCCATCATATTTATTATATATAAGAAAGGGATTGTCAAACAAAAAAAATACTAATTAAAGTATTAAAGGATAATTCTTGCTCATCTAAAAGATTCCCATATATGTTTAATATATAGAAAGCATACGTTAAATTAATATTAATTGTATAAATATTCAACTGTTAATAAACCTTGTTGATAATCTATGATCAATTTATATTCGATCTGGGATAAATTATCAACTTTGACAAAAAAAATTTAGGGCTTAATACAGCATTTGTCCATTGAACATGTCTAAAAAGCTTGATTGGCTCCTTGAACTTTCAAAGTATCTCGATAGCATCATGAATTTATATAAAATGTTTATTTAGTCATTTGGACTTGCGTAAAATATAATTAATTAATCACTTGGTCGTTAAAAAGTAAGTTAAATGCGGAAAATATATTGCATGTTCCTTAGAATGTTATTACATAATTCATACAATAGATTTTACATGTTAGTTTATAAAAAAAAAAAATTATTCTCTAATATTAGAATTGCATACCCTAATCTTGGTCGTTTTACTTTTTTTCAGGCACGTGCAATATATCTTCCGTATTTAACTTATTTTTTTTTACAACCGAGTGATTAATTGAAAATTCAGGGAAGCAATCAAACTTTTTGGACAAGTTCAAGGGCAAATGATATATTAAGCTTTTTTTAATGGTTACCGAACTTCAAATTAGATATATATCATAAAAATTTTTAGCAAAGTAAACAATTTTAAATTAATAGTTGACAATCTTAAAATAAAAAACTCCAAGAATTAAAATTGTTTAAAATTATGTTTTATATGAAATGATATGTTCGATTTTTTAAATGTTTTTTTTTATTTTGCTCATTATAAACGTCCTCTTTATCTCTCATAATCAAACAATACTAATTTCAAAATTAAAAAAAATAAGAATTGAAGTTATTTAGAATATTATTTCCATAATTTTTATAATGGAAAATTACATACTATTATATTGAAATTTAAATCTCATAACAAAATAATGTCAAACTTGAGGAGTTATGGAATTGGTTTAATTAATTAATCCTGTAAAAAATGTACGAAACTGCTTTAATTTATTGATAAACTAATTTGAAAAGTCACGTGTGGCAGTTAAACAACAATCAACCCAGTTTTGTTAAATTTTCGATAGCGCAGAACTAAAATTGATCTTGCTTAGAAATATTAGGATTAAATTTGCAGTATTTTATAGGTTAAGACTAAATTTGCACTTCGCTTGAAACGTTTGAGTTAAATTTGACACGTATTCCTTTAATTAATCAAGTTGTAATTAAGCTGACATCACATAGATGACATAGTTAAGTATTTCCATTTGCACACTAATCATATATATTCTATAAATAGTTCCCTTCAATCTATGCATTTCCCATCTCCAAAACTTGCATAAATCTCATAATCAAGTCTTTTTTCCAAAACATTTCTCATAAAAAAATGGGTGTTGTAACTGTTGAGAAGGAAATTACCAGTTCACCCTTGAAAATCATAATCTTCTTACAAATGTTGTTCCCCACAGTGTTGAGACCCTTAAAGGAAATGGAGGTCCCGGCTCTATCAAGACGGCTACCTTTCATACTCAAGGTTTAATTACTTAATTACAACATTTCTTATAATTACTCACTTTTTTTTATTCAATTGTTACTTTTTTTCTTCTTTTTTTCTTGCATGATCATTAAAATTAAGAAATTTCCTTCTTATACTAATTATTTATTGCAAGACATAAATTTCCTTACTATTTATTCATATTACATTAAAAGATTGTTAATCAATATAAATACAAAAACCTAAGTTTTCTATTTCATATTTTCAAATTCATAACGTATATTAATCTCTGACATATATGATCGATGCAGGTAGCGAAATCAAGTATATTAAGAAAAAAATAGAAGCAATAGATGATGAAAACTTCAGCTATAGCTACAACATTATTGAAGGAGAGCCATGGTCAAACAAACTTGAAAAAATAACAGTGGATATCAAAGTGGAATCTGCACCTAATGGAGGATCTATTATCAAGACATCCAGCAAGTATATTCCCAAGCCAAACTGTGAACTTGATGAAGATGAAGTCAATGCTAATGCTGAGAAAGCAATGGGCATGTACAATGTTGTTGAAGCTCACATCCTTACCAATCCTTTTGCCAGCAACTAAATTGCCATTATGAATATTTGCGTGTATATTATTTCCGAAGTATTGTAAAATTTGTCGAGTGTGTTTGATGCTTTTTCTTCGTTTATATATGTTTTCTTTGTGTGTGAGGCCAATATTTTTGGTCTGGGAATAAAAGTTTTTATGTTGTTTTGTGACTAATACAATTTTTATGTTGTTTTAATCGATGTAATAAATGGCTTCTATTTACAAGTTCCATGGATGAAACAATACAATTTCTCATTAAATTATAATAAATTATAGAATTTTGGGTTTGAAATTATGGATGTATGTGACTAGTTTCCTTAATTGGAAAGACACTAATTGCATATACTAATTGAAATGAAATAAAATAAAAACATTTATCTTCAGATTTTAACAATTAAAGAAATAAAATTATTTCTTCCGTAAAAAAGTAATTTTTGTTTTTAATAATGAATACTTCATTGCTTTCAATTGGTGTTTTTTCCCCTAAATTAATGTGTTTATTTTTCCTATAATAAGTTTGAATAAGGATTATAAACAAGCTGATGTTTGGTTGCTCATTTTCTTGTTTGCCTTTTTACTTTAAGATGGAGAGATGAATCCTGCTTTTTGGAAAAATATAGTTTTTTGAAACAGTACACAACAACCCGTAATAGCAAACAACAGTTCAACTAAACACGTCCTAAAATAACAGTGAAGTATTCATTATTGTGTTTATTTCCAATTAGGTTGACACTGAATAAAAGTTAAACCCAAAAATGAATAGAGAAAATACACGGGAAGAATTGGAAAATACTAAGAAAAATGAAATTGTTTACATACGAAAATCATCATAAATGAAAGAATTGCAGAACTTAAGAGCTGATTTCCACCGTACTCAACTAAAACACCAAACTTAGCTGAAGCATCATCAACCGTGTTTATAAACATGACAAACAACCACATGTCAAAAATATATTTCAAACAGGTTAACCAGGCTTGCCTTACGTCCCAACACTACAAAAAAAAGAGCTTTTAATAAAGGGATAAATTCTCATTACAAGTCTAAATATCCTCACTAAAGGTTTTTGTTAACGAGGATTATTACTCTCAAGGTCCCCGGGTCCCTTACTAAAAGTATTAACGAGGATAAAGTGTTATCCTTTTTTTTTTGAATCAAGATAAAGTGTTATCCTAGTTATAAACTTACAATGCTAATAATTTTATCCATATTAAATCATTTCATTAAAATGCTTAAAATTATTAAGAATCTTCTCATTAAAGTGTTTCAAGTTTTTAGAATGATATTTCCTTTCATTAATGATATCATTAAAATTGTAAAATTGTGGATTGAAGGGAGTTGTGATAATATCAAGTTGGCAGTCACTCACATATATATGAAAATCGACAAGCAATAAAATTCAGAACATTTGCTTTACCAGAAACATAAAGAAACATTTCTGATACTAGTCAGCTACAAATCGGATATGAATCAGCCAAGCAAAAACAACACAGTATGCAGTTTCAATCAAGCAAAAACAACACAAGTATGCAGTTTCAATCAAGCAAAAACAACACAAGTATACAAGTATGCAGTTTCAATCAAGCAAAGCCACAAATTGGATATGAATCAATCAACCAAACAGAAGTACGCAGTTTCACTTCTTTCTCCTGGTCTAGCTGATGAAATGCCTACTCATTCAATTTCTTTTTCTTTCGAAGTTAACTGCCATTGGAACTCAACAAGAAGGAGATTTTTCTATTCTTGTACTACATTTGAAGATTGAATTACTATCAAATGGCTTAATACATCATTTGCCATCTCAACTTGTCTAAAAACTTTGATTGGCCCTTGAACTTTTAAAGTGTCTGGAAAGCCCATCAACTTGCATAAACTGTTCAGTTAGCTCATGAACTTGCGCAAAATGTAATCAATTGATCATTCGGTTACAAAAAAAAAGTAAGTTAATATGTATTACACGAGTCTTAAAAAAAGTAAAACGACCAAAAATGGGGTATGCGGTTTTAATATTAGAAAAGACAAGTTTTATAGTTGAGTAAGTAATAACTTTATTTTAATCTATTTTTGAATTATGTAATGACATTATAAGATGCGTGTAATACATCTTCCGCATTTAACTTACTTTTTTTGCGACCGAATGATCATTGATTACATTTTACGTAAGTTGAGGAGACTAATTGAACATTTTATGCAAGTTGATGAAGCTATCGGAACACTTTAAAAGTTTAGGGGGCTAATAAAATTTTTTGGATAAGTTCAGGAGACAAATGATGCATTAAGCCACTATCAAAAGGGTAGGCACCATGTCATATTTATGCTATTGGTTTAATTAAACAAATCTCACAACAATACAATATCCAATAACACCGGAAAATTAAGAGCTTCAACAAATTATGACAACATTTTCTTGCAATTAATTATTGACTCAGTGAATAAAAAAATATTCTTGTTTTCGACTAATTGGCTATGCGTGAGTTATAAGTTAATTCAAATTCGACAATATTCTTGTTTTCAGATCTTTTGAGAGCAAGAGAAATTATCTCGACCATCTCAATATAGGTTGTTTATCAACAAAGTCCATGAGACAGTTAACAAAAGTGCTGCTATAAAAGAGCTTCTAAAGGCGTGATTTTTTTTGTAGTGATTGTATATACTTAAGTTGTTTGAGACGTTATTTCGTAGGGATGTTCTCGATGATATGCTAGTCGCACGGTATATTTACTAATAAAAGAGAAAAGGTGAATCGAATTTAATACATGGGAGATGTAGGAATTCCGCCCGTATTAAAAGTCAGATTGGGGTGGAATTTTAATTGGATTTTGATACTTATTTAATTATAAAATTAAATAAATAGAAATCCTAGTTAAGTTTTTTGATTAAAAGTTCGGTGCATGGGAGAGGGATATTAGAGATATTTACTGTTTATAGTATTTACTGTATTTTACACAACTGTTAGTCAGTTAGATAGTATTAGAGTTTCACTAAAATGTGAACTCTGTAATGTATTTATACCAACTCTCATATCAATAACAATCACTGAATATCATATTGTTGCATGGTATCAGAGCTTAGCCCTATCTCTCCCTCTTCCTCACTCAAAAATTCCGAACCCTACCTTCTCTAACCCCTAAGCTCCGCCGCAGCTGCCGGCGCAAAAACCCTAACCTCTCCCTTCCGACGATATCGACCCACCTTCCGCAACAATGACCAATACATCGGCCACCTCTAACACAAACACAGCCAACACCGGCAATTCCAATACCCAATCTCCCACAACCGACAATAACACCTCAACCCATCCATCTCTATCGGTTTCAAACATCTCTACCTTCATTAAAATTACTCTGGACAATGAAAAAGGCCACTATCCGACCTGGGCAGCCCTGTTTAAGCTACACGCTACAACATTCCAAGTCCTAGATCACATTATTCCCCCATCTGAAATCCCTGCTGACTCCATCCAACGTCGAAACCCTGATCTATGGACCCGAATTGATGTCGTTGTCCTGCAATGGATATACAGCACCATATCCTTCGACCTGGTTCATACCATTATCATAGCAGATTCCACCGCGGCCATTGCCTGGACTCGATTACAGGAAATCTTCTCAGATAACAAACACTCTCGTGCTCTCTTTCTACAACAAGAATTCTCTAAAACAAAGCTAGAGAATTTGTCTGATGTCTCATCCTACTGTCAAAACCTAAAATCCCTGTCTGATCAACTGTCCAATGTGGATTGCCCGGTTACTAATGATCAAATTGTTCTCCAACTCATCTCTGGACTCACTGAGGCATATGATACCATCGGCACACAGATTCTTCATGGGGATCCTCTCCCTCCTTTCAACAAAGCCTGCTCCATGTTCATTTTAGAGGAGACCGCCTGTGCTCGCAAACTTATTTCACCTTCTGAAACTGCTGCCCTCACTGTCGCCTCCACCGACTCAGCCGCCCACCAGTCGCAGTTCACGCCTAATCGTCCGTCGCATCAGCGTCAACAGCCCTATTATCGCGGCGGCCGATACGGTAGAAACAATCGCGGCCGTGGAGGGCGACATCACCCACGGCCTGCTGCTCCTTCCGGCTACCGTCCTCCTACATACATGCCATGGGCTCCTCAATATCCATGGGTACCCTCACAGCCGTGGGCCACCCCACCCTGCCCCTTTCCGACAAGCAATTGGCAACCACACTACCCTTCAGGCCAGCCGATTTCTCAACCTGGGCTCCTTGGTCCACGACCCAACACACATCAGGCACATGTCAACATGGCTCCCTCCTCCTATGCTCCGACCGACATCGCCGAAGCCATGCATACCATGACTCTCACACCACCTTCGGATCAATGGCATATGGACACCGGAGCTACATCTCACATGACAGCTCAAAAAGGTACACTTACGTCTTATTTTAATTCGAGCTTCAATGGTAATATTATAGTTGGTAATGGTACTTCTGTCCCAATTTGTGGATCTGGCAATACATAATTAAATACCAAGCATCATCCATTACAATTAAATAATGTCCTCCATGCTCCACAACTCATTAAAAACCTTATCTATGTCCGTAAATTCACTAAGGATAACCATGTTTCTGTTGAATTTGATCCGTTGGGTTTTTCTGTGAAGGATATACAGACGGGAACACCTATCATGAGATGTAACAGTCAAGGGGATCTCTATCTAGTCACATCTAGTCCCTCCGTGTCATCCTCTTCTCCATCCGTGTTTACGGCTTTGTCTTCCGATGTCTGGCATAGTCGTTTAGGTCATCCAAGACCTCCTATCTTGAGTGTTCTGCAGAATAAAAATTTAATTTCTTGTAATAGGATTCAGGATATTTCTGTTTGTTCTTCTTGCATTAATGGAAAATTTGTCAAATTACCATTTCAGTCCTCATATAATGTTGCTTGTATGCCTTTTGATTTAATTCATAGTGATCTCTAGACCTCTCCTACTCTAAGTTCCAGTGGTCACCGATACTATGTGCTGTTCCTTGACAGTTATACCAATTTCCTGTGGACATATCCATTGGCCAATAAATCACAAGTATTTTCTGTTTTCCTTGACTTTAGTTCATACGTCCAAACTCAATTTGAGCGACAAATTAAAGTATTCCAATGTGACAATGGGGGTGAATTTAACAATCAATCTTTTCGTCAATTCTGTCAAAATCACGACATGCAATTTCGCTTCTCCTGTCCCTATACTTCTCCTCAGAACGGTAAATCCGAACGCACAATTCGAACTATCAATAATGTCATCCGAACTGTTATGAATCATGCGTCAATTCCATTTAAATTTTGGCACCATGCTCTCGAACTTGCCACATACCTGCTGAATATTTACCCTCACAAAACTTTGGGTTATAACTCTCCCACCAAAATTCTCTATCAAAAATATCCCACCTATTCTCACCTCCGTGTGTTTGGATGTCTATGTTTTCCTCTCATCCCTTCCACCTCTCGTCATAAACTTGAAGCTCGATCCTCCCCATGCGTGTTCCTCGGATATCCGTCGAATCACAGAGGGTATCGCTGCTTTAATCCTTCCACGAACAAATTCATCATATCCCGTCACGTTGTGTTTAATGAGTCAATTTACCCCTTCTCATTTGGTTTAGCGCCTAGCGCTTCTATCCCTGTTCTACCTACAGAAGACACAGGTTACCTTACCCCTGTTTCTATCAATTCGACCATCGCTTCCAACTTCAGTCAGCCAAGTTCGAACTCGCTGTCCTCTATCGCAGCTTCTTCTCCAAGTCGTGTCGTCTCATCGTCGCCCCAAGTGTCGCCTGTGTTAATGTCGCCGACACATTCCCTCACATCTCCTGCTTCCGTTGCGTCGATAACGCAGTTGTCATCCCCTTCCGTCGCGTCTTCTATTCCCATTGCGTCGTCTATTCCGGTTGAGTCATCGATGTTGAAACACCTTTCCACAGGATTTTGATTTGACAAAATTAATTAAGTGAAATTAAATATTCTATAACACATTAAGTTTAAATGCTTTGATTTATTGTTACTAATGTGTTTGTTAAATGTTGAGTTTATAATTGTTATAAGACATAAAGATCATAAGGCCCAAGCCCTATATGGAAGTCAAAGCCCAAGTCAAACAAGCCCAAGATCACTCAGCCCGCGTATTTCAAAACGCTGCCGTTGAGTATTGAAACGGAGCTCACCAATGAAGGATCGAGAAGATCCACGTAGACAACTTCGGTATGAAGCTGCTGAGCTGTCTCGACAAAACGTACAAGACAGCCGCTAACTACAAAGCAACTTCCAGACCAAGTATTTCCTCTGTTGGTAAAGAACAGAAGATGCAGGAAGCTGTCTATTTGACATTACCCGATTTGGAGGAACATACTGCCACACTGACCGAAGAACAGAAGATGCTGGAATCTGATTGGCTAAGAGAACTGCTGAACAGACTGAGTGAAAGCGACATGAAGCCGTTTCCCTCCAACGGTTATTTCGATCTCACAGCTCTCTATAAATAGAGCATTCAGAATCCACATTCAATAGAGAACTTTGAGCAAAAGCCGTTACGCTGATCAAACGTGTACAAAAGTTCTTCATCAAAAGCAAAGCAAATTCTTACACCACAAGCTTATTCATTTGTGTAAAAGTCTAGAGTGATTGATCCTCAATCATCTAAGGTGTTCTAGCAATTGTTGTTTAGGACAAATCTTAATCATTTCTAGGAATAGAAAGGAGAGGATGAGTACTCAGTTTTAAGTACTCAGCGGAGAGATTAGGATTGAGTAGAAGTATAGAGGAAGGTACTCTTGTCATACTCAATTGCTGATATTGTAAAAGGTTTGAGGCTCTACCTTTAAAGAGCTCAGTAGAGGATTTGAAATCTCGGAAGTGTTCCGGGGACAGGACGTAGGCTTGGAAGAAGCCGAACCTGGATAAATCTGCTGAGTGAAGTATTTCTAAACCTTAACTCCTTATTTATATTGCTTTCTTAAAACAAACTAAAACTGACCAAGTAAAAGAGGTCAAGCTGAGTTGTGCGCTGTCAACGAATTAGTTCAGGAATAGACTCCAAGTGCTATTTCCTGACCTAAGCAACGAAACTGACCTAGTCACTAGTTGACTAAGCCAGTGTCTTGTCGATTGATCAGCGTTGCTGTCATATAATCTTTTTGTAAGAAAAAGAAATTTGCCCTAATCAATTAAAAAGGTCAAATAGTTCCTAACCCCCCCCTTGGAACTATATTTGCAACCTTACAAGGGACCAACAAGTGGTATCAGAGCTTAAAAGCTCATTACTAAAGGTCTAACAACCTTGAGTTGATCCATACCATGGGTGAAAACAGCACTCGGTTTCTCCCTGGAAACCAGACAACTCAGATATTACCTGAGGGGCTGTCCATTACTAGGCCTCCCCTATTCTTCGGGTCAAACTATACCTTTTGGAAGAATATGATGAAGAACTTCATTCAAGCTACAAACATGAGTGCCTGGCTATCTATAGTCCAAGGCCCGTTTGTACCTGTGAAAGTTGTTGCTGGCCAGTCAGTTGTTAAAGCTGAGGTTGAATGGACAGAGGATGATCTCAAGAAGCTTCAAAACCATGCTTCGGCTATCAATATGCTTCACTGTGCGCTCGATGCTGCAGAATATAACAAAATCTCAGGTTGTGAGTCGGCACAAGAGAGCTGGAAGTCACCTACGAGGGAACAAACAAAGTAAAAGAATCCAAGGTGAATCAGCAGATGAGACTGTACGAGCTGTTCGAGATGAACAATGATGAGGGCATTTCAGACATGAACACAAGGTTCACCAACATCATTAATGAGCTCAAGAGACTTGGGAAAATCTTCACTGAGGAAGAACAAGTCAAAAAGATACTCAGGAGTCTTCCATAAGACTGACAAGCAAAGAAGACAGCAGTTGAGGAAGCTCAGGATTTAACCACCTACAAATATGACGAACTCATCGGTTCATTGCTGACCCATGAGATATCCATGAAAAAATTTGAGGTGAAGGAAAAATCTGATGACAAGAAGCAGAAGTCACTTGTCATGAAGGCTGACTCCACTGACGGGAGTTCAACTGATGATGAGGAGATGGCCATGTTCACAAGAAAGATGAAGAGGCTGTTCAGGAAGAACGACAAATATTCTAGAAAGCCTTACAAAAAGTTTGATAAGTATAAGGTTGACTCAAGCGACAGCAAATACAGAAAGGACAGCTCAAAGCCTATTACATGCTTTGAGTGCCATCAAGATGGCCATATTAAGTCAAACTGCCCCACGCTGAGGAAAGACAAGAAAAGTGGGAAGAAGGCAATGGTGGCTACTTGGAGTGACAGTGATGAATCTTCATCAACAGAAACTGAGGCCACCGAGTCAGTGAAGATATGCTTTATGGCTGACGAACTTGCTGAGCCATGCATTTCTGAGCATGCTGACCAATCTGATGAGTCAGATAATGAAGAGCAATCTAATGAGGTAATCTCACTCTCTCAACTCAGAAATGAAATGGGTAACGCCCTGAGTGATCTCTATACACTTGTTAAAAAGTGTAACAGGAAGATTAAAGCACTCAGCCGGCGCTGTGATGAAGTAGAAGAGGTCAAACTGAGTGACCTCGGATATCTTCTTCAGGACAACTCAGTTTTGCATGAAAATATGAAAACCATTCATGAGTCTGTCTCTGAAGTCCAGTCAGTTTCAAAGAAACTGAGGAAGGATGTCACAACCATTCAGAACCAATTAAAGGTTCCAAACAAAAACAATTTTCCGCTGAGAACTCAGTATCAAGGTACACAGTACCAAGGTACTCAGCAGAGACGAAATCCCCAGCGAAGAGTCCAATGTGACTTTTGTGGGAAGTTAGGACACACTACTAAAGTGTGCTGGCACGCTCAGCACTGGGGTGCTGACAAGTCAGTAAAAAATCCTAAACAGAAGGTCAGTTGTGACTTCTGTGGAAAGAATGGCCATACTGTCCATGTATGTCGCCATAAAATAAAATATGATGCTATACTTGTTGCACCTAACAAGTCAGGACCCAAAAAGAATTGGGTACCTAAAAGTAACTAGTTACAATGCAGGTAAGCCTGAGATGTGCCGAGAAGTCAAAGATGTGGTATATTGACAGCGCATGCTCAAGGCATATGACGGGTGATGAAACTCAGTTCATCACGTTTGAACGTAAACGAGGAGGGAGTGTAAGTTTTGGAGACAATAAGAAGGGTAAGATAGTAGGCTCAGGAATCATCGGAGGTAACCCTACTATTGAATCTGTCTCCCTAGTCAGCGGACTCAAATATAACTTACTCAGCGTAGCTCAGCTATATGACAATGGGAGAAAAGTTATATTTGATGCTACTGGATGTAAAATATACGAGGGTAAAAACGAATGAGTTAATTTTAACTGCCCCTCGGATAGATAATGTCTTCATGCTGAACCTAGAAAAGAAGTTTTCTAAAACTGTATGCTTAGTCACAAAGGAAGAAAATTCCTGGCTATGGCACAGGAGACTTGGTCATATAAGCATGGACCTCCTGGCCAAATTAGCAAGAAAGCAATTGGTTGAGGGACTGCCTGAACTTAAATTTCAAAAAGACCAACTATGCCACGCTTGCCAAGCTGGAAAACAAACCAAACAATCTTTTCATAGTAAAAACATTGTCTCAACTAAACGTCCGTTAGAGTTACTACACTTGGATCTCTTTGGTCCAGTCCAGCCGCTGAGTCTGGGTGGAAGAAGATTTTCCTTGGTCATTGTAGATGACTTCTCTCGGTATACGTGGGTTATCTTGCTGACCAGCAAGGATGAGACCTTTGAGACATTTTCAAACTTGGTTAGAAAAATTGAAAATGAAAAAGACCTAAAATTATCTCATACCCGTAGTGATAACGGTGGAGAATTCAAAAACCAAAAGTTTGTTGAATTCTGTGAAGCCAGCGGCATTGACCACAATTTCTCTGCTCCTAGAACGCCTCAACAAAATGGGGTTGTTGAAAGGAAGAACAGGACTTTGGTTGAAATAGCCAGGACAATGCTGGATGAGCATAGGCTTCCAAAGTATTTTTGGGGAGAAGCTGTTAACACAGCATGCTATATTCTAAATAGGGCTCTAGTCAGACCTATACTTAAGAAAACCCCTTATGAACTTTGGAAAGGACGAAAGCCCAACATTGGATACTTTCGCGCCTTTGGCTGTAGATGTTTTATTTTAAAAATACCAAAGATAGCTTAGCCAAATTTGATTCAAAAGCTGATGAGGCTATCTTTCTAGGCTACTCAACAAACAGCAAAGCATACAGAGTTTTTAATAAGAGAACCCAAGTATTAGAAGAATCTATACATGTGCAATTCGATGAAACTGACCCTGCAGGAAGATACCAGCCGCTGATAGCAGATGAACCAAACTCAGCACCTGCTGATCAAGAACCAGCTACTGAGTCCTTCACAAAACGGCTGACCAAGAGTAAGAGTGAACCTAAAATTACTTTCACTGACCAATCTACTTCTGCAGAGAATGTTGAAACACGAGTAGAACAAGACATGAATCTACCCAAGGAGATAAGAGTCCCAAGAGGGCATTCAGAAAATGCAATTCTTGACTCAGCTGGAAATACGCTGATGATAAGGAATCAACTAAGGAAGTATCTCGACAATGTAGCTTTCGTCTCAGTTCAGGAGCCGAAGAACTTTGCCGAAGCTGAGCATGACGAATTCTGGATGAATGCCATGCAAGAGGAACTCGACCAATTCAGGAGGAATAATGTATGGGAGCTAGTACCACATCCAAGACGCTAAAAGACCATTGGAACAAGATGGGTCTTCAGGAACAAGCTGGATGAACAAGGAAACGTAGTCAGAAACAAGGCAAGACTTGTAGCTCAGGGCTACAGTCAGCAAGAAGGTATTGACTATGGTGAGACCTTTGCCCCAGTGGCAAGGCTAGAAGCAATTAGGATTTTATGTGCATATGCATCTTACATGAATTTTAAACTGTTTCAAATGGATGTTAAGAGTGCATTTCTTAATGGAGTAATAAACGAGGAGGTCTATGTAAATCAGCCTCCAGGGTTTGAGGATCCTAAGTTCCCAAACCACGTTTACAAACTCAAAAAGGCTCTGTATGGCCTCAAGCAAGCACCACGTGCTTGGTATGAGAGGCTGACCAACTTCTTACTGACTAGAAATTATGTCAGGGGTCAAGCTGATACAACCTTATTCATTAAGGAAAGGGTAAAGATACCCTGCTGGCACAAATATATGTAGATGACATCATATTTGGTGCTACTAATGAATCTATGTGTAAGGAATTTAGCAAGCAAATGCAGACTGAATTTCGAAATGTCAATGATGGGAGAACTCAACTTCTTCCTTGGACTTCAAATTAAACAAGGAAAGAATGGCATATTCATCAGTCAAGCTAAATATGCCAAGGAGATATTGAAGAAATATGAACTAGAACATTGTAAGCCAATATCCACTCCTATGTGCACTGACACTGTCCTCTGTGCTGATGAAAATGGTAAGTCAGTAGACAGCAAGTTGTATCAAGGTATGATTGGCTCTTTACTTTACTTAACAACAAGTAGACCGGACATTCAGTTCTCAGTATGTTATTGTGCTAGATATCAGACTAACCCTAAGGAATCCCATTACATAGCTGTAAAAAGGATCCTTAGATATTTGCAAAGCTCAGTTAATGTAGGTTTGTGGTATCCAAATACTCATGACTTTACACTCATTGGATACACTGACGCTGACTATGGCCGAGACAAGCTGGAAAGAAAAAGCACCTCTGGTGGATGCCATTTCCTAGGAAGCTGTCTTGTATCTTGGTTCAGCAAGAAGCAGGCGTCAGTAGCCCTGTCCACAACTAAAGTTGAGTACATTGCTGCTGGAAGCTGTGTTGCTCAAGTCCTATGGATTAAGCAACAGCTTGAAGATTATGGTGTTCAAACAAAGACAATTGAAGTTAAATGCGACAACAAAAGTGCAATTGACCTCTCAAAGAACCCAATCCAGCACAGCAGGATGAAGCATGTCAGCATAAGACATCACTTCATCAGAGATCATGTACTCAAGGAAGAAATCAAGCTGACTTATGTACCAACCGATGAGCAGCTCGCTGATATCTTTACAAAGCCTCTAGCACGAGAGCAATTCAGCATACTGAGAGAAGCCATTGGTATGTTTAATCCACTGTCTTAAATTCCTAAGTAAAAATGTGATATGATGCATGCTGAATGAATGTTAACATGCTGAGTGTTTTAAAGAGTATCTGTCAAAATCACATGCCCAGAAATAAATGCACACTGAGTGAGTTATCTCATGCCGAGTAACTAACCTCTATAACTATCCGTTGAACAAAACTGACTACTCAGAATATGAAACGTTTATAATAACAAACACTGAGTAAAGGTAATCATTAGCATTCAATACAAACACACGCGTCATGATACCTGTACTGCGCATGCGCCTAATACGTCTTAAAGTGTCATAAATGTCAGGGTTTCTGCCGATTGGAAAACCCAAGGGCAAAATCGACCTAAATTCAAACGGAAACCCTAATTAAAGATCTATAAATAGTGGGTATTTCCCCACTACCTTCTCTCTATACGTACTGAACTATAGAAGGCTTGAAAATTTCCTTAAGCACTTACGAACTTCAGAACTTCCCAAGATGACAAAACCCTCTTTCAATGTCTCCGGTGCCGGTCGTTCCCAGACCTCCACCGATGAACAAAAACCAGCAATCCCCCAACTCAGCCTTCACCCTCCAAAGCTGCTGGTCATGGCAAAGAAAAAGCCATTCAAGCTCAGGGGAAACCAGCTGAACCTAGACAATACATTTGAGTATTCGAGAATGTACGAGAATGGAAAGTGGAAGCTTCTCGCTGGGTTTCTCAAACCTTCATCGACTCAGAACAACCGTTCTGTGAATGGATAAAGAACAACGGCTGGACCGAGTTGTTCTCCTTGCGTTTTCCCACCTACCCTGACTTGGTTATGGAATTCTACCATAACCTCAAAGCTGACGTAAAAGACCATGACTACTTAGTCACCGAAGTCAGAGGAAAAACCATCTTCATAAACCCAACGTACTTGGGATCCCTACTCAGCCTCAAAACTGAAGGTGCCGAATTAAGAAGAAACGGTGACCAGGAGGACATCTACTATGATGAAACTTTCTGTAAGCCTGCTGGGTACATTGGAGAGGTATCCAGCTCGTCCATGGGTCAGCATCAGAAGATGGCCCATTTCCTGCTGGTTCAACTAATCTACCAAAAGGTCAACTGCACCAGCTCAGCATCACACTTCGAGATGTGCTTTATCTGGCACATGCTGACCTACAAACCAATAAACATGCCAGTGTTTCTTATAGCTGGGTTTCTGCGCAGTACCAACAATCTTCGACTCGGCTCATTGATCACTAAGATCCTAGTTGATCACAAAGTTGACCTTCAAGGAGAAACTTGTGTTAAGGGATCGGAGATCACTGCCGCTTCACTACGTGCTCTCAAATTCAATCAGCCCTTAAAGAAGGGAAAGTTCGTTGAGCTCCTGAAGATCAAGTCGAAGAAGAACTACCTGCTGAGGTGATTGTTCCAGCAAAAGGCAAAAGAACAAAAGCTCCTGCTATCAGAAAAAGGAAGCCTACTGGCACCCCATCTAAGGAAACTGAGCCTCAATCCAAGAAATCCAAATCTGCTGCTGAGTCAAACTTAGAGACTACTCAGTCAGCTGAAAAGCACTGCAGGCAAGATGAGCCTGCAACTGAGGGTACAGCTGGTGCTCCTCCGAAGAAGCAAACGACTTCTACCCTTTCACCCATTCATGCTCTTCCACTTGACTTCATTGTCACATCGGACTCACATTATGCTTAGCATTGTGCTGAAGAAACTGAGCAACATGAAAATGAGGTGGACCTAGACGAACATTTCGTCACTCAGCTCGAGGAAGAGCTTGAGAACGACGACACTGAGGAAGAAGGGAATGCACAGGAGCAAACGGAGGAAGCTGACTCTGAAAGGACCGCCAGTGAAAATGCTCAAGTTGACCAAGCTCAAACTGAGTCAGCCGATGGAGTTGATCAACATAAAGAACAAACTGGCCAGCAACCTGCTGATCAGAACATACAAGGCCCTCCATCTCAAGCTGATGTGAATCAGGCTGATCTTCCTCCCGTACAAAAGCCAAGAAGAAGAAGACTGGTAAAGCCATCCATCTTAGACCAACCAGTCAGCGCACCAGTCGTGACCCTTCCAAGGTAAAACTGACCTTCTTTAGGAAGCCAGTTCCTTCTGCATCATCTCCTCAACCTTCCCAGGCTTTAGAAAACCAAGCCTCTGTTTCTACTCAGGAACACGCCGACCAACCTAACCTTGTCAACCCAACAATCCAAACCGAGCAAACTCTCAAAGAAAACATAGCCCCTGTCAGCTCTGAACCTATCCAACCTGACCATTCCACTGAAGCTGACCCTGCTCACCAAACATCTGAACAACAATCACTTGAGCAGAACCCAACAATAACTCCAGTCCCTGACCCAACATCTTTACCTGGTCAAACTGATATCTCTCAGGCCACAACCAATGTTACTGAGTCTAGTCAAAGAATCATTGACTCAGTGCAGGCCCTGATTCGAGACATTCAACACTCAATTCCTCCTGCTGCTGCCATTTCTCCCATTGAGTCTACTCAGCCCTCTCAAGTAACTCAACTTCTCAATGAAGTTAAGGAACTTAAAGACCTGCTAAGTATTCTCCTATCTTCGCAAGCACAGCACGCTAGGCAGGATTCGATTGCTAAACTGGCAGAGATCCAGCTGACCACTGTTCAATGCCTCACTACTCTATCTACCCAGATCCAGCACCTGTCAGCTGTGAATCCCAATCTCGCCACTTCTTCTGAGTTAAAGATGTTGTTTGCTCAGCTTCACACTGAACAGAACAAGACCAATGCTCAGCTTGCAAACACATCTCAATGCTCGATGGAGCAACTAAGTGAGGTAGTTCGTCTACTAAACCTTCACAAAGAGGAAATGGACACCGATCAACTCAAACAGGATCAAATACTGACCAATTCCCAGAAGATTTTTGACCATGTAAGACACAACAATCTTCAGCGCGAGCACTATGATACTTCACTTCTCAAAACCTTCCACAACTCCTTTGCTGCACTGACAGACACAATCACATGGCTGGGAAAAGGCCAAGCCTATGTGCTTAGTATGCTTAGCGCTGTTGCCATTGGTATTAATCCTGAAGTCCTCAGCAACGGTGCTCCTATTTTCGATGGGTTAGACGAAAGTGCTGATCGTTTAAAGACCTTCTCTGCTGAGCTCACCAGAGCTGTTCTTTTGGATTCTTTCAAGTTGCCTCCACCTGGTGCTGGCAAAACGGGGGAGAAGAAAGATCAGCGTAGAACTCAAGCTGAAGGCAGTCAGCAAAAGAAGAAGAAATAGATAGTCCATTGAAACTTAGTCTATACTTAGTTTATTTCCTTCTTCTTGTGACATATATTATGTATGCTGACTATCTCATGTTATATATCCTACATGCTAAGTATTATCTGAATGCATGCTGCGTATAAAAATTAATGTTTGAACTCAAGCTGAAGGCAGTCAGCAAAAGAAGAAGAAATAGATAGTCCATTGAAACTTAGTCTATACTTAGTTTATTTCCTTCTTCTTGTAACATATATTATGTATGCTGACTATCTCATGTTATATATCCTACATGCTAAGTATTATCTGAATGCATGCTGTGTATAAAAATTAATGTTTGAACTTGTCTAATATAAACCATTGAACAAATAAATTACTCAGCGCTCTGCTCTGTCACTATACATTACTTCCGCTGAATGAATACTGAGTAAAATAGAATATGACCCATAAGCTGACCTATACCTGAAAACTGATCTTAGACTTATTCAATTAAACCTTAGAATGTTTAGAATAAAACTAAGTCAGTAGCTCAGCCCTGACGGGGGAGTTCACTTAATCAATGAGGTCAACTGTCATGGGGGAGCTCAACGCTGAGTTCCTTGCTGATTAGTTTTGCCAACATCAAAATGGGGGAGTTTGTTGAAACACCTTTCCACAGGATTTTGATTTGACAAAATTAATTAAGTGAAATTAAATATTCTATAACACATTAAGTTTAAATGCTTTGATTTATTGTTACTAATGTGTTTGTTCAATGTTGAGTTTATAATTGTTATAAGAAATAAAGATCATAAGGCCCAAGCCCTATATGGAAGTCAAAGCCCAAGTCAAACAAGCCCAAGATCACTCAGCCCGCGTATTTCAAAACGCTGTCGTTGAGTATTGAAACGGAGCTCACCAATGAAGGATCGAGAAGATCCACGTAGACAACTTCGATATGAAGCTGCTGAGCTGTCTCGACAAAACGTACAAGACAGCCGCTGACTACAAAGCAACTTCCAGACCAAGTATTTCCTCTGTTGGTAAAGAACAGAAGACGCAGGAAGCTGTCTGTTTGACATTACCCGATTTGGAGGAACATACTGCCACACTGACCGAAGAACAGAAGATGCTGGAATCTGATTGGCTAAGAGAACTGCTGAACAGACTGAGTGAAAGCGACATGAAGCCGTTTCCCTCCAACGGTTATTTCGAAATTCGAAATAACCAGAAGCTCTCACAGCTCTCTATAAATAGAGCATTCAGAATCCACATTCAATAGAGAACTTTGAGCAAAAGCCGTTACGCTGATCAAACGTGTACAAAAGTTCTTCATCAAAAGCAAAGCAAATTTTTACACCACAAGCTTATTCATTTGTGTAAAAGTCTAGAGTGATTGATCCTCAATCATCTAAGGTGTTCTAGCAATTGTTGTTTAGGACAAATCTTAATCATTTCTAGGAATAGAAAGGAGAGGCTGAGTACTCGGTTTTAAGTACTCAGCGGAGAGATTAGGATTGAGTAGAAGTATAGAGGAAGGTACTCTTGTCATACTCAATTGCTGATATTGTAAAAGGTTTGAGGCTCTACCTTTAAAGAGCTCAGTAGAGGATTTGAAATCTCGGAAGTGTTCCGGGGACAGGACGTAGGCTTGGAAGAAGCCGAACCTGGATAAATCTGCTGAGTGAAGTATTTCTAAACCTTAACTCCTTATTTATATTGCTTGCTTAAAACAAACTAAAACTGACCAAGTAAAAGAGGTCAAGCTGAGTTGTGCGTTGTCAACGAATTAGTTCAGGAATAGACTCTAAGTGCTATTTCCTGACCTAAACGATGAAACTGACCTAGTCACTAGTTGACTAAGCCAGTGTCTTGTCGATTGATCAGCGCCGCTGTCATATAATCTTTTCGTAAGAAAAAGAAATTTGCCCTAATCAATTAAAAAGGTCAAATAGTTCCTAACCCCCCCTTGGAACTATATTTGCAACCTTACAAGGGACCAACAATCGAACCCCGAGTCATCTGTCCCATATTCCCCATCGCATAACATCAGTCCATCCTCTGTAGTGTTATCCGTCCCTCCTAGTGCCAATCCCGAGGACAGCAACGCATCCTTGGTCAATCCAAACAACCACACCATGACTACCCGAGCCAAACATGGCATTCACAAGCCACGTCGAATGCTAAATTTATCTGTCTCTACACAACCCAGCATATCCCCTCTTCCAAAATCACCGATTATTGCACTAAGTGATCCAAATTGGACACAAGCCATGACTGATGAATTTGAGGCCCTTATTGAAAATAAGACGTGGGTACTCGTACCCCGTCCACATAATGCTAATGTTATTCGTAGTTGGTGGATTTTCAGGCACAAGACTAAGTCCGATGGGTCATTTGAAAGGTATAAAGCAAGACTAGTTGGCAACGGATCAGGTCAGTTAGCTGGTGTCGATTGTGGTGAAACATTCAGTCTTGTTGTCAAACCAGCAATCATCCGTGCTGTTCTGAGCATCGCTCTATCTAAACACTGGAATATTCGTCAATTAGACGTCAAAAATGCGTTCCTGCATGGTAATCTCAATGAAACAGTGTATATGCATCAACCTTTGGGCTTCCGTGACCCTAAACATCCTGATCACGTCTGTCTGCTTCAGAAATCTCTGTATGGATTGAAGCAAGCACCACGGGCCTGGTACCAAAGGTTTGCCGCATTTGTTCTCCAAGCGCGGTTCACTAACAGCATATCAGATCATTCTCTATTCATTTATCAGCAAGGCACGGCTACTGCTTATATTCTTCTCTATGTTGACGATATTGTTCTTGTTACATCATCGGATAAACTTCAGGCATCCATTCTATCTCAGCTCAACTCTGAATTTGCAATGAAAGATTTGGGACCTCTTCACTACTTCTTGGGCATATCAGTTAGACACTCACCAGGTTCTCTTTTTCTCTCTAAAATGAAGTATGCCTCAGAAATTATTGACAAAGCTGGTCTTAGTTCATGCAACCCTGTTAGCACTCCGGTTGACACGAAACAGAAACTTAGCATCTCTTCTGGTTCTGCTTATCACAATCCTACTGAGTACAGACAGTTAGCGGGTGCACTTCAATATCTCACTCTTACTAGGCCTGACATCTCCTACGCAGTTCAGCAAATCTGCTTATTCATACACGCCCCCAAGACGTCTCACATGGCAGCCCTCAAACGTATTCTTCGATATGTACAAGGTACCCTTGATCTTGGTCTCACCTTAATTGCCTCATCTCCTTGTCAGTTGATCTCCTACACCGACGCAGACTGGGCAGGCTACCCCGACACTCGTCGATCAACTTCCGGATACTGTGTCTTTCTTGGAGATAATCTCATCTCTTGGTCGGCTAAACGACAACCCACACTATCTCGCTCAAGTGCGGAAGCCGAATACCGAGGAGTGGCAAATGTCGTGTCTGAAACATGCTGGATTCGTAATCTTCTGCTTGAACTTGGCTACCCGATCCGAAAATCAACAGTTGTTTATTGTGACAACGTCAGCGCCATCTATCTCACCGGCAATCCAGTTCAACACCATCGAACAAAGCATGTTGAGATGGACATCCATTTTGTCCGGGAACGAGTCGCAAAAGGCGAAGTCCGTGTATTACATGTTCCGTCTAGATATCAGATAGCCGACATCTTCACCAAAGGACTACCCTCACCGCTGTTTGAGGACTTCCGAAATAGTCTCAATGTTCGCCCTCCGAACCTTGAGACTACGGGGGTGTATTAGAGATATTTACTGTTTATAGTATTTACTGTATTTTACACAACTGTTAGTCAGTTAGATAGTATTAGAGTTTCACTGAAATGTGAACTCTGTAATGTATTTATACCAACTCTCATATCAATAACAATCACTGAATATCATATTGTTACAAGGGAAGGCATCCCAACTATGTTGGCACCCTAATCCGCAGACCCAAACCAATATTATTAAAAAGAATCAAAAATTACAAGTGTTCAAAAGAAAGAAAATTGAAGAAATTAAGCAAAATGATAGACGTATCTTTTGCTTAAATTACAAAGGTAGGCCCAAGCACAGAACTCAGGGATTACATCCCACCAGGTCTCTCCATCGTTTGTTCGAGCATAATTTGCTAGAAGGTCTGCAATCTGGTTACCTTCTCTGTAGACGTGAGAAACCACAAAATTCATGGATGCAATTTGCGTAAGACACTTCAACCAATTCTGCCGAATGTTCCATGGGACTAAACCAGTTCTGCTGCGGAAGAGACTGACCACATATGCCGAATCGCTCTCCAACCAGAGCTGGGTCCAGCCAAGATCGTAAGCCCTATCAATTCCATAAATTGCAGCAGCTAGCTCCACGGCATAGGGGAAGGAACTCTGGAGCTGTACAGCAAACGCCCCCTCAAATCCAAATTTGGTTCGAAAGACGCCCCCGCCACCTGCAGGGCCCGAGGTACTAATTAAGTTAATTCGAACTAAATAGTTAATTGATTATTAATTAGGAACACTAATCTAATTAGAAATTAGATTAAGTATTTAACTATAATTAATTAACTATCTAATCCTTATGGGATAAACCTATAGACAACCACAATTGACTCAGAGAAAAATAATTCTCTCTCTCTCCTTATATTCGGCCAACACAAGACTTTTTGTTAGTTTCTTAGATTATTCGTTCTTCCTCCTAAATAATTTTAGCGTGGAAAAAGCGTGACTAATGATACAAGTTTGTGGTTCTAAATAGATTCTGCCACTACATACTCAAGTTTAATCAAAGCTGTAAAAGAAAAACCTTAAATACGTATTTGATTCTATTTAATTATTTGGTTAGTAAGATTCTTTGCATCCATATATATAAAAGAAGAAATTGTCAAACAAAAAAACTGATAGGATAATTCTTGCTCATCTATAAAAGATTCCCATATATGTTTAAATATTAATTGTATAAGTATAATGTTCCCCTACCAAAAAAAAAGAAAAAAATGTATACTGTTCAACTGATCTGTAATATATCTTCAATGGTTACCGAACTTCAAATTAGATATATCTTTTTTTTTTTTTTATGAAAAGTAAGCAATTTAAAATTAATGGTTGACAATCAAAATGAAAAAAATTAAAATTAAAATCATTTAAAATCATATTTTATATGAAATCATATATTCGATTTTTTAAATCTTTCTTCTTAATTTTTTTTTTCAGTATAAACTCCACTTTACCCCTCTTAATTAAACAATACTAAAATAATTTCAAAACTAAAAAAATTAAGAATTAAGGTTATTATTTCTATCATTTTTATAACGAAAGATTACATACTATTATATTGAAGTTTAAATGTCATAACAAAATAATGTCAAATTTGAGGAGTTATGGAATTCGTTTAATTAATTAACCCCGTAAAAAATGTAGGAAATTGCTTTAATTTATCGATAAACTTACAGTAAAACCTTTATAAATTAATAATGTTGGGACCATGAAATTTTATTAATAATGTCGAGACCATTAAATTTTATTAATTTATAAAGATATTAATTTATCGAGTATTAATTTATTGAACTGCCCCAAGTTGGGACCAGAAGAAATTATTATTTTAAAGAAGTTATTACTTTATCGAATATTAATTTATGAAGGTTCTACTATATTTGGAAAGTCTGACGTGGCAATTAAACAACAGTCAAACTAGGTTTGTTAAATTTTCGATAGCCCAAAAGCTAAAATTGATCTTACTTGGAAATGTTAGGAATAAATTTACAGTATTTTATAAGTTAAGGTTAAATTTGCAATTCGTTTGAAACGTTTGGATTAAATTTGACACTTATTCCTTTAATTAATCAAGTTGTAATTAAACTGAAGTCACATAAATGACATTTTTTTTTTGGCATTTCCATTTGCACACTAATCATATTCTATAAATAGTTCCCTTCAATCTATGGATTTCCCATCTCCAAAACTTTCATAAATCTCTTAATCAAGCCGTTTTTCCAAAATATTTATCATACAAAAATGGGTGTTGTAACTGTTGAGAAGGAAATTACCAGTTCAATCCCTCAAAATACTATGTTTAGGATTTTCACCCTTGAAAACCATAATCTTCTTACAAATATTGTTCCCCACAATGTTGAGACCCTTGAAGGAAATGGAGGTCTTGGCTCCATCAAGAAGGCTACCTTTCATGCTCAAGGTTTAATTACTTAATTACAACATTTCTTATAATTACTCACTTTTTTTTTTTAATTCAAGTGTTACTTTTTTCTTCTCTATTTCTTGCATGATAATTAAAATTAAGAAATTTCCTTCTTATACTAATTATTCTAATTATTATTTTAGCCTCCTAGCCCTTATCCTTCGGTCGTTCACTATATTTAGAGTAGATATATGCATCAATAAGATCCCGGGTGGAACTATAAGGGTCATGGAGGATCCGTCAACCCCTCCCCGGGACTCTAGTGGAAAATACTAAAACTTACATTTATATTTTTGTAGCTCCATAAAATTTCCATCACTAATTTCGTTAGTTTCAGAATCGATGACAAATTTGATTTCACCTACGGACGTTACATTTATAGTCCCTCTGTGATTCTTTATCCCAAAAATGATGTTTTTGTTACAAAACTTTTGTCTATTGGCCTTTCGAATATTTGGTTCCGGCTCCACTACTAAATCATAATACATTAAAAGGTTGTTAATCAATATAAATACAAAAACCTAAGTTTTCTATTTCATATTTACAAATTAATAACGTATATTAATCTCTGACATACATGATCGATGCAGGTAGTGAATTCAAGTATATTAAGAAAAAAATAGAAGCAATAGACAAAGAAAACTTCAGTTATAGCTACAGCATTATTGAAGGAGAGCCATGGTCAAACAAACTTGAAAAAATAACAGTGGATATCAAAGTGGAATCTTCAGCTAATGGAGGATCTATTATAAAGACATCCACAAAGTGTATTCCCAAGCCAAACTGTGAACTTGATGAAGACGAAGTCAATGCTAATGCTGAGAAAGCAATGTGCATGTACAAGGTTGTTGAAGCTCATATCCTCACCAATCCCGATGCCAACAACTAAATTGGGATTATGAATATATGCGTGTGTTATTTCCGAAGTATTGTAAAATTTGTAGAGTGTTTGATGCTTTTTCGTCGTTTTTATATGTTTTCTTTGGGTGTGAGGCCAATATTTCAGCCTCGGAATAAATTTTTTTATGTTGTTTTGTGATGAATTGATTCTATTTACAAGTTCCATGGATGAAAGAATACAATTTCTCATAAAAAATTATAATAAATTATAGAATTTGGTTTGAAATTATGGATTTATATGCATAATTTCCTTCATAAAAACACAAAAAGAAAATAGTGCTCTATTGGAAAGACATTTATCTATATACTAATTGAAATAAAATAAAATAAAAATATTTATTTTCAGATTTTAACAATTAAAGAAATAAAATTATTTTTACGTAAAAAAGTAAATTTTGTTTTTAATAATGAATACTTCATTGTTCTCAATTGGTGTATTTTTTCCCCTATTGTGTTTATTTGTCATATAATAAGTTTAAATAAGGATTATAAACAAGCGGTTGGTTGCTCATTTTTCTCCTCATGTTTGTTTATACACCTCATGTTTTCCTTTCATGTCTGAAAAATAGTTTTTTACAAACAGCAAATAGAAATAGCAAACAACAGTTGAACCAAACATGTCCTAAAGTACCAAAATTTCATAATCTTAAAAGTGTCAAAACACGCTTTAAACAATTAACAAACTCATACAAATAAAACATCACAGAAAATCAGTGTTGTCGAAATGAAGTCTTTTTCAATGTTATCAGAACCGGACATGATATCAAACCGGAATTATAGCTGGATCATGGGTGATTTGGTAGGACCGGATAGTTTGAATTGGTCGAACCGGATGATAGAATAAATAAACAAATAATATATATATATATATTATATATATATATATTATATATATATATTAAATATATATAATTAATTTAACTTATTTTTATAAATTATATATATCCAAAAGAAATTATAAACAACTTTTGGTTTATTATTTTTTGTCAATTTCATGCTTAAATATATAACAGATGAATTGAATTTAGAATAACTTGAAATATGTCAACTTATTCTATATCACGAGATTTTTTAACGATATATTATAAACTCCAAACAGAAAAGTGATGAATGAGAAATTGATGCTTAAATGAACCACTTGAAATAGTTTGGAAGAAGATAAAAGGAAATTAAGCATTCTCATCCCGCGTAGGAAAGAAATGAGAATCTCAACTAGTTTATAAGTAAATGACCTTTATAAGCTTTTAACCAATTACTAGAGGAAAGATATTCTCATGCGTAGAGGTGCAGTCAAATTAGGGGCGCACCCGCACGACATGGGCGATGTGAATGCTACACCGAAATAACGTCTCTTAGACCGGCCAATAATCAATAGAAAATAAAAGTAAGTACCAACTTTCAAGATATTAATTTATAGGATAAAGACCATGATAACATTGAGATATTATCTTGAGGACTAAAATGGATATTCACCTCAAAGTACGCCGCGTAGTGGTCTCCAAAAGGAAGCTGGTTGGCGGATCTCCCCAGATCAGCTCAGAGAGATCCGCTGGCGGACCTATAGGGCGAATCTCACCCCTCGCCTCTATAACGGCTGGCCGCTGACTCGGCCATAAAAGATCATTAATGAGTTATTAATTAGCTAATCCGCCAGGTTCAGAATAACCCGTAACCGCCATTAATGAGGCATTAATGGAGACTTTCTAGTTACCTGAAGGTTACGACTTTCCAGCTATATATATAGCCTGATCCCCTAAGTTATCAAGGTACACACACATTCTCACCATTCTTGTCAATTCCGTTGGTTTCCTTGATCCATCTTACTGACTTTGGCATCGGAGTGTCCCCGACCGATCCCAACGGCACCTCACAGGGAAGTGCTCCGATCAAGGATTTTTCCTCAAGTTAACATTGGTGCGGTGAACGTGGAATCCTTAATCAAACAAAGGGTTTTTTCGTTCACGCTGAAAACGCAATGACCAACGGAGGTGAAAATCCCTCCTCAGGGATTGAAACACCGTTAGTTACACCATCTAGTGCTGGTCGTACCGATACAACCGCTCCAATAACGCATGTCGACAATAACATGCCTACCGCTGCTTTTATCAATATGTGTGCACAAGATATCGAGGCGCGATATGGACTCGAGATAGGAAATCGCCTTCGAACATACATGACTCTTCCTTCGCGTTGGAGTACGACGTCTACTTCAACCGTTTCATCTTTGCCTTTGTTAAACTTTGGCCTTGGACCAGGTGCCCATAGCTCCTCGTTCCTTCAAGCTCACAACACGGATTCCATGTTAACGGCCACGACATCAGGTGGCGAGCGACCAATTAATCGGGAGTTATTCCCTGGTGAAGGAAGTCAAAGAAATGATACGACCCTTCCTGGCGGATCTGGGGGTCCGGGGTTGAATCTTGGTGGGTCCGATATACCCAGGCGGCCACGGACGAATTTATCCCTTGGCGGATCTAAAGGGCCAACTCGCAAGAAGCATAGAAAAGAGAAAGATAAGCGGATAAGGTCACCTTCGCCCCGACGAGCAAGATCCTCCTGTCGTGGCAGATCGCCCCCATCTACTGGCCGTAGGCGAAGTTAAAGGCCAGAAAAGGCATCCCATGCAAGTGGACCACCACCGCCACCGCCTTCAGGGACTGTTGGACATATCCCGTCAGGAGGCCAGGGGGGAGGAAACGGTCCAACTCCCCCAGGTGGAGGAAATGGAGGGAGAGGTGGTGGTGGAGGAGAAGGTGGAGGAGGAAGTGGACGCGGTAATGGAGGAAGGCGTTCGCCATCAGATCCATCGTTTGATTCAAGTTCTTCTTCTTCTTCTTCTTCTCCAAGCAGATCGCCACGAAGAGGCCGTCCCAGGGCGGATCCGGAAAATTTTGATGATAGGGTAAGGGCCCTAGTGCTCCGTATGAATGAAGAAAATGCCAGGCACAACCCGTTCGCCAATAGAGATTCGCCTTTTGCAGCTTGGATTGAGGCGGAGGAGACAGAAAGAGCTTTTAAGATTCCCAATCTCGCAATATACACAGGCAAAGATAATCCAGAAGCTCACGTTCGAAAATATTGAATATTGGCCAGGCTCAATCGAGCCACCGAGCCCGTGCTCTGCAAAATGTTTGTCACCACGCTGGGGGGCCCGGCCTATCTGTGGTTTCAATCTCTACCTCCGGGCTCGATAAACATCTTTGATCAATTAAGCAGGGAATTTTGTGCTAAATTCGCCGGTTGTATTCCTGCAGTGGTAAAATCTGGAAAGCTTTTTGAGTTAAAGCAGAAAGCGAATGAACCCCTTCGGGAGTATGTGGACACTTTCAACCATTGTGCATACAAATCGTTGATGTGGATATCTCCGTAGCTGTGGAATGTTTCGTAAGAAACACTACCTGCAAGAGTTTGCAGGAAGATCTCATCCGAAAGAAACCCACCAGCATGGCGGAGCTGATGGAGCATTGTAAAGATTTTATAGAGGTAGACGACATTCGCCGAGGTTCACCATCATCGCCAAAAAGAGATAGGGGCGAATCTCGTCTTCGAGATCGGGACAAAGACAAGCGTCAGGATCCTTCCTCCCGAAGTAAGCGAAGAGATTCTAGGAATAAATCAACGTTTGTCACCTCCTTTACACCTCTCAATGCTTCTAAGAGTGAAGTTCTTATGTGGATCGAGAACAGCCAACACAAGCGGAGCATTTCATACCCCGAACCAAAGGGGGGGGGGAGTATACCAATAATGGTAAAAACCCTAAAAACTATTGTAAATACCACAGGAAAAATGGCCATGACACTGATGCATGCTGGGAATTAGCTCGAGAAATTGAACGTCTCATAGAAAGGGGCAAATTGGATCGGTTCATCCAAACGGAAGGCAAAAGGGGAGAAGGTGACAGACCCAGTGAAGACCCAAAGAAGAAAGGAAAGGGTACCATCAATGTCATAGCAGGCGGACCTGGGTACCAGCCAACGGTGAAAAAGGCAAGGACTACTGCCCTTGACAGAACGTCATTAAATCGCCCCTTTTCAGAGGCAGGTCCAGAGATACCAACCCATGCAGATGCTCTGATCGTCACTATGATGGTTGAAGGATGGGAGATGAAAAGGGTAATGATTGATACCGGAAGTTCATGCAATGTCATTACCCGAGGAGCTTTCGCCAAACTCAGGATTGATCCTGTTCAAGTAGAGCCAACTGTGGTCGATATCTTGGGAGTAACGGGACATACTATTCAAACAAAAGGCCAAGTTACTTTGGACTGTGAGCTTACAGACGATGATCAAGTTTGGAGGGGAGATTTAGAGTTTTCGGTCTTGGATGGTCAGTTAGCTTACAATATCATCCTCGGACGACCTTTTATCTCTGAAGTTGCAGCTCTTATCTCCATTCGCCACTTAACCCTTTACATTCCCACGGCCAAGGGAGGTGTAATGATCAAAGGTAGCCAAAAGGTGGCCCAAAAGACGTATTCGGCATCATTAATGATTCGCCCCCAGTCTAAAGAGGAAGATGAAGAGGAGCGCGTCACAATGGCCTTGGGCGAGACCGAAATGTACCTTATGGCGGATGGAAAGCAGGTGCGAATGGCGAAGGGGCTCAAGGGTGAGATTAAAGATGCAATCACCAAAGTGCTCTGTGAGGCGGAGGATGTCTTTGCATGGAAGGATGAAATTCTCCCCGGAATTAGCCCAGACGTAATCACTCACAAACTCAACATTGATAAGGATGCAGTTCCTGTGGCTTAGAAGCGGAGAAATCATGGCCCGGAAAGGCAGAAGGTGATTGAGGAAGAGATCGCCAAGCTCCAGAGGGCGGATGCCATCGAGGAGGTACTTTACACTCAGTAGTTGGCGAACGTCGTGTTGGTGAAAAAAGCTGGCGGATCTTACCGTATGTGCATTGACTTTACAGATCTCAATAAAGCTTGTCCTAAGGACAACTATCCTTTGCCATGTATTGACATGCTTGTAGATGGAACCGCCGGTCACGCAATGTATTCCTTTACTGATGTGAAGTCAAGCTATCATCAGATCCCTATGGAGCCCTCAGATAGAATCAAGACCTCGTTCGTAACACACCAAGCCACTTATTGTTTCAAAGTTATGCCCTTCGGGCTTAAGAACGCAGGTGCAACTTATCAGAGGATGATGAACAAGATATTCGCAGATAGTAAAAGGGGTAATTATTCTGTCTATGTAGATGATATGATCATCAAAAGTACGACCGTAGAAAAGCATGTAGATGATATAAAGGAGGTACTGGACGTACTCCGACGCCACAACATTAAGTTAAACCCTGAGAAGTGCACTTTCGGGGCAACCTATGGAAAATTCTTAGGGTTCATGATCAGCGAAAAAGGAGTTAGCCCAAATCCTGACAAAGTTAAGGCAGTCCTGGAAATGCAAGCACCACGGAATATCAGAGAAGTACAACGCCTTAACGGGCGTATCATAGCCTTGGGCAGGTTTATCTCTTGTTCAGCTCGCAGATGCCAGCCCTTTTACGAAATCATCAAGAAGCAAAAGGCATTCGAGTGGAACGAGGATTGTGAAAGAGCCTTCGAATGAATCAAGCAGTTCCTCACAGAGCCACCCATGATGAGTCGACCTTTGAAGGGAAAAGATCTCTACATGTATGTATCGGTCACAGACAAAGCCGTATGCACGGTCATGATACGAGAAGAGGATGGCCAGCAGTTTCCGGTTTATTACGTGAGCAAGGTTTTGAAAGACGCCGAAACCAGGTATTCAAAGCTTGATAAAATGGCACTGGCTGTTGTAACCACGGCAATCCTCCTTAGGCCATATTTTCAGGCGCATACTGTAGTGGTTCGAACGAATATACCAATGAGAAAAGTGATGCAGAAACCAGACACTTCGGGAAGGTTGATGGAATGGGCAATTCGCCTTGGCGAATTCAATGTGAGGTATGAAAGCAGGTCAGCTCTAAAGAGTCAGGTCCTGGCGGACTTCGTGAATGAATTCACTGACGAAGGGATAGATCATCCCAAGCCTCCGATAGAGGAATGGTCAATGTACACCGATGGAGCCTCTTCGGCGGATGGAGCGGGTGCAGGCGTTGTGATCAAAGGTCCCCAATACATAAAATTGCGATACGCAGCAAAATTAAATTTCCATGCCACTAATAATGCTGCTGAATATGAAGCTCTGATATTGGGATTACGCCTACTCCAAGAAATCACTCCGGAACGGATCGTAATCTATAGCGACTCTAAACTAATGGTCAACCAAGTAATCAAGAATTACGAGGTGAAAGACAAGGTTCTGGCCAAATACGTGGCGGAAGTCAAAAAGTTGCTGGATCGCCTTGAAGCTAAGGAAACTAAATGGGAGCTGATTCACGTACCAAGGGTGTCCAACACAGAGGCTGATCATTTGGCCAAAATGGCCTCTTGTGAAGACAACTGGACAGATCCGGATTGTCCCTTCGAAGTTAAAATAGCTCCAGCATTTGCCTTAGAGGAGGTATCCCTACTCACAACGGTAGAAGATGATTGGAGATCGGTCATTCGCCAATATCTGCTAAATGGAACCTTACCTGAAGACAAGGAAGAGGCACGGCGGATAGTCAGGAGAGCAGCTTATTTCTCCTTGATCAATGACAACCTTTACAGAAAGTCCTTTAGTCATCTTTGGTTGAAATGCATTCTACCGGAAGAAGGGCAACAGATCCTCAAAGAGCTACATGAGGGATCATGTGGGGCACATGAAGCATCCGCCACCATCTTGAAAAAATCCAGGTTAGCAGGTTTCTACTGGCCCACGGCTGAATTAGATGCCCAAAAATTGGTAGAATCATGTCACAATTGTCAGGTTCATGCGAATGAATCACATACTACCAAACACATTCAGAGGCCAATCATTGAGGGACGTCCATTCGCCCTCTGGGGAATAGATATTGTCGGCCCATTTCCCCCGACTCGTCGGCAGAGAAGGTACGTGGTAGTGGCAGTGGACCATTTCACCAAATGGATAGAAGCCGAAGCTGTTTCCTCCATTACTGCATAACGAATGGTGGAATTCGTCAAAGACAACATCATAGGAAGATACGGTGTTCCACATACCATCATCACCGATAATGGAACACAGTTCAACTGTGGCGAATTCAAGGCTTTCTGTGAAGGGTTGGGCATCCTAAACAGATTCGCCTCCGTTTATTATCCCCAGTCCAATGGAATGACCGAAGTAACCAATCGAACGATCGTGAAGGGGATAAAGAAGAGATTGGGAGAGCATGATAAGAAGTGGGCGGATCAACTAACAAGTGTTTTATGGGCTTATCGCACCACCCCAAGGACGGCTACAGTGGAAACACCATTTGCCCTTTCTCATGGCGTTGAGGCCATTATTCCAGTCGAAATACAGGTCCCCAGTGACCGAGTGGCCTTTTATTGTGAAGAGGACAGCGGCAAACGACTAAGGGAGCACCTAGATCAGATTGAAGATCGCAGGGATCAATCCTTTGTACGCATGGCAGCATACAAACAGCGGATTGCAGCTTACCATGATAAAAATGCCAAACTTGTGGATCTAAATGTGGGAGATCTCGTGCTCCGTAAAGCTGATAAAGTCCAATCTCGAGAAGGCAAGGGCAAGCTAGGACTTAACTGGACGGGTCCATATCAGATAGTGGACAAGATTGGACCAGCCACGTTTAAAATACATGACATGGAGGGCAATACACTACCACGCACGTGGAACCTCCAAAATCTCCGCAAATACTTTGTCAGAAAATGAAGTGTATATACGGTCTTGAGTACTCTTTTTCCTTTAATAAGCTTTTTCCCATGTGGTTTTTCTTATTAGAGGTTTTAACGAGGCTCACTTATAAGACCTACTTGCTGTAATAAGGTTTCTCCCATTAATAAACATCATTTGTTCTATTATCTATGTTCTTTTTATTGTTTACTGCAGCAATATCAATATTCCAGTCTTAAAAAGAGGGGGGCATCCAACGCTCTCCACATTTGCAATGTATCGCTATCTTGGAGATACGTCCTCAATAACATAAGAGGATCAACCTTATGGGTGGATCCGCCTCTAGGCGGATCCCAATCTCCAATAGAGTTAAAACAATCCTTGGACGCAAGGTCTTTACACTCTCTTATCCTTCTCAGAAAGGAATTCACAAGTCCTACGGGCGGATCATTTCACCTCAAAGATAGGTAACAAATCGATCCCCTAGGCAGCTTTACTTCCTCTAGAAGGAATAAAACAGCTTTCAAACCTTCACAAAGGTTCATACGGTGGAGTATGGCTGGCCACCTACTCCAAATCCTAGATGTCGATATATTTCCTTACGCAAACGTAAAGGTGAAATAACATAGTTTCCATAAAGGATCAAAACAAATTGTACTTAGAAATGTTTTTACAATATCCCAAATAAAAGCAAGCTAAACAACAATAGGAGCATCCTCCTTTGCGCTTTCTTCACCCACGGTGCTTGCTTGGGGATCCTCCTTCTCCACATTCGCAGAAACGCCATTAGGAGATACCTCCTTATTCACCAAAGATACGGGACCAAGTGGAGGAGCCTGGCCAGGAATTGGTTCTGCATCCGCCTTAAGGGGCACTTCATCAAACTCATCCACTAAGACCGTAGTAGAGGGTTTGGTTTCCTCCATAGGTCCCTTCATCCATCTCCGAACGTAATCACGGAGGTACTCCTTAGCATCTGGCATTTTATTGAACTTCGCCACATCTTCCGGCTCAGGGACGGCGAATTGCGGATCGGTGAAGTTAATCTCAGGATAAGCCAAGGAGAAGTACGCCATAAGCATCTCGCCGTAATAAAAGGCTTGCACACCCGCCGTGTATTCAGCTTCTCCAAGGGCGTCTTCGTGGCTCTTGGCATCAGATGCAATCTTTGCCTTCATACTCTTAATCTCCTCATCCCTAAGAATTAAGGCGGCTGTGGCAGAAGCAAGGTTTGCATTCGCAGAAGCAAGACCTGCATTAATAGAAGCAATAGTGGAATTGGCTTCCACTATCTCTTTCTCCAACCTCTCAATAGTTGCCTTATCCGCCACATTCTGAAGGAGCTCATTTTCCATGGTGCGAAGGCGAGTATACAACTGTCAAAAACAAACGATTCAATCAAAAAGCAAAAGGACTGAGGAACTAATACTTTCTACATCTTTTCTAAAAGAAACTCACCGAAAGGAGCTCCGTCTTTCCCTTTTGAGCATGAATTGAACCAGGAATCTGGTCATAGTTCCTCTGCACTTCGCCCACCTGACCCAATGCCTCATCCAGATCATTTAGGATGGATTCGTTCTCGAAAGAACCTTGGGCACCCAATTTGGCTGACCAGTATCCCCCAATATCAGGCTTCGCCGTCTACACAAACATGAAAGATTCATACTTCGGTCCGAAACCTGATGAACGAAAGGAAATCAAAAGGTAAACTACCTGTGCAATCTCCTCAGCAGGTTTGGCGGACCTCATGGCGTCCGCCATAAGTTTAATGCCCCCAGCGGTGTTGGGCTTCCTCTTCTTTAGTGGCGGATCAGCCACCTTCTCTGCGGGATGTTTACCAGTATCAGCTGGAGGATTCACTGCTTGACCTTTCTTGCGTGTTTCAGCCTCCAAAAACTTCCTGTGTGTCTCTGCAAGAGTGTGATTGGCCTTAGATACACCCCTGCCAAAGAAAACATTAAAGTAATCAAAGTTCACGAAGAAATGAAGGGTACCTTGGTCAAATTGCGCAATCTTTGAGTAAATAAATTTATCCTCTTCCCGGCGAATCAATGGGATATCACTCATCATGAAAGCTAAGGCATCAGCATAAGTCTATGCATCCGCCTTAATCTGCTTCATGAGCTCCGCCACCTCCTCATCACTGTTTGTTAAAATTCGCATGTCACCCGCCATATGTAGCGGCCTGGGATTCCAGACTGAAGGAAAGCCCAACGGTTCGCCATCCTTTATCTTCACGTAGAAGAATTTCTCATCCTAGCAATGAACATTAGACATTTTTTCGCTAAAAGGCGAATAAGCTCCGAACTTGGGGAACGTGAGATAAGATTCGGACTTCCTTTTTGAGGGTTTGTGAAAAGCTCTAAAAATACGGCCCGTATATACAACTCCTAAATTCGAAGCAAGGTAGCAGTCTAAAGCAATGTCCAACCAGCAGTTAGGATGTAGCTGGCTGACTGTGATGTCAAAGTAAGAGAGGATGTCTGCCATCATCTTTGGAAGAGGAAGTCGGAATCCTCTCTCCACATGACTACTATACACTGTAAGGAAGCCGCTAGGCGGACAGGAAGGACGTTGATGAGATACGGCGAGCTGGGTCTCATAATTTTTGATCCAGGGAAAGCGATCCGCCAGATTCGCTAGATCCGCGGCATTCATACGAGACGGAGTGGACTCCGCTCAGGGATTCTTTTTCTTGGGAGGAATCGAAGAAGAGGCCATTGATCCCCGGAACCACCTAGGGTCACCGGCCGGAGCAGCACCGGAGATAGAAGTAAAAAGAGAGGGATTCCTAGTGGAACGAGTCTGGTAATGATTACGTGCCGAGTTATCAAACTCAGCTAAATCGGAATTAACCGTGTCCTCGGAAGAATGGGAGTTCTCCGATGACGAGGTAGTCCAGCTAAAATCTACTTCAATTTCTGGAGGAGGAGAGGAATTAAAAAGTTCTGAAGTTGATCTAGAGGATGAAGATGAACTTCTAAACATCCAGGAAAAGTTAAAGTGAAAAGAAAAACTTACATGAGAAATCGGAAGATTGGTGCAAAACCCATAAGAAATCCCAGAAAAGCTTCGAGCGCAGGAGAAAAATGGGGAAATGAGGAAGAAAGAGAAAGCGTAAGAAGAAGAAAGAAGTTTTCTCCTTCCTGGGACAGTGTGCCCACTACACGTGTCAATCATCCAATGGCATTGAACAATGTGCTCATTAATGCAAGTGTTTATGACGGCGCGCGGAAGTTCGAAAGCCCTAAAGGACTTTAAAGACATTTTGGGAGGGGCTTCTGATAACATTGAGATATTATCTTGAGGACCAAAAGGGATATTCACCTCAAAGTACGCCGCGTAGTGGTCTCCAAAAGGAAGCTGGTTGGCGGATCTCCCCAGATCAGCTCAGAGAGATCCGCTGGCGGACCTATAGGGCGAATCTCACCCCTCGCCTCTATAACGGCTGGCCGCTGACTCGGCCATAAAAGATCATTAATGAGTTATTAATTAGCTAATCCGCCAGGTTCAGAATAACCCGTAACCGCCATTAATGAGGCATTAATGGAGACTTTCTAGTTACCTGAAGGTTACGACTTTCCAGCTATATATATTTTCCTGATCCCCTAAGTTATCAAGGTACACACACATTCTCACCATTCTTGTCAATTCTGTTGGTTTCCTTGATCCATCTTACTGACTTTGGCATCGGAGTGTCCCCGGCCGATCCCAACGGCACCTCACATGGAAGTGCTCCGATCAAGGATTTTTCCTCAAGTTAACAGACCAAAAACAGTTACAAAAAATACTTGTTAAAATGCTAACAACTAGTTTGCCACATACTTCATAAAAGAAAAAGTTTGCCACATACAAGTTAATCACAAATCTTTTTTGTTAATATTTCTAAAATATTTACCATGTTACTAATATAATTAGAAATAACCAACAAAATAAACGTAAGAAACTATTTTAAGTTTATAAATAAACTTGTTTGGATTGTCTGATGTGATAGTTAAATTACAGTCAACTCAGTTTTTCAAAATTTTAGTAACGTATTGTTAAAATTGATCCTACTTAAAAACGTTAACGTTGAATTTGTATAATTTCATATGTTAAGGTAAAACCAATGTTTTAAAATCGGACCGAAAGTTGAACCGGATTGACAACTGGATCAAAGATCAATTAGTTTAACCGATTGATTCAGATTGGTTGAGCCGGATGACCTCATAAATTTATATATATATATATATATGGGTGAGATCCAGTGCGACAAGGTCTAGGTGTGGCAAATAGCTTATTGTGTGACATAACAAAACTACGTAGTTTTAATGAAAATAAAAAGGGCAAGGTCGTAAATTTGTAAATAAAAGAAAAGAGATGAGAGAGAAAATTATTTTATTTCTTTTCTTTAAAATACATTTTTCCGATCTTTCTAATCCCGTTTTTCGAAAAATTTTATACTATTAGACTCCTCTGAATTAGACGGTCATTTTGAGATCCATGAAGGTCAGGTAAAAAAAAATTCCGATGAGCGGAATCTAGGTGGGCGTTTTCCGATGAGAAAACACGTGCCCAGAAAAATCTCAAAAAATTCCAGAAAATGTAACATATTATTCTGAGAAACTTTAATTCTTGGGTCGAAGTGAGATTTATTACATTTTAGTCCCAATAAAACGTTTTCCTTAATTTTATCTATTTTACACGCTTCAACAATTTGTTGGGTCAAAACCGTAAGGAATCTCGCTTTCAGCCAAAAATTAAAGTTTCTTAAAATGATGTTTTACATGTTTTGGAATTTTTGATAATTTTTTTAATATATTTTTTATCCGACTTACATTGTTCCGATAGTATACGAAATTGTTCCAAATCAGTGTACCATTTGTTCCAACATAATACTTATATTGTTCGAACAGAATAAATTAGTATACCAATTTTTTCAATAAAATAATTATATTATTCTAATATAATACTTATATTGTTCCAATATAATAAATCAGTTTACCAATTGTTCCAAATCAGTTTACCAAAAATTCCGGTAAGCGGAATCCGGGTGGGCGTTTTCTGGCAAGAAACAAAATGCCCAGAAAATTCACAAAAAAAATTCAGAAAATGTAAAATATTTTTATGAGAAACTTTAATTCTTGGGTCGAAGCAGGATTTCTTAAATTTTAGTCCCAATAAAATTGTTTCCTTAATTTTATCTATTTTACATGATTCAATAATTTGTTGGGTCAAAACCGTAAGGAATCTCGCTTTGAGCCAAGAATTAAAGCTTCTTAAAATGATGTTTTACATGTTTTGAAATTTTTTGATAATTTTCTGAATACATTTTTTTATCCTAATTATATTGTTCCGACAGTATACGAAATTGTTCCAAATCAGTGTACCATTTGTTCGAACATAATACTTATATTGTTCCAACAGAATAAATCAACGTACCAATTTTTCAATAAAATAGTTATATTATTCCAGTATAATACTTATATTGTTCAAACATAATAAATCAGTTTACCAATTGTTCCCAATCAATTTTATTATCTATCGTTTTCAATTTCATTTTTGTTTTTCTAGTATTTAATATAGTATCTTCAAATTTATATTAGTTATATTATTTAGAAAATAATTATAATTCTTATATTATTCCAATAGAATAAATCTGTGTACCAATTGTTCTAACAAAATAGTTATATTGTTCCAACATAATAGTTATATTATTCCAACAGAATTGTTATATTGTTCAAACAAAATATTTCAAAACATAGTCCTGGAAGGTAGGACCAAAAAGTGCCCGGAAAATTATTAAAAATTTTCAAAATATGTAAAACATCACTTTAAGAAACTTTAATTCTTGGCTCAAAACGAGATTACTTACGGTTTTGACCCAATAAATTGTTGAAACATGTAAAATTGATAAAATTAAGGAAATTTTTTTTATTAGGACTAAAACGTAAGAAATCCTACTCCGACTCAAGAATTAAAATTTCTCTGAATAATGTTTTACATTTTCTGGAATATTTTGAGAATTTTCTGGACACTTTCGGGTTTCTCACCGGAAAACGCACACCTAATCACCGGATTCCGTTGATTTGGGACTAAACTGTAAGGAATCTCACTTTAAGTAATGAATTAAAGTTTCTCAGAATGATTTTTTACATTTTCTGGAATTTTTTAAAATTTTTTTGGATATATTTTTCTCACAGAAAAACAGATCGCCGGATTCCGTTCACCGGAAATTTTTTTACCCGAGCTTCTGGGATGTTAAAAAGACCGTCTAATTAAGACGATTCCAACGGTATAAATTTTTTTTTGAAAAACGATGTTGGAAAAGTCGAAAAAATGCATTTTAAAGAAACAAAAATAAAACAATTTTATCTTTCCTTTTATTTACAAATTTGCCATTTTCCCCTACTTAATTACAAAATTGGTCCTTGTCACACCATAAGACTTGTCTCACCATAAAAATTTTCGAAAAACGAGATTAGAAATGTCGAGAAAATGTATTTTAAAAAAAAATAAAACAATTTTCTCTATCTTCTTTTTCCTTTTATTTACAAATTTGCCAACTTGCCCTTTTCAATTATCATTAAAACTACGTAGTTTTTTATGTCACACAATAAGCTCCTTATCACACTGGATCTATATATATATATATATATATATATATATACCAGAACACGCCCACGGATCCAAGGGGTCTAATAAACAACACAGAAATATTAATAGACTATATTTTAAAAACCAATAAATAGAAAAACAAAAGATAATAATGGGAATATGGAAAAAAACAGGAAAAGACAAAAATGATGATGAGAATATTGAAATGAAATATAAATATAGATAGATATATGTATATATATAATATATAGATAATATGTATATAATATATATATATATATATAATATAATATATATGTATATATAATGTATATATAATATAATATATGTATATATAATATAATAATAGTAGATAAATATAGATAGATAAAGAAAATGAAATAAACAAAATAGTAACTTTCAAACTTGAGCGTCCCCCAGTTTCTGTCTACTTATGATCATAGACCATAAGCTTGCATACTTTTGTAAGGGATCCCACAAAATTTGAAAGGATCTAGATAAATAAACTTGAAATATGAAATTTATTAAAAGTAGGTGGCGTAGCCAACCATCAAAAACTTACAAATTGGAATCAAAAACTGGAGATACAACTTCCTTCGTAAAAGGAATTACAAATTATTCTTGAAATTGATTACAAGAGAGAAATTTAAGGTTGGGGGTAGGAAAGGTGGTGTGTATGGATGAAAGAGGAAGGTGGTGTGTATATGGATGAAGGTAGAAGGTATGGATGGATGAGAAGGTAGTAATGTAAGAGATGATGGAGAGAAGAGAGAGAGTTGGTTGAAAGTGTTGGAAGGAGAGAGAAGGTGTATGGAGAGTAGAATGGATGTATGAAAATTGGATTGGGTGTAGTGTTGGAGGGTACCTCCTTATATAGGCAAACCAAATGACATTTTTGGAATCATAAATAGTAACCAGGGGTATTTTTGGAATCATGAATAGTAACCAAGGGAAATTTTGTCTTTGTGAATAGTACTGGTACAGTATATCCACATGCCAGCTGCAATGTCTGTCTGCAAAATTGTCGGTGGTCACGTGTTGAACAAAGATTGGAATCTTCAAATAGTTTCACTAGAAAACAGTTTTTTGGAGTCTTCAAATGTTGCTTACTGGAATCTTCAAAAATCTTCAATCTTCAAAATCTGCAATCTTGGAATCTTCAAAATCTGCAATCTCGGAATCTTCAGAATTTGCAATCTTCAAAATTTGGATTTTTGGGGAGTAATTGTCCCTTAATTTTTGCCTAAGTACCATTTAAGGTAACTTAGCGGGATCTTTTCTTTTTTTTTTTATTTCATTTTTTATTTTATTTTATTTTATTATTATTATTATTATTTTTTATTTAGAAACCAGAATTACCAAACATGCTAAAGTGATCATAGTCGGAATCATTATCACTCAAGTTAATTGCTGGTTCATCCTAGTCCGAGTCTGACTGGGATTGGGGAAGGTATTTTCTGAACAAAGCAGTCATCTCTTCAGGGGTTTTTGCTGCAGCTAATTTTGAGGCTAAGTGAGATTTCTCGGCCAAAAATTGTGCTTGTCCCAAAGAAATGGTTTTTTCAGGTATTTGTTTGGAAAGTGGAAGGAATCGATTCTCGGTGAACTGTATTTCTCCAGATTTTCTAGTAGGATTTTTCAACCATATATCCATTTTCTCAACAGTGAGACTAGGAGGAATCTTGAATTTGTCCCACCATCTTACTAGAAATCTCCTTTGAATCAGTGAATTTCTATAATTTTCTGCATATTGTACCTTCGAAGCACCTACCCAAGCAAAGTAAAATTTCATACAAAATAAAGCCAAGGGAGAGAACCTTTTTTCCTCCTCAGTGGGTTTGTAACCCGCCTTAAATTTTTTGTAACAAGTAAGAATTCTGTCTTGGAGGATTTGCTCAACGCACCCCCAATGCTCCCACCATTGTTGGAACCAAAGAGGAAATTTTTCTGGATCACAAGCGGTATCAAAAAAGATAAGCCAAGAATGTTTTCTCCCACCATTATTAATCAGGAGGGCATTCCACCAGGCCTGTTGGTATTCCCAGTAATTAAAAGGAGTCTCATAAAATTCTTCTTCTTTGTATTCCACGGGAAAATACACAGGTTCAGACAGTGGGTGTTTCCAGTCTATCGGAGAAATAACCTTGTGAATTTTTATTGTGGAATATGCTGGGTCTGAGTGTTCAGATTTCCAGTAAAAGTGTTTGAAAGAAGCAGAATTTGTGACAGTAAGAATCATTTCATAATATCGTGAAGTCTTGTTTAAGTCCCATGATTTGAAAAACCAATTTTTACCAAAAGCTTTTTCAATTGAAACTTGAGGATCTTCATGATAAAAGCCTTTTTCTACAGAAAGAACATTTTGAAATGAATTCTTGACAATGAAAGCACTTGGAAAAGTTGAAGGAATTGGAGAAGGGACAACATGTGTGAAAGCCACTTGGGAATTTTGAAAATTGGAATTGGAGATTGTTTTTTGGGTATCATGAAAATATTTTTGGGAAGTTGAGATTTGGGAACTTAAAACATTTTTAGAAATTTCATGAGAAAGGGCTTTTGTTGAAGAAGATTCTCCTTTCTCAGGTTTTTGAACAATTGGAATCTCTTCTTTTGGAGTCTGATACTTGACTAGAGCTTGTCGAAGCTCCGGGGATTTTGCAAATGTTTCTGCCAACCATTTTTGGATTTTAGGGTCCAAACCTGATTGGTTGGTATCTTCAAGGGTTGATTCTTTCTTTACAGTGGCATCTCTCCATGTTTTTATTTTTGAATCTTCATCAGAATTTTTGTTGGAATCTCTCCCAGTGATTGTGGAATCTCTCCCAGTGATTTGTTTTCCTTTATTTTTCTTCGGCATGGCTGGAATTTTGAAGGAATTCACGGGTTAGGAAGTCAGGAATGGAATTTGTATCTCCTTTTATAAACTCAATATCAAAATCATAAATGCTTAAAATTGCTTGCCAACGTGCAAAAATCTGTTTTGATGCAAGGTTTTTAACATCCTTTTGTAAAACTTCTTTTGCACTTTTGCAATCAATTCTTAAAAGAAATTTTTGATTTAGTAAATCACTTTGAAATTTGTTTATACATAAAACAATACTCAAAATTTCTTTTTTAATTGTTGAGTAATTTCTTTGGCATTCATTCCAATGTCCAGAGGTGTATTGAACTATGTGTTCTTTACCCTCGGAAACTTGTTTAAGAATTCCACCATAACCTAGGTCAGAGGCATCTGTTTCTACAACCTTAGGTAGGGAAGGATCAGCTAGATGAAGACAAAGAATCTCTAAGACCTGTTGTTTGATTTTTCTAACAAGAGCAGTATGCTCTTCAGTCCATGGGACAGGATTCTTCTTGAGTCTATCATGTAATGGCTTAGCCATTCTGTTGATATTGGGACAAAAATCAAGAACATAATTAAGGCTTCCTAAAAACCTCTGTAATTTATTTTTATCAAGAATCCTATCGGGAAATTTTTGTGCAAATTGAAGGGATCGTTCAATTGGTGTGATAGTTCCTTTGGATATGTAGTGTCCTAAGAACCTGATGCGATTTTGGAACAATGAAATTTTCGATTTCGACACAACCAAACCATTTTTCTTAACAACATAGAAAAAGGTTTTAAGGTGTTTGAAATGTTCTTGAATAGAATTTGAAAAGACCAAAACATCATCGATGTACACAATACAGAATTTTGAATAATCATTGAAAATGTCATTCATAATTCTTTGGAATTCAGAAGGGGCATTTTTCAAACCAAAAGGCATTACATTCCACTCATACTGACCAAAAGGAACAGTAAAAGCAGTTTTGTACCTATGAGATTTTGAAATTTGAATTTGCCAAAATCCTGATTTCATGTCAAATTTCGAAAAAACATAAGCAGAATGAAGTTTTTGCAAAAGATCTTTTTTATTTGGAATAGGGTACCTAATCCATCTCAACGCCTTATTCAAAGGTTTGTAATTTATTACTAACCTAGGCGTTCCTCTCTCTATTTCAGAATTTTTATTGACATAAAATGCAGCACAACTGCAAGGGGACCTTGATTTTGAAATTAGACCTTTTTGTTCTAATTCCTGAATTTCTTTTCTACAGTATTGCTCAAGTTCTTGGTTCATTTGAATTGGCCTAGCCTTGGTTGGAATTTGTTTCTCATCAAAATCAATTTCGTAAGGCAAGTCAACAATATGTTGTTTTCTGTCCCAAAAGGCAGTTGGAAGATCAGAACAAATTTCTTTTTCAATCAAGTTTTGAAATTCAGAAATTTTCTGTTGGATTGAAGGATTATTTATCTGTTCTTCAAACCGTTTGAAAACAACATATTTTTGGAGAGATTGAAGATGATAAGTTTTCCCTTTGATTAAAACATTTAAGGAATTTTCATGAATCGAACAAGCTTTGATTAAATCAAGATTCCTCGTTTGAGGTTTTTCGATAAATTCAAAATTTAATTTTCCATTTTCTGTTCTTGAGGAAATTGAATCTGCTTTCACCTTATAAGGAGTAATCAGATTCATGAAAGGAGTTCCCAAAATGACACTGTGTTGAATAGCACTAACAGAAACGAACCAAGTTTTTAGGAGAATATCATTATTTAAAATCGAGGCTTCCGTTTTTGAATCAACAATCAATTTGGAATTATTTGCAGCAGAAAGCCTTTCATTTGTTTTCTCTAAAAACTCTTTTGGAACAATTCCTGATTTTATACAATTTAAATCAGCACCAGTGTCAAAAAGTGCGATGGTATCGATTTGGAAATCTTTTGAAAAAACAAGAGTTATTTTGATAACATATTTTCGGGTAGTAATTTCCCGTAAAACAAAGAGAAAATCAGTTGGAATCTTTTCAACATTTTGAACATTTTGAATTTCATGGGAAGAGGTTTGGCCAATCTCAGTTTCTTCAGGAAAATCAGAAGAATCAGAGGTATCTTGAAGAAGTTTCGAAATTAATTCAGAATCCTTTCTTTGCTTTTCTTTAAGTTCTCTAAGCTCAGATTTTATTTCCTTAATTTCCTTTTGTAGTTTTTGAATGCTTGTTTTTTCATTTAAGATGGGTTTTTTCCTTTTATTTAGAATTTTGGTGAGATCGTAGGCTCCTTTACTGGTATTGGGTAAAATGGAAGTTTTCTCTACCTTTTTATCTTCTTTTCTCTCTTCTTGGTTGTCTAAGGATCTTAAAAGTTTATTTAAAAATTCTCTTTTGAGTTCTGGGTCTCCTATGTTGTTGATGATATCTAAAGTTGTACTTTGTTCCCTAGTTAAAACATTAATTTCAAAAGAGCTCGTAGAGCTAGTTGCAACGATTTCATCTAATTGAAGGTCTTGGTTGTTTTCAGAGGATATTGAAGAAAGGTTTTCAGAATCAGAACTAGAGGTATCGGAAGAGGAATCAAGAAGTAGATTGGAGATTTTGTTAGTTATTTCATCATCTAGTTGTAGTTCATGTAGTTTTTTATTGAATTTACAGAATTTCGATGTATGTCCCTTTTTATGGCATCTATAACATGTAATATCTCTAAATTTATTTTCTTTGTTCTTAATTTCAATTTCTTTTGTTTGTATTTTCTCGGTTTCCTATAGTGGGATTTTCTATAATAATCATCTTGGGACTTTTGGTATTTTTTCATGAATTTCTTGGGTTTTCTATAAGCATTTCTCCTAGAACTTTTGCTACAATTTCCTGGGCAAGTTGATGTTGAGGGTTTATTTATGTTAATATCAAACTGATTACAAAAAGTTCCTAACTCGGATCTAGCATTCTTAAGTTCCCATTTTAGATGTTTTTGTAATTTCATTTCTTGGCAAATTTTTAATCCTTCCTGTTGGGTTAGACTAATCAGCTCACCGTAAGTGAATTTGTTATAAGGAATTTGGTGTCCATGTGTTTCTCTAATTTTGTTTCTAACCTTCTCACCTAATTGGGTTGGTAAGCCAGCCAAAAACTTTTCTTTCCAAAAAGGTTGATTTGAGTCTTCTCTAAGCATTACTCTAGTTAAAAACGTGTTTTTGTACCATTGGAAATCGCTAAGTTTTTTACACTTCAAATTTGATAAAAGTTCAGCATTTTTGTCTTTTAAATGGGAGGGATCTCCTATGAAATGAAGAGAAATTGTAAGAATTAGAGTGGCTACGACATCTTGAATTTGGTCACCATCATCATCAAAGATTGGTTCATCATTTTCATCTATCTTAATGGCATCTAAAATTTCTTCTTGATGTTGTTGTGTGAGATAGTAATCCCACCAACCTTTCAGTTGCCCTGAAAATCCTGCTATGAGGAGTTCAGCAACTGTCCTATCCTGGGTACCAGGTTGAGTCTTATAAGCATTGGCAGCCATGGTCATCTGTTGTAGAAGATCAAGAATTTCATACTCAGAGAGTCCGTCTATGTTCCAATCATAGACAGAGGTGGCATTGAAACGAGATTGAGATAAAGGCTTGGCTGTATTGATATCAGGAGCAGGGATGATTTGTAAACGGTCTTGTGGAATCCTAGACCAATGAAGTTTATTAATTTCAGGAGTGACTTCTTGGAATTGTTCAATGAGACTTTCAGTTTCAGAGTCTTGAGTTATGACATTAACTTTGCTGGCCGAATGGGTAGGAGTATCAGGGATAATTTGAGCGGAATCTTGGTTGGAGTTGGTATTCGTAGGAGTCATCCTACTTAATTGATCACGAATGGCTTTAATGTATTCAGATTTGCTGTCTTGGATATTTTTTGAACTTTGATTTGTCATTTGATATGGTTTAAAAATGGGATTTTAGATTTTAGGTTTGGTAACGGGTTTGGAGGAATAAAAAACTATAGGTTGTTTATCAAGGTGTTTTTCTATCCTATCTAGTTGTCTTCCTATTGTATTCAAATTGGTATTCGTATAGTTATTTTGGAGGATTATATTTTTAACATTGGTTTTGTCATCATTACTCGGTGTCTTATAGGGAATCGCTTCTACCTTTTGGTTATTGTGATCTAGCCTTATACCCCTAAGTGGTGGATGAGTCGATTGAACTTTCCTGTTATCTAACATTTCCCACTCAGGTGCCTTATTTCTAAGGGTAATTGGGCTAACATAATTTCTAAAAGGATAATCAATGGAATTTTTTGAAGCATAAATTTCAAACCAATCAAAAAACAAAATATGAACTTGATTTTGATTTACAAATTCATAAAATTCATTTTGAATTGCTTTTCTGGAATCTATAAAATTTTTAAAAAACCATGATCTTTTTTCAATGTTGTTTTCTGAATAAAAGTCATCATGAAGAAGTTGTTTGTTGACATGAAATTCTCTTGAAATAACATTCAATTCATTAAAAACATTTTCCGTGACAGCTGAAAATGTTGGGCTTGTAGGTAAGTCCATTTCAGGAATGTGAGGTTGATTATGTTGGTTTTGGGTATTATGGGTCTCCTCAATACGAGCTTGAGTTCCAGAACTCTCTGCTCTATTAGGATTGTCATAAACTACCCTAGGTATCACTGAGGTGAAGTTTACACCTCTTAAAATAGAATCAGGAATCTCAGAAGTTGAATGTCTTGCCATATTTGAGTATGGCAAGTTTATAACAGATGGCAAACTAGTAACTTTTCCTAGGTCTATGGTATCTGAGACCGAGGAATTATCTGAATATCTACTGCTGGTAGAATGTCGATGGAATGAAAGTTTAACTTTCCCATCTTGGTACTGAGTTATATGTTTCAGCTCAGAGTTTGGTTTGGGAGTCACTAATGGTCTAACTGGTCGAGGTTCATTTACCCCTTCCAATATCCATTCTTCAGGAAGCGTAACTTCCTTCCAAAGTATAGATCTAGGTATCACAGTGTTTGACTTGGTTAAGTCTGTTTGTAGAAGAATGGTTTCACCCTTCTTGCTATGGAATTTTACCTTAGTGGCAAAGGCGGACATCATGGCCTTATAGTGAATTCTATAGATTAAAGCAACTGGAATTGACCCTTCAAGCATTCTATAATTGTGAGTTTTGATTTGTAAAACCAAAGACTTCAAAATATTTTTATCATTTAAGGAGATAGTAAAATTGGGATAACATTCAAAAGAAATTGGACCTGTACAGAGACTAGACTCTACGGAACTTAATAGGGAATCGCCAAAGTTCGTGAATCTAACATCTCTTAGGATGGCAAGAATGGAGGTATCTAGTCCTTCTTTGGTCAAAGGCTTAATTCCGACTTGGATTAAACCTATATGGATATATTTAAAATTTTTATCCCGATGTTTTTTCAAAGACTGTTGAGAAAGTAGATTTATTGTTTCAAAAGGTTTTGTTAATTGAAGGTCTCTTTCTTCAGTCTTAATTGTAAAATTTGTTTTGAAAAAATGAAATTTAGAAGTTTCATAAATTTCATCATTTTCTTTCTTTGGAATTTGCCAATTATCTATTGATTTTTGAAAATCTTCTATTACTATTTCTTCACTGTTTATTATTTTCTTGGAATCAGAAGAAGTGGTTGATACAGAATTTGTAGAGGTAGTTCTACAGAAAAAGGCATCCATTTTAAAAAGATTGTTTGCAATAATAAATTATTTTCCTTACAATCCAAAGCACTTTCTAGGTTTCACAGCCTTTCCACTGGCTTACTACCCAGACATAAGCTTAGGCAAAAACACTCAGGAAAATAAATTATTCTTACAAAAGATCTTTCCAAAATAAACACGAATTTTCTATAAATATACCCCCCAGGCTCTGAGTGGGAAATGTTAGATAATAGGAAAGTTCAATCGACTCATCCACCACTTAGGGGTATAAGACTAGATCACAATAACCAAAAGGTAGAAGCGATTCCTTATAAGACACCCAGTAATGATGACAAAACCAATGTTAAAAATATAATTCTCCAAAATAACTATACCAATACAAATTTGAATACAATAGGAAGACAACTAGATAGGATAGAAAAACACCTTGATAAACAACCTATAGTTTTTGATTCCTCCAAACCCATTACCAAACCTAAGATCCAAAATCCCATTTTTAAACCATATCAAATGACAAATCAAAGTTCAAAAAATATCCAAGATAGCAAATCTGAATACATTAAAGCCATTCGTGATCAATTAAGTAGGATGACTCCTACGAGTACCAACTCCAACCAAGATTCCGCTCAAATTATCCCTGATACTCCTCCCCATTCGGCCAGTAAAGTTAATGTCATAACTCAAGACTCTGAAACTGAAAGTCTCATTGAACAATTCCAAGAAGTCACTCCTGAAATTAATAAACTTCATTGGTCTAGGATTCCACAAGACCGTTTGCAAATCATCCCTGCCCCTGATATCAATACAGCTAAACCTTTATCTCAATCTCGTTTCAATGCCACCTCTGTCTATGATTGGAACATAGATGGACTCTCTAAGTATGAAATTCTTGGTCTTCTACAACAGATGACCATGGTTGCCAATGCTTATAAGACTCAACCTGGTACCCAGGATAGGACAGTTGCTGAACTCCTCATAGCAGGATTTTCAGGCCAACTGAAAGGTTGGTGGGATTACTATCTCACACAACAACAGCAAGAAGAAATTTTAGATGCCATTAAGATAGATGAAAATGATGAACCAATCTTTGATGATGATGGTGACCCGATTCAAGATGCCATAGCCACTCTAATTCTTACAATTTCTCTTCATTTCATAGGAGATCCCTCCCATTTAAAAGATAAAAATGCTGAACTTTTATCAAATTTGAAGTGTAAAAAACTTAGCGATTTCCAATGGTACAAAAATACGTTTTTAACTAGAGTAATGCTTAGAGAAGACTCAAATCAACCCTTTTGGAAAGAAAAGTTTTTGGCTGGCTTACCAACCCAATTAGGTGAGAAAGTTAGAAACAAAATTAGAGAAACACATGGACACCAAATTCCTTATAACAAATTCACTTACGGTGAGCTGATTAGTCTAACCCAACAGGAAGGATTAAAAATTTGCCAAGAAATGAAATTACAAAAACATCTAAAATGGGAACTTAAGAAAACTAGGTCCGAATTAGGAACTTTTTGTAATCAGTTTGACATCAACATAAATAAACCCTCAACATCAACTTGCCCAGGAAATTGTAGCAAAAATTCTAGGAGAAATGCTTATAGGAAACCCAAGAAATTCATGAAAAAATATCAAAAGTCCCAAGATGATTATTATAGAAAATCTCACTATAGGAAACCGAGAAAATACAAACAAAAGAAAACTGAAATTAAGAACAAAGAAAATAAATTTAGAGATATTACATGTTATAGATGCCATAGAAAGGGACATACATCGAAATTCTGTAAATTCAATAAAAAACTACATGAACTACAACTAGATGATGAAATAACCAACAAAATCTCCAATCTACTTCTTGATTCCTCTTCCGATACCTCTAGTTCTGATTCTGAAAACCTTTCTTCAATATCCTCTGAAAACAACCAAGACCTTCAATTAGATGAAATCGTTGCAACTAGCTCTACGAGCTCTTTTGAAATTAATGTTTTAACTAGGGAACAAAGTACGACTTTAGATATCATCAACAACATAGGAGACCCAGAACTCAAAAGAGAATTTTTAAATAAACTTTTAAGATCCTTAGACAACCAAGAAGAGAGAAAAGAAGATAAAAAGGTAGAGAAAACTTCCATTTTACCCAATACCAGTAAAGGAGCCTACGATCTCACCAAAATTCTAAATAAAAGGAAAAAACCCATCTTAAATGAAAAAACAAGCATTCAAAAACTACAAAAGGAAATTAAGGAAATAAAATCTGAGCTTAGAGAACTTAAAGAAAAGCAAAGAAAGGATTCTGAATTAATTTCGAAACTTCTTCAAGATACCTCTGATTCTTCTGATTTTCCTGAAGAAACTGAGATTGGCCAAACCTCTTCCCATGAAATTCAAAATGTTCAAAATGTTGAAAAGATTCCAACTGATTTTCTCTTTGTTTTACGGGAAATTACTACCCGAAAATATGTTATCAAAATAACTCTTGTTTTTTCAAAAGATTTCCAAATCGATACCATCGCACTTTTTGACACTGGTGCTGATTTAAATTGTATAAAATCAGGAATTGTTCCAAAAGAGTTTTTAGAGAAAACAAATGAAAGGCTTTCTGCTGCAAATAATTCCAAATTGATTGTTGATTCAAAAACGGAAGCCTCGATTTTAAATAATGATATTCTCCTAAAAACTTGGTTCGTTTCTGTTAGTGCTATTCAACACAGTGTCATTTTGGGAACTCCTTTCATGAATCTGATTACTCCTTATAAGGTGAAAGCAGATTCAATTTCCTCAAGAACAGAAAATGGAAAATTAAATTTTGAATTTATCGAAAAACCTCAAACGAGGAATCTTGATTTAATCAAAGCTTGTTCGATTCATGAAAATTCCTTAAATGTTTTAATCAAAGGGAAAACTTATCATCTTCAATCTCTCCAAAAATATGTTGTTTTCAAACGGTTTGAAGAACAGATAAATAATCCTTCAATCCAACAGAAAATTTCTGAATTTCAAAACTTGATTGAAAAAGAAATTTGTTCTGATCTTCCAACTGCCTTTTGGGACAGAAAACAACATATTGTTGACTTGCCTTACGAAATTGATTTTGATGAGAAACAAATTCCAACCAAGGCTAGGCCAATTCAAATGAACCAAGAACTTGAGCAATACTGTAGAAAAGAAATTCAGGAATTAGAACAAAAAGGTCTAATTTCAAAATCAAGGTCCCCTTGTAGTTGTGCTGCATTTTATGTCAATAAAAATTCTGAAATAGAGAGAGGAACGCCTAGGTTAGTAATAAATTACAAACCTTTGAATAAGGCGTTGAGATGGATTAGGTACCCTATTCCAAATAAAAAAGATCTTTTGCAAAAACTTCATTCTGCTTATGTTTTTTCGAAATTTGACATGAAATCAGGATTTTGGCAAATTCAAATTTCAAAATCTCATAGGTACAAAACTGCTTTTACTGTTCCTTTTGGTCAGTATGAGTGGAATGTAATGCCTTTTGGTTTGAAAAATGCCCCTTCTGAATTCCAAAGAATTATGAATGACATTTTCAATGATTATTCAAAATTCTGTATTGTGTACATCGATGATGTTCTTATCTTTTCAAATTCTATTCAAGAACATTTCAAACACCTTAAAACCTTTTTCTATGTTGTTAAGAAAAATGGTTTGGTTGTGTCGAAATCGAAAATTTCCTTGTTCCAAACTCGCATCAGGTTCTTAGGACACTACATATCCAAAGGAACTATCACACCAATTGAAAGATCCCTTCAATTTGCACAAAAATTTCCCGATAGGATTCTTGATAAAAATCAATTACAGAGGTTTTTAGGAAGCCTTAATTATGTTCTTGATTTTTGTCCCAATATCAACAGAATGGCTAAGCCATTACATGATAGACTCAAGAAGAATCCTGTCCCATGGACTGAAGAGCATACTGCTCTTGTTAGAAAAATCAAACAACAGGTCTTAGAGATTCCTTGTCTTCATCTAGCTGATCCTTCCCTACCTAAGGTTGTAGAAACAGATGCCTCAGACCTAGGTTATGGTGGAATTCTTAAACAAGTTTCCGAGGGTAAAGAACACATAGTTCAATACACCTCTGGACATTGGAATGAATGCCAAAGAAATTACTCAATAATTAAAAAAGAAATTTTGAGTATTGTTTTATGTATAAACAAATTTCAAAGTGATTTACTAAATCAAAAATTTCTTTTAAGAATTGATTGCAAAAGTGCAAAAGAAGTTTTACAAAAGGATGTTAAAAACCTTGCATCAAAACAGATTTTTGCACGATGGCAAGCAATTTTAAGCATTTATGATTTTGATATTGAGTTTATAAAAGGAGATACAAATTCCATTCATGACTTCCTAACACGTGAATTCCTTCAAAATTCCAGCCATGCCGAAGAAAAATAAAGGAAAAGAAATCACTGGGAGAGATTCCACAATCACTGGGAGAGATTCCAACAAAAATTCTGATGAAGATTCAAAAATAAAAACATGGAGAGATGCCGCTCTAAAGAAAGAATCAACTCTTGAAGATACCAACCAATCAGGTTTGGACCCTAAAATCCAAAAATGGTTGGCAGAAACATTTGCAAAATCCCCGGAGCTTCGACAAGCTCTAGTCAAGTATCAGACTCCAAAAGAAGAGATTCCAATTGTTCAAAAACCTGAGAAAGGAGAATCTTCTTCAACAAAAGCCCTTTCTCATGAAATTTCTAAAAATGTTTTAAGTTCCCAAATCTCAACTTCCCAAAAATATTTTCATGATACCCAAAAAACAATCTCCAATTCCAATTTTCAAAATTCCCAAGTGGCTTTCACACATGTTGTCCCTTCTCCAATTCCTTCAACTTTTCCAAGTGATTTTATTGTCAAGAATTCATTTCAAAATGTTCTTTCTGTAGAAAAAGGCTTTTATCATGAAGATCCTCAAGTTTCAATTGAAAAAGCTTTTGGTAAAAATTGGTTTTTCAAATCATGGGACTTAAACAAGACTTCACGATATTATGAAATGATTCTTACTGTCACAAATTCTGCTTCTTTCAAACACTTTTACTGGAAATCTGAACACTCAGACCCAGCATATTCCACAGTAAAAATTCACAAGGTTATTTCTCTGATAGACTGGAAACACCCACTGTCTGAACCTGTGTATTTTCCTGTGGAACACAAAGAAGAAGAATTTTATGAGACTCCTTTTAATTACTGGGAATACCAACAGGCCTGGTGAAATGCCCTCCTGATTAATAATGTTGGGAGGAAACATTCTTGGCTTATCTTTTTTGATACCGCTTGTAATCCAGAAAAATTTCCTCTTTGGTTCCAACAATGGTGGGAACATTGGGGTTGCGTTGAGCAAATCCTCCAAGACAGAATTCTTACTTGTTACAAAAAATTTAAGGCGGGTTACAAACCCAGTGAGGAGGAAAAAAGGTTCTCTCCCTTGGCTTTATTTTGCATGAAATTTTACTTTGCTTGGGTAGGTGCTTCGAAGGTACAATATGCAGAAAATTATAGAAATTCACTGATTCAAAGGAGATTTCTAGTAAGATGGTGGGACAAATTCAAGATTCCTCCTAGTCTCACTATTGAGAAAATGGATATATGGTTGAAAAATCCTACTAGAAAATCTGGAGAAATACAGTTCACTGAGAATCGATTCCTTCCACTTTCCAAACAAATACCTGAAAAAACCATTTCTTTGGGACAAGCACAATTTTTGGCCGAGAAATCCCACTTAGCCTCAAAATTAGCTGCAGCAAAAACCCCTGAAGAGATGACTGCTTTGTTCAGAAAATACCTTCCCCAATCCCAGTCAGACTCAGACCAGGATGAACCAGCAATTAACTTGAGTGATAATGATTCCGACTATGATCACTTTAGCATGTTTGGTAACTCTGGTTTCTAAAAAAAATAAATAAAAAATAAAAAAAAATAAAAAAATAAAAAAAAAATAAAAAAAAGATCCCGCTAAGTTACCTTAAATGGTACTTAGGCAAAACTTAAGGGACAATTACTCCCCAAAATCCAAATTTTGAAGATTGCAGATTTTGAAGATTCCAAAGATTGAAGATTTTTGAAGATTCCAGAAAACTGTGTTCCAATGAAATTATTTGAAGATTCCAACACGTGACCACTGACAATTTTGCAGACAGACATTGCAGCTGGCATGTGGATATACTGTACCAGTACTATTCACAAAGACAAAATTGCCCTTGGTTACTATTCATGATTTCAAAAATACCCCTGGTTACTATTTATGATTCCAAAAATGCCCTTTGGTTTGCCTATATAAGGAGGTACCCTCCAACACTACATCCATCCATTTCATACATCCATTTTCAAGCATTCATTCTACTCTCCATACACCTTCTCTCTCCTTCCAACACTCTCTCTCTTCTCTCCATCATCTCTTCCACTTCCATCCCTACCTTCTACCTTCATCCATATACACCACCTTCCTCCTTCATCCATATACACCACATTTTCCACCTCAAACCTTAAATTTCTCTCTTGTAATCAATTTCAAGAATAATTTGTAATTCCTTTTACGAAGGAAGTTGTATCTCCAGTTTTTGATTCCAAATTTGTAAGTTTTTGATGGTTGGCTACGCCACCTACTTTTAATAAATTTCATATTTCAAGTTTATTTATCTAGATCCTTTCAAATTTTGTGGGATCCCTTACAAAAGTATGCAAGCTTATGGTCTATGATCATAAGTAGACAGAAACTGGGGGACGCTCAAGTTTGAAAGTTACTATTTTGTTTATTTCATTTTCTTACCTATATATATATATTTATCTATTAGTATTATATTAAATATATATACATATATTATATTATATATATATTATATATATTATATATATATATATATATATATATTACATATATATATATATATATATATATATTATATACATATTATCTATATATTATATTATATATTATATATATACATATATACATATATATCTATATTTATATTTCATTTCAATATTCTCATCATCATTTTTGTCTTTTCCTGTTTTTTTCATATTCCCATTATTATCTTTTTTTTTCTATTTATTGGTTTTTAGAATATAGTCTATTAATATTTCCGTGTTGTTTATTAGACCCCTTGGATTCGTGGGCGTGTCTGGTATCAGAGCCTGGGGGGTATATTTATAGAAAATTCGTGTTTATTTTGGAAAGATCTTTTGTAAGAATAATTTATTTTCCTGAGTGTTTTTGCCTAAGCTTGTGTCTGGGTAGTAAGCCAGTGGAAAGGCTGTGAAACCTAGAAAGTGCTTTGGATTGTAAGGAAAATAATTTATTATTGCAAACAATCTTTTTAAAATGGATGCATTTTTCTGTAGAACTACCTCTACAAATTCTGTATCAACCACTTCTTCTGATTCCAAGAAAATAATAAATAGTGAAGAAATAGTAATAGAAGATTTTCAAAAATCAATAGATAATTGGCAAATTCCAAAGAAAGAAAAGGATGAAATTTATGAAACTTCTAAATTTCATTTTTTCAAAACAAATTTTACAATTAAGACTGAAGAAAGAGACCGATCCAAATAGAAACAACCATTATTGACATCATTGGAGTGACGGGTCACACTATCCAGACCAAGGGCCAGAGGTTGCAGCCCTAATTTCCATCCGTCATCTGACAATGTACATTCCCACCAGCAAAGGAGGAGTAATGATTAGCGGGAACCAAAAGGTGGCTAAAGAGACTTATACTCGGCGTCACTATCAATCCGCCCACAATCCAAAGAGGACGAAGGTGAGAAATATTAACTTGTCACTACAGCTTTGGGCGACACAGAAACGCTCCTTATTGCTGATGGAAAGCAGGTGCGGATCGCCAAAGGATTAAAACTTGAGATCAAAGAGGATGTTAAAAAAGTTCTCATTGAGTCTGAAAGCGTATTTACATAGGAGAATGAGATCCCCACAGGAGTAAGCCCAGATGTGATTACTAATAAGTTAAATATCATTGAGGATGTGGTTCTAGTTGCTCAGAAAAGACGGAACCATGGGCCTAAAAATCAGTATTTTTACATATTCTTATATGTGCATTAAACTGTTATAGTATCCTATATTTTATAATTTATTCTTTCTCGACATACTTCTTATATTCATTTGCCTAGCTTTTAGTGCTGATATACGCCCAGTGGCTGGCGAATGAAAAGTTCCACAGGCGGATCAATTACCTCAAAGATAGGACAATTGATCCCATCACGGGCGGATCCCCTTTCCACAAAGATAAGAAGCACAGACCCTCAGGAGCTTTCAAATGAGCTCAACTCTCTCCTCAAAGACAAGAAAAGGATTGACCACCATCAAAAGCGGGTTAAAATCATCTCAAACATGAGATCATTACACCCTCAACTTTCTCCTCAAAGATAGGAGAACACTCTCATGGGCGGATCCATCTTTAGATGATCACCATTCGAGAAAGAGTTAAAACATTCCTTGGACGCAAGGACTTTACACTCTCTCACTCCCTTCCCAAAGAAGGGTTCACAAGTCCTATGGGCGGATCGCTTCACCTCAAAGATAGGTAGCAAGTTGATCCCCTAGGCAGCTTTACTTCCTCTAGAAGGAATAGAACAACCTCTAAACCTTCACAAAGGTTCACACATTGGGGTATGGCTGGCCACCTACCCTAAACAATCGGAGAAATCCTAAACCAGATTCTAGAAAATTACTTGCTAAAAGATATAATGCATTAGCAAAAATAGTTGTGGAAAGCAAAGGGTTCATCCAAATAATGAAGCCTCGTCTTCATCTCCAAACAATGAAGCCTCGTCTTCATCCAATTAATGAAGCCTCGTCTTCATCAAAGTAATGAATCCTCATCTTCATCGTAGAAATAACAAAGTCTCGCCTCCACAAAATGCACAAAAGTCCCTAAATGGCTGATCATTCTTACTGATCCCTAAGGGCGGGTCATTCTCCTCAATATGGCAGAACTGAAGAAAATAAGTACCTAAAGGCGAATCATAATCCTATGCGGTAGGAACAAATGGTCCCATAAAGGGCAGGTTATTCCTTTCTAAAGGAAATATAACTCTCAAGAAACACCTAGAGGATAACAATGGATACGGTTGGCCACCTATCCACAAGGAAGCAAAAACTCCTAAAAGTGCATCATATCCATATATGATCCCACATAGGGCGGATCTTGTTCATAAGATCCCACATAAGGAAGCCCCAAAAGGCGCATCATTTCCATATATGATCCCCCATCTAAGGCGGGTCCGCTTTCCTCCAAGATAGAAAAATAAAAACACCATTTAGACAGCCCTAAAGAGCTTTTTATACCTTTAGGGGGGGCTTCTGATAACAACCCAAATTATTCTTGAATAAGGAATAAGGGAAAATTAATAGAAATAATGGCAAACCATTATTCCTTCTAAAAGAGATATTTATACATGATTAATGTGGAATTAATGATAATTAATGCAGGGGATAATATGCAAATAATGAGGAAAATGAAGGAGTCTCTAGCATTATGCCACGCCACGTGGACCATGGCGAGATACGCCATAACGAGATACGCCCGATGAGAGCGAGTAGCGGAGGCCCGCCATAGCTCTCAAGGAGAGCGTACATACGCCTTGACGGATCAAAGAATACGAAAAGGGATATTCATCTTACTGACAGAATATTATCCCAAGGACCAAAAGGGATATTCACCTTGAGAACGCCGCAAGAAGAACCGGATGGCGGATCTCCACGGTTCAGCTCAGTGAGATCCGCTGGCGAACCTATGAGGCGAATCTCCTCTTTCACCTGATTCATCACAGTAACGACAAACCGCCGACTCGGCCATAAAGACCATTAATGAGCTATCAATTAGCTAACCGTCAGGTTAAAGATAACCTGTAACCGCCATTAATGGAGCATTAATGGAGACCTTCTAGTTGCTGAAGGTTACGACTTCTTAGCTATATATATAGCCTACATCCCTAGGCTATCAAGGTACACATTCACTTACTCTTTGTCAATTCAGTTTGCTCTCTTGATCTTCCTTACTGACTTTGGCATCGGAGTGTCCCCGGCCGATCCCAACGGCGCCTCACAGGGACGTGCTCCGATCAAGGATTTTTCCCCGAGTTATCAAGAAGAAAAAGTTTTATAGTTGAGCAAGTAATAACTTCATTTTTAATTTATTTTTGAATTATGTAATAACATTCTAAGATGCGTGGAATAAATCTTCCGCATTTAACTTACTTTTTTGCGACCAAATGATCAATTGATTACATTTATGTAAGTTTAGAGGGCTAACTGAACATTTTATACAAATTGAGAGAGCTATGAAGATCCTTTAAATATTCAATGGGTCAATCAAGCTTTTTGAACAAGTTCAAGAGGACAAATGATTTATTAAGCCTATTTTTGAAGAAAAACTAAACCCTACACCTCCTAAAGTTTAGGTCATTTTTGTCTGTCAGTCTAAAAAACTATCATCTCCTCACTACTCCCTCTTACCACCTCCTCTCTCACCAAAATCCCACCATCTCGCTGCGGTTTCTTCCTGGTTCAAACGGGGATCTGGTTCTCCCTGGTTCAAATGGTCAACTGGTTTGATTCTCATTAGCTATTTCTCCTAGGTCAAACGGTGATCTGCTTCTCTCTCTCTCCGGCAGTGTTCTACATCACCGCTGAAGTTATGCGTTTACTTTCATTCTGGTAGAACCAGGGTCACACCGATCAGACTGCCGGTTCCCGATTCGATGCCAGTTCCGTCCGGTCTGAGTTAGACAACATTGGTAGCAATTGATAGGTGTGATCTCAATTTCACTGGAAAAAATTTCAACTGATTGAAGAAATAAGTCCCAAGGTTTTGGAACCAGTGCTATTGCAACAGAATGGTTTAAGTTGCAAACCACTTAATTTCAGTCCCAAAATTTATTTAGTAAATGATTTGGGACCGAAAGTTGCTGTCCCAGTCTCCGTATTTTTATTTAATATTGTATTTTCTTGTATTGATGCAATAATAATCAAGAAATACATGCACAATTGCAAACCAAAATTCTATTTATAGAAATTAGATCAGAACATGGTGTAAATACAATATTAAATAAAAATTAATTTAGAACAACATAAAACTTTTATTCTCAGGCCAAAAAATCCTTAGGCCTAACATCAAAAGGAAAAAAAGGCATCAAACACACATTATTTGTTGGAAGTATTACGACTAATTTAGCGGAAGCAATTAATTTAATTGTAGAGCAAAATAAAAATGAGTAGAGAAATTGAAAGGAAAGACAAGAGAATGGAAGCTAATTATTTCATTAACTTGAATTGAAGAAAAAACTCATCGTTACAAGTCCAAACTCTTACAATATATAGATGAAATTCTATACTATTAAAAAAAAACTGCATTATTTGATTTCACACTTCATTCATATGTAGAAAATGGATATAACTTTGAATTATTTATTGATTTTAGATCATAAGTTTCAAACTTATGCATGTGATCCCGACCACATTTCATGGTCCTTCATTTTTTGATCTTTTTTGTTTTTTTTTATTTTATCTTATTTATTTATTAAGTTTGTTTTATGTATTAATGAGTTTTGTTTGTTTTTGAATGGTTGACTTTGACATTAATTGAACATTATTGAACCCCAAATTTAGTTGCAGACATCAGGATTGGCCAAAATGTAGGCTTGGACAACCTTGTACAAGCCCATTGCTGATGCGGACATCCTAACTGGCAGCACTGATCACGCGTGCTCTGGCGGATTCTCAGACATCAAACCCACGGAGGATATACCGAGGAGGGCGGATCCCCAGGACATACGAGCGGGGCGGATCTAGGAGTACACAAAGAGGCGTATCAACATCTACCCAGGGCGGATCTCTAGGTTTACTTCCTTTCGAAGTTATTCACCAACAACCCTGACAATCCGTACCTGTACCATTGTACTGATTGTCAGGGCGTATCACCTATTTTACCCTTTTATGGATAACCTTATTAAAACCCTAGTAGGGGTAGTCCTTGTCTTTTATTATCATTAGGGGGATGTATTTAAACCCTCATTTTGTAAGGATGAGATAACTTTTTATCAATCAAAATCATTCTCTTTGAGAACCTAAGGTTTATACCTTGTTTATTGGGATTCACTCCTTCTAGTTTAGCTAGAGAAGAACCTCTTTGTTGGTTTACGATTAAAACCTTCATTTATCGCTTTCAGTCTGTATCAGTTGGTATCAGAGATGATCGTTTCCTGACCCGAAACTTCTTTTGGAAATGGTTCAACCCCGACAACCGTAAGATTCCATGGAAACCAGTCACCGGAGGTATGAGGAGCTGAGGGAGCACCTCGCGGAGCAGATCCAAGCCAGCCATGAGCGGCAGAGGCAAACCGATCAACAGTTCCTGGAGCTAGCCACCTCCCTAGAAAACTTCAAACTGGAGGTTCTGGCTCTAATCCGACCAACCGCGGGAGGATCAACCCAGAGAAAGGAAGGAGTCCCTGAACAACAGCTTCCACAAATGGGTCCTAGGGATCCTAAGGTAAGAAGACCCAACTTTGTCCTTGTGCATAATGCTGATAGTGATAGTGATGACTTTGATGGTATCGGGAATGATGATACCGTTAGAACTATGAGGGATGTTGGGCCTGTTGACAACCGACGTGTGGAGGTTGCTAGAGTATACCCAGGTCTAGGAAACTTTGATAGAGATGATGCCTTTAAGCTAAAAATTGACTTACCGTCTTTTAGAGGAGAACTGGATATAGAGGGATTCTTAGACTGGTTATCGAAAGTGGAACGTTTCTTTAAGTATGATGGAATTCCTGATGAGAGGAAAGTAAGGCTGGTGGCGTATCGCTTGAAGGGTGGTGCATCAGTTTGGTGGGATCAGATGAGGGAAGAGAGAAGAAGAGGGGGCAGAGATCCGATTCGATCTTGGCTACGGATGAAGGCGATGTTGAGGGAGCGGTTCTTACCGTCGGATTATGAGCAGTATATTTACAGCTCCTACAGGGGATGCTCTCAAGGGACCCGAAGTGTCCATGAGTATACCTCCGAGTTCTTGAGGCTTTCGGCAAGGGCCAACTTGTCGGAAACTGAAAGCCAAAAGACCTCTAGGTATCTAGAAGGGTTGAGATACAACATCCAGGATCGTATTGGCACACAGATGGTGGTTCGGGTACAAGATGCTAGAAATTTAGCCCTCAAGGCTGAGTCTCAACTAACCGGGAGATCCAGGAGATCCGCCACTACTGAGTATACGCCTGGAGGAAGAGATAACGTGAAACCTTATGACAAAGGCAAGCAGGTGGCGAGTGCCAGTGGGGCCAAGGTCAACAGCGTGGGAAGGGGATCTGTCGGAGATACTAGGCCGTACAAGGAAGCACCTATACCACCTAAGAGCAACAATCCGTATGGAGGCCAGCGCCTTTTAAATGTTTTCGGTGCAATCAGCTAGGCTATAGATCCAACGAATGTCCTAGGAGGAAGTGCGCCAACATGGTGGAAAGGTATGAAGATGACTACGACGAAGGGGATGAAGTATTTTGTGAACCCTTGGGAGAAGATGATGATGAGGCGGATGAAGAGAGATACGCCATTCATGTGGTACGGCGTTTGTTAGTCTCCAGCCGGATAGAGGGAGATCAGAGGCATAGACTATTCAGGACCCGCTGTCTCGTGAAAGGTGGGCGATGCAATGTGATAATAGATAGTGGGAGCCAAGAGAACATTGTGAGCAGCAGCGCCGTTCGGAAATTCGGGTTGTTGGCGGAGGCGCATCCCGACCCCTATAGGGTGGGATGGATAAAAAACGTGGGTGAACTTAGGGTGACCCAGAGATGCAGGGTACCTATTGCGATTGGTGATTACAGTGATGAAGTCTGTTGTGATGTGGTCGATATGGATGCCTGCCACCTATTGTTGGGCCGACCCTGGCAGTTTGATAACGATGCCATCCATGCAGGAAGAGAGAACACTTACAGATTTGTGAAGGATGGGGTGAAGTTCGTCCTTACGCCAATGATGAGAGAGCCAACGGCCGACGAGAAGTCTACCTTGGTAGTCTGTCCTACACATAAATCATTTATCAGCGAATGTGAAAAGAGCTAGATGGTGTATGTGGTAATGGTTAAGGCGAATCACGAATCCGCCCAAAGGGGCGAAAGGGAGATGCCAACTGAGGTGACCCGCCTACTTGGCGAATATCAAGATCTGTTCCTTGAAGGGCTGCCGAGTGGGTTACCACCTTTGAGGGACATCCAACATCATATCGATCTTGTGCCCGGGGCTAGTTTGCCAATCCTTCCCCATTATCGAATGAGTCCAAAGGAAAATGACATCATGAGGCAAAAAGTGGAAGAGCTCATTGAAATGGGATACGTTAGAGAAAGTATGAGTCCATGTGCCGTCCCAGCCCTACTTACGCCCAAGAAGGACGGATCTTGGCGGATGTGTGTGGACAGTATGGCCATTAACAAGATCACTATCAAGTATAAGTTCCCTATCCCAAGGCTGGATGAAATGCTAGACCAACTTGGCGGATCCCGAGTTTTCTCCAAGATTGATCTCAGGAGCAGTTATCATCAGATACGAATTCGATCTGGGGATGAGTGGAAGACCGCCTTAAAGACCAGAGATGGATTGTATGAGTGGTTAGTTATGCCATTCGGGATGACTAACGCCCCCAGTACTTTTATGAGGCTGATGGATCAGGTGCTTCGCCCGGTGATTGGAAAATTTGTAGTTGTGTATTTTGATGACATCTTGATTCATAGCGAGACCTTGGTGGAGCATTTACGGATAGTGTTTGACCTGTTAAGGAAACACCAGTTATACGCCAACACTAAGAAGTGTGATTTCGTCATGGAGAGCCTGGTTTTCCTTGGGTTCGTGGTTAGTGGCGATGGGATCCAAGTTGATGGGGAGAAGGTAAGAGCCATCTGAGAATGGCCCACTCCGAGGAATGTGGGGGATATCAGAAGTTTTCATGGGCTAGCAACATTTTATCGCCGATTCATCAAGAACTTCAGTGCCATAGCGGCCCCGTTGACAGAATGTTTGAAGAAGGGAAGGGGGTTCGAGTGGGCGGATGCCCAAGAGAAGAGCTTCGCCCTGATCAAGGAAAAGTTGAGTACAGCGCCCGTGCTGGCGTATCCCAATTTTGATAAACTGTTCGAAGTTGAGTGTGATGCCAGTGGAGTTGGGATTGGTGGAGTCTTGATGCAAGAAAAGAGGCCCATTGCATATTTCAGTGAGAAGCTCTGTGAGGCACGGTAAAAGTGGGCCACGTATGATCAATAGTTTTATGCTGTAGTGAGGGCGTTGAAAGTGTGGGAACATTACTTGGTGGGGAAATAATTCATCCTCTACACTGACCACCAAGCTCTCAAGTACCTGGGAAGTTAGAAGCAACTTTGAAGCTCCATGCATGCCCGGTGGTCCGCCTTCATAGATAAGTTCCCCTATAAGCTTATCCATAAGGCTGGAAAACATAACAAGGTGGCAGACGCCTTGAGTCGAAGGGTGTCACTAATAAAAACAGTCAACCTGAAGACCGATTGTTTTGAACACATCAGAGGAGAATACTTGGCGGATCCTGACTTTGGTAGTATCTGGGAGAAGTGTCAACACCAGCATGGGGATGGGGCGTATCACCTGATGGATGAGTATCTCATGAGGGGCAACCAACTTTTCTTACCCTGCACTTCCATCCGCGAGAAGGTTATTCGTGGTCTATATGGCGGATCCCTTGGAGGACATTTTGGGCGAGACAAGACATATGAAGCAGTGAGTTCCCGTTATTTCTGGCCTAAGATGAGGAGAGATGTTGCCTACTTAGTAGAACGATGCTATATTTGCCAGATCGCCAAGGGACGCACTACAAATACTGGATTGTAGTTGCCTTTGCCTGTGCCAGAGACCATATGGGAGGATCTGTCCATGGACTTCATCCTAGGGTTACCCAGAACTCAGAGGGGCATGGATTCCATCTTTGTCGTGGTTGATCGGTTTTCAAAGATGGCTCACTTCATACCATGTCGTAAGACTAATGATGCCTCGGCGACTGCTAAGCTACTTTTCAGAGAGATTGTCCGGCTACATGGCGTACCCAAGAGCATCGTCTCGGATCGTGATACGAAGTTCCTCAGTCACTTCTGGCGGACGTTGTGGGCTCTGTTTGATACGTCTCTGAAGTTTAGTACCACCGCCCACCCTCAAACAGACGGTCAGACCGGGGTGGTCAATAGAACTTTGGGTAACCTACTGCGCAGCAAATGTAAGGATAAGCCCAAGATGTGGGATGTGGTTTTAGCCCAAGCTGAGTTCACCTACAACGGCTCTGTACATTTGGGAATCGGGAGATCCCCATTTGAGGTAGTATACATAAAGACCCCAAATCACGTCCTTGATATAGCCCATCTTCCTAAAGGAAACGTGACCGCCAACCAGCTGGCTAAGGATTATGTACAGATGCACCAAGAGGTGAGAGAGACACTTGAGGAGAGAAATCAGAAATTAAAGGCTAAGGCGGATGAGCACCGTAGGGACCTACAGTTTGAAGTTGGGGATGAGGTTATGGTATATTTGGGCAAAGAGAGACTCGCCAACGCCACAAGCAACAAGCTTCGGTCTAGGAAATACGGGCCATATAAGGTCACCAAGAAGATCAATGCCAATGCCTATCATATAGCATTGCCGAATTGGCTCGGTAAAATATCACCAGCGTTCAACATCCGTGACCTTAGCCCGTGGAAGTCAGATGGTCCTTTGGAGCTCAACAAAGACGAATCAGTGCCGAGATCTTTCAAAGAAGGAGAGAATGATGTGGACATCCTAACTGGCAGCACTGATCACGCGTGCTCTAGCGGATCCTCAGACATCAAACCCACGGAGGATATACCGAGGAGGGCGGATCCCCAGGACATACGAGCGGGGCGGATCTAGGAGTACACAAAGAGGCGTATCAACATCTACCCAGGGCGGATCTCTAGGTTTACTTCCTTTCGAAGTTATTCACCAACAACCCTGACAATCCGTACATGTACCATTGTACTGATTGTCGGGGCGTATCACCTATTTTACCCTTTTATGAATAACCTTATTAAAACCCTAGTAGGGGTAGTCCTTGTCTTTTATTATCATAGAGGGATGTATTTAAACCCTCATTTTGTAAGGATGAGTTAACTTTTTATCAATCAAAATCATTCTCTTTGAGAACCTAAGGTTTATAGCTTGTTTATTGGGATTCACTCCTTCTAGTTTAGCTAGAGAAGAACCTCTTTGTTGGTTTACGATTAAAACCTTCATTTATCGCTTTCAATCTGTATCAATTGCCTTCTCTGCTTTAGCCTTGATTAGCTCTTCATCTACCTCACAGTTATCCTTTGGATAATATTTGCTGCAGGTCTTGATAATGGATCCTCCATTAGGAGAAGCCTCCATTTTGATATCCATTGTTATTTTTGCAAGCTTTTCTGTCTTTGGATCTGCTTCAATAACGCTGTAGCTATGGCTGAAGTTTTCTTTGTCTGTTGCTTCGATTTTTGTCTTAATATACTTGAATTCGGTACCTGCATATCCATAAGATGTCGGTGGCGGAGATGCGTATGTTGAGATGGATGTGTGGTCACACGAGAAAGGACCGGGTGCGTAATGAAATAATTAGGACAAAAGTAGGGGTCACATCTATTGAGAATAAAATGAGAGAAAACCGACTAAGGTGGTTTGGCCATGTGAGACGTAGAGCGCTTGATGCGCCGGTTAGGAGAACCGAAGAGTGGCAAAGGGATGTAGTGGTGAGGGGTAGGGGAAGACCTAAGCAAACTTGGAGGAGGGTGATCGAGAGTGATATGAGTTTATTGGGAATTGAGGAAAATATGGTAGTGGATAGGACGGAGTGGAGGGAGCGAATCTGTGTCGCTGACACGACTTGATTTTCACGGTTTTATATGATGGTTCATGTTAGCCGACCCCGAATTATTTCGGGAATAAGGCTTTGTTGTTGTTGTTGTTATACTTAGTTTTGATATTCCATATTAATTAATGACCTTTCAATGCAATCAATTTAATAATAATGTAGCAATTAAGTAATTTACCTTCCGCACCAAAGGTAGTCTTCTTGATGGTGCCTGGACCTCCATTTCCTTCGAGGACTTCAACACTGAAATGGGGAACAATCTTTGGAAGATAAATATGGTTTTCAAGGACGAAAATCTTAAACATGATACTTGGGGGGACTGAAGTGGTAATTTCCCTCTCAATAGTCAAAACACCCATTTTTTTATGATAAATGTTAAGGAAATAAATAAAGATTGAAGGTTTTTGATGAAGAAGAGATTTATGAAGTTTTTGGGTGTTGCAATATGGAGAATGAATGGAGGTATTTATAGGATTGGATCAGCTTCAAAAATTTCTTAATTATGAAACCAACAGTAATGATAATATAATAATAAGTGTCCGAGCATACAAGCTTGAATAGTATATATAAATAAAGTTGTTTACTATTATTTTTTTTTTCGTACATTGTACAATTGATAAAAATTTTTGTTAAATAAGCAATCTATCTATTATTTTCCTCTAATTTGTTCAACTCGCAAGCCGACTCAATTCATTCTACAATTTTACTAATTAGCCAAAAATTAAAACGTGAAAGAAGTTAGTATGGTAGAGTTGTAAACGAGGCATATATTCTCCGTACCCTATGGAGATGCGGTTCTAAAGGAGATGAGAAATAAATCTCCGAAAACAAAAGTAGATTGATTTTTTATTTCTATCATCGGAAGTTGAGATATGGACAGTGGGATTGGAAAATACTCTCGGGATATCAATACGTGTCCTTGTAGGGATTCAAGAAATTATTAAAATTGTATATAAGTTTAAATATTATTAATAATTTTTAAACTTATTATATTTAATTAAAATCATAGTATTATTTATATTGAATTAAAATGTTATAATTTTTTATGATTTTGTATTAGTTAAATTTATACAGTAAAACCTCTATATAATACTCTATACAGGAATAACCTCTATTTTGTTATAAAAAAACTCGGTCCCAACTTGGGCCAATTATAAATAGGAATAACCTCTCAAACGTTATTTGTTATACACTTTTCAAGTCCCACCTTTAAAAATTATGCCTCTATATAGTAATAATTAAATATTTTTATGTAGATATATATTAAGAATTCAAACTAAATTATAAAATATTAAAAAAACTATTGAAATTATCTATGAGTTGGAAACACAAACTACAACTTGAAATTATAAATATTTAGTATTCTCATTGATGTTTACATTTTTCCTATAAAACTCTTCCAATTATCTATAGTAGCAAATATAAAAACTAAATCAATGTGTCAAACAACTTTAAATAAATATTTTCTGAATAATAATAATTAGAGAGTTCTTGTTATTGTTAAAAATTTAAAAAATTTATGTGTTGAGAAATTTTATTATAACAAACTCTATTTAGTAATATCCTCTCAATTGTTATACAAATAGTCCGGTCCCAAGTGTATTACTATACAGAGGTTTTACTGTATATTTAATTTTTAATTAATATTTAAAAAGGGTTAAGGTGCAAAAATACCCCTAACGTTTTGGGCCAGGAGCAATTTTACCCTTAACGTCTAAAATGGTGTAATTTTACCCCTAACGTTGGAAGCCAAGAGCAATTTTACTCCTAATGTTGATAAATTGGGTCAATTTCAGACACTATTATAAAACACAGATTTTTTTGTTCATTATTCTGCGCCAATTGCATAATAATTCGTTATAAAAAAGTATTTCATGTTTTTTATAATTTAATAATAGAATTTGAGATTAATATTTATAAATTCGGTGGATTTTTTGAATTTTTTTCTAATCCGTACAAAAAGACAGTATATTTTTTTATTTTTTTATTTTTTTTCACATTCCAACGAATGTTTGTGATTTGTTATTAATAAAATGACACACATATTAAGTGTAGATAACGAGATTCATGACCGAGAAGACAATTTAATGAATTATTTCTCAAATTGATCCAATTTATTAACGTTAGGGGTAAAATTGCTCTTGGCTTCCAACGTTAGGGGTAAAATTGCACCATTTTAGACGTTAGGGGTAAAATTGCTCCTGGCCCAAAACGTTAGGGGTATTTTTGCACCTTAACCCATTTAAAAATAAAAATAAAACCGATGTGCATGGTAAGAAACTCATAAAGATTTCTATACTCAATTCATACGCAATAACGGAAATAAATAAATAAGAAATTCAAAGGTACAATTATTCAACAAAATATCGTTTTATATGAAAATACAAACTTGTACAAATATATGATAAGTTATATATAAAAAAAAAAAATAGTCAATTTTTATACACTGCATATATTTTAATATTGCTGGGATTTTAAAAATATATATTTTATGTTAACATGACGCTGCCAGGAGTGAATGAGAGCTGAGACTTATATATGATAATTTGAATACAAGTCTAGTCTAGTTAGGAGGAATAATAAAGTTCAAAGCTTAATTAAGGAATAATAAAATTCAAAGTTTTTTCTTTCGTTTCCTTCAAAACATGAAGAATGGGATAGTGGATGTATTTTATAAGTCAGAAATTGTGGATATGTATTTTATCCGCTAGTGTCTTTTAATTATCTTCTTTCTTCCTGTTGTTTCAAACTCTATTTCTCAAGTCACATCGACCATGCCTCAATATCTATATCTCGGTTTTTCCCTAGAGTGTTGGGGTAATGGGTTGGGGTTCAGTGTGGAAAGTCTTCTTATTTATATGTCTTCCGTTTTTGGTCTTAGCCGGGCGGCATGGCGGCTCCCTGCGCTAACGAGATTCAAAAGGGGCCTATCGCAGTTCGGTGTCCCGCTCAGTTCCTTGGGCTTCCGGGCACTCCTCGTTCCCGGGCTTGGAACATTTATTTGATTTAATCAAAACCATTTTTCATAAAAAACCCTGTCATCTACCATTATATTCCATATAAATTTTCTTTTTCTTTTTTATGATGACATTTCTATTTTTTTTAAATAATAATAAAACAGTATTAAAAAAAACAAGGTCGTCTGGACGGTGTAGTCCTAGCCTAGACGTTTGAAATCGAGAATCCATCTCGATTTTCTCTGATTAGTCCATCTAAACATTTTTTTGGTCTTTATGCGGTTTTTAGCTACCTCGACTCCGCCCTAGGCCACATTCTGGCCGCCTAAACGAAAATGAACAAAAGCATTTTGTATTATTATTATTTTTTAACGTTGTCACATGATTATCCTTAAATTGTGTACATCACTTTCAGATGGTTTAATTGTGTTCACTAGTTTTCATGATATGGTTTAATACTTTAAGGAAATTGTTTCATAGCTTTTGATGAATTATATTACTTGGAAAAATTATATTTTATTTGTTTAAATTCTTTCAAATATACTCTTGGTGAAAGGTGATGTTTGCATAATTTTAAAAATATATGTTACAAATATAGGGCAAATTACATACGTGGTGTACAACCTTTATCTGTTATCATACTTTGGTGTACAACCTTTAATTTTGCACACTAAAGTGTACAACCTCCTGGTGACCTCCCACTAAAGTGTACAACCGGTATTTGTGACCGGTCAATACAAGTCAACGTTGCCACGTCAGCATTTTGACCATTTTAAAAGTAAAAAATTCAAATCCCTAATATGGAATTACTAAAATACCCGCATCCCTTCCAAATTGAAAAAAAAGTATAACCCACTCCCTCTCTCCCTTCCATTTCTCTCTCTCTAAAAGCTTTCAATCTTTCTATTTTTCCCTTTCTCTCTCTAACTGTTTTCTCTCTCTAAAAGCTTTCAATCTCCCTCCCTTTCTATTTCTCTCTCTAACTATTCTCTCTCTAAAAGCTTTCAATCTCTCTCCCTTTCCATTTATCGATATTAAATCATTTTATATTATTATTTTTGAAATAATATAATACATATTTTAATTGAATTTATATAGCAATTTGTTAATTAACCAATAAAAAATACAAAAATGAAAAAATACAACTCTGATTAATCCCGACTAAACCCTGATGGCCATGTCCGTCTGACTAGTGTCTAGTGTTTTTTACAACGTTGTGCATTACCTTTATGAGTACATATGCCCTTAATTGACATTATATGTCCATGATCAGTAAAACACTATTATTTTCTAAGGCACATACTAGTATTTAGTTGACTGTTGTTCCCACGACAATAACAGATTAGGATATTTAGAATAGTGTTTTCATAGCCTCAAGGTTTTAATGTCCAAATCACGCATCCGAAAAATATGAGCAACCACATATGTTTGGATACTCTATTAAGTTGATTTGCATAAGTAAATAAATATAATACACTTTTTTTTTCTTTTATTAATTGATAAAAAATCGAAACAATGTCTCAAGACTCAGGTGTGTACCAAGATATAGATTAAAGTGTGGGCAAATATTATATACTACGTATGTAATTTATCCCAAGTTTATATGGTCTGGAAAACATTTTTTTTCTGGTAAAAATTTGTTTTAATGCTTAATTTTTTTTTCCATGTGCAGTTTATGTAAATAATAGAAGTCCTTCAAAGAAGCTAGTGTGAAAGACCCCTAATGAAGCATGGTGTGGAAAGAAACTATCACACCCGACCCTAGTCGATCTCAATCGACATCGGACGTGAAATATAAAGATCATAATCAATACTTAGGAGTCTCCAATTTATCCAAAAATCATAATATTAGTCATTCGAGGACCTCAACATATTTACCAATATTACAATTAAATACTAAAGTTCTAACCATAATTCTAACAATAAGCAACAACTTCCGATCCTTACCTAATCGGTCGGTAACCTTTTCTCTATCATGTACTTTCTCACCTAAAAACATTAAAACATTTAAAAAGGTGAGACAAAAATCTCAGTAAGAAACTACCAGCTTTAAAAAAACCAACTTTACGTAACATAGCTACATATATACATTTATAAAGGGATTTAATCAAAACCTTATAAAATATACTCAAAACTTAAGGTCATAATATAGTCAAAGTACTAAACCAAAAACCAAAAATATATAATCTTGTATTCATTCTTGAGTTCAAAACCTTATATCAAAATCAATCATAACCGAAAACATAATCCAAATGAACTTAAAACATTGAACAATACTCAAAATTTCTTTTTTAATTGTTGAGTAATTTCTTTGGCATTCATTCCAATGTCCAGAGGTGTATTGAACTATGTGTTCTTTACCCTCGGAAACTTGTTTAAGAATTCCACCATAACCTAGGTCTGAGGCATCTGTTTCTACAACCTTAGGTAGGGAAGGATCAGCTAGATGAAGACAAGGAATCTCTAAGGCCTGTTGTTTGATTTTTCTAACAAGAGCAGTATGCTCTTCAGTCCATGGGACAGGATTCTTCTTGAGTCTATCATGTAATGGCTTAGCCATTCTGTTGATATTGGGACAAAAATCAAGAACATAATTAAGGCTTCCTAAAAACCTCTGTAATTGATTTTTATCAAGAATCCTATCGGGAAATTTTTGTGCAAATTGAAGGGATCTTTCAATTGGTGTGATAGTTCCTTTGGATATGTAGTGTCCTAAGAACCTGATGCGAGTTTGGAACAAGGAAATTTTCGATTTCGACACAACCAAACCATTTTTCTTAACAACATAGAAAAAGGTTTTAAGGTGTTTGAAATGTTCTTGAATAGAATTTGAAAAGATAAGAACATCATCGATGTACACAATACAGAATTTTGAATAATCATTGAAAATGTCATTCATAATTCTTTGGAATTCAGAAGGGGCATTTTTCAAACCAAAAGGCATTACATTCCACTCATACTGACCAAAAGGAACAGTAAAAGCAGTTTTGTACCTATGAGATTTTGAAATTTGAATTTGCCAAAATCCTGATTTCATGTCAAATTTCGAAAAAACATAAGCAGAATGAAGTTTTTGCAAAAGATCTTTTTTATTTGGAATAGGGTACCTAATCCATCTCAACGCCTTATTCAAAGGTTTGTAATTTATTACTAACCTAGGCGTTCCTCTCTCTATTTCAGAATTTTTATTGACATAAAATGCAGCACAACTCCAAGGGGACCTTGATTTTGAAATTAGACCATTTTGTTCTAATTCCTGAATTTCTTTTCTACAGTATTGCTCAAGTTCTTGGTTCATTTGAATTGGCCTAGCATTGGTTGGAATTTGTTTCTCATCAAAATCAATTTCATAAGGCAAGTCAACAATATGTTGTTTTCTGTCCCAAAAGGCAGTTGGAAGATCAGAACAAATTTCTTTTTCAATCAAGTTTTGAAATTCAGAAATTTTCTGTTGGATTGAAGGATTATTTATCTGTTCTTCAAACCGTTTGAAAACAACATCTTTTTGGAGAGATTGAAGATGGTAAGTTTTCCCTTTGATTAAAACATTTAAGGAATTTTCATGAATCGAACAAGCTTTGATTAAATCGAGATTCCTTGTTTGAGGTTTTTCGATAAATTCAAAATTTAATTTTCCATTTTTCGTTCTTGAGGAAATTGAATCTGCTTTCACCTTATAAGGAGTAATCAGATTCATGAAAGGAGTTCCCAAAATGACACTGTGTTGAATAGCACTGACAGAAACGAACCAAGTTTTTAGGAGAATATCATTATTTAAAATCGAGGCTTCCGTTTTTGAATCAACAACCAATTTGGAATTATTTGCAGCAGAAAGCCTTTCATTTGTTTTCTCTAAAAACTCTTTTGGAACAATTCCTGATTTTATACAATTTAAATCAGCACCAGTGTCAAAAAGTGCCATGGTATCGATTTGGAAATCTTTTGAAAAAACAAGAGTTATTTTGATAACATATTTTCGGGTAGTGATTTCCCGTAAAACAAAGAAAAAATCAGTTGGAATCTTTTCAACATTTTGAACATTTTGAATTTCATGGGAAGAGGTTTGACCAATCTCAGTTTCTTCAGGAAAATCAGAAGAATCAGAGGTATCTTGAAGAAGTTTCGAAATTAATTCAGAATCATTTCTTTGCTTTTCTTTAAGTTCTCTAAGCTCAGATTTTATTTCCTTGATTTCCTTTTGTAGTTCTTGAATGCTTGTTTTTTCATTTAAGATGGGTTTTTTCCTTTTATTTAGAATTTTGGTGAGATCGTAGGCTCCTTTACTGGTATTGGGTAAAATGAAAGTTTTCTCTACCTTTTTATCTTCTTTTCTCTCTTCTTGGTTGTCTAAGGATCTTAAAAGTTTATTTAAAAATTCTCTTTTGAGTTCTGGGTCTCCTATGTTGTTAATGATATCTAAAGTCGTACTTTGTTCCCTAGTTAAAATATTAATTTCAAAAGAGCTCGTAGAGCTAGTTGCAACGATTTCATCTAATTGAAGGTCTTGGTTGTTTTCAGAGGATATTGAAGAAAGGTTTTCAGAATCAGAACTAGAGGTATCAGAAGAGGAATCAAGAAGTAGATTGGAGATTTTGTTGGTTATTTCATCATCTAGTTGTAGTTCATGTAGTTTTTTATTGAATTTACAGAATTTCGATGTACGTCCCTTTCTATGGCATCTATAACATGTAATATCTCTAAATTTATTTTCTTTGTTCTTAATTTCAGTTTTCTTTTGTTTGTATTTTCTCGGTTTTCTATAGTGAGATTTTCTATAATAATCATCTTGGGACTTTTGATATTTTTTCATGAATTTCTTGGGTTTCCTATAAGCATTTCTCCTAGAATTTTTGCTACAATTTCTTGGGCAAGTTGATGTTGAGGGTTTATTTATGTTGATGTCAAACTGATTACAAAAAGTTCCTAATTCGGACCTAGTTTTCTTAAGTTCCCATTTTAGATGTTTTTGTAATTTCATTTCTTGGCAAATTTTTAATCCTTCCTGTTGGGTTAGACTAATCAGCTCACCGTAAGTGAATTTGTTATAAGGAATTTGGTGTCCATGTGTTTCTCTAATTTTGTTTCTAACTTTCTCACCTAATTGGGTTGGTAAGCCAGCCAAAAACTTTTCTTTCCAAAAGGGTTGATTTGAGTCTTCTCTAAGCATTACTCTAGTTAAAAACGTATTTTTGTACCATTGGAAATCGCTAAGTTTTTTACACTTCAAATTTGATAAAAGTTCAGCATTTTTATCTTTTAAATGGGAGGGATCTCCTATGAAATGAAGAGAAATTGTAAGAATTAGAGTGGCTACGACATCTTGAATCGGGTCACCATCATCATCAAAGATTGGTTCATCATTTTCATCTATCTTAATGGCATCTAAAATTTCTTCTTGCTGTTGTTGTGTGAGATAGTAATCCCACCAACCTTTCAGTTGCCCTGAAAATCCTGCTATGAGGAGTTCAGCAACTGTCCTATCTTGGGTACCAGGTTGAGTCTTATAAGCATTGGCAGCCATGGTCATCTGTTGTAGAAGACCAAGAATTTCATACTCAGAGAGTCCATCTATGTTCCAATCATAGACAGAGGTGGCATTGAAACGAGATTGAGATAAAGGTTTAGCTGTATTGATATCAGGGGCAGGGATGATTTGCAAACGGTCTTGTGGAATCCTAGACCAATGAAGTTTATTAATTTCAGGAGTGACTTCTTGGAATTGTTCAATGAGACTTTCAGTTTCAGAGTCTTGAGTTATGACATTAACTTTACTGGCCGAATGGGGAGGAGTATCAGGGATAATTTGAGCGGAATCTTGGTTGGAGTTGGTACTCGTAGGAGTCATCCTACTTAATTGATCACGAATGGCTTTAATGTATTCAGATTTGCTATCTTGGATATTTTTTGAACTTTGATTTGTCATTTGATATGGTTTAAAAATGGGATTTTGGATCTTAGGTTTGGTAATGGGTTTGGAGGAATCAAAAACTATAGGTTGTTTATCAAGGTGTTTTTCTATCCTATCTAGTTGTCTGCCTATTGTATTCAAATTTGTATTGGTATAGTTATTTTGGAGAATTATATTTTTAACATTGGTTTTGTCATCATTACTGGGTGTCTTATAAGGAATCGCTTCTACCTTTTGGTTATTGTGATCTAGCCTTATACCCCTAAGTGGTGGATGAGTCGATTGAACTTTCCTATTATCTAACATTTCCCACTCAGGTGCCTTATTTCTAAGGGTAATTGGGCTAACACAATTTCTAAAAGGATAATCAATGGAATTTTTTGAAGCATAAATTTCAAACCAATCAAAAAACAAAATATGAACTTGATTTTGATTTACAAATTCATAAAATTCATTTTGAATTGCTTTTCTGGAATCCATAAATTTTTTAAAAAACCATGACCTTTTTTCAATATTATTTTCTGAATAAAAGTCATCATGAAGAAGTTGTTTGTTGATATTAAATTCTCTTGAAATCACATTCAATTCATTAAAAACATTTTCTGTGACGGCTGAAAACGTTGGGCTTGTAGGCAAGTCCGTTTCAGGAATGTGAGATTGATCATGTTGGTTTTGGGTATTATGGGTCTCCTCAATACGAACTTGAGTTCCAGAACTCTCTGCTCTATTAGGATTGTCATAAACTACCCTGGGTATCACTGAGGTGAAATTTACACCTCTTAAAATAGAATCGGGAATCTCAGAAGTTGAATGTCTTGCCATATTTGAGTATGGCAAATTTATAACAGATGGCAAATTAGTAACTCTTCCTAGGTCTATGGTATCTGAGACCGAGGAATTATCTGAATATCTACTACTGGTAGAATGTCGATGGAATGAAAGTTTAACTTTCCCATCTTGGTACTGAGTTATATGTTTCAACTCGGAGTTTGGTTTGGGAGTCTCTAATGGTCTAACTGGCCGAGGTTCATTTACCCCTTCCAATATCCATTCTTTAGGAAGCGTAACTTCCTTCCAAAGTATAGATCTGGGTATCACAGTGTTTGACTTGGTTAAGTCTGTTTGTAGAAGGATGGTTTCACCCTTCTTACTATGGAATTTTACCTTAGTGGCAAAGGCGGACATCATGGCCTTATAGTGAATTCTATAGATTAAAGCAACTGGAATTGACCCTTCAAGCATTCTATAATTGTGAGTTTTGATTTGTAAAACCAAAGACTTCAAAATATTTTTATCATTTAAGGAGATAGTAAAATTGGGATAACATTCAAAAGATATTGGACCTGTACAGAGACTAGACTCTACGGAACTTAATAGGGAATCGCCAAAGTTCGTGAATCTAGCATCTCTTAGGATGGCAAGGATGGAGGTATCTAGTCCTTCTTTGGTCAAAGGTTTAATTCCGACTTGGATTAAACCTATATGGATATATTTAAAATTTTTATCCCGATGTTTTTTCAAAGACTGTTGAGAAAGTAGATTTATTGTTTCAAAAGGTTTTGTTAACTGAACCTTTAGTTTGGCGAATGCACCTATGGTGATGACATTGCAAGAACTGCCCGTGTCTACCATTACTCGCTTCATTTCATCTCCCATCCTTCAATTGTCAACGCATCTGTATGTGGAGAGATTACTGGACCTGTTTCTGCAAAAGGAGCAATGGAGGGATGTTTTATCCAGAGTAGATATTTTTGCTTTTTCCACGGGTGGCTGATACACTGGTCCATCTGCTATGACATTAATGACACATTTGAATTTATTTTTGGGATCTATCTTCCGCTTGTCATCTTGTTATTTGTTATTCTGGACAAAGCTATCTAGTTTGCCAGCTCCCAGCAAGCTTCAGTGTGGTGGCCAACCAATGTGGTGGCCAACCTGTAGTACGCTTTGGCGTTTCTTCCAACGGTTACATGCTCCCCTCCTTTGGGTTCGGGATATGTAATATCCCGCTTATATTGAATCTTTTCTTTTATATTGTGGCAAGTTGGAAGCTTTAAACATTCTGTCCGCTTCGTACCCCAGGATCCGTGCTGTGAATGGCGAATTCATGTTAACTTGATGGCGTACCTTTCTGCATTGTTCTCTTGTCTATATAGAGCGGCATGCACTCGCCTTTCAATCTCATCATTCGTGTGTTCAATGTTGAATCATGATGGTGAAGCCGGTTCTTGATCTTGATCTCGATCATGTTGAGGTTATGCTTGGAGCTATGGTTTAACGCGGATGGATGTTGTCACAACCGTGGGAGCCATTTTATCTAGCTTCGAATATCTTGTCTCCGCATCCTTCAACATTTTGCTAACATAATAGATGGAGAACTGCTGACCTTCTTTTTCTTGAATAACCACGGTGCATATAGCTTTATCCATGACAGATTGATACAAATGCAGGTCTCCCCTTCAGATTGGTCTGCTCATCAAGGGTGGTTCTGCTAGGAATTGTTTTATACCTTGATATGCTTGTTGACAATCTTTCTAGTATGATGATCCGCCCGTTCAACCTCTGGATCTTTCTCACCCATAGTGGGGCTTTCATTTAGGCGCTCTTTTCACCTTTTTCCTCGCATGGCTTTTATTTAGGCGCTCTTTTCACCTTTTTCCTCGCAAGGCTTTTATTTTATCTGGATTTGCTCTAACTCCTTTTTGGCCAATGACATAGTCAAGGAATTTTTCTGAAGTGACTCTGCATATACACTTCTTTGGATTGAGCTTTCTTTTTCATATCAGTGTTTGCACTGCTTGTAGTATTAGCAACTCCCTTGTACCTGTGGGTTAGCACTGAAAGAACTCCAGAAGTGGGGCATACTCTGTCCATTATTAAAAGATTGTGGTAAGTCATAAAAGCTATATTCACTTACCTTGGGGATCAATGGCTTAATCCATGGAACATACTTCATAGCAAAAGAATGTTTGCATTTGCCTTGTTGGCAAATATCATGTATGATGCAATTCTCTTTATGGAATTTTTAGTTCATCTTGGAATCAACTTAATAATTCCTTCATGTTGGTCCCTGACTCTAGAATGAACTTAGCCAAAGGATAAAACCGAGTAAATATTATATGTCAAACAAATTCATAATAGAATTTTAATCGTGGTTGTTTTAATAATAATATCACGTATAACGGTCATAACCATAAAGATTGCTACTGCACATGAATATCATAATGAATTCTTAATAAATAACCATAATGAGAATGGTTTAAGAATAATGTCCTTTTGTATTTCAATGCGCATTAATATCCAAGATATCATATTTATTTTAAACGTCATAAAAGTTATGACATTCTATATTAGGTAAGATATCTTACATAGTTGCTATTTACTTGCAATTAATATTGTGCATCCATACATTAATGGCATTCAGAGATCATTAAAGCCTCATTTGAATGAGGTGTAATTAAAGAAAGGTAAGTGATGATTTAATAGTTATATATAAAATTACTCTTATATCATTTCATTTGTACGAATAAAATAAAGGAGAAAGGGTAATTTTGGAAGAAAAATACATGTACCATGATTATCCTCCAATTTGGGGTGTATGGAAAATTATCCAAAATTTATCCTCACATACCTTCATATGCCATCATCCAAACAATCTCTAAGAAACTCTCATGTATATCCTAAGAACTTTGCATAAATTAATGTTCTGATCCGAAACCGACACTTGCACTATTTTGTAGCTAGCTTAGGACATGAAAGTTTTGTTTATCCAATTTGGTAATTCATCAGCCCATAATGGCCTTAATAGTTAGGGACAATTACAGGATAATCACAAATAGACTCAATATTTTCAAGTCTCTTGTGTTGGTAACAGAAATTCTAACAATGTCAAATAAACAGTTTCTATATGAATAGACACATCCTTGTAAAAAAGGGAATGAAATAACTGTTTGACAAAACAATATTCAAAAATATGAATTTCTGATATTAAAAGTACTATATAGGAGAAAAGCCATATATAGATGGTGAATTGTACAAGGAAAAACCAAATATGATTTTTTTTGTAATTTCTTCTAATAGTTATATGCATGTTCCTCCAAAAGACCGACCAGATCTAAATCATTTGTAATTACATGAGCCCTTTTATGATATTTTAATATCAAATGACAAAATCACATTGAATGGATGATTTTTTTTTGTAAATCCCAAGATTACGGGTCTTATATATGCTTTTGTACTAATTCAATGATAATATCATATTACACTTGTCATGCATAAAAATATGAGGGCATAGTAAGCATGCAAGATTTAATGAAAGATTTGTGTCTATGACTTCATCTTTCACAGTTTATTAGATTTATCATAATAACATGTAATGATATTCATAGCACTTTATAAGAGTGAGGGATCTCAATATTCTTTAATTAAAAATGGAATAAGAAATGGGAGGAAACTTATCTTTTTCATCATAAAATTTCAGATTTAATGTAGCAAACTCTTTCCCACCAATATATGGAGAACTGTATGTTTGGATAGATTTGTTGTACTGATTGAGCCAAAGTTTGAGATTGTGATTTCTATTCTGTTGACTCCATTGTTTTGTTCTTTGTGAAACTTTATACAATCAAGATTTTGTGATCTTCTATTTGTTAGAGATCCACGTTCACCGCACCAATTGATAACTCGGGGAAAAATCCTTGATCGGAGCACGTCCCTGTGAGGCGCCGTTGGGATCGGCCGGGGACACTCCGATGCCAAAGTCAGTAAGGAAGATCAAGAGAGCAAACTGAATTGACAAAGAGTAAGTGAATGTGTACCTTGATAGCCTAGGGATGTAGGCTATATATAGCTAAGCAGTCGTAACCTTCAGCAACTAGAAGGTCTCCATTAATGCTCCATTAATGGCGGTTACAGGTTATCTTTAACCTGGCGGTTAGCTAATTGATAGCTCATTAATGGTCTTTATGGCCGAGTCGGCGGTTTGCCGTTACTGTGATGAATCAGGTGAAAGAGGAGATTCGCCTCATAGGTTCGCCAGCGGATCTCACTGAGCTGAACCGTGGAGATCCGCCATCCGGTTCTTCTTACGGCGTTCTCAAGGTGAATATCCCTTTTGGTCCTTGGGATAATATTCTGTCAGTAAGATGAATATCCCTTTTCGTATTCTTTGATCCGTCAAGGCGTATGTACGCTCTCCTTGAGAGTTATGGCGGGTCTTCGCTACTTGCTCTCATCGGGCGTATCTCGTTATGGCGTATCTCGTCATGGTCCACGTGGCGTGGCATAATGCTAGAGACTCCTTCCTTTTTCTCATTATTTGCATATTCTCCCCTGCATTAATTATCATTAATTCCACATTAATCATGTATGAATATCTCTTTTAGAAGGAATAATGGTTTGCCATTATTTCTATTAATTTTCCCTTATTCCTTATTCAAGAATAATTTGGGTTGTTATCACTTCTCTAATATTAGAACTGCATACCTCGATTTTGGTTGTTTTATTTTTTTTAAGACTCATGAAACATCTTCCGCATTTAACTTACTTTTTTTTTGCAACAAATAATCAATTGATTACATTTTGCGCAAGTTCAGGGGACTAACTAAGCATTTCATGCAAGCTAAAGGGGCTATCGAGACACCTTAAAAGTTCGGAGAACCAATCAAACTATTTAGATAAATTCACGGAAAAATAATGTATTAAGCCTAGAAAATATTATCTCTTGATATCATTCTTTTTATAATGAATAAAAGGAATTTACTAACTAGGCAACTATACTCATGATACACGTTAGATAAGTAATCAAGTAATAAATAAATAATTAATTGAAATTGCACCTCATCACAAAGTTTTTTGGTTTTTATGGGTGTGACAATTTTTTCCATTTCTAAAGGTGAGGATCAAACCCTAAACATTTGGTTAAAGGAGGACAAGCCTTTACAATTCCACCAAAACTTCATAACTCATAAGAAATTAAATTAAATTCAGAGTTGACAATGGAGTTAAAAAAATTTAAGGCCTAGAAGTACATATCATAATAATCAACGCCATCCAAATTGATAATAGAGTTTCAAAATAACTAATTGTTAACAGTACACAATTGATATAAGGGTTCACATGAGTTAGTATGGGACAAGTTGTAGGGTATCAGTTCTCAATTAATATCTCAATTGTATATATGTTTACTTACTTTTCCCTAAAACAATCAAGTTGTATTTTGTATCCTTTAACTGAATATAGTTTTCTGAAACCGTTTCTCATGGTATCAGAGCATTCTGGAAGATCTTGAGATCTGTGTTCAGAAATGGTGAGAAGAAACCAAAGAGGAAGAGAGATTCCATATGATGCCTTTTTTACTGATGAAGAAGAACCTGTTGATGATCAAGGAAGAGGCAGATCATTTGATCGACAAGATCGACGGGACAAGAATGGCGGAAGAAATCGCCGAGATCGAAATGAAGACCGTCGAGACCGAAATGAAGAAGGAAATCACAGGGATCGGAATGAGGAGTATAATCGGGAAAGAAACGACAGAGATCGGGAAAGAAACGAAGGGGAAAAGACTGAAGGTATTCCACTTTTCTTGAATCAGATGAGTTTGCGGGAAAAAGATGATAATCCTGGTTTAACTATTCTGAATTTCCAACTCACTGGTGATAACTACATATCATGGAGAAGGGCTATGATCCGTGCTTTAAACGTAAAGGAGAAGAGTTATCTGATCCTGAAAGATCCAATTGTACCAGAAGAAGGAACTGTTGCACATCAAAAATGGCTAAAGGCAGATTGTCTTATTACAGCATGGATTATAAACAGTATGGCTAAAGACATAGTTGAGGGATTTCAATATGTATCATCATCAAGAGAACTCTGGAAGGAACTTGAACATCGTTTTGGAGCAAGTAATGGTCCAATGATGTATAAACTTCAAAGAGAAATCAGTTTATTAACACAAGGTAACCTTTTAATTCTGCACTATTATAACAAGTTAAAAAGATTGTGGGATGAAATGAGTTTTTTAATTCCTATTCCTAGTTGCCATTGTGGAATTGCTAGGAATTGTATATGTAATGCATTTCAGAGAATGGCTGATATTGCAGAGGAATCTAGACTGATTCAATTTCTAATGGGGCTTAATGAGTCTTATGATCATGTGAAAAATCAGATTCTTCTGATGGATCCACTTCCGAATATAAATAAGTCATATTCGATGTTACTGAAGGTTGAAAAAAACAATGAGATATCAATTGATCAAGTGCCTGAAATAGCAAATTTTGCACAGAATGATAAGCGGGGTTTCAATTTCAGAGGCAAGCATGTTAATGATTCTAAGACAGATAAACATTGTGATAATTGTGATATGCCTGGACATGTTCGTTCTACTTGTTTCAAAATCATAGGATATCCGGAATGGCATCCCAAATATAAACAACAGAATCAGCAGAGACATCCAAAAGGAAGATCAGATGACCGGAATGGTTTTCAAACAAACAAGGCCAATGCTGTCCAAATTGGTACATCTAAAGACTCAGATTACAATAATTCAGATGAGGAGGAGTCAAATAGTGAAGATATGAAATTCATGATTCAAGAAGTTTATAAAATGCTGAAGGGAAAGGGACATAGTGATACACCAATTCAGAATTCTGATTTTACTGCTTTCGTCGGCTTTTCGGGTAAGATGAACTCTTCTTCCGCTGATTTATCATTTATAAATGATAGTTATTGGATTATTGATAGCGGAGCTACAACTCATATGAGTCCATTGAAATCGTTGTTTACTGATTTGAGAAATTTATCGAATAAACAACGAGTAACACTACCAAATGGCGATGTCCAAGAGGTGTGTTTTTCTGGAACGGTTAAACTGAATAAAAAAATGGAGTTAAAGGAAGTCTTACTTATGCCCAACTTCAAATATAATTTTCTTTCCATTGGACAATATTGAAGCAATCTAAGCTTGAAGTGGTGTTTTACTCACAATATTGCTGTCTGCAGGATAGAGACACACATGAAATTTTAGCTGTTGGGTGGAAAGTTGATGGTCTTTATCTGCTGGATCACAATTCCTTTTCACAAAGAACTCTAGATAAAGTGAAACATTTTTGTTTTTTGTCAAATAATTCTGCTATTGAATCTGATATTTGGCATATGCGCCTTGGACATGCTTCTTTTGATATGCTTAATCACATTGATATCATAGATATACAGTGTATTTCATCTTCTTGTCGTGTATGCCCTATGGCAAAACAGCACCGTTTCCCTTTTACAAGAAGTACAATTACTACTCGGTGTGTTTTTGATTTGCTACATTTGGACTTATGGGGACCGTATAGAAAACCATCTCTCACTGGTGCATGATATTTTTTGACGTTGGTTGATGATTTCACAAGATACACTTGGGTAATTTTGTTACAGTCTAAGTCCCAAGTTCCTGCAGCCATTGAAAATTTCTTGAAATTTTGTTCGATGTCAGTATAATCATAATGTCAAAACTGTCTGGAGTGACAATGGTTCTGAATTTATCAATCAGAAGTGCAGGATATTATTTCAGAAACAGGGCATAATACATCAAACTTCATGTGTATATACACCCCAACAGAACGGGATTGTCGAAAGGAAACATCGGTATTTACTTGAAGTGGCAAGGGCATTACTTTTTCAATCTGGTTTACCCAATGAGTTTTGGGGGGAAGCAATTCTTATGGCTACCTCTGTGATAAATGTATTGCCTGTTAGACTATTAAATTGGCAGACACCACATGACAAACTTTATGGTATTGTACCAAATTATGACCTTTTTCATGTTTTTAGATGCAGTTGCTTTGTTACTAATGTCATTCCAGGAAAGGATAAATTTGCTTCTAGAGCCCAACAAGGGATTTTTGTTGGTTTTTCTCCAAATAAAAAAGGCTATAAAGTTTTTCTTACAGATAGCAAGAAGATAGTGACCAGCAGGGATGTCAAGTTTCTTGAACAATACTTTCCTTTTACACAGCAGTCCTTACCTCCTGAAATTACTGAATCACTTTCAAATACAAATACACCATTTCCCAACAATTTGCCTCCAACAACCGAAATTAATGCATCATTTTTTAACAAAAATAAATCATTTCCCAACAATATATCTCCATCACCCTTTTCAGAAAAGTCACAAGGACCTATACCACCCACATCAATTCCGCTGCAGCTGCCTACAACATCACATGTACATCCCATTTCCCCAAATTTAACTTTCCCATATTCTACTTATCCTAATTCTACTTTTCCAGACATATCCCATTTGAACCCACCATCACAAGATCAAACCCCACCTTATGACATCATCACAAATAATTCAACTTTTCCATCATCATCCACTAACCTTCCTAATTTACATTCTAATCCCTCTACTTCACACAATCAATTACCTTTACCCACTTCACCTACTAACCCTTTTATTTCAAGAAAATCCACCAGAATTAAATCTCAACCTTCTTGGCTACAAGATTTCATTGTTGCTTCAGCTAATCACCATCATTGTCCTACTATAAATTTTTCCCCTCAACATTTAGCTTCACTTTCTACTCTCATGCTTATCCCAGAACCAACTCACTATCATCAAGCTAAAAACAATCCTTATTGGATTGCTGCCATGGAAAAGGAACTTGAAGCTCTTTAATCAAACCATACTTGGGATATTGTTCCTATTCCCCCCGGAAAGAAACCATTAGCTACACGATGGGTTTTTCGAGTCAAATATCAATCTAATGGTGAAGTGGAGCGATATAAGGCCAGGTTAGTAGCAAAGGGGTATAATCAAATTTTTGGTGTTGATTATCATGAGAGTTTTAGTCCTGTAGCCCGTATAGTCACAGTTTGTATGTTTTTAGCTATTGGAGCAGCAAAGGGATGGGATATTCATCAAATAGATGTTAATAACGCCTACTTGCACGGTCATCTTGACGAAGAGATTTATCTTCAAGCTCCCCTGGGTTATAAGAAAGTTCCTTCTGGTTATGGTTGCAAATTAGTTAAATCATTATACGGCCTTAAACAAGCAGGACGACAATGGTATAAGGAGCTATCTGGACAACTCCTTACTTATGGATTGATCAGGTCCAAAAACGATCATTGTTTGTTTACTTTGCCCTCTTCTAATCTAGACTCTTTTCTAGTTGTTCTTATATATGTTGATGATATCTTGATCATGGGTTCTGATCCTGTTCAAATTCAAGCTATCAAGGACTATCTTCATTCATTATTCACCATTAAAGATCTCGGACCAGCAAAGTATTTTTTTGGTATTGAGATTGCTAGATCAGATTCTGGTATTTTACTCACACAAACAAAGTACATCAGGGATTTAATACAGGATGCCAAGTTAATTGATGCTATTTCAGTTACTAGTCCACTTCCATCGGGTATTGTTCTTGATACCAAAGGCAATGATGTTGGCGCTGAACTTACTGATCCTTCATTTTATCGCAGATTAATCGGACGTTTGTTATATTTGGGTTTCTCACGTCCAGACATTGCCTATGCTACAAATCAATTAAGCCAACATATGCAACGACCTTGTCAGATACATCTTCAAGCTGCACTACATGTTCTCAAATATCTCAAAGGCACTATCACTTATGGTCTTCTATACCCAAGTTCTTCAAATGTTTCACAACTCACTGCATATTGTGATGCAGATTGGGCAAAATGTAGAGACTCTCGGAGATCATTAACCGAGTTTTGCATCTTGCTTGGAAACTCACTCATTTCCTGGAAGACAAAGAAGCAAGTAACTGTCAGTCGATCTTCTGCCGAAGCCGAATATCGTAGTATGGTGACTACAAGTTGTGAGTTGAAATGGATTAGTTATCTTTTGTCTGATTTTGGTATCTCCCTGTCCCTCCCTATTCCGATGTATAGCGACAGCCAATCCGCTATTGCCATAGCACGAAATCCTGTTTTTCACGAAAAAATCAAGTATGTTGATATTGATTGTCATGTCATCCATGAACACATTGAGGCTGAGTTTTTACAAACAATGTATATTTCTACTCATGATCAATTGGCAGACTTGTTCACCAAATCTCTAAGTGCTCCTCACATGATTCCAGCTTTGGGCAAGATGGGTCTCATCACTTCGCCTCCATCTTGAGGGGGGACTGTTAACAGTACACAATTGATATAAGGGTTCACATGAGTTAGTATGGGACAAGTTATAAGTAATAGATATCGTAATAATCTAAGGCCTATAACCTTAATGATACACCTATTCACCCTAAAGTTAATTGGTTATATGTTGTATCTCGAAATGGCTTTTAATATTAAGCATGTAAAACATGTAAGAGTATGTATGTACATGAACGTGTGAAGTCGTCTTTTCACATAAAGTAGTATGTTCATCCCATGTGGGAAACTTGTGAAAGGTTAAAAGATCTTATAATGTTTTGGGTCTTGTGAGCTTATGACATCAATCCCAAATCAGTCATCTCAAAATTGTTTGTCATGGACGGGACTCGAACCCTCGACCGTTTCGTCCTAGAGGCTCTAATACCATATCATGAAACCGATTGAACTAAAAGCTCGAGCTGATAGTTAAGGCCCAATCATATATCTTATTTTAATCTCTGACAGATAAGATCCTATAAAAATCAAATAATCAATGTACAAGCACAAATATATTATTTTTCGATCATCGTTCTCTGCTTAACATACAAAGCATGCTCATAAGGACATCTTGTGAAGCCATACTTCTAAAAATAGTCATGGATGTAAGAATACCACGCCCTTAGAGCTTGCTTACATACAAAGCCTTTTTTAACTTCAACATCTCGTCTTTTTGACCTTTTATAATGTAACCTAATGGTTGATTCATATAAATGTCTTCTTCAAAAGTTCCATGAAAGAACGCTGATTTCACATCCTTTTGATGAATTTTCCATCCTTGTTGAGCTACTAAGTAAATAACTAATCGAATTGTCTTCATGCGAACCACCAGAGCAAAAACTTCATCATAATCAATTGCAACCTTTTGAGAAAAACCTTTTACAATAAGACGAGCTTTGGTACAAAAAAAAATCCCACCTTTTTCAAAAATAATAAAAAAAATGTAATGCACTCATTGTGGATGCTCTAATAAGCTCTTTCAAGCATCGCATCACCAAACACCACTATTGTAGGTTTGACCAGTCAAAACCTCTAAAGTGGCTCAAGACTCTACTTTTAATTGAAAAGACTCTTTACCAAAAAATGAGTTTTTTCAAAATTAGCTTTTCTAATAGGCTCTTTCAAACCCCTCTTCACCAAACACCAACGTTTGAGGTTTGACTAGTCAAAACCTCTACTTTTACTCCAAAAGACTCTGTACCAAACAGAAGATTTAAAAAAAAAATAGTAATAATAATAATAATAAAAAAAGCTAATAAACTCTTTCAACTGTGTACACATGCCGTATTTCTCACTGAGTACAGACTTTAATTAAAGCCACCTATCCGGATTACTCTTGATGGATACTAATAATATTATAATTTCATAATATAACTTAAAATCAGAAATATATATATGTAACTCATAAATCAACATCATAAAATTTCCCAAGTACCTTTCTAAGTTCCATCTTTCAAAATATCAATTCTTATACAAGTATTATTCAAATATACTCAAATTCACCAAAACAATTTAAGAAAAACCGAAATAATATATATACATATACATGTATATACATTTGTGTATAAATTAAGTTCAATAAGGCTTAATATACACTTCTTTAATTATATATATTAAAAACATCATATCTTGTAAAAACTATTAATGAAATAGTTTGAAATACCCTATTTTGAAAAGGCTCATGTTTGGTACATAGCCTTTTGGAGTAAAATTAGAGGTTTGAGTGTCACATCCGTGTCCTTAATTTTAGTTATTATACCCTAATATTAGGTTATATTATAGTTATTTATTGATTAATGAGTTAATCGGGTATCATGTATATAGTTTGGAGGGTAATTTCATACCTTTAGTATCAAATTAAAAGTTTAGGGCAAGTTTTAAAAGAAGCTACAGTTTAGAAGGATCCAAAGGAATATTTTCCCTTATTGGGAAGACAAAAAAACACAATTCAAGGATTCATTTTCGTGGTTATCCATGGCTGATGCATTATTTTTTTTTTTTATTTATTTTTTTTAAGGGTTATCATTAATACAAGCAATAATTATTTAGTATAAGAGACTAATATATATATTTTATGAATGGCCAATTTGATCTAAAATTTACGGTTTTGAGAAAAAAAAACAATTCATATTTCAAAAAAAGCAAAAGTGCGGAATGTTTCAGGTACATCAATTCATAGTTCTTATATTGGTTTTTCATATCAGTCGGAAAACATCAATTCACGTTTGGATAAATGTATTGTAACCCCCACTCAAATTATAAAATAATAGAAATAAAGTTATAAACATCTTTTCTACAAAGAGAATAATTTATAGGTTAAAAACTAATTCCATTTGTAATATAATATGTTTTAAGAGGTTATGATAGACATTGGATTCAAAAGTTTAAAGATTGGTAGATTAAGTAAAAATATAATAATATATGGTTGAGATAGATAGAATAATAAAACCATCCTATTAACAGCCTCAGAAATTATTGATCCTTCTCTTCCCAGATATCATACTCCGGATTATCAGCTCCTGTGGGCAACTGTTTTGGTGGTGGTGTTTTGCTTGCATCAAGATGATGTGCCAACCTTTGGCCTTTGATAACAGGCATCAATTGAGCTTTCCACAATAAATAATTTGTGGAAGTTAATTTTTCTGAAATTTGGGTAGAAATGGAAGAGAAGGGATGTGAGATGCGGTGTTTGTTGAATTCAGAGTGGCGAGGAGGTTCCATTTGCGGCAGCCATGGAAATTTTAGAGAGAGAGTTTCAAAATTTTAGAGAGAGAAAGGAGCAGGGTTGATTAAACCACGTGAAAGCTCTGATACCATATATAATTGAACTCTCAATGATCATTTCAGTATATTGGGTTAGCTTTAAATAAGCTCTAATTCAAATTACAAAAGACTGATTCAAGGCTTATCTTGACTGAGTGACTAATTACATCTGTATCCTTATCAGACATGTCCATTTTGTAATAATATGTAACCCATTCTTCTACATGCAAATACATATTCATTGCAGGGTAGAGATAGGGGCTCCAACCTCAACTGCCGGAATCACCCCTATCAAGTATGGTTTCAGGCCTCCCTTTATGCACAAGATTGGGATTGAGAGTGTCAATGTAGGGTGAGAATTTTGTTTTCATAATGCATGCGTCTGCATGTATTGGATTCACATCTTACTAATAAGCCACAATCACTCCCTCTCCATTTCCGATGTGGGATTCAGTTCATTCCTGCCCCCATCGCCATCCCTTAAGGCGGCTCCTTGCTCAAGCCTTCTTACCCCGGCGCCACCCACTCTAAACCGGGTCGTTCCACATAAAGCCTCAAGGCCACGTAGAGACTTATGAGAGGAGTCACATGTTCCATTTATTGGAACCCCAAAAATGACTAGACTTGTTCAAGGATGTGCTCAGGCCGAGCCTATTGGGTTCTTACCTAAAAATACTTAACCCAAACCCATCCAGCCCACTTCATAGGATAGAAATTGCATATTTAGTTTGTTAATCACATTGTATTGGACGGTTGTTCCAAACCCTAATTATTTAGAAAATAGACTTAATTGGATTTCTGTTTTTCTTTTTTAACAATAATTTTCAAGGACATAACCTTTGGGTTGAGTTGTTTAATTTATTGGTCCCGGTAGTATCTCATACTATTTTCTGTTAGTCATAAATTTTTTGAATGCTTGTAAATTGATTTTTATGCACAAATTGTGCATATTTTTTAGGCATATATAAAATAAAGTAAAACACTAAATTAAACACTAGCTGTTTCAAAGCAATCCATCAGTGAGCCATTTACAATACCGATCAAGATCACTAGGATTCGGTTCAACTGTGGTTCCGTCGTCCTCGAGAATATTCAACACTTGTTCGTATGGATCACCATCTTCCTTCTCATTACTCGTCTCCAATCTCGACATGTTTCGTGAACTCGGTTTCATAATATCTTCTATATTAGGCATTTCAACCGGAAGGGGGTTTAAGGTTTCATTCAACCATTCATCCCAGTCATCATCATTATATACCTTTTCATCACTTGCTGAATTATTCTTTGAAACACCCGTAGCATCAACGGAGCTACTCGGAATATCAAACCCCGGTGCACGATCAAATTCTTGCGTTTTCGTACTCAATATTACGTCCTTTTTCGATGTTTCACATTGAGGTTTGCTAGGAAATGTCTTTAATATCTGAAGTAAACTTCCTGTAATCATAAAAGTAACACAGTAAATTTATTCAAAATTGAAGGAAAAATATAAGTTAAAATAAAAAAAAATTACCACTAGTCCGAGGTGTGCATTGATATGAGTCACTAGACTTCTGCTCAAGGGTTTGTAAATTTCTGGCAGAACCATGGATATTAGATGATCTAGTTACTGCAGGTAAATCAGTAATTCCATTTTGGCAAATTTGCTGCACTTGAGATCTATATTTCTGAAAATAAAAGTAACTTTGTCAAAATTATACATCAAATCACAAAAAAAAAAAAAAAAAATTACTAAGCTATTTAAAACAAATTAGGGTTAGTTCGAGTCAAATTTTGCCCTAAGTTTTTCGGCGGGTTTAATTATTTATTTCCGAAATAAAAATGAACAAAAGAAAACCTGAAGATGGCTTGCAACTTGGTGTGTCGTCAAATGAGGCACATTCTCCAAATTTGCTGCAGGTAAATCAGTGATTCCATTTGTGCAAATTTGCTGCACTTGAGATCTATATTTCTGAAATCAAAAGTAAATTTGTCACAATTATACATCAAAAAAAAAAAAAAAAGAATTTACTAAGCTATTTAAAACAAATTAGGGTTAGTTCGGGTTTATTTATTTATTTTCGCAATAAAAATGAACAAAAGAAAACCTGAAGATGGCTTGCAACTTGGCGTGTCGTCAAATGAGGCACATCCATTAATTGCAATATATGTTTTGGACGAGCATCTGCATTTTACACAAAAAAAATGATACGGAATAAATATATACGAAAATTTAAGAATTTTATAGTGTGACATAATAATTAATTATAAGGGGCGGTCCGGTGCACTACGCGTCCCCGCTGAGCGAGGGTCCGGGGAGGGGTCCCACTACAAGGGTGTACTGGGAGCAAGACTTCCCCTCAAATGGCCGCTCCTTTGACTCGAACTCGTGACCTCTTGGTCACACGACAAAAACGTTTACCGTTTCGCCAATTATAGTGAGAAAGAAATATTACGCTGATCACCCAATTTACTAATAGCCGCTGTAAATTTGATGTGTAGTTCTGGAGTCCAAACAACTCGAGACTTTCGCTCAGACGAGTTACTGTTAGGGTTACCAGTAGAATTATTGACTTGTTCATGAGTGATTTTAACTCTTTTCTCCTTCATAAATTGGCCTTGTTCATCCTCATCAGGGCTCTTCCTTTTGGATCCATTTTCGTTTTGAATATTATTCATTCCATGATCATGAGACCTATACATGTCTCCTGATTGAGTTTTTATGACATTTTTCTTCCTGTATGCATATTGCCATATGTGTTTCAGGTCATCCACAGATATTTTTCCACCCAGATATAGGGATGCTCCTTCACTTATGGCTTTGACACCATCATTTACTCTACTTTCTGAAGAAACCACTGCATCAAAAATATAAATAAACAAATAAATATAAAAATATAAAAAATAGAGCTAAAACCTACTGCATTTTTTATTTAATACATATATACATGTAAAAAAATGTATCTAATAAGTATATATAAAGCAATAAAATAAAATTCCTAATTCATATATATTATATTTGGTTTTCGTGAATTTTCAATATATATATTTATTTAATATATACATACAAAAAAATATAATTTCACTCGATTTCACTCAATTTTTGTCAATTGCACTTATTTTCAGTAATTTTCATATAATTTCATTAATTTGCACCTAACATATAAACAAATCTTCCACATTCATATATATATATATATATATATATATATATATATATATATATATATATATATACTTTTCATGAATTTCCAATATATATATTTATTTATTACGTAGATATGTATAAAAAATACAATTTCAGCCTATTTCACTCAATTTCATTCAATTGCACCTATTTTCAGCGACTTTCATATAATTTCATTCACTTCCACCAAACATATAAAATAAGATTCCAAATAGATACATATATATGGTTTTATATATTTGGTTTTCATGAATTTCCAATATATATTTTTATTTAATACATATATACATATAAAAAAAATATAATTTCAGTCTATTTCACTCTTTTTAGTCAATTGCACCTATTTTCAGTGAGTTTCATATACAACAATGTACATATATTAGCAACAAAATTATTTGAATTAATTAGGTTAAAGTTAAGGTGTAGCTCACTTATAACAGGAATTTGCTTCTCTACTAGTCGCTGAAGAAATTCAAGAGAGTTCATATCTGATATATTCACATTTGCCATCACAAGTTGGAATCTGTCCTTTTGCTCTTCAACCATGGACAATGCAGAAGTGGCTAGATCAGTGGTTGTCACTGAAAAAAAAAATTAATTTGTAGAGGAAAGTTATTAGTAATCAGAATAGGAAAGATTATTTAGGAAAACCAAATGTTTACCAAAATAATAATGAAAAAAAATCATTGTATTTGGGAAAATTCAAATAATAACAAATAGTTAGGATTATAGCTTCTGTGAAAATTCAAAAACTCAAGAACATTTGATGAAAATTACTCAAAATTTAAATTCTCAAATCAAAAAATAAGTTTACCTTTGTAGGCAAATAGTTGAAGCATGGATGCTAAGTACATGAGAGATATTTTATCACTATCCACCACCAGAATTCTTAATCCTCTAGTAAAACTAGGTACAAATCTACTCATGTCTGCCATGTTTTTGAATTACTCAGCCAATCTTCCTTTCCTGTTGCTAAAAACTTAGAAGAAAGAACAGAAAATGAGAAAGAAGTGAAAAATGTTTGAGTTTGGGGGAAAATTAAAATAATGAAAACAATTTATACCATGAAATTTTAATTTTAATTTGACTCAAATTACTAAATTAGTGGACTCAATTGACCAATTTAAGGAATTAGCTAATTAGTGGATTATAACGGTTGAATATCAAAGGGTTGATTTGACCAGACTGGAGTCACTTATGGTAATTTCTTTTCTTTCTTTTTTCTAATGAAAAACAGTAATTTTGCAGATTTTATTTTCCATGTAAAAAAATTCAAAAGTCACATCCTATGGTAAAAGAAAAACAAGGCAGTCAACAAATAACATTGAAAATTTTATTTTTCAATGTTTTGTTAAGGTAATTTTAGTTGGCACCCAAGAATCTGCCTGCTTATAAGCATGCTAAATTTATTTTCTTTTTCTTTTATTATTATTATTATTATTATTATTATTATTATTATTATTATTATTCACAATTTTATTTGGGTTAAAATAGGGTGTTGTTAAACATAGCCTCAATTTCTCACCCCTATCCCCGTGAAAGGACGAAAATACCCTTACATCTTTTGACGTAGGAAATTGAGGCATTTTCCTCTCCCGACACGCGGGCGTGAGGTAATCACGCCTCACCACAAGGTGAGGCGTAAGGCTATCACGCCTCACCACATGGTGAAGCGTGATAGCCTCACGCCTCACCTTGTGGTGGGGTGTGATTACCTCACGCCTGCGTGCCGGGATGGAGGAAATAAAATTAAATGGAACGGATTACTCGGATTACTCGAATTATTGCGGATTACTCGAATTATTGCGATTAATCGAATTAACCTTTTACAAATAAGCTTTTACCCGGATTAACCTTTGAGAAATAAAAATTAACAACATAAACACTAAAATTAATTAATATACAAAAAATAGTACATATAATCTCAAAACTTCTGGGTTAGACTATGCTTACTTTGTTTTTGACAAAATAAGCCTTACTTTGTTTTTACCACCATTGGATGAACTTACACTACAAGAAATCGCTCTTTTTGTGGGGAATATCTAGTGGGGAGATATTATTCGCCACTAAAATTAATAGATTTGTGGGGAATACATATTCGCCACTGATCATAAGATTTCAGTGGGGAATTTACTTGTTCCCCACATAAAATGATATATCGGTGGGGAAATAATATATTCGACATAAAAACATAATATATAGTGGTGAAATTTTAATTCGCCATAAAATTGGATATATTTTTGTATGGAATTAAGGTGTTCCCCATAAAATAATGCATGTCTTAGTGGCGAACAAATTAATTCCACACATAAATCCCTTATAGTGACGGATTATAAATTCTCATAAAATTGTATTATATTTATGTGGCGTTTTAAATGATTTTTCCCATTATAAAAAAATTGTGTATGTGCCATTGCTTTATTATTTGTCTTTTATATAACATTATATATTAGTGGGGATTCAAATAATTTGTCATAGTTAACATCATATATTGTGGGATGTTGTATATTCGCTATAGAAAAATATATATATTGTGAGGATTCTGAATCTCCTCACTAATGCATATGCACTGTAGTGGCGATATAATTTAATTTCTCACAATAAAGCTAAATAACAGCCCCAATTTTAAATGGTAATAAAAAAAATTCGCATTCTTTTCAACTTATTAGTGGCGGTATAATGTGTTCCACATAAACTATGATTTTTTTGTGGCGAATTTATTTCCCACAAAACTAAATATTAAACAAAACAAAATATTTATCCGTGGGGAAATAAATGAAATAAGTGATGATATGTATTTCGCCACAATATGATACCCAATCGTGGCGAAACGAAAATTTGCCATAAACACCTACTGTGGCGCCTATAGGGTGTCGAACTGAGGACGAAGTATGATTTCACCACTAAGATATTTTGTGGCGAAAAAATAGCATTTAGTGGCAAAATATTTCTCCACAAAACGCCGGATTTCTTGTAGTGTTACTTTGTTAAAGTCCACCATCATCCAATGGTGAAGAAAACAAAGTAAGTTTTACTTTGTCAAAAACAAAGTAACCATAAAAGACACCCAAAACTTCTAGTACAATAAAAACAGATATCAGTTCGCCCGGCGCCACGCGTCCATGAACTCATCCATCTCTCCCCTAATAACTGGAGCCTCCTCATCATATCGGCCGGCGGCCGATCGCTGAGTGATACGCCACAACCAGCTAACCCACTGCAGAAAAATAAATATTAAAAAACAAACATATGTAAACTAATAATAAATAATAATAAACTTACATATTCGATGTTGGAGCGAGCAAGTTGGACCGGTCCATCTACACATAAAAAGTTAAACAAAACTAAATTTAACAATAATAAAAGTTACTATAACTAAATTTACCTATTATTAACATTATACAACTTACAATATAAAAATTTAAATAAAATTAAATTAAACAAAATTCAATTGACGAAATTATAATATATGAAAACTAAATTTAACTACAATTAACATTATACAACATAAAAATTAAAACTAAATTAAATTAAATTAAATTAAACTAAATAAAATTCAATTGACCAAATTATAATATACCAAAATTAAATTTAACTATAATTAATATTATGCAACATAAAAATTAAAACTAAATTAAATTAAACAAATTAAAATATAGAACAACTAAATCTACCTAAAATGAATAATATACAACATAAAAACGTAAACTAAAATAAATTAAACAAAATACAATATACGACAACTAAATTTTACCTAAAATTAAACAAAATCACATTAATTTAAATAAAATACTATTACGACAACTAAATTTACCTAAAATTAAACAAAATCAAATTAATTTAAACAAATAAGATTTATTAAAATGTTTAACGAAAACAAATCTATTTTTAAAAAAAACCCGAAATAGAGGCGGGCGTGAGCCCATCACATCGCACCACAGGTGCGGCGTCACGCCCGCACCTATGGTGCGGCGTATGAATATCACGTTGTACTATAGGTGCAGCGTGATATTCATACGCCGCACCATAGGTGCGGGCGTGATAACCTCATGACCCATGCCCTTATTCGTTTTTTCCCCAAATTCGAACAGAATAAAAAAAACCAAAAAATTGATAGAAAATCCATAGATTTCGTACCATAGGTGCTTTGTCTCTTCCTCCCCTTCCACGAACCATGTTTTTGTTGAGTAATTAGTCGGGATTTGATCGAAGAGTAGTTCAAGTGTTTGAGAGGTTTTGGGTTTTGGTTCTTTTCAAATTTTGGGTAAAGGGTAGTTTGGTCTATTCCCGAGGCTAGACGTTCGAAATTGAGGCTAGGTTTAGTAATTCACTTAAAATATTAAGGTAAATTATAAAACTAGAACTTTGGAAAAACTATACATTTTTTTTTTTTTTTTTGATAAAGATGAAAAACTATACATTTAGACACATTCCTATGCATGCTATTCAAATAGACTATTTCATTATATATTTTTCAAAAATACCCTTAATATATATATATATATATATATATATATATATATATGGGTGAGATCCAGTGCGACAAGGGGTGTGGCAATAAGCTTATTGTGTGACATAACAAAATTACGTAGTTTTGATGATAATTGAAAAGGGCAGGGTGGCAAATTTGTAAATAAAAGAAAATAGAGAATAGAAAAAATTGTTTTATTTCTTTTCTTTAGAATACATTTCCTGACCTTTCTAACCTCGTTTTTTGAAACTTTTTATATTATTATACTCGTCTAAATTAGACGGTCATTTTGAGATCACAAAAGGTTGGGTAAAAAAAATCCGGTGAACGGAATCCGGGTGGACGTTTTCTGGCGAGAACAAAAGTGCCCAAAAAATTTACAAAAAATGTAAACTATTATTCTGAAAAACTTTAATTTTTGGGTCAAAACCGTAAGGAATCTCGCTTTGAGCCAAGAATTAAAGTTTCTTAAAATGATGTTTTACATGTTTTGAAATTTTTTGATAATTTTTTTAACACATTTTTTTATCCGACTTACATTGTTCCGACAATGTACGAAATTGTTCCAAATCAGTGTACCATTTTGTTCCGACATAATACTTATATTGTTCCAACAGAATAAATCAGCGTACCAATTTTTCTAATAAAATAGTTATATTATTCCAGTATAATACTTATATTGTTCCAACATAATAAATCAGTTTATCAATTGTTCCAAATGAGTTTACCAAAAATTCCGGTGAGTTTAATCCGGGTGGGCGTTTTTCGACGAGAAAAATGTACCCCAAAAATTCTCAAAAAATATAAAATAATATTCTAAGAAACTTTAATTATTAGGTCGAAGCGGGATTTGTTACAGTTTAGTCCCAATAAAACGTTTCCTTAATTTTATCTATTTTACATGCTTCAACAATTTGTTGGATCAAAACCGTAAGGAATCTCGCTTTGAGCGAAGAATTAAAGTTTCTTAAAATGATGTTTTACATGTTTTGAAATTTTTTGATAATTTTCTGAACACATTTTTTATCCTACTTACATTGTTCCGACAGTGTACGAAATTGTTCCAAATCAGTGTACCATTTGTTCCAACATAATACTTATATTGTTCCAACTGAATAAATCAACATACCAATTTTTTCAATAAAATAGTTATATTATTCCAGTAAACCACTTAAACAAAAATATACAAAAATTAAATATTATGAGTTTTCGGTTATTCGGTCGGTAACCGAACCAACCCGAAATTTTTTGGTTAAATAAAATTCGGTTACCAATCTTATTATTTGGTTCGGTTTGGTTATAAAAATAGCACAAACTTCGGTTCGGTTAACTGAAAGTTCGGTTCTCTTAGTAACTGAACCGAACCGATGCTCAACCCTTAGTGTTTAGGGGGCGTTTGTTTCGGGGGTTTTAGGAAAGGGTAAGGGAAAGATGAGGTTTCATTCCTTTTGTTGGTGTTTGTTTGATCAATTCAATCATTCCCTTACCATCTTTTAGTTTTGGGTTTACATCTAACTCCTTTAATCTCATTTCTCCCAACCCCCTAAGGTCCATTCCCTTTCCCCCTCTCACTACTCTGAACATCTACACTCTTTATAAAATTTCATTTTAGTCTATATTTTGTTTTTTATTTTTATTTTGGTTCATTTATTTATTTATTTTAATTTTTTAATCCTTGAATTAATTTCACTTCTGATCCTCATACTTATATATTATTTATTTATTTATCCTCATACTTATATATTATTTGTTTATTTATTCTCAAAAAATATTTTTGACTAATTTTAAGTTTTATTTTCATCCTTATATTTTTTTATTTATATTTTTTTATTAATATACTAATCTCACTTTTGATCCTTATACTTATTTGTTTTGACTTTTTTGTCCTAAAAATAATTTTGACAAATATTTTTCTTTTATCATATTATTCAGTTTTGGTGTTCATTTTTAATTATTTTAAAATAATTATTTTCTTTTTAAAATAAGATATTTATGCATTTTCTTTGATTTATTTTATTTCAGTTTCTTCAATTTCATCATCTTTTGATTTTAATGGTTGAATAAATTGATTTTCATTCTTATATTTATATGTGATTAGTTTATTAATATAGACACATGTATGTATGGAAATTATTGTTAAAAACACAACTCTAGTTTATTACCTCATTTGAACCAAACAGCTATAAAGGGATCATTGGGTGTATCATTCCCTTTGTGGAACTGAAACAAGCAGAGAATGGAGTTTAGGGTCGTTCCATTCTCCTTGTTTTCTTTTCTTGATTCCATTATGTTACCCTTGTGTGAACCAAACGTTCCCTTAATATTGAAACAATAAGCATTAGATATAAATAAATATAGGGTCAAAAAGCTGATGGTTGACTTTCTTTCGAGGAAGGAAGAGCTGATGGTTGACTTTCTTTCGTTACCGGAGAAAAGATTATGGTGTAACCTATGGTTACTTAGATCTAAACTTTAACGATATTTTTAATCTTTACCTTATGATTTTAAATAAATCTAAATATGTAATGACTGGCAATGTGAACAATGTGTCTTCTATGCTTACTTTGTTTTTTCTACCATTAGATGAGTTTATTTTGTCAAAGTTCATCACCATCTAATGGTGGAAAAAACAAAGTAAGACTTTATTAAAAACAAAGTAATAGCATAGCCTAACCGTGTGAACAATATTGTGGAATTTAATTTTATCTTAATTAGAATACCATCTAACCTTATCATAATTAATTAAATTCATTCTATCTCAGTTATTATAGATCGAGAATTTTATCCTCATCCATTCAGGTATACACCAATTGCCAATTATAATTATAACATTTCTATTTAAGGATTAATTTAAAAACAAAAACTACTTGGTTACAATGATTTGGAGATGAAGAACAATGATTTTTTTTTTTAATCAAAGTGAGGAATGTGCTTATTGCCATTTATAAAATTAATGATTTTTTGGTTGATATTATCAATTTGACAGTTAATAATCTCAGAATAATAAAATTTAAGAATTTGATAATATTGTAAGCAATTTTATTTTTATAACTTTTTAGTTGGGTTAAATGTACCATTGTTCACTGAACTTACATGTTTATTTTAAAATGGTCACTCAACTTCAATTTGCCTCAATAAAATCACTCAACTTTAAGTTTTATCTCAATTAGGTCACTCCGTCAACTTCAATGGTTAAAGGGCATCGAAATAATGATATAAATGACATGTCAACTATGGGCCTCCAATTAAAATAAGTTAAAAGGCATTGAAATGAAACGTGTCAGCCACGTGTCGGTTATTTTTATGAAAAAAAATCTAAATTTTGTTTTTCTTTTTTCATAAAAATAACCGACACATGATAGACAAGTGGCGCATATGTGGATGTTACATTTCGTTTCGATCACGGATCTACGTTGACTCATGTTTACGTATCATCCATGTCATTATTTTGATGTCTTTTAACCAGTGAAATCTGCGAAGTGACATAATTGAGACAAAAGTCAAAGTTGAATGATTTTATTGAGATAAATTGAAATTAAGTGACAATTTTGAGACAACAATGTAAGTTCAGTAACTCATGATGCATTGAACTTTTTTTTAGTTTTGAAGTTATTTAAATGTTATCAGGTAAAATAAGAAAAAGTTAATGTTTAGATAAAAACAGGTAATATTTTAAGAACCTTTAATTATTTATTTATTTTTTTTTTTAGAATGCCAACATTTCATTAGATAACAAAAAGAGTACAATGATAACATGAAAATGATAAGGAATAAAACCTTATATAAGTATAGGCTATGTCTAATACATAATCCACAACAACAACAACAACAACAACAAAGCCTTAGTCTCGAAATGATTCGGGGTCGGCTAACATGAACCATCATATAAAACCGTGAAAATCAAGTCGTGTCAGCGACACAGATTCGCTCCCTCCACTCCGTCCTATCCACTACCATATTTTCCTCAATTCCCAATAAACTCATATCACTCTCGATCACCCTCCTCCAAGTTTGCTTAGGTCTTCCCCTACCCCTCACCACTACATCCCTTTGCCACTCTTCGGTTCTCCTAACCGGCGCATCAAGCCCTCTACGTCTCACATGGCCAAACCACCTTAGTCGGTTTTCTCTCATTTTATTCTCAATAGATGTGACCCCTACTTTTGTCCTAATTATTTCATTATGCACCCGGTCCTTTCTCGTGTGACCACACATCCATCTCAACATACGCATCTCCGCCACCGACATCTTATGGATGTGGCAGTGTTTCACTGCCCAACACTCCGTACCATATAACAATGCTGGTCTAATTGCCGTCCGGTAGAATTTTCCCTTCAATCTATTAGGCATCCCGGGATCACAAAGAAAACCCGTAGCACTCTTCCACTTCGACCAACCAGCTTTAATCCTATGAGCAACATCTCCATCTACTTCTCCATCCGTTTGGATAATAGATCCTAAATACCGGAAGCAATTCGAGGCCTGAACAACTCTCCCATCTAGGATGATTGTCCCTGCCTCCCTACTCCTACGGCCGCTAAACTTACACTCCAAATATTCTGTCTTACTTCGACTCAACTTAAAGCCTCTAGATTCTAGAGTTTGCCTCCATAGTTCCAACTTCATCTCCACTCCTTCTTTCGTCTCCTCAACCAACACAATATCATCTGCAAACAGCATGCACCATGGTATACCATCTTGAAGTGAACTTGTTAGTTCATCCATAACGATGGCAAAAAGAAATGGGCTTAGTGCGGAACCTTGATGCACTCCGATCGTAATAGGAAACTCTTCAGTCTTCCCAACACTAGTACGTACACTCGTGCATACTCCCTCATACATGTCTTTTATGATGTCAATATATTTCCGCGAAATGCCTTTCCTTATCAAGGCCCACCAAAGTACTTCCCTTGGTACCTTATCATATGCTTTCTCCAAGTCAATGAAAACCATATGCAAGTCTTTCTTCTTATTTCGATAGTGCTCCATTAATTGTCTCATTAGATGGATGGCTTCCATAGTTGATCTTCCCGGCATAAAGCCAAACTGGTTTTCCGAGATCTTCACCGTCCTCCTTAGCCTTTGTTCAATCACTCGCTCCCAAAGTTTCATAGTGTGACTCATTAATTTGATTCCCCGATAGTTGGCACAATCTTGGACATCGCCTTTGTTCTTATACAAAGGGATTAAGGTACTTTTCCTCCATTCTGATGGCATCTTATTGTTTCTCCAAATTTTGTTGAAGAACGTCGTCAACCATTCGATTCCTCTTTCTCCCAAACATCTCCAAATCTCAATAGGGATGCCATCAGGTCCTACTGCTTTCTTCAACTTCATCTTACTTAATGCCATTTTGACTTCACCCTTTTGAATTCTCCGCAGGCATTCATGATTTATCATATCGTGATGGATACTTATATCTCCAACATCTTGTTGGCGATCTCCATTAAATAAGTCATCAAAATAGGACCTCCATCGTTCCTTGATATCCTTATCTCCAACTAGGACTTTCTGGTCCACATCCTTCACACATTTAACTTTTCCGAGATCTCGCGTCTTCCTATCTCTCATCCGAGCAATTCTATATATGTCTCTTTCCCCTTCTTTCGTATCCAATCTTGTATACAGATCCCGATTCACCTTTGCTCTAGCATCTCGTATGACCTTCTTTACTTCCCTTTTAGCCTCTTTGTATTTTTCATAGTTCTCGTCACTCCTACATTTCCCCAATAGTTTATAGGATTCTCTCTTACTCTTTACTGCTTGTCGTACTTCTTCTGTCCACCAAGATGTGTCCTTACCCGGTGGCATGCTACCTTTAGATTCCCCTAGAACTTCCTTCGCTACTTCCCTTATACTATGCTCCATCTTATTCCATATCGAATCTATATCTGAATCCATATTGCAAGTCCAAATATCTTTTTTGGTCATCTCATCCACAAATTTTTGTTGATTCTCCCCTTGCAATTTCCACCACTTAATCTTAGTCTCTATTTGAGGTGTTTGTTTTCTTATACATTTCCTACTTCGAAAATCTAGCACCACTACTCTATGTTGGGTTGTCGTACTCTCACCAGGGATCACCTTACAATCAATATAACTCTTTCTCCAAGCACTCCTTACTAAGAAGAAGTCAATTTGGCTCGCATTACCGCCACTCCGATAAGTCACTAAGTGGGATGTTCTCTTCATAAACCATATGTTCATGATACTCAAGTCATAGGCTGATGCGAATTCCAAAATATCATTTCCTGCTTCATTCTTATCTCCAAAACCATACCCTCCATGAACACTCTCAAACCCATCTCGCCTAGAACCCACGTGTCCATTGAGATCACCCCCTAGTACCATTTTTTCATCCCTAGGAACCTGTTGCACCACTTCCTCTAAGTCATCCCAAAAAGCTTGTCTTATAGACACATCTAATCCTATTTGTGGCGCATATGCACTAATGACATTCACAACCTCATCCCCTATCACTAGCTTAACACTCATAATTCTATCGCTCTTCCTAGACACCGCTACTACCTCATCAATATACTCCCTATCAATAAGAATACCTACTCCATTTCTACCCTTATCCTTTCCTGAGTACCAAAGCTTATAACCCCAAGGAGCTATCTCTCTAGCCTTAGCTCCAACCCACTTGGTTTCTTGTAGGCATAATATATTTATTCTCCTCCTCTTCATAACATCTACAATTTCAGCTAATCTTCCTGTCAAAGAACCTATGTTCCATGTCCCAAAGCGTAACCTACTACCCTTACCCCTACCCCTACCATTACCGTGGACTAGCTTATTTACCCGCAACCCTTGCATATTTGACACCACCCCCGGGTCCTGGGGTGGCGCGCCGCTTCGGGGCGACGACCTAGCAACCCTTGCACATTTATCACTACACCCGGGTCTAGGAAGTGCAGCGCGTCGCTGAGTAGGGAACGCCCCAACGGTATTTATATTATGGTTCATGTCATAAGATGTGACTAAGTTTTACGCTGACCGCCACAAACCTACCGCAACCCTCCTCCTTTGTCCGGGCTTGGGACCGGCTGTAAAGGCCACCAAGTGACCCTCACAGGCGGAGTTTAATACATAATCCACAACGGCAAGAAATAAACTACAAAGAGTAAAAAAAGCCATTAAAGGTACCACTAATACAAACAACAAATGGAACATATATTGTCCGTCATTCCAAATTCGCCGAGAAGCAACTATAGTCCTGATTTCTTCATTTAACCCATTCGAAATTTTGGATCTGAATCCTTTCTTTTAAGATTTGACTTATTTTATTTTATTGTTTTATTTTTGTATTAATTATTTCATACTTTATATTTAACTATAGCTTATGAAAGTTTCCAATCTCATTCAATTCCTGCAGGCCATGTTTCCCTGGATTGACTGGAATTAAAATATCTTATCATATGTTAATTAGTACTAAGATATATTTAATTATCCTATCTATATCCAAAAAAATAATCTATCTACAAACATTATTGACTAATTATACTAATATATAAATTTCCTTTTATTTTGTAATTATTTTTTCTTTTCAAAATTACTTTTATTAAATGACCGGACGGCTCTAGCGGGGCGTCTGGTATTCTATTGGGATAGGGATAAGGATAAATGGTTGGAATAAGGATAAAAATATGATAGTCGAGAATTATTATTCAATGTTTGGTACGTGAGATAGGGATAGAGATAAAATAATACATTTTACTATTTTAATCTTATTTAAACTACATAACATTAATTTGAGGGGTAAGATGGACTTTTCCATCCTATTAAAATCGCAGGAGCTTATCCCACCTCCTTGTACCACCCACCTCTTGGGTATAGGATTTGAGGGATAAGACTTATATTCCGCTCTTATCTCCCTAATCTATCTCTAAAACAAACATGGGATAACTCGTCTTAGTTTTTTTTATCCCTATCCCCGTGTCTTTATCCCCTCCAACAAACACCCCGTAATATTTTAAAGGTCTTAGGATTATATTTTAATTTCTTTTATAAATTTAAATTTAATAAATATAAAATTTAATTAATTTTTAATTGGAAGAACAAGAATTAAATAAAGATAAAAACAGTTTGAGATAATGACTCGAACCCTCGACTGTTTAGTCCAAGAGGCTCTGATATCATATCATGGAACCATTTTAACCAACAGCTCAAACTGATAGTTAAAACCTAATCATATATCTTATATTTATGTCTGACAAACCCCCGACACGCAAATGCCCATTGGACTTGCAGCGTGCACAACACAGGCCTATCACATATTTGTTTTTAATTCCACCAATTAATGAAGTTGTCACGACTCGAACCGGTTCTGATACCATGTCATGAAACCGTTTTAACTAACGGCTCAAGCTAATAGTTAAAGTTCACTTCATATTAAATGGGGCTACTAAAAATCGAACCCTAATTAACTTGATCAAAGTGACTCTGATATCATATCATAAAACCATTTTAACTAAAATCTCAAATTGATAGTTAATACGACGGTGCAGTAATTTAACTACACCACAATATTCTATTGTGAACACCCCTAAAATTTTAGTCATGAATGCATCACTTATTATCCTATGTCGAGTCATGAAGGGGTTCATATCTAGAAGACATTTTAATTATACTATAATAAAACATTCAACCGTTGCCTTCTTTGACCCCTTATGATCATCCTGTTCTATAAATACTTCCCTTCAATCTTTGCATTTCCAAAACTTTCATAAATCCCCCTTCATCAATTCCTTCATCTTAATCAAGTTTTTCTTTTTCCTAATTCAAAAATGGGTGTCTTGACTATTGAGAGGGAAATTACCACTTCAGTCCCTCCGAGTACTATGTTTAAGATTTTCGTCCTTGAAAACCATATTTATCTTCCTAAGATTGTTCCCCACTTCAGTGTTGAAATCCTTGAAGGAAATGGAGGTCCTGGCACCATCAAGAAAACTACCTTCGGTGCTGAAGGTAAATTACTTAATTGATTACTACATTAATTAATATAATTAGTCATTTTCTCCATTAATTAAATTTGTTGCATTAAAAGGTCATTAATTAATATATATATGATGCAGGTAGTGAATTCAAGTATATTAAGACAAAGATAGAAGCAACAGACAAAGAAAACTTCAGCCACAGCTACAGTGTTATTGAAGCAGATCCAAAGACAGAAAAGCTTGCAAAAATAACAATGGAGATGAAAATGGAAGCTTCTCCTAATGGAGGATCCATTATCAAGACCTGCAGTAAGTACTACCCAAAAGAAAACTGTGAGGTAGATGAAGACAAAATCAAGGAAAAAGCAGAGAAAGCTATGGGATTATACAAGGCTGTTGAAGCTTACATCTTGGCCAATCCTGATGTTTGCAACTAAATTTGGGATTAAGCATATAGATGTGTGTGATGCTTTTTTTCTTTTCTTTTCTTTAGATTTCAGGCAAAAGATTATTTTTTCCTGAAAATAAAAGTTTTTATATTGTTTTGTGCTGCATTATTTTTAATTTAATACTGTTGGCTTGTATTTACACTATGTTCTTATCAAATTATAATAAACAGAATTTTGGTTTGAAATAAATTGTGGATGTATTTCCTCATTATTATTGTATATTTATATATATATAAAAACTGAAGATAAAGATTTTGAATTTGAATTTTGTACACAATATATATGTAGGAATTCCGTCCGGATTAAAGTCGGGTTCGGGTGAATTGGTAATTGAATTGGTAATTAGATTCAGATACTTATTTAATTAAGAAATTAAATAAATAAGAATCCTAACTAATTAATTGATTAATCTAATCAAGAAGTCCAATAATTATTTAACTAGAATTAATTAACGGTACAATTCGTATGGATAAGGAAGTCTAGCCTATAAATAGTTAAGTTAAGCATACAGACCACATACAATTGATTCAGAGAAAAATTACTCTCTCTCTTCCTCTTCCTATATTCAGGCGGCACCCTCTCTCTCATTCTCTATGAGACTTGGTATCTTCTGGGATGATAAAGACACAACTCTTTCAGTATCCTCTAAGGATAACCGATAACGCATAATCTAAGAACATCAAAGAAGCATTACCATGTCATGACAAAATTAAAATGGAAAAAGAGATGTCTTGAATTACGTCTAGGAACTACTCCATCTTTCTAAAGGAGAAATTAACTATTTGTAATATATTTTATTTTATTTTATTTTAGAATAGGAAGACATTGTTTTCATATTAAGCTTTATTAGGATATCTAAAATAAATTCTGATGGAGTTATTTTCCTTAAGTAATTCTCAAATTAGAGAGTATGATTTTTTTTATGTGGAGAAAAACCATGTTAGATTGATTTTTAGCTAGCTATCTTCTTCATCCTGTGTTTTTCTTCCTCTCCATAGTAAATTAATTCCTATTTTCTTATAGGAGCTAATGAAGTTATTGTAAAGCATTAGCTTCGTTCTCACCGCATCAAAAGATATATTGTGAAATTTTTTATGAATGGATCTCAAAGTGTCTCCCTATTCAATTTAGTGGATTCTTGGAAAACATACGAGACATGTTAACACTTTGATTGCTTAAATTAATATCACTCTCAGAATAATGTTCTGCTTTCACAGTAGGTGTTCTATTTTCATTGGTGAATCAGGATGTTTTAACACAGTAGGTGTTCTATTTTCATTGGTGAATCAGGATGTTTTAACAGAAATTCTCCACACCTTTTTCCTTTCTAAAATTACACATCCCGTAAGCATTGATCCGACTCTTTATTCGGATCAGGACCCCAGGTCAACATGGATTCGGAGCATCCCGTAAAGGACTTTGTCCAAACGTGCAATGTCGCACTTTTAGAGATTCTTCTAGCTATTTTTTAGTTCTCTCTAAAGTCTCATAGATTTTCTTCAGAACGTTAGGTCAGAAATCTCAACTGACGAACATTGTTATCCGTATATCCGGTGGGCACGAGATAATATTCAATTATCACTGCATATGATAATATAAATGGCGGTCATATTGAGAGTCTTCATGTTTTGACAAAAAAAAAAAAAGGAGAGATCTTTGAATTTTATTATTCTTCGGAATTAAGCTTTCAATTTTATTATACCTCCTAACTAGACCTTGTATTTGAATTATCATATAAAAAGTCTCCACTCTCATTCAATTCCAGCAGCCAGCGCTAAAACTAAAAAACCTTATCATGTTATACAATATATATTATTTATCCCAGCTATGTATTTCCAGAATATCTTGACTAATTAATAATAGATTATTATGGATTTTTTTTCTTTTAATTAAATTTTCGAGTAGGCCAATTTTTTATTTATTCCAAATTGCCAAGACGCATAAAAGGTACCCAAAATTGAGTCATGCAAAATTGAAATTTCTCCTCTATACTTTCAGATTGTAGATAAGTCATATATGTACAAATGTGTATTTTCATGTAAAATAATTTCTTTCTTGGATAAAAATTATAGGATAGATTGCTCCTATATATCCAATATGAATTAGATATAATTTTTTTTTTCTGCTTCTCTATTCCCCATTTGGAATTTTTTTATTTATTATTTATATTCACTGAAATTAAATTTATATTAAAATATAATATAAAAATAATTATAATATTTTAGTAAAATACAAATGATTTGTATAAACTTTTAATTAGTAATATAATAAAAAAATTTAAATATAAAAATTAATATATATATATATATATATATATATATATATATATAAGGAAAACTTTAGAGGGATTAAGATCAGGATTGCTAGAGAGAAAGTTAGAGGGGGCTTTAACCCTCACTCCGCCAAGGGGCCGCCATGGCTGGAACCCCTGCAGCCATGGCGGCAGAAGTCTTCTTCTTCTTTTCTCCAAAAGTGGTGGAAAGGGTGAAATTGCCCTTTCCACCTCTTTATTTTTTTTAAAACCCTTAATTCCAAAACGATAAGACATAATCTTCTTATTCTTCGTTGCTGTAAAAGTAGTTGAAATGGCAAAATTGCCCTTTCCACCTCTTTATCTTTTTTAAAACCCTTAATTCCAAAACGACATCGTTTTGAAATTAAGGGTTTAAAAATATAAAGAGGTGGAAAGGGCGAAATTGCCCTTCCTTTCCACCTCTTTATTATTTTGGGACCCAACATTACTTTCTTTCTTTTCTCATAAACATTCTTTTCCCATTTTTAGGCACCAAGAAAATGAGTGATTTACGCACAAAGAAAAGGAGTGAAGAGAAATAGGTAAATTACACCCATGACCATTGAACTTTGCCCATTTTCACATTGTGGCAACTGAATTTTAATTTTTAACGATATGACTACTGAACTTTATATTTTTTTTTACTTTGGTGGCCACTCAACTTTAACTAACTCCTCAAAATGACCGTTAATAACCTTAAAATGAAAATTTTCAAGAGTTAAAGTTTCAAATATCATTAACTCTTCGAATTTTTTATTTTGAGCCCATCAAACGGTCGTTTTGAGGCGTTGAGTAGCCACCGGTGTTAAAATGTGTAAAGTTCAATGGTCATACCATTAAGGATTGAAGTTTAATGGCCATAATATTGAAATGGGTAAAGTTCAGTGACCATGAGTGTAATTTACCCGGAGATTATTTGGAGAAAATTTCCTAAATTGCTCCATAATTTGGGAAAAATTTCTTAAATTGCTCCATTGAATTTTTTTTGTCCACGGTCTAACCCCTCCGACATATATGTTCTGGCTCCGCTACTGCTCTCCTCCGATTTCGGAGTAAAAATTTCTCAAACTATGGCGAAGAAATTAGATAAGTGAAAATTATTATTTATTATTTATATTAATTGAAAATTAAATTTATATAGAAGAAAATACAAAGTTATTAAAAATAATTAATATTTTAGTATAATATAGATAATATGTATCAATTATTAATTAATATTATAATAAAAATTATTAATAGAGAAAAATATACAAATAAACTCTGTGTTGATGCCGATTTGCAAGACAGTCCTCGTGGTTTCAAAGTTTGCGAGTTGGAGTTTTGTGCTTTGTGTAGTTTACAAACTCAGTCATTCCGTAAAAAAAATTATCGTAGCAATTTGGAACAATTAAAAAAGCTGATTTTGTAAATTATTCAAAATACAAGGTCTAACTTTACAACTCAATATTAAACTATAATTAAGTATTGTTTAACTGATAATTTGACTCACAATTCTTTTTTTTTTTTAATTAAAAGGGAGGCTAATACAGCCTAAATCACACTACATATGACATATTCTTGGAAAAGAAACTCCAGCCAGATCATCCACAATTATATCTCTAACAGACTGAGGACAAGTAGACATAATCTGACAACAAAAAAAGTTCTGATCAGCTAAGTTTGCTAGACAATCAGCAGCTCTATTGCCTTCCCTGTAGGAATGGCATATTTGCACTACCCACTCCTTTTGAAGCAACGATAATAACGGTCGTGTGAGATGCCAATGTTCATTGATATTCGTCTCTCTGTTGAGGAGGATCCTTACCACATTTGCATTATCCATTTCAAGTATCACCCGTCGGCAGCCTAACTCCCAAGCAAGACAGAGACCGTAAATGCACCCCATAGCTCTGCAGTCATCGAGGAGCAGGATCCCAAAAATATAGTAAAACCACTACACCAGACCCCATTTTCATCTCTGATTAAGCCACCTGCATTTGCCCAGCTTCCATTAGCCTTAGAGGCTCCATCTTTGTTGAGCTTGACCCAATTTTGAGGGGGGCGTTTCCATCCGATAAGCCTTTCATCTTTGTCCAACTTAACAAAATCTTTTCGGAAGTTCTCAATGGCAAATATGATTTCTTTAGCTTTAGCTTTGATTTGAGGGATAATGGAAGAAAATGTGATTGAAGCATTCCCAAAAATGGAACCATTGCGCCATGACCAAATCATCCAACAAAAGACACCGAATATATTCCAAGGAACACCATTCAGTAGGTTGTTATTGGCAAGATTGATATTAAACCAGTCGTCAAACTAACCCTCAAAGAACATGACTTTATCTGGAGTAGGCACAAGCTTGTGCCAAACGAAAGCTGCGTGCAAACAACCTCGAAAAACATGATCAATTGATTCCACCGGCTCATCACAGATCACACAGCTGCTATCACTAGAAATGTGTCGCCTACACCTTTCTTCATTTGTTAAGATAGCCTTATGTAACACAAGCCAAAGAAAGGTTTTTATGCGTTCTGGTCCCTCCCAATCCCAAGCCAGTCTCCATTTACTATCCTTACCATTCCAACGATGCCCAGTTAAAACCTCAAACGCTGATGAAACAGAGAACTTGCCAGATGATGAAAGACCCCAATAAATGCAGTCAGGACCAGCTTTTGTACTAGAGGCCTTGATAGTGGCAATAGAAGCTAATATCGAGTCAGGCAGCCAGTGTCTAAGGAGATCCCAGTCCCATGTGCCATCGGAAGTGACCACATCCCTTACTTTCCAAGATATAAACTCCTATCAGGAATAGTCTACTTAGACCAGTGAGCTAGGGGTGCATTTAGACCAGTCCAGATAACATTCCAGAATGACACGGAGTCACTATCACTTAAGACCCAACGCATACCACGTAGCGTATATTTCCAAACTCTTTTGAACCCACGGTAAAGGCTTGACCCAGGCCTACTCATCAAGTTGACAGGGAGGGTAGATGAATTGAGCTTGTACTTTGCTCGAAGCACATCAGTCGAGAGTGAGTTGGTGCCAGTTAGGAGTCCCCACACCAATTTTATTAGCAACGCATCATTCATATCCCTCATTCTCCTCAACCCCATTCATCCTCTATTCTTAGGCTGACATAAAGAATTCCAACCAATTAAGCTCATCTTGTTTGTAGATCCCGATGTACCCCAAACAAAACACCGGCAAATACCATCAATCTAGTCAATTGTTGCTCTCGGAAAGGTAGCTGACTGCATCGTGTAAAGAGGGAGAGCAGCCAAAATTGATTTACAGATGGTGAACCGACCTGCTAGAGAGAAAAGATGCGGGTTCCAAGCCTTAGTCTTTCCTACAGTTTTCTCCACAATGCTATTGTATGTTGACTTTGAGACCCTGTTATGGATCAAAGGGACGCCAAGATATTTCCCCAAATCATCTGTGTGCTTAAACGCCAAAAACTCATATAAGGCTACCTTAATGTTCGTATGAACATTTGGGGAGCAGTGAAACTAGTTTTCTCATAGCTAATTTTATGCCCCGATCTGTCACAAAAATCTCTCAAGATCTGAGAGATGAACCTAGCTTGATCTAAGTCACCTTCAGCAAACATGACGAGATCATCAGCAAAAAATAGATGTGAGATGCCAACTGATTTCTGACCAAAGTAGATAGGCCTCCATATCTTGTCCCTAACATCCTTCACAATAGCTTGAGAGAGACGTTCCATACAGAGAACAAAAATGTTAGGGGAAACAAGGTCACCTTGACGTACCCCTCTAGTTGGATGAAAAGGCTTCGCCAATGAACGGTTCCACAACACCTGCATAGTACTCATTTGTAGACTGCTCATAATAACTCTAGAGATAAAATTTGGAAACTGTGTCAAAATTAGGGTCTCATGAATGAAGGACCATTTCAAGCGATCATAAGCCTTCTCCAAGTCAATTTTAATTGCCATCCATCCAGTGTTTCCCTTCTTCTGACGCATGGAGTGTAAAATTTCATGGGCAACAATAATGTTGTCATGAATGTTTCTCCCTACCATAAAGCTGGTTTGGGACGGGTGGATCAAAAGCGGCATAATTGGTTTTAACCTGTTGGCAATTACTTTTGTAATAATCTTGTAGCTCACATTACAAAGGCTAATGGGTCTGAGCTGAAAGAAGCGAGACGGTTTTGGAATTTTGGGAATTAGAGAAATAATAGACCTGTTAATCGACGGGTCAACCACGCCATCTCGAAATGTAGACTGGACCAGTTCACATACAGACGGACCAACCACACTCCAGTTATGCTGGTAAAATAAAGCTGTAAACCCATCCAAGCCTGGAGCCTTAGCTGGGGCCATGTCAAAAAGAGCTCTACGGATCTCTTCTGAGGTGACTTCACTTCCCAACTTATCCATAAGCTCCCCTTGAGCACTATTCATAACAAACGAAGTGGGTATTTTTGGGCTGGTTGACGAATCCCCCGTATGAACATTTTGAAAGAAGTTTGAAGCTTCATCCATTAGAATCTTCGTATTAAAGCACAACTGGCCAGAATCTAACTTGATGCAATCAACTGAATTCCTTTTCTTGTTGAATTTAGCTTTCGCATGGAAGAAGGCGATGTTGCGGTCACTGTGAATATTGAAATTAACTAACGCCCATTGTTTCCAGAGTAAATCTTCTTGGGTGAGTATCCGCTCTAATTCTTCTTGTAGTTCAATTTCCAGGTTACGGAGTCGTCTAGTCGAGTTTATCTCCATGGCTTTTTGGACACCATCAATTCGAGCTAAGACCCTTTTCTTCCTCTGAAACACATTCCCAAAGACCTCCATATTCCACACTTTTAGACATGAGGTAAAATTCAGCAGACATTCAGTCCAAGAGCCTTCATAATTCCAGTTGTAGGAGACAAATTCTTTCCATTTCTGGTGCGTAGTCCAGGCATTGATAAATATGAAGCGAGGCTGCTACACGGCCTGCCCCGAATTTATTCGAATATGTACAAGTAGAGGATAGTGATCAGACATTACTCTCGGAAGGTGCATGACCATAGAAGATGAAAATCGTTCAAACGAGTCCCAATTACCCACTACACGATCAATTCTCTCTTGACATAAACCTCTGACCCATGTGAATTTTGAACTTGAGAAACCCAGTTCAATCATGTTGCAATTCGTCATCCATTCTCGAAAAAACTTACACCCCTGATTCTTGTGATTGGTGGTTCCAATCTTTTCATCAGCATGGAGAAAAGAGTTGAAATCACCTACTACCATCCAAGGCCCATTTATAGACAGTGCCAAACTCGAGAGGTTAGACCATAGCTTCCGGTGAATAGATGGATTTGGACTACCATAAATAGCAGTGAAATAGAACCAAACCCCATTATTCATACTAATCTTGGAGTGAATAAATTGATTGTTATTAATAAGAATAGAGATCTCCACTCCTGGAGTCCATAGCAACCAAATGCCCCCAGAAAAACCCACTGCTTCTACTCTATGAGATTTCCAAAAATGAAGTTTCACAATAGTTTTCTCAGCTTTTGTCCCACTGATTCTAGTTTCAACCAATACCAATATCTTAACATGATGAATTTTATTAAGAGTGAGTAATGCCTGAACAAACTTCTTGCTAGTAGCACCTTGATAGTTCCAAATTAACATGGGGAAATTCATAATGAGAGACATGATAGGAAGAAATCAAGACAGTAGCCTAGCAGCCATGTTGCTCTTCAGCCATGAGACTCCCATTCGGTAAATCTTCAATGTGATCGTCAAATTCTATAAAATCTCCCTCTTCTACAAGGCGTCGAATGCCCTTGCCCCTTGTTGAGATTTTTTCCAGTGGTGTTTTAACTTTGAATTTTGCACGCATTTTAACTGCTTTCGTCTGATCTGGAGATTTTCCGCCTCCATTAAAATGTCACCGAGAGGAGGAACTGCTTAAAGGAGCAAGTTGAAGATCCTCCATTATTCCATGAAATTGGTTGTCATATACCACCGCCACCGAATGAAAGGCAGGGTCAAGGAGGGTATTATTTTTAAGTGTGTTGCTGGTCGAATTAATTGGCATAATGGGAGTGATGTGGGACTTAATGGAAGAAGCCTCCATTAAACAATTGGGATTTAAATTCTCAATGGGGTTATCTAGGTGTGAAAGGCTCATTGGGGAAGGAGGTGTGGTAAGGGTTTTGTTTTTAATGGAGTTAATGGTCTCTTTGTCTTTAGTTTGAAGAATAAGTTTCTCCAGGCCCATTTCCTTTGCATGCGCCTTTTTTAAATTTGTCTCACTTGAGCTTGGGTCCACATGCTTATTGGGGTTGGAAATTAAATGATTTCCAGAGTCATCATCTAGACAAGATAAGGCTTGAAATCTTGAAGTCACCCCTTTATTAATACGTTTATCTTCTTTAGCAGTTTTCAACAGGGTGGGTCCTCTTGGTTTGATGTTTCTGCGTTTCTTGGTTGCGTGAATCCAGGGACCTAATTTGAGGTCTGACGATGGTAAGTCTGCTTGCTCGGTGATGTCGCTCGAGTTTGCTGGAGCTCCGTCGTTTGATCTCTATATCACAGGTTGCCCAGGAATATCCATATCTTCACCCTTCGACTCCTTACACGTCTCATTGATATGCCCGTACCGGCCGCACTTATAGCAGATGAACAATAAGTCTTCAAATTCAATCCGCTGAAGTCTTCCATCAATGGAGATTTTGGACACAAGGGGTTTAGTTAGATCCAGCTCTACTGTCATCCTTGCAAATTTTCCACGCTCTGATGAGGTTGTGTTATAGTCCGCCTTGATGAACTTACCGAATGTTTTGGCAATCTTCCGTAACACTCCTTTTTGATAGTATTGAATTGGTAAACCCGGGAACCTCAGCCAGGCAGCTACTGTAGAGATATTTCCATCCTTTGTATTAAATGAGGGACTCCATGGTTGCACAGTCAAGTAATGTTCTATTATTGTCGAAGGTCCTTTCAAAAGTGCCACTGAGTAATCCTCAAAAGATGTAAGCTTTACCATGTAGTATCCATTATCAAGGTCCACCACCTTAATGTCACTAGCTGCTTTCCATAACGACATTAGTCTGTTGTACAACACTTTGTACCCGATCCCTTTGCCCAGGAGCCGGACAACTACACTCAGTTGCATCGCCTTCGCCATCAAAGTGTGTATTCTATCTGAAAAAACAATTGAGGGAAGATCGCTGTTAGTATCAACAGCCACATCCTCTTCATTCACTTCAATGTCCTCTTCTTTAGCACGACTTTCATTCTCCTTGGAGGCAGAATGAGAGAGCAAGATATCCTTGAAGGAAGATGAAGTTTTCTGCTCTCCAACAATATCAACTCTATTTTTAACACGCTTTGTGGATCGTTGTTCCTCATCCGGAATCAATGGTGGGTTGCTTTTCTCTAGAGGGTCAGAGAGAGACATTGTGCTGCTAATTTTATATTTCAACTTGCTTAAAATGACTCACAAATCTTTTGATTGCAAATTTCACAAAAAAACACAATTTCATATTGGGTAAAGCTAAAAAAAAAAACCTCTGTGCTTTCATGTATTGTCAAACTGGTCCTTGAAATCTTTTTGTCAAAAATGTGATCGAGCTTTTTCATTTTGCTAAAACGGTGATATTTTAGTTTGATAATATAAAAATGACAGTTAACGACCACAAAATGGAAAATCTAAAAATTAAAGTGGTTTAGTACCACATTTACTATGGAACCAAATATTTTATGTTTCAAAATCATCATTTTAAATTCTCTCCAAATAATACCTAAATCCTTGATATTGAATGAATAAAATGGAGATTATATCGTATTTAAATTATCATATAAAATTTTCCACACTTGTCCAAATCCTTGATTTATTTACAAGAATAAGAATAAAATTGAAAAATTTACAATTGAGCAATACACTCAATCAATCCTACAAGATACATATTTCTACATGTGAAATATTTGATCTTAAAAAATAAGTATATACAATTGGTTGGTAGGATGTATTATTCTGAAAATATATAGTTTTTTTAAAAAAAAAAAATTACGCACAATGCCCTTACATTAAAGAGAAAAGAAAAATCTCCACCACCTGGATGTGATTTGAACCCATAACTTCCCAAGCATAGATAAGCTCTCAATAAAATTTATAGTTGAATTTCTCAATAAAATTTATTCCTTAAAAGTAAAATCATCCAAGATATATATTATTTTATATATGAAAACAAAATACGTAATTTTGTAAAAGTATGACTTATCTAAAAACAACTTAAAGTGGAGAAAAAATTTCAAAGGCAGATTTAAAATTTTGGAACCTTTTGTCTTGTCTAGGGTGAGACAAAGAAGACCCCTACAATTTTAGTCATGAACCTGTTACCTTTCACTACTAATCCAATGTCCAGCCAGGAAGACTATTCTGGGCATTAAAAAATAGAACACCATTTAATTTCATATAACTGTTACACTATTCAAACGTTGCCTTCTTTGACCCTTATAATTTATTACTATTTGCACATTCATCCTATTCTATAAATACTTGGCTTCCATCTTTGCAATTTCATCATCTACAAAACTTGCATAAATCCCTTTATCAATTCTTTCATCTTAATCAACTTTTTCTTCTTCCTAATATTTATCATCAAGTTCAAAAATGGGTGTCTTGACTATTCAGAGGGAAATTACCACTTCAATCCCACCAACTACTATGTTTAAGATTTTCGTCCTTGAAAACCATATTTATCTTCCAAAGATTGTTCCCCACTTCAGTGTTGAAGTGCTTGAAGGAAATGGAGGTCCTGGCACCATCAAGAAGACTACCTTTGGTGCTGAAGGTAAAATACTTAATTACTACACTATTATTAAATAAATTACATTGAATGGTCATGATTTAATATGGAACATCAAAACTAAGTAATATCATATATATTGCAGGTAGTGAATTCAATTATATTAAGACAAAAATAGAAGCAACAGACAAAGAAAACTTCAGCCACAGCTACAGTGTTATTGAGGCAGATCCAAAGACTGAAAAGCTTGCAAAAATAACAATGGAGATTAAAATGGAAGCTTCTCCTAATGGAGGATCCATTATCAAGACCTGCAGTAAGTACTACCCAAAGGAAAACTGTGAGGTAGATGAAGACATAATAAAGGCTAAAGCAGAGAAGGCAATGGGTTTGTACAAGGTTGTTGAAGCCTACATCTTGGCCAATCCTGATGTTTGCAACTAAATTATTTGGATTCAGAATGTATATGTGTGTTTGATGGGTTTTTGTTTTTTTGTTTTTTTTGGGTGTCAGGCCAATGATTTTTGGCCCTATAGAATAAAAGTTTAATTAATAAAGTTCTGTGCTGAATTAAATTTAATTTGATTCAGGGCTTGTATTTACACTAAGTTTTTTGAGTGAAAGCTGGGAAGAGGGAGAAGGACTGCTTGTATTTATGATCAAATTATAATAAACAGAATTTTGGTTTGAAATTGTGTATGTATTTCTTGATTAGTATTGCATATTCTCCAAAAACAATCCAGTCTCAAATCAATCAATTGGTTCCACTTGAAATAAATAAATAAATAAAGATTAATTAAATATATAAAAAATCTATATGTGCATTTTTTTGGGTTAATTACAAATAACTACCTTGTGGTTTGGCCGTTTTGCGATGTGGTACCTGTGGTATTTTTTTTTGCAAACACAACCTTATGGTTGCAAAATTTCACATGTTTTTTTTACTTTGCCAAATTTGGCCGATAACGACTTCGAAATAAAAAATTTCAAGAGCTAAATGATATTTTAAGCAACTTTAATTCTTCAACTTTTTAGTTTTAAGGTCATTTAGGTGTTGTTTTTTTATGAGAAAGAAAGATCATGTTTAGAGAGAGAAAACTCAAAAAATGATGATTTTGAAAAATTAAGAATATGGTTCCATAGTAAATATGATACCAAACAAGTTTAATTCTTGAAAATTTTCATTTCGAAGTCGTTATCAGCCAAATTTGGCAAAGTAAAAAAAACATGTAAAATTTTGCAACCATAGGGTTGTGTTTGCAAAAAAAGAAGTACCACAGGTACCACATCACAAATCGGCCAAACCACAGGGTAGTTATTTGTAATTAACCTTTTTTTTTAAATAAGAGCAGGGGAGATGCATTTTTTTAAATAAAGCTTGAGTAAAACCCACTGCCTTGATTGTCTGATTTAACTTAAGGTTGGATTGTTGACCAGCCTGTCTTAACACGTGTAATGATCTCCTTAGCGTGCATATTTGATTAAGAAATGAAGATTCGACATTTGAGGTAAGAGTTATGTACATGAAGGTAGGCGTTATTGATGTAAGTGGAGTAGGATTTGGAGGAATGTTGATGCAAGAGAAGAGGCCTATTGCATATTCTAGTGAGAAATTGTGTGAGTCGAGGCAAAAATGGGCCACTTATGATAAGGAGTTCTATGCGGTTGTCCGGACCTTGAAGACGTGGGAGAACTACCTTGTTGGCAAGGAGATCATGTTATAAACCGACCACCAAGCCCTCAAGTATTTAGAGAGTAAAAAACAGCTCTAAAGTTCTATGCATGCTAAATGGTCAGTTTTTTATGGACAAGTTCCCCTATAAGCTTCTCCACATGGCGGGTCAACAAAACAAAGTGGCGGATTCTCTAAGTAGGAGAGTTGCCCTCCTCAAAACAGTACCACTTGAACTAAAAGATTTTGAGCACATCAAAGGGCATTATCGAGAGGATCCAGATTTTTGGAGTATTTGGGAAAAGTGTAGAGATCAAACCGGGAATGGTGAGTATCAATTATTTTATTGTTATCTCATGAGGTGTACTCAATTGTGCTTTCAGGGTACGTCGATCCAAAAAAGAGTGATCTTGATATCTTTATGGAGGAACTTTGGGCGAACTCTTTAGTAGGGACAAGACTTTCGAGGCCATGATCTCCAATTACTATTGGCCAAGATTAAGGAGGGATGTGACTTATATTGTGGAGCTTGCCAAACTTGTAAGGGGGACGATCTATTACTTATGCCTTTGCTAGTGCCGGAATCTATATGCAAGGACCTTCCATGGACTTTGTGTTGGGGCTACCTAGAACTCAACGAGGTATGGATTCTATCATTGTGGTTGCAGACCGGTTTTCGAAAATGGCTCACTTCATCCCATGTCATTAGACAAATGATGCTATGACAATTGCTAAGTTGTTCTTCCGGGAGGTAGTGAGGTTGCATGAAGTTCTAAATGTCATATTGTCAGATAGAGACACTAAGTTTGTTAGCCATTTTTGGCGTACCTATGGGCTATTCTTGCCACGACCTCGAAGTTTAGCACTGCCACTCACCCACAAACGGAGGTGGTCAATCGGACCTTGGACATCCTATTGAGGAGTAAGTGTCAGGACAAGCCTAAGATATGGGATTATATGATTGCACCAAAGTTTGCATACAATTCCATCGTAAGTTCCATTATAGTGAAGACACCTTTTGAGGTTGTGTACACGAAGACTCCCAACCACCCGCTTGATCTAGGAGGCACCCTGAAAGGGGAAAAGAATAGTATAACTGCCCAACACCTAGCCAACGAATACCACCAAATGCATAAAGAGGTGAAGCGGAGCATTGAAGAGAGGAATATCAAAGTAAAAGATAAGGTAGATGAGCACTGAAGGGACATTCAATTTGAAGTAGGGGAAAAGGTAATGGTATATCTAAGTAGATTTAGGATTGCAAGTGCCCCAAGTAGCAAGCTCAAACCGAGGAGCTACGATCCGTACAAGGTTACCAAGAAGATGAGTGCCAACACATATCATATCGCTCTCCCCAATGGCTTTGGATGATGTCAAACACATTCAATGTGGGAGGTAAGCCCATGGAAACCGGATGGACATCTTGAGACTACAATGAATGAGTTGGGGTCCAACTCCTTTGAAGAATGGGTGAATGATGCAGACATCTCCAACACGGACCTAATGGGAGGAGCCGGAGTGATAAAAAAGGCAGACCTGTAGTGACATGTCGTGTCACTTTCCACTCGGCGTGCCACTTCAACTTAGCATGCGGAACTCATGCAATGAGGGGACAAAATGGTCGCAGAGAAGCAAACTGAATCCACATGTCGTGTGGGTATGTGACTCGGTGTGTGGGGTACCTTCTTCACCAAGCTGGATTATAAGGGACAATGGCTGGCATATCCTGAATTACTGTTCTGCCACTACACTATTTACTGTTTTGTCATGAGGCTTATTTTCCTTATTACTGTTTGCATTACTTACCCTATTCTACCCCTATTCTCTTTGATTCGGTTTGTAACCCTAGTGGGGGCAATTTAGTATCTTTATTTAACCTAAGAGGAGGTATATAAGCCTCTTTATTTTTAATAAAATACAACTTTTTATGAATTAATCAAATTTAGCCTCCGTTGTTGAGACTTGTCTTCAAGACTTGAAATTCACTCCTTTAACTTAGGTTTGAAAAGAATCATTATTTGTGTATTTAAGATTAACACTTGACTACCCATCCATATCATGAAATATTTGATCTTAAAAAATAAATGTATATACAATGTTATCAATTGATTGGTAGGATGTATTAATCTAAAACTATAAATTGATTTTTTTATACGAAAACAAAATACATACTTTGTACAAATATCACTTATCAAAAACAACCAGGAGTGGGGAGAAATTTTCAAAGGCAGAATCAAAATTTTGGAACCTTTTGTCTTGTAATTTGGAATAAATAATTTCCGGCTCGAGAAATTATTAGAAACAAAATAGAATTCATAATTTATTACTAATTTGTCAATATAGTCTGCATATTTAGAGTTGCCTTTGTTATATATATATATATATTGTGTACTAATATGATTAGATAAGATTTTTTTTTTTTTTGAAAGGATTGGATTAGATGTTTTAGTTCAATACAAATAATATGAATACATTTTTTAGTTATCGTTATAACTAAATTTGATAAGTGTAAAAATTAATATCAACATTTAAAAAAATATATAATTTAATTAAAAAAATTCATGAGATTTATAGTAAGCCAAATTAACTAGGGTGAGACAAAGAAAGACCCTTACAATTTTAGTGATGAACCTATCACTACTAATCCAATGTCCAGTCATGAAGACTATAATGGTTATTAAAAAATAGAACACCATTTAATTTTAAATAACTATATATATACTATTCAATGTTGCCTTCTTTGACCTTATAAGTTATTACTATCTGCACACAGATCCTATTCTATAAATACTGCCATTCCATCTTTGCAATTTCCTCATCTCCAGAACTTGCTTAAATCCCTTCATCAATTCTTTCATCTTAATCAACTTTTTCTCTTTCCTAATTCCAAAAATGGGTGTCTTGACTATTGAGAGGGAAATTACCACTTCAGTCCCACCAAGTACTATGTTTAAGATTTTCGTCCTTGAAAACCATATTTATCTTCCTAAGATTGTTCCCCATTTCAGTGTTGAGGTCCTTGAAGGAAATGGAGGTCCAGGCACCATCAAGAAGACTACCTTCGGTGCTGAAGGTATATTACTTAATTACTACATTATTATTAAATTAAGGGTAATTAATTTATTAGTCCCTATATTTTGGCAAAACACACTGTATAGTCCTTCTTTTTTAAAAAATACGCGGTAAAGTCCCTAACGTTTTTCTCGGTGAACTATTTAGTCCCTGGGGTTAGACTCTCATGAAGATTCTGTTAGTCAATTTGGATTTGCGTTCTTCTTTTCCTTTATTTTCATTTCCTTTAAACTCTAATGCATCTGAAATCAACTTTGAGTGTTCTTGTTCTTGATTTTCTTCTTAATCGTTTAAATTCGTAAGCATTGGGTCTGTTCTTTTTCTTGTTCTCCATTCAAATAGCTTATTCTTCTAAATTTGAAGGTAAATAGTAAAGGGTAATTTAATCATTTCCGAAGTCTAAACGGTAAAAAATCTAACAAATAGACGGAAGGACTAAACAATTCACTTAGAAAAAGGTTAGGGACCTTACCATGTGTTTTTGAAAATACAGAGACTAAACAGTGTGTTTTGTCAAAATATAGAGACTAATAAATTAATTACCCTTAAATTAATTGCATTGAATGGTCATGATTTAATATGGAACATCAAAACTAAGTGATATATATGATGCAGGTAGTGAATTCAATTATATTAAGACAAAAATAGAAGCAACAGACAAAGAAAACTTCAGCCATAGCTATAGTGTTATTGAAGCAGAGCCAAAGACAGAAAAGCTTGCAAAAATAACAATGGAGATTAAAATGGAAGCTTCTCCTAATAGAGGATCCATTATCAAGACCTGCAGCAAATATTACCCAAAGGAGAACTGTGAGGTAGATGAAGACATAATCAAGGCTAAAGCAGAGAAGGCATTGGGTTTGTACAAGGTTGTTGAAGCCTACATCTTGGCCAATCCTGATGTTTGCAACTAAATTATTTGGATTCAGAAAATATGTGTGTTTGATGGGTTTTTTTTTGGGTGCCAGGCCAATTATTTTTGGCCCTATAGAATAAAAGTTTAATAAAGTTGTGTGCTGAATTAAATTTAATTTGATTCAGGGCTTGTATTTACACTAAGTTTTTTTAGTGAAGGCTGGGAAGAGGGAGAAGGACTGCTTGTATTTATGATCAAATTATAATAAACAGAATTTTGGTTTGAAATTGTGTATATATTTCTTGATTGCATATTCTCCAAAAACAAAAAATTAATAATAAGCTAAATATGTAGAAGAGTCACCTAAAATATGCATAACCAGTCTCAAATCAATCAATTGGATGCGCTTAAAATATATAAACAAAATATTCATTAAGTATATAAAAAATCTATATGTGCATTTGCAAATAGAATAATGCATTATTTTTCATTGCAAAATAAACTATATAAGGGATTTCATCAACATATTGTTTGACATTATTGATTTAACTATTGACATATTATCAATCAAGAAGGTTGATAGCTTTGGTAGATTTAAGCCAATGCACGGAGGATTGATCAACCTAACTCCGATGAGAAAATAACGAAAATTTGTATACCAACAAAAGTCACTAAACATAAATTCCGTAGTAATTATTACAAGAAAAACGCAAGTTAGAGACTAAATTAGAGACAAGTTCGAATTTGGACACTAACTAGCAACCATCTCTAAAGCTCTTTCCCAAGTGGCAAATTGTGAGCTAATTTTTGGCCGGGTAAATTACACCAATAGTACCTGAACTTTATCTATTTTACACTTTGGTACCTAGATTACATTTTATCCCAAAAATATACCTGAATTAACGATGACCGGACAATTTAGAAAATTTTACCGGTAAATGATCGGTCAATGTAAGTTTGTATGAGTAAATTACATCAATAGTACCTGAACTTTTCCTAATTCACACTTTGGTACCTGTATTTTTTTTCCTAAAAATATAATTCAAGTGAAGATGATCGGATAATTTAGTACATCTGATCGATTAGTGACCAATCAACGAGAGTTTGACCATTTTGAATTAAAAATTAGGACCTACAATACACTCAATTAACATAAAATTATAATACTACCCTTTAATATATATGTAGAGTTAAAGGGTAGTATTGTATATGTTAATTGAGTGTATTACGGGTCTAAATTTCTAATTTAAAATGGTTAAACTCACGTTGACTAGTCAAATATACTAAATTATCGATTCATCTTTACTTGAAGTGTATTTTTTGGACAAAATGAAATTTAGGTACCAAAGTGTGAATTAGGATAAAGTTTAGGTACCATTAATGTAATTTACTCATCAAACCCGCATTGACCGGTTATTGACCGGTAAAATGTACTAAATTGTCCGGTCATCGTTAGTTCAGGTATATTTTCGGGACAAAATGTAATCTAGATACCAAAATGTGAATTAGGGTAAAATTCAAGTACTATTAATGTACTTTACTCGCTTTTGGCCATTTAGGTTAGAGACCAAATACAGCTTCAAAATAATTGTCTGGTAGCAAAAGAAATAATAATAAAGAAAAATAGAGCAAACCTAGATGAAATGACTATCTTTCTCTCATATGTTATCTCTCCTTTTTTTTCCACTCCTCTCTTTCCTCTATTCTCGTTTTATTCTTTTCCTATTTTTCTCTCACTTGAGTTGCATAAACTTAAGGTAATTAAATCGACTTATCCTTGTAAGGTTTTTAGTCCGCAATTCCTTTATTACAGGTCGTAACTAGCTCTAGGGTTGAGGAATTTGGATCTGTTTACTGTGATGTTGTCAATATCTACATTCTCCGGTATAGACAACTGAATTTAGACTCGCAATATGAACCAAGTAATTGTTTGGACTTTTGAATGATTTAATACAATTAAACAGAAGGATAAACAGACAGATCAAAAACAAATTTGGAAATCAATATTGCACTTATATTAAAGATGAAAAACAATTGTCACACATACAACCAATTCAGAATTCCTAGAAGAATCTAAAAAGCAAACAAAGATTAAAAGAGTAAAAATCTCTTTTGGAACATATCGACTCAAGCAATCGTCTTAATGAGATTGGAGGAGACTTGAGAATCCTTGAAACGGAAATGGAGGAAGCATTGTGGTGATTTCACTACACCATAGATGGTCTGTTGCAACACCAAGCAAGTGTTGACTAAAGTCGTTATCGTGTTGCTAAAGAAGTTTTGGCAACAGTTTTTGTCAGAAAAGAGAGTTGCTTTTTCGCACGTTGCTAAAGATGTCTTAAGCAACATTTTTTCACATTTTTAGCAACATCGATACAAATGTTGCTACACGTATCTGTGGCAACACTTTCCTATCCTATAGCAACTTAAATGAAAGCGTTGCCTATCATAGAACAGGTAACACTATTATCAAATAAAATTTTAAGGAACACTTTTGAACTTTCTTGCAACAAGTTTTTACGCAACATTGTTTTTTAGTTGCAACTCTTTTTATATAGAATTGCAACACTTTTTGGCATGGTAGTTTTAGTTGTTTTTTCTGTCGATGCAAATTGATTAAGCTTCCATGGAAAGAATGAAAGGTTGGAGCCCTTTACTAATGCAATGGAATGTAATTGCGCACTGCCTGTGAAGGAAGGGCTAAACCTTTCAGCTTACTCTCTTTCTTTACCTATTAGTTACCTAATAACTGGAAGGTTAGAAACTAATTAGGGGATGAAAATTAGCCCTCAGATGATCAAACATGGGTCCAATTAATTGCTACTTAAAAAAACAGAAAGCTAATCAAGAATAATAAAGCACCAGCAAACCCTAATTAAGTATAAATCCCATTATCATTGGGGCTGCAATAAAATTTCAATCTGAAGCATGCAGAACATTGTCTAAAGTTCAATAAGATTAGAGATTTTACCTTTAGGTTATCTAATCAATTTCAATCAGTCCAAGAGCAATGAGAAAGAGAGAACACAAGCATTTGAAACAATGAACATCAGTAAATATAAGAAACAATGAACACCTCCAAAACTGTCATTCCAATACACTTCCAGTATGTGAACAACCAAGATATAAAATCGATGTGAAGGACTGGAGTTATAAAATGGATGTGAAGGACTGGAGTTCAAAAAATTGTTATAGGTCGAAGAGAATATCTTACCGTAAAGATCGCGCAATCACAAAAGAGGAGTAGCTGTAATTAGAGAGGAGTCGAGATCTCAGAGAAGATGGCGGAGACCAGTAGCAATTTAGGTCGATATGAATTTCATCTGAGGTAAGATTTTACCTGAGCTTTTGCCAAAGCCATCGTCTAAGCTTTCAATTTGGGGAAAGTAGGGTTTTGTCTATGCTTTTGATTTTGGGGAAAAAAAATTGGAGGGATTATTTGGAGAGAGATGGCGGTAACTCAATATTTGGGGGGAGGGAAACGTATTTTTTTTGGGTAAATTTTTTTTGGAGGCAATAGTAGAATCAAATGTCTTATTAATACTATCTTTAAATAAAATAATAAGAATAATGAAAAATAAAATATAATAAATTGGTAAAAAATTAATATTAATGAGAATAAAATAAAATAAAATTTCATAAAATATCCGTGACGTTTTGGTTATAAGCAATTTTACTTCTAACGTCTAAAATATGCAATTTTACCCCTAACTTTTGTAGCCAAGAGCAATTTTACCCCTAACGTTGATAATTTCGATCAATTTCAGACACTATTATAAAACACAAGTATTTTTGTAGTGCATGTGTTTTATAATAATATCTAAAATTGACCAAATTTGTGAATGTTAGAGATAAAATTGCTCTTGGCTACCAATGTTATGGGTAAAATTGCACCATTTTAGACGTTAGGGGTAAAATTGCTCTTGGCTACAAAAGTTAGAGATATTTTTGCACCTTATCCCTTTTTTTCCTCATATGTAAAACATACTACATAATAAAGTGTTTCAATTTTTTGTATATCTCTTGCAACACTTCATAAATAGTGTTCGAAAATACCATAGTAAAGTTAGTTTAACATATCATTGGCAACACTTTCTAAATAATGTTGCAATAGATCGAATTTAATCCTATAAATTGCAACACTTTGGGGCAACACATGTGTTTTAGGTTGCAAAAGACCATCTATGGTGTAGTTTTAATGGCAAGATGGTGGTATGAGAAGATGAATTCTCAAGGGTATAGGGTTTACACGTGACTAAGGATGAATTATAAATCAAATTACAAGCCTTTTTATAGGCCAAATAGACCTAAAATGCCTAAGTTAATGTTACAGGAATTCAAAAGAGATACAACTGACTGAATCTAATAAAAAAGCACTTAAATCAGTCAATTATAACTTATTCGCATGTCCAACTCAGCTGGATTTGTGGGGCTCGCGAAAGCCGACCCTGAACTCGGCGAGTTGGATCCCAAGAGGGCTTGGCTAGCCTTTTTGATGGGCCAACTCACCGAGATGGTCAGCATGAGGCCCCAAACGCAAAGATGTCAACTTCTTCCAATATACGAGATTTAAGCCCATGGAAACCGGATGGTCCTCTAGCAACCACCAAGGGCGAGTCGGAGTCCAACTTTTGAAAAAGGGGAGAATGATGCGGACATCTCCAATACAAGAGCCGAAATGGGAGTGGAGAAGAGTAGTGGAGTGAAAAACCTCACTCTACGTGCCCACACTGTGTGAGGTTGGAACTGTAAATGGGAAAGACTGATCTTAATTCCCACACGTCGTGTTAAGGGGCCACACATCGAGTGAGGCTTGAAGGAAATTCAAGACTGGGAGCAGAATGAAGGCCACACGCCATGTGGCACCCCCACACATCGATGTAATTTACAGTTTTACCACTCATATATTTATTGTCTTACTATTTAAGGATAATAACCTAAATTCCATTTCCCTCTTTCCCCCCTCTTTATCCATATCCTTTGTCTATTGAGTTGCAACCCTAGTTGGGGTATTTAGGTCTTTGGTTCTTGAATTAAGAGAGGTATATAGGTCTCCTTATTTGTATTGAAAAACCAACTAGTTCGACACTAATTCATATCAAAAAATTTCTTGGATAATTTTTGTTCGCTTATGGAATGTTTATATTGACAAATTTTAAAATTTCTTTGAAACAATCTATTTTACCAATCAATTAATATGATATGTATATATTTATTTTTTAACGCGAATTTTTTCACATGGAATAATATGTATTTTTTTTCATTGATAGAGTGTATTGCTCAATTGGAATAATATGTATCTCTTTAAAAAAAATCACGAGCTCTATAGTAAACCAAATAAACTAGGGTGAGACAAAAACAGAAAAAAAAAAAAAAAAAAACAAAAACCCTACAATTTTAGTCATGAACCTGGCATTACTCATCCAATGTCGAGTCATGAAGACTATTCTGGTCCTTAATTTAATATAACAATATATATATACTATTCAATGTTGCCTTCTTTGACCCTGATAATTTATTACTATTTGCGCATACATCCTATTCTATAAATACTTCCCTTCCATCTTTGCAATTTCAACATCTACAAAACTTACATCAAATATCATTCATCAATTCTTTCTCTTTACTCAACTTTTTAGTTTGTTCCTAAAAATTTGTCATCAAATATGGGTGTCTTGACTATTGAGAGAGAAATTACCACTTCAGTCCCCCCAAGTACTATGTTTAAGATTTTCGTCCTTGAAAACCATAATTATCTTCCTAAGATTGTTCCCCATTTCAGTGTTGAGGTCCTTGAAGGAAATGGAGGTCCTGGCACCATTAAGAAGACTACCTTCGGTGCTGAAGGTAAATTACTTAATTACTACATTATTATTAAATTAATGGCATTGAAATGTCAGTAATTAATATGGAACAACAAAACTAAGTAATATATATAATATGCAGGTAGTGAATTCAATTATATTAAGACAAAAATAGAAGCAACAGACAAAGAAAGTTTCAGCCACAGCTACAGTGTTATTGAAGCAGAGCCAAAGACAGAAAAGCTTGCAAAAATAACAATGGAGATCAAAATGGAGGCTTCTCCTAACGGAGGATCCATTATCAAAACCTGCAGCAAGTATTACCCAAAGGAGAACTGTGAGGTAGATGAAGACATAATCAAGGCTAAAGCAGAGAAGGCAATGGGCTTATACAAGGTTGTTGAAGCTTACATTTTGGCCAATCCTGATGTCTGCAATTAAATTTGAGATTAAAAATATACGTGTGGATTTCTTTTTTGTTTGTTTTTTTTATTTTCATGTCAGGCCAATGATTTTTGGCTTGAGAATAAAAGTTTTATATTGTTGTGCTGAATTAATCTTAAATTTAATATATGGTTTGTATTTACACTTTCAATGGATGACGGTAATATAATCAGATTGTAATAAATAGAATTTTTGTTTGAAATTGTGTATCTATTTATTCATTATTAATGCATATTTACCAAAATTTCGAGCCGAACCACGTGGACTATTTGTTTTGACGTTCATTGCACATGTTGGCCCAATTATCTGCTTTCGGATACCAGCTCAAAAGTGAGTTTGAGAGCATGTCATATAAGATCTATAATTGTGTTCAAACTATTAGTTTGAACTTTAGTTGAATTGGTTTTATAATATGGTATTTGAGCCTTTTAGACTATAGACTGTAAGTCTAAAGGGCATGTGTTTGTCCGTATTTTATAAGTCAGTCTCTATGATTTAAGACGCACATTATAATTTCTCTCAGTTTTGACAAAACTAACTGATTTGTTCGGTAATCAATAAAATTCTATAGAATTACAAGTTTACCTTTTTATCACTATTTAATTTCATATATGTTTAATTATATTTTATTTAATTTTTTCTTATGTAATTAATAAGCATGAAAAGGTAATATTAGTAATAAAATTATATTATTATTTAATGTATTCTTAATTAAATAGATAGTCAAATATATGACAATAATATTTTAATTTATGGGATTATTGGATTCGAGACTGGTCAAATACGCTTTAGGTGGATTATCTTCTAATTAAAAACTTTTATATACATTAGGACTTGAACTTGAGAACTCTAATTTAAGAGACTTAAAACCTTTCACTATTAAGCCAACTTTAATTGATTAAGTAAAAAATAGTTAAATGTTATGTTATTAGCTTCTCAATATAATATGTAACAATTAGTTTTTTTAATATATTAATTTACCGAACATTATGAAATAGTAAAGTAATTTATAGTAGATATGTAAACTTGTTATTGTGTATAATTATATATTAAGATAATATTTTTTAATATAGTTGATTATTTATTAAATAAACACCATGCCCAGGTCTAATTATAAACACCATATAAAATAGTGTACAAAAGGTATATTCATTATTATTTAAATTAAAATTTTATATTATTATAAATTTGATTGTTTTTTCTACCCTTGGATGAGTTTACTTTGTCAAAGTTCATCGTCATCCAATGGTGGAAAAAACAAAATAAGCATAGCCTAACCCTAAATTTATAATAGAAGGATAAATTTATAATTCATATAAAATTTATAAATGGATGGATTAAGTAGTTAGTTTTTTCAAAAGAAATAGATTATATAATATGTTTTTAAAAACACGAAAATTGATTAATATAATATATTTTTTTATTAAAATAATTTGAAATGTAACCATAAAAAATGTCTAAGGAATATAATTGAAGCTGACAGGGTTTTTCATGAAAAATGGATTTTTTTTTTCAAAGAAAAAATGGATTTGATTTAAAGCAATTAAGTATTTAAAACATCAATAAAAAATATAATTTTTTAATGGAAACACTTAACAAATAAGATTCAACTAAAACGACTACAATAAGCAAAAATAACCATAAAAAATATTAAAAACACAAGAACAAGAAAATATATACTTCTCATAAATCCAAAATCCGAAGAAAAGCATTTGCAATCCAATCATTATCATTTAAGCTCATTTGAACATTCGGATTTGAATCCTTTTTTTTCCAACAACGTAGATCCATTGATTTACGAACAAGATAAACCGTTTCCGTTCATGCTAAATTCGAAAAAGATATAAACGAAATAATAATAGAGAACATATACAATTCAGACGAATAAAAGAGATCAAATATATAATTGAGAAATAGCGTTTGAAATAACAAGAATAAAAGAAAGGGTTAATTATAAAAAAAAAAAGTACCTTGTGGTTTAGCCGATTTGCGATGTGGTTGCAAAATTTTACACATTTTCTTTACTTTGCCAAATTTGGCCGATAACGACCTTAAAATGAAAATTTTCAAGAATTAAACTTGTTTGGTATCATATTTACCATGGAACCATATTCTTAATTTTTCAAAATCATCATTTTTGGAATTTTCTCTTTTTAAACATTATCTTTCTTTCTCATTAAAAAACAACACCTAAATGATCTCAAACCTAAAAAGTTGAAGAATTAATGTTGTTTAAAATATCATTTAACTCTTGAAAATTTTCATTTCGAAGTCGTTATTAATCAAATTCTGACGAAGTTAACTCAAATGCAAAATTTTACAAACCACATGGTTGCGTTTGCAAAGAAAAAAAAAACACAAATATCACATCGCAAATCGGCCAAATCAGAGGGTACTTTTTTATAATTAACCTTAAAAAGAAAATAATTAAAAGCGGATAACATACAATACCCATTGTTTCTGAATATTAAAAGACATCTACTATCCCATTCATGTTTTGACAAAAAAAACGAAAGAAGAAAACTTAGAATTTTAGTATTCAAAGTCTCCACTGTCATTCACTTCTAGCAGCGGTCATTGTAGGACAAAAAATGTTTATCAATTGTACAAATTAAAAAAAAAAAGGGTCCATATCTAGAAGGATTATAAATAATAAATAATACTAATAAACAACTCTATTATATACTATTCAAGGCTGCCTTCTCTGACCATTATTGTCATTAATCTTGATTTCACAATTAAGAAAATTTTGAAGCTGATCCAATCCTATAAATACCTCCCTTCCTTCTGCATTTTCCAACACCGAAAAACTTCATAAATCTCTTCTTCCTCAAAAAAAATTCAATCTTAATCAATTCTTCCTCAACTTTTATCATAAAAAATGGGTGTTTTGACTATTGAGAGGGAAATTACTACTTCAGTCCCACCAAGTACTATGTTTAAGATTTTTGTCCTTGAAAACCATATTTATCTCCCTAAGATTGTTCCCCATTTCAGTGTTGAGATCCTTGAAGGAAATGGAGGTCCAGGCACAATCAAGAAGACTACCTTCGGAGCTGAAGGTAAATTACTTAATTACTACATTATTATTAAATTGATTGCATTGGAAGATCATTAACTAATATGCAACATCAAAATAACTTTATTTGTCAATAATATATATGATATGCAGGTAGCGAATTCAAGTACATTAAGACAAAAATCGAAGCAACAGACAAAGAAAACTTTAGCCACAGCTACAGCGTTATTGAAGCAGATCCAAAGACAGAAAAGCTTGCAAAAATAACAATGGAGATCAAAATGGAGGCTTCTCCTAATGGAGGATCCATTATCAAGACCTGCAGTAAGTACTACCCAAAGGAAAACTGTGAGGTGGATGAAGACATAATCAAGGCTAAAGCAGAGAAAGCAATGGGATTATATAAGGTTGTTGACGCCTATATCTTGGCCAATCCTGATGTTTGCAACTAATTACTTGGATTCAGAATACATATGTGTGTCTGATGGGGGGTTTTTTTTTTTCTTTGGGTGTCAGGCCAATGATTTTTGGCCCTATAGAATAAAAGTTTAATTAAGTTTGAACGTGGCTTTGTATTTACACTATGTTTTTTTGAGTGAAGGCTGGGAAGAGGGAGAAGGATTGCTTGTATTATGATCAAATTATAATAAATAGAATTTTGGTTTGAAATTGTGGATATTGTATATTCTCCAAAAACAAAAAAAAATTAAGCTAAATATGTAGGACAGTCACCTAAAATGAGCATAATCTCAAATCAATCAATTGGAATCACTTGAAATAAATAAATAAATAAAATATTCATTAAGCATATAAAAAAATCTATATTTCCAAATAGACTAATACATTATTTTTCATTGCAAAATAAACTATATAAGGATTTGATCAACATTGTTTGACTTCGTTGATTTAACTATTGACATATTATCAATCAAGAGGGTCGATGGCTTATTCTGGTAGATTTAAGCAAAGGCACGGAGGATTCATCAACCCAACTCTGATGAGCAAATAACGAAAATTTATTCACTGACATAAGTCACTAAATATAAATTCCCTAGTGAAGAAAAACGCAAGTTAGAGACTGAAGTAGAGACAGATTTGATTTTGGTCACTAAGTGGCAAATTTGTGAGCTAGCTTTGATGCTCAAATTAGAGACTAAACTACTTGGATTTGTCTGGTAGCAAAATTTGCGGCCGAATAGTGAGTAGTGATTCATGTGTCGCTAAGTAAAAATAATAATAATAATAATAATTGGTTCAAAAAAAAATTAATAATAATACTAATAATAATAAAAAGAAAAATAGAGCTGTTGGATATAAAAAAAATAAAGTTTCATGACTCTTTGAGCAACAAAACATGACTTTGAGATGAAACAATATAACTCTTGATAAATAAGTTTATTTTTTTCAACACACTCCTTTAAACTTGTAATTTTCTTTTATCCCTTAGTAACACCAAGAACAATCATTAATCTGCTGGAATCTTCAAATTTTACATTGTTTGATGGTGTTTGATAAAATTTAAAATTAAGTGAATATTATAAATGCTTAAAGAGTTAAATGTTATAAATTTTTATAAATACTAAAAATAAGTACTCAATTTAAAAATATTAGTTTAAAGAAGCTTAAAACTAATAAACACTTAATGTATTAATTTAAGTGTGAAAATTATTATCAAACATGGTCTTAGTCAATATATCAGCAACATGATCTTTGGATGGTACATGCTGTCACACCCGACCCTAAATGACCTCAATCGGCATCCGGCGTGAAATAGAAAGATCATAATCAATACTTAGAAGTCTCCAATTTATCCAAATATCATTATATCATATTTATTTATTTATTTTGGCCTTGCTCTTCAATATATATTCTAAAATAATTCATATTCCTACTACATTAGTCATTCGAGGACCTCCACATATATTTACTAACTCTATTATATTACACTTGAAATACCAAAGTTCTAACCATAATTCTAATAATAAGCAGCCTACTTCCAAACCTCGCCTAATCGGTCGGTAACCTTCTCTATATCATGTACTTTATCACCTAAAAACATTAAAACATTTAAAAACGTGAGACAAAAATCTCAGTAAGAAACTATCAGCCATAAAAACCAATTTTACTTAATATAGCTACATATATACATTTATAAAGGGATTTAATCAAAACTTTATAAAATATACTCAAAACTTAAGCTTATAAGATAGTCATCAAAATCTTATAAAATATACTCAAAACTTAAGTTTATAAGATAAAATTTGTGTATGTGTATCCATCATCGAATTCCACCTGTGTAGATCATAACATCAATCATAACAATATCGAGATATCTCATTTATATCTCGTTCCTTGCCTAACAGTTAGGACTACCAGCCGTGCACTCTGGCCATACCGTCATTAGATATGGTCTTACAAATACAACTCCTACCTCGGGCAATCCTAGATGGACAAAACCATTTTACCTTTCAAAATATCACAACTCATAAAAATCACATAGAAGCATAGTCAATAGCTTCATTTGAACCATAATTTCACAATAAAAGCAAGATCATGAAAACCCTCAATTTTACAAAATTTCTGCCTAACCTTATATATATATATATATATATATATATATATATATATATATATATACATAAAACTCAAAATATAGTTGATAGTTACTTACATTGGCTACTAATTGAGGAAAATACACCAGATCGATTCTCCTTTAAATTCTGTCTAAGACGTTTTCCCTCCAAACACTCCCGAAACTCAAAAACTCTTCGGCTAGGACTTAGAACTATGCATAAGGATATTGTGTTTTAAATTTCGAATGATTCGGACGGTCGAATCTCCGTAAATCAAAGAAACAGTGGAGAAACGGTTGAGAGAAAACTGATAATAAATATGAAAGAAAAAGAAAAAGAAAAGAAAATAATATATATGATCATCACCGCCTACACCGCCTACGGATTTGAGATATATATCTCAAACTTGGCGAATATCACGTTTGATCCTCCATCTTTATATATATTTTAAAATTATCCTAAACTTTTAATTTACATATAAAACCATCAAATTAACTCCAAACTTTTCCTATAACACCAAATTACTATCACATACCCAATAATTATAATATGTACTAATATCAAGATATAAATTTTAGAAATTTAGACACGGACGTGACACATGCTTGAGCTGAATTTCTTTCCTTCCAATGCATTCTCTAATGAAGTGATATTTGGTGTCAATGTGTTTGCTTCTATCATGAAAGATTGAATTTTTAGCCAACGCAATAGCTGACTTATTATCAACAAAAACATCACTTACTCCATTTTGAACAAACTTCAAACTTTTTAATAGTCTTCTCAACCATATTGCATGATAAACACAAGAAGTCGTTGCAACATACTCTACTTCACATTCTACTTCACATGTTGAAAGTGTAACAATTGCTTGTTTCTTAGAACTCCAAGCAAAAACAGCAGTTCGCATAAAAAAAACCAATTGTGCTTTTTTATCATTAAAATCTCCTCTCCAATCACTATCACTCAATCCGAACAATTTGAAACGATTTTGAGAAGAGTAAAATAAACCATACTCCGATGTATCTTTGATATATCGAAGTATCCGCTTTGCTGCCCCATATGAGCTAAAGTTGGAAACTCTATGTAACGACTATTGAGTCCCACTCCATATAAGATATCTGATCTTTTACATGTCAAAAATATCAACCTTCCAACCAACCTTCTAAATAAAGTTGGATTCACCTTTTCTTCACCGTCATGCTTTTACAACTTATTTCGACAATCCACTGGCGTAGAAGCTGAATTGCATTTATCCATTTTGAATTCTTTCAAAACATCTTTTGTATAAGACTTTCTAGACAAAAATACACCTTCATCATTTTGCTTCAGTTCAACTCCCAAATAATATGACATTAGCCCCAAATCAGTCATCTCAAAATTGTTTGTCATCAACTTCTTAAATTCTTCCATCACCTTTTAATAAGATCATCTGAAAATCAAATCATCAACCACAAATATATTATTTTCTCATCATCATTCTCCTTAACATAAAAAACATGCTCATAAGGACATCTTGTGAAGTCATTCTTCTAAAAATAGTAATCGATGTAAGAATATCATGCCCTTGGAGCTAGCTTACATACAAAGCCTTTTTTAACTTCAGCACCTTGTTTCTTTACCTTTAATAATGTAACCTAATGGTTGATTCACATATACTACTTCTTCAAAACTTCTATGTAAGAATGTCGATTTCACATCCATTTGATGAATTTTCGATCCTTGTTGAGCTACCAATGAAATAACTAATCGAATTGTCTCCATGCGAGCCATTGAAGCAAAAACTTTATCATAATCAATTCCAGCCTTTTGAGTAAAACCTTTTACAACAAGGTGAGCTTTATACTTCTCCACTTCTCCTTTGGCATTATTTCTCAGTGTGAAAATCCACTTTACTGCTACTGCTTATTTTCCCTTTGGAAGTATTGTCAACTCCCAAGTGTCATGGATCATCTCTTCATCCATGGCTTATCTCGATTTTTTTTCCTGAACAACATCTTCTAATTGTACATGTAGCAAACAAACAAAACAAAGTAGTATCATCTGCTTCTTCAGATTGTCCACAAATCTCGTTGAAGCTTACCTTTCTGATGAGCTTTTCGGGGATGAGTCTGCTACATTTGTTTGAGATGTGGAAGGTGAATTCAGTGGTGTGATAACTATATCTTCATGCTGACCTGCAAAATTATCATTATATAGAGGAAGAAAATCATAATTTGCATCTTGTAGAATCTTCCAATTCCAGGAGCTTTCTTCTTCAAACTCCGTATATCTACTTATCACAACTTTTCCATTCCTAGGATTATAAAATTTATAACCTTTGGAATTTTTGCATAGCCAATAAACACCGTCTTCTCACTTTTATCATCCAATTTGCTTCTCAAACCATCAGATACATGAACATAACCATGACAACAAAATATTTTTAGATGAGAAATATTTCGTTTCTTTCCACACCATGCTTCATTAGGGGTCTTTCACACTAGCTTCTTTAAAGGACTTCTATTATTTAAATAAACTGCACATGGATAAAAAAGTTGAGCATTAAAACAAATTTTTACCATGAAAAAAACGTTTTCCAGACCTTGTAAACTTGGGATAAATTACATACGTAGTATATAATATTTGCCCACACTTTAATCTATATCTTGGTACACACCTTAGTCCTGAGACATTGTTTGGATTTTTTTATCAATTAATAAAAGAAAAAAAGTCTATTATATTTATTTACTTATGCAAATCAACTTAATAGAGTATCCAAACATATGTGGCTGCTCATGTTTTTCAGATGCGTGATTTGGACATTAAAACCTTGAGGCTATGAAAACACTATTCTAAATATCCTAATCTGTTATCGTCGTGGGAACAACAGTCAACTAAATACTAGTATGTGCCTTGGAAAATAATAGTGTTTTACTGATCATGGACATATAATGTCAATTAAGGGCATATGTACTCATAAAGGTAATGCACAACGTTGTAAAAAACACTAGACACTAGTCAGACGTACATGGCCATCAGGGTTTAGTCGGGATTAATCAGAGTTGTATTTTTTTATTTTTGTATTTTTTATTGGTTAATTAACAAATTGCTATATAAATTCAATTAAAATATGTATTATATTATTTAAAAATAATAATATAAAATGATTTAATATAGATAAAAACATATATTTGTAACATATATTTTTAAAATTATGCAAACATCACCTTTCACCAAGAGTATATTTGAAAGAATTTAAACAAATAAAATATAATTTTTCCAAGTAATATAATTCATCAAAAGCTATGAAACAATTTCCTTAAAGTATTAAACCATATCATGAAAACTAGTGAACACAATTAAACCATCCGAAAGTAATGTACACAATTTACGGATAATCATGTGACAACGTTAAAAAATAATAATAATACAAAATGCTTTTGTTCATTGTCGTTTAGGCGGCCACAATTTGGCCTAGGGCGGAGTCGAGGTAGCTAAAAACCGCATAAGGACCAAAAAAACGTCTAGATGGGCTAATCAGGGAAAAGGATTCTCAATTTCAAACGTCTAGGCTAGGACTAAACTGTCCAGACGACCTTGTTTTTTTTAATACTGTTTTATTATTATTTAAAAAAATAGAAATGTCATCATAAAAGAGAAAAAGAAAATTTCTAAGGAATATAATTGTAGCTGACAGGGTTTTTCATGAAAAATGGTTTTGATTAAATCAAATAAATATTAAAACATCAATAAAAAAAAATATAATTATTGAGAAATAGAGTTTGAAACAACAGGAAGAAAGAAGATAATTAAAAAACACTAGCGGATAAAATACATATCCACAATTTCTGACTTATAAATTACAGCCACTATCCCATTCTTCATGTTTTGAAGAAAACGAAAGAAAAAACTTTGAATTTTATTATTCCTTAAATAAGCTTTGAACTTTATTATTCCTCCTAACTAGACTAGACTTGTATTCAAATTATGGAAGTCTGTATGGGCCATAAGGGTGCCTCAAAGAATTCGTAGCTTCGCTTGGCTGTGCACTCATGACAGACTGATGACGAATATGGAAAGAAAGAGACGACACTTGACCCAGGCTGAAGGTTGCAATAGATGTAACACAAGTGTTGAATCGCTAACACATGTCTCAAGAGACTGCGGGATCAGCCAAGGCACTTGGAAGCGGCTCATCCCACCATATATGCAGCAGAGGTTCTTTAACGTAAACATGGAAGATTGGTTTAGATGGTGTATCATGGATGAATATATGAAGAAAATGGATAATTGGGTGATTATCTTCCTAACGGCATGCTGGTATATGTGGCGATGGAGGAACTGGGTAGTTCTGCAGACCGGCGACAAAGTCCCTCTTGATACAGCCAAAATTATCTCCAATTCAGTTCTTAACTATATGAATAATTGGGAGAGTTGGAGTGTCGGACCGTGTGGAAAACTAAGATCTGAGACTCTTCTTGGATGGAATAGACCGAAGGAAGGCTGGATTAAGCTTAATACAGATGGCTCAAGACACAATGATGGGATGATCACAGCAGGTGGTGTATTTCGGGATGCTGCTGGAGCATGGGTTGCTGGGTTTGTGCAAAAAATAGGAATTGGCTCCTCATTTGATGCAGAACTATGGGGAATATTTACGGGGATTCATTATGCTAAGGTATTAAACATCCCTTTACTGGAAGTGGAGTCAGATAATGCAGAGGTTATTTCAGCAATTAAGAGAACTGAGGACGTAAGCCTGAGGAACAACATTCTGTTGAGGAAAGTAAAGAGCTGCTGTTAGACGAGGTGCCGCGGCCTAATCTCCCGGGCGGACCGGGGGGTGGACAACCTCATGGCGACGTAAGCGATGATTGGCGCCGAAAGCAACCAATCGTGGAATCAAGCTGCTCGGCAGGACCGGAGCTCGGAGATATGGAAGAGTCGCCACCCACGAATGGGAAAATGAACACCTATCCCTTGCGGGAGACCGGTGTGGGTTCGGGAAACTTAGGTACGAGCCGAGAAGGCTAGCTCCTTTCCGGAGAAAGGCTACTAGGCACCCCGACATCGCCCGGTTATGAACCACCGGCCTCCTACTTAGCATGTTAGGCGATAACGGACTAATCGTATACTTCTTTAAGTTTAAAATTCATTTGAAACCCTTTTCTTTCTCTTTTTAGAAACCGTTTTGAGCATATGATATTGAAAAGCCACATCAGTAAAGAATCACCCATTTATGTTTATACATACACAGAGAGGGGGAAGAAAGAAGTGATTTATTTACAACCGTATTAAATATTATATCGTGTGTTTATTCTACACTAACTCATTTCCCAAAAACGGATTTATTTACATGGTTCGCACCTTAATCGCCGTTGGAACGATTCAGGTGCGTTTTAAAACCCCGTTTGATGAAGTTTACCCGAATCGCCGTTGGAACGACTCGAGTATTTGAAAACGTTCGAGATAAAAAAACCTTTTAATGAGAAAACATGGTTAAACATACAAGTCAATTTTATTTTGTACAAATTCTTTAAGAAAATGGTTCAAAACTCTATTATTCGCAAAGAAAACGATTTTAATTACAATGATCCTTTAATCCGCCTTTGGAACGGATTAGGGTTTTAAAACTTGGTATTTTGAAGACGATTTGAAATATTAACAAGAATGACTCCATTTATTTACATTACAAATCTAAAAAAAACATTAGTTTAAATAATTCAATTGAAAACTCTCTTTTTGGTGATTTATTTTCCCCACTTACTTTAATGGACTCTTTAACTATTATAATTACAATAAACTAACATTTACACTCAAATGAAGCCCTTTTGAAACATGGACCCATGAATGGGCCAAAAGAATAAAGAAAATGGTTTTGGACCATATATATATATGTATATATTTAAATCAAAAAGGAAGATAAGAAAATAAGATTTAACCAAAAATCAATATATCTTATACTTTGAAATGTGAAAATAATAAGTAAATCCTATAACTAAAAAAGTAATACTTATCTAAAAATAATTTAACTCAATAATCACTAAAATAACCCAAATATTCTAAAAAAAAACTATACATATATATACATAATTAATATAGTTTAAATATCAAAAATACCATATGCTAATGTCTATTCATTATTTCTCAAAATATCAAGTAACTAATATTTAAATATAACCTAAGTTAATAAAAAAGGGAAATACATATATATATATATATATTTATACTTATATTACAAAATAGAATAAAAAGAGATATACAAATATTCTAAAATAGATATATATACTAAAGTTCTAAAATAAGTTGAAAAACATGTATTACATAATCATATATATATATACTAAGGATTAAAAGTCTAAAAGTTAAGAAAAAGGGACTGAAATGGCATTTTTTACATTTTGGCAGATTTACCGACGGAAAATCCGTCGGTAAACAGCCTTTAGTGACAGAATTGGCAAATTACAGCAGCACTCCAATATTTTCCAGATTTGTTCAAAAGCCTTAAATTAAATCTAATTTAATCGTTTTGGACTTCCGAACTACCAAAAATGGATCATAGTCGAAAACGGAAGTTCCTAAAACGATGTTTTTATTTTAAAACATTATTTGGAAATTTCTTTTAAATTAAAAAACCTATAATTACAACGTTTTCGACACCCGAACTACCTTTTTATCGGATCACGGTTCGTATTGGGATGTCAAAACGAGGTTTTTATTTTAAAACAAAACCGAATTTTATTTAACACGAAACGAAAATTAAATAAATATGCTAACTAAATAAAACGTGACAAAATAAATAAATGACTAAAGGAATAAAAAACTATAACATAAAAAAAAAATAGAAGGAGAGAAATAAATTAAATAAAGAATCTAGTCCTCGGATAATACCTTTAATTCGGTATCTGACAGTCGAAGCCGATTGATTCCACGAACCGCGAGCTTCCGTTTTTTAATGAAAATTTAGTAAAAATTGAACTTAGGAAATTTGGAATTTTTGAGAAAAAAATATTTTTCTCAAAAAAATCCACTCTCTCTCTCTAAAAATGTTTAGAGTGAGAAAGTTTTCCTCTTCAAAAAATCCCCCCCCTTCACCTTGGGATCCGTGCCCTTATATAGGGAAACGGATCCCGGAACAATGGGCGACGCCCAAAAAAAATTGGGCGTCGCCCATTGTGGTTGGGCGGCCGCCCAACCTAGTGTTGGGCTACCGCCCAACCTTGTTGGGCGGCCGCCCAACGCCAGGTTGGGCGCCCGCGCCCAACCCTCGTCGGGCGTCGGCCCGACGCGTTGGGCGTTCGCCCGACGTGGTTGGGTGCCCGCCCGGCGACCCTCGGGGCGTGCCCCGCGCCGTCGGACGCGTGCACTCCGTGGCCGCCAAGCGCGCGTCCCGCGCAGCTAGACGCTCGCACGTCGCGGCCGCCGAACGCGCGCCTCGCGCTGCCAGACACGTGTGCTCAACGGCCCATGAGGGCGCGCACCGCCAGCGGTCCCAGGCATTGCTCGGGCGTCGAGAGCGTGCCACTCGCGGTGCGTCCGACGGACGCCGCGCGCACGTCTCGAGCCGTCAAGCGGGCGTTCGACCATCGTCGTCCGCGTGCGGGATGCCGTTGTGTGCCCGCGTCGTGCCGTTAATTTTCCTCAGCTTATTATTCTTTATATATTTTTCAAAACTTCCGGAATCAATCGCTTCGACCGTCTTGTTTCAGGTTTTCGTCACAGGTCCTCCGACTCGGTGTCTACAGTTGCCCCTACTTTTCTATTTTGACAATGATGTGTGTGGTTCGAAAACGTTTTTGCTAACGTAACACATGCAATGTAAAACATATAAAAGTAAAAGACACGTAACGAGTAGGAGGAAACATACCTGACCTTTGCACTGCGCGCTCCGGCGTTGCTCTCTGACTGCATCAGACTCTGCTTCGGGCTGCACCCTAGTTCACGACTGTGGGGATAATGGCTAAATAGCTACCCTAGTTTATGACCGCGGGGATAATGGCTAAACAGCTACCCTATTTCAAGATTGCGGGGATAATGGCTAAATAGCTACCCTGATTTACGACTGCGGGGATAATGGCTAAATAGCTACCCCATTTTAAGATTGCGGGGATGATGGCTAAATAGCTACCCTGGTTTACGACTGCGGGGATGATGGCTAAATAGCTACCCTGGTTTACGACTACGGGGATAATGGCTAAACAGCTACCCCATTTCAAGATTGCGGGGATAATGGCTAAACAGCTACCCTATTTCAAGATTGCGGGGATAATGGCTAAACAGCTACCCTATTTCAAGATTGCGGGGATAATGGCTAAATAGCTACCCTGATTTACGACTGCGGGGATAATGGCTAAATAGCTACCCCATTTTAAGATTGCGGGGATGATGGCTAAACAGCTACCCTGGTTTACGACTGCGGGGATGATGGCTAAACAGCTACCCTGGTTTACGACTGCGGGGATAATGGCTAAACAGCTACCCCATTTCAAGATGGCGGGGATAATGGCTAAACGGCTACCCTATTTCAAGATCGCGGGGATAATGGCTAAACAGCTACCCTATTTCAAGATCGCGGGGATAATGGCTAAACAGCTACCCTATTTCAAGATCACGGGGATAATGGCTAAACAGCTACCCTATTTCAAGATCACGGGGATAATGGCTAAATAGCTACCCTGATTTGCGACTGTGGTGAAGATGGCTAAAAAGCAACTCCGGTCAGCGACCACGAGCCAGATGGCTAAAAAGCAACTCCGGTCTGCGACCAAGAGTCAAATGGCTAAAAAGCAACTCCGGTCTGCGATCGAGAGTCAAATGGCTAAAAAGCAACTCCGGTCTGCGACCGTGAGTCAAATGGCTAAAAAGCAACTTCGGTCTGCGACCGAGAGTCAAATGGCTCAAAAGCAACTCCGGTCTGCGACCGTGAGTCAAATGGCTAAAAAGCAACTTCGGTCTGCGACCGTGAGTCAAATGGCTCAAAAGCAACTCCGGTCTGCGACCGTGAGTCAAATGGCTAAAAAGCGGGTTCTGTTTCTGGATTTTCTTACCACACTGTTGTCTGTATTTTCTCACTGGAGCTATCATCTCGATGATTTGATGGGCACACGTCTGAGTCCGAAATGAAATAGACTACTGATTGTTTTTCTGTTGACTGTCGTCTGTATTTTGACTGGTGTCACTGTTCTGTAAAAATTAGCTGTTGTCTGGAATTGATGTTTTGACAATGTTAGTCACTGTCTGGGAGAAATGCAGGCTGAAACCGACTGCAAATCGGAGGTCTGTGCACCTGGTAATTAATTATTTACTTTTTACCGTTATGTCAAATCGTACTTTTTTTCCCTATTTATGGGAATGCCATTCCCTTTTCCTATATAAGGTGGTGGGGTTTCATTTCAACCGCACACCTTCTCTCTCCTCTTTCTCTCACTAGACTTCAATTTGGATTATTCTCGGGATGGATTTAGACGAATGGGATGGCACTAGAGGCATGGACGAGGTTTACGTAAACCTGGATAGAGTGGATACCTTCCACGACCCTACGACACACTTGAGCAGGACACGCTGCAACGAGGTAAGTGGTTTCTCACTTTTATTTGATTTGGACTCTAGGCTTTAGCACTCCTATACGAACATGATTTGCATGCTAACTCTTAGACTGCCTTAGAGGACTTTAGCTAGAAAACGTGAATTCCTTTATTTACACGTAACACATGTTTGTTTTTGTAAGAATGCGCGCTATATGTATGTGAATAGTACACTACGAATTTATGCATGTTAACAGTAAAAACGATGTGAATAGTAAAAACGCGAATAGTGCACGTGAATAGTAAAAACTTAGCTAATGCCCGTGAATAGTAAAAACGTGAATAGCACACGTGAATAGTAAAAACTTAGCTAATGCACGTGAATAGTGACAACGTGAATAGTAAAAACTTAGCCAATGCAACGTGAATAGTAAAAACTTAGCTAATGCACGTGAATAGTAAAAACATGAATAGTGCACGTGAATAGTAAAAACTTAGCTAATTCACGTGAATAGTAGAACGTGAATAGTAAAAACGTGAATAGTGCGCGTGAATAGTAAAAATGTGAATAGTAAAAACTTAGCTAATGCACGTGGATAGTGAAAACGACGTGAATAGTAAAAACTTACCTAATACCCGTTAACGTACGTGAATAGTAAAACCTAATCTACGCTTCTCGTCACCGCAGACGACAGTGGATCAAAGAATTGACTCAACCTTACGTGAAGGACCCTACATGAGAGATTTTTACAGAAAATTGGTCCTAACTGACCGGATGTCTCTAGGTTAGAAAATAAAAGAATACCTAGTCTTAACGCGTTCTTATCACTTGCTTGCCTTAGGAGTTGTATTAAATTTTTTTTTATCTTGTTCCTCTTTAGCTCATCGAGATTTCCGGGACCACTGCCGAGGTTCTTTCATGGTATGATAGGCTGAGCGCCGCGGCGAGAGCCCGCGTGCAGGAGTTGGGCTTCGGATCCTTCATTGCAGCGCTGCCCCGCACCAACGGGGTGTGCGATCCCTTTGGCCTACGGGCCCTGTGTGAGCGGTGGGTTGACTCGACCCACACCTTCCACCTTTCCTTCGGGGAGATGACCATCTCGCCCCGAGATTTCTCATTATTGACTGGATTACGAGAGAGCAACACCCCCGTCCCTTTCCATTATGGCATGATGCGACCGCGGGTCGACCCTACTAGGCTTGCCGCCTTGATAGGACCAGGAGTTCCCCTATGCGCCAAATCTACCCCGGCGAAGTTTATTTCGACTGCTAGCCTCTTGAGTAGACGGGACTTCTGTGAGACTGATGCTACTGATCTGGCGGTTCGTAGCTTCCTTGTATATGCTCTGAGTGAGACAATTTTCCGCACGAAGGGCGGAAAGGTACATGCGGGTCTCATCCAGGCCCTTAGTGATTTAGATGCCGCAACTTCCTACGATTGGGCGGGGGCAGGCTTAGCTTTTCTCTACAAGTTTCTAGACCTGACTTGCCGGAAGCGCAAGGATTTCGGTGGTTACACCTTTGCTCTGCTGGTACGTGACGCCTTCTTGATTCGCCGGTCTTTGCTTTTTTCTTTCTCACACTCCTAGTCCTTGTTTATACCGCAGGTGTGGGCGTACAAGAGACGCATCCTTCCCAGTCGATCTCGACCTCGATTGAGAGCACAGAGGCCGCCTTTTATGGTTCGATGGAGAGATTTTGATCTGAGCGCTGAGAGGAGGCGGACAGTGCCATGGCTCCTAGATCGGATTGACTCATTGGTCCTCACACAGGTAGATTTCGCTTAGTCTCGCTAGACTTTGGCTTGAGTCTTTTTGACCCTTTTCTTTGTGCATATTTTTTAGATTAAGTTCAGGTGGGACGACCTTGACTTCGGTCCCGAGTATGCATACACATCGATGATCCAGGAGCAGCAGTGCGTGCTCACCGGCCCTTGTGTGCGGGCGTGGTATTTGGGAGATCGAGGCATCACCGGAGTGAGTGATGTTCACTGGATGCCGAGGAGGATTCCCGTTTCCATGTTTGCTGTGCGGACTCTGCCCTTATCGACCATTCGTCGAGATCTGACCCGTCATTTTGTCGATAGAGTAGTCTGGGTTCACGCCGGGGGCCGCGAGCCTTATTTTTCCACTTTACTGAGCGCGAGGGATGCCCCGGTGGCAGCGATGGAGGTAGATCCGATGGCGGACGTGTTTTCGAGAGAGGCGGTCGAGGCCGTCTTTGGTCAGGCGGAGGTTCCGGTAAGTGATTCCGCCCTCTTTTCATTTTATTCATGATATGCTCGGAGGTTTCATTGTGTGATTTTTTTTTGCCTTTTTTGCAGGAGGGATCCTGGCGGAGTGCCCACCTATCAGATTTTTTCGATGGCACTCGGGCTCAAACACCGGTGTGCGAGCAACCCTATTTTGTCGGCGAGTCATCCAGTGCAGCTCGACCGGAGGGGTCGTCCATAGGCGTGCTTATACCAGACTATGGGAGAGATTATGCTACGATCTGCTATGACGAGTCCGGGGCACCTTACGCGGGATTTGAGGCGGCCCCTCCTATCTTCTCCTCGAGGGTCCCGTTTGATCCCTCGGACGCTTCTCTGACCACGAGAGAGACTTGTACGGATTACGTGGGGCTGTCTGGTTATCTTCGAGACCGCCTCAGCTTGCGCTGCATCAATCACCTGGTATGTATCATTACTGTACTTTAGTGTAGTGAAATGTATGCATGTATGTATGATTTATGCTTTTGCCTATGCTGCCTTTTATCTGTTTTCTTTTTCTTTTTCTGTAGAGTGATCTGCATGCCCACGAGCGGAGACAGAGCGAGCTAGTGCGGGAAGCTGATGCCCGTGTTGGTCATGTGTATCAAGAGAGGAACGACCATTGGTCGGGGATGATACGACGGGAGACTGAGGGTCGCCTTACCGTCGAGGAGAGGGCGCGTGATGAGTCGATCAGACGCCTTGCTGCAGAGGAGAGAGCATGAGCTGCTAATGAGAGAGCATGGGTTTCTGATGAGAGAGCGCGAGTTTCTGATGAGAGAGCGCGTGCTGCCGAGGAGACACTATCTGCGGAGCGGGCATCTCACCTGAGAGATTTTTAGAACTATTGGGACTTCCCTCCGTATTAGGCTCGTAGCTTTCATTGTTGCTTTGTAGCTTTCATTGTTGCTTTGTAGCTTTTATTAGGGTTTCTCCGATGTATAGCCGATGTATAGGGAGTGGGGTGAATAGTAGGTAGGCTTTTTGTGAAAAGTAGGATAGGAAATGTATAACTCGTGATTCATATTACCATGCATTCAGTAGATTATGATGATTCCAATCATTCTCGTCAAATATATTCATGCCTTTATTTATTTACAAACAACAGAAATACTTAGTCTCTTATACATTGTTTTTGTAATTGCTCAAGTTATAACTATTGTTACCAGGACCCGCCTTTCGGTTTTCGGATCCCGGCGATTTTTCTCCTCTCCTTTTACTATCCCGGAATTTTTAAATGAGTGCCCTTTCGGGTTTTCACCCATTGGGATTTCCCTTATTGTTGCATAGGTCGCCCTTTGCGGTTTTTCAACCTATCGGGAATTTTTCTTTATTTTTCTTTTTTTTTTTTTTTTTTTTTTTTACGAAAAGTATTTCTTAAGCCTATCCAGATTGGTAGGTTTGGAGAATTCCATGCCGTCCATTGTGGTTAACTTCACCGCTCCTTTGCTTAGTATCTTCTTTACGACGAATGGTCCTTCCCAGTTAGGCCTGAACTTCCCCCTCGGGTCGGTGTGCGTCACACGGATCTGTTTCAGCACCAAATCTCATTCTTTGATAGGGCTGGTCTTGACTTTTTTATTGAAAGCCCGAGCCATCCTTCTTTGATACAATTGTACATGGTAAAGGGCTTCCATCCTTTTCTCATCAACTAAAGCCAACTGCTCGCATCGCCTCTTTACCCATTCCGCCTCGGGAATTTCTGCTTCCACTGCGATTCTCAACGATCGCTTTTCAATCTCAATCGGCAAAACTGCTTCTGTGCCATACACCAAAGAGAATGGTGTTGCCCCAGTCGAGGTTCTGATTGTCGTGCGATAAGCCCACAACGCGAGTGGGAGGTGCTCATGCCAGTTCCGATGTGATTCCGCCGTCTTTACGAGGATCCTTTTAAGGTTCTTGTTAGCTGCTTCTACTGCCCCATTAGCATGTGGACGGTATGGAGAAGACTTGTGATGTTCAATGCCATATTCTCGGAAAAGATTCCTTACTTCCCCCTGAAACTGGACTCCGTTATCCGTGATCATGTGATGAGGCACTCCGAACCTGGTGATCAAGTGTTTTTCAATGAACTTTCTCATCTGCTTGGATCCCAGTTTGCTAAACGACTCAGCTTCTACCCATTTGGTGAAATAATCGATGGCGACTGCAACAAACTTATGTCCATTCGAAGCGTTAGGCCTTACTTCGCCGATGATGTCAATGCCCCAGGCAGCGAATGGCCAAATAGGTGCTAGCACATGTAGTTCCATGGGCGGAAGATGACTGCAATCGCCGTGGATTTGACAATCGTAACATTTCTTCGCATACTCGTTACAATCTCTTTCCATGGTGAGCCAATAAAAGCCTTGTCTAATAATTTTCTTAGCTAGTACTGCTCCTCCCATATGGGCTCCACAAATTCCCGAATGTACTGATTCCATCGCCTCGCGGGCTTCCCCCGCATCCAAGCATCTTAGTTGTAATCCGTCAATGTGCCTTTTGTAAAGCAAGTCGTTATGGATGACGAACTGGCGAGCTAGCCTTCTAATCACAGCTTGATCCCTAGGTTCTGACTCTGCCGGATATGTTCCATCTTTCATGAAGTTCACGATATCGAAATACCACGGTTTTTCATCTGCCCCTAACAGCATTACGTCTTCGTAGCACGGTTTGTGAGATCTTCTCAATACCAATGGTTTCGAAGCAAGGTTCCGGGGGTTGTCCCAAACTGACACCAAAGTGGCCAAGGCATCCGCGGCCTGATTCTGAGCTCGAGGAATGTGATAGAAGCGACATTCTTGGAATCTCAATGCCAACCCTTCTAGCTGATCTAGATACGGACGTAGCCTTTCTTCTCTCACTTCCCAGTTTCCTTGTGCCTGTTCGATGATCAACTTGGAGTCACCCCAAATTTCGACATATGACGCTCCCAGTGCTGCTAATGACTCCAAACCATAAATGCATGCTTCGTATTCGGCCATATTGTTGGTAAGGGGGAAGGATAACTTCTTCGCCATCGGGATTCTTTCTCCTTCCTGGGAGATAAGTAGTACTCCTACTCCGGCTCCATTCGAATTAACTGCTCCGTCGAAGAACATTTTCCACGGTATAACTTCGATTGCATTCAAATTTTCATCGGGGAAATCATAGCTTATCTCTTCTTCTTCTATATTCAGGGGTTGATTAGCCAAAAATTCTGCCACGGCTCTTCCTTTGATAACCTTCTTTGTCACATATTCAATGTCAAACTCGGACAAAAGCAACAACCATCTGGCTAACTTCCCCGTTAAGGATGGAGTTCGGTATAGATACTTCACGGGGTCCATCCAAGAAATAATGATCACTTTATACGATTGGAAATAGTGCCGCAGTTTCTTCGTCAACCACACGACTGCCACACATGTCTTTTCGATCATGTTGTATTTGAGCTCATACTCTAGGAAATTCTTACTCAAATAATACACCGCGTGTTCCACACCGGTGTCTCCCTCTTGAGCTAACATTGCTCCAATAGATCGCTCCTCAATTGCTACATAGAGGAGAAGTGGCTTTCCCAGTTTAGGCGGTCTCAACACTGGCGGATTAGACAAGTAACTTCGGACACTCTCCAACGCCTGTTGACACTTATCATTCCAAACGACGGGTTGGTCTTTCCTTAACAACTTAAAGATTGGCTCGCAGATTGTGGTGAGTCTTGCTATGAACCGACTGATATACTGAACTTGCCCCAGAAACCCCCTCACTTCCTTCTCATTTCTCGGCACTGGCATTTCCTTTATAGCCTTCACTTTATCGGGATCCACCTCAATTCCCTTATTTCCGATTACATAGCCTAAGATTTTCCCCGACGAAACGCCGAAAAAGCACTTCTTCGGGTTTAACCTTAGCTTGAATTCTGCAATTCGGGCCAAAAACTTCTCGAGTGCGGCAAAATGCCCTTCTCTTGTCTCTGATTTGACCATCATGTCATCCACGTAGACTTCTACCTCCTTGTGTATCATGTCATGGAACAGGGCTGTGGCCATTCGCTGGTAGGTTGCCCCGGCATTTTTCAAACCAAATGGCATCACTCTGTAACAGTATGTTCCCCACTCTGTTGTGAACGAGGTTTTCGCTTTGTGCTTTTCGGCCATCTGAACTTGCATGTAGCCCATGAAACCATCCATATTTGTGTGTAAGACGCTTGATGCTGCACTGTCGATCAATACATCGATATGAGGCAAGGCGAACTCATCCTTGGGGCATGCCTTGTTAAGATCTCTGTAATCCACGCACATCCTCACTTTGCCATCCTTTTTCGCAATGGGCACTACATTTGCGACCCAAGGGGGATAGTCGATCACTTCGATGAATCCTGCTTCTAACTGCTTCTTCACCTCCTCTCTGATCTTATCTGCCCATTCGGGTCTCATACGTCGGAGCTTCTGCTTTACGGGCCTCGCCTCGGGATATGTTGGAATACGGTGAGTTACGATTGATTGATCGATTCCAGGCATGTCTTCGTATATCCACGCGAATATAATTTCGTATTTTTTAATTATTCTCTCAAATTCTTTTCTCTCTTCAATAGTTAATTCTTGAGCAATTTGTATAAGTTTAGGATTTTCATCTGTACCAAGATTGAAAGTTGACATTTCTATTGTATTGATTTCAAATGTAGGCATGTTATATGAATGAGAATGCATGGAATGATCATGATCAACATCAAGCAAGTAAGCAAAATCAGAATTCATTTCATTGATAGCGTGGGTGATTACATCATCGGACTCAAACAAAGCAGTAATACAATTTTCATCCTCAATATCTTCGGACTTCTCATATACTCTCGAGGTACTAGGCTCAATTTCAGCTCCTGTAGCCGCTTCAATGGTAATGACCTGCTCCTCGGCATTTGAATCCAGCATCATGATCTCCTCGACAAAGCAGCTTGCCTTTCCTTTGCCCCAGTCGGCGACATCATTGAAGATTTCAAACCCTGGCAGAATCTTTCCTTCCGTGCTAGTCCACGACTCGGAGGTTCCCGAATATGGCTTTCCATGCCCTTCGCTTACAAAATGCTTCCTCAAGCCTATTTTTCCTTCTGCACTCATGTTGGATGGACTCCCCTGCTCATATCCCAAACCCCTCCGGGTTTTCTGACTTTTAAAATCCGGAAACTCCGACAACTCTTGATGGTGTGCTCCTAATCCCATTCCTGGGAAGAAACCTCCTTTCATCATCTTCACCACATCGGTGGTCATGCTCGACTCGTAAATCCCAGAGACTTGGAATCCGGAGAAGAGTTGAGGCTCAATTCCCAATGCTGCCACCGAGCTCAGTTTCTCAGCTCTAATTGTTACTATCTCCTCCCCGAAAGGGAACTTGATCATTTAGTGGAGCGTGGAGGGTACACCTCCCAGCTTGTGGAACCAAGGGCGTCCCAATAACACAGCAAAAGTTACCGGGATGTCCAATACTGTGAACTCAGTCTCTTCCTCATGCGGCCCTACTTTCAATTTGGCATTGAAGACTCCTTCAATATGCCTACGGCTGTCATCGTATGCTCTGATCACTGTTTCAGAAGCTGTCAAGTCTCCTCTCTCCACTCCCAACTTCGACAAGAGTTTCAACGGACAAACACTAATGGCCGATCCATCATCGACCATCACACAGCTAGTCTTCTTCCCGTTAATTTCCGCTCGGATATACAATGGCTTGTTGTGAGCCTTCCCCTCTTCTGGGAGATCCTCGTCGGTAAACGTGATCTCAGTCTTCTTTCGGGCCATTATTGCCCCTACTAGCGCTGCCGGCTCAGTATCGGTGGAGATCACCAAATTCTGCAACTCCTTCATCAGGTTCTCACGATGGTACTTAGAGTGGTATAAAACTTCCCAGACCGTAGACTTAGCTTGCGTCTTCTTCAACTGTTCAAGAACTTGGTCGTCGGGCTTAGGAGCCGAACCTTCTCCAATCTCAGTCTCTACCATTGGTGCCTTTCCCTCAGCCACCCGACCTGATCTCGTCATCACCGCAACTTCCGGCTCGTCCTCCGACTCGTCCCAAATGTTAATAGGAACCCTTCGATTGGCATCCTCCTCGTCCGAGGAACTCGCCCAAATATCTACGACCATTAAATCCATGACGTGAGGAACACTCGGATTCAGGAAAAAAGGATCCGCCGATCCATACAAGGCCCAACCTATCAACTCATCATAGTCACGGAGGGACACTCTACTCATCCTTCTTGCGGCTAACGAAATAGCGCCTCGTTGTATGCACATAAGCTGCACCTTATCGCTCATTGTCTCATTACACCGCTCATAACGGTGCCTCCACCTCCTAGCATAATCCACAAAATGTTCCTCGGGGAATTGCCTAATCCTGTCCAAATCATCCAGGGATCCCGTCCACGGAATGTACATTTCGTATCTCGCCACAAAGGCATTTCTGAGTGGTACCCAATGACACATCTCTTCCTCCGACAGACCCTGATGCCACAATAAGGCTTCACCCATCAAGGTTTCCGGAAAATGTTCATGCAACTCACACTGTGGAAATCCAGCGTTATACATATGATCACAGAATATCCTTGCATGCTCCACAGGATCCTGGTATCCACCATACCTAGGCATCGCTAACACCGCATCAGGTGTTTGGTAAGACGGGGAATCAGGGGTTTGCTCTGCTAACATCTATACCATATATTCCTTGATAAATCTCTTCGTCATAGCTGCCCAATCGGTCTTAACATACATCGGCAGCGACATGTACCACATCAGCGGTTCACCCATCAATGAATTACAAAACAAGCTAGTGATCTCTTCCTCTTTGAAACTCAAGGCTGTCATAGCCGACAAATAGAAGTGAAGGTGCTCCATAGGGTCCTTATTGCCGTTATACTTGCTCACCCTTGGCAATGGACACTTGATGGGTCCAATCTGCATTGCAAAGTGCTCCGCGGTTCTATCCTCAGCTCTCTGATACTTTTCAAGAAACAAATCTGACAACCGATCCCAATCGTGCTTGCAAGAGTCGGGTAATGAATGGAACCATTGCAAAGGCTCACCTACCAGCGAATGGTGGAACCACTGAGCAATTTCATCTACCCCGAAGGATTCAATAAACATGTCGTGCATATACTCACGCAAGTGCACTTCGGGATCCCTTCCTCCACTGAACAAACCCAAATTTGGCACGATAGTCCGAGACGCCCCTTCACCGGTCTCTTCGGCACTATCCTCATCATATGGTGCTCCACCATCTGATCCCTCCTCCATTGGTTCTTCCTCTTGTTCCTCACCCAAGAAGGACACATACAAACCATTTCCCACATTGCTTCTTTCGACGGAGTCCAACAACTCCTCTACATCTTCCTCAAAAGATTCCATCACTACAGTTTCCGTCAAACCAACTCCGATCACGCTCACCCTATGATTAGGCAATGGATTGCGCCTAACGGAAGGGTTTGCTGACGAAGGATCAGCTATCTTCTTCTCCTCAATCAAATCTTGGATTTCGTGTTTCAGCCTCTCGCAATTCTCAATCGTATGTCCATAACTGCTGTGGAATTCACAATACCCTCTAGCCTGAATCTGCGGAGTAGGTTGAGCTTTGTTATACGGGGTAAGGGCTTTCAACAACCCCTTCTTCTGCAGACGTTCAAAAACTTTCGCATAGGTCTGATCGAACTTGGCGAACCGCCTCTTTTCGATAGCATTAAGATCAACCACTTTCACTGTCGCAGATTCCGTACTCGCGCTAGGCCCTCCGGCACTATATCCAGACTTCGTCCACTTGGTATAAACTTTCTTCGGCTCCCCATCGCCTTCGACAGTCAAGGCACAACTATACATCTGATTGAAATCTGTGAACGGCATATATCTCAACTCATTCTTAATATACGGCAACGTATTGCCAATCACCATTCGGATCTGATCTTGCTCAAGCGGCTTCTGTTTCATTACCGTGGCCTTAGCCCTCCATCTCTTCACGAAGTCTGAAAGGGATTCCCCAGTCTGCTGCTTAGTGCTCTCTAACTCTTTCAAAGTGACTTCCAACATGGTGTTAAAACTATACTGAGCGATGAATGACTTCGCTAACTCTTTCTAATCCTTCTTTGTCACCATTGGCAGCGCATGGAACCATGTGAGGGCAGCCCCCTCCAGGTAAGTGTTAAACAGCCCCAAGACTTGATCCTCGGCCAGGATCGTGTGCTTCATTACCGCAACGTACTGATTCATGTGAGCGGTGGGACCTCCAGTTCCATCGAACTTTTTCATGTCAGGGAGTCGGAATTTCAGAGGCAAAGCTATTGCTGTCAAGCAATTCTTCAAGTTATAGAAATCCTGACTTCCGGAGCTTCCTCCGCGCAAGTCCTGCACTTCCTGTGTGATGTGTTGCCTCCACTCCTCTTCCTTAGCTTTCTCCTTCTCTAACTGTTTTCGGACATAATCCTGATAATCCTCCTCATTCCTAAAGCGAGGGCCATCGTTCACCTCATTCTCAGCATGCTTACTACCACTCTTGTTGTCCTTCAGTGCTAACTCAGCTAGCTGGGCCAAGATTGTGGCCAGCTGGTCGTTGATATTGTTCACAGAATTCTCCAATTCAGCCACCTTCGCGTCGGTTGCAGACATACTGACGGAAGACTGAGTATACTCGGATGAAGATGATTCAGAAGCCACAACTACTGATTCGGGACTGTCTACTCGCGACTGATCAAAATGTCTGACAAGCCGATTACTCTCGCGAAACCACAACCGCTTAATGATGACGTCTGCGCGAACGGTATCCATTAGTATGTATGTATGATTTCATATGCATGATTCGTGGTGTGTGCGTTTATTTATTTGCGATTATAAGATAAGAAGACCAAACGTTAGTTCTAATTACACGTATCACAACATCTCTCTTCCACCCTTATTCCTCCACACACTCGTTGGTCCAGGTCTCTTTCCTAGGATTTTGGTTTTTTTCGCTCACATTGCGGTCCAGGGGACGCGTGATGCCGTCGATTATTGCGGGAAAGTAAATCAACCATCAGACAATACAGTTCGTTTTGACGTATCCATATTCAGTGACTAAGAAATCGACCAAGTTGGATTATCCTTTCGGAATAACTCGTCTTTTGTCCTTTCGCGAGATGTGTTAATTCGGGTTTTGACTCCCTTTGAGCGCATCTCGGTTTTTAGACATGGTTCGAGTTATTCTTCTAGTCCAATCGTTCGTTATTGTCAATTACTCGTTCCCTTTTATTCGCGTGGGTTCATGTCTCGATTTTTAGGTTACAATGGGGATTTTATCGAGAACATAACCATGCGTTTGTTTAGTGATGGAATCACTTTTGGATTTATTTTAGGGAACGGATTCATTGCGTAACGTGTTTGTTTTTAGCGTTGAGATTCCGTTTGCTCATTTTGCTACATGAAAAGACGGCGAGTCTTATTTGAGCGCACGATAATTTTTCGGCTAATTACAACTCTTTGTTCCTCCCAATCCACGGGATATATCATCTCAGTGTGGTTATAGAAAATCAACGTTTCGTTGAATCGCATGTTTATTCGAAGCGAGGATATCACCATTTTCCTTCCTTTAGGCGTGAATTTAAGCAAACACGTATATCGGGCCATATTTCTTGCAGTTTTGGTAACGGTCGAAATGATCGAGTCGTTAGTCAAAACCCACAGTCTCGTCCATATGGCGCAATTATATGGTTTGGCTTAATTCGGCTTCGAGATTTTAAACGGGGTATACTCTCGTCCGAGGCACGTATTCAACGATATTGGTTTATTTTCTTTAACTACTCGTGGGATTAACATATATCGTAGATTCAGAATGATTTTGGTCGATTAGTTCCTTTTTGTCTTTTTATTTTCTTAGTCACCTTTTGCGGACACGTCCATTTCTCTTAAGAATGACACAAGGCATAACGTAAAAGCTCGTCTTTTATTCGGAAGGGACGGGCTACTTGTGCGAAACTTTTCACGTTACAACAAGGTCGTTCGAAACAGAAATGTTCTTCGTTTTCGTTTCCTCGTGATCTCGTTTTATCCCAATTTATTTAAAGAATGTGAATAACGGCTACCGTTAATATAGTCTTTTGTATCGAAATGTAACTATCCTTAACACCGAACCGATTAATACTAATACGTGCTTACGTCATAACGTATTTCCTGAACACGTGCCTTCATCGGGACACCGAAAGGGACAAGGCGGGTCGCACATGTTCATTCATATGAGATGACTAAGTCGTCTTTAGTTCAAATCGTTTCGATGTTTTAGGGTAATTAGTATGTCGATTCATGAGTATATATTAACGCATCGTCTCATTTTCTTTACATAATTTAGGATTAGACACGTATCATGGCGGTTTGAAAACACGAACTGATTCATTTATCACATCAAAAATAGTAACGGGTAATCCTATGGAAACTTCTAAGGCTACTATATGCTGACACGGCTGACCGCGGGACCTCACAGGACCGCACAGATTCGCCCCTAACGAATGGATGGGGACCCTCTGGCGCCTTACTGTAAGGGGGAACTTACGCTAGCCTCTTTCGAGCGACGAATGGACTCTCGCTAGAGGTTTCGTGGAAATTACCCAAAGGGTTTGCAATAATGCTCGTGAATGCATACGAAAAGAAGTAAAACGATCCGTCCCCGTTAAGGGCTTAGTGCATGCCTTCCGGAATCAAATTTCTCGCTTCCCCAGCAGAGTCGCCACTTGTTAGACGAGGTGCCGCGGCCTAAACTCCCGGGCGAACTGGGGGGTGGACAACCTCATGGCGACGTAAGCGGTGATTGGCGCCGAAAGCAACCAATCGTGGAATCAAGCTGCTCGGCAGGACCGGAGCTCGGAGATATGGAAGAGTCGCCACCCACGAATGGGAAAATGAACACCGATCCCTTGCGGGAGACCGGTGTGGGTTCGGGAAACTTAGGTACGAGCCGAGAAGGCTAGCTCCTTTCCGGAGAAAGGCTACTAGGCACCCCGACATCGCCCGATTATGAACCACCGGCCTCCTACTCAGCATGTTAGGCAATAACGGACTAATCGTATACTTCTTTAAGTTTAAAATTCATTTGAAACCCTTTTCTTTCTCTTTTTAGAAACCGTTTTGAGCATATGATATTGAAAAGCCACATCAGTAAAGAATCACCCATTTATGTTTATACATACACAGAGAGGGGGAAGAAAGAAGTGATTTATTTACAACCGTATTAAATATTATATCGTGTGTTTATTCTACACTAACTCATTTCCCAAAAACGGATTTATTTACATGGTTCGCACCTTAATCGCCGTTGGAACGATTCAGGTGCGTTTTAAAACCCCGTTTGATGAAGTTTACCCGAATCGCCGTTGGAACGACTCGAGTATTTGAAAACGTTTGAGATAAAAAACCTTTTAATGAGAAAACATGATTAAACATACAAGTCAATTTTATTTTGTACAAATTCTTTAAGAAAATGGTTCAAAACTCTATTATTCGCAAAGAAAACGATTTTAATTACAATGATCCTTTAATCCGCCTTTGGAACGGATTAGGGTTTTAAAACTTGGTATTTTGAAGACGATTTGAAATATTAACAAGAATGACTCCATTTATTTACATTACAAATCTAAAAAAAAACATTAGTTTAAATAATTCAATTGAAAACTCTCTTTTTGGTGATTTATTTTCCCCACTTACTTTAATGGACTCTTTAACTATTATAATTACAATAAACTAACATTTACACTCAAATGAAGCCCTTTTGAAACATGGACCCATGAATGGGCCAAAAGAATAAAGAAAATGGTTTTGGACCATATATATATATGTATACATTTAAATCAAAAAAGAATATAAGAAAATAAGATTTAACCAAAAATCACTATATGTATATGAAGATAATAAACACAATATATCTTATACTTTGAAATGTGAAAATAATAAGTAAATCCTATAACTAAGAAAGTAATACTTATCTAAAAATAATTTAACTCAATCATCACTAAAATAACCCAAATATTCTAAAAAAAAACTACACATATATATACATAATTAATATAGTTTAAATATCAAAAATACCATATGCTAATGTCTATTCATTATTTCTCAAAATATCAAGTAACTAATATTTAAATATGACCTAAGTTAATAAAAAAGGGAAATACATATATATATATATTTATACTTATATTACAAAATAGAATAAAAAGAGATATACAAATATTCTAAAATAGATATATATACTAAAGTTCTAAAATAAGTTGAAAAACATGTATTACATAATCATATATATATATACTAAGGATTAAATGTCTAAAAGTTAAGAAAAAGGGACTGAAATGACATTTTTTACATTTTCGCAGATTTACCGACGGAAAATCCGTCGGTAAACAGCCTTTAGAGACAGAATTGGCAAATTACAGCAGCACTCCAATATTTTCCAGATTTGTTCAAAAGCCTTAAATTAAATCTAATTCAATCGTTTTGGACTTCCGAACTACCGAAAATGGATCATAGTCGAAAACGGAAGTTCCTAAAACGATGTTTTTATTTTAAAACATTATTTGGAAATTTCTTTTAAATTAAAAAACCTATAATTACAACGTTTTCGACACCCGAACTACCTTTTTATCGGATCACGGTTCGTATTGGGATGTCAAAACGAGGTTTTTATTTTAAAACAAAACCGAATTTTATTTAACACGAAACGAAAATTAAATAAATATGCTAACTAAATAAAACGTGATAAAATAAATAAATGACTAAAGGAATAAAAAACTATAACATAAAAAAAATAAATAGAAGGAGAGAAATAAATTAAATAAAGAGTCTAGTCCTCGGATAATACTTTTAATTCGGTATCTGACAGTCGAAGCCGATTGATTCCACGAACCGCGAGCTTCCGTTTTTTAATGAAAATTTAGTAAAAATTGAACTTAGGAAATTTGGAATTTTTGAGAAAAAAATATTTTTCTCAAAAAAATCCACTCTCTCTCTCTAAAAATATTTAGAGTGAGAAAGTTTTTCTCTTCAAAAAATCCCCCCCCTTCACCTTGGGATCCGTGCCCTTATATAGGGAAACGGATCCCGGAACAATGGGCGACGCCCAAAAAAAATTGGGCGTCGCCCATTGTGGTTGGGCGGCCGCCCAACCTAGTGTTGGGCTACCGCCCAAGCTTGTTGGGCGGCCGCCCAACAATGTTGGGCGAGCGCCCAACGCCAGGTTGGGCGCCCGCGCCCAACCCTCGTCGGGCGTCGGCCCGACGCGTTGGGCGTTCTCCCGACGTGGTTGGGTGCCCGCCCGGCGACCCTCGGGGCGTGCCCCGCGCCGTCGGACGCGTGCACTCCGTGGCCGCCGAGCGCGCGTCCCGCGCAGCTAGACGCTCGTACGTCGCGCCCGCCGAACGCGCGTCTCGCGCTGCCAGGCACGTGTGCTCAACGGCCCATGAGGGCGCGCACCGCCAGCGGTCCCAGGCATTGCTCGGGCGTCGAGAGCGTGCCACTCGCGGTACGTCCGACGGACGCCGCGCGCACGTCTCGAGCCGTCAAGCGGGCGTTCGACCATCGTCGTCCGCGTGCGGGATGCCGTTGTGTGCCCGCGCCGTGCCGTTAATTTTCCTCAGCTTATTATTCTTTATATATTTTTCAAAACTTCCGGAATCAATCGCTTCGACCGTCTTGTTTCAGGTTTTCGTCACAGGTCCTCCGACTCGGTGTCTACAGCTGCAGAAATGATTTCCAGCAAATCACCTTCGCGCACATTTACCGGGAATAAAATAGAGTTGCAGATGGACTCGCTAATCTCGGCCATACCTTTCCGATCGGAGTGACTAAATTTGTAACGCCTCCTGATCATATTTCCCCAATAATGTTAGATGATTTGTTAGGAGTGTCCTTCCTAGGTCTATTCCTGGATAATCCGGTTCTTTCTGGTTTTTTTGTATTTCTGTTCTGCGGTTCTTTTGTTTGGCTGTGTAAGTTGGTATTCAATCAAAAAAAAAAATTATCATATATAAGGCCCCGTTTGTTTGGGGGAAAATATTCTGCAGGAAAATATTTTCCCAATTTTCCAGTGTTTGTTTGGGCAGGAAAATAAGTCAAAGGAAAATAAGTGGCAAGTCAATGAAAAAGCAAGGAAGAAATAAGGGAAAATGTTTTACCCTTTTCAAAAGGGTAAAACATTTTCCCCAAAACATACGCGTTCAGAGAAAAATTGGAAAAACGTTAAAAAATGTAAAAATATGAAACAAGAAAAATATAAATAATATGAAAACGCTACAAAACACGAGAATATGACAAAAAAACCCGCAAAAACATGAAAAGGTGAACAAATGCGAAAAATACAAAAACGCAAAAAAAAGCAAACACTTGAAAAAGCCCAAAACATGAACACGAAAAAGAGACAAAACACAAAATATACAAAAACATGAAAAATACAAAAAACACAAAAACGTGAAAAAATATGAAAAACACGAAAACGCGAAAAATGCTAAAACACAAAAACGTGATAATACGTGAAAACACGATAATACGTGAAAAGACGAAAAATGCAAACAAAACATGAAAATGTAAACAATACAAAAACGTGAAAATACGAAAAACATGAAAAAACGTGAATAACATGAAAAAGTAACAAAATGCGAAAAATAAGAAACGCGAAAAAAAGAAAACGTGAAAAAGGGAAAAACCGAAAAACCGAAAAACTGAAAAGCTAAACGTGAAAACACAAAAAAGAAGAAAAAATGCAAAAAAAAACATAATAGCGTTAATAACACGAGAAAACGTACAAAAAATGCCGAAAATGTGAAAAAATGTTTTCGTGTTTTTATATTTATTTTTTTCACATTTTTGTGTTTTTCAAATTGTTTTTCATGTTTTCATGTTTTTAATATTTTTTTACTTTTCGTAATTTTCGCATTTTTTCATTTTTTGTGTTTTTAATAAATTTTTACGTTTTTTTGTGTTTTTCACGTTTTTTCCGTTTTCCATATTTTTCTGGTTTTCATGTTTTTAACGTTTTCGTGTTTTCCACATCTTTTCACGTTTTTTGTGTTTTGTGTTTTTTTTACATTTTCTTGTTTTCATGGGTTTTTTTACATTTTTTTTCTATTTTTTACGTTTTCACAGTTTTCCACGTCTCTACATATTTTTTGTGTTTTATATATACAATTGAAAATAAAAAAATACAGAAAATCTATATTTAGTAGTTGGAAAATATTTTTCAGTGTTGTAGCCAAACACCGGAAAATATTTTCCAGTGTTGGTGCCAAATACAGGAGAATATTTTATTTTCCTGCACAATATTTTCCCTGCATAAAATTTTTCAGAACACAATATTTTCCCCCAAAGAAACGGGCCTAAGTTTCAGCTCTCATTCACTTCTGGCAGCGTCATGTTAACATAAAATATATATTTTTAAAATCCCAGTAATATTAAAATATATGCAGTATATAAAAATTGACTATTTTTTTTTTATATATAACTTATCATATATTTGTACAAGTCTGTATTTTCATATAAAACGATATTTTTATATGAATTGAGTATAGAAATCTTTATGAGTTTCTTACCATGCACATCGGTTTTATTTTTATTTTTAAATATTAATTAAAAATTAAATATATAAATTTAACTAATAAAAAATCATAAAAAATTATAACATTTTAATTCAATATAAATAATACTATGACTTTAATTAAATATAATAAGTTTAAAAATTATTAATAATATTTAAACTTATATACACTTTTAATAATTTCTTGAATCCCTACAAGGACATGTATTGATATCCCGAGAGTATTTTCCAATCCCAATGTCCATATCTCAACTTCCGGTGATAGAAATAAAAAATCAATCTACTTTTGTTTTCGGAGATTTATTTCTCATCTCCTTTAGAACCGCATCTCCATAGGGTACGGAGAATATATGCCTCGTTTACAACTCTACCATACTAACTTCTTGGGTAAATTACATATGTGGTGTACAACTTTTACCTGTTTTCACACTTTGGTGTACAACCTTTAATTTTGCACACTAAAATGTACAAACTTCATGTGACCTCCCACTAAAGTGTACAGCCGGTAATTATGACCGGTCAACCAAAAGTCAACGTGCCACATCATCATTTTCATCCTACCCATTATAAAAAGTGGGATCCACTCTTTATGAAATTATAAAAATACCCTTTACCCTTATATAATTACTAAAATGCCACTGTCTCCTTCCTTCCTCCAATTTTTCTCCATCTTTCTCTTTTCCTTTCTCTCTCTAACTTCTCTCTCTAAGTCTCTCTCCTCTCCCTCTCTCTACTCGCACCATTTTCTGCAAAGAATCAAACACCCAAATCAGTAAAATAATGATAATAACATTACCCAATAATTGCAATTAACAAGTAACAGCCAAAGAAATTGATTGATCCTCTTACCTGATGCAGCTGTGGGAAAAATGGAAGTGGAAGGAAAAAGAGCGACCAGAGAAAGGGAGAAAACGGAATTGGAGTTGTTTTCTCCTTCTCTGCCGATCTCGGTAATAGAAAACTTTAACGAATTTGAATTTAAATGGACAATTTGAGAAATGAGAAACGGAAAAAGGGAATTATTTAAAAGGTTAGTTGGTTGCTTTCATGGCTGCTCTGTATGGGTATTTAATGGGCTTTGATTCAAAACTACCGCGTCATCTCCTTAATTTGATATTCCAACTTATTATTACCTAATTTTGCTTACTATTGAAGCTTAATTAAAATTACTTTGATTAATTCTATATTATATATGTTATGTTAGTTCAAATTTATTATCACATCATATAGTTTGGTTGTTATTTGTTAATCACAATTATTGGGTAATGTTATAATCATTATTGTACTGATTTGGGTGTTTGATTCTTTGCAGAAAATGGTGAGAGGAGAGAGACTTAGAGAGAGGAGTTAGAAAGAGAAGATTTAGAGAGAGAAAGAGAAAGATGGAGACAAATTGGAGAAAGGAAGAAGACAATGGCATTTTAGTAATTATATAAGAGTAAAGGGTATTTTTATAATTTCATAAGGAGTGGGTCCCACTTTTTATAATGGGTAGGATAAAAATGATGATGTGGCACGTTGACTTTGGGTTGACCGGTCATAATTACCGGCTGTACACTTTAGTGGGAGGTCACATGAAGTTTGTACACGTTAGTGTGCAAAATTAAAGGTTGTACATCAAAGTGTGAAAACAGGTAAAGGTTGTACACCACGTATGTAATTTACCCCTAACTTCTTCCACGTTTTAATTTTCGGCTAATTAGTAAAATTGTAGAATGAATTGAGTCGGCTTGCGAGTTGAACAAATTAAAGGAAAATAATAGATAGATTGCTTATTTAACAAATTTTTTTTTATCAATTGTACAATGTTTAAAAAGAAAAAAAGTCCATATCTAGAAGGATTAAAAATAATAAATAATCAACCACGGGGTTGTGGTAGAGTGGTAAAGGCTTCTCCTCCCTTAACCAAAGGTCCAGGTTCGATCCTCGCCTTTGGAAATGGAAAGAATTTCCGTGGCCAGCAGTCCTGTCGGCGGTGGATACACTTACGAACCAAAAAAAAAAAATAATAATAAATAATAGTAAACAACTTTATTTATATATACTATTCAAGCTTGTCTGCTCGGACACTTATTATTATATTATCATTACTGTTGGCTTAATAATTAAGAAATTTTTGAAGCTGATCCAATCCTATAAATACCTCCATTCATTCTCCATATTGCAACACCCAAAAACTTCATAAATCTCTTCTTCATCAAAAACCTTCAATCTTTATTTATTTCCTTAACATTTATCATAAAAGATGGGTGTTTTGACTATTGAGAGAGAAATTACCACTGCAGTTCCCCCAAGTACTATGTTTAAGATTTTCGTCCTTGAAAACCATATTTATCTTCCAAAAGTTGTTCCCCATTTCAGTGTTGAGGTACTTGAAGGAAATGGAGTTCCTGGCACCATCAAGAAGACTACCTTTGGTGCTGAAGGTAAATTACTTAATTACTACATTATTATTAAATTGATTGCATTGAAGGTCATTAATGAATATGTAACATCAAAACTAAGTTTAATTGTAAATAATATATATGATATGCAGGTAGCGAATTCAAGTATATTAAGACAAAGATCGAAGCAACAGACAAAGAAAACTTCAGCCATAGCTACAGTGTTATTGAAGCAGATCCAAAGACAGAAAAGCTTGCAAAAATAACAATGGAGATTAAAATGGAAGCTTCTCCTAATGGAGGATCCATTATCAAGACCTGCAGCAAATATTACCCAAAGGAAAACTGTGAGGTAGATGAAGACATAATCAAGGCTAAAGCAGAAAAGGCAATGGGATTATACAAGGTTGTTGAAGCTTACATCTTGGCCAATCCTGATGTCTGCAACTAAATTTGGGGTTCATTAATGTGTGTTTGATGCTTTTTTTTTTTTTCCTTTTGATGTTAGGTCTAAGGATTTGTTGGCCTGAGAATAAAAGTTTTATGTTTTTCTAAATTAATTTTCATTTAATATTGTATTTACACCATGTTCTGATCTAATTGTTATAAATAGAATTTTGGTTTGAAATTGTGCATATATTTCTTCATTATTATTGCATCAATACAAGACAACACGGAGATTGGGACTGAACAGTCGGTCCCAAGTCAGTAGCTAAAATACATTTGGGACTGAAATTGAGTGGTTGCAACTTAAATCATTCTGTTGCAATACACAGGTTGCAAACTTTGGGCCTGATTTCTTCTAGCAAAGAAAAGTTTGCGACTGAAATTTAGGTCCCACCTATCAGTTGCTACCAGATTTTTGTACGTGTTCGTTCATTGCTAAGTAAAATATAATTTCATTTACTTACAGATGGAGTTACCCATAATAACAAAGTTTTGATGAATTTATGGCAGATTTAAGGACAAATTTATCTTTATTAAGAAACAATTATCAATCGTAAAACTGTTTATTTTTATTTTTAATATTTCTGTTTAATTGTAATGATATTATTATTAATTAAATTTAATAATAATATTATTATTAATATTATCGGTTTATATTAAATTTATGAAATTACAAGTAGAATTAATTATACAACTAGTAAAAAAACATAAGTAGTAACCAACAATATCCAAAAGATAATAACTATATTTAATAACCCATCAGAAATTAAACAAAGTGGAGAGTTGACGATGGAGTTAAAAAAAAATATATATATAAGAGCAAGAGACTTTTAGTACAACTTCTAAAAATAATATAATTAATTGACTTTTAGTGATTTAAAAGTAACTAAGATATGTCATCTCCAACAATAGTTTTTATATACACTCTTTATTTATTATTTTATAATTACTTCTTAATAATAAATTATTAATAAATAATGAATTTAAGAGGTACTAAAAGGTGGAGAGAATCTCTCTATTAGTAATTTGAGGAGTCACTAAAAAACTGTTGGAGCTTATTTTTAACTCTCCTTCCTCAAATTTTAACTTAAGAGGCAAACTAAATGGCTCTTGGAGATACTCTAAGGCCTAGAACTTAAATAAATGATATCATAATAATCAAGCCATCAGAATTCATAATGGAGTTTCAAAATAAGTAAGGCTTAATGCATATTTCACCCCTTAAACTTGATAAGTTTTGCCAATTGGTACCCTGAACTTTTTAAATAACCCATCACATACATATAGTTAGTATTAAAAACATATCGCACATCTATAGTTGGTTTTAAAAACCTATCACACGCCTAAAGTTGGCTCATTCGAACCTCTTGAACACAAAATCGTTGATCTCTCATCTTTGACAGACGAGGTCGTTGTGCATGCTAAGAAAAAAAGAAAAGCGTATTAGTTGGTTCTGTATGTCACCTCACATATCATAGATGACATATCAACAATTTTGTGTACAAGAGGTCTGAATGAGCCAACTTTAGGTGTGTGATAGATTTTTAATGTCAACTATAAATGTGTGATAGGTTATTTAAAAAGTTCAGGGTGCTAACACGTGAAACGTGTCAAGTTTAAGGGTGTAAATATACATTAAGCCTAAGTTTTAATGCATATTTACACACTTAAATTTGGCAAGTTTTGTCTATTTGCACCTATCACACACTTTTGGCTATAAAAACCTATCATACATTGTTAGCTTTCAAAACCTATCACACACCTATAGTCGGTTCATTCGGACCTCCTGCACACAAAATCGTTGATCTGTCATCTTTGACAATTGAGGTGGCATGTCTGCTATAGTAAAAAACAAAAACGCATGAGTTCGTTCTGTATGCCACCTTATTTGTCAAAGATCACGAATCAACGATTTTGTGAGAAAGTTTGAATGAACCAACTATACGTGTGCGGTAGGTTTTTAAAACCAACTATAGGTGTACGGTGTAGGATAGGTTATTTTAAAATTTCAGAGTGCTAATAGGCAAAACTTGCCAAATTTAAGAGTGTAAATATGCATTAAGCCTAAACCTTAAGTAATAGATATTATAGTAATATAAGGCCTAGAACTTTAATCTCATACACATTCATCCTAAAGTTGATTCATAATGTGTTCTACCTAGGGGCGGAGCCAGGACTGAAACCTCGGGGGGGTCCATTGTACTTAGAATTTTTTTTTTCTCGTACGACGATTCAAGATGTGTGATTCCTATTGCAAATGTATTTATATACAAAAGTTGTTTTGAATTTTTTTTTTCCGATATATTCATTGTTCACTAGTAATGGATTGAACTAAAATCTAAAAAATACCTAAACATCAACAATCCAATTCAATCAAAATCCCTAAATATCACTAATTCAACTCAATCCGCCAATTTAATTTAATCAAAATCTCTAAACTAAAATCCATAAATATCACCAATTCAATTTAATCAGGATCCTTAAAACCTTATCACTTCATCAATTCAATTTAATGAAAACACCTAAAATTTAACATATTATCAATTCAATTTAATCAAAACACCTAAATATCATAATTTAAATTAAAGTAAATAGAAATATCTAAATTATACCCTAAATTATAAATAATTCAACCCTAAATTAGAAATCCCTAAATTAGATTCTCTAAATTAAACCATAAGTTAGAAATTCCTAAATTAATTGCAATTACTAAGTAAACAACATATTAATAATCCATAATTTAGCAACTCTACTTTAGAAATCATATACTTAAACCTAGAAATAAAATAAAGAATGAAAAATAAAAAACTTACTTGGAGAAAGTTGAAAGTTAAATTGAGTGAGAATAGAAAATAATTAAGTAATTGAAATTTTAAACAAAGTTTGGAGTGATTTGGGAAATTTTCCCCAAATCAAATCATAACCTATTCTTTTGCTTTCTTTTTATATAGAAAAAAAAAAGAACAACTTCTCTTATTTAAGTTCAGGGATGGAAAGGGAATTCCAAAAAAAGGGATGGAAAGGGCTTTAATGAAAATGGACAAAAACACGACGTTGTTTTGTCCATTTTCATTAAAAAAAAAATAAGGGATGGAAAGGACGAAATTGCCCTTCCATCTCCTAGGTTACAGCACGCCCAGAAGAATAAGAGTTCTTCCCATCTTCTTCAACCTCTGCTCCGGCCATGGCAGAAAACCACCTATCCAGGGGTAGAAAACACCCTTGGTGGTGTTTTCCGACGGGCCGGAGGGTCGGGAGACCCTCCCCTACCTCCTGGCTCCGCCCTTGGTTCTACCTGCTTCAACATTATAATTGTGTTTCTAAATCGGTGAGTCACTTTATTATCTCTCTTTTTTAAAATAGTTATTTGACCATAATTTTATGGTCTATGTGGATGAAAAAAGATAATTAATGAAGTTATTAAACTCGTTTAGGCTATCATTTCATTAAATTTTAAACAAAGTTTAATGACTTTTATATCCCAAAATAAAGTTTAAAGCCCACAAATATATTTTAACCGAATGCTTTGGAATCTATTTTTTTTGTTTTATTATTATTTGAAAAAAATTGGAAAGGTTATCATAAAAAAAAATTACAAGATGAAATGGGAGACCTATTTACATATATATTTAGACGAATACCCCAAACCTTTCATATTCTCCCTTTCCTTCTATCATGTTTCATCTCTCATTTGCTTTCTATCTTTTCATCTTGTCCTTCCTTTATATTATGTGAATCACCTCCATTTTCTTTATCATCTTGTCTCTTCTTCCTCTTTGTCTCTTTGTTTTTGTGAAAGCATGGTTCGTTATCTTCCTGTTTTATGTTCGTCTCTTGGTTTCTTTCTTCTTGTGCGAATAGAAGGCATCGTTATTCAATATTTTTTTGCGTTTATCTTATGTTTATTATCGATTTCAATGGCGAAAGATGAAAATAAGGTAAGTATCTACCATAATCTTCATTTTTTCCAGAAATTACTTTACAAAATGAGTTTTTGTCAAATTTTATGAAGTCTGCGAACAGAAAATCGCCTGGAAAATGATAATTTTGCTTCGCAGAAAGTGAATCTGTGAAGTCTGCGAAGCAAAAGCATCCTTTTTCCAGGTGAAGTTTGCTTCGCAGACTTCGCAAAATGTGACGCAAACTCATTTTGTGAAGTAAAAATTATTATTTTTTACTGTCTTTTGCTTCGCAGACTTCACAGAATCTCTTTCTGAGAAGCGTTTCTTTCATTATTTCCATAAAATTAGTTATTTTTGTGAAGGTTGGATACAAAAGCATCAACCACAGTGATCCGTTTATCTTGAATACAAACGCATCAATCACATTGAGGGGTGATTGGGATGTGATGAAAATGGTGAACCTGCCAATTTTTCTTGCTTCCGAAAAGAAAAGAAAAGTCACCATTATCATCCCAAATGCCATTGATTATGTATGACGCTGTTGATTTTTCTTGCTTCTGTAAAGTCGGGAAACAATCCAATGTTCTAGTTCCGCCTGCTTCTGAACTTCTTACCAAATGCTCTGGAATAACTCTCTCTCTCAAATGTCCTCGAAGCACACTAGGGAGAAACCGTGCTTCTAGAATATTTTGCTAATCATTCTATTATGAAAGCAAATTCCTAGGATTCAGGGTTTAGGGTTTGATTATTGTTGCAATCTTGTTGTAAATTTTGATAATGTTATAATTTTAATGTTAGAATTATTGTTGCACTCTTGTTGTTATGATTTTAATGTTTTATACCACTTCGCATTTTTCGCAAATTGTGAAGCCTGCAAAGATAATACTACTTAAAAACACGACTTTTACTTCGCATTTTGTGAAAACTGCGAAGAAAAAGTGATGAGGGCATCCGTCCTCCGAAGGCGGACCCGGAACCTAAAGACGAGACCCGGAGAGAATTGACCAAGGGAGACTAGATCAAGCGCGGGAAACCGAATACGCGGGGCGCACGTAAGGGGCCACAGGGCGTGAAGAACCCAATATCGGGGAAACAGCCTAGCGGGTCATGTACGCGGGGCGTGCCCTCCGAGGCGCGGAGCGTAAAACAGGATTTCGATGAGAGTTCCGACCAGGAGGTAAAGAACGCGGGGCGTACTGCTGGGGATGCCACGCGTATGAATGCCCAACGAGAGCCACAAAACCTAGAGACACAACCACGCAGGGCATGAGTAAGGTTACGCGGGGCGTACCTGGGCTAAGGAATACTTCCTCCCCAAGTTCTTCTTGTTAGGAACAATATCTGCCACCTTCTATTTATTGTTTTGCCACTCAACTATTTACCACTTTGCCATTTAACTTAATTACCCTATTATCTATCTTTATGTAATTCCTACCTTACCCCTATGGTTCCTTAGTTGTTGGTGACCCTAGGGGGGGCCTTTTAGTATTTCGTCTTTTATTTGGAAGGAGTATATATTCTCATCATTTTGTAATGTTTGATAACTTTTGATGAATATTGAATTTGAAGCCTCCATTGGAGCAAGGATATCATCCTTTTGGGTTTATTCAACCTTCTAGTTTAGCTAGAGAAGTTTGTATTCTTTTTGAGTTTACGATTAAAACTCTCAGTCGATTTCAATCTACATCAGTTGGTATCAGAGCCGATCGAGTCGTTTTCCTTCCCGGAGACTTCTTCTCGGAAATGGTTCAACCACGTATCACAAACAAAGCCACCGGATCCATAGAGCAACGAGTGGATGCGCTAGATGGCAAGGTGGAGCATCTAGCGGAATCTCTAAGGGCGTTGGAGGAGAAATATGCCACGAGTACCCGAGATATCCTTCTCACCATTGAAGGGCTAAAGCTTGAGGGACGGAACACTCAAGCTCTCCTCACCGGAGAACCTCACCGGCGACACGAGGAGCAAATCCGCCCCCAACTAGAACGACCACCGACACCACCCCCTAGAAGGAACCATGCACCACAACCAATAGGCCCTCGGGTTCAAGAGGTAAGACGAACTAATCCCGTGAACATTCAGAATGTTGATAGTGATAGCGATGGGGATCTATTTGATGATTTTGAGATTCCTAGGATTGCTAGAAATATGGAGATTAGAATGGATGATGATGAATTGAATGATAGGGATAGGAATGAGATGCATGTGAATGATGTTGTTGGACCCGTGCATGTGCGTGCCGGGAATATGGATGTTGTGCATAATGATGTTGTAGGTGGTTATGAGAGGGAACACTTCGGTTTGAATGATCCGTATGGGGGTCGGGGTAATGAAAGAGGTGGGTATAGAGGCGAGCCGAATGTAGGAATGACGAATGGAGGGAATTTTGAGAGGGACGATGCCTTCAAATTGAAAGTGGACTTACCCTCGTTTGGAGGGGAACTCGACATTGAGGGGTTCTTTGATTGGTTGTTTAAGGTGGAGAGGTTCTTCGACTATGCGGGCATACCGGAAGATAGGAGAGTTCGGTTAGGAGCTTATAGGATGAAAAGGGGAGCCTCGGTATGGTGGGACAATGTGAAGGAAGAGAGAAGAAGGGGAGGAAGGGAACTGAGTAGGTCTTGGCGGAGGATGAAATCGATGATGAGAGAACGGTTTTTGCCACCCGACTACGAGTAGTATATCTACAGCTCATACCGGAATTGCTCACAAGGGGCTAGGAGCGTGCACGAGTATACTTCGGAGTTCTTAAGGCTTTCGGCAAGGGCTAACTTGTCGGAAACCGAAAGCCAAAAGAATTCAAGGTATCTAGAGGGGCTACGGTATAACATTCAAGACAGAATTGGGACACAAATGGTAATCTGGATTCAAGACACAAGGAATCTAGCTTTGAAGGCCGAGTCTCAATTGAATGTTAGAGCACGTGATGGGTACCGGAGGCCGAGGATTGAGGAAGCATGTGAGGAGGGTGAAGAGTCCAAATGGGTGGACAAGGAAAAAGGTGGCGCTAGTTCAAGTGGCACTAAAGTCTTGAGTGGGGGAAAATCACCTAGCGGGGATGTGAGGCCCTTTAGGATAGCCGCTCCTCCTAAGGGCAACAATCTGTACACCAAACCAGCTCCGTTTAAGTGCTTCCGATGCAACGAACCGGGCCACCGCTCGAATGAATGTCCAAAGAGGAGGAGCGCTAATATGGTTGAGAGGTACGAGGATGATGAGTATGGAGGAAATGATGGGACGTATTGTGAGCCCATGGATAGGGGATCATCCGGAGATGACCGGGGAGTCCATGTAGTGAAGAGAGTTCTTATGACGGTAGAACAAGAACACGACCCGAGGCACCAATTGTTTAGGACTAGAGGTCTAATCCACGGATTGAAATGTGAGTTGATTGTTGATGGCGGAAGTTAAGAGAACATCCTTAGCAAAGCCGCTTTGAGCAATTTCGGCTTAGTGCCCGAGCCACATCCGAATCCGTATCGAGTGGGTTGGATTAAAGAGGGGGATAAGCTTAATGTCACTCACCGGTGCAAGGTTCCTATCTCTATTGGGGCCTACCACGATAAGGTTATGTGTGATGTGGTTGAGATGGATGTGTATCACTTGCTCCTTGGGAGACCTTGGCAATTCGACCATGATGCCTCATATGCGGGGAGGGACAACACGTACACCATATTCAAAGATGGGGCCAAGTACATTCTCACGCCGTTGATAGGTCCTACTAAGGGAGAAAAGAAGGCCGCCTTGATTGTGTGCCCTAGCTAAGAACCAACGCCGCTAGAAGATGCAAGCATGGGTCAGCCCGTCGGATTGCTAGTAACAGGTAACCAGAACCAAGAGAAGAGTATTGCTAATGGGGTGAGCGGAATATCAACCTTGGGAGTCAGTCACCCTTGTTCTATCATTAAGTTGGGGTCCAACTCTTTTAAAGAAGGAGAGTATGATGAGGGCATCCGTCCTCTGAAGGCGGACCCGGAACCTAAAGACGAGACCCGGAGAGAATTGACCGAGGGAGACCAGATCAAGCGCGGGAAACTGAATACGCGTGGCGCACGTAAGGGGGCGCGGGGCGTGAAGAACCCAATATCGGGAAAACAGCCCAGCGGGTCATGTACGCGGGGCGTGCCCTCCGAGGCGCGGAGCGTAAAACAGGATTTCGAGGAGAGTTCCGACCAGGAGGTAAAGAACGCGGGGCGTACTGCCAGGGACGCCACGCGTATGAATGCCCAACGAGAGCCACAAAACCCAGAGACACAACCATGCGGGGCGTGAGTAAGGTTACGCGGGGCGTACCTGGGCTGAGGAATACTTCCTCCCCAAGTTCTTCTTATTAGGAACAATATCTGCCACCTTCTATTTACTGTTTTGCCACTCAACTATTTACCACATTGCCATTTAACTTAATTACCCTATTATCTATCTTTATGTAATTCCTACCTTACCCCTATGGTTCCTTAGTTGTTGGTGACCCTAGGGGGGGCCTTTTAGTCTTTCGTCTTTTATTTGGAAGGAGTATATATTCTCATCATTTTGTAATGTTTGATAACTTTTGATGAATATTGAATTTGAAGCCTCCATTAGAGCAAGGATATCATCCTTTTGGATTTATTCAACCTTCTAGTTTAGCTAGAGAAGTTTGTATTCTTTGTGAGTTTACGATTAAAACTCTCAGTCAATTTCAATCTACATCAAAAAGTCATTCTGTGAAGTAGTATTACCTTCGCAAGTTTCGAATATTGCGAAAAATGCGAAGTAAATTTCATCTTAAGTAGTATATTTACCTTTGCAGGTTTCGCAGATTGCGAAAAATGCGAAGTAAATTTTATGTTCTTAAGTAGTATTATCTTTCGCAAGCTGCGCATTTTACGAAAAATGCGAAGTAAAATGGAAGAGAGAAAGAAGAAATGGTAAGAAATTTAAAAGTGTTATATATATATGAAGAGTAGTTTGGAAAAGTAACAAAAAAAAAAGTTTAGATAGGTCATGGGTTGGAGTTCTTATATTAAGCACTAGGTCTTTCATGTCACTCAGAGGATTCCAATTCACATTTGGACACGTGTATTGTTACCCCACGTATTAATTAAAATAATTTGCCTCTTGTAATATATGTGGGTCTATGTTATACGTGTCAAAATATGTATAGAAGCTCCTCCATTTGGCATGAAGAATCCGGTACTTCTAATAATTTGCACATTGATTGAGTATATTGGTCTAAATATATAAACGAGTCTTCCATTTAATCCAATTTTGTAATTTTTCCTAAAAGAAAATAGAAATGTCTAACGAATATAATTGCAGCTCACAGGATTCTTAATGACAAATGAATTTGATTAAAGCAAATAAATAATTGAAAACATCAATAAAGAAATGATAATTATTCAGAAATAGCATTTTCAAATAACAGGAACAAAGAAGATAATCAAAATAACCGGCGGATAAAATACAATATCCATAATTTCTGAATTATAAAATACATCCACTATCCCATTCTTCATGTTTCGACAAAAACGAAAAAACTTTGAATTTTATTATTCCTCCTAACTAGACTTCTATTTAAATTATCATATAAAAGCCTCCACCCTCATTCAGTTCTAGGAGCGGTCAAGTTAGGACAAAATATATATATTTAAAATCTTAGAAATATATATAGGGGCGAATCCAGGGATTTCTCCTCTATGAGGGCAAACAATACGACTAAAATAAATTTTATCCAAAAAATAATAATTATAGAAAACCAGAGATCAAAGCTCAAGTTCAAGTAAAGTAGTAGCAGAAATTGTAGAAACAAAAGAGAAAACAGAACAACTTATCGAAACAGAATTGTTGTGTCATGGACAGAACCACTGAGTTGAAAACGATTACGGCAGACTCTGGTGCAATCTGGAAGTCCGATTATCAACCAAGGTTTACACAGCAAGCAGTGACCTAGTGCACTCTAGGGCGAAGCTTTAGAACAACAATTGAGATAAAAAACGAGAATTGGAAAAACTGTGTATTCAGAATTGTGATGAAAGCCCTTTTTATTTTTGTTTGGAAAACGAACCTTGTAGTGGACAACGTTTGTGAGAGAAAAACGTGGCTTGTTGAATAAAATTAGGGATAGTGTAGATAAGACTTTAACTGCTTGAGAATTAGTCAAAAGATTTAAAATTATTTAATAGCCAAATAAAAATCGGGTCCAGTCGGGCGGGCGTCGCCCGAACAAGCACGCGTGCCTGTGGTATATTTTGTAAAACCCACTAAAACAATTTAATATCTCATAAGACCAAACCCAACATAAACCCTCCAACTAACTCTCAAGTTTCCAATGTGGGATTGGAAAAGTTACAAAAGCAAAGGCAATGGCTAAAAAGCCATTTCACATAAAATCTCCAACAGAAATAACAAATCAAAATTCAAGTAGAAGCAAACAAATTACCAAAGCAGAGAGACAAAGATTCGAGATGGAGTGCCGGACCAATGATCTAACTCGGAGGAATTGGTTGTCGATTTTGATTTAATCTTAGTTAGGATTAAGGATTTTAATTTAAGCTTAAGAAGAAAGAGGAATTGAGGCAGAAGAATTAAAGAGATTAAAGTGAGTAAGAGAGACCGATGGTTTGTTTTAGGATCTATTTAGTTTTACATTTAAATATTTACTTTTTATTTTTTTGTTTTTGTTGTAAACAAAAGGACGTAGTTCTAATTAAATAAAACGACGTCGTTTTGCTTTAAAATAGAATTAAAAAAATATATTAAATTTAAAACCATTCTTCATCCTTAATTATAGAATCGGTATACCATAAACCTCCATTGATGAAGAAGGGGGCGAAACTCTAAAACTTCAAAATTAATATCTAGGTTTTAAAAAAAATACAAATATCAATTGTGGGTGCAACTGTCCCGAGTGCCCCCATACTGAATTCGACCTTGTATATATATAAAACTTATAATAATTTAATTGGAGGTTCGTGAGATATTGAGAAAGCATGTTATGACTTCAAGGATTGAAGGGATGTGGAACTGCAAGTGTAAAAATTAACAATGAAGAAAAAAAAAAAAAGACTAGGTGAAGAAGAAAGAGGGAGGTTGTGGTGAGAAAGAATAACCCTAGGGATTAAAGGATCGGGTAGAGGTGTCAAAATGGATCATAACCCATTTATTGACCTATTTACCCAATCATTTAATAGATTAGGGTTGACCCTTTTATAGATTGGGTTATAAATGGGTTGAGCTATTTAACCCATATAATAAAAGGGTTGGATAGGTTTTTTAGAGGGTCAACCCATTAACCCATTAATTTCATACTTAATCTTAAAACACGAACTCCGCTCCTAACTAAAACCATGGCCGATTCCACGTTCTCCCAAAAGCCGATTCCTCAGATTCATTCCGCCGCTTGATTCCGTCGTCGACCTCCTTCTGATTTTTCTTCTCATCCGCTTGATTTATTTTTTTACTGGAATTCATGTTGGCTGTGCTTATTTGTTTATTAATTTTACTTTTAGGTGTTGTTTGGTTCGAAGAATGGAATAGAATAGTTATTCCAAAGGAATGGAATAACAAAGAATGGAACGGATATTCCTTAGAAATGGTTATTCCTATATTTTGGATAGTGGAATGAGATAGAATGGAATAAATAATTTTTTTATCCAAAAGATAACATTCCCCTCAAATATAATTTTTTATTTCTTTTAAAATTTTAATTATTACTATAAATTATTCAAATATTTAACATATATTATTTTTAAAAATATATAAATTATTCAAATATTTAATATATATTATTTCTTTCGTGTTTTTTTTTCTCACTTTTTTTTTGCGTTTTTCACGTTTGTTGTGTTGTCGTGTTTTTCACGTTTTTTCGTGTTATTCATGTTTTTGCGTTTTTCATATTTTTGCGTTTTTCATATTTTTGCGTTTTTCATATTTTTGCGTTTGTTGGATTTTCGTGTTTTTCGCGTTTACTCACGTATTCTTGTTATTCAAGTTTTTTCACGTTTTTCACGTTTTCGTTTTTTTGTGTGTTTTCTCACCTTTTCATTTTTTTAGTTTTTTTTTCATTTTCATGTTTATCACGTTTTTGTGTTTTCATGTTTTCCCGTTTTTGTATTGTTCATGTTATTCACGTTTTTGCGTTTTCGTGTTTTTGCATTATTTTTTGTTTTTGTGTTTTTCGTGTTTGTTCATGTTTTTCGCGTTTTTTATTGTGTTTTTTATTTTTTAACATTTGTGGTATTCACATTTTTTGTCGATCCATGTAACTCGTTTCATGTTTTTTCCTATTTTATTTACGCTTTTTACATTTTTCACGTTTTTTCCATTTTTATGTTTTTACCATTTTTTTCTTATTTTTGTTCAATTTTCAAGTAGATTTAGTTAATTGGGTTAAATGAGTCAACCTATATAACCTATTTAATAAATGTGTTGGGTCATTTCAACCCATATATAAAAGGGTTATCTCAACCCATTTATTAAATGGGTTAGGTTTGGTCAACCCAATTATTAAATAGATTGGGTCAATCTTTTTAACCATTTTGACACCTCTAGGATCTGGTACAGAGATGAAGAAGAAAGATTACCTTTGGTCAAACAAAATAAATTAGATTTTGTCCCCTTGCTAAGAAAAAATTAAATATAAAAATATAATTAATTTTTCTAGTTAGATTTGTCACCTATTGTAAATTTAAAAATAATTAGAGAAATATATTAATTTTAAAAATATAATTAAGGACTAATATTATCTTTTGTCCCTAACTCTTTGCACTCAAAACTCAATTTTTTGTGCAGTGAGAGAGAGGAGAAGAGAAAGAAAGACATGACAAGAATAATTTATTTCGTTTTAAAAAAATTGAAATTATATAAATTTATTTACATTATTTTAAGGACTAATAAATGCGAGGATCAAATCGTGTGTTATGTAATAATATAAAGACTAATAAATTATTTATTCTAATTTTATTAATAGTAAGTATTTCTACAAGGATGTAAATGAGAACTCTGCTGAGAGAATTTCTTATCTTGTGTGTCCCATTCCAATTTCGGTGCTAAGAAATTCCAAAAATCTCATTCCATGTCGAATGTTTTTGGAGTTTTTTCATGGGATTTTGAACAAGGATGAAGAATTTTTGTCCCCTTCCTTGACTACTCTATGAAAAAAAATCTTCCAAGTTTTAGTTTTTGGGTAATTTACTCATATAATGACTAGATTGAAAGAAAATTAAAAGACAGATGGTGTAGTTGACAATTTTGATTTATCAGTGTAAACCAAAAGATGGATTGGAATAATTCAAGCTTGCCTCCTCTGACCCATCCTACCCTTATTTTTATTTCATAATTCAGTATATTTTCCAATTCTATAAATACTTCCATTCATTCTGCATTTATTCCTCATCCCCCAAATCTTCAATCTTAATTAACTTTTTTTCCTTGAACATTTATCATAAAAAAAATGGGTGTTTTGACTATTGAGAGGGAAATTACCACTTCAGTCCCCCCAAGTACCATGTTTAAGATTTTCGTCCTTGAAAACCATATCTATCTTCCAAAGATTGTTCCCCATTTCAGTGTTGAGGTACTTGAAGGAAATGGAGGTCCTGGCACCATCAAGAAGACTACCTTCGGTGCTGAAGGTATATTACTTAATTACTACATTATTATTAAATTAATTAATAGAAAACATCAAAACTCAGTATATCTGTAAATTTATGATAATCAGGTAGTGAATTCAAGTATATTAAGACAAAAATCGAAGCAACAGACAAAGAAAACTTCAGCCATAGCTACAGTGTTATTGAAGCAGATCCAAAGACAGAAAAGCTTGCAAAAATAACAATGGAGATTAAAATGGAAGCTTCTCCTAATGGAGGATCTATTATCAAGACATGCAGTAAGTACTACCCAAAGGAGAACTGTGAGGTAGATGAAGAGATAATCAAGGCTAAAGCAGAGAAGGCAATGGGCTTATACAAAGTTGTTGAAGCCTACATTTTGGCCAATCCTGATGTTTGCAACTAAACTTGGGATTCAATAATGTGTGTTTGATGCTTTCTTTTTTCTTTGGATGTTAGGCCTAAGGATTTTTTGGCATGCCAATAAAAGTTTTATATTGTTCTAAATTAATTTTTATTTTAACATTGTAATGTTCTCATTGAAATATAATAAATGGAATTTTGGTTTGAAATTGTGGATGTATTTCTTGATTATTTTTGCCTTTTATAATTATTGAGAAATAGCGTTTGAAAAGAAGATAATTAAAAAAGCTAGCTGATAAAATACAATATCCATGATTTCTGAATTATAAAATACGTCTGACTTATAAAATACAATATCCATGGTTTTTGAATTATAAAATACATACACTATCTTCATGTTTTTGACAAAAATAACGCAAGAAATTTGAATTTTATGATTCCTCATTAAGCTTAGAAACTGATTATTCCTACTAGTACTAACTAGACTTGGATTTAGTTAAATGACCATATAAAAGTCTCCACTCTCATTCAATTTTAGCAGCCATCATGTTAGCACAAAATATATATATTTAAAATCCCAGCAATTTCCGTTGGTCGTGGAGACGTTATTTGTCTGTTGATGTTTTACTAAAACCTTTGGGCATCACGAGTGTGATGTACCTCCTGCAGACATTCAGGATATTTTATTTGCAGATCGCAGCGGGTCATCTTTGAACGGTTCTATTCTTCTATAGTTTTTTATTTTTGTTTCTCGTTTTCTTTTGTTTCCTGGACCTAGTGCCCTCCTCATCAAAAAAAAAAAAAACAGCGGCCTCTTAGAAAACTAATTCATGTTAGGGGTTCAAGTCGCCACTAATCATCTAGTTTGGCGTGTTCGGATGCTGTTACTGTGAGAAATGGGTTTGAGTATAAGTCTTGGTCTGGGTATATTTTTAAATTGTGACTTTGCTCTTAGGAGCTTTTTTTCTTATCTCACATGGAAACCTATCAAAGTTTCAAAGGGAATATAAACATTTGGGTTTTATAAACTTTCAAATTGTGTTTAGTGGGTTTTGGTAAATATACCACACGCGCTCAATTGTTCGCGCGACGACCACCCATCCCAACTGGACTGGGCTCGAATTTTATTTTTAATTTTCTTCACAATATCCATTTTACTCCTTTGATTTCTCTAGAATATCAATAGAAAAAGGAATACTTATTGGTTTTTTGCTAATTTTTTTCTTATTTCATACATGTCATGCAATTATTTTGGGTAATAAGAAATGCCTTATTTTATTATTTCTCGAGCGGAATTGGACTTTTAATTATAAGCATTGGGATATTCGGAGAGTTATTTACAATTTCTGGCCAAATATATCAAAATGAAATAATTTACACAATTTATCAATAATGCAATATATAGATACAAATTATGATTAAATTAAGTAAAACAATTTAAAGTAAAATTAGATATACATATTTATACAAATTATTATATATATGCTAATCTTAACTAGACACTTAGTATTTAACTTAAATCTTAAGGGTATGAATAGCTAAACTTAATCCTAAGAATTGAAATTAAAATGTAAGAAATTTACATTTGGGTCTAAATTAAATTAATAGGCCTGGATTGGGATTTTATTTGATAAAAATTGGGCCCAAGACCCATTAAACTAAACCTACTAGTAAATCTAATTAACATAAAATAAAGCAAATAACAACGTATCAGATACCTCTTATCTCAGGAATTTTTACATGCACCTTAATAAGCAAGTGAATTTGCTCATTTACCGTTAGATATAGACTTATTAAATCCAAGCCACGGGATGCTTTGAATCATTTCTTTAGGATTCTAATAAGCCTAGATCTAACGGTGAATGAGCAAATTCTACGTGCTCATTAAGGTGTATGTGATCAAGACTGCCTCTCATAAATAGTAAATCAAAGAAATGAAATATGTATATGATAATACTCGAATGGAGTAACAATGTATTGGATGTAAAAATTTGTAAAAAACGTTAGGTGCTAGTCGGGCGGACAGGGAATTAGTCAGGGATTAATCGGATTTGTACTTTTATATTTTTATAATTTTTAATAAATAAATTATTATATAATTTCAATTAAAATATGAATTATTACATAATAGAAAATATTTAAAAAAGAAAAACAAATATATTAATATCCTTAAAAAAAAAAATGTACCAAAAAAATAACATTAATGTCTTTAAATTGAGATAGGATAGTTTTAGATATTTTCCTTTAGTTTTTTTGTTATTTAATAATTTATTTAAATTTGAAAAAAATCAGATAATATTAAATCATCAATTTTTTTAAAAAGGACCACCTAGGACCCTCAGGAGCCGCCTAGGCGGCCATAAATCGGTAAACCGACTTGAAGAAATGAAATGCATACGGATTGAGTATACAGATTGAGTAACGATGTATTGGATACGTCTAATTAATATGAATTAATGAAATATCATTCGTGGTATCCTCACGATGTAATGATGTATTTGATACGTTTTATGAATAATTAATGTTATGTTCATAAAAGATATAAGTTCTTTATGGCTACAAAAAAAATTGCTTAGATGAATTTATGTGACTCAATGAATGATTTGTGATCAAAAGAATGAATGTAATAACAAAACCTCATCACAACAAAAGCAAACACATAAGTGTTAACACAGCACATACAAGACTGCGCTCCTTTCCTACCTTATTCCTCCATGATTGTCAAAACATGTAATTCTCCCTTAGGTATTGGATCTATTTCTCATCAACTACGGTGACAAACGCGACTATCAAATAACCAAAGCAAATATTATGATATCGTAAAGGAATATTATTACTAAACCTTTCTTAAACTTGAGCTCGCGACGAGGTTAGAGTTAACATCAAGGCTCCAACATCAATATATACAAGCAGTACGAGGTTATGAGTGACAGGCACTTTACACCTCAAGGTTTAAGAAGCCTTTGAATGTCTAAAGCATGTTTGTCGAGTTTAAGTGAATGCAAGATAGTTTGCAAATATAGTGCAATGCTATAAAATAAACCAAATATTTAAGTTTAAGTATTTTAATATCAGATTTTCCAGTTTTAATCACTAACGGAGTCGTCACTATGATCACACGTACTTTTGAAAGTCGGAAACTCACTCCCTCGAGTGTCCCCAAAAAAGAAGTGTAACTATCACGAGCGATTGAACTCCGTTCTATTATGTTTTCTTTGGCAAGATGCATGTTATTGGTATATGTTAATGGTATAGCTCTCCGTTCTTTTTGGAAGACGGTTAAGGAGGTAAGCTTTTTTAGAAAGGGTTTTATGCATAGTACCAAGTCAAATAAAGGGAATTATTCACAGTTTTTTAATTACTGGCATCCTCACGTATCCTGGATCAAAGTTAACATTGAAGGAGTTGTGTTTGAGTGAGTTTTTGGACTGTCCATACATGTTATATAGCAGGAACACAGTAATAGGGGATGAGTCGCGAACCAGAATTATGTAAGCAGTTTGAAATACTGGTCGGTCGGCGTGTGAGGTGAGGTGGTCAAGCATTAGGTAGGTTTTTACTCTTTTATAAAAGTGAGAAACCCTTGGAGCATACTCTAATCAAGAGTGTGAGAATCCTCTTTACAATTGCACTTAACAGTAACAATTTATCAATGCTTACACGATCTTTATCCTTTGAAAGACTCAAAGAAATCTTTAAGTTTTTTGGTCTCATGGAAAATTTATATTTATGGGCTAGCCAAAAATGCATTTTAAATCAGGGTAAATTACACCCATGGTCACTGAACTTTATCTATTTTAATATTGTGGCCACTAAACTTTAATTCTTAAGGGTATGGTCACTGAACTTTACAATTTTTAACACCACTGGTCATTCAACTTTAACTAAACCCTAAAAATGACCGTTAACGACCTAAAAATGAAAATATTCAAGAATTAAAGTTGTTCAGAACAATGTTTATCATGAAACCACATTTTTTATTTTCCAAACTCATATTTTTTGGAACTTTCTCTCTCTAAAATTTCACTCTCTCACCCTCCTAACCAAATAATATCTAAATGACCTTAAACGAAATTTTTTAAGAATTAAAGTTCCTGAGAATATTATTAACTCTTCGAATTTTTTATTTTGAGACTGTCAACGTTCGTTCTAAGGCATTGAATGGCCATCGATGTTAAAAAAAGTGTAAAGTTCAATGACCATACCGATAAGAATTGAAGTTCAGTGGTCACAATGTTAAAATAGGTAAAGTTAAGTGGCCATGGGTGTAATTACTCTTTTAAATTATCATATGTTCACGTTTCACATTGCAGATTGTTTATCGAAGTTTAGGGCTTCTACTGCTCGTCCATATTGGTAGAACACTTTTCTCGGATTTCTGCATGTATAGTTTCAGGATTTTAATACAACACGTAATACTTCTGGATTGTTAAATTTTGGCTTTGTTTGCCTTGTTTTAGTTTGTATCTTCTTCTTTTTTCTCTTTTATAAAAAGTTTGATTTTAATAGGGCCCTTTAAATTGTCCAAATTGTCCAAATTGATCCCTCAACTTAAAAGAGATCCTTTTAGCTACATCAACTTAGAATCTGTGCTAAAGCGTCCCATTTTCATCCACCTGTTAATGATGTGGAAGAACTTGTATTCGCATCACTTATTTCTCTGTGATTTTCTATTTTGATAACGCAAGGAATAAAGTCATCCATTTTCTACTTTTGTCAAAATCAATTCATTTCTCTGTGATTTTCTATTTTGACGTGGCAGAAATTGTATTCGACCACTTAACTCCGCCTTCATCTTATCTTGATTAAATCATATTCTAAATTCAATTTACATTTAATCTCTTGAGATTAAACCATTTTCAAAATCAATTTGTATTTAATCTCAAGATTAAATCCCATGATTATATTGTTTTCAAAAAAAATTAATTATAGATTATCCCTCTGTGGATTGCAGTACCTTATCATCATAGCCATGGCTGTGATTAGGGTTTTCTCTTGTTCTATAATGGACGGTGGTGATCGGTTGTGATTTCAATTTTTCTTTGATTGTCAATAATAGTGATCTCGAATCAAGGTTGAATCGACTGAAATTAACAGATGACAAAGACGCAATTGTTGCATTGTGTTGCAGAGATAAATCCAGTGATGAACTATGGTGTGTAGTGCTTAAAAAACAAAACAAAAAAATAAACCATGGTGCGTAGTGGGGGGGACCTTATTGGCATCGAAACCTTTCGATGTGAAAACACTATATAAATTTTATGGAATCTGGAAAAGATAATGCCTGTTATTGTTGGAAAAATGATATGTCCCTTAACCTTTGTTGAAAAAATCAGCTTCTTACTTCGCTTTAAGTAAATTTTATGAGTATCTGAAACTATTTTATCCTAATGGAATTACTCGAATTCTAAAGGATTGGACCTAAAAAAAAGTTGATGGATAGAGAACGGGTATGAGATTAACTTGGAAGGTATTTGGTGTCCAATATGTATTTGGACACATTAATTTTAGAACTAATACGTTACGAGCTCCTTCAATTTGTCCATAAAAATAGATTAGCTCGCTGAATTTTTCAAGTGTCTTACCAAATTCCTAACCTTGCTTATTCTGTAACAACTAAATACAATATTCTGTAACAACTAAATACAAAAACTTATTAAACCTAAATTCTAAAAATACGTTTTCATCTATTGGAGAGGTAAGTTTTTCGCGTCTCCCACCTTTCAACCTATTATAAGAGTTAGTGTTGCAGGTTTGAGAGATTGAATGAATGAGGATCGATAGTTAGTATTATGATTTTTGTATTTAGTTGTTACATTATAAGCAAGTTTGTGGAGTTGGTGAGACACTTGCAAAGTTCAGGAAGCTAATCTACTTATATGGACAAGTTTAGGGAGCTGGTGATACGAAATAAGCAAGTTTAGGAAGCTAGTGAGACACTTGTAAAGTTCAAAAAGCCAATCTACTATTTTGGACAAGTTCAGGGAGCTGGTGATGTATTAGGCCTTAATTTTATTCTCAGAAAGATTGATAGGTGTTTCCAGTTGCGGTAAGCTGTTAGCTGTTTGTTATTAGCTGTTTACTTACTAGTGTTTGGTAAAATTATATTGAAACTCTTGCTGTTCGGATTTAAAATGTCTAAAATGGACATGTTTTAAATTAACCAACGATGAAATTATAAAAAGAAAAATATGAAAAAAATATCAATAACGTTTACAACTAGGAATAATTTTACTCTTAATGTCTAAAATGATGCAATTTTACTCATAACGCTGACAGCTAAGAGCAATTTTACTCCTAACATTTGCAAGTTGGGTCGATTTTAGATATTATTAGAAAACATAGATATTTTATTTCTTATTATACACTAATTGCACATACCAATAGTTCTAAAAAAGAGATTTCATATTTTTTTATGATTTAATAATAAAATTGAAAATTAATATTTATAAATTCGATGAAATATTGGATTTTTTGTCCAACTCGTACAAAAGACAATATATTTTTTTATTTTCTTAAAAAAAAATTCCACGTCTAATCATATGTTTGTGATCTGTCAAAATTGCTTTTGTCTGTCAAAATTAGGGGTATATTTGCACCATTTTTGACATTATGAGTAAAATTGTGCACAGCTATAAACATTTGAGGTATTTTTGCACCTTATCCTATTATAAAATAAAAAATATGTTACACAAATTAATAAAAATAATTTATATAAAAAATAAAAAATTTATTGAACGCAACAAAACCTTGTTTTTCCGGTAATTATGTTGTAGAAATTTAAATGATGTTAAATAATAAACATATTTTATGGAAATAAAAAGGATAAGTCTGTCAATAACAACTAACTACAAACAGCTGTTTATGAAAAGCTCCAAATAGGAGCTTTTCGTGAAACGCTCCAAAACGTTGCGGTTTCCAGTGAAAATGCTAAACGTTGCGGTTATATAAACCTAACCAAACGATATATTTCCTGCGGTTTGGAGTGAAATGCTAAACGTTCCTCCGAAAAGGTGAAACAAACACCATCTAAATGGAGGAAAACATAAAGATTAACATTGTATCAAAATAAATTCAAACATCGGACATGTATGGGATTAGCGCCGAAGGTATATACTTGGTACATGCCATGTATTTGGATACATAAATTTTATTCTCTTCAAAGTTAGATCAATGTCAAAACTAAAGGAAGGAAAAAATAAAGATCATCATTGTATGAAAATGAATTTTTTATTTTTATTTTTTGTGTGCTTTATTTTTATTTTATTTTTTAATATTTGAGGTGATTTAGAATGTCTAAATATTTACAATGTTGGTTAAATTTGTGGATGATTTCTTAAATTTATGATTTGTTAGATTTGTAATTTATACACTTTTATTTGTTTATTTTTAACGGGTAAGAATATCCGCGATTTAAAAGGAAAGAGTGTGAGATTCAAGTAATATACCATACTTATGTTAGAGTAAAGAGTTTTAAGTTAAGAATGAATAGATCACTTTTGCTTAATGAGAAAGGTAATATCGATAACAGATATATACGTCAAGAAGTTGAGTCTAGAAAGGAAAGAATAAACAAGTGATAGACACAATCTTAATTGAAACTAACCTATTGATAATTACAAAATAGGCTAATTATCTTAGAGGTAATTAGGAGGTAATTATCTCTAACATACCTGCAAGCTTATGACGGGCTTCAACGGTGAGTCTTGTGTGAAACTGTTGAAACTTAGCGCTAGCTATAGGTTTAGTGAGAACATCTGCCACTTGATCATCCATGGGAAGAAACCGCAATTGAGGAATCATGCAGCTACCTGTTTTCTAACAAGGTGATAATCCAAATCTATGTGTTTCGTCCGGGCATGAAGAACAAGATTAACAGTGTGGTAAATAACACCAAAATTATCACACCATAGTTGAACTCGACGTGGGATAGGGTAGGGGTGTGCATCGGTTTAAAACCGAATCGAACCGAAAAAACTGAATACCAAATTCCTAAAATAATTGACACGGATACCGAACCGGATACTATCAATCACAAACACTCGTTCCTCCTCATCCATACATGAATCCGAATTCTGATTTATCATTCCATTATCAATAAACCCACATTGAGAATATAAATCACTAGCAATAGCACAAACAACCAACTCCTCATTAGTAATAGGCTTACCCATAACTTCCACATTAAGAATTGAAAGTTTAGGATTTACCTCCTCATTGTATGATGGAGGAGAGATTTGGGATGACCTTTAGGAGGTAAGGTGGAGGTTTCTCCATCCTTTTCTCGTTGGGCTCGACATTGTTGTCTCTGGCTACTTCGGGTTCCTCTTTGTAACCTCTCAATCTCTTCTTATTCCATGTTTTCTATTATCTTTCTCCTTGTCTCGGCAAGCTCTAATTCTATCTCCCCTTACTTTGTCTTGCCATTCTTCAAGCGTTCTTGGTGGAAACTCTCTTAAGGCTTGTGAAAAACTCGGTTGAATCATTGTTGAAGAAGTCTTCATTAGGAAAGCGATCGACTATGATGCCAATTGTTACAGATCGGTGTTGAACGAGTTAGTTATGATCTTAAACTAACAATGAGGGTTCTTTTCCAGCTAAACTATGAGTTAATCCGGGTTTCACGGACTAAATCCGTAGGAAATAGAAATTCCTCATTGTTGAAGGTATAAAACTTTAACAAGCTTCAAAGAGAAGACTATATTTTTAATTCATCAAAAGTTAATTGTTACAAATGAAATAGATGAATTTATATCATCCCTGAACCTAAAGTTGAAATTATAAAAAGGGTAAATACATTTAACTAAGTAGATAAAGGTTATTAAATGGGTAAAATGTGGTAGAGGTAAAGGGGTGGCAGAGTTGTAAATAAAATGGAGTTGGAGTGAGGGGCAAAGCTGATTTGTAAGACTTTTTAAAAGAGTCCACTCAGCGAGTGGAAATAGCCGTACGACGAGTGGAATTCATTTTGAAATTCCACACGGCGAGTGGGATTCCCACACCGCAAGTGAGATGCATACTGAAACTTCTGATATCATTTTAATGATCCACTCGGCGAGTGAGAATAGTCACACGCCGAGTTGGATCTATTTCTCACACAAATGTCTCATTTTTTGTTCCGGTGTGTTGTCCTTTTAATCCGGATTTTTCCACCATTCATCTCCTATCACCTAGTCAGCCTGCATCAAAAAAAAAAAAAAGCCATAACTAAATTTGGAAATAAAAGAGTAGCACAAATAAATTTGAAAATGACACATTTGCAATTTTCAAGGATTAGCATGATCAATGTACATAAATCAAATAAAAATTCATGTAAAACTGTTAGGGTTGATAAAGTTAGGTTCGCCTTTCATGTTAAGGGGATACTTTAGTTATTAGATTAATTTGTTTATAAAAAAAAATACTCTAATATATCTTGACATTTAATCTAAGTGAAATTTTCATAAAAAAAAAAATCTAAGTGAAATTTGATGGTTTTAATTGATTTATAAACAGATATAAATTTAGGAAAAAATTTACTTACTTTTTACAATTGAGTGCAACTTAATTGTAATGACTAATTATTGCTCACATAAAATGGATGTTAATTTCAAATTCATTCACTAAACAATTTAATTGCATGTAATTAAATTTTTAATTAATTTATATATATTTGATAAACACGAGTACATCATTTCATTGATAAGAAAATTGCAAGTACAACACGAAAAGTAAGGAATAAAAACTTACATAAGGCTATGCCTGATACAAAATCCATATAGGTAAGAAAATGACTACAAAGAGCAAAACAAACCATTACATATACTACTTCAAACTCCAAATTCGTAGAAAAACATCTGGAATCCAATCTTCATCATTTAAACTCTTTCGAATCTTTGGATCGAAGTCCTTTCTTTTGCAACCACGTAGATGTAGTGATCTACATATAAGATTTATCATTTCTGCTCTTGCTAAATCAGAAAACGTTACAAATGAAAAGATAATAAACAACAAATGCAATTCAAACGGAATAAAAGATCCGGTAAAATATATAATATCTAAAAACAAAGAAATTATAGAACAAAGAAAATGATGCAGATCGGGTAACGGGCGATAGTTTTCAATCGTAAACTACCAAAGATATTCTCAAGCTAAACTTGAAGAAGCCGTGAAACCCCCAGATTTACAAGCTAAACTTGAAGGAATTAGAAATCCCCATTGTTAAGAGGGGTGAACCCTAAAAACACTCTCAAAGAGAATATATAATTTGATTGATAAAAAAGTTCCTTCTTACAATGGAAATGATGAATTTATATCATCCAAGACCTAAAGATGAAATTACAATAAAGGGTGGTCACTTATAACTAAATAGATAAACCTTAAAGGGGTAAGGTGGGATAATGGAAAACAAGTGGCAAACTAGTAAATAAGAGCTAATGACAAAAGAACAATTATTAATAGCAAAACAGTAAATATAGTAGACAGGCTGGTGTCAGACTTGTCCCCCCTTGGTGAGCAAGTAATCCCCAATTCTCCTTAGTGGGTAAGTAATCCCAAGTCTCCTTGGTGAGCAAGTAACCCCAAAGGATACACATGAGGAGATACATCAGATAGATACCTAGAAGTAGATCCATCCAAGTAGATACCTGAAGGAGATACCTCGAAGTAGATCCATCTAGTAGATCCATCGAAGTAGGTCCATCGAATAGATCCGTCAAGGAGATCCGTCGAAGAGATCCGTCGAAGGAGATCCGTCATAGGAGATCCGTCAAAGGAGATCCATCAAAGGAGATCCATCAAAGGAGATCCGTCAAAGGAGATCCATCAGAGAGATCCGTTGAAGAGACCCATCGAAGAGATCCGTAAAAGGAGATCCGTCGAAGAGATCCATCAAAGGAGATCCATCGAAGAGATCTATCGAAGAGATCCATCGAAGAGATCCTTCAAAGGAGATCCGCCGAAGAGATCCATCAAAGGAGATCCATCGGAGAGATCCATCGAAGAGATCCTTCAAAGGAGATCCGTCGAAGAGATCCATCGAAGAGATCCTTCAAAGGAGATCCACCGAAGAGATCCATCAAAGGAGATCCATCGAAGAGATCCTTCAAAGGAGATCCGTCAAAGAGATCCGCCCAGGTAGATACACTTAAAAGAAAAAGATATACTGGAACTTTAAGTGTGTCTTCCTCCTCTTCTGAATCACTTTCCCCACATACCTGACGAAATTTGTTACCTTGCTACTTCCCTAACCTGGACTTGGGATTTGTTGAAAAGATGTCCGCATCATACTCTCTTTCTTAAAAAAAAAAAAACAGGATCACACTTGCCTTTAAACACCAGCAGACCATATGCTCTTTATCACTCGAACTGCCCTTCCCATTCGTCCAGTGTTCCATGAAGCTCTTGGTCGTCGTCATTGTAGGTGTACTCTTTTTGGCTCCATCCAACGTCCTCCAACTCATCATCACAGTAGAACCTATCTTCATTATCTTCACAATTAGGAGCTCCGCTTTGGTTCCACTCAATGTTCCTTGACTCCTCTTCATAAAACCTACCTTCATAGTAAACTACCAAAGATATTTTTAAGCTAAACTTGAAGGAGCCGTGAAACCCTCAGATTTACAAGCTAAACTTGAAGGAATTAGAAATCCCCATTGTTAAGAGGGGTGAACCCTAAAAACACTCTCAAAGAGAATATATAATTTGATTGATAAAAAAAGTTTCTTCTTACAATGGAAAGGATGAATTTATATCATCCAAGACCTAAAGATGAAATTACAATAAAGGGTGGTCACTTATAACTAAATAGATAAACCTTAAAGGGGTAAGGTGGGATAATGAAAAATAAGTGGCAAACTAGTAAATAAGAACTAATGACAAAACAACAATTATTAATAGCAAAACAGTAAATATAGTGGACAGGCTGGTGTCAGACTTGTCCCCCCTTGGTGAGCAAGTAATCCCCAATTCTCCTTAGTGGGTAAGTAATCCCAAGTCTCCTTGGTGAGCAAGTAACCCCAAAGGATACACATGAGGAGATACATCGGATAGATACCCAGAAGTAGATCCATCCAAGTAGATAACTGAAGGAGATACCTCGAAGTAGATCCATCTAGTAGATCCATCGAAGTAGGTCCATCGAATAGATCCGTCAAGGAGATCCGTCGAAGGAGATCCGTCATAGGAGATCCGTCCAAGGAGATCCATCAAAGGAGATCCGTCAAAGGAGATCCTTCAAAGGAGATCCGTCAAAGGAGATCCGTCAAAGGAGATCCATCGGAGAGATTCGTCGAAGACACCCATCGAAGAGATCCGTAAAAGGAGATCCGTCGAAGAGATCCATCAAAGGAGATCCGTCGAAGAGATCCGTCGAAGAGATCCTTCAAAGGAGATCCGCCGAAGAGATCCATCAAAGGAGATCCATCAGAGAGATCCATCGAAGAGATCCTTCAAAGGAGATCCGTCGAAGAGATCCGTTGAAGAGATCCATCGAAGAGATCCTTCAAAGGAGATCCGCCGAAGAGATCCATCAAAGGAGATCCATCGGAGAGATCCTTCAAAGGAGATCCGTCAAAGACATCCGCCCAGGTAGATACACTTAAAAGAAAAAGATATACTGGAACTTTAAGTGTGTCTTCCTCCTCTTCTGAATCACTTTCCCCACATACCTGACGAAATTTGTTACCTTGCTACTTCCCTAACCTGGACTTGGGATTTGTTGAAAAGATGTCCGCATCAGAAAAGAACAAAAAAACAGAACGGTACAAGGAGGAAAAAGGAATACAATCTTCCTTCTTCCTCCTTAAATAAAAACTACAGCTTGAAAGAAAAAATACTTAATTAACAAAAGGAATCCATTGATGAATTTGGTGAATAAACAAGGAGGCGCTGCAAAATGGAAAAGGGGAAGAAGAAAGCAGTTATGTGGAGGATATTCAAATCTTAAAGCAAATACTTAATTCTGGTACTATAAGAAAACTAAAACAAAGAGAAACATTTAATTAATTTTTATATATAATAATATAGGATAAGGGTCAAATTTAATCCTAATGTTTTAGGAAAACTATAAATTTAGTTCCAACTTATAAAATGGTGCAAATTTAACTCTAACGTTTGTAAAAAAAGATCAATTTTAGCCATGCATTACCGAAAATTGAAAAAAAAGACTGATTTGCTTGTTATTTATCAGTCACATAGGACCTTCCAAATAAGTTTATCTTTATATATATATATATATATATAAAGGGGTTAATACATATATTTGTCCCTATGTTTTCGCGGAAAAACAGATTTACCCTTAATTCAAATAAACCCGCAAAACTATCCCTAAATTTTCCATAAACATGCAATTATACCCTAATCTAACAGAGCTGCTAAACGGCGATGACATCAAACCTTCTTGTCTCCAAAAAAATTGGATGACGACAATCAAAATTCATTTGGTTTCTTATTGTTTTCTATTGCTATTGCTTTTGGATTAATTAGGAGGTTTAGACGCCGTTTTATTAGGTTGATTGAGCTTTTATGAAAATGAATTTGACTAATCTGTTCTTCTAACTTGCTTTTAATCGAAATTAAATATGCATATTTTTTTCTGTTTGTGATTGGTTGTTCTTTTCTGAAGTTTTTCTGGAGACAAGCAGGTTTGATGTGAACGTCGTTTAACAGCTCTGTTAGATTAGGGTATAATTGTAGGTTCCTGAAAAATTCAGGGATAGTTTTGTGGGTTTATTTAATTTAAGGGCAAATCTGTTTTTCCGAGAAAACACAAGGGCAAATATGTGTATTAACCCTATATAAAGAGTAGGGGAAGTGGGTAGCTAGCAACCAATACATCCGGACTAGATGAGTACCCCCTGAACAACCCGCTGTAAACCCATTAACCCAAATATATTAAATAAAAAGGAAAATAAAAGCATCACAGGAATCCGGGTGGGAGTTCCACCAGTGCAGCTCCAAATCTCCGAGTGCAAACTTGCCAATGAATCTGTGGCCTGGTTTCCTTCCCGGTAGATATGTGAAACAACAATGGTCATGGAGGAGATACACGATAAACATAACAGCCAGACTTAACGAACGGTCCAAGGGACGTGCACTGAACCACTTCAAAAGAGAAAAACAACGTAGCTCGAGCCACATTCTAACCATAATAATCACCAATTTTTCTCCCAAGCCGTCCTGTCAGCAAAGACGGCACTTCTTAACTCCTTCCAGTAAGTTAGTATTATTCATTTTAGAATGATGAATTGGATATTAGCGTTCATTAGTGAGATTTAATCTCGTATTGACGGTTTTAATTTCATGAGTTTATAACTTTCTATTCTATTCACTTTACTCCCCCATTTTGAACTTTCTGTTTTATTCACTTTAGTTTATAATTTGGAACATTTTGTTTTATTCACTTTAGTCCTTGATTTTGGAATTTTCTGTTTTCTTCACTTTAGTCCCTGATTTAACTTTCTAATTTATTCACTTTGGTACCTGTAACTATATTTTCTGTTATTAGTACATTTAAACCAATTAATCTTATTTTAATTATTTTAGCATTCAAACCACAAGTTTATATTTTATTTAATTTTTAAAACTTACTAACAAATGTTTTGTGCAGTTTCAGGACGAACAAAGTTGAAAACAGGTGAGAATTGAGGGAAATAAAGTAGCAGATATTTCCGACAGACGTTTTATCAGTGTATTAGTAGGAAATCAGAAGCAGGCCATCCCAAATTTTTGTTACGAAGACACGTCTATCAGTAATTCTGAAACTTATATTTTTCTTACTATTTTCTTAATCAAATTGATTTCTTTGCTTGCAATTAAAATTTTGTAGGTCTTATAGTGATAATTGATTTCTTACTATTTAGTTCATTTATTTTGAAATTGTTTGTTTGCTTACTTATTTTTTGTATTAATATGCAATATGACATGAACAAGATTTCTCTAAACAAAATGAGTATTTTCAAAAGAGCTTCAAACCTAAAACAATAACGTGATTAGTCTAATTGTGCTTAAAATATTAAGTTGGGGGCCGATGGTTTCAGCGGACGTTGGGGTCCTTAATGTTTTCTCTTAGGAGTATATTACCTTTCCCCAAAGTGTATCAAACTTCCTGAACCCACTTTTGCTTGACCCAGTTTGTGCTCTCAATTGCGCTCCGAGCCCAAAACAGTCGTTTCATCTACCAATTAGGCGTTCACCCTACAATGACGCTAAATCTGTTTTTTCCAATAACCATAAGACTAAATTTGTACTTTGTCCCACAATAATATATAACTGTTAACTGTTCCGTTGTCTTCAAATTGCCTCAAAAGTTTGATATCTGCTTGGGTTGTGCTTGATCCAATCCAGAATTAATTACTTTTTATATTTTTTAAATTTAGATTTATAAAAAATGAAGTAGGGATAGAGCCTCTAAAATAATGAACTCACATTTGATTACCACTATAGCTATACTTATATAAGTAGATTAGTCAGGATTTACTTAGTGCCCATTTAACTCATTCTAACTATGGCCTATTTCTTTCGTTATGGACCAATAATTTGGTCCATACTAAAATTCTATATATATATTATGCTCAACGTACGGTCCAACTTCGTCCAAATGACATTTTCTTACAATGAATTGACAAGCTCTTTGGAGAACAAACTATCAGCTTTTTCTCTTTGGCTGTGTACTATATTAGAAGATATTCAGTTTATTTACCCCAAAAAAGAATATATAAAAAAGAAGAAGTGAGGTGTCTGTTTCTTGTAAATAAATTGTGTTAGAAGTTAGGGACTTTACCTTAACAGTAAAGAGAAATAAACGATGAATGAATTCATTTGTTTATTTTAGAGCCATTTAAGAAGAAATTGGCAGTTAATCATGTAGGGAGAAATTATGAACACTATAAATTTGTAAGCGGTGTGATGCGGACATCCTAACTGGGATCGCTGATCACACGCACTCTGGCAGATCCTCAGACATCGGACCCACGGAGGTTGTACTTAGGAGGGCGGATCCCTAGGACATACGAGCGGGGAGGATCTAGGAGTACACAAGGAGGCGAATCAACATCTACCCTTGGGCGGATCTCGGTTTACTTCCTCCTGAAATAATTCACCAACACCCCTGACAATCCGTACATGTACCATTGTACTGATTGTCGGGGCGTATCACCTATTTTACCATTTTATGGATAGCCTTATTGAAACCCTAGTAGGGGTAATCATTGTCTTTTATTATCATTAAGGGGATGTATTTAAACCCCCATTTTGTAAGGATGAAACAACTTTTTATCAATCAAAAATCATTCTCTTTGAGAAACTAAGGTTTATACCTTGTTATTGGGATTCACTCCTTCTAGTTTAGCTAGAGAAGAACATCTTTGTTGGTTTACGATTAAAACCTTCATTTATCGCTTTCAATCTGTATCAGTTGGTATCAGAGCCGATCGTTTCCTGACCCGAAACTTCTTTTGGCAATGGTTCAACCCCGACAACCGCAAGATTCCATGGAAACCAGTGACCGGAGGTATGAGGAGCTGAGGGAGCACCTCGCGGAGCAGATCCAAGCCAGCCATGAGCGGCAGAGGCAGACCGACCAACGGTTCCTAGAGCTAGCCACCTCCCTAGAAAACTTCAAACTAGAGGTTCTGGCTCTAATCCGACCAACCGCGGGAGGATCAACCCAGAGAAAGGAAGGAGTCCCTGAACAACAGCTTCCACAAATGGGTCCTAGGGATCCTGAGGTAAGAAGACCCAACTTTGTCCTTGTGCATAATGCTGATAGTGATAGTGATGACTTTGAGGGTATCGGGGATGATGTTACCATGAGAGCTACGAGGGATGTTGGGCCTGTTGACAACCGACGTGTGGATGTTGCTAGAGTATATCCAGGTCTAGGAAACTTTGATAGAGATGATGCCTTTAAGCTAAAAATAGACTTACCATCTTTTGGAGGCGAATTGGATATAGAGGGATTCTTAGACTGGTTATCGGAAGTTGAACGTTTCTTTGAGTATGCTGGGATTCCTGATGAGAGGAAAGTGAGGCTGGTGGCGTATCGCTTGAAGGGTGGTGCATCAGTTTGGTGGGATCAGATGAGGGAAGAGAGAAGAAGAGGGGGCAGAGATCCGATTAGATCTTGGCTACGGATGAAGGCGATGTTGAGGGAGCGGTTCTTACCGCCGGATTATGAGTAGTATATTTATAGCTCCTACAGGGGATGCTCTCAAGGGACCCGTAGTGTCCATGAATATACCTCAGAGTTCTTGAGGCTTTCGGCAAGGGCCAACTTGTCAGAAACTGAAAGCCAAAAGACCTCTAGGTATCTAGAAGGGTTGAGATACAGATGGTGGTTCGGGTACAAGATGCCAGGAATTTAGCCCTCAAGGCTGAATCCCAACTAACCGGGAGATCCAGGAGATCCGCCACTGCTGAGTATATACCTGGAGGAAGAGATAACATGAAGCCCTATGACAAAGGCAAGCAGGTGGCGAGTGCCAGTGGGGCCAAGGTCAACAGTGTGGGAAGGGGATCTGTTGGAGATACTAGACCGTACAAGGAAGCACCCATACCACCTAAGAGCAACAACCCGTACACGAGGCCAGCGCCTTTTAAATGTTTTCGGTGCAATGAGCCAGGCCATAGGTCCAATGAATGTCCTAGGAGGAAGAGCGCCAACATGGTGGAGAGGTATGAAGATGACTATGACGAAGGGGATGAAGTATTTTGTGAACCCTTAGGAAAAGATGATGATGAGGCGGGTGAAGAGAGATATGCCATTCATGTGGTACGGCGTTTGTTAGTCTCCAGCCGGATAGAGGGAGATCAGAGGCACAGACTATTCAATACCCGCTGTCTCGTGAAAGGTGGGCGATGCAATGTGATAATAGATAGTGGGAGCCAAGAGAACATTATGAGCAGCAACGCCGTTTGGAAATTCGGGTTGTTGGCGGAGGCGCATCCCGACCCCTATAGGGTGGGATGGATCAAAAACGTGGGTGAACTTAGGGTGACCTAGAGATGCAGGGTACCTATTGCGATTGGTGATTACAGTGATGAGTCTGTTGTGATGTGGTCGATATGGATGCCTGCCACCTATTGTTGGGCCGACCCTGGCAGTTTGATAATGACGCCATTCACGTAGGAAGAGAGAACACTTACAGATTTATGAAGAATGGGGTGAAGTTCGTACTTACGCCAATGATGAGAGAGCCAAAGGCCGACGAGAAGTCTACCTTGTTGAAACACCTTTCCACATAATTTTGATTTGACAAAATTGTTTAAGTATAATTGAAATACATATTCTAAACACACTAAGTTTAAATGATTTGATTTATTCTACTAATGTGTTTGTTCAATGTTGAGTTAAATTGTTTATAAGACACAAGAATTAAAAGGCCCAAGCCCAATACAAGTGTCAAAGCCCAAGTCAAACAACTCAGTACTACTCGGCCCGCGTTTGTCAAAACGTTGTCGCTTTGGACAAAACGCAACTCAGCGAAAGAAGGATCTAGAAGACCTTCGGGAACAACTTCAAGATGAAGCTGCTGAGTAGATTCGACAAACGTACAAGACAGCAGCTGGCTAAGGAAAACTTCCAAACAAAGTATTTCTACTTTGGGTAAAGTTCAGATGACACAGTATGTTGTCCAGTTGACTTTACCATAAAAGGAGAGACATTCTGCTGAGCTGACCGAGAACAGAAGATACACAAATCTGATTGGCAGAGAGCTCTGAGCAAGTCAGGATGACAACGACAGGAAGCCGTTTCCCTCCAACGGTTATTTCGAAATTCGAAATGACCGATGTCCAGACGTCTCTATAAATAGAGTGCCATCAGAAGCTTCATCACCAACAGAACTTGATCAAGCCATTACGCTGACCAAATCTCTACGCAAAGTTCTGCAATCAAAAAGCAAAGCAACCTTACACTACATTCAATATCTTTTGTGTAAAAGTCTAGAGTGATTATTCAATCATCTAAAGTGTCTTAGCAAATCATTGTTTAGGAAAAACACTTATCATTTCTAGAGAATAGAAAGGAGAGGCTGAGTACTCGGTTATAGTACTCAGCGAGAGATTAGGATTGAGTAGAGGTATAGAGGAAGGTACTCTTGTTATACTCAGTTTCTAAGATTGTAAAAGGTTTGAGGCTCTACCTTTAAAGAGCTCAGTAGAGGATTCGAAATCTCAGAACGTGTTCCGGGGACAGGACGTAGGTGATAAGGGTCAAAAACCCCTATCTTTGGGTACGGTTTTAGGACGGTTTTTAGAGTTATTTGGTTAATAAGCGAGCAATTCTCGCATTTAAATGCTTTTGTGTGAGTTAGTTAGAAATTGGAAACGTTCTATTTACTTTTCGTCGTTTAGGCTCGTTTTGTGATCAATTTAGGCAAATACGGCCGAAATAGCATGCATATTAGAATTCCGTTATCTTTTGAAGCTAATTGGTCCGTCAAAAGTCGCACCAAACGAAGCGTTTGCTCAAAATAAGCGATTGACGGATCAATTTGGCTTTTGGACTAATGTTTTCTGGAGTTTTTATGCGTGTGCAGGTGTAAGTTCGGACGAAAAAGGGTATAAAAGTCACTCGGCGAGCAGGCCGCCATGCGCCTGCTCGGCGAGCAGACTTGCGGGAATTGGTCAAAAAGACCAATTCCGCCCCCACGAAGCCACGTTCGGCCCCACATCTTCCTACACCAACAAGGACACGAAATTAGGTCAAAACGAGACCGGAGACGCGGCTATAAATAGGAATTTCCAATTGTAAATTAGATATCTTTTACTTTTGTAATTAGCTTAGCTTCCACCTTGAGAAATCCTCTCCACCTCCTCCATAACCTTCAAACCTCCATTGAAGACACCTCCGAAGCTCCGTTCACCAAGGATTACTCAAGCTCCATCCTTAAATCCTAGAAAGACGCCTGCATTGGTAGACAGGTTCCCTGAAAGGGATTTTTCTTCTTTTATATTCTGTCTAGCCTCTGATACATGCTATGAATTCTAGGTTTATTGTAACTTCGTGACAATTCCTTCATCTTTGATATATAATATAGATTTTGTTTATTCAACTGTTTTGATGTTTTAATCTTTGTCTTACGCTTTGTCTGATTGGTTTAACTCATTCGATAATCCCAAAATTAGGTTGGCACATATTGCGAGCTGAATCTGACCTAGTCAGTGCCTATAGGATTGACGACCCTATAGAAGATTAAGCCCAAATTACTGAGCCTTAGAGCTAGTTTCGGCCTTACAAGGGAATCACGAACTAGGGACTTTAGGAGGATAGGTCGGGTTAATCGCCTTGGACATAAGCGACTTAGTTTCAATTCAATTGCTTAAACACTCTATCATTGTTATCATCGTATTCCTTCATGTTCATTCAGTTAATTGCTTTGGTAAAAGATCAATTAGGGGTAGAGTAATTTAGTTAGGCTTAGAATAACTTAGCTAGAATTAGATAACTTAATTAGAATTAGTGTAATTCAACCTAGGAGTAGATTAATTAAACAAAACCAAACTCAAAACCCCCTAAGCCTAGATAACATTCGAGATCGAGTAGCTTGATACTTGCAGAAATAAATCCTGTGGACGATAACCTGGACTTAAACCGGAAATTTATTACTTGATAACGACGGGGTACACTTATCCCTTAGTGAGGTTTCGCAAGAATCCGCATCAAGTTTTTGGCGCCGTTGCCGGGGATTTATTTCTTCTGTAATATCGAACCAAAGGTTGATTTGTTAGTTTAGGCATTCATTGTGAATATCTTTGTTTATATCGTTTATGCTTGTTGATATATGATTTCTTTATACGTTTCTATACTTGTTCATATCTGTATACTGTTACTTATCAACTTTTGTGCTAGAACTTCACTTTTTCTCAGCGTTCTCTGATCAATGAATTGGCAAGAAAGAGTCGAGTGGCAAGCTCAAAAGTTTACTATCCCATCAAGACGATACATTCATGCCCTGGAGAATGAGGCTCCCAATCCCTCCATGGCCGAGTTAAATAAGAAAATGGATATCTTGATGGCGAAACTGAGCCTCAACACCAATGAAAGTGTAAGTTTTATGGGTAATCACCAAAGGTACAATTCTAACCCCAATTCTTATAGCTTTTATGATAATAATTGGAGGAGACCTCAACACTCAAATCTGTCCTACGGGAACCCTAACATGTTGAGGCCTCCAAATAGGTTTGTTAATGAGCACAGGGAAAACGAATTGGGAATGTTCCCTTACGAACAAGCAAGCCAAGTTCCTCCACAACCCTCTAGCTCACGAGATGAAGTGCTGTCCCTTTTGAAAGGAATATCAGCCCGACTTACAATCAACGAGGAGGTTTGCAAGGACTTGAGCAACCAATTGGCTCAAATAAACCAAGAGATGCAAAAGCAACCCCGAGATGCTCTCCCATGCATAAAGGAAAACATAGAAATCCCACAAAGGGAATCAGTTCAAGCCATCTCCTTGAGGAATGACAAAAAGGTAGAACCAAGTCCACTATCACATGCATCACTCGAGGTAAGTGAAGAACCGGAAGCGGTAAGCAACCCCGGTTCAAAATCTGAAATTCTAAATCATGTGGTAGAGATAAAAGATCAAATCAAAACTTGTGTATCTCAATTACCTTTTCCTCAAAAATTAGAAAAGTTTAGGTTTGTTTCATGCTCAGAAGTTTTCATTCTCTTCGACCTGCCAAGAGAATCCAAAAGGGAGCAAACCAAACTTTTTCATAATATGTTTAAATTCGGCCTCCTGCTTTCATTAAACTTATTAGAGGCTCTTAATCCGTTTTGTAGGTACGGATTATTTATTCAGGAATTTGAATTCCTAACGCGAGTAGAAGCATACACCTAGGCGGGAATTCTATGTCGAGCTCGCCGACTATAACGTAGCGCTTCTTGGGAGGCAACCCAAGTTTTAATAAAACTTTTCAGGTTTGTTTAGATTATACATTGATCTTTTAGTTTAGTCTTTTTAGTTTTCTTTTACGTTTTTTTTTTTTAAGTGTTCGTTTAAAAAAAACCAAATAATAATAATAAAAAAAAAATAATAATAATAATAATAATAAATAAATCATTAAATAAATAAATATTTTTTTTTGTTGTTTAGTTTTATTTATTTTTTTTTTTTTTATTTTTTTTTTTTTTTTTAAGTTTTCAGGTTTAAAAAAAAAAAAAAAAATTTTGGCCCCAGGAGGCCCAGCTCGCCGAGCTGGGCACTGCCGCCCTGCTCGCCGCGCGCTGGGCGCTGGCGCCCAGCCCGCCGCTGGGCACTGCGCCCAGCCCGCCGCTGGGCACTGCTGCCCAGCGGCGGTGCTCGGCCGCGATAAGGAATTTTTTCGAGATTTTTTTTTAAATCCCGAACGAAGCTGAAATAAATAAATAAATAAATAATAAAAAAAAATTTGCCACCGCAAATCGTCAAGCTTTTGCGATTGCGATAAAATCCGTAAGTTTTCTTCTCCACCCTAACTCTTTACACTCGTACTTCATGATTTATGATGCAATGTTGGAACTTATTGCATAATTTTAGTGTGAGGAGGAGGGGTAGACAAACTTACAAAAATTGTATAAATTTTTAATTTTCGTTGCGTCGTGTCTAGTTTAGGTTTGCGTTTTGGTGTTTTATTTTTGCTTTATTTATGTTTTTGCATGTTTATGACCTAAAACCGTGAACCTCCTTCGAATCTAAACTTCGTTATTTATCTTTGAGGGCTGAGAACCGAATCTAAAATTGCATGACAACTAGTTTAGGCGTAGGACACAACTCTTGTATCTGTAAAAGCATGAGCTACAGTTTGCATTTAGACCCTACTTTTGAAGAAATGCTAAAATCATTACTTAGGTAGATAACTTAAGAATTGAAGGCATGTGATATTAAACTTGAGTTTGGGGAAAACTAGTAAACACAAAATTGAAACCCAAAGAATTGCGAGCTGAATTTGAGCCTAAGAGCAAACATCAAAAAGCTCTTTTTCTTGACATTTTTGTGTGAATGCTTTGACTTGTGGAAGATTACAGATTTTGCACCTAATACTGTGTTGAACCTACATGCAATGATTTGAGATGATAAACGATGAATCAGCCTCATTAGAATTAACCCTTTTCTTTACCTTATTTTTTTTCTTTTTCATCCACTCTAGGAAGCCCCTTTGAGCCGACATTTTTTTGTAGTTTGTAGATCTTTCTTTCGTTCTAACCCGTTTTTGCGAACCACAACTTGGTTCGCTACTTAACCTTCGTTTTTGCAAAGCTCGAACTGAGCCTTTGTTTTCTTCTAGCGCTTTATCTTTGTTTATGGCATTACAGTAGCAAGCCAAAAGGCTAAGAAGTGAATGAGCATCACTATCCCAAAAAGAAAAAAAAGGGAGAGAAAAACAGAAAAAAGAAAAGAAAAGAGACGAACAAAAGGGAAAACAAAACTTCATTCCCCAGTTCCTAAAAATAAAAAACGTCTCAAGAAAACATCCCAAAAGAAAAAAATAAGGGATGAATAAAAAGCTCAGTCACTTCATATTTGCTAAAGCCATTTGAACTTTGTTTTTTGTAGCGCTAGAACTTTTAACCCTTGTTGTACCTTTAACCCTCTAACCACATTACAACCCCAATTAGAGGCTGTTTTTTATATCATCGGAGTCATGTAGCATAGTAGAGGAACTCGGATGAACGTGCAAAATCAATGTAATCCTAAGCAAGAACATAAGCCGAGAGTAAACACTTTAGCCACCAAAATTGTGTGAATGAGTGAACTACCTATGGTGAGGTGTTTTACTTAGCGATCCCATTAAACTCGTTTAATTGAACATGTGTCCATTTGCTTAAAACTATGACCTATGATAATTGAAATGCGGCTTTTGGATATCGTGTCTCTACTTTGTATTTCCGAATGCATGTAATTACAGATGCTCGAAATTGTGTCAAGCACCTAGTCAAACTGGGAAGTTTTCTAGCTTGCTCGTGATGGCGGGTTTAGTTTTTTAGTTTACTTGGGGACAAGTAAAGTTTTAAGTGTGAGGAGGTTTGATAGGGGTCAAAAACCCCTATCTTTGGGTACGGTTTTAGGACGGTTTTTAGAGTTATTTGGTTAATAAGCGAGCAATTCTCGCATTTAAATGCTTTTGTGTGAGTTAGTTAGAAATTGGAAACGTTCTATTTACTTTTCGTCGTTTAGGCTCGTTTTGTGATCAATTTAGGCAAATACGGCCGAAATAGCATGCATATTAGAATTCCGTTATCTTTTGAAGCTAATTGGTCCGTCAAAAGTCGCACCAAACGAAGCGTTTGCTCAAAATAAGCGATTGACGGATCAATTTGGCTTTTGGACTAATGTTTTCTGGAGTTTTTATGCGTGTGCAGGTGTAAGTTCGGACGAAAAAGGGTATAGAAGTCACTCGACGAGCAGGCCACCAGGCGCCTGCTCGGCGAGCAGGGGCCTGCTCGGCGAGCAGACTTGCGGGAATTGGTCAAAAAGACCAATTCCGCCCCCACGAAGCCACGTTCGGCCCCACATCTTCCTACACCAACAAGGACACGAAATTAGGTCAAAACGAGACCGGAGACGCGGCTATAAATAGGAATTTCCAATTGTAAATTAGATATCTTTTACTTTTGTAATTAGCTTAGCTTCCACCTTGAGAAATCCTCTCCACCTCCTCCATAACCTTCAAACCTCTATTGAAGACACCTCCGAAGCTCCGTTCACCGAGGATTACTCAAGCTCCATCCTTAAATCCTAGAAAGACGCCTGCATTGGTAGACAGGTTCCCTGAAAGGGATTTTTCTTCTTTTATATTCTGTCTAGCCTCTGATACATGCTATGAATTCTAGGTTTATTGTAACTTCGTGACAATTCCTTCATCTTTGATATATAATATAGATTTTTTTTATTCAACTGTTTTGATGTTTTAATCTTTGTCTTACGCTTTGTCTGATTGGTTTAACTCATTCGATAATCCCAAAATTAGGTTGGCACATATTGCGAGCTGAATCTGACCTAGTCAGTGCCTATAGGATTGACGACCCTATAGAAGATTAAGCCCAAATTACTGAGCCTTAGAGCTAGTTTCGGCCTTACAAGGGAATCACGAACTAGGGACTTTAGGAGGATAGGTCGGGTTAATCGCCTTGGACATAAGCGACTTAGTTTCAATTCAATTGCTTAAACACTCTATCATTGTTATCATCGTATTCCTTCATGTTCATTCAGTTAATTGCTTTGGTAAAAGATCAATTAGGGGTAGAGTAATTTAGTTAGGCTTAGAATAACTTAGCTAGAATTAGATAACTTAATTAGAATTAGTGTAATTCAACCTAGGAGTAGATTAATTAAACAAAACCAAACTCAAAACCCCCTAAGCCTAGATAACATTCGAGATCGAGTAGCTTGATACTTGCAGAAATAAATCCTGTGGACGATAACCTGGACTTAAACCGGAAATTTATTACTTGATAACGACGGGGTACACTTATCCCTTAGTGAGGTTTCGCAAGAATCCGCATCAGTAGGCTTAGAAGAAGCCGAACCTGGATAAATCTGCTGAGTAACGTTCCCTCGAGGATTGTGTTTATATCTATTGATTTCTGTGAATTTTTATTATCTAAGCAATCAAAACTTGAATTGGTTGTGATATTAAACTAATAATTTAAAACAATTAAATGAAGTAAGCAAGGAAATAAATTGAGTTTAAATATGATGTAAATCACTAGAGCAAGGCTTCACCTAACCTAATGTATATAATCCACACTCAATCCTATCCAAGTTCTTAAGTTTTAATCTAGAGACGGTGATTATTTCCTAAAGTAATTAACCAAGCTTTGGTCTAGTCAAGATTAATCCTATTTCACATACAATTATCCTAGCTTTGGCCCAGTCAAGAATAAAGGTATAATGAATGTTGGGGTTTAGTGTCCTATAGTCAATTGTTGCGGGATACAAACTTATTGTAAATGAATTGTTCTTTATATCATTTGTTTTAATGAGATATATGTTTTATAACTATATAAAGGCAATCCCTTTTAAGCACTAAATAAAGTCTAATAAAAGGAAATCCGTAAGTTTGTTTAAAGTGATTATAAAGTGTTCATACAAGCATGAAGTGAGACAAAACTTTATAATAAACTAATAAACTTAAAACCACCCCAAGTCAAGTGATATATTTAGGATTGATATATCACAGTTGAGACTTGTATGTAACAATGTCTTCTGTCCGACAGAAAGCTGATCTCACAAGCTTCACATATATAGATATCTGGACAGTTACATAGATCCGGTGAAACGTTGTTCATTAGGATTGGGGATCCGACTTGAGATAACAGGATGGGTAGATTCATCCTTGTCAACTGTTCATCTCATTGGTATTAATAGGTATAACTAATCCTCAGACTCAAAGGAATGTTAATTGGTCATCCTGAATTACTGAATGTGAGACTTTGATCCTGTGGTCCCACGATCCTTAACAGAGATGACTCTGGGGTGTGAACTGCAAAGGTTGGGTGTCACAGGAAGTAATTTCAGGGTAGTTATACATTGGATTGAGCATTTATCACTCCCGATTAATGGGAGATACATCCAAGGATCGCTTGTGGAAGACTCGACTCTAAACCCTTGCAAGGTGATAACTTAAGAGTAGAAATTCGGATTTCACTTAACCTATCCTTTTGAGTTGACTCGGCCAATAACAAGTAAAACGAACGTCTCGCTATATGTGACTTGACATTACCCATAGTCATAAGATTCAGTTCAAGGATGTAGTTGATAAAGGATCGTATTATACCGTAACTAATACGGAAGGGTTAACGACAGAATCAACCTGTCTTCTTAACGGACTCTGGGGGAATGATTACGGACTTGCCAATAACATACTCTGTACATCATTCCGTTATGCAAGGGATTAAATATAATTCTTGAAGAAATTAATTTAATAGGTTGCATACGGCCAGAAGTAGTAAGGACCTAATGGATCACACATAAGACTTGGAACCAAAAGAGAGATGGATATGATTAATAGATGGAAGCCCAATTAAGCCTAGTAAGGCCCAAATACTAGGAGGGGGCCGAAATTTATATGTATTAGTAAGGAATTAATTTTATTCCATTAATCCTAATTAGATTAGGATTGTGAATTAAATTAATTAAGAGATAATTTAATTAGGAGTTTTAATTAGATTAATATACTCCTATTATTATCCAATTAGGTTATTTATTATTATCCTAAATATATTTGATATATTATAAGATAATAATTAGGAATCCTATTCCGAATGGAATTCCTATTAAGTAACCTATTCCTATCTAACTAGGGTTTAGATACAAGCTAATATATATACCCCCCTATAGTGAATTTCGACTAGGTCTAATCCCTCCCATATAAGTGATTTTCGAAATTGCTATTAGAGAGAGAAAGGAATTCTATTCCCAAGTTCGTGAACAAGAATTCATACGGCATTCCATCGATTGATTAATCCTATTCATCCCTCTTTCTCTTTGATCTTGTGTTGGTTTGTTAGAGGCAATCTATTTTGGTTGCATCTCATAAGGGTTGATTTCATCTTAGCCTCACCGTATTAATCTTTGTGTTTGGAATCTCGGAGAAGAATTGTGGGCGCTTCTTTAACAACGGTAGATTGTTCATCGAAAGGTATTCCTTCTTATCCCTCTTTATATGAAATAACGATTAACGGATCCTATGGTTAAAAGGAAGTAGGCTAAAATTTTTATATTTCCGCTGATATACCTTAGCCTTAATTTCCTTCAGTGGTATCAGAGCCATCGTTAAATCCGTTATTTCATATATGAAAATATAGAAGTTTTCAATAGGATTGAATAAATATTTATGGTTAGGATTAATTGACAAATAGTATTGATTGATTAATTCTAAAGATAAATAAAGTTTTGATTAATTGTTAATTAAAACTGATTATGCTTATGTTCCTAATTATTTCGGTTGATAATCATTATAACAAAATCTATTAGTTTTATAGTTAGATTGATAAAATTAGTTTTATTAATTCTAAATGATGAAACGGAAATCTATTGTAGTTTTTCCTATTTCTGAAAATCGTTTTAAAATTGTTTTAGAACTGATATATATATATATATATTTAATATAAAAAAAATATGACAGCAGCCCGAGTCGCGCCTCACGGCGCGACTGGCCGCTGTCACGCGGCTGCTGCCTCGCGGCAACGGCCGCGTGCGACGCAGGGCGCCGCTGCGACAGCGCCCCGCGTGGCCAAAGGGGCTGCTGCCAATCGGCAGCAGCCCGCCCTCGGGCCCGGCCCGATACCCACTTGTTTTTTAAATGTGTTTAAAATCGTTTTATGTTAAATGTAAATATATGTTTCAGAAATTAATAGTTTTCTGTTTTGATTATCGAATGAATAATTCGTTTAAATGTTTGTTTTTACCAATATGTAAATCAAAGTGTTAAATGAATTAAAATCAAAATAAATGGGACGAGCATAATCAACGTTTTATATGGTTATATTAATCTAAGGATTAATATAAAGATACAAAACGATTAGAAGTAAAATTGGATGAAAGTTAATTTGACGAGTTAATGTGATTAACCTAAATATTACATAAGCCGGTTATGTAATCAACCAATTAAATTTATTTAATTGAGTCTATGCATGTTTGGAGTTATGGACATATTTGGACCCTCTTTTAGTCTTTTGGTATTTTTAAAATAGGGCCTGCGCGTCCTGCCTTTCTACTATCTATTGTAATTTCTCCTCTCATCTAATTCTTCAATTCAGTTGAAGTTTTCTTATAGTAGTATAGAAACTAATATGTAATTTCAAGGCGCCAAGGAGAAGACGGAGGACCTAAAGAGAAATATGTAATAGTTAGTATTTCCTTAGGTTTGGCCTTTTTATTCCGTCTCTGGCTCGACGGAATAATTTAGATGATATGTCCATAACGCCAATGTATGTGAATTCTCCACCATTATCGCTACGGATGTGAGCTAATTTTAGGTCTTTATCATTTTCAATTTTTCTAACCAAATTTGAAAATGTCTCAAAGGTCTCATCCTTGCTACTCAGCAAGATGACCCACGTGTACCGAGAGAAGTCATCTACAATGACCAAGGAAAATCTTCTTCCACCCAGACTCAGCGGCTGGACTGGACCGAAGAGATCCAAGTGTAGTAACTCTAACGGACGCTTAGTTGAGACAATATTTTTGCTGTGAAAAGATTGTTTGGTTTGTTTTCCAGCTTGGCAAGCGTGGCATAATTGATCTTTTTCAAATTTAAGTTCAGGCAGTCCCTCAACCAATTGCTTTTTTGCTAATTTGGCCAGGAGGTCCATGCATACATGACCAAGTCTCCTGTGCCATAGCTAGGAATTTTCTTCCTTTGATACTAAGCATACAGTTTTTGAAAACTTTTTCTTTAAGTCTAGCATAAAGACATTATCTATGCGAGGGGCAGTTAAGATTAACTCATTTGATTCACCCTCGTATATTTTACATCCAGTAGCATCAAATATAACTTTTCTCCCATTGTCACATAGCTGAGCTACGCTGAGTAAGTTATATTTGAGTCCGCTGACTAGGGAGACAGATTCAATAGTAGGATTACCTCCAATGGTTCCTGACCCTACTATCTTACCCTTCTTGTTGTCTCCAAAACTTACATTTCCTCCTCGTTTACGCTCAAACGTGATGAACTGAGTTTCATCACCAGTCATATGCCTTGAGCATGCGCTGTCAATATACCACATCTTTGACTTCTCGGCACATCTCAGGCTTACCTGCATTGTAACTAGTTACTTTTAGGTACCCAATTCTTTTTGGGTCCTTGCTTGTTAGGTGCAACAGGTAAAGCATCATATTTTATTTTATGGCGACATACTTGGACAGTATGGCCATTCTTTCCATAGAAGTCAAAGCTGACCTTCTGTTTAGGATGTTTCACTGACTTGTCAGCACCCCAGTGCTGAGCGTGCTATCACACCTTAGTGGTGTGTCCTTTCTTCCCACAAAAGTCACACTAGACTTTTCGCTGGGGATTCCACCTCTGCTGAGTACCTTGGTACTGAGTTCTTAGAGGAATGTTTCTTTTATTTGGAACCTTTAATTGGTTCTAGATAGTTGTGACGTCCTTTCTCAGTTTCTTTGAAACTGATTGGACTTCAGAGACAGACTCATGTATGATCTTCATGTTATCATGCAACATTGAGTTGTCCTGAAGAAGGTATCTGAGGTCACTCAGCTTAACCTCTTCAACCTCATCACAGCGCCTGCTGAGTGCTCTAATTTTCTTATTACATTTTTTAATAAGTGTATAGAGATCACTCAGGGCATTACCCATTTCGTTTCTGAGCAGAGAAAGTGATATTACCTCATTTGATTGCTCCTCATCGTCAGATTCAACGGAGGGGTCAGCATGCTGAGAGACGCATGGCTCAGCAAATTCGTCAGCCATGAAGCATATCTTCGCTGACTCGGTGGCCTCAGCTTCTGTTGATGAAGACTCATCACTGTCGCTCCATGTAGCCACCATTGCCTTTTTGCCATTCTTCTTATCTTTCCTCAGTGTGGGGCAGCTTGACTTAATATGGCCAGTTTGATGGCACTCAAAGCATATAATGGGCTTTGAGCTGTCCTTTTTGTATTTGCTATCGCTTGAGTCAGCTTTATACTTATCAAACTTTCTGTAAGGCTTCTTAGAATATTTGTCATTCTTCCTGAATAGCCTTTTCATCTTCCTTGTGAACATAGCCATCTCCTCATCATCAGTTGAGCTCCCGTCAGTGGAGTCAGCTTTCATGACAAGAGACTTCTGCTTCTTGTCGTCAGATTTTTCCTTCACCTCGAACTTTTTCATAGATATCTCATGGGTCAGCAACGAGCCGATGAGTTCGCCATATTTGTAGGTGGTTAAATCCTGAGCTTCCTCAACAGCGGTCTTCTTTGCTTGCCAGTCTTTAGGAAGACTCCTGAGTATCTTTTTGACTTGTTCTTCCTCAGTGAATATTTTCCCAAGTCTCTTGAGCTCATTAATGATGTTGGTAAACCTTGCATTCATGTCTGAAATTCCCTCATCATTTGTCATTCAACAACCAACCAAAGACCCCTCTGCCCTAAAACTCAGATTTGTTGGTAGAAAACCTGTGGCATCCATCAAAAAACAAGCCTCTGTTTCTTCCCAACAGGAACATACCGACCAAAATTCTTCTGCCACCTCAACAAGTCAGGTTGAGACGAGTACTGTCAATGCTGTTGTAGACACCGAGTCGGAGGACCTGTGACGAAAACCTGAAAGCAAGACGGTTGAAGCGATTGATTCCGAAAGTTTCAAAAGTAATAAAATAAATAAGTTACAGTCAGTCGCTGTTGTCGATCGGATAGCTCGCGAATGCTTAACGGCACGGTGCGAGTGCTTAGCGGCGGCCGGCGCGCATTCGACGACAGTCGGACGCACGCTCGACGACGCGAAGCACGCGCTCGACGTCTGTCGAACGCACGCACCCAACCATGAATAGTACGCGCTCGGTGTCCGAGCATGGCACGAGCTTGGCGGCACGGGACGTGCGCTCGTCGGACACGGGACGTGTGCAACCGGCAGCGCGGAACACGCGTTCGACGGTCACGACACGTGAACGCCCGACGACGCGGAACGCGAGTTCGACGGCCGCGGGGCGTGCACGCCCGACGGCGCGAGGCGCGCCCCGACGATCGTTGAGCGAGTGCCCAATTGCGTTGGGCGGAAGCCCAAAGGTAGGGGGGCGCGAGCGCCCAACCGCGTCGGGCGGGCGCCCAACCGCGCGTTGGGCGCTCGCCCAACAATTGGTGGGCGATCGCCCAACAATCGTTGGGCGGCCGCCCAACTATTGTTGGGCGGTAGCCCAACGTGATGTTGGGCGGCCGCCCAACGGCTTTGGGCGACGCCCAATTTTGCTCGGGCATCGCCCAAAGTTTCCGGGACCCGTTTCCCTATATAAGGGGCACGGATCCCAATGCAAGGGGGAGAAAAAAAAGGGAAAGAGGGGATTTCTTGGAGCCTTTCTCACTCTAAACATTTTTAGAGAGAGAAAGTGAATTTTTTTGAGAAAAATATTTTTTTTCTCAAAAATTCCGAGTTTTCTAAAGTTAAACTTTTACTAAAAAAAATATAAAAAAAGGAAGATCGCGACTCGTGGAATCGATCGGCTTCGACTGTCAGATACCGAATTTAAGGTATTATCCGAGGACTAGACTCTTTTATTTTATTTTATTTATTCTCTTCTTCTATTTATTTTTTATGTTATAGTTTCTTTATTTGATTAGTTATTTATTTTATCACGTTTTATTTAATTAGCGTATTTATTTAATTTTCGTTTCGTGTTGAATAAAATTCGGTTTTGTTTTAAAATAGAAAACCTCGTTTTGATATCCCAATACGAACCGTGATCCGATAAAAAGGTAGTTCGGGTATCGAAAAACGTTGAAATTATAAGTTTCTAATTTAAAAGAAATTTCCAAATAATGTTTTAAAATAAAAACATCGTTTTAGGAACTTCCGTTATTGACTATGATCCATTTTAGGTAGTTCGGAAATCCAAAACGATTGAATTAGATTTAATTTAAAGCTTTTGAATAAATCTGGAAACAATTAGAGTGCTGCTGTAATTTGCCATTTCTGTCACTAATTGCTGTTTACCTACGGATTTTCCGTCGGTAAATCTGCCAAAACGCAAAAAATGCCATTTCAGTCCCTTTTTCTCAACTTCTAAGCTTTTAATCCTTAATATATATATGTATAGTTATGTAATATATGTGTTTCAAACTATTTTAGATGTTTAGTGTATATAATTATTTAGGATGTTTGTATATCATTCTTTATTTAATTTTTAAAACATAAGTATATGTATATATTTGTTCTTTTATTCATTTGAGTTATATTAGATCCTATTTTGAAGATTATTTACTTGGGCATTTTGGGAAATAATCAATAGATATTAGTATATGCTATTTTTTTTATATTTAAAACTATAATAGTTATGTATATATGTAGTTTTGGGATATTTGGGTTATTTTATTGGTTATTGAATGAAATTATTTTGGGTAAATGTTATGTTCTTATTTATGAGATTTATTTACTATTTTCACATCTTTAAAGTATAAATGTATTTTATCTAATATTTTCATATATGTATTATATAGTTTCCTTTTATTAACTTTTATTTTCATATTCTCTTTTTGATTTAAATGTATATATATATGCTAGAATTACTTTCTTTATTCTTTTGGATCATTCATGGGTCCATGTTTCAAATGGGCTTTATTTGATTATGAATCTTGCTTTAAATGGGTTTATTATTGTAATTAGGGTAAAGTTCAAATAAAACCACTGTGGTTTCACTAATTTTCAGATAAAAGATTGTGGTTTACTTTTTGTCAAAACAAGGATTGAGGTTTTCAACTTTAGCAGAATAAGGACTTTTTCGATTGATACTATTAAAATCACCCTTAACAACTTCAAAAATGACATATTTTAAGAACTACTAATATTCTAAGCAACTTTAATTCTTCAACTTTTTTATTTCGAGATTATTTAGATGATATTTGGTAAAGAGAGAGAAAGTTAATGTTTAGAGAGAGAAAGTTCCAAAAAAGATGATTTTCTAAAATCGAAAATGTAGTTCCATAGAAAATATGACATTGAACAACTTTAATTCTTGAAAATTTTCATTTTCAAATCGTTAAAGATAGTTTTAATAGCATTATTAAAAGTGTGAAACCTCAGTCCTCGTTTTGACAAAAAGTAAACCACAGTCCTTTATCTGAAAATTAGTGAAACCACATGGGTTTTATTTGAACTTTCCCCTTGTAATTATAATAGGTAGAGAGAGTCCATTAAATAAGAGGGGAAAATAAATCGAAAGAAAGAGAGTTTTCAATTTGATTATTTAAACTAATGAATTTTTAGAGGTTCCTAATGTAAATAAATGGAGTTGTTTTTTGTTAATATTTCAAATCGTTTCCAAAACACCACGTTTTAAAACCTTAATCCGTTCCAAAGGCAGATTAAGTGAACATGGTAATTAAAATCGCTTTCTTTGTGAATAATAGAGTTTTTGAATCATTTTCTTAAGGGATTTGTACAAAATAAAATTGACTTGTATGTTTAACCACGTTTTCTTAACTAAAAGTTTTTGTCTCAAACGTTTCCAAAGCACTTGAGTCGTTCCAACGGCGACTCGAGTAAACTTCACTAATCGGGGTTTTTAAAACGCACCTAAATCGTTCCAACGGTGATTAAGGTGTGAACCATGTAAATAAACTCGTTTTGGGGAAATAAGTTAGTGTAGAATAAACACACGGCATGACATTTAAATAAAGTTGTAAATAAATCACTTCTTTCTTCCCCCTTCTTTGTGTATGTATAATATAAATGGGTGATTCTTTACTAATATGGCTTTCCAATAATATATGCTCAAAACGGTTTCTGAAAAAAGAAAGAAAAGGTTTCAAATGAATTTTAAACTTAAAGAAGTATACGATTAGTCCGTTATCGCCTAACATGCTGAGTAGGAGGCCGGTGGTTCATAACCGGGTGATGTCGGGGTGCCTAGTAGCCTTTCTTCGGAAAGGAGCTAGCCTTCTCGGCTCGTACCTAAGTTTCCCGAACCCACACCGGTCTCCCGCAAGGGATCGGTGTTCATTTTCCCATTCGTGGGTGGCGACTCTTCCATATCTCCGAGCTCCGGTCCTGTCGAGCAGCTTGATTCCACGATTGGTTGCTTTCGGCGCCAATCACCGCTTACGTCGCCATGAGGTTGTCCACCCCCCGGTCCGCCCGGGAGATTAGGCCACGGCACCTCGTCTAACAAGTGACGACTCTGCTGGGGAAGCGAGAAATTTGATTCCGGAAGGCGTGTATTAAGCCCTTAACGGGGACGGATCGTTTTACTTCTTTTCGTATGCATTCATGTGCATTATTGCAAACCCTTTGGGTAATTTCCGCGAAACTCTAGCGAGAGTCCATTCGTCGCTCGAAAGAGGCTAGTGTAAGTTCCCCCTTACAGTAAGGCGCCAAAGGGTCCCCATCCATTCGTTAGGGGCGAATTTGTGCGGTCCTGTGAGGTCACGCGGTCAGTCGTGTCAGCATATAGTAGCCTTAGAAGTTTCCATAGGATCACCCGTTACTATTTTTGATGTGATAAATGAATCAATTCGTGTTTTCAAACCGCCACGATACGTGTCTAATCCTAAAGTAGGTAAAGAAAATGAGACGATGTGTTAATATATACTCGTGAATCGACATACTAATTACCCTAAAACATCGAAACAATTTGAACTAAAGACGACTTAGTCATCTCATATGAATGAACATGTGCGACCCGCCTTGTCCCTTTCGGTGTCCCGACAAAGGCACATGTTCAGGAAATGTGTTATGACGTAAGCACGTATTAGTATGAATCGGTTCGGTGTTAAGGATAGTTACATCTCGATACAAAAGACTATATTAACAGTAGCCGTTATTCACATTCTTTAAATAAGTTGGGATAAAACGAGATCATGACGAAACGAAAATGAAGAACATTTCTGTCTTGAATGACCCTGTCGTAACGTGAAAAGTTTCGCATAAGTAGCCCGTCCCTTCCGAATAAAAGACGAGCTTTTTTACGTTATGCCTCGTGTCGTTCTTAAGAGAAATGGATGTGTCCGCAAAGGTGACTAAGAGAATAAAAGAAAAGAAAAAACTAAACGGCCAAAATCATTCCGAGTCTACGATATATTTCAATCCCGATAGTAGTTAAAGAAAATAAACCAATGCCGTCGAATACGTGTCTCGAACAAGTATATACCCCGTTTAAAATCTCGAAGCCGAATCAAGCCAACCCATATAATTGCGCCATATGGACGAGACTGCGGGTTTTGACTAACGACTCGATCATTTCGATCGTTACCAAAACTGCAAGAAATATGGCCCGATGTACGTGTTTGTTTAATTCGTGCCTAAAGGAAAGAGAACGGTGATATCCTCGCTTTGAATAGGCATACGATTCAACGAAACGTTGATTTTCTATAACCACACTAAGATGATATATCCCGTGGATTGGGAAGAACAACGAACTGTTGCTAGCCGAAAGGTTACCGTGCGCTCAAAATAAGACTCGCCGTCTTTTCACGTAGCTAAAATGAGCAAACGGATCCTCAACGCTAAGAACAAACGCGTTACGCGATGAGTCCGTTCCCTAAAATAAAGTCCAAAAGTGATTCCATCACTAAATAAACACGTGGATACGTCTCTCGATAGATCCAAAAGATCCCGTTGTAATCCAAAAATCGAGACACGAACCCGCGCGAACGAAAGGGAACGAGTCATTGACAATAACGAACGATTGGACTAGAAGAATAACTCGTACCACGTCTAAAAACTGAGATGCGCTCAAAGGGAGTCAAAACCCGAACTAATGCGTCTCACGAAAGGACAAAAGACGAGTTATTCCGAAAGGACATTCCAACTTGGTCGATTTCTTAGTCACTGAACGTTGATACGTCAAAACGAACTGTATTGTCTGATGACTGATCTACTTTTCCGCAATAATCGACGGCATCACGCGTCCCCTGGACCGCAATGTGAGCCCCAAACCAAAATCCTAGGAAAGAGACTTGGACCATCGAGTGTGTGGAGGAATAAGGGTGGAAGAGAGATGTTGTGATACGTGTAATTAGACTAACGTTTATTCTTCTTAACTTATATATCCGTAAATAAATAAACGCACATACCACGAATCATGCATATAAAATCATGCATACATACTAATGGATATCGTTCGCGCAGACGCCATCATTAAGCGATTGTGGTACCGAGAGAGCCGTCGGCTAGTTAGGCAGTTTGGCCAGTTACAAATTGACAGTTCTGAATCGGCAGTTGTGGCTTCGGAATCATCTTCGTCCGAGTATACTCAGTCTTCAGCCAGTATGTCTACGACCGATGAAAAAGTGGCCGGATTGGAAAACTATGTGAACAACATTAATGAGCAGTTAGCGGTGATAGCGGCCCATTTAGCTAAGCTGGCCATGAGAGATGATAAAAATGGCAGTAAACACGCTGAGAATGAGGTGAACGATGGCCCTCGCTTTGGGAATGAGGAGGATTATCAGGATTATATCCGAAAACAGTTAGAGAAAGAGAAAGCTAAGGAAGAGGAGTGGAAGCAACACATCACACAGGAAGTGCAGGACTTGCGCGGAGGAAGCTCTGGAAGTCAGGATTTCTATAACTTGAAGAATTGTTTTTCGGCAACAGCTTTGCCTTTGAAATTTCGGCTCCCTGACATGAAAAAGTTCGATGGAACGGGAGATCCCACCGCTCACATGAATCAGTATGTTGCGGTGATGAAGCACACGATCCTGATGGAGGATCAGGTCCTAGGGTTGTTTAACACCTACTTAGAGGGGGCTGCCCTCACATGGTTTCATGCGTTACCAATGGTGACAAAGAAGGATTGGAAGGAATTAGCGAAGTCATTCATCGCTCAGTATAGCTTTAACACCATGCTGGAGGTCACTTTGAAAGAGTTAGAGAGCACTAAGCAACAGGCTGGGGAATCCTTTTCCGATTTTGTGAAAAGATGGAGGGCTAAGGCCGCAGTGATGAAACAAAAGCCGCTCGAGCAGGATCAGATCCGAATGGTGGTTGGCAACACGTGGTCGTATATCAAAAATGAGTTGCGGTATATGCCATTTACGAATTTCAATCAGATGTATAGTTGTGCCTGGACTGTTGAAGGGGATGGAGAGCCGAAGAAAGCTTATACCAAGTGGACGAAGTCTGGATATAGTGCCGGAGGGCCTAGCGCGAGTACGGAATCCACAGCAGTGAAAGTGGTTGATCTTAATGCTATTGAAAAGAGGCGGTTCGCCAAGTTCGATCAGACCTACGCGAAAGTTTTCGAGCGTCTGCAGAAAAAGGGATTGTTGAAAGCCCTTACCGCGTATAACAAAGCTCAACCTACTCCGCAGATACAGGCTAGAGGGTATTGTGAATTCCATAGCAGTTATGGGCATACAATTGAGAATTGTGAGAGGCTGAAACATGAAATCCAAGATTTAATTGAGGAGAAGAAGATAGCTGATCCTTCGTCAGCAAACCCTTCCACTAGGCATAATCCATTGCCTAATCATAGGGTGAGCATGATCGGAGTTGGTTTGACAGAATGTGTAGTGATGGAATCCTTCGAGGAGAACGTAGAGGAGTTGTTGGACTCCGATGAGAAGAATAATGTGGGAAATGGTTTGTATGTGTCGGCTTTGGAAGAGGAGCCAACGGAAGAAGTGATGGATGATAGAACTGAAACTGATGAGACCGAGGAAGTCTCATCTCGGAGGATCATGCCTGTGTTGAAATTATTTAGTGGGGTAGAAGACCCCGAAGCTCATTTGTATGGATATGTGTGTGCTATGTTTGGAGAGCCATACAAAGTGGAAGAAGTCGCTCCATGGTTCCATCTTTCGCTGGTGGGCGAACCTTTGAAGTGGTTTCAATCGCTACCCGACGCGACTAAGCATGATTGGTCACTGGTGTCAAGCTTGTTTTTGATGAAGTATCGAAGAGACAAAATACGGGCAGGGGAATATAGCGCAATGCAAATTGGGCCTATCAAACGTCCGTTTCCGACTGTCAGTAAGTATAATGAAGGGAAGGACCCCATGGAGCACTTGCATTTTTATCTGTCGGCTATGGGTCCTCTAGGTTTCAAAGAGGGGGAGATCACGAGCTTGTTTTGCAACTCACTGGCAGGAGAGTCACTAGTGTGGTACATGTCTCTTCCAATGCACGTTAAAGCAGATTGGGCAAAAATGACTAAGAGATTCATCAAGAAATACGCCGCACGGGAATGTCCAGAGGAAATGCCTACATTATCCGAAGAGGAGACACCTGAAGCAGTAACAGCCATGTCTAAGTATAAGGGAGATGAGAACCCCATTGATCACATAAACCGTTTCCGTACCTACATGTTTGACGCGGGACTCTACCGAAGTGAGTTAGTCCAGCATTTTCCAAAGACACTCATAGGAGAAGCTTTGATGTGGCACCGAATGCTCGCGGCAAAGACAAAAGGGGACTGGGGATCCCTCATGGAGGCCTTTGTGCAGAGGTATGAGAGGTACATTCCGTGGACAGGGTCGTTGGAAGATTTAGAAAGGATCAGGCAATTCCCCGAGGAACCATTTGTGGATTATGCTAGAAGATGGAGGTTCAAGTATGCCTCGTGTCGGGTCACCTTGAGTGATCAGGAGCAACTCATGTGCATCCGGAAGGGTGCTATTCCACTCATGGCTAGAAGAATGAATGGAATGTTCCTCAAGGACTATGAAGAACTGATAGGCTGGGCTCGGTATGGATCGTCGGACCCTTCCTACATAAATCCGAATGTCCCTCACATAATGGATCTGATGGTCGTGGACGTTTGGGGAAGTTCCTCCGATGAGGAAGGTATCAATCAGAGGGTTCCGATCAACATCTGGGATGAGTCTGATGATGAGTCGGAAGTGGCTGTTAGCGCCGAAGGAAAGATTCTGCCGGGGTTCGAAATCTTCAATGATGTTGCCGACTGGGGCAAAGGAAAAGCGAGCTGCTTTGTCGAGGAGATTATGATGCTGGATTTGAATGCCGAGGAGCAAGTCATCACCGTTGAAGCAACTGCAGGAGCAGGAGATGAGCCTAGTACCTCCAAAATTCATGAGAAGTCCGAAGACCCTGATGATGAAAATTGTATTACTGCTTTGTTTGAATCAGATGATGTAATCACCCATGCTATCAATGAAATGAATTCTGATTTTGCTTACTTGCTTGATGTTGATCATGATCATTCCATGCATTCTCATTCATATAACATGCCTACATTTGAAATCAATGCAATAGAAATGTCAACTTTCAATCTTGGTACGGATGAAAATCCTAAACTTATACAAATTGCTCAAGAATTAACTATTGAAGAGAGAAAAGAATTCGAGAGAATAATTAAAAAATACGAAATTGTATTCGCATGGACATACGAAGACATGCCTGGAATTGATCAATCTATCGTAACTCACCGCATTCCAACTTACCCCGAAGCAAAGCCCGTAAAGCAGAAGCTCCGACGTATGAGACCAGAATGGGCAGATAAGATCAGAGAGGGGGTGAAGAAGCAGTTAGAAGCAGGATTCATCGAAGTGATCGACTATCCCCCTTGGGTCGCAAATGTGGTGCCAATCGCAAAAAAGGACGGCAAAGTAAGGATGTGCGTTGATTACAGAGATCTTAACAAGGCATGCCCCAAGGATGAGTTCGCATTGCCTCATATCGACGTATTGATCGACAGTGCAGCGTCAAGCATCTTACACACGAATGTGGATGGTTTCATGGGCTACATGCAAGTTCAGATGGCCGAAAAGCACAAAGCAAAAACCTCGTTCACAACCGAGTGGGGGACATACTGTTACAGAGTAATGCCGTTTGGTTTGAAAAATGCCGGGGCAACTTACCAGCGAATGGCCACAACACTGTTCCATGATATGATACACAAGGAGGTAGAAGTCTACCTGGATGATATGATGGTCAAATCAGAGACAAGAGAAGTGCATTTTGCCGCGCTCGAGAAGTTTTTGGCCCGAATTGCAGAATTCAAGCTAAGGTTAAACCCGAAGAAGTGCTTTTTCGGCGTTTCGTCGGGGAAAATCTTAGGCTATGTAATCAGAAATAAGGGAATCGAGGTGGATCCTGATAAAGTGAAGGCTATACAGGAGATGCCGGCGCCGAGAAATGAGAAGGAAGTGAGAGGGTTTCTGGGACAGGTTCAGTATATCATTCGGTTCATAGCGAGACTCACCGCAATCTGCGAGCCGATCTTTAAGTTGCTAAGGAAAGACCAACCCGCTACTTGGAATGATAAGTGTCAGCAAGCTCTAGAGAGCGTCCGGAACTATTTGTCTAATCCGCCAGTGCTGAGACCGCCTAAATTGGGAAAGCCGCTTCTCCTCTATGTAGCAATTGAGGAGCGATCTATTGGGGCAATGTTGGCTCAAGAGGGAGACACCGATGTGGAGCACGCGGTGTATTATTTGAGTAAGAAATTCCTGTAGTACGAGCTCAAGTACAACATGATCGAAAAGACATGTGTGGCAGTAGTATGGTTGACAAAGAAACTGCGGCACTATTTCCAATCGTATAAAGTGATCATTATTTCTCGGATGGACCCCGTGAAGTATCTATACCGAACTCCATCCTTGACGGGGAAGTTAGCCAGATGGTTGTTGCTTTTGTCCGAGTTTGACATTGAATATGTGACGAAGAAGGTTATCAAAGGGAGGGCCGTGGCAGAATTTCTGGCCAACCAACCCCTGAATGCAGAGGAAGAAGAGATAAGCTATGATTTCCCCGATGAGCACTTGAACGCAATCGAAGTTATACCGTGGAAAATGTTCTTCGACGGAGCAGTTAATTCGAATGGAGCCGGAGTAGGAGTACTACTTACCTCATCGGAAGGAGAAAGGATCCCGATGGCCAAGAAGTTATCCTTCCCTCTCACCAATAATATGGCCGAGTATGAAGCGTGCATTTATGGTTTAGAGTCATTAGCGGCACTGGGAGCGTCATATGTCGAAATTTGGGGTGACTCAAAGTTGATCATCGAACAGGCACAAGGAAACTGGGAGGTAAGAGAAGAAAGACTACGTCTGTACCTCGATCAGCTAGAAGGGTTGGCACAAAGATTCAAAGAATGCCGTTTCTATCATATTCCTCGAGCACAGAACCAGGCGGCGGATGCCTTGGCCACTTTGGTGTCAGTTTGGGACAATCACCGGAACCTTGCTTCGAAACCATTGGTATTGAGAAGATCTCACAAACCATGCTACGAAGACGTAATGCTGTTAGGGACAGATGAAAAACCGTGGTATTTCGATATCGTGAACTTCATGAAAGATGGAACATATCCGGCAGAGTCAGAACCTAGGGATCAAGCTGTGGTTAGAAGGCTAGCTCGTCAGTTCGTCATCCATAACGACTTGCTTTACAAAAGGCACATTGACGGATTACAATTAAGATGCTTGGATGCGGGAGAAGCCCGCGAGGCAATGGAATCAGTACATTCAGGAATTTGTGGAGCCCATATGGGGGGAGCAGTACTAGCTAAGAAAATTATTAGGCAAGGCTTCTATTGGCTCACCATGCAAAAAGATTGTAACGAGTATGCAAAGAAATGCCATGATTGTCAAATCCACGGCGATTGCAGTCATCTTCCGGCCATGGAACTACATGTGCTAGCACCTATTTGGCCATTCGCTGCTTGGGGCATTGACATCATCGGCGAAGTAAGGCCTAACGCTTCAAATGGACATAAGTTTATTGCTGTCGCCATCGATTATTTCACCAAGTGGGTAGAAGCAGAGTCGTTTAGCAAACTAGGATCCAAGCAGATGAGAAAGTTCATTGAAAAACACTTGATCACCAGGTTTGGAGTGCCTCATCACATGATTACGGAAAACGGGGTCCAGTTTCAGGGGGAAGTAAGAAATCTTTTCCGAGAATATGGCATTGAACATCACAGGTCTTCTCCGTACCGTCCACAGGCTAATGGAGCAGTAGAAGCAGTTAATAAGAACCTTAAGAGGATTCTCGTAAAAACGGTGGAATCACATCGGAATTGGCATGAGCACCTCCCACTCGCGTTGTGGGCTTATCGCACGACAATTAGAACCTCAACTGGGGCAACGCATTCTCTTTGGTGTATGGAACAGAAGCGATCTTGCCGATTGAGATCGAAAAGCAATCGTTGAGAATCGCAGTGGAGGCAGAAATTCCCGAGGTGGAATGGGTGAAGAGGCGATGTGAGCAGTTGGCTCTAGTTGACGAAAAAAGGATGGAAGCGCTTTACCATGTACAGTTATACCAGAGAAGAATGGCTCGGGCTTTCAATAAAAAAGTCAAGACCAGCCCTATCAAAGAAGGAGATTTGGTGCTGAAACAGATCCGTGTGACGCACACCGACCCAAGGGGGAAGTTTAGGCCTAACTGGGAAGGGCCATTCGTCGTGAAGAAGATACTAAGCAAAGGAGCGGTGAAGTTAACCACAATGGACGGTATGGAATTCTCCGAACCTACCAACCTGGATAGGCTAAAGAAATAGTTTTCGTAAAAAAAAAAAAAAAAAGAAAAAAAAAGAAAAATTCCCGATAGGTTGAAAACCCGCAAAGGGCGACCTATGCAACAACGACGGAAATCCCAATGGGTGAAAACCCGAAAGGGCACTCATTTAAAAATTCCGGGATAGTAAAAGGAAAGGAGAAAAATCGCCGGGATCCGAAAACCGAAAGGCGGGTCCTGGTAACAATAGTTATGACTTGAGCAGTTACAAAAACAATGTATAAGAGACTAAGTATTTCTGTTGTTTGTAAATAAATAAAGGGCATGAATATATTTGACGAGAATGATTGGAATCATCATAATCTACTAAATGCATGGTAATATGAATCATGAGTTATACATTTCCTATCTTACTTTTCATAAAAAGCCTACCTGATATCCACCCCACTCCCTATACATCAGCTATACATCGGGGAAACTCTAATAAAAAACTACAAAGCAATACATAAAGAGCCTAATACGGAGGGAAGTCCCAATAGTCCTCAAACTCCCTCAAATGTGACGCCCGCTCCGGAGATAGTGTCTCCTCGGCAGCTCGTGCTCTCTCATCAGCAACTCGTGCTCTCTCATCTGCAACTCGTGCTCTCTCCTCGGTAGCAAGGCGTCCGATCGACTCATCATGCGCCCTCTCCTCGACGGTAAGGCGACCCTCAGTCTCCCTCCGCATCACCTCCGACCAGTGGTCGTTCCGCTCTTAGTACACCTGGCCAACCCTGGCATCGGCCTCCCGCACCGACTCACTCCATCTCCGCTCATGGGCGTGAAGATCGCTCTAAAAAAGAAAAAAAGAAGAAAAACAGATGTGAAAAAAAAGAGAGAAAAAAACGAAGCAGCATAGGCAAGAACAGAAATCATACATACATGCATGCATCCCACTACACTAAAAGAAAGTAAGGATACATACCAGGTGATCGGCGCAACGCAAGCTGAGGCGGTCTCGGAGGTAACCAGACAGTCCCACATAATCTGTACAGGTCTCTCTCGTAGTCAGAGAAGCGTCTGAGGGATCAAATGGGACCCTCGAGGAGAAGATGGGAGGAGCCGCCTCGAATCCCGCATAAGCGGCCCCGAACTCGTCATAACAAATCGTGGCAAAGTCTCTCCCGTAGTCTGGTAGGGGCACACCTAGGGAAGACCTCTCCGGTCGGGCAGCGCTGGAGGACTCGCCGACATAGTAGGGCTGCTCGCACACAGGCGTCTGAGCTCGAGTGCCGTCAAAGAAATCGGATAAATGGGCACTCCTCCAGGATCCCTCCTGCAAAAAAACACACAATAAAAACCTCTAAACATCTCATGAATGAAATGGTAAAATGAGAAAGGGGGCGGAACCACTTACCGGGACCTCCTCCTAACCAAAGACTGCCGCAACAGCCTCCCTCGAAAATACATCTGCCACCGTATCCACCTCCATCGCTGCCGCCGGGGCATCCCTCGCGCTCAGCAGAGTAGATAAGTAAAGCTCGCGGCCCCCGGCGTGAATCCACACCGTTCTACCAAAAAATCGATGGGTCAGGTCCTGACGAATGGTCGATAGGGGCATGGTCCGCACCGCGAACATAGAAACGGGAATCTCAGCCGGTGTCCAGTGGGCGTCACTAACTCCGGTGATGCCTCGGTCCCCCAAATACCATGCCCGCACGCAGGGGCCGGTGAGCACACACTGCTGCTCCTGGATCATAGATACATAAGTATAATCGGGACCGAAGTCGAGGTCGTCCCACCTGAACTTAATCTAAAAAATGTACAAAGAGAAAGTCAGAAAGACTCAAACAAAATCTAGCACGACTAGGCAAAATCTACCTGTCTGAGGGTCAGCGAGTCGATCCAATCTAGGAGCCGCGGCACCATTCGACTCCTCTCGGCGCCCAAGTCAAAATCTCTCCATCGGGTCATGAAAGGCGGCCTCGGTACTCTCGGTCGAGGTCGAGACCAGCTGGGAAGGATGTGCCTCTTATACGCCCACACCTGCGGTAAAAATAAGGACTAGGAGTGTGAAAAACGCGAAGAAGATAAGACGGGCAAGTCAAGAAGGCATCACGTACCAGCAGAGCAAAGGTGTAACCACCGAAATCCTTGCGCTTCCGGCAAGTCAGATCCAAAAATTTGTAGAGAAAGGCTAAGCCTGCCCCCGCCCAATCATAGGAAGCCGCCGCATCCAAATCGCTGAGTGCCTGAATGAGACCCGTGTGTACCTTTCCGCCCTTCGTGCGGAAAATCATCTCACTCAGGGTATATACCAAGAAACTACGAACCACCAAGTCGGTATCGTTGGTCTCGCAGAAATCTCGCCGACTCAAGAGGCTCGCGGTGGAAACAAACTTCGCCGGAGTAGATTTGGCGCATGGGCGAACTCCCGGTCCAATCAAGGCAGCAAGCCTAGCAAGGTCGACCCGTGGTCGCATCATATCGAAATGAAAGGGAACGGGAGTGCTGCTCCCTCGTAACCCTGTCAGCAGTGAAAAATCTCTGGGCGAAATGGTCATCTCCCCAAAAGAAAGGTGGAAGGTGTGGGTCGAGCCAACCCACCGCTCACATAAGGCCCGTAGGCCAAAACGATCACATACCCCGTTGGTGCGGGGCAACGCTGCAATAAAAGGCTCGAATCCCAACTCGCGCACGCGGGCTCTCGCCGCGGCACCTAGCCTAGCATACCACGAGTGAATCTCGGCGGTGGTCCCGGAAATCTCAATAAACTAAAAAGAACGAGACAAGAAAATTTAAATACAGTTCCTAAAGCATGCAATTAATGAGAACGCGTTAAGACTAGGTATTCTTTCATTATCTAACCTAGAGACATCCGGTCAGTTAGGACCAACTTGCTGTAAAAATCTCTCCTTTAGGGTCATTCATGTAAGGTTTAGTCAATTCTCTAATCCACTCTCGTCTGCATTGACAAGAAGCATAGATTAGGTCTTACTATTCACGTGCATTAGTTAAGTTTTTACTATTCGCGTTTTTTTACTATTCACGTGCATTAGTGAAGTTTTTGCTATTCACGTGCATTAGTGAAGTTTTTGCTATCCACGTTTTTACTATCCACGTGCATTAGCTAAGTTTTTACTATTCACTTTTTTTACTATTCACGTGCATTAGTTAAGTCTTTACTATCTACGTTTTTACTATTCACGTGCACTATTCACGTTTTTACTATTCACGCGCACTATTCATGTTTTTACTATTCACGCGCACTATTCACGTTTTTACTATTCACGCGCACTATTCACGTGCGTTAGTTAAGTTTTACTATCCACGCGCATTAGTTAAGTTTTACTATTCACGTGCATTAGTTAAGTTTTTACTATTCACGTGCACTATTCATGTTTTTACTATTCACATTGTTTTTTACTGTTAGCATGTATAAATTCGTAGTGTCACTATTCACGTGCATATAGCGCGCATCCTCACGCAGAAATAAATAGGTGTTACTTGTAAGTCAAGGAATTCATGTTTTCTAGCTAAAGTCCTCTAAGGCAGTCTAAAGGTTAGCATGCAAATCATGTTCGGATAGGAATACTAAAGCCTAGAGTTTGAATCAAATAAAAGTGAGAAATTACTTACCTCGTTGCAGTGGGTCCGGCTCAGATGCGTCGTAGGGTCGTGGAAGGGCTCCACTCTATCTAGGTTTACGTAAACCTCGTCCATGCCTCTAGTGCCATCCCATTCATCTAAATCCATCCCGAGAATAATCCAAATCGAAGTCTAGAGAGAGAAAGAAGAGAGAGAATGTGTGGGGTTGAAATGAAACCCCACCACTTTATATAGGGAGAGGGAATGGCATTCCCGTAGATAGTGAAAAAGGTACGATTTGACATAAAGGTAAAAAGTAAATAATTAATTACTAGGTGCACAGACCTCCGATTTGCAGTCCGTTTCAGCCTGCATTTCTCCCAGACAGCGACCAATATTGTCAAGACATGAACTCCAGACAACAGTCAATTTTTACAGAACAGTGACACCAGTCAAAGTACAGACGACAGTCAACAGAAAAACAATCATTAGTCTATATCATTTCAGATTAAAACACGTTCCCATTGAACCTCCGAGATGATAGCTCCAGTGAGAAAATACAGACAACAGTGTGGTACGAAAATCCGGAAACAATCCCCGCTTTTGAGCCATATGACTCATGGTCGCAGACTTGAATTGCTTTTGAGCCATATTACCCACGGTCGTGGACCAGGGTCGCTTTTGAGCCATATTACCCGCGGTCGTGGACCAGGGTCGCTTTTGAGCCATCTGACTCACGGTCGCAAACCGGAGTTGCTTTTGAGCCATCTGACTCGCGGTCGCAGACCGGAGTTGCTTTTGAGCCATATCACCCGCGGTCGTGGACCAGGGTCGCTTTTGAGCCATATTACCCGCGGTCGTGGACCAGGGTTGCTTTTGAGCCATCTTACTCACGGTCGCAGACCAGAGTTGCTTTTGAGCCATCTGACTCACGGTTGCAGAACGGAGTTGCTTTTGAGCCATTTTACCCGCGGCCGTGGACCAGCGTCGCTTTTGAGCCATCTTACTCGCGGTCGCAGACCTGAGTTGCTTTTGAGCCATCCCATTAACGGTCATAGACCGAAATTGCTTTTGAGCCATTCTTACCCATAACCAACGTACGCTAGATTCCGAGAAAAGAACATTCATCGACGGCCACTCCAAAGGTGACGACGGAAGGAATCAGAGAACGACACCGGAGCGCGCAGCGCGAAGGTCAGGTATGCTCCCTCCTACTCTTTACGTGTCTTTTACTTTTATATGTTTTACATTGCATGTGTTATGTTAGCAAAAAACGTTTTCAAAACACACACATCACTGTCAAAATAGAAAAGTAGGGGCAACTGTAGACACCGAGTCGGAGGACCTGTGACGAAAACCTGAAAGCAAGACGGTTGAAGCGATTGATTCCAAAAGTTTCAAAAGTAATAAAATAAATAAGTTACAGTCAGTCGCTGTTGTCGATCGGATAGCTCGCGAATGCTTAACGGCACGGTGCGAGTGCTTAGCGGCGGCCGGCGCGCATTCGACGACAGTCGGACGCACGCTCGACGACGCGAAGCACGCGCTCGACGTCTGTCGGACGCACGCACCCAACCATGAATAGTACGCGCTCGGTGTCCGAGCATGGCACGAGCTTGGCGGCACGGGACGCGCGCTCATCGGCCACGGGACGTGTGCAACCGGCAGCGCGAAACACGCGTTCGGCGGTCACGACGCGTGAACGCCCGACGACGCGGAACGCGAGTTCGACGGCCGCGGGGCGTGCACGCCCGACGGCGCGAGGCGCGCCCCGGCGGCCGTTGAGCGAGTGTCCAATTGTGTTGGGCGGAAGCCCAAAGGTAGGGGGGCGCAAGCGCCCAACGGCAGTTGGGCGCGCGTGCCCAACCGCGCGTTGGGCGCTCGCCCAACGCTGTTGGGCGACCGCCCAACAATTGGTGGGCGATCGCCCAACAATCGTTGGGCAGCCGCCCAACAATGTTGGGCGGTAGCCCAACGTGATGTTGGGCGGCCGCCCAACTAGCCTTGGGCGGCCGCCCAACGGCTTTGGGCGACGCCCAATTTTGCTCGGGCGTCGCCCAAAGTTTTCGGGACCCGTTTCCCTATATAAGGGGCACGGATCCCAATGCAAGTGGGAGAAAAAAAAGGGAAAGAGGGGATTTCTTGGAGGCTTTCTCACTCTAAACATTTTTAGAGAGAGAAAGTGAATTTTTTTGAGAAAAATATTTTTTTTTCTCAAAAAGTCCGAGTTTCCTAAAGTTAAACTTTTACTAAAAAAAAATATAAAAAAAGAAAGATCGCGACTCGTGGAATCGATCGGCTTCGACTGTCAGATACCGAATTTAAGGTATTATCCGAGGACTAGACTCTTTTATTTTATTTTATTTATTCTCTTCTTCTATTTATTTTTTATGTTATAGTTTCTTTATTTGATTAGTTATTTATTTTATCACGTTTTAGTTAATTAGCGTATTTATTTAATTTTCGTTTCGTGTTGAATAAAATTCGGTTTTGTTTTAAAATAGAAAACCTCGTTTTGATATCCCAATACGAACCGTGATCCGATAAAAAGGTAGTTCGGGTATCGAAAAACGTTGAAATTGTAAGTTTCTAATTTAAAAGAAATTTCCAAATAATGTTTTAAAATAAAAACATCGTTTTAGGAACTTCCGTTATTGACTATGATCCATTTTTGGTAGTTCGGAAATCCAAAACGATTGAATTAGATTTAATTTAAAGCTTTTGAATAAATCTGGAAACAATTAGAGTGCTGCTGTAATTTGCCATTTCTGTCACTAATTGCTGTTTACCTACGGATTTTCCGTCGGTAAATCTGCCAAAACGCAAAAAAATGCCATTTCAGTCCCTTTTTCTCAACTTCTAAGCTTTTAATCCTTAATATATATATGTATAGTTATGTAATATATGTGTTTCAAACTATTTTAGATGTTTAGTGTATATAATTATTTAGGATGTTTGTATATCATTCTTTATTTAATTTTTAAAACATAAGTATATGTATATATTTGTTCTTTTATTCATTTGAGTTATATTAGATCCTATTTTGAAGATTATTTACTTGGGCATTTTGGGAAATAATCAATAGATATTAGTATATGCTATTTTTTTTATATTTAAAACTATAATAGTTATGTATATATGTAGTTTTGGGATATTTGGGTTATTTTATTGGTTATTGAATGAAATTATTTTGGGTAAATGTTATGTTCTTATTTATGAGATTTATTTACTATTTTCACATCTTTAAAGTATAAATGTATTTTATCTAATATTTTCATATATGTATTATATAGTTTCCTTTTATTAACTTTTATTTTCATATTCTCTTTTTGATTTAAATGTATATATATATGCTAGAATTACTTTCTTTATTCTTTTGGATCATTCATGGGTCCATGTTTCAAATGAGCTTTATTTGATTATGAATCTTGCTTTAAATGGGTTTATTATTGTAATTATAATAGGTAGAGAGAGTCCATTAAATAAGAGGGGAAAATAAATTGAAAGAAAGAGAGTTTTCAATTTGATTATTTAAACTAATGAATTTTTAGAGGCTCCTAATGTAAATAAATGGAGTTGTTTTTTGTTAATATTTCAAATCGTTTCCAAAACACCACGTTTTAAAACCTTAATCCGTTCCAAAGGCAGATTAAGTGAACATGGTAATTAAAATCGCTTTCTTTGTGAATAATAGAGTTTTTGAATCATTTTCTTAAGGGATTTGTACAAAATAAAATTGACTTGTATGTTTAACCACGTTTTCTTAACTAAAGGTTTTTGTCTCAAACGTTTCCAAAGCACTTGAGTCGTTCCAACGGCGACTCGAGTAAACTTCACTAATCGGGGTTTTTAAAACGCACCTAAATCGTTCCAACGGTGATTAAGGTGCGAACCATGTAAATAAACTCGTTTTAGGGAAATAAGTTAGTGTAGAATAAACACACGGCATGACATTTAAATAAAGTTGTAAATAAATCACTTCTTTCTTCCCCCTTCTCTGTGTATGTATAATATAAATGGGTGATTCTTTACTAATATGGCTTTCCAATAATATATGCTCAAAACGGTTTCTGAAAAAAGAAAGAAAAGGTTTCAAATGAATTTTAAACTTAAAGAAGTATACGATTAGTCCGTTATCGCCTAACATGCTGAGTAGGAGGTCGGTGGTTCATAACCGGGCGATGTCGGGGTGCCTAGTAGCCTTTCTCCGGAAAGGAGCTAGCCTTCTCGGCTCGTACCTAAGTTTCCCGAACCCACACCGGTCTCCCGCAAGGGATCGGTGTTCATTTTCCCATTCGTGGGTGGCGACTCTTCCATATCTCTGAGCTCCGGTCCTGCTGAGCAGCTTGATTCCACGATTGGTTGCTTTCGGCGCCAATCACCGCTTACATCGCCATGAGGTTGTCCACCCCCCGGTCCGCCCGGGAGATTAGGCCGCGGCACCTCGTCTAACAGCTGTCCATCCAAGCATTGTGCTGACTCCAAACACATCTGCCCCTGTCAGCACAGACAGTATTCGAGTCTCTACTTCTCCAACTCATCTATCTGTCGATCAAACTCTTACTCAAATGAACCAAGTGCAGATTGAAAACCTCATTCCAGTCACTGACCATGTCATTCCTTTGACTCCTCCTCCTACCGGTCACACTGATGTCACTGAAGGCTCTCAAAGCTATCTGAATGCCACTGAGTCCGGCAAAAGAATAATCGACTCAGTGCAAGCATTGATCAAAGACCTTCAACAATCCACTCTTCCTGCTGCTGGGTATTCAACTATTGAGACTACTCAGCTTTCCCAGGTCACTCAGCTTCTCAACGAAGTTAAGGGATTCAAGGACTTGTTGAACGTCATCATCTCCTATCAAACACAGCAAGCTAAGCAGGATTCCATCGCCAAGCTGGCCGAGATCCAGCTGACAACTGTGCAACAATTAAACGCTCTACAACAGCAAGTACAGAACTTGTCAGCTGTGAACCCTGGATATGCAACTTCTGATGAGGTAAAGATGCTTTTTGCTCAGCTTCACACCGAGCAACTCAAGACCAATGAGCAAATGGTCTCTTACTCTCAGTGCTCAGTGGAGCAAATTGGTGAAGCTGTTCGACTGCTAAATCTGAACAAGCAGGATATGGACACTGACCAAATGAAACAAAACGAAATGATGTCCATCACAAGGCAAACCTTCAATCACATCCGTCACACAAATATTCAGTGTCAGTACTTTGACACCTACTTACTCAAAACCTTTCATCAAGTCATTGCTGGACTGACTGATGCGCTTATATGGATTGGTAAGTCTGAAGCTTTCATCGTCAGTATGATCAGCGCTGCCGAACTCAAAATACCTGATGAAGTCTCAAATCAGGGTGTTGCCATTTTTGATGGTGTAAATGAAAGCGCTGACCGACTTAAAGCGTTGTCCAACGAACTAACCAGGGCTGTCTTAACCGAATTCCTCCTCCCGATGCTGACAAAACGGGGGAGAAAGATCAAGCGAGAACACCAGCAAGAACACAGCATGGGTCAAGTCAGTCCCAACAGAAGAAAAAGAAATAGATATATAGGCTAGCTTAGTATAGGCTAAGTATGCAGTCTGTATTTCTTTTTGCCTATCTTTGAACTGTTGATTCTAAACACTGATTATCTATTTTTAATATCAATACTTGCATCTTCCGTTCAAAACTCTGAGTTATGAATTATTTGTATACGATGCTGTGTATAATGTTATTCTGTGTCTTCAATTAAATCAACTATGTTTAAACCTTATAAAACTTACTGATTAAACCCAATACTGATAACATGTTTGACATTGACTTATATGCATATATAACATTGTCTTATAGAACTCATTGAACAACAATTTACTCAGCTCACTCTAAATGATTAAACCTTCCGCTTAATACTGAATAAATAGAATATGTTACATAAGCTGACCTATATCTGAAAAACCGATCTTAGACTTACTCGATTAAACCTTTAAATGTTTAGAGTAAAACTAAGTCAGTAGCTCAACCCTGACGGGGGAGTTTGCTAAGTTATAATAGGTCAACTATCATTGGGGAGCTCAATACTGAGTTCCTCGCTGAATAGTTTTGCCAACATCAAAATGGGGGAGTTTGTTGAAACACCTTTCCACATAATTTTGATTTGACAAAATTGTTTAAGTATAATTGAAATACATATTCTAAACACACTAAGTTTAAATGCTTTGATTTATTCTACTAATGTGTTTGTTCAATGTTGAGTTAAATTGTTTATAAGACACAAGAATTAAAAGGCCCAAGCCCAATACAAGTGTCAAAGCCCAAGTCAAACAACTCAGTACTACTTGGCCCGCGTTTGTCAAAACGTTGTCGCTTTGGACAAAACGCAACTCAGCGAAAGAAGGATCTAGAAGACCTTCGGGAACAACTTCAAGATGAAGCTGCTGAGTAGATTCGACAAACGTACAAGACAGCAGCTGGCTAAGGAAAACTTCCAGACAAAGTATTTCTACTTTGGGTAAAGTTCAGATGACACAGTATGCTGTCCAGTTGACTTTACCATAAAAAGAGAGACATTCTGCTGAGCTGACCGAGAACAGAAGATACACAAATCTGATTGGCCGAGAGCTCTAAGCAAGTCAGGATGACAACGATAGGAAGCCGTTTCCCTCCAACGGTTATTTCAAAATTTGAAATGACCGATGCCCAGACGACTCTATAAATAGAGTGCCATCAGAAGCTTCATCACCAACAGAACTTGATCAAGCCATTACGCTGACCAAATCTCTACGCAAAGTTCTGCAAGCAAAAAGCAAAGCAACCTTACACTACATTCAATATCTTTTGTGTAAAAGTCTAGAGTGATTATTCAATCATCTAAAGTGTCTTAGCAAATCATTGTTTAGGAAAAACACTTATCATTTCTAGAGAATAGAAAGGAGAGGCTGAGTACTCGGTTATAGTACTCAGCGAGAGATTAGGATTGAGTAGAGGTATAGAGGAAGGTACTCTTGTTATACTCAGTTGCTAAGATTGTAAAAGGTTTGAGGCTCTACCTTTAAAGAGCTCAGTAGAGGATTTGAAATCTCGGAACGTGTTTCGGGGACAGGACGTAGGCTTAGAAGAAGCCGAACCTGGATAAATCTGCTGAGTAACGTATTTCTTACCTTAAACTCCTTATATATATTTCTTGCTTAAATAACCAAAAACTGACCAAGTTAAGAGGTCAAGCTGAGTTGTGCGCATCAAACATCTGAGCTCAGGAATAGACTTTAAGTGCTATCTCCTGACTCAAGTCAAGAAACTGACCTAGTCACCAGTTGACTAAGCCAGTATCTTACTGATCACTCAGCCCCACTGTTGAATCCTTTTTCTCTTTAGAAAAGAATTCTGCCCTAAGGTTAAAAAAAATTTAAATAGTTCCTAACCCCCCCTTGGAACTATACTTGTAACGTTATAAGGGACCAACATACCTTGGTAGTCTGTCCCACACACAAATCATTTGTCAACGAATGTGAAGAGAGCCAGATGGCGTATGTGGTAATGGTTAAGGCGAATCACGAAGCCTCCCCAGTGGATGAACGGGAGATGCCGAATGAAGTGACCCGCCTACTTGGCGAGTATCCGGATCTTTTCCCTGAGGAATTGCCAAATGGGTTACCACCTTTGAGGGACATCCAACATCACATCGACCTTGTGCCCGGGGCTAGTTTACCAAGTCTTCCCCATTATCGAATGAGCCTAAAGGAAAATGACATCATGAGGCAGAAAGTGGAAGAGCTCATTGAGATGGGATACGTTAGAGAAAGTATGAGTCCATGCGCCGTCCCAGCCCTACTTACGCCCAAGAAGGATGGATCTTGGCGGATGTGTGTGGACAACAGGGCTATTAAAAAGATCACTATCAAGTATAAATTCCCTATTCCAAGGTTGGATGATATGCTAGACCAACTTGGCGGATCCCGAGTTTTCTCCAAGATTGATCCCAGGAGTGGTTATCATCAGATACGAATTCGATCTGGGGATGAGTGGAAGACGGCTTTCAAGACCAGAGATGGATTGTATGAGTGGTTAGTAATGCCATTTGGGATGACTAATGCCCCCAGTACATTTATGAGGCTGATGAATCAGGTGCTTCACTCGGTGATTGGAAAATTTGTAGTTGTGTAGTTTGATGACATCCTGATTCATAGCGAGACCTTGGTGGAACATATGGCACATTTACAGATAGTGTTTGACCTGTTAAGGAAACACCAGTTATACGCCAACACTAAGAAGTGTGACTTCGTCATGGAGAGCCTGGTTTTCCTTGGGTTCGTGATTAGTGGCAATGGGGTCCAAGTTGATGGGGAGAAGGTAAGAGCCATCCGAGAATGGCCTACTACGAGGAACGTGGGGGACATCAGGAGCTTTCATGGGCTAGTAATATTTTATCGACGATTCATCAAGAATTTCAGTTCCATAGTGGCCCCGTTGACAAAGTGCTTGAAGAAAGGAAAGGGATTCGTGTGGGTGGATACTCAAGAAGAGAGCTTCGCCCTGATCAAGGAAAAGTTGAGTACAGCGCCCGTGCTGGCGTATCCCAATTTCGATAAACTGTTCGAAGTTGAGTGTGATGCCAGTGGAGTTGGGATTGGTGGTGTCTTGATGCAAGAAAAGAGGTCCATTGCATATTTCAGTGAGAAGCTCTGTGAGGCACGGCAAAAGTGGGCAACGTATGACCAAGAGTTTTATGCTGTAGTTCGAGCGTTAAAAGTGTGGGAACATTACTTGGTGGGGAAAGAATTCATCCTCTACACTGACCACCAAGCTCTCAAGTACCTGGGAAGTCAGAAGCAACTTTGAAGCTCCATGCATACCCAGTGGTCCGCCTTCATAGATAAGTTCCCCTATAAGCTTATCCATAAGGCTGGAAAACAGAACAAGGTGGCGGACGCCTTGAGTCGAAGGGTGTCACTAATAAAAACAGTCAACCTGGAGACCGATTGTTTTGAACACATCAGAGGAGAATACTTGTCGGATCCTGACTTTGGCAGTATCTGGGAGAAATGTCAACACCAGTATGGGGATGGGGCGTATCATCTGATGGATGAGTATCTCATGAGGGGCAACCAATTTTGCTTACCCTGCACTTCCATCCGCGAAAAGGTTGTTCGTGATCTACATGGCGGGTCCCTTGGAGGGCATTTTGGGTGAGACAAGACATATGAAGCAGTGAGTTCTCGTTATTTCTGGCCTAAGATGAGAAGAGATGTTGCCTACTTAGTAGAACGATGCTATATTTGCCAGACCGCCAAGGGACGCACTACCAATGCTGGCTTGCAGCTACCTTTGCCTGTGCCAGAGACCATATGGGAGGATCTGTCCATGGACTTTGTCCTAGGGTTGCCCAGAACTCAGAGAGGCATGGATTCCATCTTTGTTGTGGTTGATCGGTTTTCAAAGATGGCCCACTTCATACCTTGTCGTAAAACTAATGATGCATCAGCGACTACTAAGCTATTCTTCAAAGAGATTGTCAGGCTACATGGCGTACCTAAGAGCATTGTCTCGGATCGTGATACGAAGTTCCTCAGTCACTTCTGGCGAACGTTGTGGGCTCTGTTTGATACGTCTCTGAAGTTTAGTACCACCGCCCACCCTCAAACAGACGGACAGACCGAGGTGGTCAATAGAACTTTGGGAAACTTATTGCGCAGCAAATGTAAGGATAATCCCAGGATGTGGGATGTGGTTTTAGCCCAAGCTGAGTTCGCCTACAACGGCTCTGTACATTCGGGAACCGGGAGATCCCCATTTGAGGTAGTATACACAAAGACCCCAAATGACGTCCGTGATATATCCCATCTTCCTAAAGGAAACGTGACTGCTATTAGACGAGGTGCCGCGGCCTAATCTCCCGGCCGGACCGGGGGGTGGACAACCTCATGGCGACATAAGCGGTGATTGGCGCCGAAAGCAACCAATCGTGGAATCAAGCTGCTCGGCAGGACCGGAGCTCGGAGATATGGAAGAGTCGCCACCCACGAATGGGAAAATGAACACCGATCCCTTGCGGGAGACCGGTGTGGGTTCGAGAAACTTAGGTACGAGACGAAAAGGCTAGCTCCTTTCCGGAGAAAGGCTACTAGGCACCCCGACATCGCCCGGTTATGAACCACCGGCCTCCTACTCAGCATGTTAGGCGATAACGGACTAATCGTATACTTCTTTAAGTTTAAAATTCTTTTGAAACCCTTTTCTTTCTCTTTTTAGAAACCGTTTTGAGCATATATTATTGAAAAGCCACATCAGTAAAGAATCACCCATTTATGTTTATACATACACAGAGAGGGGGAAGAAAGAAGTGATTTATTTACACCCGTATTAAATGTGATGTTGTGTGTTCATTCTACATTAACTTATTTTCCCCAAAACGAGTTCATTTACATGGTTCGCACCTTAATCGCCGTTGGAACGATTTAGGTGCGTTTTAAAACCCCGTTTGATGAAATTTACCCGAATCGCCGTTGGAACGACTCGAGTATTTGAAAACGTTTGAGATAAAAACCTTTTAATGAGAAAACATGGTTTAAACATACAAGTCAATTTTATTTTGTACAAATTCTTTGAGAAAATGATTCAAAACTCTATTATTCACAAAGAAAACGATTTTAATTACAATGATCATTTAATCCACCTTTGGAACGGATTAAGGTTTTAAAACGTGGTGTTTTGAGAAACGATTTGGAATATTAACAAGAATGACTCTATTTATTTACATTAGAAATCTAAAAACTCATTAGTTTAAATAATTCAATTGAAAACTCTCTTTTTGTGATTTATTTTTCCCACTTATTTAATGGACTCTTTACTAATTATAATTACCATAATAAACCCATTTAAACCACCATCCATACTCAAACAAAGTCCACTTGAAACATGGACCCATGATTAAGCCCAAAAGAATAAAGAAAGCAATTCTAACATATATATATATATATTTAAATCAAAAATAGAATATGAAAATAAAAGTTAATACAAAAGGAACTATATGTATATAAAAATAATAGGTACAATATATCTATACTTTGAAAATGTGAAAATAGTAAGTAAATCCTATAACTAAGAAAATAACATTTACCCAAAAATAATTTCATTCAATAATCAAGATAACCCAAATATCCCAAAACTATATATATGTATACATAACTAATATAGTTTTAAATATAAAAAATGACACATACTAATATTTATCCATTATTTCTCAAAATATCAAGTAACTAATATTCAAAACATAGCCTAAATCAATAAAAAGGAAATACATATATATATACTTATACTCATATTGTAAAATAGAATAAAAATGATATACAAATATTCTAAAATAAATATATATGCTAAAGTTCTAAAATAATTTAAAAAAACATATATTACGTAATTATACATATATATATTAAGGATCAAAAGCTTAAAGGTTAAGAAAAAGGTACTGAAATGGCATTTTTTACATTTTGGCAGATTTACCGACGGAAAATCCGTTGGTAAACAGCATTTAGTGACAGAATTGGTAAATTACAGCAGCACTCCTAAATGTTTCCAGATTTATTCAACAGCTTTAAATTAAATCTAATTCAATCATTTTGGATTTCCGAACTACCAAAAATGGATCATAGTCGAAAACGGAAGTTCCTAAAACGACGTTTTTATTTTAAAACATTATCTGGCAATTTCTTTTAAATTAAAATGTTATAATTACAACGTTTTTGATACCCGAACTACCTTTTTTATCGGATCACGGTTCGTATTGGAATATCGAAACGAGGTTTTTTATTTTAAAACAAAACCGAATTTTATTCAACACGAAACGAAAATTAAATAAATACGCTAATTAAATAAAATGTGACAAAATAAATGACTAAATGAATAAAAACTATAGTATATAAAAAAATAAATAGGAGAAGAGAATAAATTAAATAAAATAAAGAGTCTAGTCCTCGGATAATACCTTGAATTCGGTATCTGACAGTCGAAGCCGATTGATTCCACGAACAGCGAGCTTCCGTTTTTTTATGAAAAATTTAGTAAAAATTGAACTTAGGGAATTTGGAGATTTTCAATTTTTAGGAAAAAAAATGTTTTCTCCTAAAAAAATCAACTTCTTCTCTCTAGAAAAAATATTCTAGTGTGAGAAGCTCTCCCTTCCTCCCCTTTTTCTTTTTTTTTTGCATGGGGATCCGTGCCTTTTATAGGCAAACGGGTCCCCGGACCAATGGGCGACGCCCAAAAGAAATTGGGCGTCACCCATTGGGGTTGGGCGGCCGCCCAACCTAGTGTTGGGCTACTGCCCAACCTTGTTGGGCGGCCGCCCAACATTTGTTGGGCGATCGCCCAACAATCGTTGGGCGATCGCCCAACGGCGTTGGGCGAGCGCCCAACCTCCGTCGGGCGTTCGCCCGACGTGGTTGGGCGCCAGCCCGATGACCCTCGGGGCGTGCCTCGAGCCATCGGGCGTGCGCACCCCGCGGCCGCCGAGCGCGCATCCCGCGCCGCCGGACGCTCACACGTCGCGGCCGCTGAACGCGCGCTTCGCGCTACCGGGCACGTGCGCTCAGCGGCCCATGAGAGCGTGCCCCGTGCCACCGGACCCGGGCATTGCTCGGACGTCGAGAGTGTGCCACTTGCGGTGCGTCCGACGGACGCCGAGCGTACGTCCCGCGCCGCCGAGCGGGCGTTCGACCATTGTCGTCCGCGTGCCGGATGCCGCTAAGCACCTGCGCCGTGCCGCTAATTTTCCTTCGCTTATTATTCTTTATATATTTTTTGTTTTTCAAAACTTCCGGAATCAATCACTTCAACCGTCTTGTTTTCAGGTTTTCGTCACAGGTCCTCCGACTCAGTGTCTACAGTTGCCCCTACTTTTCTATTTTGACAGTGATGTGTGTGTTTCGAAAACGTTTTTTTGCTAACGTAACACATGCAATGTAAAACATATAAAAGTAAAAGACACGTAAAGAGTAGGAGGGAGCATACCTGACCTTCGCGCTGCGCGCTCTGGTGTCGTTCTCTGATTCCTTCCATCCTCGCCTCTGAATCGTCCGTCGGTGGATGTTTTTCTCTCAGAATCTAGCGTACGTTGACTATGGGTAAGAATGGCTCGAAAGCAACCTCGATCGTGGACCGTAGGTAAGATGGCTAAAAAGCTACCTCGGTCGTGAACCGTAGGTAAGATGGCTAAAAAGCTACCTCGGTCGTGAACCGTAGGTAAGATGGCTAAAAAGCTACCTCGGTCGTGAACCGTAGGTAAGATGGCTAAAAAGCTACCTCGGTCGTGAACCGTAGGTAAGATGGCTAAAAAGCTACCTCGGTCGTGAACCGTAGGTAAGATGGCTAAAAAAGCTACCTCGGTCGTGAACCGTAGGTAAGATGGCTAAAAAGCTACCTCGGTCGTGAACCGTAGGTAAGATGGCTAAAAAGCTACCTCGGTCGTGAACCGTAGGTAAGATGGCTAAAAAGCTACCTCGGTCGTGAACCGTAGGTAAGATGGCTAAAAAGCTACCTCGGTCGTGAACCGTAGGTAAGATGGCTAAAAAGCTACCTCGGTCGTGAACCGCAGGTAAGATGGCTAAAAAGCTACCTCGGTCGTGAACCGTAGGTAAGATGGCTAAAAAGCTACCTCGGTCGTGAACCGCAGGTAGGATGGCTAAAAAGCTACCTCGGTCGTGAACCGCAGGTAGGATGGCTAAAGAGCTACCTCGGTCGTGAACCGTAGGTAAGATGGCTAAAAAGCTACCTCGGTCGTGAACCGTAGGTAAGATGGCTAAAAAGCTACCTCGGTCGTGAACCGTAGGTAAGATGGCTAAGAAGCTACATCGGTCGTGAACCGTAGGTAAGATGGCTCAAGGGCAGCAAAGTTCTTTCTAACGATTCTGAATTCTTTTAAAACACCATTGTCTGGAGCTAGTGTCTCGGAGGTTTAATGGGAACATGTTTTGGTCTGGAATGATATAGACTAACGATTGTTTTTCTGTTGACTGTCGTCTGTAGTTTGACTGGTGTCACTGTTCTGTAAAAATTGGCTGTTGTCTAGAGTTCATATCTTGATAGTATTGGTTGCTGTCTGAGAGAAATGCAGGCGGAAACGGACTGCAAATCGGAGGTCTGTGCACCTAGTAATTAATTATTTACTTTTTACCTTTATGTCAAATCGTACTTTTTTCACTATTTATGGGAATGCCATTCCCTTTTCCTATATAAGGTGGTGGGGTTTCATTTCAACCCCACACCTTCTCTCCCCTCTTTCTCTCACAAGACTTCAATTTGGATTATTCTCGGGATGGATTTAGATGAATGGGATGGCACTAGAGGCATGGACGAGGTTTACGTAAACCTGGATAGAGTGGATACCTTTCACGACCCTACGACGCATTTGAGCAGGACACGCTGCAACGAGGTAAGTAATTTCTCACTTTTATTCGATTCAAACTCTAGGCTTTAGCATTCCTATACGAACATGATTTGCATGCTAACCCTTAGACTGCCTTAGAGGACTTTAGCTAGAAAACGTGAATTCCTTTATTTACAAGTAACACCTATTTATCTTTGTAAGAATGCGCGCTATATGCATGTGAATAGTGACACTACGAATTTATGCATGCTAACAGTAAAAACGACGTGAATAGTGAAGACGTGAATAGTGCACGTGAATAGTGAAAACGTGAATAGTGCAAATGAATAGTAAAAACGTGAATAGTAAAGACTTAGCTAATGCACGTGAATAGTAAGAAACGTGAATAGTGCACGTGAATAGTGAAAACGCGAATAGTGCACGTGGGTAGTAAAACGTGAATAGTGCACGTGAATAGTAAAGCCTAATCTATGCTCCTCGTCACCGCAGACGAGGGTGGATCAAAGAATTGACTAAACCTTACGTGAATGACCCTACAGGAGAGATTTTTACAGAAAATTGGTCCTAACTGACCGGATGTCTCTAGGTTAGAAAATGAAAGAATACCTAGTCTTAACGCGTTCTTATCAATTGCATGCTTTAGGAGCTGTATTTAATTTCCTTATCTTGTTCCTTTTTAGTTCATTGAGATTTCGGGGACCACCGCCGAGGTTCATTCGTGGTATGATAGGCTAGGCGCCGCGGCGAGAGCCCGCGTGCGTGAGTTGGGCTTCGAGCCCTTTATTACAGCGCTGCCCCGCACCAACGGGGTATGCGATCCTTTTGGCCTACGGGCCTTGTGTGAGCGGTGGGTTGATTCGACCCACACCTTCCACCTTTCCTTTTAGGAGATGACTATCTCGCCTCGAGATTTTTCGCTATTGACCGGATTGTGAGGGAGCAACACTCCCGTCCCTTTCCATTTTGGTATGATGCGACCGCGGGTCGACCCTGCTAGGCTTGCTGCCTTGATTGGACCGGGAGTTCGTCTATGCGCCAAGTCTACCCCGGCGAAGTTTGTTTCCACCGCGAGCCTCTTGAGTAGACGAGATTTTTGCGAGACTGACGATACCGACTTGGCGGTTCGTAGCTTCTTGGTATATGCTCTGAGTGAGATGATTTTCCGCACGAAGGGCGGGAAGGTACATGCGGGCCTCATTCAGGCGCTCAGCGATTTGGATGCAGCGGCTTCCTACGATTGGGCGGGGGAAGGCTTAGCCTTTCTTTACAAGTTTTTGGATCTGACTTGCCGGAAGCGCAAGGACTTCGGTGGTTATACCTTTGCTCTGCTGGTACGTGACGCCTTCTTGACTTATCCGTCTTATCTTCTTCGCATTTTTCACACCCCTAGTCCTCGTTTTTACCGCAGGTGTGGGCGTATGAGAGACACATCCTACCCAGCCGGTCTCGATCTCGACCGAGAGTACTGAGGCCGCCTTTCATGACTCAGTGGAGGGATTTTGACTTGAGCGCCGAGAGGAGTCGGACAGTGTCGCGGCTTCTGGATCGGATCGACTCGCTGACCCTCACACAGGTAGATTTTGCCTAATCATGCTTGGTTTTTTGTTTGAGTCTTTCTGACTTTCTCTTTGTGCATTTTTTAGATTAAGTTCCGATGGGACGACCTCGACTTCGGCCCTGGTTATACATATGTATCGATGATCCAGGAGCAGCAGTGTGTGCTCACCGGCCCCTGCGTGCGGGCGTGGTATTTAGGGGATCGAGGCATCACCGGAGTTAGGGACGCTCACTGGACGCCGGGCGAGATCCCCATCTCTATGTTCGCGGTGCGGACCCTGCCACTATCGATCATTCGTCGGGACCTGACCCGCCGGTATGTTGGTAGAGCGGTGTGGTTTCACGCCGGGGGCCGTGAGCCTTACTTGTCTACTTTGCTGAGCGCGAGGGATGCCCCGGCGGCGGCGATGGAGGTGGATCCGGTGGCGGATGTATTTTCGAGGGAGGCTGTCGCGATAGTCTTTGGTCAGGAGGAGGTCCCGGTAAGTGATTCCATTCCCTTTTTATTTTACCCATTTTATTCATGAGATGTTCAGAGGTTTTATGGTGTGTTTTGTTTGCAGGAGGGATCCTGGAGGAGTGCCCACTTATCTGATTTCTTCGATGGCACTCGGGCTCAGACGCCAGTGTGCGAGCAGCCCTACTACGTTGGCGAGTCCTCCAGCGCTGCCCGACCGGAGAGGTCTTCCCTAGGCGTGCCTATACCAGACTATGGGAGAGATTATGCTACGATCTGCTATGACGAGTCCGGGGCACCTTACGTGGGATTTGAGGCAGCCCCTCCTATCTTCTCCTCGAGGGTCCCGTTTGATCCCTCGGACGCTTCTCTGACCACGAGAGAGACTTGTACGGATTACGTGGGGCTGTCTGGTTATCTCCGAGACCGCCTCAGCTTGCGCTGCACCGATCACCTGGTATGTATCATTACTGTACTTTAGTGTAGTGAAATGTATGCATGTATGTATGATTTATGTTTTTGCCTATGCTGCCTTTTATCTGTTTTTTTTTTCTTTTTCTGTAGAGTGATCTGCATGCCCACGAGCGGAGACATAGCGAGCTAGTGCGGGAAGCTGATGCCCGAGTTGGTCATGTGTATCAAGAGAGGAACGACCACTGGTCGGGGATGATACGACGGGAGACTGAGGGTCGCCTTGCCGTCGAGGAGAGGGCGCGCGATGAGTCGATCGGACGCCTTACTGCAGAGGAGAGAGCACGAGCTGCTGATGAGAGAGCACGAGTTTCTGATGAGAGAGCGTGAGTTTCTGATGAGAGAGCGCGTGCTGCCGAGGAGGCACTATCTGCGGAGCGGGCATCACACCTGAGAGATTTTGAGAACTATTGGGACTTTCCTCCGTATTAGGCTCGTTATGTATTGCTTTGTAGCTTTCATTATTGCTTTCTAGCTCTTATTAGAGTTTTCCCGATGTATAGCTGATGTATAGGGAGTGGGGTGGATAGTAGGTAGGTTTTTTGTGAAAAGTAGGATAGGAAATGTATAACCCGTGATTCATATTACCATGCATTCGGTAGATTATAATGATTCCAATCATTCTCGTCAAATATATTCATGCCTTTATTTATTTACAACCAATAGAAATACTTAGTCTCTTATACATTGTTTTTGTAATTGCTCAAGTTATAACTATTGTTACCAGGACCTGCCTTTCGGTTTTCGGATCCCGGCGATTTTTCTCCTCCCCTTTTACTATCCCGGAATTTTTAAATGAGTGCCCTTTCGGGTTTTCACCCATTGGGATTTCCCTTATTGTTGCATAGGTCGCCCTTTGCGGGTTTTCAACCCATCGGGAATTTTTCTTTATTTTTCTTTTACGAAAAGTATTTCTTAAGCCTATCCAGGTTGGTAGGTTCGGAGAATTCCATGCCATCCATTGTGGTTAACTTCACCGCTCCTTTGCTTAGTATCTTCTTTACGACGAATGGTCCTTCCCAGTTAGGCCTGAACTTCCCCCTCGGGTCGGTGTGCGTCATACGGATCTGTTTCAGCACCAAATCTCCTTCTTTGATAGGGCTGGTCTTGACTTTTTTATTGAAAGCCCAAGCCATCCTTCTTTGATATAACTGTACATGGTAAAGCGCTTCCATCCTTTTTTCGTCAACTAGAGCCAACTGCTCACATCGCTTCTTCGCCCATTCCGCCTCGGGAATTTCTGCCTCTACTGCGATTCTCAACGATCGCTTTTCGATCTCAATCGGCAGGACTGCTTCTGTTCCGTATACCAAGGAGAATGGCGTTGCCCTAGTCGAGGTTCTGATTGTCGTGCGATAAGCCCACAACGCGAGTGGGAGGTGCTCATGCCAGTTTCGATGTGATTCCACCGTCTTTACGAGAATCCTTTTAAGGTTCTTATTAGCTGCTTCTACTGCCCCATTAGCCTGTGGACGGTACGGAGAAGACCTGTGATGTTCAATGCCATATTCTCGGAAAAGATTCCTTACTTCCCCCTGAAACTGGACTCCGTTATCCGTGATCATGTGATGAGGCACTCCGAACCTGGTGATCAAGTGTTTTTCAATGAACTTTCTCATCTGCTTAGATCCCAGTTTGCTAAACGACTCTGCTTCTACCCATTTGGTGAAATAATCGATGGCGACTGCAATAAACTTATGTCCATTTGAAGCATTAGGCCTTACTTCGCCGATGATGTCAATGCCCCAGGCAGCGAATGGCCAAATAGGTGCTAGCACATGTAGTTCCATGGCCGGAAGATGACTGCAATCGCCGTGGATTTGACAATCGTGACATTTCTTTGCATACTCGTTACAATCTCTTTCCATGGTGAGCCAATAGAAGCCTTGTCTGATAATTTTCTTAGCTAGTACTGCTCCTCCCATATGGGCTCCACAAATTCCCGAATGTACTGATTCCATTGCCTCGCGGGCTTCTCCCGCATCCAAGCATCTGAGTTATAATCCATCAACGTGCCTTTTGTAAAGCAAGTCGTTGTGGATGACGAACTGACGAGCTAGCCTTCTAATCACAGCTTGATCCCTAGGTTCTGACTCTGCCGGATATGTCCCATCTTTCATAAAGTTCACGATATCGAAATACCATGGTTTTTCATCTGTCCCTAACAGCATTACGTCCTCGTAACATGGTTTGTGAGATCTTCTCAATACCAACGGCTTCGAAGCAAGGTTCCGGGGGTTGTCCCAAACTGACACCAAAGTAGCCAAGGCATCCGCCGCCTGGTTCTGTGCTCGAGGAATATGATAGAAATGACGCTCCCAGTGCCGCTAATGACTTTAAGCCATAAATGCACGCTTCATACTCAGCCATATTATTGGTGAGAGGGAAGGATAACTTCTTGGCCATCGGGATCCTTTCTCCTTCCGGTGATGTAAGTAGTACTCCTACTCCGGCTCCATTCGAATTAACTGCTCCGTCGAAGAACATTTTCCACGGTATAACTTCGATTGCGTTCAAGTGCTCATCGGGGAAATCATAACTTATCTCTTCTTCCTCTGCATTCGGGGGCTGGTTGGCCAGAAATTCTGCCACGGCCCTCCCTTTGATAACCTTCTTCGTCACATATTCAATGTCAAACTCGGACAAAAGTAACAACCATCTGGCTAACTTCCCCGTCAAGGATGGAGTTCGGTATAGATACTTCACGGGGTCCATCCGAGAAATAATGATCACTTTATACGATTGGAAATAGTGTCGCAGTTTCTTTGTCAACCATACTACTGCCACACATGTCTTTTCGATCATGTTGTACTTAAGCTCGTACTCCAGGAACTTCTTACTCAAATAATACACCGCGTGCTCCACACCGGTGTCTCCCTCTTGAGCCAACATTGCCCCAATAGATCGCTCCTCAATCGCTACATAGAGGAGAAGCGGCTTTCCTAGTTTAGGCGGTCTCAGCACTGGCGGATTAGACAAATAGCTCCGGACGCTCTCCAAAGCTTGCTGACACTTATCATTCCAAACAGCGGGTTGGTCTTTCCTTAGCAACTTAAAGATTGGCTCGCAGATTGCGGTGAGTCTTGCTATGAACCGACTGATATACTGAACCTGCCCCAGAAACCCTCTCACTTCCTTCTCATTTCTTGGCGCCGGCATCTCCTGTATGGCCTTCACTTTATCAGGATCCACCTCGATTCCCTTATTTCCGATTACATAGCCTAAGATTTTCCCCGACGAAACGCCGAAAAAGCACTTCTTCGGGTTTAGCCTTAGCTTGAATTCTGCGATTCGGGCCAAAAACTTCTCGAGCGCGGCAAAATGCCCTTCTCTTGTCTCTGATTTGACCATCATATCATCCACGTAGACTTCTACCTCCTTGTGTATCATATCATGGAACAGTGCTGTGGCCATTCTCTGGTAAGTTGCCCCGGCGTTTTTCAAACCAAACGACATTACCCTGTAACAGTATGTCCCCCACTCAGTTGTGAACGAGGTTTTCGCTTTGTGCTTTTCGGCCATCTGAACTTGCATGTAGCCCATGAAACCGTCCACATTCGTGTGTAATACACTTGACGCTGCGCTGTCGATCAATACGTCGATATGAGGTAATGCGAACTCATCCTTGGGGCATGCCTTGTTAAGATCTCTGTAATCAACGCACATTCTCACTTTGCCGTCCTTCTTTGCGATGGGCACCACATTCGCGACCCAAGGGGGATAGTCGATTACTTCGATGAATCCTGCTTCTAACTGTTTCTTCACCTCCTCTCTGATCTTATCTGCCCATTCTGGTCTCATCCGTCGGAGCTTCTGCTTTACGGGCTTCGCTTCGGGGTAAGTTGGAATGCGGTGGGTTACGATTGATTGATCAATTCCAGGCATGTCTTCGTATGTCCAAGCGAATACAATTTCGTATTTTTTAATTATTCTCTCAAATTCTTTTTTCTCTTCAATAGTTAATGCTTGAGCAATTTGTATAAGTTTAGGATTTTCATCCGTACCAAGATTGAAAGTTGACATTTCTATTGCATTGATTTCAAATGTAGGCATGTTATATGAATGAGAATGCATGGAATGATCATGATCAACATCAAGCAAGTAAGCAAAATCAGAATTCATTTCATTGATAGCATGGGTGATTACATCATCTGATTCGAACAAAGCAGTAATACAATTTTCATCATCGAGGTCCTCGGGTTTCTCGTGAATTTTGGAGGTACTAGGCTCATCTCCCGCTCCCGCAGTCGCTTCGATGGTGATGACCTGCTCCTCGGCATTTAAATCTAGCATCATGATCTCCTCGACAAAGTAGCTCGCCTTTCCTTTGCCCCATTTGGCAACATCATTGAAGATTTCGAACCCTCGCAGAATCTTCCCTTCCGTGCTAGTCCATGCCTCGGGGGTTCCTGAATATGCCTTCCCATGCCCCTCGCTCACAAAATACTTCCTCAAGCCTACTTTTCCTTCAGCACTCGCATTGGACGGACTCCCCTGCTCATATCCCAAACCCCTCCGAGTTTTCTGACTCTTAAAATCCGGAAATTCTGGCAACCCCTGATGGTGTGCTCCTAAGCCCATTCCTGGGATGAAACCTCCCTTCATCATCTTCACCACGTCGGTGGTCATGCTTGATTCGTAAATCCCGAAGACTTGGAATCCGGAGAAAAGTTGAGGCTCAATTCCCAATGCTGCCACCGAGCTCAATTTCTCAGCTCTAATTGTCACTATCTCCTCTCCGAAGGGGAATTTAATCATTTGGTGGAGCGTGGAGGGCACACCTCCCAGCTTATGGAACCAAGGGCGTCCCAACAGTACAGCAAAGGTTACCGGTATATCCAGCACGGTGAACTCAGTTTCTTCTTCATGCGGCCCCACTTTCAACTTGGCCTTAAAGACTCCTTCAATATGCCTACGGCTATCATCATATGCTCTAATCACAGTTTCAGAGGCTGTCAAGTTTCCCCTCTCCACTCCCAACTTCGACAAGAGTTTCAACGGACAAACATTAATAGCTGATCTATCATCGACCATCACATAGCTAGTCTTCTTTCCGTTGATTTCCGCTCGGATATACAAAGGCTTATTGTGAGCCTTCCCCTCTTCTGGGAGATCCTCGTCAGTAAATGTGATTTCAGCCTTCTTTCGGGCCGTAATTGCTCCCACTAGCACTGCCGGCTCAGTATCGGTGGAAATAACCAGATTCTGCAACTCTTTCATCAGGTTCTCACGATGGTACTTAGAATGGCATAAGACTTCCCAGACTATGGACTTAGCTTGCGTCTTCTTCAACTGCTCAAGAACTTGGTCATCGGGCTTAGGAGCCGACCCTTCTCCAATCTCTGTTTCTATCATAGGTGCCTTCCCCTCGGCCACTCGCCCTGACCTTGTCATGACGGTGATTTCTGGCTCATCATCCGATTCATCCCAAATGTTAATAGGAACCCTCTGATTGGCATCTTCCTCGTCCGAAGAACTCTCCCAAATGTCCACAACCATTAAATCCATGACTGAGGAACATTTGGATTCAAGTAAAAGGGATCCGCCGATCCATACAAGGTCCAACCTATCAACTCATCATAATCCCGGAGGGACACTCTGCTCATCCTTCTGGCGGCCAACGGAATAGCACCTCGTTGTATGCACATAAGCTGCACCTTATCGCTCATTGTTTCATGACACTGCTCATAACGGTGCCTCCACCTCCTAGCATAGTCCACAAAATGTTCCTCGGGGAATTGCCTAATCCTGTCCAGATCATCCAGGGATCCCGTCCATGGAATGTACATTTCATATCTCGCCACAAAAGCATTTCGGAGCGGTATCCAATGACCCATCTCCTCCTCTGATAGACCCTGATGCCACAATAAGGCTTCACCCATCAAGGTTTCCGGAAAATGTTCATGCAACTCACACTGCGGAAATCCGGCGTCATACATATGATTGCGAAATATCCTCGCATGCTCCACAGGATCCTGGTATCCACCATACCTAGGCATTGCTATCACCGCATCAGGTGTTTGGTAAGACGGGGAGTCAGGGGTTTGCTCTGCCAGCATCCATACTGTATACTCCTTGATAAATCTTTTCGTCATTGCTGCCCAATCGGTCTTAACATACATCGGCAGCGACATGTACCACATTAACGGTTCACCCATCAACGAATTACAAAACAAGCTAGTGATCTCTTCTTCTTTAAAACCCAAGGGTGCCATAGCCGACAAGTAAAAATGAAGGTGTTCCATAGGATCCTTATTGCCATTATACTTGCTAACCCTCGATAGCGGACGCTTGATAGGTCCAATCTGCATTGCGAAGCGCTCTGCGGCCCTGTCCTCGGCTCTTTGGTACTTGTCTAAGAATAAATCTGATAATTGATCCCAATCATGCTTGCAAGAGTCGGGTAATGAGTGGAACCATTCCAAAGGCTCGCCTACCAGCGAATGATGAAACCACTGAGCAATCTCATCTACTCCGAAGGATTCAATAAACATGTTGTGCATATATTCACGCAAGTGCACCTCGGGATCTCTTCCTCCACTAAACAAACTCAAATCTGGCACAATAGTCCGAGACGACCCTTCTCTGGTCTCTTCAGCACTATCCTCATCATACGGTGCTCCACCATCTGACCCTTCTTCCATCGGTTCATCCTCTCGTTCCTCACCCAAGAAGGACACATACAGACCTTTTCCCATATTGCTTTTTTCGACGGAGTCCAACAACTCCTCTACATCTTCCTCAAAGGATTCCATTACTACAGTTTCTGTCAAACCAGCTCCGATCACGCTCACCCTATGATTAGGCAATGGATTGCGCCTAACGGAAGGGTTTGCTGATGAAGGATCAGCTATCCTCTTCTCCTCAATCAAATCTTGGATTTCGTGTTTCAGCCTCTCGCAATTCTCAATCGTATGTCCATAACTGCTGTGGAACTCACAGTACCCTCTAGCCTGAATCTGCGGAGTAGGTTGAGCTTTGTTATACGGGGTAAGGGCTTTCAACAATCCCTTTTTCTGCAGACGCTCGAAAACTTTAGCATAGGTCTGATCGAACTTGGCGAACCGCCTCTTTTCAATAGCATTAAGATCAACCACTTTCACTGCTGCGGATTCCGTACTCGCGCTAGGCCCTCCGGCACTATATCCAGACTTCGTCCACTTGGTATAAGCTTTCTTCGGCTCCCCATCACCTTCGACAGTCAAGGCACAACTATACATCTGATTGAAATCCGTAAACGGCATATACCGCAACTCATTCTTGATATACGGCAACGTGTTGCCAACCACCATTCGGATCTGATCCTGCTCGAGCGGCTTTTGTTTCATCACTGCGGCCTTAGCCCTCCATCTTTTCACAAAATCGGAAAAGGATTCCCCAGCCTGCTGCTTAGTGCTCTCTAACTCCTTCAAAGTGACCTCCAGCATGGTGTTAAAGCTATACTGAGCGATGAATGACTTCGCTAATTCTTTCCAATCCCTCTTTGTCACCATTGGTAACGCATGAAACCATGTGAGGGCAGCCCCCTCTAAGTAGGTGTTAAACAGCCCCAGGACTTGATCCTCAGTCAGGATCGTGTGCTTCATCACAGCAACATACTAATTCATGTGAGCGGTGGGATCTCCGATTCCATCGAAATTTTTCATGTCGGGGAGACGAAATTTCAGAGGCAAAGCTGTTGCCGACAAACAATTCTTCAAGTTATAGAAGTCCTGATTTTCGGAACTTCCTCCGCGCAAGTCCTGCACTTCCTGTGTGATGTGTTGCTTCCACTCCTCTTCCTTAGCTTTCTCTTTCTCTAACTGTTTTCGGATATAATCCTGATAATCCTCCTCGTTCCCAAAGCGAGGGCCATCGTTCACCTCATTCTCAGCACGCTTACTACCACTCTTGTTGTCCTTCAGTGCTAACTCAGCTAGCTGGGCCAAGATTGCGGCCAGCTGATCATTGATATTGTTCACAGAATTCTCCAATTCAGCCACTTTCTCGTCGGTCGCAGACATACTGACGAAAGACTGAGTATACCCAGATGAAGATGATTCAGAAGCCACAACTACTGATTCTGAACTGTCTACTCGTAGCTGATCAAACTGTCTGACAAGCCGATTACTCTCGTGAAACCACAACCGCTTAATGATGACATCTGGGCGAACGGTATCCATTAGTATGTATGCATGATTTTTATATGCATGATTCGTGGTGTGTGCGTTTATTTATTTATGATTATAAGATAAGAAGAACAAACGTTAGTTCTATTTACATGTATCACAACATCTCTCTTCCACCCTTATTCCTCCACACACTCGTCGGTCCAGGTCTCTTTTCTAGGATTTTGGTTTTTGGCTCACATTGCGGTCCAGGGGACGCGTGATGCCGTCGATTATTGTGGGAAATTAAATCATTCATCAGACAACACAGTTCGTTTTGATGTATCCACGTTTGGTGACTAAGAAATTGACCAAGTTGGATTGTCCTTTCAGAATAACTCATCTTTTGTCCTTTTGCGAGACACATTAATTCGGGTTTTGACTCCCTTTGAACGCATCTCAGTTTTTAGACGTGGTTCGAGTTATTCTTCTAGTTCAATCGTTCGTTATTGTCGATGACTCGTTCCCTTTTGTTCGCGTGGGTTCATGTCTCGATTTTGGATTACAACGGGATCTTTTGGATCTATCGAGAGACGTAACCACATGTTTATTTAGTGATGGAATCACTTTTGGATTTTATTTTAGGGAACGGACTCATCGCGTAACGTGTTTGCTCTTAGCGTCGAGGATCCGTTTGCTCATTTTAGCTACGTGAAAAAGACGGCGAGTCTTATTTTGAGCGCACGGTAACCTTTCGGCTAGCAACAGTTCGTTGTTCTTCCCAATCCACGGGATATATCATCTTAGTGTGGTTATAGAAAATCAACGTTTCGTTGAATCGCATGCTTATTCAAAGCGAGGACATCACCGTTCTCTTTCCTTTAGGCACGATTTAAGCAAACACGTACATCGGGCCATATTTCTTGCAGTTTTGGTAACGGTCGAAATGATCGAGTCGTTAGTCAAAACCCACAGTCTCGTCCATATGGTGCAATTATATGGTTTGGCTTAATTCGGCTTCGAGATTTTAAACGGGGTATACACTCGTCCGAGGCACGTATTCAACGACATTGGTTTATTTTCTTTAACTACTCTCGGTATTGATATATATCGTAGATTCGGAATGATTTTGGTCGTTTAGTTCATTTTTCTCTTCTTTATTTTCTTAGTCATCTGTACGGACACATCCATTTCTCTTAAGAACGACACGAGGCATAACGTAAAAGCTCGTCTTTCATTCGGAAGGGACGGGCTACTTGTGCGAAACTTTTCGCGTTATGACAGGGTCATTCAGGATAGAAATGTTCTTCGTTTTCGTTTCGTCTTGATCTCGTTTTATCCCAATTTATTTAAAGAATGTGAATAACGGCTATTGTTAATATAGTCTTTTGTATCGAAATGTAATTATCCTTAACACCGAACCGATTCATACTAATACGTGCTTACGTCATAACGCATTTCCTGAACACGTGCCTTCGTCGGGACACCGAAAGGGACAAGGCGGGTCGCACATGTTCATTCATATGAGATGACTAAGTCGTCTTTAGTTCAAATCGTTTCGATGTTTTAGGGTAATTAGTATGTCGATTCATGAGTATATATTAACGCATCGTCTCATTTTCTTTACATAATTTAGGATTAGACACGTATCATGGTGGTTTGAAAACACGAACTGATTCATTTATCACATCAAAAATAGTAACGGGTAATCCTATGGAAACTTCTAAGGCTACTATATGCTGACACGACTGACCGCGGGACCTCACAGGACCGCACAGATTCGCCGCTAACGAATGGATGGGGACCCTCTGGCGCCTTACTGTAAGGGGGAACTTACGCTAGCCTCTTTCGAGCGACGAATGGACTCTCGCTAGAGGTTTCGCGGAAATTACCCAAAGGGTTTGCAATAATGCACATGAATGCATACGAAAAGAAGTAAAACGATCCGTCCCCGTTAAGGGCTTAATACACGCCTTCCGGAATCAAATTTCTCGCTTCCCCAGCAGAGTCGCCACTTGTTAGACGAGGTGCCATGGCCTAATCTCCCGGGCGGACCGGGGGGTGGACAACCTCATGGCGACGTAAGCGGTGATTGGCGCCGAAAGCAACCAATCGTGGAATCAAGCTGCTCGGCAGGACCGGAGCTGGGAGATATGGAAGAGTCGCCACCCACGAATGGGAAAATGAACACCGATCCCTTGCGGGAGACCGGTGTGGGTTCGGGAAACTTAGGTACGAGACGAGAAGGCTAGCTCCTTTCCGGAGAAAGGCTACTAGGCACCCCGACATCGCCCGGTTATGAACCACCGGCCTCCTACTCAGCATGTTAGGCGATAACGGACTAATCGTATACTTCTTTAAGTTTAAAATTCATTTGAAACCCTTTTCTTTCTCTTTTTAGAAACCGTTTTGAGCATATATTATTGAAAAGCCACATCAGTAAAGAATCACCCATTTATGTTTATACATACACAGAGAGGGGGAAGAAAGAAGTGATTTATTTACACCCGTATTAAATGTGATGTTGTGTGTTCATTCTACATTAACTTATTTTTCCCAAAACGAGTTCATTTACATGGTTCGCACCTTAATCGCCGTTGGAACGATTTAGGTGCGTTTTAAAACCCCGTTTGATGAAATTTACCCGAATCGCCGTTGGAACGACTCGAGTATTTGAAAACGTTTGAGATAAAAACCTTTTAATGAGAAAACATGGTTTAAACATACAAGTCAATTTTATTTTGTACAAATTCTTTGAGAAAACGATTCAAAACTCTATTATTCACAAAGAAAACGATTTTAATTACAATGATCATTTAATCCACCTTTGGAACGGATTAAGGTTTTAAAACGTGGTGTTTTGAGAAACGATTTGGAATATTAACAAGAATGACTCTATTTATTTACATTAGAAATCTAAAAACTCATTAGTTTAAATAATTCAATTGAAAACTCTCTTTTTGTGATTTATTTTCCCCACTTATTTAATGGACTCTTTACTAATTATAATTACCATAATAAACCCATTTAAACCACCATCCATACTCAAACAAAGTCCACTTGAAACATGGACCCATGATTAAGCCCAAAAGAATAAAGAAAGCAATTCTAACATATATATATATATATAAATCAAAAATAGAATATGAAAATAAAAGTTAATACAAAAAGAACTATATGTATATAAAAATAATAGGTACAATATATCTATACTTTGAAAATGTGAAAATAGTAAGTAAATCCTATAACTAAGAAAATAACATTTACCCAAAAATAATTTCATTCAATAATCAAGATAACTCAAATATCCCAAAACTATATATATGTATACATAACTAATATAGTTTTAATTATAAAAAATGACACATACTAATATTTATCCATTATTTCTCAAAATATCAAGTAACTAATATTCAAAACATAGCCTAAATCAATAAAAAGGAAATACATATATATATACTTATACTCATATTGTAAAATAGAATAAAAATGATATACAAATATTCTAAAATAAATATATATGCTAAAGTTCTAAAATAATTTAAAAAAACATATATTACGTAATTATACATATATATATTAAGGATCAAAAGCTTAAAAGTTAAGAAAAAGGGACTGAAATGGCATTTTTTACATTTTGGCAGATTTACCGACGGAAAATCCGTTGGTAAACAGCATTTAGTGACAGAATTGATAAATTACAGCAGCACTCCTAAATGTTTCCAGATTTATTCAACAGCTTTAAATTAAATCTAATTCAATCGTTTTGGATTTCCGAACTACCAAAAATGGATCATTGTCGAAAACGGAAGTTCCTAAAACGACGTTTTTATTTTAAAACATTATCTGGAAATTTCTTTTAAATTAAAATGTTATAATTACAACGTTTTTTATACCCGAACTACCTTTTTTATCGGATCACGGTTCGTATTGGGATATCGAAACGAGGTTTTTTATTTTAAAACAAAACCGAATTTTATTCAACACGAAACGAAAATTAAATAAGTACGCTAATTAAATAAAATGTGACAAAATAAATAAATGACTAAATGAATAAAAACTATAGTATATAAAAAAATAAATAGGAGAGGAGAATAAATTAAATAAAATAAAGAGTCTAGTCCTCGGATAATACCTTGAATTCGGTATCTGACAGTCGAAGCCGATTGATTCCACGAACCGCGAGCTTCCGTTTTTTTATGAAAAATTTAGTAAAAATTGAACTTAGGGAATTTGGAGATTTTCAATTTTTAGGAAAAAAAATGTTTTCTCCTAAAAAAATCAACTTCTTCTCTGTAGAAAAAATATTCTAGTGTGAGAAGCTCTCCCTTCCTCCCCCTTTTTCTTTTTTTTTTGCATGGGGATCCGTGCCTTTTATAGGCAAACGGGTCCCCGGACCAATGGGCGATGCCCAAAAGAAATTGGGCGTCGCCCATTGGAGTTGGGCGGCCGCCCAACATTTGTTGGGGGATCGCCCAACAATCGTTGGGCGATCGCCCAACGGCGTTGGGCGAGCGCCCAACGCTAGGTTGGGCGCCCGCGCCCAACCTCCGTCGGGCGTTCACCCGACGTGGTTGGGCGCCCGCCCGACGACTCTCGGGGCGTGCCTCGAGCCATCGGGCGTGCGCACCCCGCGGCCGCCGAGCGCGCGTCCCGCGCCGCCGGACGCTCACACGTCGCGGCCGCCGAACGCGCGCTTCGCGCTACCGGGCACGTGCGCTCAGCGGCCCACGAGAGCGCGCCCCGTGCCACCGGACCCGGGCATTGCTCGGACGTCGAGAGCGTGCCACTTGCGGTGCGTTCGACGGACGCCGAGCGCACGTCCCGCGCCACCGAGCGGGCGTTCGACCATTGTCGTCCGCGTGCCGGATGCCGCTAAGCACCCGCGCCGTGCCGCTAATTTTCCTTCGCTTATTATTCTTTATATATTTTTTGTTTTTCAAAACTTCCGGAATCAATCACTTCAACCGTCTTGTTTTCAGGTTTTCGTCACAGGTCCTCCGACTCAGTGTCTACAACTACCAACCAGCTGGCTAAGGATTATGTGCAGATGCACCAAGAGGTGAGAGAGACTCTTGAGGAGAGAAATCAGAAATTAAAGGCTAAGGCGGATGAGCACCGTAGGGACCTGCAGTTTGAAGTTGGGGATGAGGTTATGGTATATTTGGGCAAAGAGAGACTCGCCAATGCCGCAAGCAGCAAGCTTCGGCCTAGGAAATACGGGCCATATAAGGTCACCAAGAAGATCAATGCCAATGCCTATCATATAGCATTGCCAAATTGGGTTGGTAAAATCTCACCGGCGTTCAACATCCGTGACCTTAGCCCCGTGGAAGTCGGATGGCCCTTTGGAGTTCAACACAGACAAATCAGTGCCGAATTCTTTTAAAGAATGAGAGAATGATGCGAACATCCTAACTGGGATCGCTAATCACACGCACTCTGGCGGATCCTCAGACATCGGACCCACGGAGGTTGTACCTAGGAGGGCGGATCCCCAGGACATACGAGCGGGGCGGATCTAGGAGTACACAAGGAGGCGAATCAACATCTACCCCTGGGCGGATCTCGATTTACTTCCTCCCGAAGTAATTCACCAACACCCCTGACAATCCGTACTTGTACCATTGTACTGATTGTCGGGGCGTATCACCTATTTTACCCTTTTATGGATAGCCTTATTGAAACCCTAGTAGGGGTAATCCTTGTCTTTTATTATCATTAAGAGGATGTATTTAAACCCCCATTTTGTAAGGATGAAACAACTTTTTATCAATAAAAAATCATTCTCTTTGAGAAACTAAGGTTTATACCTTGTTATTGGGATTCACTCATTCTAGTTTAATTAGAGAAGAACACCTTTGTTGGTTTACAATTAAAACCTTCATTTATCGCTTTCAATCTGTATCACGGTGAAAAAACATATTATTGATTTGATGATTCAAAGTTGATGTAAATATTAATGAAGCTATTGAAGCTGAAAGAGATATCAAAACTTTTATCTTACTCAAATATGTGGAGTCGTCTCGCGATTACTTAGTAAAAAAAGTATAGTAGATTTTGAACGACTTATTACACGTTTCAAAGATTGAGTCCAACCAATTATCTATTTATTCAATTTAACACACTTATGATTTAAATGATTGAATTATTTTATATTTATTAGGATGGATCAACAGTCTAATATCACATATTTTTTTATCATATTTTAACACAAAACATTCATCCATAAAGCAATAAATAAATTTAAAAATAAAAAAAGTAACACAAATAATTTTGCATTTTGCAGAAAATGGTACATTTATATATATTTTTTTTTTTGATAAAATAAGTACATCATTTCATAGATAAGAAAACATCAAAGTACAATAAGAAAATAAGGGACAATACCTTACATAAGTACAAGCTATGCCTAGTACAGAAACCATAAAGGTAAGAAAATGACTACAATGAGCAAAAGAATCCATTAAAGACACAAAAAAAACAAAAAAAATGGTACATTTATAATTTTAAAGGATTAGCACAGTCAATGTACATAAATAAATAAAAATTCCGGCGAAACTGATATATTAGGGTTGCGCAAATTAGTTTTGTCTTTCGTGCTTAGATGATATTTTCGTTATTAGATTAAATTTGTTATAAAAAAATACTTTAACGTCTTGTAATTTAATCTAAATGAAATTTGATGATTTTAATCCATTTATAAACATATCAATTGAGGAAAATTGTACTTAATTTTTACAACTTAGTGCAACTTAATTTTAAATTACTATTTTTGCTCACATAAAATAGATGGAATTTCAAATCCATTTACAAAAGAATTTAATTGTAATTAATTAAAATTTTAATCAAATATTATATTATTATTATTGAAAAAAACATAAAGTATATATATTCCCTTTCATTTTCATAATAATGGATAACCATGCATTTTTATGGGTGACCGTCCATTTTTGGAATATAAATACAAAAAAAGGGAGAAAGAAAAGACATGGATTTTCCAAAGATTGAAAATGACTTTACACGGCTTTCCTTCTTTCGAAATTGAAGAAATCAAAATAGTTTTCGTTCATTCTTGATTTTTTTTTTTTTTTTAATAGAGCAATAATAAAGACAGAGGGTAAAATTAGAGGAATTTTTATGGATTAGAGGTGTAATATTTAGTATGTATTAATATATTTTATCGGACTTTTATCCATATGAATTGTATATGTTCTCTATTTTCCTGTCGTTTATATCTTTTTCGGATTTAGCAAAAAGTGGAAACGGCTTATCTTATATGTGTATCAATAAATCTATGTGGTTGCAACAAAAGAAATGACTCATATCCAGATGTTCGGAAATGCCTAAATCATGAAATTTGGATTTACGATAAGTATATGTTTTATTGTTGTTTTGTGTTTTTTATAGCTTTTATGGTTTTCTTTGCTCTCTGTGTTCGTTTTCATCCATTCGTGGATTTTGTATTGGTTTGAGTATGTACGATGTTTTATTCCTTACTTTTTGCATTTTGCAATTCTCCTTTTTTTCATCTAGTAAAATACAAGCATCTTTCTCAAAAAAAAAAAAAAAAGTGTAATATTTAGGATTTATTTGGTTCAGTTATTAATTAGTTGTTTGCTTGCTGTTGTTGTTAGATGTTTGTTATTAGATGACTAATTATTAGTGTTTGTTTGGTAAAATTGTGACTAACTATTTTTTTTAAATGATTAACTATTGTTTATAGTATCTAAAATGTGTAATATGGACATGTTTTAAATTAATCATTAAATAAATTATAAAAATAAAAGGGTATAAATTCCAAAAAAAAACTCATGTGGTTTCATGGATTTCAAGAAAAACTCCTGTGGGAGCGTGTTATATGACGTGGCAAGGTGTAAAATTGGAAAAACGAATTTTTTTATTTTTTTTCTCTTCTTCTTCTTCTTCCTCTTTTTCTTCTTCTTCCTCTTTTTCTTATTCTTTTTTCTTGTATTTCTTTTTAAGTTCCGATTCCAGGATTCTGTCTGGAAATTTCCAGAATCGGGAAATTTCTGGAAATTTTTCCAGAAATTCTAGAATTTTCTAGAAATCTGGAAATTTCCAGATTTCTTTCTAGAAATCTGGAAATTTCGGGAAAAAATCCAGATTTCTAGAAATTTTCCAGATTTCTTCCTGGAATCGAAACGTAAAAAAAAATAGAAGAAAAAAGAAAAAGAAGAGAAGAGAGGAGGAAGAAGAAGAGAAGAGAGAGAGGAAGAAGAAGAAGAGAAAGGAGAGAGGAAGAAGAAGAAGAAAAGAAATGAGGAAGAGCAAGAAGAAGGAGAGAATGAAGAAGAAGGAGGAGAGAGAGAAAAAAAATAAAAGAATAAAAAAAAATCGTTTTTCCAATTTTACCATTTGCCATGTCATCCATCTTAACGGTGTTAAGTCATTTTTCGTTTGTCGGGTAACGGCGTATAACACGCTCCTTTTTTTGTAAAAACAAACCATATGGGTTTTTTTTGAAATCCATGAAACCATAGAGGTTTTTTTTGGAATTTACCCAAATAAAAATTCTAATAGACAAATTAATAAAAATAATCTAAATAACTAAATAATAATTAAAAATAATAATTTATTGAACAAAGTAAAACTTTGTTTTTTTTGTAATAATATTATGGAGATAGAAAAAATGTGTTGTGAAAATAATAAATATAATTCTGTCAATATGAAATAAATACAAATAGTTATTTATGAACAATCACAATCATAAGTTAATGATAAATAGAATCACAATCACTCAAATGACTTCAATCTATGTGAAGTTCAAAATGCTTTGCATAATTACAAGGATAAATAGAGAAATTTATTTCCTAACAATCATATATGGTTCGAAACTAAACTATAAACTTCATAAATGAATCAAAATAGCGTATGAAAGAGAACTAATATGATTTATCGTTCCAAATAAACCGAAATTGTTCAAAAAGTAAAAAAAAAAATTATTGTCCACGCCCCCTTCTTAATAATTTCATCGCATTCTTCATGATCTACAGATAGAAGTAGATTAAACCAAAAATAAAAATCTTTCTCAGTGTGCCTCTCATTAAGTTCTCACAAAAAGTAAACCCTGAAACGATTGCATCTTCGGGCCCCCAATTGGTGAGCTTCATTTACATCAGCCACTAACTTGCCTTATAGTTGGGCCACAATGGCATTTAATTGCACTACATTTGCATTCAGTTGCTCCACATCATTCTAAAAAGTTGATCCTTCTCCTCTATAATGTCTCTTGTCAAAATAACCACTTGATCCTTCTCTACATTAAACTCCCTTTCGAGATGTGTGACATTCTCCTTGGGAGAATAAACCTCACTCTCGATGTGATTGCGGGTCTTATACGCTATGTCTCAACTTTAGTTTTGACATGTTGGAGATCAGCTTCTAGGGTTTTCAAGTTGGCAATATGAGTGCGAATGATTTGATCATGGTCACGAGTGATACCTTTCAACTCATTCGCTTGAGCAGCTTGCCGAAGAACAATCTTCTTGCTTTTCCGAGCTTCGACTTTAGATTTTTAGCTTCATCAGTTTCCTTTTTAGTAGGAACCAACTCTTGTTGAGAAATATCAACTTGATCAACACCCTCCTTAGTCATTTCAACTTGATCATGTAGTTGGTCATGAAACTCGAGGTAAACCTCCACAAATTAGCAAACTGCTGGAATACTTTGGTTGTGGAGCCCAAATCTTGCACGAAGCAACCAAGCTTAATACGACAAAAAAAAAACAAAATAAAGAAAGACAAAAATATCACTTACCCTAATAATACGAGTCATAGTCAAGTTGATCATCTACTACATAGAATTCCTCTCTCAATGGAGCATTGCCATCCCTATGCCATGATTATTCAAGGTGACATGATCCCCATACACACGATTGATGCGGAGAATTTCCTTCAAGAGTCGAGTCTAGAGAATTTCCTTTTAGAGATGAATTTCCTTCAAGAGTCGAGTCTGCATCGATTGATATAACCACGGTTTCGATCCATCACAAATTCCGTCTCTAAGATGATTTAGAGACGGAAAAAGGCGACTTGTGACGGAATTTTTCGTCATTGTTTGACAGTTTTCTAGTAGTGTCTAGGCAAGGGAAGTTGGAGGAGGAACAAAGCACGGGGGATCAAGCGAGAAAAGGGGCCAAAATATCCCCACACGGTGTGCCAATCATTCTACACGTCGTGTGGAGTAGGGTCTGGTCTGAGAGAGTGGCACGAGGAGCTTTCACAAAGAAAATACATCTTAAAGTCATAATCTGACCCACACGGTGTTCCACTTAAGTGACATGGCGTGTGGGCATGCCCTTACTGAAATTGGCTGAGTTCTGATCTTTATGTGGCAGCAGCTCCATCTTTGGCGACACATCGATTCTTTTCGGTGATGGAATGTTGATTTTCAGCGACAGAATATTGACCTTTAGCGACGATGAATCAGCTTTCCAGACCAAGAAGAAAAGACACCCAAGGCTATAGGACACAGAGACCAGTTCTGCCACAATTACTTATATCCCTTAATTACCATAGTGCCATTTTAACCTTATTGTTTGTACTCTCCTTTTATTTGCATATATGCCATTTTGGCACTCTCTTCCCATCCTACCCCTCAGCACTCTTATTTATTTATAACCCTAGTTAGGCTTTTTAGTTTTGCGTTTTATTTTGTTGACCTATATAAGCTCCTCTTATTGTAAGGATATGGAACTTTTATCAAATCCAAATTATTATCTTCTTGATTGTAGTTTATTAAGATTTCTAACCTTCAACAATGGGGGATCTTTGATCTCCTACGGATTTAGGCCGTAAAACCCGGGATTCACTCCTTCTAGGTTAGCTAGAGAAGAACATCTTGGTTAGTTTGTGATTAAAACTAACACCTCTCGATTTAATCTGTATCATTTGGTATCAAAGTCGATCATTTTCCTAACGAATACTTCTTTCGACTATGGTTCAACCAAGTTCATCTCATGAATCCAAAGAAACCACCAACAAGGGAGGAGAAAGTTTCACATCTTGGAGTAAAGGGCTTAAAGAGAGGTATAGAGAAGGAGACTGGTGATAGAAGAAATAATGAGTAGACTTGAAGCCGTCATTGAGAGACTCACTTTAGAGATCCAAAATGCCATCTCCAACCAACGTCCTTGGAAGTTTCTCCTAAAGATCCATTGCCAATCTTTTCTCATTTACACATTGAAGAGGTAAATCCTAAACTTTCAATTTCTCACATTGAAGTTGTGGATATTCCTATTGCTAGAAAGAAATTGGATGTTTGTGATGTTGAAGTGGATTTAGATTCTCTTTGTGAATTTATTGATAATGAAATTGTGGACGAGGATTTAAATTCATTATGAAGGAGGATGAAGGGATGCTTGTATGTGAGAACATGGGGAAGGTTGAATATGTATGTGATAATATTGAGGAAACCCATGTTGCAAGGGATGCTCCCTATGTGTTTGATAAAATGTCCCTTGAACATGACTTTATTGGTATGCTTGAGGGAAGTGAGAGCATTTATCTTGGAGAAAGGCAGAGAGATTTGGGGCTTGACAAACTCTTTAAGGAGAATGAGGAAATCACATTATGTGTAGAGATTGATGGCTATGGTGATAGGAGAGAGATGTTGGTGGTTCTACCATATTGGAATGTAGTATGTCTTTCGAGTCGGGTAACTTGTCAAAGGGATTAGCCTGTTCGAACTATGGGGAAAAGCAAATGGAAATGATATATCATAGGAGAGAACGGATTATGGACGAAGGGAGAAGCGAAATTGCATATGGTCATGAAGAAGATGAGCTAGAAGAGGAGATTGATGGAGACGGGAACCACTCTGACATTGAGCTAGAATGCGATGATGAACTTGACTATTGTAAGAGTGAGTTCCGAAAGGGAGTTGAGGAGAGTGGTGATGTGGGACCAACATCCGAGGATGGAAGTCTGTGTCCTTCAATGGACAACCACGGGGCATTCTACCTTTGGGGAGATCCTGCATGACATTGCATGGTGTCACGTCCATGTCTAAAGTTCTAGAATTTATATCTTGATAGTAATATATTACGAGTTGGTTTGATAAAACATTTATTTGATTACAAGTTGGTTTGATAAAAGATTTATTTGATTATGAAATGGTTTGATGAAACGTTAAGTTTTGAGTATATTTGAGAAGGTTTTGATTAAATCCCTTTACAAAGGTATATATGTAGCTATGTTAAGTAAAGTTGATTTTTATAGCTGATAGTTTCTTACTGAGATTTTTGTCTCACGTTTTTTTAAATGTTTTAATGTTTTTAGGTGAGAAAGTACAGGATATAGAGAAGGTTACGACCGATTAGGCGAGGTTTGGAAGTGGCTGCTTATTGTTAGAATTATGGTTAGAACTTTGGTATTTCAATTGTAATATAATATGATATTATGATATTGGGATAAATTGGAGACTCCTAAGTGTTGATTATGATCTTTCTATTTCACGTCCGATGCCGATTGATGTCGTCTAGGGTCGGGTGTGACACATGGGATTGATAGGGGTATTTTACCCCTATCTTTTAGCGTGATTTACGGGATGATTTCGGGTAAAATAAATAAGTTTAATTGCAAAAATAAAGTGTTTTTGATAAATAAAGAAATAAAAATAAATCTCGTACTTTTAGTTTATTTTCCTCGTTTTTGATTAGTTTAGGAAATAAAAACGTCAAGCTAACTCGGCTCTCAAGATTTGTATTTCAGGTACGAGAAAGGAGCAAAAATCCACTCAATACGCAAGGCGTATTATCCTGTACGCGGGGCGTGAAACATAGTGCCAGAAATAATTGCCTTATCCGCAGGCACCATGTGGAACTGACTCAGCATACGCGGGGCGTATGACACACTACGCGGGGCGTATGACACACTACGCGGGGCGTATGACACATGTCGGCAATAATTGGCCTAATCCTGAAAGTCAGACTGCACTGTCTCCCAGAGTCAACTATACCTACGCGGGGCGTACCACTATTTACGCGGGGCGTAAATAGGCAGTTCTTCAACATAAAAGATCAGAGACTCTTTTACGCGGGGCGTACTTCAGCTATGCACGGCGTAAGGGCACCAATTCAGGCAATAAAATTCCAGAGACTCAAACACGCGGGGCGTATAATCCTCTACGCAGGGCGTACTTGAGTCAACAAGACAACGAATTGGTCCACATGCAGAAGATTTCTAACGGAATAGGCATTTACGCGGGGCGTAGACCAAAACACGCGGGGCGTATCATGGGATTCCTGTACCAAATAATGTTGCTCCATACTTGTGCTTTGTGAAATTACAAACCTACCCTTGCTTGATGTCTATAAATAAGAAGCTCTTGAACTTCATTTGACACCAAAAAATTTACATACTAGAGAGAGCTATACTACACTCTTTTCCTTCCTTGTAATTTAGATTCAGATTTTGTAGTTAAACTCTCCCCCTCGAGAGCTTGTTCGGTTGTTCCGGCGTTCATTCGAAGTTCCGCTCCATCATTCGTCACCAAGCTCGAGAGTTCCACCTCCACGACATAGGAGACGGCTTTGAGTCCGGTTAGCTAGTTCCAAGGGCGGATTCTCCCTTTTTACTTGCTAATTAGCTTGTACTCTTCCTATGTACTAGGCTTGGTTGTATTTCATCTAAACACTTTTCATATTTATAATTTATGGTTTATAATCTCTATTTCCCTTTACGTGTTAATGTTTATTGCTTGTTTTGATATTGATAATTGATTATTGTGTAGGAGCACGCGATTACCGCCGCCATCCGGGCTATCTTTAGGGAATTATATAGGTGTTGCCTTACCGGAAGTGACAAACCGGAAACCGTAGGAATTGACAAGCCACGGAACTTACGGGCCCTAATTTCTAGTTCCCCCGCATTAGACACGCCTTGACTAGGAATCACGTAGTCTAAGTACTTCACGGGTCGGTCTTACTACACTTGGTCGTCTTTGCAAGAGTAAACCATTATCCGTATACATTTAGAGTCGTTATTTATCGTGGTTATAACTTATCATACACACCCCGCTTCATAGAGTTTTAGCTACACGAATCTGTGTCGCCAATAGTTAGGAATAGTGTGTAGTTGTGTCTTACTTTACCCCAAAGTAATTACCGCTTAAATAACATACGAAACCGAGTCGTCTCATACTTGTAATTATAAATCCCGTGGATTCGATACCCGGTCTTAACCGGATTATTACTTGATACGACGGGGTACACTTGCCCCTAAGTAGTCGTAGCGTCTAGTATAGTTAAGAGCAATTTATAAAGACCACATCCATAGACATAGTACATTCACCACAATACACATTAAGTCGTCATTAGAAAAACTCTACACCTAGATCTTACGCATCAAGTTTTTGGCGCCGTTGCCGGGGATTTATAATTTCCTACAATATTAGACAAAAACGTTTTATTGTTAGTTTAAGCATTCTTTTTGTATAAATTGTTTATATATACGTTTGCTAACATTATTCTTTTTTGTTGATAATTCTTATATACTTGTTTTACTTTATGCACACCCGATCTAAAAGTGATTCTCTCGTACCTATTGATCTCGAAATTGAACGTACTCTTTGTAGGATTCGAAAAGAGAGAATGGCAAACCCCAACGCCGAGGTCAACCAACCCAACGGCAACCCAAGGCCACACGTGAACAACATCCGCGGGGCCAATGATACGCGTTCGATGATGGATATCCTTGCGCCGCATCGTCCCCAAAATCGTAACGGCATTGTCGCTCCCACAATTCCGGCCAACACATACGAGATCAAGACCGGAATGATCCAACTGATACAACAATGCGGTCAATTCGGAGGGTAACTCCACGAAAACCCCAACGAACATTTGGATAAATTTCTTATGTGTGCCGATACCTCTCGGCAAAATGGTGTTCCCATTGAGGCTGTGAGACAGAAATTGTTTCCTTTTTCATTGACAGGACAGGCGCTGGAGTGGCTACATTCATTGGAGGCGGGATCCATCACGTCATGGGAAGAGCTTGAAAAGGAGTTCCTCTCCTACTATTTTCCGCCGTCCAAAACAGTCAAGTTACGGACCGATATCACATCCTTCAGGCAGTTGGAATGCGAGGCCCTTCACGCAGCTTGGGCTAGGTTCCGGAAGTTGCTCCGAAACTTCCCCCACCATGACATCCCAAAGCACGACTTGGTAAGCACTTTTTACCACGGGTTAACTCCCACTAACTGTGCGACTGTTGATTCCGCTGCAGGTGGGGATCTATTTCGGAAGTCAGCTAGTGAGGCCTACGAGCTCATTCACGAGCTCGCAAGGAAAAGTGTGCAATGGCAAGATGATCATCTTGCTGGCCCGTCGCGACACCAGACATTCGCTGTGGAGAAAGAGGCTCCGAAAAGCTCCATAGCTGAAATGAACAAGAAGCTTGACTCGTTGATCGCCCAATTAAGCCTCAATAAAAGTGTATAGGCCATGATGTGCACTCACTGTGGTGGAGATCATGATGCGTTTAATTGCCAAATCGGTAGCCCCTTCGCCGGCGATGCCGAAAACGTAAGTTATATAGGAGGTAACCAAAGGTATAATTCCCATCCGAACTCCTATTCTCACCACAATAATAATAATAATAGCGGATGGAGGCCTCGGTATCAACACCCGAACTTATCATATGGCAACAATAATAACGTGTTGAGGCCCCCATCCGGCTTTGAGCAAGAATTTTGGGAAAACGGGCTCGGGCAATCACAAGCCGTGCCTGGTAATCGAAACGCTCCGCCTTCCAACAATGTACATGACCAATCAGTCACGTCCTTGTTGAAGGACATATTAACCCGTCTTTCCGATAGCGAAGTGTTTTGTAGGGATCTTAGCCGCCAGGTGGCCCACCTGAACCGTCAACAACAAGAAAGGCCACTAGGAACCCTCCCGGAAAACACTGAACAAAATCCGCGGGGTAAGAATAGGGAATCCGGGCAAGCGATAACGCTCCTCAACAATAGGAGTTTGGACCCGTCAAGCTCCAACACGGACGTCTTGAAATAAGCCGCCATACAAGAAAGTCGAGCTACTTCGACTCTAAACGTAGCATTGGTTTGACTCTCTCAAACTCCCTGTATATGTTTGATCAATTTTTACTTGTTTTCTTCATTTCGCTTCCCAGCCACGGAAAGCCAAATCCCAATTCGGCATGATACGCGGGGCGTCTCCCTATGCACGCCCCGCGTCTTTGTGCCTCTAATCCAAAATTCTATGAGGGACACCGTTTACGCAGGGCGTAACTCTTCTTACGCCCCGCGTATAAGTTCCTTTCTGTGGTTCCTACAGTTCAGAAGCTCAAACACGCGGGGCACCCAATTCCTGCACCCCGCGTATTTGAGTCTCTGCCCAAAAACACCACAAAACGTACTGGTTACGCGGGGCGCCCCTCTGGGCACGCCTCGCGTAACCCCTGACCACTAAGGGTCTTCTTTTTTTTTTCCTTTTCTCACTTTATTTTTGTTTTTGTTTTTGTTTTCATTTCTTTTTGCGACGCCCTTGGAATAGGCGTCATTTTAAATCACGCGGAGGGACGTGCAACCCCGCACTTAACGTTTGTTTTGCACTACCAAAAACAAAAATAAAAATAAAATAAACTACAAAATAATTAAACTAATTTATTGACTCTTTTAAATTTTCCCGACACACTATCCCCCCTTCGGAAATTAATTAAAGTTCCGTTATTTGCCATCAAAAATAAAAGTGTCGGAACATAAAGGAATGATTCGATGAAGAAATTTTAGTCTTGGTTTTGAAATTAGGGAATTTGTGCAAAGCTTAGGTTAGTACTAAACTAAGGCATTGAGTCTTAACCCAACTGTTATCTCCATAATGAACTTTGAAAAGGCAATAAAGACAGGATAGTTGAGAATTTAGCGAAGACTTGATAGTACATAATTTAAACCCGAATCTTTGTGAGGTATTTTTGAGCCTAAAAGAGTTCGTACGAGAACTCTAATTCTTTCACAATTTTTCGAGAGCTTTGACTTCACTTGACTCATAGAATTTGCATCCAATTCCGGGTTAAGTACACTTATTTTTGGTAAAAAGGCAATAGATGATAAACCGAACCCACTTAGGCTAATTTTTCTTAATTTATTTTTCTCGTTTTCATTAAACATTAGGAAACCCCTTCGAGCCGATTAACCCACTTTTTTAATACCCTTTTAACATTTAACCCTTTTTCCTCTTGTTCAAATACCGACAAAATCAATTTGCACCCGAATTACCCGAAATAAGTCGCGGCCTTAGCAAATGAGCACCATTGGCTCTCAAAATAGTGTTTTTGTGCCTCTATCAAAACAAAGGATACAATAAATAATGAGGCATTCTCAAAGCTCCATCCGAGCAATTTTGAAGTACGTCTTGTAAAAATTCGCCAAGGCCGAAATAAGCAATGATACGGTGCAATCACAAAACGGTATTTTTAAACTCGAGTTCCTTTACACTAACCACTAAAGAAGCCACCCACATTACAACCCCCCTCCGGGTTCATTTTTAATATTGCCTAACCATATTTTAGGAGGAAAAACCCGGATGAAAATGCAAATTCAACATGATCTCGAGTAAGTGCAAAGAAGAGCGCTAAAACACCGACCCACCTAAAATTGAGCGTAAGAGCGAAATCCCTTGGTGAGGTACTATCGGGTTCTCAAAAGATAATCAACCCCCGTTAATATTGCCTATTAAATCTTGATCATGGAGGTTTCAAACAAGTTTCGTACTCAATTGTTTGCGTAGGTACTTACCGAAACCTTTGCACAAAACCATAACTTTGAAATCACGCACTTGGCAAAACCAACCTGTGGTTTGTTTCTTAATTTTCTCAATCCCTTGTCTTTCGATTTCTTTTACTTGAGGACAAGTAAAACTTTAAAGTCCGAGGAGGTTTGATAGGGGTATTTTACCCCTATCTTTTAGCGTGATTTACGGGATGATTTCGGGTAAAATAAATAAGTTTAATTGCAAAAATAAAGTGTTTTTGATAAATAAAGAAATAAAAATAAATCTCGTACTTTTAGTTTATTTTCCTCGTTTTTGATTAGTTTAGGAAATAAAAACGTCAAGCTAACTCGGCTCTCAAGATTTGTATTTCAGGTACGAGAAATGAGCAAAAATCCACTCAATACGCGGGGCGTGAAACATAGTGCCAGAAATAATTGCCTTATCCGCAGGCACCATGTGGAACTGACTCAGCATACGCGGGGCGTATGACACACTACGCGGGGCATATGACACATGTCGGCAATAATTGGCCTAATCCTGAAAGTCAGACTGCACTGTCTCCCAGAGTCAACTATACATATGCGGGGCGTACCACTATTTACGCGGGGCGTAAATAGGCAGTTCTTCAACATAAAAGATCAGAGACTCTTTTACGCGGGGCGTACTTCAGCTACGCACGGCTTAAGGGCACCAATTCAGGCAATAAAATTCTAGAGACTCAAACACGCGGGGCGTATAATCCTCTACGCAGGGCGTACTTGAGTCAATAAGACAACGAATTGGTCCACATGCAGAAGATTTCTGACGGAATGGGCATTTACGCGGGGCGTAGACCAAAACACGCGGGGCGTATCATGGGATTCCTGCACCAAATAATGTTGCTCCATACTTGTGCTTTGTGAAATTACAAACCTATCCTTGCTTGATGTCTATAAATAAGAAGCTCTTGAACTTCATTTGACACCAAAAAATTTACATACTAGAGAGAGCTATACTATACTCTTTTCCTTCCTTGTAATTTAGATTCAGATTTTGTAGTTAAACTCTCCCGCTCGAGAGCTTGTTCGGTTGTTCCTGCGTTCCATCGAAGTTCCGCTCCATCATTCGTCACCAAGCTCGAGAGTTCCACCTCCACGACCTAGGAGACGGCTTTGAGTCCGGTTAGCTAGTTCCAAGGGCGGATTCTCCCTTTTTACTTGCTAATTAGCTTGTACTCTTCCTATGTACTAGGCTTGGTTGTATTTCATCTAAACACTTTTCATATTTATAATTTATGGTTTATAATCTCTATTTCCCTTTACGTGTTAATGTTTATTGCTTGTTTTGATATTGATAATTGATTATTGTGTAGGAGCACGCGATTACCGCCGCCATCCGGGCTATCTTTAGGGAATTATATAGGTGTTGCCTTACCGGAAGTGACAAACCGAAAACCGTAGGAATTGACAAGCCACGGAACTTACGGGCCCTAATTTCTAGTTCCCCCGCATTAGACACGCCTTGACTAGGAATCACGTAGTCTAAGTACTTCACGGGTCGGTCTTACTACACTTGGTCGTCTTTGCAAGAGTAAACCATTATCCGTATACATTTAGAGTCGTTATTTATCGTGGTTATAACTTATCATACACACCCCGCTTCATAGAGTTTTAGCTACACGAATTTGTGTCGCCAATAGTTAGGAATAGTGTGTAGTTGTGTCTTACTTTACCCCAAAGTAATTACCGCTTAAATAACATACGAAACCGAGTCGTCTCATACTTGTAATTATAAATCCCGTGGATTCGATACCCGGTCTTAACCGGATTATTACTTGATACGACGGGGTACACTTGCCCCTAAGTAGTCGTAGCGTCTAGTAGAGTTAAGAGCAATTTATAAAGACCACATCCATAGACATAGTACATTCACCGCAATACACATTAAGTCGTCATTAGAAAAACTCTACACCTAGATCTTACGCATTAGGGATCCCCAAGATCGTATGCCAAGTCTTCCTCATAGCCGCTTGAGCTTTAAGGAAATGGATGAAGAGTACTTGGTGACACTTCTAGGAAGAACCGATATTCCTATCACATACATATTAGGGATAAACCAAGTCTCCCACTTGATAAATTCGGAACTTGTTATTTTGTGCTTTATTAAAATGTATGTGTTAGGGTATATGTTGTGATTGTTGAGGGAACATCAATCCATTGAGGAGTCAATAGGAAGTGATCTATCTTATGGTGAAGAGAGTGAGCTTCATGGAGTATTTGGTGAATGGGAATGGCCTCACGGGTGATATAGAGGAGGTGGGAGAAACTCGTGAATGGCATGATAGTGGCCAAGTTAGTGAAAATGAGAATCTAGAAGTTCCAAAATTGTTAACCCAAGGCAAGGAGGGAGCTAATACAAGTGTTCTTGTGCTCACTATGAAGTGGGTTGACAAGTGTCGTCGGGACATCCCATTTAACGTCGGCTATGAGTGAGTGGAGGTTGAGCCTAGCATCTGGGTTGATGGCGTATATAGAAGTCCAGGAATATTCAACTCAAGGTCACGATGAGGTTTTGAAGAGTGCTCAAAGGATCGCTCTAAATTGGGTTAACATGTTCGTCGGGACATTCCATCCAAGATAAGCCATGAGCGAGAGAAGGTTATGCTGAATCGTCGAGTTAGTGAAGTAAGTGATATAGAGGTCAAGGGCATATTCGACTCAAGGTCATGTTTGAATTTTGAAGAGTGCTTATGGGATTGATCGGAATTGGGCTGATAGGTGTCGTGAGGATATTCCATTTGAAGTAGGCTATAAGCGGAAAAAGGTTGTGGCGATTCCTCAATCAAATTAAATTCTCAAACTTGTTTGGAATTGTTTAATTGATTAGGAAAAATTAATGAACTTTTATTAATTGTCCAATCGGTAAGAAGAGATAGGTTGTTAATGCTTTTTAATGACCATAGCTAATTTATAGCTAATTTATTTGAAATGTTGAAATTTATATTTTATGATACAGATTGAAAAGCGATAAATGAAGGTTTTAATCGTAAACCAACAAATAGGTTCTTCTCTAGCTAAACTAGAAGGAGTGAATCCCAATAAACAAAGTATAAACCTTAGGTTCTCAAAGAGAATGATTTTTGATTGATAAAAGTTGCCTCATCCTTACAAGATGGGGGTTTAAATACATCCCCCTAAAGATAACAAAAGGACAAGGACTACCCCTACTAGGGTTACAATAAGGTTATCAACAAAAGGGTAAAAAGGGTAATACGCCCCGACAATCAGTACAAAGGTACAGGTACGGAGTGTCAGGGTTGTTGGTGAATTCCTTCGGGAGGAAGTAAACCTAGAGATCCGCCCAGGGGTAGATGTTGATACGCCTCCTTGTGTACTCCTAGATCCGCCCCGCTCGTATGTCCTGGGGATCCGCCCTCCTAGGTACAACCTCCGTGGGTCTGATGTCTGAGGATCTGCCAGAGCGCGCGTGATCAGTGATCCCCGTTAGGATGTCCGCATCATTCTCTCCTTCTTTAAAAGATCTCGGCACTGATTCGTCCTTATTGAACTCCAAAGGACCATCCGGCTTCCACGGGCTAAGGTCACGGATCTTGAACGCTGGTGAGATTTTACCAAGCCAATTCGGCAATGCTATATGATAGGCATTGGCATTGACCTTCTTGGTGACCTTATATGGCCCGTATTTCCTAGGCTGAAGCTTGCTGCTTGGGGCCTTGGCGAGTCTCTCTTTTCCCAAATATACCATAACCTCATCCCCGACTTCAAACTGTAGGTCCCTACGGTGCTCATCCACCTTAGCCTTTAATTTCTGATTTCTCTCCTCAAGGGTCTCTCTCACCTCTTGGTGCATTTGTACATAATCCTTGGCCAGCTGGTTGGCAGTCACGTTTCCTTTAGGAAGATGGGCTATATCAAGGATGTGATTCGGGGCCTTCGTGTATACCACCTCAAATGGGGATCTCCCTGTTCCCGAATGTACAGAGCCGTTATAAGCGAACTCAGCTTGGGCTAAAACCACATCCCACATCCTGGGCTTATCCTTACATTTGCTGCACAGTAAGTTTCCCAAAGTTCTATTGACCACCTCTGTCTGTCCGTCTGTTTGGGGGTGGGCGGTGGTACTAAACTTCAGAGACGTATCAAACATAGCCCACAACGTCCGCCAGAAGTGACTGAGGAACTTCGTGTCACGATCCGAGACAATGCTCTTAGGTACGCCATGTAGCCTGACAATCTCTTTGAAGAATAGCTTAGCAGTCGCTGAGGCATCATTAGTCTTGCAAAATGGTATGAAGTAGGCCATCTTTGAAAACCGATCAACCACGACAAAAATGGAATCCATGCCTCTCTGAGTTCTGGGTAACCCTAGGATAAAATCCATGGACAGATCCTCCCATATGGTTTCTGGTACAGGCAAGGGTAGCTGCAAGCCAGCATTTGTAGTGCGTCCCTTGGCGGTCTGGCAAATATAACATCGTTCTACTAAGTAGGCAACATCTCTCCTCATCTTAGGCCAGAAATAACGGGAACTCACTGCTTCATATGTCTTGTCTCGCCTAAAATGCCCTCCCAGGGATCCGCCATGTAGATCACGAACAACCTTCTCGCGGATGGAAGTGCAGGGTAAGCAAAGTTGGTTGCCCCTCATGAGATACTCATCCATCAGGTGATACGCCCCATCCCCATGCTGGTGCTGACACTTTTCCCAGATACTGCCAAAATCAGGGTCCGCCAAGTATTCTCCTCGGATGTGTTCAAAACAATCGGTCTCCAGGTTTACTGTCTTTATTAGCGACGCCCTTCGACTCAAGGCGTCCGCCACCTTGTTCTGTTTTCCAGCCTTATGGATAAGCTTATAGGGGAACTTATTTATGAAGGCGGACCACCGGGCATGCATGGAGCTTCGAAGTTGCTTCTGACTTCCCAGGTACTTGAGAGCTTGGTGGTCAGTGTAGAGGATGAATTCTTTCCCCACCAAGTAATGTTCCCACACTTTCAACGGCCTAACTACAGTATAAAACTCTTGATCATACGTTGCCCAATTTTGCCGTGCCTCACAGAGCTTCTCACTGAAATATGCAATGGGCCTCTTTTCTTGCATTAAGACACCACCAATCCCAACTCCACTAGCATCACACTCAACTTCGAACAGTTTATCAAAATTGGGATACGCCAGCACGGGCGCTGTACTCAACTTCTCCTTGATCAGGGTGAAGCTCTCCTCTTGGGCGTCCGCCCACTCAAACCCCCTTCCCTTCTTCAAACATTCCGTCAACGGGGCGACTATAGAACTGAAGTTTTTAATGAATCGCCGATAAAAGGTTGCTAGCCCATGAAAACTCCTAATGTCCCCACGTTCCTCGGAGTAGGCCATTCTCGGATAGCTCTTACCTTCTCCCCATCAACTTGGACTCCATCGCCACTGACCACGAACCCAAGGAAAACCAGGCTCTCCATGACAAAATCACATTTCTTAGTGTTGGCGTATAGCTGGTGTTTCCTTAACAGGTCAAATACTGTCTGCAAGTGCTCCACATGTTCCGCCAAGGTCTGGCTATGGATCAGAATATCATCAAAATACACAACTACAAAGTTTCCAATTACCGGGCGGAGCACCTGATTCATCAGCCTCATAAATGTACTGGGGGCGTTAGTCATCCCGAATGGCATTACTAATCACTCATACAATCCATCTCTGGTCTTGAAAGCAGTCTTCCACTCATCCCCAGCCCGAACCCGTATTTGATGATAGCCACTCCTGAGGTCAATCTTAGAGAAGAGTTTGGATCAGCCAAGCTGATCCAGCATATCATCCAACCTCGGGATTGGGAACTTGTACTTGATGGTGATCTTGTTAATGGCTCTGCTGTCAACACACATCCGCCAAGACCCATCCTTCTTAGGTGTAAGTAAAGCTGGAACGACGCAAGGACTCATGCTTTCTCTAACGTATCCCATCTCAATGAGCTCTTCCACTTTCTGCCTCATGATGTCATTTTCCTTTGGACTCATTCGATAATGGGGGAGGCTTGGTAAACTAGCCCCGGGCATAAGATCGATATGATGTTGGATGTCCCTCAAAGGTGGTAACCCACTTGGCAGCCCTTCAGGGAACAGATCTTGATATTCTCCAAGTAGGCGGGTCATTTCATTCGGCATCTCCCTTTCGCCCCTTTTGGATGACTCGTGATTCGCCTTCACCATTACAACATACACCATCTGGCTCTCCTCACATTCGCTAACGAACGATTTGCGTGTGGGGCAGACCACCAAGGTAGACTTCTCATCGGCCTTTGGTTCACTCATCATTGGCGTAAGTACGAACTTCACCCCATCCTTCATAAATCTGTAGGTGTTCCTTCTCCCGGCATGGATGGCGTCGTTATCAAATTGCCATGGTCTGCCCAATAATATGTGGCAGGCATCCATATCGACCACGTCATAATAGACTTCATCCCTATATTCACCGATCTCAATAGGGACCTTACACTTCTGGGTTACTCTGAGTTCACCCACATCCTTGATTCATCCAACTCTGTAGGGGTCAGGGTGCGCCTCCGCCAACAACCCGAATTTCCGAACGGCGCTGCTGCTCACAATGTTCTCCTGGCTACCACTATCAATTATTACGTTGCATCGCCCACCTTTCACAAGACAGCGGGTCCTGAATAGTCGGTGCCTCTGATCTCCCTCTATCTGGTTGGAGACTAACAAACGCCGTACCACATGAATGGCATATCTCTCTTCATCCGCCTCACCCTCATCTTCTCATAAGGGTTCGCAAAACACTTCATCCCCTTCGTCATAGTCATCTTCATACCTCTCCACCATGTTGGCGCTCTTCCTCCTAGGACATTCATTGGACCTATGGCCTGGCTCATTGCACCGAAAACATTTAAAAGGTGCTGGCCTCGTGTACGGATTGTTGCTCTTAGGTGGTATGGGTGCTTCCTTGTACGGCCTAGTATCTCCGACAGATCCCCTTCCCACACTGTTGACCTTGGCCCCACTGGCACTCGCTACTTGCTTGCCTTTGTCATAGGGCTTCATGTTATCTCTTCCTCCAGGCGTATACTCAGTACTAGCGGATCTCCTGGATCTCCCGGTTAGTTGGGATTCAGCCTTGAGGGCTAAATTCCTGGCATCTTGTACCCGAACCACCATTTGTGTGCCAATACGATCCTGGATGTTGTATCTCAACCCTTCTAGATACCTAGAGGTCTTTTGGCTTTTAGTTTTTGACAAGTTGGCCATTGCCGAAAGCCTCAAGAATTCTGAGGTATATTCATGGACACTTCGGGTCCTTTGAGAGCATCCCCTGTAGGAGCTGTAAATATACTGCTCATAATCCGGCGGTAAGAACCGCTCCCTCAACATCGCCTTCATCCGTAGCCAAGATCTAATCGGATCTCTGCCCCCTCTTCTTCTTTCTTCCCTCATCTGATCCCACCAAACTGATGCGCCACCCTTCAAGCGATACGCCACCAGCCTCACTTTCCTCTCATCAGGAATCCCAGCATACTAAAAGAAACGTTCAACTTCCGATAACCAGTCTAAGAATCCCTCTATATCCAGTTCGCCTCCAAAAGATGGTAAGTCTATTTTTAGCTTAAAGGCATCATCTCTATCAAAGTTTCCTAGACCTGGGTATACTCTAGCAACATCCACACGTCGGTTATCAATAGGCCCAACATCCCTCGTAGTTCTAACGGGATCATCATCCTCAATACCCTCAAAGTCATCACTGTCACTATCAGCATTATGCACAAGGACATAGTTGGTTCTTCTTACCTCAGGATCCCTAGGACCCATTTGTGGAAGCTGTTGTTCAGGGACTCCTTCCTTTCTCTGGGTTGATCCTCCCGCGGTTGGTCGGATTAGAGCCAGAACCTCCAGTTTGAAGTTTTCTAGGGAGGTGGCCAGCTCCAGGAACCATTGGTCGGTTTGCCTCTGCCGCTCATGGCTGGCTTGGATTTGCTCCGCGAGGTGCTCCTTCAGCTCCTCATACCTCCGGTCACTGGTCTCCATGGAATCTTGCGGTTGTCGGGGTTGAACCATTGCCAAAAGAAGTTTCGGGTCAGGAAACGATTGGCTCTGATACCAACTGATACAGATTGAAAAGCGATAAATGAAGGTTTTAATCGTAAACCAACAAAGAGGTTTTTCTCTAGCTAAACTAGAAGGAGTGAATCCCAATAAACAAGCTATAAACCTTAGGTTCTCAAAGAGAATGATTTTTTATTGATAAATGTTGCCTCATCCTTACAAGATGGGGGTTTAAATACATCCCCTTAAAGATAACAAAAGGACAAGGACTACCCCTACTAGGGTTACAATAAGGTTATCAACAAAAGGGTAAAAAGGGTAATACGCCCCGACAATCAGTACAAAGGTACATGTACGGAGTGTCAGGGTTGTTGGTGAATTCCTTCGGGAGGAAGTAAACCTAGAGATCCGCCCAGGAGTAGATGTTGATACGCCTCCTTGTGTACTCCTAGATCCGCCCCGCTCGTATGTCTTGGGGATCCGCCCTTAGGTACAACCTCCGTGGGTCTGATGTCTGAGGATCCGCCAGAGCGCGCGTGATCAGTGATCCCCGTTAGGATGTCCGCATCATTTTATGTGATCGATGATCAATTAGTTCAATTCAAGACTCGAACCTAACCTTTAGCTGGAATCTTTCTCATACATATTCCTCACATATTTGATTTTTTCTCCTATTTTACTACAGTTTTTGGATTCTAAAAATAGTTATTTTATTGTTGATAAATTCGACACTAATCAAGAGGCTCTAAAAGAGAGAAATAAACCTTCTCTTTCACCTACTCATCTTCGATCTCCATGTCCCTCTTTGGAATTGGCTTTGGAGTCCTCCATGTCCCTCTTTGGAATTGGCTTAGGGGACTCCAGATCCTCAACAAAACAAATCTCTTTCTTCCTCCTCTTCCCTAGAAAAGATCATGAGTGGGAAATGAAAACTTTGATCCCTCCCTCTAAAGACTTATACCTTTGAGGCACGAGATTATAGCAGATGTAGGATCATTACTCCTCGTAGACCTCCCAATGGGTTGGTAGAGTTATCTCCCTCATATTTTGATTGAATTGTATAGTACGTGTGTTTAGAATTAGGATGTTTGTAGAATTGGTATGTTCATGTTAAATTTATACATATATTTTGAATTTTTGCATGTTTTAGTTTGTTAAATTTATGATTGATTTGATAATCTATGCATTTTTCATTTATTTTTTATATTCAAACACGTGTATTTCATAAACCCGAAAAAATTACCGCCGCCAAATACCGCTAAATACCGCCACCAAATTACTTATCACCGCTCCCATTCAGACTTTTTTGCTATTCTCATAATTTTGATCAAAAACTGAAAATTCTCTCGCCAAAATTATAAACCTGAACAACAATAATTGAAATTATGAAAATAATTGGTGTTTGACAACCCGAACCCCATAAATGGATGATTACGAGTCAAAACCATTAAAATTTACGTTTCGTTTATCAAAGAACTCATGAAAATAATACATAATTTTATGACGATTTTGCATTTTTCATCACTAAAAATTTTACGATTTTGCACCGGTCAAAATTTGGGCTAGGCGGATGGCAGGGGCAGATGGCACATCCGTCTAGGCCAAACTTTGGCCAATTCTTTAAAAAAAATTCAGTTTTGGAATTTTTTTATAAAAATGGTAAAATTGACCAAATGATAATGGTAATAAATAATTTTAGACGGTAAATAGGAATGCCGTAGGTGGACTCTAGATGTAGTCAAAGATATCACAACTTTTTTCTTTTCGAAGAACCAAAATATCACAACTAATAATTTGACAATAAAATTGCCACATAAAATTTAGGATAAATAATTTATTAGTCCCCTAGTTTTTACATAATACAATGTTTAGTCTTCTTATTTTGAAAAAAAAAACACATTTTAAGGTCCCTATCTTTTGTCAATATCAACCATTTGCTTTTTTTGTCTAGTTTTTTTAGCATAAATAGACATATATAAAATAACAGAATAACATGGAGAACTTGTATTGTACTGTGACCACAATGTTAATATTGGTAAAAGATAAGGATTTTAAAATGTGTTTTTCAAAATAAGGCACTAAACAATTAAACAAAAAAACATCATGACAAGTCTTGAAAATTTTTATTATAAGAAAAAATTGAAGAGTTAGAACCATTTTCTGTTTATAAAGGGAAAATGAATATTTTAGTACTTCTATCTTATGACAAGAATACAACAATTTCTTAAAAAAAAAAAAATACAACAATTTCGTTAGTCTTTAAAGTTTTCAGATACCCTCATAATTGGCATACCTTCTTTTTCTTTTCATCATTATGGGATTGATGTCTATATTTTCTTGTGTGTGTTTCTTGGGCAACTTCGTATTAATTACCATTTATAGCCCAAACATGCTTCTACATGAAAGATGAAACCAAATATAAATGGGAACATATTAACAACCAAATATAGGATATGTCAAATTTGGTAGGTACCAATTCACATTTATATTTATATTTTTAGTTGAATATTATTTTAATTTAGTTATTTACGTTTCTCGGGTTAAACGTTCGTCGTCACAGACCCCTCGAATCATTGAAGTTAGATGGTAGCTCCCTCCGTCTGACTGGATTAAAGCTAACACTGATGCATCTGTGATCTCTGGTAGAGTTGGTCGCGGTGTGGTTTTTCGAAATAGTCAGGGGCGTCCTCTTGGGTCATTTGCCTTCCCTCTTGATTGTGTTTTGGTAAACATGGCGGAATTGCAAGCTGCTATTTTTGCAGTTTCGATTGCGAGGTCACGTGGATGGACTCGTCTCTGGATAGAAAGTGACTCGACTTACATTATTCGAATTTTCCGTACCGATGCGCTGATCATTCCCTGGACAATGTGTGTGGATTGGTTAAATTGTTTAGATTCAATGATGCATATTCAGGTGGTTGTCTCCCATGTGTTTCGTGAAGGAAATCAAGTGGCGTACGCTCTTGCTAATTAGGGACGTCTAGCTTCTGATTTACAAATGTGGAATACCCTTCCGGACTTTTGCTCCATTCTTGCTAAAGATAATACCCTTGGTAGGGATATGTTTAGATTTTCCTAAAGCACTCTTTGTACTGGATTCATATTTTTTCATCTCTTCTTTTATATATCTTGGCTCTATGCCTTTTCAGGGGTACCAACCTGGTTGGGATTCCCGTTGGGTTAGGTCCGTATTTCAATTAAAAAAAAAATTATTTAGTGGATGCTGAAAATGTAACATTCCGGTCTAATACCATGTAGATATTGTCTGTTCTTGTCCAAATCCAATATTTCGGGCTTCACGAATTTAAAACCCGTCTGTATGTATTGTATTCTCATTTTACTAATAATAGAATGAGACGGAAGAAATAGAGTATGTTTTACAAAGTTGATCGAAATTCATTTTTTTAAATGAATTTATTAAACTTTGATTTTTATTTTTATGTTAATCAGTAATTCAAACAAAAAAAAATCACTGTAATAATAACAACTTGATTATTACTTAGAAAATATTTACTCGTAAACATATACGGCAACTACACAAATCACTAGCTTGAAAGTTTTTTCCTTTAAACAATCATTTTCCATCTTTGAATACCAAATAATACCTTAATCTTAATGATTTTAAAACCAATTAGCTCGAAAATTAAAGTTACTAGATATAAGTATGGTTAAACCTAAATGACGTTTATATTAATATTAGATGCTATTAGTATGGTTAAACCTAAATGACGTTTATATTAATAGATGATAAGATTTTAAATAATTTTAAAACCAATATAATTTCTATCAACTACACAATATAATATTAGATGCTATTAGTATGGTTAAACCTAAATGACGTTTATATTAATAGATGATAAGATTTTAAATAATTTTTATATTAAATTTTGAAATTAAATATAAAATTGAGGAATTATAAATGTAATTTATCTGAATGGATTAAAAAAGGGAGAATTACAAAACTATTAGTTTTCTTTTCTAACTCCTATTGAAAAACTAACCAAAACTAACACATTTCAACAAGTAACTTTCAAGTTTACCCTCATCTTCTTCCTTAACAGAACTTCATCTCTCTAACGTATCAAACACTGCGATAGGAAAAGGAGCAAGAATGAGAAGCGACGGCGGCACACTCAAAGAGGTGGAGAAGCGAAAGGCCGCGATAGGAAGAGGAGGAGAAGCGAACGGGGAGGAGAAAGAAGGAGAAGTGAATGGCAACGATAGGAAGAGGAGGAGAAGAAGGCGAACGGCAAACAGAAGAGGAGGAAGAAGGCGACCCTTTTTCCAGCAATCTCGTCCCAATATATATTGTTTCTCTTCCTTTTTCATATTTTTCCTGGTAATGCGAACCCCAAAAATAGTAGCACTGTTATCTGCAAATGGATTTTGGTTGGAATATCAGTTTCAGATTTTTCTCCGACAGTGTCGATATGTGTGTAGATATTTATCGATATGTGTAGATATTTGTCGATATCTGTAGATATTTGTAGATATTGTATTTGTAGATATTGTATTTGTAGATATTTGTAGATATTTGTCGATATGTATTGTCGATATCGACAGATATCTACAGATATCGACAAATATCTACAGATATCTACAGAAATCGACAGATATCGACACTGTCGGGGAAAAATGTCTGAAACTGATATTCCAACCAGAGTGTATTTTTAGACAACAATGTCACTGTTTTTGGGGTTCGCACGATCAGTAAAAACATGAAAAATGAATAGAAACAATATACATTGGATTGCAGAGAAACAACCTACTAGATCTTAACGATGAATGGACTAAACTTTAAATCTTTCCAATGAAACTAAAAACCAATGAAAAACTTATATGATTGTAGAAATTTTGTTGTATGAACTGTGAGTTGGATTGATTGTTGTAGTATTCGTAGTCGTTCTGTAGATTGTTCTGTTTTTTAGAAAGAGAGAGCGCGAGAAAGAGAGAGAGTGAAAGACAAAGACACACAGTTATGATGAGGGTAAACTTGGAAGTTACTTGTTGAAATATATTAGTTTTGGTGAATTTTTAAAAATGGGCTAGAAATGTAAACTATCCCTTTAAAAAGTGCTAGTTTAGTAATTCTCCCATTAAAAAAAATGAATTTTTGCATTTTTTTTTTGAAGAAAAAAAAAATTCTGCGATTTCTTTTAATAAATTCTGGTAAATATTTATATATATAAGAGAACAGGCAAAAATAAGATACATACAAACTGCTTTTACGATTATTCTGTCCCTTGCAATTTCCATCTTATCTGCTGTAATGTAGAGTGGGACTTTCGGTATGGAATTTTTGGCAAATCATTGCTGGCCCATTTAATTAATTATTTATTTATTTTTAATCAAAATATCATATATCACTGGTACAAATTGAGCACAAAAATTATGCAGGCTGCACCCCAAAAAAATTATAAAAAGAAATAAAAACTATAAAGGTATCATAACAAAAATATAAATCATATAAATCGAAATCTCCTTAAAAAGACTGTTGTAATTAATTTTTCATCTTTTAGGCTCTTTCGAACATTTAATCTGAGTTCTTTTTTTTCAACCACACAAATCTATGAATATATAGATAAGATAAACTTTTTTCCGCTTTTGCTAAGCCGAAAAAAAAATAAATGTGTAGATCTGATGAAAAAAAAAAACATGAAACTAATAATATAAATAAAAGGAAGAAAAAGAAGATAACCTACTTAATTGAAGAACCCAATAAAAAAAATTAAACATGAAACTAATAAGATAAATAAAAGGAAGAAAAGGAAGATAACCTACTTTCTCCTTATTAACATCATATTCACCTAAGTTTTTCAATCCTGATAGTGATTTAAACCTGTCGTTTGTTAACATTATCCCCGACTAATTTGCACCATGGTCACTCAAATTTGGTGTCCGTTTCAAAATAGTTATTAAATCCAATAAAAAAATTTGGCCATTTTAAATTAGAAAAAATAAAATTAGTGAGGTGATATCCATATTCAGAATTATTGACTTTGGCCATTTTACTAGCCACCTAATAGTAAAAAAATATACTTCTATTTATTAATTTAACTGTTTGAAATTATCACTTGACAACAACAAAAAAAAAAATTGCGATTGCCACATAGATGTAACATTATACAAAAAAAATAAGTTACTTATAACATGATTGTCATGTTTTTATCCAATCGAATTTTTCTATATAAATTGTTTAGAATGATTTTTTATAAGTTAATGACTTCATTGAAATAAAATAAAGTTCAGTAACATGTTTTAAACTAACTTCAAATTTTAGTGACCATTACTGCAATTTAGCCCATTACAGTTCCTTAGAGAATCTCCAATAGAGGTTGTTTCAAAGAGTGTTAAAACTTACCACATCATACTAAAATATAATATTTTATTAATCTAATAATTAATATCACTTTTGACAATTTTTGTTTAAAAATGCTTCAATAGTAAGCAACTTTAAAAGTTGTCACAATGACCACATAAATCATTACTCAATATATAATTTATTTTAATTATAAATATTGTCAACTAATAGTGAAATGAGAGAGAAAGTCATCAAAAATGTGCACCAATAGTATTTAAGTAGATCACTTTTTTATATTAAAAAAAGTTTGGCAACCTTTTTGGCACCCACCATCACTTTAATAGCAGGCACCCTTCAAAAAGTTGTCAAACTCAACGTCACATCTCACTTTTTTAAGCACCCTCTATTGAAGTAAATAAAGTTATTTAGAACCAAATTTCTCATCCAATCAAGTTTTTAATTTTCTAAATCACTATTTTCATAGTTTCCTCTCTAAACAACTCCGTGCTTTTTGTTGATAACCTAAAAGATATTAAAAAATGTTCAAAATTTACAGTGGTTTATGGTTTATGATAAGTTTCATTATCTCTTGAAATTTAACTGATATTAGAGTTGTCAATATATAGTGATTTTTTTTTATGAAATATACAGTGAATTTTATATAAGGTTTTAAACTTAAAGTAATGTTAATAAGAGAAAAATTGCGTGGCCAAAGAGTAATTTACCCAAATTCTATGGGTAATTAAAGAAAATTGGTCCATGGCCAGTTTCTATAAATAGCTCCACTCATTCATTCTGTATTTCTCACCAACAAAAACTTCATCACATCTCTTCCTTTAGTAAATTTTCAATATCAAATATGGGTGTTGTGACCATTGAGAGAGAAGTTACCTTTTCAATCCCCAAAACAACCATCTAAGGTTTTCGCCCAGGATAACCATAATCTTGTTCCAAAGGCCACTCCCCATGTCAGCTGTGAGGTCCTTCCTTGCTCCGGAAAGAAAGCTACCTTTGGTGCTGCAGGTAAATTACCTGATTAATGCATTATTAGAATTTGGTACTTTAGTTAATTATTTTTCATCTTTCAAATTATCAATTTATACACGTGATGCAGGTGGTGAGTTGAAGCATATCAAGACAAAGGATGAAGTAACAGACAAGGATAACTTCACCCACAGCTACACCATTGTTGAAGGAGAACCATGGTCTGACTCACTTGACAAAGTGCTTGTGACCATCAAAGTGGAGTCTACACCAAATGGAGGATCTGTTCTCAAGAGCTGCAGCAAGTATGTTCCCAAGCCAAACTGCAAACTGGATGAAGGCAGAATCAATGCTATTACTGAGTCCATAATGGCGCTGTACAAGCATGTTGAAGCCCAGCTCCTGACTAATCCTACTGCTTGTAACTAAATTATCTGTCTGTGATGTGTGGGAATAAAAGTTTTATGTTGTATTGTGCTGTGTTATACACATGACTTGTATTTACACTCTCCATGTATCAATGGATGAAGAAATACAAGTTGTAATCTAAGTATAATAAATAAAACTTTGCTTTCAAATTAGCCTTATGTTGATACTTGCTTGGGATTGATCTCTACATTTTATCGTGTGCATTTTCTTAATAATTACCATTTACAATATAGGCTTAATACATCAGTTTAGCCTGAACTTGTACAAATAAAAACTTGATTGAGGCTTGATATCTAATTAACTCTCTAAACTTGGTTAAACTGTTCCTGGATTTATAAAAAGGCCATAAAAATGTGCAAAACAAAAATTTAATTTATTTTAAAAACTTGAAATCAAATTAAGCCTTTATTTTTAAATTTTTGAATTTTTTTACAGATTTTGATAAATTTGAAACTATATCATTTTAAACAATTTTATTGAGCAAATGAATCACTGTAAGCAAATTCTGGAATTTATAGATTACTTTAAATAAATTCAATGACCAATAGTTATTTTAAATAAATTGAAGGACTAATTAAACATAAATTCAAATGCCCAATCAAACTTTTTGAAAAAAATTATTGGGTTTTTGTTATATTATACCTATGATTATAACACATGCTTATACCTATAATTATAACACATGAAACCAACGATAAATGGGAACACAATAGAATATGTCAAACTTTTTTTTTTGTTTTGAGAAATGCTTGTAATTTCATTAAATAAAATATGATGAAGTACAATAAATAAAATGTAAGGAATAAAACCTCACATGATTACAGATTAAAACAAATACAAAAACAAATACAATATCCACGAATAGATAGAATTGACTATAAAGAGTAAAAAGAGCCCATAAAAGGCACAAGAAACACAAAATAGCAATATATTTCTCGTTAATCCAAATCTGTAGAAAGACATCTGCAATCCAAACTTCATCTGAGTCCTTTTTTTTTGTTGCAACCGCGTAGATTTATTGATCTACGGATACGATAAACCATTTCCGCTCTTGTTAAATCCGAAAAAAGCACAAACGACAGAATAATAGAGCAGATATAATCAGACGGATAAAGAGTTCCGATGAAATATATGAACATGTCAAAACTTGGTAGGTACAAATTTATTCCTTAATCACTAACTCATTTTTATTTTAATACTATTTTATTAATATTTTGATGGGTACAAATATTTGACGGATACTCTAAAATTATATAGATACTGAAATTTAAAGATGGTGTTTGATCCATATTTTAATTTGAGTCAATTTTGTAATTAATTACTTAATTCGGTTTAAATTATATAAGTTGATGGAATTCGGTCCGATTGGGTAATTTTATCAATTATTCTGATTTAAATTGGTAATTATTTTATTAATTACTCTTTCTGTTAAAATTTGTGTAACATTTGAAATTTGGACCGATTTGATAATTTACCAATTATTCTGGCTGAAATGTGTAACTGTCCAAATCAAATACACAAATAATCAACAGCATTTGCGTCGAAGTTGACATAGGAGATAGTGCAGGACTAGTGGAGCCGAAACATGTGATAGTGGGGGAGAGAGGGTTAAGAGCAGCATGGCTTTACAGTTATGGAACTTTTTACTTGTCGTGCAGTTTTCAACATATTTTTATAGCAGAAAAACATAATTCAACAGCAAAAATAGTTAGTGGAGGAGAGCAGTTGCAGGACTTTCTTGCAGAAACTTAGAACTTTCCTTACTGAAACGTGGAACTTTCTTACTGGACAGTTATTTACATATTTTTTACAGCATAAATACGGATTACAGCAGCAGAAAAAGAGAGAACACACTCAGAAAAAAATCTCAATAGCATAATTAGACTCAAATTGTCAATTTCTTTCAATTTTTTATTCTTAATTCAACAATCTTTATTTTTCAATTCTTAGTGCTACAAATTCAATTCATTTATTTGTAATCATTCAATTTCAATCTTGATTTCAAGCTTTCAAATGTTTATTCTCAGTTCGGTGTCGTTCATATTAATTAAGCCAATCTTCTTTAAACTTTTCACCATCTTTGATTAGAAGTCAGATTTTATTTTTCTTGTAATTTTTCTATAAAATTAGGGATACACTCACACAATCTGATCCAAAAAATGGCGAAACAGATGGGTAATGAGATAACAAGAGGAAAATATAGCTCAAATGGTCACTGAAGTTTAGGGTATGTGTCACAAAAGTCATTGAACTGCCATATAGCAGAAAAAATATTTTTAATTATCATGTATTAGTTTTCAAACATTTAAATTTAGTAAATAAAAACTATAATTTTCTTATTGTTACATGGTTATACTATCATACATAAAAGTTATTTTTTTCAACGTTCCTTTCACGTTACTATTTAAATGATTTATTTGAATTAGTTAAAATAATTTTATTGCAATAGAAAGAAAAGTTAAAAGAATTTATTGAGTAAATCACCCATGGAACTTGGCTTAAGGTGTTATTGAGCCCTGGTCTATTCAAAATTTTATCATTTGGCTTCCTGATCTGTTATTCGGTCATATTTGGCCCATGAATTATCCCAATTGGTGAAATTTCACTCAATTTATATGGAGACTTAACAAAACCGTTATTCTCCCTCATATGTAATGATATTTTGACATATGAGCTTGACATGTCACACATCTTGAAGTTTCTTTGTCACATAAACTCGTTTATATTAAAATAATTAATTAGATTAAAAAAGAAAAACAAATAAAAATAAATATCTAAACTAAAATTTATCAAATTTAAGTGTCAAATTATAGTCATGTGCTAATAGAATAACAATTATGTCAAGTCTCCATTTAAGTTGGGTGAAATTGCACCAATTGGGATAAGTCAAGAACCAAATATAATCAAATAATAGGTCATAGGCCAAATAACAAAATTTTGGATAGATGGAGGGCCAAATAATGGTTTAAACCCATGTGGAACTTTGTATGGTCTTTATTAACTTTATCCTTTACAAACATTATAATCTATTATAATCTTTTATGAGAGTAAGTGGTTTCAAAATATCCATTGACTACCTCAACATAGAAAGTTAAAGTATTAAATTGTTTGGAACTACATTTAGAATATCATTTTCATCCAATGTACATTATAATGTTACCGTATTAAGAGTATTTCCAAAAGATTTTTAGTTCACTCTTTAAAAATAATATAAATAATTGATTCTCAGCCATATTAAAATACATATCATTTTCAACAATATTTCTCATACTCACTCTTTTTTTTTTATTATTATTAGAATGATTATGTTTTCTTATATTTACCAATACCAATAGTGAGAGGAGATAAAATCTTCAATAATAAAATTATGAATAAAAAAATAAAATAAAACTACGAATATAGAGAGGTTCCTCAATAATAAAGAATAGAATGGAGACTCTTGGAGTTGGTTTTTAACCAAAATTTTTCAAAATTTATATTAAGAGCTCAACAAAGTGGTCTGTTGGACATGTCATAATTTAGTAAAGTTTAAATGATTTTTATATTGGATTTTAAAATTAAATATAAAATTGAGGAATTATAGGTCTAATTTACTTGAATTTATTAAAAAAGGAAAAGAAATTTCAGTGAAGTTTATGAAATAGCGGTGGTTTTCACCTGGTCAGTGACTGAACACGTGAATTTGGTCAGTCACCGTTAGATTTAGGAGGTGCGAATATAAGCCTTACGATGATTTTAATCTCCACCATATGATTTTAATAAGCTTAAATCTAACGGTGAACGACTAAAATCATTCCTGTATGAAATAGATGCAAACTTTAATTACCTATAAAAATATCTAGAGTATATATATAGAAGGCACTATATATATATATATATGAAACAACAAGTAAGAATAAGATAGAACTGCTTTTACTATTATTCCTTGCAAGTTCTATCTTATCTGTAATGGAATTTCTTGTCTGGTATGGAATTTTTTTGACAATAATTATTGGCCCATATTAACTACTGAACTTATACATTTTTATGGATAAATTTTGATTAAAGTATTAATTATTTCCAACTTCGTTGTTAAGTCTGTTCTAAGGCTTAAGAATTAAAGTTTTGTAGAACGGTATTTCTCATCTAATCATTCTTAATCATCATTTTCTAAGTTTTTTTTGTTTTTCCTCTTCTAAGCAAACAATACTGAAATGAACAAAAAATAATAATTCAAGAATTACAGTTACAATGAAAGGTTAACTGTTATTTAAATGATCAACGTCGAGTGACTTTTATGTCGAGGGCCGATCCTGAGATTCTAGAGGCCAATGAGCGAATTCGCAAATGAGGATCCTCATAAATAAGTACAAATAAAAAATAAATTAAAATAATTAATTATGTAAAAAAAATTACTTAAAAAAGACTCATTTTTATTACACTTAACAAAGCAATTAATAAAAACATTAAATTTCATATAAAAAACATTTTATTTCGAATTAAATATCTAGGTACTCGTACAAAATATTATTTATGAGCATTTTCAGATGCTGAATCACTAAAAAAGTGTCCAAATCAATAGGCTTTAACATATTTTTCTCCATATAAAATTGTTAAACCATTTAATATTTCTTGCGACGTTGATGATCTCAAATAGTTTTTCAATAATTTTAACTTCGAAAGAATTCTTTCCGCTGATATAAAGGTCACTGATATAGTTAGGGGGATTTAATATTATTTTTAGGCCCCTCCATCCTTTGGCCCTTAGACATGCGCCCTTCCTACCCATATCCAAAGACGGTCAGTTTATATCATATTTTAAACTTTAGTGATCATAATACAAATAAAAGAAACTTCAGTGGCCAAGTGTAATATACCCAAATTCCATGGGTAACTAAGAAAATTGGTCGATGGCCAGTTTCTATAAATACCTCCATTCATTCCATATTTCTCACCAACAAAAACTTCATAAAATCTCTTGTTTAGTAATTTTTCATTATCAAATATGGGTATTGTCACTGTTGAGAGGGAAGTTAACTTTTCAATCCCCAAAACAACCATCTTTAAGGTTTTTGCCCAGGATAACCATAATATTGTTCCAAAGGCCACTCCCCATATCAGTTGTGAGGTTCTTCCTTGTACCGCAAAGAAAGCTACCTTTGGTGCTGCAGGTAAATTACCTAATTATTACATTATTAGAATTAGTACTTACCTAATGTATTACCGGATTGTTGTAAATATGAACTCAGCTAAAAATTAAATGTATTTTAAAGGTGGAGGATTGTTTATATATATAAGAACTCATATATTCTCTCATCAAACAGTTTGAGATACTTTAATAGAGATTCATTACCACAACCATGTGTTCTGTGAATATAAAACACTGGTACCATATAAAGGAAGATCTAATTCACTCTAAAAATTAGGATAAATTGCAACAAATATCAATGAGTTTTCGGTCAATTTTAAAAAAAGTTATTATTGAACTTCATTTTGTTTGAATAAAATTATTAAACTATTTTATTTATTTCAATAAACTCATTCTAAGCAATTTAGTTACAAAAAAATCACTTGAATAACCATGTAAAAGTACTTACTTTTACATATAATAAAAAAAATGTACATTTTAGTCATGTGACCGTTTCCAACAGATGAATAAAAAATACTATTTTTTTGGTCAATAAAAGGAAGTTCAGTAACATTTTTGAAACTCTCAAACTTCAATGATCATTGAAGCAATTTACGCTAAGAAATAATATAGCTCCCTAATTGATTAATATTAGATATCTAACAGTTGTCACAGTGGATTCGAATTCCAATAGGTGGATCAATATTAAATTGCAATAATCTTGAGGTTTTCCATGACCATGAGCTAGAGATGCATTCCTCTTCATTATTTTCTGAAATTACTAATTTATAGACGTGATGCAGGTGGTGAACTGAAGCATGTTAAGACAAAAGATGAGGTGACTGACAATGATAACTTCACTCACAGCTACACCATTGTTGAAGGAGAACCATGGTCTGACTCACTTGACAAAGTACTTGTGACCATCAAGGTGGAGTCTACACCTAATGGAGGGTCTGTTCTCAAGAGCTGCAGCAAGTATGTTCCCAAACCAAACTGCAAACTGGATGAAGGCAGAATCAATGCTATTACTGAGTCTATAATGGGACTGTACAAGCATGTTGAAGCCCAGCTCCTGGCTAATCCTACTGCTTGTAACTGAATTATCTGTCTGTCTTTTATATGGGTGTGAGAATAAAAGTTTTATGTTGTATTGTGCTGTGTAATAGACATGGCTTGTATTTACACTCTCCATGGACCAATGGATGAAGGAATACAAGTTGTTATCAAAGTATAATAAATAAAACTTTGCTTTTAAATTAGCCTTGTTTGATACTTACAGACATGATTTACACAAACTACTTTCGCTTATAGGATATTAGATCCTTGTTTCAATGTTTGATTATCCATATTTACTTCAAGTTTTCAAGCAAAATAACTGACTCCTCTTGTATGCAGTAACGGATCCATGATTTTTAATTAGATGGAACAAACTATATATACAACATAATTGAATTATAAAAAATCAAATAAACTATTTCAATTACAATACAATAGAGAGTTTAAAGTACACTAAGTAGAAAATTTAATAGATTGAAACACTGCCACATCCATAAGATGTCGGTGGCGGAGATGCGTATGTTGAGATGGATGTGTGGTCACACGAGAAAGGACCGGGTGCGTAATGAAATAATTAGGACAAAAGTAGGGGTCACATCTATTGAGAATAAAATGAGAGAAAACCGACTAAGGTGGTTTGGCCATGTGAGACGTAGAGCGCTTGATGCGCCGGTTAGGAGAACCGAAGAGTGGCAAAGGGATGTAGTGGTGAGGGGTAGGGGAAGACCTAAGCAAACTTGGAGGAGGGTGATCGAGAGTGATATGAGTTTATTGGGAATTGAGGAAAATATGGTAGTGGATAGGACGGAGTGGAGGGAGCGAATCTGTGTCGCTGACACGACTTGATTTTCACGGTTTTATATGATGGTTCATGTTAGCCGACCCCGAATCATTTCGGGACTAAGGCTTTGTTGTTGTTGTTGTTGTTGTTGAAGTTTCTAATTTCATCCGATTCGGTTATTTAATAATGCAAAAACAGAATTAGTACATTTTGGAAATTGGAATTGTTCTTGCAAATAAAGATGTGAGCATCTCAATTGACTGCAAATTAAATATTAACCAAAAGTTTAAAATGAAAAGTAAAGTAGTTGTAACTTTGAATATATTAGAACATAATGGACTGGTATGTTGGAAGTTTTCAATAAAAAAAGGACTATTTTGGAAGGAATTTTAAGATATAACATCCATTTCACTTTCCAAATTAAAACTGGATTTAAACTATCAAATCATCAATTAGGTTCATGAACTAAGCAAAAATCATTAACCGAGTCTTCATCCTAAATTAAAAACATTAGTTGAGTTCTCATCGAAAATCATTTAATTGAACGGTTTAGACTTCTTGCCTAAATAGTCACAGTTTCTGATTTTAGAATAAAATGATTATTTAATTGATAATTTTTAGTTAAATCAAGGACCTAATTGATAATTTAGGGTGCTAAGGTCATGCTCATGTAAGTGTTATGCCTAAATTTAATTATATAGAATGCATAATAGTTTTTTTTTTTTATGAAAATGCTATTCATTAGATGAAAAAAGTCAAAATACAATAAGAAAACCACAAAAAATAAACCTTACAAAATCCACGAAGAGACGAAGACCACTACAAAACGCAAGAAAAACCATAAAAGGTAGAAAAAGCACGAAAAACAATGAAACATATACTCTTGTAAAATCCAAATCCGTAAAAGAGCAATTGCAATCCGATCTTCATCATTCAGGCCCTTTCGAATATTCGGATCAGATTCCTTTCTTTTGTTACAACCAGATAAATCTATTGATCCATGTATAAAATAAATCGTTTCCACTCTTACTAAATCCGAAAAAGATATAAATAAAAGAATAATTGGGAACAGATACAAAAGACATGAATACCGATTAAAAAGAAAATAACAGAAAAATGCAAAACCTAATGTGATGGGAGGAGGAAAAAGAAAGACATACTTTCTTCTTCCTCCTCAGAGTAGATCAACGGAAACAGATGAGACTTTGATTTAGAAAGGAAAGAAGATGATAAATTTACAGTTTTTTTTTCTTTTGTTTTGTTAGTTATATTATTAAATGTTTAAGCAATTTTAATATATAATTAAATAAAGAATTTAAAAGTAAAACTAGAAAATGTGTATCCACATCACTATTTCTGAAGCTAGTGTACTTTCGCTCCTTGAGCAACAGATTGACAAAGGACATCCTAGCTGTTTCATAAGCTGCTCCCTCAGCCTCAGTAGTACCACCCTGTAGATTTTCTAGACGATTCTGATGTTGATGAATGTCTCGACGAAATTGATCAGTCCGGCTGCATCCCCATCGACCAAGCTTCCCCTGCAGCAAAAACATCTTTGAAGTCCACCTCGTGAAGCCATTTTTGTTCAAACGTAAAGGCTCGATTAGGATGGGATGTCGCCAATTCATCCATTTGAAGTACGATCGGGGAATGGTTCCATGATGGTGCTAGAGTGTTGTAACTCGGATTGTTTGGAAATTGATGCGGACATCCTAACTGGGATCAATAATAACACGCGCCTTGGCGGATCTCCTCTCGGCGTTCCCACAGAGGTTGTATCTAAGAGGGCGGATCCCCTGGACACGCGAGCGGGGCGGATCTAGGCGTACGCCATGAGGCGTACCAACAACTACACTGGGCGGATCTCAAGTTTACTTCCTGCCGAAGGAATTCACCAACAACCTCTAACGCTCCGTACCTGCACCTCTGTACCTGTTGTCTGGGCGCATTACCTATCTTACCCTCTTATTATTAACTGTATTGTAACCCTAGTAGGGGTAGTCCCTTTCCTTTGCTTATCTTTTAGGGGTTGTATTTAAACCCTCATTTTGTAAGGATAAGGCAACTTTTATCAATCAAATATCATTTCTCATTGAGATTAAGGTTTATACCTTTGTTTATCGGGATTCACTCCTTCTAGTCTAGCTAGAGAAGAAGATCTTTGTTGGTTTACGATTAAAACCTCCATCTATCGCTTTTAATCTGTATCAGTTGGTATCAGAGCCAATCGTTTCCTGACCCGAAACTTCTTTTGGCAATGGTTCAACCCCGACAACCGCAAGATTCCATGGAAACCAGTGACCGGAGATATGAGGAGCTGAGAGAGCACCTTGCGGAACAAATCTAGGCCAGCCTTGAGCGGCAGAAACAAAACAACCAACGGTTCCAGGAGCTAACCGCTTTCCTGGAAAACCTCAGATTGGAGATCCGTGCAGTGGTCGGACCAGCCGCCGGGGAGTCCGACCAGAGGAGGGAAGGAGTCCTTGAACCATGACCCCAAAGGCAACCCACGCCACCTCGACTACCATTAGCAAATGTCCCACTTCCATGAATGGGTCCTAGGGATCCTGAGGTAAGAAGACCCAACTTTGTCCTTGTACATAACGCTGATAGTGATAGTGATGATTTTGAGGATATTGGGGATAATGGTGCCTTTAGAAATGTGAGGAATGGTGGCCCGATTGACGACAGACGTGTGGGTATTGCTAGGGCAGAACCAGATCTAGGGAACTTTGATAGAGATGATGCCTTTAAGCTAAAAATAGACTTACCGTCTTTTGGAGGCAAATTGGATATAGAGGGGTTCTTAGATTGGTTATCGAAAGTTGAACGTTTCTTTGAGTATGCGGGTATTCCTGATGAGAGGAAAGTTAGACTGGTGGCGTATCGCCTGAAGGGTGGCGCATCAGTTTGGTGGGATCAGATGAGGGAAGAAAGAAGAAGAGGGGGCAGAGATCCGATTAGATCTTGGCTACGGATGAAGGCGATGTTGAGGGAGCGGTTCTTACCGCCGGATTATGAGCAGTATATTTACAGCTCCTACAGAGGATGTTCTCAAGGGACCCGAAGTGTCCATGAGTATACTTCAGAGTTCTTGAGGCTTTCGGCGAGAGCCAACTTGTCTGAGACTGAAAGCCAAAAGACCTCTAGGTATCTAGAAGGTTTGAGATACAACATCCAGGATCGAATTGGCACACAGATGGTGGTGCGAGTACAAGATGCTAGGAATTTAGCCCTCAAGGCTGAATCCCAACTGACCGGGAGATCCAGGAGATCCGCCACTACTGAGTATACGCCCGGAGGAAGAGATAACGTGAAGTCTTATGACAAAGGCAAGCAGGTGGCGAGTGCCAGTGGGGCCAAAGTCAACAGTGTGGGAAGAGGATCCGTTGGAGATACTAGACCATACAGGGAAGCACCTATACCACCCAAGGGCAACAATCCGTATGCAAGGCCAGCACCTTTCAAATGTTTTCGGTGCAATGAGCCAGGCCATAGATCCAACGAGTGTCCTAGGAGGAAGAGCGCCAACGTGGTGGAGAGGTATGAAGATGACTATGACGGAGAGGATGAAGTATTTTGTGAACCCTTGGGAGAAGATGATGATGAGGCGGGTGAAGAGAGATACGCCATTCATGTGGTACGGCGTTTGTTAGTCTCTAGCCGAATAGAGGGAGATCAGAGGCACCGACTATTCAGGACCCGCTGTCTTCTGAAAGGTGGGCGATGTAATGTGATAATAGATAGTGGGAGCCAAGAGAACATTATAAGTAGCAGCGCCGTTCGGAAGTTCGGATTGTTGGCAGAGGCGCACCCTGATCCCTACAGGGTGGGATGGATCAAGAACGTGGGCAAGTTGAGGGTGACCCAGAGATGCAAGGTACCTATTGAGATTGGTAACTATCATGATGAAGTCTGTTGTGATGTGGTCGACATGGACGCATGCCACCTATTGTTGGGCCGACCCTGGCAGTTTGATAACAACGCCACCCACGCCGGAAGAGAGAACACTTACAGATTTGTGAAGAATGGGGTGAAGTTTGTCCTTACACCAATGGTGAGAGAGCCAAAGGCCGACGAGAAGTCTACCTTGGTAGTCTGTCCAACACACAAATCGTTCGTCAGCGAATGTAAGGAGAGCCAGATGGTGTATGTGGTGATGGTTAAGGCGAATCACGAGGCCGCCCGAAGGGGCGAAGGAGAGATGCCGAATGGAGTGAGGGCATTGAAAGTATGAGAACATTACTTGGTGGGAAAAGAGTTCATCCTCTACACTGACCATCAAGCTCTCAAATACCTGGGAAGTCAGAAGCAACTTCGAAGTGCCATGCACGCCCGGTGGTCTGCCTTCATAGATAAGTTCCCCTATAAGCTTATCCATAAGGCGGGAAAACAGAACATAGTGGCGGACGCCTTGAGTCGGAGGGTTGCACTAATAAAAACAGTCAACCTGGAGACCGATTATTTCGAACACATCAGAGGAGACTACCTGGTGGATCCTGATTTTGGAAGTATCTGGGAGAAGTGCCGGCGCCAACCTGGGGATGGGGCGTATCACTTGATGGATGAATATCTAATGAGGGGCAACCAACTTTGTTTACCTTGCACTTCTATCCACGAGAAGGTGGTCTGAGATCTACATGACGGATCCCTGGGGGGACATTTTGGGCGAGACAAGACATATGCAGCAGTGAGTTCCCGTTATTTTTGGCCCAAAATGAGAAGAGATGTGGCGTACCTGGTAGAACGATGCTATATCTTCCAGACCGCCAAGGGACACGCTACAAATGCTGGCTTACAGCTACCCTTGCCTGTACCAGAGACCATATGGGAGGATCTGTCCATGGATTTTGTCCTAGGATTACCCAGAACTCAGAGAGGCATGGATTCCATCTTCGTGGTTGTTGACCGGTTTTCGAAAATGGCACACTTCATACCATGCCGTAAGACTAACGACGCCTCAGCGACTGCCAAGATATTCTTCAAAGAGGTTGTCAGACTACATGGTGTACCAAAGAGCATTATCTCAGACCGTGACACAAAGTTCCTGAGCCACTTCTGGCGGACCTTGTGGGCTCTTTTTGATACTTCTCTGAAGTTTAGTACCACCGCCCACCCTCAGACAGACGGACAGACAGAAGTGGTCAATTGGACTCTGGGAAACTTACTGCGCAGCAAATGTAAGGATAAGCCCAGGATGTGGGACGTGGTTTTAGCACAAGCTGAGTTCGCCTACAATGGATCTGTACACTCGGGAACTGGGAAGTCACCCTTTGAGGTGGTATACACTAAGACCCCGAATCACGTCCTTGATATAGCCCATCTTCCCAAAGGAAACGTGACGGCAAACCAACTAGCCAAAGACTATGTCCAGATGCACCAAGAGGTGAAGGAGACTCTTGAGGAGAGAAACCAGAAACTAAAAGCTAAGGCGGATGAGCACCGTAGGGACCTACAGTTCGAAGTGGGAGACGAGGTTATGGTACACTTGGGAAAAGAGAGACTCGCCAACGCCACAAGCAGCAAGCTTCGACCGAGAAAGTACGGGCCATATAAGATCACCAAGAAGGTCAATGCCAATGCCTATCACATAGCTTTGCCAAATTGGCTTGGTAAAGTCTCACCGGCGTTCAATGTTTGTGACCTTAGCCCGTGGAAGTCAGATGGCCCTTTGGAGAACAACACAGCAAGCCAGTGCCGAATTCTTTTAAAGAAGGAGAGAATGATGCGGACATCCTAACTGGGATCAATAATAACACGCGCCTTGGCGGATCTCCTCTCGGCGTTCCCACAGAGGTTGTATCTAAGAGGGCGGATCCCCTGGACACGCGAGCGGGGCGGATCTAGGCGTACGCCATGAGGCGTACCAACAACTACACTGGGCGGATCTCAAGTTTACTTCCTGCCGAAGGAATTCACCGATAACCTCTGACGCTCCGTACCTGCACCTCTGTACCTGTTTTCTGGGCGCATTACCTATCTTAACCTCTTATTATTAACTGTATTGTAACCCTAGTAGGGGTAGTCCCTGTCCTTTGCTTATCTTTTAGGGGTTGTATTTAAACCCTCATTTTGTAAGGATAAGGCAACTTTTATCAATCAAATATCATTTCTCATTGAGATTAAGGTTTATACCTTTGTTTATCGGGATTCACTCCTTCTAGTCTAGCTAGAGAAGAAGATCTTTGTTGGTTTACGATTAAAACCTCCATCTATCGCTTTTAATCTGTATCAGAAATCGAACGAGCCAGTCCTCAATGTAGGAACATCTATCGAGTCGCTCTTGTACTTCATTTGGTTACACCCGATGGCAAATCCAAGTGTAAGGATGACCTATCAGTGGTATATCAGTAAGGCCACTGTAAGTCAAAGCATCTCAGAAAGCCCTATAGCACCATTCAGCACTAAAAAAAATACTGATCTGCTACAGAAAACACCATAGCAGAATGATCACATTGACGACCAGCAACGGGTCGCCTAGAGACTTAATTCTGTAACAGAATGTATCTTAGGCGATGATCTCCTATAAAAAGTCACCTACACATATTCGGTAGGAAACATACTTACAGAATCACCTACAACATTGTCCTGGTCATTCTCCTACAAATCGCCTATAAATATTCTATAGGACTACTTAACTTATCTTAGGGGGTGTTTGGTTAATGAGAATGGGAATGAGTTATTTCCATTTAAAGTGTTTAGTTAGTCAAATTTAATTATGGAATGGGGATGTGATTCCTATGAATAAGGGAATGACTTATTCCCTTCTTAATACATGTTAATCAAACTTGATTCCAAAGGAATCAAATTAAAAATAGTTTTTTTATTCCACACTACTTACACGATGTGCATGTGATGGAGAATTTTTATTTTATTTTTTATATTTAATTCATTTTTTATTTTATTTATGTTACATAAAGTTTTTATGTTACTTAAGTTTTTCCTATATAGTTTTTTTTTCGTTTCCAGTAAATCAAATTTATATTAATATATTATAAAATATTATTTATTGATAATATTAGTTTTTAATATTTTATATAATAAAAATTAATTTTTATTTTTCACAATTTCTTAATTATTAATAAGTTTTTATTTTTTATTTACATGTTAAATATATTATTATCTAATTAATTTTAATTTTGTCGTACTCTGACTTCAATTCCGATCCCAAAATTTGAACCAAACACTTGTAAAAGTAATTGAATTTCGATTTCAGGTTAGACCAAACAAAAGAAATAAATAGTCATTTCGATTCTGATTCCGTAGCATTTCGATTCCGATTCCGAAGTTTGAACCAAACATCCCCTTAGTTGTTTTTCAAAAGAAGACAAGTTATAGACATACATACTAACTAGAGTTAGTAAGCTTCAAAATAGCTGGTCCCTCATAGACCACCAATGAAGTCAAGTCATTGTTACTAACTATGATATCCTGAATAGCTCCTAGTTGATCCCTCATACGCTTATCGAGATCCTAATGTCGTTGTTCAATCCTTGTAGTTGTCTGCGGATCCATATGGAGGCTAAGTGATCATTTGTAAGGTGCTCATTCTGCTGCTCACGTCGCTCCGTCTCTCTCTGTTGATCAGCTTGAAGAACATCAAACATGTACTATAACCGATCAAGATGTGCTTGCTTTTGAGAATGACAACCATGATGATCAGAGGTAGCGGTCAAGAAGGATGCCCCCGGTGTGTCTGAAGTAGACGATTGTGCTTCGTAATATGTGCATCCAACACTACCTAACTGATAATTCTGTAAATTTCCTTAGCTGGAATCTCCTCCCTGTGAGGTGTCGTTGGGATCAGCAGGGGACATTCCGATGCCAAAATCAGTATCTTGTTTGAGAATAATAAGAATAATTGACAAGAGTTTTTAGGAGCATTAGTAAGCATATCTAGAATACCTCGGAGTTGGGGTATTTATATAGATTCTTGTAACAGTTTGGCATTAATGACGTTGTATTTGAACAGTCATGTCATTATTTGAACAGTCATGTCATTATTCATCACTCTCCGTGAGAACAATGGCGAGTCTCTTTTACTCGCTCTCATCCAGGCGTATCTTGTTATGGCGTGGTTCGATCCAGATGGCATGGTATAGTGCTTGAAGGCTCCTTCTTTTTCTTCATTATTGCATATTTACCCTTACATTAATCCTTCATTAATTATCATTGACTATACATAATCATACATTAATTGTATTAATCCTTCTTCTATAAAAAATAACAACTTTCCATTATTTCTATTAGTTTGCCCTTACTCCTCACTCTAGAAAGAATAATGCTAACAAAACATCCTTCTAGAAATAACTTAGTGTTAGTGTTTTACTAGCAAAACAATATCCTTATGGGTAATTCATGACCGGTGAAATTCTCCATAGGAGACGCGATTCATGTTCCAATTGGCACAAGTAATTGGCTTCCTTCATCTACTTTTCCTTGTATTCAATCAAACATTCTCAAGGATATCAAAGATAAGCCCGTCTATTCTTTGTTCCGATATGATTCTCGTGCTTGGGATAATGATCTATTTTCTTAATCTGAAATTTTTCTGGTTCAGCAAATTCTATTAGCTTTCTGATTGCAAAGATATTTAAATTGTCCAAAGTGGATACATGATTCTTTTTAATCTTTGCTAATGTTATTTCTTTCTCTACCTTTTTGTGGTTCACTGTTAGGAAACAAATCATCAAATATATATATATATATATATATAAAAGATAAAAGAACCTAAGAAACCATCAATGCCAGATTCTACGTCCATCTTAATATGAAATGAAAAAGTATGTTTCTTCTTCCAAGTATTTCACATTTCATAGATAAGTGATCTAAAAATAGAACCTGACAGAGTGAAGGCATGAAGTAAATATTGCATGCTTGATCAAATTATTAATATTTCATCTAAAGTATGTATAATCACGAGAAGGTAACATAGATGAGAGCTTATCATATAGCATGATCATAAGAATGTTTAAGTATAACTCAAATACATTCTATATGACAAAATAAATATATTAGTGGCATCAAAAATTGCACTCATAGAGAACTTACCAATACAATACTTCAAAACTTAACACTTTAGAAAAATTAGTCTAATACCATAACATAATTGTACCTTACTTAATAAATCTAAACAAAGGATACAAAAGGTAACACATCACAAACAACAGAGCAGAAGTGCAAATCCTAAAGTGAAACTTATTAGGCCTATTTTAGGGATTTAAATTGAAATTTTTTTAACCGAAAAAAGTTGATAATTTTAATTTATGGTATAAAGAATTTTAATTAAATTCAGGTAAAAAATAAATAAATTTTAGTTTGGCCTCTTTTTATTGAAAAAGTTTAGGGATTTTTTTAGAACAAAAAATAGGAATTTTTAATTTATAGTAAAATCAATTTTAGTAAAAATCTTCTATAAAAATACGTTCGATAAATAAATTAATATAAGTTTCCCTTTAAAAATCTCCTACACCATTTTTCGTTCCGTAAGAGACACTATAGGAGGTCTCCCACATAACATGTTTGTAGGTCAAAGCATAGCTATCTATATTTCCTACGACTCTATATTTTGTAGCAGATTTCCGTAATAGATCACTGTTTTTCTTGTAGTGTATGGTGTTTGACAAGACCTTTCTTATGGCTATGGTAGAGAAAATCATTGAAATCCCCTAGAATCGCCAGGGTAATGGAGAGGCGGCAGTAAGGCTTCAAAGAATATTCAATGAAGCCTTTCATCTAGCTTTCTTCCAATAACCATAAAACCATGTCAGTCTCCAAGCACGAGCCACTGCATCATTTCCTATTAAATAAACATGGTTAGTGGAAAAAGAAAAAAGGAACAATCGTTTGCTTTTTTCCAGAAAACACATAAACCACCACTCTGACGAATACTATCAACCGAATAAAAACCCTCAAATCCAATTTTATTCTGATGAAAACAATGCACCAATTATAGACTAGAGTTTTAAATAAGAAAATAACATCGGGCTTTCGAGCTCGGACAAGCTTGCAAATGATATGAACTGCCCTGGCATTACAGAGGCCTTGATAATTCCAACTTAGTATTCTTATACTGGTGCATAGACCTACCCTGTAAGGTCTCTTTGAGCTTTGTTCCCCAAAATTGATTGTACATTTGTGTCAGACTTGTTCAGAATCCCCAGAATCTGGCATTGGTCAACCTCCATAGTCTGGACGATAACCTCCTAGATTATTTATGGCTGAGTAAATGTAGGACTTCTTCTCCTGTCTCTGTTTCCATTCCTCTATCACTTCCAACCCCAACGACAATGGCGGTGCACTATGCTCCAAATTCTCTAGATGTTTATAGACTAGAGTTTCAAATAAGAAAGTAATAACATCGAGCTTTTGAGCTCAAACAATGATTTGAACTGCCTTAGCGTTGCCGAGGCCTTGACAGTTCCAACTTAGTATTCTCATATCGGTGTGTAGACCTACCTATAAAGTCTACTTGAGCTTTGTTCCCTCGCGTCAGACTTGTTCAGATATCCTGGGAATCTGGCATTAGTCGACCTCCATAGTTTGGATGATAACCTCCTAGACTATTCAACTGGTCGAATAAATGTAGGACTTCTTCCCCGTCTCTGTTTTGGTTCTTCTATCACTTCCAATCCCAACGATGATGGAGGTGCACTGTGCTCCAAATTCTCTACATGTCCTAACTCTACTGGCTCTAAAGTTTTGAGCCAGATGTATCAGATTATGTCGAGGGGCAGTATGGTGTTGGTTAACCATGTGGTGTCCAAGTGCAACCTTAGAATGAGTAGTCTCTTTGAGAGGAACAATACTTGTGTCTTCTTTAACCCGTCGCTCACCTCCTATGGCGTCAGGTCGGTGCTCGTAGAGATACATCCCAAAGTCGATAATATCCTCCTCCTTATTCTGAAAATAAATATCGCTATGGCAACCCGAGTGACCTATCAAACCATAGATAAAGCAAAAAGTAAGGAGTTTTTCATAGCGAAAGAGACAAGTTAGTCATTCCCCTCCCATTCGACGAACTTTTTTCTCCCTCTATAATGGTTTTCCAATGTCCAAACAAACTTGAGTACGCAAATATTATTCGTCATGTGTCCATTTATTTTTGGGTTATATGCCACATAGACTTCGATGAAATTATGATGCGGGGCATCTCCTTTTCGGATCGGGTCCGTATGAAGGAAGTCGCATGAAGAACCAAGCACGAGCAACAATCGAGTACGGAGGCCAAAACAGTGCCACACAGCAGCTCGGGCACACTCCGCGTAGTTTATAGCACGCTCTGTGCAGTTTATAGCACGCTCTGCGTAAAGCTTGGTTTGATCCGGAGAAGAGTTCAGCAGCCAACTTACGCTCCGCGTAGATTTGGGCACGCTCCGCATAAAATGGCTACTGATCCGGAGAAGAGCTCAACAGCCAACTTACGCTCCGCGTAAAATGAGGCACGCTCCGCATGCCTTCACTTTAAGGAACTTGCTCCTTACTCCAGCTTCCTCCTTATTTACAATCTTGCCACTCTTTATTTACACCTTTGCCACTCCCTTATTACAACCCTACCACTCCCTTATTTACACCCATGCCACCATCTTATTATTACCCCATTTTACCCCTTAACCTTACTCTTTCATTAATTATGTATGTTAGCCTTTTATGTAATTTTGTTTTAAGGTTTTAGATGATATAAATTCATCTCTTTGTCATTGTAATAGTTAACTTTTTATCAATCAAAATTATATCATCTTCTTCAAGAAGTGTTTGTTAAGGTTTTCACCTTCAACAATGGGGATTTCATTATTCCTATGGATTTAGTCCATGAAACCTGGGATTCACACCTTCTAGTTTAGCTAGAGAAGAACATCTTTGTTAGTTTACGATTAAAACTAACACGTCCCGAAACCGATCCGTATCAAATTACCTAAGGCAGTAGCAACCGTTTCAGTATAAAGTTCTCGTGTAAGTCCATAGATTTGCACCCGGAAAATTTAACCATTGGGGCCGCAGCTGGTAACTGACCCTCCTGTAATTCATGGAACATTAAGTGATGATTGTCAAAATTCCACAAACTATTGTCTAGAACCTAATTAGATCATAGGGATAATAGAATCGGAACAGTAAAAGCTTTCCCCTTACTCGAAAATAGTCAAGCCCGGCCTCCATATACTTGCCATTCTGTGCTTGAAGATTGTGAAATAGAAGTTTCTGTCCGTAACTAGCGATCCGACAAGGCATAATTGATAGTTCTCGTCTGGTCGTCCATCTCCAGCATCGCCAAACTCGAAGTTGTCATCAATAATGGAAAGGTTTTACAGTTGATCCTCCATGAATCAGGACACTAGCCACACAATGTGTTTATTTTAGGAAAAAACACTCATAACAAGAGAATGCTCTCAACAGGAGCATAAACGTAAAATCTAAAATGTAGATTATGTTTATTTGTAACTATAATGTTTTTATTAAATTTATACATATAATTTGAATTTTTGTATGATTTAGTTTGTTAAATTTATGATTGATTTGATAATATATGCATTTTTCATTTAATAATGTAGATCCATTTAGAATATGGTAAACTACTTAAATAAATAATTAAACAATTATATTATTTATAATGAAAACTCACTGCTATATTATTTTTTTAATGTAGAAATTTACAAAGTTTATGAAGAAAATGTTGTATGAAGTGAAATGTTGTTCAAATTACTATGCTCCATTTTTCTAATCAAATAAAATATTAACTATTTATTACTTTACTTTATAATCTAATTAATAAAAAATATTATTTTCAACACAATTACTACACATACATTAAATTTGTTAACTTTTTTTTAAGAACAAAAAATTATACAAAGTTATTTTTTAAAATAATCTTTTTTTTCTGTAAATTTAAATTATTTTATAACAAAAAATTATTATCATTATATGTAAATAATATATAATTATACAAAGGGTAAAGTACAAAAAAAAATGTTCGTGGTTTGCCTTAGTTGCAAATAGAAAAGTTTGCAAATAGAGATATGTGGTATGTTTTTTTTACAAAAGTATTTAAAATTAAACTTTTAAAAGCATTTTTTAATTTTTTTTTTTTCAATTACATTTATATTTTGATAAAACATAGATCCCAAAATCAAATTACAACCGTGTAAAATGAACTTAAATATCAATTTAGTTCATAAACTGTCAGATTAGTAAAAAAACGTAAAATTTCACTATATTATTTATTTTTTCGATTTAGGGGGGTTGTGTTTTGGTGATATGTAAGAGTAATTTTTTTTAAAATAAAAATTATTTGGTTGTAATCAGAACTTAACTGTTCCTTAACTTGTCCAAATTCATCATTTTACCCTTCCAACTCATCGAATGTTCTATTTATCCCATTAACTCTATAAAAATGATATTTCTCACCTCATTAACTTGTCCAAATTGGTCATTTTACCCATCCTCAACTCATCGAATGTCCTATTTACCCTCTTAACTCCATAAAAGTGGTATTTCTTATCCCTTTATAGTGCAATAATTTGATAAGTATATTGATCTTTCATGTGTTTATTACAATAATATTGTATTACAATAATTAAATAATCAAAATTTAACTAGCTAAAAAAGTTGAAAAGAGAATGAATGAATAAAAGATACAAATAACAAGAACATTAATATAAACAAGTTAAAGACATTATACGTAGGAATAAGGTACGAAAATAGGTCTATGGTTTTTGAGGAAATATCAATTTAAATTCCACCTACAAAATAACACTTAACGTTTAAAAAATATATTAATTTAGGCCTCGATAACGGATTGTAAGGGATAAGAAATACCACTTTTATGGAGTTAAGGGGGTAAATAGGACATTCTATGAGTTGGGGGTATAAATGGATAAGTTGATAGGGTGAGAAATACCACTTTTATGGAGTTAAGGGTGTAAATAGGATATTCGATAAGTTGAAGGGATAAAATGACAAATTTAGACAAGTTAAGGTGTCACTGCCGTGTCCAAATTTCTAGAATTTATACATTGATATTAATATATATTAGAACTATTGGGTATGTGATTTTGATTTGGTGCTATAGGAAAAGTTTGGGGTTAATTCGATGGTTTTATGTGTAAATTAAAAGTTTAGGGTAATTTTTAAAATATTATATAAAGATGGAGGACCAAAATTAATATTTACCAGATTGGGATATATATCTTCCAAATCTTTCAGGAAGTGGTGCGATATTATCTCATTTTCTTTCTCTGTTTTTCTTTTCTTTCCTGTTTCTTTTTCTTCATCGTTCTTCGACCGTTTCTCCATCGTTTCTTTGATTTACGGAGTTTCGACCGTCCGAATCATTCGAAAATTAAAACATAGCATCCTTATATATAGATCTAAGTCATAACTGAAGAGTTTTTGAGTTTCGGAAATGTTTGGAGGGGAAACGTCTTAGACGGAATTTAGAGGCGAATCGATCGGGTGTATTTTCTTCCATTAATAGCCAAGGTAAGTAACTATCAACTATATTTTGAGTTTTATGTATATAGATATATATATATATAATCAAAGAATTTTCAGAAATTGATATTTCAGGGTTTATACGGGTATTTTGTAAAATTGAGGTTTTTCACGTTTTGCTTTTTATTGTGAAATTATGGTTCAAATGAAGCTATTGACTATGCTTCTATGTGAATTTCAGATTTTACTTGATTATGTTGATTTAAGGCTTAATTTGATTGATTAACTTTTGAATTTTTTATTGATTAAGGTTTGATATTTTGAATAACTCTGGTTATTTTTTACAAAAGGGCTAATTGAAGCCAATATTTATGGTTATGAAATAGTTTGGAATTTGATTGTGAAAGAAAATTTGAGCACGATATGATTTTATGATTTTATATCCATCGAGAGTTATCCGGATCGGTGGTTTTATATTTGAAGACCATGTTCAGTGAGGGACATGGCCTGTGTACACAGTCTGAAGACCTATTAGGTATGGCAGCGAAGTGTTGGGTAAGACTATATGAGATAGGCAATGGTAAGAGACGTCTCGACTATATATGTGGTTATGGATTGATACTTAATGGGAGGAACTCGAGGATGGATACAATGTTTTAAGTTCATTTGGATTATGTTTTCGGTTATGATTGATTTTGATATAAGGTTTTACGTTTGATTAATTACGAGTTGGTTTGATAAAAGATTTATTTGATTATGAAATGGTTTGATGAAACGTTAAGTTTTGAGTATATTTGAGAAGGTTTTGATTAAATCCCTTTATAAAGGTATATATGTAGCTATGTTAAGTAAAGTTGGTTTTTATAGCTGATAGTTTTTACTGAGATTTTTGTTTCACGTTTTTTAAATGTTTTAATGTTTTTAGGTGAGAAAGTACAGGATATAGAGAAGGTTACGACCGATTAGGCGAGGTTTGGAAGTGGCTGCTTATTGTTATAATTATGGTTAGAACTTTGGTATTTCAATTGTAATATAATATGATATTATGATATTGGGATAAATTGGAGACTCCTAAGTGTTGATTATGATCTTTCTATTTCACGTCCGATGCCGATTGAGGTCGTCTAGGGTCGGGTGTGACAGTTTGGTATCAGAGCTCTAGGTTAAATTCTTCGGACCTAAGGTTGATAGTAATTGAGGAATATTGATATTTGATGATAGCTAAGAAATAATCGATAGTAATTGAGGAATATGAATATTTGGTGATAGCTAAGAAATAATTTGGAATTTTTCGAGGATTGAGTAACTAGCTAATGAGGGGTAGAAATGAGATTTGATGGTTAGTAAAATATTGGGTGTATTGATATTTGGGCGACATGGGTTACATACATGATATTAAGTATGACTTGGAGTTGATATTTGAGAGTTTAATAGTTAGCTTACAACCATATATATATATGAGACATGCGTAAATATATCTTTGAGCTAGAGATAATAGAGAATTGTCTATATAGGTGCTGCGAGAGAATCAGATTCGTAGCTGAATCTTATGATGCATTTTTCGACCAGATAGAGGCTGAATCTGTCATGGAGTCCTAAATGAAAGTTCTTTATTATTATCTTACGTTTCCAATGGTTTTTGAATCGCCTTAATCGGACTCCGTATAAAAAAGTTATGCTGAAAACGGCATATGTTGGTCATTTTAGCGTCAAACCAGAATTTGGTTTTTGCTTTGATTTTTCTCCTTAATTGAGAGACATTGCTACTGGTTTACATGATAAGTTGGTCTTCTTAGGAATATAGGAAATTGAGGAAATGATAAAATGATAAATTGAAGATAATAGATATGGGATTGAGAAAGATAAAATATGGAGGTTTCATTTAATGGGTTTGGAAGTTGATTTATAATTGGGAGATTATAACATGAATTTAGTGTATTATAGAATCTTAAGTTGAATAAATGAGATCTAAAATTTAAATTATTGTTTTATTGGTGAATTTCATTAGGTTGAGGTTTAGAATTATTGAGAGTTATATAAATGATGTTTAGAGAGATACCGATGTTAGTGATCAATGAGAAGTAAAGTGGGAGAATATATTAGAGTTCATGATTTGATGATTACATATGAAAATTTGGTAAGCTTAAATAGTGTTTGAGGAAATAATTTAGATATGAATTTTGAGGAAAAAAAATTTTGATCTTAAGCACAGTTTGAGGTAGGAAATTAAGAGATAAATATGATATAAGAGGATATATATGTTGATAATTGAAATTTTGTAGTACATATATTGTTAATAGAAGTTATGTTTAGTTGAAGTTTGTGTGATTATGGTTTAAGTTTATATAAGGATCAAATTGAGTGTTTATAGGTCAAATAAGAAAATCGAATGATATTATAGATTTATTGACTTTTATGGGTGTAAAGATATTATTTGGAGTTTGGAAAAAAAAAAACATTGATTATCGTAATTTAGGTATTGTGGCTTCTTTGGTTATATGGTTTGGAGAAAAGATTGAAGTTTCTTTAGATTAATAAATGACATACATAGTGGTGAAAAAAAAAATATAGCATGTTAGCTTAATTGATTTTGAGGAGTTAAATGGAGAATTATAAGAGTGATGTTGATATTAAGAGTTTATGAAATTATTCTTATTGATAGGAAATTGTATCATCATAATGAGATTTATATTGATGATGTTGATGTTTATGAAATGACTCTTATAAGAGTGGTGGTGAATTGTTGCTAATGATTGAAGATTATAATACAAATACTGATTGGAGTGAAAAAAAAAGATATAAGTATTATTATCATGATGAAGTAAGATTATATGCTGATGCAAATCAGTGATTCGAATTATTTGAAGTTTAAGAAAAATATAATATCGTACATATTAGTGGTTCAAACGTGATTTTTTTGAAGTCTATAGAACTTCGAAATAGGTGAAATATATTTGATATATATGCAATTGATGAAATCAATTGTGATTTAAATCTATTAAAGTGAGATTTGGTTTAATGATAGGAAGATATGAATATAGGATATTTGGAGTTTTATTGTGGATTTATTGGTGATGGAATTGACTAGGTTGAAGTTTAGACTTACTAAGAGATATATTTAAATAATTGTTACCGTGATGTCGATATGGATATATGATGAAGTTAATGGAAATAACTTCGCAATCTTGAAAATGGTTTCGGAAGGAAATTAAGATAGATTAGAAACTATGAATTTCGTGGACGAAATTTTTTTAAGGTGGGGAGAATTATCACGGCCGTGTCCAAATTTCTAGAATTTATACATTGATATTAATATATATTAGAATTATTGGGTATGTGATTTTGATTTGGTGCTATAGGAAAAGTTTGGGGTTAATTCGATGGTTTTATGTGTAAATTAAAAGTTTAGGGTAATTTTTAAAATATTATATAAAGATAGAGGACCAAAATTGATATTTACCAGATTTGGATATATATTTTCCAAATCTTTCAGGGTGCGATATTATCTCCTTTTCTTTCTCTGTTTTTCTTTTCTTTCCTGTTTCTTTTCTTCATCGTTCTTCGACCGTTTCTCATCGTTTTTTTGATTTACGGAGTTTTGACCGTCCGAATCATTCGAAAATTAAAACATAGCATCCTTATACATAGATCTAAGTCATAACTGAAGAGTTTTTGAGTTTCAGAAATGTTTGGAGGGGAAACGTCTTAGATAGAATTTAGAGGCGAATCGATCAGGTGTATTTTCTTCCATTAATAGCCAAGGTAAGTAACTATCAACTATATTTTGAGTTTTATGTATATATATATATATATATATATATATATATATATATATATATATATATATAATTAAAGAATTTTCAGAAATTGATATTTCAGGGTTTATACGGGTATTTTGTAAAATTGAGGTTTTTCACGATTTTGCTTTTTATTGTGAAATTATGGTTCAAATGAAGCTATTGACTATGCTTCTATTTGAATTTCAGATTTTACTTGATTATGTTGATTTAAAGCTTAGTTTGATTGATTAACTTTGGAATTTTTTATTGATTAAGGTTTGATATTTTGAATAACTCTGGTTATTTTTTACAAAAGGGCTAATTGAAGCCAATATTTATGGTTATGAAATAGTTTGGAATTTGATTGTGAAAGAAAATTTGAGCACGATATGATTTTATGATTTTATATCCATCGAGAGTTATCCGGATCGGTGGTTTTATATTTGAAGACCATGTTCAGTGAGGGACATGGCCTGTGTACACAGTCTGAAGACCTATTGGGTATGGCAGCGAAGTGTCGGGTAAGACTATATGGGATAGGCAATGGTAAGAGACGTCTCGACTATATATGTGGTTATGAATTGATACTTAATGGGAGAAACTCGATGATGGATACAATGTTTTAAGTTCATTTGGATTATGTTTTCGGTTATGATTGATTTTGATATAAGGTTTTACGTTTGATTGATTACGAGTTGGTTTGATAAAACATTTATTTATAACAAGTTGGTTTGATAAAAGATTTATTTGATTATGAAATGGTTTGATGAAACGTTAAGTTTTGAGTATATTTGAGAAGGTTTTGATTAAATCCCTTTATAAAGGTATATATGTAGCTATGTTAAGTAAAGTTGGTTTTTATAGCTGATAGTTTTTACTGAGTGTCTCACGTTTTTTAAATGTTTTAATGTTTTTAGGTGAGAAAGTACAAGATATAGAGAAGGTTACGACCGATTAGGCGAGGTTTGGAAGTGGCTGCTTATTGTTAGAATTATGGTTAGAATTTTGGTATTTCAATTGTAATATAATATGATATTATGATATTGGGATAAATTGGAGACTTCTAAGTGTTGATTATGATCTTTCTATTTCACGTCCGATGCCGATTGAGGTCGTCTAGGGTCGGGTGTAACATAACGAGACTGGAATGACATTAGACCTAAATAAAATATATCACATATTTTTATTTATAAATTTTTAAACCATATTATATACCTTTATTTGTAAATGTTAAATTTTTGTATAAAAATTTAATCTACCCATATAACGCGCGACAATAATAGTAGTTACCATTTATAGCCAAACATTAAAGTTGAAACCAAATATAAATGGGAACACATTAACAAGCAAATATAGGATATGTGAACTTGGTAGGTAGGTACCAATTCATGCCTTAATCATTAACTCATTCTCATTCTTATTTTTATTGTTATATTATTTTATTAATATTTTGATGAGTACAAATATTTAAGTCGGTAGTCTAAAAGTGGAATGACAAGGAAAAATAGGGTATGTTTTACAAAGTTGATCTTTTTAAACTTTTCATTTTTATTTTTATTCTGTCAATTCAAACAAAAAAAACGACGGTGATTATTACATTAGAAAATATTTACTTTTAGATAATAAAAAAGATAAAATATGACAATTACGCAGCAGTAAAAAAATAATTTTAGCTACCGGTTTAAAAAAGTTAAATTAAATAAATAAAAAATGTAATCTTTACTTTTTTTGGTTGTCAGTTATTTTAATTTTTTTTTTAAGATGAGAAAACAAGCAAACAGAAAAGACTAGCCAGACAATAATCTGGGAAAACAGGCTCTCACATTATCCTCTAGTAACAAGTTAGACACCGACTTCGGAGTTCTTGAGAGAGTCGTCACACCTAAAGCCGCAATATGTCCATCCGAAACCAAACGATCAGCCTCCCGAAACACATGGGAGAACTCGGGGCCGTTTTAAACTTTTTTGGTTCCTATACTAAATTTTTATCAAACCGTTAATATTTAATATAAGTTTGTATTAACAAAATAAAAAAATAAAACAATGAATGTTAAGGTTGTGAATTTTGAATGATCGAATATCTAAATCACATATGCACTCAATCCAGTGAAATTGTGTAAATAAATGTTATTGTATTATATTATTATTTTTTATAATTTAAGGCCGTCTTAAACTTTTTGGGGTCTGTGCAAATTTTTTATCAAACCATTAATATTTAATATAAGTTCGTATTAACAAAATAAAAAAAATAAAACAATGAATGTTAAGGTTGTGAATTTTGAATAGTTGAATATCTAAATCACATATGCACTCAATCCAGTGAAATTGTGCAAATAAATCTTATTGTATTATATTATTATTTTTGTAATTTAAGCTAATATCTATATTTGACTAAACGCGTCATAAATTTCGGGACCCTTATAACTTTGAGGCCCTGTGGAGAAGGACTCCTTGCACACCCTCATCTAGCCCTCTGGGAGAACTCAATCTGATCGATCTCTTGCTGAATCCTCCAGATTGCCTTAATCAAATTATGCGAAAGACCCCAAAAACTCTGATTATCAGTAATCATCCGTATAGCCTCAAGGTTGTCTGATTCCACTTGCAAGCATTTTATACTAAGCTCAAAGGCTCTCCTCATCCATGTTAAGATACCCCAAAGCTCAGCCACAAACGAAGAACCAATACTCAGGTTCTGTACAAACCCAGAGATCCAATTCCCCAATTCGTCCCTAATAACTCCTCCATCCGCGATGTTGCTCGATAAACCACAGGACCCATCGGTGTTAAGTTTAAACCAGCCCAACTTGGGTCTCGATCAGCCAACCCACACTACCTCCTTAACTGCATTTCTGTTCCTGATTTTGTCATTTTGAAAACTCTCCCAAAACCATCGGACATTCTGCAAAATCGTATTCCTGATAATAAAAATCAGCTTTGTTTCTTCCTAAACACTTGCTGATTCCGCAACTTCCAAATCTGTCAGTTATTTTAATTTGATTTTCGTTTTAGTATTCTAATGAATTTTTTGTTTGAATTAGTAGAATAATTTTATTGTAATAAAAAGAAAAGTTAAATGAATTTATTGAGTAAATTACACCCACGACCCTCTATAATTTTACAATTATTCTGTCACCTGCCATTTCCATCTTATCTACAGGGTGGGACTTTCTTGTCCGGTATGGAATTTTTGGCAATTATTGCTGGCCCATATAACTATTTATAACTTTTTTTTAATCAACTATTTATAACTTTTATTAAAATATCTTTTTTTTGATTAAAATATCTTATATCATGTGTAGAGCACCAAAATTAATAGTAACCAAACCTCGTAAACATAAAAGAAAAAGATTTACAAAAACCAATAAAAATAATAAAAAAAAGTAAAAACACAATAACAATATAAATGAATAATTTCTATGAAAAATGTTCTTTTAGAAAATAAATTCAAAGGAAAAGTTTAGTTAAAAAAATTTCTTTCTGTAATTAAAAAAATCATATCTTTTTTTTTTATATATAAATCGAAATTTTGTTGAAATCCATCCTATCATCAACATTCGGATTTGAGTCTTTTATATTTGCAACCATATGAATCTATAGATTTACGGATAAAATAAACATTTTCTACTCTTTTGAAGACTGAAAAAAACATAACTAACAAGGGATAATTAGCACAAGTGGTCACAAAAGTTTGGACAATGTTCCTAAAATGTCATAAAAGTTTAATTTGACTTAATAAAATTATTTAAATTTATTTTTGTCTCTATAAAGTCACTTTAGACGTTTTTCGATCATTTTTTCGTCGAAGTTGATTACGTGACGTCCAATTATATGTTTCAACACCATGTGACATTAAAAAAAATTAACTCAGGTAAATAAAGATTGTCAATTAAAATTTTAATCGCAAATTTGATCTACGTGATATTAAGATGTCACGTAAGCAATTTCAGCGAAAAAATAATCGCAAAACATCCAAAATGACTTTATTGGGACAAAAACAAACTTAAGTGATTTTATTGAGACAAATTAAATTTTTTTTATCTTTTGGAGATATTGTTCAAATTTTTGTGACCAGCGGTACTAATTATCTAGCTAACAAGTGTAGATCTGACGGAAGAAAAAGTTCGATCAGATATATAAATATCAAACCAACAAGAAAATGTAAATATGAAATTAAAAACTAAATCTAAAATATAGTAACATGATATTCATATTATAAATTATTGACTTTGACGTATGATATGATAAACACATGATAGCAAAAATTTCTATCACGTGGAATACACGTAGTTGCCACATAGATATAATGTTATACGAAAAACTTTATAAATTGTTTAGAACGGTTTTATTGAAATAAAAAATAAAAATAAAAACAAAATAAAGTCTAGTAAAATTTCAGGGATCAGCTTTACAATTTTTAAACTAACTCCAAATTTTAGTGATTAGCTCTACAATAAAAGGTTAAGTGATTGTTAAAAAAAGTTTAAATGATATTAGAGTGATATGGAGTGACTTTTATTTTAAGTTTTAAACTTAAATGGTCATAATGCTAATAAAAGAAAATTCTGGCCAAGTGTAATTTACCCAAATTCCAGGGGTAACTAAGAAAATTGGTTCATGGCCAGTTTCTATAAATAGCTCCACTCATTCATTCTGTATTTCTCACCAACAAAAACTTCATCAAATCTCTTCCTTTAGTAATTTTTAAATATCAAAAATGGGTGTCGTGACAATTGAGAGGGAAGTTACATTTTCAGTCCCCAAAGAAACCATCTTTAAGGTTTTCGCCCAAGATAACCACAATATTGTTCCAAAGGTCACTCCTCATGTCAGTTGTGAGGTCCTTCCTTGCTCGGGAAAGAAAGCTACCTTTGGTGCTGCAGGTAATTACCTGATTACTGCATTATTAGAGTTTGTTCATTTTCTCTCTGGTTTTTTCTTAGAATTGAAGGTAAATTTAATTAATAAATTTAGTCAATTAAATCTTAATCATTTATTAAATCCAACTTGAGAGTATCTAAGTCCATTTCTATCTTAATATTACCGGAGTCATTATGATTAATGATTTAACTGACTTGAAAATTAATGTATTTAAAAAGTGGAAGATTGTTTGACATGTATAAGGAGCTATATAACTCTCTAATTAAACAATTTGAGATACTTTAACACAAACTCCTCACACCTAGAACCATATATAACGGAAATATAAAGCTTTGATGCTATATAAACAAATGACTAATTCATTCTAAAAGTTACCTCAAAACGTGGATACTTATCTAAACTCATTGAACTTTTTACTCTATTTTAATAAAGTTTTTCTAACAAATTCAGATAGAAAAATTGAATAACCACTTTGTAAATAATTTATTTTTATATATTATATGATAGTAACGTGGCAATCATGTTTATGCTACTTGACAAGCAATTTTTATTTGTTACATACAAGAAAAAAAAATCACATCATAGTTTTAAGCAGATTAATAAGTAAATAAAAAATATTGTCTTTTTATATCATGTGACTGCCACGCGGTAAATAAGAGTTAATCATTTCCAACATGGTTATAATTCCGTGTCACTATTTATTTACTTCTCTTCAATATTTTCATTTTCTCTTCACATAATGTCCTCAATTAAATAGCTACATAATGTCCTCAATTAAATAGCTGACTCATTCACTAAATGTCCTCAATTTGTTATAAAGTAAAAGTTTAAAACTAGTTAGATTGAGTGTATATAAATTAAATGTATTTTTTTTATATTTTTTTGGGCATGGAGAATCCCCACTACCCGTGGGGATCTTCATGGGAAGGGAATAAAAATGAAAAAGATCTACGAATCATTTAACCGGATTATCCGAAACCATCCCCGTAAACATTGAGAACCGAATGGAAAATGCATTCTCGTCCCTACATTGCACCGTTGCCACCCCAAAGGAAAGTGTGATGACCATTTTGAAACTGACATATGACCATAGTTGCAATTTAATCTAAAAAGTTATGATAAATCCTAAATTATAAATGTCAAATATCTAATCCGTCATCATAACAGATTAGAATTGTCATAGATAGAGCAATATATAAGTTATCTCGTAAATACTCTGCAGTCTTGAGGTTTTCCGCCGCCCTGAGCTAGAGTTACATCTTCTTCTTTTTTTTTCAAACTAATAATTTATACACATGATGCAGGTGGCGAATTGAAGCATATTAAGACAAAAGATGAAGCAACAGACAAGGAAAACTTCACCCACAGCTACACCATTGTTGAAGGAGAACCATGGTCTGACTCACTTGACAAAGTACTTGTGAGCATCAAAGTTGAGTCTGCCCCAAATGGAGGATCTGTCCTCAAGAGCTGCAGCAAGTATGTTCCCAAGACAAACTGTACACTCGATGAAGGCAGAATCAATGCTATTACTGAGTCTATAATGGCGCTGTACAAGCATGTTGAAGCCCAGATCTTGGCTAATCCTACTGCTTGTAACTAAATTATCTGTCTGTCTGTGATGTGTGAGAATAAAAGTTTTATGTTGTATTGTGCTGTGTAATAGACATGGCTTGTATTTAGACTCTCCATGGACCAATGGATGAAGGAATACAAGTTGAAATCTAAGTCTGATAAATAAAACTTTGCTTTCAAATTAGCCCTATTTGAAACTTATAATTTATGCAAACAAATCATTTTGATTTCGTTTATATGGTATTATAACCATGTTTCAATGTTGATTATCCATATTTTTCCTTTAAATTTTATTTTTGAGTTAAACTTTTATAATATGAGAGCTTCTTAAATCAATTCATATATGTCAAATATAATATAATAATAATAATAATAATATTTATTATTATTATTATTATTTACAAAGCCACTACTAATGAGGATTTTGGGCACTATACTATTGTGCTCGTTAATTCTTGACTTGGCTAACACTCCACTGTTGTGTGTTGGTGTTGGAATATCTTTAAAGTGGTTTGTAAAGATTAGTCTTTGATATAAAATAGGTTTTTCTCTTTATTGTTTGTTAATAAACCTAGTTTTTTAGGAACTAGATAAGCTTTGAAGTTTTATTAGTTTGGTAGGATTCATCTCTTTATTGTTTGTTAATAAACCTAGTTTTTTAGGAACTAGATAAGCTTTGAAGTTTTATTAGTTTGGTAGGATTTAGTTTCCTGATTTTTCTGTATTTTGTTAACAAATGGCGTAGACTTTATAACCTGTAATTTTTTTTTTTTTTTTTGCTTTGAATAAGAATGACCACTGCATTTTCATAAACCAAAAAGGAATTTTAGTTTTTGATTTTATAATTGGTATCAGAGCTTTCGAAAGGGGCATGCTTGAATGATTAAACACGTGAGAGTTCGAGGAGTTAAAGACAAGTGTGTGCGAAGAAAAAAGGAGGGGGGGGGGGTGAGAAATGACAGCTTACTCAAGCAACTTTACAGCTCCATGTGTGCCAAAATTTGATGGGGAGAATTTGGTCATGGAAAACTTGCTTCGTTCAAAAGAATTTGAGAGTGTAATTCAAGTGGGTTATAAGGAACCTGGAGATAATGAAATGCTGCCAGCAGTAGAAAAAAGGCACTCGACGAAGCAAAGCTCAAAGATCTGAAGGCAAAGAATTTTTTGTTTTAGGCTATTGAGAAGTCTATTTTGAAAACCATCACTCAAAAGGAGAGAAGCAGTTGTGGGAGTCAATGAAAGTTAAGTATCAAGGAAATGAAAGGGTGAAACATTCTCAGCTTCAAAGCCTCTGGAGATCTTAAAGATGAAAATGGGAAAATCTATAACTGACTACTTCGGAAGAGAAATGGTCACAACAAAAGATATGAGAAATTGTGGAGAAGATATGGAAGATGTCAAGATTGTCGAAAAAATACTTCGAACATTAATAGAGAATTTCAACTTTGTTGTATTTTCGATTGAAGAGTCAAAGGACATTGATTAACTCACCGTCGATGAATTACAGAGTTCACTGCTTGTGCATGAGTAAAAGGTATGACATAAGGGAGTTGAAGAACAAGTGCTAAAAGTTGAATATGACTACAACTATGGGCGTGACAGAGGAAGGAGTCACTTTGCAAGAGGAAGCAACAATAGTTCAAAAGGAATAGGGAGAACTAGACAAAGCTTTAATAAAGCCACCATCAAATGCTCTAGGTGTCACGAGCTCCGACATTTCCAATATGAGTGTCCCAAATTTGAAAAGGTAGCAAACTATGTCGAATTTGATGAAGGTGAAGAGCTGCTTCTAATGGCTCATGTAGAGATCGAAGGGGCTAGAAATAAAGGGTTATGGTTCATCGATTCTGATTGTTCAAACCACATGACGGGCAATAAAGATTGGTTTATTGAAATTGCTGAGAGCTTCAGACATACAGTAAAATTTGGGAATAACTAAAAAATGCCAGATACAATTGAAAGGAAGGTTTTAATCTTAACCCAACAAAGAGTGTAATATTCTCAAGCTAGACTTGAAGGATGAGTAATCCCAAAATTGGATAAATCCAAAGCTCTCAAGGAGACTAATTGTTTGAATATCATAAAGTTGTCCTTCATTACAGATTAAGGAGCATATATACCTGTTTCACCTATATTTTAATTTGGACCAATTTCATAATTAATATACTTAATTTGGCCCAAATTAGTAAAATTAATGGAGTTGGGGGCAATTAGGCAATTAGAAAAATTAATTTAGCTTGGATTTTGTATTATTTTGCCAATCGTATCTTTTTTGTCAAAATATGTGAGAAATTAAAAGTATTGGACCGATTTGGTAATTTACTAATATTTGTTCTGACTGAATTGGGTAATTAGCCCATTAAATCAATGATGGAGCTGCACAAAAATCGTGGAAGTTGGGAAGTGAGGTAGTGGAGCTGAAACATGGGTTAGTGGATGAAAGCAGTTATGAAACTTCCTTGCTGAGCAGTTACAAAACTTTCTTGCTGAAATGTAGAACTTACTTGCTGAAATGTAGAACTTTCTTGCTGAATAGTTTCCAACATATTTTTTTACAGCAGAAAAATATAATTCAACAGCAAAAAGGTTAGTGGATGAGAGCAATTATGGAACTTATTGGAACTTTCTTGCTGAAACATGGAACTTACTTGTTGTACAATTACTTATTTTTACAGTATAAATATAAGTTTTGGCCGCATGAAAAAGGGATCCAACTCAACTCAATCAACAAAAATCAAATCAAATCAAACTCAATCCAAATGGAATTCAAACAATTCTCCAATTATGGACTTTAGCTAAATCTACAGCCCTAGTTTATTCAATTTGATCAATTTTCAACTTATAAGTTATAGCTATAGTCTCTGAATGATTCCAACACTCAATCTTATTCAATTTAATGCAAGCAATTCTACTTTTATTTTCTTCTTCGGCATTATTTTAGTGTAGTCAGTCTTCTAGATTCCGCTACGAACTCTGGACTCTTTTATCTCCTTTTAAGTCTTTTACACTTTCGTTCTGATTAGAAGTTAAATCTAACTTACATTTTTGTAGTTTTTTTTACATCACTATTGGCACACTGGAACACCAACCACTAAAGGCACGTTAAACAATACCCCTTCCTAATCAAGTTAAAAGACCAAAATGCCTCATGAGGGCTATAAGCATAGGCATATAACAGGGATAAGATATGAAAGGTAAATGTTAAGGGCAGTGGTGTAAATAAAGTGAATGGCACAAAGGTAATAAATAGGGTGGCAAAACTGTAAATGGTTAGTGGCATTTCATGTCTCCCCTTTGGTGAAATTGGCAGAGAAGGCAACTATAGGGACTCACTCGCCGAGCTTTATATCACACGACGAGTGAGTCGAATTCTGGATCTTCGTGTTCTTCGTCATTCAACCGCACACTGAGCTTCCTTCAACTGGACGTCGAGCTCCCTGGCTTGTATGGTGGCACGTCAAGTGAAATGTGACTCAGCGAGCCAGGCTGTTCCTGGGCTTTACTCGTATTGGCTCCTTTTGTGACTCGCCGAGTGGTATGTGACTCGGCGTGCTACATGACTTCTCACCCTTTTCTCTCTTCATCTCTCTTGATGTACATGGTGGTAGAGATATCCTCATCAGTTTGATGTCCATGAGTAGTCCCTCGATTCCTTGCAACCTCTAGTTTCAAAATTCCTTACAGCCATTCTAAAATTCCGTTGTTTGATACCTCATAAAATTCATTAAAGCTGCCAGTTAAAATTTCTTTAAAAATAACAAAAAAAAAATCCTAGCATTTTTATTTATTTTTATTTTTTTATATTTCATTTTCGGTTTTAATATTTTTATTTCATTTTGTTTTATGTCCTTTAAGTCTTCTAGATTCCGCTACGAACTCTAGGCTCTTTTATGTCCTTTAAGTCTTTCACACTTTCGTTCAGATTAGAAGTTAGATCCAACTTACATTTTTATAGTTTTTTTTTTACAAAACTACTGGCACACTCGCACACCAACCACCAAAGGCATGTTAAACAATACCCCTTCCTAATTCAAGTTAAAAGACCAAAATGCCTCATGAGGGCTACAAGCATAGGCATAAGTAATAGGGATAAGATATGAAAGGTAAATGTTAAGGGCAGTGGTGTAAATAAAGTGAATGGCACAAAGGTAATAAATAGGGTGGCAAAACAGTAAATAGTTGTTGGTAGTTCATGTCTCCCCTTTGGTGAACTTGGCGGAGAAGGCAACTAAAGAGACTCACTCGCCGAGCCATATATCACACGGCGAGTGAGTCGAATTATGGATCTTCGCGTTCTTCCTCATTCAACCACATGCTGAGCTTCCTTCAACTGCACGCCGAGCTCTCTAGCTTGTATGGTGGCACGTCAAGTGAAATGTGACTCGACGAGCCAGACTGTTCCTGAGCTTTACTCGTATGGCTCCTTTTGTGACTCGCCGAGTGGTATGTGACTCAGCGTGCCACATGACTTCTCACCCTTTTCTCTCTTCATCTCTCTTGGTGTACATGGTGGTAAAGATGTCCTCGTCAGTTTGATGTCCATAAGTAGTCCCTCGATTCCTTGCAACCTTGATAACATCGGGATATTATCGCAAGGACCAAAAGAGATAATCGCCTCAAGTATGCCACGTGGCATAGGAAGCCGCCCGGAGGATCCCCCTGGGTTAGCTCTAAGAGATCCGCTGGCGGATCTCTATGGCGAATCTCTCCATTTACCTAAGTAACGGCTAACCGTCAACTCGGACATAACACTGGATAAATTTCCAATCAGATCACGTCCCTGTGAGGCGCCGTTGGGATCGGCCGGGGACACTCCGATGCCAAAGTCAGTAACAAATATGGAGAATAAACTGTATGGACAAAGCTTAGCGAAGAGTAAGAATATATATACCTCGATAGCCTAGACGTAGGCTATTTATAGTTTGATGGATTTGTAACTTCTAGGTAACTAGAGAGTCTCCATTAATGCTCATTTAATGGCGATTACAAGTTACTCTTAACCTGGCGGGTTAAGACTATTAATGATTCATTTAATGATCATTATGGCCGAGTTGACGGTTAGCCGTTACTTAGGTAAATGGAGAGATTCGCCATAGAGATCCGCCAGCGGATCTCTTAGAGCTAACCCAGGGGGATCCTCCGGCGGCTTCCTATGCCACGTGGCATACTTAAGGCGGTTATCTCTTTTGGTCCTTGCGATAATATCTCGATGTTATCAAACCTCTAGTTTCAGAATTCCTTGCAACCGTTCTAAAATTCTGTCATTTGATACCTCAGAAAATTCATCAAAGCTAGCGGTTCGAATTTCCTTAAAGATAACAATTCTTTTTCCAAGCATTTTTTTTCTTTTTATTTTTTTATATTTCTTTTTCTGTTAATATTTTTATTTCATTTTATTTTATGAATTATATAATATCATTATACCGTATGTTATTTAGTTACATAAAAATGAATTACTTCCAACCAGAATTTCACCCATTTTTTCATTATAAAAAATCAATATTTTGATACTGCTCTCTCATAAGAAGAATACAAGAAGTTTATTAAACTTTTAAAAAAATTTCACTCATTCTCCCTCTTTTAAAACCTTCAAATATCCTAATAATTTGCATACTTTTTTTTCTTTCTTTTTCTGAGGGGGTTTCATTTTGTTTTGTTTTAATCATTGTGGGATTGATCTCTACATTTTACTGTGTGCATCTTTTTTGGCATCTTCGGAATAATTACCATTTACAATATAACAAATGCTTATACAAACCAAAGATAAATGGGAACACATTATAATATGTCAAACTTGGTAGGTACGAATTGATGCTTTAATCATTAACTCATTTTTATTTTTTATTTTATTTAATATTATTTTATTAATATTTTGATGGGTACAAATAATTCACAGATACTCTAAAATTATATAGAGAATGAAATTTAAAGATAGGTTAATGAAGTTTAGGGTGTGTTTAACAAAAGTCATTGGACATAACTTTTTTTTATGAAGTTACTTAACTTTCATTTTTATTTTTATGTCAATAAAGTTGTTCCGGAAAAATCATATTAGAAAAAGGCACCGGAATAATGACGTGGTTATTGTTGGGGTTTAGTGTCCTATAGACAATTGTTCTAGGATACAAACTTAATGTAAATGAATTGTTCTTTATATCATTTGTTTAATGAGATATATGTTTTATAACTATATAAAGGCAATCCCTTTTAAGCACTAAATAAAGTCTAATAAAAGGAAATCCGTAAGTTTATTTAAAGTGATTATAAAGTGTTCATACAAGCATGAAGTGAGACAAAACTTTATAGTAAACTGATAAACTTAAAACCACCCCAAGTCAAGTGATATGTTTGGGATTGACATATCACTGTTGAGACTTGTATGTAACAATGTCTTCTGTCCGACAGAAAGCTGATCTCACAATCTTCATATATACAGATATCTGGACAGTTACATAGATCCGATGAAATGTTGTTCATTAGGATTGGGGATCCGATTTGAGATAACAGGATGGGTAGATTCATTCTTGTCACCTATTCATCTCATTGGTATTAATAGGTATAACTAATCCTCAGACTCAAAGGAATATTAATTGGTATTCTGGATTATGGAATGTGATGCTTTGACTCTGGTGTAACACGATCCTTAACAGAGATGACTCTGGGGTGTGAACAGTAGACGTTGGGTATCATAGGAAGTAATTGCGGAGTCGTTATATATTGGATTGAGCATTTATCACTCCCGATAAATGGGAGATACATCCATGGATTGCTTGTGGAAGACTCCACTCTAAATCCTTGTAAGGTGATAGCTTAAGAGTAAGAAATACAGATTTCACTTAACCTATCTTTTTGAGTTGACTCGGCCTATACAAGTAAAACGAACGTCTCGCTATATGTGACTTGACATCACCCATAGTCATAAGATTCAGTTCAAGGATGTAGTTGATAAAGGATCGAATTATACTGTAACTAATACGGAAAGGTTAACGACAGAATCAACCTGTCTTCTTATAGCTCTGGGGGAATGATTACGGACTTGCTAATCCACATACTCTGTACATCATTCCGTTATGCAAAGATTAAATATAATTCTTTGAAAATTAATTTAATAACGTTGCATACGGCTAGAAGCAATAAGAACCTAATGGATCACACATAAGACTTGGAACCTAAAAGAGAGATAGATGTTAATTAATTGATAGAAGCCCAATTGAGCCCAATAAGGCCCATGGACATAAGGGGGTCGAAATTCATGTAGTGATATACATGAATAATTAATTTGATTCTGTTAATCCTAATTAGATTAGGAATATGAATTAAATTAATTAAGAGATAATTAAGTTAGGAGTTTTAATTAGATTAATATACTCCTATTATTATCCAATAAGGTTATTATTATTATCCTTAATATATTAGATATATAGTGAGATAATAATTAGGAATTCTATTCCGAATGGAATTCCTATTCAGTAACCTAATTCTATCTAACTAGGGATTAGATACAAGAGATTATAAATACCCCTTCCCTTGAGATTTTCGAAATCCAAGCAAGCCATACCCTACTTGTGATTTTTGAAATTCACCTAGTCCAAGAGAGAGAAAATTCGACACCCCTAGTTCGAGGACGAGATTTCTCTACGGCTTCGTTTGATCAATTAATTTTCATCTATTTCTTTTATCCTTGATCTTGTGTTGATTAGTTAGAGGCAATCTACTTTGGTTGCTATTCAATGGTTGATACTAAATTAATATTTTCGTGTTTTATTTCGTGTTTGGGAACTCGAAGAAGAAAAACAAACAAAAGGGAGAAATTCGTTTTACTACTCCTACATCAGGTCAGTTCACGATTTCGCGGATTCCCGAAGATTGAACCGTCGGATCGTCGCGAATTTTGGACAGGAGCTTCTAAACATATTCTTCCACGTTTCCACCGAAGGGATTGTCGTTCAGAGGTCTGGAAGGTCTGTTTCGGATAGGGGCAGATTGGTAGACAGTTTCTATCTCTTTTGAAGTTGTGGGCACTTCATTAACAACGGTAGATTGATCATCAAGAGGTAATTCTTCTTATCCCTCTTTATATGAAATAACGGTTAACGGATCTTGTGGTTTATGGAAATAGGTTAAAAAATTTATATTTCCGCTGCTATACCTTAGCCTAATTTCCAACAGTGGTATCAGAGCCATCGTTAAATCCGTTATTTCATATATGAAAATTTAGAAGTTTTTCAATAGGATTGAATAAATATTTATAGTTAGGATTAATTAACAAATTGTTTTGATTAATTGATTCTAAAGATAAATAAGTTTTAATTAATTGTTAATTAAAATAGATTATTCGTATGTTCCTAATTATTTTGGTTGATAATCATGATAACGAAATCTATTAGTTTTATAGTTAGATTGATAGAATCAGTTTTATTAATTCTAAAGATAAAACGGAAATCTATAGTAGTTTTTCCTATTTTCTGAAAATCGTTTTAAAACCATTTTAGAACTGATATATATGTATTTAAAATCGTTTTTATATTTAAATATATATGTTTCAGAAATTGATAGTTTTCTGTTTTGATTATCGAATGAAAAATTCGTTTAAAAGTTGTTTTACCAATTTGTAAATCAAAATGTTAAATGAATTAAAATCAAAATAATTGGGACGTGCATAATTAAAGTTTTGTATAGTTATATTAATCTAAAGATTAATATAAAAGATACGAAACTATTAGAAGTAAAATTGGATGAAAGTTAATTTGATATGTTAATGTGATTAACATAAATATTACATAAGATAGTTATGTAATCAACCAATTAAATTTATTTAATTGAGGCTATGCATGTTTGGAGTTATGGACATATTTGGACCCTCTTTAGTCTTTTGGTATTTTTGAAATAGGGCCTGCGAGTCCTGCCTTTTTACTATCTATTGTAATTTCTCCTCTCATCTGATTCCCTTCAATTCAATTGAAGTTTTCTTTAGTAGTATAAAAATTAATATGTAATTTCAAGGCGCCATGGAGAAGACGGAGGACCTAAAGAGAAATATGTAATAGTTAGTATTTCCTTAGGTTTGCCCTTTTATTCCGTCTCTGGCTCGACGGAATAATTTAGATGATATGTCCATAACGCCAATGTATGTGAATGTATGTGTCTGATGTATGCTAAAGCAAATCAAGACTAAGTTAGATTATGAGACCTAAAATAAAATCCCTCATTAAAAAGTTAAGTAAATAAACAAGTTATTAAAATCGGTTGCCCCTCCCTAATATTATAATTCAGCCGGCAGTGCTGAGGGCCTTTGGATTGTTGAGTAAACCCAAGCTCGGGGTCCTTTCGGTAACACCTGAATTATCGAAAATCATTTTTCATGAATATGGGGTAATACTTAAATTAGATTATGATAATTGGATGAGTAAACTCATGTTGTCATAAACTAATGGGCAAGCCGGTTGGGATTAATATGAATAGCATATTAGTTACTAATGTGGTTAGTAACCCAATAACCTAGGAATCACATTAAAGATGTGATTGATTACATGAATCTACCAATGAATGAGACTAGCTTGTTGAGTAAACTCAAGGCGAAATCTCAGGAGTTAGGATCCTAGCTCACTAAAGGATTTGTGAAATTCTTCGAATTAATATGGAGGGCTATTAATTTGACAAAATAGTGGGAGCAATCTAAAATAAACTAAAAGGCCTATAATTTTAGATTGATATACTTTAAGCAAATGAATGACATACGTTTACTCTTTCTCACTCTCAGGTTTAAATTAAACCCACTCTTATAATCATGACTAACACCAATCTGCAAAACATTCTTACCGATAACAAATTGAATGGTTCAAACTTCACCGACTGGTTTCGTAACCTCAAAATCGTTTTGAAGTTCGATAAAATAGGGTATGTACTTGATACGTCGATACCCCCTGTCCCTACTGATGATGCTCCCATTGAGGAAATTGGTGCTTACCAGAAGCACAAGGCTGATGATGATCATGCCGAATGCATCATACTTGCATCGATGACACCGGAATTATAAAGGCAACATGAGAAAATGGATGCCTATTCCATCATTATGCACCTAAAGGAATTGTTTGGGAAATAGACCAGGTGCGAACGCTACGAGATATCCAAGTTGCTATATCGTTGCAAGATGCAAGAGGGCACATCTGTCATGACACATTGTGTCAAGATGATTGGCTACATTACCAAACTTTCTAGTATTGGATTTGTGATGGATAACGAATTAAGCGTAGACTTAATTCTTCAATCCCTCCCAGAGAGTTATTCACAGTTCATCATGAACTATCAGATGAATGACTTGCAAACCTCTCTTGAAGAGCTTGCAAATATGCTCAAGTCAGTTGAGCCCAATATGAAGAAAGACAAAGCCATACCGGCTCTTGTCATAGAGGGATCAAAGAAGAGGAAAGGGAATTCTCCTAATCCTAAACATCCCAAGAAAGGTAAGAAAGCCGTGCCCAACAAAACTAAGGGAAAGGAAGTGAAGAAGCCCAAAGGAGAGTGCCACTTCTGTGGTGAAGACGGGCATTGGAAAGGAAACTGTTGGTGTACCTAGCCCTCCTCAAAAGGGGAAGAAGCCGGGACTTCAACACCTGGTATGTTTTATATTGAAATTTCACAGTCTGAATCTTTTGGTACTTGATACCGGATGCAGCCTGAGGATATTCCAGGAATATCTAGAAATATTATTTCTATTAGCCGCCTTATTGACGGCGGCTTTTCATATTTCAATAAAAGACAAGAGTTGCAATTTTTATAAAGATTCGATCTTTTATTTTTCAGGAATTTCACAAAATGGGATTTATGTGTTAGATAACAAAATTCCTGCTTTTGCAATTGATACCAAAAGACATAAGCTAGATAATTCAACTTACTTGTGGCATTGTCGTTTAGGCCACATAAACAAGAGATGCATGCTAAAGCTACATTCAGATGGGCTTGTAGATCCAATCGATCCCGAATCATTGGAAACATGCGAATCATGTTTAAAAGGTAAAATGACAAAGACACCCTTTAGCAATAAAGGTGAGCGTGTATCAGACACTCTAGGACTCGTTCATTCAGATGTATGTGGTCCTATGTCAGTCCAAGCAAGAGGAGGATTCAGATTCTTCATAAGCTTCATAGATGACCATACCCGATATGGTTACATCCACTTGATGAAGCACAAGTCAGAAGCTTTTGAGAAATTCAAATGCTTCAAGAATGAGGTAGAAAATCAATTAGGAAAGAAAATAAAGACGCTTCGATCTGATCGAGGTGGCGAATATCTTTCAGATGATTTTCTGAATTATCTAACTGAATGTGGGATATGCTCACAATGGACACCTCCCTATACACCACAACACAATGGTGTGTCCGAGAGGAGAAACCGTACCCTATTAGATATGGTACGATCCATGATGAGCGTGGCCTTACTTCCAAAGACGTTTTGGGGCTATGCCTTAGAAACTGCCCTCTTCACCCTAAATCGAGTACCAACTAAATCCGCTAGTTCCACACCGTATGAATTGTTCGTTGGTAGGAAACCCGTGTTTTCATTTATGAGAGTATGGGGTTGTTCAGCCTTTGTCAAACGCATTGCGTCCGACAAACTAGATTCGAAATCTGATAAATGTTTCTTCATTAGATACCCTAAGGAAACTATGGGATATTACTTCTATCATCCAGATGATCAGAAAGTAATCGTATCCAAACACGCAACCTTCTTAGAGAAAGAGTTTCTCGAAGAAACACAAAAGGGAAGCATGATTGAACTTGACGAAGTTCAAGAAGAAGAAACACCGATTGAAACAACAGAGGCGGTTGAGGTACCCGAAGGAGTCCCATTAGATGAGACTCCAGTGCCACCTATTCGTAGATCACAAAGAGTTCGTGAACTCCTAGTTAGATATGGTTTTCTAGTGGGAGATGATAATGAGGTTCCCGTGTTAGACGACGAACCCGAAAACTATGAAGAGGCTCTTACTAGTCCAGATTCTAAAGCATGGCTTGAGGCCATGGATTCTGAAATGGATTCCATGTATATTAACCAAGTGTGGACTTTGGTTGATCCACCCGAAGGGATAATACCCATTGGGTGCATGTGGATCTTCAAAAAGAAGACAAACATGGATGGAAAGGTTAGCACCTACAAAGCTAGGTTAGTAGCGAAAGGATATCGTCAGAAGCAAGGAATTGATTATGACGAAACTTTCTCTCCTGTGGCTATGTCCAAATCAATCAGAATCATGCTTGCAATTGCCGCTCATTTCGATTATGAGATTTGGCAAATGGATGTGAAAACAGCTTTCCTAAACGGAAACCTGCTTGAGGATGTATATATGATACATCCTGAAGGTTTCATATCAAAGGATGCAAATAAAGTTTGCAAACTTCAGAGATCCATTTATGGACTCAAGCAAGCATCAAGAAGCTGGAATAAGCGTTTTGACGAAACCATAAAACAATTTGGTTTGAAACAAAATTGCGAAGAAGCTTGCATTTACAAGAAAGCAAGTAGGAGCTCTATAGCATTTCTCATACTATATGTGGACGATATATTATTAATGGGAAATGACGTTGCTCTCTTACAGTCAGTGAAAGTATGGTTATCTGGTAACTTCTCAATGAAAGACCTTGGTGAAGCAGCTTATATACTTGGTATAAAGATCTATAGAGATAGATTGAGAAGACTGCTTGGTCTTTCACAGGCTACATACATTGAAAAGGTGCTAAATCGGTTTAGCATGCTTGAATCGAAACGAGGTAACTTACCCATGTTACATGGAGTAAAGTTAAACAATCATCAATGTCCTAAAACCGATGATGATAAACGACGCATGGCTGTAGTCCCGTACGCCAGCGCAATCGGTTCGATTATGTATGATATGCTATGCACTAGACCTGACGCAGCGTTCGCGTTATTTGTAACGAGTCGTTACCAAGGGAATCCGGGAGACGAGCATTGGATTGCCGTCAAGAACATTCTTAAGTACTTGAGAAGAACTAAAGATATGTTCCTAGTGTACGGAGAAGGTGATCTGAAAATAGAAGGATTTTCAGACGCAAGTCATCTCACAGATGAGAATGATTATAAATCCCAATCAGGATACCTGTTTATCTTGCATGGGGGCGCGGTCAGTTGGAAGAGTTCCAAGAAGGGAAGCGTAGCTTTCTCTACGACCAAGTCAGAGTATATCGCAGCTGCGGAAGCGGTTTGGATTAGAAAGTTCATTACAGAACTAGGTGTGGTGCCTGACATTGTCAATCCCATTACATTGTACTGTGATAACAATGGAGCCATACCTTAAGCGATACCACATCATTAGAGAGATTGTGGCTAGAGGAGATGTGAGAATAAAAAGAGTACCTACAGAGGACAACGTTGTAGATCCGTTGACAAAGCCTTTAACCCAGAGAATACATGATCGTCATTTAATTTCTACTGGGATAAGTTTTAGAAACAATTGGCCTTAGTCCAAGTGGGAGTATGTTGGGGTTTAGTGTCCTATAGACAATTGTTCTAGGATACAAACTTAATGTAAATGAATTGTTCTTTATATCATTTGTTTAATGAGATATATGTTTTATAACTATATAAAGGCAATCCCTTTTAATCACTAAATACAGTCTAATAAAAGGAAATCCATAAGTTTATTTAAAGTGATTATAAAGTGTTCATACAAGCATGAAGTGAGACAAAACTTTATAGTAAACTGATAAACTTAAAACCACCCCAAGTCAAGTGATATGTTTGGGATTGACATATCACTGTTGAGACTTGTATGTAACAATGTCTTCTGTCCGACAGAAAGCTGATCTCACAAGCTTCATATATATAGATATCTGGACAGTTACATAGATCCGATGAAATGTTGTTCATTAGGATTGTGGATCCGATTTGAGATAACAGGATGGGTAGATTCATCCTTGTCACCTATTCATCTCATTGGTATTAATAGGTATAACTAATCCTCAGACTCAAAGGAATATTAATTGGTATTCTGGATTACGGAATGTGATGTTTTGACTCTGGTGTAACACAATCCTTAACAGAGATGACTCTGGGGTGTGAACAGTAGACGTTGGGTATCACAGGAAGTAATTGCGGAGTCGTTATATATTGGATTGAGCATTTATCACTCCCGATAAATGGGAGATACATCCATGGATCGCTTGTGGAAGACTCGACTCTAAATCCTTGCAAGGTGATAGCTTAAGAGTAAGAAATACAGATTTCACTTAACCTATCTTTTTGAGTTGACTCGGTCTGTACAAGTAAAACGAACGTCTCGCTATATGTGACTTGACATCACCCATAGTCATAAGATTCAGTTCAAGGATGTAGTTGATAAAGGATCGAATTATACTGTAACTAATATGGAAAGGTTAACGACAGAATCAACCTGTCTTCTTATAGCTCTGGGGGAATGATTACGGACTTGCTAATCACATACTCTGTACATCATTCCGTTATGCAAAGATTAAATATAATTCTTTGAAAATTAATTTAATAACGTTGCATACGGCTAGAAGCAATAAGAACCTAATGGATCACACATAAGACTTGGAACCTAAAAGAGAGATAGATGTTAATTAATTGATAGAAGCCCAATTGAGCCCAATAAGGCCCATGGACATAAGGGGTTCGAAATTCATGTAGTGATATACATGAATAATTAATTTGATTTTGTTAATCCTAATTAGATTAGGAATATGAATTAAATTAATTAAGAGATAATTAAGTTAGGAGTTTTAATTAGATTAATATACTCCTATTATTATCCAATAAGGTTATTATTATTATCCTTAATATATTAGATATATAGTGAGATAATAATTAGGAATTGTATTCCGAATGGAATTCCTATTCAGTAACCTAATTCTATCTAACTAGGGATTAGATACAAGAGATTATAAATACCCCTTCCCTTGAGATTTTCGAAATCCAAGCAAGCCATACCCTACTTGTGATTTTCGAAATTCACCTAGTCCAAGAGAGAAAAAATTCGACACCCCTAGTTCGAGGACGAGATTTCTCTACGGCTTCGTTTGATCAATTAATTTTCATCTATTTCTTTTATCCTTGATCTTGTGTTGATTAGTTAGAGGCAATCTACTTTGGTTGCTATTCAACGGTTGATACTAAATTAATCTTCCCGTGTTTTATTTCGTGTTTGGGAACTCGAAGAAGAAAAACAAACAAAAGGGAGAAATTCGTTTTACTACTCCTACATCAGGTCAGTTCACGATTTCGCGGATTTCCGGAGATTGAACCGTCGGATCGCGAGATTTTTGGACAGGCGCTTCTAGACATATTCTTCCACGTTTCCACCGAAGGGATTGTCGTTCGGAGGTCTGGAAGGTCTGTTTCGGATAGGGGCAGATTGGTAGACAGTTTCTATCTCTTTTGAAGTTGTGTGCACTTCATTAACAACGGTAGATTGATCATCAAGAGGTAATTCTTCTTATCCCTCTTTATATGAAATAACGGTTAACGGATCTTGTGGTTTATAGAAATAGGTTAAAATTTTTATATTTCCGCTGCTATACCTTAGCCTAATTTCCAACAGTTATTACATTGAAAAATTAATTTACATATAATGTGGCAGATATTACCATATATCAGAAAAAAAAAATATTTTTAGCTGCAACATGTTAGTTCAAACATTTGAATTTAGTAAATAAAAAATATAAATTTTTTATTGTCACATTATACTATGATGTTGCTATTTACCACCTCCAAATTACTTATTACCGTTCCCATTTGGACAATTTTGCCCTTTTGATAAAAAAATTGAATTTTTGAAAAAAAAACTCCAAATTTTGGTATAGGAGGGTGCTAGACCCGCCCAGCCAATGGCTTGGGCGGGTCCAGCACCAACCCAACCATTGGCTAGGCGGGTCCAGCACCCTCCTATACCGAAATTTGGTCTAGACACAATTATATATTTTTAGTAACAAAAAATGTTAAATTGTTCGATTTTTTACGACGAAAAATACAAAATTCTCTAATTTTTTGTGACGAAAATTGCTAATCGTCACAAAAAATATGCATTATGTTCATGCTTTTTTTGATAAAAAAAAATGTAAATTTTAATGTTTCTGACTCGTAATCATCCATTTTCGGGATTCGGGTTGTCACATATTAATTATTTTCATAATTTTAATCATTGTTGTTCGAGTTTGTGATTTTGGAGAAAACAAAATTCAGTTTTTTTATCAAAATTATAAGAAGGGCAAAAAAATCCAAATGGGAGCCATAACTAGTAATTTGGGGACGGTATTTACCGATTCACTTATACTATCATACATAAAAGTTATTTTTTCAACGTGATTTTCACGTTACTATTTGAATGACTTTTTTATTTGAATTAGTTAGAATAATTTTATTGCAATAGAAAAGTTAAAGGAATTTATTGAGTAAATCACCCATGGCACTTTATGCCTTTATTAACATTATGCTCAATTTCAAAAGTGACATATAAATACTTAACTTTATCCTTTATAAACATTATAATTTTTTTATAATTTTTGTATGAGACTAAATAGTTTCAAAAATATCTGTTGACGACATCAAAATATAAAAACTAAATATTTAAATTGTTTGAACTATATTTATAATGAAACTATGTTTTCAATTCTCAAATCTACTATCGGAATCAAATAATACTTTAATGATCTTAAAACCAAAAAGTTGAAAATTAAATTTACTTTTTTTTTTTGATAGAAATTGGGACGAGACAGAACTTGGGTGGGTGAGCACCCGAGGTCCAAGAACTGACAAACCCAAAAATATATTAAAAAAGAAAAAGTGAGTGTATGAACAAGAGAAGAGGAAGGAGAACAAACAAGAAGAAAGGGGAAAGAGAAAAGTTTAGAAAAGGTCAAGAAAACCGCAAGTGAGAAATATTACAAATGTCGTCATTGATAAACCTGTGGCAAAAAGCAGGAGCTGAAGGCCACCAATTGATCACTGAGGAAGAGACTCCAAACTTTGCCAATGCATCAGCAACTCTATTTCCTTCCCTGAAGATGTGTGTAAAAAGAATGTTCATCCTAGAGCAAATGTTGAGACAATGCAACCACTCTTGTCGAATACTCCAAGGAACATCCATGGAACGATGTCGAAGCAGATTAACTACGTACATGGAGTCTGACTCAACCCAAAGCTGATGCCAATTTTTCTCCCAAGCAAGTTCAATTGCGAAAATAGCGGCTCTCAATTCAGCCAAATAAGCAAAAGAAGGAGGTGTAGAAAAAGCAAAACAACCTTTAGAAAAGCCACGATAGTTGCGAAAAATGCCTCCCGCTCCTGCCTCACCAGGAGTGCCAAAAGCAGAGCCGTCCATATTGACTTTAACCCAGCCCGGAGGAGGTTTAAGCCAATGGACCGGAAAAATGTTGGGAGCAGGAGGCGGCCTAGGAGAAGCCAGAAGGCGGGATAAGATAGCAGCATCTCTCCGAGAAGAGGCAAAACCTTTAGAAGTGGCCAAGGACTCTCGAATCATTCGAAAGAGGGTGATCTTCGAGTGCTGAATAGAAGGAGAAACTTCCTTAAAGATTGCTTCATTCCTGCAATGCCAGATTAACCAAATGCAAGTCACAGCAGCAACACGCCAGATCATCAACACTTGAGAGCTAAATTGAATGCTACAAAGTGTGCTGAAGAAGTGGATGAATTGGGGATGACGAGGCAAAGAGCAGTCAAAATGAATCTCAATGGCCCTCCAAAGAGAATCTGCAAAAGAACAGCTAATGAATAAGTGGTTAATGGACTCAGCATCCCTACCACATAGAGCATAACGAGAGGCAATGGAGAATCCAAGACGCTGCAGGAGGTCATGAGTTGGAATCCGACCATGCAAAACTCTCCAGAAAGTGAAGGAACGAGAAGGGGGAGTGTGAGCATTCCAAACAAATTTATACCAGTCCACCGAGGAGGAACTAGGACTGAGAACCGAATAGTACTCTTTGACAGAGAAAATACCCTTCGTAGAGGGCTGCCAAGCGCAGAAGTCAATATCATCTCTACCCCGGTGAATAGATCGAATACTGTCTTGAACAGCCGAAGGAAGAGTGCCTAAGTCAAGCCACTCTGAATTTACCAGAAAATCATCAACAGAATTATAGCGAGAACGCTTATCCTGATGATCAAGACCCAATCTGTCCGCCACCGATGGTACGATCCACCTATCTGTCCAGAAATTAAGCGATGAAGACTGACCAATCCACCAAAAGGTCTGGTCCCAAATAGAAGAATAAACAAGCTTACAAGAAGACCAGATCGAGGAAGGAGCAATGGTAGCTTTAGGCAAACCAGAGACAGCCATAAATCTAGACTTCAATAGAGAAAGAGCTAAATTGGTACCTTGAATCAATTCCCAACACATTTTACCTAAGAGAGCCTGATTAAAGATCCTAAAGTCCTTAATGCCCAAACCACCCCCTTCCAAACTTTTGCAACAAGTCTGCCAGGGAACCGTGATTAGCTTCCTCTGATCAATACAACCCGTCCAAAGGAAGTTCCTAATACTTCTATTGAGCTTATTCAACAATCCCACTGGCCACTTATAGATCAAGAATGAGTGAACCAGAGAACCAGTAATAGCAGACTTAATTAGAGTTAAACGCCCAGTAAAGGAGAGAGAGCTACCTTTCCATTTGCTAAATTGAGAGAGAAATTTGTCAGTAAGACTGCTGAGATGACGAGCCCTTGGAGCTCCTTTGAATAGGGGGACTCCTAAGTAACTGAAAGGGAGAGACTCCAAACGGATGCCAAGACAATGAGCAAGACGAACCCTCCTTGGAGGACTCACCTGAGAACCAAAAAAGATGGCAGATTTGTCCCAACTGACCTGTTGACCGGAGATCTGTCCATAGAGCAGGAAGAAATCCTTGAGAGCATGCAAGTTGCTCAAGGATGCCACTCCAAAAATGAGTATGTCATCAGCAAAAAGAAGATGAGAGGGAAAAGAATTTCCTCCAGAATAATACATGGGAGAATAAGTACCCTCCCTCACCATCTTAGCAAGCCAACGAGAGAAAAAATCCTCAGCAATGTCAAACAGAAGAGGAGAGAGGGAGTCCCCTTGTCTAACCCCTCTAGAACAAGAAAAATAACCCTTTAGAGAACCATTAATCATCACAAAAATACGAGAAGATGCCAGAATGTTTAGGATCCAATCCCTAAAAGTGAGAGAAAAACCAAAGGAATCCAACACAGCCAAGAGGAAGTTCCAATCTAAAGTATCAAATGCCTTACAAATATCAATTTTTAAGGCCATATGTCCACCAAAACGTTTTCTGTCAAGCATATTAACTCCCTCAGAAGCTAAGGCAATGCACTGATGAATGCTTCTACCTTTAAGGAAACCATACTGGTTGGGAGAGACAATCCTTGCTGCAATAACTGCAAGGCGATCAGCAAGAATTTTTGAGATGATTTTAAAACCAAAGTTACTCATCACAATTGGACGGAAATTCTCAATTCTGTCAGCTTCAGCAACTTTAGGAATTAGAGCCATAATACTAGAGTTTAAACCAGACAGGATGCAACCATGATCAAAGAAAGTCTGAACCATATTGCAAACATCCTTCCCTACAATATCCCAAAAGAGACGATAAAAAATTCCCCCAAAACCCCTCTAGAACAAGAAAAATAACCCTTTAGAGAACCATTAATCATCACAAAAATACGAGAAGATGCCAGAATGTTTAGGATCCAATCCCTAAAAGTGAGAGAAAAACCAAAGGAATCCAACACAGCCAAGAGGAAGTTCCAATCTAAAGTATCAAATGCCTTACAAATATCAATTTTTAAGGCCATATGTCCACCAAAACGTTTTCTGTCAAGCATATTAACTCCCTCAGAAGCTAAGGCAATGCACTGATGAATGCTTCTACCTTTAAGGAAACCATACTGGTTGGGAGAGACAATCCTTGCTGCAATAACTGCAAGGCGATCAGCAAGAATTTTTGAGATGATTTTAAAACCAAAGTTACTCATCACAATTGGACGGAAATTCTCAATTCTGTCAGCTTCAGCAACTTTAGGAATTAGAGCCATAATACTAGAGTTTAAACTAGACAGGATGCAACCATGATCAAAGAAAGTCTGAACCATATTGCAAACATCCTTCCCTACAATATCCCAAAAGAGACGATAAAAAATTCCCCCAAAACCATCAGGGCCAGGGGCACTGTCAGGATCCATGGAAAAGACCGTGTCTTTAATAGTTTCAATGGAAGGTTTAGAAGTTAATTCCTCATTCTCCAAAGAAGTTACTAAGGTAGGAATTACCTCATTAATTGAAGAAAGATCAACATGTTCCCTAGAACTACGAAAGAGATTAGAGAAATATTCAATTACATGATCAGATAATCTAACCGTGTCAGAAGTGGGACCCTCATCTCCGATCCTCAAATGATGAATGCCGGCCCATGTCTTTCTAACTCTAGCAGACCTTTGGAAAAAACTAGTGTTTCGATCCCCCTCTTTAAGCCACTTAACACGGCTTTGCTCTCTGTACATCATCTCCTGCCGAAGAAGTTGTAAATCAAGGTTGGAACAAGCGGCAGAAGCAACATTACTCAATTCCGGAGAATCACCATGTTCTGAAATTTGCTTTTGAATATCAGCAAGATGAACTTCAGCCAGGTGGATATTAGAATCAATTCTGCCAAACACGTTTTTATTCCAATCCCTGAGGATAGGCCTAAGGGTGCGAAGTTTATGACGTAATAGTTGAGCAGGAGGGAGAGAGATGTGGGATGTAGACCAGTTATTAGCAATTACCCCCTTTAAAGAATCATTAGTGGTCCACATTGCATGGAATCTGAACCTAGCTATCCTTGGTTCCCCAATCTTGCATTGAAGGAGCATCGGGCAATGATCAGAGCTATACCTTGCCAAAGCCGTGCAAGAGATAGAGTCCCAAGAATCCAAAAAGCCCTCTGACACTAAAGCTCTATCCAGTCGACATTCAACATGAGCCGCCCCATGCCGACCATTGGACCAAGTAAACCTCTGACCCAAAGTATCAATATCAATAAGATCACAGTCATCAATAAAATTCCTGAATTCCCTACAGGATCCAGCAGCAGGAGGGGAACCAAGCTTTTCATGAGAGCCCGTAATAGCATTGAAATCCCCAAACACCAACCAATTATTATTTGGAAAGGAACAACTATAAAGAGAAGACCACAACTCCCTTCTTTCCGAAGCCAGATTACTACCATAAACAAAAGAAAGCAGAAAAGATTTATCACCCAGCAGGTGTTGAACAGTAACATATTGGGCATGAGAAGAATGAAGAGAAAGAGAAGAAGAATCTCTAGAGAGAAGCCAAAGAGTTGGCGAATCTTTATCATTCCAGGCAAAGAGGGAAAGACCCAGAGATCTCCAAAACCGATCAGCAGTGTCACTAAAACAAACAAGAGGTTCTGCAAGACACAGAAAATCAGGACGATGTTGTTGGCACAAAAGCTTCAGGGCTCGTTGAGTGAGATCATTACCGATGCCCCTACAATTCCAAAATAACACAATCATTGAAACCGCACAGGCGGCTTGCTATGCCATTTACCACTGACCTCAAGGGGAATGCTGTTATCTTTGTGCTTCTTCCTTTTCTGGACTTTAGACCAAGTCTTTTCCTCTGTATCATTAACCACCTGCAAACAGTCACTGTTTTCTGAATGCTCAATGATTTGCAAATTAGAAAATTCAGAAGCTTGAGGATTGGGGTGAGAAGTTTGCCAACCCAAGACTCCCACTTTATCAAGTTGATAAGATGGAAAGCCAATAGAAGCAGCGATGGGGGCCGTGCCAGAATCAGAATCAAGAACTGATTCACTAATCTTGACAGAACTATGAAGTACCATCTGTAAGTTATTAGATTTGTCAGACTCTTCAATGTCAGGAGCCCCTTTAGAGGATTCACCAGTAGCAATGTGAACTTCAAGCTTCTGTTGCCAAATCCGAGTAACTGACCTACCTCGAGGTTCGGGAGATCCCATCTTTTGCTTTCCATTTCTTTGTTTTGTGACAACATGTTCTTCACGACGAAGATTCCTCCTACAAGCTCCAGCAGAATGGCCAATGGAATGGCAAGTGGAGCATAAGTCAGGAAGTCTTTCATATTCAAGGGAAATCCAATGCATTGAGGTGTCAATATCCACCCTAAGCTTGTATTGAATTTCCTTAGAAAGCTCCACATCAATCAAGATACGAGCATAATGACCCAATTCACCCTCCACAGTATTCTTGTCAAAACGAAGGGGCACCCCAATCGCCCTTGCAATGCTTGCCATGATCCGCTTATCCCAGAATTCCCAAGGAAGATTGTAGAATCGGACCCAGACTTGAGCAGATGTGGATTTGTGAGAGTCCGGATTAAATCCCGGACTCCAGGGAATGAAACGCATAATCCCAGGTTTGAGAGCAATGGCACCACGACTCCAAACAGATTGGAGAGCCTCTGCGGACGCAAGAATGATGTGGTAAAAACCTCTACCCAGAGAGATCAATCTCCAATTAGGAGAGCAACCTCAAATAGTTGAAAGTTTGGCCTTCAAGTCCGGTTGCTTCCAAGGAGATTCTCCTTTAGCAAGAGTGATACGCCCGATAATAGAATGCTTACAAAGTTTGAGCCTTTCATTGTAAATATCCTGCTGTATTTTGACGGCTTTAAAGCCGCCTTCTTCAGATATAAGAGATCTATCCACGGAGGTAGGAACATCAGGAGAAATAGCCGCAGAAGGAGCAGCACCAGCAAGAGTAGCCGCATAGGATCTAGGTCCAGCAGAAGGCCCGGGTCTCGAAGGAGGAGCATCACGAGATCCAGGCGAGGCATGTTTTAAGAAAGAGGATCTAGAAAAAAGATGAGCAATGGAGCAATCCATCTCCATCAGATCAGCGAGAGCCGGCCAAGCAACCAAAGACGGCAGCGTTGGCGAAAGAGCGGCGGCGGAGAGCCAAAACCCTAACAGCACAAAAACCTTCTTATCCTCAAACCTTTTACAAAATCAAGTAAAACCACCACAAATTATTAATTTATTAAGGATTTTGGTTAGATCAAAATATTAAGGATTTTAGTTCGATTAAATTAAGGTTCAGATAAACCCAAGTATAGCCTTTCAAAAATGTCAGTCCCAAAGTTAGTGATTGCAGTGCAGTATCTTGATATCTTAATATTGCAGAGATCAAGCAAACTTTCATATTATAAATCACGACAGGCGGCCGGCGGCGACGCAGTCGCGCGACGACAAACCGTGAACAGATGCACGACACGGACGGCGGAGTCGGTGAAGACGCGGCGACGAATAGATCCGCTCAGATCTGCGAAATCCCAAGCACCTATTAAGAAGACGACGGCAGCAGCGGCGAAAGGGGAAGAGCGGCGGCGGCAGAGCAAAACCCAAACCGCGAAATCCCAAGCACCAACAATAAGAACCGGCGGAGAGGGGAAGAAGCGCGGCGGCGGCAGTGAGAGAAAGCGACGGCGGCGGCAGCGAAAGTAGAGGAGCGGCGGTCCAAATCGCAAAACCTCTATTTTAGAATTTAATATTTAAATTCTTTCTCTTTTTCAAATTAAATTTACTTAAAATATCATTATTTTCATCCAATGTACATTATAATATTACCCAATTAAGAGCATCTCCAAGAAACTCTTAGTACCTCTTAGTACATCATCTAAAAATAATATAAATAATTTACTTTTAATCATTTAATAGTATTAAAATACATGTCATTTCCAACAACGTCCTTATTTATCTTTTTATCATTAAAAGGATTATGTATTGTTATATTTAACAATAGTGAGAGAAAATAGAATCTCCAATAATAAATTATGAATAAAAGATAAAATAAGCAGGGACTATAAGTAGAGAGGCTCTTCAATAATAAAAAAATCGAATGAAGACTCTTGGAGTTGGTTTTTAACCAAAATTCTGATGTAGATTAAGTCGATAGGATGGTTTTAATCGTAAATCGATAAAGATTACAAACTTTTCAAGCTAGACTTGAAGGATGAGTAATCCTAATATTGGATAAATCCAAGCTCCAATGGAGCCTAAAAGTTTGATAATCATAAAGTTGTTCTTCAATACAAAATAAGAGGCTTTACCTACCTCTAATTGATGACAAAAGACCAAAAGGATAGACCAGGGTTACAACCAAAAGTGGGAGCTCTAGGAGTAATTAAAGGAACAAAATAAAAATGTGGCAACAGTGTAAATATGACATAGTGGCAAAACGGTAAATAAAGAGGGTACAGCCCTTGTCCCCTTCCTTGAGAACTTGGGGAAGAAGTCTTTGTAACAACCATCACGCTCCGCGTGTTATGTGGGACGCTCCACGTGGATTGTTGGCGCTCCGCGTGGCAATCGATGCTCCACGGTTTCGATCTTCTGGCCTTGGTCATCCTTAGCTAGCCTTTCCCCGTCACTTAGATCATCCCTTCCATGCTCCGCTTGTTCTACTCACGCTCCGCGTGGATGGGGTCCTTATCCTGGTTCTCTTTGATTGGGTTTCTTCCTCCTTCACAAACTCAGCCCACGCTCTGCGTTCCCTGACTCACATGCCCCCATCATATTCTTCAAATTTTAAATTAAAAGCTCAACAAATAGTCAATTAAAGATGATCTAATTTAGTAAAAGTTAAATGATCTTTATATTGAACTGCTCTAAAACAAATGTGTTGAGTGGGAGAGAGAGAATGTCCTTCTCTCTAGAATAGATCTCCTCTTCTACTCTTCTCTAGCTTTCATCTCCGCCACCCACCTCCTCCTTTTCACTCTTCTCATCTTCTTCTCCACCCAACTCAAACCGCCGAACTCTTCCTCTTTGCTGCTGCTAGTTGAGGAGGAAGAAGGAAGACTTCCTTCTTCCTCCTCCCACAGTTTTTGTTCTCTGTTTTTGTTTTGGTAGTTGTTTTTCCTTTTATTTATGTCGGTTTTTAGTTGGATCCTATATAGTTTATCGGATCTCTGGATCCGCTTGAACTGTATCTATTGGCTAAAATCTTTGTATTTATAACCTTTTCTGTTATAGCAAGAGCAGAAACGGTAGATCTTATCCATAGTCACTGGATGTACGTGATTGCAAAAGAAATAACTTAGATTAGAAGGTTCAGAATGGTTCAAATACTGAAGATTGGACTACAGATGCTTTGCGGCGTATTTGGAGTTACCATCTATATATAGTTCAAATGTTGTTTATGTTTAATGTACCTTTAATGGCGTTTTTTGCTTTTATTAGTCTTTTTCTTACTTTTAATAGTTTTTTTCTTGTTCTAGTGGACCATGTAATTAGGCTTAGCCTATATATATGTGAGGTTTTATTCCTTACTGGGTTCATATGTTATGATTTAATGAAATATTAGTATTACTATAAAAAAAAATAATCTTTATATTAGATTTTAAAATTAAATATAAAATTGATGAATTCTAGATCGAATTTACTTGAATTTATTAAAGAAATGAAATTTCATTGAAGTTTATGAAATAGATGCAAACTTTAATTACCATATATATGAAAGAACAATAAGAATAAGATAGAACTGCTTTTACGATTATTCTCCAGCTGCCTTTTCGATTATTCTCCCCCTTTGCAAGTTCTATCTTATCTACTAATGGAATTTCTTGTCTGGTATGGAATTTTTGACAATTATTGCTGGCCCATATTAACTACTGAACTTATACAGGTTTTATGGATAAATTTTTATTAAAGTATTAATTATTTCCAACTTCATTCTTAAGTCTCTATCCTAAGAAGGTTTTATGCCTCTATTGATTGTTGAAATAAATTTTTTTTATTAATTTTATTAAATCAAAATAAGGTTGAGTGACTGTTTTAAAACTATCTCGAAACTTCATTGATATTCCTGCAATTTACCCAATTATAGCCCACTGTACAAGTAAACAATCTTAATAGAACCTTTAGTTATCAAAATGAAAAAGTTTAAGAATTAAAATTTTGTAAGACCTCATTTCTCATCTATCCATTCTCAATTATCATTTTTAAAGTTTTTTCTCCTTAAACAATCAGTTTCTCTTTCCTTAATGGACAATATACAAATGATTTAAAAATAATATTAAAAAATTACCGTTGTTTAGAATATTATTCAGTGAGCTCTACAATGAAAAGTTTTTTTTTTTTTTTTTTTGGTAGAAAAGGAAAAGAAAAACGAACAACAACAAACTACCCAGGAATTAGCTTAGGGAAGCTAACCCCAATCCTATCTACAATGAAAGGTTAACTGTTATTTAAATATTCAACGTTGAGTGTCTTTTATATCAGGTTTTAAACTTTAGTGGTCATAATGCTAATAAAAGAATCTTCAGTGGCCAAGTGTAATTTAACAGAATTCCATGGGTAATTAAGAAAATTGGTCCATGGCCAGTTTCTATAAATAGCTCCATCCATTCATTCCGCATTTCTCACCAAAAACTTCATAAAATCTCTTGTTTAGTAATTTTTCAATATCAAATATGGGTGTTGTGACTGTTGAGAGAGAAGTTACCTTTTCAATCCCCAAAACAACCATCTTTAAGGTTTTTGCCCAGGATAACCATAATATTGTTCCAAAGGCCACTCCCCATATCAATTGTGAGGTCCTTCCTTGCACAGCAAAGAAAGCTACCTTTGGTGCTGCTGGTAAATTACCTAACTATTACCTTATTAGAATTAGTACTTTCCTCTCTTTTTTTGTGGTAAATTTAATTAATAAATTGAATTTATCATTTATTAAATTCAACTTGAGAGTATCTAAATCCATGTTCTACCCGATCATTTTAAATAATAACCTAACTCGGCTAAAAATTAATGTATTTTAAAAGTGGAGGATGATATATATAAGAACTCATTTAATTCTCTCATTAAACAGTTTGAGATACTTTAACACAGACTCCTCAACCTTACAACCATGTGTTTTGTGAATATAAAGCCCTGACATCATATAAACGAAGGTCTATTTAGATAACTCATATTTATGGAGACTTGTCTCAACAAATATCAATGAAGTTTTGGGTCAATTTAAAAAAAGTTACTCAATTTCATTTTATTTCAATAAAGTTATTAAACTATTTTATTTATTTTATACACATGATGCAGGTGGTGAATTGAAGCATGTTAAGACAAAAGATGAAGTAACAGACAATGATAACTTCACCCACAGCTACACCATTGTTGAAGGAGAACCATGGTCTGACTCACTTGACAAAGTACTTGTGACCATCAAGGTGGAGTCTACACCTAATGGAGGATCTGTTCTCAAGAGCTGCAGCAAGTATGTTCCCAAGCCAAACTGCAAACTGGATGAAGGCAGAATCAATGCTATTACTGAGTCTATAATGGGACTGTACAAGCATGTTGAAGCCCAGCTCCTGGCTAATCCTACTGCTTGTAACTAAATTATGTGTCTTTTGTATGGGTGTGAGAATAAAAGTTTTATGTGTGTAATAGACATGACTTGTATTTACACTCTCCATGTATCAATGGATGAAGAAATACAAGTTGTAATCTAAGTATAATAAATAAAACTTTGCTTTCAAATTAGCCTTATTTGATAATACTTACATAACTTAGAGACACAAATGACTTGATAATAATAATAGGGATAAATTTAAATTTACCTTTATCATTTTTTGACAAATGTATATTTATTCTTAGTATACCAAAATGATACAATTTTACCTAATAGAAAATTTAAACAAACTCAATCATTATAAGAAAAATAGGATTTAATGGCTGGAAAATCTATCACTAAAAATCGCATTTCACTCGTTAAAGGTTTTTAATGAGTGGAATTTTCTAACGGATGAAGCCCTTCTTCTCAATCCTCTCTAGTTGGATCTCATTATGAACTGTGTGGCTGCTTCCTCTATGAATGTCATGTGAAATGGTGAGCTCTCCAGTTTCAAGCCCTCTAGAGTCCTAGCACAAGGATATCCTTTATCTCCTTATTTTTTTGTGTTGTGTATGGAACAGTTTGGCCACATGATTGAAGACGAGGTAAGCAAGAATACTTGGAAGCCTATTCACTTTCGCACAGAGTCCCTATTTTATCTCATATCATCTTTGCTGATGATATTGTTCTTTTTATCTGAGGCAAATGTTGCTCATGCTATGATGATTATGAGTTTGTTGAACACCTTTGGTGAGATTTCAGGTCAACAGGTCAATTTGGTGAAGTTTAGGGTCCATTCTCAACAAATGTGTCAATAGTTGCCAACAGGCTATTACTGTTATTTTGGGTTTCTATAAAACGGAGTGTCAAAAGATATGTATAGTGACCATATCAATAATAGGATTTCGAGGTGGAAGACGAGATGTCTTTCCATGGCTGATAGAATCACTATTTTTCTGGAGAAACATATCATTTTTCTTTTTATTTATGTAGTGCCTCCTGCGCAGTAACAAAACCAATACTATTATCTTCCATAATAGGTTTCTTATTGTGGCGATAAGTATATGCCATATGGCTAATATGGGACGCGACCTTGCAAAAATAAAATAAAAAATTATAACAACAAACAAACAGGAACAGATGAGCTAAACAGACCCGAAATTTGTGTAGAACTGTTTCATGTTGGATTGTTAGCCAAATCAAGAATTAAGGAGAACACTAGCATAGTGCACAAAATCCCCATCAGTAATCTTATTATTATTATTATTATATATTTGCATGTAAATCATGTACACTTCTAGAATTTGAATTCCGGATCAATTGATGTAGAGATTCTGATATAATAAACAAAAGTTTTTTTTTTATCTTATATTATAAACAAAAGTTTAAATCACCTAAAAAACATACTTTAAAGGAGAAATATTATGTCACACGTATAAGGAGTCACTTTGCTTTGGAACATGAAGTAAATATGGATAATCCAACTTTGAAACATGGTTCTAATACCTTATAAATGAAAGCAAAACAAATTGAGTGGTTACCAAATCCTTAACCCTTCCATATTAATAGGAAAGTTCAATTTGGCTTGAGAACGTTTCAGTACCTGTTCCTGGTTTCCTGAATGGTATACATACGTTGCCTCACCTAGATCAACCTAGATTCTAAAAGATTACATCATAACATGACCTTTGTGATAGTGTGGCTTTTATGTTATGCAATTGTTTGAATATGATAATTAATTAAAGCGAAAACAATTAGCATGTTAACAATCAATAAACACATAATATTGAGTCATGTAGCTAAAGTCCCTAACAGAGTCGCTAGCTGTCGTACCCTCGTTCACAGCCGGGGTGCGTGGCCAGATCGCTCCGCCTTTCATTTTTTTAGGTTTCGAGTCGCTACCAATCATCTCTTAGAGACGTAATTGGACGTCCTATTTACTTGGATTGACTTACGTAAGGACGGTCTACGAAGAGATTTGCATTTGTTTTTCCGATTACATGTAAGGAAGAGACGTGATCTCACCCCGATGTATCGGTACTATTGCGATATTACGTGTTTTACTGGTTGCTTTTTCTTTTATTTTCTTTTATTAAAATGAGGGTTTGCCGGTCCTATGATTTGAATATCATGCGATTTGGATTTTTTATTTTTGTGTATTTTAATTTAAAATTGTATGTATAACTGTTTTGCTTTTTTTTTTCAATTGGATTGTGAGTGTGTTAGTAAAGTTGTGGAAAAATTATAAAAGTGTGAAATCTGAAATTTGACTTCTAATCAAGGATTGTGAACTTAAAGGTTTGAAATTAAAATCGTAAAGAAGATTGACTTAATTAATATGAACGATATCGAATTGAGAATAAACGCCTGAAAGCTTGAAATTGAGATTGAAATTGAATGATTACAAATATAGGAATTGAATTTGTAGAACTAAGAATTGAAAAAGAAAGATTGTAGAACTAAGGATAGAAAATTGAAAGAAATTGACAATTTGAATCTGATTGTTGTTGAATTTTTTTATGAGATTGTTGCTAGTGTTTTTCTACACCAAAATCTATATTTATGCTGTAAAAAATATGTAGGTAATTTTCAGCAAGAAAGTTCCACGTTTCAGCAAGTAAGTTACAAGTTTCAGCAAGCTCTCCTTCACTAATTATTTTCTGCTGTTGAATTATGTGTTTCTGCTTTAAAATAAAAGCAAGGTTGCTTCCAACTCTCTCTCCCCCATTAACATGTTTCAGCTCCACTATTTCCCCAACTATCTCTTATGCCAACTTCCGTGCAAATGTTGCTGAATTATTTGTGTATTTGATTGACAATTACACATTTCAGCCGTATTAATTGGTATATTGCCAAATCGGCCTGAAAGTTCATGTTTTACACAATTTTTAATGGAAAAAGTAATTAATAAAATAATTACAAATCCAAATCAAAATAATTGGTAAAATTATCCAATCGGCCCGAACCCCATTAACTTACAAAAATTTAGGACTTATCAATTAATTAATTATAAAATTGACCCAAATTAAAATATGGGTGAAATAATAACATATACACTATATTATTTTAATCATAATAAAATTCAATCCAATTTACATTTACAATATATATGATAAGAAAATATGAATTTTAATGATAGGTATTTTAAATGTATTATAAATGTGGCTTTCATATATTCGGAGTTTAAGACTTAAGATTTAAAAATTCGGATTTGCTTTAATTTAAAATCCCGTATATAATCCAGTTAAAATCCACTCATTGTAAGTTAAAAATTAACAGAATTATTCGGCTCATAAATAATTTTAGCAAGAAGAGCTTCCTCGCGGGGAAAACTTCGCTCATTAAAAATCTTTAAGGATAGGAATGTGACTTTTAGTGATAGTTTTTCCTATCATTAAATCCAATTTTTCTCGTAGTGTAAATTGGTTTGTTTAAATTTTTTTGTTAGGTAAAATTGTATCATTTCCACTAGGAGTAAATATATATTTTCCAAAAAATGATAAAGGTACTTTGAAAGTATCATTTGTGTCTGTAAATTGTGTAAGTATTATCAAATAAGGCTAATTTGAAAGCAAAGTTTTATTTATTATACTTAGATTACAACTTGTATTCCTTCATCCATTGATACATGGAGAATGTAAATACAAGTCATGTCTATTACACACATAAAACTTTTATTTTCACACCCATACAACAGACAGATAATTTAGTTACAAGCAGTGGGATTAGCCAGGAGCTGGGCTTCAACATGCTTGTACAGTCCCATTATAGACTCAGTAATAGCATTGATTCTGCCTTCATCCAGTTTGCAGTTTGGCTTCGGAACATACTTGCTGCAGCTCTTCAGAACAGATCCTCCATTTGGGGTAGACTCCACCTTGATGGTCACAAGTACTTTGTCAAGTGAGTCAGACCATGGTTCTCCTTCAACAATGGTGTAACTGTGGGTGAAGTTATCATTGTCTGTTACTTCATCTTTTGTCTTAACATGCTTCAATTCACCACCTGCATCAACGTGTATAAATTAGTAATTTCAGAAAATAATGAAGAGGAGTGTGTCTCTAGCTCATGGTCATGGAAAACCTCAAGATTAGGGATGGCTTTACGAGAGAACTTATATATTGCTCCACCTATTGGAATTCTAATCTGTTGTGACGACTGTTAGATATTGAATATTCATCAATTAGGAAAATATATAATTTCTTTCTGTAAATTGCATCAATAATCTTTTTCTTTTTATGAGGAAATGTTTAGGTAAAGGTAAGCCTACCCACTCACAGAGTCAAGGCAAATCACAAAACTGGGTGAGGATTTAAACTTCCTTTTATTGAAAGAGTCAATACGGCAACTTAAGAGACCTTACAATCACGTTGGTAATTGTTAGTTCAGTAATTTATCATTATTTATTATAATTATAATTATTTATTATTATAATTATAATTATTTATTATTATAATAATAATAATAATTATTATTATTATTAGAACTATTATTATTTTTATAAGTTTTTTATTTTAATTATTTCTATTTTGAAAGGATTATTCTATTAGTTCAGTTTCAGTAGAATTCAGTTCAGTTCAGTTCAGTAGTATCAATTTCAGTCTAGTTCAGTTTACTTAATTTCAGTCAAAAAGAACAGAGCCTAAGTACTTTACATGGTTATTCAAATGATTTTTGCTATCTGAATTGGTTAGAATGAGTTTATTGAAATAAATAAAATAGTTTAATAACTTTACTGAAATAAAATAAAGTTTATTAACTTTTTTCTAAAACGGATCCAAAATTTCATTGATAAAGTATGGTTATTGGGGTGAGGAGTCTGATAAAGTATATTAAAATGAGAGAATTATAAGTTCTTATATATGAACAATCCTCCGCTTTTAAAATACATTAATCTTTAGCTGAGTTAGGTCGTAATTTCTAACGATCCCATAGTACATGGATTTGGATATTCTCAAGCTGAATTTAATAAATGATTAATTCAATTTATTAATTAAATTTACCAAAAAAAAAGAAGAGGAAAGTAATTTACCTGCAGCACCAAAGGTAGCTTTCTTTGCAGTGCAAGGAAGGACCTCACAACTGATATGGGGAGTGGCTTTTGGAACAATATTATGGTTATCCTGGGCGAAAACCTTAAAGATGGTTGTTTTGGGGACTGAAAATGTAACTTCTCTCTCAACAGTCACAACACCCATATTTGATACTGAAAATTTACTAAACAAGAGATTTTATGAAGTTTTTGTTGGTGAGAATACGGAATGAAGGAATGGAGGTATTTATAGAAACTGGCCATGGACCAATTTTCTTAATTACCCATGGAAATAGGGTAAATTACACTTGGCCACTGAAATTTCTTTTATTAGCGTTATGACCACTAAAGTTTAAAACCTGGTATAAAAATCTCTCAACGTTGATCATTTAAATAACATTTAACTTTTCATTGTAGAGCTGATTGAATGATATTTTAAGCAACTGTAATTCTTGGATTATACTTTTTGGATAAATAATTTATTAGTCCTGTCATTTTTATCTAACATATTGTTTAGTACTCTTATTTTAAAAAACAAATTATAAGATTTTTATCTATTGTTAATATTAATCTTTTGATCCTTCTTTCTATTATTTTTAAATTTTTAATGGTTATATTTAGCATAAATAGGTATAAGTTCAGTGGTTATATGGGCCAGCAATAATTGTCAAAAAATTCCATAATAGACAACAAATTCCATTACAGTAGATAAGATGGAACTTGCTATGGGCAGAATAATCGAAAAAGCAGTTCTATCTTTTTCTTTTTTTTTTCTTTTTTATGAAACAGTTCTATCTTATTCTTACTTGTTCTTTCATATATATATGCACTCTGGATATTTTTGTTGGTAATTAAAGTTTGCATCTATTTCATAAACTTCACTGGAATTTCATTTCTTTTTTAATAAATTCAAGTAAATTAGACCTATAAATTTACTAAATTAGAGCATATAGACTACTTTATTGAGCTCTTAATTTAAATTTGGAAGAATTTGTTGAGAATAAAAAATTAATTAAAGAAAAAAAGGAGCAATATCACAACAACACAATTTCATATGCACTACACTCACAATTTTATTCTTTTTTTATCTCATCACAATGATGAACTAACATTTGCAATTCATATTATCACAACAACACAAAGACTCTTTTTATTGCACTTTTTTTTTCTTTGCACACACTCACAAATTACAATGAGATAACTCTAATATATAGAGTCTATCAATGGAGACAAAAACCACACAATAATTCATCACACATTTATTAGCAGCCTAATTATTAATTGTTCATGCTTTGACTAACATTTTGACGCAGCGGAATAAACAGACTTTTCGTCCTAAACGACTGTTCACGCACGAACAATGTTTAAAACCGTCAACGATCGTTGAATCGCGCACGACTAACGAAAATTGGAAAAGAAAATAAACTCTGAAATTTTATTAATCGAAAAACTGCTTACATAAGGGGGGCGTCGAGCCTTTATATAGGCTGACAAATAAAACCTAATTCGAAACCTAAAAGGAAAAGTAACAAAACACGGAAATAATTGAAAGTGCGACAAAAACACAAAACTGCCGGTTTGAGGCCCAAAACGGCATCAGATGGCTAAAAAACACGTCCGAAATCGCTAAATTCCAACAACCTCGTTTTAACTTCAAAATCTCAGCTTTGCCACCGGATCAGCTTTCTCCAAATAGTTCAAGGCTTGCTCCACTTCATCACATTTTTTTCTCCATTGTCAATGCATTCACGTGATGCATTTAAAAGTTTCTTTCTTTTTTTTTTTTATAAATTAAAAATTTAAGTTTAATATTTTATTTTAACATGCCCCCTTAAACTAAAATTTTTGTGATTCCCAGTTGAGCTCTCAAATGACTGAACACATCGTGGTTCAGCGGCTTCGTGAAAATATCTGCAATTTGATCTTGAGTTTTCACGTACTTCAGTGTCACTTCTTTTTGCTCAATGCAATCCCGAATAAAATGGTACCTCGTGTCAATGTGTTTACTCCGATCATGAAACACTGGATTTTTCACTAATGCCAGTGCAGACTTGTTATCGATAAAAATCTCCGTTGGATCATTTTGACTCATCTGAAATTCTTTTAGCAATTTTCGGAGCCAAATTGCATGACAGACACATGAGGTTGCAGCAACATATTCAGCTTCACAGGTTGACAGCGTCACAATTGCCTGCTTCTTCGAACTCCATATAAATGCAGTATCACCCAGAAAAAATACAAAACCAGTTGTACTTTTTCGGCCATCCTTGTCACCGGCCCAATCACTATCATAATATCCAACTAATTTGAAATCGTCAGTTTTCGAATAATGTAATCCCAAATTAGTTGTACCTTTCACGTAACGGAGAATTCTTTTTGCTGCGTTCCAATGTGACACCGTTGGGGCTTCCATATATCGACTTACTAAGCCAACTGCATAGAGAATATCCGGTCTCGTACATGTCAAGTATCTGAGACTTCCGACCAAGCTTCGGAATAATGTCGGGTTGACTCTGTCTCCACCTTCATCTTTTGTCAATTTGATTCCACATTCGACTAGCATACTGACGGAATTACAATTTTCCATCTTGAACTTCTTTAAGATCTCCTTTGCAAAACCACTTTGAGAAATAAAAATTTCGTCGTCATTCTACTTCACTTCAATGCCAAGATAATATGACATTAGACCAATGTCAGTCATCTCGAACTCACGAGTCATTGTATTCTTGAACTCTTCAAACATCTTAGGATTGTTCCCTGTAAAAATGAGATCATCCACATACAAACAAACAAGTAACATATCTCCATTTTTCACTTTTGCATACAGGGCATATTCATGTGGGCATTTGACAAAACTATTTTCTTGAAAATATTTGTCAATGTGACTGTTCCAGGCTCGTGGTGCTTGCTTAAGACCATAAAGTGCCTTTTTCAATTTTAGCACTTTATTTTCTTAACCTTTCACAACATACCCAGGTGGTTGCTGGATATAAATTTCCTCTTCCAGATATCCGTTGAGAAATGCGGATTTCACGTCCATTTGATGGATTCTCCACCCGTGTTGAGCAGCTACAGAAATTACAGTCTGATACTCTCCATTCTGGCAACAGGAGCAAAAACTTCATTGTAGTCAATTCCGGGTCGTTGACTGAACCCTTTCGCCACCAATCTTGCTTTATGTCGGACAATTTCACCGTTTGCATCTTTCTTTGCTTTGAACACCCATTTAACTCCAATGGGTTTTTGACCGGCCGGAAGTGATGTTAGCTCCCATGTTTTATTTTTCTCGATCGAATGAATCTCCTCTTCCATGGCTTGTCTCCATTTTTCATCCTTCATTGCTTCTTCTAGATCTGTTGGTTCATCATTAGCAAAATGACAATAAAGAGTTAATTCGTCATCGAGATTTCTTGTTACATCATAGAGATCTTTAATAGGTATGAATTTTTTTGGCTTTCCGGGTGGATGTTCATCTGAACTGTCTCCATCACTCGAGGACGAACTCAAACTGGATGAGCTTGCTGATGTCGAACTGGTTGCTGGTGTTGTGGCTGCGACTGTGGCTGGTTCTTCCTGATCATTGTCTTCATCCATGAAATGATAAAAACTGTAGCTGTTTTCTTTTTCACCGGTCTAGTCCCAAACTGCTTCTTCATCAATGGTGACATCTCTACTGATTATAATTTTCTGAGTCTGCGGATCGAACATTTTGTACCCTTTGGAATGTTCTGAATAGCCCACAAACAAATATTTCTTGCTTTTATCGTCTAACTTCTTGCGTTCTTCATCCGGTACATGGACATAAGCAACACTGCCAAAAACACGCAAATGAGAAATACTGGGTTTCATTCCGCTCCATGCTTCTTGTGGAGTTTGATCCCAAACACTGACAGTTGGTGATCTGTTCAACAGGTAGACAGCACAGTCTACTGCTTCGGCCCATAACTCCTTCGGTAAATTTTTTCTTTTTAACATGCTCCTCACCATGTTGAGCACTGTTCTGTTCTTTCTTTCGACTATGCCATTTTGCTGAGGTGGTCTGGGGACTGAAAGGAAATGACGGATTCCATGATCTTCACAAAATTGCTTGAAAGAGATGGACATGTATTCACCGCCTCTGTCTGATCTGAGTGCCTTAATAAAATGACCACTTTCTTTCTCCACTTGGACTTTGAATTTTTTAAATGTCTCAAAAACTTCTGTTTTTTCCTTCAAAAAATACACCCAAGTTTTTCTACCATAATCATCAATGAAAAATAGAAAATATTTATTTTTACCAAGAGACTGTGGAGTGATCGGTCCACACACGTCTGTATGAACTAGCTCAAGTGGCGCCTTTGCTCTTGACATGGACTCCTTTGGAAAACTGGTTCTGAATTATTTTCCAACAAGACATCCTTGACACAGTTGATGAGGTTGGTCAATGTGAGGCAATCCGTTTACCATCTGCTTCTGTCCCAACAACTTCAGTCCTCCAAAATTGAGATGCACGTACTGTAAATGCCAAAGCTAGGGGGGACTTTACACACAAGATTTTAAACATTTGGCCACGTCCGTCTGAATGTTAATTGTGAACATTCTGTTTTTCACCATGGGTACTCGTGCAATCAACTCCTTTTTCTCATTCAACAGGAGTAGTTTCCGATCCACCATGTGAACTTCATAATTTTTCTCCAGTAATTGTCCTAAACTCAAAATATTGTTTTTCATGTTAGGAACATAATAAACATTATCAATAAACTGGTGAGCGCCATTTTTGAGCCGAATAAAAATTGTTCCTTTGCCTGTAATAGGAACCTTAGAGGAATCTCCAAATACAACATTACCGCGAACGGATTCATAGAGCTCCACGAACATCTTCTTGTCACCACACATATGGTTACTTGCCGCATTGTCAAGATACCATATATTATTTTCGCGATTTTCTTCACCTTCGTAGGTAAGTAACACTGTGCCAGTTACTTCCTCATCTTGAATATTATTGGCAGTCTCCTCTACCTCCTTAGGCGGACTCCAACATTCCACCGCGTAGTGACCATACTTAGAGCAATTGTAACATTGAATGTTGGACTTGTCGCGTCCTTCATTCGGCCTCCAGTTTCCTCTTCTTTGGCCGCGTCCTCGGCCTCTTCCTTTGCCTCTGGTGAATTGAGTGCTTCTGTCATTGTTGTTATTGCCGTTTTCATTTCTGCCTTGACTTCTGCCACGTCCTCGTCCTCTACCATTTCCTCCTCGACCTCTTCCGCGTCCTCTGCCGGACTGACTACTTTCGCCATTTTTAAACACAGCCTTTGTTGCTAAGACTTGTTCTGCGGAATCTTCTCTTCGTTTCTCAAACCGCTCCTCTCGTGCTTGTAGTGACCCTACAACTTCATCAACTGACATTTCACTGATGTCTCTAGACTCCTCCATAGCCACCACTACATAATCAAATTTTGGTAGTAGTGATCGCAGAATTTTTTCAACAATTTTGGACTCTTCAATTTTTTCTCCATACTGCCGCATCTGATTTACGACAGATTTTACTCGGGATGAGTAATCACTAATGGCCTCCGTCTCTTTCATCCTCATCATCTCAAACTCTCCTCTCAGCATCTGCAAACGAACTTTTTTAACTTTCTCCTCTTGAAGAGAAACTCGTAGGATTTCCCACGCTTGTTTGGCGGTAGTAGCTTCAGCTACTTTCTCGAACATTAATTCATCCAAACCTTGATGGATGAGAGTAAGCGCCTTTTGATCGCTTTTGCAATTTTTCTGCAGAGTATCTTTTTCTGCCTGTGTCAACGCTGCCTCGTTGGCTGGGACTACGTAGCCTTTTTCAACAATGTCCCAGACATCTTGACATCCGAGTAACGCCTTCATTCGAATACACCAACTTGAATAATTGGTTTTGGTGAGCTGAGGGTATTGATAAGGAAGTTTGAGACCGTCTGACATTTTTTATAGGGTCTGTTTGGCGGAAGACTGACTCTCGTAATATGGCTCTGATACCACTTTGTTGAGAATAAAAAATTAATTAAAGAAAAAAAGGACCAATATCACAACAACACAATTTCATATACACTACACTCACAATTTTATTCTTTTTTTATCTCATCACAATGATGAACTAACATTTGCAATTCATATTATCACAACAACACAAAGACTCTTTTTATTGCACTTTTTTTTTTCTTTGCACACACTCACAAATTACAATGAGATAACTCTAATATATAGAGTCTATCAATGGAGACAAAAACCACACAATAATTCATCACACATTTATTAGCAGCCTAATTATTAATTGTTCATGCTTTGACTAACATTTTTTTCTCCATTGTCAATGCATTCACGTGATGCATTTAAAAGTTTCTTTCTTTCTTTTTTTTTATAAATTAAAAATTTAAGATTAATATTTTATTTTAACAGAATCTTGGTTAAAGACAAACTCCAAGAATCTCCATTTGATTCTTTATTACTGATCCTCTCTCTACTCATAATCTCCTACTTATTTTAGTTTTTATTCATAATTTATTATTGAAGATCCTCTCATCTCACTATTGATAAATATAACAATACATAATTCTTTTAATGATAAAAAGATAAATAAGGAGCGAGTATGAGGAGTGTTGTTGGAAATGACATGTATTTTAATACTCTTTTTTTTAACGATATATGTTAATCTCTTAAATGGCTAAAAGTCAATTATTTATATTATTTTTAGATGGTAGACTAAGAGTCTCTTAGAGATGCTCTTAATAGGGCAACATTATAATGTACATCGAATGAAAATGATATTCTAAGTAAATTTAATTCTTCAACTTTTTGGTTTTAAAATCATTAAAGTATTATTTGGTTCCGAGAGTGGATTTGAAAAATTGAAAACGTGGTTTCATTATAAATTTAGTTCCAAACAATTTAATTCCTTAATTTTTCTATTTTGAGATCGTATATTTCGAAACCACCTACTCTCGTACAAGATTATAATGTTTGTAAAGCATAAAGTTAAGTAACTTATTAGTCACTTTTGAAATGAGGAGTTATAAATATGAAGTGCTATGGGTGATTGATAACTTGTGAAAATCCTTGATCGGAGCACTTCCCTATGAGGCGCCGTTGGGATCGACCGGGGACACTCCGATGCCAAAGTCAGTAATATTTTTGAGAATAAACTGTAAGCACAAAAGTAGAGAATCAGTAAGTGTACCTCAATAGCTTGGGATGCAAGCTATTTATACTCATGTAATTGTAACTCTTTGTAACTAGAAAGTCTCCATTAATGCCTCATTAATGGCGGTTACTTATCTTATTCAAGTATGACCGTTAGCTCATTAATGGGTTATTAGTTGCCTTTATTGGGAATCGGTTTTGCCGTTCCTTGGGCGTATCGAGGTTTGACGGCGGATCTCCCAAGGCGTTTGACCATCTGTGGCGTGTTGAGGAATCTGTAGATCCGCCACCTCTAAGTCTTGCCTCATACGCCATTGCTTTGGCGATCCTCCTTATCCGTGGTCGTTTGGTTAATTATCCTTTTTCCCCATGTATGATATTTGGATGTTATGCAGATGTAGATGAACAGTAATGTCATTACTCATCTTTAATTGCTATCAATTCTCCATTAATCCCAGCATTTATCCTTGAAACCCTCAGAGTTAGAGTATTCGAACAGTCAAGTCTTTATTCCCCTTTAATGGCTATTAATTGCCATTTAATTATATTTATTCCCATTCATGGATGTAATAAAGGATCATTTTGGTATTCTTAGATCCATCAAGGCGTATGTACACTCTTCTTGAGAACAATGGCGGGTCTCCATTACTCACTCTCATCGGACGTATCTTATTATGCCGTGTATCGCCATGGTCCACGTGGTGTGGCATAATGCTAGAGACTCCTTCCTTTTCCTCTTTATTTGCATATTCACCCCTGCATTAATCCTGCATTAATTATCATTAATTCCACATTAATCATGCATAAATATCTCTTTTTAGAAGGAATAATGGTTTGCCATTATTTCTATTAATTTTCCTTTATTCCTTATTCAAGAATAATTTGGGTTGTTATCAGAAGCCCCCCGTAAAGGTATAAAAAGCTCTTTAGGGCTGTCTAAATGGTGTTTTATTTTTCTATCTTGGAGGAAAGTGGACCCGCCCTAGATGGGGGATCACTTTGTCCTATCTTTGAGGAAAATGGACCCGCCCTAGATGGGATCATATATGGATATGACGCACTTTTAGGGGTTTTTTCTTCTTCGTGGATAGGTGGTCAGCTGTATCCATTATTAGCCTCTACTCATTTTCCAAAGTGTTTTTACTTTGCATTTGTGAAGGTGAGACTTCGTTATTTCTATGATGAAGACGAGGATTCATTACTTTGATGAAGACGAGGCTTCATTGTTTGGATGAAGACGAGGCTTCATTATTTGGATGAAGACGAGGCTTCATTATTTGGATGAAGACGAGGCTTCATTGTTTGGATGAAGACGAGGCTTCATTATTTGGATGCAGACGAGGCTTTATTATTTGGATGAAGACGAGGCTTCATTACTTGGATGAACCTTTTTCTTTCCAGAACTATTTTTACTAATGCATTATATCTTTTAGCAAGTAACTTTTTAGAACCTGGTTTACTTAGGATTTCTCCGATTGTTCAGTGTAGGTGGCCAGCCGTACCCCAATGTATGAACCTTTTGGAGGCTCTGAGCTTTATTTCCCTAAGGAAATTAAGCTGCCCTTGGTGGCGATCGACTTTTTCCTATCTTTGAGGTAAATCGATCCGCCAGCGGGTCTTTTTATTCTCTTATGAGGAGAGAGTTAAGGGTGTAATTATCTCATGTTTGAGATAATTTTAACCCACCCTTGGGGGCGACCAATCCTTTTTCCTATCTTTGAGGTAAATTGATCCGCCAGTGGTACTTTTCATTCGCCAGCCACTGGGTTTATATCACCTCTTTGATTGCATCCGCCTTCTTTAGGTTTGCTATTTCTTCTTCTATAGCTCTCTGCCTTTCAGGCCCATGGTTCCATCGTTTCTGAGCCACTAAAATCGCATCCTCCATGATGTTTAACTTATGAGTAATCACATCTGGGCTTACTCTTGTGAGGATCTCATTCTTCCATGCAAACACGCTTTCAGACTCAATGAGAACTTTCGTAACATCCTCCTTGGTCTCAGGTTGTAATCCTTTGGCGATCTACACCCGCTTTCCATCAGTAATAAGGAACATTTCCATTTCGCCCAAAGCTATAGTGACAAGTTCATCATCCTCACCTTCGCCATTTTTGGATTGTGGGCGGATCGATAGTGACATCGAGTAGGTCTCTTGAGCCACCTTTTGGTTCCCGCTAATCATTACTCCTCATTTGCTGGTGGGAATGTACATTGCCAGACGACGGATGGAAATTAGGGCTGCAACCTCTGAGATGAACGGCCGCCTAAGAATGATGTTATAAGCTAATTGTCCATCCATAATAGAGAACTTCAGATCACCAATATACGCTTGATCATCATCCGTCAGCTTGCATTCCAAAGTTACCTGGCCCTTGGTCTGGATAGTGTGACTTGTCACTCCTATGATGTCAACAATGGTTGTTTCTATTTGGATCGGATCAACCTTTAGTTTGGCGAATGCACCTCTAGTGATGACATTGCAAGAACTGTCCGTGTCTACCATTACTCGCTTCATTTCATCTCCCATCCTTCAATCGTCATTGTTACTACCAACGCATCTATATGTGGAGAGATTATTGGACCTGTTTCTGCAAAAGGGGCAATTGAGGGATGTTTTATCCAGAGCGGATATTTTTTCTATTTTCATGGGTGGCTGATACACTGGTCCATCTGCTATGACATTAATGACTCGTTTGAATTTCTTTATGGGATCTGTCTTCTGCTTTTCGTCTTGTTATTTGTTATTCTGGATAAATCTATCTAGTTTTCCAGCTCCCAGGTAGCTTCAAAATGTGGTGGCCATTTCTTCTATGGAAACTGTAATACGTCTTGGCGTTCCTTCCAACGGTTACATGCTCCCCTCCTTTAGGTTCGGGATATGTAATATCCCACTTATATTGCACTCTTCTCCTTTATATTGTGGCAAGTTGGAAGCTTTAAACCTTCTGTCCGCCTCGTACCACATGATTCGTGCTGTGAATGGTGAATTCCTGTTAACTGGATGGGCGTACCTTTCTGCATTGTTCTCTCATCTATCTAGAGCGGTATGCACTCACCTTTCAATCTCATCAGCCATGTGTTCAATGTTGAATCGTGGTGGCAAAGTCGGCTCTTGATTTTGATCTCGATCATGTTGAGGTTATGCTTGGAACTATGGTTTGACGCGGATGGATGTTGTCACAACCGCCGGAGCCATTTTATCTAGCTTCGAATATCTTATCTCCGCATCCTTCAACATTTTGCTAACATAATAGATGGGGAACTGTTGACCTTCTTCTTCTTGAATAACCACGGTGCACATAGCATTAGCCATGATAGATAGATACAAATGCAGGTCTCCCCTTCAGATTGGTCTTCTCATCAAGGGTGGTTCTGCCATAAATTGTTTTATACCTTGATATGCTTGTTGACAATCTTTCTAGTACGATGATCCGCCCGTTCAACCTCTGGATCTTTCTCACCCTTTATGGGGCTTTCATTTAGGCGCTCTTTTCACCTTTCTCCTTGTATGGCTTTTATTTAGGCGCTCTTTTCGCCATTTGCCTCGTATGGCTTTTACTTTATCTGGATTTGCTCTAACTCCTTTTTGGCTAATGGCGTAGTCAAGGAATTTTTCTGAAGTGACTTTGAATGTACACCTCTCTGGGTTGAACTTTACTTTTCATGCCAGTGTTTGGCGCTGGTTGCAGTATTAGCGATTTCCTTGTACTTGTGGGTTAGTACTGAAAGAACTCCAGAAGTGGGGCATATCCTGTCCATTATTAAAAGATTGTGGTAAGGCATAAAAGCTATATTCACTTACCTTAGGGATCAATGGCTTGATCTATGGAACAGACTTCATTGTGAAAGACTGTTTGGCCTTGTTGGCAAATATCATGTACGATGAAATGTCTCTTTATGGAATTTTTAGTTCATCACGGAATCAGCTTAGTAATTCCTTTACGTTGGTCCCTGACTCTAAAATGAACTTAGTCAAAGGATAAAACCAAGTAAATATTATATGTCAAACAAATTCATAATAGAATTTTATTCATGCTTTTGTTAATAATACCACATATAACGGTCATAACCATAAATATTACTACTGCACATAAATATCATAATGAATTCTTAATAAATAACCATAATGAAAATGGTTTAAGAACAATGTCCTTTTGTATTTCAATGCATATTAATATCCAAGATAGCATATTTATCATAAAAGTTATGACATTCTGTATTGGGTAAGATATCTTACATAGTTGCTATTTACTTGCAATCAATATTGTGCATCCATGCATTAACGACATTCAGAGATCATTAAGGCCTCGTTTGGATGAAATATAATTAAAGTAAGGTAAGTGATGGTTTAATAATGTAGTTATATATGAAATTACTCTTATATCATTTCATTTGTATAAATAAAATAAAAGAGAAAGGGTAATTTCGGAAGAAAAAAACATGTACCATAATTCTCCTCCAATTTGGGGTGTATGGAAAATTACCCAAAATTCATCCTCGCATACCTTCATATACCATCATCCAAACAATCTCTAAGAAACTCTCATGTATATCCTAAGAACTTCTCATAAATTAATGTTCTGATTCGAAACTGGCACTTGCACTATTTTATAGTTAGCTCAGGACTTGAGAGTTTTGTTTACCCAATTTGGTAATTCATCTACCCATAATGGCCTTAATAATTAGGGACAGTTACAGGATAATCACAAATAGACTCAATATTTTCAAGTCTCTTATGTTGGTAACAGAAATTCTAACAATGTCAAATAAACAGTTTTTATATGAATAGACACATCCTTGTAAAAAAGGGAATGAAATAACTGTTTGACAAAACAATATTCAAAAATATGAATTTCTGATATTAAAAGTACTATATATGAAAAAAGCCATACATAGATGGTGAATTGTACAAGAAAAACCAAATATGATTTTTTTGTAATTTCTTCTAATAGTTATATGCATGTTCATCCAAAAGACTAATCAGACCTAAATCATCTATAATTACACGGGCCTTTTATGATATCTTAATATTAAGTGATAAAATCACCTTGAATGGATGATTTTTTTATAAAATTCCAATATTACATGTCTTATATATGCATTTTGTTCTATTTCAACAATAATGACATATTATACTCGTCATGCATAAAAATATAAGGCATATTGAGCATGCAAGATTTAATGAAAGATTTGTGTCTATGACTTTATCTTTTACAATTTATTAGATTTATCATAATAACATATATGATATTCATAGCACTTATAAGGGTGGAGAATCTCAAATTTCTTTAATTAAAAATGGAACAAGAAAGGAGAAGAAACTTATCTTGTTTATCATAAAATTCCAGATTTCATGTAGAAAACTCTTCCCACCAATCTGTAGAGAACCCTATCTTTGGATAGATTTGTTTGTACTGATTGAGCCAAGGTTTGAGATTGAGATTTCTGTTCCGTTGACTCCATTATTTTGTTCTTTGTGAAACTGTATACAATCAAGATTTTGTGATCTTCTATTTGTTAGAGATCCATGTTCACCGCACTAATTCATAACTTGTGAAAATCCTTGATCGGAGCACTTCCATGTGAGGCGTCGTTGAGATCGGCCGGGGACACTCTGATGCCAAAGTCAGTAATATTTTTGAGAATGTAAGTGTTATCTTGCATTTTCATATAGTTTTTAATATATTTTAATTATAGTAATCATGCATTTTAAGATAGTTTTTAATATTTTATAATTATTTTATGTTTAGTTTTATGTTTTAAGAGCTAATGCTTGTTCTATGTGTTTTTAGGTATTATTTGGGGCAAAAATGCAATTATGGAATCATTATTCAAATAAATAAAGTTGCATAGTTAGAACTCCTTCTAGTTGGTGACCTCGTAGCAGTTGAAGAATGAAGACTCATGACTCTTTAAATAAATCCTTATTGTCATAAATTCCTAAAATAACTATCCAATGAATGTTATGAAAGTTAAAGAGTCTTTTGAATGCTCAAGAAGGAGTTACACTACTCATTACTTTAGTTATGTTTTCTATTAGTTTGTTTTCTATTAAATTTCTTGTTTTCGTTCCATCTACCATGAACTAACTCCTCCATAGCTAGAGCTATGGCGGATCCTAATCGAAGTAGATGATTTACTTGCAATCCAATTTCAAGTTCATAATTTATTAAATAGAGAATTAAACTATGGAGCTTAATTTCCTAGTTAGATACCTGATCAATATTTAGCTAAATTACAATTAATTATTTTGGTTGACCGACACTAAGATAATTAATGGAAATACATAGTTTAGACCTGTGTCTATGCGGTGCGGTTTTTCAGGGTTTAGTTTCACGACTTAACTTTGGGGTTATTTCAGAGAACTTAATGCTTTCATTATATCTTTATTCTTGACTGGACCAAAGCTAAGGTAATTGTATGTGAAATAGGATTAATCTTGACTGGTCCAAAGCTAGGTTAATTACTTTAGGAAATAATCACCGTCTCTAGATTAAAACTTAAGAACTTGGATAGGATTGTTGTGTGGATTATATACATTAGGTTAGGTGAAGCCTTGCTCTAGCACCTTTATCATAAGAGTTATAAATATTGTTTTTCTTTTCTTTAATTAATTGAGTGCAGTTATTTTAATTTTTAGTTTAGTAAATATCAAATCCAAAATTGATTACTTAAATAATAGAAATTCACAAAAATCAACAGCTATAAACACAATCCTCGTTTGGGAAATACCTTGGGGTCCCTCTTCATAGTGACAGGGTGTCCAAAGCCTCTTTTAAAGATATTTTGGACAAATCTAACGGTTTGTGTGCTAGCTGGAAAGCTAATTCTCTTTCCCTTGCAGGTCGCCTTACTTTAATCCAGTCTATCAACTGCGCTGCTCCAAATCACATCATGCAAGCCTGTAAGCTCCCTGAGCCGGTCCTCAACGACCTTGATAAAATTAATCGGCGTTTTCTGTGGGGAGAGTCTGGGGATGGGAGGAAGATTCACCTGGTCCCTTGGAAGGAAGCCTGCCAGCCTAAGAGCAGGGGGGGTCTTGGTATAAGGCAAGCTAAGGACAATAATAAAGTCCTGTTAATGAAGCTTCTTTGGAGAATGTGGCAATCCCCCTCCTCCCTTTGGGTTCGTCTTCTGTGCGGTAAGAATAGGAAAGATAGAATCTTTGGTGGCCCGAAGGAGAGGGTTGTCAGCTGTTCCTTCCTCTGGAAAGGGCTTAGTGCTGTTTTTGCTGAGTTCTGTACGGGGATTGGCTTGGAGGTGGGTAATGGGAGATCCATTAGTTTCTGGTATGACACCTGGATTGGTGACAAACCGTTGATTGAGGTGTGCATCGCCCCTCCGCCGAATGATCTCCTCTCCTGGAGAATTGCTGATGTGGTGGACTCGGAGGGAGACTGGATCTAGTCTAAGTTCGACTCCTTTCTTAGCCTGGAGACCCTCCTTAATATTAGAGGTGTGAAGATTAGTAATCAGGAGGAGGATAAGGACAGACACTGCTGGGCCTTGACTAATAATGGTTCTTATTCTTGCAAATCGGCCTATGAAGCTTTTACCCCTAATAGGGCTGATCCTCCTTTGGAAATTTGGAAGTCCATTTGGGCCCTCAAAGTCCCCTACCGCATTAGGAGTTTCCTATGGCTGGGAGTCAAAGACAGGCTCCTCACGAATGCAGATAGACACAGAAGGCACTTGGCTGTATCTGGTGCCTGTAGCAGATGCAACGGCCATGTGGAAACATTGTGCCATGCTTTGAGGGATTGCCCGAATAGTAGAAAGGTTTGGGAAGGGGTCCTTCCTCACCACATCCTTCCTTCCTTTATGGGGTTCTCTGATATTGACTGGTTCTCTGAAGGCGTTAATGGGAATTTGTTGGCCAGTATGGAGCACGGGGCTATTCTCTTCGCTATTATTTGTCACCAAATGTGGAAATGGAGGAATGAAGAGTTATTTGCTGAGAAGACTGTCTTTATTCCTGACCTCCAGTTTTACTTCTCGAAAAAACTCTCTGTTATTACAAAGAGTTTTGAAGGAGAGCCCCTGGTTCACCCCTCCCCGGTTAAAGAGGTCCAGTTAGTTGGTTAGAGGAAGCCCAGGGAAGGGGTTGTCAAGTTGAATACGGATGGCTCCTGTCTTAGTAATGGCAGAATTGCTGCTGGTGGAGTTCTTCGGGATGCTGGTGGCGCCTGGCTGGCTGGGTTTACCCATAACTTAGGTACGGGCTCCTCCTTTACTGCAGAGCTCTGGGGGATCTTGTCTGGCATTAAACTCGCCATTCGCATGGGTGTTAAAAGACTTTCGGTGGAGTCTGACAATTTGGAGGCTATCAACAGGATTTCGGATAGACAGGCTGTTTGTCTTAAGAGTCAGAATCTCATTAAAGCCATCTTGAGGCTTCGTCCTGCCTTCGATTCTCTTACCTTCTCCCATATTTATAGGGAGCAAAACCGCGTGGCGGATCGCTTGGCAGCTGCTGGGCATGGGGGGATGTTAGGTGTTTCTACCCTTTCCGTTCCTCCTTCTTTTCTGTTACCTTCTCTTCTTGAGGATAGGATTGGGGTCAGTCTTCCTAGACTGATCCCGGGTTAGGTTTTTGTTTGTTTGTTTTTTTTTCTTCCCTTCTTACCAAAAAAAAAATAAACACAATCCTCGTGGGAACGATACTCTACTTATTATTTATTACTTGATAACGATAGGGTGCACTTGCCCTTAGTTTTGTACGATACACATTTCGTCCATCAAGTTTTTGGCGCCGTTGCCGGGGATTGTTTATTTTATAATTTTGATTTAGCGGAAGTTCTATTAATTTAAGCGTTTTTTTTTATATTTTGTTCCTTTTTATTTTTTTTTTCTTTTATGTTTATTTTGCAAGGTGATGGACCAAAATAGTTATCCATGGTGGTTGAATGCTCCAACATTCAACAACCACTTAGAGATACAAGCTCAAGCCAATGAGGATAGATTTTTGATGTTTATGAAGGATAACTTTCCGGATGTGTCTCTTCGCGATGCATCATGTATACATTGCGGGGGTTTACATTTTGAACTGGATTGTCAATATCAAAATTCAAATCTTTATACTAATTCTTGTTATATGGATGATCAATATGAGCTGCCTAGAGAAGAAATTTCAAGCACGTTTTCCCCATATTGGGAGAATGGTTATGTGTGTCATCAAGATTCTCAAACCTTATCACCAAATTTTGAGCATGAGGAGGATCCACAATGGAAAGAAATAATCGATATTATTGAGCAGATAAATAATAAATTCTCTTCATTGGAGACTTTTACCAAAAATATCGATGCTTCTCAGAGAAATATAATGAAAACTTTAGAAGATCTGATTGCAATTACGTCAACTGATGAACAATATTCAGATTTTTCGAGTGAAGCATATAACTTGATTGAACCTCAACATGAAGAAGTCCTTGAGGAATGTTCAGATATATGTTTGGTGATAAGTTGTGAAGATAAATCAATAGGAGAAAAAGAGTTGGAAATTTCAAATTAAGTGGAAAGTTCCATCACCCGAATATATGAGATCACCACACCTGAACTTGTGGTACAGAAATCCATGATTGAAGAGTTTGAAACAATCCCGACTGAAGAATTTTACGTGTTATATGACTTACCAAAAGAGTCAAAAAGGGAGACATAAACTCTTTCATAACTTTTATAAATTTATGTCATGGATTTTGTTGATTTATTTTGAAGCTAAAAATCCAATTTGCATTCATAGAATATTTATTAAAAAATTTGGATTTCTTATAAGGCTTCATTCATTTACATAAAAGGGAGGTTTGTAGTCAAGCTAAACGACTATAATCTTAGCGCTTCCGGGAGGCAACCCGAGTTTTTTTTTTAATTTCTCTTTTATTTACAATATTTCTTTAAGTAAGTTTTATTTTTATTTTTTTTTATTTATTTTGCAGGTAAACCAAAAAAAAGAAAAAAAAGAAAAACAAACAAATTGGTCCAACAGTTAAAGTGAAAGATCCCATCTCCTCTACCACCTTTGGTTTAAGGGAGTTTTTCTTTAACCCTTTTAATTTTTCACTTTACCTTTTATCGCATTTTTGGGAGTAAATGCATGCTCTAAAGTGTGAGGAAGGGTAAAAAGGGTTTTATCTATCTTAGTTTAAGTTTTTATTATTTATTGTTTATGTTTGTGTTATTTTTTTTTTAGGTAATTTCATATAGTTGCATGCTTCCTTACATGTTAAAATAATTGTCTTCGCTTTTCAAGGATTTGAGATGGACTTAGGAAGAAAACTCGTAAACAATTGACCCTTAATAGGATGAAACTTCACCATGGCAGTCATAAATTTTGAAATTACATTTTTTTTTAGAATTACGAAACTGAGGAACTTTAGATTAAAATGGGAGTTCCGGAGACTACATTTTGTGGACTGAAAATAAGCATTGAACTTGTCATTTGGTTGAACTTTTTGGTACAAATATTAACCCGAACATATGTGAGATTTTGAGACCAAAAATTTGAGCATTTTATTACACATTGCTCGGTTTATTTTTTTTCTTGAGTGTGCTCATACTTGCTATTGTCTATAGAGTTTGCATCAAATGCTAGTCGAAACCTTGTGCATCCAGTTGGAACTTGGCGTGATCAAGGCAATTAAGTGTAGCCCTTTGTTAATGTTCGAACTTATTTTTTCTTGTTTAAACCCAAAACCCTTTTACATCGTGTTTAGTTAAGCCCCGTTGAAGCCTACATATACCACTTTCTTTGTTTCACCACATTACAAGCCCTTAACGTCTTAAATACCCTTTTCTCACCCATGAATTTACAATTATTGTGCACAAATAGGAATGATTTAGGGAGCTCAAAATTTGTGGAAAATAGAAAGCCGAGAATTATTTTTGCTACTTTATGTGCTTTTGCAAAGAAAAAAAAGAAGAAAAAAATAAAAAAATAAAAAAGCTCAAAAGGAAAAAAAAGAAGAAAAAAAAATAAAAGATAAAGTAAAAAAAAGAGAAAAAAAAAGAGAAACATTGGGTTGAGTCATTTAGTTCGAGGTGGAGATTCATGCACAATCGATCAATCTCAGGAAATGCATTTAAAGCACTGAACTGTAATATGTAATAATAAGATAAGAACAAGGATAAACGAGTAAATACTCAACATTATGAGATTGGTTGCAGTCTTAGAGATAAAAGTGGGTAAAAAGAGGAAAGCGAAACTCATGCGCTTGCTTATGGAACTCTTGCTTCTGGTCTTGTTCTGGAATCAATACCTAATGGAGAAAATAAAGGAAAAAAAATTGTTTTCTCATCAGTAGCACATTTTATGTTTCTCGGTTAATCTTTGAAGAGCTCTAAGTCTTATTGTATCTATTTTGCACAACTAGTTGTTTATTCACTTTCCACATATTTTCCTTATCCAAACCTGTCCTTAAACCAACATTACAACCCGTAAAAGACATTGGGATCTTGTTTCAGACTAGATAAGCATAATGGTAACGACTGGATGACAATGCAAATTCACCATAGCCAAAGCTAGTATATGGCTTGAGAGATAAAATTTACACCTAAACACTTGAGTGAAATGAGTGACCACTAGTGAGGTGCCAAAATAGTTTGCCTTTTGATTTTGTGATATGATTGAAGATACGTCTACTTGTGTTGGTTTGCGGAGAAACGATTAAAATCTTTTAGCATCCAAACCTTTGAAGTAAATCGCGTTATTGTCTAAATTATTTATAGTGAGTATTCTAGAGTTTGTTTTGAGTCTAAGGCTTGCTCGAGGACAAGCAAGGTTCAAAGTGTGAGGAAGTTGTTATCTTGCATTTTCATATAGTTTTTAATATATTTTAATTATAGTAATCATGCATTTTAAGATAGTTTTTAATATTTTATAATTATTTTATGTTTAGTTTTATGTTTTAAGAGCTAATGCTTGTTCTATGTGTTTTTAGGTATTATTTGGGGAAAAAATGTAATTATGGAATCATTATTCAAGTAAATAAAGTTGCACAGTTAGAACTCCTTCTAGTTGGTGACCTCGTAGCAGTTGAAGAATGAAGACTCATGACTCTTTAAATAAATCCTTATTGTCATAAATTCCTAAAATAACTATCCAAGGAATGTTATGAAAGTTAAAGAGTCTTTTGAATGCTCAAGAAGGAGTTACACTACTCAATGCTCCCTTTAATTATATGAAAGTTAAAAAGTTGCAAAGAAGAATTCAACTCTCCATATGTTTAAGAAGTTAGAGCAAAGAATTCAATCCTCCATTAATCTTCTCTTTAATAGCATTAAAGTTGGAGGTTACAATGAATGCATGAAGGCATGTGCAACTATAAATACCTACATTGGGAAGCATGAAACCAGACCTGGAACAATGGAACAGGCCTCACCACACTCTCTTAGCTCTCTCTTTTAGATTTTTTATAGTTTCTTTTTGTTCTTTTCCTTTCTTCCTTTGTAACCGATTCTAGTTTTTATTTCAAAGTTTATTCTCACTTCATCTTTTCTTCTCTTTACTTTAGTTATGTTTTCTATTAGTTTGTTTTCTATTAAATTTCTTGTTTTCGTTCCATCTACCATGAACTAACTCCTCCATAGCTAGAGCTATGGCGGATCCTAATCGAAGTAGATGATTTACTTGCAATCCAATTTCAAGTTCATAATTTATTAAATAGAGAATTAAACTATGGAGCTTAATTTCCTAGTTAGATACCTGATCAATATTTAGCTAAATTACAATTAATTATTTTGGTTGACCGACACTAAGATAATTAATGGAAATACATAGTTTAGACCTGTGTCTATGAGGTGCGGTTTTTCAGGGTTTAGTTTCACGACTTAACTTTGGGGTTATTTCAGAGAACTTAATGCTTTCATTATATCTTTATTCTTGACTGGACCAAAGCTAAGGTAATTGTATGTGAAATAGGATTAATCTTGACTGGTCCAAAGCTAGGTAAATTACTTTAGGAAATAATCACCGTCTCTAGATTAAAACTTAAGAACTTGGATAGGATTGTTGTGTGGATTATATACATTAGGTTAGGTGAAGCCTTGCTCTAGCACCTTTATCATAAGAGTTATAAATATTGTTTTTCTTTTCTTTAATTAATTGAGTGCAGTTATTTTAATTTTTAGTTTAGTAAATATCAAATCCAAAATTGATTACTTAAATAATAGAAATTCACAAAAATCAACAGCTATAAACACAATCCTCGTGGGAACGATACTCTACTTACTATTTATTACTTGATAACGATAGGGTGCACTTGCCCTTAGTTTTGTACGATACACATTTCGTCCATCAGTAAGCACAAAAGTAGAGAATCAGTAAGTGTACCTCAATAGCTTCGGATGCAAGCTATTTATACTCATGTAGTTGTAACTCTTGGTAACTAGAAAGTCTCCATTAATGCCTCATTAATGGCAGTTACTGATCTTATTCAAGTATGACCGTTAGCTCATTAATGGGTTATTAGTTGCCTTTATTGGGAATCGGCTTTGCAGTTCCTTGGGCGTATCGAGGTTTGACGATGGATCTCCCAAGGCGTTTGACCATCTGTGGCGTGTTGAGGAATCTGTAGATCCGCCACCTCTAAGTCTTGCCTCATACGCCATTGCTTTAGCGATCCTCCTTATCCGCGGTCGTTTGGTTAATTATCCTTTTTCCCCATGTATGATATTTGGATGTTATGGAGATGTAGATGAACAGTCATGTCATTACTCATCTTTAATTGCTATCAATTCTCCATTAATCCCAGCATTTATCCTTGAAACCCTCAGAGTTGGAGTATTCGAGCAGTCAAGTCTTTATTCCCCTTTAATGGCTATTAATTGCCATTTAATTATATTTATTCCCATTCATGGATGGTAATAAAGGCGCATTTTGGTATTCTTAGATCCATCAAGGCGTATGTACACTCTTCTTGAGAACAATGGCGGGTCTCCATTACTCACTCTCATCGGACGTATCTTATTATGCCGTGTATCGCCATGGTCCACGTGGTGTGGCATAATGCTAGAGACTCCTTCCTTTTCCTCTTTATTTGCATATTCACCCATGCATTAATCCTGCATTAATTATCATTAATTCCACATTAATCATGCATAAATATCTCTTTTTAGAAGGAATAATGGTTTGCCATTATTTCTATTAATTTTCCTTTATTCCTTATTCAAGAATAATTTGGGTTGTTATCAAAAGCCCCTCGTAAAGGTATAAAAAGCTCTTTAGGGCTGTCTAAATGGTGTTTTATTTTTCTATCTTGGAGGAAAGTGGACCCTCCCTAGATGGGGGATCACTTTGTCCTATCTTTGAGGAAAGTGGACCCGCCCTAGATGGGATCATATATGGATATGACGCACTTTTAGGGGTTTTTTCTTCTTCGTGGATAGGTGGTCAGCTATATCCATTGTTAGCCTCTACTCATTTTCCAAAGTGTTTTTACTTTGCATTTGTGAAGGTGAGACTTCGTTATTTCTATGATGAAGACGAGGATTCATTACTTTGATGAAGACGAGGCTTCATTATTTGGATGAAGACGCAGCTTCATTATTTGGATGAAGACGAGGCTTCATTGTTTGGATGAAGATGAGGCTTCATTATTTGGATGAAGACGAGGCTTCATTATTTTGATGCAGACGAGGCTTCATTATTTGGATGAAGATGAGGCTTCATTACTTGGATGAACCTTTTTCTTTCCAGAACTATTTTTACTAATGCATTATATCTTTTAGCAAGTAACTTTTTAGAACCTGGTTTACTTAGGATTTCTCCGATTGTTTAGGGTAGGTGGCCAGCCGTACCCCAATGTATGAACCTTTTGGAGGCTGCCCTTGGTGGCGATCGACTTTTTCCTATCTTTGAGGTAAATCGATCCGCCAGCGGGTCTTTTATTCTCTTATGAGGAGAGAGTTAAGGGTGTAATTATCTCATGTTTGAGATAATTTTGACCCGCCCTTGGGGGCGACCAATCCTTTTTCCTATCTTTGAGGTAAATTGATCCGCCGGTGGTACTTTTCATTCGCCAGCCACTGGGTGTATGTCACCTCTTTGATTGCATCCGCCTTCTTTAGCTTTGCTATTTCTTCTTCTATAGCTCTCTACCTTTCAGGCCCATGGTTCCATCGTTTCTAAGCCACTAGAACCGCATCCTCCATGATGTTTAACTTATGAGTAATCACATCTGGGCTTACTCTTGTGAGGATCTCATTCTTCCATGCAAACACGCTTTCAGACTCAATGAGAACTTTCGTAACATCCTCCTTGATCTCAGGTTGTAATCCTTTGGCGATCTACACCCGCTTTCCATCAGTAATAAGGAACATTTCCGTGTCGCCCAAAGCTATAGTGACAAGTTCATCTTCCTCACCTTCGTCATTTTTGGATTGTGGGCAGATCGATAGTGACATTGAGTAGGTCTCTTGAGCCACCTTTTGGTTCCCACTAATCATTACTCCTCATTTGCTGGTGGGAATGTACATTGCTAGACGATGGATGGAAATTAGAGCTGCAACCTCTGAGATGAACGGCCGCCCAAGAATGATGTTATAAGCTAATTGTCCATCCATAATAGAGAACTTCAGATCACCAATCTACACTTGATCATCATCCGTCAGCTTGCATTCCAAAGTTACCTGTCCCTTGGTCTGGATAGTGTGACTTGTCACTCCTATGATGTCAACAATGGTTGTTTCTATTTGGATCAGATCAACCTTTAGTTTCACTACAAGAAAATATCAGTTCACATACGACATTTTACCAACGACATACATATCGTTGTTATTAGCAATGAAATACAAACAACTTACTTACGAAATTAATCAGCCAACATCTATAAATAAAATACTTAGAAAATACAATCAACATACCGACGACAGAAAATACCAATGACGCATGTCGTTGGCAATTGCGATGACAAATGCATGTCAATGCTATGTCGTCCCAAATAGAAACAACTTACAAACAAGTTTCATATAAATTATTTAATGGCTGAATTATAACAAAAAACACCAACTACTTACCAATGACTGAAAAATAAAACACCAAAAGAATTCCCGCTTATTTCCTTAAAACTTTCCCTCTAAACTTTACTTTCCATTATTTTCATTTCTCTAAATCTTTTACCTTTCTCTCTCTCCTTTCCCAGGAACCCTAATCCTAATCCTCTAATTTCCCACTCGGCCTCTCTCTAATTTCCCAAAAATGAACATTAATCCTCTACTTACCTCAAGCAACTAACCCTTTCCAGACCATAACTGTGTTTTTAGTCTTTGCTATTTGCCAACAACGGATCCTTTGAGACCAGTTGCAGCTATGGGCCGACCGAGATAAAATGAAAAAGCTAACAACAAACCCTTCCAAGATTAGGACTGCATCATGGATCAATTTATTTGGGTGAGTAAAAAATTAAATCCTCTAATTAGTTTGCTTTGTCGTAATTTAAGTTCTTTGTGAACCGATTTGCTTCCCTATTCTAGATTAGGGTTAAACTCTTCCCTTTTCATCATTTTCAGTTTCTCTAGACGCCAAATTAAAGCAAAATCAACCAAACTGTAAAAGTTACAGGTACAAATTCTTTCTTTCACCTTTTTTCTCTTTATTGGTCATGATTTTCAGCTTTCCATTTCATGGTCAATCTTGCCTGTAAGGTATTTGTTATAATGTTGTAAGGATGGGAGAAGATATTTTGGGTTCAACTGATATGCTTAAATTGGGAAAAATGTTTGGGTTGTGATTAGTTATGATTTTTGGGTGTTTGTTTGAATTATTTTAATTTGTGTTCATGGATACATTTTAATAACTTTTACTCTTAAGAAGAAAAGAAGAAACATGAAAAGCTTCCATTTTGATCTCCATTGTTATCTTTTCAAGTTTTTCAGCATTTGGCTCTACTTCAATAAAGTTGTAGTTATGGTTGAAGTTTGTTTGTTTCTTCTACTTTTGTGTTGAGATGCTTGAATTGGCTGCCTGCATATTAATTTACAAATTTAATATACTTAATTTGATTTTCAATATTAATTATTTACCTTTGAATGCAATTAATTTACTAGTGGAAGAAAATACTAACCATAGTAATATAGTAATTAAGTAATTTACCTCTCTAGTGATGCCATCTTTCTGCCTTCCATTAATGTTTTGACATTTTGTAATATAAGAAGAAACAGAGTCAATCACCATGCCTGCTCATTTTCTCTTCTAATAATGTTCTAATGGTATGATCCTTGTTAGACTTATAGTTTATTGTGTTCATTTTTTTACAATGCTATTCATTTTGCCTGTCCTTTTAATTGTATTAATGAGTTAAGTCAATCTTCTTTGGGTTATTTCTATATGCTTTTAGACAAATTTGCTCAAATTGCATGCAATGGTAGATGTTAATATGCAGTAGAACAGTTTCAGAGACTAAGCATTAGATGCAAATACATTGCATCTTTACTTTTAACAAAGTCCATAGGCATATCGTGAATTTTGTATTGATCGTTTTTCTTTTGTACTTTCTTTCTTTTTTCATGTAGAATACAATCATTGATGAGAGAGCTTCAATGGCTATGGGAGGTCCCTTTCTAGGTCCACTAGCAAATATACTTAAGTCAATGAAGAAGGTTTGTTGCTGCATTTGACTCATTTCTATGTAATATTCAACTATTTAATCTATATTTAGTGTGATGTCGTATGCAGATACCAGATAGGGTTGCTTTGAGTGGGGATGTTGTTGCTCTTAATGATGAAAAGGTATGTTGAATTTACCCAAGTTCTAGTAATCATGAAATTCTGGGTTTGTAAATCTGTTTATGGGGTATTTATTTATGGACTAAAACTTTGATAATTCAAATAGATAATGGTGGATTTCTCTGCATCATTAGCACACTAACTCGTTAAAGCATCACTAAGAATGGTGGATAGTTTTCAATAGGATCAAATGGTTCAATCTTCAAACAACTGTAGTCCATATATATGATATATTCCTGCTATATCTTATACTCCAACAATATGGAAAAAGATCATGCAAATACTATTTATTAAAATGAAAGTATATCTTCAAATGGTAGAGTACCTGCATTTAACGTACTGGTATTTACAGCTTGATCAAGAGTCTTATCTTTATAAGTGTTGGCACACAATCTAAATATTGTATCAGACTCCTTATTGCACGCGGTTCTATTTCTCTAGAATATCATTGCTGAATCTTATCATATATAAAAAAAAATGGGATGTTAACATTGGCTGTTACTTTATTTTTGTTATAGGCTGAGTTGGCTCTCGAAAGTGTCGGGGAAGTGATACTCTCTAAACAAAGTGTGATAAAAGAGTCCAATTATACAATTTTTGGTGTATTAAGTTCTTCTGATCATATTCCCTCATCAAGAAGTGAAAGTCTTATGGAGCTACTTGGAGGTGAAAAATATCGAGTTTATAGGTTCAATATAAGGTATTCAAGTATTATGTGTTTTATTCATCTAGTGCCATTGAGTGAGAATTTATTGACTAAGGGATTATTAAAATTGTTATCCTAATGGAACTTGACATGGTTACAATAAACCTAATTCGTTTTTCCAGTTCATGCACGTTGATTGATGGCTATGGACGAACTCGTGAAGTGGAACTGGAAAATATGGAATGATCGAAAATAGATCCCTTAGGTAAGAACGACATCATTGAAAAGGACTGATTGAGCCTGATAGCATACATACGTTACATATGTTGTAAATAATTTGATATCTAAAAGTAGGTACATCTAAAACTATTTCATCTACAACATCTCTTTCGGCTAAGCTAACAGATGGAATTAATCAAAGCGAAGCAACACATAGAGCCCTTGTTCTTTTTTTATCATACACATGGATGCAAACCCAAGAGTAAAATACCCCTTCATAACATGTTCATAATACGATTAGGTTGTGACATATTGATAAGATGATATATTTCTGATTTTGATGTCTAGTTGAGTTATATGAGAAAGCCTTAACTGCTAACAAGGTCAAGATGGTAATGCAAATCGCACCATAGTGAACATAATTCGTTTTGTCATAGGCCTTCGTATACATGTGTTGGTTATCTATTATTGGAAGCATTAATTTTTTTATTGAAGTTTTACCTATTGTCCAGGATGCATATATGGTGTCCGTTGATTGTAAAGGATTCTAGATGCTGTCAAAGGTTCCTGGTCAATATCTACAGATGGAATCAGAGAATGAGAACAGAGAGAATTCAGGTTTTCGTTCAATAAAGAGGCACACGATATTGAGACTTCTTATCAAGGGCTTGTAGAAATGGAAGAAGAAGTTGTCAAGCAGGTTTCAAGCTTTAGTGGTCTTATGCTAGCATGAGACTTCATATTAAAGAAACAAACATCAGAATGTAAAAGAGATACAATTGTCTGACTCATAAGTTTTGGTAAGAATTCAAGTTTGTTTTTTAAGGTATTTTTATTTTTTTATTACTAGTTCAAATATCTTTATTATTGAATTTAAAGAAAGATGGATGTTCAAATATTTTACTAGTTCAACTATCTCTGCTCTACGTTTCTCATTAAGATGATTAATGTATTATAATGCAAAAAACTCACATTTACGAATTGAAATTTTGTGGAAATATAAGTTGTGATGAGATATGAGGTAGTCATCACATTTATAAATGCATATATTTTTAAGGGATAAGTTACCAAAATAGGTCCATGGTTTTTGAGAAAGTATTAATTTAGACACAACGCATAAAATAGCACCAATATAGGCTCAACGTTCAAAAAAGTATCAATTTAGGCATCGATAACGGATTGGACACGTCATTTCTATTAATCCATTAAGTTTTGATTTCTCCCTCCACGTATAATTGACAGAACTTAACAGAGTAATATCAATGACGTGTCTCGTTCCGTTATCGATGCCTAAATTGGTACCTTTTTTAAAGTTAAGCCTATATTGGTGCTATTTTGTACGTGTAGCCTAAATTGATATTTTCCCAAAAACCATAAACCTATCTATTTTGGCACCCTTTCCCTAAATTCTACTAAAAGCTGCTGAATTTTTTTTGTAATTATAATTTGGTATCCAAGCTTATCTTTATGCTTTTCTGCTTTGATGTTTAATTTTTCAACCATATGTAGACAGTTCATTATTGGATCAATAGCTTGTTTATATAGCGATAACAACGACACTACTCATGCACCTCCACCGTCTGCTGAATATACTTCTCAAATAAGAGCAACAAGTTCAAGATTTGAATGAAAAATATGGATGTCTAAGTAACTCTGTTATGCCAACAGTTAGAAAATTGTAATGATGAACAAATTAATCGTAAGACCTATTGTTTCTTGCTAGTTTGATTGTCTATCTTTTTGCTGTATTAAAATTGTGATTTTGGAATATTATTTATATAACGACAACTTAGTAATCACTTAAAGTTCAAAAAAATTTAAACATTGTAGTAATTTTGGATATATTATCCAAGTAGTTTGATGGTTTAAATTATTATTTTTATTAGTTTGTTGCCTGAGATATTATTTATTAGTTTTAGAATTATTTAAAAATTAATATAGTATACAAATTTAAATTTAATGATTTATATATATATATATATATATATATATATATATATATAAAATATGCATATGACATACATGTTAGCAACGACTTACTAATAACACAATTATCAACTTAAGATACATGTTACCGACGATATTTTAACGACGATATTACAAACGACTTCCATACGATTCAAGTTAGAAACTACATACAAACGACTTCCCTACAACACATGTGCCAAATTCAATGTGAAAATTACCGACGACATACCGACGATTTATCTATTAACGACGACTTAACAACAACATATGCCATGTCCAATAACGACACCGATTAATTCTTATGGTTGTACACTTACAACTTACCAACAACCATGTTGTCGCTAATGCCAACAACAATGATTTTGTCATCGGTAAGTAACCATTTTCCCAATAAGCAATCTGACTACGACATTAGTTTCGTTTGTATGTCATCGGTAACTTATATTACCAACGACATTGTGTCGTAGGTACACTGTTATTTTCTTGTAGTGTTTGGCGAATGCACCTCTAGTGATGACATTGCAAGAACTATCCGTGTCTACCATTACTCGATTCATTTCATCTCCCATCCTTCAATCGTCATTGTTACTACCAACGCATCTATATGTAGAGAGATTACTGGACCTGTTTCTGTAAAAGGGGCAATTGAGGGATGTTTTATCCAGAACGGATATTTTTTCTTTTTTCACGGGTGGCTGATACACTGGTCCATCTGCTATGACATTAATGACTCGTTTGAATTTCTTTATGGGATCTGTCTTCTGCTTTTCGTCTTGTTATTTGTTATTCTGGATAAATCTATCTAGTTTTCCAGCTCCCAGCAAGCTTCAAAATGTTGTGGCCATTTCTTCTATGGAAACTGTAATACGTCTTGGCGTTCCTTCCAACGGTTACATGCTCCCCTCCTTTGGGTTCGGAATATGTAATATCCCGCTTATATTGCACTCTTCTCCTTTATATTGTGGCAAGTTGGAAGCTTTAAACCTTCTGTCCGCCTCGTACCACATGATTCGTGCTGTGAATGGCGAATTCCTGTTAACTGGATGGGCGTACCTTTCTGCATTGTTCTCTTATCTATCTAGAGCGGCATGCACTCACCTTTCAATCTCATCAGCCATGTGTTCAATGTTGAATCGTGGTGGCAAAGTCGGCTCTTGATTTTGATCTCGATCATGTTGAGGTTATGCTTGGAACTATGGTTTGACGCGGATGGATGTTGTCACAACTGCCAGAGCCATTTTATCTAGCTTCGAATATCTTATCTCCGCATCCTTCAACATTTTGCTAACATATTAGATGGGGAACTTTTGACCTTCTTCTTCTTGAATAACCACGGTACACATAGCATTAGCCATGATAGATAGATACAAATGCAGGTCTACCCTTCAGATTGGTCTTCTCATCAAGGGTGGTTCTTCCAGAAATTGTTTTATACCTTGATATGCTTGTTGACAATCTTTCTAGTACGATGATCCGCCCGTTCAACCTCTGGATCTTTCTCACCCTTTATGGGGCTTTCATTTAGGCGCTCTTTTCACCTTTCTCCTCGTATGGCTTTTATTTAGGCGCTCTTTTCGCCATTTGCCTCGTATGGCTTTTACTTTATCTGGATTTGCTCTAACTCCTTTTTTGGCTAATGGCGTAGTCAAGGATTTTTTCTGAAGTGACTTTGAATGTACACCTCTCTGGGTTGAACTTTACTTTTCATGCTAGTGTTTGGCGCTGGTTGCAGTATTAGCGATTTCCTTGTACTTGTGGGTTAGTACTGAAAGAACTCCAGAAGTGGGGCATATCCTGTCCATTATTAAAAGATTGTGGTAAGGCATAAAAGCTATATTCACTTACCTTAGGGATCAATGGCTTGATCCATGGAACAGACTTCATTGTGAAAGACTGTTTGGCCTTGTTGGCAAATATCATGTACGATGCAATGTCTCTTTATGGAATTTTTAGTTCATCACGGAATCAGCTTAGTAATTCCTTTACGTTGGTCCCTGACTCTAGAATGAACTTAGTCAAAGTATAAAACCAAGTAAATATTATATGTCAAACAAATTCATAATAGAATTTTATTCATGCTTTTGTTAATAATACCACATATAACGGTCATAACCATAAATATTACTACTGCACATAAATATCATAATGAATTCTTAATAAATAACCATAATGAAAATGGTTTAAGAACAATGTCCTTTTGTATTTCAATGCATATTAATATCCAAGATAGCATATTTATCATAAAAGTTATGACATTCTGTATTAGGTAAGATATCTTACATAGTTGCTATTTACTTGCAATCAATATTGTGCATCCATGCATTAACGACATTCAGAGATCATTAAGGCCTCGTTTGGATGAAATATAATTAAAGTAAGGTAAGTGATGGTTTAATAATGTAGTTATATATAAAATTACTCTTATATCATTTCATTTGTATAAATAAAATAAAAGAGAAAGGGTAATTTCGGAAGAAAAAAACATGTACCATAATTCTCCTCCAATTTGGGGTGTATGGAAAATTACCCAAAATTCATCCTCGCATACCTTCATATACCATCATCCAAACAATCTCTAAGAAACTCTCATGTATATCCTAAGAACTTCGCATAAATTAATGTTCTGATTCGAAACTGGCACTTGCACTATTTTATAGTTAGCTCAGGACTTGAGAGTTTTGTTTACCCAATTTGGTAATTCATCTACCCATAATGGCCTTAATAATTAGGGACAGTTACAGGATAATCACAAATAGACTCAATATTTTCAAGTCTCTTATGTTGGTAACAGAAATTCTAACAATGTCAAATAAACAGTTTTTATATGAATAGACACATCCTTGTAAAAAAGGGAATGAAATAACTGTTTGACAAAACAATATTCAAAAATATGAATTTCTGATATTAAAAGTACTATATATGAAAAAAGCCATACATAGATGGTGAATTGTACAAGAAAAACCAAATATGATTTTTTTGTAATTTCTTCTAATAGTTATATGCATGTTCATCCAAAAGACTGATCAGACCTAAATCAGCTATAATTACACGGGCCTTTTATGATATCTTAATATTAAGTGATAAAATCACCTTGAATGGATGAATTTTTTATAAAATTCCAATATTACATGTCTTATATATGCATTTTGTTCTATTTCAACAATAATGACATATTATACTCGTCATGCATAAAAATATAAGGCATATTGAGCATGCAAGATTTAATGAAAGATTTATGTCTATGACTTTATCTTTTACAATTTATTAGATTTATCATAATAACATATATATATGATATTCATAGCACTTTATAAGGGTGGAGAATCTCAAATTTCTTTAATTAAAAGTGGAACAAGAAAGGAGAAGAAACTTATCTTGTTTATCATAAAATTCCAGATTTCATGTAGAAAACTCTTCCCACCAATCTGTAGAGAACCCTATCTTTGGATAGATTTATTTGTACTGATTGAGCCAAGGTTTGAGATTGAGATTTCTGTTCCGTTGACTCCATTATTTTGTTCTTTGTGAAACTCTATACAATCAAGATTTTGTGATCTTCTGTCTGTTAGAGATCCACGTTCACCGCACAAATTCATAACTTGTGAAAATCCTTGATCGGAGCACTTTCCTGTGAGGCGTCGTTGGGATCGGCCGGGGACACTCCGATGCCAAAGTCAGTAATATTTTTGAGAATGTAAGCACAAAAGTAGAGAATCAGTAAGTGTACCTCAATAACTTCGGATGCAAGCTATTTATACTCATGTAGTTGTAACTCTTAGTAACTAGAAAGTCTCCATTAATGCCTCATTAATGGCAGTTACTGATCTTATTCAAGTATGACCGTTAGCTCATTAATGGGTTATTAGTTGCCTTTATTGGGAATCGGCTTTGCCGTTCCTTGGGCGTATCGAGGTTTGACGACGGATCTCCCAGGGCGTTTGACCATCTGTGGCGTGTTGAGGAATCTGTAGATCCGCCACCTCTAAGTCTTGCCTCATACGCCATTGCTTTAGCGATCCTCCTTATCCGCGGTCATTTGGTTAATTATCCTTTTTCCCCATGTATGATATTTGGATGTTATGGAGATGTAGATGAACAGTCATGTCATTACTCATCTTTAATTGCTATCAATTCTCCATTAATCCCAGCATTTATCCTTAAAACCCTCAGAGTTGGAGTATTCGAACAGTCAAGTCTTTATTCCCCTTTAATGGCTATTAATTGCCATTTAACTGTATTTATTCTCATTCATGGATGGTAATAAATGCGCCTTTTGGTATTCTTAGATCCATCAAGGCGTATGTACGCTCTTCTTGAGAACAATGGCGGGTCTCCATTACTCGCTCTCATCGGGCGTATCTTATTATGGCGTGTCTCGTCATGGTCCACGTGGCGTGGCATAATGCTAGAGACTCCTTCATTTTCCTATTTATTTGCATACTCACCCTTGCATTAATCATGCATTAATTATCATTAATTCCACATTAATCATGCATAAATATCTCTTTTTAGAAGGAATAATGGTTTGTCATTATTTCTATTAATTTTCCCTTATTCCTTATTCAAGAATAATTTGGGTTGTTATCAGTGATTTACTCAATAAATTCATTTGGCTGTTCTTTCTATTGCAATAAAATTATTCTAACCAATTCAAATAAAAATCATTCGAATAGTACTATTCGAATAGTAATGTAAAAGCTATGTTGAAAAAAAAAACTTTTATATATGATATATAACCATGTAACAATAAAAAAATTTATATTTTTTATTTACTAAATTCAAATGATCATGAGGAGATGAATGCTCATGCACACTTGGATAATATTTTGCATAGAAAGGAGGTTTTTTTACGTGACAAGAGCAGAGTTAGATGGCTTAAGGAGGGAGATCGAAATACCAGCTTCTTCCATCGTATGGCATATATTCGAGCTGCTGCCTCTGGGATTTCGGCGCTTCAAATTGAGGATGAGCTGGTCTTTAATCCGAATCAAATTGGGACACATATTGCTGAATTTTATTCAAGTCTTTTTAAAAATGACGAGGTCTTACCGCAGAATTATGATCTAGTTTATGAGGTTGTTCCACATCTTGTCTCTGACTTGGATAATGATTTGCTTACTTGTTGTCCAGATATGAATGACGTTCGTATGGCAGTCTTTGCAATGGATAGCAGTAGTTCTCCTGGACCTGATGGGTTTTCTGGGGTCTTTTTTCTGTCTTTTTGGGATATTATTGGTGCTGATGTGTTTGCTGTTGTCAAAAGCTTCTTTATGAGTGGCATGATACATCCTGGCCTGTGCTCCAGTATTATGGTCCTTATCCCGAAGGTGGAGGGTGCGATATCTCTTGATCAGTATAGGCCTATTGCAATGAGCAACTTTAGTTATAAAATAATTGCAAAAATTTTGGATGATAGACTCGCTTCTATTGCATCTCGCATTGTTTCTCAGAATCAATTTGGATTTATTCCTGGACGAAGTATTCACCAATGCATTTCGCTTGCTTCTGAAGGCACTAATATGCTTCGTAAAAAGTGTTTTGGAGGGAACTTAGCCTTGAAGGTTGACATCAGGAAAGCTTTTGACACTTTAAATTGGAATTTTTTACTTGCCGTGATGGACGCTTTTGGTTTCTCTATTCAATTCAGAGACTGGATTCTGAATCTCGGATTTCAATTTTGAACAATGGAGCCATTAGTGGATATTTCAGATGTTCAAGAAGGGTTCGACAAGGCGATCCGCTGTCTCCTATATTGTTTGGTATTGCCGAGGACTTTCTTAGTCGTTGGTTGCTTCACCTCGTGGATACTGGATGACTTGCTCCAATGCAATATACTTCTGCAAAGGTGTTTCCGACTCATTTATTTTATGCTGATGACATTCTTCTCTTCTGCAGGGCCTCTTCGGGTAATCTAGCTGTTATTAAAGGTGTATTTGAGTTGTATGGATCTATCTCGGGTCAGTGTGTTAGTTGGAACAAATCTGAATTATTTCTGGGCTCCTTTGTTTCTTTTGGACGTGGTAATCGTCTTGCTGATATTATTGGTATTCGTCAAGGGTCTGTTCCATTTCGCTATCTTGGAGTCCCTTTGTTTTTTGGTTTACCAAAAACACGACATCTGACTAGTTTGATGGATAGGGTACTTGCTCACTTTGATAAATGGAAAGGGCATTGTTTGTCTATGGCTGGGAGAGTGGCTCTAGTAAATTCTGTAATTACTGGTAGCTTCATTCACTCTTTTAGCATTTATAAGTGGCCCTCTGCGCTGCTTACACGTATGACTAGGCATATGAGGAATTTTATTTGGTTTGGGTCCATTAATTGCAAGAATCTTGTCACTGTCCCTTGGAAAATTTGTTGTCAAAACTTCAAGGATGGAGGTCTTGGAATCAAGAATCTATCTATTCTAAACAAAGCGTTGAATGGAAAGATGGCTTGGGGTCTTCTTCAAGGAAAGTCTCTCTGCTTTAACTTACTTAGAACTCGTTTTCTCAATAAAGCGGGACAGTCACGACATTATATCATGAATTCTTCTATTTGGGGCTCGATAAAATCCATTTATTCTAAAGTTGAGCATCACTGTTTTTGGTGGATTGGTCAGCACTCTGAACTTAATTTTTGGAATGGGGCCTGGATGCGTCCTTCACTGGCTGCACAGGTTGGCCTATCTGCTACTCAACAGCGTCGTTGTTTTGATTTGGTGGAGGATTATTTGGATGGTAATAATTGGCACAATCTGCCCGTGTTACCTGCGGATGTGGAGAATAGATTGCGGAATATTAGGCGGGGTAGGGACGATGTTGATATTTGTGTTTGGAAGCCTGCTACGAGTGGGGTTTTAACTGTTAAGCTCATGTACGCTTGGCTTAGATCTCCTCCTACTCAACAACCTTGGAGTCGTTTTTTAAGGTGTCAGAGTGTTCCTCCTGCACACTCGCTTATTGGATGGCGGGCTTATCTTGGGTATTTGCCAACACATGATCAGCTTCAGTTGCGCGGCTGTCAAGTTGTTTCTCGTTGCAGTTTGTGCTTGTTAGATTCTAAAACGTTGGACCACCTTTTTGTCTCCTGTCGATTTTCCAAATTTATTTGGCATGGTGTTAGCTCATTGTTTGGAAGACGAATTAACACAGACTCGACTCTTAAGAATCTAGTTGATCATGCTGTTATTCAACGTTTCAGTACTCAAATCGCTGATTTATGGGCGGCTGCAATTGTTAATACAATTTGGGCTCTATGGCTTGCTCGTAATAGGTCCATTTTTGAGGATGACAGGGTTGATACTTCCATCACGCTGAGACGGATTTGGGGAGCTGTTCGTGAATCTGCTCACACTGGATGGGGCTCCGTTTGGAATTCGCTAGTTGAACTGCAAATCTTAGGTGAGCTCGGGATTGAAAAGCGTCTTACTAAGGCTCCGCACATTACTCCGATTTTTTGGCAACCACCTCCGAGGGATTGGATTAAGATCAATACTGATGCGTCTGTCATGGGTGCTCCTGGTCCTGCGGGTTGCAGAGGTATTTATCGCTCGCATACTGGCATGTGCCTTGGTGCGTTTGCCTTTTCCGATTGAAAGTTCCTTTGCTTATCTTGCTGAACTATCTGCTGCTATTTACGCCATTGACATGGCTATCAGCAAAGGTTGGCGGAAAATTTGGCTTGAAAGCGACTCAATGTATGTTGTGCAGATGTTCAAATCTAAATCTTTCGGTTCCTTGGTTGCTTAGACAAAAATGGTTCAATTGTTTAAATCAGATCGATTCTGTGGCTTTTGTGGTGTCTCATATTTTTCGTGAAGGAAATCATGTTGCAGATTCGCTTGCAAATTATGGACGGACGGCAACAGCTTCGACTTGGTGGGATGTTGTCCCAGATTTTTGTGGATCGGTCTTTTTTCATGATCATGTAGGACGTTGCGTTTATCGCTTTTCCTAATTCTTTAACTTCATTTTATTCTTTTTTCTTTTTGTATTATGACATTTATTTACTCTTTTAATAAATTTGGTTCGGGGCTTTTTTGGGTCTGTGGTGGGGGTGCCAGCATAGCTGGGATGTCCGCCGCTTACCCTTCCTCGCTAACCAATCTTTAATCAAAAAAACTAAATTCAAATGTTTGAAATTAACACGTGGAGGCAAAAAAAAAAAATTTGCGATATGGTATAACACTCGTAGCTACCATATTATACGTGAATGTAATTTTTCAATTTAATAACCACGTCATTATTTCGGTGACTTTTTTTAATGTGATTTGCCCGAAATAACTTTATTGACATAAAATTGAAAGTTAAGTAACTTTATTAAAAATAATAAAGTTAAGTTCAGTAACTTTTGTTAAACATACCCTAAATTTCAGTGAGCCTCTGCGCTATATTTTCCCCTTGTACATTACCCATCTTTAAATCTCATTCTCTACATAATTTTAGAGTATCTGTTAAATATTTTGTACCCATCAAAATATTAATAAAATAATATTCAAAATTAAAAAGGATAAGGTACCAAACTAAGCCTATAATTTTTGGAAAAGTTTCAATTTAGACTTCACATACAAAATGCATCAATATAGGCTTAACTTTTGAAAAAGAGTACCAATTTAGGTATCGATAACGAAACGTGACACGTCATCATATTACTCCCTTAAGTTCTATCAATTGTACATGGAGAGAGAAATGAGAACTTAACGGAATAATATTAATTATGTGTCACATTTTGTTATCGATGCCTAAATTGATACTATTTTTTACGTTATGCCTACATTAGTGCTATTTTGTACACGGAACTCATACTAACACTTTCCCAAAAAGCTTAGACCTATTTTGATATCTTATCCCAATTAAAAATAAAAATGAGTTAATGATTAAGGCATCAATTTGTACCTTGACATATTCTAATGTTCCCATTTATCTTTGGTTTCATGTTTCATGAATAAGCATATTTAAACTATAAATGGAGATTATTATGAAGATGCCAAAGAAGATAAAAAGAAAAAGAAGGTATGCAAATTATGAGGGTATTTTGAAAGTTTTAAAAGAGTGAGAATTGATGAATTTCTTTTTCAGAGTTTAATAAATTTGTTGTATTCTTGTCATGAGAGGGCAGTATAAAAATATTGATTTTCTCATGAGAGCAGTATAAAAAAATTTAATTTCATTTTTATTTTTATGTAATTAAATTGCATAGGATATAATTATATTATATAGTTGGTAAAATAAAAATGAAATAAAAATATTAAAATAAACAAAAGAAATAAAAATGTTTGGAAGAAGAATTGCTATTTTTAAGAGAACACAAACTGCCAGCTTTGATAAATTTTTAGAGGTGTCATATGAATTTTGAAACGGCTCCAAGGAATTCAGAAACTAGAGGTTGCAAGGAATCGAGGGACTACTCATAGAGATCAAACCGGATTATAACGAAGAGGATATGAATTTTTGAAGTTTGTTGCACAAACACAAATTTATATAAAAAAAAAAAAACACCACCCCCAAAACAAACACAATACATTACATTTTAAAATCAATCTCAAAAAAACTCTATTGCTAGCCTTTAATTTCATTTTCTAGTACTCAATCTCCATCTTCAAACTATAATTTCTGATTTCCAATTCTCAAAATTGATTATCTAATTTCCGATTTCCAGTTCCTGCCAAAATTTAATCTTTTTAATTCGATTCTTGAAATCTTAATTCCAGCCATTAAATTTTGTTTTTAAACATTCAACCTCCATTGTCAAGCATTGAATTGCATTATCCAAGTCCTCAATTCGTCTTAAACTAAATTTCGTGCAATTTATCATTGTCGTCATCTTTGTTACCTTCAAGCTTTTGAGCTCCAACCCGAAACACCTCAAACCTTCATACTTTCCCATTTTTTTATTTCTAATCCATTTTCATCCATCATTTTCGATTTATTAATCATCTCAATTCAACAAATTGATTCAGCAGTAAGATTTATTTTTCAATTCAAATTTGTATTCGAAATCTGTTTTAGTCAAAAACTGTACCGTCAGGATACTTTAAAAAATTATTTCCGACCAACCCGAACCTACCTTGCCAACTAATCTTTTTCATTGCCATCCCGAGTATACATATACTTCAAATTCGACCCTTCATTTCATCCAATCCGTCACTGGAAGGCTCGTATTTTCGTCCGTTTCCGATCCTCAAAACATAACTTTTCAGTAACCGTTTGCTGTTGTAATTCGATTTAGTTTAGTTGTATTCCTCTTTCACATTAATTCACACATCCTCCCACTCATCAATTCAACATCCTACCAGTTCGTTTGAGTAATTAGATTGGTGACATCTGACATCTTTGATTCGTAACTCAAAAATAAGTTTGTTATTTTACTCAATTAAGTCCTTAATTTCCGTTTTTGTAATTTACAATTTGCAAAAAAATCTCTTTGTGTTGATTTTTTAATTTTGTTAAAGGCATTATTGAAGTTAGTTAAGTTTTTTTATAACTGCAACTAGGGATCCACGAGGGATTTTTTCAGTCCTTGAATCCGTCGCCAATCATTTTCGTTTCTAGAATTTAAGTTTAGGTGTGCTAATCCATTTACTTTTCTAGAAATATAATTATCATTTGGGAATTAACTTCCCTCACATTTCCGCACACTAAATCCATACGCGTTCAAGGTTGAAAAATAGTATATTTTTAAAATATCGCTAACAACTCTTAAATTTTTTCTTAGGATAAATAATTTATTAGTTTTCTCTTTTTTACCTAACATATTGTTTAGTCCATTATTTTAAAAAACGCATTATAAGGTATGTATCCTTTAATCGATATATTCGACATATACAGGAAGACGGAAAGCAATATAGTAACATGGACATTTTGTATCGTAACATGGTTGTTTTGAAAGGTAAGATATGTTTGGTTAATTAAAAATCTAAAAAATGGATAAAAGGACAAAAACGTTAATGGTGATAAAAAAAATAGAGACCTTATAATGTGTTTTTCAAAATAGATGAAACAAAAAGTGTGTAACATATGGAACTAATAAATTATTTATCATTTTTCTTATAATAAAAATTTGCATTCATATTTTTTTTTTTAATTTTTTTTTATGGCTTTCCAAGTAAAATCTAGGTGGCAATTTTATTTTCAAAATTATTAGTTGGGATATCTTTTACTATATCTAGAGTCTACCAACCCATCCTTATAATTTTTCCCAAATATAAATTATCAAATCAACCGTAATTTACCAAACTAAACCGTACAAAAATTCAAATTATATCACTACTAGAAAATAGTCATTTACTGACAAAAATCTCCGACAGAATCATTTTCATCGGAAATATTTTACGAAATTTCTATCGATGTCGTAATCGAAAAATGATTAACAAAATTGGTTGACGGAACGTATTTATCAATCAAAACATTTGGCAAGAGATTTCCCGCTGTCACTCTTAACATTTTGGTTAATATAATTGATTTCATCAAAAAAGTTTTGACGTTTTCTTTAACAAAAGTCAAAGGGAAAAGAGTTAATTTTGTCCTTATATTTATTTATTTTATAAATTAATTACCCTTATTATCTAATTATCACAAACAAACCCCAAAATAAAAAATAAAAATCAATTATACCATCTTTTTCTGTCTCTTTTTAATTTTTTATTTTTCTTTTTCTTTTTATCTCTTCTCTTTCCTCTTTGTTAATTTTTCTCTCTCTTCTTTTTACCTCTTTCTCTCTCTCGTCTTCTTCATCATCTTCTCTCTTTGGCTCATTTGTTCCCAAATTGAAACTGCGATTCTGATGTGAATATTATTCTTAAACAATGATGTGAATATTGTTCACAAAGTTAGTATTTAGGAAGAGGTGGAAACAGTATTTGTAGATTGGAGCAAATCAAGAGAAGGTATTAATCCTTTTGATAAGAGCAAGAAAGGAGATGAAACAAGTGAGAGAAAGCAAGGGTCGATCATATGTTGATTCGTTGATAGATCTTGAACTTCCTAAAGGAAAGAGGAAATTGTTCGTTTATGCTCTGAAATTTTCAATGGAGGAACTGAGACAACCTCCACAGCTAATTTGGGGGACTAATTTTAACCAACTTGACCACTTTAAACTATTGAAATAATACTATATAAGTTAAATATATACCAATATTAGGGGGGCTACACGTGATAAAACTAAAGATACTTAAGGGTGGAGCCGGTGGCCGGAGGCAAGCCCCCCGAGCTCTGGGCTGGCTCCGCCCTCACAGCTCTGGAATGGATCATGGCCAATTTGGTTAAATACCCCAAAATTCAGGAAACGCTATTTATGGAGAAGATGGAGGTTAGGAATTGATAAAAGAAAATGATTTGCAGAAAATGCCATATCTGAAACCTCTGATTTTAGAAGGTTTAAGGCGGTACCCGTCGGCACACATGGTGGTACCACACGCAGTTAAAGAAGATACAATGTTAGATAAATATTTGGTGCCGAAGAATGCAACGGTGAACTTCATGGTGGTGGAGATTGGGCATGATCCGATGGTGACGGTGTGGAGGATCCGTTGGAGAGAAGACGAATATTCACATCATTATTAAAAGAGATGGAGTTATGCAAATTAACTTTAGAGAGAGAGAAATTAACAAAGAGGAGAAAGAAGAGAAAGAAAGATGAAGAAAAATAAGAAATTAAAAAGAGATGTAGAAGATGGTGTAATTGATTTTTATTTTTATTTTAGAGTTTGTTTGTGATAATTAGATAATAAGGGAGGTTAATTTATAAAATAAATAAATATAAAGATAAAATTAACTTTTTTTCCCTTTGACATTTGACTTTTTTTAACATCGTTAGTCAATTTGGCTTGTGTTTGCTAACAGAATGAACATCAAGGTACCAGTTTATAAATTTTTAAACAACAATGATACCGATCGAAAACAGGTGTAATCACAAGGTTTATTTTAGGAAAGCGAAAATTAGGAGTGTTACATCTTTAGGACATCCCAGCCAGGTGGGCACCTCAGACCCCTAGACTAACAAACCCAGTATCATAAATAAATAAAAAGAGTTCGTACATGAAGGAGAAAAATTAGGAAAGCGAAAATTAGGAGCGTTACAAATATCATTCAAAATAAACGAATGACAGAACATCGGGGAGGTCGTCCACCACCTTATGCCGGTTGTTGAAACTCCAAAATGAGTAAGTGCGTCTGCGGCTCAATTTCCTTCCCTAAAGATGTGTGTGGCAATTATCTCCATTTTAGAACATTGATATAGGCATTTCAGCCAACGTTGCTAGATATTCCAGGGAACCAATTGAGATCTTTGTCGAAGTAAAGTTACCGCTTGTGATGAATTGGATTCGATTCACAACCGCGACCAACCTCTTTCCCAAGCGATATCAATTGCAAAAATTACTGCCAGAATCTCCGCAATGAAGGCTAGCGCGGAGGCAATAGGGAAAGCAAAGCATCTGCGAGCAAATCCATGAGTTGTCCTAAAGATGCTACCGACACCAGTTGGGCCTATGAGGGATATGGATGAACCATCGGTGTTAACTTTTAGCCAGTTTAAGGGAGGAGGAACCCATCGTACACAGTAAATTGTCGGCTCTGGAGAGAAGATCGGTGAAATGGATAGATTTTGAAGTGTTATGCGGTCATAATGGTTGTGACAATAACCCCGCTTACGACCATTAGACTCTCTAATATGCACCCAGAGTTTGGCTAACATAATTTGGATTGAAGGGATCTCGTCGTCAAAGGTAGCCATGTTTCTTGAGCGCTAAATGAGCTATATACAGTGGACGACAGCTGATTGCCATAACAGGCAAACCTGCTTACCCAATTTAAAGGCAATGAGCTGTGTAAAATATTGAAGAATCGTACCTGAAAAGTCGACGGAAACCGCAAACATTAAGTTGATATGCTGCCAAAGGGTGCGAGCAAAGGGGCACGATATGAAGATATGAGAGGCGGACTCCCTAGCGGAGCGACAATGACAGCACTAGGAGGCTAGGAACAAGTCGCTACCTTGCAAGTTGTCATGGGTGGTGAGACAGTTGTGGAGTAGTTTTCAACAAGTGATGGAGCGAGATGGTGGAATATGGGTTCCCCAAATGAAGTGGGTCCAATGCACCTCCGTGCTTGAGTTGTGCAGATAATTATAGAAAAATTTCACCGAATATGCGCCATCAAACGAGAACTTCCAAACGCAAAGGTCTGTGTCATTCCAACCACGATGGATATCTGTGGTGTTCGATTGAATATCAGCATGGAGATGATGAATGTTTACCTAGTAATCCCCATTGAGGAAGTGTTCGATATACTCAAAATGGGATCTCTGAAGACACGTTGAAATTCCTAACTACTCTACAATTGATGGTTGAATCCACAAATTAGACCAAAAATTAAGGCAGGAGTGCTGTCCAATCCACAACCTTGTTTGCGAACGAATCAAGTTGAACATTGCTTTGCATGAGGGCCAGATCGAAGATGAGGTTACCTGAATCTCCATGATTCCAGAGGTTGTTAAGAATCTGGTTTTCAATAAGTTAATGATGAATGATTTTCCTTGGATAAGATCTTAGTAGAGCTTGCCGAGGAGAGCCTTATTGAAATTTCCCATGTTTTTTATTCCCAAGCCACCGGAGTTAAACGGTTTACAACAGGTGTGCCACGAAACTACAACCAGATTCTTTTTATCTGGATTTCCAGTCCATAAGAAGTTCCTGATGTGTCTATTGATTTTGTGAAGTAATTTAGATGGCTATTTGTAAACTGTAAACCTGTGAACCAAGGCGATAGTGACTGCTAATTTAATGAATGTCAATCAGCCTGCGGGTGAGAGGGATGATCCTTTCCAGTTACTGAACTGGGCTAAAAAACAATCAATAGCTCCGAATAAGTGCCTGGACTTAGGTGAGCCGACGAACAGGGGAACCCTAATATAATGAAAAAGCAGGCTCGCCAGCCTGATTCCTAAGACTCCTGCCAGTCTAGTTCTACGGGAGCCAGTGACGTTATCGCTAAAGTACCCAGAAGATTTTTTCCAGTTTATAATTTGACCAGAAAGCTTATCGTAGATCTTGAAGGCTTCCCGGAGTGATTTCATGTTGGATGTAGAAGCTCTCCCAAATAACATCATATCGTCAGCATATAGCAGATGGGAAGGGAAACCGGAACTTCGTGTGTAAGACATAGCTGCAAACCGGCCCTCCGATTCCATTTTGTGGAGCCAACGGCTAAAGAAGTCCTCGGAAATTCCAAAAAGAATGGGAGATAGTGGATCACCTGTCGAACCCCCCGAGAACAACCAAAGTAACCCTTTGCTAAACTGCCAATTAGTACAGAAATCCGAGAAGAAGTAAGAATATTTAGAATCCAGTCTATGAATTAAAGTGAAAAACCAAAGGCCTCCATAACTGACAATAGGAAATTCCAGTCTAAAGTGTCAAATGCTTCCTTGATATCAATTTTGAGAATCATGTTTCCTCCAAAACACTTTTTGCGCAAAGGTTGACCCCTTCGGAAGCAGTTGTTGGTCTCGTGTAACGTAGTAAGATTAGTTCCAAGGGGGGTTAGGAACTAATCTAACTTTTTCGATTAATAATGCTGACTTAATTAAATGTTTGACGATTTAACTCAGCTTTAGGTCAGCAAGGTTGAATGAGGTGTGAGACAGCTTTAATCAGGAACTGACTAGAGCTGTTTCAATTGTGAGTTGGGAAGTAACACTTTAGGTCAGCTTCCAACTCAGCACTCTGATTACTCAGCGTCGGCGTGTACAAATTATTTACTGAGCAATTTAAGCAAGCAACACATACATATACATATATATATCAAGAGAAAAGGGTTAGAGATTACTCAGCAGACTTATCCTGGTTCGGCCTCACCGCCTACGTCCAGTCCCCAGAATCCCTCCGGGCTTTTTCAATCCACTACTGAGCTCTTTAAGGGTAGAGCACAAACCGTTTACAATAGCAACTGAGTATGCAAGAGTACCGTCCTCTATTCGTCTACTCAATCCTATCTACCACTGAACACTATAACCGAGTATTCATATTTTCTCTACTACTGAGTACTATAACCGAGTACTCAGCTTCACTCTTCTAACCTTTACAATTGATACAAGACTGTTCTCACAAAACGAAGAACACTTTAGATGAATAAAATTCACTCTAGACTTTTACACAATGATTGGAATTGGGTGTAAGAACTTGCTTTTTCTATTCAGACAGCTTCTCTTTTGGATTTTTGACTTAGTGAAGATTTTGCTTGTCTGTATCCCTCTTGTATATGTTTGGCAATGATCCAAGTGATGAACTTGTCCATTTATAGTGAATTCTGAAGCTTCAATGATTTGAAAATCCGACATAGCCGTTGAGAAGAACGGTCTTCTTCGTCATCATGTGGTCAGCTTCCAAAACCGCAGGCCAATCCTGTCTTCTGATTTGCGCAGGAGCCAGGTTTGCCAGTTTCGTCTTTTTGCACCAGGTTCATCTTCTAGCGCCAGGTTTGTCTTCTTTCCAAACGCCAGATGGTCCATGCTTCTCGAAAAGGTCCTTGAAATGGATTTCCGAGGCTTCTGAAATGTGTCAGACTTTTTCTCGCAAGTTGACGGATAATTGGATGCTGACTTGATTATCACTCATCTTGACTTAGCGGCGTCTTGAATCTTGCTCAGCTTGACTTCGCAGCTTCGCCTTCAAGCTTTCTTGAAGAAGACATTTCTTTTGTAACGCTGAGTTGTGTTACACTCAGCTTCTGCTGTGTGCCTTGCTCATGCTGACTTTGTTCTGTCTTTCTTTTTTTAGAGACTTTAAGTTCCTGTTCTCGTTAGTTAATATACTCAACATTGAACAAGCGTATTAGTACAATTAAATCAAAGCATTTAAATTTAATTGTTTAATCATGGGATTAACTTAAATAATTTTGTCAAATGAAAATCATGTGGAAAGGTGTTTCGATAGCAGCCACTGTGCAGTTGTGAATGCTTCTACCCTGAACGAACCCAAACTGATTGTGAGATGATTTTAGCCACAATACCAGAAAGCCTATCTGTTATTATTTTTGTAATGACATTGTAGCTGAAGTTGCTCATGGCAATAGGCCGAAAAGTTTCTATACGGTTCACCCCGGGAGTCTTGGGAAGCAGCACCATGAGGTTAGAGTTTAAACCAGGGAGAATACATCTAGTATAGAAGAATTCATGCACCATATTACAAACATCTGTGCCAATTATGTCTCAGAAAGCATGATAAAAACAGCCACCAAACCCATCCGCCCAGGGGCGCTATCCTTATCCATTTTAAACACAGTATTCTGAATGCATTCAGAGGAAGGGTCGATGTTAGAAACAAGTTGTCTTTAGTAAAGACAGAAGCAGGTATTAACATAGCAATATAGTCTAGGTTTTCCAATTCAGCGCTACGGGTGAATAATTGAGAGTAAAATTCAATTGCATGTTGGGCAATATCAAGTTCATTTGATGTTATTTGATCATCTATGACCATTGATTGGGTTCCCGATTGAAGTTTCCTTACCTTTGCGGCCCTATGGAAAAACGACGAGTTGCGGTCACCGGCCTCAAGCCATTTCACGCGACTTTTCTCCCGGAGTAGAATTTCATGACGTAGTAATTGAATTTCCAATTCTCCTTGTGCCGTTATTTCCCTAGCCTGAAGCGCAGATGACACCCCTTGATTACTAATGTCACGCTGAATTTCATTCAGTTTATCAACAGCTTTCTTGATATTTGTTGGTCCCTTATAACGTGACAAGGTTAGTTCCAGGGGGGGATAGGAACTATTTAAAATTTTGTCCGTTAAGGCTGACTTCTTTTCTTAAGAAAAGGTTTACACAGCGGCGCTAAGTAGTTTCAAGACACAAGCTTAGTCAACTTGTGACTAAGTCTGTTTCCTTACTTGAGTCAGGAGATAGCACTTAGAGTCTATTCCTGAACTCAGCTTCTTAGTACACTCAACTCAGCGTGAGTTCGTTACTTAGTCAGTTTTATAGCAAGCAATATATAAAGGAGTTTAAGGGTTAGAAATATGTTACTCAGCAGACGTATCCTGGTTCGGCCTCTCCGCCTACGTCCAGTCCCCGGAACTCATTCCGAGCTTTTTGAATTCTCTACTGAGCTCTTTAAAGGTAGAGCACGAAACCTTTTACAATAAAAGCTGAGTATACAAGAGTACCTTCCTCTATACCTCTACTCACTCCTATAACTACCGCTGAGTACTATAACCGAGTACTCAGCCTCTCCTTTCTATTCTTCTAGAAATGATAAAGTGTTTGTCCTAAACAACAATTGCTAAGACACTTTAGATGATTGAAATCACTCTAGACTTTTACACAATAATTTGGAAATTGGTGTAAGGTTTTTGCTTTGCTTTTCTCACAGAGCTTCGTGTATGAATTTGGTCAGCATTTTGACTAATTGAAGATCTGCATCGAATGAAGCAAATGAGAGGCTTTTATATAGTGACACTTGAGGCACCGGTAATTTCGAATTTCGAAATAACCGTTGGAGGGAAACGGCTTCCTGTCGTTGTCACTCAGTACGCGCTCAATGTCGTTGGCTAATGAGATTCTTGCATCTTCTGTTCATGGCAGTGCTCGGCAGCTTTTCGTCTGGTAAACAGAATGTTTCGACATATTTGGCAAAGTCTTCCAGACAGCTTTCTGCGCCTTCTGAACTTTACCCAAAGTAGAAATACTTTGTCTAGAAGTTGGTTCTTGTCTGCCACTGTCTTGTACTTCTTGTCGATACACTCAACAGCTTCATCTTGAAGCAATTGAGAGAAGGCTTCTCGATCCTTCTTCATGTTGAGCTTGCGCTTTGTACAAAACGACTGTGTTTTAAAATCTTGGGCCGTGATGTCTTGATATGTTGACTTGGGCTTGACTTCCACTTATGGGCTTTATATCTTAATGTCTTATAAATCAATAAACTCAACATTGAACAAACACATTAGTGTAAATAAATCAAAGCATTTAAATTTAATGTGTTAGAATATTTTTTATCAATTTTTATCAATTACTTAAATAATTTTGTCAAATCAAAATCATGTGGAAAGGTGTTTCAACAAACTCCCCCATTTTGATGTTGGCAAAAATATTCAGTCAAGAACTCAGTGTTGAGCTCCCCCATGATAGTTGACCTTATACTCAGTATACTCCCTCGTAAGGGTTGAGCTGCTGACTTAGTTTTACTTTAAACATTTCAGGGTTTAATCAAGTAAGTCTAAGGTCAGTTCTCAGAATTAGGTCAGCTCATGGAACATATTCTTTTTAACTCAGTTTATGCGGAAGATTTAGATATCAGAGAGCGCTGAGTATTTCTTAGTTCAATGTATTTAAGAAGACATATATAAAAGATGTCAACATATTGATCAACACAGCATATAGTCATAGATAATTGATTTGATGAAGATGCGTTAACAATTCAGCACAAAACATAAGTAAGCATCACACAAGATTGTTCAAATTTGGAAAAAGATAGATGCATGCATAGTTTTGTATTCAAGGTCAGCACAACAAAAAAATGCATAAGGGAAAGACTACAAGTTTAACAAAAATTGAATCTAGTCAATCCTAGTCAAGCTATTTTTTCTTATAGTTGAGTGGGGCTTCATGCTCTTTGGCTTTTCCTTTTCCCTTGTATTTTTGCTGACTACCTGAAGCTTCTTCTGAATGATGAGTTCGTTGAGCTTATTCTTTCTCCCCCGTTTTGCCACCATCGTGAGGAGGAGGAATAAAAGTGTCTTCAATGGCAGCTTGAGTTAGGCGTTTAGAGAATTGTTAAACCCAAAATATACCTAAAATATCATTAGTAATTACATCAATATTGCTACGAATTTATGCTATTTATACCTATTTAGAATACTTTTACTCCCGAATATGTTTCTTTCATGCAAGGCACATAAATATTTGGTAAAATCCAAATAGGAGTAAAAAGAGCTCAAAAATAGAAGAAAAACCCTACAAAAGGAGTCGAAGACGGCGAAAATTAATAACGCCAAGTCGAGGACACGAACGAAAGCCGGAGAGGTGAAAAACGCTCCGTGTCGCGACCGCGGCCCCCACATTCTCGGTCGCGACACACATTCCTTAGCCCTCTTTCTCTTCGTCCGAAGACCAAATTGTTGCTCCCCCATTCTCGGTAGAGAATTTAATATTCTCGGTACGAGCAAGAGATTTTAGAAGCCTAGTTACACACTTTCGTTTTCGACGAAACGCGATCGTTCGAGTGGATAAAGACGTCCTTTCGCAGCGGACACGATCCTTCACAACGGACACGACACTTCAATCAAGACTCTTCAACATCTATAAATAAAGAGTTGATGGAGAGTTGATGAAAGAGTGATATGTGTAGAAGAAAGAGATTAGTATAGAATTTATGCAGAAATTCCGAGTCAAGTGATTCAGAAGTTAGATTTCGATTCTGTAAAAAGCAATATGATGTACACACATTGTTTACTAAATAATAACAAACTCAGTAGCGTTTAGACATTGTTCCAGTTTAGTTTACATTTTGGTAGTAGACCGACCTAGTCTCTATTACGAAGATTCAACGAGAAGATTGAGTAGAGGATTCGCCCCTGAGCCTGACAAACTCTAACGAAACCCAAGGAAAGGATTGACAACCCGTTCACTTGCACACCGTCGAATGTTTCCATGCTCCATGTTCTCTGTAAACTTGTATCAATTTATATTTCATCTAATAAAGTCTGTTCTATTCGATAGATTTTTATGCAGCACTTATGGTAACCAATCCACTAAAGTGACTGCTGGTGTTTTCATTAAAACGTAGTTTAATTCAAAATCTTTACAAGGAAACTTTGTTGAACACTTAGGCAAATTATTATCTCGGTAGAGTTTTAATTTGGTTAAGGGCAATTATCCCGGATAAGGGCTTTATCGCGTTCAAAGCCTATTAATTAGAGGTTCCGTCATTTATTTCATCTTTATAATTCGTACAAAGTTTAAAGTTGTTTTCTTTGCTTAATGCAAACAAATATACTTGTTTACTTTTCTAAAGTACTAAAACGTTCCTGTTTTGCAAATTCATTCTTAAATCAGATATTTTCTAACATCTTCATACTCTAATCTAATTCTTATTCTAGCAATTTCAAAACCAAAACCGATTAAACGATTTTTCCATATTATAAACCTAAAAGTAAATTTAACCGATTCAGAATAAGTTTTTGTTGAAAAACGTTCCCTGTGGGATCGATATCTTTTATTACTACAAGCGTATACCGTGCACTTGCGGAAATCGCTCAACAAGTTTTTGGCGCCGTTGCCGGGGAACGCCAAAATTTTTTGACAAAATTTTAAATTTTTCGTGTTTTATTACGAATCTAGGTTTATTCATACTTATTCAAACTTTTATATTTTATTTATTTTCAATTACTAACATATTTATTTTTCAAATTCTGTTTTGTAGGTAGTTTCGATTCGTGCGAAATTTCAAGTTCATGCGCAGTTCTCGAAGTTCAGGCACGTCACCAGATCCTATTGACCCAGAAATTGAAAGAACTCTTAAAAAGAACAAGAAAGAAAAGAAAAACAAAAACAAAACCCCAATAAAAACCAGAGTTATCGAGCCAGAAATTATGGCAACGCTTATGGATTACGCTAGGCCAGGAGTGGCCGGTGTAACAAACAGTATAGTTAGACCCCAAATTAATGCAAACCAATTTGAAATCAAGCCAGCATTACTTAATATGTTGCAAAATAACGTAACATTTTACGGGTTACCTAACGAAAATCCTAACACCCACTTGACAAATTTCTTAGAAATTTGTGACACTTTTAAAATACCGAATGTGACTGCAGAAGCAATCGATCTTCGCCTTTTTCCTTTTACTTTGAAGGATCGAGCCAAAGAGTGATTAACTTCTATGCCAGCCGCATCAATTGAGACTTGGGAACAATTAGCCCAAGCATTTTTATCAAAAAAATTTCCTTTAGCAAAAACCGCAAGAGTCATTAAAGAGTTAACATCTTTTTCTCAAAATGATAATGAAACTCTTTATGAGGCTTGGGAACGTTTTAAAGAACTTCAACGTTTATGCCCACACCACCAATTGCCCGCCGAACTTTTAATGCAAACATTTTACAATGGACTAAATCCTACAACTAGAGGTTCATTGGACACTATGTCTAGAGGGTTATTCATGAAGAAAACATCTGCCCAAGCAAGAGAACTTTTGGAGGAAATGGTAATCAACAGCTGTATGTGGCCCGCGGAACGTGGACACGTACCATCAGCGAAACCATCATCCTCAACAACATCATCAGTTAAAGGTATAGTGAATCTTGATCCAGTAGCGATGTTGCAAGCCCAATTTTCTGCCTTATCGCACAAAATTGATAGGTTTATGGCAACGTGTGATCCTAATGGTAAGCCAATCCAAACAGATGTGGATTACGAAGGTATGAGTGAAATTGAACAGGTAAATTTTGTCCAAGGGCAAAACCAAAATAATAACCCTTATTCCAATACATATAATCCTGGATGGAGAAATCATCCTAACTTTAACTGGAGAGACAATAATAATGTTAATGCTAATCAAAATCGTACTACTAATTATCAAAATCAATCAAGAGATTCGATTAGCACTTTATCTTCTAAAATCGACAAATTTATTGATGTTATGAGCGGAAAAATAAGTAATCACGACGATGGTTTTAAACGGATCGAGAATAAATTCGATCAGCTTATTAAAAACCAATCATCTAGCATCCATAATTTGGAGATTCAAATTGGACAACTCGCTAAATCAATTCCATCCCGCAAAGAGGGAAGTCTTCCAAGCCATACGGAAGAAAATCTGAAAGAGCATGTTAAGGCTATCACTCTTCGTTCAAGGAAAAACTACTTAGGCCCGGAAATTCCCGGAAATTCGACCTTACCTGGAACTGATTTACCGACGCCCAAAGAAGATACATTAAAACAAAAAGATGCACCAATTGACTCTAGTACAAAAACTTTTGTACCCAAACCACCTTTTCCACACAAAGTCCGCAATAAGGACTATGACAAACAACTTTTAACATTTTTAGACAAACTTAAGAATTTGCATATTAATTTAACGTTTATGGATGCGATTACGCAAATTCCCAATTATGGTAAATTCCTCAAAGATTTAATTTCAAAGAAAATCAGTTGGGAAGGAATTTCATCCATTTCACTAACTGAAGATTGTAGTTCAATTGTGTCAAGTAATTTGCCCACAAAACTCAAAGATCCCGGATGTTTTACCATTCCGTGTAAATTGGGAGATATTGAATTTCCCAGTTGTCTCTGTGATTTAGGAGCAAGCATTAACTTGATGCCATTATCTATTTTTAATAAGTTAGGCTTAGAAGAAGATATCAAACGTACCAATATGGTTTTGCAATTAGCAGATCAAACCACTAAAAGACAATACAGTATAATTGAAGATGTTTTAGTTAAAGTTGACAAATTTATTTTTCCTACCGATTTCGTTATTTTAGATTTTACTTATGACGTAAACTGTCCGCTAATATTTGGTAGACCGTTCATGAACACGGGACGTGCTCTAGTTGATGTGTCGGAAGGGAAAGTAGTTTTAAGAATAGGCGATGATAAGATTGAGTTTGATATGAATCAAGCGATGAAATATCCTATGGAGGATTTCGCTTGTATGAAACTTGATTTAATTGAAGAATGTGTAAATGACATTGTTCAAAAAGAAGAAATAATAGAACCTATAATGAGTGAGGAACTAGAAGATAAGGACCCAGAACCTTTGATTCGAGAAGATGGACCAGTTCCGCCTTCAATTATAGTTCCACCTAAATTAGAACTTAAAGAATTACCAAGTCATTTGAGGTACGCTTTCTTAGGCGAAGGCGATTCTCTACCTATTATTATCTCTAACAAATTAACACAAGTCCAAGAAGAGAAATTGAAAGAAGTTGTTAGAAATAGGATAGGAAGTATGGGTTGGCAAATTTCAGACTTAAAAGGTATTAATCCGAGCATTGTAATGCACAGAATTCACTTAGAAGAAGATAAGCCACCTAAAGCGGATAGGCAAAGACGCCTAAATCCGAATATGAAAGAAGTAGTAAAAAATGAGATTACTAAACTTCTGGACAATGGAATCATCTACCCTATCTCGGATAGTGAATGGGTTAGTCCAATCCATTGTGTACCTAAAAAGGGAGGCATAACAGTTGTAAGGAATGAAGAAGGTGAATTAATACCCACACGAACCACCACTGGTTGGAGAGTTTGTATAGATTATAGAAATCTAAATAAAGCAACTAGGAAAGATCATTTTCCTCTTCCTTTCATTGATCAAATGATCGAAAGGATGGCTGGTCATGCTTTCTATTGTTTTCTAGATGGTTACTCCAGATTCTTTCAAATATACATTTACCCGGATGACCAAGATAAAACAACCTTCACATGTCCTTACGGAACATTTGCATATAGAAGAATGCCCTTTGGTCTATGTAACGCACCTGCAACATTTCAACGTTGTATGACTGCGATTTTTAATGATTTCATTGAAGATATCATGGAAGTTTTTATGGACGATTGTAGACACCGAGTCGGAGGACCTGTGACGAAAACCTGAAACAAGACGGTCGAAGCGATTGATTCCGGAAGTTTTGAAAAATATATAAAGAATAATAAGCTGAGAAAAATTAACGGCACGGCGCGGGCACGCAACGGCATCCCGCACGCGGACGACAATGGTCGAACGCCCGCTTGACGGCTCGAGACGTGCACGCGGCGTCCGTCGGATGCACCGCGAGTGGCACGCTCTCGACGCCCGGGGCAATGCCTGGGACCGCTGGCGGTGCCCGCCCTCGTGGGCCGTTGAGCACACGTGCCTAGTGGCGCGAGGCGCGCGTTCGGCGGTCGCGACGCGCGAGCGTCTAGCTACGCGGAACGCGCGCTCGGTGGCCATGGAGTGCACACGTCCGACGGCGCGGGGCACGCCCCGGGGGTCGCCGGGCGGGCACCCAACCACGTCGGGCGAACGCCCAACGCGTCGGGCGGACGCCCGACGAGGGTTGGGCGCGGGCGCCCAACCTCGCGTTGGGCGATCGCCCAACATTGTTGGGCGGCCGCCCAACCACAATGGGCGACGCCCAATTTTTTTTGGGCGTCGCCCATTGTTCCGGGATCCGTTTCCCTATATAAGGGCACGAATCCCAAGGTGAAGAGGGAGGTTTTTTTTGGGGAAAACTTTCTCACTCTAAACATTTTTAGAGAGAGAGAGTGGATTTTTTTTGAGAAAAATATTTTTTTTCTCAAAAATTTCAAATTTCCTAAGTTCAATTTTTACTAAATTTTTATTAATATCGGGAGCTCGCGGTTCGTGAAATCAATCGGCTTCGACTGTCAGATACCGAATCAAAGGTATTATCCGAGGACTAGACTCTTTATTTTATTTAATTTATTCTCTCCTTCTATTTATTTTTTTATGCTATAGTTTTTATTCCTTTAGTTATTTATTTATTTTGTCACGTTTTATTTAATTAACGTATTTATTTAATTTTAGTTTCGTGTTAAATAAAACTCGGGTTTTGTTTTAAAATAAAAACCTCGTTTTGGATATCCCAATACGAACCGTGATCCGATAAAAAGGTAGTTCGGGTATCGAAAATGTTGTAATTATAAGTTTTTAATTTAAGAGGTTTTCAAATAACGTTTTAAAATAAAAACATCGTTTTAGGAACTTCCGTTTTCGACTATGATCCATCTTTGGTAGTTCGGAAGTCCAAAACGATTGAATTAGATTTAATTTAAAGCTTTTGAATAAATCTGGAAAATATTAGAGTGCTGCTGTAATTTGCCAATTCTGTCACTAAATGCTGTTTACCGACGGATTTTCCGTCGGTAAATCTGCCAAAATGTAAAAAATGCCATTTCTATCCCTTTTTCTTAACTTTTAGACTTTTAATCCTTAGTATATAAATATATAATAATGTAATATATTCTTTTCAAATTGTTTTAAAACTTCAACATATATAATTATTTTAGGAGATTGGTATTCCATTTTTTATTCTAATTTTTGTATATATACATATTACTTTCTTTTTATTATTATTCATTTAAATTACATTAAATTCTATTTTAAATGTTATTTACTTGGACATTTTGGGAGATAATTAGTAGATATTGGGGGATGAACATATAGTCTTTTTGACATTAGGATTATATTAGTTATGTATATATATATAGTTTTGGGGTATATTTGGGTTATCTTAATTATTGTTAAATAAAATTATTTTGAGTGATAAAGGCTATTTTCCTATTTATGAATTTCATTCACTATTTTCTTATGTTTAAAGTATAAATATATTATTTTCATTATTCTTTCTTATATATGTATTAGATAATATATTTTCTTTTACTCTTATTTTATGTCTCTTGGGCTAAAATGTGTAAATATATATCTATATTATTTCCTTTATTTCTTTTGGTCATTTATAAGTCCATGTTTCAAATGGGCTTCACTTGGAAAAATTAAATTTTGGGCCTAAATGTGTTTATTGATGTAATTATAATAGTTAGAGAGTCCATTAAATAAGTGGGGAAAATAAGTCACAAAAAGAGAGTTTTCAATTAAATTATTTAAGCTAATGAGCTTTCTTAAATCTCTAATGTAGATAAATAGAGTCATTTTGGTTGATATTTCAAATCGTTTTCTAAACACCACGTTTTAAAACCTTAGTCCGTTCCAACGACGGATTAAGCGAACATTGTAATCAAAATCGTTTTCTTTGTTAATAAGGGAGATTTTGAATCGCTTTCTTAATGAATTTGTACAAAATAAAATTGACTTGTATGTTTAACCATATTTTCTTATTAAAAGGCTTTTACTTTAACGTTTTCAATTACTCGAGTCGTTCCAATGGCGACTCGGGTAAGCTTCATCAAACGGGGTTTTAAAACGTACCTAAATCGTTCCAACGGCGATTAAGGTGCGAACCATGTAATAAACATCGTTTTGGGGAAATAAGTTAATGTAGAATAGACACACAACATAACATTTAAATACGGTTGTAAATAAATCACTTCTTTCTTCCCCCTCTCTGTGTATGTATAAACATAAATGGGTGATTCTTTACTGATGTGGCTTTTCAATATCATATGCTCAAAATGGTTTCCAAAAAGAGAAAGAAAAGGGTTTCAAATGAATTTTAAACTTAAAGAAGTATACGATTAGTCCGTTATCGCCTAACATGCTGAGTAGGAGGCCGGTGGTTCATAACCGGGCGATGTCGGGGTGCCTAGTAGCCTTTCTCCGGAAAGGAGCTAGCCTTCTCGGCTCGTACCTAAGTTTCCCGAACCCACACCGGTCTCCCGCAAGGGATCGGTGTTCATTTTCCCATTCGTGGGTGGCGACTCTTCCATATCTCCGAGCTCCGGTCCTGCCGAGCAGCTTGATTCCGCGATTGGTTGCTTTCGGCGCCAATCACCGCTTACGTCACCATGAGGTTGTCCACCCCCCGGTCCGCCCGGGAGATTAGGTCGCGGCACCTCGTCTAACAAGTGGCGACTCTGCTGGGGAAGCGAGAAATTTGATTCCGGAAGGCATGCACTAAGCCCTTAACGGGGACGGATCGTTTTACTTCTTTTCGTATGCATTCACGAGCATTATTGCAAACCCTTTGGGTAATTTCCGCGAAACCTCTAGCGAGAGTCTATTCGTTGCTCGAAAGAGGATAGCGTAAGTTCCCCCTTACAGTAAGGCGCCAGAGGGTCCCCATCCATTCGTTAGGGGCGAATCTGTGCGGTCCTGTGAGGTCCCGCGGTCAGCCGTGTCAGCATATAGTAGCCTTAGAAGTTTCCATAGGATTACCCGTTACTATTTTTGATGTGATAAATGAATCAGTTCGTGTTTTCAAACCGCCATGATACGTGTCTAATCCTAAACTATGTAAAGAAAATGAGACGATGCGTTAATATATACTCATGAATCGACATACTAGTTACCCTAAAAACATCGAAACGATTTGAACTAAAGACGACTTAGTCATCTCATATGAATGAACATGTGCGACCCGCCTTGTCCCTTTCGGTGTCCCGACGAAGGCACGTGTTCAGGAAATACGTTATGACGTAAGCACGTATTAGTATGAATCGGTTCGGTGTTAAGGATAGTTACATTTCGATACAAGAGACTATATTAACGGTAGCCGTTATTCACATTCTTTAAATAAATTGGGATAAAACGAGATCACGACGAAACGAAAACGAAGAACATTTCTGTTTCGAACGACCTTGTTATAACGTGAAAAGTTTCGCACAAGTAGCCCGTCCCTTCCGAATAAAAGATGAGCTTTTACGTTATGCCTTGCGTCATTCTTAAGAGAAATGGACGTGTCCGCAAAAGGTGACTAAGAAAAGAAAAATGAACTAAAAGACCAAAATCATTCCGAATCTGCGATATATGTCAATCCTGAGAGTAGTTAAAGAAAATAAACCAATACCGTTGAATACGTGCCTCGAACGAGTGTATACCCCGTTTAAAATCTCGAAGCCGGATCAAGCCAAACCATATAATTGCGCCATATGGATGAGACTGCGGGTTTTGACTAACGACTCGATCATTTCGACCGTTACCAAAACTGCAAGAAATATGGCCCGATGTACGTGTTTGCTTAAATCGTGCCTAAAGGAAGGAAAACGGTGATATCCTCGCTTCGAATAAACACGCGATTCAACGAAACGTTTATTTTCTATAACCACACTGAGATGATATATCCCGTGGAGTGGGAGGAACAAAGAGTTGTAATTAGCCGAAAGATTATCGTGCGCTCAAAATAAGACTCGCCGTCTTTTCACGTAGCAAAATGAGCAAACGGATCCTCGACGCTAAGAACAAACGCGTTACGCGATGAGTCCGTTCCCTAAAATAAAATCCAAAAGTGATTCCATCACTAAATAAACACGTGGTTACGTCTCTCGATAGATCCAAAAGGTCCCGTTGTAATCCAAAAATCGAGACACGAACCCACGCGAACAAAAGGGAACGAGTCATTGACAATAACGAACGATTGGACTAGAAGAATAACTCGAACCACGTCTAAAAACTGAGATGCGCTCAAAGGGAGTCAAAACCCGAATTAATGCGTCTCACGAAAGGACGATAGACGAGTTATTCTGAAAGAACAATCCAACTTGGTCGATTTCTTAGTCACTGAACGTTGATACGTCAAAACGAACTGTATTGTCTGATGAATGATTTATTTTTCCCGTAATAATCGACGGCATCACGCGTCCCCTGGACCGCAATGTGAGCCAAAAAACCAAAATCCTAGGAAAGAGACCTGGACCAACGAGTGTGTTGAGGAATAAGGGTGGAAGAAAGATGTTGTGATACATGTAAATAGAACTAACGTTTGTTCTTCTTATCTTATAATCGTAAATAAATAAACGCACATACCATGAATCATGCATATGAAATCATGCATACATACTAATGGATACCGTTCGCGCAGACGTCATCATTAAGCGATTGTGGTTTCGCGAGAGTAATCGGCTTGTCAAACAATTTGATCAGTTGCGAGTAGACAGTTCCGAATCAGTAGTTGTGGCTCCTGAATCATCTTCATCCGAGTATACTCAGTCTTCCGTCAGTATGTCTGCAACCGACGAGAAGGTGGCTGAATTAGAGAATTCTGTGAACAATATCAACGACCAGCTGGCTGCAATCTTGGCCCAGCTAGCTGAGTTAGCACTGAAGGACAACAAGAGTGGTAGTAAGCGTGCTGAGAATGAGGTGAACGATGGCCCTCGCTTTGGGAATGAGGAGGATTATCAGGATTATGTCCGAAAACAGTTAGAGAAGGAGAAAGCTAAGGAAGAGGAGTGGAGGCAACACATCACACAGGAAGTGCAGGACTTGCGCGGAGGAAGCTCCGGAAGTCAGGATTTCTATAACTTGAAGAATTGCTTGACAGCAACAGCTTTGCCTCTGAAATTTCGTCTCCCCGACATGAAAAAGTTCGATGGAACTGGAGATCCCACCGCTCACATGAATCAGTACGTTGCGGTAATGAAGCACACGATCCTGACCGAGGATCAAGTCTTGGGGCTGTTTAACACTTACCTGGAGGGGGCTGCCCTCACATGGTTCCATGCGCTGCCAATGGTGACAAAGAAGGATTGGAAGGAGTTAGCGAAGTCATTCATCGCTCAGTATAGTTTTAACACCATGTTGGAAGTCACTTTGAAAGAGTTAGAGAGCACTAAGCAGCAAGCTGGGGAATCCCTTTCAGACTTCGTGAAGAGATGGAGGGCTAAGGCCGCGGTCATGAAACAGAAGCCGCTTGAGCAAGATCAGATCCGAATGGTGATTGGCAATACGTTGCCGTATATTAAGAATGAGTTGAGATATATGCCGTTCACAGATTTCAATCAGATGTATAGTTGTGCCTTGACTGTCGAAGGCGATGGGGAGCCGAAGAAAGCTTATACCAAGTGGACGAAGTCTGGATATAGTGCCGGAGGGCCTAGCGCGAGTACGGAATCTGCGACAGTGAAAGTGGTTGATCTTAATGCTATCGAAAAGAGGCGGTTCGCCAAGTTCGATCAGACCTATGCGAAAGTTTTTGAACGTCTGCAGAAGAAGGGGTTGTTGAAAGCCCTTACCCCGTATAACAAAGCTCAACCTACTCCGCAGATTCAGGCTAGAGGGTATTGTGAATTCCATAGCAGTTATGGACATACGATTGAGAATTGCGAGAGGCTGAAACACGAAATCCAAGATTTGATTGAGGAGAAGAAGATAGCTGATCCTTCGTCAGCAAACCCTTCCGTTAGGCGCAATCCATTGCCTAATCATAGGGTGAGCGTGATCGGAGTTGGTTTGACGGAAACTGTAGTAATGGAATCTTTTGAGGAAGATGTGGAGGAGTTGTTGGACTCCGTCGAAAGAAGCAATGTGGGAAATGGTTTGTATGTGTCCTTCTTGGGTGAGGAATAAGAGGAAGAACCAATGGAGGAGGGATCAGATGGTGGAGCATCTTCAATGATGTCGCCGACTGGGGCAAAGGAAAGGCAAGCTGCTTTGTCGAGGAGATCATGATGCTGGATTCAAATGCCGAGGAGCAGGTCATTACCATTGAAGCAACTGCAGGAGCGAGAGATGAGCCTAATACCTCCAAAGTTCATGAGAAGCCCGAAGATATTGAGGATGAAAATTGTATTACTACTTTGTTTGAGTCTGATGATGTAATCACCCACGCTATCAATGAAATGAATTCTGATTTTGCTTACTTGCTTGATGTTGATCATGATCATTCCATGCATTCTCATTCATATAACATGCCTACATTTGAAATCAATACAATAGAAATGTCAACTTTCAATCTTGGTACGGATGAAAATCCCAAACTTATACAAATTGCTCAAGAATTAACTATTGAAGAGAGAAAAGAATTTGAGAGAATAATTAAAAAATACGAAATTGTATTCGCGTGGACATACGAAGACATGCCTGGAATCGATCAATCAATCGTAACTCACCGTATTCCAACATATCCCAAGGCGAGGCCCGTAAAGCAGAAGCTCCGACGTATGAGACCCGAATGGGCAGATAAGATCAGAGAGGAGGTGAAGAAGCAGTTAGAAGCAGGATTCATCAAACTAATCGACTATCCCCCTTGGGTCGCAAATGTAGTGCCCATCGTGAAAAAGGATGGCAAAGTGAGGATGTGCGTGGATTACAGAGATCTTAACAAGGCATGCCCCAAGGATGAGTTCGCCTTGCCTCATATCGATGTATTGATCGACAGTGCAGCATCAAGCGTCTTACACACAAATGTGGATGGTTTCATGGGCTACATGCAAGTTCAGATGGCCGAAAAGCACAAAGCGAAAACCTCGTTCACAACAGAGTGGGGAACATACTGTTATAGAGTGATGCCATTTGGTTTGAAAAATGCCGGGGCAACCTACCAGCGAATGGCCACAGCCCTGTTCCATGACATGATACACAAGGAGGTAGAAGTCTACGTGGATGACATGATGGTCAAATCAGAGACAAGAGAAGGGCATTTTTCCGCACTCGAGAAGTTTTTGGCCCGAATTGCAGAATTCAAGCTAAGGTTAAACCCGAAGAAGTGCTTTTTCGGCGTTTCGTCGGGGAAAATCTTAGGCTATGTAATCGGAAATAAGGGAATCGAGGTAGATCCTGATAAAGTAAAGGCTATACAAGAGATGCCGGCGCCGAGAAATGAGAAGGAAGTGAGAGGGTTTCTGGGGCAGGTTCAGTATATCAGCCGGTTCATAGCAAGACTCACCGCAATCTGCGAGCCAATCTTTAAGTTGCTAAGGAAAGACCAACCCGCTGTTTGGAATGATAAGTGTCAGCAAGCTTTGGAGAGCGTCAGAAACTATTTGTCCAATCCGCCAGTGCTGAGACCGCCTAAACTGGGAAAGCCGCTTCTCCTCTATGTAGCGATTGAAGAGCGATCTATTGGAGCAATGTTGGCCCAAGAGGGAGACACCGGTGTGGAACACTCGGTGTATTATTTGAGTAAGAAGTTCCTAGAGTATGAGCTCAAATACAACATGATCGAAAAGACATGTGTGGCAGTGGTGTGGTTGACGAAGAAACTGCGGCACTATTTCCAATCGTATAAAGTGATCATTATTTCTCGGATGGACCCCGTGAAGTATCTATACCGAACTCCATCCTTGACGGGGAAGTTAGCCAGATGGTTGTTGCTTTTGTCCGAGTTTGACATTGAATATGTGACGAAGAAGGTTATCAAAGGAAGGGCCGTGGCAGAGTTTCTGGCTAACCAACCCCTGAATGCAGAAGAGGAATAAGTAAGCTATGATTTCCCCGATGAACATTTGAACGCAATCGAAGTCATACCATGGAAAATGTTCTTCGACAGAGCGGTTAATTCGAGTGGAGCCGGAGTAGGAGTGCTACTTATCTCACCGGAAGGAGAAAGAATCCCGATGGCGAAGAAGTTATCCTTCCCCCTTACCAACAATATGGCCGAATACGAAGCATGCATTTATGGTTTGGAGTCATTAGCAGCACTGGGAGCGTCATATGTCGAAATTTGGGGTGACTCCAAGTTGATCATCGAACAGGCACAAGGAAACTGGGAAGTGAGAGAAGAAAGGCTACGTCCATATCTAGATCAGCTAGAAGGGTTGGCACGAAGATTCAAGGAATATCGTTTCTATCATATTCCTCGAGCTCAGAACCAGGCCGCGGATGCCTTGGCCACTTTGGTGTCAGTTTGGGACAACCCCCGGAACCTTGCTTCAAAACCATTGGTATTGAGAAGATCTCATAAACCGTGCTACGAAGACGTAATGCTGTTAGAGGCAGATGAAAAACCGTGGTATTTCGATATCGTGAACTTCATGAAAGATGGAACATATCCGGCAGAGTCGGAACCTAAGGATCAAGCTGTGATTAGAAGGCTAGCCCGTCAGTTCGTCATCCACAACGACTTGCTTTACAAAAGGCACGTTGATGGATTACAACTCAGATGCTTGGATGCGGGGGAAGCCCGCGAGGCAATGGAATCAGTACATTCGGGAATTTGTGGAGCCCATATGGGAGGAGCAGTACTAGCTAAGAAAATTATTAGGCAAGGCTTCTATTGGCTCACCATGGAAAGAGATTGTAACGAGCATGCGAAGAAATGTCACGATTGTCAAATCCACGGCGATTGCAGTCATCTTCCGGCCATGGAATTACACGTGCTAGCACCTATTTGGCCATTCGCTGCTTGGGGCATTGACATCATTGGCGAAGTAAGGCCTAATGCTTCAAATGGACATAAGTTTATTGCAGTCGCCATCGATTATTTCACCAAGTGGGTAGAAGCAGAGTCGTTTAGCAAACTGGGATCCAAGCAGATGAGAAAGTTCATTGAAAAACACTTGATCACCAGGTTCGGAGTGCCTCATCACATGATCACGGATAACGGAGTCCAGTTTCAGGGGGAAGTAAGGAATCTTTTCCGAGAATATGGCATTGAACATCACAGGTCTTCTCCGTACCGTCCACATGCTAATGGGGCAGTAGAAGCAGCTAATAAGAACCTTAAAAGGATCCTCGTAAAGACGGTAGAATCACATCGGAACTGGCATGAGCACCTCCCTCTCGCGTTGTGGGCTTATCGCACGACAGTTAGAACCTCGACTGGGGCAACACCATTCTCTTTGGTATATGGCACAGAAGCAGTTTTGCCGATTGAGATTGAAAAGCGATCGTTGAGAATCGCAGTGGAAGCAGAAATTCCCGAGGCGGAATGGGTAAAGAGGCGATGCGAGCAGTTGGCTTTAGTTGATGAGAAAAGGATGGAAGCCCTTTACCATGTACAGTTGTATCAAAGAAGGATGGCTCGGGCTTTCAATAAAAAATTCAAGACCAGCCCTATCAAAGAAGGAGATTTGGTGCTGAAACAGATCCGTGTGACGCACACCGACCCGAGGGGGAAGTTCAGGCCTAACTGGGAAGGACCATTCGTCGTGAAGAAGATACTAAGCAAAGGAGCGGTGAAGTTAACCACAATGGACGGTATGGAATTCTCCGAACCTACCAATCTGGATAGGCTTAAGAAATACTTTTCGTAAAAAAAAAAAAAAAAAAAAAAGAGAAAAATAAAGAAAAATTCCCGATAGGTCGAAAACCCGCAAAGGGCGACCTATGCAACAATAAGGGAAATCCCAATGGGTGAAAACCCGAAAGGGCACTCATTTAAAAATTCCGGGATAGTAAAAGGAGAGAAGAAAAATCGCCGGGATCCGAAAACCGAAAGGCGGGTCCTGGTAACAATAGTTATGACTTGAGCAATTACAAAAACAATGTATAAGAGACTAAGTATTTCTGTTGTTTGTAAATAAATAAAGGCATGAATATATTTGACGAGAATGATTGGAATCATCATAATCTACTGAATGCATGGTAATATGAATCACGAGTTATACATTTCCTATCCTACTTTTCACAAAAAGCCTACCTACTATCCACCCCACTCCCTATACATCAGTTATACATCGGAGAAACCCTAATAAAAGCTACAAAGCAACAATGAAAGCTACGAGCCTAATACGGAGGGAGGTCCCAATAGTTCTCAAATTCTCTCAGGTGGGATGCCCGCTCCGCAGATAGTGTCTCATCGGCAGCACGCGCTCTCTCATCAGAAACTCGCGCTCTCTCATCAGAAACCCGTGCTCTCTCATCAGCAGCTCGTGCTCTCTCCTCTGCAGCAAGGCGTCTGATCGACTCATCACGTGCCCTCTCCTCGACGGTAAGGCGACCCTCAGTCTCCCGTCGCATCACTCCCGACCAGTGGTCGTTCCTCTCTTGATACACACGACTAACTCGGGCATCAGCTTCCCGCACTAGCTCACTCTGTCTCCGCTCATGGGCATGAAGATCACTCTACAAGAAAAAAAACAAACAAAAAACAGATAAGAGGCAGCATAGGCAAAAACATAAATCATACATACATGCATACATTTCACTACACTAAAGTACAATAATGATACATACCAGGTGGTCGGTGCAGCGCAAGCTGAGGCAATCTCGTAGGAAGCCGGATAGATCCACGTAGTCTGTACAGGTCTCCCTAGTGGTCAGTGAAGCGTCTGAGGGATCAAACGGGACCCTCGAGGAGAAGATAGGAGGGGCCGCCTCAAATCCCGTATAAGGTGTCCCAGACTCGTCATAGCGGATCGTAGCATAATCCCTCCCGTAGCCTGGTATAGGCACGCCTATGGACGATCTCTCCGGTCGGGCTGCGCTGGAGGACTCGCCGACGAAGTAGGGCTGCTCGCGCGCTGTTGTCTGAGTCTGAGTGCCATCAAAAAAATCAGATAAGTGGGCACTCCTCCAAGATCCCTCCTGCAAAAAAAAACACACAATAAAACCTCCGAGCATATCGTAAATAAAATGAAGGGGGAACGGAATCACTTACCGGAACCTCCGCCTGACCAAAGACGGCCTCGACCGCCTCTCTCGAAAACACGTCCGCCACTGGATCTACCTCCATCGCTGCCACCGGGGCATCCCTCGCGCTCAGTAAAGTAGACAAATAAGGCTCGCGGCCCCCGGCATGAATCCAGACCACTCTACCGACAAAACGGCGGGTCAGATCTCGACGAATGGTCGATAAGGGCAGAGTCTGTACCGCGAACATAGAGATGGGGATCTCACCCGGTGTCCAATGAGCGTCTCTAACCCCAGTAATGCCTCGATCCCTTAGATACCACGCCCGCACGCAGGGGCCGGTGAGCACACACTGCTGCTCCTGGATCATCGACACGTATGCATGCTCAGGGCCGAAGTCGAGGTCATCCCACCTGAACTGAATCTAAAACAAAATACACAAAGAGAAAGTCAGAAAGGCTCAAACCAAAATCTGGCACGATGGGGCAAAATCTACCTGACTCAGGGTCAGCGAGTCGATCCGATCCAGAAGCCGCGACACTGTTCGACTCCTCTCAGCGCTCAAGTCGAAGTCCCTCCATCGAGTCATAAATGGCGGCCTCGGCACTCTCGATCGAGGTCGAGACCGGCTAGGAAGGATGTGTCTCTCGTATGCCCACACCTGCGGTAAAAACAAGGACTAGGAGTGTGAAAAATGCGAAAAAGATAAGACGGATAAGTCAAGAAGGCGTCACGTACCAACAGGGCAAAGGTATAACCGCCGAAGTCCTTACGCTTCCGGCAAGTCAGATCCAATAACTTGTAAAGAAAGGCTAAGCCTGCCCCTGCCCAATCATAAGAAGCCGCTGCATCCAGATCGCTAAGTGCCTAAATAAGACCTGCGTGTACCTTCCCGCCCTTCGTGCGGAAAATCGTCTCACTCAGAGCATATACTAAGAAACTACGAACCGCCAGGTCGGTAGCGTCAGTCTCACAGAAATCACGTCTACTCAAGAGGCTCGCGGTAGAGACAAACTTCGCCGGAGTAGACTTGGCGCATAGATGAACTCCCGGTCCAATCAAGGTAGCAAGCCTAGCGGGGTCGACCCGTGGTCGCATCATACCAAAGTAGAAAGGGACGGGAGTGTTGCTCCCTCGCAATCCTGTCAACAGCGAAAAATCTCGAGGCGAGATGGTCATCTCCCCAAAGGAAAGGTGGAAGGTGTGGCTCGAGTCAACCCACCGCTCGCATAAGGCCCGTAGGCCAAAAGGATCGCATACCCCGTTGGTGCGGGGCAGCGCTGCAATAAAGGGCTCGAAGCCCAACTCCTGCACGCGGGCTCTCGCCGCGGCACCTAGCCTATCATACCATGAGAGAACCTCGGCGGTGGTCCCCGAAATCTCAATGAACTAAAAAGGAACAAGATAAGAAAATTTAAATACAGCTCCTAAAGCAGGCAATTGAAAAGAACGCGTTAAGACTAGGTATTCTTCCATTTTCTAACCTAGAGACATCCGGTCAGTTAGGACCAATTTTCTGCAAAAATCTCTCATGTAGGGTCCTTCACGTAAGGTTGAGTCAATTCTTTGATCCACTCTCGTCTGCGGCGATGAGGAGCATAGATTAGGTTCTACTATTCACGTGCATTAGCTACGTTTTTACTATTCACGTTTTTACTATTCACGTTTTTACTATTCACGTGCACTATTCACGTCTACTATTCACGTGCATTAGCTAAGTTTTACTATTCACATGCACTATTCACGTTTTCACTATTCACGTTCTACTGTTCACGTGCATTAGCTAAGTTTTTACTATTCACTTTGTCACTATTCACGTTTTACTATTCACGTGCACTATTCACGACTGTTCACGTGCATTAGCTAAGTTTTTACTATTCACGTTTTCACTATTCACGTTCTACTATTCACGTGTGTTAGCTAAGTTTTTACTATTCACGTGTACTATTCACGTTTTACTATTCACGTGTATTAGCTAAGTTTTTACTATTCACGTTGTCACTATTCACGTTTTTACTATTCACATGCACTATTCACGTTTTTACTATTCACATCGTTTTTACTGTTAACATGCATAAATTCGTAGTGTACTATTCACATGCATATAGCGCGCATTCTTACAAAAACAAACAGGTGTTACGTGTAAATAAAGGAATTCACGTTTTCTAGCTAAAGTCCTCTAAGGCAGTCTAAGAGTTAGCATGCAAATCATGTTCGTATAGGAGTGCTAAATCCTAGAGTTCAAATCAAATAAAAGTGAGAAACCACTTACCTCGTTGCAGCGTGTCCTGCTCAAGTGTGTTGTAGGGTCGTGGAAGGTATCCACTCTATCCAGGTTTACATAAACCTCGTCCATGCCTCGGGTGCCATCCCATTCGTCTAAATCCATCCCGAGAATAATCTAAATTGAAGTCTAGTGAGAGAAAGAGGAGAGAGAAGGTGTGGGGTTGAAATGAAACCCCACCACCTTATATAGGAAAAGGGAATGGCATTCCCGTAAATAGTGAAAAAAGTACGATTTGACATAAAGGTAAAAAAGTAAATAATTAATTACCAGGTGCACAGACCTCCGATTTGCAGTCCGTTTCAGCCTGCATTTCTCCCAGACAGTGACTAACATTGTCAAAACATCAATTCCAGACAACAGCTAATTTTTCCAGAACAGTGACACCAGTCGAAATACAAACGACAGTCAACAGAAAAACAATCAGTAGTCTATTTCATTTCGGACTCAGACGTGTGCCCATCGAATCGTCGAGATGATAGCTCTAGTGAGAAAATACAGACAACCGTGTGGTAAGAAAATCCAGAAACAGAACCCGCTTTTTTGCCATTTGACTCACGTTCGCAGACCGGAGTTGCTTTTGAGCCATTTGACTCTCGGTCGCAGACCGGAGTTGCTTTTGAGCCATTTGACTCTCGGTCGCAGATCGGAGTTGCTTTTGAGCCATTTGACTCTCGGTCGCAGACCGGAGTTGCTTTTGAGCCATTTGACTCTCGGTCGCAGACCGGAGTTGCTTTTGAGCCATTTGACTCTCGGTCGCAGACCGGAGTTGCTTTTGAGCCATTTGACTCACGGTCGCAGACCGGAGTCGCTTTTGAGCCATCTGACTCACGGTCGCAGACCGGAGTCGCTTTTGAGCCATCTGACTCACGGTCGCAGACCGGAGTTGCTTTTTAGCCATCTGATTCACGGTCACAGATCGGAGTTGCTTTTGAGCCATCTGATTCATGGTCGCAGACCGGAGTTGCTTTTGAGCCATATTTACCTAAGACCGTTGAAATAGGGTAGCTGTTTAGCCATTATCCCCGTGATCTTGAAATAGGGTAGCTGTTTAGCCATTATCCCCGTGATCTTGAAACAGGGTAGCTGTTTAGCCATTATCCCCGCAATCTTGAAATAGGGTAGCTGTTTAGCCATTATCCCCACAGTCGTAAATCAGGGTAGCTGTTTAGCCATTATCCCCGTGATCTTGAAATAGGGTAGCTGTTTAGCCATTATCCCTGTGATCTTGAAATAGGGTAGCTGTTTAGCCATTATCCCCGCAATCTTGAAATAGGGTAGCTGTTTAGCCATTATCCCCACAGTCATAAATCAGGGTAGCTGTTTAGCCATTATCCCCGTGATCTTGAAATAGGGTAGCTGTTTAGCCATTATCCCCGTGATCTTGAAATAGGGTAGCTGTTTAGCCATTATCCCCGCAATCTTGAAATAGGGTAGCTGTTTAGCCATTATCCCCGTAATCTTGAAATAGGGTAGCTGTTTAGCCATTATCCCCGCGATCTTGAAATAGGGTAGCTGTTTAGCCATTATCCCCGTGATCTTGAAATAGGGTAGTTGTTTAGCCATTATCCCCACAGTCGTAAATCAGGGTAGCTGTCTAGCCATTATCCCCGTAATCTTGAAATAGGGTAGCTGTTTAGCCATTATCCCCGCGGTCATAAACTAGGGTAGCTATTTAGCCATTATCCCCGCGATCGCGAACTAGGGTGCAGCCCGAAGCAGAGTCTGATGCAGTCAGAGAGCAACGCCAGAGCGCGCAGCGCAAAGGTCATGTATGTTTCCTCCTACTCGTTACGTGTCTTTTACTTTTATATGTTTTACATTGCATGTGTTACGTTAGCAAAAACGTTTTCGAACCACACACATCACTGTCAAAATAGAAAAGTAGGGGCAACTGTAGACACCGAGTCGGAGTACCTGTGATGAAAACCTGAAACAAGACGGTCGAAGCGATTGATTCCGGAAGTTTTGAAAAATATATAAAGAATAATAAGCTGAGGAAAATTAACGGCACGGCGCGGGCACGCAACGGCATCCCGCACGCGGACGATAATGGTCGAACGCCCGCTTGACGGCTCGAGACGTGCGCGCGGCGTCCGTCGAACGCACCGCGAGTGGCACGCTCTCGACGCCCGGGGCAATGCCTGGGACCGCTGGCGGTGCCCGCCCTCGTGGGCCGTTGAGCACACGTGCCTAGTGGCGCGAGGCGCGCGTTCGGCGGCCGCGACGCGCGCTCGGCGGCCACGGAGTGCACGCGTCCGACGGCGCGGGGCACGCCCCGGGGGTCGCCGAGCGGGCACCCAACCACGTCGGGCGAACGCCCAACGCGTCGGGCGGACGCCCGACGAGGGTTGGGCGCGGGCGCCCAACCTCGCGTTGGGCGCTAACCCAACGCCGTTGGGCGATCGCCCAACGAAAGTTGGGCGATCGCCCAACATTGTTGGGCGGCCGCCCAACAAGGTTGGGCGGTAGCCCAACACTAGGTTGGGCGGCCGCCCAACCACAATGGGCGACGCCCAATTTTTTTTGGGCGTCGCCCATTGTTCCGGGATCCGTTTCCCTATATAAGGGCACGAATCCCAAGGTGAAGAGGGAGGTTTTTTTTGGGGAAAACTTTCTCACTCTAAACATTTTTAGAGAGAGAGAGAGTGGATTTTTTTTGAGAAAAATATTTTTTTTCTCAAAAATTCCAAATTTCCTAAGTTCAATTTTTACTAAATTTTTATTAATATCGGGAGCTCGCGGTTCGTGGAATCAATCGGCTTCGACTGTCAGATACCGAATCAAAGGTATTATCCGAGGACTAGACTCTTTATTTTATTTAATTTATTCTCTCCTTCTATTTATTTTTTTATGCTATAGTTTTTATTCCTTTAGTTATTTATTTATTTTGTCACGTTTTATTTAATTAACGTATTTATTTAATTTTAGTTTCGTGTTAAATAAAACTCGGGTTTTGTTTTAAAATAAAAACCTCGTTTTGGATATCCCAATACGAACCGTGATCCGATAAAAAGGTAGTTCGGGTATCGAAAATGTTGTAATTATAAGTTTTTAATTTAAGAGGTTTTCAAATAACGTTTTAAAATAAAAACATCGTTTTAGGAACTTCCGTTTTCGACTATGATCCATCTTTGGTAGTTCGGAAGTCCAAAACGATTGAATTAGATTTAATTTAAAGCTTTTGAATAAATCTGGAAAATATTGGAGTGCTGCTGAATTTGCCAATTCTGTCACTAAATGCTGTTTACCGACGGATTTTCCGTCGGTAAATCTGCCAAAATGTAAAAAATGCCATTTCGGTCCCTTTTTCTTAACTTTTAGACTTTTAATCCTTAGTATATAAATATATAATAATGTAATATATTCTTTTCAAATTGTTTTAAAACTTCAACATATATAATTATTTTAGGAGATTGGTATTCCATTTTTTATTCTAATTTTTGTATATATACATATTACTTTCTTTTTATTATTATTCATTTAAATTACATTAAATTCTATTTTAAATGTTATTTACTTGGGCATTTTGGGAGATAATTAGTAGATATTGGGGGATGAACATATAGTCTTTTTGACATTAGGATTATATTAGTTATGTATATATATATATAGTTTTGGGGTATATTTGGGTTATCTTAATTATTGTTAAATAAAATTATTTTGAGTGATAAAGGCTATTTTCCTATTTATGAATTTCATTCACTATTTTCTTATGTTTAAAGTATAAATATATTATTTTCATTATTCTTTCTTATATATGTATTAGATAATATATTTTCTTTTACTCTTATTTTATGTCTCTTGGGCTAAAATGTGTAAATATATATCTATATTATTTCCTTTATTTCTTTTGGTCATTTATAAGTCCATGTTTCAAATGGGCTTCACTTGGAAAAATTAAATTTTGGGCCTAAATGTGTTTATTGATGTAATTATAATAGTTAGAGAGTCCATTAAATAAGTGGGGAAAATAAGTCACAAAAAGAGAGTTTTCAATTAAATTATTTAAGCTAATGAGCTTTCTTAAATCTCTAATGTAGATAAATAGAGTCATTTTGGTTGATATTTCAAATCGTTTTCTAAACACCACGTTTTAAAACCTTAGTCCATTCCAACGACGGATTAAGCGAACATTGTAATCAAAATCGTTTTCTTTGTTAATAAGGGAGATTTTGAATCGCTTTCTTAATGAATTTGTACAAAATAAAATTGACTTGTATGTTTAACCACGTTTTCTTATTAAAAGGCTTTTACTTTAACATTTTCAATTACTCGAGTCGTTCCAATGGCGACTCGGGTAAGCTTCATCAAACGGGGTTTTAAAACGTACCTAAATCGTTCCAACGGCGATTAAGGTGCGAACCATGTAATAAACATCGTTTTGGGGAAATAAGTTAATGTAGAATAGACACACAACATAACATTTAAATACGGTTGTAAATAAATCACTTCTTTCTTCCCCCTCTCTGTGTATGTATAAACATAAATGGGTGATTCTTTACTGATGTGGCTTTTCAATATCATATGCTCAAAATGGTTTCCAAAAAGAGAAAGAAAAGGGTTTCAAATGAATTTTAAACTTAAAGAAGTATACGATTAGTCCGTTATCGCCTAACATGCTGAGTAGGAGGCCGGTGGTTCATAACCGGGCGATGTCGGGGTGCCTAGTAGCCTTTCTCCGAAAAGGAGCTAGCCTTCTCGGCTCGTACCTAAGTTTCCCGAACCCACACCGGTCTCCCGCAAGGGATCGGTGTTCATTTTCCCATTCGTGGGTGGCGACTCTTCCATATCTCCGAGCTCCGGTCCTGCCGAGCAGCTTGATTCCACGATTGATTACTTTCGGCGCCAATCACCGCTTACGTCGCCATGAGGTTGTCCACCCCCCGGTCCGCCCGGGAGATTAGGCCGCGGCACCTCGTCTAACAACGATTTTTCAGTTTATGGAGATTCTTTTGATTCGTGCCTAGAAAACTTGGATAAAGTTTTGTCTAGGTGTGAAGAAACAAATTTGGTATTAAACTGGGAAAAATGTCATTTCATGGTTGACGAAGGAATTGTTTTAGGTCACAAAATATCTGAAAAAGGATTAGAAGTAGATAGAACAAAAACCTCAGTAATAGAGAAATTACCCCCTCCAACTATTGTTAAGGGAGTAAGATCATTCTTAGGACATGCTGGTTTTTACAGAAGATTTATTAAGAATTTTTCTGTAATTTCCAAACCACTTACTAATTTACTCATGAAAGATTCAACCTTTGATTTTAATGTAGAATGCGTTAAAGCTTTCGAAACATTGAAAACGGCTCCTATTATTGCTAAACCCGATTGGGATTTACCCTTTGAAATTATGTGTGATGCAAGTGACTTAGCTGTCGGATGTGTTTTAGGACAAAGGAAGGATAAGAAACTTCATGTCATTTATTATGCAAGTCACACACTGTCTGGTGCACAATTAAACTACACCATAACAGAAAAAGAAATGTTAGCTGTAGTTTTTGCATGTGACAAGTTTAGGTCATATTTATTAGGTTCAAAAGTTATTATCTATACTGATCATGTAGCATTAAGATATTTATTTGCTAAAAAGGATGCAAAACCACGTCTAATTAGATGGGTTTTATTATTGCAAGAATTTGATTTAGAAATTAAAGACAAAAAGGGAGTAGAAAACCTTGTCGCCGATCATCTATCGAGACTTGAAGATAAAAACGGTCCTATAGGTGAAACTATCGATATACGAGATGATTTCCCTGATGAACATCTCTATCAAATAAAAAGTGCCATGTCACCATGGTATGCAGATATTGCTAATTATCTTGCAGCCAATATTGTTCCGGAAGGATTAGATTTCCAACAAAGGAAGAAATTTTTCTTCGATATTAAACAATATTTTTGGGAAGATCCCTTTTTGTTCAAGACTTGTGGTGACGGGATAATTAGGAGATGCGTTGGTGAAGATGAATACGAATCCATAATGTCGGAATGCCATTCTAGCTCTTATGGAGGACATAATGGAGTTAACAAGACAGCAGCTAGAATATTTGAAAGTGGTTTCTTTTGGCCTACGATGTTTAAGGACGTCCGTTCATTTATTACTCGTTGTGATAAGTGCCAAAGAACAGGAAATCTAGGAAGGAAAGATGAGATGCCCCTCACAACCATATTAGAAGTTGAAGTTTTCGATATGTGGGGAATAGATTTCATGGGACCTTTTCCCCCTTCTAATGGTAAAACTTACATATTAGTTGCCGTTGATTATGTTTCAAAGTGGGTTGAAGCAATTGCAACCCCGACGAACGATTCTAAAGTTGTCATTAGTTTTCTTGACGATATATTTTGTAGATTTGGTTGTCCAAGAGTCATCGTTAGTGATGGTGGTACTCATTTTATAAACAAGAGTTTTGAAACGCTTATGAAAAAATATGGAGTACACCACCGCGTATCAACGCCGTACCATCCTCAGTCAAATGGTCAGGCGGAGATATCAAATAGAGAACTCAAATGGATTCTCGAGAAAACAGTTTCATCTTCTAGAAAAGATTGGTCTTCTAAACTCAATAATGCGTTATGGGCATACCGTACTGCATTTAAAACACCAATAGGAATGACTCCGTACCGCTTAGTGTATGGGAAGGCATGTCATTTGCCAGTCGAATTAGAACATAAAGCCTATTGGGCTATTAGAGAACTTAACTTTTGATTTACAACAAGCAGGTAAGAAACGTTTGCTCAATTTGAATGAGTTAGATGAGTTACGTCATCTATCTTACGAAAATGCAAAGATTTATAAAGAAAAAGTGAAAAAATGGCACGATGCCAAAATTAAAGTTAAACACTTTAATGTTGGGGATAAAGTGCTGTTATTTAATTCACGACTTCGTTTATTTCCAGGAAAACTTAAGTCCAGATGGATAGGACCATATTTAGCCATCAAAACATTCGATTATGGTTCTTTAGAACTGGAAGGTCCTACCGGAGTTCGATTCAAAGTTAATGGTAATCGATGTAAAATCTATTACGAAAATATTTCCCAACTAGGAATTGAGTTCGTAACAAGATTGTCTGATGTATAAATTACTCAGTTTTTCTTACACAGTTTATTTTGTTTTATTGCTTTTTATATTTTTGTTTATTTTATTTTATTTTATTTTATTTTCCAAAATGCAAATTTTTTGATTAGATGACTTTATGTTATGCTTTAAATACATAAAATATTTTTATTTCATGATTTTAGATTTAATTTTTAGAAATTAAGATGAATTTGAAGTTTTAGGAAATTCTCTGCCGAGAATCCCCTTTTTAAGAATAGTCCAAACAGGTTCGGATTTCTCTGTTCATACCGAGAATTTTAAATTCTCTACCGTGAATCGGGAGGTAGCTTCGATGCCTGATTTCTGCAAGGAAATCAGCGTGTCGCGACCACGGCTTAGCCATTCTCGGTCGCGACACGCGTGTTTCCTGCGCTATCAGGTCTGAAACATTCTAACCCCTTCAACGAACCTCTTGACAAACGAAACCTTAAGTTTCTTCATTCCCAAAAGGTGTAATTTTATACCTTTTCATAATTAAAACAATACCTCTTTTCATCTTAAACTCTTATAAATTAATCCTAGAGGATTCAAGTTATGTTACAATTCATTTCATCTTTGTCAGAACTCTGCTTTTTCTTCGCCAACACCGTTCTTTGCTAAAGTAACACAAACTTTGCACCATGCCTACCAAATACAACGCTTTAAGGCACACTACTGCCTCAAGCAACAAACGCCCAGACTTATCTAAGCGATATGGGGCGCCTTTTCCTATCTTCAACCACGATGAAGGTAGGCGTTATTGGAATCTCCGTTACAAATTCTTCACCGGAATGTTGTATATGGATGAATTCCTTAACAACCAACTTGGAATTAGTGATGACATGAGCCGCTATATGGAACGTTTAGGGTGGACAAAATTCGCCAAAATGCGATTTCCAATAATAGGCGACTGGATACTCGAATTCTTCTGTACCGTTCGTTTCACTAACAAACGACGGGTACATCTCAGTTTTCGTCGAGATGGCGAAATCTTCACTTTCGGCTATCCCGAGTTGCATGCTTGGTTTGGTTTTCCCCCGAGGGATACAATCAAACATCATCCTGGAAGAGACATGACATCCACTGATATTTGGAGAATGCTCACTGGATTCTGGCGATTCAATTCAAAACTCGCCTACAATAAGTCTTTTCACTCCAGTTCCATGTTGTATTTGCATAAATTTCTGTGTCACAGTTTATTCGGGCGCACATTCAGTAGTATAGTCCGTGACACTGATTTGTATGTCCTTGGGGATGTATTCCAGGGAAATACAGTGGATTCTTCCAAAATTCTGATGGAGGGTCTTGTTGCCGCTTCTCGATCCAAAGATAAGAAGATTGGGTTCGGCAATATAATCTGTGGAATAATTCTCGGTACCAACGGTACAATTGATATTCTTTGGAGTGATGATGAATTCTTCCCGACAATTGACTATGAGTTTCTCGAGTACGAAGGACTTGTGAAACGTGTCTTTCGTGTCGGCCCGCATTTTCTTTCTGCAACGGAACGTCAAGCTTTCGTGCAATTAGAAATTGAGCGTATTAAGGCTAGAGGAATCCCGTTTAATAGGGATGAATATGTAGAATAGTTTATGTTTTTCATTTTATTTTTGTACATATTTTGTTTTGTATTAATTATTATTTTGTTTTCCTTATTTGTACATATGTTGATATAATAAAGATTTTATATAGTTCAATTCTTAACTATCTATTTGATCCATTATCTATACTTAGCATATTTCATATGGGTCGATTCTAATTATTCTTACTCAAATTAAGATAAAAAGGATTCACATGAACTAGTATGGTTTTCTATTTTTCCACACATATATCCACATTTAATTCTTTTTGTAACTCGATTTATTTTTAATAAATTAAGTTTTCATTTAATCAATTCAATTCATGTATTAAATATGTATTAACATGCATTTAATATGGTTCTCATAACTTATATGCATAAATGCACATTTAAGTTTCATTAATTCTTCATAACCAATTTATTACACTTTAATTCAATTTATTAAGGTTAAACCTTTGGTTTTCCTTGCAATTAATGTCATTTATTTAAGTTTTAAGTGCAGGAACACTTAATATTAAGTTCAGGAACCATTCAATCAACAAAATTGCACAAACCAAGTCATTAGGCACCCAAATAGGCCATTTTGACCAATTCTCTACCGAGAATTAATAATTCTCGGTATGAGCAGCAAAACTGGCCCAATTTCAGGATGAAGAGTTGCCTGAAAGTCGCGTGTCGCGGTCGCAGCTTTGCAATTCTCGGTCGCGACACGCGACCTGTAGGCATTTCTCAATCCGATTTTGACACCAAATTTTGCCTATTCCTATTCTACCTATACACCTACCTATACAATCCTATATAAACCTACCTCTTACACAAACCTCACATCACCTCTATTTTTACCCAATCCCTTACTCCAAACTCTTCCCTAAAAATCTACTTTTACTCTTCCCAATTTATTCACTCCAATTTCTATCCTCTTTTCTATTTCAATCACTTCCAATTCAAACCCCCAAACTCATCTTCAAGCTTTACTCTTTCTCTCAATTCCTTCTTCTTCTTCTTCTTCTTCTTCTTCTTCTCAAACCCTGAAAAAACACTAAACACCATCACTATGGTTAGGACTAAGCGTGTTGGTAACAAGCCCGCTGTTACGGAAGCTAATCGCCTTCGGGTTCAATGTGGAGCTTATTTTGACATCGCTTCGGAGGAAGAAGCCGCTCGTTTCAAACATTTTTCACAAGCCGACCGCCAATTTGTAGATATGCACTTCTTAGACTTCCATTCGGTAAGAGCATTAAATTTCTCTACTCGAATTGATGCCTTTATTGAAGCTTTGGGTTGGCAAGAATTCGTTAATATGCGTTTCCCGCGTATTAATGAATATGTAGTGGAATTTTTGGTCACTTTGACCATGAACAAAAAGAAAACTTCCATCTCTTTTAGGAATGAAAGTACAACTTACACCATTGATTATGAAGCAATGGGAAACATGTTTGGTTTCCCTACTTCTGATTTTTATGATAAGCCTAGGGATTTTGATAATGATGCTGTTTGGCAAACTCTCTCGGATCAAGATTATTTTAATTCGAAAAACACTTCAAGCAAGTTGATTAAGGACAATTGTGTGTTCTTCTTTCATAAGTATTTGAGTTTCTCCTTGTTTGGTCGTGTTGAGAGTTCCAAGATTCATGTTCGGGATTTGTATGTTTTGGATAGTTTGCTTAAAGGCTTGCGGATTGATAGCATTGGTATTTTGTTTGATAATTTGTTCCGTGCTTCGAGGGCTAGTACCATTCAAATCCCTCTTTGTAATTTTATCACCGCTATTGTGTTGGGAGCACGGGGTGAGTTGGCCGATTATGACATGTCCACCTACCGTGGGTATGTTCAACTTTTGGACATCTCGGCTCTTGAGCGAGCTCATTTATTGCTTCCACAAGGACCTCCCGTCTTTATTTCCTATGCTACCCGTATTGCCCATCTTTGTGGCACTATGGGTGGTGGCGCTTCAAGTTCTCAATTTGTAGGTACCGAAGGCGGCGGAGAGGCGGAAGGCGAGGAGGATAAACCACCGGCTCAAGCACAACCCCAAGCACCTCAAGCGGAGGATGATCCGGTAGATTTGCGTAGAATTTTAAACCAAATCAATTCCAACAATCGTCAAATGAATTTAAGAATTGATGATTTGGTTGAAAACAATATGGTCATGAATGACAACCTCAACCTTTTGAGGCGTGAACATCGGTCGACTCGGCATCGGATGCTTTCCTTTTTCCGACGCCGCAATGTGGAGACTTCACCAACACCTCCGGATTCCCCACCTCAAGCTTAGGTTGTTTTCTTTATTTTCTTTTTATCTTGTTATATTTGGTACAATTTTCATTTTCATATGTTTGGTACATTTTCTATTTTTAATTTCATGTTGAATGTTCTATTTCCTACAATTTCAATCTTCGTTTCGTATGCCATATATTTCGTATTTATTTTTTATGTTTTCTCCATTTTTGCACCAATGAGGACATGGTCCAATTTAAGTGTGGGAGGAGATATACATATATCATTTCCACATATACGAATAAATGCTACAAAAATATTATTTTGCAAAATGAATAAATGCAACGAATAATCTTATACAAATGCAACACATTTTATTTTTCATATGTTCATAAATTAACCATAAGTTAATATGATTATTTGTTTAGGTTATCATTATCGTTAGAAATAATATTTCTATACGGGTAATATTTTTCATATTTTTCACGAATCTCCGATACGATTTTAATTAAAATTGTCTCGAGTGAATGTATTTTAATTAAAAAATTCTTTATTTCAATCTCTATTTTATATCATGCAATTCATGATACAATAAATCTTATTTTAAATTTTCAATTAGGTTTATAGGCATTAAATTGAACTAACAATTTTATCTCGGTTTGATTTCGTCTTACATTAACATCAATTGAAGTTTTTAAGGAAACTTTAGCCATAATACATGTTGAATTTTAAATCAATATAGGATGAATGTGCTATCTTTCTTTTTCCCAAATTACAATTTTATAATTCATGTTAATTAATCGATTAGTTGAATTCTTAACTTTTGGCCACGATTGAGACCACCCTTATCACAATCGAGGTATGAAAGGGAAGAAAATTAAGTACCGTTTACTTTTGGCCACGGTTGCGACCACCCTTATCACAATCGAGGTATGGAAGGAACGTTTAAAAAAATATAAATAAGCGTGTATAAGTTTAAAGTAACGATTGCGTCCACCCATGGCATGGTCGGTACCTCTTAAGCAAACACAAAGCAATAAAATACGTATAAAGTTACGATCAAGACCACCCTTATCTCGGGCGTAACTAAGCAAATAAATTAATCCTAAGTACTTATTTAAATTTAATATATCTCATATATTAGTTTACGTTTGGGAAAGAAAATTTTAGTGCTTTGAAATGCTTTGAGGTGAAAGATTCAATAGCATGCGTGCTTATTTCGTCCCGAATGCTTCAATTCAAAATTGAAAATACAAGACGAATGATATATCGTATTTATACTAAGTTAGTTTGATGTTTTGCGTATAAATTTGCCATGCGAAGCTAGTCTTTTCGGCTTAACTAATTCAAAAGGTAATGCCAAGATATATGTTTATTTTCATAAAGAGATTAGTTAAAGAATAAATTCAGAGAAATTTTGCTCGGGACTAGCAAAAGATTAAGTGTGGAGATTTGTTAAGCCCAAAATATACCTAAAATATCATTAGTAATTACATCAATATTGCTACGAATTTATGCTATTTATACCTATTTAGAATACTTTTACTCCCGAATATGTTTCTTTCATGCAAGGTACATAAATATTTGGTAAAATCCAAATAGGAGTAAAAAGAGCTCAAAAATAGAAGAAAAACCCTACAAAAGGAGTCGAAGACGACGAAAATTAATAACGCCAAGTCGAGGACACGAACGAAAGCCGGAGAGGTGAAAAACGCTCCGTGTCGCGACCGCGGCCCCCATATTCTCGGTCGCGACACGCATTCCTCAGCCCTCTTTCCCTTCGTCCGAAGACCAAATTGTTGCTCCCCCATTCTCGGTAGAGAATTTAATATTCTCGGTACGAGCAGGAGATTTTAGAAGCCTAGTTACACATTTTCATTTTCGACGAAACACGATCGTTCGGGTGGATAAAGACGTCCTTTCGCAGCGGACACGATCCTTCGCAACGGACACGATCCTTCACAACGGACACGACACTTCAATCAAGACTCTTCAACATCTATAAATAAAGAGTTGATGGAGAGTTGATGAAAGAGTGATATGTGTAGAAGAAAGAGATTAGTATAGAATTTATGCAGAAATTCCAAGTCAAGTGATTCAGAAGTTAGATTTCGATTCTGTAAAAAGCAATATGATGTACACACATTGTTTACTAAATAATAACAAACTCAGTAGCGTTTAGACATTGTTCCAGTTTAGTTTACATTTTGGTAGTAGACCGACCCAGTCTCTATTACGAAGATTCAACGAGAAGATTGAGTAGAGGATCCGCCCCTGAGCCTGACAAACTCTAACGAAACCCAAGGAAAGGATTGACAACCCGTTCACTTGCACGCCGTCGAATGTTTCCATGCTCCATGTTCTCTGTAAACTTGTATCAATTTATATTTCATCTAATAAAGTCTGTTCTATTCGATAGATTTTTATGCAGCACTTATGGTAACCAATCCACTAAAGTGATTGTTGGTGTTTTCATTAAAACGTAGTTTAATTCAAAATCTTTACAAGGAAACTTTGTTGAACACTTAGGCAAATTATTATCTCGGTAGAGTTTTAATTTGGTTAAGGGCAATTATCCCGGATAAGGGTTTTGTCGCGTTCAAAGCCTATTAATTAGAGGTTCCGTCATTTATTTCATCTTTATAATTCGTACAAAGTTTAAAGTTGTTTTCTTTGCTTAATGCAAACAAATATACTTGTTTACTTTTCTAAAGTACTAAAACGTTCCTGTTTTGCAAATTCATTCTTAAATCAGATATTTTCTAACATCTTCATACTCTAATCTAATTCTTATTCTAGCGATTTCAAAACCAAAACCGATTAAACGATTTTTCCATATTATAAACCTAAAAGTAAATTTAACCGATTCAGAATAAGTTTTTGTTGAAAAACGTTCCCTGTGGGATCGATATCTTTTATTACTACAAGCGTATACCGTGCACTTGCGGAAATCGCTCAACAAGAATGACTTAAGCTTCCGTGTGCTTTCATTTATACTGTCAAAGACTAGAACACCATCATCCAAGATAGAACGTGGAATCCTGATAGCTGCAGCACTAGCATACTCAGGATATATGCTTGAGATTTTCCAACCCAGTGTATGCTGTCAGTGAGCATTGCAAAAGCTTGATGAAACATCTTTAGCAAAGACGTGTCGAAATACTGACGCTGAGCATTGGAGTGACGTACGTGGTTGAAAGTAACTCGAGAGTACTTCAGGATTTCGTTCGTTTTGAGCTGGTCAGTTTCCATCTCTTCCTTGCTTAAGTTTAGCAGACGCACAGCCTCACTAATTCGCTCAATGGAGCATTGGGAGGAGGAAGAGAGTTGGTGATTGGTTTTCTCTTGCTTAGTGTGAAGCTGGTTGAAGAGTTGATGAACTTCGGCAGAAGTTGCATACATTGTGTTCGCAGCTGATAATTGATGAAGTTCACCCTATAGAGAGTTCATGTGATTAACCATGGTCAGCTGGAGTTCGGCCAGCTTCGTTATAGATTCCTGCCTGGGCTGTTGAGACTGTAATGAAGTCATGACACTCAGAAGATCCTTCAGACCTTTGATCTCAGTAAGAAGCTGAGTGACAGACGAAAGCTGAGTTGGCTCAACATTAATGGACCCAGCGGCATCGGCGTATAGGTCAGCATGTTCCAGATGAAGCACTGCTCAAATTTTGTCACTGAGTTGGTGCAGTTGATCTTAGGGAAGAGAAAATTGGTCAGTATATAGTGGGCCATCTTCTGATTCCGGCCCATGGAGGTACTTGAAATTTCCCCTACATGACTAGGAGGTTTGTAGAACTCAACGGAGTAGTTGGTTTTGTCTTGGTCACCAGATTTACGAAGTATTGCTCCTTCGTTTTTCAGTTTGAGTAGCGAGGCCAGGTAAACAGGGTTGATGAAGATATCCTTCCCTCGAACCTTGGTAACCATGTAGTCCCGGTCATCATCCGCGGCTTTTAGGTTAGTGTAAAATTCCTTTACTAACTCAGGATAGGTCTCTTCGCGAACTGAGAACAGCTCGATCCAGCCGTTGTTTTTGATCCACTCACAGAAGGGTTGCTCAGCTTCCACAAAATCCTTTGAAAACCATCTAGAGTGGTCTACCTTATACCCCCTCACACTCTCGTAAACTGTAGAGTAGGTGCGTTCCACAGGCTTCTTTGCCTTATCCTTTTGTTGTTTTCCTTTCGAGGAGGTGGCTTGGTCAGCCTTGGCTTGCTTCCTCGGTGTGGTGACCTTTGAGTGGTCACGCTGACTCATTTCTTAAGACTTGGTAGGAGTCTCACCGTGTTCCTGCTGAGCAGGGATTTGAGGATTTTCATCAGAGCGATTATCGGCACCGAAGACATTTTGAGAATCTTTCGTCATGATTCTTAGAGAAGTTTGAGAAGTTTGGGAGATTTTAGAGAGAATATGAGAATACCAGAAATTTCTAAGCGTAAAGAGATGAAAGTGGGAAATCATCCACTATTTATAGAGGTGTCGAATTGATCCTAAGCGTTGCGGTGGCCGTTTGACCTCGAGATACTCAATCGACAAATATTCTGGCATTTATGACACATTCGGCGCATGTGTTTTCTAATCATCACGCTTACGTCATCCTAGGTGGCTATTTAATTCGCATGTTATGCATTAAATTTTGCAACGGATCTTTACTCAGTGTTAAGGATTTCAAACGTTTAAAGTTCTGAGTAGTCAGTGTTACGCAAAGGAATAATTCTTATGCTTAGTTGCTCAGCTTAAGATAAACACTCAGCATGTAAATCTACTCAGCATGTGATAGTTATTGATTTAGCATAAATCATTCAGCATGGTAATTCACTCAACATGCATACATACTATACTTGGAATTTATTGAAGAGGATTAAACATACCAATGGCTTCTCTAAGTATGTTGAATTGCTCATGAGCCAGTGGCTTTGTGAAGATATCAGCAAGCTGCTCATCCGTTGGGACATAGGTCAGCTTGATCTCTCCCTTGAGTACATGATCTCTGATGAAGTGATGTCTTATGCTGACATGCTTCATCCTGATGTGCTGGATTGGGTTCTTTGATAGGTCAATGGCACTCTTGTTGTCACATTTGACTTCAATTGTTTTAGTCTGAACGCCATAATATTCAAGATGTTGCTTAATCCATAGGACTTGAGCAACACAGCTTCCAGCAGCAATGTACTCAGCTTCAGTGGTTGACAGGGCTACTGACGCCTGCTTCTTGCTGAACTAGGACACAAGACAGCTCCCAAGGAAGTGGCATCCTCCAGAGGTGCTTTTTCGTTCAAGCTTGTCTCGTCCGTAGTCAGCATCAATGTATCCAATGAGTGTGAAATCATGAGTATTGGGATACCATAAACCTGCATTCACTGAGCCTTGTAAATATCTAAGGATTCTTTTTATAGCTATGTAATGAGATTCCTTCGGGTTAGATTAATATCTAGCACAATAACATACTGAGAACTGAATGTCCGGCCTACTAGCAGTTAAGTAGAGTAGAGAACCAATCATACCTCGGTACAATCTGCTGTCTACTGACTTACCATTCTCATCAGCGCAAAGGACAGTGTCAGTGCCCATTGGGGTAAATATTGACTTGCAATTCTCAAGTTCATACTTCTTCAATATTTCCTTAGCATACTTAGTTTGACTAATGAAGATGCCATTTTTCCCTTGTTTGATTTGAAGTCCAAGGAAGAAATTGAGTTCTCCCATCATTGACATTTCAAACTCAGTCTGCATCTGCTTACTAAATTCCTTGCACATTGACTCGTTAGTGGCACCAAAAATAATGTCATCAACATATATTTGAGCCATCAGGGTATCTTTACCCTTCCTCTTAATGAATAAGGTTGTATCAGCTTTACCTCTGACATAATTTCTAGTCAGCAGGAAAATGGTCAGCCTCTCATACCAAGCACGTGGTGCTTGCTTGAGACCATACAGAGCCTTTTTGAGCTTATAAATGTGGTTTGGGAACTTAGGATCCTCAAACCCTAGAGGCTGATTAACATAGACTTTCTCGTTTATAACTCCATTAAGAAATGCACTCTTAACATCCATTTGAAACAATTTAAAGTTCATATAACTTGCATATGCACATAAAATTCTTATAGCCTCTAGCCTTGCCACTGGGGCAAAGGTCTCACCGTAGTCAATACCTTCTTGCTGACTATAGCCCTGAGCTACAAGTCTTGCTTTGTTCCTGACCACGTTTCCTTATTCATCCAGCTTGTTGCGGAAGACCCATCTTGTTCCTATGGTCTTCTGGCTTCTTGGTTTTGGCACTAAGTCCCATACTTCATTTCTTCTGAACTGATCAAGTTCTTCTTGCATTGCATTCATCCAGAATTCATCGTACTCAGCTTCAGCGAAATTCTTTGGTTCCTTGACTGAGACGAATGCTACGTTGCTAAGGTATCTCTTGAGTTGATTTCTTGTCATCAGGGTATTCTCAGCGGCATCAAGAATGGCACTCTCTGAGTGTCCTCTTGGTATTCTGATCTCTTTTGGTAGATTGATGTCTTGTGCTGGTTGTGTTTCAACAATCTCTGCAGGTGTAGATTGGTCAGTGAAAATAATTTGAGTTTCACTTTTACCTATGGTCAGCCCTTGAGGCAATGACTCAGCGGCTGTTTCTTGGTCAGCGGGCGCTGAGTGTGGATCATCCTCAGTCATCTGCATATCTCTTCCTACAGGGTTAGTTTCATCGAACTCAACGTGTACTGACTCTTCTAAGACCTGAGTTCGTTTATTGAAAACTCTATATGCTTTGTTGTTTGTTGAGTAGCCTAAAAAGATAACTTCATCAGCTTTTGAATCAAACTTAGCAAGGCTGTCTTTGGTATTTAGAATAAAACATTTACAACCAAAGGCACGAAAGTATCCAATGTTGGGCTTTCGTCCTTTCCAAAGTTCGTAGGGAGTCTTCTTTAATATGGTTCTAACTAGAGCCCTATTAAGTATGTAGCAAGCTGTGTTGACAGCTTCTCCCCAAAAGTACTTTGGAAGCCTATGCTCACTCAGCATTGTCCTGGCTATTTCAACTAAGGTTCTGTTTTTCCTTTCAACAACCCCATTCTGTTGAGGCGTTCTAGGAGCAGAGAAATTATGGTCAATGTCATTGGCTTCACAGAATTCAACAAACTGTTGGTTCTTGAATTCTCCATCATTATCACTACGGATGTGAGCTAACTTAAGGTCTTTATCATTTTCAAGTTTTCTTACTAAATTTGAAAACGTCTCAAAGTTTTCATCCTTGCTACTCAGCAAGATGATCCAAGTGTACCGAGAAAAGTCATCTACAATGACCAAGGAAAATCTTCTTCCACCCAAGCTCATCGGCTGGACTGGACCGAAGAGATCCAAGTGTAGCAACTCTAATGGACGCTTAGTTGAGACAATGTTTTTACTATGAAAAGATTGTTTGGTTTGTTTTCCAGCTTGACAAGCGTTGCATAATTGATCTTTTTCGAACTTAAGTTCTGGCAATCCCTCAACTAGTTGCTTTCTTGCTAATTTGGCCAGGAGGTCCATGCTTACATGACCAAGTCTCATGTACCATAGCCAGGAATTTTCTTCCTTTGACACTAAGCATACAGTTTTTGAAAATTTCTTTTCTAAGTTCAGCATAAAGACATTATCAATACGAGGGCAGTTAAAATTAACTCATTTGTTTTACCCTCGAATATTTTACATCTAGTGTCATCAAATATAACTTTTCTCCCATTGTCACATAGCTGAGCTATGCTGAGTAAGTTATATTTGAGTCCGCTGACTAGGGAGACTGACTCAATAGTAGGATTACCACCAATGGTTCCTGACCCTACTATCTTACCCTTTTTGTTGTCTCCAAAACTTACACTTCCTCCTTGTTTACGCACAAATGTGATGAACTGAGTTTCATCACCAGTCATATGCCTCGAGCATGCGCTGTCAATGTACCACATCTTTGACTTCTCAGCACACCTCAGGCTTACCTGCAATATAGCTAGTTGCTTTTAGGTACCCAATTCTTTTTGGGTCCTTGTTTGTTAGGTTCAACAGGTAAAGCATCATATTTCATTTTATGACGACATACTTGGACAGTGTGTCCATTCTTCCCACAGAAGTCGCAACTGACCTTCCGTTTAGGATATCTCACTAACTGGTCAGCACCCCAGTGTTGAGCGTGCCAGCACACCTTTGTGGTGTGTCCTTTCTTCCCACAGAAGTCACACTGGACATTCCGCTGAGGATTCCATCTTTGCTGACTAGTACTTCGGTACTGAGTGTTCAGAGGAATATTTCTTTTATTCGGAACCTTAAGTTGGTTCTGAATAAATGTGACATCCTTTTTAAGTTTCTTAGAATCTGATTGGACCTCAGAGACAAACTTTTGCATAATTTCTACATTACTATGCAAAGTTGAGTTGTCCTAGAGAAGATATCGAAGGTCACTCAGTTTGACCTCCTCAATCTCGTCACATCGCCTGCTGAGTGCTCTAACCTTCTTGTTACACTTTTTGACAAGTGTGTAGAGGTCACTCGGGGCATTAACCATTTCATTTCTAAGCAAGGGTGGTGATATTACCTCAGTTGAGTGTTCCTCATCGTCAGATGCAATGGAGGGGTCAGCATGCTCAGAAACACAAGGCTCAGCAAGCTCATCTGCCATGAAGCAGATCTTTGCTGACTCAGTGGCATCAGCTTCTGATGATGATGACTCATCACTATCACTCCAGGTTGCCACCATTGCCTTCTTGCCGTTCTTCCTTTCTTTCCTCAAGGTAGGACATCTTGATTTGATAAGGCCAGTTTGATGACATTCAAAGCATGTAATGGGCTTTGAGCTGTCCTTCTTGTACTTGTTGTCACTTGACTCAGCTTTGTACTTATCAAACTTCTTGTAAGGCTTCTTGGAATATTTATCATTCTTTCTGAACAGCCTTTTCATCTTTCTAGTGAACATTGCCATTTCTTCATCATCTATTGAGCTCCCATCAGTGGAGTCAGCTTTCATGATAAGAGACTTTTGCTTCTTGTCTTCAGACTTCTCCTTCACCTCGAAGTTCTTCATTGAGATCTCATGGGTCAGCAACGAGCCAATGAGTTCATCATACTTGTAGGTGGTTAAGTCTTGAGCTTCCTCAACAGCAGTTTTCTTGGCTTGCCAGCTTTTAGGAAGACTCCTCAGTATCTTCTTGACTTGCTCTTCCTCAGTAAAGATCTTGCCAAGTCTCTTGAGCTCGTTGATTATGTTTGTGAATCTTGAGTTCATGTCAGAGATTCCTTCATCATCATTCATCTCAAAGAGCTCGTACAACCTCATATGCTAGTTCACCTTGGACTCTTTAACTTTGTTGGTTCCTTCGTAGGTGACCTCCAGCTTCTTCCAGATCTTCTGCGCTGACTCACAACCTGAAATTTTGTTGTACTCTGCAGCATCTAATGCACAGTGAAGCATGTTTATAGCCGAAGCATGATTTTGTAGCTTCTTGAGATCATCTTCTGTCCATTTAGTCTCATCTTTAACAACCGTTTGGCCGTCAATAGTTTCAACAGGAACAAATAGGCCTTGGACTATAGAAAGCCATGCACTTATATTTGTTGCCTGAATGAAATTTTTCATTCTGTTCTTCCAAAAGGTATAGTTAGACCCGAAGAACAGAGGAGGCCGAGTAATGGACAGTCCCTCAGGTAAAATCTGAGTTGTCTGATTTCCTGGGAGGAAACGAGTGTTGTTCTCAGCTATTGTGGGGATCAGCTCAAGATAGTTATATCTTACTCAGTGAGCTTTTAAGCTCTGATACCACTTGTTGGTCCCTTATAACGTGACAAGGTTAGTTCCAAGGGGGGGATAGGAACTATTTAAAATTTTGTCCGTTAAGGCTGACTTCTTTTCTTAAGAAAAGGTTTACACAGCGGCGCTAAGTAGTTTCAAGACACAAGCTTAGTCAACTTGTGACTAAGTCTGTTTCCTTACTTGAGTCAGGAGATAGCACTTAGAGTCTATTCCTGAACTCAGCTTCTTAGTACACTCAACTTAGCGTGAGTTTGTTCCTTAGTCAGTTTTATAGCAAGCAATATATAAAGGAGTTTAAGGGTTAAAAATATGTTACTCAGTAGACGTATCCTGGTTCGGCCTCTCCGCCTACGTCCAGTCCCCGGAACTCGTTCCGAGCTTTTTGAATTCTCTACTGAGCTCTTTAAAGGTAGAGCACGAAACTTTTTACAATAGAAGCTGAGTATACAAGTGTACCTTCCTCTATACCTCTACTCACTCCTATAACTACCGCTGAGTACTATAACCGAGTACTCAGCCTCTCCTTTCTATTCTTCTAGAAATGATAAAGTGTTTGTCCTAAACAACAATTGCTAAGACACTTTAGATGATTGAAATCACTCTGGACTTTTACACAATAATTTGGAAATTGGTGTAAGGTTTTTGCTTTGCTTTTCTCACAGAACTTCGTGTATGAATTTGGTCAGCGTTTCGACTAATTGAAGATCTGCATCGAATGAAGCAAATGAGAGGACTTTATATAGTGACACTTGAGGCACCGGTAATTTCAAATTTCGAAATAACCATTGGAGGGAAACGGCTTCCTGTCGTTGTCACTCAGTACGCGCTCAGTGTCGTTGGCCAATGAGATTCTTGCATCTTTTGTTCATGGCAATGCTCGGCAGCTTTTCGTCCGGTAAACAGAATGTTTCGACATATTTGGCAAAGTCTTCCAGACAGCTTTTTGCGCCTTCTGAACTTTACCCAAAGTAGAAATACTTTGTCTAGAAGTTGGTTCTTGTCTGCCGCTGTCTTGTACTTCTTGTCGATACACTCAACAGCTTCATCTTGAAGCAATTGAGAGAAGGCTTCTCGATCCTTCTTCATGCTGAGCTTGCGCTTTGTACAAAACGACCGCGTTTTGAAATCTTAGGCCGTGATGTCTTGATGTGTTGACTTAGGCTTGACTTCCACTTATGGGCTTTATATATTAATGTCTTATAAATCAATAAACTCAACATTGAACAAACACATTAGTGTAAATAAATCAAAGCATTTAAATTTAATGTGTTAGAATATTTTTTATCAATTACTTAAATAATTTTGTCAAATCAAAATCATGTGGAAAAGTGTTTCAACAATATTGTCTTCCACCTGACCAAATATGTGATATTCCATTCCCGAAGCACCGGGTGAAGGGAACGAAGTTTGTGGCATAGGAGCTGAGTTGGGGGCAAGGAGAGAGAGGAGGCGAGCCAATATGAACAAACCACCTCTTTAAGTGATAAATGTGTCAGCCACATTGAATGGAAACGGAATCGGGGAATTCTGATGGATCCTTTCTTGCAGTTAAGTAGTAACGGGCAGTGGTCTAAGCAGTGACGAGGTAAAGCCGTGCAACTTATTGAATCCCATGCATCGATAAAGTTGCTTGTAACTAGTGCTCTATCCAACCTACAATCCACTCGAGCAGAACCTCTACGGCCATTAGTCCATGTAAACTGATTACCTGCAGTTTCCATATCGTGAAGATCACATCGCTCAATAAATTCTCTGAACGTTGTGGTAGATCCCTGTGCTGGCGATGCGCCTAATTTCTCGTGCGCCCTAGTAACAACGTTGAAGTCTCCAATTATAAGCCACTGAGTCAAATTATCAGAAGAGAGACCATAGAGGCTATCCCAAAGTGCCAGTCTGCCGATAGCTGCAGTAGATCCATAAACAAATGATATTCTCGATAAGGAACTGTGATTTCCAATTTCTATAGAGATGTGTTGATCGTGTATTACAGAGTTGGAGACCATTGTAGAGGAGTTATTGAGGACCCAGATGGAGGGGCAATGGCAGTTGTTGAAGGCAACCAGAGAGAGGCCTAGTGAATTCCAAAAGGAAGTGGAGATGGAACCAAACATAACCATTGGCTCTGCAAGAAAAATTAGATCCGGACGATGTGTTTGACAGAACATACGCAACACTCTTTTGGTTTTGGGATTACCAATTCCCCGACAATTCCAATAAAGGACAATCATAGATACCGCTTCGGCGGCCGGTTGAGCCTTTTGGCTCTAGCTTCAACTGACTAGGTAGGCTTCTGAGATTGATTCTTTCCTTTTACCTAAGACCATCCTTTGTCCAAACTGTTTACATGCATCTCACCTGGTTTTGAATCGCCATGGACTATTAACACTAGAGGAGAGACTTCCTGTTCAAAAATTGGAAATTCTGAAGTGGGGTGGATGATGGTGATCGGATTTGACCAGTCCCAGTTTTGTACCCTGGTAGCAGAACCTCCGGATTGTATACTCTACAAATCCATGATTCCCAGATATATCTGGATGACATTATCACTTACATGATGATCCATTTCTGTTTCTGAGCCTGCTAGGCTACCTGGTTCACTGTAGTTTGCCTAGCATTTTCTAGTTGTGCCTAACACTTCCCCCGATTTATTCCCATGTTTAGTAACCTGCTCTTTGTTAGCCTGTTCAACAGCCTGCTCTTTTTTTAACCTGATGTTCTGAATGTTGCTTAGGGGGCTCTTGTTTGCCAGTCTGATGTTGCTTGCCATCACGCTGATGAGGAAATGTTTCCTTGTCGGAAATTACGCATGCATTGTGAAGCGGAATGACTGATAGCTTTACAAATTGAACACAAGGTAGGCAGCCTCTCATATTCCAGATACACACATTGCATACGAGACTCTATATCCATGCGCAATTTATACTGAAGTGGTTGAGCTAGATCCACGTCAATCAGAACTCTGGCAAAATTCCCAAATTCACCTTCAATTGTGTTCCTATCGAACCGTAAAGGAATGCTAACGGCTTTTGCAATACTAGAGATAATTCTCTTGTCCCAGGACTCCCAAGGTAGGTTGTAAAAGTGAACCCAGACTTGAGCTAATGATGCCTTATGAGATTCTAGGTTGAACCCATGATACAAAGGAGAGAAGCGAAGAATACCTAGTTTAAGTGAAATAGCACATTGGCCCCAGACTTAGAATTCATATTTCCTTATAGAATTATAATCCTTTATTCAGTTTATCCATAACTATAATATAATCATAATTATCTAATGATCAAATAAATATCTACCTATACTACTATAAATTTTAGTCCCTCATTTATTCACTCTAAGATTACCATTTTGTCCTCTAGTCTTAATTCAATTTGTGACCCATTAGGTTCTTACCAATACTAGTTGTATACATTTACTGGAATTAAATTAAACAAATTAATTCAACTAAATGTATAACATAATGAGTGCGCATACTGTTATTGGCAAAATCGTCACATTCTCCCAGAGCAAGAAGAAGTCAGGTTGATTCTGACATTTACCTTTCTGTATTAGGTGCAATACAATACGATCCTTCATCAGTTATATCCTTATACGAATATGTAACTGTCGAACATGTCAAGTTATATATAATGAGACGTTTATTTTACTTCTCTATGTACAATTAACTCTGAATAGATAGGTTAAGTGAAATCTCTATTTCAAACCCTAACCATATCACCTTGCAAGAAATTCAAGCTAATTCTCCACAAGAGGCCATGGATATATCTCCCATTTATTAGGAGTGATGAATGTTCAATTTAACATTAACTATCCTGCAATTACTTTATGTGATGCCCAACGTCTTCCCAAGCACACCTGAAGTATCATACATGTATGGATCGTGTCAAAGACAAAGTCAAAGCATCACCTTCCATAGTCTAGAAAAATTTAATTAATGTTTGTTTGAGTATGAGGGTTACTTATACCTACTAATACATTTGAGATAAGACATGTGACACTAGATAAATTCATCCATCCTATTATCTCAAGTCGGGTCCTGAATCCTAATGAACTTCTTCATTTGATCCATGAAACTGTCTAGATATCTGAATACCTAAAGCTTATGAGATCAGCTTTTTGTTCATGAATAGAAGATATCGTTATGTGCAAGTCTTTGCGGTATTATCTCAATTCCTTAAACATAATACCTGACTTGGGGTAATTTAAGTTTATCAACTAATTGGTTAGAATCATAAGGTATAGTCTCACTTCAAGTTTGTGTGAACACTTTATAATTACTTTTATAAACTTGGGATTTCCTTTTATTTAACTTGTTCAGTTGTGATACAAGATTAATGTCTTTATATAGTTAAACATATTATATCATATAAATCAAATGATTCAGTAACAAACAATTCATTTATAATTACATTATATCCTAAAACAATTGTTTATAGGACATAAAACCAACATTGGGAGCTTGGAGTTCCATTTCGAAGAAGACAACTGGTTGCTACCTGTAGGTTTATCGTTATAGTTTGCCTTGTACTTTGAGTGCCATTTTGGATATACCCAATAATAGACCAGTAACATTCCCCACTATTGCCCTTTACCTCCACAGACAGAGGAAACTTGATATTTCTTAAAGTGAGTTTTGCTATACATGGCAAAAATCTCCAAGTTGACTTTGGATATGCTCAAAAGTTCTCTTTATGCTTCTTCTTGTTGAAAAGATGCAGAAGCGGTTTCAACCGTGGGCAAAGGACTCAACAACAATAATTGGCTCCTGTAAGCATTATAAGACTCATTCAAAATGTCCAAGAACTGAAATAAACAAGATTCTTCTATTTGATTTTCAATAGCACTCAATGGAGATTTTATTGCAGTACATGTTTCTGTCACCTTAGGTAGGACATTCAAGGCATCTAATTCTTCCCAAAGATATTTCACAGAAGTATAATACTCGTTTACAAAAGCTGAGTTTTGCTTTTGCTCAAACAATTCTTTACTTAGTATGTACTTCCTAGACCTATTAGTTTACGAAAAACGTGTTTTTCAAGGTTTAACCATATATCTCATATAGATGTCATGTACATAACATATCTATTAATGTAGATGAAGTATTATGAGCAAGCCAAGCAATTACCATATTATTGTAAGTTTCCCACATCTCTGCCTTTATCTCATCTTCTTCAGATTTGGTGATAAATCATGTGACAAATCCTAATTTGCATTTGGATGATCAATGCATCTCTATAGTTCTTCGTCATGCCCTATAGTCTGAAGATCCCTGCAACTTTTCGGTTTGAATCAATTCACATTACCTGATGGATGAAGAAAAAGTGGATTCAGCATATCCTAAAATGATAACATAGTGTTTTCCATTGAATAACATAGATTGAAGAAATGGGTTTTAGCAAAAGAGATTTTTACAAGAAATGGGTTTTAAAGAAATAAAAGAGATGACAATATCAGTGAAGATAAGGAGATGACAGATTCATTCCATTCTGCACCCTAGTGCTTTGATACCATAAAGAGTGAGATAGCTCTAGTTTGTGATGTAGAAGAATGAATAGAAGTAGAAGGGAGAAGAAGAATATATAAGGAAATAATATTTTCCATTCCTGAATTAAGCATAGTATCGTTACACACCTTAAAAGAAAAGGAAATCCACAAATAGATAAAACAAGAAATAACCATTCAACAAACAAAAAAGGAATTACAAATGTGAAAATACTAAAAAAAGAAAGCTAAAAGAACAAATTATTTTAGGATATAAACAATTGTTTTAGGATATAATGTAATTAGGGAACAATTGTTTCATTAAAAAAAGTAAACTTATATCTTCAATATCCTCACTACAAAGTTTAATTAAGGAATTTACAATAAAGAAAGCTAAAAGAACAAATTATACAATGTTAAAAACAAATAAAAAACTTTTTTAACGTGTATAATTAATTTTCTTCCACGTCTTTTTTATTTTCTCAATTTTTTTTACTAACCAACCAGAATAGGGTATGATTGGAATTATTATAAAAGGAAAGGACAGGGGAAAGTGCGTGGAAGTTTGTAAGCAGTGGGCATGCATGTGAGAACTAAGGTGTCTTGAATTTGTGAGGTTTGTTGACAAATGTCTAATTATTACTATCAAGAGAAACTACTTTTGTCTTCGAGTAGTACAATATTTTCTCATTTATAGTATCTCATTTATTACTCTCTAAATTTATTTATTTGTATTGTTTTTTAAAATAAATTCTGAAAAATTTTAATTCCTTTTTATAGAATAACCTCATTGTCTATGCAACTAAGTTTTCTTTTTTCGAAATAACAATTTTTCAAGATTTCTTTCTCTAAATAGTCGGTTTCTCTCTCTTGACAAAATAATACCTAAATAACCACAATATCCAAAATTTTAATAATTAAAGTTATTAAAAATATCATTTTCATCGGCTCTATAATAACTGCTACTCCCTCTAGATGGCATATTAAAGTTCTCAATGTTGAGTAACTTTTATGTTAATAAAACGGCAAAGTTGAATAAGTTTTATACCATGTTTAGAAATTGAATGATCATAATTTTAAGGGTAATTAATTTATTAGTCCCTATATTTTGATAAAACACATTGTTTAATCCCTGTATTTTCAAAAACACATCTCTAACCTTTTTCTCAGTGAACTGTTTAGTCCTTCCGTTTGTTTGTTAGATTTTTTTACCGTTTATGACTTGGAAAATGACTAAATTACCCTTTACTATTTACCTTCAAACTTCAGAAGAGGAAATCCAATTTAGAAAAAGAAGTTATTTGTATGGAGAACAAGAAAAAGAACAGACCCAATGTTTACAAATTTGAACGATTAAGAAGAAAATCAAGAAGAAGAACATTCAAAGTTGATTTCAGATGCATTGGAGTTTATAGGAAAGGAAAATAAAGGAAAAGAAGAACGCAAATCCAAATTGACTAACAGAATCTTCATTAGAGTCTAACGGCATGGACTAAATAGTTCATCGAGAAAAACCTTAGGGACTAAATAGTTCACCGAGAAAAACTTTAGGGACTTTACCGTGTGTTTTTGAAAATACAGGGACTAAACAATATATTTTTTTCAAAATATATGGACTAATAAATTAATTACCCTAATTTTAATAAGAATAAAATTGAGAGCAATGATATTTTATATTTTAAAAAAGACACTTTTATAACAAAAGTAAACAAAGGCCTAATTTGATAAAAAAAAATACCCCAAAAGATCGAGAATTATCTCACATATAAGTAGACTTGGGCATGGGCCGGACTAGGTCGGGCCTGTCGGGCTTTTAATAAAACTTGACGAGGCCAAGCCCAGCCCAGCCCGCAATAAATTGAGTCGGACTCAGGCTGGACTCGGGCCTAAAATATGAATCCCAAGTCCGTTTTGTTGAAACACCTTTCCACATGATTTTGATTTGACAAAATTATTTAAGTTAATCCATGATTAAGGGACAATTAAATTTAAGTGCTTTGATTTAATTGTACTAATATGTTTGTTCAATGTTAAGTATAAAAATAAATAGAAATAAAAAGTAAGACAGGACGAAGTCAGCATTAGATCACAGCACAAGCTGAGTAGAGTGGAACTCAGCGTGACAGAAGATAAGTCATCTTCAGAACAGAAGCTTAAAGATCAAGAAGCTGAGTGGAACGGAGCTCAGTAACAAAAGTAGAAAAGTCTTCTGAGAACTATGTCTGACAGAACAAAGCTGACTATGGAAGTTGAGTAAAAGAGAACTCAATATCTGAATTGGCAACAATCAAAGACAACGGCTATCAAAATCAAGCTGAGTGATCTTCAGGACAGCATGAATGATCTGTTTGCTAAAAGACAAGATCCGACAACTTTCTGCACCAATAATAGAAACTTTGGAATTACACAAGAGCCAATTTCGAGATGCATGGGTCAAATGTTCGTTAGCTAAAAGACGGACTGGCACAAGAAGACAAAACCTGCAAGAAGAAGACAAACCTGACGCCTGCGGAATTCAGACGACAGGATTGGCCTGCAAGTCTGAAGCTGACCAGAATATTGTCCCCAAAAGAGTCGTTTTGGATTCAACGGGCAAATCAAATTCAAATGATTTGATCTTCAGATTGCAACTATAAAGACCATTGGAATTACTACACTTGGACCTTTTCGGACCTGTCCAGCCACTCAGCTTGGGCGGTAAGAAATTCTCCTTAGTCATTGTAGATGATTTCTCTCGGTATACTTGGATCATCTTGTTGAGTAGCAAGGATGAAACTTTTGAGATGTTCACAACATTGATTAAAAAGGTTGAAAATGACAAAGACCTAAAAGTAGCTCATATTAGAAGCGGCAATGGTGGAGAATTCAAAAACCAACAGTTTGACGAATTCTGTGAAGCTGGTGGTATTGACCACAATTTCTCTGCTCCTAGAACGCCTCAACAAAATGGGGTTGTTGAAAGGAAGAACAGAACAATTGTCGAAATTGCTAGGACAATGCTGAGTGAAAATAGGCTTCCAAAGTATTTCTGGGGTGAAGTTTGTTGGTCCCTGGTAATTAGTTCCAAGGGGGGGGGGGTTAGGAACTAATATAATTTTTTCGTGTTCTAACTGAGCTGACCAGAAGTTATTTTGAGAGTTTTATTATCTCGGCCTTTGTTCAGCTTGGTGAGATATATCACATGACAACTTTAGTCAGATGTTGACCAAGGTTGTTTCCTTGAGAGTTAGGAATTGACGCTCTTGGAGGTCAGCTTCTAACTCAGCACCACTTACTTACTCAGGATCAGCTTAGACAATTTATATGCTGAGTAAATAAAGCAAACAACAAATGCAGTTATAAGAGAGAGTTTAGAGATTACTCAATATCACTTATCCTGGTTCGGCCTCTCTGCCTACGTCCAGTCCCCAGAGTCCTCCGGGCTTTTTGAATCCAATACTGAGCTCTTTAAAGGTAGAGCACAAACCAATTACAAGGCAGTTGAATATGCAAGAGTACCCTCCTCTATTCGTCTACTCAACTCCTATTAAGTGCTACAACCCAGCACCTAGATTTCTCTACTACTGAAATGCTTACAACCAAGCACTCAGCTTTACACTCTCAATATTTCTATTGATCACAGACTTGTTCCTTCTTGAACTAAAGAACACTTTAGATGATTACAACTCAATCTAGCATTTACACATAGAATAACAACGTCGGTGTAAGATTCTTTTTGTATTTGAGTGTTTTTGAAACTTTCTCTCTTGTATTTTTCTTTTTATGCTTCAGTTTTCTGTGTGTCGTTTTGGTTCTTCGATTGTCCTTTTATAGACGGAAACCTGTGGACTTGATCGTTTGAAATGTCTTGACCGTTGCCACCAAAACGGCTCTTTTGGGAAACACTTTCTGGAAATCTTCAGACTGCACCTCCATTCCCTTTCTCTGTTTTCTGTAAGTGTCAGGTTTGTCTTCTAGCGTCTCTTTTGTTTGTTTGTGTCAGTTATCTTTTACTAATAATCCAACATCCCATGACTCTTGGAATTAGTCTTTTAGGTGTCTTCGAGGTTCCAATTATTGGCGCAGAAGATTGGCAGCCTTTGTCCTTTAGTGAACGGAACATTCATGCTGTCCTGACTGTTTACTCAGCTTCGTTTGTTCTTTTTGAATGTTCACGGTTCATGCTGAGTTCCTACAAGGTCAGCTCCATTTTGTTTAACCGCTCCTGAAGAAGTCTTCAGCTTTGGTCAGCTTCGTTTTGTTTCTGAATTTTTAACTCCACTCAGCTTCTATTCTGTCATGATGAGTTCCTTTCTACTCATCTTCATTTGTGCTGACTTTTATCCTGTCTTTACTTTATATATTTTTGCACTCAAGATTTAACAAACATATTAGTACAATCAAATCAAAGCATCTAAATTTAATTGCCTCTTAATCATGGATGATTTTGTCAAATCAAAATCTTGTGGAAAGGTGTTTCAACAAACTCCCCCATTTTGATGTTGGCAAAATACATAATTACGGAACTCAGTTTTAAGTTGCCCCATGATTGATATATTTGAAGTGACTCCCCCGTAAGGGTTGCATTTTGTCTTAATTTTATTCTAAGCCTTCTAAGATCTAATTTCATTAGATTTGTTATATTTGTGTATACTGGCTTAGTTTTGGAAGGATGTTGTCTCTTAGTTTAGTTTTAGTGTCTTTTTGATTTGTTTGTTCAAACTTGATTAGTCAGATCAGGAAGAGAAAACTGACATTGATATTGAATTTAAAAAAAACAACAAAGAGACTAATATTGGATAACAACAAAACAAGGTATATCAACCTAAACAGTAGGTGACAAAAACAGACGGATAACTAGATATGGTGCCAAAACTCTAGACACAAACTGGCTAGATTTACTTCTTCTTTCTTTGAGGTGAGGGATCAACATGAGCAATGCCTTTTCCCTTGCTTCCCGATGCAGACGCAGTTCCTAAAGTCAGAGGCTGAGTTCCTCTCTGAGTTCCTCTCTGAGTTCCTCTTTTACTTGTCTCCCCCGTTTTGCCATCATCGGGTTGATAAAGGAAGGTTTTATTCCTGGCAGCAGAGGAGAGGTAGTTAGAGTAGTGCTGAAGCCTTTTTGTGCTTTCACCCAAACAGTCAATGATAGGAATGCTATCGTCCTGGACGTGCCTGGGGACCCTAAGAGAACTGCTGATCATGCTAAGGAGACATTCATGCTCAGGCAGGAAATTGAGCTGGTGACCTGACTATAGGATTGATGGAATAGTTTTAGCAGAGCAGAGTCATAGAACATGCGATGTGCATTGTTGATCCTCATGGCCTTCATGATAGCTTGCGAGAAGCTGATAGCTCCTATTTATATAGGGTTTTTAGGATTAATTTAGATTGTTTTAGTTTAGTCTTTAGTTAATTTAGACGTTAATTTGATAGTTTTTAGTTAAATTATGTATTTTCCTTTATTTATGGCATTTTCTGTATTTTTAGGGTTTTTCAGGGACCTTTCATGCATTTCCAAACCAGACCCAAGCCTATTGGAGCATTTCCGGATCATTCAGGGACCATCAGAGCACTTTTGGGATTCGTCAGGGACCATTAGAGCACTTTTCGGAGGCCTAGGGACCTAAACAGATAAAAGCCGGAGCCACAGTTCCTGAAATAGGACCTGTCTCGGCGAGACATTACCTGTCTCGTCGAGACAGGCCCTCGTCTCGTTGAGACATGCCCTGTCTCGACGAGACGAGGTGGGGAAAGGCGCACCAGCACCTTCCCCCTTACTGAAATCCGCGGATCTGGGCCAAAAGCCCATTAAATACTTTGTAAATGCCATTTTTACCCCTGAAGCATTAGGGTTTCCTTCCTAATTCTATAAATAGGGAGCTAAACCTAATGGGGGGATTAGCCATTGAATAAATCGGAGAGCCGCTAGGGCTTTCTCGCCTCCACAATGTAGATTTAGCTTTTATTTCAGTTTTATTTTCCTGTTTCTAAATTAGATTTCTTTTCTATTTTCTTATTTCTTTCAAGAACAATTGATGGGAGAAGTTCTTCATCTTCTATTTCTGTAATTGGAATCGGCAAAACGGGTTTTGGATTTCTATCTCTTTCCCTTTTATCTTTTGCGATTATATTTAATTGAAGCTTTTTCCATTATTCTTATATGCCTATTGCTATGATTAATTTGTCTATGAATTAATCCCCATCCAATTTGGGATGGGGATGAAATTGATTATATGAATATGTACGATTAGGGATCTAGGACCTTTGATTGATCAGTTTATGCATGCTTAATGCCTGGATATTGTTAGGAACAGGATTTATGCTAGAATGAACATTGATAATGATCAACTAGCCTGTTTATGTATATAATGTGCTTAATGCCTGTGACCCTGACATTAAATAGGATTATAGATAGATGAGAACCTGACCACGGAATCGTCTATACCGAACTTGTGTAAATCTGACTTCGCTAGAGACCACTAGGAATGAGGCTTTGAGGCTGGGCTACGGCTTTAGCCTTAGTTGTCAATAAACCTAATGCTTTGCATGACCTAGGATATATGCCTAATCAAGCCGTCACCCGAATGCATGTGAATAGGAAGGACAATACTGATCACATTAGTCTTTCACTTAGGACAATTACCTTCAATCATTGGTAAAACGTAAATCTGAACTCCCTAAACCCATACATAGGATTTAATCAAAGGATTCCTCAGTCTGGATTGTGCCATCCATTGATTCACCTTCTACCCTGTCAATTGTTCACTTTACTTTGTTATCTTTATTGCTTTCAATTAGTTAATTATTTAGATAAAAACCCAAACATTTATCCAACCCTCTAAACAATTAGATCATTCTAGGTAGATTTACTAGTTATAACGAATAGTCTTTGTGGTTCGATCTCGTGCTTAGCACAATATTACTTGTTGCGATAGGATACACTTGTCCTATTAAATGCTATATACTTTACGAGCATCAAGTTTTTGGCGCCGTTGCCAAGGACTATTTTGTTTATAATTAGATTAAATTTGCCTAGACCAATGTGTTTATAATTAGATTATATTTCAAAATACCCGACAACAACACCATCAAGTTTTTGGCGTCGTTGCCGGGGACTATTTTGATTATAATTAGATTAAATTTGCTTGGAACTATTTTATTTATAATTAGATTATATTTCGAAATACCCGACAACAACACCATCAAGTGTTGCCAGGGACTATTTCGTTTATAATCTGTGTAAATTGAATAGGTTGAAACAATTGTTTAGATTTGTATATAAAAAAAAATTTGGGTTTTTCGTGTCGTCTTGTCGAGACACCTGGCTGTCTCGACGAGACACATAAAAAAAAAATTTCTCAAAAAAAATTTCCCGAAAAAAAAAAAAAAAATTCCGTCTCGTCTCGGCGAGACACTGATCATCTCGCCGAGACGGACACAAAAAAAAATATTAAACGTTTTTTTTTCTTTTTCTTTTCTGTTGCTTTCTTTATTCTTATGTTTGTTTTCTTTTTTTTTCTATTGGCAGAACCGTCTAATCGGAATACTCACCGATGCCGGATTGATTTTCAGGACTGCAGCTTGGATTGAAAATTTAGCATCGGAAATTCGGGGTTGGATTGACAAGCCACCCCTGAGGGAGTTTTTCTATCCTATTTCTTTTCTGCACTTTATGTTTTACTTTTATGTAATGATGGAAGTAAATGCATGTTGTAAGTGTGAGGAGGAGATACTAGGATATGACGATTTTTGATTCTGCCATTTGAATGTTTTTAATTTCTTTTTGTTTTTCTATATTAGGTTGCATGTTTTGGTTTTAATTTTAGGATTTCATGCTTTTTGTTTTTGTTTGCTTTTTAATTCTAGGAATAAAAAGAATCCTAGGCAGTTGAATTTGATACATTTAGCTATCCCGCAATACAGTTGACAATGCGCTTAAAAATTTGCACATTCTAAATGAAATTTATGCATGCGAAAAATCTTGAACAACGTTTGAGTCTCCAAAGAGTATTATTTGCCTAAAATTGACATGGAACGGAACGTTAGTTGAGGCTAGGATTGATACCAATAACCCTTAAATTGTGAGTTAGAGCCAGAAAGATCAATATTTTAGACTCATGATTAGGAACAATTGATCTCTTAGGTGTGGGATTACATTTATTGTCTTTGTGCTCATAGGAATTGCATCCAATACTGGTTGAATTTTGTGTTTTTTATTAAACTTGAAATGATTAGGCAACCTAGGTATAGCCCTTTGTGAATTTAGCCTATTCTTTGTTTAGCCAAAATCCCTTAACAATTCCACTAGATAAGCCCCTTTGAGCCTTTTACCCCTTTCTTTGATCAACCATGTTACAAACCTTAGCCTTCTTAAATATCCTTTCTCACCCAAGTTAATTGACTCAATTTAGTTTTGATAAATCCTTAGACACACTTATCCTTCAAATTCTCGCTAGCAAGCATTAAAAGGTTGTAATTTTAATAGAAGAAGCAACCTTTACCCAATTGAATTTCACTCTTTTTCCCCTCTATTAAAAAAAAAATGGTTAAAAACCAAATCAAAAAAAAATAGAGGAAAGGATAAAAGACGTGTTTCTATTTTTAGTTGCTTCCCGAATACTTCATTGCCTCATAAATACAACCTTGAGCTTAAACCTTCATATACATAGCGGAAACAGTGTCCCTTTTGGATTATGAATTGCTTGAGGACAAGCAAAATTTTAAGTGTGGGGAGGTGGTTTATAGCTCCCTAATGCGAAAAATGTGTCCTTTTTGCAAAAATTTTAACTATTTGAGTCATTTAACTTTTTGCCTATAAATTCCCTTTTTTTTCCTACCCTAACCCTTAGCCAATGTTACAACCCTTAAAGACCTATGATTTTGTTTAATTTTAATGCATTAATTTTGACCGGATGGATGATGCAATCCCAACGTGACCACTTTGTGCAATAACATGTAGAGCGTTTACAAATACAAAATTTTTACCCAAACACTTGAGCGTTAGAGTGACCACTTGTGAGCTATCAATTTTAGTTCTCTTCTTTCGTTTTCATAAAGTGTTGATTGATAAAACCAAATTAATCAGTTTTGGAGACTCGTTTGAGGTTCATTATGTTTTTAATTGCAAAATGAGTAGTCTGAATTGTTGTGAATAATAAAGTGCAGTAGATTCTTGTTTTTGTAAGGGAGCTATTTGTTGATTTTCCTCTGTTTTGAATTCTGTCTTGCTTGGGGACAAGCAAGATTCAAGTGTGGGGAGGTTGATAGCTCCCATTTATATAGGGTTTTTAGGATTAATTTAGATTGTTTTAGTTTAGTCTTTAGTTAATTTAGACGTTAATTTGATAGTTTTTAGTTAAATTATGTATTTTCCTTTATTTATGGCATTTTCTGTATTTTCAGGGTTTTTCAGGGACCTTTCGTGCATTTCCGAACTAGACCCAAGCCTATTGGAGCATTTCCGGATCATTCAGGGACCATCACAGCACTTTTGGGATTCGTTAGGGACCATTAGAGCACTTTTCAGAAGCCCAGGGACCTAAACAGATAAAAGCCGGAGCCACAGTTCCTGAAATAGGACCTGTCTCGTCGAGACAGGCCCTCGTCTCGTCGAGACATGCCCTGTCTCGACGAGACGAGGCGGGGAAAGGCGCACCAGCACCTTCCCCCTTACTGAAATCCGCGGATCTGGGCCAAAAGCTCATTAAATACTTTGTAAATGCCATTTTTACCCCTGAAGCATTAGGGTTTCCTTCCTAATTCTATAAATAGGAAGCTAAACCTAATCTTTTGAGGGGGGATTAGCCATTGAATAAATCGGAGAGCCGCTAGGGCTTTCTCGCCTCCACAATGTAGATTTAGCTTTTATTTCAGTTTTATTTTCCTGTTTCTAAATTAGATTTCTTTTCTATTTTCTTATTTCTTTCAAGAACAATTGATGGGAGAAGTTCTTCATCTTCTATTTCTGTAATTGGAATCGGCAAAACGGGTTTTGGATTTCTATCTCTTTCCCTTTTATCTTTTGCGATTATATTTAATTAAAGCTTTTTCCATTATTCTTATATGCCTATTGCTATGATTAATTTGTCTATGAATTAATCCCCATCCAATTTGGGATGGGGATGAAATTGATTATATGAATATGTATGATTAGGGATCTAGGACCTTTGATTGATCAGTTTATGCATGCTTAATGCCTAGATATTGTTAGGAACAAGATTTATGCTAGAATGAACATTGATAATGATCAACTAGCCTGTTTATGTATATAATGTGCTTAATGCCTGTGACCCTGACATTAAATAGGATTATAGATAGATGAGAACCTGACCACAGAATCGTCTATACCGAACTTGTGTAAATCTGACTTCGCTAGAGACCACTAGGAATGAGGCTTTGAGGCTGGGCTACGGCTTTAGCCTTAGTTGTCAATAAACCTAATGCTTTGCATGACCTAGGATATATGCCTAATCAAGCCGTCACCCGAATGCATGTGAATAGGAAGGACAATACTGATCACATTAGTCTTTCACTTAGGACAATTACCTTCAATCATTAGTAAAACGTAAATCTGAACTCCCTAAACCCATACATAGGATTTAATCAAAGGATTCCTCAGTCTGGATTGTGCCATCCATTGATTCACCTTCTACCCTGTCAATTGTTCACTTTACTTTGTTATCTTTATTGCTTTCAATTAGTTAATTATTTAGATAAAAACCCAAACATTTATCCAACCCTCTAAACAATTAGATCATTCTAGGTAGATTTACTAGTTATAACGAATAGTCTTTGTGGTTCGATCTCGTGCTTAGCACAATATTACTTGTTGCGATAGGATACACTTGTCCTATTAAATGCTATATACTTTACGAGCATCAGAAGCTCATGAGCTCTGTGTTGGATACTGGATCAACATCCATCTAGGCTCGATCAATGTTCAGGAGTCTCACTGCCTCACTCAATTGATCAAGAGTACACTGAGAGGAAGAGGATACTAGGTCACGGGTACTTGTTAGCTCAGCTTGAAGCTTAGTGAAGCATTAGTGGAGTTCGGTGGAGGTGACAAATTCAGTAGTGCTATATGGACTGGACTTAGTTAACTCAGCAGATAGCTTGGTGAAGCAATCTTGCAACTCAGCAGATGTTGCAGACTCAGTATGGGCAGTTCCTCTGGAGGGGGTCAGTTCCGCTGCTAGCTTAACAAAATAGTTTTGAAGCTCAGAGGAAGTGACGTACCCTGGATTGGCTTCGGACAGTTGTTGAATTTTTCCTTCAAGAGAGTTCATATGATGGCCATGGTAAGCACTAAGTCAGTCAGTTTGGCCATTTGCTCTTGGTTTGGTTGCTGAGTTTGGACTGCAGTTATAATACTGACCAAATCTTTTAGGCTACGTAGTTCATGTAAAAGCTGAGTGATGCCTGTCAGGTGAGAGGTGTCAGCTTGAGTGGATTGACAACCTTCAGCTTGAGTAGGATGAAAATCTTGAAGCAAAGACTGAGCTGAAGCAATGACCCGACGGCCAGACTCAGTTGCATTCAAGTATGCAAACTTAGCAGTATTGGACTCAGAGGCTGGTGCAGGATTTTCTGATGGTGGAGGTGTTGGTTCCTTTCCAGATTGAGTACCTGGACTTTGATGAGTTTGTTGAGCTGAGTTATCAACATTTTGTGTGGGAGGTGGAGTTGAGGTATGAGTTGGCTCAATTGGAGTAGTTTGACTTGGATCTGCAGGGTTCTTGGCATGTTCCTCATCCTGAGTAACAGAGGCTTGCTTTTCCGCTAGATCTTCTGGTGGAGATTCAGTTGCATTTGAAAAATACTGGAACTGAATTGTAGAAAGGTCAGTTTCTGGCTCGTCAATGGGAAAGTCGTCCATGAGATCAAGGTGCTTTTGCGCTTTCTTCTTCAATCTTCGCCGGGTCTCAGTTTTTGGCGAAGAATGGTCAGTTTGAAGACCTTCACTTGCCTCAGCAGCAACTGTCCCTTCTTTTACAGGTTGCTCAACATTACCATCTTTCCTTGTCTGCTCAGCATCATCATTGGGGTATTCTTCCTCTTCAGTATTAACTTGTTGGTGCTCAACATGATCCTCATCTTCCTTTTCTTGGTCAATCCCATGACCTTCAGATTGAGTAGAGAGTAGTGGGACAGCTTCTACTATCTTCAAAGAGTTACCTCTTTTCTTTTTCTTTAATGGGGTTTCAGGAGTTTCTTCGTTCTCATCCTCAGGCTCTTCTGGCCTCTTTCTTTTCTCAACATGCTCATTAACCTTGTCAGCTTTAGCTTTCTGTCTTGATGAAAGCCTTATTTTCTTTGGAACAGAATGAATGTCCTTGGAGCAAGCTTCTTCAGCCTTCCTCTTCTTCCCTTTTTCAGGCTGAACTATCTTAGGTGACTCAGTATGAGCCTCAACTTCTTGTGCAGGCTCAGCTTCAGGTTCCATCTCTGGTTGCTCAGCTTCCTCATCTGCCTCAGCATCTCCAGCTCCTTCATACCCCTTCAAGGGTTGATTATACAATAGTCCATCTAGTAGGACAGCAGTGATTTCACTTCCCAGCGAGCTCGTCTCATCCACGGTCTCTATTTGCTTGTCCTGTATGATTTTCGTAATAAGTGAACCCAAACGTAGTTTCCTACCGCTTCGTTGAAGGGCTCAACTAGAAACACAAGAAGATTGAATGGAGTGGAGGTCAACATGTGCCATATAAAGCACTGTTCGAAGTTAGATGCGGAGGAGGCAGAGCTGAGTTTGGGAAAGATGAAGTTAGTCAGCATGAAGTGGACCATCTTTTGGTCTTTACCCATACATGTACTGGGTATTTCCCCTTTATGATCTTTGGGTTTACAGAACCCCTTTAGCTTCTCAGATGTGGCTTTAGGTATCTTCTCCTTTGTCGTTCGAAATTGGATTCCTTCGTTTGGTATCTCTAATAGTGTGGCTAGATAGGTAGGGGTTATAACGATTTTCTGACCTTTCACAGTGGTCTCCAAATAATCTAAGTCGTCTGCATCAACCCGTAAATTTGAGTAGAACTCTCGAACTAACCTTGGGTAGGCTGTTCCTGGAAGAGAAAAGAGGCCTTTCCAGTTGTTTTTCTCGATCCATTCACAGAATGGTGCTTCAGACGATACGAAGCTTGGAGAGAACCATCGGCATTTTAACACCTCCAGATTGTTAACCTTCGAGTGTACCTTGATCATTATCCTCTCATTTTCCATTGAAGGACTAGCGTGGTCAGTGGGTTTGTCTGTGTTTTGAGCTTCTGGGGTTTTTTTTTGGTGGGAGACATTTTTGACGTTTTTTTGAAATTTTTAGAGATGAAGAGGTTTGAGTTCGAGGGATTGCAAGAATGAGGAAAGACGAGTGGGGGTTCTTCTATTTTATATAACTTAATGAAGACCCTAAATCATTATCTTGCCGTTTTTCTCCTAGGGACGTTCAATCGACAGATATTCTGTCAATTATGACATCTTCGGCGCATGGGTTTTTTTCCATTAATGTGCGTCTTCCCAATGTGTCAGAAATTACACGTGTAGATTTACTTTATGCGAATGGGTTTTTGCTGAAATTCGAAGCGTCAATGATATTGAGTGCCTATCGTTTGTTAAGACAATTTTTCTATCTCCTATTAACTCAGCATAGGTTACGTACTCAGTGCGTGTTTCTACTCAGCATGGAGTGATTTGTTTATCTACTCAGCATAGGATGTTTACTCAACTTTTATGCCTACTCAGTATCGTTACTTACTCTGTATACACAGGGTGGCTTTTTCATTTTTAAGCTTAGTAGAGAATAAATATTTCACTCAATATGGCATTTGTACAATCATTCAAAGTTCCACTCATAATTATTCAATACAGATTTAGTTAGAGTGGAGTTGACATACCAATTGCTTCCCTTAGTATGTTGAATTGCTCTCGTGCCAAGGGCTTTGTGAAGATATCTGCAAGCTGATCGTTTGTTGGCACGTAGGTCAGCTTGATCTCATCTTTTAGTACGTGATCTCTGATGAAGTGATGCCTTATGCTAACATGCTTCATCCTGCTGTGTTGGACTGGATTTTTAGATAGATCAATGGCACTTTTGTTGTCGCATTTGATCTCTATAGTCTTTGTTTTGACTCCGTAATCCTCAAGCTGTTGCTTTATCCATAGGACTTGTGCAACACAGCTTCTAGCAGCCACGTACTCAGCTTCAGTTGTAGACAGAGCTACGGATGATTGCTTCTTGCTAAACCAAGATACTAGACAGCTTCCGAGGAAATGACATCCTCCTGAAGTACTTTTTCGTTCTAGCTTATCTCGTCCGTAGTCAGCATCAGTATATCCAATGAGTGTGAAGTCATTTGAGGTTGGATACCATAGACCTGCATCAACTGAGCTTTGCAAGTATCTAAAAATTCTTTTTACAGCAGTTAGATGAGATTCCCTGGGGTCAGCTTGATATCTAGCACAATAGCATACTGAGTATTGAATATCTGGTCTACTAGCAGTGAGATAGAGTAATGAACCTATCATACCTCGATATAGCTTACTATCAACCGACTTACTCTTTTCATCCTTGCATAAAACAGTATCAGTACCCATGGGGGTTGATATTGGTTTGCAATCTTCCATGCTGAATTTCTTTAACATTTCCTTGGTGTACTTAGACTGACTTATAAATATCCCGTTCTTACCTTGCTTGATTTGGAGTCCAAGGAAGAAGTTGAGTTCACCCATCATGGACATTTCGAACTCAGTTTTCATCTGTTGGCTAAATTCTTTGCACAAGGATTCGTCAGTAGCACCAAAGATTATATCATCAACATATATCTGTGCAAGTAGGGTATGTTTACCCTTTCTCTTAATGAACAAGGTTGTGTCAGCTTTTCCCCTGACATAGTTCCTGGTCAGCAGGAAGTTGGTCAACCTCTCATACCAAGCTCTTGGAGCTTGCTTCAGACCGTACAGGGCCTTTTTGAGTTTATAAACGTGATTTGGAAATTTTGAATCTTCAAATCCAGGAGGTTGATTAACGTATACCTCTTCGTTTATAAAGCCATTAAGAAATGCACTTTTTACATCCATTTGGTATAGTTTAAAATTCATGTAACTTGCATAGGCACACAATATACGTATAGCTTCTAATCTAGCAACAGGAGCAAATGTTTCTCCATAGTCTATACCCTCTTGCTGACTATAGCCTTGGGCTACAAGTCGGGCTTTGTTTCTAATCACATTTCCATGTTCATCTAGCTTATTTCTAAAGACCCACTTAGTTCCTATGGGTTTTTGATTCCTAGGTTTAGGTACTAAATCCCATACCTCATTTCTGGTGAATTGATCAAGCTCTTCTTGCATAGCATTGATCCAATACTCATCTTGCTCAGCATCAGCAAAATTCTTTGGCTCATGTATTGATACGAATGCAACATTGCTGAGGTATTTTCTAAGTTGATCCCTGGTCATCAGTTTGTTGTTAGCGGCATCAAGAATGGCTTGTTCTGTATGGCCTCTTGGGATCTTTATTTCCTTTGGCAGTGCTGAGTCGTTTGGAAGAGGTGTTTCTACAATCTCTACAGGGATAGATTGGTCAGCAAATGATATTTCAATTTCTTGCTTACCTTGAGTCAGCTCCTGTGTGTTTGACACTGTGGCTTCTGGTTGTTCAGCGGAAGCTGAGCCTGGTTCATCTTCTTCAGGCTGAGCTGACTTACATGTAGGGTTAGTTTCATCGAACTCAACATGTACAGACTCTTCTACAATTTGGGTTCTTTTATTAAACACTCTATATGCTTTACTGTTTGTTGAGTACCCTAAAAAGATCGCCTCATCAGCTTTGGCATCAAATTTAGCAAGATTGTCTTTTGTATTGAGTATAAAACATTTACACCCAAAGGCACGAAAGTATCCAATGTTGGGCTTTCGACCTTTCCAAGGTTCATATGAGGTTTTCTTGAGTATAGGTCTGACTAGAGCCCTATTCAGTATATAGCATGCCGTGTGGACAGCTTCACCCCAGAAGTACTTTGGAAGCCTATTTTCACTCAGCATTGTCCTAGCTATTTCGACAATGATTCTATTTTTCCTTTCAACAACCCCATTCTGTTGAGGTGTTCTAGGAGCAGAGAAGTTGTGGTCAATACCACAGGTTTCACAGAATTCATCAAACTGTTGGTTTTTGAATTCTCCACCATTGTCGCTTCTAATGTGAGCTACTTTTAGGTCTTTGTCATTTTCAAGCTTTTTTATCAATGTGGTGAACATCTCAAAGGTTTCATCCTTGCTACTCAGCAAGATGATCCAAGTGTACCGAGAGAAATCATCTACAATAACCAAGGAAAATTTCTTACCTCCCAAGCTGAGTGGCTGGATAGGTCCGAAAAGATCCAAGTGTAATAATTCCAATGGCCTTTTGGTTGAGACAATGTTTTTACTATGGAATGACTTTTTAGTTTGTTTGCCTTGCTGACAGGCTTTACATAGTTGATCTTTTTCAAACTTTAATTTGGGTAATCCCCTAACTAATTGCTTTCTAGCTAATTTGGCAAGAAGGTCCATGCTGACATGCCCAAGTCTTCTATGTCATAGCCAGGAGTTGTCCTCTTTAGATACTAAGCATATATTTTTAGAAAACTGTTTTTCCAAGTTTAACATATATACATTTTCTACACGAGGGGCAGTTAAAATCAATTCATTTGTATTTCCCTCGAGTATTTGACACTTAGTATCATCAAATACAACCCTTCTGCCGCTCTTGCAAAGCTGAGCTACACTCAGCAGGTTGTATTTGAGACCTTTAACTAAGGAGACAGACTCAATGGTTGGGTTACCTCCGATAGTACCTGAGCCGACTATCTTACCCTTCTTGTTGTCTCCAAAGCTTACACTTCCACCTCGTTTAAGCTCTAGTGTGATGAACTGAGTTTCATCACCTGTCATATGCCTTGAGCATGCGCTGTCTATATACCATAGTTTTGACTTCTCCACGCATGTCAAGCTGACCTGCAGTTTAAACTATTCATTTTTAGGTACCCAATTTCTTTTGGGTCCTTTCTTGTTAGTATAGACAGGTGCAAAGTCATGTTTTAACTTATGACGGCATACTTTTATGGTGTGGCCTGGTTTACCACAGAAGTCACAAAAAGGTACCCTTTGTGGGTTGAACTGGGTATAGTCAGCATTATTGTGTTGAGCATGCCAACATACTTTTGTGGTATGCCCTTTTCTTCCGCAGAAGTCACATTGGATAGTCCGCTTGTTATGCCAACACACATCCTTTGTGTGTCCCCGTTTTCCACAACATTCACATTGAGTGACTTGCTTATGCTGACTATTATTTGCGTACTCAGCATGGGCTTTATTTCTGTTTAAGCCCTTCCCTTGACTTTGTAATGTTGTGATATCCTTTCTAAGTTTCTTTGACTCAGATTGGACCTCTGTGACAAACTTATGTAAGATTTGCATGTTTGTATGCTAGTCAGAGTTGTCCTGGAGAAGATATCGGAGATCACTCAGCTTGACCTCTTCAATCTCATCACAGCGCCTGCTGAGTGCCTTAATCTTTTTGTTACACTTCTTAGTTAGTGTATATAAGTCACTCAGGGCATTCACCATTTCATTTCTAAGCAAAAGTAAAGATGTTACCTCATTGTTGTGATTCTCTTGGTCAGTTTCATCAGAAAGGTCAGCATGCTCAGATTGAGATTGGTCAGCTCCATCATCTGCCATAAAACATATGTTGGCTGTTTCATTTTGCTCAGCTTCAGATGATGTTGACTCATCACTGTCACTCCATGTGGCTACCATAGCCTTTTTGCTTCCCTTCTTTTCTTTCTTGAGGTTGGGACAGCTTGACTTGATGTGCCCGGTTTGATGACACTCAAAACATGTGACAGATTTCGAGCTGTCCTTCTTGTACTTGTCGCTTGACTCAGCTTTGTACTTATCATTTCTTCTAAATGATCTTTTGCTATTTCTATCATTTCTTCTGAACAGCTTTTTCATCTTTCTGGTGAACATGGCTAATTCTTCATCATCGGTTGACTCTGCTTCAGTTGAGTCTGCTTTCATGACAAGGGATTTTTGTTTCTTATCTTTTGATTTTTCTTTTTCTTTGGCTTTAAAGTTTTTCATAGAGATTTCATGGGTCAGCAAGGATCCGATCAGCTCATCATATTTGTAGGTAGTCAAGTCTTGGGCTTCTTCTACGGCTGTTTTCTTTGCTTGCCAGCTTTTGGGTAGACTTCTCAGAATTTTCTTCACTTGTTCTTCTTCAGTGAAGTTCTTTCCAAGCCTTTTTAGCTCATTTATAATGTTTGTGAACCTTGCGTTCATTTCTGAGATGTCTTCATTCTCCTTCATCTCAAACAGCTCGTAGAGTCTCATATGTTGATTGACTTTAGACTCCTTAACTTTGCTTGTGCCTTCATAGGTTACTTCAAACTTCTTCCAAATCTCCTGTGCTGACTCACAACCTGAAATCTTATTGTATTCTGCAGCATCTAACGCACAGTGAAGCATGTTTATAGCCGAAGCATTATTTTGTAGTTTTCTGAGGTCATCCTCTGTCCACTCAGCCTCACTCTTAACAATTTTCTCATTGTTAATAGTTTTGTATGGCACATGTGGACCTTGAACAATTGCAAGCCATGCACTCATGTTTGTGGCTTGGATAAAGTTCTTCATCCTATTCTTCCAGAAAGTATAATTTGATCCAAAGAATAGGGGTGGTCTAGTGATTGATAATCCCTCAGGGAGTATCTGTGTTGTTTGGTTTCCAGGAAGGAAACGAGTGCTATTCTCACCCATTTTTAGGAATCAGCTCAAGATTGTTGAATCTTTGAGTAGTGAGCTTTGGCTCTGATACCACTTGTTGGTCCCTGGTAATTAGTTCCAAGGGGGGGTTAGGAACTAATATAATTTTTTCGTGTTCTAACTGAGCTGACCAGAAGTTATTTTCAGAGTTTTATTATCTCGGCCTTTGTTCAGCTTGGTGAGATATATCACATGACAACTTTAGTCAGATGTTGACCAAGGTTGTTTCCTTGAGAGTTAGGAATTGACGCTCTTGGAGGTCAGCTTCTAACTCAGCACCACTTACTTACTCAGGATCAGCTTAGACAATTTATATGCTGAGTAAATAAAGCAAACAACAAATGCAGTTATAAGAGAGAGTTTAGAGATTACTCAATATCACTTATCCTGGTTCGGCCTCTCTGCCTACGTCCAGTCCTCAGAGTCCTCCGGGCTTTTTGAATCCAATACTGAGCTCTTTAAAGGTAGAGCACAAACCAATTACAAGGCAGTTGAATATGCAAGAGTACCCTCCTCTATTCGTCTACTCAACTCCTATTAAGTGCTACAACCCAGCACCTAGATTTCTCTACTACTGAAATGCTTACAACCAAGCACTCAGCTTTACACTCTCAATATTTCTATTGATCACAGACTTGTTCCTTCTTGAACTAAAGAACACTTTAGATGATTACAACTCAATCTAGCATTTACACATAGAATAACAACGTCGGTGTAAGATTCTTTTTGTATTTGAGTGTTTTTGAAACTTTCTCTCTTGTATTTTTCTTTTTATGCTTCAGTTTTCTGTGTGTCGTTTTGGTTCTTCGATTGTCCTTTTATAGACGGAAACCTGTGGACTTGATCGTTTGAAATGTCTTGACCGTTGCCACCAAAATGGCTCTTTTGGGAAACACTTTCTGGAAATCTTCAGACTGCACCTCCATTCCCTTTCTCTGTTTTCTGTAGGTGTCAGGTTTGTCTTCTAGCGTCTCTTTTGTTTGTTTGTGTCAGTTATCTTTTACTAATAATCCAACATCCCATGACTCTTGGAATTAGTCTTTTAGGTGTCTTCGAGGTTCCAATTATTGGCGCAGAAGATTGGCAGCCTTTGTCCTTTAGTGAACGGAACATTCATGTTGTCCTGACTGTTTACTCAGCTTCGTTTGTTCTTTTTGAATGTTCACGGTTCATGCTGAGTTCCTACAAGGTCAGCTCCATTTTGTTTAACCGCTCCTGAAGAAGTCTTCAGCTTTGGTCAGCTTCGTTTTGTTTCTGAATTTTTAACTCCACTCAGCTTCTATTCTGTCATGCTGAGTTCCTTTCTACTCATCTTCATTTGTGCTGACTTTTATCCTGTCTTTACTTTATATATTTTTGCACTCAAGATTTAACAAACATATTAGTACAATCAAATCAAAGCATCTAAATTTAATTGCCTCTTAATCATGGATGATTTTGTCAAATCAAAATCTTGTGGAAAGGTGTTTCAACAAAGTTTTCCATACAGCATGCTACATACTCAATAGGGCTTTAGTTAGACCTATTCTTAAGAAAACCCCATACAAACTTTGGAAAGGACGAAAGCCCAACATTGGCTACTTTCGTGCCTTTGGGTGTAAATGTTTTATACTCAATACAAAAGATAACCTTGCAAAATTTGATGCTAAAGCTGACGAAGCGATCTTTTTAGGGTACTCAACTAACAGTAAAGCATATAGAGTATATAATAAACGAACTCAAGTTGTTAAAGAGTCTGTCCATATAGAGTTCGATGAAACTGGCCCTGCAGGAAAGACAACTCAGTCCGCCGAAGATGAACCAAGCTCAGCTTCCGCTGACCAAACAGGAGCTACTGAGTCATCAGTACAAGGGCTGACCAAAGGTAAACACGAACCCAAAATTACCTTTGCTGACCAATCTATTCCTGCAGATGTTGTAGAAACACCTATTCCAGACAACTCAACATTACCTAAAGAAATAAAAATTCCAAGAGGACATTCGGAGAAGTCCATTCTTGATGCCACTGACAACAAGCTGATGACAAGAGATCAGCTTAGAAAGTATCTCGGAAATGTTGCATTCGTCTCAGTAAATGAGCCAAAGAACTTCGCCGATGCTGAGCACGATGAATATTGGATCAATGCTATGCAAGAAGAGCTTGACCAATTCACAAGAAATGAGGTATGGGATTTAGTACCAAAACCTAGGAATCAAAAGACCATAGGAACTAAGTGGGTCTTTAGAAATAAACTAGATGAGCAAGGTAATGTAGTTAGAAATAAAGCCCGACTTGTAGCTCAAGGCTATAGTCAGTAAGAGGGCATTGACTACGGTGAAACCTTTGCACCCGTTGCTAGGTTAGAGGCTATACGTATATTGTGTGCATATGCTAGCCATATGAATTTTAAATTATATCAAATGGATGTTAAAAGTGCTTTTCTTAATGGCTTTATAAACGAAGAGGTATATGTTAGTCAGCCTCCAGGGTTTGAAGATCCAAAATTCCCAAACCACGTTTATAAACTCAAGAAGGCCCTGTATGGCCTAAAGCAAGCACCACGTGCTTGGTATGAGAGGTTGACCAACTTCCTACTGACCAGGAATTATGTCAGAGGTAAAGATGACACAACCTTGTTCATTAAGAAAAAGGGTAAACATACCCTACTGGCACAAATTTACGTAGACGATATAATCTTTGGTGCTACTAACGAATCATTGTGCAAAGAGTTTAGTAAACAGATGCAAACTGAGTTCGAGATGTCTATGATAGGAGAACTCAACTTCTTCCTTAGACTTCAAATCAAGCAAGGTAAGAACGTCATCTTCATTAGTCAGTCCAAATACGCCAAAGAAATGCTAAAGAAATTCGATATGGAAGATTGTAAACCCATATCAACCCCAATGGGTACTGACACTGTCCTATGCAAAGACGTGAAAGGTAAATCTGTAGATAGCAAGCTATATCGAGGTATGATTGGCTCTCTACTTTACCTTACCGCTAGTAGGCCAGATATTCAGTACTCAGTATGTTATTGTGCAAGATATCAAGCTGACCCCAGGGAATCTCACCTTATAGCTATAAAAAGAATCTTTAGATATTTGCAGAGCTCGGTTAATGCAGGTTTATGGTATCCAGCCTCAAATGATTTCACACTCATTGGATACACTGATTGTAGACACTGAGTCGGAGGACCTGTGACGAAAACCTGACAACAAGACGGTTGAAGCGATTGATTCCGGAAGTTTTGAAAAACAAAAAAACATATAAAGAATAATAAGCGTATAATAAGGAAAGAAAATTACGGCGGGTCGCTGTTGCCGGTAAGGTGGCTCGCGTATGCTTAGCGGCATGGCGCGGGTGCTTAGCGGCATCCGGCGCGCGGTCGACAATGGTCGAACGCCCGCTCGACGGCACAGGACGTGCGCTCGGCGTCCGTCGGACGCACGCGTCCAACCACGAGTGGCACGTTCTCGACGTCCGAGCAACGCCCGAGTCTGATAGCGCGGGGAACGCTCTCGTTGGCCACTGAGCGTGCGCGCCCGGCAGCACGGAGCGCGCATTCGGCGGCCGTAACGTGTGAGCGTCCGACGGTGCGAAACGCGCGCTCGGCGGCCGCGGGACGCGCGCGCCTGACAGCGCGAGGCACGCCTCGGGGGTCATCGGGCGGGCGCCCAACCACGTCGGGCAAACGCCCAACGAGCGTTGGGCGAGCGCCCAACGTTGGTTGGGCGCTCGCCCAACACCGTTGGGCGATCGCCAAACAATTGTTGGGCGATCGCCCAACAATTGTTGGGCGATCGCCCAACAATTGTTGGGCGGTAGCCCAACTTAGTGTTGGGCGGCCGCCCAACGACTTTGGGCGACGCCCAAAGTTCCGGGATCCGTTTCCCTATATAAGGGCACGGATCCCAATGCAAAGGAGGAGGATTTTTGGAGAGACCTTTCTCACTCTAAACATTTTTAGAGAGAGAGAGTGAATTTTTTTGAGAAAAATATTTTTTTTCTCAAAAATTCCAAATTTCCTAAAGTTCAATTTTTACTAAATTTTCACTAAAAACGGAAGATCGTGGTTCGTGGAATCAATCGGCTTCGACTGTCAGATACCGAATTTAAGGTATTATCCGAGGACTAGACTCTCTTTTATTTTATTTTATTTATCTTCTTCTCCTATTTATTTTTATGTTATAGTTTTTATTTATTTAGTTATTTATTTATGTTGTCATATTTTATTTAATTAGCGTATTTATTTAATTTCCATTTCGTGTTGAATAAAATTCGGTTTTGTTTTAAAATAAAAAACCTCGTTTTGATATCCAATACGAACCGTGATCCGATAAAAAGGTAGTTCGGGTATCGAAAACGTTGTAATTACAAGTTTTTAATTTAAAAGAAATTTCCAAATAATGATTTGAAATAAAAAAACGTCGTTTAGGAACTTCCGTTTTCGACTATGATCCATTTTTTGGTAGTTCGGAAATCCAAAACGATTGAATTAGATTTAATTTAAAGCTTTCGAATAAATCTGGAGAATATTGGAGTGCTGCTGTAATTTGTCATATCTGTCACTAAATGCTGTTTACCGACGGATTTTCCGTCGGTAAATCTGCCAAAACGTAAAAGATGCCATTTCAGTCACTTTTTCTTAACTTTTAAGCTTTTAATCCTTAATATATATATGTATAGTCATGTAATATATGCTTTTCAAATTATTTTAGACCTTTAGTATATGTAATTATTTTAGAATATTTGTATGCTTTTTTATTATTATTCTATTTTACAATATAAGTATATGTATATATATGTCTTTCTTTTTATTCATTTGGGCTCTATTAGATTCTATTTTGAAGATTATTTACTTGGGTATTTTGGGAAATAATTAATATATATTAGTATATGTTATTTTTTATATTTAAAACTATAATAGATATGTATATATGTAGTTTTGGGATATTTGGATTATTTTAGTGGTTATTAAAGGAAATTATTTTTGGATGAATATTATTTTCTTAGTTATAGGATTTACTTACTATTTTCACATTTTTAAAGTATAGATATATTGTACCTACTATTTTTATATACATATAGTTTCTTTTGTATAAACTTTTATTTTCTTATTCTATTTTTTTGATTTAAATGTATATATATATGCTAGAATTACTTTCTTTATTCCTTTGGACCATTCATGGGTCCATGTTTCAAATGGGCTTTATTTGAGTATGAGTCTTGGTTTAAATGGGTTTATTATTACAAGTATAATAGGTAGAGAGTCCATTAAATAAGAGAGGAAAATAAATCACAAAAAGAGAGCTTTCAATATAATTATTTAAACTAATGAATTTTTAGAGTTTCCTAATGTAAGTAAATAGAGTTGTTTTTGTTAACATTTCAAATCATTTCTCAAAACACCACGTCTTAAAACCTTAGTCCGTTCCAACGGCGGATTAAGCGAACATTATAATTAAAATCGTTTTCTTTGTGAATAATAGAGTTTTAGAATCATTTTCTTAAAGGATTTGTACAACATGATATTGACTTGTATGTTTAACCACGTTTTCTCATTAAAAGGTTCTTATCCTAACGTTTTCAAACACTCGAGTCGTTCCAACGGCGATTCGGGTAAAACTTCATCAAACGGGGTTTTAAAACGCACCTAAATCATTCCAACGGTGATTAAGGTGCGAACCATGTAAATAAAATCGTTTTGGGGAAAATAAGTTAGTGTAGAATAAACACACAGCGTGATATGTAAATGAAGTTGTAAATAAATCACTTCTTTCTCCCCCTTCTCTGTGTATGTATAACATAAATGGGTGATTCTTTACTAGTATGGCTTTCCAATAATATATGCTCAAAACGGTTTCTGAAAAAAGAAAGAAAGGGGTTTCAAATGAATTTTAAACTTAAAGAAGTATACGATTAGTCCGTTATCGCCTAACATGCTGAGTAGGAGGCCGGTGGTTCATAACCGGGCGATGTCGGGGTGTCTAGTAGCCTTTTTCCGGAAAGGAGCTAGCCTTCTCGGCTCGTACCTAAGTTTCCCGAACCCACACCGGTCTCCCGCAAGGGATCGGTGTTCATTTTCCCATTCGTGGGTGGCGACTCTTCCATATCTCCGAGCTCTGGTCCTGCCGAGCAGCTTGATTCCACGATTGGTTGCTTTCGGCGCCAATCACTGCTTACGTCGCCATGAGGTTGTCCACCCCCCGGTCCGCCCGGGAGATTAGGCCGTGGCACCTCGTCTAACAAGTGGCGACTCTGCTGGGGAAGCGAGAAATTTGATTCCGGAAGGCGTGTATTAAGCCCTTAACGGGGACGGATCGTTTTACTTCTTTTCGTATGCATTCATGTGCATTATTGCAAACCCTTTGGGTAATTTCCGCGAAACCTCTAGCGAGAGTCCATTCGTCGCTCGAAAGAGGCTAGTGTAAGTTCCCCCGTACAGTAAGGCGCCAAAGGGTCCCCATCCATTCGTTAGGGGCGAATTTGTGCGGTCCTGTGAGGTCCCGCGATCAGCCGTGTCAGCATATAGTAGCCTTAGAAGTTTCCATAGGATTACCTGTTACTATTTTTGATGTGATAAATGAATCAATTCGTGTTTTCAAACCGCCACGATACGTGTCTAATCCTAAAGTAGGTAAAGAAAATGAGACGATGTATTAATATATACTCGTGAATCGAGATACTAATTACCCTAAAACATCGAAACAATTTGAACTAAAGACGACTTAGTCATCTCATATGAATGAACATGTGCGACCCGCCTTGTCCCTTTCGGTGTCCCGACGAAGGCACATGTTCAGGAAATGTGTTATGACGTAAGCACGTATTAGTATGAATCGGTTCGGTGTTAAGGATAGTTACATCTCGATACAAAAGACTATATTAACAGTAGCCGTTATTCACATTCTTTAAATAAGTTAGGATAAAACGAGATCATGACGAAATGAAAACGAAGAACATTTCTGTTTCGAATGACCCTGTCATAACATGAAAAGTTTCGCACGAGTAGCCCGTCCCTTCCGAATGAAAGACGAGCTTTTACGTTATGCCTCGTGTCGTTCTTAAGAGAAATGGATGTGTCCGTAAAGGTGACTAAGAAAATAAAAGAAAAGAAAAATGAACTAATCGACCAAAATCATTCCGAGACTACGATATATATCAATCCCGAGGGTAGTTAAAGAAAATAAACCAATGTCGTTGAATACGTGCCTCGGACGAGTGTATACCCCGTTTAAAATCTCGAAGCCGAATTAAGCCAAACCATATAATTACGCCATATGGACGAGACTGCGGGTTTTGACTAACGACTCGATCATTTCGATCGTTACCAAAACTGCAAGAAATATGGCCCGATATACGTGTTTGCTTAAATTCGCGCCTAAAGGAAAGAAAACGGTGATATCCTCGCTTCAAACAAACACGCGATTTAACGAAAGGTTGGTTTTCTATAACCACACTAAGATGATATATCCCGTAGGATTGGGAAGAACAACGAACTGTTGCTAGCCGAAAGGTTACCGTGCGCTCAAAACAAGACTCGCCGTCTTTTCACGTAGCTAAAATGAGCAAACGGATCCTCGACGCTAAGAACAAACGCGTTACGCGATGAGTCCGTTCCCTAAAATAAAATCCAAAAGTGATTCCATCACTAAATAAACACGTGGTTACGTCTCTCGATAGATCCAAAAGATCCCGTTGTAATCCAAAATCGAGACACGAACCCACGCGAACAAAAGGGAACGAATCATTGACAATAACGAACGATTGGACTAGAAGAATAACTCGTACCACGTCTAAAAACTGAGATGCGCTAAAAGGGAGTCAAAACCCGAATTAATGCATCTCGCGAAAGGACAAAAGACGAGTTATTCCGAAAGGACAATCCAACTTGGTCGATTTCTTAGTCACTGAACGCAGATACGTCAAAACGAACTGTATTGTCTGATGGATGATTTAATTTCCCGCAATAATCGACGGCATCACGCGTCCCCTGGACCGCAATGTGAGCCAAAAACCAAAATCCTAGGAAAGAAACCTGGACCAACGAGTGTGTGGAGGAATAAGGGTGGAAGAGAGATGTTGTGATACGTGTAAATAGAACTAACGTTTGTTTTTCTTATCTTATGATCGTAAATAAATAAACGCACACACCACGAATCATGCATATAAAATCATGCATACATACTAATGGATACCGTTCGCGCAGACGTCATCATTAAGCGGTTGTGGTTTCGTGAGAGTAATCGGCTTGTCAGACAGTTTGATCAGCTACGAGTAGACAGTTCAGAATCAGTAGTTGTGGCTTCTGAATCATCTTCATCTGGGTATACTCAGTCTTCCGTCAGTATGTCTGCGACCGACGAGAAAGTGGCTGAATTGGAGAATTCTGTGAACAATATCAATGATCAGCTGGCCGCGATCTTGGCCCAGCTAGCGGAGTTAGCACTGAAGGACAACAAGAGTGGTAGTAAGCATGCTGAGAATGAGGTGAACGATGGTCCTCGCTTTGGGAATGAGGAGGATTATCAGGATTATATCCGAAAACAGTTAGAGAAAGAGAAAGCTAAGGAAGAGGAGTGGAAACAACACATCACACAGGAAGTGCAGGACTTGCGTGGAGGAAGTTCCAGAAGTCAGGACTTCTATAACTTGAAGAATTGTTTGTCGGCAACAGCTTTGCCTTTGAAATTCCGGCTCCCTGACATGAAAAAGTTTGATGGAACGGGAGATCCCACCGCTCACAGGAATCAGTATGTTGCTGTGATGAAGCACACGATCCTGACTGAGGATCAAGTCCTGGGGCTGTTTAACACCTACCTAGAGGGGGCTGCCCTCACATGGTTTCATGCATTGCCGGTGGTAACAAAGAGGGATTGGAAGGAATTAGCGAAGTCATTCATCGCTCAGTATAGCTTTAACACCATGTTGGAGGTCACTTTGAAAGAGTTAGAGAGCACTAAGCAACAGGCTGGGGAATCCTTTTCTGATTTTGTGAAAAGATGGAGGGCTAAGGCCGCAGTGATGAAACAAAAGCCGCTCGAGCAGGATCAGATCCGAATGGTGGTTGGCAACACGTTGCCGTATATCAAGAATGAGTTGCGGTATATGCCATTTACTGATTTCAATCAGATGTATAGTTGTGCCTTGACTGTTGAAGGGGATGGGGAGCCAAAGAAAGCTTATACCAAGTGGATGAAGTCTGGGTATAGTGCTGGAGGGCCGAGTGCGAGTGCAGAATCTGCAGCAGTGAAAGTGCTTGATCTTAATGATATCGAAAAGAGGCGGTTCGCCAAATTTGATCAGACTTACGCAAAGGTTTTCGAACGTTTGCAGAAGAAAGGACTATTGAAAGCCCTTACCCCGTATAACAAAGCTCAACCTACTCCGCAGATACAGGCTAGAGGGTATTGTGAATTCCATAGCAGTTATGGGCATACAATTGAGAATTGCAAGAGGTTGAAACACGAAATCCAAGATTTAATCGAAGAGAAGAAGATAGCTGATCCTTCGTCAGTGAACCCTTCCATTAGGCGTAATCCATTGCCTAATCATAGGGTGAGTACGATCGGAGTTGGTTTGACAGAAACTGTAGTGATGGAATCCTTCGAGGAAAATGTAGAGGAGTTGTTGGACTCCGATGAAAAGAGCAATGTAGGAAATGGTCTGTATGTGTCCTTCCTTGGTGAAGAACAAGAGGATGAACCGATGGGGGAAGGCTCGGATGGTGGAGCACCGTATGATGAGGATAGTGCTGAAGAGACCGGAGAAGGGTCGTCTCGGACTATTGTGCCAGATTTGGGTTTGTTTAGTGGAGGAAGAGATCCCGAGGTGCACTTGCGTGAATATTGTTGAAACACCTTTCCACATAATTTTGATTTGACAAAATTGTTTAAGTATAAATTAGAATACATATTCTAAACACACTAAGTTTAAATGCGTTGATTTATTCTACTAATGTGTTTGTTCAATGTTGAGTATAAATGTTATAAGTCATAAGGATTGGAAGGCCCAAGCCCAATACGGAAGCCAAGGCCCAAGTCAAACAACTCAGTACACTCGGCCCGCGTATGTCAAGACGTTGTCGTTTTGGACAAAAACGCAACTCAGCAAACGGAAGGATCTAGAAGACCTTCAGGAACAACTTCACAATGAAGCTGCTGAGTAGTCTCGACAAAGCGTGCAAGACAGCAGACCGGCAGAGGAAAACTTCCAGACAAAGTGTTTCTTCTTTTAGCAAAGTTCAGACGACACAGTATGCTGTCCAGTTGACTTTACCATAAAAGGAGAGACCATCTGCTGTGCTGACCGAGGACAGAAGATACACGATTGTGATTGGCCAAGAGCTCTGTGCAAGTCAGGATGACAACGACACATAGCCGTTTCCCTCCAACGGTTATTTCGAAATTCGAAATGACCGAATGGCCAGACGTCTCTATAAATAGTGCCATCACAAGCTTCACTAAATACAGAACTTGATCAAGCCATTACGCTGTCCAAATCTCTACAAGTTCTACAAGCTAGAAGCAAAGCAAAATTCTTACACTACATTTTCATATCTGTGTAAAAGTCTAGAGTGATTGTTTTTCAATCATCTAAGGTGTTCTAGCAATTATTGTTTAGGACAAAATCTTTATCATTTCTAGAAGTAGAAAGGAGAGGCTGAGTACTCGGTTTTAAGTACTCAGCGGAGAGATTAGGATTGAGTAGAAGTATAGAGGAAGGTACTCTTGTCATACTCAATTGCTGATATTGTAAAAGGTTTGAGGCTCTACCTTTAAAGAGCTCAGTAGAGGATTTGAAATCTCGGAAGTGTTCCGGGGACAGGACGTAGGCTTAGAAGAAGCCGAACCTGGATAAATCTGCTGAGTGAAGTTTTCTTAAACCTTAACTCCTTATTTATATTGCTTGCTTAAAACAAACTAAAACTGACCAAGTAAAAGAGGTCAAGCTGAGTTGTGCGCTACCAACGAGCAGGTTCAGGAATAGACTCTAAGTGCTATTTCCTGACCTAAGCAACGAAGCTGTCCTAGTCACTAGTTGACTAAGCCAGTGTCTTGCTGAGTGTTAAGTGCCGCTGTTTTATAAACTTTTCTTAAAGAGAAGAAATCTGCCCAAATTATTTTAAAAAGGTAAAATAGTTCCTAACCCCCCCTTGGAACTATATTTGCAACCTTACAAGGGACCAACAAATATATGCACGACATGTTTATTGAATCCTTCGGAGTAGATGAAATTGCTCAATGGTTCCACCACTCGCTGGTAGGCGAACCTTTGGAATGGTTCCACTCATTACCCGATTCTTGCAAGCACGATTGGGATCGGTTGTCGGATTTGTTTTTAGAAAAGTACCAAAGAGCTGAAGACAGAACTGCGGAGCGCTTTGCGATGCAGATTGGACCTATCAAGCGTCCGTTACCGAGGGTTAGTAAGTATAACGGCAATAAGGACCCTATAGAGCACCTTCACTTCTACTTGTCGGCTATGGCACCCTTGGGTTTTAAAGAGGAAGAGATCACTAGCTTGTTTTGCAATTCATTGAAGGGTGAACCGTTAATGTGGTACATGTCGTTGCCGATGTATGTTAAGACCGATTGGGCGGCAATGACGAAAAGATTTATCAAGGAGTATACAGTATGGATGCTGACGGAGCAAACCCCTGATTCCCCGTCTTACCAAACGCCTGATGCGGTGTTAGCGATGCCTAGGTATGGTGGATACCAGGATCCTGTTGAGCACGCAAGGTTATTCCGCAATCATATGTATGACGCCGGATTTCCGCAATGTGAGTTGCATGAACATTTTCTGGAAACCTTGATGGGTGAAGCCTTATTATGGCATCAGGGTCTATCAGAAGAGGAGATGGGTCATTGGATACCGCTCAGAAGTGCCTTTGTGTCAAGATATGAAATGTACATTCCGTGGACGGGATCCCTGGACGATCTGGATAGGATCAGGCAATTCCCCGAGGAACCGTTTGTGGATTATGCTAGAAGGTGGAGACACCGGTATGAACAGTGTAACGAAACAATGAGCAATAAGGTGCAGCTTATGTGCATACAACGAGGTGCTATTCCGTTGGCCGCAAGAAGGATGAGCAGAGTGTCCCTCCGTGACTGTGATGAGTTGATAGGTTGGGCTTTGTATGGATCGGCGGATCCCTTTTACTTAAATCCGAATGTTCCTCACATCATGGATTTAATGGTCGTGGACATTTGGGAGAGTTCTTCGGACGAGGAAGATGCCAATCAGAGGATTCCTATTAACATTTGGGACGAATTGGATGATGAGCCGGAAATCGCGGTAATGACGAGATCAGGTCGTGTGGCCGAGGGAAAGGCACCTATGATAGAAACTGAGATTGGAGAAGGGTCGGCTCCTAAGCCCGATGACCAAGTTCTGGAGCAGTTGAAGAAGACACAAGCTAAGTCTACAGTCTGGGAAGTTCTATGCCATTCTAAGTACCATCGTGAGAACTTGATGAAAGAATTGCAGAATCTGGTTATTTCCACCGATACTGAGCCGGCAGCGCTAGTAGGGGCAATTATGGCCCGAAAGAAGACTGAGATCACATTTACTGACGAGGATCTCCCAGAAAAGGGGAAGGCTCATAATAAGCCTTTGTATATCCGAGCGGAAATTAACGGAAAGAAGACTAGTTGCGTGATGGTTGATGATGGATCGGCCATTAATGTCTGTCCTTTGAAACTCTTGTTGAAGTTGGGAGTGGAGAGAGGAGACCTGACAGCCTCTGAAACTGTGATTAGAGCGTATGATGACAGCCGTAGGCACATTGAGGGAGTCTTCAAGGCCAAGTTGAAAGTAGGGCCACATGAAGAAGAAACTGAGTTCACGATGCTGGATATCCCGGTAACCTTTGCTGTATTGTTGGGACGCTCGTGGTTCCATAAGTTGGGAGGTGTGCCCTCCATGCTCCATCAAATGATTAAATTCCCCTTCGGGGAGGAGATAGTGACGATCAGAGCTGAGAAATTAAGCTCGGTGGCAGCATTGGGAATTGAGCCACAGCTTTTCTCCGGATTCCAAGTCTCCGGGATTTATGAGTCCAGCATGACCACCGATGTGGTGAAGATGATGAAGGGAGGTTTCATCCCAGGAATGGGTTTAGGAGCACACCATCAGGGGTTGCCAGAATTTCCGGACTTTAAGAGTCAGAAAACCCGGAGGGGTTTGGGATATGAGCAGGGAGGTCTGCCCAATGTGAGTGGTGAAGGAAAAGTGGGCCTAAGGAAGTACTTCGTGAACGAGGGGCATGGAAAGGCGTATTCAGGGACCCCCGAGGCATGGACTAGCACAGAAGGGAAGATTCTGCCGGGGTTCGAAATCTTCGATGATGTTGCCGACTGGGGCAAAGGAAAGGCGAGCTGCTTTGTCGAGAAGATTATGGTGCTAGACTTGAATACCGAGGAGCAAGTCATCACCATTGAAGCAACTGCGGGAGCGGTGGACGAGCCTAGTACCTCCAAAGTTCATGAAAAACCCGAGAACCCTGATGATGAAAATTGTATTACTGCTTTGTTTGAATCATATGATGTAATCACCCATGCTATCAATGAAATGAATTCTAATTTTGCTTACTTGCTTGATGTTGATCATGATCATTCCATGCATTCTCATTCATATAACATGCCTACATTTGAAATCAATATGATAGAAATGTCAACTTTCAATCTTGGTACGGATGAAAATCCTAAACTTATACAAATTGCTCAAGCATTAACTATTGAAGAGAGAAAAGAATTTGAGAGAATAATTAAAAAATACGAAATTGTATTCGCTTGGACATACGAAGACATGCCTGGAATTGATCAATCTATCGTAACTCACCGCATTCCAACTTATCCCGAAGCAAAGCCCGTAAAGCAGAAGCTCCGACGTATGAGACCCGAATGGGCAGATAAGATCAGGGAGGAGGTGAAGAAGCAGTTAGAAGCAGGATTCATCGAAGTGATCGACTATCCCCCTTGGGTCACAAATGTGGTACCAATTGCGAAGAAGGACGGCAAAGTGAGGATGTGCATCGATTACAGAGATCTTAACAAGGCATGCCCCAAGGATGAGTTCGCATTGCCTCATATCGACGTATTGATCGACAGTGCAGCGTCAAGTGTATTACACACGAATGTGGATGGTTTCATGGGCTACATGCAAGTTCAGATGGCCGAAAAGCACAAAGCAAAAACCTCGTTCACAACTGAGTGGGGGACATACTGTTACAGAGTAATGCCGTTTGGGTTGAAAAATGTCGGGGCAACTTATCAGAGAATGGCCACAGCACTGTTCCATGATATGATACACAAGGAGGTAGAAGTCTATGTGGACGATATGATGGTCAAATCAGAGACAAGAGAAGGGCATTTTGCCGCGCTCGAGAAGTTTTTGGCCCGAATTGCAGAATTCAAGCTAAGGTTAAACCCGAAGAAGTGCTTTTTCGGCGTTTCGTCGGGGAAAATCTTAGGCTATGTAATCGGAAATAAGGGAATCGAGGTGGATCCTGATAAAGTGAAGGCTATACAGGAGATGCCGGCGCCGAAAAATGAGAAAGAAGTGAGAGGGTTTCTGGGGCAGGTTCAATATATCAGTCGGTTCATAGCAAGACTCACCGCAATCTGCGAGCCAATCTTTAAGTTGTTAAGGAAAGACCAACCCACCATCTGGAATGATAAGTGTCAACAAGCTTTAGAGAGCGTCCAGAACTATTTGTCTAATCCGCCAGTGCTGAGACCGCCTAAACTAGGGAAGCCACTTCTCCTCTATGTAGCGATCGAGGAGCGATCTATTGGGGCAATGTTGGCTCAAGAGGGAGACACCGGTGTGGAGCACGCGGTGTATTATTTGAGTAAGAAGTTCCTAGAGTACGAGCTCAAGTACAACATGATCGAAAAGACATGTGTGGCAGTAGTATGGTTGACAAAGAAACTACGGCATTATTTTCAATCGTATAAAGTGATCATTATTTCTTGGATGGACCCCGTGAAGTATTTGTACCGAACTCCATCCTTGACGGGGAAGTTAGCCCGATGGTTGTTGCTTCTGTTCGAGTTTGACATTGAATATGTGACGAAGAAGGTTATCAAAGGAAGGGCCGTGGCAGAGTTTCTGGCTAACCAACCCCTGAATGCAGAAGAGGAAGAAGTAAGCTATGATTTCCCCGATGAGCACTTGAACGCAATCGAAGTTATACCGTGGAAAATGTTCTTCGATGGAGCAGTTAATTCGAATGGAGCCGGAGTAGGAGTACTACTTACCTCACCGGAAGGAGAAAGGATCCCGATGGCCAAGAAGTTATCCTTCCCTCTCACTAATAATATGGCCGAATATGAAGCGTGCATTTATGGTTTAGAGTCATTAGCGGCACTGGGAGCATCATATTTCGAAATTTGGGGTGACTCCAAGTTGATCATCGAACAGGCACAAGGAAACTGGGAAGTGAGGGAAGAAAGGCTATGTCCATATCTAGATCAGCTAGAAGGGTTGGCACAAAGATTCAAGGAGTGTCGTTTCTATCACATTCCTCGAGTGCAGAACCAGGCGGCGGATGCTTTGGCCACTTTGGTGTCAGTTTGGGACAACCCCCGGAACCTTGCCTCGAAACCATTGGTATTAAGGAGATCTCACAAACCATGCTACGAGGACGTAATGCTGTTAGGGGCAGATGAAAAATCGTGGTATTTCGATATCGTGAACTTCATGAAAAATGGAACATATCCGGCAGAGTCAGAACCGAGGGATCAAGCAGTGATTAGAAGGTTAGCTCGGCAGTTCGTCATCCACGACGACTTACTTTACAAAAGGCACATCGATGGGTTACAGCTAAGGTGCTTAGATGCGGGAGAAGCCCGCGAGGCGATGGAATCGGTGCATTCAGGAATTTGCGGGGCCCATATGGGAGGAGCAGTGTTAGCAAAGAAAATCATAAGGCAAGGCTTCTACTGGCTCACCATGGAAAGAGATTGTAACGAGTATGCAAAGAAATGCCATGATTGTCAAATCCACGGCGATTGCAGTCATCTTCCGGCCATGGAACTACATGTGCTAGCACCTATTTGGCCATTCGCTGCTTGGGGCATTGACATCATCGGCGAAGTAAGGCCTAACGCTTCAAATGGACATAAGTTTATTGCTGTCGCCATCGATTATTTCACCAAGTGGGTAGAAGCAGAGTCGTTTAGCAAACTGGGATCCAAGCAGATGAGAAAGTTCATTGAAAAACACTTGATCACCAGGTTCGGAGTGCCTCATCACATGATTACGGATAATGGGGTCCAGTTTCAGGGGGAAGTAAGAAATCTTTTCCGAGAATATGGCATTGAACATCACAGGTCTTCTCCATACCGTCCACAGGCTAATGGAGCAGTAGAAGCAGCTAATAAGAACCTTAAGAGGATTCTCGTAAAAACGGTGGAATCACATCGGAATTGGCATGAGCAGCTCCCACTCGCATTATGGGCTTATCGCACGACAATTAGAACCTCAACTGGGGCAACGCCATTCTCTTTGGTGTATGGAACAGAAGCAGTCTTGCCGATTGAGATCGAAAAGCGATCGTTGAGAATCGCAGTGGAGGCAGAAATTCCCGAGGCGGAATGGGCGAAGAAGCGATGTGAGCAGTTGGCTCTAGTTGACGAAAAAAGGATGGAAGCGTTTTACCATGTACAGTTATATCAAAGAAGGATGGCTCGGGCTTTCAATAAAAAGGTCAAGACCAGTCCTATCAAAGAAGGAGATTTGGTGCTGAAACAGATCCGTGTGACGCACACCGACCCGAGGGGGAAGTTCAGGCCTAACTGGGAAGGACCATTCGTCGTGAAGAAGATACTAAGCAAAGGAGCGGTGAAGTTAACCACAATGGACGGCATGGAATTCTCCGAACCTACCAACCTGGATAGGCTTAAGAAATACTTTTCGTAAAAAAAAACAAAAAAAAACGAAAAATAAAGAAAAATTCCCGATAGGTTGAAAACCCGCAAAGGGCGACCTATGCAACAATAAGGGAAATCCCAATGGGTGAAAACCCGAAAGGGCACTCATTTAAAAATTCTGGGATAGTAAAAGGAGAGGAGAAAAATCGCCGGGATTCGAAAACCGAAAGGCGGGTCCTGGTAACAATAGTTATGACTTGAGCAATTACAAAAACAATGTATAAGAGACTAAGTATTTCTGTTGTTTGTAAATAAATAAAGGCATGAATATATTTGACGAGAATGATTGGAATCATCATAATCTACTTAATGCATGGTAATATGAATCACGAGTTATACATTTCCTATCCTACTTTTCACAAAAAGCCTACCTACTATCCACCCCACTCCCTATACATCAGCTATACATCGGGGAAACTCTAATAAAAGCTACAAAGCAATAATGAAAGCTACAAAGCAATACATAACGAGCCTAATACGGAGGGAAGTCCCAATAGTCCTCAAAATCTCTCAGGTGTGATGCCCGCTCCGCAGATAGTGCCTCCTCGGCAGCACGCGCTCTCTCATCAGAAACTCACGCTTTCTCATCAGAGGCGCGTGCTCTCTCATCAGCAGCTCGTGCTCTCTCCTCTGCAGCATGGCGCCTGATCGACTCATCACGCGCCCTCTCCTCGACGGCAAGGCGACCCTCAGTCTCCCATCGCATCATCCCTGACTAGTGGTCATTTCTCTCCTGATACACCTGACCAAACCGGGCGTCGCCCTCCCGCACCAACTCGCTCTGCCTCCGCTCGTGGGCATGCAGATCACTCTACAGAAAAAGAAGAAAAAAGAACAGATAAAAAGCAGCATAGGCAAAAACATAAATCATACATACATGCATACATTCCACTACACTAAAGTAAAGTAATGATACATACCAGGTGATCGGTGCAGCGCAAGCTGAGGCGATCTCGTAGGTAACCAGACAGCCCCACGTAATCCGTACAAGTCTCCCTCATGGTCAGAGAAGCGTCTGAGGGATCAAATGGGACCCTCGAGGAGAAGATAGGAGGAGCCGCCTCGAATCCCGCATAAGCTGCCCCGGACTCGTCATAGCAAATCGTGGCATAATCTCTCCCGTAGTCTGGTAGGGGCACGCCTAGGGAAGACCTCTCCGGTCGGGCAGCGCTGGAGGACTCGCCGACGTAGTAGGGCTGCTCGCACACAGGCGTCTGAGCTCGAGTACCGTCAAAGAAATCAGATAAATGGGCACTCCTCCAGGACCCCTCCTGCAAAAAAAAACACAATAAAAACCCCTAAACATCTCATGAATGAAAGGTAAAATAAGAAGGGGGTGGAACCACTTACCGGGACCTCCTCCTGACCGAAGATTGCCGCGACAGCCTCCCTTGAAAATACATCTGCCACCGGATCCACCTCCATCGCTGCCGCCGGGGCATCCCTCGCGCTCAGCAGAGTAGATAAGTAAGGCTCACGGCCCCCGGCGTGAATCCACACTGCTCTACCAACAAACCGACGGGTCAAGTCCCGACGAACAGTCGATAAGGGCATGGTCCGCACCGCGAACATAGAGACGGGGATCTCACCCGGTGTCCAGTGAGCGTCCCTAACTCCAGTGATGCCTCGATCCCCTAAATACCATGCCCGCACGCAGGGATCGGTGAGCACACACTGCTGCTCCTGGATCATCGATACATATGTATAATTGGGGCCGAAGTCGAGGTCGTCCCACCTGAACTTAATCTAAAAAATGCACAAAGAGAAAGTCAGAAAGACTCAAACAAAAACCGAGCATGATTAGGCAAAATCTACCTGTGTGAGGGTCAGCGAGTCGATCCAATCTAGGAGCCGTGGCACCGTCCGACTCCTTTCGGTGCTCAAGTCAAAATCCCTCCATCGAGTCATGAAAGGCGGCCTCGGTACTCTCGGTCGAGATCGAGACCGGCTGGGAAGGATGTCCCTCTCATACGCCCACACCTGCGGTAAAAACAAGGACTAGGAGTGTGAAAAACGCGAAGAAGATAAGACGGGTGAGTCAAGAAGGCGTCACGTACCAGCAGAGCAAAGGTGTAACCACCGAAATTAGCTAAGTTTTTACTATTCACGTGCACTATTCACGTTTACTATTCACGTTTTCACTATTCGTGTTTTCACTATTCACGTGCACTATTCACGTTTTTACTATTCACGTGCATTAGCTAAGTTTTTACTATTCACGTTTTTACTATTCACGTTTTTACTATTCACGTGCACTATTCACGTTTTTACTATTCACGTGCACTATTCACGTCTTCACTATTCACGTTGTTTGTACCGTTAGCATGCATAAATTTGTAGTGTCACTATTCACATGCATATAGCGCGCATTCTTACAAAAATGAACAGGTGTTACTTGTGAATAAAGGAATTCACGTTTTCTAGCTAAAGTCCTCTAAGGCAGTCTAAGGGTTAGCATGCAAATCATGTTCGGATAGGAATGCTAAAGCCTAGAGTTCGAATGAAATAAAAGTGAGAAATTACTTACCTCGTTGCAGCGTGTCCTGCTCAAATGCGTCGTAGGGTCGTGGAAGGTATCCACTCTATCCAGGTTTACGTAAACCTCGTCCATGCCTCTAGTGTCATCCCATTCATCTAAATCCATCCCGAGAATAATCCAAATTGAAGTCTAGTGAGAGAAAGAAGAGAGAGAAGGTGTGGGGTTGAAATGAAACCCCACCACCTTATATAGGAAAAGGGAATGGCATTCCCGTAAATAGTGAAAGAAGTACGATTTGACATAAAGGTAAAAAGTAAATAATTAATTACTAGGTGCACAGACCTCCGATTTGCAGTCCGTTTCAGCCTGCATTTCTCCCAGACAACGACCAACATTGCCAAGATATGAACTCCAAACAACAGTCAATTTTTATAGAACAGTGACACCAGTCAAAATACAGATGACAGTCAACAGAAAAACGATCATTAGTCTATATCATTTCAGACTAAAACACGTCCCCATTAAACCTTCGAGATGCTAGCTCCAGTAAGAAAATACAGACAACAGTGTTGTAGAAGAATCCAGAGACAATCCCCGCTTTTGAGCCATCTTACTCACGGTCGCAGACTAGAGTTGCTTTTGAGCCATCTGACTCACGGTCGCAGACCGAAGTTGCTTTTGAGCCATCTGACTCACGGTCGTAGACCGGAGTTGCTTTTGAGCCATCTGACTCGCGGTCGCAGACCGGAGTTGCTTTTGAGCCATCTGACTCAAGGTCGCAGACCTGAGTTGCTTTTGAGCCATTTTACCCGCGGTCGTGGACCAGGGTCGCTTTTGAGCCATCTTACTCTCGGTCGTAGACCAGAGTTGCTTTTGAGCCATCTTACTCTCGATCGTAGACCAGAGTTGCTTTTGAGCCATCTGACTCACGGTCACAAACCGGAGTTGCTTTTGAGCCATTTTACCCGCGGTCGTGGACCAAGGTCGCTTTTGAGCCATCTTACTCTCGGTCGTAGACCAGAGTTGCTTTTGAGCCATCTTACTCTCGGTCGTAGACCAGAGTTGCTTTTGAGCCATCTTACTCAAGGTCGCAGACCTGAGTTGCTTTTGAGCCATTTTACCCGCGGTCGTGGACCAGGGTCGCTTTTGAGCCATCTTACTCTCGATCGTAGACCAGAGTTGCTTTTGAGCCATCTTACTCAAGGTCGCAGACCTGAGTTGCTTTTGAGCCATTTTACCCGCGGTCGTGGACCAGGGTCGCTTTTGAGCCATCTTACTCGCGGTCGCAGACCTGAGTTGCTTTTGAGCCATCCCATTAACGGTCGTACATCGAAATTGCTTTTGAGCCATTCTTACCCATAACCAACGTACGCTAGATTCCGAGAAAAGAACATCCATCGACGGCCACTCCAAAGGTGACGATGGAAGGAATCAGAGGATGACACCGGAACGCGCAGCGCGAAGGTCAGGTATGCTCCCTCCTACTCTTTACGTGTCTTTTACTTTTATATGTTTTACATTGCATGTGTTATGTTAGCAAAAAACGTTTTCGAAACACACACATCACTGTCAAAATAGGAAAGTAGGGGCAACTGTAGACACTGAGTCGGAGGACCTGTGACGAAAACCTGACAACAAGACGGTTGAAGCGATTGATTCCGGAAGTTTTGAAAAACAAAAAAAAATATAAAGAATAATAAGCGTATAATAAGGAAAGAAAATTACAGCGGGTCGCTGTTGCCGGTAAGGTGGCTCGCGTATGCTTAGCGGCATGGCGCGGGTGCTTAGCGGCATCCAGCGCGCGGTCGACAATGGTCGAACGCCCGCTCGACGGCCCAGGACGTGCGCTCGGCGTCCGTCGGACGCACGCGTCCAACCACGAGTGGCACGTTCTCGACGTTCGAGCAACGCCCGAGTCTGATAGCGCGGGGCATGCTCACGTTGGCCACTGAGCGTGCGCGCCCGGCAGCGCGGAGCGCGCATTCGGCGGTCGCAACGTGTGAGCGTCCGACGGCCCGGAACGCGCGCTCGGCGGCCGCGGGACGCGCACGCCCGACAGCGCGAGGCACGCCTCGGGGGTCGTCGGGCGGGCGCCCAACGAGCGTTGGGCGAGCGCCCAACGTTGGTTGGGCGTTCGCCCAACACCGTTGGGCGATCGCCCAATAATGTTGGGCGGGAGCCCAACGACTTTGGGCGACGCCCAATTTTACTTGGGCGTCGCCCAAAGTTCCAGGATCCGTTTCCCTATATAAGGGCACGGATCCCAATGCAAAGGAGGAGGATTTTTGGAGAGAGCTTTCTCACTCTAAACATTTTTAGAGAGAGAGTGAATTTTTTTGAGAAAAATATTTTTTTTCTCAAAAATTCCAAATTTCCTAAAGTTCAATTTTTTACTAAATTTTCACTAAAAACGGAAGATCGTGGTTCGTGGAATCAATCGGCTTCGACTGTCAGATACCGAATTTAAGGTATTATCCGAGGACTAGACTCTCTTTTATTTTATTTTATTTATCTTCTTCTCCTATTTATTTTTATGTTATAGTTTTTATTTATTTAGTTATTTATTTATGTTGTCATATTTTATTTAATTAGCGTATTTATTTAATTTCCATTTTGTGTTGAATAAAATTCGGTTTTGTTTTAAAATAAAAAACCTCGTTTTGATATCCCAATACGAACCGTGATCCGATAAAATGGTAGTTCGGGTATCGAAAACGTTGTAATTACAAGTTTTTAATTTAAAAGAAATTTCCAAATAATGATTTGAAATAAAAAACGTCGTTTAGGAACTTCCGTTTTCGACTATGATCCATTTTTGGTAGTTCGGAAATCCAAAACGATTGAATTAGATTTAATTTAAAGCTTTCGAATAAATCTGGAGAATATTGGAGTGCTGCTGTAATTTGTCATTTCTGTCACTAAATGCTGTTTACCGACGGATTTTCCGTCAGTAAATCTGCCAAAACGTAAAAGATGCCATTTCAGTCACTTTTTCTTAACTTTTAAGCTTTTAATCCTTAATATATATATGTATAGTTATGTAATATATGCTTTTCAAATTATTTTAGACCTTTAGTATATGTAATTATTTTAGAATATTTGTATGCTTTTTTATTATTATTCTATTTTACAATATAAGTATATGTATATATATGTCTTTCTTTTTATTCATTTGGGCTCTATTAGATTCTATTTTGAAGATTATTTACTTGGGTATTTTGGGAAATAATTAATATATATTAGTATATGTTATTTTTTATATTTAAAACTATAATAGATATGTATATATGTAGTTTTGGGATATTTGGATTATTTTAGTGGTTATTAAAGGAAATTATTTTTGGATGAATATTATTTTCTTAGTTATAGGATTTACTTACTATTTTCACATTTTTAAAGTATAGATATATTGTACCTACTATTTTTATATACATATAGTTTCTTTTGTATAAACTTTTATTTTCTTATTCTATTTTTTTGATTTAAATGTATATATATGCTAGAATTACTTTCTTTATTCCTTTGGACCATTCATGGGCCCATGTTTCAAATGGGCTTTATTTGAGTATGAGTCTTGGTTTAAATGGGTTTATTATTACAAGTATAATAGGTAGAGAGTCCATTAAATAAGAGAGGAAAATAAATCACAAAAAGAGAGCTTTCAATATAATTATTTAAACTAATGAATTTTTAGAGTTTCCTAATGTAAGTAAATAGAGTTGTTTTTGTTAACATTTCAAATCATTTCTCAAAACACCACGTCTTAAAACCTTAGTCCGTTCTAACGGCGGATTAAGCGAACATTATAATTAAAATCGTTTTCTTTGTGAATAATAGAGTTTTAGAATCATTTTCTTAAAGGATTTGTACAACATGATGTTGACTTGTATGTTTAACCACGTTTTCTCATTAAAAGGTTCTTATCCTAACGTTTTCAAACACTCGAGTCGTTCCAACGGTGATTCGGGTAAAACTTCATCAAACGGGGTTTTAAAACGCACCTAAATCGTTCCAACGGTGATTAAGGTGCGAACCATGTAAATAAACTCATTTTGGGGAAAATAAGTTAGTGTAGAATAAACACACAGCGTGACATGTAAATGAAGTTGTAAATAAATCACTTCTTTCTCCCCCTTCTCTGTGTATGTATAACGTAAATGGGTGATTCTTTACTAGTATGGCTTTCCAATAATATATGCTCAAAACGGTTTCTGAAAAAAGAAAGAAAAGGGTTTCAAATGAATTTTAAACTTAAAGAAGTATACGATTAGTCCGTTATCGCCTAACATGCTGAGTAGGAGGCCGGTGGTTCATAATCGGGCGATGTCGGGGTGCCTAGTAGCCTTTCTCCGGAAAGGAGCTAGCCTTCTCGGCTCGTACCTAAGTTTCCCGAACCCACACCGGTCTCCCGCAAGGGATCGGTGTTCATTTTCCCATTCGTGGGTGGCGACTCTTCCATATCTCCGAGCTCCGGTCCTGCCGAGCAGCTTGATTCCACGATTGGTTGCTTTTGGCGCCAATCACCGCTTACGTCGCCATGAGGTTGTCCACCCCCCGGTCCGCCCGGGAGATTAGGCCGCGGCACCTCGTCTAACACTGATGCTGACTATGGACGAGATAAGCTTGAACGAAAGAGTACTTCGGGAGGATGTCACTTCCTTGGAAGCTGTGTGGTATCTTGGTTCAGTAAGAAGCAGTCATCAGTTGCCCTGTCTACAACTGAAGCTGAGTACATAGCTGCTGGAAGCTGTGTTGCATAAGTCCTATGGATTAAGCAATAGCTTGAGGATTATGGAGTAAAAACGGAAACAATTGAAGTCAAATGCGACAACAAAAGCGCCATTGACCTATCTAAAAATCCAATCCAACACAGCAGGATGAAGCATGTCAGCATAAGGCATCACTTCATTAGGGATCATGTACTCAAGGGTGAGATCAAGATGACCTACGTTCCAACAGATGAACAGCTTGCGGATATCTTCACCAAGCCTTTGGCTCGTGAACAATTCAACATACTAAGGGAAGCTATCGGTATGTCTAATCCTCTTCAATAATACAATGTGCTTAATTGAATGATGAGCGATTACCATGCTGAGTGGCTTATGCTAAATTAGTAACTTCTACATGCTGAGCTTAAAATGTGTTATAGAAAATCACCCTATGCTGAGTAAGCCATACATGATGAGTGATTATCTTAGGCTAAGTTACTAAAAGCAGTATGAAAACCTTCTATATAAAACTGTGCACTCAGTACCACAAAACGTTCAGTATTCTAAACTGAGTAAAATTCACTTGCCCAGTTAATGCTAGTACACGTGCCATAAATAGCCACCTAGGGTAACGTAATCGCAATAATGAAGAAAAACGAACGCGCCGAACGTGTCATAAATGCCAGAATCTTTGTCGATTGATCATCTCAAGGTAAAATGGCTAGTTCAAATGTTTAGGATCATTCGAATTTCTATAAATAGTGGAAGAATTCCCACTTATCACTCTTTACACTCAAAATTCTTGGCAAATAGATTATCTTCTCTCTCACTCTCCAAATCCCAAAACCTCTCAAAGAATCTTTAATCATGTCGGATTCACAAAATCTCTCCGGTGGTGATTACGACAGAAATCACTCCGATGAAAACCCTAAGTCTCCTCCTCAGCAGGAATATAGTGAGACTCCCACCAAAGGACAAGGTCAGCATGACCAAACTCCAAGTAAAAGCCCTCAAGCTGACCTCGCAACCTCTTCGAAAAAGAAAAAGAAAAAGAAAGACAAGCAGCCCAAGGAAAAGTTTTTCCTCAAAGTCTACAAAAGTGTTAAGAACCATGAGGTGCTTCGCTGTCGGTGGTTTTTTTCGAGTTTCGTAAGGCTGAGCAACCGTTCTGTGAATGGATCTCGAAGAATGAATGGGTTGGACTCTTCTCTCTTCCTGGTAGAGCCTACCCTAGGTTAGTAAGGGAATTCTATTCCAACCTCTGTGTTGACGAAGAAGATGCTCACCATCTGGTAACCCATGTCAAAGGCCAAAAGATAACAATCACACTATCCTATCTAGCAACCCTTCTAAAACTGCCAGCCAAAGGGAAAGAATTCAGAACCACAAAGGAGAAACTTGACCACGTCGTAACGTTCTGTAAGCCAGAAGATCACAAAGGGGAAATAGCTAGTACATGCATGGGTCAGAATCAAAAGATGGCTCACTACCTGCTGACCAACTTTATCTTTCCTAAAATCAACTCAGCATCATCAGCCTCAAACTTCGAGCAGTGCTTCATCTGGCACATGCTGACCTATCAACCACTCAATATGCCGGTATTTCTTATTAGAGCACTTCAACGAAGTACTGGGAAACTCAGGTTGGGGTCCCTCATTACCAGAATACTTGAAGATCATCAAATAGACCTGATTAATGAAACAGAGACTTGGGGAACTGAAATCACAACAGCGTTGCTGTTTGGGTTAGTATATAACCAACCCCTCAAGTCTAAGAAGGGAAAAGAGGCCGTTGAGGAACAGGTGGAAGAAGCTGATGTTGCACAGGAGGTGCAAACCAAGAAAGAAAAGAAAAGGAAAGCAACTCTAACATGTTCCAAAGATGTTGATGCTGTTCCTAAGAAACTCAGGATTGTATCAAAGGGGAAGAAAGTTGATGCTGAGCAAACTCAGGACACACCTAAATCAGCAGAGAAGCGAAAAAAACAAGATGAGCCTGAAGAAGAAAGTGAGGAAACTCCAGAGCAACCATTGCAGAAAAGGAAAAAGAAATCCTCAGAGTTAAGTCCTATTGATGCTGCCCCTCTGGGTTTCGTGATCTTTGATGATTCACATTTCGCCAAAAGTCAAGAAATTGATCTTGAAAAAATACATGCTGACCAAGAGGAAGAAGAGTTGGGCAATCTAGGAGGTTAGTTTGATGCTGAGGAGACAGAAAATGTTGAGCAACATGAGAACGTGGATGTCGAGCCAACAATGGGTGCTGAGCATGAACAGGAAATCAATACTGAGCTAGTTGAAGAACAAGCTGAGCCCACAGCAAAGGAACATGCTGACCTAGGGGTACATTCACTTTCTGACTCTCTTGATTCTATTCAAGCTGACCCCTCTCCTCCAAAGGCTAAGAAATTGCGAAGACTTAAGAAAAAGGCTCAGAAGTTGATGCGTGCGCGGACTAGGTAGAGCTTTTCTATGACGAAATGTATATTACGATAAGTGTGTTACGACTATGGATGTGATCTTTCTAAATGCTCTAACTTTACTAGACGCCACTACTTAGGGGCAAGTGTACCCCGTCGTATCAAGTAATAATCCGGTTAAGACCGGGTATCGAATCCACGGGATTTATAACTACAAGTATTAGACGACTCGATTTTATACGTTATCTAAGAGATGAATACTTTGAGTTGATGCGGGGAACAACTACAAACTACTCCTAACTACGGGTGAGATGAGTTTATATGGAAAAACTCTACGAGATGATATGGATAGCGATAAGTTATAAATATGACGAATAATGACTCCCAATATATAAACGGTTAATGTTTTACTCTTGCAATGACGACTACATGTAGTGTGACCGACCCGTGAAGTACTTAGACTACGTGGTTCCTAGTCAAGGCGTGTCTAATGCTTGGGACCAGAAATTAGGGCCCGTAAGTTTCGTGGTTTGTCAATTCCTACGGTTTCCGGAGCGTCACTTCCGGTAAGGCAACACCTATATGAATCCCTAAAGATAGCCCGAATGGCGTTGGAAATCGCGTTCTCCTACACAATAATCAATTATGAGTATCAAAACAAGTAGCAAACATCAACACAAATATAGAGAAAGAGATTATGAATCATAAATTATAAATATGAAGAGTATAAATGTGAAATACAACCAAGCCTAGTACATAGGAAGAGTACAAGCTAATTAGCAAGTGAAAAGGGAAGAATCCACCCTCAGAACTAGCTAACCGGACTCAAGGCTGTCTCTTAGGACTTGGAGGTGGAGCTTTCGAGCTTGGTGGACGGAGATGGAACAGAACTTTGATGGAATGCCGGGATCAACGAACAAGCTCTCAAGGTGGGAGAGAATTGCTTATATAAACTACAATCTCACATTATCTAACAAGAACTAAAAAAATCTAAGATTCAAGATTACAAGATGAAGAAATCAAGAGGTTAAGAGCTGTCTAAATGAGTGCTAGTCACTCTTATTTATACACATCAAGCTAGGGCAAAGTTGTAATTTCCTAAGATACAAGCATGGAGGAACATGATTTTATGCAGATTTCCCATGATACGCCTCGCGTATGGTGGAGTACGCCCCGCGTAATTGCCCATTCCGTCAGAAATCTCCTGCATGTGGACCAAGTCCAGATCTTGTTGTCTCAATCACGCCGCGCGTATACTGGGGTGCGCCTCGCGTGTTTGAGTTTCTGAGATTTTATTGCTTGAATTGGGCCTTTTACGCACCGCGTAGTTGAAGCACGCCTTGCGTAAATAAGTTTCTGAGCTTTTTGGATTGAAGAACTTCCTTACACGCCCCGCGTGTAAGGTGGTACATCCCGCGTAGGGTAGTTGACTCAGGGAGACCATGTAGTCTGACTTTTAGGATTAGGCTTATCATTTCTGACACATGTTCCACGCCTCGCGTGGTGGTTGATACGCCCCGCGTATTGGTTACTAGATTCCACGGTGGTGCCTGTGGATTGCACAATTATTTCTGACCAAATGTTCCATGCCCCGCGTGAAGGGAGATACGCCCCGCGTATGTCGGTGGAATTTCGCTCCTTGCTCGTACCTGAAATACAATTCTCGAGAGCCGAGTTAGCTTGACGTTTTTATTTTCATTAATCAAAAATAAGAAAAATTAACCGAAAGTACGGAATTTATTTTTATTTCGTTATTTTATTAAAACACTCTATTTTTGCAATTAAACTTATTTATTTCATCTAAAACTAAATCGTAAATCACGCTAAAAGATAGGGACGAAACGCCCCTATCAAACCTCCTCGGACTTTAAAGTTTTACTTGTCCTCAAGTGAAAGAAATCGAAAGACAAGGGATTGAGATTATTAAGAAACAAACCGTCGGTTGGTTTTACCAAGTGCATGATTCCGAAGCTAAAGTTTTATACAAAGCTTTCGGTGAGTACCTATGCAAATGAATGAGTGACCAAAACTTGTTTGGAACCTCCATGATCAAATTTAATAGGCAATATTAACGGGGGTCGAACATATTTTGAGAACCCGATAGTACCTCACCAAGGGATTTCACTCTTACGCTCAAATTTTGGTGGGTCGGTCTTTTTTGCACACTTCTTTGCACTTACTCGAAGTCACTTTGAGTTTGCATTTTCATCCGGGTTTTTCCTCCTATGTTAAGGTTTAGACAATATTAAAAATGAACCCGGAGGGGGGTTGTAATGTGGGTGGCTTTTTAGTGGTTAATTTTTAAGAACTCGAGTTTAAATACCATTTTGATGATCGCACCGTGTTTTTATTTTGGTCTTAGTAAGTTCGTAAAATATAACTCGAAATTGCTCAGGTGGAGCTTGAGAATGCCTTTTGCTCTTTATTGTGTTTTTCTTTTCTTTTTTTTTTTGTTTTGAGAGCGGCACAAAAACGATTTCGAAAGCTTATGGTGCTTACTTGTCAAGGCCTTGGCTTATTTCGGATGCGATTTGATTTTGTTGGTATTTAAACAAGAGGAAAAAGGGTTAATTGTTAAAAAGGGTATTAACAAGAAAAGTCGGTTAAAAGGCTTGAGGGGGTTTCCTAGAGGTTGATGAAAATGAGAAAAATAATTTAAGAAAAGAATTAGACTAGGTGGGTTCGTTTTATCATCTATTGCCTATTTTAACCAAAATAAGCATACTTAGCCCGGTATTAGGTACAAACTCTATGAGTCGAGTGAAGTCAAAGCTCTCAAAAAGTTGTGAAAGAAATAGAGTTCTCGTACGAACTCTTTTAGGCTCAAAACTACCTCACAAAATTTCGGATTAATTGTGTACGTTCAAGTTCTCGTCAAATTTTCAACTATCCCGTTTTTATTACCTTTTTGAACTTCATTATGGAGATGACCTGTGGGTTAGGGCTCAATGCTTTTGTTTAGTACGAACCTAGGCTTTGCATGAATTCTAGAGTTTCAGAATTAAGACTAAAATTTCTTACTAAAACTGATCCCTTATATTAATGTCTTTAAATCTAAGGACAAATAACGGAACTTCAATTAATTTCCGAGGGGATAGTGTGTCGGAAAAATTAAAGAATCAATAAATTAGTTTAACTATTTTGTTGTTTATTTAATTTTTTTTATTTTTATTTTTGTTAGTGCAAAACAAACGGTACGTGCGGGGTTGCACGGCCCTCCACATTATTAAAATGACGCTTATTCTAAGGGCGTCGCAAAAGAAAAGAAAAACAAAAACAAAAATAAAGATGGAATTTAAAGTAAAAATAGGACCCTTGAAGGTCATGTCCTATGCGAGGCGTGCCCAGGAGGGCGCCCCGCGTAGGAGGTGCATTTGAGGTGTATTTTGACCAAAGACTCAAATACGCGGGGCGCACTAAGAAGGGCGCCCTGCGTGTTTGAGTTTCTGAGATTTTTATGCAAGAAAAATGACTAACACGCGGGACGTACTTAGAGGGGCGCCCCGCGTGGTTTGTCAAAATGGTGCCAGAGACCCAACTGCGCGGGGCGTTTTGGTGTTTACACCCCGTGTAAGGGACTTGGATCATAATGGGATTTTTAATTGAAGAAGAAAGGAAAGAAAACAACCGGATATGATACATATATACAAAGGGTTTGAGGGACGCAAATCGAGGCTACGTTTAGAGTCGGAGTAGCTCGACTTTTTTCCGGATGTGTGCATGCTTACGGTGTTTGGAGGAATGTGGCTTCACCGTGTTGTGGAAGAGCGCCTCCGCAGTATATTTTCAGGCGGTGGCCGTTCACCCAGTGAGTTGCGTTGTCGGAACCTTGGATGTCGACCGCTCCGGACGAGTGGGCATTAATAACAGTGTATGGTCCCGACCACCGACTTTTTAATTTTCCTAGAAACAGGCGGAGGCGAGAATTATATAGGAGGACTTGGTCCCCCTTGTTGAATTCCCCGATTTGCACGTGCTTGTCATGCCATTTCTTCGTACGTTCCTTGTAAATCTTGGCATTTTTGTACAAACCGAGACGAAGTTCATCAAGGGTATTGAGTTGGAGGAGACGTTGGTCCCCGGTGGCCTGCACATCAAAATTTAAAAATTTCAGAGCCTAATAGGCCTTATGTTCTAATTCCACCGGTAAATGACACGATTTCCTAAAAACTAAACGATAAGGAGACATCTCGATAGGCGTTTTAAACGCCGTGCGGTAGGCCCAAAGAGCGTCGTCGAGCTTTAGACTCCAGTCTTTCCTAGAGGAACTAACCGTTTTTTCTAAGATATGTTTTAGTTCGCGGTTAGAAACCTCGACTTGCCCGCTAGTTTGCGGATGGTAGGGTGTGGAGACTCAATGTGCAACCCCATATTTTTGTAAGAGTTGGTCGAATTGGCGATTGCAAAAGTGGGAACCCCCGTCACTAATGATAGCTCGAGGGGTTCCAAACCGAGTAAAGATGTTTTTCTTTATAAATTTCCCTACCACCTTAGAGTCGTTTGAGGGTAAGGCAACGGCCTTCACCCATTTGGAGACATAGTCAACCGCCACAAGAATGTAGGAGTTGTTATGCGACTTAGGGAAAGGCCCCATAAAGTCTATCCCCTAAACATCAAAAAGTTTGCAAACTAGGATCCCTTGTTGGAGCATTTCATGTTTATGGGAGATGTTCCCGCTCCGTTGACAAGCGTCACATGATTTGACGAAGTCTTGGGAATCCTTGGACAAGGTAGGCCAGTAAAAACCACATTGTAGAACCTTTTCCATGGTCCGACTAGGGCCAAAGTGGCCCCCCGGCTCTTGGGTGTGACACATATGCAACACATGATTTACCTCTTCTTCCGGTATGCACCTACAAATGATATTATCAGCACAAGATTTAAACAAGTAAGGTTCTTCCCAAAAATAGTTCTTAGCGTCGTGAAAGAACTTCCTACGCTGCTCGTAAGTAAGGTGCGGGGGAAGAATATTACCGGCTTTGAAGTTCGCCATATCGGCGTACCAAGGTAAAGGTGTTACCGCATAGAGAGTTTCGTCGGGAAAGGTCTCCTTGATCTCCACAACTTCCGAAGATGCGGCTCGCTCGCTTTGTAATCGGGAAAGATGGTCGGCGACGACATACTCCACTCCTTTTTTATCCCTAATTTCGATGTCAAATTCTTGTAGGAGTAGAATCCACCGTATCAACCGTGGTTTGGCGTCCTGCTTAGTCATTAGGTACTTTAGAGCTGCGTCGAGGAGTTTGATTACCTCGGCCTTCACTACCTCTTTCATGTTGGGGTTAAGTCGTCGTTGCGGCTGCACGGAGGGTTTGACTTTGTCCTCCATAAAGATGCGGTGTGTGCAAATGGTGGGGCTAATTCCTTTAATATCGTGAATGGTCCATCCAAATGCGCCCTTGTGTTTTTGTAACACCGCAACCAATGCTTCCTCCATTTCCGCTGTCAAAAGTGAAGATATAACAACGGGTAAGAAATTAGGAGGTTGCAAAAACACATATTTTAAATTAGGAGGCAAGGGTTTAAGTTCCAAAGTCGGAGGCTCTTCGAGAGATGACTTTGATTTTGCTTTGCTATCCCGGTCCAAACCCTCGAACCGGCTCCTTGCCAACAAACATTGTTCAATCTCAGAGGAGTACTCAAATGGCTTGTTCAATGGCTCCTCATCCAAATGCTCATTACCATCTATTTCCGAAGAGGTTCCCATTGAAGATCTATCACAAAAATCCTTAACAAAAAGATCAATAGAGTCTACGGAATTTAAAAAGTTGCAATCCTCCATGGTATGGGACGGGAATTTCATGGAGTTGTACATGTTAAACTCTACCTCCTCGTCTTGCAACCGTAGGGTGAGCTTACCTTTGTGGACGTCAATGAGAGTCCTACCCGTTGCAAGAAATGGTCGTCCTAGGAGGATTGGTACCGAATCGTCTTTCGCCATGTCGAGCACCACAAAATCGGCGGGGAAAATGAACTTGTCCACTTTCACTAAGACATCCTCCACAACTCCCTTTGGCCGGGCAATGGATCTATGGGCCAATTGAAGCGTTATATTGGTAGGCTTTGGCTCTCCCAAGACGAGCTTCCTAAACACAGACAAAGGCATTAGATTGATACTAGCACCTAAATCACATAAAGCTCTACTAAACTCAACATTTCCAATCGTGCATGGGATAGAAAAACTTCCTAAATCCTTGAGTTTAGGTGGGAGTTTATTTATTATAATCGCGGAGCATTCCTCCGTAAGCGCTACCATTTCGTTGTATTCTAACTTCCTCTTTTTGGCGAGGATTTCCTTAAGAAACTTCGCATAGGTGGGCATTTGTTCTAATGCCTCCGCAAGCGGAATGTTAATGTGAAGTTTTTTAAAGATTTCCAAAAACTTGCCATATTGATGGTCCAATTTTTCCTTTTTAAGTCGTTGTGGAAAAGGGAGCTTCGGTACGTAAGCCCCAATTGGATCACACACATTCTTATTCTTATCCGAGGAAGTCGTAGGTTTCGGATCCGAACCGGGGTTGCTTACCACTTCCGGTTCATCACTTACCTTTGGAGCGGTTGTAGTCGCCTTTGGAACCGGTGGTTCCAAACCCTTACCACTACGGAGAGTTATTGCTTGTGCGGTCTCCCGGTTCTTTGGTCTCGGGTTTTGTTTGGTGTTAATCGGGAGAAACGCATGTCCCAAATCCCTACAAAAAGCTTCATTGTCAACAAGACGGGAAGATATTTCTCGTAGGAGATTAATTACCATAGAGTCTTGCGCGTTGCTAGGAGGTTTAAAACTTTATCCTCCTTGGTCATTAGGGGATTGGCCCAAACCTTGCTCCCTAAACTCATTATGGAATCCGGAAGGGGGCTTCAACACCTTTTGATTATTGCCATAAGACAAACTCGGGTGTTGGTGTTAAGGCCTCCATCCGCTGTTATTATTATCACGGTGATGGTAAGCATTCGAGTTATGAAAGGAGTTGTAATTAGAATTATACTTCAGTCTTCCCCCTACATAACTTACGCTCTCGGCATCGATGGGGAAAGGGCTTCCGGTTTGACAATCCTTACCATAGTGGTCACCATCGCAATGTGAGCACAATAGGGCTTGTGCTGTATTCTGGAGGCTCAATTGTGCCATTAAGGCGTCTAGCTTTTTACTCATCTCGCTTATGGAGATCTTAGGAGCCTCATCTTCTACGGTAAAAGTTTGATGTCGTGAGGGCCCGGCAAGCCAATCTTCTTGCCATTGGACACTTTTCCTAGCTAATTCGTGGATGAGCTCGTAGGCCTCGCTTGTCGATTTTCGAAACAAATCCCCACCTGCGGCAGAATCAACAGTTGCACGATTAGTGGGAGTTAAACCATGGTAGAAGGTACTTACCAAATCATGCTTAGGAATGTCATGGTGGGGGCAGTTTCGGAGCAACTTCCGAAACCTAGCCCAAGCTGAATAAAGGGCCTCGTATTCAAGTTGCCTAAAGGACATGATATCGTTTCTCAACTTAACCGTTTTGGAAGGCGGGAAGTAGTACGAAAGGAACTCCTTCTCGAGCTCCTCCCACGATGTGATCGATCCCGCCTCCAACGAGTGCAACCACTCCAACGCTTGTCCTGTTAAAGAGAAAGGAAATAACTTTAGTTGGATGGCCTCAACCGGAACACCATTTTGCCGAGAAGTTTCGGCACACATAAGAAATTTATCAAGGTGTTCGTTAGGGTTTTCATGGGGTTCCCCTCCGAATTGACCAAGTTGTTGGATTAGTCGGATCATGCTAGTCTTTATTTTGTATGTGTCGGCCGGAATGGTGGGGGCAATGATCCCGTTGCGGTTTTGAGGTCGGTGCGGAGCAAGGATCTCCAACATCGAGCGCATGTCATTACCTCCACCATTTCGGTTGTTATTCACGGGTTGCACTGGCGGCCTTTGGTTGACCTCGGGTTGGTTAGCTTCATTGTTGAGGTTTGCCATTTTCTCTCTCCGGATCCTACAAAGAGTACGTTCAATTTCGAGATCAATAGGAATGAGAGAATCACTACGAGATCGGGTGTACATAAAATAAATAAATGAAATAAATTATAAACAAGAAAGAATATTGTTAGTACAAAGTATATATATATAAAGTGTATATAAACAATTTATACAAAATTAATGCTTAGACTAACAACAAAACGTTTTTGTCTAATATTGCAAGAAATTATAAATCCCCGACAACGGCGCCAAAAACTTGATGCGCGCGCGGACTAGGTAGAGCTTTTCTATGACGAAATGTATATTACGATAAGTGCGTTACGACTATTGATGTGATCTTTCTAAATGCTCTAACTCTACTAGACGCCACTACTTAGGGGCAAGTGTACCCCGTCGTATCAAGTAATAATCCGGTTAAGACCGGGTATCGAATCCACGGGATTTATAACTACAAGTATTAGACGACTCGGTTTTATATGTTATCTAAGCGATGAATACTTTGAGTTGATGCAGGGAACAACTACAAACTACTCCTAACTACGGGTGAGACGAGTTTATATGGCAAAACTCTACGAGATGATATGGATAGCGATAAGTTATAAATATGACGAATAATGACTCCCAATATATAAACGGTTAATGTTTTACTCTTGCAATGACGACTACGTGTAGTGTGACCGACCCGTGAAGTACTTAGACTACGTGGTTCCTAGTCAAGGCGTGTCTAATGCTTGGGACCAGAAATTAGGGCCCGTAAGTTCCGTGGTTTGTCAATTCCTACGGTTTCTGAAGCGTCACTTTCGGTAAGGCAACACCTATATGAATCCCTAAAGATAGCCCGAATGGCGTCGGAAATCGCGTTCTCCTACACAATAATCAATTACGAGTATCAAAACAAGTAGCAAACATCAACACAAATATAGAGAAAGAGATTATGAATCATAAATTATAAATATGAAGAGTATAAATGTGAAATACAACCAAGCCTAGTACATAGGAAGAGTACAAGCTAATTAGCAAGTGAAAAGGGAAGAATCCACCCTCGGAACTAGCTAACCGGACTCAAGGCCGTCTCTTAGGACTTGGAGGTGGAGCTTTCGAGCTTGGTGGACGGAGATGGAATGGAACTTTGATGGAATGTCGGGATCAATGAACATGCTCTCAAGGTGGAAGAGAATTGCTTATATAAACTACAATCTCACACTATCTAACAAGAACTAAAAAAATCTAAGATTCAAGATTACAAGATGAAGAAATCAAGAGGTTAAGAGCTGTCTAAATGAGTGCTAGTCACTCTTATTTATACACATCAAGCTAGGGAAAAGTTGTAATTTCCTAAGATACAAGCATGGAGGAACATGATTTTATGCAGATTTCCCATGATACGCCTCGTGTATGGTGGAGTACGCCCCGCGTAATTGCCCATTCCATCAGAAATCTTCTGCATGTGGACCAAGTCCAGATCTTGTTGTCTCAATCACGCCGCGCGTATACTGGGGTGCGCCTCGCGTGTTTGAGTTTCTGAGATTTTATTGCTTGAATTGGGCCTTTTACGCACCGCGTAGTTGAAGCACGCCTTGCGTAAATAAGTTTCTGAGCTTTTTGGATTGAAGAACTTCCTTACACGCCCCGCGTGTAAGGTGGTACGTCCCGCGTAGGGTAGTTGACTCAGGGAGACCATGCAGTCTGACTTTCAGGATTAGGCTTATCATTTCTGACACATGTTCCACGCCTCGCGTGGTGGTTGATACGCCCCGCTTATTGGTGACTAGATTCCACGTGGTGCCTGTGGATTGCACAATTATTTCTGACCAAATGTTCCACGCCCCGCGTATGTCGGTGGAATTTCGCTCCTTGCTCGTACCTGAAATACAATTCTCGAGAGCCGAGTTAGCTTGACGTTTTTATTTTCTAAATTAATCAAAAATAAGAAAAATTAACCGAAAGTATGGAATTTATTTTTATTTCGTTATTTTATTAAAACACTCTATTTTTGCAATTAAACTTATTTATTTCATCTAAAACTAAACCGTAAATCACGCTAAAAGATAGGGACGAAACGCCCCTATCAGAAGTCGCCAGTTATCGATCTTTTAGGTGATTCTCCTCTCCGGGATCCCATCACCGATCTCTCGGACATGCAGTTTCAATTTTTCTCCAACCCAACTGAGCCTTCTCCAAATGAGTTACAGAAAAAGCAAGCCTCTGTTACTCATCCTGAGGAACAAGCCAAGTCTCCGGAAAATCCAATCTCTGCCGAGCAAGAGCTCGAAGTCCAAGCTGCTCAAAGTGAAAAGCATGCTAAGGAAAATCCTACTCAAACTGAGTTGCCTTCTCCTTCACCAACTCAAACCAACATTGAGCAGGTCAATATCTATGATGATCCACCTCCTTCCCATCCAATATCGCAGAATATTGAGCAGCCTGTCTCCGCTGTTACTTCAAACAAAAGCCCAGCTGTTAATCAAGTTGGCCCGTCAAATTCCACTCGAATTCTGGCAACTGAGAACATTCCTGAGGCAACATATACTTATCTGCATGCTACTGAGTCCGGACGTCGCATTATTGACTCCGCTCAAACTATTCTCCAGGATTTGAACACTTCTCATGCCGATGCTGCTGGGTATGCCAATGTTGAGTCCCCACAAATCTCGTCTATCACTCAGCTTCTCAATAAGATCAAGGGTCTCAAAGATTTAGTTAGTGTAATGACAACAGTCCAAACACAGCAACCCAAGCAGGAATCCATCGTCAAACTGGCCGAACTGCAGTTAATGATGGTGAATCACATGGATTCCCTTCAAGGCCAAATTAATGCTCTTTCTGCAGTCAACATAGGGTATGCTACCTCAGCTGAGTTGAATCAACATTTTACCAAACTGAACTCTGAGCTGACAGGCACTCGCGAGCTAATCTCCTCAACTTCTCAATGTTCGGTCGAACAAATCAGTGAAGTTGTCCGTCTACTCAACTTGAGTAAGGAAGAGATGGACGCTGATCAACTCAAGACGAATGAATTATTGCAGTACTCACGATCCACCTACAGACATGTGCGCCATACAAACGCCCAACGTCAGTTTTATGACTCGGCTTTGCTCAAGATGTACCATAAAGCTTATGCCCAGCTGACTGACACAATCACATGGATTGGGAAATCCCAGGAATATATATTGAGTGTGCTCAGTGCCTCTATCCGAATTCCACAAGATACCTTGGACGATGGTATTCCCGTCTTTGATGGTATAATGGAAAGCACGAAAAGACTTAAAGCTTATTCTGTGAGGCTAACTCGTGCTGCCCTCAATGACACATTCGTTCCTCCTTCGCCCGATGGTGGCAAAACGGGGGAGAAAGAACAAGCTGATAGAACTCAGCACGCAAGAGAAGCATCGGGTAGTCAGCAGCCGCAAAAGGGAAAAGGCAAAGTCAATCCTGCCCACGCCCAAGTCAATAAAAAGAAATAGTTAGGCCAGTTTGCTAGTTTTTACTCTTGACTTGTATTTTTTTGTGTTTCCCTTATCTGGCGTACTTTGTTTTGCTGACTATATAAAATCATGCATCTTTTATTCCAAATTGATTGATCTTATATGATGCTTATTTAAGTATTGTGCTTTATGCTGATCTGTCTTAATTGAACAAACAAATAAAAGAAAAAGGGAATATACTCAGTATACATTTACTCTAGGTTTCCCATAACTCTGATATCAAACTAACCATGTATCAAAACTGAGTCAAAACATATCCCACATATTGACCTCTTCTGAAAACTGACCTAGGCTCATCTGAATTAGATCTTGGAATGTCTAGAACTGAACTAAGTCAGTATAAGCATGCCTTAACTTTACTCAATTAAATCTTAGAAGGTTTAGAGTTAAGTCAAGTCAATAGATGCAACCCTTACGGGGGAGTAATTTCAGAAGCATAAAAAGAAATTCAATCATGGGGAATCTCAATGCTGAGTTCCATCAATTAAATATTTTGCCAACATCAAAATAGGGGAGTTTGTTGAAACACCTTTCCACATGATTTTGATTTGACAAAATTATTTAAGTTAATCCATGATTAAGGGACAATTAAATTTAAGTGCTTTGATTTAATTGTACTAATATGTTTGTTCAATGTTAAGTATAAAAATAAATAGAAATAAAAAGTAAGACAGGACGAAGTCAGCATGAGATCACATCACAAGCTGAGTAGAGTGGAACTCAGCATGACAGAAGATAAGTCATCTTCAGAACAGAAGCTTAAAGATCAAGAAGCTGAGTGGAACAGAGCTCAGTAACAAAAGTAGAAAAGTCTTCCGAGAACTATGTCTGACAGAACAAAGCTGACCATGGAAGCTGAGTAAAAGAGAACTCAATATCTGAATTGGCAACAATCAAAGACAACGGCTATCAAAGTCAAGCTAAGTGATCTTCAGGACAGCATGAATGATCCGTTTGCTAAAAGACAAGATCCGACAACTGTCTGCACCAATAATAGAAACTTTGGAATTACGCAAGAGCCAATTTCGAGATGCATGGGTCAAATGTTCGTTAGCTAAAAGACGGACTGGCACAAGAAGACGAAACCTGCAAGAAGAAGACAAACCTGACGCCTGTGGAATTCAGACGACAGGATTGGCCTGCAAGTCTGAAGCTGACCAGAATATTGTCCCCAAAAGAGTCGTTTTGGATTCAACGGGCAAAATCAAATTCAAATGATTTGATCTTCAGATTGCAACTATAAAGGGACAAGTATACCTCTTGGATCATTGCCGAATTACAGAAAATACAAGAGAGAAAAATACAAGTAAAAAGCACATCAAAACAAAAAGAGATCTTACGCCAACTTTCTATTCTTGTGTAAAAGCTAGGGTGATTTTTGTAATCATCTAAAGTGTTCTTTGTGTGAAAAAGAACAAGTCTGTATCAATTTTATTATTAAGAGTGTTGAGCTGAGTACTCGGTGTTGAGTGCTTAGTGGTAGAGAAATCTAGGTGTTTGGTTATAGCACTTAGTAGGAGTTGAGTAGACGAATAGAGGAAAGTACTCTTGCATATTCAACTGCCTGTAAACGGTTTGTGCTCTACCTTTAAAGAGCTCAGTATTGGATTTAAAAAGCCCGGAGGGATTCTGGGGACTGGACGTAGGCGGAGAGGCCGAACCAGGATAAGTCGTACTGAGTAATTTCTAACTCTCTCTCAATATGTATATATATCTGTATGTGTTGCTTGACATATTTACTCAGCATATAAAATTGCTTAAACTGACACTGAGTAAATAAGAGTGCTGAGTTGGAAGCTGACCACAACAGCGTCAATTCCCAACTCATACGTAAAATAGTTTTAGTCAACATCTGACTAAAGTTGTCTTATACTATAATCGGTCGTGCTGACCAAAGCAGAGTTGACTAACTCAAGAAAATATATTAAGTCAGCTTAATTAAAACAGAAAAAGTTATATTAGTTCCTAATCCCCCCCTGGAACTAATCACACGGGACCAACACGTTTGTCCAAGTCAATCTGTATATTTAAAAAAATACAATTAAAATGTCACACCAATTTTTCTTAATAAAAAAAATAGTACACACAACATAATACTTAATAAGTTTGGAAAAATTCTAATAAACTAATTATCTATCGAAACATCAAATATAATTAAATTATATTTATAAATTATAATATATATAAATATATATATATAGTATATCGGGCCGGGCCGAGCCAATGGAAAATTCATATAGCCCAAGCCCGCCCAATTGTTGGAGGGCTTGGGTCGGACCTAACACCAATTTCATGTGTCCAATCCTGACTAAATGGGCTTAAACCTGGACCTGGGCCTGGGCCTGGGCGAGCCAGGCGAGCTCGCCGGCCCCATACCCAGTCTACATATAAGGAATCATTTAACTCACTTATTAATCAATATGAAATATTTAATACAAATTTATAACTTTTCAAATTAACCAAACCATATGTAACTTTTCAATGTGATATTGGTTAACAAATCTTTTAACTTCTAACAACATAATCACATATCAAAATTTACAAATTTTTCGAACCTCATACCGCAACTTATAAGATGTTCCCAAAAATAGAGGGAAAAAAAGAACAATTGTGGAAGACGATAAGAACAAATCTTTTTTTTCCCAGCTTTTTCTTACCAACCAACTAGAAAAGGGTACAATTGGAGTTATAAAAGAAAAGTGCAGAGGAGATGAGCAATATTTTAAAAACCGGATCGGAAGTCGATCCGGAATGACAACTGAGTTAAGGGCTAATGGGTTCAACCGGTTGACTCGGATTGATTGAACCGGATGATATTATAAATAATATATATATATATATATAAATTAATAATATATATAATAAATAATATATGGAATATTTGTTTTTTTAATAAATTAAAAATAAATAATTAAAAGCTTAAGAACAATTACAAATTTGTATATTAAATGAATTTAACTTGAACAATAGAGCACAAGTAATTAATTGGTGAAAAAATTAGGAAATAAAAAATGAGTTTGTCAGGTTTTATTATCCACTAAATAATATCAAAAATCATCAATATGTTGTATTTAATAATATAAAAGAAAAAAGGAGTCATGTTTCCCAACTACTTATTGGGATTACAAGGTTTATTCTCAGCCACTCATCAAAATCATAATGAGTGGCAGAGATGAAATAAAATTAAGGAGATATATAAATAACTCCTGATTCCAAAACAAGATCATCTTCCTCGTATTTTCTATCGCCATCTACATGAACTTATCTGAAAACTAAGAATTTCAGCACTGTTTTTTTTAACTAATATGATTCTTTTTTTTTTACTCCTTTTCTCTCTTCTCTTTCTAGACAGCAAAATCATCATCAACAGCTTTTACCAAGCTTAGATCATGGATGGATGGTGGATATCAAATAACTTCAAAAACTTTGAATTTATGCAAATTTTATTTTTGTTCTTTCAAGAATTGGGGTTATACTGAGTTACCGATTTGATACCGGTTCACCGATTGATCCCAAGTATACCGGGTCAATAGCTATGACACCTTAGATGTATGACCGGTTCGTGATTGAACCGGTTAAACCGACCGATCCGGTCCGTTTTCATAACCATGGAGAGGAGAGTGTGTGAAAGTTTGTAAGTAGTAGGCATGCATGTGAGAACTGAGGTGTCAGGAAGTTGTGAAGCTTTTCGTCCTTGAAAACCATAATCTTGTTCCAAAGATTGCTCCCCAAATCAGTTGTGAGGTCCTTTCTGGCTCTGTCAAGAAAGCTACATGTGGTGATGTAGGTAAATTACTTAATTACTACATATGGATCTTAAGAATTACATATATATCTTAAGAATTACCGAATCATTGTAAACAAAAATTTAACTACCCTCAAAATTAATGGATCTTAAAAATTACCTAATCGTTGTATACAAAAGTTTAACTCACTTGAAAATTAATGGATCTTAAGAATTACAGAATCGTTGTAAACAAAGATTTAATTCACCTAAAAGTTAATGCATATATAACTCTCATATATATATATAAGGAATCATATGTATGTATAAGGAATCGTATAACTCTCTATTAAACAATTTGATATACTTTAACACATACTCATCACCCCAAGACTATCCGGTAGTGTGAATATAAAACTCTGATATATAGACAAAGGCCTAGTTTACTTCAAAGCTATCTCTTTAAATGAGCAAGAACTTCCTCTCTAATACGTTTTAATCTATTCCGTGAGCAACATATCTTATGTATGCAGTTTACTATTTTATAACCGAGTAATTAATTGAATATGTTTTAAACAAGCTAATGGGGCTATGATGATATTTTAAATAAGTTGAGAGGACTATTGGAACACTTTGAACGTTTAGATGGGCAATCAAGCTTTTTGAATAAGTTCAGAGGATAAATGATATATTAAGCCTTAAAACAAAATGAATATGTAACCGTCGTCACAACATATTTAGAATCTTCATAAGTGGAACAATATATAAACTCTCTCGTAAAGCCATTTGTAGTCTCGAGGATTTCCATATACTTTTTTTCAAATTATTAACTTATACACATGATGCAGGTGGTGAATTGAAGTATATAATGACAAAAGATGAAGTAACAGACAAGGAAATGTTCACCCATAGTTACACCATTGTTGGAGGAGATCTATGGTCAGATGCACTTGACAAAGTACTTGTGGACATCAATGTGGAGTCTACACCTAATGGCGAATCCATTCTCAAGAGTTGCCACAAGTATATTCCTAAGCCAAACTGTCAACTTGATGAAGCCAGAATCAATGCTATTACTGAGTCTATAATGGCCTTTTACAAGCATGTTGAAGCCCAGATCCTATCTAATCCTGATCCTTGTTACTAAATTGAGATTGGGGATGAAAAATTATATGTTTGTGATGTAATGGCATTTCTCTTTTCTATATGGGTGTGAGAATAAAACTTTGGGGTAAATTTCATCAATGGTATACAACATTTACCCAATTTCACACTTTGGTGTACAGCCTTCAATTTGTCTCACCAATATGTACGAACTTATAGGTAACCTCTCAATTTGGTGTATGGCCAGTTAAAATGACCGGTCAACTCAAAAGTCAATGCGCCAGCTCATTATTTTTTATCCCACACATAGTGTTATTACAAAAAGGCCCTCCCTTTTAAATAGAAAACCCAAAATCCCTCCCTTTTAAATAGAAAACCCAAAATCTCCCCCATATTTCTCTTTCTTTCTCTTTCTCTCTTTGCTTTTTTCTGGAGATACTTTCTCTCTCTCAAACTCGTCTCTCTCTCTCTCTCTCTCTTCAATATTTCTCTGCAACTCATCAGCTAAAATGAAGATCATGACTTTCAACAACATCACATTTTAAGCAAGAGAAGATGTAAAACTGAAAATACCTACATCATTGTTGTCTGTAAAATAATGGCAATTTGGGCATTCACGTTTAGCTCCATAATCTTTGATTTGATAATCAGTAGTTGGAATTGGAGTTGGATTTTTCACTTTACTTGCAATTGTTCTACCGACAATAAGCCAAGACTTGCAGATATGTATATGGTATCAAAATATAACCTAACCTTTAATTCTAGTTCAATATAAAAGAAACATAATTTAGCAGACCACACTTAGTTTTATTTTCCATTCTTCTTTTTTAAAAATACAATACAAAATATAGTCTATTGGCTAAAAATGATCTGCCTTTCATAGCTATTTGCAAATTCCTTAGCACACCATTTTCTTCTATCATCATCGGCAGCACAAGGAGTGGAGCACTAAAACAAATCTCAGTTCCCAATTTGAAAGAACCCAGAAAGGGAAAACCTTTTCTTTTTTATAAAAACGCATTATCTCAACCTTATGACCCATAATCCAAGATAGAAAAAAAAACAAAAACAATTTGTTCAGTTAAGATCAATTGTTTTGTTGAGTTCGTGAAGACCCAGTAGAAGCAACATAGAGATGATTTTGTTGAAATCAAAACTAATTAATCAATTATATTGAATCCAATTCGATCAGATCATTGAAGAGAGAGGGAGAGAGAGACGAGTTTGAGAGAGAGAAAGTATCTCCAGAAAAAAGGAAAGAGAGAAAGGAAAATATAAGGGAGATTGGGTTTTTATATTTAAATGGGAGGGTATTTTGTAATTATATTATGTGTGGATCCTGGGTAAGATAAAAAAAATAATGAGTTGGCACGTTGACTTTTGATTTGACCAGTCATTTTAACCGGCCATATATCAAAGTAGGAGGTCACCTATAAGTTCGTAAATATTAGTGAGACAAATTGAAGGTTATACACCAAAGTATGAAATTGGGTAAAGGTTGTACACCATTGATGAAATTTACCCTAAAACTTTGTGTAATATAACTAATTGATGTAATAAACATGGCTTGTATGTACACTCTCCATATATGGATCAATGGATGAAGGAATACAAGTTGTAATTAAAGTATAATAAAGAAAAGTTTGGGTTTAAATCAGGGCTTGTTAATTTTGATAGTAAAATACTGATTGTTGCAATAAATTCTAACACACTTGTAAATGCACTATTCGCTCAAGTAAGGAAATGGTAAATTAATTAGTTAATCAAACTCTACTCATACGATCAAATGATCATTAAACGAAACTCGAAAATCAATTAGATTTTGAATTTATGACTTTTTTTTAATAAATTACTATAAAATGATTTTATATCGAGAAATTATACTATAGGTCTGGTATACCATGATCAAAATCTGATGTGGTATGTCATGGCCAATGAAAGAATGACATGTGTTAATTCTTTTTTGAAAATTAATAAAAAAAATAAAATAATTTATTTGCTAATCCAATTATCCAAAAGAGATTTGGCTTTTGTTTTTTCTCCATATCTGTACCATTAGCCCCGACGCCAACCACCATCACCTCTGTTAATCTTTTCATCTTTTTTTGTTTGCTTTTTTCTATAAACAATCAATAGAGGTAGAAGATAGAATTCTACCAATAAGAAAGCACACTTCACTAACAAAAGGTTTTTGTGAGGCAACAAAATTCTTTTCTATATAACCATTCATAAACTATAAAAGTCGACATATATCACTTTAGAATTACTTAATTTTTGAAATTAATCAATTTTAGGTGTGGCCACACACTATTTTTATGACACTATGCAGCTATGCTTCATGCACACTATTTTTGTGACAACCTCCATATATTTCTAATTATAATTATTCTTTTTTATACATGGTGATGTAATAATTTGAAAAATTAATTATGTAGTTTAAATGTTTAGAATCACATGTAAATGATTATAATATTATTCACAAACTCAATCATCCCGTAAAAAATTGTTATGGTATCTATGTATCTAAAAAAATGAGTAATTGAGACCAAATATCGGAATTGGCTCAAAAGATCCAGTATTAGCCCAAAAAAGTGTAATAAAGGCCTAATTAGCCCAAAAAATACCTCAGAAGATCCAGAATTACATATAAGGAATCATTTAACTCACTTATTATCCAATGTGAAATATTTAATAAAAATTTATAACTTTTCAAATTGACCAAATTATATGTAACTTTTCTATGAGATATTGGCCAACAAAATCTTTTAATTGCTAACAACATAAATCACATATCAAAATTTGTAAATTTTTTAACCACATACCGAAATTTATTTATTTTAAAATGTGCCAAAAAATGAGAAATTGGGAAAACGAGAAGAGTGACTTGTGTTTTTCGTTTTTTCAATTTTTTATTGCCAATCAACCGAAAGAAAGTATAACTGGAATTGATATAAAAGTAAATGGCATGGTAAGAGAGAATGCGTGGAAGTTTATAAAAGAGCATTTAAGCAATAAGTTAAAACCCTTAGCATACATAAGATATGGTAATAGGTTAACTACATCTATTAAATTTAAACAACCATTAAACAACCAATATAAGATATGCTTAATTAAAAAAGAGAAGAATTAACATATTCCTTACCTATTCCGAACCAGAATCCACATGTTTGGATGTTTACTCACTCATAATTAAGTAATAAAGGCAAAAGATGAATGAATATAAACCATTGACATTAGATAAAAATAAATAGAAAGTAGTAAAAACAAAATTAGAAACTAGTTTTTAAGATATCAAATCTGATGCAAAATCATTCCACACAACTCTTTAAATAGTTTTTTACATAGCCAATAATTTTTCAGAAATTAGAGATCCGTGAATACATGTCTTGAGTATCTGAGATGCATACCTGAAATGAAAAAGAGAGAAGCAAACAACAATAAACAAAACTTATGTGCTCTATAGATTACATATATGATAAATATAAGGCACCTTGCACAAAAACAGTACATAACTACACATTATCAACCAACCGTGAAAGGGGAGATGAAAACTAAGAGATGATAGTAAGAGAAATGAGGGAAGAACGTGAAAATAAGCATAACACGTTCAAAATACGATTTTAATTTAATAATAAATGAAAAATCTATGAAAATTAAAGCAACAGTCTAGAAAAAAGACATGTCAATAAAAGCTCTTAAATTTAGTCACACCAGCAGTTTAATTATCCTTTTAATATATGTTATAGATAGATATTGAGTAAGGCTATGTTCTTTATCACTGGAAAAAACTGAAATGAACTGAACTGAACTGAACTGAATGCTACTAAACTTAACTGAATGCTACTGAACTTAACAATAATGATGATATTAGACTTTAAAATAATTTTAATGATAATATTAGACATTAATAAGCTTATAATAATAATAACAGTTCTAATAATAATAATAACAATAAATAAATAAATATATTATTAAAGATAAAACTAAATTGAATATAAAATAAAACTTCGGCTCGATAAAAGCCTATGAAATTAAATAAAAATGAGTCTAATTAAACTAAAAGTACAAATTACATACAAACACAAATTTACATATAATTTTTTTTTGGTAAGAATGGAAGGCTAACAAGCCCGGGCAAGTAAACAAAAAACAAAAGCGAAAGCAATAAAGCAAGGAGAGAAAACTGAGCTAAATACAAATAAATTTCCATATGAATACAAATTTCCATATGAATGGTATAGCGCAATAGATTTGGCAATCACGTCTAGCGGAGAATGAAGATGACGGTGATGATAAAGTTAACGAAAATGATTAAAAATAATTAAAATATAGTTGGGACAGTTAATTTTTTAGAGCATTGTAACGTAAACATATTGATATAATATTTATTTACTTCTCATAAAATTTATAAATAAATTGTACCAAATAATTATAATTATAATAAATAATGATAAAATTATAAATAATAATAATAAATTATATATATATATATTATAAAAATAATAATAATAAATTATATATAAATAATAATAATTATAATAAATAATGATAAATTATTGAATGTTGAACTGAATGATGTAACTGAACTGAACTGATTGCTACTGAACTAAACTAAATTGCACTGATTAATACTGAAATTAAGTAATAAAAAACAGGACATAATTATAAATAGGAAAATTTACAAAAAAAATCAGTTTTAAAAGATAATTTATAATTATATCAACTAATAATTTGAATTATATCAAACTAAGTAAATTGTTATTTTTAATATATTTTAAGTACTAAGATTTATAAATAGTATTTTCCTTTTATGTACCAATATTGAGTTTATTACTTAATTTCATCAATCGGTTCAGTTTAGTTTAGTTCAGTTCAGTAATCAGTTCCGTTCAGTAATTTATCATTACTTATTATAATTATTATTATTATTACAACCATTATTATTTTTTATAAGATTTTTATTTTAATTATTGCTATTTTTAAAGGATTATATTATTATTTTAGTTTAGTTTAGTTCAGTTCAGTTCAGTAGCATTCAGTTCAGTTCAGTTTTTTCAGTGATAAAGAACATAGCCTAGTTATAAATAGGAAAATTTACAAAGAAATTCAGTTTTAAAAAATTATCTACAATTATATCAAGTAATAATTTGAATCATATCAAACTAAGTTTTTTTAAAAATATTTTAAAGACTAGAGTTTATAAAATAGGGGTCTAAAATATAATTTTTAGAGTTTGAGATTTACGAATTAGGATTTATAATTTATAAATTAACGTATAAAAGTATATTTTATTTATAATATATAGAAAATAATTACATATTAAAAATTAATTTATATAATATGACTTTATTGTAATTTTATAACTAATTTTGATTCAGGTAGAAAGCACTTGTAAGTTCTATCTAAAAAGCCCAATACTAAACCAAGGTAGATCTGGCCCTACATGAAAAGGTCCACATGATTAACCCAATTAGTTTTTTTTTTTTTTTTATGAATTAACCCAATTAGTTTTGATTTGAAAAAGGAGATTTTTAGTAGAAATTCACTTTTTTTTCAAAAGGTATTTACAATTATATCAGATTAAATTATATCAAACTATTAAAATAATTATTTTTAATCTATTTTAAGAGTTTATAAATTAGAGGTGTAAAATAGGTAAAGACTATGCTTACTTTGTTTTTAACAAAGTAAGTCTTACTTTGTGTGTTTTCACCATTGGATTAATTTTCTAATCCATCATCCAATGGTGAAAACACACCAAGTAATGGTACTTTGTAAAAACAAAGTAACCATAGAAGGCACCGTGTAAAATATATTTTCAAGAACTTAAAATGTATGAATTGGAGTTTAAAATTTCTAAATTAGGATGTAAAAAAAATATTCTCTTTATTATATATAGAAAATAAAGATAAATTCGGAATTAAGTTTCTAAACTGATACAGTTATCATTTTATAATTAATTATGATATTAAAAAATGGTACGCCCATGGCGTACAATAGCAGAACTGGACAAATAAGCAAAGAAGAAAGATAGTAAAGAGTTGGTTCATCAGCCGCACTTTGATAACTCCGCCCCTTTCAACGGACTTCTCAAAGCCCCAAAATCTCCATTACTAAAACCCGCAAAAACCTTCCCACATTGTTATTGATTCTCTTCAGATCCTTCCCTTCCATCTCTCTCGCATTGCATTTTTCAATTGTCTTCTTCCACAATGCAATCCTCACTCTCTCTTTCCCTTTCTCAACCTTCTACTACTCTTCCCAGATCAAATTACACCCCTCATTCCCTCCCTTTTTCCCCTTCAAAGCCTATCAATCTCCGATTCTGTGGCTTGAGAAGGGAGGCGTTGGGTTTCTCTTCTCTGTCTCGTCGAGGAATTCAGCTTCCAAGTCCAATTCGGTCAACGAAGATTTCTGCTTCTGTTGCTGATAATGGAAGCCCGAGTAAGTCTTTTGATTATGATCTCATCATTATTGGAGCTGGTGTTGGTGGTCATGGCGCTGCTCTTCATGCTGTTGAGAAGGTAATTTTGTCTGTTTTAACTTCATTTTTGGTTCACAGTGAAATGCAGATTTTCTGTAGTTTAACTTAGCTGGAACCGAATTTGAATTTTCATTTCTTTGGGTATCTTGAAATTAATCAATTTGCTAAGCTTTTATGACCAGAGATTGTTTGTTTTTCCCTTTTTAGTTATAGTATTGAATGAGACAATAATCCTGTTTATGGTAATCTAGCGTTTAAAAAGAATAAAATTTCTTTCTTTCCCTTTCTTTGAAAAGGATGTGAATTTGGATAACTATAATTGCAGGGCCTGAAGACTGCTATTATTGAGGGAGATGTGGTGGGAGGCACATGTGTAAACAGAGGCTGTGTTCCTTCAAAAGCTCTTCTGGCTGTCAGTGGCCGGATGCGTGAACTTCAGAGTGAGCATCATCTGAAAGCTTTGGGTCTGCAGGTATGGGATTCGTTTTTATCACATTTGCTTGCTTGTAAATCCAGTCATCCAACAGTAAACTTGAAAGTCAATGTTTCTCAAAACTTTTGCAGGTTTCAGCAGCTGGTTATGACAGACAAGGGGTTGCTGATCATGCAAACAATCTTGCTACAAAAATCCGGAACAATTTAACAAATTCAATGAAAGCAATTGGTGTGGACATATTAACTGGTGTTGGTACAATTTTGGTGAGTTTAACTTTATGTTGCATAAAATTGGCTGCACAGGATTTACAGTTTCTGTAAACGGATCCAAACAAGTCACTTTTCATTTGAATTATTAGAGCACAAAATCCATCAACTGCGTTGATAATCATTCATAACCATGGTTTTTCAGGGCCCTCAAAAGGTGAAATATGGGAAAATTGGCTTTCCTGACAACACAGTGACTGCAAAGAATATAATTATTGCCACAGGTTCTGTTCCTTTTGTACCTAAGGGCATTGAAGTTGATGGTGAGGTTTACTTTCTTATTAATTGCATGAGATGCATTCTGCTTCTTTTCTTAATTTGTTGATTAATAATATGAGGTGTAGTATGATTATCTGTTAGTTACATGTTAACATGATAGCACCCGGTTCTAAAATATAAGAATGATCATCTGATTGCTCTTGTTCAGTTGTTTGTACATTTTTCTCGAAATAATGTGTTATGAACAAAGCTTCATGTCCCTCTAGCTTATGCATATGCTTGAAATCTGATGAAACACTGTAGTCATTTCTTTGAACATTAGTAAGATGGATATGTGGAGGGGTAGCCTAAAATAGCAAAAAGGCTCACATAAAAGTTACTCATAAGTAGTTTAGAATGCAATTCGAAGAAATCATGTTTTCCTTGAGGTTAATTTCAAATTTTCAAGGAGATTTTCCATGCAAGCAATGTTTTTTTCTATCATAGGGTTTTAATTGCTTAATGATCTCCAGGGAAGACTGTAATTACAAGTGACCATGCACTCAAATTGGAATCTGTACCTGATTGGATTGCAATTGTGGGAAGTGGTTACATTGGCCTAGAATTCAGTGACGTATATACAGCACTTGGAAGTGAGGTAGTGTTTGTTAACTGGTCCGTTTCCTTCAATTTTATATTATTGAAAAAATTATTGGTAGATGTTCTCTGCTGGAAAAAGTAGAATTTTACTTTTATGATAATAGTTAGGATATGCAAACTTATTTTGCTTTTCACAATTTTATCCAAACCTATTAATTTTTCCAAATTTATCCAGATATTATTAGTAATTAGTTGCTATGTTATCCAAGCACTGAAATTAGCAAGTTTTTTATTATGATTTTACAATTGATTGTTATTTTGTTCTTTCAATTTTCTTAATGAAAGTAAATGGTAATTGGTAAATCAGAGAATCAACAAAAGGCAATTTTTGTATCATAATGACTATTCTCAAAAATACATTTATGCACTACTAGCCATCATGAAATTGTTGAGTTTTCATGTTCTTAGTTAGTTCTCTATGAGATATGCATATGCTAGACTTTTCTCTTAGAACAATCAAATTTTCATATGGGATTTTTACAGGTCACCTTTATTGAAGCCTTAGATCAGCTAATGCCTGGATTTGATCCTGAGATTGGGAAGTTGGCTCAAAGGGTGCTTATAAATCCACGGAAGATAGACTACCATACTGGAGTATTCGCAAGCAAGGTGATTACAAGTTCATATTTTTGTTCTTCTTCTTGTTGATTATCTCAGTTTCTTGACTACTGGTTTTCCTTTTCTACCTTCCTGGAAACATTGCCTTAATCCTTTTCTTGGTACTATTTATGTAGATCACTCCAGCAAAAGACGGGAAACCAGTCTTAATTGAGCTTATTGATGCCAAGACCAAGGAACACAAAGATACTTTGGAGGTAATCTGAGATCTAATAAGAAGCTTTAACAGTTTATAATAAAGTTAAAGCATATTGCATAATTAACTTATACATCTGGTTTGTGGGATATGAATTTGATATAGTTGATATTCAAAACGACCAATTATATATGAGGTCAAAATTTAGATTCTACTAGACAGTAATTTACTTATTTCAACTACCAACCTATGTTGCACGGACACTCCTCTTTAGTAGAGTTTATGCGTTTCGTATCCGTGTCCGTTTTTGTTTGAAGGCTATTTTACCAAGGTTATGTTTTTTTTTTTTTTTTTTTTGAAAAGGACCAAGGTTATGTTTTAGAAATAACGTTTCCTGTGTTTGTTTCCCTGTCCATGCAATATAGCTACCAACGCATATCCTATGAACTATGTTGTAATCCTTTTTGCTGTACACTATTCCTAGTTTGGAATAATGTCTGATTGTGCTATATTCCTCATTACGGCTATGGCAACCTTGTTTTTTTTTTTACTATAGGTGGATGCAGCATTAATTGCAACTGGAAGGGCCCCATTCACAAATGGTCTTGGTTTAGACAATGTATGTATCCTTGGATAATAATGTGGATGATACTAAATAGAGTTGGTACCGGAAAGGAGAAATTGTTCTAAATCTTTTTTTCTCTTCTTTTTGGCTCAGATCAATGTGGCGACACAACGTGGATTTATCCCTGTTGATGAACGAATGAGAGTTATTGATGCTGATGGAAATGCGGTTCGTTAGCTAACTTCCTTGTCAGCACATTTTGAGTCATGGCTGTGGCTATTAACCACTGACATGTGTTATAACTTTAATTTATCAGGTACCTCACATATATTGCATTGGTGATGCAAATGGTAAAATGATGCTTGCTCATGCAGCCAGTGCACAGGGGATTTCAGGTTAGTTGTCAAGTGTTCGGTATTCGTGACTTCAAATATGATGACTAGTTTTAAGTTTAACCCCTTTAATATTTTCACATGCGCAGTTGTTGAACAAGTCACCGGAAGGGATCATGTGCTAAATCATTTAAGCATTCCAGCAGCTTGCTTCACTCATCCGGAAATCAGTATGGTTGGATTGACAGAGGTGCTTTTTATATTTTAATAGCTTTTTATTTTTTCTTTTATTTCCTTCTTATTGGTTTTTATATTCAGTAAGAATCACATGCAATCAATTTTTAACTGGAACATTACATTCATTCTCAGCCTCAAGCTAGGGAAAAAGCTGAAATCGAGGGATTTGAAGTAAGTGTTGCTAAGACGAGTTTTAAGGCCAACACTAAGGCCCTTGCTGAAAATGAAGGAGAGGGTCTTGCCAAGGTTATTCATCTTAACTTTTCTCTTCTTCAATAGAGTTCCTGTTCAATTATAAGTGTTGCTAAGACGAGTTTTAAGGCCAACACCAAGGCACTTCTTTCCTAAACCCGTACTTGGTCATTATTTGTATACGTGTGAAATGCAGTTATTGGTGTAGAGTAGGGATGGTCTGTGGACTTAGATTATGGGTTGCGTCTCTCGCTCCTCCATGCTTTAACTTCTCTTTTACATCCATTCAACTGATCTATTGAATATATGCGGGCAACATTTTCAAGTTATTTGGTAAAATCTGAGTGAGTAGCTTCCATCAATGCTCATTAATAATCTATGTTCATGCAGTTGATATACAGGCCCGACACTGGAGAGATACTTGGGGTTCATATTTTTGGATTACATGCAGCTGATCTCATTCATGAAGCATCTAATGCTATAGCTTTGGGAACTCGTATTCCGGTACGCATTCTTAATGAACTCTCTGACTCTCTTTGTACCTAGACCACTAATTATCAAGGAGCTTGTAGAAATCAGTCTCACTTCTGTTACTCTCATCCGCTCCTCAGAGTGTTTCGAACTGCTTGATTTTTACCTAGACTTGTTGCATCTGGTTCTCATTCTTTAGACAGAAGAAATATGAGCGGATTTTATCGCTGCTTATTCTGTTTGGCTTGTGCAGGATTTAAAGCTTGCTGTTCATGCGCATCCAACTCTGTCTGAAGTCCTTGATGAACTATTTAAATCTGCCAAGGTGAGTTTCAGATATGTACATTCACTTTAAACTCAAACTGATCACAGCTCTGCTCACATTCTTTTGTTTTGTTTCTAAGGCCTCGTTTGTTTCCTGGAAAATATTTTCCTAATTTTCTGGTGTTTGTTTGCTTGGGAAAATAAGTCGGGAAATTTTAGGTTAGTCAATAGAAAAATTTATGATGAAAAGTGAGGAAAATGTTTTACCCTTTTGAAAAGAGAAACATTTTCCCAAGTTTTTGGAACCCTACTCCATTCTTTCTTGCCCTTTTGAAACATTTGCCACCGCCTATTTCTTCCCGTTTTTGGTTGTTGTACTGGAAAATATTTTATTTTCCTTTCACCTATATTTTTCAAACCATAATATTTTCTGACAAACAAACAAACGGGTGCTAAATGTGGGACAAACTGGTAGTAAACTAAACTCCCTATATATGGCTAGCTAGGTTGTGATCACAACATGTCCACACTTACCATGTTACTGAATACAGTAATGCAGGTGTTACCCTATTCCAATTGAGTTACTCTTATTACATTTTCTTTCGACACCCTGGTCAGGGGTGTCAATTTCTGTAAGTGGGTCGTGTTCGTATCAAGTCAATCTATGTTACACAGAACCTCCTCTTCAATAGTGTTTCCAAGTTTCGTGTTCTTCCTAGCTATGCTTTTTCTTCAAAAATAATGTTTCCTAGTGTCCATTTCAGTTTCCGACTCTGTGCAACACACGTGTCAATTATCGGGTTAGTGTCAAATGAGTCAATCCTAATCCAGCCCAACCCAACCCAACTGTTATGTGTCATTATCATGTCAACCCAATCAGATTAATGTCGTTTTCACGTGTCACATGTAATTCTAACCCGCTGGTGTGTTGTCAACTATTGTACACAATTACGACCTCTAACGCTGATCCAATTCCAAGTCCTGATATGTGTTCTGTCACACATATTTGGTAGTTAAATGTTAAGGAGAAGAGAGATGTTGTCCCCATGTTGAAGCTAGTGACAGAAGTTTTTCATTTATGGGTCAGGTTGAAGAACATGTTTCAAGCCAACTAAACGAACCAGTTGCAGTCTAGGTGTGTGTAAAAGTACAAAATTTTGAAGGTTCATACCAGGGAGATAGATAGATGTATGCTACAGAAGAAGAGAAGAACAGAATTTGAAACATGATCATCAAGAATTTAACCATTTTCTTGGAGGGAATAGAGGCACAAAATCTCCTCTGGCTTGTTGTATTGGTTTGTTGAGTTTGTTGTTAACTTCTAAATTATTAAGTTATTAAATTGGGAAATAAATCAGTTACTTTTCTTACTGTTGTTTTTTTCCCATATCTCAATACAACTTTTCCATTTTTATTTTCACACTAAATCTCTGAAGACTACTTAATTTAATCAGTTCCAAAACATCTGTTTTGTAACCATTCTATGTATATCGTAATCATATTATATACTCTTTCATTCCTTTTTATAAGTTAGTCTAGCAATTGAGTTTTTTTTTCAAAATATAAGTTTTTTTAGTTTTCTAAGAACTTTTAGTTTAGTTTTTCGGTCTAAATATTACATTTTTGTCTTGATTCATGTGTTTTTTTAACATTACGAGGTTTATTTTCCAACCATTGCACGAGAGATTCTTAATTTGTGTAAAACAACCTAGAATAATTTATAAAAAAGAATGGTAGAAGAGAGTTCAGTTGGTATATACATAACAAAAAAATCTTGAACTGTTTCAAACTATCTCCTATAGCCAAGAAAATGTAATCTTTATTTTTTTTGACACTGTTACACTGTTGTCATGTGTCGATTATAGTAAAGAAAAATCAATATATTCATGTTGTTACTATAATAATTTTTTCTATCGGTCTAAGTTGAAATATTTTTATTAATGTAAAATGTAAAGTCCAATGAGTTAGTAAAACAAAATAAAGTTCAGAGTGCAATTAACGTGGTACATGAACTTTTACCAATCATTGTTGTTAGAAACGCAATTTAACTTGTACAACTCGAATCGATACCATACATTTTTTAGTCTATTCCATGCGGTTTTGAGTCGTATCTATGGTATGACTTAAAATCATACCTAAATTCAAGCCCCGTATGATTTTGAGTCGATTACGTACGATTTTGCGATTTTGAGTTGTATCTATAGTATGACTTAAAATCATACCTAAATTGGACATAATTGCCACTTACAATTTTGAGTCATATCTAGGGTATGACTTAAAATCACACCTAAATAGGACATGTAATCCATTAAAAAAAATTAAAAACATACCTAAATAGGACATGTAATCCGTTAAAATAAAAAATAACGTGGTTACAAAATAAGACTATAAATTTGATTACTTTGCAAGTAGAAGATTACAAATTTTATTACTTCTTCTTCCACGGTTTGGTTGCAAAACAAGACTACAAATTTTATTACTTTGCAAACTCTTTTTTCACGGTTTTATATAATAGTTCATATTAGTCGACCCCAAATCACTTCTCGAGACAAGCTTTGTTGTTATTGTTTGTTTATTGTTGCAAACTCGTCTTTCTTTCTCTATAAGTGGAAGAAGAATGGAGAAAATGAAAGCGAAGGAATTAGAAAGCTTTATAAAAGAAAAAGACGATTCTCTTGATGATAAAGAATATTTTGTCAAGTAGTTTTATTAAGATTCATTATATTGAATTTTAAGTTAAATATCTAGTTGATAACTAGATATAATTTTTATTTTTACATCTAATATTAAAAATTAAACAGGATTGATATTTTATTTTTTATACTATCTTGAATTTGATCCAAATCTTACAATTCAGTTCAACTCACAAGTCCCTATTCACAAAAAGAGGATTTCAAGTCCTAAGACAAATCTCAATTCAACAACTATAGTTAGAATTAAAGTAACAGTGCATTAAAAATAAAAACAACCATATAATTTTCAAATGGAAAAATAATCATGTACCTCTTAAATGGAAAATTATTCTGTTTATTTACTTAAATGGAAAAAAGTCCTGAAATTCTTGTTGATAAAGCATTCATAACAGAACATTTGATTCATCACTTCAAATTAACAATTAGACATTTACAATCTTGGGCTAAATTAACAATCGAGATTTTAATGGGCAAAATTAAAAAATCTAGGTCTCAATTAACAAAAATCAAAAACTTAAAGACAAGAAATGCTTTCTATTTCCTTCAGAATTCCCTCAATTAAAATCTGATGCATATCAATTCCATAGGCTTATAAAGAAATACAATTGAGCATAACTGTTCATGCAATCAAGAAACACAATTTCTAGCAAATGAACAATGAGATGCAATATATGACTCAATACGCGTTCATACTAGTGCAGTTTCCTAAAAAGTAATATAAAGACTTCCTAATCATAAACAAAAGGACAGACACAATAACAAATCTTAGAGAACCCGCTTAACATAACCAGTTAAACATGATAACACAAGCTCCTAGCTTCTTTAAATTTTTTTAGGGTATCGCTCCCTGAGTTCAAGAGTCTAGACTCTCGCATCATACAGCTCACACCCGGAATCAGGACCTCCCCTTCCCTAAAATTTGAAGCCTCTTGAATGCTTTTCAACCCAAAAATATAAAACAATTGCTGGTAATTCCAGATCAGACTAAAGCAACTAGTTCAAAAAGCAACTCAGATAATGAGTTCATATATTGAAACTAAAAACTCCAAGCCTCCCAAAACAGTTGACCACAAAAAACATCCCTTGAATCGTACCAAACAAGCTCCAAAGGAATGATTCAGCTAACTAGGAGTGTGAAAATGGGTTAGCATGTAAGAGTGAATTGGATTGATACATCTGCAAAGTTTGCAGAAGATATCAAAATCAAAATAACTTCAAAATTTTCATAGGCGCTTCTATAGTTGCAAATTGTTTGGATAGCTACTATTGAAACACCTCCCTAGTATCGAAAAGGTGCTATCAGCGAAACTTCCATTATCAATCTTGGCCTCCCATGAATCAGATAAACACAAAGTAAGCCTATCTGGGATTATGAAGGCACAATACATTCTAAAGACAAGGAAATTAAACATCCAAGTAATAAACAAAAGGATAGAAATGCTAGTATGCTACGGAATTCACAAATGATGCTCAACAGGATTGTCAATTTCGGACACAAAAACAAATCTTAGAGAGAGCCTGCTAAACACAACCAGTTTATCATTATAACACAAGCAAAATCTGAAGCCTCCTGGGATGCTTTCCAACTAAAAAATACCAAACATATACTGGCAATTCCAAATCAGACTAAAGCAACTAGTTCAAAGTGTATTTAACACTCTGATAACGAATTCATATATTGAAACTAAAAACTCCAAGCCTCTCAAAACAGTTGAGAGAAAACCATCCCTTGAATGGTCCAGCATTTGTACCAAACAACTCCAAGCTACAGAAATGATTCAGCTAACTAGGAGTGTGAAGTTAGGGTTAGCAGGTCGTAAGAGTCAACCTCGACACGCCCCATTTAATTAATGGGTCAACATGAAGGACCAATTACAAGACTTGCAGCTAAACATCGGGGATCAGCTCCATAAAACCTACAGTACCTTCTTAATTAGGACATAAACAACTGTGAAAGCAAACGCAACAGAAGGATAGCACAAGTACAGCGTTTATATGCAAGAAAATGGATACAAACTAACATGAATCAGACCTTTCCATGGCTATCAATTAAACAGTTTAAACTATGAACTTAATTTGGTTTTAAGCAATAATAATATAAAGTAGGAACAAGCAAAAATGAAATCAATAAGATAGATTCGTAACTTAAAAATCTGTTGAAACGAAAATCCCTAAACAGTAGTAATTACTTAAACGGAAATTGCTTAACATAATCTTCAAAAACTCAAATAAAGCTGAATATTAAGAGAAAGCTCAAGTCAATACACTATTAAAGATAAAACCTAACATTGGAAACAGCGAAACAGATTGGATTTGAAGCTAAGCTCGTTTATTCTTCCCCGGAGGCATTCTCACCGCTTTTGTTGTTATGCTTCCTGGCGTACCTCTGGTTCCTCAAAAACTTGGGATCCATCTGCAACCGAACCAAACACGAATCAATACAATCAATTAAAATAAGAAGCAGCAGAAGATGGTGAAGAAGAAGTTAATACCCCTCTGGTGGAGGTGTGGCGTTGCCTCTTAGGCTTCTTGATGCCATTCTTGTGGGCCTTGTAGGACTGGTTGTGAGCAGTGTGATTCTTTGACTTGGCCATCTCTGCAACAAAATCGATCAAAGAAGAGAACTCTTTCAGTAATCAGACGAAAGAACGATAGAGTTTGGATGCAAAAGAGAATCGATCGCATACCTGAGAGGAAAGAGGTTGCAGCTACTCTGTCGCGAGATGGAAAGATGGTGTGTAGCTTTCTGAGAGAGAAACCCTAGAATCTGCTTGCCTTATATAAGGTTGGTATGGACTAAAATGCCCTTGGGCTTTAGCTTTAGGTTATAATTCTCTGAAGGGCTTACATAGAACTTGGGATACAATTAAGCTTTGGAGATAATATGGATTGGCGGCCGGCCCACTAATGTATCTATAATAAGCTTTTTTAAAATTATTTTAATTTGAAGCATGAAATTACATTTAATCAATTAATGACTTAAGGTTAAATAATACAAATAACTTCAAAATCAAAATATTAAAAAAATTATTTTCAAGTTTTGCAAATTTAGAAAAATAATTAGAAAATACACTATTTTTTCTATAGGGGTGTTAATTTCCATTACAATGATAGAATTTACTGAGATAACTCGATTAACACGACACATTTAATACAAATATTATTTGAAAAAAAAATTAAAGGACTTACATGTCATTGTATATATGAAAACTTCAATAGCATCGTGGAAATCGAATCGAGATGAAAATGTAATCACTTCTTAGTGTTAAGTCCATTTCTATGAAAATTGGATAGGTTGAACTCTGACTTGAGTTAACATTTTCAAAGCCTGTTTGATTCCATTATTATTGTTTGTTGTTATTATACTTAGGATCTGTTTGGCACTATTGTGTCTAACAGAACCTATTGTAAAAGAAAAGAGATGGAAAAAAGTGTTACAAAAAAAATTATGAAATTTGGTTTTCCTCTAAGCTAGAAATTAACAGTTTTTGTAACTTTCTAAAAAAATTGCATGCTAAACACAACTTTTTACGAGGAAAACTATTTTTAGAATCTAAAAAAGTAATGACAAACACGCACTTAATTGTTAAGTGATTCTAGCCTCATCATGATCTTGTGATACCATATTTTGAAAAATTTATATATAAATTTAAAAGGGATAAGATAACAAAGTACCCTTAAAATTTATTGAAACAATGTCAATTTAAACTCTAACATATAAAATAGTATCATTTTAGTTTTAACATTTATAAGATGATATCAATTTAAGTCTGAATAACGAAATTTGACACCTCAATATTTAAATCCAATTGAATGATAAATCTTGTTACCAAAAACCAAATTGGTACCAAAAAAAAATGAAACTAAAATAGGGTTATTTTGTATGGTTAGAGTTTGGTATTTCCTTAAAAAGTTTGAGATAATTTTGATACATTATCCCACTTAAAAAAAAATATAATTACATATAGTGGTTTGTAAATGGATACCTGTAATATTTTTTTTATAAACGCAAGTGTGTGGTTGCAAAATTTTATATTTTTTTTACTTTGCTAAATTTGACTGATAACGACCTCAATATGAAAATTTTCAAAAATTAAAGTTGTATAGTATCATATTTACTATCGAACCATATTTTTAATTTTTCAAAATCATCATTTTTGAGAGTTTTTACTCTCTAAACATTAATTTTCTCATAAAAAAAAACAAGGCATAATCACCATTTGGCTCCCTAAACTAAGGCTTAAAAAATCAATTAGGACCTTAAACTATCAAAATCATCAATCAAGTCTCTAGACTAACCAAAAATCATCAATTGAGTCTTTATTCTGAACAAAAATCATCAATTGAAGCCTCATCAGAAATCATTTAGTTGAACAATTTCACACCATCTTCCTCAAACTCATTTTGAACCAACACATATTATCACAGCACATTTTATGATTTTAGAACAGGATGGGCACTCAATTGATGATTTTTGCTTAGTTCAGAGACTTGATTAATAATTAATTATCCTGAAAAAATAGGAATGACGACGGCGCAACTCAATTGCACGAACGGCCCGATTCCACCTTCACCATCTCCGACGGGCAGGCCACCGGATCTACAGATGATGAATCAAGAAGGATCCCCGATACAGGAACTCGAGAAATCATACTCTGAGACAGTCTCAGGAAAGAAAGTGCAGGAGAACCCTAAACCTAGAATTGATCTTGCAGCAAAAGGACTGATTAATGTTGATTTTGTGAATAATAATCGGTTGGAACCCCGTATAAACCTATCGCAGAAATTCAAGGAACAACTAGCAAACCCCTGGAAGGACACACTTATCGTGAAGCTACTCGGAAGGAACATCGGATACATAGCACTCCGGAATCGAGCACTAGAGATATGGAAGCCCACTGCTGGGGTTGATATATTGGACTTGGGAAACGGTTTTCACATGGTGAAATTCAAGAATGCTTTAGACAGAGACAAAGTTATGAATGAGGGACCGTGGACAGTACAGGGACATTACCTTACTGTCAGAACCTGGTCTCCTGAATTCCGACCCCAAACAGCACATGTGAGCTCCACCATGGTATGGATTAGGATTCCTGGACTCCCTATGCAATATTTTGAAGAAAACTTGCTGCTGGCTATTGGGAATATGTGTGGAAAAGCTGTCAAAGTGGACAAAAATACCGCTGAAGGATCGAGGGGAAGATATGCCCGGGTGTGTGTTGAAATTGATTTATTCACTCCGCTTACCGCACAAGTCTGGCTGGATGATGAGCTCTATAAAATAGAGTATGAAGGGCTTCACATTGCCTGCACAAACTGTGCACTGTATGGCCATACAAGGGAAGCCTGTAACAACCTGAACATAGTATCTGGAGGGAGGCAAGCAGACATGATTGTAGAGAACACAACTAGCTCCGTTCAAGAGACAAATATTGAAGCGAACAAAGAGAATAGAGCTCCGAATGTGGAAAACCTGGACACACCTATTTATGCCCCTTGGATGATGGTTCAAAGAAGGAAATATGTGCCCCGTGATAAACCACCTCTAAAGAATGGAACAACCCCTAAGATTCCAAATTCCCCATCAATGGACACTACAGTACCTGAGCAGCAGAATGGCAAGGGAACCTTGGGTAGAAGGGAGAGTTTTGAAGGAGAAACGAGCATGATAAGAAGCAGAAGTAACCGGGGTGGTTTCCAGGCTACTACTCATAAAGGCAAAGGAAATAGAGGGTCCAGCGGCATCCACGGCAATCAATCAAGGATTTTCTCAGACATAACAAACCTAAATCGCTTTGCTAGCCTGGACCAAGGGGATATGAGTACTGACAGGGACCAGATGGAAACTGAAACACTCGAAGATAATGCAATTGTCACTTTTGGTGCAACGAACAATAGAAGCAAGAGAAGTAGAGCAGGAGATGGTCCACATCGAATCGAATTTCCCAACAAAACGAATACCGGAGATAGCATCATATTTGGTCAGAGTTCTTTCTCTCCTAGCACTGCAGGGGGAGCAAGAAAATGCTAATTGATTGCTTGTTGGTTGACTTCCTTTTTACACTCTTTTCCATGTCCTCAATGAAGATTGTAACTTGGAACTGCTTCGGTGCCGGTGGCACTGCTTTTCAAAGAGCCTTAAGGCATTTGGTTAGGTTCTATAAACCGCAGGTGTTGGTCCTCTTGGAAACTAGAATTCCTGGGTCTCGAGCTAAGGAAATTGGAAGAAAGTTGCAGTTCCCGAATGTAGAGATTGTGGAAACAGAGGGTTTTAGTGGTGGAATATGGATGTTCTGGGATGCGGCCGTAGTAACTATTGATGCTATCGTCAAAAATAAGCAATTCATTCATTGCCAAGTAACTATGAAAGGAGGAGCCTCGCACAATTCAACTTGGTTTCTAACTGCTGTCTATGTCAGACCGCAAATGCAGAACAAGAGGCTTTTCTTCGAAGATATGATTAGATTGGCCCCTTCAATTGTTGGACCATGGCTTATTGCAGGGGATTTCAACTGCATAAAAGCAGTAGGGGAGAAATAAGGTGGATCAGCTCGGCTGTTGGATCGCTGCGCACCTTTTGCTAATTGGATCAACACGCTAAACCTAGTTGATTTGGGATACATTGGTCCGACCTACACATGGTATAGGGGATGCACGCCTAGAACAAGAGTGGCATGCCGGCTGGATCGTGGTCTCTGCAACGTCGACTGGAGGCACTGTTTCCCTGAAGCGGTGGTAAGGCACCTCCCAAGAAACCAGTCCGATCATTCTCCGTTACTGATCGACCTGAAAGGAAGCGGGTCAGGAAAGCCGCTTGCCCCATTCCGGTTCCAAGCTGCTTGGATGAATTATCAGAATTTCAATACTTTAATTGAACAATGGTGGACAGGAAACGGAACTCTGATGGAAAAATTGAAGAACCTCGCGAACTCCCTAACGGACTGGAACAGTAACACTTTTGGGGATATTAATAGGAAAAAACAGCGGCTGACTGCACGCATAGCAGGAGTTCAGAAACGGTTAGCCGAGGAGTGCACGAAAGGTTTATTAAAGCTTGAACAGAAACTTCTCATTGAGCTCAACGAGGTTCTGTTACAAGAGGAAATAATGTGGTATCAAAAGTCAAGGGTGCAGTGGCTCACCTATGGGGACAAAAATACATCGTTCTTTCATACATCTACGATCATCCGGAGACGAAGGAACAAAATTGAAGGGCTTCAAGATGAGAATGGCTCCTGGATCTGGGACGAAAATGCTCTAAAAAACATGGCGGTGGAGTTTTATTAGAAGTTATTTGAGGAGGAAGTGACAAACAGGCCATCCCTTGCATCCTGCCAATCCTTCCCAGTTTTTACGGATGAGGAACTAAATGGGCTAAATAAACATTTCACACAAGATGAGGTTAAGAAAGCAGTCTTCGCGATGTCGCCCTTTAAAGCCCCGGGCCCCGACGGTTTCCATGCAGCTTTCTATCAAAGACATTGGAATACGATAAAGGATTCAATCTCGAGTTGTACGACGCGTGCTCTAAATGAGGGAATCTTAGAGGATTGTGTTAATGACACCTTAATCACGTTGATCCCCAAAGGTGAGAGTCCAACCTCTTTTGTCAATTTTCGCCCCATTAGCCTGTGTAATGTGGTGTACAAGACAGTTACTAAGTGTATCGTGGACCGCTTGAAGCCTTTTCTACGGAATATTGTTGGCCCCATGCAAAGTAGTTTTGTCCCCGGAAGATAAATTACAGACAACATCATCCTCCTACAAGAAGTGATATCCTCTCTGAGGAAACGTCAAAGAAGGAAACGGGGAATGGTCATCAAATTGGATCTTGAGAAAGCATATGATCGGATCAGCTGGAACTTTTTACAGGATACTCTAGAAAAGCTTGGTTTACCAGGGAGCTTAATCAGGATCATTATGACCTGTGTGTCCACCGCCTCTATGCAGATCCTTTGGAATGGAGAGAAGAGCCAGGAGTTTACCCCAACACGAGGACTAAGACAGGGTGATCCGCTGTCCCCGTATCTTTTTGTTCTGTGTCTGGAGCGCCTTAGCCACCTGATACTTGATGCTGTAGCAGATAAAACATGGAAACCGATCAGGGTCTCGCGGACAGGGCCGAGGCTTTCACATGTTTTCTTTGCGGACGATATTGTTTTCATCGCTGAAGCCTCTAAACAGCAAGCCAGAGTTATACAAAGCATCCTTAAACACTTCTGTGATTGCTCAGGCCAGAAGGTGAGTCTATCCAAATCCCGCGTTTTCTTCTCGAAGAATATGGATGCTCGTGAGGAGAGAGAGATATGCGCTGAGCTAGGCATAGAGGCGACACAGGATCTGGGGAAATACCTTGGGGTACCAGTGATTCATAACCGCATCAATAAGCATACCTATCAATATGTGGTTGATAGGGTTAAGGCACGGCTGTCTGGATGGAAAGCTCGATGTTTGTCCTTTGCAGGCAGAACAACGCTGGTCAAGTCTGTTTTATCCGCACTTCCAACCTATACTATGCAAACGGTTATGCTCCCAATAAGCACATGCAACAATCTAGATAGACTCAACCGGAGATTTCTTTGGGGAGCGAAAGAGGGAGAACGACGGCTTAGCCTGGTAAACTGGGATGTTGTCTGCAAGAACCGAGAAAACGGGGGTCTTGGAATCAGGAAGACGCATGAGTATAATCTTGCCCTAGCAGCGAAGCTAGGCTGGCGAATCCTAACAGAACCTGATACCCTCTGGGTGCAAATTCTGAGACACAAATACATGGGGGGTGAGGTGGAAATTAATAGAATAAAAGCTAAGCCAGGACACAGCCATGTTTGGAGATGTGTTGTTCAAGGAATAAAGATTCTGCAGCAAGGTCTGAACCGCGTGGTAAGGTCGGGGGAAAATACTAGCTTCTGGCTTGATCGCTGGGTGGATAATTCACGACTCAAGGACATGGCAACCGCAACTATACCTGAAACAGTGCTAAGAAAATCAGTTTCTGAGTACTGGGGAAACGTACCAGGATGGCCATGGCATATACTGCAAAATTACCTCCCCCAAATGGCTCTCTACAAAATTGCCTCGCAGGTCCTGATAGAAGAAGCAATGGAGGATGACGGATGGTCCTGGGGAGCCACAAGCTCAGGGAATTTTTCTGTGAAATCAGCGTACGATCTGCAAAGAAATAAGGGAATGGATAGCCACATGGACAGACAACGTGTGGGTTGGGACCGAATTTGGAAATTGCAGGTACCAGAAAGAATGAAATTCTTTCTTTGGACAGCTCGGCATGAGGCGATTATGGTCAATCATAATAGGAGACGACGGCATCTGTGCGTGGAGGACCGCTGTCCCTCTTGCCCGGAACCTGAAACGACAAGTCACGTTCTCCGGGATTGCGTAGAAGCAAGGAAAATCTGGAATTGTTTCGTACCAAGGGAAAGAAGAAATGATTTTTACAGCCCGGATTTTCAAGTCTGGATGGACGGGAATCTCAGTATCGAGAGGAAGTGGAGATCATGGGACTGGACAAGTATATTTGCAGTGGTCTGCTGGTGGTTGTGGCAATGGAGGAATGCAGAAGTTTTTTCGACAGGAGCTAACTGCAGGGACAAAGTGGAATTTATAATATCACAGGTTAAGGAAAGTGCTGCTGTTGCGATGCGTAGCGGTCTAGGAAGATTGAGTGTGTACAACAATATGCACATCGCGTGGAAACCACCGCAAGGGGACTGGATAAAAATTAACACGGATGGCGCGTGCAAAGGCAATCCGGGTTTCGCAAGCACCGGGGGTTTGATGAGAGACAGCATTGGCAATTGGAAAAGGGGGTTTGCCTGTAATTTGGGTGTTTGCACTGCAGTCTTGGCGGAAATTTGGGGAATTTTCTATGGTTTGAAAATGGCCTGGGCTTCAGGGTTCAGACGGGTTATTCTGGAATCGGACTCATTGACGGCAGTGAGATTGGTATCAGATACTGGAAATTGTTTCCATCGTCACGCCTGGTTAATTGAGGAATGTAGAACGCTCCTAAAACAGAATTGGGACATCACAGTAGCTCACACCTTTAGGGAAGGTAACAAAGCTGCTGATTGGTTGGCGAATTTCGCACGGAATCTCTCATTAGGTCATCACGAGTGTGTTGTGCCGCCTGCAGGCCTCCAGGATATCCTTGATGCTGACAATAATGGAGCTTCAACTATTCGGCATGTCAAAACTTAATTGTTTGTTCGGTTTCTTCTTTGTTTTCCGGGGTTTAACCCCTCCCTTTTACCAAAAAAAAAGAGACTTGATTAATGATTTTTTATAGTTTAGAGTCCTAATTGACTTTGAAGCTTTAGTTTAGGAACCTAAATTGGTGTAATGCCAAAAAAACATCTAAATGACCTCAAACCTAAAAAGTTGAAGAATTAAAGTTGTTTAAAATATCATTTAACTCTTAAAAAATGTCATTTCGAAATTATTATCAGCCAAATTCTGACAAAGGAAACCCAAATGTACCCATCTGCAAATCGACGAAACACACAAAACACACTACCGTTTGTTTTACCTATTGTTTTTTGTTGTTGTTTGTTGTTACGGTTTGCTGTTTAAAAGGCTGCTTTTCCAAAAAGCAGAGATTCTCTGCTTTTGTAAAATGTTGCTTTTCAAGTGTAAAGTGGATGTCACTAACCAAACACAGGATGGTTAAAACTCTCCCTTTTAAAATGAAAAAGCAAACAAGAACATAAAAAAGAGCAACCAAACACACCCTGCATATAAACATCAATCTGTAATTATCACTAAAAATAATATTCTACCTACATTAAAAATTAAATAAATTTGATACATAATTCGAACCTTGCACTCATGTGAAGCACATGGCTTCCCAAAAGTTTGTGGTTGGTGGCTAATGAAAGTTCCAAATCAACAATTAACTTGACCCACAAATGCCAAATTATTATAATTATACATCACATAATAAATTATATAGTAAAGTATCGGATCTGATCTGATCGGATCAGCCCTCCCATCCCATTTCATTGAATAAATGGAGAAAAGCTCATATTTTTTTCAAACTTTGAAGCAAGCAAAAGATTAGGAGGATCTAAAATACCTTATAAAAAGTCAATAATCATGACCTTATTAATCCACAAAACATAAATCAGTTCACAAACTAACCCTGTTCTTCATCATCCCCAATTTCACAGTGGCTAACTAATCAATCAAATGTTTCTTCTACTAATTGTAATTAATCCTTCAACCAATCTGTCTAAACACAAACATTCAATCTAAGACACTGCAAAAATGACAAGGAAAAAAAGAAAAAAGCTCCAAAAGAATACAAAGACCATCAGATCTTTAATCTTTTTCCATTCTCTATTTGATATATTGAGACACCCACTTGAAGCCATCGCCGTATCCCATCTTACGCACGATACTGCACATGAAAACTTCGAGAGGACGGACGTTTGAGTCTGTAAGATTCACCTTCCCCTTGCCAGTTGTGAAATTGGTCAGCCCTAGATGATAGCGGAGCTCATCTTCGGAAGCTGCATAAGGAATGTCAATCTTGTTTCCTAGGATGAGAAACGGAACATTTGCCAGGGATTCGTCTGAGAGGAGAGCATCGAGTTCCTTCTTTGATTCTGCAAACCTCTCCTTGTCGTATGCATCCACCAGGTACACGACTGCATCCACCTGTTTCATGAAGAAAAATGTTGCTTTGGTTCTTCTAAGATCACATATTATCGAAATTAATCAAAGCAAATTACAGAACAAGTATTGATCGTTTATGTTAAGATGACTTGTGTTTCAATGGCGTTAAGGATTCAGGCGAAAAATGCAACTCTAAACTCAAGAAGACACAAGCTAAAAAACAAAGGGAAATCCCAATTTGATTGATACGTCTGCAAAGGACCACACCGTGGAGGACTTATCCTAAAGTCAGACTCCTAATAGGGGGGTTCTATATTTGGCTTGTTTGGATAGCTACTATTGAAACACCTCCCTAGTATCGAGAAGGTGCTATCAGCGAAACTTCCATTATCAATCTTGGCCTCCCATGAATCAGATAAACACAAAGTAAGCCCATCTGGGATTATGAAGGCACAATACATTCTACAGACCAGGAAATTAGGCATGACTTCTATTCGGAAGGCAGATTCAACCAATTGAAAAACTAAGAGGCACAATACATTCTAAAGACCAGGAAATTAGGTGTGCCTTCTATTCAGAAGAAGGCAGATTCAACCAATTGAAAAACTAAGAGGCACCATACATTCTAAAGACCAGGAAATAAGGCGTGCCTGCTATTAGGAACACATTCAACCAATCCAAAAACAAAAGTAGAAAATCTGCACAAACAAGAATGAAAACTGCAACAACGGAACAGATTCAACCAATTGACAAAACTAAGAGCCACAATACATTCTACAGACCAGGAAATTAGGCGTGCCTTCTATTCGGAACAGATTCAACCAATTGAAAAAGCAAAAGTACAAAATCTGCACAAATAAGAACGAAAACTGCAACGAGCAGCTTGGCAAATAGAGACAGTCAAGTTTTCACATCTGCTCCCATAAGATTAACTGCCCCTTTGATTCTCCTTTTTTTTAATGTTAAGACTCCAAACAGTAGATATAAAGTGTTTGGTTAGAATTGAGAAACAATTGCTAATAGCTATTTTGGAACGAAAGTCAGCTAAATATTTACGAGCTACCGACAACGGCAAACAATAAACAACAAGAAGAAACAGCAAAGAGAAACAGATTCTTGAAAGGAAAAATCATTACTTTAATAATTGACAAACAAGAAACAAACAACATATGGACATGAAGTTTTTCCATAGTCCAGTTGGGTACTAGATCCACCCAATATTGTAGAAAGAACAAAGCATGAATTCAGTAGCCTATCTTCCTCCTAACATCTGAAGTTATGTAAGAATTAGACTCAAATTCATACAATTGAAGTAACAAACAAACACCATTGAGGTCAGGTAAAATACAATAAATTGACTTCAAATTAACAGCAGAGAAACCACATCGAAATGCATCTAACGCCATGAATTAGCTCTCCAGAATATAATTATGGAGTTGCTGAAACGAAAATCCAATGTTATGATTCAAGAGATATCAAATGATGATCAAGCAATTCACTAACAGAGTGTTAAAAAAGGGGGAAATCTAGAATCAAATCAACCGACAACAAATTTATACTCTAATTCAAAAATTGATCAGCAGAAAACAAGATAAGGAAATGAATTGACAACCTTAGCATAGTAATCTTTCCATACACGGCGAGCGATCTGATGGCCACCCAAATCAAAAGCCTTGAATTTGATTTTCCCTATGCTAAGCTCCTCCGACGTAGGATGTTGGGTCGGCTGATGCTGAACCAATCTCTGTAAAACAGATCGCAGATTCAATAATCCAAATACCCAAAAAAAAAACGGAAATCAGAGAAAAAAAAATTGGGGAAAAAGCAAACCTCGTCTTTCAACATGTGAAGGAGAGTAGTTTTGCCGGCATTATCAAGACCTAAGAAGAGAATCTTAGCCTCCTTTTGCCATAATCCAAGAGAAGCAAGAACACCGTAGAACCAATCCAAAAGAAACATGGTTTGGGGATTTTGGAATTGGGAATCTAGAGACCCAGGAATGGGATCCAATCAAACGAAACAGAGATAGAAAGCTTGTGTATATATATATGATTGAGAAAAGAATGGTGGAGATCTAAAAAGGGTGAAGAAGAAAGAGACCTGAACAGGAGGGTTGAAAAGGTAGAAAATTTCTTAAATTACCGTTGCTCTGTCGTTTTTGGCGTTTCTCAGCTACTCTACTCCCAACGCCATTTTCCAATTGTGTTGTTGCCTTCTATTTATTTCTTTATTTCACACTTCATTTACACATTAGTCCATACATTGGTTAATTTATTATTTCAATCCATTATTATTATTATTATTATTATTATTATTTGTTAAAGGGAAATTTTATTAATCACCATCAAGCAAAACGTTACAAAGAAAATAAGAAGGAACATGATCTCATGCACCATAATCAGATTCAGAATCGGCAGCTCTTACTAGAATATGCACTACTCGTTTCACTGATTTACTAACAAAACTGATACGACAGGTAATGATATCCGTATAAAGAAATTTACAATCGGAGATAATAAAACCAAACGCAGAATCTATTCGTTATAGTATGCTACACGTTTCACTGATCTACTAACAAAACTGATACGACAGTTAATGATATTCGTACAAAGGAATTTACAATCACGGATAACACTATGTCATTTTCCCTTTCATATGACATAAGATGCATGAAAAACATTTGTTTTCGTGTCGTCTGATTGTTTTTCGTGACAGTAGATTAAAATTATGTCATTTGAAAGCTTAAATGTAAACCAGTTCATTTCACATGTGGCCTTCTGATACATAATTCTGTCATCTAAAAAAAACGTGTGTTTAATTCAAAATTTACTTAATCATCAAATGACACTTGTGATAAATGACTGTCATCGTATTCAGAAAACAAAAAAGCGGCAAATGAAATTTCACTTACGCGGCCAACTAAAATGGATACCAAATTTTAAGGCGCTCAATACGTTTGACTGAAATTTCAGCTCATATATAAACCATCTCTCTCATCCCAAATCCCAAAATTTCATATGATCTCGATCGTTTTGCCCTTTTACCTGTAGAGCGTAAGATGTTTAGGAAGTTGGTGGTGCATCCGTTAATTGATGTGCATCCCACCCGGATGGCCAAGGTCGGTTTTAACTTGATTATATACTCGTATATCGTGCAACCTAAACTTGTTGATGCTCCTGCAAGCGTTGGCCTTAATGAATAAGGTTAACCAAGAGTTCAACTTCCTGGCTGAGCGGTATACGCGACTCGAGGTGAGATTGGATAAGACACATCAGGACTAAGGAATCGTTGCTCGTCGAGTCTTGCAGCTAGAGGATGAGCTAGAGAGGGCCCGAGCAGGCGGTAACCTCGTCAAAGAGCTGTTGAGAGTGCAAGTTCATGCAAACGATGACGAGGCCAGGGCTAATGAGGCGTCCATATTAGCAATTCGGGCCTAGTGAGCCAAGGAAGAAGCTTGAAACTGGGAGCAAAAGGCTCTATGTCATGTTGGTCGAGCTTTCGAGTTGGGAGAGAAGCTACAAGGAGCAGAGAAGTCAGTCTCCTCCTTATTTATTAGCTTAAGGTGGAATGATGTTGATATTAAGCGCTTAAATGAGGAGGCTATAGGTGGCCATGCGCGAGCTTAAGTGAATGAGGGAAGAGGTGGTTGGTGGCAGTGTTGAGATTAAGCAGCTAAAGGGAAGTAGTGGAAGAGCGTTGAAATTGCATGTGGTGGAAGGTTATTTATTCCTCGATGGAGGAAAAGATTTGGGAGTGGGAAGAGGACTTCTATAATGAGATTCACTCGCATGCGGTTATGTAATGGGCATCGGACGAGGAGTTTTTGAATTCACGGTCTCTTTAACACTCACATGCTGATCTTGAGCAGAGGCTGCTTAGTGTTGAGGAGTCTAAGCGGAAGTTAGTGAATGATCCAAAAGATTATGATTGAAATCATTGCATCATACATGTGATTGACCTTCAATATAATCTAAGGGAACTTTAACAAACACACTATAGTCGAACTCGACAATGGTTATTATGAGCTTATCAAGCTCTTTTCACATAGTCTCAAGTTTAGCCTTGACGTCCTCATCTTTGATCGGGATGTCCATCTCTTTCAATGCCCAACACTCTCAAGTTCGAGGCTTAACCACTCTTTCTTAGCTAACCAACTGGGATTCTGCCGACCAGTGATGGGTCCATCGATGGTTGGATTCCGGTGTCCTCCTGTTTGGGGAGGATCGTCTTCCTTCTCTCACATGGACCGACCTCACAGGAGATTGATATGTATCTCTCATGTTGCAAGGAGGAGGAGTTCGGGTCCCGTGGCATCGGACCAGGGAGAGTCCTTTCCCCTTTGAATAGGTGTCTAGATCCTTCCTTTGTCTTTTCGAGGAGCCATCTTACCGGTGGTAGGAGCTTCAAACAGTGTGGTGTCGGGTTAAGTAGTTGGTGTTTTCGGGTTTGTTCACGTACGTGAATGTTTCTTCTGCTATCACTAGTTTTTCTTTCACTTTTACTATTTGGGTGGCATGCTCCTTCCTTGTGATGCTGACGAGCTATTGGACAGAGTCAAGGTTTTCTGCATGGCTCATTGAGATTGCATCCAAGAGCATTTGCTGTTGGGGCTCTATGACTTCCCTTTCTTCCACCATTTCTAGGATTGGGTCGCCATTAACCCGACGGTTTTGGTGTGCTTTTTTTTTTATGTTTCTCTATATCTCTGTTGTGGGGAGTGCAACAATGGAAGGGATTTCGATAAAACTACTTAAACGAGCCATCGTCATACCAGTCCACGCTCATCGCACAAATTTTAAATGGTTGAATTCTGAAAGTCCACATGTCAATCTACAACACACAAATCAAAGGGGGTGTTGTTTGTACGACGAACACGCTCCGATGCTTAAGTCAGTTCGTGGAGAAGACTGAAGGATGATTAAAATCAGTAAATTAAAGTTGTAATGTAAATATGAATGAACTTGTTTACCTCGAACTGAGCTTACTCTATTTATACTGATGTTGAGTTGTAGAAGACAATTATGAGTTGTGGAGCGGAGCGGAACGGTTTCCATGTATCTCTAGTTGATAGGAGGGAGTGAGCCATATATCATTACCTGATATTTCTTAAGACCATTTAACCTATGATTCCGTGAATCGAGGGTGTTTATGACAACAACTGAATACTTGATTGGATCTATTGAGGTTTTTTGAATCAAACTTTTAATACACCGTCGTTTGATTGTGTTTTAGATGATAAGAAGTTACGCATTCTATCTTTTCGAGCGTAGATTCAAGCATTTATGGTTATGTTTGTCAGATTCATTATGTATGGCAAGTCTAAGGGCATCTCCAAAGGCTCTCTAAAAATAGAGAGCCCTGGAAAATCCAGCTCCAATAGAGCTGGATAAGCTTGCTGTAAAGATGCAGCGAGGCAAAGTAATTTTTTTTATTTTTTTTTAATCTAATTTATTTTTAGTGTTTAGTTTTTTTTTTTCATGTAGATTTTCATTTTTTGTACATGTATTATTATTTTTTTATTTTCTTTTTAAAATCTAATTTAACTTTTAGTGTTTAGTTTTTTTTTATTTCATGTATATTTTTTTTTTACATGTACATTATTATTTATGTACTAGTTTTTTAGAAGTATTTATGTTATTTAACTTTTAATTATAGTGTTTTTTGATTTTTTATTGTGTTGTATATGGATATATTTTGATTAATAATATAAAAAATATAAATGTTATGTGAAAAATTAATATAATAATAATAAAATATTTAAAAAGTAGATAAAATAGAGTAGATGGTTGGAGAAGTTTTACTGCAGCAACTCTATATTTAAAGATGGAGTAGAGAAAAATGAAGATAGAGTGGGCAAAATAGAATGCAAGGTTGGAGATGGCCTAATAATCTCAACTTTTTCCTTTTTGATAATTCAATTTTTTTATTCATTTAAATATTAATTATGCAGTTCTCGTGTAAAGAGAAATTATTATTGGAAAAAGATGTGCTCCAAGTTCATAAATAAATGATTTTGAAAGACAAGAAAATGATTTTACACTTTTATGCTATCAGCTCCCAATCCGATCCGACGGTGATTGTGAGCTGTCTGTCACTGGATAAACGCTTGGTTCTGTATGTCAAATAGAAAATCTTCCATACATATTTTGGTATGTTTAATATGAACCTAAAGATATTATTTTCTCCGTTTCATATTACATGTCTTTCTATAGATTTTTTTTTTGTTTTATATTAAATGTCATATTATATGATAATACACATTAAGTGGGTAACGTTTTGTTAGGTTTATATAACCGCAACGTTTAACATTTTCTCTGAAAACTGCATCGTTTTAGAGCTTTTCAAGAAAAACTCATACTTAGAGCTTTTCATAAACAGCTGTTTGTAATAATTTATTATTGATAAAAGTATCCTTCTTATTTCCAGAAATATATTTCTTCTTTAACATTATTTATATTTCTACAACATACTTACAGGAAAAACAAAGTTTTGTTGGGTTCAATATATTTTTTTTATATTTTTTATATAAATTATTTTTATTAATTTGTGTAACACGTTTTTTTATTTTATAATAGGATAATATGCAAAAATACTCCTAAAGTTTATAGTTAGGAGCAATTTTACCTTTAAAGTTTAAAATGATGCAATTATACCCTCTAATGTTGGCCGCCAATAACAATTTTACCAATAGTTGGGTCAATTTGAGAATAATTCATCAAAGTGTTTTCTTGGTCATGAATATTGCATATGCACTTCACATGTGTATCATTTTATCATCATTAGTAACAGATCACGAACATAAAAAGAATTTGTTGATTAATTTAAAACATGTCCATACTAGACATTTTAAATCTGAACAACAACAGTTCAATATAATTTTACCAAACACTAATAATTAAACAACTAACAGTTTACTGCAACTGAAAACAGCTAACAGCAACCGCAACAGCTATTAGCTAACAGTTGAACCAAACAGGCTATAAGTCACCTTCTGTGTGCTATAAAACGCGAATTTATTAAAATTAATTAAAATAATGGATGTATCATATAATAAATAAATAGTGGAATCAATAAATAAGGGACGACAAAATCTTTTTTCTAATATTTTTAATTTTTATGCAACTCTCCAAAAATACATGTAATATGAAACAGATGAAATATAAAAGATCCTACTAATTTAATTATTAAATGGATCATAATATACATGTTCTATCCTTCAAATAACATAGAAGACCAGATGCTTAATATAAAAACTCGTAATCAACTCCTATAAGCCATCTGATGACTCATCAACACCCAATTAATTAGACAAAAGTCTAGTTTTTAAGATCAACGGCGATAAGATCAGTTAATGACACATCGTATGCAATCACTACCGTCCATTTTGTAGTCATTAATTTGTAATTAGGAACGGCTGCAAAAGCAGTTGATGACACGTCTCGTTCAATCTAGACCGTCCATTTTATATCAATTGATTTCCACTCAAGTACCTCTTTTATGACTAATGGTCCTAGTCACCTAGCCATGTGTTGAATTGTCTAATTTTTTATTATATTATTAATAAAGTACAAAATAGTTCAAGTTACCCCTAATGTTTTTAAAAAGGTCAGTTTTACCCATTACCAAAAGGAAAATTTTAAAAAAATTGATTTAATCATTATTTAAGTATCTCGTGGTACTTTTTAAACATTAGGTACATCTAAAATATATATTAATTATATTTAAAATATTTCCAATAATATGTTAGTAAGACACAGTTAGATATATATTAATCATATTTAAAATATTTCCTATAATATATTCAAAATAAATAAATTCTTATAGTATGTTACTAAGACACATTTACAGGTGTCCGCTATAGTTACTTTGTTTTTTACAAAGTACCGTTACTTGGTGTGTTTTCACCATTGGATTAATTTTATGCTCCATCATCCAATGGTGAAAACACACCAAGTAACGGTACTTTGTAAAAAATAAAGTAACCATAGCGGGCACCCACATTTACAAACACTAGTAGTGTTTATATTGATGACCAAATAAATTTAATCATTTACCGTTAAATATAAATTATTAAAATCTTTAGATGGAGATTCAAAATATTTTAAAGCTTAAATTTAATTAGTTTAGATTTAACAGTGAATGATCAAATTCATTTGGTCATCAAAATACATGTGAATACTACTGGTTACAAACAATTAAAAATTGCAGATATAAATTACTCGTTAAAAAAGATAAAGTATCAAAATATATCTAAAGTTTTTAGAGAGTATCAATTAGGTTTCACGTACAAATGACATCAATTTAGACCTAATATTTATAAAATAATATCAATTTAGATATCGATAACGGAACATGACATATTATTTATAAGAATAGGGTGCGATATGGTATCAAATAATGTAATGAGCTTAAGCAATTAAGGTCTAGGCCCATTATTTGATATATTTGATATATGGGCTTCCTACATGAATATCATAACTAACTACAAAATTACAACTAAATCATATTATCAAACTTATTTCTGAATATGTCATTATTTGCTATATATAACAAATAAAATATGATTTTACACCCCAATTTAAAATTTTCAAATTCCAATTTGTAAATTCTAAACTCTAAACAATATATTCTAGACTCTAACTTATAAACTCTAGTTCTTAAAATAGATTAAAAAACAGTGAATTTATTAATTTGACACAATCCAAAATTATAACTTGACATAATTGTAACTAGTTTTTGAAAGATGAATTTATGTGTAATTCTCCCTTGATATATCCGGCGAGCCCATCCAAATAAGAAGGGCATTGCCAGAATTAACAGAGGAAAGGAGCTTCGGACTTTAAGAAACACGCTCAAATCAATACATTGCGGAAATATAGATTCCGAACCAATGACGAGCTGACACGTGTATAATGGCACAAACACTGATGTAAATAAGTGTCTATAAATAGCACGAAAATCAGGGGATGTTTTCTTCATTCTTAGGTGACTTAAGGCTCGTTGTCAGAAAGTAATTGATATTCCGATATCAATTAGCAATTTTACCTCTAACGTCTAAAATTTTGAAATTTTACCCAAGCATCTAAGAGCAATTTACAACTAACGTTGATAAGTTTGGTCAATTCGAGAAATAATTTACTAAAATGTCTTATCAGCCATGAATCTTGTCATCTACATTTCCTATGGACATCATTTTCGTATCATTAATTAGTAACAAATCACAAACATATGATTAGACGTGAAAAAAAATAAAAAAAGATATTGTATTTTGTACAAGTTGGACAAAAAAATTCAAATATTTCACCGAATTTAAAAATAGTAATCTCCAATTCTATTATTAAATCATAAAAAAATATAATTTTTTTTAGAAACAATGGTTATGGAATTAGTGCAGAATAAAGAATAAAATATTTGTATTTTATAATGATGTCTGAAATTGATCTAACTTGCCAATATTAGAGATAAAATTGCTCTTAACTGCCAATATTATGGGTAAAATTACAGTATTTTAGACGTTAGAGGTAAAATCGCTTCTGACTATATAACTGGAGGTGGTTTTGCAGAACTTGAAACAACAATTACAAATAGGTGATGATTGTAGACTGAAATAATACCAATGATGTGTCATATTTCGTTATTGAGATCTTATCGGTACTATTTTGTAAACGTTAGGTCTATATTGGTACTATTTTGTACATGATCCTAATTTAATACTCCGAAATAATCTTAGACCTATTTTGGACATTATCCCTAAAAAAAACAATCAAACTGATAATCACTTAATTAAAATAATATATTATATAATAGTCTTCACATGAATTTCATCATTCATCATTAGGCCTATACCGATTAAAATCCTACTGTGGCCATCATGATCCATATCAACACTACCAATATATAGGCCACACACATAAGAAAATGAGAAAATGAGGCTTTTTCTTTGTGAAAGGGACAAAAAAGAGGTAATAAATTTGGAACAACAAATTTTCTTATAAATAAACTTATTTGAAAAACCTGATGATATAAGAAGTGAATTGCTCAATATCCCCAAATTACTGTTACCGTCCCATTTGGACTTTTTTGCCCTTCTTATAATTTTGATAAAAAAAACTAAAAATTCTTTCTCTAAAATCACAAACTCGAACAATAATAATTGAAATTATAAAAATAATTGATATGCGACAATTCGAATCTCGAAAATGGATGATTATGAGTCCCAAACAATAAAATTTACATTTTTGTCACAAAAAAAATCATGAACATAATGCATATTTTTTGTGACGATTAACATTTTTCGTCACAAAAAATTAGAGAATTTTGTAATTTCTGTCGCTAAAGGCATACATGCCCAATTTTGGTCTAGGTGGATGCTAGATCCGCCCAGCCAATGGGCTGGGCGGATCCAGCACCCGCCCAGCTGTGGTCTGGGCGGATCCAAAATCCGCCCAGCCAATGGATTGGGTGGATATACCACCCGCCTAAGCCATTGGCTGGGCGGATTCTGTATCCGCCCAGACCACTGCTGGGCGGGTCCTGGATCCGCCCAGCCTATTGGCTGGGTGAATCTAGCACCCACCTAGACCAAAATTAGCGTTTTTTTTTCAAAAATTATTTTTTTAAAAAAAATGGCAAAATTGTCCAAATGGAAGCGGTAAGAAAGAATTTGGAGGCGGTAAGAAGCAACACCCTATAACAATCAAACTGCCTCATTTAAAATTCTATTAGATATAGAAATGAGTTTAAGGGGATATTTGGTTGCTCATTTTCATGCTCAATGTTTGTCTTTTCATTTCAAAATGAGGAGTTTTAGGTGTTTGGTTAGTGACCTACTGTTTGCCTTTTATATCTGAAAAGCAACATTAGATGTTTGGTTAGTGATCTCATGTTTGCCTTTTACATCCGAAAAACAGTTTTTTTACAAAAGCAGTATTTTCCTTTTTTTTTGGTAGAAGAAAAGCAGTCTTTTCCAACAACAAACAGTAAACCGTAACAGCAACATCAAATAACAAACCATAACAGCAAACAGTAGGTAAAACAAACGAGCCCTAAATATTATTAATGTCTTCCATTGGATAGATAGAGATAGAAATAACTATCAAACTACCTCGTTTAAAATTTCATACTTCATAAATAAATCTACGCTCCACAAAAAAGGTTAAATAGTGGGTTACTAAATACCACCCTCAAATTATTTATCACCGTCTTTGTTTGGACTTTTTTGCCTTTCTTATAATTTCGATAAAAAAATTGAGAATTCTCTCTCCAAAATCATAAACCCGAACAACAATAATTGAAATTATGAAAATAATTGATGTGTAACAACCCGAACCCCAGAAATGGATGATTACAAGTCGAAAACATTAAAATTTACGTTTTTTTTATCAAAGAAAATAATATATATTTTTTTATGACAATTTTGCATTTTTTGTCACAAAAATTGGGGAATTTTGCATTTTTCGACACAATTTTTTGTTACGATTTTGCACCGGCCAATTGGCCTAAACGAATGCCGCATCCGCTTAGGCCAAATTTTGGCCGATTCTCTCTAAAAAAAATTCAGTTTTGAAATTTTTTTTATGAAAAGCACAAATTATCCAAATGGGAGCGGTGATAAGTAATTTGGGGTGGTAAATTGCAAAATCCCTTTGAAATCTATCCCTAACGGGGTGTTTGTTAGAAGGGATATAGGAGGTGGGATATGGATAAGAAAAACAATGGATTAGTAAAATGTATTATTTTATCTCTATCCCTATCCCTATCCCTGTCTCTATCCCACATACCAAACATCTATACTATATATTAAATTTGTAGTCATAGATGCTGATGTGTCATCTCTAGACTTATTTGTGACTGATGTGTCAAATTCTTAAAATCTTAAAACTGTTTTTTACCGTTACCAAAAAACTACCCACGTTCTCAACTCGCCCCATCTTACACGGTTGCTTTTTGCTTCTTTTTTTTTTTAATCCAGATTGCTTCATATTCCACGAACTTTGATTGCTTCAAATTTCTCAGTTGCTCCTTTATACCATCGCTTCATCTTCTTTAGACAGTTGCTTTTTGCATATTTTTGAACTCTCAAAAGAAAGTGTTTGACGCCCTTTACCGGAAGAGAATCACGATTTGATCTCCGACGTCATTTACTTCACTTGGTCGTCCTTCTCCCTTTCCTTCTCTACCTTACGGTATATTCGCCTCCTTTTTTCCATTATGTGTGTTCAATTTGTTGTTTCAACCCTAACTTTCCTTAATCCCCAAATAACGCAGAACCCTCAGAATTATGATGCAATTGAGAATATCTGCCAATGTTTCCAAATACGGTTTTTACTGTTGTATTGGAGACAGTAAATGAACGCTATAATGATGGGTAATCATATGTTATTTGAAAAAGATTATAGCATTCTAGGATGCTTTGTTGAGTTCCAAAGACTTCTCCTCATGTGTTGATGAAATATGTTTTTCTCCAACTTTGGTAGCTAGCTTGCTCATATTTAACTACGGTTTGCAGTTATTTGGTGTACACAATGGGTCTGCAGCTGCAATATACACCAAGGAGAATCTTCAAAACAATTTCATAGCTGCCCTTACACCGACCTTAATAGATATGAGTGGGTAGCAGCATCGCCAAGGCCTTTGGTTGCAGGCTTTGTATGAACAGATAAAGATCTTCAAACGAGTGATAATCTGCGGTCTCTTGAGAAAATAATATACTTTGTTGTGTTATATTCCTTATCAATTAGAAGACTATTTTATGATCTTAGATTGAAAATCAAACTTTTCAAACTGAAGATTGGATAGTAGATAACCTAGAAAAGCTTCTTTTGGGGTCAACATATTTTCAAAACATCTACGCTTTGCTATTGTCATTGCCAGAAAAGTACACTTATCAATCAACACTCTAGGGGGCGTTTGGTTTAAACTTCGGAATTGGAATCGGAATCGGAATATGGCGGAATCAGAATCGGAATGATTATTTATTTAGTTTGTTTGGTTCGATCTGGAATCGGAATTCAATACCCTTTGAAACTGTTTGGTTATTTAATGATCGCAATCGGAATGAATATAATTTCTATTAAAAATAAGTTATTAAATAATAATAATTATTATATATCTAATAAAAAAAATCAAAAGTAAATGTCAAATAAATTTTAATTCAAATGAATATATCAGAATTAAAAAAAATTCGATAACAATTTTTGTAAAACAAACCAGTTGAAGGAAATATAATAATAGATTTGTGTAGCATATTTATAATATGAAATAGTATGAAATTGATTGTAACAATGTATGTGTTCAATTTTTAAATTAATTATAATGCATGCATTTAATTCATCATTTTTTTTTTGTAAATCAACATGTGCAACCGTAAAAATAAGTTGAGAGATCATGGGTGAGTGGATAAATTAAGAGTAAGGGGGAATCAAGTTAATTGATAGGGTAAGGAAGAGGATTCCTATATTTAAGGGAATCAGAATTCCATTCCTATTTTAATTTTAGCTAACCAAACATTAATAAAGGGAAAAAGTTCATTTCATTCCCATTTCATACCCTAATTGTCTCCAACCAAACACCCCTAGGTATTTAGGAATTGACACATCTTGATTTTTTTTGGAGAATTTGCTTTATATTTATCTAGAATTATTTCTCTCACTTTTTTTATCAATTTGTGCCTACGTGGGAGTCAAAAATAAGTAAACTTGCAATAAGAAGGTAATTTGAATAGGAAACTTGATATATGTAGATTTGAATTTGATATTATACTCTACTTCACTTGTGCTCTATCCGTCTATATAAAGTTGAAGATTTGAAAATTTTAACCTGTGACTACTATTTATTATCTTAAGAACACTTTTCTTTTCATTTAAATGTCACGTTATATTGTGTATTTTTATGTGAAACACCTTGTATAATATTTGAAAAGACGTTATGAAGCAATTTTAATAAATGGTAAAGACATAATCCTTTGATAGGTTTGCTTGACCTTATCAAGAGTTATAGTTGCTTCTGATGATGTTAAGTCTCACGGTAGTACTGCATCCATTCATCAGGCTTTTTCTGTTTTGTTTAACTATACGTCATCTCTTTGTCTTCTTTGGCTCTACAATAACCACTTTTACTTCTTTTTCCAATTTCTCTATTAGAACTGATGTGTATCACCCCCACTCGTCGTCTTCTTCATTCTTCTTTACAGAGTCAGACAAAACCCTTCTTTTTCTATTTTCATTTCTTCCTCAAAATTGTTCTGATGGGTTCTTAACCTCCCATACCGGATTTCAAAAATCCAAGCAAGGTTAGTTCTCTCTTTTAGTTTCTTATATTTAGAATTTTGTGTTTTCTGGTTTGCTATATTTGAATCTCAATCCTTTATGTTCCTTCGTATTTTTTATTTTTCTATATTCTAATGTTTGTTTGTTTTTGGTGAGATCTCTCACTATGTGTCTTTAAGAATCTTAGTTGTTTCAATTAATTAGAATGGTGGTATTTGTGAGAAAACGTATTTGATCTTCTCAAACTACATTGTTTAAAAATATCTGACTGGTGCTGTGATATTAATGAAATAAAAGAATGGTTGTTAGTTTGTTTAGTTTCTTCATGTCTGAATTGGCTTTTGAATTATGAAATGTACAAATTTGGTTACGGATGGACACTTGAACTACCTAGGGAAATTTCATGGGCTCTACATTTCTCTCATTTTCATGTTTTCTTTACTACTCCAATATGATATTAATGTTGTTGAGAAATACAGTAATGAAGAACAACTATAGAGGCTTGGTCTAGATATCTGACTTCTATGCATGCCTTTGAATTCTTTTCGTTCTTAATAATACTGACTGAATTATTCATTATGTTTCAATAATTTAATGTGTGATATTGAAAAAATATTAAATTAAATTTTAATAATTATATATTCATTAAAATTTTAATTTATGAATGTAGACATCTACATAATGGTGACGAAATCAAATAAAAAATCCGTGCAAAGCACGGGTGGAAAGCTAGTTGAATAATAATTCTCAACTATTATATTTTTATCCTTATCCTAACCATTTATCATTATCTCTGTCCCAACTTTTATCATTATCTTTATCCCTATAGAATATCAAACCGCCCGTAAAAGTTTAGAATTAGGAGCTGCGCTTACCAATAGGAAATCATTGGGGGCAAATTTATACTTTCACAGTCAAAGTCCAATTTCATACTACGAAAAAATGAAGATTTTATATGGTCATTTTGTAGGCAAGCATAAAATAGTTAGATGAATGGGATAAGATACAAAAGGATTTCAAAAGACAAAAAATTTTTTGACGAACACCTACAAAATAATATAATTTTAAATAGTACTAATTGAACTTTGTAGAATGATACAAAGTTAATCTAAAATTTCGTTACCCAAAACTAACTTAGAGGGTGTTTGTTTCAGCTTTTCGAAGGAGCGTTTAGCGTTTCACTCCAAACCGCAGGAAATATGGCGTTTGGTTAGGTTTATATAACCGCAGCGTTTAGCATTTTCTCTGAAAACTGCAGCGTTTTGGAGTGTTTCACGAAAAGCTCCTATTTGGAGCTTTTCATAAACAGTTGTTTGCAGTTAGTTGTTATTGACAGAATTATTCTTCTTATTTCCACAAAATATATTTATTCTTTAACATTATTTATATTTCTACAATATAATTACCGGAAAACAAGATTTTGTTGCGTTCAGTAAATTTTTTATTTTTTATATAGATTATTTTTATTAATTTGTGTAACACACTTTTTTATTTTATAATAGGATAAGGTGCAAAAATACCCCAATATTGTCTTTTGTACAAGTTGGACAAAAAAATTCCGATATTTCATTGAATTTATAAATATTAATTTTCAATTTTATTATTAAATCACAAAAAAAATATGAAATATCTTTTTTTTGAACTACTGGTATGTGCAGTTGGTGTATAATAAGAAATAAAATATTTATGTTTTCTAATAATATCTGAAATCGAGCCAACTTGCCAATGTTAGAGGTAAAATTGCTCTTAACTGCCAACGTTATGAGTAAAATTGCACAATTTTAGACATTAAGAGTAAAATTATTTCTAGTTGTAAACGTTATGTGCATTTTTTCACATTTTTTCTTTTATAATTTCATCGTTGATTAATTTAAAACATGTCCATTTTAGAAATTTTAAATCCGAACAGCAACAGTTCAATATAATTTTACCAAACACTAGTAATTAAACAGCTAATAACAAACAGCTAACAGTAACAGCTAACAGCTTACAGCAACTGCAAACAGCTAACAGCAACCGCAACAGCTATTAGCTAACAGCTGAACCAAACAGGCCCTTAGTATCATTTTACAAACGTATGAAACTACAATGATATTTTATACGTTGAGAATGAATTGATACTTTCTCAAAAACCTTGAAATTAGTTTGATAGTGCATCCCTAAATGAAATGAAAACGTTTTAGTTTGTCGTCTACAATCTAAGAATTTGAAGTTTCCTTTTAGGCGTAATACATCATTTGCCCGTGAACTTATCCCAAAAAAATTGATTGGCCTCCTGAATTTTCAAAATGTCCGATAGTCTTTCAACTTACATAAAATATTCAATTAGCCTTCTGAACTTACGTAACATGTAATCAATTAATCACTCAGTTGTAAAAAAAAATAAGTTAAACACGAAAGATCTATTGCACGCGTCTAAAAAAAAATAAAACGATCAAGGTCGGGGTATGTAGTTCTAATATTAGAGAAGACAAGTTTTACAGTTGAACAAGTAAGAACTTCTTTTTTAATCTATTATCTGAATTATGTAATAACATTTTAAGACGCGTGCAACACATTTTCCGCACGCATCTTACTTTTTTACAATGAGGGTGATTGATTGATTATATTTTACACAAACTTAGAAAGCTAATTGAATATTTTATGTAAGTTGAAAAGCTATCGGGATACTTTGAAAGTTCACGAGACCAATCAAACTTTTAAAATTCTCTTCAATCATCCAAGTATACAAGACAAATTTGCAAGGATAGAGATCCGAACATTTGGTAAGTGCATTTCTCCCAACACAAATCTTTCTCGTACGCTCAAAGAAGAGATATTTATTTCGTTTAAGAAGGATTGTCGCTAAAGGAAGGTGGAGGAAGTTTTGGCACCTTCATGTTGGCTCTTCGCCACCCGAGACCGTGTTATATTTCAAGGGTTAGATTGTCCGTCCATTAAAGCAGTGCCTGAACTGGATTCATAATATTGTGAGACAGTTCAGTCCATATCTAGTGTGGGCGTTAGAGCATTGAGAGAACATTTTCCTAGTACGAAAGGATCGGAAAAGACGCACCTTTGGTGTACCAGTTAACGTGCCCACAGTAAACGCTGAGTAGCCAAGTACGGAGTGGATAACTGATGAAAGCACTAAGCAGTAAGCCCGCCTCAAGATGAGTGCTCCCATATCTGATTTCCCAAAACCTTCGGCAACACAACCGAGAATATACAACCCTTCCAACTTGCATCAAAACATCTAGTAACCCCCTAAATTTTTCAAAATGACATTTTTAACAGTTAAATTTGCTTAAATTGCCATGGCTAACCCCTTATTTCCATATGGTACATATCGTAGTAAGGAACAGTTTAATGGGAGTTATTAGAGGCAAATTAAAAGGTCCATATGGTACATATCGTAGTAAGGAACAGTTTAATGGTTATTAGAGGCAAATTAAAAGGGTTGGGTATGCAGCAAGCCTTTTAACTTTCATACAAATAAGATGCAAAAATACTTCTAATGTTGACAGCCATAAATATTTTTACTCCCAAAGTCTAAAATGTTGAGATAAATTTTACCCTTTAATGTTGGCAAATTTGGTCAATTTCAGACATCACTATAAAATACAAATATTTTATTCCTTACGGTTATTAAAATTAGAGATTAATATTTTTAAATTCGACGAAATATTTGATTTTTTTTTTCCAACTCATACAAAATACAGTATAATATTTAAATTCTTTTATGTCTATTTATATGTTTGTGGTTATGAGTGATAAAATGACGTATATATGTAAATCATAAAATTCATGAATGAAAAGACAGTTTAACGAATTATTTCTCAAATTGACCTAACTTGAGAATGTTAGAGGTGAATTTGCTATTTGCTGCCAACTTTACTGCCAACTTTAGTTGATTTACCATAGATTTTGCAATCTGAGCCTTCCAAATAAAACTTAATATTTTCACTTAGAAAATTGAAAATCAAGCCTAGAAGAAATAATATCAAAGGACTTCAAGCTGCAATTATGCGTTTTTTAGAAAGATGCTACAGCCAGATTAAACTAGTGTTTGGTCAAGATGTACAAGCTACAATGGTACACAAACCTACACTAGGGAAAAACATTTACTAATGCACAATATTTGCCCTATTATCTAATTAAACTCGTGAAGATTGCGAGCAAATTACCGGTTTTAGTCCTTTTTTTTCAATCTTCTTCGTAGTTCATATGTCAATCAATGTCAATGTACTTGTCTTCAAGTCCTTCATATTCAAGCTGCCAAAAAGTAAAAGAAAATAATTATTTGATTTGAAAAGATAGAATTTAAGACTGTCAACTTCCAGGCAAGACGCTTACCTGTGCTTCATTGTGGGCCAATTTCATTCTCCGGTATTCTGCTTGTGCTTGCTTTGAGCGGAACATGGACTGAACTGTTACAACAGCTCTCTCAACGCGTTCTTCAGCTTGCTTCCGGCTGGCTTTGAAGAAGTCTTCCTCTGCATCACTTTCCTGCCTCAGATCCAGGTCTGCTTCCGTAGGTGGATCAGGACAAAGCCCGCGGAAACCTTTTCTCTTTAGACGCCATCGTAGAATGACTTTTTCAAGCACTCCAACTGACCAGATTATTTTGCGGTAATGCCTTCTTGCTTGGAAGCCCCGGAAAGCAGCCTGCATTAGCAAAAAAAGTGAAATCAATTTTACAGGGGTTCTTTATAATTGACTAACTTGACTCAACTGAATCTGAGCTTGTTTCAAGCACTCATGCTTATGAAGATCGTGCAATCGAACATACAGAAAAATACAAATGTGTTCTGCTCTCACTAAATTTACATACAATATGTTAAGGTGTTTATCATGTTCAATTAATAAAAGAGAGCAAAACAGATCCAGGTCCCTAAACAATGTGTCAATTACAATAACCATACTAATTCACTTTGCCGAGAAAGAGGTGCTTACTTGAATTTTGATAGCTTGGCGACGCAGATTGATGAATTCCCTACGCAATTTCCATGCACGAAACCCATGCTGGATGCGGGCAGCAGCATGCAACTTTTTCCTATTCTCATAATTGCGGAAGGCATGTTGAATCTTCATTGCTGCAACAATATTTCGTGCTTCATCCTCAGTGTTGTCATTCTCAACAACTCGAGTCTGTAATTTAAACGAGTGATCCCTGAATGCTGCCTGTATACACGCTGCTGCACCAGCAGCAGTCCTATAAGCTGTTAGAGTATCCTTCAGATTCATCTCCTCCTCAGTTAAGTTCTCAGGTTTTACAATTTCAGTTGCAGTTGTTTGCAGTTGGCCACTAGCATTTCCAGCTATTTGCATAGCCTCTAATTGTGCTACCAAAGCCTTTTCTGCCAAGAAAGCTCCTAATCCTTCATGACCCGCCCTAGTTGCAAGATCAGCAGGCATACAGCCACTGGGGTCTTGTTTCGTGGGGTCAGTGACCAGATTTGGCTTTGCCCCTGCAGATAAGAGATCAACAACCATTTTCTCCCTGCACGTGGAGATGTGTGAGGAATCAGAATTGGAGCAGAAAAAGGCAATTAGCTATTGTATGTCGACCATATATTACTATACCATTCCTATTCACATAATCTAGGATGGTACGCTCACATGAAGACGAAAAGACTGGAGATAATTAACAGAAAAAGAGCAAAAGATGCCACAACCCAGAAATGACAGCGAGAGAAAGGTTAGAATTGAAAATAAACATTAAAAGAGGAAAGGTTGGAATTGAAAATAAACATAAAAGAGGATGTTATGGCATACCTTCCATAAAATGCTGCCCAATGAAGAGCTGTCCACCCATGCTTATCCCGAAAATCCAATGACAAGCCTGCCCGTAAATATAGATGAATAGACCAGGTATATCCAAGAATAGAACACAAATGGATAACTCCTAGACCTTGAGAATCATAAACAGTGGTTTTACAACCTTCAACAATTCTTTCTACCAACCATTCCTTTAGCATGTTCCTCAAAGTAAGTTCAAAAATACCATCTTTTGCTTCTGCAGGTGAAAGTCTGGTGTGCTCAATTAACTTCATCAAACGTGTCCAACCATGGGAAATTTCAGAAGTTTTTTGCATGAACTTCTTAGCCTCCATTAAGGTAGCTGGTGGTACCTTACGGGTAAGAATGTCAAGCTTTTTGGATGTAGCCAAAAGTTGAGTAAGTCTAATCTGAAGCTTGAACTTCTCCCAGTTGGGATTGTCTTCTGAAGAAACCAAAGAACCATGCCATGAAATGCGGAATTCAAAATTTAAAACTTGGCTTATGGGTTTGTGGCCATCTAAACTCAAGAACATATTTACTAATCCTGGGGAATGTGATGATACAAAACAGCGATATACCCCGTCCTGAACAATTTCTGCAGGAACACGCGCGTCTCCACAAATGCAAAACAAATCGGAGTTTGCCAGATGCCGGTACTGTTCATGGAAATATCCAGTGAATAGAACCTGCATAAGAATTATGAACAAGGCGTTATGCTATTTGATTGAATTTGAAATGGAAGCCCGATTGATCAGATTGATCAACTTCTTTCAAATATTATGTCACCCAAAATTTCATACCTCACATACAGTATCTTAGTCGAAGAAAATTTTGTAGCCTTTTGCTTTTAAATGATTATAGGATGAAATATAATTATGTGATCACTGGATCAACGAAAACAAAAAGAATCAAACCTTTGTCGTTTCAGTTGAAAAGGCCCATGCGGGAGAGATCTCAGTGATGAAAAATACTTCTCCAGGAACAGTAGACTGAAGTTGATCGATTACTGAAGAAGAAGATAATTCATGAGGAGATGTAGTTGAAGATTCAAGCAAATGATTATCTATTGCACCCGGAGAGTCAGAAATAATGTCATCGATCCACCTTCCAAAACTATCCTGACTTTCCAAACCATCATTAACCACATTTAAATTTGCATGGAAACTTGTTGGCTGAACCAAAGCGTTGGCTTGACCATTGAAATGAGAGTTGTTACTACTTGTTTTCTCTGTTCTGCTATCCAATGGAGAAATTTCTGCAGAATAATTGTAGCCTGGGAAAACCCTACCCTACAAAGATGAATGATAATTCGTTGATAAATATTGTATGCTAATATTTTTAAGCAAGAAATTATCCTATAACAAAGTTAATCTTCAAAATGTAGCACAGAGTTGATAGGTTAATAGGCATGCACATTGTTATTCCAAAAAGTTAAGATCATTACTTCCAGAAATTAATATCATGATGATGTAGAAGAAATTCAAATTGTTATATTCAATTTTTTATTATTATTATTTATTCGAACAGTTGGGGGTGTTAACCATTTGTTAGCAATATAATTGACCCATTTTTAGACTTCATTTTGGCAAATTGCAAATTGAAAAAGAGAAGCCAGAGCTTTCTTAGTCTACCAAAAAATATAAACTGATTCTACTTTTTATCTTTCTCTCAACGTAGAAACCATTCACGAGGCCAGTCCAGCTTTAATCTTGAAGCATCTAAAATAATAGCTATAGAAAATTGGCTGCACCAGAAAGCCTTTCACATGAAAATAATAATTCAATAGAAGGTGCAACAAGTGCCTCAATTTTTTTTTTCTCAGAAGAACAAACACCATTTCTGAGTTCCTTTCATTTGTCGGATTTTTGTTCCTCATCAGAAGTGAGGAGGCAGATGCCACCTTGTTACTTTACTCCAGTCAAATGCAGACCTAACTTGCAGTAACCCAAAACACGTAAAGAGGACGAAATTCTCTGAAAATAGGTGGTGTAAGTATAGTGAAAGACAAAATAGAAAACGTTAGCAACGAAGCTGGGGAAAATACATAGAGGGTTGGGCCTAGAGTTTGGCAAGTGTACGAGAGAAGGAAGAAGGGCATCAAGGACATCCTCGTGGCAGGTTAGAATTGGTTGGGGAAATATGAGAGTGGGTGTGTCCTGTAGTGATACTCTTAAATAAGGTGTAGGGCACTGTTTAGAGTGTGCGTGAGTATTTTTTTAGTTTTGGGGCCTCTCTGTTTTGACAGAGGTCTGGGAGGGGAATAGTCCCTGTGGCAGTTGCTACTCTGTAGTGTACCATCTCTCCATATTTGATATTCTTGTTCTAGGTTATTGTTCTTGCAGTTATTCTTATCAGAACATTAAAAATATATAGAGAGAGAGAATATTATTTTCTTTTGGTCGGTTCACACAGTGAAACCAATTTTAAATAGGCATTGCTTGTTTAACATTATTCTTTGGTTTGTAATGTTTTTCTTATTTTGCAGGTTTTTAACTGTCCCTGCTATCTGATGTAGAATGCAACCGCAATTGCCAAAGACATCAGATAGGCTAACTAAAACCTATTATCAGTAAGTGCACAGCTTAGTTACTGTTACTGGTATATATGAACATTTTGATCACTAAAGTGCAAGTACCTACCACCAAGCAATAAACAGAATGAAAGAACTTCTGCTAAAACGATTTGGCAAAAACAAAAAACAGAATGAATGAATTTTTGTTACAAATTGTGAGACTCGTGAAGGGAACACCAAAAATCTCATACAGAAGAAATACAAAAAGATGCAGAAAAAAAAGCTTGCAACACTGAATATTTGTTCTTACATAATTCAGCGACCCATTTGCAGCTGTCTGAATCTGTTGGGCAATGCCAATAATCTTATCTGTCAATGTTTAAGGGGAACAAAACCACAAATGAATTTACATATAGATATTATACTGGGAAAAAGATAACTGTTAAAGGTTTTCTTAAGCCTTTGATAGTAGTAAATAACATCAAGTTCATCACCTCCTCTAAGATTGGCTGAATTGTTAGGATCATTTTGCACTAGCTCTTCCCACTCAAGTGTATTAAGCTCATGAAGCCTCATCTCATGATTTACGACAGTGACGCTGTTGCCTGGTCCTGTCAACATCCAAAATAGAAAAGAGAGAAAAAAATCAAATGCATTTTCTAACAAAGAGACGGTTAAAATGAATTATTTGCTTGAGATGATAAAGGATATAAACAACACGCTCCCATGAAAACCCTGCCATACTGAACCATTAGTATAAACTAACTTCATCAAGAAGGAAGCTGCAGATTGCATAATGTCCAGGAATAGCCCATCCATACTTCTGGAATGGCTTCCCAGAATTTTACATTTTGGACTAAAATGACAAACTCATAGCTTTATGTGGAGAATGTAAGATCACCTAGGCATTCTTCATTGCCAGCATAGTATGCTGTACCAACTCCAGAATCAAATTCTTCTGAAAAAAGCCGAGACTTTTCAGAAGCTGAACTAGAATTTGAATTGATAGGTGTGACTGGAGACCCCTGCAACTGTCACAAAAAGTCAAATCACAGCATCAGATAAGGTTAGAATGCAAGTTGCTTACTGATACTGTGACAAGAAAGACATAAAAGTTCAAATTGACTCCTAATATGGCTAATAGGACTTACTTAACTTAAAAACTTTTCTTGACATATTTAAGAATTTGATTTCATTATACACAGAATGATTGAAGCCCTTTGTCTTCAATACAGAACTCTACAGAATGACTAGAAAAGGGAAAAGGATAGTAGAATGTATGCCTAGTAATTTTTATGTAGATAAATAGTCAATAAAATATGAGTCAACACCTTCAACCCTTGCAAAGGGAAAAGACACATATTAAGCAGAGCTAATCCTGATGTTATAGTTCATGGCATGAACATATATCACCAGAATTGACATATAACTCTATATAATGATAAATTTTAAAACACAATGATTTAATAGCATTTGATAAGATATGATTAAACCAACCTCCTGAGTTTCACGATAGTGGACAAGGACTATATGTTCTAGAGTCCTGAACAAACACAAAACAAAGGTAAAAAAGGCCAGAGTCAAGAGCCACATAATATTGACAAAAGATCATTCCATAGAGCAAAGTAGAAAAAAAAAATATGTTTAGGTCATCATGGTTTGTTGTAGATCTATATGAAGTTTACAGTTACATACTTATCAAGTAGCCAATAACACCTGCGGACAAAGGTTGGATTGTCCTCCCCATGTGCGTAATATACATGAATCCTTTCTTCATTACCAACCTGCAGAAACAAAACAAGACAAAAATTTCTAGCAAACTATCACATACAGGTCAAAATTTTGCAAATGCATTTTGATATCTTAGCAGTATCTATAAATAGAGTATTATGATATCAAATATTACATCTCACTGCACGTCATACATATTTATGAAAAAAAAAGGGAATTATGATAGAAAAGTCAAACATTGTACTTCGGCAATGCACTTTAGAAAAGAGTTTTCCTACGACATTCATTTGATATAAAAAGAAATGCAGTCCAAAAATTTACGAAATAACATCCAATTAAAACATGTAAAATTAAGAAGTCAGAAATTCACAACTCAAGTGCATACAAATAGTTAAAAAAAAAAAAAAAGGGCGGCCCGGTCGCATTACGCGTCCCCGCTGAGCGAGGGTCCGGGGAGGGGTCCCACCACAAGGGTGTATTGGGGGCAAGCCTTCCCTTGCCAATTTAATTGGCAAAAGGCCGCTCCTAAGACTCGAACCCGTGACCTCAGGTCACACGACAACAACGTTTTACCGTTGCGCCAAGGCTCGCCCTCTGCATACAAATAGTTAACATCAAAAAAATAGTTACCATCCATCAAGTGCACTAGAAAATATATGTTGATACGACATAAAACTAGCTAGAAAGTAAAAAAAAAATCTCACTTTTAAGTGTTCATGAGCTTCTTTAACAGTCTTTCCATCTTTTTTCTTCTTCCAATTATGACCATCTCTGCGGAAGTTCCTTAGCTTCTTACGATCAAACAACACAATCAAACCACCTGTTATATTACACAACCCCCAAGATTGCAAAACAAAATATCATAAAGAAGTTATATTATATACACAGAATAGGAAGAGAAGCACAGTTACACATATTAATGCATTGAACCTCAAAACAGATGTATATCAATTTGTTCTTTCTGAAGTATACAACAGCATGGTAGTTACAATCATAAAGTACAATAAACTCCATTTCAATGAAACGTTGGCCTTTTGAAGTCATAAATATTCCTGTCTGGTATGTATACATAGAATACAGACCAATGTCCACCAAGCACACAAATACAACACTTAACACAAGAAGAGGACCCTGCTTGAGGGAGGGTGTTTAAACTTCAGCAAAATTCATCATTACAATTACCAGATAAACCCAAAAGGGAAGATTATAGAATAAAATAAAGTAATGGGGATTATCATTGATGTCTTTGGGCAATACCACAAGCGTGTAAAAGGATTCAAGGGTTCACATGTCAGACCTCTAATTTTCTTTGAAGATCTCAAACTTGATGAGCTTGTTTCACTTACATCAAAGAATAAGAATCCAAACCCAGCAATTTTTCTTGATGGGAAATAAAATGATCTAAACTGAGGAAAGAAATAAAAAGAAGAGGGATTACTTCTGGGGAGGTGCATTGGCTTGACATGAATGGTAAAATACTTGTAGTTACAAAGTATTGCATGAATCTCATTTGGGCGGAGCCATCTTGTTCTAGCTTCCTCCATTATGATGCCAAAATCCAAGTCTGTCAAAAACAAGGCACCAGTACTCATACTAAGCACAAAAATTTATAATGACAGTAAGAAATAAACACATCAACCGGAATATTATGAAAGTCAACCAAAAATGCAGAAGAGCATCTTAAAACAACATTGGAAAGCTAGAAACATGTAGAGATAGAGGGAGAAAGAAACTACTCTCACACATCTTTAACTTCCTTATTAGTAAGTTTTCTTGAAATATCTCATTTCACTCTTTGCCCACTTCTGACACAATGTATCCATTTCAAAATCTAATCTTCTTTTTCTCCTACTGCACCTCTACCTAGAGATAGCAGTAGAGGTGACAATTCGAGTTATCGTATCATAATCATGTTATGATATCTTCTATAAGATATTATATATGATATAAGCAACAAAAACGACTATCATGTCAATCGTGTTGTGTCAGTAGCGTTGTCTTGGTAAATCATAGTGTCAAAAGTTGTCACCCCTAACCAGCAGTTCACATCCACTGATTCACACCTAATGAACTACGTGGATATATCATATACCAGAACATCTAGCTACGTGTACTGTCTTCAGCAAAGATATTCAGCAGAAAGCAATAGCTTAATCTGGACTTAAAACAAAAGGCCACAAAACAGGAGAACATAAGCCACTATTTTCCTATTTTCATTCAAATTCTAATCACATAAATTATACTGAGCACCCGAAGGTCTTTAGACTACTGTGCACCGTCACTAACTATGCAAAAATTGACCAGTTTTTGCTGTCTCAAATGCTAAATTACAACATGAAATACTTCTCAAGAGCTAGCCGATGCTTTTCATTTCCAAAAAGCAAGGAAGGATGAACAGACCAGAATTTTCTTTCAATAAACTCAGTTTGCTAACTTCCAACTATCGAAACTCGCAAACCGTAAATAAACTAAAAGACAATAGCGGAAAACCTTGAAGTGTATGGAATCCATGAATCTCCGAGCGCACAAGCTGCCCTGGCACAACACTTTCCATTGCGAAACTAAGCTCATATAAACGAAGTAAAATTCCCAAAATCGAACAATCTGCGCAGCATAATCATCAATATTACTTGATTTGGTAAAGAAAACAAAAAGAGAATTAAAATTGCAAAAATTAGCTGATAACAGTAAATCACCTGATTCCACAGAACGACGAAAAGCCAAAGATGCCCTAAAAGAACTGAATAGAAGGAGAATCACTGTGGGAGAAATGACTCCATTTTACTAGCTTTTTTCTTTCATGAACTGTTAACGTCACCTCATCATCTCTGACTTGTAACCAATAAATAAATAAAAACTGTAATACTGATCAAGCTACTGAATTAAAATTAATTGTGTTTTTTTAATATGTAAAATTATATTTATTTCAATTAATGTTTCTAAACTGTACTACTAATACTTGCGGTTTTTGTGTTTTCCATTTATGAAATTGTTTCTTAATATGTGGCATGAATTTCTTTTCAAAAAAAAAAAATGTGGCAGGAATTCCGTATGACGCAGGTTCACAGTAGGCAGAATGTTGGCGACCTGATGTCCGTTGATAGTTCTTATTCCATATAAAGATATTTAGGATCATGAGTCAACTGGCTCTGGTCCAACTATTGGAAAGAAATTGAAACAAATAAATAAGTTAAAAAATATTCTATTAGAAATAAATATTTTAAAGGCTTAATGTTTCCATAGCCCCCTTAACTTGTCCAAATTGATCATTTTACCCCCAACTCATAGAATGTCCTATTTATCCCATTAACTTCCATAAAAGTGGTTTTCTCACCCCTTACAATCCGTTATCGATGTCTAAATTGATACAATTTTTTAAACGTTAAACATATATTTGTGCTATTTTGTACGTGGAACCTAAATTGATACTTCTCCAAAAACCATATGCCTATTTTGGTACCTTATCCCTATATATAATGTCTTTAACTTGTTTAACAAAATAAAAAGTTGATATTAAAAAAATATTTTTTCAAACTCATTTGAATAAGTCTTATTAATTTTGCACTATAAAGGGGTAAGCAATACTACTTTTATAGAGTTAATGGCGTAAATAGGATCATGAGGAGTGAGAAATATGATCATGAGGAGTGAGAAATACCACTTTTATGGAGTTAATGGGGTAAATAGGACATTCGATGAGTTGTGAATGGGTAGAATGACCAATTTGGACAAGTTAAGGGGTGAGAAATACCATTTTTATGGAGTTAAGGGGATAAATAGGACATTCGATGAGTTGGAGGGACAAAATGACCAATTTGGACAAGTTAAAGGGGCTGTAGAAGCATTATGCCTATTTTAAAACTTAAAACTGATATTCTTTAATACTTCTAACTTCTTAAAAAAACAAAAAACTTCGTAACTTAAATATTTAACTTTTTCTGTTTGCAACTTATTTTTTGGAATAAAGTGCAAAAATGCTCTTATCGTTAATGGTCTAAAAGCAAAAATATCTCTAACGTCTAAAATGGTACAGTAAAAAACTTAACGTTAATAAGTTGGTCCAATTTTAAACAAAACTAACAGATGCCTTGATTCTGTTAATAATTCTGTTTTCTCTATTTACATCGTGATTATTCTTCCCCTGTTCAATCATTTTGTTTATAAGAACCCAGAACCTCAATGCAAATATCGAACCCCAATACCCAAATTAAAATGTTGAAAACCCTCATGAATCATGTATATATCATGGTTCCCTACTCTTCCTTTTCTTAAATTAAAGAAATCGTGACTATGAAACGCCAAATGAAGCACGTCATATATTGTTGGCAATTTTCGATGAAGTGTAAGATATGATAAGATCAACAACTAACTAGATAGAGATACAGAAAAGCTAGAATAGATTATGTAATAGCAAAGTGCAAGCAAACTAATAAGAACTTACTACAACATATGAATGTAGGATTTTCTACATTAATACAGAGCAAAATCTACAGATTTTGTAAATGGAGAAGAAGAAAGCAAGAAGAAGAAACTGAAGAGTCCAAAAGAAAGAATCATGGCAAGTACAAATAATTAAAGAAGGCTTTAAGTCTTTACGTAACCCTTTGGTATTCCAAGGGTATTTCTGACCTTTTCCCACAAGAGTATTCTAGAAGCAGTCCATGTTAATAGAATACACCACACCTCATGTGAGCCTAAGCCCGAATCAATCACAACCATCCATCACAAGGCTTATTGATCAACGGCTAGGATTGAAACATTTGTCTTTGTCCTTGTAGTCCTTTTTTACTTGTTGAGCACACCTAGCAATAGATTAAATATGTAATTAGTACCTATTTATTCCTTTAATGAGAAATAAAAGTTATTGAGACTTTACCTCATTCAATATTCTTATTGAATATTCATATGGTATCAGGGCAACTCTGAATTTCTGCTTCAAGTAAGCTTTAATGGCTGCCCCCATCATCATTTCTAGTAGCCCTTATCATTTGCCCCCAAATGAGACTCATGCCCTCTCCCTTGTCTTGCAAGTTCTCATTGGCCCTAACTACCACCAATGGTCACGGGCCGTCAAGGTAGCACTCATGTCAAAGAACAAGTTTGCCTTCGTTGATGGAACCATCAAGGCCCCTGCTTTAGACGACACCATGTACAACCAGTGGGAGAGATGCAACAACATGGTCATATCTTGGATACACCATGCCATCTCTCCCTCCATAGCCCGCAGCATCATGTGGCTGGATAAGGCGGATCAGATCTGGGCAGACTTGAAGGAACGCTTCGCTCAAGCGGATTCATTGCGAATCTTGGAACTCTGACGTGAGATCCACAACCTGAAACAAGGAAACGGCAACGTTACTGATTACTACACAAATCTGAAAATACTCTATGATGAGCTTCTCAACTTGCGGCCTATGCCTCAATGTACCTATCGTGCCGTTTGCAGCTGCGGTGCGTTCAAAATCTTGCGTGACCAACAAGATGCAGACCAGGTGATCACCTTCCTGCAAGGACTGAACGAGTCATACTCCACTGTCTGTTCTCAAATCCTCCTCATGGAGCCACTCCCTTCGCTCAACAAAGTCTATGCTTTGTCCATCCAACACGAACGACAGATAGGCCTTGCACCTGTCAAACACGAAGAAGGAAGTGAGAGTACTCCATTCGCGGGATTCACAAACACTCAAGGCAGACAAAACAACAATCACAACAATGCAAGGTATCGGAATCGCAAAAATAACAACAAAAATTCATCACTGTGTACTTTCTGCGGCAATACAGGTCACACTGAAGATATTTGTTTCAAAAAACATGGATACCCCCCAAGTTATGGCAACCGAAGCAAATGAAGTAATTCCAGAATCACACAGCCTAAGGCAAACTCAACAACCAACCAAAACAGAGAGCATGGTGACTCGGGCGACGAAGATAACAGACAGACCAGTTCAGAATCCTTCTCCTTGACCAAGGACCAGTATCAGACATTGATGGCATTATTACCACCAAACGGCTCAGGCAAGTCCACAGCCACCAGCAGCAGTGTCAATACCTTTGCCAAGGCAGAGCACTCTGGTATGACTCTCAACACTTTACCTAGTAAGTTTACACGCCCTTACTGGATAATAGATACCGGAGCCACAGACCACATAGTATGCAATGTTAAGTTCTATATGACATACTCCAAGATTGACAATTGTTGGGTGAACCTACCTAATGGAGACAGAGTTAAGGCTGAATACGTGGGCACCGTAGTGTTGAGTCCTGAGCTTATTTTACATCACGCACTGTGCATCCCTAATTTCGACTACAACTTGATATCCACTAGTAAATTGCTTGCCACTAGTCGAATGTGTATGCTTATAACTGGGTCCACATGTGTGATACAGGATATTCAAAAATGGAAGAGGATTGGCTGGGCTAAGGAGCATGAGGGCCTCTATTACTTAGAACATCCTATCCCTAGCATAGTTGATGAACATTCTGTTTTTTCTGTTAAAGCCAATGTATGGCATTTGCGTTTTGGGCACCCCTCTTATGAGCGTTTAAAGGGCCTACATCTATCCTGTAATGATTTCCATTCAATCAAAAATGCACCTTGTGACATTTGTCAACGAGCTAAACAGAAAAAGGCATCTTTTCCACTAAGTAATAGCATGGCTAACGGTGTTTTTGATCTCATTCATGTCGACATTTGGGGACCGGTTAGGGAATCATACTCAAATAAACACTATTTCCTAACTATCCTTGACGACTATAGCAGGTATACTTGGATTTCATTAATGGATACCAAGGCCGACACAAGCACCACATTACAGCACTTTTGCAGCTATGTCAACAGACAATTCAATAAGCAAGTCAAGATTATACGCTCAGACAACGGCCCTGAATTTCTTATGAGACAATTCTATGCAACCAATGGGATCATACACCAGACCTCATGCCCGGAGACACCACAGCAAAATGGTAGAGTTGAACGCAAGCACTTAGATATCATGAACACCACTCGTGCCATCATGTTTCAAAGCTCAATGCCTAGACTCTACTGGCCTGAAGCAGTCAGCCATGCCGTGTACTTAATCAACAGGCTTCCCTCAACACCAGTACAAAAACAAACGCCCTATGAACGCCTCTACGGTGAGGCCAGCATCCTAGACAACCTCAAAGTATTCGGGTGCTTAGCTTATGCTACCACCCTTGATAGAAATAAAACAAAGTTCACAGACAGGGCTGTGAAATGCGTTTTCTTAGGGTATTCACATGGCATCAAAGGATACAAACTTCTGAACTTAACTACTAACGTGGTTTTCTTTTCCAGGAATGTTACTTTCTTTGAACAACATTTTCCCTTTTCAAACAATGATAACACAGCAGGGACATCATTCTGCAGTGAAGATAATCTAGACATTTTGCATTCATCACTTATTGACGATGATGAAGACCCTCAACTCAACACACAGACAATTGCAACACAAGATAGCATACCAGACATACAACATGACATGCAAAATGTGGATGTAACACAGGCTGGCACTGATAGTGATAATGACGACCCCATACCCACAACTACATCAACACCAGACAGACCCATCAGAACCAAAAGGATACCTACTTACCTCCAAGACTATCATTTAGCCTTAGCAGCAGGATCCACTTTGCCCTGCCTCACCAACTCGCCTCACGCACTGTCTAAACACCTTTCCTACTCCAATTTTTCACCCACAAAACAAGCCTTCCTCATCAATGTAGCCTGTCACAGAGAACCTGCATCATATAAAGAAGCCCAGTCAGACCCCAACTGGACACAAGCCATGAATACCGAGCTATTAGCCCTCGAAGCAAACCACACATGGGACTTAGTCCCCTTACCTACAGGCAAACGACCTATTGGGTGCCGATGGGTGTACAAGCTCAAGCATAAGGCTGACGATAGCATTGCTCGCTTCAAAGCTCGGCTCGTTGCAAAGGGATATGCACAGCAAGAAAGGGTCGACTTCACCGCCACCTTTGCACCTGTTGCAAAGTTCACCACTATCAGAATCTTGTTAACCTTAGCCATTGCAAAAAATTGGCATATCCACCAACTCAACATCAATAATGCTTACCTGCACGGTGACCTTCATGAAGATGTTTACATGTCTCTGCCTCCGGGGCTCCCCAAGTCCACTCCTCCGCTTGTTTGCAAGCTCCGCAAATCTCTCTATGGACTTCGACAGGCTGGCCGTCAATGGAACGCCAAGCTCACCAGTACAGTTCAACAAATGGGTTTTCTCCCATCTACGGCAGACCCTTCCCTCTTTGTTCTCATCTGATACTCTCACACCACCGTCCTGCTCATCTATGTGGATGATGTCATCCTTGCCGGAGATGATTTTTTGACCATCTCCCTTGCTAAACAACACCTCGACAGCTCCTTTAGTATCAAAGATCTTGGTGCTCTGCATTTCTTCTTGGGTTTTGAGTTCTCTCGAACCAAAGAAGGCATGCACATGTCACAAAGAAAGTATGTCTTAGAACTACTTCAAGACACACACTTTCTAGACTGCAAACCTGCTTCTTCCCCAGCCTTACCTCACCAAAAACCCACCCTGCCCCCTACCCCTATCACAAATATCACCCTATACAAGCAGATAATCGAAAAACTACTCTACCTCACCCATACCCGCCCTGATATTTCCTACATAGTAAATCATCTTTCCCAATCCCTTACCCAACCCATTACGAATGACATGCATAAAGTTCACAGGGTCATGCGTTACCTTAAAGGGACGATCGGTTTGGGTCTCTTCTTCCCTGCATGCACAGATCTCACTCTACAGGCTTTCTCGGACTCCGACTGGGCTACTTTCCCCGTCACTCGCAAATCCATTACCGGCTACCTCGTCTTCCTCGGCTCCGCCGTCGTGTCATGGCGTTCTAAGAAACAAAGCACCGTCTCCTGTTCTTCTTCCGAGGCTGAATACCGAGCTATGGCATCCGCATCTTGTGAACTCCACTGGATAACCAATCTCCTCCGTGATCTGAAACTCACTCCAACGGCTTCTTCTCTCCTCTTCTGCGACAACACCTCCGCCATGCACATTGCTCAGAACCCCGTCTTCCATGAACAGACCAAACACATCGACATTGACTGTCATGTGATCCGTGAACGCGTCCAGTCCGGCCTCATCCGTTTGATGCCTATTCCCTCGGCTCTGCAACTCGCCGATCTGTTTACGAAACCTCAACACTCTCCTCATCTACGCTTCCTTATTTCCAAACTTGGCTTGCGAAATCCTTACAGCACAAGTCCAGCTTTCGCACGCCCAGTTTGAGGGAGGCTAATACAGAGCAAAATCTACAGATTTTGCAAATGGAGAAGAAGAAAGCAAGAAGAAGAAACTGAAGAGTCCAAAAGAAAGAATCCTGGCAAGTACAAATAATTAAAGAAGGCTTTAAGTCTTTACGTAACCCTTTGGTATTCCAAGGGTATTTCTGACCTTTTTCCACAAGAGTATTCTATAAGCAGTCCATGTTAATAGAATACACCACACCTCATGTGAGCCTAAGCCCGAATCAATCACAGCCATCCATCACAAGGCTTATTGATCAACGGCTAGGATTGAAACATTTGTCTTTGCCCTTGTAGTCCTTTTTTACTTGTTGAGCACACCTAGCAATAGATTAAATATGTAATTAGTACCTATGTATTCCTTTAATGAGAAATCAAAGTTATTGAGACTTTACCTCATTCAATATTCTTATTGAATATTCATATACATTTTGATTTGGGGATTTTGTATTTTTATGGATGAAGGGGATGAATAAACGAACTAGATGAGGGCTTTGTGTAATCAAGTGATATATTTCTTGATATGACAGACTTGGAGGAAGATGACAGAATTATTAACTTGAGTTAAGTGAAATGTTTAGTACATATTGTCTAAAATTGGACTAAGTTAGTAAGGTTAGGTCCTTAATTGTACTATTTTTAACGTTAGGGGTATTTTTACTCTTGGCTATCAACGTTAAGGATATTTTTGCACCTTATCCCTTATTTTTTCAAAGAACGACTTATATTTTGTTAAGAAATTTAACTTATATTTTTTAGAAGAAACAATCATTCACAAGAAAGATTTTACATTTCAGCATAAATAATTAAAAATTACAATCAATAATTATATCAGAGAAATTTGAATCTGCGTCTTTAATATCATAAATCGTATTAGTATACGATGCTTGGAATTGTTTTTAGCACAACAACAAGAAACACACCCTATCCAGAATTGATTTTATAGTCTTTTTTTCTCAAGAAATGATTTCATGATCTTTCAATGAGTCAAAACTATGTAATGATAGATAAAACTCTTTATTTTATTTTTTTATGAAAGAAAACGTGATAACACACTTATAGGAAGACATATGACAATTATCCATATACGAAAACATACCACAACTACCCATAAAGGGAAAAAGACCAAAAAACTACAAATAAAGAAAAAAATACAAAAACCAAACATAGTACACCAATCAAAAAAATTATTCAATAAAGAAAAAAAAAGCAAAGACTGTGTTTAAAATACAAGTGAAAAAGATTAATATACTTACTTGTCTCTATTTTTTTTATTTATATTATATCTCATACAATGTTAAAAAAGCAAGACTATCTAGACCATCTAGACACTCAAAATTGAGGATTCATTCTGGTTTTTCTAATCTAGGTTCTTTGAGCGTTTTTTTGCCGTCTGGAAGCCGTTTGGGCAGCGATAAAAAAAATACCAGCACAAACACTTTCTATGATTTTTAGTTTCCTTTATATATTTATTTCTACTTGCACTACATCAAATATTATCAAGTTTAAGTTTGTTTTGTTGGGCTTTTCTGACCCATAAGGAGCCCAATTAGGGTTAGGCATATGCTTTAACCCTAGGAGTATATATAAGGGTAAGTTTACAAGAGTTTTTGTAACTCTATTTTCAGCCACCACAAAGAAAAGAGAAAGAGAAAATTTGTTCTTCCTCCTATTCCATCCAGCCACACGAAATTACCCATAGACAAAGATTGAACCGTTGGATCATCGTGAATTTTTGACAGGAGCTTCCTAACACCTGTTCGCTTGTTTTCACCAGAGCGATCGTCGTTCGGAAGCTTGGAAGACCAGTTCGTACCAGGGGCAGTGATGGGCGTGCGGACTGGGGTAGAGCTTTTCTACGACGAAATGTATATTACGATAAGTGCGTTACGACTATGGATGTGATCTTTATAAATGCTCTAACTCTACTAGACGCCACTACTTAGGGGCAAGTGTACCCCGTCGTATTAAGTAATAATCCGGTTAAGACCGGGTATCGAATCCACGGGATTTATAACTACAAGTATTAGACGACTCGATTTTATACGTTATCTAAGCGGTGAATACTTTGAGTTGATTCGGGGAACAACTACAAACTACTCCTAACTACGGGTGAGACAAGTTTATATAACAAAACTCTACGAAATGATATGGATGGCGATAAGTTATGAATATGACAAATAATGACTCTCAATATATAAACGGTTAATGTTTTACTCTTGCAATGACGACTACATGTAGTGTGACCGATCCGTGAAGTACTTAGACTATGTGGTTCCTAGTCAAGGCGTGTCTAATGCTTGGGACCAGAAATTAGGGCCCGTAAGTTCTGTGGTTTGTCAATTCCTACGATTTCCGGAACGTCACTTCCGGTAAGGCAACACCTATATGAATCCCTAAAGATAGTCTGAATGGCGTCGGAAATCGCGTTCTCCTACACAGTAATCAATTACAAGTATCAAAACAAGTAGCAAACATCAACACAAATATAAAGAAAGAGATTATGAATCATAAATCATAAATATGGAGAATGTAAATGTGAATTACAACCAAGCCTAGTACATAGGAAGAGTGCAAGCTAGTTAGCAAGTAAAAAGGGAAGAATCCACCCTCGGAACTAGCTAACCGGACTCAAGGCCGTCTCTTAGGACTTGGAGGTGGAGCTTTTGAGCTTGGTGAGCGGAGATGGAACGGAACTTTGATGGAATGCCGAGACCAACGAACAAGCTCTCAAGGTGGAAGAGAATTGTTATGTAAACTACAATCTCCAACAAAATAACAAGAATTTAAACTATAATAACAATGGTATATCAAAGGTATTTCAAAAAGTGTCCCTAAAACTTAAGGTTAAGCCCCTATTTATACACATCAAGCTAGGGCAAAGTTGTAATTTCATAAGATACAAGTATGGAGGAACATGATTATGTGCAGATTTTCCATGATACGTCTCGCGTATGGTGGAGTACGCCCCGCGTAATTGCCCATTCCGTCAGAAATCTCCTGCATGTGGACCAAATCCAGATCTTGTTGTCTTAATCACGCCTCACGTAGTCTAAACACGCCCTGCGTAAATGAGTCTCTGAGCTTTTTGCATTGAAGAACTCCCTTACACGCCTCGCGTGTAAGGTGGTACGTCCCGCATAGGGTAGTTGACTCAGGGAGACCATGCAGTCTGACTTTCAGGATTAGGCTTATCATTTCTGACACATGTTTCCACGCCTTGCGTGGTGGTTGATACGCCCCGCGTATTGCTGAGTAGATCCCACGTGGTACCTGTGGATAGGGCAATTATTTCTGACTAAATGTTTCACGCCCCGCGTGAGGAGTGATACGCCCCGCGTATTTTGGTAGATTTTCACTTCTTGCTCGTACCTGAAATACAATTCTCGAGAGCCGAGTTAGCTTGACGTTTCTATTTCTAATTAAATCAAAAATAGGGAAAATTAATCGTAAGTACGGAATTTATTTTTATTTCGTTATTTTATTTAAAACACTCTATTTTTGCAATTAAACTTATTTATTTCATCTAAAACTAAACCGTAAATCACACTAAAAGATAGGGACGAAACGCCCCTATCAGGCAGATTGTAGACAAATTTGTGACTTCTTTGAGGTTCTTCTTTTCTTTTGTGTTGTGATTGATTCCATACTTCTTGGGGAAAAAATCTATGATTGTATGTTGATTGTATATGCCTCTAGTGTTATCTAGGGATGAACTTATGTATTGCCAATTATTATTTGATATAGTGGAATGTTTAAGCGGACTACAGTCCCTGTGGTTTTTACTCATTGCATTAAGGAGATTTTTCACGTAAAAATTGTGCTTGTTCATTGTGTTTGTGTGGCTGCCATTTTACTACCGTTGTTGCTTCGTTGTGTTTGGTTGTTGCTCTACTAATTAGTTTTCTCATAGATTCATTCAAGCCGAGAAAGGATTAATAACAAAGGTTAATCCCACATTATTGTTGTTACCGTTGTTAGTCTGTTTTTCTCATCATGTTTACCCTCTGAACTTGTTTAAGGTTATTTATTAACTCTCACTATGTAACACTCTGGTCCAATACCATGTAGATATTGCCTGCTTTGGTCCAATTCCAACACATTGGGCCTCACGGTTTTAAAACGCATCTGCATGTATTGGATTCACATCTTACTAATAAGCCCCAATCACTCCCTCTCCATTTTCGATGTGGGATTCAGTTCATTTTTGCCCCCATCGCCATCCCTTAGGATCGCTCCTTCCTCAGGCCTTCTTACCCCGGCACCACCCACTCCGGACCGGGTCGTTACAGGCCCACCAGCTTCCGCCTGGTTTATCCCCGAACCACACATCGTACGCGGAGAGTCGGCTCTGATACCAATTGTAACACCCTGGTCCAATACCATGTAGATATTGTCCGTTTTGGCTCAATTCCAACACATTGGGCCTCACGACTTTAAAACGCGTATGTATGTATTGGATTCACATCTTACTAATAAGCCACAATCACTCCCTCTCCATTTTCAATGTGGGATTCAGTTCATTCGTGCCCCCATCGTCATCTTTTAGGGCCGCTCCTTGCTCAGGATTTTTTACCCCGGCGCTAGGGGTGTACGTGGTCGGTTAACCAGTCCATTAAGGTTAATTCGGTCGGTTAATCATTTAATCGGTTTTTTAAAAATGCTAACCATACACTAGTCCATTAAATTCGGTTAACCACGAATCGGTTAACCAATTATTTCGGTCGGTTAACCTTTTATTTCGGTTTCTAACCATTGGTAAATAAAAATAAAAATAATAAAAGAATTCTATTTTTTATTGTGAGAGAGGCGGCGGGTCAATGGCGAGTTGAAGAGATTAACTGCGGAGAGGGAGATGTACGCGCATTATGATCCTTCAGTTTTAATTTTTTTAAATTGTTTAGTCCCTATATCAAATCTTTGTCTAAAAATGTGTTGAAAAATAATTAAACGGATAAAAAAAAAGGCAAAATGACCCTAATAAAACTTCTGGTTTTAAAGTTTTGAAAAACAAGTAATAAAATTTTATCCTTATTTCCACATCCAGAAACATAAAAGAAAAAAAACACATACTCTGAAATTAGAGAGACATTAACAAATCAGTTATTTATATATTATCATCTCATTTGATGTTAATATTTGATAGAAGACTAAATCATTAAAAGTGAAAAAAAAAAATCAGAGACCTTATAATTAAATAGTGGATTGATTAATGAGTTATGAAAAATTAAGGGACTAAATAATTGTTTACCCATATAAATAAATTTATTTTTGTATTTAATTGAGATTCGGTCGGTTTCGGTTAAGCGCGGTTTTTGGAATAAAGAAACCGTAACCGTAACCATTATTTTTAAATTAAAAACCGTACACTAGTCCATCGGTTTCGGTTAACCTTATTTTTGGTTTGGTTTTCGGTTTTTCGGATTTTTGTGTGCACACCTAGGCGCCACTCACTCCGGACCGGATCGTTACACACTAAATTCACATGGGACAGTAAAAAAAATTTTGGACAGATTAAACTACATATCACTTTAAATAAATTTATTACACGTAAATACAAGGAAATAAACAAAATAATTTAAAAAGTTCAAAAATAACATGTTCAATTGATAAATATAATGTCCAAAATAGATTAATAGTTGATTCATTTGGATAAGTATATGAGAATATGATTTTCTCCTTTGCCTTTTCAATATGAAATAGCAAAGTTTTCAAGTGTTTAGTTGGAGTTTTATACATGAAAAATATCTTTTTTCCAAAAACAGAGAATCTTATTGTTTTTAAAGCAGCTTTTTTATAACAGTAAATAACAAACTGTAACAGTAAACGATTCTAAGAGGTGTTTGTTTATCTACTTTTTACCTCCTATTTATATTTTCATTTCAAAAGGGAGAGTTTTATGTGTTTAATTAGGAACTTCATGTTTGCCTTTTATATACGAAAAGTAGCTTTTTACAAAAGCAGATGATCTATATTTTTTTTAAATAACAAACTTTTTCAATAACAAACCGTAACGAAAAACAATAGCAACATCAAACGACAAATAAACCAAATAAAGTCTATTAAATTGTTGATTTTTATTAAGATAATTATTACCTTAATGATATGTTAACCACCACATTAATGAAATTAAATGTATTTTGCTTTTTCTATTATTTAAAAAATTCAATATAGCTTATGCTGTCACTCAAAAGTTTCAGAGTTTGTCTCGCATGGAATGAATTATTATAATATTGATAAGCTCAAATAATGAATGTTATTATCCTGTTTAAAAATAAAAGGCTTATCCATCATTTCCGAACTTGTTAAAAAATTTTTGATTCGTCATCTAAATCTTTAAAATATTCTGATAGTCCCTCAATTTATATAAAATATTTAGTTAATTTTTTGAATTTATGCAAAATATAATCAGCTGATCACTCGGTTGTAAAAAAGTAAGTTAAATGTAGAAAATGTATTGTATGTGTCTTAAAAAATATAAAATGTCAAAATCGGGAAACACGGTTCTAATATTATAGAAGACAAGTTTTATATAATAACTTCATTTTTAATCTATTTTTGAATTATGTAATAATATCTATGATGTGTGAAATGCATTTTCCGCATTTAACTTACTTTTTTACAACCTACTCATCAATTGATTATATTTTCCATAAGTTTAAGGGTCTAACTAAATATTTTATCCAAATTGAGGGGCTATCAGAATAATTTGAAAGTTCAGAGATCAATCAAGCTTTTTAGATAAATTAAGGGGACAAATGATATATTAAGCCAAAATAGAAAGCTTTAATGAGTGGAAAGAAGACCTAAATCTAGAAGTTAAGAATTTTTTTTATTTTTCATTTAAATTTTGCGATTTTTTTTTACTTTTAGCGAAAAAAATAAGTCAATTCTTTGATTTTCTTCTAACTTTTTGAATAAATTTTTGATTGATTTATTATGGTACATTTAATAGTTTGTTTTTTATTTGTAATTTTTTTTATTTCCCATATATAAATGGTTGTAGTATATTTATGTTATCATGTTTTCCTTCATGGAAAAATAAAAAAGTTTTATCATTATATAGATTTGGCTTATTGAAAGACTGTGAAGTCGTTCTTAAAAAAAATTATGAAATCGGTTTTGATTGGAGTGTGTTTTTTCACTGTTGTGTCAAAAACAGTTTCAAACACTGTCTATTATTGCTCTATCACGATCTATGATATTAAAAATGCAGATTCAAACTTCTCTAATATACTTTTAAATTATAATTATTTAATTATTTATATCAAGATGTACTAATTTTTTCTATGAATGAAACAATTAATATTTTTTACAATTTTTTTATAAATACCCAAATAAATGATAAATGACTAAATTATTATTCTATTATCCTCGGCGGATAAACGCACCCTCAGATCTAAATGGAAGTTAGCTTTAATAGTTACTGTGCTTGGTAAAAGGATTAGTTTCAATTATTTCGCCTAGAGAATCCAGGCGCAGTGGGCAAAAAAAGGAAAAGTCACCATTACTGACTTAGAGAATGACTATTATGTCATCAAATTCACCAGGGTGGAGGACTTTAATGTTGTTATTAATGGTGGCCCATATATTATCTCTAATCACGTTCTGGCATTAAGGCCATGGGTACCTAATTTTAATCCTCATGACTGTTCTGTTAATAGGATTCTAACTTGGGTAAGATTCCCAGGCCTACCTATTGAGTACTATAACGAAAGTTTTCTTAATAAAGTTGGTGGTCTTGTGGGGAAAGTTCACCATGTGGATAAAACCACCATTGGGGCAGTAAGAGGTAAGTTTGCCAGGGTTTGTATCGATATCGATCTTGCTAAGCCTCTTTTATCTAAATTCTGTGTTCAGAATTCAGTTTACTATATTGAATACAAAGGCATTCATAATATTTGCTATGAGTGTGGTATGTTTGGCCATATATATGAAGGGTGTCCTAAGAGGGATAAGCGGGTCGAAGAAGTTATGGTGGCTGATAAAGAGAGAAAAGAGGAGATTCGAGGTGAAGGGAGGAACTTTGGACCTTGGATGCTGGCTAAGAGGTCGGGTAGGCGGAGGACTCGGGCATCTGTTGTCCAGAACCGTCCTCCTGACATTAGTAAGGAGATGACTTCTCTCCAGATTGCCCCTGAGTTCAAGGAGAGGCCTCCCAATAAGAAAGTTAGTCCTGGTAAGGAATCGTCCCTCGACCCTGGATCTAGATTTGGGGTTCTGTCTATTGATGATGCTTAGGGTTCTGATCATTCTAACGAGCATATGGAGCTAAGCATGCCAGGGTTGGAATCTGTTGAGCCGGAGGCTAATAAAGTGGAGACCGTTAACCCTCTGTTTGAGTCCAAAGCTGTTGCCTTAGAAAGCCAAAATCATGCCTCATTGGGGAAGAAGAAGCTTAATGAGGTTGGTAACCCAAAAATCTTTAATGATAATTCAAATGCAAAGGTTATGAGGGTCAATAAATTGAATATGAAAAAACCTAAGAGTAATCAAAAATATAACCATAGCTCTTTGGATACTTAGGATAAAAGGGGGCAAGCTGGTACCTCGTCAAGGCTCTCAGGAGCCCCAAATAAATACATGGTTTAGGTTGTGGGCCTTTGGTCACTAGTCTGCCTTTTTGATGGATTTTTTTGTTTGGAATGTTAGAGGTGCGGCTAGTAGGCTACCCGTATCCATGTTAAAGATTTAATTAAGCAATTTAACCCTTTTTGTTTTGCTTTGCTGGAAACCAAGATCAGTGGTAGTAAAGCAGATGAGGTGGTTAGAAAATTTAGAAACTGGAATTGTGTCAGATCGGAGGCTACTGGCCGGGCTGGGGGGATTTGGCTTTTCTGGAAGCCTGATCGTGTTCAGATTTATATCATCAGTATGGATAAACAATTTATTCACTGTAAGGTCTGTTATCCTGGTAACAAACCTTTCTTTATCACCCTTGTTTATGCTGATCCTATCTTGGCCTATCGTAAAAGGTTGTGGGAGGTTCTGTATACTATGAGTACAAGTATTTTGGATGTTTGGTTTGTGGCAGGGGATTTTAATGACATTGGACTGATGAGCGATCAAAGAGGGGGTGGGAACCACTATGTTAATAGATGTCTTAACCATAAGCAGAATATGGATTTATGTGGGCTTTCAGATCTGGGAGTTGCTGGTCATAAATTTACTTGGAAACGCAATAATGTTTTTGTTCGTTTGGACAAAGTTTATGCGAATATGGTGGCTATATGTAGTTTTCCCAAAGTCAAAGTGTTAAATCTTCCTTTCCGTCACTCTGATCACGGTCCTATTTTAGTTAATTTGGTTAAAAACCATCGGCCTAAAGGGGATAGACCTTTCAGGTACCAGGTGGCCTGGGAATCTCATCCTGAGTTTAAGAACTTTGTTCAGGAGAATTGGCAGCCCCACTCCAATGTTCTCCTTGCTACTAAGGGGTTTAGAAGGAATGTGGTGGGATGGAATAGAAATATCTTTCGCCATATTATCAGAAGGAAGAATAAACTTTTGAGCAGAATAGAAGGCATTCAACGGAATTTGGAGACTAGATTTGATCATAGTTTGAATTGTCTTCTTAGATATCTCCAGAACGAATTAGAAGCTGTGCAAAGGCATGAAGAGCTTCTTTGGTTTCAGAAATCAAGGAAGACTTAGATCAAAGATGGAGATCGCAATACTAGGTTTTTCCACCTTTCTACTGTTATTAGAAGGCAGAGGAATCGAATTGATGCTATCAAAGATTCAAATGGAGACTGGGTCTATGAGGATGAGGATATTCGTCACTTGGCCCTTAATTTTTATAAAGACTTATTCAAAGAGGAGAGTGTGGATCTGGATAAAGCACTTTCTAGGACTTCTTTTCCTAGTTTAGATGTGGAAACGATTCGGGAAGCTTTCCATCCTATTGACCAGAAAGAGATTGATTTGGCCTTCTCTAGTATTGGTGCCACCAAAGCTCCTGGGATTGATGGTGTTCCTGCCTGGTTTTACCACAAACATTGGGATACCGTGAAGGAAGGTATTTATAGTTTTATTAAAGGAGTTTTCAGTGGTACTGAAGATATTAAGCTTGTGAATAAAACTCTTCTAGTCTTGATTCCGAAACTTGCAAAACCTTCTTCCTTTTTACAAATGAGGCCTATTAGTTTGTGTAATGTGTTGTACAAAGCTATTACAAAAATTGTGGCTAATAGGCTCCGGGGTATTCTTCCTGATATTATCAGCCAAAATCAATGCAGTTTTGTTCCTGGAAGACAAATGATGGATAATGTCGTTATAGCCCAGGAGATGGTTCACTCCATGAAAATCAAGAAGGGTAGAAAAGGTATCGTGGCTCTTAAGCTGGATCTGGAGAAAGCTTATGACCGTTTAAACTGGAATTTTCTTCTGGATAGTCTGAAGAGAGCTGGCATCCCGGATAACTGGAGGAGTTTGATCGAGGTCTGCATTTCCTCTCCTGTCTTTCAGGTTTTGATCAATGGTGATATGTCGGAGGAGTTTACTCCCTCCCGGGGTATCCGTCAAGGGGATCCTATGAGCCCTTTCTTATTTGTTATTGCTATGGAAAGATTGTCTCACCTGATCCAAGAGGCTGTGGGTAATGGAAATTTCCACCCTGTTTCCATCAACAGGTTCTGCCCTTCGATTACCCATTTGTTCTTCGCAGATGATGTTATGATCTTTGTGGAAGGGAATGAGGAGCAAATTGGTGTGGTTATGGACATCCTTAACTGTTTCTGCGCTGCTTCCGGCCAAAAGATCAATATCCAAAAATCCAGGATGTTGTGTTCTAATAACATGAGTAAGAGTGTCTGCAAAAGGCTAAGTGATATATTTGGTATTCCTTTGACTAACTCTTTGGATAAGTATCTGGGGGTCCCTCTCCATAGTGACAGAGTCTCTAAAGCATCAGTTAAAGAGATTATTGACAAAACTAGTGGGAATTGTGCCATTTGGAAAGCTAATACTCTGTCTCTTGCTGGCCGTCTTACTTTGATTCAATCTGTCAATAGTGCGGCTCCTAATCATATTATACAAGCTTGTAGATTGCCGGAGCCTGTTCTCAATGATCTTGATAAGATAAATCGGCATTTCCTTTGGGGGAACTCGGCGGAGGGGAAGAAGATCCACCTTTTTCCTTGGAAGGAGGTTTGTCAGCCCAAGATCATGGGAGGCCTTGGGATTAGACAAACCAAAGATAATAATAAAGTTTTATTAATGAAGCTTCTGTGGAGAATGTGGCAACTCCCTTCTTCTCTTTGGGTTCGTCTCCTTTGTGGTAAATATAGAAAAGACAAGATTTTTAGGGTGCCCAAGGAGAGAGTGGTCAATTGTTCTTTTCTTTAGAACGGCCTCAGTTCTGTGTTTTCAGCGTTCTGCTCTGGGATAGGTTAGGAGGTGGGAAATGGGAAGTCCATCAGCTTCTGGAATGATATCTGGATTGGAGGCAAATCTTTATTAGAGGTGTGTATATCCCCGCCGCCTAGTAATATTCGTAATTGGAAGATTGCTGATGTGGTGGATTCTGAGGGGGATTGGATTTGGTCTAAATTTGAATCCTTTTTGAGCCTAGATACTCTCCCAAGGATTAGAGGGGTAAAGATAAGTAACAGGGAGGAAGATAGGGATAGTCATTGTTGGGCATTGTCAAACAGTGGGGCGTATTCCTGCAAGTCTGCCTTTGAGGCTTTCAACCTTATGAAGGAGAATAGGCAAACGTTTGGCAGCGGAAATATAAAAATTTTAACCTTTTTCCATTAACCCAAGATCCGTTAATCGTTATTTCATGTAAATAGGGATAGAAGGAAATACCTTTTGATGTTCTATCTACCGTTGCAATCGAAGTGCCCACAACTCTTACTTCGAGTTCCCGAGCACAAGACAAAAACACAATTCAAAACCAAGTTAGAATTCAACCGTATGAAAGCAATCAAGAATAGATTGCCTCTAATTAATCAACACAAGATCAAGGAATAGAGAAAGAGATTAATAATCAATTGAAACGGAAGGAAGCGGTGAATGATCTCGTCCTCAACTAGGGGTCGAAATTTCTCTCTTCGGTAGACAATGTCTTGGCCGAAAATTTGCATGTAAGGGGGTATATAAACTCTCTTGTATCTAAACCCTAGTTAGATAGAATTAGGTTACTAAATAGGAATTTAATTCGGAATCAAATTGTTATTTATTATCTATAATTATATCTAAATATAAAGATAATAATAATAACCTTATAGGATAATAATAGGAGCAATTTAATCTTATTAAACCTCCTAACTTATTTATCCTTTAATTAATTTAATTCACAATCATAATCTAATTAGAATTGTTCAAAATCAAATTAATTATTTATGTATTTATTATACATAAAATCGCCCCCCTATTTACTGGGCCTTAGTGGACTCAGTTGGGCTTCCATCAATTAATTAACATCTGTTTCTCTTTTGGGCTCCAAGTCTTATGTGTGACCCATTAGGTTCTTATTGCTTCTAGCCGTATGCAACCATTAAATTAATTTTCTCAGAATTACATTTAATCTTTGCATAACGGAATGAGTACGTGAAATGTGATTAGCAAATCCGAAACATTCCCCCAGAGCTATAAGAAGACAGGTTGATTCTGCCATTGACCTTTCCGTATTAGTTACAGTATAATACGATCCTTTATCAACTACATCCTTGAACTGAATCTTATGAATATGGATAATATCAAGTCACATATAGCGAGACGTTCGTTTTACTTGTACAAGCCGAGTTAACTCCAATTAGATAGGTTAAGTGAAATCTGCATTTCAAGTCTTAAGCTATCACCTTGCAAGGATTTAGAGTCAAGTCTTCCACAAGCGATCCTTGGACGTATCTCCCATTTATCGGGAGTGACAAATGCTCAATCCAATGTATAACTATCCTGCAATTACTTCCTGTGATACCCAACGTCTGCCGTTCACACCCCAGAGTCATCTCTGTTATGGATCGTGTTACAACAGGATCAAAGCATCACGTTCCATAATCCAGAATCACTAATTAACATTCCTTTGAGTCTGAGGATTACTTATACCTATTAATACCAATGAGATGAACATGTGACAATGATAAATCTACCCATCCTGTTATCTCAAGTCGGGTCCCCAATCCTAATGAACTCCCTTTCATTGGATCCATGTAATTGTCCAGATATCTTCATATATGAAGCTTGTGAGATCAGCTCTCTGTCTCGACAGAAGACATTGTTACATGCAAGTCTCAACAGTGATATGTCAATCCTATTTCTAAACATATTACTTGACTTGGGGTGGTTTTAAGTTTATTAGTTTATTATAAAGTTTCGTCTCACTTCATACTTGTATGAACACTTTATAATCACTTTAAACAAACTTAGGGATTTCCTTTTATTAGACTTATTTAGTTCTTAAAAGAGGTTGCCTTTATATAGTTTATGAAACCATATCTATTTAAAACAAATGATATAAAGAACACTTCATTTACATTAAGTTTATATCCTAGAACAATTGTCTATAGGACACTAAACCCCAACACCTTAATGGTTCGGGTCCTCACTCTGAAGTTTGGAAAATCATTTGGGATTCCTTACCGCATTAGGAGCTTTCTGTGGCTTGGTGTTAAGGACATGCTGTTCACTAACTCGGATAGAAATAGACGGCATCTGGTGGACTCATGTGCTTGCAGCAGATACAGAGGGCATGTGGAAACTATTTGCCATGCTCTTAGGGACTGTGCTAGGAGTAAAGAGGTGTGGAGAAAAGTTCTCCCTCACAACCTGCTCCCCACTTTCTTAGCTCACTCTGATCATGACTGGTTTATAGATGGAGTTAGTGGGAAGTTGTTGGGTAACCTTGAGCATGGTGATATTTTCTTTGCTATTGTTTGTCACCAGATTTGGAAGTGGAGGAATGAAGAAATCTTTGGGAAGAAAATTGTTTCTATTCCTAACTTAATTGAGTTCTTCTCGGAAAAAATGGTCAATATTACTGATAGCTTCAAAGGAGATTCTCTTGCGAGGTCAACCCAGAAGAAGGCTATTCACCTCCTTGGTTGGTGCAGGCCTAGGGAAGGAGTAGTGAAATTAAATACAGATGGATCTTGTCTGAAGGATGGTAAGATTGCTGCAGGAGGTGTTCTGAGGGATGATGGGGGTGCCTAGCTGTCTGGGTTTACTCAGAATCTTGGTTTAGGTTCGTCCTTCTTGGCTGAACTTTGGGGGATTTTTTCTAGCCTTAAACTCGTCTTGAGTCTGGGTTTGAAAAATTTGATTGTTGAATCAGACAACCTTGAGGCTATCGAAATGATTTCCAGAAAAAATGCTATTTGTTTAAATAGCCATAACCTTATCAAAGGAATTAGAAGGTTTTGCTCTTCCTTTGATTTCATTAATTCCAGCCATATCTTCAGAGAGCAGAACCGGGTTGCGGATCGTTTGGCGACTGGTGGGCATGAGAGCATGATGGGTGTTACTACTTTTTCTTATCCTCCTGATTATCTTCATTCTCTTCTTAGGGAAGATGTGGTGGGGGTTAGCTTCCCTAGGCTAATCCCATGCTAGGTTTTCTGGTTCTTTGTTTTTCTTTTCCTTTCTTGTTCCTACAAAAAAAAAAAAATTATTCTATTTTTCAAATTCCCAAATACGATATCAAATGCTACAAACAAGCCATTGAATATGTGCATTATAATGAGTTTGTTTAGGACAAGATCAAATTTAACTCTAACATTTCAAGTGAAGTGTAGATTTAGCTTTGACGTATGAAATTATACAAATTTAACTTTAACATTTCAAACAAGATCAATTTTAAGTATGCGTTATCGAAATTTTAAAAAGACTGATTTGACTGTTATTTAACTGTCACATCGGACATTTCAATCAAGTTTGTTTATAAATTGAAGCAATTTCATATATTTTTTTTGTTGGTTTTTATAACTAACACAACAAATATTTTAGACAGTTTGACAAAAAAAATTATGATTAGCTTATATGTAACAAATTTAGTTTTTAGCATTTTAACATAATTTTTTTAAATTTGTTAGTAATACACTAAATATTTTAGACGTAATTGATATTTGAAACATCTCAAGTGATAGTTAAATAACAGTCAAACCATTTTTTCTAATTTTCGATAGCTTAAGGCTAAAATTGATTTTACTTGAAAACGTTAGGATTAGCTTATGGTTTCACTGATTTGCAAAGACAGTTACGTGATTTAAAAATTTACAAGAAGAGTTTGTGATTTATGCTTTTTGAAAACTCAGACATTCTGTCAAAAATTACTGTAGTGATTCTTTACTCTAAAATGGAGTAATTAAAAGACCAACTTTGTTATTAAAAAAAAGACTAACTTTAACAAATTACCTCATATATATGGTCTATAAATTAATTAAACCGTAAGTATTGTTTGACAAAAAAAAGAAAAAAAAAACCCATATATGATTTAACTGCAAACTTTTCATGTTTGTATATTAGGGTTAAATTAAATCCATAAAAGAGCCCGTTTAAGGAAATTATTTCTAACCTAGTAATAGTTGGAAATTAATTCACACGGATATGTTGTTTTTAACTCTGTAATTAAAATCAGGCTCCTTAAAACGTCTAAGGCATCGTAATGGTATAAAAGACAAAAATAGAATTGTTTATCTTTTATATCATTACGTCGGACCCACCATCGTAATGAGACTATTTGTAAACACATAGTTATAAACAACATCTTTAAGGGAATTATTTTCCAACCATTATGCGATTGAAAATAAATTTCCATAAAACACCCATTTTTGGGTTTAACCCTGTAAATTGAACAAATCACGTGTATTTTGTTTTGCAAAAAGTATTATAAAGCCACTGATCTTTTATTTTTTGGTTTATTAAGCCCTCAATCTTTTATTTAGATACATTAATCTCTTGATTTTTTTTGTCACATTAACCCCTGAAAACGAAAAAAACATAAAACTTAGTTTTTTTTTTTTGAAAAGAACATAAAACTTAGTTAACACAGTGTTTTTTTGATTTCACATGCTTTTTGAAATTTGTACTTTTGAAGGGGTTGTATATTTTGAACAAATATACCACTAGTTCCATTCTTCTTCTTCTTCTTCTTCTTCTTCTTCTTCTTCTTCTTCTTCTTCTTCTTCTTCTTCTTCTTCTTCTTCTTCTTCTTCTTCTTCTTCTTCTTCTTCTTCTTCTTCTTCTTCTTCTAAAGGGGTCTAAATAGGGCTTCTTCTTCTTCTTCTTAGTTTCAACTAAAGGGGTCTAAATAGGGCAATTTAATTATATGGAAGAAGAAGAAGAATTATGTGGAAGAAAATGGTATCGTTTGATTTTTTTTAGCGGCGAAGAAGAAGAATTATGTGGAAGAAAATGATATCGTTTCAATTTCCTCCATTTTTTGTCGCATTTGTGAAAAAATTTATCGCATTTCATCACAAATTGATAATAGTTGTCATAGTTGCGACATGAGTAATTTTGTCGCAAATGCGTTTCGTCATAAATGAGACAACAGTTGTCGCATTTGTGACGAAATGCGTCGCAAATGCGATAACTGTTGTCGCATTAATGCGACAAATTTCGTCACAAATGCGGCAAAAATGGAGGAAAATTGAAACGATACCATTTTCATAATTGAGCTTTATAATCTCTTATTTCTCTCTCTATAACCACCGTCTTTTCTCTCTCTAGACTTGGTGGTAATGCCGCTTTCATCGGTTTGGGATGACGAAGAAGCCGTTGAGAGTCTAAGGAAGAAGGTGAATTGAAATAAGAGTATTTTTATCCAAAGTGGATGAAAATATCTAATTTGATGAGATTGAGGCAAAGTGGGTCAAATATATTAATGAACCTCTTCAAATGGGCTAGATTAGTAATTAGCCCTAAAGTTTTCCTTGTTAAATTAATTACATTTCTTATAATTCGTGTATCTTAATCTTAAAAGACATGTATTATGGAAGATGGAGTATTAATTTTTGAGGTAAATAATTATGAGGTCCCTGTGTTTTTACATAATACACTAGTTAGTCCTTGTGTTTTGAGAAATGATTATATAGTCCTTTGATTTTTATTTTTACCAACTATTTAGTCCTTATATTTGAGTGAATGATCAAATAAGAGTAAATAAAATTTAAAATACTAAAATTACCCTTTATTATATGCTTTAATAATAAAATATATATTTTTCCTATTTTATGTTTTTTTCCTTTATAATAATAATCTTTCCACTATTAGTTAATTGTTTTATTAATTTTCCATATAACTATAAATTTTAATTTAGTAGTGTAAAACTTATTCATTAAAAAAATGAATAACAAATATTGTAGATCAATAAATATATATTTTTAGCAAGAGCGGAAATGATTTATCTTATCCGTAGATCACAAATCTACGTGGTTGCAAAAAAAAAAAAAAGACTCAGATCCGAATATTCAGAATGGTCTAAAGGATGAAGTTTGGATTGCATATGTCTTTCTACTGATTTGGATTAACGAGAAATATATTGTAGTTTTGTGTTTTTTGTGCCTTTTATGAGTTCTTTTTGCTCTTTGTAGACATTTTCATCCTTCCGTGGATATTATAGTTGCTTTAGTCTGTAATCATGTGAGGTTTTATTCCTTACATTTTGTTTGTTGTACTTCTTTATTTTTTATCTAATGAAATTACAAGCATTTTCTAAAAAAAACAAATATTGTAAAAATTATCAAAATAGGAGTATAACTATATAAAATTATAAAAGTGATTTTTTAAAAGAATAATAATATAATTTTTTTATATAATTAATATACACAAGTAAAAAAATTCCGATATATATATACTACACAAACTTCATTACAACTATTTTGATTAAATTTGAAAAATAGAATGAGAAGTTATTTATTTGTATAATTAGGAGCAATTTTGTACTTTTATGTATAAAAATAAATAAAGGGACTAAAGAGTTTATTAAAATAAAATCTAAGAACTTTATAATAACATGATGGACCTACTAGCGAGTTAAGTAAAAATACAAGGACCTTATAATTATTTACCCTAATTTTTAGGTGAAAAGTTCTCAATTTGAATATGGAGTACCAATCCCTCTAATAATTTCTCTTCATAGTTGACAAATTTATTTGGTTTAGTATTATGTTGCTTCCTTAATTTCATGGTAGAAAAATAGCATAACACCCATTTAACTTCTTAAACTAAATTTTTTTAAATCAATTAGAAATTTAAACTCAAAATTATTAATTAGATCATTCAATTAAGTAAAAATTATCAATTGAGTCTCCATCTTATTTTGAAATAAAAAAACTGTGACTTTTTAACATGAACTATAATAATTGTTGGCTCAAAATAAGTTTGAAAAAAAAAAGTCTGAAACTGCTAATAGAATAATTTTTGAATAAGATTCAATTTATAGTTTTTTCTTAACATGAAAACTAAATTGATGATTTTTTGTTTATTTCAAAACCTAATTAATAATTTTAATAACTAAATTACAAATTCATTTCAAAGCAAAGCAGGCAACTAGTTATTTTGCCTAGAAAAATCTGCTAGCTAATATGAAATATAATATGTATTTAAAAAACACTCAAATTATTTTTGGCCTTGGCAGAATGACATCTAATTTATATATATATATATAAGAAAAATGGCATTTATTGTCAAATGGATGAAATATATATAATATTTGATATGTCACTATGTTAAATGATCGTACTAACAAGTTCAAATAATAGAGAAAAAAAAAACTGCAAATTTCTCTACTTCTTCCTTTTTCAAATCAAAATCTCATCGGTTCCTGTTGATCTACTTTGAGAAGGAAGAAGAAAATTTATCTTTCTTTTTCCTCCTCCCATCGGGTTAGATTTTGTGTTTTTTGTTTGTTTGTTATTTTCTTTCTAATCAGTGTTCATATATTTTCCGGATCTCTCTATTTGTCTGAATTGTATCTGTTCCCAATTATAATTTTATTTATACCTTTTTCGGATTTAGCAAAAACGGAAATGATTTATTTTATACATGGATCAATAGATCTATATGGTTGCAACAAAAGAAATGACTCGGATCCGAATGTTCGAAAGGGTCTGAATGATGAAGATCAGATTGCAGTTGCTTTTCTACAGTTTTGGATTTCCAAGAAATATATGGTTCATTATTTTTTGTGTGTTTTATATCTTTTATTGTTTTTTCTTGCTCTTTGTAGTTGTCTTCGTCCCTTCGTGGATTTTGTAAGGTTTTATTCCTTATAGTTTTTCTGATTGTATTTGGACTTTTTTTTTTTTTTTGAATATACAAGCATTTTCATAAAAAAAAAAAACAAGTTCAAATTATATTTTTATTTAAGTTAGATTTGAATTTTAATATACAAAATATTTTAATTAAAAAATTTATGTTTAAATGTGCATATAAACTATATAAAACAAAGTTGAAACAGTATTTTTTTATATATATTTTTTCATAACATCTGACTTTATAATTAAAAAATAAGTGAAACCGATGGGCAATTAGTTTAAAAAAAAATCCTCTAACAAAAATTTATGAAACACTAATAAAAATTAACACATTAAATAATTGTGATGTCTTCACATTTTAACTTGCACTAAAAATTGGGATTAATATATAATAATATTTATCATCAAATATTCTTATACATTTCTGTTAGGTGCGATGGCCCCTCATACATGGGGATCCACATGTTTTATTTCAACAGTACCATAATTTGTGACACAACGGAAATCTAATTTTTCTCTGGTTATGGGATTTGAGTTTTAGAAAAGGATAATCCAATTAATTTGGAGAGTGATAAAATAACAGCATAATTATCTAAGCACTAATATTTTGGATTTATTTCAAATTGTTGTAACTTTTTAAAATTGTCTTGGGAATATCTTTCTACGCCTATTGTTTTTACAGTGAAAGAATTAATTCTAGGTAACCCATAATTAAGGGTGAATCAAATTATTTTATTCTACCAAATTGTTTCAAATGAAATATTGAGAAAGTACTTTTTTTTAGAGGATCACTTGAATGAGTTATCAGTATAAGGTTGAAAATTGAAAATGAGCTTACTACTCTACTAACATTGGCTTTCTTATTAGAGTCGTGAGAGAGTTTAAGAATTTCACTTTCAAATTCGGTACCGGATGAAAAAATTAGCATGAAATTTGTCAAAAGTGAAGTGTTAAATGAAGAGATAAGTGTAGAATCCAAAGATCCTTTGCGACAGAATTATATGTTCTGGTTGTGAGTTATAGAAGAAGGAACAATGCCAAAGGATCCAAAAAAGAGGCAAAAGCAAAGGAAGGTCAAACAAGTATACCAAAGTTGAGTGTCGTCATTGCAAGAGAAAGAGCCATATTAAAAGATTTTTAGAGGAAGCTCAAGCAAGATAAGAACAAAGAAAAATAAGAAAAGAAATATGTCCGTTTGATTATGAACGCGTTCATATATATTAAAAACACACATTACTAATATACTCCAGCTTATCCCTATCAATTTTTAACGCGAGATTCAATTCATTCATGCCACATTCATTATCCCTTAGGGTTGCTTATTACGTAGACATTATTCTCCAGCGTCACCCATTCTAGAATGAATCGTTATAAGTCCATCAACTTTCGCATGCTTAATTCCCAAACCAAAAAATCGTACATGAAGAGCTCGTCCTGAAACCAATTGTAACATCCTAATTCAATACCATGTTATATGTTTTAGCCAAATCCAACATATTAGGCCTCGCAACTTTAAAATATGTTGACATGTATTAAAAACACACCTTATTAGTATACTTTCGTTGTTCCCTTTCTATTTTCGACGTGTGATTTAATTCATTCATGTCTTATCATCATCCTTAGGACCACTAGTTGTTTAGGTCTTCTGCCCCGACATCACCAACTTTGAACCAGATTGTTACATTAAGCAACTTTAGTCCTTAATTTTTTTAAGGTCATTTATATGTTGTTTTGTCAAGAGAAAGAAAATGATTGTTTAAAGAGAGATACTAAAAAAATGACGGTTTAGAAAATAAAAAATGATGGTTTCGGAAAATATGGTTTGAATCAGTTTTAATTCTTGAATTTTTCCATTTTGAGATGGTGAACGATCACTTTGAGGAGAATGCTCTCATAGTTCCAAATATACATCCTATCTAGAACTACCAACCAATGAGAATGCTTCATTTAAGTAGATCCCGCGACACATTTTATTGCTCACCAAACTCTCGTCCTTCCCTCCGTTATTCACTCTTGATCAGAGGTGGCAATTTTATGTTTCGTGTCAAAATTGTATTATCTCATATATTTTATATGGTTATATATTATATAAATGTTAGAAAAACGATTTTCGTGTCAATCATCTCATGTTAGTCGATTTGTTTCCGTAAATCGTGTTTTCGTGTCAGAAATTCCCACACCCACTCTCGATCAACTCCATTCAAACAAAACATTAATAGTAAAAGGCTTTTTACATGGAAAATCATAATTAGATAATACTAACAAAATTAATTCTACATACATCCTTCTTTTCTATATATCACAAATAAAATATGGTTTTATACTCTAATTTAAAAATTATAGATCCGAATTCATAAATTCTAAACCCTAAAAAAATATATCCTATAATTATTATAGAGGAAATTACAGGGAAAAACACATTCCGTACAAAATTTATGGTTATGTTAAATCATAAGTTAACTTTTGTCATTAGAGAAGTTATCAATAAGTAATCATTTTGAAAAAGGTCAAAAGATGATGGTTACTTTTGATTTTATGACATTTTAAAATAAAAATGAACCTATCTGATATAATACAAATAAAAATTATCAATTTGATTAAATCCAAAATATTAGACAAAAAGCATCATTAGGCCCTTGATCTTTCATTTTTTGGTTCATTAAGTCATCTATATATAATATAAAACAGTAACGATGGAACTGAGGTGTCACTTCCTCCTTTTTTAGTGATAAAAAATTTAATATATTAATTTTAATTTTATTATATATATTTATCTATAAAAAGATTATTTTATCTGTATTATATCTAAGAGTTCTACAGAATTTAAATTAATCCCTAAAATCTCTCTAATTCTCTACACATCTATATATAATATAAAACAGTAACGATGGAACTGAGGTGTCACTTCCTCCTTTTTTAGTGATAAAAAATTTAATATATTAATTTTAATTTTATTATATATATTTATCTATAAAAAGATTATTTTATCTGTATTATATCTAAGAGTTCTACAGAATTTAAATTAATCCCTAAAATCTCTCTAATTCTCTACACATCTATATATAATATAAAACAGTAACGATGGAACTGAGGTGTCACTTCCTCATTTTTTAGTGATAAAAAATTTAATATATTAATTTTAATTTTATTATATATATTTATCTATAAAAAGATTATTTTATCCGTACTATATCTAAGAGTTCTACAGAATTTAAATTAATCTCTAAAATCTCTCTAATTCTCTACACATCTATATATAATATAAAACAGTAACGATGGAACTGAGGTGTCACTTCCTCATCTATATATAATATAAAACAGTAACGATGGAACTGAGGTGTCACTTCCTCCTTTTTTAGTGATAAAAAATTTAATATATTAATTTTAATTTTATTATATATATTTATCTATAAAAATATTATTTTATTTGTATTATATCTAAGAGTTCTACAGAATTTAAATTAATCCCTAAAATCTCTCTAATTCTCTACACATATATATATAATATAAAACAGTAACGATGGAACTGAGGTGTCACTTCCTCATCTATATATAATATAAAACAGTAACGATGGAACTGAGGTGTCACTTCCTCATTTTTTAGTGATAAAAAATTTAATATATTAATTTTAATTTTATTATATATATTTATCTATAAAAAGATTATTTTATCTGTATTATATCTAAGAGTTCTATAGAATTTAAATTAATCCCTAAAATCTCTCTAATTTTCTACACATCTATATATAATATAAAACAGTAACGATGGAACTGAGGTGTCACTTCCTCATCTATATATAATATAAAACAGTAACGATGGAACTGAGGTGTCACTTCCTCCTTTTTTAGTGATAAAAAATTTAATATATTAATTTTAATTTTATTATATATATTTATCTATAAAAAGATTATTTTATCTGTATTATATCTAAGAGTTCTACAGAATTTAAATTAATCCCTAAAATCTCTCTAATTCTCTACAATATATATATAATATAAAACAGTAACGATGGAACTGAGGTGTCACTTCCTCATCTATATATAATATAAAACAGTAACGATGGAACTGAGGTGTCACTTCCTCCTTTTTTAGTGATAAAAAATTTAATATATTAATTTTAATTTTATTATATATATTTATCTATAAAAAGATTATTTTATCCGTACTATATCTAAGAGTTCTACAGAATTTAAATTAATCCCTAAAATCTCTCTAATTCTCTACACATCTATATATAATATAAAACAGTAACGATGGAACTGAGGTGTCACTTCCTCCTTTTTTAGTGATAAAAAATTTAATATATTAATTTTAATTTTATTATATATATTTATCTATAAAAAGATTATTTTATCTGTATTATATCTAAGAGTTCTACAGAATTTAAATTAATCCCTAAAATCTCTCTAATTCTCTACACATCTATATATAATATAAAACAGTAACGATGGAACTGAGGTGTCACTTCCTCATTTTTTAGTGATAAAAAATTTAATATATTAATTTTAATTTTATTATATATATTTATCTATAAAAAGATTATTTTATCCGTACTATATCTAAGAGTTCTACAGAATTTAAATTAATCTCTAAAATCTCTCTAATTCTCTACACATCTATATATAATATAAAACAATAACGATGGAACTGAGGTGTCACTTCCTCCTTTTTTAGTGATAAAAAATTTAATATATTAATTTTAATTTTATTATATATATTTATCTATAAAAAGATTATTTTATCCCTACTATATCTAAGAGTTCTACAGAATTTAAATTAATCCCTAAAATCTCGCTAATTCTTTACACATCTATATCTATATATAATATAAAACAGTAACGATGGAACTGAGGTGTCACTTCCTCCTTTTTTAGTGATAAAAAATTTAATATATTAATTTTAATTTTATTATATATATTTATCTATAAAAAGATTATTTTATCCGTACTATATCTAAGAGTTCTACAGAATTTAAATTAATCCCTAAAATCTCTCTAATTCTCTACATATCTATATATAATATAAAACAGTAACGATGGAACTGAGGTGTCACTTCTTCCTTTTTTACTGATAAAAAATATAATATAATATATAATATATTAGTTTTTATTTTATTATTATATTTATCTATAAAAATATTATTTAAAGTAAATGTGAAAATGAAATAATAATATTTAATTTATATAACACATTTATGTCATTAATTGTAATTATTAGATTGTATTTTTATTAATATTTATATATTAAGATGAATCCGTGCATCGCACGGGCCAACAACTAGTTGATCTTTTATTTGGATATATTAAGTCATTGATCATTTATTTTTGGTCTCATTAAGTCCTTGATGACCAAATTAGTAAGTTGTGAACATCTAATTTTGTTAAAAATACGTTATTAACTTTATATGTATTTGAAATTATTAAAAAAAAAAATATTTTTTACAGTTTGAATTAATGTTTGTATAGTTTTTCTATAGACACATTACATATCCAAAACTGCTTTCAAATAGTTAAAAAATACAAATTTTGAATGCAGGTACAATGAATAACAGTATGTTAATCGAATTTTATGTTCAAAATTATTATTTTTTTGGTCATCAAGGGATTAATGAGACAAAACATAAAGGGTTAGTTATATGAATATCACAATTAACTATAAAATTACAATTAAATCAGATTATCAAACTTAATTCTGAACATGTCATTATTTTTTATATATAACAAATAAAGTATGCTTTCATACTCTAATTTGAAAATTCTAAACTCGAATTCATAAATCCTAAACCCTAGACAATATATTCTAGACTCTTAATTTATAAACTCCAATTCTTAAAATAGATTAAAAATAATAATTTTATTAGTTTGATATAATTGAAAATTAGGACGTGATATAGTATTAGATAGTTTTTGAGATGTGAATTTATATGTAAACTTCTCAAAAATAAATGATCAGAGACTTAATGTATCCAAATAAAAAATCAAAGTTTAATGAACCAAAAAATAAAAGATCAAGCACCTAATGATGCTTTTTGCCAAAATATTATTATCATTTGTGATGTTTATACCTAATTTATAATCTTAATACTTAAAAATATATTATAAATAATAATTTACTTAGTTTTATATAATTCAAATTATTACTTTTTTTTAACCAGAAAAGAGAATATCATATAGATGATGGACTCGCGTCCATTTCAATAGTGTTCAAAAGCCATTCCGGCACAACAGTTGAAAAGAAATCGCTAGCATTGGAACAGACAAGCCTAGCTATCAAATGAGCTGCACTGTTCCCTAAACGAGGAATAAAAGCTAATTTAAAATATGGGTTGGATGCTAACAACACTCGACAGTCCTGTATAATCATTCCGAACTCAAAGATATCTTGTTTTCCAGCTAGAATAGCATCGGCCACAAGTTTAGCATCAGATTCGAACTCAACAGATATATATCCCATATTAACAAGCCATATCAAACTCGTACGAATAGCAAGAGCTTCAATAATGTTAGGTTCTTTGATACCTGGGATAAAACTGCTGCTATAGAGTAGGAAGGTTCCCATGTCGTCTCTGATTACCGCGCCCATGCCGCTGCTCCTTAATTTTTTGAAAATTGCCCCTCGATGTTACATTTAACAGAACCAGGGTTGGGTGGCCTCCATTTCTGAACCAAAACCGGTTGCCTCATAAATCTGTTAGCCGAAATCTCTTGGGCTCCTGATACGGTGCTGCTTTTCGAAACCGGGTGACACTATGTTTCAGCTACATTCCACGTCCGAATAGTGCTAATCGGCGCTCTTTGCTGTTGGTCAGAATCGGGAACGTGTGCCGTCGGCGGAACGTTGCGGAGGCCATGGTGGAGCTGCCCCTCCCTGTTGTGCGACGAGGCCGATACGGGTTGTCTGGGTGGCACTCTTTGTTGATATGCTTTCCAATCTTGAACAGTCTCCATGCTGGTGCGCCAACTAGTATCTGCCGGCCACCACCTCATGTGCCAAAGAACTCTGTTTCTGTGGTCCCAAATTGATTTCAAAGCACAACATATTCTGACAATTATATCTTGGTTTGAGCCACATAAAGCTTGCAAGAGCCACTCTGCCAGGTTCGAATTGCCCACAAGCAGAGTAGGAACACATGCGATTCGCCAAATGTCACCTGCAAAACAACACTCAACAAATAAATGGTTATCTGTCTCCTCCTGCTCCACACAAACAGGGCATTCGGTTGTAATAGGACTCTTCTCTGGACCAAACGAGCTCTAGTTGGTATACATCTCGAGCAAATTCGCCAAATAAACTGTTTCAGCTTAGGGGGAATCATCAACCTCCACAATCTCTTCCAACCTTCCTGAGCGTTATTAACATCCGCCATACCCATGCCAGCCAGGTAGCCTGAATGCACATTATAGTACATATCCTTTGACCAATGCGAGATTCTCATATCTTCCCCAACGTTGTATGGCAAAATAATATCACTGATGGCTTGCACTTCTGTTTCACTAAAGCACCCATTCAATCTCTCCATATCCCACCCTCTCCCATTCTCCAGTAACAGGTCAGCTGTTGTCAAATTCTCCAATCCAGGGACCAAAAAGGAATTTATGCAAAAGCCCTCTAAATTAGGTACCCAAGCATCCTCCCAAACAAACTCTAATGGATCTACCATTTTTCACCCCCCATCTAGTCCATTTTCTCAGTATGCTAAGCCCTCCCATATACTTCTCCAAACCATACTAGGATTATTGTCTAATTTAGAGGAAAGTAAGTCATCCCTAGGAAAATATTTAGCTTTGAACATTCTACTTACTATAGTATTTGAGAATTTTAACAATTTTCAGTCCTGTTTACCTAACATTGCCAAATTAAACACATGTAAATCCTTAAAGCCCAGCCTGTTTACCTAACATTGCCAAATTATTACTTTTGATAATTTTTAAAAAATGATTTTTTTATGTAAATATTCCAATAGTAAAGTAAACAAAGCCCATTCAAGCCCAAGTTCATGTAACACTCATGGGCCTAAAATCACCTCAATGGCCCATTGCATATTTGTTGAACAGCCCAATTCTAAACCTTGAAAGCATACCTTTGCTTCAAATCAAAGAAGAAGAAAGCAAAAATCTGCTGCAATCTCAACTTCGAAAACCCTCTTTCTCCTAATGGAGGTAGGCCTTCATTTTCCATTCCTTTCCAAACCAATCTCCAACCAACCCCCTCTTTCACTCAATTATAAACCCCAATTTCATCTTCATTAATTACCCCATCGATTCTCTCACATTCGCCCAATTAATGGCTACCAAATTCATTCTCCCGTTGTTAATTTTAGCAGCGATTACAGTAAATGGAGACGATTCGGGATCTGCGGAAAAGGCGATCGTGAAAACAGTGAAAGGGAAGAAGGTTTGTGATAAAGGATGGGAATGTAAGGGGTTTTCGGCTTATTGTTGTAATGAGACGATTTCGGATTATTTTCAGACTTATCAGTTTGAGAATTTGTTTGAGAAGAGGAATTCTCCGGTGGCTCATGCGGCGGGGTTTTGGGATTATCGGTCTTTTATTACTGCTGCTGCTTTGTATCAGCCGCATGGTTTTGGTACCAGTGGTGGTAAACTTATGGGGCAGAAGGAAGTTGCGGCTTTTCTTGGCCACGTTGGCAGCAAAACTTCGTGTAAGTGAAATAAAAGTTTATTGATTTTGAATATCAAAATGCCATTAATTATGGGTAAACTACATTTATCTCTCGTGTTATTAATGCTATAGTATAAATTTAGTTTTTTTTGACATAAAAATAATTAACTTTACGTTCATAAAAAAAAACAATTAACTTTAGATTATTCTTACACTAAAGTTCAAATCAACTATAACGACATTAATCGAATTAAGGGTTAAAATGGTATGTGCAGTTGGTTTAGTCTAAATATAAATTTAGTTCTGAAGTTACAAGTTAGTCTAAATACAATAGTTTCTATATTTAAAAAATTGTCAAATATTGTTAACTTTGGAACTGAGTTGCTATATGAAGAACATAAGCTAGATGAAGGAATAGGAAGACCTAGAATGTAGAAGAGCATAAGAGCATAACATGAGTGATTCAACAGATTTGGAAATTGGATTTCTATATACCCACTCATGTAATAATTTCGTTTTACGATATATAAGATTCATTTGTATAGATATTATCATCTACACCCAGAAAGTTGTATGCTTTAGAAGAAGCTTGTACAATTTGGGAAAAGGTTTTGATTGATAAAAAAGAAGAATCTACTTCAACTAATATGCCCTTAGACACGACCATACATAACATAGAAATCACACTTAGAAAGGGTGGACAATTAGCTAGAGCTGCCGGTGCTGTAGCGAAACTGATTGTAAAAGAGAGTAAATTGATCATATTAAAATTACCTTCTCGAAGGTTGGTTTAATATCCAAAAACTGCTCAGCAACAGTAGAAAATTCACATCCGCCAACTTCAGGACCGTTTTGATCCTTAATTCGCTTTAATGAGTGGCATAGTCTGAAATTCACCCATGGAAGCATATTTTAGCTCTAATAGAGCTAACTTTATGGAAATGGGGTCAATGCAAAAAAAAAAAAAAAAAAAAATCAAACTCCAATACGCTAAAACTTCGTGGTTTTAGTGTGTTGAATCTAAAAAAAGTGTTCGACCTAATAAAAGTAAACATCTTTAAATTTTTTTCTATAAATCCAACTTTAATTTTATTAAAAATTATTTTTTATCTTTTCATTCTTAGTTACAAAATTCTTATAATTTTTATAAATTAAAATTTAATTTAAAATTTAATCTTTTTAAGATTCAACTAAAAAAATAATTTTAGAAAAAAAAGTTTTAAAAGGGTAAAAGATAAATCGTCCATTGAAAATATTCATATTGTTTAGAAAATAAAATTGAAATAAATAAAAATTTTATAAAAGAAAGAGTTTTATGAAATTTAAATCCATCAAAACATGCTAGTTGATTAATTTTGAAAATCAATTTTGCTTTTATCATATAAAATAGTCCGATTTTGGCAGTGTTGAAAATTAGCTTAATTTAATCCTCATGATAGAAAATATAATTTAATTTTATCATTTTCTAAGTAAATAATACTATAAACTAACAAAGGAATTCCTTTTCCAAGGTAGGGCAAAATTGAGACATTTTATATAATAAAGTCAAAACTGATTTTTCTCATAACCTTAGGGACAAAATTGTCTCTTATTCTTTTATTATATTAGTGGACCAATATGGTCCCATGCTTCCTCTTTGATGTTAATCCATTATTTAATGTTTGGTCCATTTATTAACATGACTGACTTGATTTATTTATTTTTGAAAAGATAACTGACTTGATTTTTGATAAGGAAACTTATTTATTAGTGCTGTTTAAATGGTTGAGTAATATAAGACTCGTTTAGTTTACCTGCTAGTTACTGTTACGTTTTACTGTTAGAAAAAGTTATTTTCTCAAAAAGTAGAGATTCACTGCATTTGTAAAAAACTACTTTTCAGCTATAAAATGCAAACAAGAGATGTTTAACCAAATACCTAAAACTCTAACAAACAGAAATAGAAAATGGAGTAACCAAACACCGTTTAGTGCTGTTTAAAGAAAACCGGTTTTTCTTATATATATATAAATACAAATGCATCCTTATACTTTTAAAAAATTATAAAAATGTCTCCCACTAATTTTTTTTTCTTACAAATATCATTTCTTGATATCCAATATTCGGTTTCATTTCCGTGCAACATATTGTAACATAAACTAAGTTGGTTTTTTATTAGATAAGTTGACCAATTTGGTCTTATGTGAATTTCATATTAATCCAAAAATTTAGAATTTGTTTAGCTGATTTTCCTTAAAAATAATTATCAACAACTATTTCTCGTTTATAATTAAACATTCTATATCTACTAACCAGAGTAAAAAGACCACAAAAAGGATAACGAAACAAGAAACACATTTAGGAACCATTTATCATGCTGATAGCTAACGGATATTAGTTGGTTTTTCTGTTAAAAAGTAGTTGTTTTGAAATTTTTACCCAACAGTTCTAAAAAATGAAAACAAACGGACTTTTAATTGATTATTTATAAATATGAATGACAGGTGGATATGGAGTTGCAACAGGAGGACCATTGGCGTGGGGACTATGCTATAACAAGGAGATGAGCCCAAGCCAAACATATTGTGATGATTATTTTAAGTTGACTTATCCTTGTTCTCCTGGTGCATCCTACCATGGCAGGGGTGCCATTCCAATCTATTGGTATGTTTTTCTTTTTTTAAACAAATCATAATTTTCATTTTCAGAATCTAAAATTTAAGTTTTAATTGTGACTAAACTTTGATAAAAGATACTTATAGTTCTTACACAAGAAAGCGAATTTTATGACCAATTAATGATGGCTTGAGTAGGAAAGGCCTCTTATCACTCGAATTACATATGGTGATTAGTTTGACCAATTTCGAACCGATTAATCGAATTCACGTAACAAAATGTGGTTGTTATGCGAATCGTAATGTGAATTAGATTTCATTACCTTGCATTAAGGCTTACAAATAATAACAATTAGATTTCATTACGTTGCATTAAGGCTTACAATAATAACAATGAACCAATGCTTTGTTTCAAATCGTAATGCGAATTAGATTTGTTTACACGGATTGGATTTGGATTTGGATATACATATTTACATTTAACTAACTCCATGTAGATGAAATATCAAATAGGTTAGTTTTGAGATATGTCTCAAAAACCAAAGCCCAGGTCTGGCCCATCCTTATAGAAAATACTATACTATTTGGACTTTGTTGTGATATAGTTGAATTTAACTTTCTTTTTTTATTTAAAATTATATTCATTGAGTTTCTTTGAATTGATTTTAGTTTCTTGATTTTTTTTTTTCATAATTGTAGTTTAACTTTAATTTATCGTTTAAGGGATAATGTGGAGTAAAAAACAATTTTATCCTTAATATTTAAAGTGGTGCAATTTTACCCATAATGTTGGCATTCAAGAGTAATTTTGCTCTTAACGTCTAAAATGATGCTATTTTATCTCTAACGTAGGCGACCAATAACAATTTTACCCCTTTGGATCAATTTGAAAAATCATTCAACAAACTTTTTAATCATGAATCTTCTCATTCATCTCCAATGCATATGTACTTATTTCATCACTTATTGATACTAGATCACAAACCACAAATATAGATATACATATGAAAAAAAACCAAAAATTTATACCCTATTTTGTGCAAGTTGGAAAAATTAAAAATCAAATATTTCATCTAATTTAAAATATTAACCTCCAATTCTATTATGAAATTAAAAAAAAAAAAACAAAATCTCTTTTTTTCTTTAAACCAACTAATATGCAACTAATACAGAATAATAATAAAAAAAGGCGGCACAGTCGCACTACGCGTCCCCGCTGAGCGAGGGTCCGGGGAGGGGTCCCACCACAAGGGTGTACTGGGGGCAAGCCTTCCCTTGCCAACTAATACAGAATACGGAAACAAAATAAATGTATTTTTCTAATGATGTCTAACGATAAGGGTAAATTTGCTCTTGATTGCTCTTGATTCATTCATTTATTTATCCGATCGCTCGATTTGAGACTCATGAGACACCCTTTAGGTGGATCCTCTTGGAAGGTTTGAGTACCTATTGGTTGTAGGAAAGCATTGAAAATTCTATAGAAACAGTGAACGAGACTAATTTTTTTATATAAAAATACTAAAAAATATCAATTTAACACCCATAAAATCACAATAAGCACCTCTCCAAGTGAATTCCAAATTTATCATGATTTTATGCCTACACTAGAATTCGAATTTAAGATCTTTTAAGCAACTGGAGTCAAAACCCTTAACTGTTAAAAGCTCAAACTAAGTACCTCTTTGAGTGAATTCTGAATCTATCACTGATTTTATGCCTACACTAGAATTCGAATTTGGGATCCCGCTTAAGCGACTCAACTCGAAACCCTGAACTGTTAAAACCTCAAACCAATATCTAATGATGATCTTTTCTTATCTTCAATTTACAGGAACTACAACTATGGAAAAACAGGAGAAGCCCTAAAAATAGACTTATTAAATCACCCAGAATACATAGAAAACAATGCTACATTAGCCTTCCAAGCTGCAATTTGGAAGTGGATGACCCCAGAAAAGAAGGGTATCCCATCAGCTCATGATGTATTTGTAGGGAAATGGAAACCAACAAAGAATGACACTTTATCCAAAAGGGTACCTGGATTTGGTGCCACCATGAATGTTTTATATGGAGATGGAGTTTGTGGTAAAGGAGATGATGAATCTATGAACAGTATGGTTTCTCATTATTTGTATTACCTTGATTTACTTGGTGTTGGAAGAGAAGAAGCTGGACCTCATGAAGTTTTGAGTTGTGCTGAGCAACTGCCTTTTAATAAACCTGCTGTTGCTGCTTCTTCTTGAGAGTTTGAAAGATCTGTTCCTGTTTGAAGGAAGAATTTTAATAAGGGGGGAAGGGGTATACTTTGTAAATGATGAGATTTATATACTTGAATGAATGTAACAAAAGATATATATACTTTGAATGGATTCAATTAAGCTTTGTAATATATGGTGATTAGGGGTGTTAGCAGGTCGAACAAGAACCGAGTCTGGGTGGGCTTGAAAATAGGTGAGCTCGATTGAGTTCGAGAGAACCAAACACAGACTCGACTCGAGAATGACTCGGTTTAAGAATGATCTTTCTAATGGAAGAAGCGGAAGAAAATAAACTTTAAACTTCAAAAAAACTAATTTAATATTATAGTTTAGGGTAAATAATCCCATTCTTACCTAATAAGTTGTTTATTTCTTTTATTTTAAAAAATACGTTATAAAGTTTCTATTATTTGTAGTTGTTAACTTTTGGGTCCTTCAGTTTTTTTAGATTTTTTACCATTTTATTCAGCATAAATAGACATACGGAAAATGACAGAGTAACAGAATCATTTTATATTGTACTATGGTTGTCCTTAAAGTTAAGATGAGTGGGGTTAAAAATCTAAAAAAGTTAGAAAAAATGACTAAATGTTAACGGTGACAAAAGATAGAGACTTTATAATGTGTATTTCAAAATAAGAAGATTAAACAGCAAAAAACATCATTTAGGCCTCTGATCTTTTATTTTTTTTTTATTTTTTATTTTTATTAGAGATGGAGGCCGGAAAGGACAAAACCAAACCGGGCCCAAAATAAAGAAAACAAGAAAATAAAAAGTTATACAAGCAACCAGAAAACAAAAAATTAAATAAACCTATACTGAGGGAGGTTTAAAATGTCACGTCCGTGTCTAAATTTCTAGAATTTATATCTTGATATTAGTATATATTATAATTATTGGGTATATATGTCATTTGACACAAAGATTACACAAAACTTAGGGACAGTGTCCTACCATACTAAATGATCAGCGGTGAGACCATGACGAGCAAGAGTGTCAGCAAGAAACGCAAAAGACGAGGAGATCGGAAAAGAGAACATACCAAGAGGAAAACCTTTACAGTTTCGAAAAATACCCCCACTTCCTGCAGCGTCCGGAGCACCAGTAGCCGATCCGTCAGTATTTACTTTAATCCAGTAAAAGGAGGGTGCACTCCAACGAACCATAATAACAGATGGTGCACGAGGCGAGCACCAAGGTAACAATAACTGATCCAAAATATGACGATCTACCGTAGAGGTGCCAGAGACTCCAATATAAACTAAATCCAATTCTCTGATTTAGTTTATTAAACTCTTGATCTTTTATTTAGATACATCAAGCCTCTGATCATTTTTTTGTCCCATTAAGTCATTACTTACCAAATTAGTAAGTTGTGAACATATATTTTTTTTTGATAGAAATTGAGACTAGTAAGCTGCGAACATTTAATATGTTAAAAAGTGTTATTAATTTTATCTACATTTGAAGTTATATATTTTTTACAGTTTCCTATAACCACATCATGCATCTAAAACTGTTTTCAAACACTGAAAAATACAAATTTCATATACAGATCAAATGAATTAAATACCAATAGATCAACCAAACAAAATAACAACTTATCTATCTTCACTGAATTAGACTTATAGGTTCACCTAATGACTTAATATTAATATAAAACTAAATAACAATTTATCAAGATCATTATTACTTCATTATCTTTTCAATAGAAAAGAAAAAAATTAATTAATATATTATTTACTGGTGTGATGTCAGCACATTTGCAGTTAGTCTAAGTTGGGATACGTTTCAAAATTCTCTATCTATTTTATCACATCAAAAGAGAAAGGCTTAATAATCATTTGCTCCTGAATTTGTCCAAAATGGTTGATTGACCTTCTAAACTTTCAAAGGGTTTCGATAGCCCCCTGAACTTATATAAAATGTTCAGTTAGCCCCCTGAACTTGAGTAAAATATAATCAATTAATCATTCGGTTGTAAAAAAATAAGTTAAATACGGAAGATATGTTGCACACATCTTAAAAAAAAGTAAAACGACTAAGATCGAGGTATGCGATTATAATATTAGAGAAGAAAATGTTTTATAGTTGAATAAGTAAGAAATTTTTTTTAACATGTTTTAATATATTTTGTGAAGTATGTAATAACATTCTAAGGCACGTGTAACATATTTTCCGCATTTAACTTACTTTTTTACAACCGAATTATTAATTGATTACATTTTACGCAAGTTCAGGGGGCTAATTCAATATTTTATGCAAGTTCAGGGAGCTATCGAGACACTTTAAAAGTTCAGGGGCCAATCAACTATTTTGGACAAATTGAGGGGCAAATGATGTATTAAGCCAAAGAGAAACTTTGCATTTGGTAATAATGATCATGTGCATGTCTATATATATTCGTTGCACAATTTGCAACCAAATTTTCTACTAATGTTAGAAAGAGAGTCAAATTTGGATACTTGATTGTTTGGTGATTACATGTTTGGTTCAACTGTAAATAGTTCTTATGAGGGGCGGAACTAGGAGGATTGAGGTGGATTCGAGTCCCGGCAGACCGCTGGAGAATTGAGATTTTTTTTAAGCAATAATATCTGATAATATTTTGAAAAGAATTATATTGATTCTATGTAGTATTATTTTAATGTTTAAAGGTAGATGGGATGGTTAAAAATGTTTACTTCTATTTGAGAGGTCTTATTTTCAACTCCCTCCAACCTCATTTTCATTTAAATTTTTTTTATTTATTTTTCAATAATTATAAAAACATGTTACCATTATTAATTAATTTAAATGGATTATTTATTTTTATTTTGATAATACTTTTGAATTCATTTTTAATATGTCTTTACCATTAAAAAAAATAAACATATTTAATATTCATTTTTATTATGTTTTTACCATTAAAAAAAAGTAAACATGTTTAATTTTCTATTAGTTCAATGTTAGTTTCTAAAAAATGATAATATTTTTACATTTTTAAAGCGTTGGAGGCTAAATTTTTTTTGTCCAACCCTAGTGGGATGGACTTTGAAAATTTACCGTCAACCGCACGGTTAAAATTAGCCCCCGAATTATTGTGTTAAAAATTATTGAATTTTACGTTATATAATATTTTTAACATTATAAAAATTTATTATTAAATATTTAAGCCCCCGCTTAGTTTGAGTTCTGATTTCGTCACTGGTTTTTGTTGTTAAGGCGTGAAAAGACTAATATGATGATATTATAATCAATATAAAATAATAATTCTATAATTATTATAAAAAAACGAAATTTAATTATAAAACACATGTTTTTTTTTTCAAAATTCTCTACCATATAATTTTATACCGAGTTTACGAGATTCATCTCAATATCAAAAAACAAGGTCGTAGAAAATGTTAGGCGCTAGTGAGATGGGATGGATAAGACCCTCGAGAATTAATTGGAGATTAGTCGAGGATTAATTGGGGATTAATTCTCTATCATATAATTTTATGTCGAGCATACGTGATTCATCTCAATGTCAAAAAGAAAATGAAACTATTTTTTTAAATGAATAGATTAATGCAAAAAAGAAAACCTGAAATTATCTCTGGGTAAGTCAAATAATGCAAATTGTTTTAAAAAAAAAAGGAAAATCCTTAATGTAAAAAATTGGAAAAAAACCTTTGGAAAGGTAATTTTGTTAAAAACTAAACAATTAAAAACAATGTTATGTGAAAAGCTTTAAGTTTGTGCTTTTCGTCAACCGTTGTAGTTTACTTCAAAATAATTAATCGTTGCGGTTTTACAATTTTAACCGAACACTATATTTGTAACGGTTGGAGTAAAACCACTAAACGCTCATACGAAAAGTTAAAACAAACATCTTTGAGTTTTATATTTATATTTTTTTGAGTAAAAGATGGATAGTGAGTTAAAGTTTCCTTAGATTATATAAACAATCAATTTTATGCATGCTACAAGGATTTCAATCGCAATCTCTGACCGAAACGAATTTAACAGAACCCTCTTGAACACATAAAACAACTTCGAACTCTTAGAGACTCGCATATACATCTATCCAATTGAAACAAAATCATAGGACGGATCGAAACAAAAATCGGAAACGATTCGGTCATAGAATTGACAAGAGAAAACAAGTTGAATTATAGTTACTTTTTGTTAAAGTACATACTTACTTTTTTTTTTTTTATCAAAGTACAAAATTACTATCAAAATACAGAGTTACTTTTCATCAAAATACAAAAAATTACTTCCACCGGAATCATAAATCCTTTACAAAAGAAAACTAAAAGCAAAAAATGGAAAAAAACATAAAACGTCAACGATGATTCACTCCCGATTCCGTGCACGCTACTCGAAGAGGATTGAAAGAAAAGGACGCCACTCTTGATATGATAAGCAACGGGGTGCAAGAAAGGCTAGGTTGCCAACCAGATCTTCATTCTCATCCTTCCCCTTATTCCTTAGTTTGGACTTCAAAAAACGACGAAAGGCAGCCTAGTCATCCCAAAACCTATGCCAAGTACAATTTTAGCAAAGGCCAAAAGCTCCACTCAAGGACTTGGAAAAGCCTGGGAAACGTAAGATGGAATTCCCTCCCAAAATTCCCAAAACGTTGCTCGTAAAAGAAGATCGCCACCCTAACCCAACATATAGGGCATAAATACCTAACATGTTCACCCGACAATGAAAGAGGGGAAAGGAGAGACAAACCTATTATCAAAAAATAACCACGATCTCCTTGAGATCAATATGAGAAATTCAAAAAGTCGTCACTTAAAAGAACTTTACAATCGCCAGAAGGTCAATAAATAGTCAGAAGATAAAACAAACGAATAAGGAATGAAAGAAATGCACCCAATATCTTTCTCCTTTTACACTACTCGAATGTCAAACAAATCGACAAACGTCCATCGTTATTAACAAGCAATGATTAAAGAGCACTAAATGCTCTTGACACGCTCTCCTAAAAAACAAAAAACGATGACACATGGCAAGACAAAAGTGAACCTCTATCAATCGGAAAGACGCTCAGAAGCATAGGAAAACACGCTCTGACGGTCACATTAATAAGGAGACTAAGCAAAGGCAAAATCAACTGTCAAGAGCTTGCGTCTCCTCTAACTTATCAGGAATCAACAAGTACCATGCTTCCCGAAGCCAATACTTTATCATTCTAAAGAACGATAAATTAGACCCGAGGGCATTTGATATCAGACGAATATAACTCTGTCACGTAGCGCCTAAGAGACATGAACTAGCTCTTTGAGAAAGAGAATACATGTCGCCTCCTCAGAGAAGTAGAGCAATACGAATGCGTATTAGAAACCTTGATTCGAGAAGTCTCACTAGACATAGTCTATGATCCAGCCATTACCATGATCACGCTCGATCACGAGAATAACAAACCTGATGGGTTTGAGAAATATTAGACCCCGATATTTGAACACACATTCACATATAGGTGACACGTAGCTCGTCCCATTCCTCAATTCATAACCTTCTTCTGCGGTTCAATGTTTATATAACAATTTTATTTTACTAGTTGTGATCATCCGCCAATTCTTTTATAAACCGATTTAGGCATCCAAACAGATTATTTGGACAATGACTTCTCTTTAATCTTATTTGTCTATGCAATGACAAATAGACTCTCCAAACTTAATCATATAAGTTAATAATTAAAATATATTGTTTTATAACTCTACCCCATGGTTTTAATTTCCAAATGTGACATTTCTAACCATATACCCCAATATTTTATGCTTATCATCTCTAACTATATAACGCATCACATTTTGAATAGCAAGTCGTTGAGTGTTGTCGGGTGGTGGATCGCCATTTCTAGACTTCTCTGTGCTATAAATTCTCAGATACAAACATTTTTCCTCTCGTCAATTCATAGAAAGAGAGAAAGACTCTTAAGTTTAGAGAGAGAGAGATAGAGATAGAGATAGAGAGAGATGGCGAGAGATATAGATGATTTACCAAAGCTTGAAGCCAATTACATGGCCTTGACGCCGCTGTGGTTTCTGGAGAGAGCAGCTACGGTTCATCCGACTAGAAAAGCGGTGATCCATGGATCACTCAACTACACCTGGCGCCAGACCTATCAAAGATGCCGCCGATTGGCCTCCGCTCTTTCCAACCACAACATCGGCGCTGGTTCCACGGTAACTATTTATCGTCTCTCTTTAATTCAATTTTGAAGTTTTGTTCTAGCTGAATGCAAAATGATACTTTCTTTTTTGTTATTTAAAATTTAGGCTAAAAACGGTCCCTAATCTTGGGAAGAAAAACAGATTGGCCCCTGAACTTTAAGAATGTTAGTAATTCGCTTACAATAATCTATCATGATCTATTAATCCTTTAAACTTACTTAGATTAGTATTTACAATGATCTAGTTTCCGAACTTGCTTAAATGATACGCAAGCAAACATGCACAAACCTTATGCCACTTGGATTTAAGGGTGCTAATATGACATTTTAAGCAAGTTCACTGGTCAACAAAAATACCTCTTGAAGTTTAGGGACCGATCAGTTTTTTTTTAAGAAATTAAGGAGCCTTGATGTATTGAGCATAAACTTTAATCAATTGTTGATAATTGGTTACCTGATATTGCTTAGTGTCCAAATCGCCTTGCTAATCCAACGTCATATTTAACCTGTAAAACAGCAACATAGGCTAGACAGGGCCGGAGTCGGTGTACCCGCTCCGATAGTTTGTGATTTAGATCGGATATAGACTAGTTAGTTGTGAGATAGTAATTAACGTACCATGTTTTGTGCCTATACCTGCTTATATATAGGATTTTTAGGTTTAAGCCCTTCTCTAATTAGGAATCCTTATGAGTTGAGGATATCTGAGTCCCTCGTTCCTCCGCATAAGGAGGTCGGAGCTCTAATCGTTGACAGTGGGCAAGCTCCTTTGCACGTATCTTTTAATCCCAAAGGGGTGGAGCTGAAAAAGAGGTCGAACTGACGCCATCCATGTGATGCCATTTTGCATGATATCAATTGTTATTTGAATTGGAGCTTGATGTTGAATAATTTAAATTGCAAATAGGAATCCATAATTTTTAGTATCTATTATATTTTTCTTCTGTGATCATCACAATTAAATCTGGAGATTAATTATTGCTTTAATACATTCAGAGCATTTTGACCCTATGAATTTAAAGGATGTCTCATTAGCTCTCTCAACTAGCTTAAAGTGACACGATTTATCCCTAAGTGCAGCAGATTAAGAGAAGATTTGGACAAGTTGATGTGCGTATCATTTTTTTTAAGCAAGTTTAGGAGGACAATAGATCATTTTAAGCAAGTTTAGAGGGACTATAGGTCATTTTAAGCAAATGAAGTGACTAATGAGGTATCTCCAAAGTTAAAAAGGCAATTGGTTTTTTTTACTAAGTTTCGTGCGATCTAATGATTTATGCCTTATTACACTAAAAGAGTTCATAATATACCATAACTAGTTTGTTCACAATCTAAGAACATGCTAAAGGTGGTTGCTTTCTATCATAAAAGAGAGAATTTGAAAATTTTGATTTCTGCCTATCACCATTTTCATTATTCGTGGTAACTTTTTAGAGCCCCTGTACTTAGCCAAATAATCCGATCGACTCCTAAACTTTCTCATGAGCCCTTGAACTTAATTAAAATGAGTTCCTAAACTTGCATAAAGCGATCTATCTCCTAACCTTGTTTAAAGTGGTACATGCTTCAACTTGTTTAATCTCCATTTTGCTCTACCACCTCCGCTTTTAAGGGGCTAATTGTGTCACTTTAAACAAGTTTAGGAGATGAAACACCTTCATCATTCAGCGGTCTTGACGCATTAAGATTTTTTAATGAATTGTTTAAAATAAGGTTTCTAAACAAAAGTTACATCTCAGAAATCATCAGAATCTACAGAAACATACTAGTCTAATCATATATTGGACGGACACTTCTCGTTAGTAGTGTTTCCGCGTGTCGTGTCCCTGTCCGTGTCTGTTTTCATTTGAAGGCTATTTTATGAAGGTTATGTTTTAGAAATAATGTTTCCCGTATCAATGTGAGTATCTGTGTCTATGTCCGTGCAACATAGGTCTAATCTCTATGATGGTTAAAACTTGCAGGTAGCAACAATTGCACCAAACATCCCTGCCTTATACGAAGCTCATTTCGGAGTTCCAATGGCCGGAGCAGTGCTGAACACAGTCAATATCCGTTTAAACGCAGAAACCATAGCTTTCCTCCTAGGCCATTCAAAAACCACAGTTTTAATGGTAGACCAAGAGTTCTTTAACTTAGCGGAGGAAGCTCTGAAAATTTTATCAGAAAAAAACAGCCAGTACAAACCTCAACTCCTGATTGTTATAGGTGATGAGAATTGTGAGCCAAAGTCTCTGCAACATGCTCTTGAAAAAGGGGCTATTGAATATGAAAAGTTCCTGGAAAGTGGTGATCCCGAGTTTGCTTGGAAACCGCCGGAGGATGAGTGGCAGAGTATTGCTTTGGGCTACACTTCTGGTACAACAGCTAGCCCGAAAGGGGTAGTTCTTAGCCACCGAGGGGCGTATCTCATGGCTTTGAGCTGTGCTATGATATGGGGTTTGAATGAAGGAGCTGTTTATCTCTGGACTTTGCCTATGTTCCATTGTAATGGCTGGTGCTATACTTGGTCTCTTGCTGCTCTCTGTGGAACAAACATATGCATGAGACAGGTAATTTTCAAGGCCTGTTTGGTTCAACTGTTGTTTATTTTTTTGCTGTTGCTGTTTGTTGTTGTTGTTAGCTAGTAGGGGTAAATTGCACTAATGCTCGCTGAAGTTTGGGGTAGTAACTTCATTTTATTTCAATAAAGTCATTGAACTTTTTTTTTTTTTTTTTCCGATAGTCATTTTTGCAAATTAAACAGAAAAAACCCATCAGAATAGTGGTGTTGTAGACACGTTGGAGGAAATGATTGACCTTTATGTACGACATGGCAGCCGCGTGGTAGCAAAAAGAAAACTACATGTATTAACGTCAACTGCTTGAAACTGCAACGTTGACAACCAAGAAATGTAATTTTTATCTTTTGCCACACATGTGGCTGTGATGTCATAAGTAAAAGTAAATCCTTCCAACGTTGTTGTCACATCACTATTTTGGTGATTTCAATTTTTCCGGAATGACTTTATTGAAAAAAAGGAAAAAGGAAAGGAAAAATTCAATGACTTTATTCAAAGAAAATGAAGTTCATTGACTTTGTGAAACTGACTCCAAACTTCAGTGACACCAATACAATTTACTCTGGCTATAGCTATTAGCATTTGTTTCTCAATTCTAATCAAACACTTTATATCTATTGTTTGGAGTAAGGAGTACCAAACTTTCACTTAATCTGAAAATACGCTCAAGCATGTGAAAGAATTTTCTACTACTCCTATCTAATTCGGTTTTGTTACCAAATCACTAGAAGTACCCGAATCCTGTAACCAAATGAGTTCTGTTAGTTTGATGATGGTTTTTGGCTATGTTGCACGGGACATGAAAACGGCTAAAAAACATAACCTTCATAAAATAACTTTCAAACAAAAATAATCACGCACATGGACACGAAACGCAGAAAAGCTACTAAAGCAAGTGTCCATGCAACAGGTTTTTGGCAAGTAATATATTCACATCATATTGGGCTGCTATGTTTATTGGGTTCAAGTTGTGATCCTTCCAGATTGTGTTAAAAGCATGGTGAATGTACTGTTTCATATCAGTAGCATGTTTGCCGTTGAATCTTGTAGCAGAAATGTGTTTACTTGTATTGTATCTGCTATATGATCAGTTTACTTATGGAAAAACTCTTTGATTACTATGAATCTTCCATTTTTGATTTAATTCGCTGAATCTTAGTTTCTGCTCTGTATAGGTCACTGCTAAGACAGTCTACTCGGCCATCGCGAACCAAGGCGTGACTCACTTCTGTGCTGCACCAATAGTGCTCAACACCATAGTAAATGCTTCGAAAGAAGATACTATCCTTCCCTTACCCCGTGTCGTCCACGTAAACACAGCTGGTGCCGCCCCGCCTCCTTCGCTCCTATTCGCAATGCAAGAGAAAGGTTTTCGTGTTACACATACCTATGGCCTCTCAGAAACCTACGGTCCATCAACAGTTTGTGCATGGAAGCCTGAGTGGGATTCACTTCCTCCCATTAAACAAGCCCGCCTAAACGCACGCCAAGGCGTCCGGTATATTGGCTTGGAAGGCCTAGATGTAGTTGACCCTAAAACCATGAAACCCGTCCCTGCAGACGGGAAGACCATGGGCGAAATAGTGATGCGAGGAAATTTGGTAATGAAGGGCTACTTAAAGAATCCAGAAGCTAATAAAGAAACCTTTGCAAATGGATGGTTTCATTCTGGTGATCTTGCAGTGAAGAATCCGGATGGATACATAGAGATTAAGGATCGAAGCAAGGACATTATAATCTCAGGAGGCGAAAATATCAGTAGCGTAGAGGTAGAAAACGTTCTGTACACTCACCCTGCCGTGTTTGAAGTGTCTGTAGTAGCAAGAGAAGATGAGAGATGGGGAGAGTCACCATGTGCTTTCATAACATTGAAACCAGGCGTGGAGAAATCGGATGAAGCGCGTCTGGCTGGCGAAATAATGAAGTTTTGCCGGTCGAAAATGCCTGCTTACTGGGTTCCAAAGTCTGTTGTGTTTGGAGCATTGCCAAAAACTGCAACTGGGAAGATTCAGAAGCATGTTTTGAGGGCTAAGGCAAAAGAATTAGGACCGGTGAAGAAGAGCAGGTTGTAATGGGACGGCTATATATAGTGATGGATTCAGGATTTGCGGTGGTCTCTCGTTATCTATGAACGCTAAATTGATATTTTTAGTGTTTTTATATAAAATAAAAGTCCCATATATATTTTTCCGGCGACAAGTGAGTGTTCAAGCCCCTAGCTCTCCCATGAATCCGTTCCTGGCTGTCTGTATAGGCAACAACTTTTAACTGCTAAGGTTTGTATTTTTGTTTAGTAATTTACAGTCAAATTCAACATATTATCTGTGTAATATAATATTCGGGTGACAATTTATAATACGATAACATAATTTATTTATTTTTTGTGTACAACAAAAGCAGCGAAACAAAAAAACCCATTGATATTCTGGGGAGTATAAAAATGTATACACGTGGTATTAATTATTGGAATATAGATTAATTGATTCGTCGGGTGTATTACTTCCGATTCGGATGATGTATAGGTGGCTAATATTATTTGGAAAAACAAGCCAGGACATTGTCAAAACCTTTATTTTATATTCCTTAATTCAAAGACCATCCATCAGCTGTTACGTTATCAGTTTTTTTGTCAGCTCCTTCATTCGTATTTGACCTCAACATTTTCCAGTCCAGCAGCTAAACGATTCGTAGATTGGATTGGTGGTGGTCGGAGATGGCGAGAGACATAGATGATCTGCCCAAAAACGCAGCCAACTACACAGCTCTCACGCCACTCTGGTTCCTCGATAGAGCCGCCATCGTTCATCCAACTAGAATCTCTGTTGTCCATGGATCTTTACGCTACACTTGGCTTCAGACTTACCAGCGTTGCCGCCGATTGGCTTCTGCTCTCTCCAGGCAATCCATCGGCTTCGGCAGCACGGTATTTTCCGATTTCTCTACTTTCTCTTTACTCTCCGAGAAAATCCCCCCGTCTAAATAATTACGAAGAATGCAAAATTTGTTTCTTATTTTTTATTTTTTGGTAAATCGAGAAGAAAACTTTTGTTTGATTAATACCGATTGATTACAGAAAATTTGAATTTGAAGTATGCAATGCATAGTATTTTTAGTCAACTGTAATGCAATCGGAGCTATTTGAATTCAAAAATACCCTTTTTGTGCTTGAAATGGACGGTTGATGTTGATTCCCCGGTGTGGATATGGGATACGTTATTGGGTTGTCAACGTCTATCCCCATTATGGGTGTGTGTCTATGACAAAAGAAGGATGTCAATGACAACAGAAGAAGGATTTTTAGGTTGAACATTGATGATAATGTCAATCTGAACGCTGATGATTTGAGGTTGGAAAAGTGATTTTGCAAAAAAAAAAAAAAAACGTGGTTAACTTGGTACTAAACAAACTTAATTATTCTCAAATGAAAAAAATTTCTTACCCAAGATTTTTCAAAACACAGCATTTTCGGGTAAATAAAGGGAGCCTAAAATTTATTGGTTTTGCTAATGGTGAGGAATTTTAGTCCTCTTTTTGCAACAAAAAAATCACGGACACCTATCTACAAATCAATGAAACCACAAAAATTATTTTTGAAATCATCCCTATAATTATATATATATTTTAAATATTTAATAAATCTGATTATAACACTAATAATTTAGGGGCAAGATTTTTTCCCGATTCATATAGGAGAACAGGAAAAGGTTTATGTCTGATTCATATATGGGAACAGGCATTTCCCATCACCGTCCTACTCCGTTTACAATCGGTTGTTCAGTAACCCAATCCTGTACTAATTAGGAGTTACAATTATAATAGGAATAGAAAACTTCAAACTAAAAAGGAAAATTTTGAATTTTCCCGCAACTCCGAGCTCACAGAGATGCTCAACGGGTTGGCGAGCGAAAGCTATTGCTTTGCTAGCACTTTGAGCAAGCTCGTCGTGCTGGCCCATTAGCTCTGTTGAAATTGTCACCTTTTCATCCGTTTTCGTTACCTTCTCGTGGTGTGTTTTCCAAACTTCATTGGTGTCTTTTAATATCCAAACGCGAACTCTTTTGTATCTCTAACACAATGGTTTGACTCGAAACGAATTCTTGGTTTCAAATTCTTCTAATTATCTTAGAATTGCCGAGTTGTTCAGTTTTGATATAGTAACTTGACATTATCTGTGATTTCATTCTATCAGGTAGCAGTAATTGCACCAAATGTGCCTGCAATGTATGAAGCACATTTCGGAGTTCCGATGGCTGGAGCCGTTGTAAACTGTGTTAACATACGTCTAAATGCTTCAACTGTTGCTTTCCTTCTCGGCCATTCGAAATCCGAAGTAGTAATGGTGGATCAAGAGTTCTTTCCACTGGCAGATGAAGCTTTGAAAATTCTAGCAGCAAGCGGAAGCTCTTTTAAGCGTCCGCTATTGATTGTCATAGCCGATGAAGCCTGTGATCCTCAGGGTCTAAAACAAGCTCTAGCTAGAGGGGCAATTGAATACGAAAAGTTCCTCGAAACCGGTGATCCCGAGTTCGCTTGGACGCCACCGGAAGATGAGTGGCAAAGCATTGGTTTAGGTTATACTTCTGGCACAACAGCCAGCCCGAAAGGCGTGGTGTTGAGCCACCGGGGAGCCTATTTGATGTCGTTGAGTAATCCCCTAATTTGGGGGATGAATGAGGGGGCTGTATATTTGTGGACTCTGCCGATGTTTCATTGCAATGGGTGGTGTTTTACTTGGGCTCTTGCTGCTCTTTGTGGGACTAGCATTTGCCTTAGACAGGTAACTCATTGAGCTTGGCAGTAATTCGTGCAAGTTTACCGTGTTCGTGTCGTGTCAATTATCGGATTAGTGTCAAATGAATATACTCTAATCCAACCAAAATATTTCGTGTCATAATTGTGTCAATCCAATCGGGTTAGTATCGATTTCGGGCCACATATACAATTATCACCTTCACAGAGCAATCTCCTAACCAATCAAAAGAAGAATGCATACCAGTAAGAGATGATTCGTATTAAGAAATAAAACTGTTCAAATGACATCAATTGATTGGTTAGATATATTGCTCCAAGAGTGCCATTCTCATTTGTTAGATTATGCGAGAGAAAGTTTTATAATGTAAAATGTAAGTATATAAACTATAATAGGTATTAGGTTCTTTTAGAGGTGGTAGTTGTGTATATGGCCCGCCCGAAAACATGATACTATTATGAACTCAGCACAAATTGAGTGGATTAGTGTTTTTCTTGAAGGGTAAATAATTTTTTAGTCTCCTACTTTTTACTTTTTACTTTTTACTTAACACGCTGTTTAGTCTTTCTATTTTGAAAAACACATTATAAGGTCCCTATCTTTTACCAATATTAACCCTTTAGTCATGTTGTCTATTTTTTTAGACTTTTAACCATTATATTTAGCATAAAAAGACAGACATAACATAACAGAACCCTTTGGTCATGTTGTCTATTTTTTTTAGACTTTTAACCATTATATTTAGTATAAAAAGACAGACATAACATAACAGATTAATATGGTCATTTTCTATTGTACTGCGGTTGTACTAAAAGCTAAGATATATTCGGTTAACAATCTAAAAAAAAAGACAAAATGACCAAATGATTAATATTGGCAAAAGATAGAGACTTTATAATGTGTTTTTCAAAATAAGGGGACTAAAACAGTGTGTTACGTAAAAAGTAGGGTACTAATAAATTATTCATCCTTTATTAAACAGGTAGTGATCATTTTTGGATTGACATGAAATTGACGCCCACATTCTTGAGATGAATAAGGGTATGTTGACCTGCGAACCACAAAATGGCACGATTTTTTAAAACTATTATTATATCCTGTAAAAACATGTCACCTTGCAATTGTGGCCCACGAACCTCCTATATATTTACATGTCATTCTTAAAAGAGATACTAAAATACACATGAGCTAATAGCTATGAACACTGCACAAAACCAATATAATATAAGTTGATTAAGGGTTTATTAAATAAATTTTATATCGAACTTTTGGATGGTTAGAGTTAACCTGCTAACCTAAAAAATGATAAAAATATTTAGAAGTATTATTGTATGCTCCTCTATTTTTAAATGTCAGAGGTAGTAAAGTTACATGTGACCCGCAAACAAATGAACAGTTTTGTAGGTTTCAAAACTTTGTAGTTTTGTATTAATGAAATTTCAAATAAACACAAGGAATGAACATGATTAATGAGTTGTTCGCGAGCGAAGTTTATGAACAAAATTAATGAGTTTCTCGTGAGCAAAGCTCATGAATAAGCTCGCAAGAAGCTCCTGAGCAAGATGTTGAGCTCAAGCTCATCAATTTTCTAACAAGCCGAGCATGAGCAGACCAAAGCTCGGGTCAGCTCGATTACAGCCATAGTGAACACGACACGTAAACTATACTAACCTGATTGGGTTGACACAAATGAGAGAAATTTTGTTAGATTAGGTTAGAGTTAGCTCATTTGACCCTAACCCAATAATTGACACGACATGAAAACGACACACTTACACGAATTGTGACCCGTAGCTTCTTTGACCTACCCTCTCTTTGCATTGAAGTTAACTATTTTTGATTCTACAGGTAACTGCCAAGGCAGTGTATTCAGCAATAGCAAACAATGGAGTCACTCACTTCTGCGCTGCTCCTGTTGTGCTCAACACCATAGTGAATGCTTCAAAGGAGGAAAAAATACTTCCCTTACCCCGCATTGTCCACGTAATGACCGCGGGTGCCGCTCCGCCTCCTCCGGTGCTCTTCGCAATGTCGGAAAAAGGTTTCCGAGTAACTCACACCTATGGTCTCTCCGAAACTTACGGTCCCTCCACAGTTTGTGCATGGAAGCCCGAGTGGGACTCCGAGACCCCCATAGTCCAAGCCCGCCTAAATGCACGCCAAGGCGTCCGATACATCGGCTTGGAAGGGCTAGACGTTGTTGACCCCAAAACTATGAAACCAGTTCCAGCAGACGGAACAACCATAGGTGAAATAGTAATGAGAGGCAATCTCGTGATGAAGGGCTACTTAAAGAACCCGAAAGCCAACGAAGAAGCCTTCGCGAACGGTTGGTTTCACTCGGGTGATCTTGCAGTAAAGCATCCAGATCATTACATAGAAATTAAGGATAGATCAAAGGACATTATCATCTCCGGAGGCGAAAACATAAGTAGCCTCGAAGTCGAGAATATACTATACACGCATCCTGCAATATACGAGGTATCGGTCGTGGCTAGGCCCGACGACCGGTGGGGGGAATCGCCTTGTGCCTTTGTGACATTAAGGCCTCAAGTTGAGAAATCGGACGAAGGAAGTTTGGCTCGAGATATCATAGAGTTTTCGCGATCGAAGATGCCAGCTTACTGGGTTCCGAAATCTGTAGTGTTCGGACCGTTACCGAAGACGGCTACAGGGAAGATTCAGAAACATGTATTAAGGGCTAAGGCAAAAGAAATGGGACCTGTCAAGATGAGCAAACTGTAGTTCATAACATATCCTGCAAAATGCATCAGGTTGTGGCATTTTTTTGCTGAAAATTTCGGATTGTTTTCGTGGCGATTCTGCGTTCGGGTTAATGTTATTATCTGTGGAGGATGCTGAAATTAAATGCAAGATTCATGGGAGTAGGAGTTTATGATGTTCATATGTAAAATTGTAGCTTGAATTAAGTTATTTGCTTTTTTGTAAACCCTGAAAGCATGTAATAACAGAGATTAATACAGGGATAAAAATAAACAAAAAAAGGAAGAATTTAAGAGGCTATTTGCCAAATGAAGGTTTATTTGTTTTAGTTTTTTATTTTTTAGTCGAACGAGTTTGTTAGAGTCAAAGTCCTTTATTTTAGGAGTTGTTATTTGCTGTTAATAAGTTGCCTAGTCTTTTGGGTAGTTCTACTTTTAAGCTAGCTGTTATTGTGTTTAATTCTGTTTAGATTAGCTACCTACGTGTATGCTATCTTTTCTCTTATTCTGTTTTGTAAGGTCTTTAAATAGCCAACTCTTTCAATGGAATAAACAAGTGGATTTGCTCCAAATATTAAACATTGTAGTACGTTTAACATTTGGTATCAGAGCCAAGAGCACCAAGGCCTGATTCTGAATCGAGAGTAAAACACCAGAGAGAAAAATAGAATCTGCTAAGAGAAGAGATGGCTGAGAGTAGCAGTTCTAATGGAAAGTTTGTGCAGCCAGCGATTCCTAGATTTGATGGATACTACGAACACTGGGCCAAACTAATGGAGAACTTCCTTCGTGCTAAGGAATATTGGAACCTGATTGAGGATGGAATTGACACGGTTCCAGCAGGCACTCAGGGGAGTGAAGCACAGATGAAGATAATAGAGGAGCAGCAGTTGAAAGATAAGAAAATCAAAAATTATCTCTATCAAGCCATCGATAGAGAGATCATGGAGACAATTCTGAATGATGATACTTCAAAACAGATTTGGGATTCAATGAAGCAAAAATTCAAGGGTTCCACGAGGGTGAAAAGAGCTCAATTGCAGACATTAAAAACTGAGTTTGAAACACTCAGAATGAAGGAAGGTGAGTCTGTAAATGCATATTTCGGACGAACTCTCTCCATTGCGAAACGCATGAAAGCATGTGGAGAGACTGTGCAAGAAAGGGATATTACAGGGAAGATTCTCAGATCTCTAGTGTCGAAATTTAACTATGTCCTTTGCTCCATTGAGGAGTCCAATAACGTCGACACACTTACAGTTGATGAACTCCAAAGCAGTTTGCTTATTCATGAGCAACGAATGAAGAACGGTGATGGCGAAGAACAAGTGTTGATGAAGGTGACTCATGAAGAGAAGACAGAAAGAGGAAGGGGTAGAGGAAGAGGAGGCGCGATCAGAGGAGGTCGAGGAAGAGGGAGATCGTCTTTTAACAAAGCTAGTATCGAATGTTATCGATGCCACAACTTTGGCCACTTCCAATACGAATGTCCCACCTGGGGAAAACAATCAAATTATGCAGAACTTGAAGAGGAGGAGATGCTGCTGATGGCTTATGTTGATGGAATTGGTGCAAAGAGAGAGGATATATGGTTTCTGGATTCAGGATGTAGCAATCACATGTGAGGAAACAAGGATTTGTTTTTTGAATTAGAGGAAGTGTCTCAACAAACTGTGAGGCTGGACAACAACACCAGAATGAAAGTTTCTGGCAAAGGCAGCATCAAAATGGAGATAGATGATGTCAATTTCATTGTTGGTGATGTGTTTTGTGTACCTGAGCTCAAAAACAATCTTTTAAGCATTGGGCAACTTCAAGAAAGAGGTCTCTCTATTCTTATAGAAGCTGGGATGTGCAAAATTTCTCATCCAGTAAAGGGTCTGATTATTCAAACCAAAATGACATCAAATCGGATGTTTATTTTGGTAGCAAAGATGTTGTCAAAGCTCTCTCCTCTAAAGCAAGAAGTATGTTTCAAGACAGATCTTGAAGACCTCACTCACCTATGGCACTGCAGATTGAGGCACATCAGTAACACAAGTCTTCAGACTCTGCAGCGTAAGGAAATGGTTCATGGCCTACCTCAACTAAAAATCTCAGATGAAGTATGTGTCGACTGCTTGAAGGGAAAACAACACAGAGAGCCTATCCCAAAAAGAAGCACATGGAGAGCAACTCAGAGGTTAGAACTTATTCATGCTGACTTGTGTGGTCCAATTTCTCCTGTTTCTAATAGTAAGCGAAAATATGTGCTATGCTTGATTGATGATTACAGCAGAAAAGCTTGGTCATATTTTTTACATGTAAAGTCAGATACATTTGCTGTGTTCAAATTGTTCAAAATATTTGTTGAGAAAGAAACAGGGATGGCTATCAAATGTTTACGAACAGATAGAGGAGGAGAGTTCACATCCGCTGAGTTCAATAATTTCTGTAGGGAGAATGGAATTAAAAGGCAATTGACAACAGCGTATACTCCACAACAGAATGGAGTCGCAGAGAGGAAAAACCGCACAATGATGAATTGTGTGAGAAGCATGTTATCTGAGAAAGGCATTCCAAAGTCCTTTTGGCCCGAAGCAGTAAAGTGGGCAGTATATGTTCTGAATCGGTGTCCTACAGCAGCTCTACAAGACACAACACCTGAAGAAGTTTGGAGTGGAGTAAAGCCATCCGTCGAACATCTGAGAGTTTTTGGATGTGTGTGTCACATACATGTACCAGATGCAAAACGAACCAAGTTGGAGAGCAAGAGCATCAGTGGTGTTTTGTTGGGGATTAGTGATGAATCAAAAGGATACAAAATATATGATCTTGTGGCGAAGAAGGTGGCAACCAGCCGAGATGTAGTGTTCGAAGAAAAGAAAAGATGGGACTGGGACAAGAGTTATGAGCAGCAGATACTTACTGACTTCGAGTGGGGAGAAAACGAGGAGGAAGTGATTGAGGAAGATGCAAATAATGATATTTCTGAAGAAGATACTGCTGAAACTGACAACGTCAATGATGCTGAAATTGCAGATGGGAGTACAACAGAAACTCCATCAAGTTCTAGAACTCCCTCAAGTTCTAGTCTCTCCTCGAATTCTGATACAGAAATACGAATGAGGAGACCTCCCACTTGGATGAATGAGTACGTGAGTGGAGAAGGATTGTCAGAAAATGAAGAAATTGATCTAAATTTCGTCCAAGGTGCAAGTACAGACCCTACGAGCTTTGAAGAAGCTGTGAAAAGTGAAAATTGGAGGAAGGCAATGGAGGTTGAAATCAAAAGCATAGAGAAGAATGAAACGTGGATTCTCACTGATTTACCAGAAGGTGCAAAACGAATTGGAGTCAAATGGGTCTTCAAAACAAAGTTGAATGAACATGGCGAGGTGGAGAAGTTTAAAGCACGGTTAGTCGCAAAAGGGTATGTACAGCGATATGGAATTGACTATGCTGAAGTATTCGCACCGGTGGCTCGAATGGATACTGTCAGAATCATTCTCGCACTATCTGCTCAAAAAGGATGGAAGGTATATCAACTAGATGTCAAATCAGCTTTCTTACACGACGAGTTAATGGAGGACGTATATGTGGAGCAGCCAAGAGGATTTGAGAAAAAAGACGAGCCCAACAAAGTATATAAGCTTAGAAAAGCCCTATATGGACTAAAGCAGGCCCCTTGAGCTTGGTTTAGTCGCATCGAAGCTTATTTTTTAAGGGAGGGATTTGAGAAAAGTTCTAGTGAGCAAACCTTGTTTGTAAAAACTTCCACTCAAGGTAAACTTTTGATTGTGAGTTTATATGTTGATGATTTAATATATACTGGTAATGATGAAGCAATGATGGGAGAATTCAAAAAGTCAATGATGAAGGAGTTCGATATGTCAGACCTGGGGAAGATGAGGTACTTTCTTGGCATTGAGGTGCAACAAATGGAGAATGGGATATTCATTAGTCAGAAGAAATATGCAGGAGATGTTCTTAGAAGATTTCGAATGGAAGAGTGTAATGCTGTTTCTAATCCTATGGTTCCTGGTTTTAAAATAACAAAAGATGAGAATGGAGTTGCTGTGGACAGCACTCTCTACAAGCAGCTAGTTGGAAGTCTAATTTATTTAACGTCAACTCGTCCTGATTTGATGTATGCAGTAAGCTTAATCAGTAGGTACATGTCTCAACCTACAGAGCTTCATCTTATGGCTGCAAAGAGAGTACTAAGATATGTGAAGGGAACTACAAAATTCGGCATTCTATATCAGCAAAAGGGAAGTAGTGTGCTGACTGCCTACACTGACAGTGACTATGCAGGGTGTTTAGAAGATAGGAAGAGCACCTCAGGGTATGCTTTCATGATGAGTTCAGGGGCAGTAGCTTGGTCATCTAGGAAGCAACCAATTGTGACATTATCGACAACGGAAGCTGAATATGTAGCAGCAGCGGTATGCGCTTGTCAAGCAATGTGGATGAAGATGGTTCTTGAGAGACTTGGATGTGATGGTGATGAGTGCACAACTATATTTTGTGACAATAGTTCAACAATAAAATTGTCCAAAAATCCAGTGATGCACAAAAGGAGCAAGCATATTGCAGTTCGATTTCACTTTCTAAGAGATTTATGCAATGAAGGAGCGGTTCGTTTAGTTCATTGTGGCTCACATGATCAAGTTGCAGATATTTTAACTAAGCCACTCAAGCTAGAGCGATTTAAGAAGATCAGAAGCTTACTTGGAGTTTGTGAATCACCAGAAGTAAACTAAGCAGCCCTTTAGTTTAAGGGAGGGTTTGTTAGAGTCAAAGTCCTTTATTTTAGGAGTTGTTATTTGCTGTTAATAAGTTGCCTAGTCTTTTGGGTAGTTCTACTTTTAAGCTAGCTGTTATTGTGTTTAATTCTGTTTAGATTAGCTACCTACGTGTATGCTATCTTTTCTCTTATTCTGTTTTGTAAGGTCTTTAAATAGCCAACTCTTTCAATGGAATAAACAAGTGGGTTTGCTCCAAATATTAAACATTGCAGTACGTTTAACAAACTTCAAACGATTAAAGTCGTTTGATTCATAATTGGCAAAAAGCATCACGAGGCCCCTGATATTTCATTGTTTTGTGCATTAAGCCTTCGATCTTTCATTTAAACACATTGAGCCCTTGATCTTTCATTGTTTGGCGCATTAAGCCCTCGATCTTTCATTTAGACACATTGAGGGCTTAATGCACCAAACAATGAAAGATCAATGGCTCAATGTGTCTAAATGAAAGATCGAGGGCTTAATGCACCAAACAATGAAAGATCGATGGCTTAATGCACCAAACAATGAAAGATCAGAGCCTCAGGATGCTTTTTGCCCAACAGCTAACATCAACAGCAACATCTACTAGCTAACAGTTGAACCAAACATGCCCTTAATACACCCATATATGAATTAATTTACAAAAGGACATAATAAACTCATATATGAAAGATCAAGGGCTCAATGTATCTAAATGAAAGATCGAGGACTTAATGCACCAAACAATGAAAGATCAGGGGCTCAATGTGTCTAAATGAAAGATCGAGGGCTTAATGCACCAAACAATAAAAGATCAGGGGCCTCAGGATGCTTTTTGCCTTCATAATTTATTTGTTTTCGTTGTTGTTGATAATTGGTAAATGTTAGTTTGTTTTCTTTTTAAAATAGTTTTAAACAATTGTTTTTCGATCCTAACTCTAAATAATTAAATGAATACTTAGGACTGTTTGGTTCAAATGTTTGTTGTTTTTGTTGATTGATAGTAGATATCATTTGATTTTTCGGCTAAAAACAGTTGTTTCGAAAATTTTACTAGATGCTCTTTATCAGGAATTTTCACATGCACCTTAATGAGGAAGTGAATTTGCTCATCCACCGTTAGATTTAGGCTTATTAAACCTAAGCTTCATGATGCTTTGAATCTCACCTTAGAATTCTAATAAGCTTAGATTTAATGGTGAATGAGCAAATTCTACATGCTCATTAAGGTGCATGTGATCATGTTTAGCACATTTTCACGGGTGATCCACCTATTTTCGCCTAGGCAGAAACGGATAGTTCATCTGTTTCTACCTAGGCGGAATGGTGTGAATCACTCGTTTAGCACATTTTAGATGAATTTTTTCTCCGAATTCGGAGATGAAACTCGTGTTTTCGATTCGATTTTCAAATAAAAATACTTATCTTGGGAACCATTAGTCTTTTTTCTTTACCGTGTTTAAGTCCCATGAATGTTGTTCGGGTTTTTGAATTTCAAAGAAATTTGAGAGAATTTCAGTTTTTGAGTTTAAAAAATGAAAAGGGTAAAAGTGTAAAAGAGGGGACGGTGATAAGTAATTTGGAAACGATAAATAGCAATCCACTTTTTTTTTTTTTTTTTTTTTTTTTTACTGGCCAACTTAAAGTTTATACCATCCCATACTACACTTTCTGAAAAACATGAGTTCAAATTTGGCTTTTTTTCTTCTTCAAATTTGCCTTTTTTTCTTCTTCTCTTCCTAGGCTTTATACAAAGGGAAAATTACACAGAAATTCATTTTTTAAAAACTATTTACAACTATGAAAATCATTTTTATGTATTTATCATTATATGATTTTTAATTTTAAAATATCAGAATATCATAACTTTATTTTTGTTTTTGTCATATTTTCAGTTAATCAGTTAGAGAAAAAAATACAGATTTAAAAATAACTACCAAAAGTGATATTTAAATAAATTTGTTTAATAGTTTGAGACACTTGTAAATAATTGGTTAATCTTGACTATCGTGTAATTTACCCATATACAAATCCTTGCCCTTTGTATTTCCTTATTGGGCCAGAATTTAAAATTTTAGATAATTTAGATAATTTTATTAGGGAAAATTATACATAAATTCATCTTTTAAAAACTATTTACAACTATGTCAAATCACAATTTTGGATTATATCAAACTAGTAAAATCAGTACTTTTAATATATTTTAAAGATTAAAATTTATAAATAAGAAGTCTAGAATATATTTTATAGAGTTTATGATTTATGAATTGGAGTCTAGATTTGTTAAATTATGATGTAAAATCATAATATATAAATAATAATGACATATTAAGAATTAAGTTTTGTGATATGATTTAGTTGTAATTTTGTACGTAATTGTGATATTCATGTACTTAACCCATTTTATTACACCTGTAGCATTGAGCGGCTACCGGTATTAAAAAGTGTAAAGTTCAGTGGTCATACTGTTAAGAATTAAAGTTCAGTAGCCATAGTGTTAAAATATGTAAAGTTCAATAGCCATTGGTGTAATTTACCCAATATATAGGGAAAATTACACAGAAATTCATCTTTGAGAAACTATTTACAACTATGTCAAGTCATAATTTTGGATTATGTCAAACTAGTAAAATCAGTACTTTTAATATATTTTAAGGATTGGAATTTATAAATTAAGAGTCTAGAATATATTTTTTAGGGTTTATGATTTGTGAATTGAAGTCTAGAATTTTTAAATTAGGGTGTAAAATCATAATATATAGAAAATAATGACATATTAAGAATTAAGTTTGGTGATATCACTTAGTTGTAATTTTGTAGTTGAATATGATATTCATGTAATTGACCCTATATTTAATGGAACTGAACATTAAATCTTTTCTCACAAATTCAAACTACATCACCCATTGGGCCTGGATCAATGCTAGATCTGTTCATAAGTGAGTCCCAGTTTAATGGGCCTAATCTAAAAATATTAAGCCCAAAATTCAATTTGTTATTCATAAATTTATGTAGAAATTCAGATTTAAAAAATTATTCATAATTATATCAATTAATAATTTAAATAATATGAAACTAAAAAAATTATTATTTTAATATATTTTAAAAATTACTATTTATAAATTAAAGATTCAAAATATATTATTTACAGTTTGAATTAAGGTTTAGAATTTATAAATTAGTACATAAAATTATATTTTATTTGTAATATATAAAAAATAGTGGCATATTTAAAATTAATTTTGGTAATATAATTTAATTATAATTTTATAACTAATTATAATTTTCATGGAAAAAAAAGTCCAAAATAAAATGCTAAATTTTAAATATAGATGTTTATTTTTATTTTTATTTTACAAATAAAAATAAAAATTGTACTTAAAATTAAATATAAATATTATATATAACTTTATATATTTTTATTTTATAAATTTAATAATAATAATTGATATTAGTTAAATGAATTGTAATCTGTGTATCATATTTTTGTAAATTTCAAACCTGCCTCAGAAATAGTGGATTTAGATAAGTTGGGATAAACTAAATCTAATGTTATTCTATCTGATCCCGAATATTAACTTAAACATACTAGTGGATACTTACGAGTGTTTGTTTTAACTTTTCGAAGCAACATTTAGCGTTCCAGTTTAAACACATGAAATATGGTATTTGGTTAGGTTTATAAAACAACAACTTTTTTTTTAAATAAAAAATAGTAGTGTTTTAAAGTTTTTCACGAAAAGCTAATTTTTTAAGCTTTTCATGACAGTTGTTTGTATTTATTTGATATTGATAAAATTATCATTTTTATTTTCATAAAATACAATTTTATTTAACGTTATTCGAATCTTTATAATATTATTGCCGAAAAAATAAAGTTTTATCCCGTTCAATAAATTATTATTTTTAATTTTATTTAGTTATATTTATTAATTTGTGTATTATAATTTTGGGTCAAATACATGAATATCATAATTAAATACAAAATTACAACTAAGTCATATCACCAAACTTAATTCTTAATATGTCATTATTTTCTATATATTATGATTTACACCATAATTTAAAAAATTTAGACTCCAATTCATAAATCATAAACCCTATAAAATATATTCTAGACTTTTAATTTGTAAATTCTAATCCTTAAAATATATTAAAAGTACTGATTTTACTAGTTTGACATAATCCAAAATTATGACTTGACATAGTTGTAAATTATTTTTAAAACATGAATTTCTGTGTAATTTTCCCTATAATTTTTATTTTATAATATATTTATTGATTAATTTAAAATATGTCCATATTAGATATTTTTACATACTCAACGAAGATCTAATTGCACTACAACCATAACAATTATAAGCTAACCGCTGAACTGAACGGACCGTCTAACGACAGCCACAAGGTATTGATATTGAAGTTGATATAGATGAGATGATAATAAAGGGAGGGACATCAAAATCTGTTGAAAAAACCGTAAAAGGAAGAACAATTTAAGAGAAACAAGAAAACTCTCAATTATTATATATAATAATAAAATGGATGTGGCTGCCTGCCTGCCTATCCAATCTAATTCTAACAACGTCAGTCACTCAGACTGACTTTTTGGATAATTTGTTTTTGTTTTAAGGATAAGAATGTTATGTCTTAAGTTAACTGATCAATATCTTCCCCATATTCATCTCTTATACCTTTTAAACGACCCTCTTTTTTCAATCCAGATATGTTTTTCCACTTCTTTTCTCATCCAACCATGATTTTTCATTTTTTTTTAATTATTATCTTCATACCCCTGGCGTTACGAAATGGTACATCTCTAAAAATCAATATATATAGTAGGTTGTAGATTCGAACTCGTCTTCTTACAAAAAAAACCATAAAAAGGTATAATGTGCAGAAATATCTTTAACGTTTACAGAGAAGCGCAATTTTACCATTAACGTTTAAAATGATGCAATTGTACCCTTAATATTGGCAGTCAAGAGCAACGTTCAGACTTAGCTTCAATGGACAACAAGTATTCTCATGCGAAGTTGGGTTAATTTTAGACATTATTATAAAACACAAATATTTTGTTCATTATTCTTATTCTGCACCAATTGCATGTAAGTTGTTTCTAAAAAATGATTTCATATTGTTTGTGATTTAATAATAGAAATGAAGATTAATATTTTTAAATTCGGTGAAATATTTGTATTTTTTTTATCGAACTCGTACAAAATACAATATACTTTTTATTTTTTTTTAAAAGTTCACGTTTAATCATATGTTCGTGCGTTGTTAATGAGTGATAAGAAAAAATTCACGTTTCATTTGTGTAGATGACAAGATTCATGACCGAGAAAACAATTTGATGAATAATTTATCCAATTAACCAAACTTATCAACGTCATGGGTAAAATTGTCTTTAGCTACCAATGTTAAGAGTAAAATTACATAATTTTAGACGTTACGAGTAAAATTGCTCATAGATGTAAATGGTAGAGGTGCTTTTGCACCTTATCCCTAAAAAAAAAAAAAAAAAATATCCCTTTGTGTTGATCTAATTTCTTTATAATTTAATTATACTGTGTAAAGCTATGATGAACTGATTTTTTTTATAGGTTTGATTAATAGATTCTTGGAATGCTTTTTAATGAGAGAAACTTGAATTGGGATCTCTTTAATGTACTTTTACTAATATAATTACTTATTAGTGTAATTTTTTAAAATGTTGAGATTTAATAAATTATTTATCCATTAGTTTGTTATATTGAGTTTCTTATGATTAATTTTTGACATTACTTATCCTTTTATTGAGAATTTATTGTATGTTTGTTTTCATTTTTCACTTTTAATACTTAATAAGAGATAAAAAAAGTGTTTGATAAAATTTCGAAACAACTACTTTTTATAGAAAAAACAATTAATATCTACTGTTTATTAGTAATAACAAACAATAAATAAGAACAATTGAAACAAAGGGATATTGTACTCTAGATTCCATAAAAAGATATGTAAATGATAATTTTAGTTACAATAAAATATGAGTATAAAACAAATAATCTTTTTGAAGAATAAAACAAATAATTAAGAATATTGAACATCAACCAATATAAAATAATATAATAAGATAGTTTTATATTTGTACAAGATAATCTAAAACAACAGTTTAAGATATCCTTCAAAGCGTATTAATTTGACAAAATATGAAATACAAACAAAACTATTAGTTTCATCGAAAAAAATTAAAAACAAAACTATTAATGAGAGCCATTATTATTGAAAATTATTAATTAGAATCTTAATATGCTGAACTAAGTATGCATAAAAAAAACAAAACTTAACTCTTTCTAAAATAGTTATCAACAACTATTTCTTAATCTTAATAAAATACACTTATATTTATTATATTCGGAATAAAGTAACATATAGGTCTGTTTGTTTCACTTGTTCATATTTATTGTTTGTTGTTTATTGTTACTAATGTAGTAGATATTAGTTGATTTTTCTATTAAAAATAGATGTTTCGAATTTTTACCAAAACACTTTTTTTTAATCTTTTGTTTAAACTTAAAAAAAACAAAAAACAGTTCCAAAACCAAACAAGCATATAGAAAGGCTATGAAAAGAAGAATTCAACTGTTATTTATATGAGGGTATCACTTTGATAAAAAAAAAGAGATGTTTGTTTACCTCATTTTCTCTTCCTGTTTATCTCTTCATATTAAAAAAAAAAAGTTTTAGGTGTTTGTTTAGGAAAGTACTGTTATCCTTTTATACATGAAAAGTATCTTTTTTCAACAGGGAATCTCTGTTTTTCCAACAGTAAACCGTAACAGCAAACAACAAATAGCAGGTAAACCAAACTGGCTCTTAAATCCTTTAACAAACCTTGATAGTACGAGCAACAATTAGTTTGAATGCAGTATGAGTTTAAAGGTGTTTTCTATAGTTTAAGTATGTTCAGGACATCACGTGAGTATCATTAAATGGGTATGCAATAAGTCTCAATGTACAGACACCTTGTGTAGGTACCAAACAAGGCTGGTCTTGAGATTTTAAGTGTCCTGTATAAAATTTAAGCAAAGTGTCAAACTAATAAAATAAAAATATTTTTTTTTGTAGGAAAAGAAAAGAAAAAACAAACAAACAAACCACAAACTAATCCGGGATTAGCCTAGGAAAGCTAACCCCAACAAGATCATCTGAAAGCAAAGATAAGAGGAAACCCGGAGGAGACGAGAAAATAGAGGGGTAAACTACACCAATGGTACCTGAACTTTACATAGTTTACACTTTGGTACCTAGATAACATTTTGTCCCAAAAATATACCTGAAGTAACGATGATCGGACAATTTAGTATATTTTTACCGGTTATGACCGGTCAACGCGAGTTTCATGAGTTAATTATATTAATGGTACCCGAACTTTACCATAATTCACACTTCGGTACTTGGATTTTATTTTATCCTAAAAACATAACACAAGTAAAGGTGACTGAAAGGTTTAGTTCATTTGATCGGTTAGTGACCGGGTAACATGAACTAAACATTGAGACTCACCATACACTCAATTAACATAAAATTATAATATTGTCATTTATGAGCTAAATGACAGTATTATAATTTGATGTTAATTGAGTGTATGATTGGTCTCAGTTTTTAATTTAAAATGATCAAACTTGGGTTGATCAATGACTGATCGGTCAAATATACTAAAATATTGAGTCATCTTTACTTGAAGTGTATTTTTTGGACAAAATGAAATCTAGGTACCAAAATGTGAATTCGGGTAAAGTTCAGGTACGATCAGTGTAATTTACTCGTCAAAATCGCATTGACCGGCCATTAACTGGTAAAATATACTTAATTGTCCGGTCATCGTTACTTCAGGTATATTTTTGAGACAAAATGTAATCTAGATATCAAAGTGTGAATTAGGGTAAAGTTCAGGTACCATTGGTATAATTTACTCGAAAATAGAGATTCCCAACATCCTCACATGGCCCTCCGCAGCGAGGCGGTCAGCAACCTTGTTCTGCTCCCTGAAGACATGCCCAAAGTTGATGGAGTCGAAGGAGGAACATAATCTTCTGATCCCTTTCACTAAATTTTGGCTACCCAAACTCAAGGTATTGTTCTCAAAGATAATTTTAACCGCTTCTGGATTGTCTAATTCCACAAGCAATATTTTCAACCTCGGATTCTTGGCATGCTTAAGCCCAGAGAAGATCCCCTAGAGCTTCACAGTGAAGGACGAGCCCATACCTAGATTCTGAGCAAAGGCAGACACCCAGGCAACACCCGCGTCTCTTAAAACACCTCCAGCTGCAATTCTGCCATCCACAAGACACATGCCATCTGTATTCAATTTCACGATCCCTTCACCAGGTCTACTCCAACCCAAAAGGTGAACTACATTCCTTTGGATAGAACTAGATAAGCTATTCAATTATCCTCCTTGAAGCTTTTAATAATAGTATTAATTTTTTTAGAGAAAAAAACAAGTAAATTAGGAATGGTAATTGCTTCTTTTCCAAAAATACCAACATTCCTCCAATGCCAGAGCTGGTGGCAGACCACGGCAAAGAGGATAGCCCCATGCTCCAGTTTAGGTAATAGCACACCCCTAACTCCGTCAATAAACCAATCACGGTCAGAGTAGGCCAAGAAATTAGGAAGCAAATGGGCCGGAAGAATTTCCCTCCACACATTTTTATTTTTCACACAATCTCTAAAGACCTGGCATGTAGTTTCAGCTTGAGCTTTGCATCTGCTACAAGTATCAGCCTCCACTAAGTGGCGCCTTTTCCTTTCCACATTCGTAAACAACATATCTTTATCACCAAGCCACAGGAAACTCCTGATGCGATGAGGAACTTTTAAGGCCCAAATGTTCTTCCAAGCGGTTGGAGGAGGAGGGTCCAAATTGAGGTAGAACACCTCGAACGCAGATTTGCAAGAGTAAGCCTGTTGTTCGTAAGGGACCAACAGTGATTATCCCCATCTTCCTCTTTACTGCTAACTTTAACTCCCTGAATCTTCAAGAGCGTTTCCAGATCAAGGTAAGCCTCAAAACTCGACCAATTCCAATCACCCTTCGAGTTTACTACATCAACAATCCTCCAATTACGTATCCCTAGAGGCGGATGAGAAGTACACACCTCTAATAAAGGCTTCTTACCAAGCCAGGTGTCATTCCAAAAACTAATAGATCTGCCATTGCCCATTGACCAACCAATCCCAGAGCAAAATTATGAGAACACTGCATTAACCCCTTTCCATAAGAAAGAACAATTAAGAACTCTCTCTTTAGGGCCTCCAAAGATCCTATCCTTTCTGTACTTCCCACACAATAACCGAACCCAAAGAGCCGATGGGGATTGCCACATTCTCCAAAGAAGCTTCATTAACAAAACTTTATTATTGTCCCTGGCTTGTCTAAGCCCTAACCCTCCCATATTTTTAGGATGACAAACTACCTTCCACGGAACCAGATGAACTTTCTTTCCCTCTTCCGAGTTTCCCCATAGGAACCGATGATTTATTTTATCAAGGCCATTAAGAACAGGCTCCAGCAGCATACAAGCTTGCATTAATTGATTGGGAGCCGCACAGTTCACATATTGGATCAAGGTAAGACGCCCCGCAAGAGAAAGGGAATTAGCCTTCCAATTAGCACATTTATTATTGGTTTTATCGAAGATCTCTTTAAAGGAAGCTTTCGAAACTCTATCACTATGGAGAGGAACCCCCAGATAGTTCCCAAAAGCATTGGTTAGAGGAATACCAGAGATTTCACTCATCTTCTTACTGACCCTTTGGTCCATATTATTAGAGCACAACATCCTAGATTTATGGATGTTAAGATTTTGACCAGAAGCAGAACAAAAGTTAGTAAGGATGTCCATAATCACGTTAATTTGCTCCTCACTCCCCTTAACAAAGATCATCACATCATCAGCAAAGAACAGATGAGTTACCGGGGGACAGAATTTATTAATGGACACCGGGTGAAGCCTCCCAGTACTCACAACATCTTGGATAAGATGAGTTAGCCTCTCCATAGCAATAACAAATAAGAAAGGACTCATAGGGTCCCCTTGACGGATACCTGATGCGCCTCCGTTAAGAAGGCTCACTAAGGGATAAATGTACCCCATCGTTATCAAGTAATAAAATCTGGAAAGTCCAGGTATCAAATCCACAAGATTTATTCCTGCAAGTATCGAGCTACTTGGTCTTAGGTGTTATCTAGGCTGTGTGGGTTTTGAGTTGGTTTTGTTTAAGTTAATCTACTCCTAGTTGAATTATACTACTCTTAGCTAAGTTAATCTAATTCTAATTAAGTTACTCTACTCCTAATTAAGTTAAACTACTCCTAGGTGATCTTTCACTAATGCAATTACTCGAAGGAACATGGTATGAACGATAATAATGAAGATAGGTTATTAGGTCAATAGATTAAAAACCTAATCTAAGTCACTTGTATTCAAGGCGATTAACCCTACTTACCCTCCTGAAGTCCCTAGTGCGTGATTCCCTTGTAAGGCCGAAACTAGGTCTAAGGCTCAGCAATTTGGGCTTAATCAACTAAGAGGTCGTCAATCTCCTAGGCTCTGACTAGGTCAGATTCAACTCGCAATATGTGCCTACTAGATTTTGGGGCTTTTGAATGAGTTAAACCAATTGAATAAAGCGTAAGACAAAGATTAAACAAATAATCATAGAACAAAATAAGAGCTAAAATATTATTAAAGGCGAAGAATATTGTCACAAGATACAATTAGCCTAGGATTCATAGACTGTATCAAAGGGTACAAACATAATTAGATGAAATGAGATAAGAAAATCCCTTTCAGGGAACCTGTCTACCCTGCAACCGGCTTTCTAGGTCTTAAGGACGGACCTTGAATAATCCTCGGTGGACGGAGCTTCGAAGGTGCTTCAATGGAGGTTGAAGGAGATGGAGGAGGTGGAGAGGATTCTTCAAGGGTGAAGGCTAAAGTAATTACAATAATGAAAGATATCTAATTTACAATTGGAAATTCCTATTTATAGACGCGGTTCGGGCCCTCTTTCTGACCTAATTCGTATCCTTTTGTAGGTGGGACGTCGTGGGGTCAATCGTGACTTCGTGGGACCAGGAATCAGTCTTTTGACTGATTCCCGCAGGGTAGCTCGCCGAGCTGGCCTGCGCAGGGCAGCTCGTCGCGAGCTAGCCTCTAGCTCGCCCGAGCTGGCCCCTAAGGGCCAGCTCGCTGATCCGGCCCCAAAAAGGCCAATTCGACGAGCAGGAGTGCCCGAAACGCCTTACGCGACTGTTGGATGTCCCGAAATGCAACTTCCACCCGAACTCGTTCCTGTTTTAGCCTGCACATGCACAAAAACTCCAAACAACATTAGTTCCGAGGCTAAATTGACCCGCCATTCGCTCATTTTGAGTAAACACTCCGTTTGGTGCGACTTTTGGCGGATCAATTAGCTATCAAAGATAATGGAAATTTAATGTACATGCCAATTTGGCCATATTTGCCTAAAATAACCAGAAAACGAGCCTAAACAACGAAAAGTAAACATAACATATCCAATCTCTAACTAACTCACACAAAAACATATAAATGCGAGAATTGCTCGCTTATTCATGAAATAACGCTAAAAACCGTCCTAAAACTGTACCCAAAGATAGGGGTTTTTTGACCCCTATCAATACCCCGGGAAGGAGTAAACTCCTCAGACAAATCCCCATTAATCAAAACTTGGAAGACAGGAGAAGAAATACAAGCCTCAATTAAATTCCTCTAATTATCCAGGATCCCAGCTTTCTCCAGACAATCAAAAAGAAAGCTCCAGTTAATCTGATCATAAGCTTTTTCAAGATCCACTTTCAGAGCCATAATACCACGCTTTCCCTTTCTGATTTTCATTGAGTGAACCATCTCCTGAGCGATAACAATATTGTCCATCATCTGTCTCCCTGGGACAAAGCTGCCTTGATTTTGGCTAATAATCTCAGGGAGAATACACCTAAGTCTATTAGCCACGATCTTGGTAACCACCTTATAAATCACATTACACAGACTAATAGGTCTTATATGTAAGAAAGAGGAAGGCTTCTCCACCTTAGGAATCAGGACCAAAAGAGTTTTATTCACAAGCCTAATATCCTCCGACCCATCAAAAACCCCTTTTATAAAATTGTAGACTCCCTCTTTAACAGTATCCCAATGCTTATGATAAAATCCGGCCAGGAGCCCATCAATCCTCGGAGCTTTAGTAGCTCCTATGCTAAAAACCGCCTGGTTAATCTCTTTCTGATCAACAGGGTGAAAAGCTTCAATAGTCTTATCCTCACTAACCTCCGAAAAAGTAGACCTAGACAGAGCTCCATCCAAGTCCACCGGATCTTCTTTAAATAACTCCTTGTAGAAATTGAGGGCCAGGAGACGGATATCTTCATCCTCATAAACCCAATTGCCATTAGGATCTTTGATAGCATCAATCTGATTTCTCTGCCTTCTGATTATAGTAGAAAGATGGAAGTACCTCGTATTACGATCGCCATCTCTAATCCACGCTTTCCTTGATTTCTGAAACCAAAGTAACTCCTCTTGTTTAAGGACGGCTTCCAACTCATTCTGGAGGGATCTAAGAAGACAACTCAAACTATGGTCAAACCTGACTTCCAAGATACGTTGAATGCCTTCCATCCTACTCAGAATTTTTTGCTTCCTCTTGATAATATGGCCAAAGATGTTCTTGTTCTAGCTCACCACATTACTTCTAAAACCCTCTGCAGCCATTAAAACATTAGAATGGGGTTTCCAATTATCATGGACAAAGTTCTTAAACTCAGGGTGAGATTCCCAAGCCACAAGATGTTGGAGTTTAGTGTCCTAAAGACAATTGTTTTAGGATATAAATATTAATGAATAAATTGTTTATTTAACCATTTGTTTAATCAGATATATAGCATTAAAATGTAACTATATATAAAGGCACAAATCTTTCATAAAGAAAGTAATCCTAAGTTTATTTAAGTAGTTATAAAGTGTTCATACAAGCATGAAGTGAGACTGTACTTTATAATAGACCAATAGACTTAAAGTAAACCCAAGTCAAGTAATATGTTATAGGGGTTGGCATATTACTGTTGAGACTTGCATGTAACAGTGTTTTCTGTCGAGACAGAAAGCTGATCTCACAAGCTTTAGATATTCAGATATCTAGACAGTTACATGGATCCGGTGAAGGAGTTCATTAGGATTGGGACCCGACTTGAGATAACAGAATGGATTGATTTATCTAATGTGTCAACTGTTCATCTCATTGGTATTAGTAGGTATAACTAATCCTCAGACTCAAACATTCGTTAATTAGTGATTCTAGATTATGGAGTCTGATACTTTGATTCTGTGCGAGCACGATCCAACAAGTGAGAGCCTGGGGTGTGTGAGAGCAGGGTTGGGTATCACACAAAGTAATTGCAGAATAGTTAATGTCAGATTGAGCATTCGTCACTCCCGATAAGTGGGAGATATATCCAAATGGCCGCTTGTGGTGAATTGACTGAAATCCTTGCAAGGTGATAGAGTTAAGAGTAGAAATGAACATTTCACTTAACTTATCTTTTAGGGTGAATTCAACCTGTACAAGTAAAACCGGACTCTTCGTTATATGTAACCTTGACACGTTCCATGGTTATAAGCAATTGACCGACATGATATAGTTGATGAAGGATCGTATTATACTGTACCCAATGCAGAAAGGTTAACGGCAGTTATCAACCTGACTTCTTAATTGCTCTGGGGGAATATCATAGGTTCTGCTAGTAACAGCTCGCGACGGTATTCCGTTATATATATATTGGAATTAATCGTGATGAATAATTTCAACGGATATATACGGCTAGTGGCAATAAAGAACCTAATGGGTCGCATATGGGACTTGGAATCGGAGGACGAAAATGTAATTAGTGAGACACTATATATATGGGCCGAAATTTGTAGATTAATTAGGGATAAATTAATTTGATTAATAATTATAATTTGATTATGGTTGTGAATTAAATTAAAGGATTATCTGATAATATTAATTAGAAGTTTTTATGTGATTGAAACTCTAATTAATTATCCCTAACATTAATTAATTATTAATTTGATTAATAATAATTATCTAGATATAATTAGTTATTATTTAGATAATAGTAAAGTGTTTATTTAATTATCTAATTAGGAATCATATTCCGAATAAGATTCCAATTATTTAATTACCTAACACAACTGGGATTAGGGTTTAGAGAAGTCTATAAATAGACTCCCTAACCCCATAAATTCGGCCAACACAATAATAAAGGAGGAGGAACCGTTCCGTCTTCATCTCGGCTAATCTACATTATTTCTTACTCTCTCTTTGATCTCGTATCGATTTCTGTTAGAGGCAATCATTGCGATTGCTATTATTAAGGTTGATTACTGATTAGTTATCTTTTCTGTGTTGTTTCTTTTGTTGTTCGTGATACACGGATTAAGAGTTGTGGGCACTTCGTTTGCAACCGTAGATAGTTCTTCACCAAAGGTATTACTTTCTATCCCTCTTTATATGAAATAACAATTAACAGATCTTGAAAAAGGGAAATAGATAAAATAGATAAAATTTTATTATTCCGTTGCGCCTATGCTTGTCTATTTTCCTTCACAAGATACCTAAAATGTCTTTCCCCTCTCGGACGAGGGCCTCTCAGCAGCCTGACAAGGATAGGACAATGATCAGAATGACGGAAGGGGAGATTCAACACCGCCGCCTCAGGAAACCTGCTTTGAGCAACAATATTAGCATAGGCTTTGTCCAACCGAACAAAGGTACTATTACGTTTCCAAGTAAACTTGTGACCAACAGCACCAAGGTCAGTTAGACCACACAAATCCATATTGTTCTTATGATTAAGACACCTATTGATATAGTGATTCCCTCCCCCTCTTTGATCACTCATGAAAGCAATATCGTTAAAATCTCCGGCAACAAACCAGGCATCCACCATACTTGTACTTAAAGAAAACAAAACCTCTCAAAGACGATTACGATTAGCCAGAATAGGATCAGCATACACAATAGTGATAAAGAGGGATTTATTCCCAGGGTAAGTAACCTTACTATGAATAAATTGTTTATCCATCTTTACAATATCAAACTGAACCAGATCAGGCTTCCAAAAAAGCCAAATACCACCAGCACGGCCCGTAGCCTCAGACCTAACACACCTCCAACTTCTAAATAATTTAACCACCTCATCTGCTTTAGCTCCACTGATCTTAGTTTCCAGTAAAACAAAACAAGACGGGTTGAACTGCTTAATCAAATCCTTAACATGGATACGGGTCGTATTGCTTGCCGCTCCTCTAACATTCCATACAAACAAATCCATCAAAGAGGACAGCAAACACAGGCCCAACCAAACTAAACAAGGTATTTATTTGGGGCTCCTAAGAGCCTAGAAGCAGTACCTGCAGACCCCCTTTTCTCCAAGATGCTATTAGCATTTTGGCTATTCTTATGACTACCCTTGAGTTTCTTCATATTCATCTTATTGACCCTCATGGTTTTCCCATTTCTAGCATCAATACTGAGTTTATAAAAACTAACCTCTTTATCAACTCTGAACTTTGAGGAACTTGAATCTGAGGACAAATCTGGGACACTTCTTTGGACTCAAACAAAGGGTTAAACGTCTCCACATTGTTCTCTATAGGATCTGCAGGTTCTAAGTCTGGCATTTCCAACTCTAATTGATCATTAGTAGGACCAGGGTCTTGATCACCCTCCACAGGAAGAACTCCAAATCTAGATCCAGCACATACCTCCAAAGGAATGTCAGTAGCCACACATACCTTAGGATTGGAAATCTCCTTCTTTCCATAATCATTCTGGATCAGGATCTGCTCATTCATAATGTCAGGAGGGAGATTATGGGTCACAGGAGCGCGAGTCCTTCGTCTCCCAGAACGCTTTGCCACCATCCAAGGGCCGAAATTCCTCACATCCATTTGGATATCCTCCTCCCTAGCCTTGACAGTTTCCCCTAACTCTACAGTTACCTTCTTCCTTTTAGGGCATCCTTCATACGTATGACCAAACATCCCACATTCATAACAGATATTATGGATCCCTTCATACTCAATATAATAGATTGTATGTTGAAGACAGAATTTAGACAGAAGAGGTTTCGCTAGGTCGATATCAATACATACTCTAGAAAATTTGCCTCTTTCAGCTCCAATAGTGGTTTTATCCACATGGTGAACTTTTCCAACAAGCCCAGCAATTTTCTTTAGAAATATTTCATTGTAATACTCAATCGGGAGACCCGGGAATCTTACCCAAGTCAAAATCCTATTCACCGAGCAATCCTTAGGATTAAAGTTAGGGACCCAAGGTCTTATGGCAAGAACATGATTAGAGATAATGTAGGGGCCCCCATTAATGACCGCTTCACAATCCTCAGTCTGTGTAAACTTAATTACATAGTAGTCATTCTCCAAATCAGTGCTATTGATTTTCCCTTTTTTAGCCCACTGAGACCGGATTCTCTGAGCAAAGTAACTAAATCCAATTTTTTTACCTAGGACCGTTACAATTAAGGAAAATTTCCATTTAGAGCGGAGGGAACGTTTGTCAGCCAAGGACAAACGAATCACATGACACAAAGGATCATCTTGCTCCTCATCCTCCATGTCCGATTCAGATAAAAACCCCTCCAAGTCTTCCTCCTCCCCCCCTCCGTTTAGGGAATTATCCTCCTCCACAACACCCAATATAGTATCTTTCCAAGACATCTTCATATTACCCGGAAGCGCACCTCCTTGCACCCCATTAATCATTTTTTCCCTACCCCTTAATTTAGGAGCAAAACGGGAGTCCAACGATAAATTAATTGCCTCCGTAGGGATCCCCACGGAAGCCTTATACACATTACATAAAACCAAATCCGATTGGTCGGACAACCCGACCCCATCCCCTATACCCACACCGGCAACACCGCCAGAGCTGATGCCATTAAAGACGGCAGAACCAGCCACAGGCGGCATAGCCATACCTATCGCCGTGTTCATAATGCCCCCTAAACAGTCTACCCTAGCCGGCGCCCCCACCAACAGACCGCCGCCCGAACCCTCCTCCACAGATTGCACCCTCCCTTCCCTTGCGCTGTCGGTAGCCGCCTCACCAGAACTCGCAACAAATCCCTGCCTCCCGATCGGATCCAAAACCCTTGCCCCAGCTAAGGAAAACCTCGCCTCCTCCGCCGCAAGGGCCGACCGCACCGCTGCCTCCATCACCGGTCCTCCACCCGACCTCGACTGCTCCCTCTGCTCCCCCTCACTTTTCCGATCTCGCTGGTCCCCAATCGCACATCTCACCTCTCTCGCCTCTCTCGACTTCATCGCACTGCTACTAATTTTTTTTTGAACCAATAAAGAATGAATGAATTAATGGGCCGACATACGGCAATAGTTCAACAAATCATTAGAAGCAAAACTCGATAAAGAATGAAAGAATGAGGGACAAGTCATGAAGTGAGAAGACCTTGCAATTGCATAAGCCAACCCGTTAGCTTGTCTCCGTATCCACTTGACAGAGTAAGTGTCATTTGTAATCAGGATTGCACGACATTGTGCAATTAAGTCACCGAACTCCGAATCGTCCGGGGCAGCCGAACTAATCGCGTCGACGATAGTTTTTGCATCTGTTTCGAATGTAACACCTTGAATGTCCTGTTCGCCAAACCATTTCATCGCATTTAGTAAGTCACCGAACTCCGAATCGTCCGGGGCAGCCGAATTAATTGCCTCCGCTCGTCTATAGATAAAACGCCCCTCAGAATCCCGTACTGCCGCTCCGATGCCTACCATTCTGCTGTATTCGAATGTCGTTACATCAGTACAGCAGGATAACCTATTATGGTTCGGTCTGTGCCACTAGATGCAAGCACGGGGCTCTCCCGCTGCATTTCCTGCTTCCCGGCGTAACAACTGGGCTTTTTTCGAGTCCCCATGACAGTTGATAGCAACAGAAGTAACCTGTTCCACCGTAGTTGTCTCGTGATCCCATACCTGAGCGTTCCTAGCCCACCATAAGCTCCAAAGGCGAACCAAAAAGCCTTCCGCCACTGAACTAGAGTGAGATAATAGGTACCTGCAAAACCATTCAGCTAGATTAGTTGAAGAATCCGCTATCTCCACCACTTTTTCCAACCAGCCCGCAAGCTGCCAAACCCTCCTCGCCTCTCGGCACTCGATAAAGAGGTGCCAATCATCTTCCCATTGTCCATTACAGACCACACACTCCGTCGGGACCTGAATCCCACGTCTTTGAAGGTTCACACGAGGTGGCAAACAGCCCCGAGCAACCTGCCAGCCAAAATATCTGACCTTAAACGGAACATCAGCCATCCACAACGCTTTCCACGCCCCCTCCACGTGGTGTCTTTCCCCACCTTCCATCCCAACCGCCACTCGGTATGCGCTCTTAACCGTATATCTCCCCGAAGGGTGTGCTTGCCATAATATACAATCCTTAGCACTGACCAACCGTGGGGGAATACTATTCATCGCTTGTATATCCCTGTTTTCGAATAATTCCTCCAACAACTCAATATCCCAATCTCGTGAATTTGGAATAAACAGGTCACAGACTTTCAGATTCTCCAGACCCTCGATCCTTGGTGTTTGGATAAAACCATTCGACCCTTCTCGCAACCACCTGTCATTCCAGACATTAATTTGGGTACCATCTCCCACTTTCCATCTAACGCCTTCTCTAATCACTAACTGTGAACTCCACAAACTTCGCCATATGAAGCTGGGTAAATGCCCTAACACGGCTCCTAGGAAATCCCCTTTTGGGTAATATTTGGCTTTGTAAATTTTACTGACCAGTGAAGATGGATTAGAGAATAACCGCCATCCCTGTTTTCCTAGCATTGCAAGATTAAATGCCGTGAAATTTCTAAAATCGAGACCTCCAAACAACTTAGGTGCGCACAATCTCTCCCAGGCCATCCAGTTCAGACCTCTCTCTCCAGACTTCTTATTTCCCCACCAGAAAGAATTCAGCATTTTCTGCAATTCGTCAGCAGTAGAGACAGGAAGAAGAAACACGCTCATGAAGTACATAGGAATAGCCTGACCTGCTGCTCTAATCAAAGTGGCTTTCCCAGCCTTTGAAATGCCTTTCCCTCTCCAACGTTGCAGACGTGTCCATAGTCTGTCTTTAAAATGTGCAAAAATTGCTTTTTTTATCCTACCAACCAGTGAAGGCAGCCCCAGATATTTACCAGTATTCAAAGCCTTATTCACCCCAAGTATCGCTGAGATTCCCTCGGCCAATTCATGAGCAACATTTCTACTAAACATAATACCAGACTTTTCAAAGTTCACTGCTTGGCCAGAAGCTTTTTCATAGGTATGGAGCAAGTCTTTTAGAGTCCGAGCTTCCGAGATAGAAGCTTGACAGAAAAGTAGGGCGTCATCAACAAATAATAAGTGGGACACAAACGGTGCCCCTCTGGTGACTCTACACCCGTGAACCTCACCTCTACTTTCAGCGCTATTTAACAGGGCCGTCAACCCTTCCACACAGATGAGGAAGAGATAGGGGGACAACGGGTCTCCTTGGCTCAGTCCCCTCTTCGGAATGATAGGGCCAACCAGCCTATCATTAACTTTGACCATATATTCAACAGAGTTCACACACAACATAATTAGACTGACCCACTTGTCATCAAACCCCATTTTTCGCATTACGGCCTGAAGGTAATTCCAGTCTACCCTGTCATAGGCCTTGCTCATATCTACTTATAAAGCCACATTACCCTTCTTCTTAACATAGTTACTAGTAATGCTATGGATCATTTCAAACGCGATTAACACATTATTGGCAAACGCAGATTGAACATCAGAGATTAAAGATGGCAAGATAGACTTCAACCTATTGGCCAAAACCTTAGCCAGAATCTTGTAAATAACATTACAAAGTGCAATTGGTCTTAATTGAGTCATGTCAACCGGATTCTCACATTTTGGGATTAGAGAAATAATAGTGTTATTTAGCCCAGGAGGTAACATACCTTGATCAAGCCATGAGGTCCCAGCTCTGAAGATATCATCCCCGATTAAATCCCAGAATTATTGGTAAAAGCCAGGATTAAAACCGTCCGGCCCAGGAGCTTTTTGGGGATGCATCTCAAATAAGGCCTTTCTGAACTCTTCTTTACTAAAAGGTCTTAACAACTGTCTGTTGACATCTCCAGTAACGCGAGTCGAAATGCAATCCACTACAGGTCCCCAGTCGCCACTGCTTTCCGAAAACAGATTACAAAAATAGTTTTGAGCTAACTCACCAATGTCTGCACTGTCATACTTCCAGTCCCCTGCTTCATCCTTTAACCTGACGATACAATTTTGCTTACGTCTCCCATTTGCAAAGGAATGATAAAACCGTGTATTGTTGTCCCCCTCCTGTAACCATAGAACTTTTGGCCGTTGTCTCCAGTAATCCTCCTCTTTAAGCAGCCCTCTCACCAATTCTGATCTTGTAGCTTCGTACAGATCAGCCTCCCTACTTTCGGTACAACCCCTTAGCATCTGTAGGCGTGATTGAAGTGTAGCAATAGCTTTCCTCTCTTCCCTTCTCTTAATTCTGCCCCACTGGCCCAATTCCGCAGCTAGATAGTGTAATTTACCAGTAACAGACTCACCACCAGCCGAAACCTAAGCCGATCCCACAACATCTCTGATATCAGCCTCTCTCAACCACTTTTGCTCAAACCGAAACTGTTTATGGTCCCTCGGTATGTCCGACTTAGTAAGAAGAAAAATCGGTGAATGATCAGACGAAGGCGCAATAGCGTTGAAGCTGCTGAAGTTAGGGAAAAGCATTGCCCACAGGTCCGTACACAGGCACCGATCCAACTTCTCCCGCACTGCTACTAATAAAACAAAAATATAATATTTTAGAATTTAATTATAAAAAATAAAGTAAAAATAGATTTACTCGCACGTTTTGAAGCAAAATCACCAATTAACTCTTATAATCGGTACATATAAGTAAATCATGTTATTAATAGATAAAAAGCTAATCCATTTAACTTTTCTTGTAATATTGTTGATTCCTAAAATATCATTTTTAAAAGAACTCAATATCTCAATAGTATTTTTTTTGGGGGTTTTTTTTTTGCCTCTTTAATAAAATAGTACGTAATTTTTCAAAAATCTTAATTATCAATATCACAAAAATTCTTATTATTATTTGAGGAAGGATAACATTTTTTAAATAAAAAGTTGATATTAGTTAATGAAAAAATAAGAATGAGTATGACAGGTAGATATATCCAAGAATAATCATCTGCCATGCAAGTATTTGGATATATGTTATCAGAAAACTATATGGATATAGAATGATGATGTGGAACTGGGTCCTTTTTATTTAAATAAAGAAAAAAAAACAGTTAGGCTAACTTAGAGATTCTTGGCACATCTGTAACCAATCAAATCGCTTTGTATCTGAATAAAAGATTTATAATATTAATTATAATAATGTTATGTCAATTCTGTTAAAACTGTTAACCCCACCATGGAAGAATCTTTGCATGAAACTCACGTTATCATCATACAACTATCATTTGGATAGAATGGGTTGGCTTCACAATTTCTCCAAGCAAAACTAACCCACAATGTCTAATCTATTCAAAGAGATAGCTTATTATAATTATTAAGCAAGAAAAATAAAATCACTATAAAATAATATAATTTTAAGTTTAACGTTTACTAAAGGTTTAGGGACCGTTTGTTTTACCTACCGTTTGTTGTTGCTGTTACGGTTTACTATTTGTTGTTGCTGTTGCTGTTTGTTGTTGCTGTTACGGTTTGTTGTTTGCTATTGGAAAAAACTACTTTTCCAAAAAGCAGAGATTTTCTACTTTTGTAAAAGACCGCTTTTCGGGTGTAAAAGGCAAACAGGATGTCACTAACCAAACACCTAAAACTCTTCCTTTTGAAATGAAAAGGCAAACATGAACATGAAAAGGAGCAACCAAACACTCCATTAGTTTCGAACTTTATTAATCGAAAATAAGTTTTTTTCATTGGATATGGTACAAATTTAGCATTATGGCTTTTAAGGGAGAGTAAATTTAGACTTCGCGTATAAAATAGTTAAATTTAACCCAATGTTTACTAGTTGATGCAATTTCCAATATAATTGAAAAAAAAAATGAGTTTTTTCTTCTTCTTCAGATTCAAACGTTATTGGGTGGTCAGAACTCTGGAGGTGGAGGACACAATCAAATTACGCAATTGGTGAGTTTGATAGGTGAAAAAATAAATACGATCAAATAATATAAATAGATGAGGGGAAAATCAACATTTAGGGTATGTTTGGTTCAGCTGTTAGCTAATAACTGTTACGATTACTGTTAGCTGTTTGCAGTTGCAGTAAACTGTTAGTTGTTGTTGTTAGCTGTTCGTTATTAGCTATTTAATTATTAGTGTTTGGTAAAATTATATTGAACTGTTGCTGTTCGGATTTAAAATGTCTAATATGGACATGTTTTAAATTAATCAACAATTTTTTTTTTTTATGTTTGTGATCTGTTACTATGATGATAAAATGATGCATATGTGAAGTGTAGATGAGAATATTCATGACCAAGAAGACAATTTGATGAACTAGGGGTAAAATTGCTCTTGACTGCCAACATTAGAAAGTATAATTGCACCATTTTAGACGTTAAGGGTAAATTGCTCCTAGCTATAAACGTTAGGAAAATTTTTGCACCTTATCCTATTATCAAATAAAAAATGTGACACAAATTAATAAAAATAATCTATAAAAAAAATAAAAAAATTATTGAACACAACAAAACATTGTTCTTCCTGTAATTATATTGTAGAAATATAAATAATGTTAAAGAAGAAATATATTTTGTGAAAATAAAAAGGATAATTTTGTCAATAACAAATAACTATAAACAATTGTTTATAAAAAGTTCTAAAACACTGCAGGAGAAAATGCTAAACGTTGCGGTTATATAAATCTAACCAAACGCTATATTTCCTGCGGTTTGGAGTGAAACGCTAAACGCTCATCCGAAAAGCTGAAACAAATATGCCTCTAGATAAGTTAAATATAAAAAAAACAATCAACATTTATAGATAGGACAAATAAAATAGTATTTTAATCCAAATAAATAAAAAGTAGAATGTATTATTGTATTTGTATAAACTTGTTATTGCATGTGATAGGTTTGGGATGTCTAGTTGTAATATATTCCTTAAGGGTAAATTACACCAATGACCACTGAACTATAACATTGTGGCCACTGAACTTCAATTCTTAACGGTATGATCACTAAACTTTACACTTTTTGACACTGGTGGCCACTCAACTTTAACCAAGTCCTCAAAATGATTGTTAACGACCTCAAAATGAAAATATTCAAGAATTAAAGTTGTTCAGAACGACATTTACCATGAAACCACAATTGTTATTTTCCAAAATCACCTTTTTTGGGTCTTTGTCTCTCTAAAAATTCACTCTCGCTCCTAACCAAACAATACCTAAATGACTCCAAAACGAAAATTTTCAAGAATTAAAGTTTCATACAATATGATTAACTCTTTGATTTTTTTTTTCCAGACCATCAGCGGTCGTTTTGAGGCATTGAGTGGCCACCAATGTTAAAAAGTGTAAAGTTCAGTAGCCATACTGTTAAGAATTGAGGTTGAGTGGTCACAATGTTAAATAGGTAAAGTTCAGTGACCATAGGTGTAATTTACCCTATTCCTTAATATCAATATACACCATGATCTTATCTTATATGTCATCCTATAGAGTTTTAAATCCAATTCCAAATGATTTTTTTTTTCTTATTTATTGGTCACTTATAGACTACCTCCAATCATACTCGTTGCATTAACATGTATAGATTTTTTTATTGACATTATACTACAACTACATTCAAGGATATGGATAAAATGGATTTGGTTTGGTAATGTCTCCAAGCAAAAGTAACACATGATTTAAAAAATTATATACTTTTGTCATAAAAAATTAAAAAAGTGGTAAGAGTATGACAAAATTTATAAAAGGGTTAAGGCGTAAAATACCCTTAATGTTTTGAGCCAGGAGAAATTTTACCTCTAACATCTAAAATTGTGCAATTTTCCCTTAACGTTGGAAGCCAAGAACAATTTTACCCCTAACGTTGATAAATTGGGTTAATTTGAGAAATAATTCATCAAACTGTGTTCTCAGTCATGAATCTTGTCATCAAATTTCACATGTGTGTCATTTTATCAGTAACAAATCACAAACATATATTGGGATGTGAAAAAAATAAAAATATATATATATATATATTGTCTTTTTGTACGAATTAGACAAAAAAAATTAAAAAATTCACCAAATTTATAAATATTAATCTCAAATTCTATTATTAAATTATAAAAAATATGAAATCATTTTTTAGAACGAATTGTTATGCAATTGGTATAGAATAAGAAACAAAAATATCTGTGATTTATAATAGTGTCTAAAATTGACCCAATTTATCAACATTAGGGGTAAATTTGCTATTGGCTTCCAATACTAGGGGTAAAATTGCACAATTTCAAACGTTAAAAGTAAAATTGACCGTGATCCAAAATGTTAGGAGTATTTTTACACCTTAACCCTTTATAAAAAAAAAATATTCAAACAGATATAGAAGCTCATAAAGAATTGAAAGGATTGAAGCTCTTGAACCAGGTGTTACTCATCTTTTGCTCCCGCCGTTTGATATTCGAAGGCTGCTGCTGGATGATCTCGTGGGAGCTGGCTTTCCAAGAATGGTTCCGCCTTAGTTTTTTTTCGTTTTTTGTTGTTTCCTTTCTTATTTATAAAAAAAAATGGAGACCCCAACCATCCTGATTGGAAAGAGGGTGTAGAGGATGCTTCGATTGTACCCCAAACACTTTTTTCTCATTCCACCATTAGTTTTCTTGACTAAGGCTATAATCGAGCCGAGATGAGTTTTGATTTGTCAGGCTCAGCTCGTTATAATGTCAACAAGTTCGAGCCGATAATTTTACATACGTAAACATTAAAATAAAAAATGGTATAGTGTGAGGAGAGGGCTTTGTAATTCCTGATCATCCCCATAGAGTGTGTAAATTAGACAAGTCATTGTATGATTTCAAACAAACACCTAAACAATGCTATGAAAAATTTGACAATCTAGTTATTTCACATGGTTTCAAAGTGAATGAAAATAATGAATTCATTTACTATAAATATGAAGTGGTGTTTGCACTATTATATGTATATACGTTGATGACTTGCTGGTTTTTGGATCTAATATTCACGTTGTGAATGCTATGAAATCTCTGCTATGTGATAACTTTGACATGAAAGATCTAGGAGAAGAAAGTGTCATACTTGACATCTAGTGTTCTTAAAATGCTTTTAGGGTCTCTAGTGTTCTTAAAATGTTTTTAGGGTCATAAGGTGTGCATCCAGGTTTACAGATCATAAGGTGTGCATTGATAGGGGTATTTTACCCATATCTTTTAGCGTGATTTACGGTTTAGTTTTTAGATGAAATAAATAAGTTTAATTGCAAAAATAGAGTGTTTTAAATAAAATAACGAAATAAAAATAAATTCTGTACTTTCGGTTAATTTTCCCTATTTTTGATTTGAATTTAGGAAATAAAACGTCAAGCTAACTCGGCTCTCAAGAATTGTATTTCAGGTACGAACAAGGAGCAAAAATCATGCACTTACGCGAGGCGTATCATCCCATACGCAGGGCGTAAAACATGGAGTCAGAAATGATTGCCTTATCCGCAGGCACCACGTGGGATCTAACCGCTGGTACGCGAGGCGTACCCCAACCTACGCGGGGCGTAGAAAGCAATAATTGGCCCAATCATAAACATCAGACTGCATTGTCCCCCGAAGTCAACTGTCTACGCGAGGCGCGTTTCAGGATACGCAGGGCGTACATGGTGTAATTCAAGCGCTTTTTAGCCAGAAGCTCAAATACACACGGCGTACATCAATATACGCGGGGCATGGTTGAGACAACAAGATCCGGATTAGGTCCACATGCAGGAAATTATTGAAGAAATGGGCCAATATACGGGGCGTGCTACACCCTACGCGAGGCGTATCATGGGAATTCTGAAGAAAATGATGTTGTTCCATGCTTGTACCTTGTGAAGTTACAATTTTACTCCTAGCTTGATGTATATAAATAAGGGTGGTTAGCACCCATTTGGGGGGAGAACACTTTTTGATAGAAAGATTTTCATAAATAGTTTTACATCCAGTTTTTATGTAATAAAACTCTATCACCTTGAGAGCTTGTTCGTTTAACCCGTCATTCCATCAAAGTTCCGTTCCATCCTCGTCCACCAAGCTCGAGAGTTCCACCTCCGAGACCTAAGAGACGGCCTTGAGTCCGGTTAGCTAGTCCCGATGGCCGATTCTTCCCTCTCTACTCGCTAACTAGCTTGTACTCTTCCTATGTACTAGGCTTGGTTGTATTCCGCATTTACGCTTTCCATATTTATAATATATGATTTGCAATTTCCGTTTCTATATACGTATTGATGTTTATTGCTTGTTTTGATACCCGTAATTGATTATTGTGTAGGGGAATGCGATTTTCGACGCCATTCGGGCTATCTTTAGGGATTCTTATAGGTGTTGCCTTACCAGAAGTGACGCTCCGAAAACCGTAGGAATTGACAAGCCACGGAACTTACGGGCCTTAGTTTCTGATCCCCAACATTAGACACGCCTTGACTAGGAACCACGTAGTCTAAACACTTCACGGGTCGGTCGAACTACACGTAGTCATCTTTGCAAGAGTAAATCATTAATCGAATATATTCGGAGTTGTTGTTTATTATATTTATAACTTATCGTCACCCATATCATTCCGTGGAGTTTTCCGTTACATAAATCTGTCTCACTAATAGTTTAGGAGTAGTTTGTAGTTATCCCTCAAACCAACCTAAAATATTCATCGCTTAGATAACGTATAAAACCGAGTCGTCTAATACTTGTAGTTATAAATCCCGTGGATTCGATACCCGGTCTTAACCGGATTATTACTTGATACGACGGGGTACACTTGCCCCTAAGTAGTGACGTCTAGTAAAGATAGAGCATTTAGAAAGATCACATCCATAGTCGTAACGCACTTATCATAATACACATTTTGTCGTAGAAAACACTACACTAGACGGCACGCCATCAAGTTTTTGGCGCCATTGCTGGTGATTTATAATTTCTTATAATATTAGACAAAAGCGTTTTATTGTTAGTCTAAGCATTTGTAGATATTACTTTCTTTTTGTGAATAATTTATTTTGTTTCTTGTTGTTACTAATGATTTTTTCCATGGTATGATGCCTCATATTCGTCATATGTGGGATGACCACATGGAGGACGAATGTTCGCACCAACACCCAACCTCGCAATTCGATGTGGTAATCTCTATGCTTAAAGACATTCATGAAAGATTATCTAACACTGAGACGTATTGTAGGGATTTGGGAAATCTAATTGCCAGATTGAAGTCTCCTCTCGATTCAACCGCGGACGAATCAATTAGAGACACCAATCCAGATGTAGAGCTCGAGTTAATCGAGCTTTCTCAAGAGGAGTCCCCAAATTATGTAGACTGTCTCAACTACGGGGAACCGGAAATCCTAATCGATGAGCCGGTTGTGTGCGGGCCCATGGAAATGAATCCAAAACTAGAAGAGTTTGAGGTTCCTTCTATCTCGGAATATTTCACTCTTTTTGAACTACCAAGGGAGTCAAAAAGGGAGCAAACTAAACTCTTCAATAATTTCTTTAAATATAGCTTTTGGTTTTCATTAAATTTCTTTGAAACTAACAACCCGTTTTGTAGGTACGGATTGTTTATTCAAGAATTTGCATTTCTAACGCGAGTGGAAGCATACACCTAGGAGGAAATTCTAAGTCGAGCTCACCGACTATAAAGTAGCGCTTCTTGGGAGGCAACCCAAGCTCGAATAAGGGAGTTTTCTTTCCCAACTTTTATTTTCCGCATTTCGTTTTCCCACCGACTCATGTCACTTCTTTTAAATAAAAATCAAAAAGAAAAACAAATCCCATGTTGAATCCAAAAGAAAAATAAAAATTTCATCTCTTTTTCTTTAAAGCCACGCGGGGCGCATACACCTCTACGCCCCGCGCGTCCGCGTATCTGCCCTTTTTCTCACAGAAAAAGAGCATGTTACGCGGGGCGTATACCCTACCACGCCCCACGTAAAACACCGACCATGGCTCCTCTTAAAATAAATGCTGCGTTATGGGATACGCGAGGCGCCTCCCAGGGCACGCCTCGCGTATCCTTGGGGAGTTGTGAATTACAACTCCCCATGACAGTTTTTTCCACCACCTCTCCCATCACTCTTCCCTCTTCCCCATATATCTTTCCCACTTCCACACTCCACCTCCTCTCACATCCAATCACCTCGCCCCATTTCAAATTCAAAACTTTTCACCTTCCTTCTTCATTAATCCCATTAAACTACCCTCTTTATTACACTTAAAAATAATAAACCATTACAAACTCATTAATAAAATCATAAAACACCACATTAAAATCATAAAAAAATGGAAAAGCCCCTTAAAAATCGAAAAAACTGTTTCAATTTCTGCCCTCTACGCGCGACGCATTATCGGACACGCCTCGCGTATAGGGGTCTTTTTGCATCAAATAGCTTCAGAAGGTGGGATATGCGTGGCGTGGCCCCCTCACGCCTCGCGTACCCCACTGGGAATCCGAGTTTTACTTGGATTCCCATCCCTCTCCTATAAATACTCCCTCTTCTCCTTCTTTCTCTTCCCCACAACTTACTCCTACTTCCCCAACTCTTCTTCTACTCTTTCTAAATCACCCACTACCACCATGGCACGCAAACGAAGCGCCAATGAGCGTCCCCCATGGGCCACTCGTGCTCTCTCCTCCCGCTCCACCCAAAATAAACAACCACCATCACCCGAACGGGAGGGAACTCCACCACTCACCCGCCAATACCGGGCTCCTTTTCATCTCCTAACCGAGGAGGAGGCCCAAAATTACGAAAATCTTTGCGTGGCCACGGTCAAGGAGCTCCCGTACATCTCGGATTGATCATTATGATCTCGGCGATCCCTTCGAAGCTCGCCTCCACACCCTCGGTTGGTACGATCTCTATTCTACGCACCGGCGGGTGTACCCATCACTAGTGGTGGAGTTCTTCACCACCCTCACCTCCAATGGGGTCCCCGGAGCCGCCCTCTTCAACTTCCGCCTTCACAACCACCCCTTCTCCATTGACATTCAATGGCTCCGCAGCCATTTCACTCACCAAGCGGAGGCAGGCATCGCCCATTGGCCCGATGGTGTCTCCGCCCAAGACTTTTGGACCTCCATCACTGGGTCCGAAGATTACGACGTCTCCAACCTCCGTCCGGCTTGCATCCGCGACCCTATCCTCCAACTTCTCCACCGCTTCATCTCATTCTACTTCTTGGGGAAGTTCGAGTCCACCAAGGTCAACAAGCATGAACTGTTGGCCCTCTACTGTTGTGCCAACGGGCTCACTTATGACCTCTCCTTCCATGTGGCCATCTACCTCCACTCCACGCCCATCCGAAAGCGGGCCAAGCTCAGGTTTGCCACCTCATCACCATCTTTGCCCTCACCACTCTCGGCGAAGCCGCCCTTGCTCGTCTCCCGAGCCTTTTGCCTCGGCCCGTGGAAAAGAACGCCTTTAAGTCTCTCAAGCGTTCAACCTCCGGCCCGGGTGAAACTTCAGGGGCGGCCCACTCCAACGAAGAAGAAAGCTCGGATTCGGATATGGGCCTCAATTTCAGTCCACCACCCCTCCACGACTTCAACTCCCTTTATGCCCGGTTGGATATTTTGGAGGGCAACCAACGTCGTGATCGGGCCCACTTCGACTCCCGATTCGATTCCCTCGACGCTCGCCTCGACGCCTCCGAGGCCCAAAGGCAAGCGGATAGGGCCAGCTTCGACGCCTTCACTAACGCCTTCTACACCCACTTCAACATCCATGGAAATCCTCCTCCGCCTCCACCATAGTTTCCACTCCTTTATGTTTTCCTTTGTTTTGTATTTTCTTTTTTCGTGTTTATTTTAGTTCGTTTTGTTTTAGGTATGACATTTGTTATTTTTGTTGCCTTTTTATCTTTTTATTGTACTCTCCTTTCTGTTTTAATATATATCTAATTTACCTTTATGTTCCGTTCTTTTTTGTGTTCTTTTTCCTCTATTCTGTGCCCCTATCAATAACATTCACGCAGGGCGTACCCCCTGGTACGCCCCGCGTGCCAGTCATTTTTCTGCCATTAAAAACTCAGAAACTCAAACACGCGGGGCGCCCCTCTTACTGAGCCCCGCGTATTTGAGTCTCTGACCCAAAACGAGCTAACAATGCACCTCCTACGCGGGGCGCCCCCCTGGGCACGCCTCGCGTAGGACCTGACCTACAAGGGTCTAATTTTAATTCTCTTTTATTTTTGTTTTTGTTTTTCTTCTCTTTTGCGACGTCCTTGGAATAGACGTCATTTTAATAACGCGGAGGGTCGTGCAACCCCGCACTTTCAGTTTGTTTTGCACTAACAAAAACAAAAATAAAAATCAAATAAACAACAAAATAATTGAACTAATTTATCGATTCTTAAAATTTTTCCGACACACTACCCCCCTCGGAAATAGATTAACAGTTCTGTTATTTGTCCTTAAAATAAAAAGACGTCGACACAAAGGATCGGTTTTAGTAAGAATTTTTAGTCTTAATTTTGAAGTTCTAGAATTTATGCAAAGCCTAGGTTCGTACTAAATAAAAGCATTGAGTCCTAACCCACATGTCATCTCCATAATGAAATTTAAAAAGGCAATAAAAACGGGATGTTTGAGAGTTTAGCGAAGACTCGATAGTACACAATTTAAACCCGAATTTTTGTGAGGTATTTTTGAGCCTAAAAGAGTTCGTACGAGAACTCTATTTCTTTCACATTTTTTCGAGAGCTTTGACCTCACTCGACTCATAGAGTTTGCACCTAATACCGGGTTTAGTACACTTATTTTGGTTAAATTGGCAATAGATGATAAAACGAACTCAATTAGTCTAATTCTTTTCTGAACTTATTTTTCTCGTTTTCATTAACCTCTAGGAATCCCCCCTTGAGCCTATTAACCAACTTCTTTGTTAATACCCTTCTTAACATTTAACCCTTTTTCCTCTTGTTTAAATACCAACAAAAATCAAATCGCACCCGAAATAAGCCAAAGCCTTGATAAATAAGCACCTTAAGCCTTCGAAATCATTTTTGTGCCGCTCTCAAAATAAAAAGAAAAAGAAAAAACACAATAAAGAGCAAAAGGCATTCTCAAGCTCCACCCGAGTAATTTCGAGTTATACAAACTTACTAAGGCCAAAATAAAAACGCGGTGCGATCATCAAAATGGTATTTGAACTCGAGTTTCCAAAGAATTAACCACTAAAAAGCCACCCACATTACAACCCCCCTCCGGGTTCATTTTTAATATTGCCTTAGCCATAACATAGGAGGAAAAACCCGGATAAAAATACAAACTCAAAGTGATCTCGAGTAAGTGCAAAGAAGAGTGCTAAAACACCGACCTACCAAAGTTTGAGCGTAAGAGTGAAATCCCTTGGTGAGGTACTATCGGGTTCTCAAAAGATAATCGACCCCCGTTAATATTGCCTATTAATTTTGATCATGGAGGTTTCAAACAAGTTTTGGTCACTCGATTGTTTACGTAGGTGCTTACCAAAAACTTTGCATAAAACTTTAACTTTGAAATCACGCACTTGGTAAAACCAACCGACGGTTTGTTTCTTAATAATTTCAATCCTTTGTCTTTCGATTTCTTTTACTTGAGGACAAGTAAAACTTTAAAGTCCGAGGAGGTTTGATATGGGTATTTTACCCCTATCTTTTAGCGTGATTTACGGTTTAGTTTTAGATGAAATAAATAAGTTTAATTACAAAAATAGAGTGTTTTAAATAAAATAACGAAATAAAAATAAATTCTGTACTTTCGGTTAATTTTTCCTATTTTTGATTTGAATTTAGAAAATAAAACGTCAAGCCAACTCGGCTCTCAAGAATTGTATTTCAGGTACGAACAAGGAGCAAAAATCATGCACTTACGCGAGGCATATCATCCCATACGCAGGGCGTAAGACATGGAGTCAGAAATGATTGCCTTATCCGCAGGCACCACGTGGGATCTAACCACTGGTACGCGAGACGTACCCCAACCAACGCGGGGCGTAGAAAGCAATAATTGGCCCAATCATAAACGTCAGATTGCATTGTCCCCCGAAGTCAACTGTCTACGCGAGGCGCGTTTCAGGATACGCAGGGTGTACATGGTGTAATTCAAGCGCTTTTTAGCCAGAAGCTCAAATACGCACGATGTACATCAACATACGCGGGACGTGGTTGAGACAACAAGATCTGGATTAGGTCCACATGCAGGAAATTATTGAAGAAATGCGCCAATACGCGGGGCGTGCTACACCCTACGCGAGGCATATCATGGGAATTCTGAAAAAAATAATGTTGTTCCATGCTTGTACCTTGTGAAGTTACAATTTTGCCCCTAGCTTGATGTATATAAATAAGGGTGGTTAGCACCCATTTGGGGGAGAACACTTTTTGATAGAAAGATTTTCATAAATAGTTTTACATCCAGTTTTTATGTAATAAAACTCTATCACCTTGAGAGCTTGTTCGTTTAACCCGTCATTCCGTCAAAGTTCCGTTCCATCTTCGTTCACCAAGCTCGAGAGTTCCACCTCCGAGACCTAAGAGACGGCCTTGAGTCCGGTTAGCTAGTCCCGAGGGCCTATTCTTCCCTCTCTACTCGCTAACTAGCTTGTACTCTTCCTATGTACTAGGCTTGGTTGTATTCCGCATTTACGCTTTCCATATTTATAATATATGATTTGCAATTTCCGATTCTATATACGTATTGATGTTTATTGCTTGTTTTGATACCCGTAATTGATTATTGTGTAGGGGAACGCGATTTTCGACGCCATTCGGGCTATCTTTAGGGATTCATATAGGTGTTGCCTTACTGGAAGTGACGCTCCGGAAACCATAGGAATTGACAAGCCACGAAACTTACGGGCCCTAGTTTCTGATCCCCAACATTAGACACGCATTGACTAGGAACCACGTAGTCTAAACACTTCACGGGTCGGTCGAACTACACGTAGTCGTCTTTGCAAGAGTAAATCATCAATCGAATATATTCGGAGTTGTTGTTTATTATACTTATAACTTATCGTCACCCATATCATTCCGTGGAGTTTTCCGTTACATAAATCTGTCTCACCAATAGTTTAGGAGTAGTTTGTAGTTATCCCTCAAACCAACCTAAAATATTCATCGCTTAGATAACGTATAAAACCGAGTCGTCTAATACTTGTAGTTATAAATCCCGTGGATTCGATACTCGGTCTTAACCGGATTATTACTTGATACGACGGGGTACACTTGCCCCTAAGTAGTGACGTCTAGTAAAGATAGAGCATTTAGAAAGATCACATCCATAGTCGTAACGCACTTATCATAATACACATTTTGTCGTAGAAAACACTACACTAGACGGCACGCCATCATGCATCTAGATAACTAAGTCTGAAAATGGAATTTTTTAGATCAATCTCACTATATCGATAAGATTCTAAAGAAATATAATTACTTTGATTGTAAACCTAGATGCACACCTTATGACCTAAAAGCTTTTTAAGAATAATAGAGACAAAGTAAGACAATCAGAGAATGCTAGTATATTTGGCAGGCTCCAGTCTGCCATTGGTTGTACTAGACATGATATAGCTTATTTTGTGGGATTATTGTACGGATTTACTAGTAGAGCTAGTGTTGACCATTAGAATACCATAAAAGGATCATGATGTACCTTAAAAGAACCATGAAACTTGGATTACATTATCAAAGGTTTCCAACTGTCCTTGAGGGATATAGTGATACTCATTAGAACACTTTGTCAAATGATTCCAGGACAACTAGTGGATGTATTTTTAGTATAGCTGTTAGACGAGGTGTCGCGGCCTAATCTCCCGGGCGGGCCGGGGGGTGGACACCGGGGGGTGGACACCTCATGGCGACGTAAGCGGTGATTGGCGCTGAAAGCAACCAATCGTGGAATCAAGCTGCTCGGCAGGACCGGAGCTCGGAGTATGGAAGAGTCGCCATCCACGAATGGGAAAATGAACACCGATCCCTTGCGGGAGATCGGTGAGGGTTCGGGAAACTTAGGTACGAGCCGAGAAGGCTAGCTCCTTTCCAGAGAAAGGCTACTAGGCACCCCGACATCGCCCGGTTATGAACCACCGGCCTCCTACTCAGCGTGTTAGGCGATAACGGACTAATCGCATATTTCTTTAAGTTTAAAATTCATTTGAAACCTTTTCTTTCTCGGTTTGAAAACCGTTTTGAGCATATATTATCGAAAGCCATTTTGGTAAAGAATCACCCATTTACATCAGTTCAAAATACATAGGAGAGAGAGGGGGAAGAAGAAAGAATTGATTTGTTTACAATATGATTTATGCTTCGTATTACACACTAACTCTAAACTAAACTCACTTCCCAAAAATGAGTTTATTTACATGGTTCGTACCTTAATCGCCGTTGGAATGATTTAGGTACGTTTCAAAACCCCGTTAATGACGTTCACTCGAATCGCCGTTGGAACGACTCGAGCGTTTGAAAAAGTTGAGATAAAAGCTTTAACAAGAAAACGTGATTAAACATACAAGTCAATTTATTTTGTACAAAAACCATTTAATTAGGAAAACAATTCAAAACTCCATTACGTACAATTTAAGAAACGGTTTTAATTACAAGGTTCGCTTAATCCGTCGTTGGAACGAATTAAGGTTTTAAAACGTGATGTTTTAGAAACGGTTTAAAGTGATAAGAAAACCTTTTATTTACACCTTAAGAACATCTAAAAAGCTTTAATTTAAACCAAACAATTAAACTCTCTTTTTTATGATTTATTTTCTCTTTTTTCACTCAATTACCTTACTTGAATAAAATAACAACCAATGATAAATTGAATCTCAAATCCAACCCATCAAAACATTTTCCCAAATAATATATATATAAGAAATTTGAAAGGAAAAGAAGAAAAGTATATGTATACATATTTTGATAGAAATGATACTATACATATATATTTAAAAGATAAACAATAAAGACTTTGATTAATAGATAAAAATGATAATAATATCCCCAAATAATGAGAAATTAGCTTTTGACCCCAAAATGCCCAAATAGGTCTAGTTTAAATGAATAAAAAAGGAAAATCTTTATATATACATATACTTTTATTAAATCAAATTAATAATATATAAGCACATTAAATAACTATATGTACAAAGTATTTAAAAATAGCTTGAAAGTATGTGTTACATAAATATACATATATATACAAAGGACCAAAGGTCTAAAAGTTGAGAAAGAGGGACCAAAACAGCATTTTTTTACATTTCAGCAGCTTTACCGACGGAAAATCCGTCGGTAAACAGCCTTTAGTGACAGAAAATGGAAAATTATAGAACTGCCCCAACTATTTCCAGATTTATTCAAACACCTTAAATTAGATCTATTCTATCGTTTTGGAACTTCGAACTACCAAAAATTTATCATAGTCTATAACGGAGGTTCTTAAACGATGTTTTTTTATTTAAAACGTTATTTAGAAAAATTTTGAAAAATTATAATTACAACGTTTTTAATACCCGAACTACCTTTGAATCGGATCACGGTTCGTATTGGGATATTAAAACGATGTTTTTTATTTTAAAACAAAACCGAACGTTTATCTAATACGAGACGAAAATTAAATAAATGCGAAAAAATAAATAAAACGTGATAAATAAATAAATAACTAAATAAATAACTAAATAAATAAAATTATCACATGAAAATAAATAAATAAAAGAAAGAAATAAAATAAAATAAAACGAGTCTAGTCCTCGGATAATACCTCAAGATCGGTATCTGACGGTCGAAGTCGGTCGGTTCCATGAGTTGTGATTTTCCGGTTTTTTTTGTGTTTTTCGTCTTTTTAGTAAAAATTTTAAGTTTTGGGAAATTCGGACTTTTTGAGAAAAAAATATTTTTCTCAAAAAAATTCACTTTCTCTCTCTAAAAATGTCTAGAGTGAGAAAGCTCTCCCCAAATTCCCCTTCTAAATGCATTGGGATCCGTGCCTTAAATAGGCAACGGATCCCGGAAGCTTTGGTCGACGCCCAAATAAAATTGGGCGTCGCCCAAAGCCGGTTGGGCGAACGCCCAACTTATGTTGGGCGAATGCCCAACTTTCGTTGGGCGGACGCCCAACATTAGTTGGGCAAACGCCCAGCATGGTTGGGCGTCCGCCCGACGTCGCTGGGTGCTCGCCCAGCGGCTGCCGGGCGTGCTTGCCCAGCGGCCGTCGTGCGTGCGCCCCGCGCTGTCGGGCGCGCGCGCCCCACGATCGTCGAACGCGCGCTCCGCGCTGCCGGGCGTGCGTGCCCAGCGGGCGTCGAGCGTGCGCCCCGCGCTGCCGGACGTGCGTCCAACTGTCGTCGGACACGCGTCGACTGCCGCTAGGCGCTCGCACCACGTCGCTGAGCACTCGCGAGCCGTCCACTTGATGACCGCGACTCACATTAACTTTTCTTTTCTTATTATATATTTTTGTTTTAAAACTTCCGGAATCAACTGCTTCGCCCGTCTTGTTTACAGGGTTTCGTCACAGGTCCTCCGACTCGGTGTCTACAATAGCTTTATAGGAAAAATTGATTCCATCTGTATTGATCCACAACGATAGTACCACGACTATTGCTAAGATTCAGAACCATTACTATAATGGTAACAAATGACAAATATGTCGTTAGCATAAACTATTAGAGTGGATCATGTATTCTAAATAAAAGTTAGTCGATCCTTTGACGAAAGGACTAGCTAGAGAGAAAGTTCAAAGTACTTTGAAAAAGTATGGAACTTATGCCTATAGTGATGAGTTACACATAATGGTAACCTAGCTTATAGACTGGAGATCCCAAGAAATAGGTTCAATGGGGCACAACAAGTTATGATGTAATATGAGACAGAAAATTCATATTGAAGCATGGATTCCTAAAGTGAGATTAGGCTAGATAAATAGAAACTCTTAATAAGACCTATATTACTTTCGGAGTGAAGTACCTATCTACATGAATACTTCTGATAAACTCACCTATGTGAATGTGGAAGTGTGACCGCTTCATATGAGTTTGGGACAAAACTCTAGAGCGTTCACTATATCGTGATAGACGTGCATGGACATAAACGCATAGGCTCCTCCGACCACTCTGAAAAGGTTCGACATGATACAATTTTAGAGATAGAGTTCAAAACTATAAGTCTTTCTAGTATAATCTAAATTGTATTCACTACACCAGAATTCAAATTGAAAGACAACTTTATTTATGTTCGACCTTATGTTACTGCTCAGTAAAATGTTTTTGAAAATTCAAGTAGGGAATCGTTGGACTAGGTCTAAGTGTATGAATATTCATTGAGACCTTGATGAGGGCATCTTATCCCTGGACGCGGGGCGTGAGAGAGGACACACGGGGCGTGAATCCGGAGCCAAGAGAAAGGAGGAAACCACGTGGGAAAAGGGGTCTCTTAGGCATTCCACGCGGGGCGTGTTGTCCAACACGCGGGGCGTGGATCGAACCTTCAAAGAGAACCAGTTCCAGGAGCTCATGTACGCGGGGCGTGCCTCCTAATACGCGGGGCGTGCCTCCTCATACGCGGGGTGTGTCTCCTAAGGCGCGGGGCGTGCAAGACCACTTTCGGAGCATTCAAACTCAGAGACGCTTTCACGCGGGGCGTAGTACGTGACACGCGGGGCGTGTTTCAGCTGAAGAATACTTCCTCCCTAAGTTCTCCATACTTGGGACCACTCCCTATTTACAACTCTACCACTCCTTATTTACAAGCATGCCACCCCTTTACCATTAACCCTACTTTACCCTTTTATATTTGTATTGTAATTAGTAGATAGTTTACCCTTTTTGTAATTTGGCAATTAGGTTTTTGAGATGCTATAAATTCATCTCTTTCTCTTTGTAATAGGTTAACTTTTATGAAATACAATTTATCATCTTCTTCCTTGTGAAGTTTGTTAAGGTTTTATCCTTCAACAATGGGGATTTCACTATTCCTATGGATTTAGTCCATGAATTAGGATCCACTCCTTCTAGTTTAGCTAGATAAGTTGTTAGCCTTTGTGAGTTTACGGTTTAAAACTCTCAGTGGATTCCGCGCTGCATCATTTGGTATCAGAGCCGATCGTTTTCCTTGAACGGAGACTTCTTTCGACTATGGTTCAACCGAGTTTATCACCAACCTTAAGGGAACATCTTAGAGCCGGGCTGAGGAAGTCGGAGCTCCTATGTGAAGAGTTATTAAGAAGGATAAGGGAGGACTTGGAGCATGGAGAGATGAGGAGGCTCCAAAGGGCAACCACTACTTTACCTCCTAAAGATCCATCACCAATCTTTTCTCCTTTACACATTGAAGAGGTAAATCCAAAGCTTTCTATTCTTGATGTGGAAGTTGTGGGTATGCCTACTATTAGTGTGGATTTGGTTGTTTGTGATGTTGAAGTGGGTTTAGATTCTTCTTGTGAATTTATTGATAATGAAATTATGGAGGAAGATTTAAATTCATTTGTGGATGAGGAGGAAGGGATGGTTGTATGTGAAAACATAGGGGAGGTTGACTTTGTGTGTGCTAAGAATGAGAAAACCCATGTGGCAAGGGATGCTCCTTTTGTGTTTGATAAAATACCCCTTGGACATAACTTCATTGATGTGCTTGAAGGAAGTGAGGGCATTGATTTGGAGGTTGATGGCTATGGTGATGGGAGAGATGTTGGTGGTTCTACCATATTGGGTGATAGTAAGCCTTTTGAGTCAAGCGGCTTAGCACGTGAGTTAGTCGGCTTGAGCTATCGAGGGAAACAAATGGAAACGATAGGTCGTGGGAAGAGGCGGATTGGGAATGAAGAGGGAAGTGAAATGGCATATGGTCAAGGAGAAGATGAGCTAGGAGAGGAGATTGATGGAGAAGGGAACTTTGACATTGAACTCATTATCGATGGTGAGCTTGGCTATTATGAGCGAGAATTCCGGAAGGGAATGGAGGAAAGTGGAGACGTGGGACCAACGTCCGAAGATGGGGAGTATGAGTCTTTCAACGGACAGCCACGGGGCATTCTACCTTTGGGGAAGATACCACGTGACATTGCATGGGATCCCGGAGGTCGTATGCTATGTCTTCCTCATAGTCGCTTGAGCTTCAAGGAAACGGAAAAATGGTCCTTTGTGATGCCTCTAGGAAGAAATGAGATTCCTAGCACATGCACATTACGAATGAACCGAGCCTCCCACTTGGTAAATTCGGAGCTTGTTATTTTGTTCTTGATTGAGATGCATGTGTTGGAATATATGTTATGTTTGTGGAGGGGACATCAACCCTATGAGGAGTCAATGACGAGTGATGTGATGGTGAAGAGAGTAAGCTTCAAAGAATATTTGGTGAACGGGAATGGCCGCCCGGATGAGGTAGAGAGAATGGAAGAGATTCAAGAATGGCGGGATAGTAACCAGGCTAGTGAAGAAGCGACTCGAGAAGCCGCGGGATTGTTAACCCAAGACAAAGGAGGGATCAATACAAGTGCTCTTGGGATCACTACGAAGTGGGTTGACAAGTTTCGTCGGGACATCCCATTTGATGTCGGCTATGAGCGGATTGAAGTTGTGATTAATGTCAATGTTCGTGAAGTGGAGAAAGAGGAGATCCGGGGTTGGTCGGTTAGACATGTCGTGGGAGTGTGGAGGAGCTTCCAAGACATTGGGATAGATTGGTTTGATCAACTTCGTCGAGATATTCCGTTTGATGTCGGTCGGATATGGAGGCGAGTCTTATGGGGGATGTGCACCGGGAACAAGACACGAGTTGAGGTGTGGGAAGAGTGCATAACGAGAGGAAGAAGCCGACAATATATGGAGTGGCTAACCCCTACCGAGCACAAGTCTTGTTCTATAGTTGAGTTGGGGTCCAACTCTTTTGAAGAATAGGAGAATGATGAGGGCATCTTATCCCTGGACGCGGGGCGTGAGAGAGGACACGCGGGGCGTGAATCCGGAGCCAAGAGAAAGGAGGAAACCACGTGGGAAAAGGGGTCTCTTAGGCATTCCACGCGGGGCGTGTTGTCCAACACGCGGGGCGTGGATCGAACCTTCAAAGAGAACCAGTTCCAGGAGCTCATGTACGCGGGGCGTGCCTCCTAATACGCGGGGCGTGCCTCCTCATACGCGGGGCGTGCAAGACCACTTTCGGAGCATTCAAACTCAGAGACGCTTTCACGCGGGGCGTAGTACGTGACACGCGGGGCGTGTTTCAGCTGAAGAATACTTCCTCCCTAAGTTCTCCATACTTGGGACCACTCCCTATTTACAACTCTACCACTCCTTATTTACAAGCATGCCACCCCTTTACCATTAACCCTACTTTACCCTTTTATATTTGTATTGTAATTAGTAGATAGTTTACCCTTTTTGTAATTTGGCAATTAGGTTTTTGAGATGCTATAAATTCATCTCTTTCTCTTTGTAATAGGTTAACTTTTATGAAATACAATTTATCATCTTCTTCCTTGTGAAGTTTGTTAAGGTTTTATCCTTCAACAATAGGGATTTCACTATTCCTATGGATTTAGTCCATGAATTAGGATCCACTCCTTCTAGTTTAGCTAGATAAGTTGTTAGCCTTTGTGAGTTTACGGTTTAAAACTCTCAGTGGATTCCGCGCTGCATCAGACCTAAAGCCTTAAAACTTCCTTGAGTCCCTCTAATGATGTAGATTATGTCTTTGTTCTACTTGTCACTTGTAAGTGCAATTTATAAAAAGGGTTCTCACACTTTTGGTTGTGCTCTGAGGTTAGCTCCACTTTTGTAAAAGGGTGAGAATCATACTTGATCACCACACACGCGTTGCCGCCGCTATCTATGAACGGTGCCGAGTTGGGTTGATATGCACACTGTATTTTTTTAGAGAAGTTGTTATTAATTTAATTAACATTTCACTAATTGTTTTTAATTAAATCATTAATTTTTCAATAGATATTTGGTTAAACTTGTTTGAATAGGTCTCAACTGATTATCACGTTCCTTTTTAACGTTATAACCTTCCTGATTTTGCTCTTTTATTTTCCTCCGCTTAACCCATTATGATAAACTGCATTTGTCTTTGCATATACATATAGTTTCAATTTTTGCACATATTCACTACTGCTTCTTTTTCATTAACAGCTTTCACTTTTTCAATCTCTTTTTCCAAAAATTGAACTGAGCAATTGTTTAAGTCTATGTATTAGACCAATTTTGAGCTGTGTAATTCAAAATCGTATTTCTTCTGATTGGACCGATTTATCTTAAAGACGACTGATATTTCAGACTGTTTACGCAATTCAAAGACAGTACTGCTGTGAATGTTTCAAATAGAATGATCCCGTACATAACTCATCCCAAATTCTATTGTATTCGGTAATCCTGCTGTTTAAGTGGCTTAGTGAATTTCAAATAAGTCAAAAGAAAATTAATAACAACAACGAAAGTATATAAAAATATATCCAGAAATATATGACTATGAATGGATAATCTCATAGTATATAGTATTTGATTGACATTAAATAATTAATGTGCTGACTCACTTTCCATACTTCTTCAGTGTACCAAAACTTTGGTACACGGAAGAATAATTCATTTACCTGTCAAGTCTCGCAAAAAAAAAAAAAAAATCTTTATTATAATCTATATATAATATAAAACACTAACGATGGACCTGTGGTGTGACTTCCTCATTTTTTACTGATAAAAAATATAATAAAAAATATAATATATTAACTTTAGTTATATTATTATATTTATTTATAAAAAGATTATTTATCCGTACTATATTTAAGAGTTCTACAGAATTTAAAATAATTCCTAAAATCTCTTTAATTCTCTGCATACCTATATCTAAAAGTTCTACATAATTTAAATTAGTCCCTAGAATCTCTCTAATTCTCTACATATGTATATATAATATAAAACAGTAACGATGGAGCTGAGGTGTCACTTCCTCCTTTTTTACTGATAAAAAATATAATAAAAAATATAATATATTAACTTTAGTTATATTATTATATTTATTTATAAAAAGATTATTTATTCGAACTATATCTAAGAGTTCTACAGAATTTAAATTAATCTCTAAAATCTCTCTAATTCTCTGCATATCTATATCTAAAAGTTCTACATAATTTAAATTAGTCCTTAAAATCTCTCTAATTCTCTGCATATCTATATATAATATAAGACAGTAACGATGGAGCTGAGGTGTCACTTCCTCCTTTTTTACTGATAAAAAATATAATATAAAATATACTATATTAACTTTAGTTAAAAAGATTATTTTATCCGTACTATATCTAAGAGATCTACAGAATTTAAATTAATCCCTAAAATCTCTCTAATTCTCTGCATATCTATATCTAAAAGTTTTACATAATTTAAATTAATCCCTAAAATCTCTCTAAGTCTCTGCATATCTATATCTAAAAGTTCTACATAATTTAAATTAATCCCTAAAATCCATCTAATCCTCTGCATATCTATATATATATAATATAAAACAGTAACGATGGAGCCGAAGTGTCACTTCCTCCTTTTTTACTGATAAAAAATATAATAAAAAATATAATATATTAACTTTAATTATATTATTATATTTATTTATAAAAAGATTATTTTATCCGTACTATATCTAAGAGTTCTACATAATTTAAATTAATCCCTAAAATCTCTCTAATTCTCTGCATATCTATATCTAAAAGTTATACATAATTTAAATTAATCCCTAAAATGTCTCTAATTCTCTACATATCTATGTCTAAAAGTTCTACATCATTTAAATTAGTCCCTAAAATCCATCTAATTCTCTGAATATCTATATATATAATATAAAACAGTAACGATGGAGCTGAGGTGTCACTTCCTCCTTTTTTACTGATAAAAAATATAATAAAAAATATAATATATTAACTTTAGTTATATTATTATATTTATTTTAAAAAAGATTATTTTATCCGTACTATATCTAAGAGTTCTACATAATTTAAATTAATCCCTAAAATCTCTCTAATTCTCTGCATATCTATATCTAAAAGTTATACATAATTTAAATTAGTCCCTAAAATCTCTCTAATTCTCTGAATATCTATATATAATATAAAACAGTAACGATGGAGCTGATGTGTCACTTCCTCATTTTTTACTGATAAAAAATATAATAAAAAATATAATATATTAACTTTAGTTATATTATTATATTTATTTATAAAAAGATTATTTTATCCGTACTATATGTAAGAGTTCTACAGAATTTAAATTAATCCCTAAAATCTCTCTAATTCTCTGCATATCTATATCTAAAAGTTCTACATAATTTAAATTAGTCCCTAAAATCCCTCTAATTCTCTACATATATCTATATCTAAAAGTTCTACATAATTTAAATTAGTCCCTAAAATCTCTCTAATTCTCTGAATATCTATATATAATATAAAACAGTAACGATGGAGCTGATGTGTCACTTCCTCATTTTTTACTGATAAAAAATATAATAAAAAATATAATATATTAACTTTAGTTATATTATTATATTTATTTATAAAAAGATTATTTTATCCGTACTATATCTAAGAGTTTTACAGAATTTAAATTAATCCCTAAAATCTCTCTAATTCTCTGCATATCTATATCTAAAAGTTCTACATAATTTAAATTAGTCCCTAAAATCCCTCTAATTCTCTACATATCTATATATAATATAAAACAGTAACGATGGACCTAAGGTGTCACTTCCTCCTTTTTTACTGATAAAAAATATAATAAAAAATATAATATATTAACTTTAGTTATATTATTATATTTATTTATAAAAAGATTATTTTATCCGTACTATATCTAAGAGTTCTACAGAATTTAAATTAATCCCTAAAATCTCTCTAATTCTCTGCATATCTATATCTAAAAGTTCTACATAATTTAAATTAGTCCCTAAAATCCCTCTAATTCTCTACATATCTATATATATATAATATAAAACAGTAACGATGGACCTGTGGTGTCACTTCCTCCTTTTTTACTGATAAAAAATATAATAAAAAATATAATATATTAACTTTAGTTATATTATTATATTTATTTATAAAAAGATTATTTTAAGTACTATATTTAAGAGTTCTACAGAATTTAAATTAATCCCTAAAATCTCTTTAATTCTCTGCATACCTATATCTAAAAGTTCTACATAATTTAAATTAGTCCCTAAAATCTCTCTAATTCTCTGCATATGTATATATAATATAAAACAGTAACGATGGAGCTGAGATGTCACTTCCTCCTTTTTTACTGATAAAAAATATAATATAAAATATAATATATTAACTTGAGTTATATTATTATATTTATTTATAAAAAGATTATTTTATCTGTACTATATCTAAGAGTTCTACAGAATTTAAATTAATCCCTAAAATCTCTCTAATTCTCTGCATATCTATATCTAAAAGTTCTACATAATTTAAATTAATCCCTAAAATCTCTCTAATTTTCTGTATATCTATATCTAAAAGTTCTGCATAATTTAAATTAATCTCTAAAATTACTCTAATTCTCTGCATATCTATATTATATATATAATATAAAACAGTAACGATGGAGCTGAGGTGTCACTTCCTCCTTTTTTACTAATAAAAAATATAATAAAAAATATAATATATTAACTTTAGTTATATTATTATATATTATTATATTTATTTATAAAAAGATTATTTTATCCGTACTATATCTAAGAGTTCTACATAATTTAAATTAATCTCTAAAATCTCTCTAATTCTCTGCATATCTATATCTAAAAGTTCTACATAATTTAAATTAGTCCCTAAAATCTCTCTATTTCTTTGCATATCTATATATAATATAAAACAGTAACGATGGAGCTGAGGTGTCACTTCCTCCTTTTTTATATCATGAATTGTAATTATTAATTATATTTTTATTAATATTTATATATTAAGATGAATCCGTGCATCGCACGGGTCAAAAACTAGTTGAAATTAATAATAATAACAAAATGACTTTTTTTTTTATATGATACAACAACTTTTTTTTTTGAAACCGAAAGAATTTATTGATTAGACGAATGTAAATTCTTAAAAATATATATCAATTAGTCAATGTGACGTAACGGTAGATAAATAGTCACTAACATTATAATAAGAATGCCTAGTTATAAGATAGGCAGCACCGTTCGTTAGACGAAGAATAATAAAATGTTAAAATCTAAATTTTGTTGAAGAATAGCTTTACAATTTTGGATTAGGGATCCAAATTCAGAGAAATCTGCTTGTTGACTATATTCTGTCCATAACTGTTTTTGCATCTGACTCGAATTCAACCTGTTTGTAACCCATTCCTGCCATCCAGAGTAAGCTAGTCCTTATTGCTAAGATCTTAATTATCCTTTGGTTTCTTAACACCATGAATCACGCTACTGCTACATCATACTAGCTCGTCCGTGTGGTTTCGAACTACAGCTGCCATTGGAAAGAGCGCTCCGTCAACGCTGAGGCAACTTTTAGTGATAAATCTTTGTTTTTATAGATAATTTTTAATGAAAATGAAATGGTTTTGCTTAATTAAGATAAATTATAATTTTACTGATTTTTTTATATTAATTAAGATTAATTTACGTGAATAAGGTTGGTACTCACTTAATTTATATTTAGATTTTGACTCTTAGGTGCTGTTTGATAAAACTGAAAATTAAGTGCTGAAAAAATAAGTACTGAATTTTAAGTGCTGAATATTATAAGTGTTGAAAGAATTGAATGATATAATTTTTATAAAAATATTAGTTGATAATGTTTAACTTAAAATGTTAAGTTAAATATTTTGACTTATCAAAATAAGTGATTTTTAACTTAATTAGCTCATTTAAGTGGTAGAGAAACAATTGTTATCAAACGCACTTAAATTAAATAAGTGCTTGATATTTTAATTTAAGTGATTAGATGGGTTATCAAACAAGACCTTAGTAAATTAAAAAATATATGAAGAAAATTTTAAATTAGTCAATTGAAAAATATACGAAGAAAGATATTTTAATCTTTTGAAAAGAGTAAAACATTTTTTTTAAACTTTTGTAATATATACTCCATTTTTTCTTATCATTTTGTAAACAACACTCACCCACTACTTTTTTTTCTATTTTCTGGTGTTATATATAGCCAAATATCGAAAAATATTTATTTTCCAAAAAGAAAAAATTCCTCTACCTAAATTTTTGCAAACCATAATATTTTCTAACAAATAAACGGGTCCTAAGTTTGAGAAAATTCTCGCTTCAATGTGCTTTTAATAGATGAGTTAGATCTGAATTTAACATGATCCCGACTACATAATTGTTGTTAGAGATAATAATACAATTTAATCTTGATCTTAACTATCAACTTAAACTTTTAATTATTAACCATTGCGGAGGTTGCAATAGCTTCATTTTGATATAGCTCTTGGAAGAGGAAAGTGTTAAATAATGTATGTTGTTTAATTATAAAACCATACAATTTTTAAATAAGTGATAAAATCCTTCTCTTTAACTTGAGGTATATTTTGGATGAGTTAGACATGTGTTTACATGGTAATATAGTCATGGTTTATATTTGTTTCCCTACTATATTTTTAAAAGTCTGACCCAATATCATATACTGATATTGTCCACTTTGATCAAAATCCAACACTTTAGACCTCACGGTTTTAAAATGCGTTTATATGTGTTGAATACACACCTTACTAATAAGCTTCAGTCAGTCTCTTTCCATTTTTGATGTAAGATTCAGTTCATTCTTGCCTCCATTTGTCATCCCTTAAGGACGCTCCTTGCTCACGACTTCTACTCTGACGTCATCCACTCCAGATCGGGTCGTTACAAGCAAGGGCGGAGATAGGGGACCCGGACCCCTCCAGCCGTCGGAACCACCATGGTCACGAGTAGTTTCGGCCCTCCTTGTCTTCACGAAATTTAAGGTGTTGTGGTGTTCCGGCCCTCCTGTTTTCAAGAAATTAAGATTGGGTGCTGAATTAGCACCCCAAAATTGACCCATGTCCTGTTAGGTTCTCCCTAAATCCAAAATTCTAATTTTTTTGGCTGGATAGGCTCTCTCTAAATCCAAATTTCTAATTTTTTTGGCCCATTATACCGTTTCTAAATCCGAATTTTTTCTATTAGACACCGATTTAGCAAAAAAAAAAATTATACACCACGTGTAAAATCGCCCCCCTCCCAACCAAACAGTCATGTGTATTCGCCACTGGTTACAGGCCCACCGGATTTCTCCTAGTTCGTCCCCGAACTAGGCGTGGTACGTGGAGAGTCTGCTCTCATATCAATTGTAATAGTGTGTCATGTAGATATTGTTCGATTTAGCTGAAATCCAACACATTAGGACTCACAACTTTAAAACGCATCTACATTTATAGAATACACACCCATTAATAAGCCTTAGTCATTCTCTCTCGCTTCATTTCCGATGTAAGATTCAATTCATTTCTACCATCATCGTCATCCCTTAGGGTCGCTCATTGTTCAGTTATTCTAACCCGACACCACCCACTCCAAATCGAGTCGTTAGAATATTATTAGTTTCACGTTCCAATAAAAAGGCGTGTTAAATATCTCACATCCATTAGAAAGATACATAGTTCATATAATATAGTTAGTGGTCACATGATATAGTTATTATGTAAATTAGTGGTCATATATAGTTAATATGTAACATCATAAAGTGCAGCTTTAGTAGAAGAGTCATCAGATATGTAATTATAGGTTGTAGCTAGTTTTGATTGCTTCTTTCTTAATATTGGTAGGTAAACAATGCTAAATAATATGGAAGGTACAAATTCTACATTTTAAGATATTATAATTCACAAATCACCAAAAAAAAAAAAAAAAAATGTCCCTCAATTATTATTATTGCTTCCAACTAATCATATCACTAATGATTCCTTAAAAAATAGGTTAAGTTTGTCCAAACTATATTCATACACGTACATTAAGAAAAAAAAAAGAAAATCATGTCATTATAATTTTTTTTATAGTTTATTTGATTTTTCGGTTCGAGGTTTGTCAGATACCTTTAAGTGGATCATTTTTCCATTAAAGTTTTCTGTGTATACTAGAACTCGAATTTAAAATCTTTTGTTTAAGCGATTTAAGACTCTTAACTCAAGCCAACTTTAATTGGTTATTATTACTATCATTCTTGTGTCCGTTTAATTTTTTTCTAATTAATTTTTATTATTTCATCACTCTTTTTATTGCTGGAAAATTGTTGCAATGATGACGGACAAATGAAAGAGAAGGAAAGTATGTAAAAGTGTGTGAAAGACAACATTCAATCAAGGAAATGAGCGGAAAAGATTGGTTAGTTTGTTATAGTTAGAGAAGGATGATATGTAATCATGCATAAACACATTTGTGTTTTTCGAATTAAATCAATAAGAGCGGTTTCATTTCTCTTATTTAATATATTTTAGTTTTTTTTTTATCATGGAATCAGAGCTTTATGGAACGATACATCTATGAATAGAGAAATCATTTTCTAATGAAATTTCTTAAAGCAAATCATGAAAGGGAGAAAGAAATCATATATTGAAGCCTTATAAGTTGAAGATGGCAGATTAGCAAGTGAATCTGAAGAAGAATAAGAACAAAGTTCAAGTTTAGATCATAATTGCAACTGTGATCGTAATTACGAAAATCAAATTTATGAATATTTAATTGTTACTAAAGAAAGAGGAGGTATTACTACCAATCATAGTAATTTTAACAATAAGAATCCAGGGTTAGCTCTTGTTAATGCTGTAATGAATGGAAGGAATCATATTTCATGAAGGAGACCGATGCTTCTAGCTTTGAGTGTAAAGCATATGACACATTTCATTCTAAAGGATGAAGAACCTATGAAGATTGATTCAAATGAACATTTAAAGTGGAAAGAAATAGACAATCTAGTGTTTTCTTGGATAATCAATGCTCTAACGTGAGAATTGGAAGATCTTCGGTAGCTATCGCCACCAAATCTTCGGTAGCCATCACGTGCCCTCACATTTAGTTGGGATTTAGCCTTAAAGGCCAGAATACGAGCATCTTGCACTCGGATGACCATTTGTGTTCCAATTCTGTCATGTATGTTATATCTCAGCCCTTCGAGATATCTTGAAGTCTTTTGGCTTTCGGTTTCCGACAAGTTAGCCCTTGTCCAAAATCTCAAGAACTCATAAAGTATACTCATGTACGTTCCTTGTGCCTTGTGAACAATTTCGGTATAAACTATAGATATATTGTTCATAGTCAGGGGGTAAGAATCGTTCCCTCAGCATATAATTCATATGTAACCAAGAACGTATCGCTTCCCTTCCGCCTCTTCTTATTTCTTCTTTCTTCTTTCACGTGGTCCCACCAAACTGATGCACCGCCTTTTAACCGATATGCCACTAGTCGAACCTTCCTCTCATGCGGTATTCCAACATATTCAAAGAATCTCTCAACCTCTCATAACCAATCGAGAAACCCTCAAATATCAAACTCACCCCCAAATGAGAGTAGATCATTCTTAAACTTAAAGGCATCGTCTCTGTCATAGTTACCTCCATATCCATCCCTAACATTCACTCCCTCTCCCAACATGATTCATACGCCCATGGTCAACCATACATATATCATTATTAATACCCATATTTCTAGCAATTCTATTAGACTCAAAATCATCAAATGTATCCCCATCATTATCCTTATTGGCATTATGAATAATAACGAGATTATGATGTCTTACCTCATGAACCCTAGGTTCCATTTGTTGTTGAAAAACATTTCATCTTGGTGGTGGAGATTGTGGTGGGGTTGGTTGCTGTCGGAGTTGAGGCCTAATAACCTCATCTTGCCTCCGGTGAGGACCTCCGACAAAAGATTATTGCTGGAAAATTGTTACAATGATAGCGGACAAGTGAAATAAAATGAAAGTATGTAAAAGTTTGTGAAAGACAACATTCAATGAAGGGAATGAGCGGGAAAGATTAGTTAGTTTGTTATTAAGTTAAGTAGAGAATGATGATGTACAGTCTTATATAAATACAAGGGTATTTACCGGATTAATCAATAAGAAAAGTTTCATTTCTCTTATTCAATATACTCGAGTGTTTTTATCATCAATAAATAATTACCCTCTACCAATGGGAACATCTTAATGTTATCTTTTTTACCTAAGATAAAGAGCCAGTTTTGGAGATTGAGTCGGATCGAGTATCCAGAGAGTCATATCCTTTGATCTAGGTCGGGTCTCATGTTTTTATATTTTGTGGATGTCTACATCCTATTATATGGAGGATTCAGGAATGATGTTGTATCCCGAATAAGGAGTGAATTATCATGTTAATGTGGCAAACTTCTTTTAAAATAGAAAAACGTAAGCTCAATTCCTATTCCAATTAGGAATAGACTCTTCATTATAAAATAGGGATTTTTGGCCCAATGGTATGATTTTTTTTTTTAATCTTTTTTTACATCCAAGGTTTTACATACAATTTCCCTTCTTGAAAATACTATTGACTCGGGTATCCGAGAGTTCCTCCTCGACTACAAATACCTTCTTTATTTTGCAAGTTCAAGATGAATCCGAATTACAAGGCGCGGTTCCAACACCGAAATTCCACCCTAAATATCAACCAATAATAATAAATAATAAACTGTTTACAATAATCATCCTAGCAAAATAAATCCTTCAACTCGCTTATAATTCAAATAAAATACTACATCCAAAAACTAATGTTATTATTATTAATGTTAATATTAGTATTTATATATATATATATATATATATATTATCAAGATAAGTGTAATTAATTTATATAATATAATTTTTTTTGAAGAAATTTATATAATATATTAAAACATATAAGTAGCAAATTTGTATGTATAAAAAATGGAAAGAATTATGAAAAATAATAATGTCAGAAACAAGACAGAAATACATGGAAAATGGTGGAAAACTTAGGTCACGAGACATGCAGGACTAATTTTTCTTTTATAGAAAAGATTTAATCAGACTTTTCTCTGTTACATAAAATTAATATTGTCATATATAACAAAACAGACCATTCTTTCCCTACCTAGGCCTCTTTCCAATAAGTCAAACATAGACCAATTTAACTACATTACATATGCATTTCTACAAAAAAAAAAAAAAATTATAATTAATTCGATTACTTGGTTCGAGGTTATTCGGGCATTTTTTAGATTGTTTCTCTTAATAATAAAATCTTCTGTGTATACTAAGAATCGAATATCTAGCTTAAACGACTAGACCGAGCTTCAAATATTAGAAAGTAGAAAAAATATATTTTTTGAAGGAATATTCTGTATAAAGTAAAGCCCAGATAATTTTTTTTTTTAATTTTAGGTTACTATAATGAATCTCATTTTTCTATGTTCAAAACATTGTTGCATCATCATTTGAAATTAGAAGCATATATATTAGACATTAATAACATTTTCTAGATATAGTAAAACATGAGAATTGTTCAAATTTCATCAAAATATTATTACTCAAAATAATATTTTCAAGATATTTGAACAATCCTCATGTTTTACTATATCTAGAAAATAATTTTTTTTGACTAATATATGTATTAATGTGTCATGTCTTAAATTAAAGATTTAAAAAAATAATATTTTATATCAATTTTTTATTAAAATGATAAAAAAAATAACTCCTCAAAGAAAGAAAAGTTATCAATAGTTTTTTTTTTAATTTAATCCAAATTTTAGAAAATAATGAAAATATTTTATAGAAAAATAATTTTCATGAAAGAAGCAGAGTAGTTTTTTTTTTGCATTACACATATTTGGTCCCCAAACTAAAGCTTCAAAGTCAATTAAGACCCTAAACTATCAAAATCATCAATCAGGTTCCTGAACTAAATAAAAATCATCAATTGAATTCTCATCTTATCATCAAATCAGAAACTGTGACTATTTAATATAGACTGTAATAATCTTTATGTTGGTTCAAAATGAGTTTAAGGAAGATGGTCTGAAAATGTTCAACCGAATGATTTTCGATGAGGTCTCAATTAATGATTTTTGTTTAGAATGAGGACTCAATTAATGATTTTTGATTAGTTTAGAGACTTAATTAATAATTTTGATGTTTAAAGTTTTAATTGATTTTAAAGCCTTAGTTTAGTTTGAGAAGCGAAACCAGTATTATGTTTTTTTTTTTTTGGAAGAAAGTAGCAGACAGAGTAGTTAAATTAAAACTTTATTTTCTTAATTAAGTAAATTTTATTTTTGGTAAAGAAAGTTAAAAATATTTAAACATTGGCATCATAAATTTCTAAATATAGTGGCACAAACGTGACAATAAAGAAAATTTAATTAAGATATTGCTGTTTAAAAAGATTCAAAATATATAAAAAAGATTCGTTGGTCCGTGACAACATTTTCTAATTATAATCTTTTTTAAAAATCTCTATAAAGATATTATTATTTATTTATTTTATCTTTAATGGTCGTGGTAGATTATGGGTAATCGTATTAATTAGTTAATTAGCATAATTAGTGGCTCGTTCATCCAAATTAAAGTGAGTAATTAATCAAGTGCTAACTGCGTGGGTGCAATACCTACTAACCACCCTCTTTACATGTAGTTCTTTTTTTAGCTTCATGCTTCTTTCATTTTTCTTCTTTTTTATTATAAACATACTTTTATTACAAATTAAAAAAATCATGTAAATAGTTTTTCTTTATTTCTATATATAAATTTTGAGTTTTATATATCGATTTTCAAATTTTTGGGCCGATAGATGCCTTAGTAGAGTATCCGATCTTGTTAAAATTAGAAATCAAAAGTTTTAAACTATATGAAAATTTAAAGACATGTACGCATACTTCAACCTAAAAGATATTTATATTTTAGAAATAATATAAAATTATTCATAAAATCGATCATTATTTAAAATTCGTTTGTTTCATCTGTTTGTTGTTATTGATAGGTTGAAGATATTAATAGAGTTTTTTTTTTATTTATTAAAAGTTGTTGTTTCAAATTTTACCAAATAATTGTATCTCCTGTTTAGAATTAATAAATAATTTTTTTTAACTAGTACCTTATATTATTTTAATAGTTGTGATTATTCTCGAATAGATTACTCCAAACCCAAGCTGTGATTAAAAGAAAAGAAGCTGAAAATTGACTTAAAAACTATTAATAACCGTTTAAAAAAGAATTTTTTCTCTCCGTGTGGAGTGTGTATGTCTTCTCTTTTGAGATGTTAAACCTAATTGCCCAAACCAGTTCCAAATTCTTGCAATTTCGATCGTTCCGTTAGTTGTAGACATCGATATTAAAGATTAGCTGCTCTTCTGATCTTGTGGCATCTGTAATCTCCTTCAACTTTCTTGAATCGCCGCTTTTCCTGGCCCGGCTTATCAAATCCTCGGCGATTCGTTCCCGGTGAGTGGTCGGTTGATTCTTTGGATGATCGACTACTTGGCAATAATCGTCGATTGTCTTTCTTGAATATTGGTTCAGGATTCAGTGTTTTAGTATTGTACTGTATCTTGATATTTGATTCTATATCGTTACTTTTCTTTGGATCTTTACATCAAGGGTTTATTGGTTTGGTGGTTTCTTTGGTTCAGCTGTATCTGCTTTGTCTCTCTTTCTTTAATATGGAAAAGAATAAAGGTCTTGCTGAGGAGTATGCTCTGCTTTGTCTTAACAATGAGGAAGATGGTTTAGAGATCAGTGAGGAGGCACTACAGACCCAAGAACAACAGAAAGTTTTCTTCATTGTAGGGCAATTTCTAACTATCAAAGCGACACATTTTGAGGCCATGAAGACTACTTTAGCGGCTATTTGGCAACCGGTTAAGGGGGTAACTATCTCTGAAACAGATATGGAAGGAAGGTATCTCTTTCAATTCTTTCATGAACTTGATATGCTCCGTGTTCTTAACGATGGTCCGTGGACTTTTAATCAGAATCTTCTGATAATTAAGCAATTAGGGCTTTCTGAACAGCCAATGCTTCCGACCTTGACAGATTTAATTATCTGGATCCAAATTTCTGATTTACCCATTGGTTTTCAAACTGAAGCTGTGTGTAAAGCTATTGGCAATCAGGTGGGAAATTTTGTGGAAGTTGACCCAAAGAATTTCACTGGTTTGAGAAGAAGCTATCTTAGGGTCAAAATTACAATTGATGTCAAGAAGCCTCTGAAGATTGGGCAAAAGCTTAAAAGGAGTGGGGGTGATTGGTTATGGGTAAACATCAGGTATGAAAGGCTTCCCCAGTTTTGTTTCTTCTGTGGTATCATCGGACATGCAGATAAGTTTTGTCCTATTTTATTTGATTGTCCAAAGATTACTGCTGAAAGAAAATATGGAAGCTGGCTCAGGGCAACTACTCGAAAAGTTGGCATTCAACGGGGTAAGGAGTGGCTCCGTGATCCTGTGGCGGAAAAGGATACTATTAAGTTTGAGAACCTAGTCAGTAATGAATTAGCAGATGTTACACCCAGCAAGATGGACTCTGTTTCTACTGGAGTAATATCTGGGAGGCAAATTTTAGGTGGTAAGGTAAGTTTGGGGCCTGGAAAACAGATATCACAGGAAGGAATAAGCCAGACAGTTGACATGGGTGGAGCAACGAAGCCAGTTCAAATTGTTGAGGACATCCTTATTATAGACCCAAAGCGACAACGTGTCTATGAGGAACCGATGATAACTGAACAAAGTTTTCCCGATCATCTAAAAATCGGAGGAGGGGCGAGACCTGGTAGTCAGGTCCGCCTAGGATTATGAGTCTCATTAGTTGGAACTGTCGGGGATTGGGCAACCCCCGTACAGTTAATGTCCTAAGGGACTTGGTTCGTGTCCACAAGCCTTTGATTATTTTTCTTATGGAAACTATGATCAAAGAGGTAAAGGTTCTATCAGTATGTAAGAGGTTGGGGTTTGAAAATCAGTTCATTATGGATGGAAAAGGACATGGTGGTGGGCTGGTTTTAATGTGGCGCAATTGTGTTAACATTTCTATATCTTCAGCTTCTTTAAATTTCATTGATGCTCATGTGTCCATTGTTAATCTCCCGTCTTGGAGGTTAACAGGGTTTTATGGCTATCCGGAAAGGAGTCGAAGGAGAGAATCATGGCAGTTATTGCGTTCTCTGTACAACTCGGATAAGAAAGCTTGGTGCTGTGTTGGTGACTTTAATGATATTGTTAGTTCTGCTGAAAAAAGAGGACGCTTAGTTCGAGCGTATTGGCTGATTGATGGTTTTCAATCAACTTTGGAAGATTGTGAGTTAAGTACAATGTTAATGAAAGGCCATCCTTTTACCTGGGAATATGGTAGGGGAACTATGCGTTGGATTGAGGAACGCTTGGATCGGGTGCTTGTGAATGCTGAGTGGAAACTGGAATTTGGAAACTCCATTCTTATTAGTCAGCCAACGGCTTGTTCTGATTATTCAATGTTAGTTTTACAGTTAAGAGCTTGGGTTCGTGCACCACGTTTAAGGAGGTTCAAATTTGAAAATCAGTGGATTCGGGAAGGGAACTGTCACTCAGTAATTCAAAATGCGTGGGAGGCTTGTGCAGGGAGGTCTATCTCTGAAAAAATCAAGGAATGTTCGTTTGCACTTCAGAATTGGAGTAAGATGCTTGATAATAATTTCAAACGACGGGTCTCTGATCTTCGCCTTCAAATGGAGAGTTATAAGCTTCGGGCTGATCGTTTTGGCATTGATTTGTTTAACAAGGTTAGCGCTGAATATGTGAAGACGCTACAACAGCAGGAGGATTTCTGGAAACAATGTGCTAAATTACACTGGTTGCAAGATGGTGATGCTAATACACGTTATTTCCATTCTTATGCTACCTCGAGAAGGAAAAATAATGCGATCAATGAGTTAAAGGACAACAATGGAATTAAACATGGATGGGGTAATGGCCTTGAAGAGATTCTTATTGAGCATTTTCAAGGAATTTTCACAAGTTCTGGGAGTGAGGCCACTGAAATTGTTAATGCTGTTCAACAAAGTATTACTGCTGATCAGATTACCTTTTTATCTGAGGACTTCAATGCTGATGAGGTTAGAGCTGCGTGCTTTTCAATGCATCCGGATAAAAGCCCGGGACCTGATGGCTTCAATCCGGCTTTTTTTCAGCGGTTTTGGGGAATTATTGGTTCTGATATTGTGGATTGTTGTCTTACAATTCTTTTGAAATCACAGCTTCCTCCTTCATTAAATGAAACTCTTATCATTCTTATTCCAAAAAAGCAGAATGCTGATCGAGTAACGGATCTTCGACCTATTGCTTTGTGCAATGTTCTATTCAAAATTGTTTCTAAAATGCTTGCAACTCGGATCAAAAAGGTTCTCCCATCTGTTATTTCAATTAATCAAAGTGCTTTTATTCAGGAAAGATCAATATCTGACAATGTGATCGTGGCTTATGAGGTAATCCATCATCTGAAAAATAAAAGACAAGGTAAACAAGGTATGGCTGCCCTTAAATTGGACATGAGTAAGGCTTATGATAGAGTGGAATGGCAATTTCTCTGGTCAATGTTGATTAAAATGGGGTTTCCTGCTAAGTGGATTGTGTGGTTAAAATTGTGTGTTGAATCTGTAACTTACAAAATCAGCCAGGAGGGTAGGGAATTAGGCCCTATTATTCCAACGAGGGGGCTCAGACAGGGTGATCCGTTGAGTCCGTTTTTATTCTTGGTTTGTGCTGAGGGTTTGTCAACATTACTGAAGATGAAGGAACGGGCAAAGCTTATCCATGGGTGTCAGGTTGCAAGATCTGCGCCTTCTGTCTCTCACTTGTTTTTTCCAGACGATAGCTATCTATTTTTCATGGCCTCACCGACTGAATCTGAAGTAATTTGACAGTGTCTACAGATCTATGAACGGGCTTCAGGTCAGTGTATTAATTTTGAGAAATCTGTCATTCTATTCAGTGCAAATACCAAATATGTAGATAGGGAGGCTTCTAGCTCTTTATTGGGTGTTAAGGAAACTCATGATCTGGGCTTCTATTTGGGTGCACCGGCGGCTGTTGGGCGGAGTAAAATGCAGACTTTTGGTTTCCTTAGGGAGAGAATTCGATCCAGAATAAACAATTGGAAAGAAAAATTTCTTTCAAAAGCTGGCAAAGAGGTTCTTATAAAGTCAATATTACAATCAATTCCCACTTATATAATGAGCATATTTCTATTACCTTTGCAATTTTGTGAGGAAATTCAGAGATTGCTAAATCGATTCTGGTGGCGATCTGATTTTGATGCTGGTAAAGGAATTCATTGGATGAGCTATGATAGGCTGTGCACTCCAAAGAGTATGGGAGGACTGGGCTTTCGACGACTCCGTGAGTTTAATTTAGCTTTATTGGCAAAGCAGGCATGGCATCTTGTTCAGCAGCCTCAATCCTTGGTTGCACGAGTTCTAAAGGCTAAATATTTTCCATCTTCTGAGTTTATGAAATCTGAAATTGGCCACAATCCGTCCTTTGTTTGGCGGAGTATCTTTGCTAGTAAACCGCTGATTTTACAAGGGTTGCGGAAAAAAGTGGGAAACGGTTGTTTAACTCAGATTTGGGATGTCGCTTGGTTACCTGATGCACAAAATCCTTATATTTCCAGCCCACATGATATTGATTTCTCCACGGCTAAGGTGTGTGACCTGATGTTAGTAGATGGAAAATGGAATAGGCAGATGATTAGTAGGTTGTTTAATCAAAGGGACCAGAAATTAATTTTCTCTATCCCAAGATGCGGTTCTGATGTTGATGATTGCTGGATGTGGGGTCTTGATAAATCGGGTCGGTACTCGGTTAAATCTAGGTATCGTGCACTAAATAGAATTCGGCCCACTATTTTGAACACAAATGAGAGAGTCTGGAAGTCTTTATGGAAGTTGCAAGTTGCTCCAAAATTGAAGAATCTGTTATGGAGGTTAGTTTCGGGGTGTTTACCGGTCATGTGTAATTTACAAGCTCGACATAGTGACTTATCCCCGCTCTGCCCCCTTTGCGATGCTTATAACGAAGATGAGGATCATGCTTTTATCCAGTGTTTGGAAGTCAGACAAACTTGGGAAATTTTCTTTGGCGATGATAGGATGAATTTTGCCCCTGGGATCATTGAATGGGTCGGTTGTATGGTTGTTAGTGGTGATCTGCAACAGGTTTGTAAAGCTTTTTCTCTCATTTGGTGTATATGGAAAAATAGGAATTGTCAGGTCTGGGATAAGAATTGTGTTTCTCCTTGTGTTTTAATTGAAACCGCTGCTAAGGATGCTTCTGAGTGGACGTTAGCAAAGAAACTGCGTCATTCTTGTGTAACGTCGGCGGCTGTGTGGTCGAACAGATGGGCTCGACCTGATGAAGGTAAATTGGCTTGTAATTGTGATGCTGGTGTTTTTAAAGAGGAGGGATATTGCTCCTATGGTTTTTTGATTCGTGACCATAATGGTATATGTTCTTTTGCAAAACATGGAGGGTTGGATGGTTTTTTTGAGCCTGCTGTTGCTGAGGCGTTGGCTGTGAAGGAGGCATTGTCCTGGTTAAAAGGGAGGAATTTTAGTGATATCGAGATTCGAACCGACTGCTTGGTTGTGGCTAATGCTATAAATCAGAAAACTCAATACTGTTCATACTTTTATGATATTATAGGTGATTGTTTAGTTTTAATTCACGAGATGGTTAATGTCTCTGTCTCATTTGTAAAACGTTCAGCGAATTGTGCGGCTCATAGCTTAGCTAGAGCGGTCAATTCTCCGTCTGTTCGTAGTGAGTGGTTGGTCGCTCCTCCTTTTTTGTATTCTTTTATTCATGCTGATATCAGCCAATAAAAAACCTCTTATTTCAAAAAAAAAAAACCAAAGAGAATGATCTGAAATACGTGGATAAATGATTTAATATTTATATAGTTTTATAGATAGTCTTTTAGTCAGCTTTATTTAATTAAAAGCGACTAAACAAACAGAATGAAAAATAGGCAACCATCCTTCCAAAAACAAAAAAGCAACCAAATATTATATCATATGTCATATATCTATTTGATATTATTGAAAAAAAAATAAAAATATTAGGTTTAATATATCAAGAAGGTAATCTAAATTTAGTATCTAAATTTATATGATATCTCGTTAGTTTCTTCAAATTGTTTAAATTAACATATACTAAAACAGTGGTGAAGCTTTTAGCCTAGTGGTTGAGAGCTTACCTATGCCTTGGGAGGTCATGGGTTCGAATCACATCCGGGTTTAGTGGGAATTTTTCTTTCTTCTACCTACTGTTTACTGTTACGATATACATTTCAATTTGTAAAATTCCTCATTTATAAAATAATCCTAAAATACATACTCCCTTATTTATATATAAAAAAAGATCTCCATTTTTTATTTTTTGATCTTAATGGAGGGGACGAAACCCTGTAGCACAAAAAAAAACAAGGTAAGTGATACTAGTCATCCTAAGAAGACAAGTAATCTCCATTTTTTATTATATCATAGGATTGTGCATTATTTGGTTAAAAGAAAACCAAGTCAATTCGGTTTTCTGGTTTTTTTACACTTAGGTTTGACATCGGTTTATAATTTTAGATGTATTTCCATATTTGAATCGGTTTGGAAAAAAATATGAAAAAATCAAATCGAAAACCATATAAAACCGAAAAACCGAACCGAAAAATACTAGGCTGGTCCCATATATTTCCAAGGAGTAAAATAATACAGGATTACTCTAAAAAAAATTCCACAGTAGACTACTAATTAATAATAGAGTTCCAAAAAAACAAAACCTTAAAAATTTCCGTATATAAATAGCACACTTCACTTCACATGCCAATACAAAACACACAATCATGGCTACCAAAACCAAAAACACCCAAATATTTCCACTCCTTCTCTTCTTCTTCTTTTTCTTCTTGGCTACCATTTCAGAAGCTCGGCCGCCATTCGCCTGCGACCCGAGAAACGGAGTGACGAGAAATCTGAGATTCTGCCGAGTGAACTTGCCAATCCATGTCCGAGCCAGGGACTTAATCGGACGGCTGACATTGCAGGAGAAAATAAGATTGCTTGTTAATAATGCAATCTCAGTGCCTAGGCTTGGGATTCAAGGCTATGAATGGTGGTCTGAAGCTCTTCATGGTGTTTCTAATGTGGGCCCTGGTGTTAAGTTTGGTGGGGCCTTTCCTGGGGCCACTAGCTTCCCTCAAGTCATCACTACCGCTGCTTCTTTTAATCAATCTCTTTGGGAACAAATCGGACGGGTCAGTTTTTTTCTTTCTTTTATTTATATTTTAATTAAAAATTAGGCCGGAACCCCTTTACCGGATTCTGAAAAATTTCTATAACAACCGGAACCATTATTGGTTTCATCCATTCAGATGATATCACATTCCAACCGCTGATGTGAGGGATCATTACTGGTTTCATTCATTGTAGAATTTCTCTTTATTTTGAGTTTGAGATTTCAAATTTATTTTTTAAATTCTAAAATTTTATATAAATAATTAATTATATAATTTTAATATATTAATGATTATATTGTGACATGTCATTTTAAATTGTTTAATAACATGATGAGTCAAACATTAGATAGAATCTACTCTAATGAAAAGAGATTTCCACTTTTAATATTCCGTTAAGAAATCAATTTGTAATATAAAATTTAAGCTGATAAGTAAACTCGAGATTTACTTCAACATATAATTTCTCATAAATTTTTACTTGCAAATAAGCTTTGAGCTTCCAGAGTGTATAAGATGAATTAAATGATTAGAATTTGAATTTTTTTGACAATTTAAGTGTCTAATTGATTTCATTTTTTAATTTTGTTTTCTTTGTCGTCCAATTATAAAAGAAAAAAAATGTTTGATAAAAATTAAAAATAATTGTTTTTAATAGAAAAATCAACTAACAATAACAATTTAATTATGCGGGTTTTAAAAGAATTTAATATTATATTATATATAATTATTTAGGTGCATATCTGGTGGAGTGGGTTTGAAAAATTAAGAGAGGAATTTACTATAAATTGGAAAAAAACAGGGAAATAAATAAAAAAAGGTAAAAAAAAAGCTTTTGAATGGAGTAAAGTATGGGTGGGAAAGCTGGTAGTTCCATACCTAGGCGTGCGCCACCATAGCTCCACCGTGGACCACCTACCATATAACATATATTCCATATTTTCTATTAGTCCTATTTCACCATTGTTGTAGGTTTCTTTTTAGTTGGTACACATAGGCCCCACCCTATAAAATATGTAGTGTGTGAGAGGAGGTTTATGTTTTTGGAGTTTATACATATATTGTCGGAATGGTTATATATGCGGTTATATCAAATAAACAATTAAATATATTCTCATAATTTTCAAAAACACAAAAAATACTTCCACATCATCTCCGTCTTACCTTCTACTCCACTTATGTCAAATAAACAATCAAATATGTCATTGTAATTGTTAACGATAAACAAATATACCATTATTTAAACGGTGAGTTTATTTAGCATAATAAATGTATATTTGTTTATCGTTAATAATTACAATAGTATATTTGACTGTTTGTTTAATATATTAGCATTCGTGCCAAAATATATAAACACAATAGCATATATGTGTATTAACTCTTGTTTTTATGATAAAATGACATGTGTCTTAAAATGTATGTGGAGTCGTTGTGAAGACTGTATACTCGTAATAAAATTTTGAGAGTGAGGGGTGTATAGGATTTGTTGCATTACTAGAATCCATCGACTAAACGAGAATATAAAAGTACGACAATAGCACTCTCAAATACTTTTTCCTAGCTCCGCTAATATTCATATATATTAAGTTTTCGTTTTATGTAAATCAAGATCATTATAAAACTTATCGATATATCATTGTTAGAATCTTTTTATAAATTTCATTTATGTAAAATTTTTTAACAAAAAAGAAATGATTTTTTATATGGGAAAAAATAAAATTTCACTTTTAGCTTAATTTATAAAATCTAGTTATTTCTTTTGTAATAATTGATACTAATATATCCTATAAAAAAAAAATTTATACTAATATATATAAATTATAAGTAGGCTAATTTGCAATTGGGTTCAATATTAGTTTTTTAACGGAAAGATTTTGGTTAGACATGTGAAGTTGACGTCTGATTTCACTTTTGGAAGTATATATTTAATGTTTTGAGGGAATTATATATTTAATTAAAAAATCGAAATTCGTATATTGCGTCAAAATATAATTATCCATTAAGCTGGGTAAATTACATCTATAGTCACTGAATGTTATTCATTTTTACAATATAATCACTAACTTCATCGCATAACATAAGAACGGCTAAACTTACGGTTTCTAACATTATGACTAATAAACTTTAATTAACGTTTCAAAATAACTTTTAACGATTTCAAAATGGAAATGTTCAAGAATTAAAATTGTTTATAACGACATTTATCATGAAACCATTTTTTTATTTTAAAAAATCACAAGTTCTTAGGCTTTCCATCTCTAAAAGTCTACTTTATCTCTCTTAATCAAACAATACTAAATGACCTCCAGTTGAAAATTTTGAAGAATTAAAGTTGTTTTAAATATCGTTAATTCTTAAATTTTTTATTTTAATTTTAGGTCGTCAATGGTTATTTTGAGGCGTTAGTTGACCATAATATTAAAAACCGTAAAAGTTAAGTGATTTTTATATTACATCATGAAATTTAGAGGGTATATCGTAAAAATGAATAAAGTTCAATAGCCATGTGTGTAATTTACCCATTAAACTATATTTGTATGGTAAATGTAATTAATTAATTTTTTTTGGCAAAAAGCATCATGAGGCCCCTGATCTTTCATTGTTTGGTGCATTAGCCCTCGATCTTTTATTTAGACACATTGAGCCCCTGATCTTTCATCATTTGGTGCATTAAGTCCTCGATCTTTCATTTAGACACATTGAGCCATTGATCTTTCATATATGGGTGTATTAGGCCCTTTCGTAAATCAATTAATATATAGGTTTATTAAGGGCATGTTTGGTTAGGTTTATATAACTGCAGCGTTTCACATTTTCTCTGGACACTGCAACATTTTGGAGCTTTTCACGAAAAGCTCTTTTCATGAACAGTTGTTTGTAGTTACTTGTTATTGATAAAATTACACTTCTTATTTCCACAAAATGTGCTTCAATTTTAACATTATTTTTATTTTTAGAACATAATTATCGAAAAACAAAGTTTTATTGTGTTCAATAAATTTTTTATTTTTTATTTAAATTATTTTATTAATTTGTATGATATATTTTTTATTTTAGAATTTGTTATTTTTAGAACATCATTTGTTGTCACACCAAACATGCCCTTAATAAACCTATATATTAATTGATTTATGGAAGGACCTAATACACCCATATATGAAAGATTAAGGGCTCAATGTGTCTAAATGAAAGATCGAGGGCTTAATGCACCAAATGGTGAAAGATCAGGGGCTCAATGTGTCTAAATAAAAGATCGAGGGTTTAATGCACCAAACAATGAAAGATCAGGGGCCTCAAAATGCTTTTTGCCATTTTTTTTATCAGAAGTAATAATTAATTAACTGCAACCACCTTGTTGTACATAAAGTTGTTAATCTGAATTGACATTATGATGCTAACATTGAATTAGAATATTAGTTTTGTACGTTTCCTAGCAACACTAACTAATTAATCAATTATCCCTCCTACCTTATTTAATTTTTTATTTTAAGGTTTCCTTTTTTTTTTTTCCTATATAGATTACTAGATCTATTCATGGGCCATCCCGTCCAGACTCGCATTCAATGAATTGAGTTTAGACATACAAAAATAACATTAAGCTATTTCAGTCTAGACTTGTTAGAGTTAGAGCTCGTTTTTTACCTGTTTAGTTTTGTTGTTTGATGTTGGAGAAGCAGAAATTATCTATTATCGGGAAATTATCCCTAACTAAACACTTAAAACTCTCATTTTTAATACGAAAAGACAAACACGAGGAGAAAATTAAGGAAACAAACACTCTTTTCTATGTTGGACTTTTGAATTTATAAAAATTTGATGGAATTGTCCTACCTATTAAAAGGGTGACTTCTTTGGTCCAGGTTCGGAATTCGATTTTCACCGAGCCCAATTCAATTGTTAACGGGTCAAACTGGACTTTAGCTGAGTCTTTTTATACATAAGTTGATGAGATCCAAGTTACCTCGATCCATAAATAAGGTGTAGGGATCCTCTAGAGTTAAAAAGCCTCTAGAGTTGGTGGAGTTGTAATCTCAACCATTAATTGCAAAACTAATGGATGAGATTTAATTGATAAATTTTAATATGTAATTAGTCATTTATTGATCAATCAAATCTCATCCATTCATTTTGCAATTAATGGTTGAGATGATTACAACTCCACCAACTCTAGAGGATTTCAACTTAGATCCCTAGGCATAAATAAGTCTACACATACTAATTACTAATTAACAATCTTAAATCTTTAATTAATATAATCAATTAAGATTGGTTTGAGTGGTTAAAGATCTCAAGTCTCGAATTCAAGACCTAGCGTGCACAAAAAACTTTAATTGATAGAGAATGGATCTAAAAAGTGTCTGACCAGTCTTAAACCGAGTAATATGGCAAAACTATCCTAAAAAATCTTTAATTAAAATATATGTTTTGTTTATTTATTTATTTATTAATGAATGATTCTCCCTACCTTATCTTAATTATGAGAGGTATATTTTAGAATTTTTATACATAGTTTGTGTATGAAAATTGGACTAATGTTGATGTCATTTTCTCAAAAATATTTGGTGGAGATTTCGAAACTCATCTACTCTTACAAATTTATTTTTATTTATATTTTTTCTTTTTTCTGCTTGGAGTTTTCTGATTTTATTGTTTCTTTATGGAAGATAGTGAAATGAAAATTATTAATTTAAATGAGAAAAGATCAAAAAATAATGCTTTCTCAAATTTTCTATCTAATCACGTCAAGTTACATTTATGGAATTATAATTTTCTAATTAATTTTGGGATTATGAAATTTTTACATAGATTAATTACTATACTTTGTTCTAGAAAGTTGTGTTAATTAGCATTGGTAATCTATCACAATATGGATGGATTAACTACCAAAAATTAATAATTCAACCTACTCTATATATAATATTAGGGGAAAAGTAAAAACGGGAGATATTAAGGGTAAATTCGTCTTTTCGATAATTTAATTAATATTTTACTGATTACGGTGAAAATCCTTAAAACAACATTATAGGCCTGTTTGTTTCGGCTGTTTCTATTTGCTATTTGTTGTTGCTGATATGTAGTAGATATTAGTTGTTGCATGATCAAACAAATACATAGTTTTATTCATTTTAAGTACTGGAATATGTTGTTTTTCAGTGTAAAATAGATAACAGTGTAAAATAGATAACGTATTCTACACACTGATAAAACAGTATTGAATTTTGTTGAAATGATGAATTTTTTGATTCCCGATTGATGAACATGAAGGAAAATGGAACTGTAGGATTTTGTGACTCGTCATTAACATGTTATAAACTTAATATATTACGTCAACAAAAATCAATAATTCAAGTACTGACATCAGTAGAAATAAAAATTCGTCTTATCACTAAAAACTAATATCCTTAATATAATTCGTTTTTTGTGAGCAGGTAGTGTCTGATGAAGCAAGAGCAATGTATAATGGAGGAGTGGCAGGATTGACATATTGGAGTCCAAATGTTAACATATTTCGTGATCCCCGTTGGGGAAGAGGCCAAGAAACTCCCGGTGAAGACCCTGTTGTGGCCGGAAGATACGCCGCCAGCTATGTTAAAGGACTTCAAAGTATCACCGGAGGTAACAAATTGAAGGTTGCTGCTTGTTGCAAACATTACACAGCTTATGATCTTGATAATTGGAATGGCGTGGACCGTTACCACTTTAATGCTAAGGTAAGAAATTTCTAGATAAATTTACTTCAACCTCGTCATAATAATTACATAATAATTAAGTTGGTATGTAAGATCTAAAAATAACTAATTACTAAATAAACAAATACTGATTAAAAAAAATATTTATTTCAACCTCGTCATAAATTTTACTGTTGATAAACCTAAAATTTTCAGTTGATTTAATTTTCTAAGTAAACAAACACCTAAAAATTAGAAAAATAATTTTGTGCATAAAATTTTTCAGTATACAAACGGGGCCTTTGTGTCTAATCATTAGATATAGCTATAGTATACATGCATAGTAGAAAAGAATAAAAAGTTAGAATTATTTGGTAATGATAATGATGTATTAGGAATTTGATTAGTGACTCTGACTATACAACTTCCTTTAATTAGTTTAAGAAAAAGAAAGTATAGATATGAAATTCTTTAATTAGTTTAAGAAAAAGAAAGTATAGATATGAAATTGCATGCCCAAACTATATACTAAAAATTATTATTATTATTATTATTATTTTGTGATTGCCTTCACGCAACAAATACAATGACATGTCTAAATAATTATATACTATCATTATTATCATTATTGAGCAATGCAATTTGGGCACCCTTTGTTGATTATTACCATTTTCATTATCAGTCATCAAATGGGTCTGTACCACTATAATTAGGACACCTAATAGTGAGATCAAAACTATAAAAAACGCTCTGTGCTAATCGGGCGGACATGGTTTTGAGGAACTAGTTGAAGCGGACATTGTTAGTGGGAACTAATTGAAGATTAATCACGAATTAATTACATTTTTAATTTTTATTTATTAATGAAAAATTATTATACAAATATAATTAAAAATGTAATATATAGTTGAAAAACAATTCACTAACATCATGCGATAATGTTTAAAAGTGAATTATGATAAAATAAAAATATATATTTTTTCTAATCGGCCTCTAGGAAACCCTATGCAGCTTCTATGTGGGCCCTAGGTGTCCGAAAATGGCTAGAGGGTAAAAAGAATGCTCAAGAGGTCTAAGTAGGGAAAATTAAAACGGATTCTTAATTTTGAGCAGTTAGGCGGATTTAGGTGATTCAGACAGTGTTTTTATTGACCACTGATTGAGATTAACTAGTAATGTTTCAAATGTTTTAAAACAAATATAAGGCAAATACTTTTTATTAATTCCAAATTTGATGTTTTGATTATTTATAATGTGTATAAATAAGAGGGGATTTTATAGATATCCGCTTGGGTTCATGTCTAATGGGCCGGATTTAAATTAGGCCCTACTATTTTTAGAGGTTAGAAAATTTGTGTTTTATATATAAATGTCATAAAAATAATAATTATATCAAACGAGTCATTTTAAGCAAATTATTTCTGTAAATCGTATTCTCGTATACAGGTAAGCAAACAAGACTTAGAGGATACATATGATGTGCCATTCAAGGCTTGTGTGGTGGACGGAAATGTTGCTAGTGTTATGTGTTCTTACAATCAAGTCAACGGAAAACCAACTTGTGCTGACTCTAATCTTTTAAAAAACACAATCAGAGGTCAATGGCATCTTAATGGGTAAGTTTCATCTTACTAATATGAATCTGAACCTACCGAATTAAAACTCCAATTAATTATTTTAATTGGTGTATTGTATACATACATATATGGCAGATATATTGTTTCAGATTGTGACTCCGTTGGGGTTTTATTTGATAATCAACACTACACTTCAACACCAGAAGAGGCTGCTGCTGCCACCATCAAAGCAGGTAAAAAAAAAAATACTTAGAACTATAGTGTTATTAATATTATAATTTTTAATACTTCATCTTTAGCAAAAAGAAAATTTGAATTATGCATTACTGTAACATTAAAATTCAAATTAACAAAATTTTGGTATTAAATAAAAAATGAAGCTCTTTGGGGATTATTCTCAATTTGGTAATGACTAGAAAATGATTTATTGAAAGGGGTTGTTTTTAACTGGTTGGTTAAAATAGACTCATTACAGTGCCTAAGGTGCCATTATGAAACAATTGCGGCAATAGGACCGTCGTAATGGGTCTTGCAACTCTTTGGAACCCACAACATCCATTTTAGTAGTCCAATCATAATAATGGTTCCATTACAGTGCCTTAAAAACATTTTCTCAAAAATTATTTCCAAACCATTACTAAATTGGTTATAATTCCCGCAAAGAACCCCATTTTGATGTTGTTAAATAACTAATGAAATAATAATCTAAACAAGTTTGAGTACATCATTAACTTTTTTTTTTATTAGTATCATCCTAAATTATAGTTAAATATCTATTTTATCCTCGTATAATTCTTCCTTTACATTTTACTTTTAAATTTTGTTTCTTTAATATATCCATATAAAGTATTTATTCATAATTTATTTTGATATAAATAAAAAAAAGTGAATTATATAGTCAAACTTACACTCAGATCATCATTTTTTATTACATTTTTAACTATTTTTTTGTTAATTAAACTTAATGTTACAATGATATAAAGTTGAAGGATTTTTAGGTTAAAAAAATGAAATTAAAAAATTATAATATTACCAATTAAGACTGGTTTAAATGGTTAAGGACCTCAAATCACTTAAGCTAGATTTGGAGTTCGAGTCTCAGCATACGTAGAAGCTTTTATTGGAAGAATATTCATCTAAAAGGTGTCTGGCGATTCTCGAATCGAGAAACCGGACAAACGATAAAACAACTATAATGTTAATAACGGTATATTTTAAAAATTATGAGTGTAATTTAGCCTATGTATTTATATATTTCCAAATAAAACTAAATAGACCACTAACCCCAATTTATTTTTGTGTAATAATGCAGGCTTAGATTTGGATTGTGGGCCATTTTTGGCAATCCACACAGAGAATGCAATAAGGAAAAAGCTACTAGTTGAAGAAGATGTAAACAACGCCTTAGTTAATACGATAACAGTTCAAATGAGATTAGGCATGTTTGATGGTGAGCCCTCGGCCCATCCTTATGGAAACTTGGGCCCAAGGGATGTTTGCACTCCGGCCCATCAGCAATTGGCCCTCGAGGCAGCCCGTCAAGGTATTGTTCTCCTCGAAAACCGCGGTCGAGCCCTTCCTTTATCCAGAACCCGTCACCGTGTTGTTGCAGTCATCGGGCCCAACTCTGATGTTACCGAAACCATGATTGGAAATTATGCTGGTACGTTTGGTTACACCTAGCTCTGCTTTTTCAATATTGTTAGAAAATAGTGATTTTGGGCCTGTTTGGTTTAATTTAACAGTTTTTGTTTGTTTGTTGTTAATTGTTTGTTCTTTGACGGGGTAGTTGATAGATCTTTACTGATTTTCCTTCTAAAATTAGCTATTAGCAGTTGTTTTTCAATCCTAACTAACTAGATATGTTCATAGGCTCGGGCACCCATCTAATCCATATCTAATGATCAGGCTGTACAAAAGAAAATATTAAGCTTGATTACTTAAACTCACCTATTTTAGTGTGGATTTTGTTAAATACTATAAATACTTATATTTATTGGTAAGTATAAATTTTAATTTTTATATTAAAATATATATTTATTTTTATTAAGGTGAACTTATGCACACAATTTCAAACCCTAACTTAACCTTTCCGGATCTGCCTAAATTTATAGTGGGTTGTAAGGTTGTAATCAAGTCGAGTTGAGACGAGTTTTGGCCTGTTTATGCTCGGCTCATTAAAAAATTAATGAGCTCAAACTGAAGTTAAACATCATATTCATGAGCTGTTCACAAGCTTATTCAAGAACAACTCATTAATTATTTTTATTTGAAATTTTTTCAATACAAAACTATGTTATTTTATATCTCTCTTTATAGAAAAACTATTATTAAAGAAAATCGAACCAAGCTTGTTAACGAACGTGTTCATTAACATTATAATCGAACTTGTCCATAACCGAGCCTACTCGAGAACTTTCAAACCGAGTTTCGCCATGTTCAACCTTGGCTTGTTTGTAAATCGAGTCAAACACGATTGACTTTTTATTGAGTTGAAAGCCAAGTCGCTCATGAGCGGCTTGGCTTAGTTCATTTATAGCTCTAGTGGGTTGGGCTTAGACTGAGCATTTTTAGATATAAATCCGTTAAATCCGGCCAACCCGATCCACAAACATATCTCATTCTAAACTAACACTTTATAACAATAAAAATGAGCTACAAAAACGAGAATCAAATTGACACTTACCACCAGTAAAATGATTTCGAATATAACTAAATATTCAGAATAAGAATAAATACCGAAATGATTCTCTATATTCAAAACATAAAAGTTCACCGTATTTATACACAAAGCTAACCCTTCGCTCCTTCTAACTAATTTTCCCGCAAAGCACATTAACATCACGTGTCATTTTACAACTTAAACTACTACATCTTAGTTTCACACACTTTCACTTACTTTCACACACTTTCACACACTTTCACTTACTTTCAAACATCGTTTCGATGCAGGAATTGCATGCGGATACACAACTCCTCTACAAGGAATAAGCAGATATGCAAAAACAAGTCATCATCCAGGGTGTTCAAATGTGGGTTGTGATCTGAACAACCAATTTGGGACAGCAGAAATAGCAGCAAGGAATGCTGATGCAACTGTCCTAATAATGGGACTTGATCAATCAATAGAGGCAGAATTTAGGGACAGAGTAGGGCTATTTTTACCTGGACATCAACAAGAACTTGTTACAAGGGTAGCTAGGGCATCTAGAGGTCCTACAATATTGGTCTTAATGAGTGGTGGTCCTATTGATGTTTCATTTGCTCAAAATGATCCTCGTATTGGTGCTATTTTGTGGGTTGGGTATCCTGGTCAAGCTGGTGGTGCTGCTATTGCTGATGTTCTTTTTGGAACTACTAATCCAGGTAAAAAGAATTTAGATTTTGATTAAATGATTGATGTTTTTGTTAGTTAAGGTTGGTTTGAGTGGAAAGGATCGGGTTTAGGGGGTCAAGTTCGGTCGGTTTTTGAGTTTGATTAGCTCCTGAAGTTGGCATGTAGAGCCAGTTTAGCCTCAATGGAAGTTTAGGTATCAACTCATTTCCGAAATTGGCAAAACTTGATAAATTAGTCTAAATTTGACCCATTGTAGATATTAAAACCTATTGGTTTTGAGCAAATTTGTCAATTTTTGTCAATTCGGAGCTGAATTGATACCTACACTTTGTTTTGAGTTAGATTAACCTTCCTGCCAACTTCTGGGACCATTTTGACCTCAAATGAACTTTTAGGTATCAACTCAACTCTCAAGTTGTTAAATTTAGACAAAGTAGCCTAAAATTTACAAATTTTAGATATTAAAATTGATTTAATTTAAGTTAATTTGTCAAAATTTATCAAATTGAGGGTAGAATTGATAACTAAATTTCGATTTAAATTAAACTAATCCTGACTAGCAACTTTAGAAATCATTTCGCCATTAATTCGAAAGATTTCAAAGGTAATTGTGTCGCGTTCACAATGAGTTTTTCTGCACAAAATCGTCGGAGTGACTCAAGTATCAAGTTTAATGATTTCATTAAAAGAAATGAAGTCCACTTAGTATATCTTTATCCCCTTGTAGTTATCTAAAAAAGCTAAATGTCTCCCATACTTTGAAAACGTCTTATTTATCTCTTGAACTCGTTTAATTTGATCTATTAAATCTCTCAACTTTCTTAAGTAACCTTTTTGCCCCTAAAATTTCTTACAATAATATATTGACCTTTTGAACTTGGTTAAAGTGTACGAAAATCAACTTGTTCAAAATCTCCCCTTACTCAACCACGTTGATCTTAGGATGTGAATAGATCACTTTCATCAAGTTCAGGAGGTAAATACGATGTTTTTAAAGAATAAAATGACATTTGATTTTTCTAAACAATTACATAGAGCTAAAGATGTATTAGAACAATGAAGTTCAAGACTAAACCCCAAAAATTGGTATTTTAAGGAAATTATTCTCAACCTGATAATAATTAAGAAATAATTTCTTTGATGGACTTGTTTTTCATCCCGAAGTTAAAAACAACCCATTATGGTGGTGGATCCGCTGTAATAGTCCAAGAGTTGCTTTTGAATTTCGGACCATTACAGCGGGTCACCACCATAATAGTCACATTATGGCAGATGCATCGCTGTAATCGTCTCATTACGGCACCTTAAGCGCAATACAGTTTCAGAATTAAAAACACTCACTCTAAAGAAATTATTTCTCAACCATTGTCAGATAATGAATAATTCCGTTTAAGAACTCTTTTTGGAGATTTAACCTGAAATCCAATAATCTTCATAAAACCGACTCCAAACTTCAATAACGGTCGGTACATTCTAACCAAATTTCAAACCTAACTTTATGTTTTATTTTCCCAGGTGGAAAGCTACCAATGACATGGTATCCAGAAAGCTACCTAGCCAAGGTACCAATGACAGAAATGGGCCTAAGACCCGACCCATCAAAAGACTACCCAGGTAGAACCTACAGATTCTACAAAGGTGATGTAATTTACCAATTTGGCCATGGTTTATCCTACACCACCTTCACCCACTCCCTATCTCTCCCACCTAAATCACTCTCTCTCTCCAATTTCTACACCCTAAAACACACAAATTCCACTTCTACCCTTTCAACAAAATCAATTAGGGTTTCCCACACAAATTGCCATTCAAATTCCATGTCTCTCCCTATTCACATTGATGTGAAAAACACTGGCTCCTTTGATGGTACTCATACCCTTTTGGTCTTTTCTAGCCCACCTCCAGGGGCAAAATGGTCAACAAATAAACAATTAATTGGGTTTGAGAAAATTCATTTGGTTGCTGGGTCTAAACAAAGGGTGAAAGTTGATGTTAATGTTTGTAAACATTTAAGTGTGGTGGATCAATTTGGAATTAGAAGAATTCCATTTGGTGATCATGATATTTATTTTGGTGATCTTAAACATTCTATTTCACTTCAATCCAATTTAGAGGAGATTAAGGTTTAATTAGTTAATTAATTGGACACTTTTTTTTATTTTAATTTTGTAGAAATTGAAGCATAAAAAATAATTGTGATATACAATTGCATACTTAGAGAAAAAATGATTGATAAATCTAAGGGTTGTTTAGATTATATGTAATACAAAAAAGGGTATTCACTTAATTCAAAAAAGGGGAAATTGAGTGAATGAAATTTGTATTTTTTTTTTTTTTTGCAAATGTAATTGTGTATTATGATTGTAACTTTTGTATGTTCTTATAAATAAATTAATAAAAGAAAGAAAGAATAGGGCTTGAATTATTTTCAGTGTTCATTTTATTTAATGTTTCTTTTTAGTTCTTTTGAGTTTTTTTTTTTCGCTCCAAACAATAGAATATGAATATTTAGTTAAAATTAAAAAACAACTGTTGATAGCCATTTCAAACGTAAAATCAATTAACTTTTATCGGAGTACCAATAATAGCAAATAGTAAACAATGAATATTACTACAATAGTAAATAGTAAATATAAACCGTTAAACCAAACAGATTTATAAGTGTTTTAATTAGAAGGGAAAACAATTTATGATAATTATTTTGAAGGAAAAAGCAACTAATATCTATTAATAAACGATTAACATCATGAGACAATAATAGTTGAACTGAAAAAATTGCAACTCATAAAAGTTCGTGAATAGATTTTCCAAATTGCTCGAGAACAAATAAATGAGCTACTCGAGACAAATAGTTTTTTTTAATGAACCGATTTCGAACATGATTTTGAGCTCATCCATTTTTTACTGAATGGAGCATGAGCAGTTAAAAACTCGACTCGATTAGAACCATGTGAAAAAGTTTACTTTTATATCAAGTAAACATCAAGCCGAACCGAACCGAGCTTTGGTCTGCTCAAACTCGACTTACTATAAATTTAACGAGCTTGAGCTCGAGCTCGAGCCGAGTTTTGGCTTGGTCAAGCTCGGCTCAGCTTATTAGAAAATAAACGAGCTTGAGCCGAACTTCGAGCTTGTTTCGAGCCCAAAATTCTCTTTAAATTTGGTTCATTAAGAAAATTATTTAACCATGAATTATTTGTGAGTAAATCGTTAATTATATTTCTCAAATTTGCTCGCAACTAGCTATTTAATTGTACATATAAACAAGCTCATAAGTAAAGTTCGTGAATAAATAAACAAGATGCTTACAAATAGTTCGTCTATTACTCATTTATTATGTTAGTGATCTAATAGCAAATGAAATATCATTAAGTTTAGATATTTATAAAAAAACTAACACAAAACTATATAATTTTCTACAAAACTAAAATTTGTTCGTAAATATTTTAATCGACCCTGCTCGCGAGCTTTCAAACCGAGCTTTGGTTTGCTCAAACTCAGCTTGTTTAGGAACCGAACTAATAAATCGTGCTCACAAGCAGATTTTTACAAATCGAACCGTGCTTTTATCGAGTCACTCATGAGTGGCTTAGCTCATTTACAGTCCTAGACATAATGTTAATAAATACAAGTTGAGTTGCCAATAATGTAATTTACCATTTTATCCTTCAACAAAACGCTAAATTTTACGTCGTTTTCATTATATTCCGTCATTTGAATGAAAAAGTCGTTTACTCTTCCGATTTCCTGCAACTCAACCTTCTCCTCTGTTGAAATTCATTAGCATAAACATTCTCAGTAACAGGTTCCTGCATTCCGCAGGTGAACATAATGAGAGGCCTTGCTATAGCTTCTTCTACTTCTAGGGCAACATCATCAGCACTCAAGCATCTTCCCCGATCACCGGATTCCTTCAATCCGACGTCGTTTCTTCCAGAGCCAGAATCTGAACGGAATCATTTCACCAACGCTGAACCTTCTGTAAGAGGTAACACTCCCTATTCACTCCATTCTCGGCCCAATTCAGTTTCAATCTCAAACACTCCCAAATCAGTTGATCATCCTTACTTTTCCCGTATTCTCTCGAGAAAATTTGACTGGTTTTTGTTGCTGAACCATGAGCTGAAGGCAAATAGGGTAATTTTAAATTCCCAATTTGTAATTAGTATACTGCAAAATCAAGAAAATCCTTTGAACTCCTTGAAATTTTATATCTGGGTCTCGAATATTGACCCCTTATTCACAAAGAATCAATCCGTTAAGGGTGTTTTAGCGAATTGCCTTTTCAGGAAAGGGCCTGTTGTGTTGTCTGTTGAATTGCTTAAAGATATTAAGGGTTCTGGTTATAGAGTAGATGAGGATTTGCTTTGTGTTTTGATTGGTAGTTGGGGAAGATTGGGATTAGCTAGGTATTGTGATGAAATTTTTGGGCAGATTTCGTTTTTGGGTATGAATCCAAGTACTAGATTGTATAATGCAGTGATTGATGCGTTAGTTAAATCTAATTCTCTTGATTTAGCTTATTTGAAGTTCCAACAAATGCCGGCGGATAACTGTAAGCCGGATAGGTTTACTTATAATATACTTATTCATGGAGTTTGTAAGACTGGTTTAGTCGATGAGGCACTCCGGTTAGTCAAGCAGATGGAGGGTTTCGGTTATTCGCCTAACGTGTTCACGTATACCATCTTAATTGATGGGTTTTTCAATGCAAATAGGGTTGATGAAGCTTTTAGGATTTTAGAGACAATGAAGACTCAGAAGGTGAGTCCTAACGAAGCTACAATTCGATCGTTCATCCATGGGGTATTTAGATGTGTGGAATCAAGTAAAGCATTTGAGCTAGCGACAGATTTCATCGAAAGGCAGCCTGTATTCCGGAAATTATCTTTCGATACTTTACTCTATTGTTTGTCTGATAAAAATATGGCTAGGGAGTCTGGTTTGTTACTGAGGAAGCTTGGGAGACTCGGTTACTCACCGGACAATTCGACATTTAACATGACCATGAATTGTTTGATCAATAGTTTTGATCTAAACGAGACATGTAGTATATTAGACATATTTGCTGGCCAAGGCATCAAGTTGAGCCTCTGCAATTATCTCGCTCTAATCGAGGCTTTATTCAAGGCGGGAAGAACTATAGAGGGTGACCGGTATTTCAATCAGATGGTCAAGGACGGACATCTATCAAATGTCTTTTCGTATAACATGGTCATAGATTGTTTATGCAAAGTCGGTATGATTGATAAAGCAGAAAGTTTTTTCGAAGAGATGCATCGTAAAGGCATCAAACCTAGCCTGGTTACTTTCAATACCCTTATTAGTGGACATTGCAAGCGGGGAGAAGTAAGCAAATCGCGGGAACTACTGATAATGCTTTTGGAACATGGATTGAGACCGGATATCTTCACTTTCAGTACAATAATCGACGGTCTTTGTCGAGCAAAACAGGTCGAGGATGCTTTCGGTTGTTTCACTGAAATGGTTGAGTGGGGTGTCTCTCCCAATACCTTTACATACAATATATTGATCCGTTGTCTGTGTGTCATAGGGGATGTTTCGAGATCGATGAAACTGTTAAGGAAGATGCAAATGGATGGTATAAGTCCGGATACTTTCTCGTTCAATGCTCTCATCCAAAGTTTTTGTAGGGTAGGGAAGGTGGAGAATGCAGAAAAGCTTTTCGTTTCGATGTTATCTTTGGGTTTGAGTCCTGATAATTATACTTATAGTGCTTTTATCAAGTTATTTTGTGAGTCAGATAGATTTAGTGAAGCTAAGAAGATGTTTTTCTCAATGGAAGCAAATGGTTGTGCACCGGATTCCTTTATATGCAATTTGATTTTCGGCACTCTGGTTAAACAAGGTCAACATGAAGACGCCCGAGAAGTTGCGAAATTGTGCAGTGAGAAAGGCATTTTGTTAGATTCTGTTGGTACATTAGAAGACACTGCTAATTTTGGTTCATAAGTTCCAGCTTCATGTTAGCCGACCCCGAATCATTTCAGGACTAAGGCTTTGTTGTTGTTGTTGCTGCTGCCTGGCATAGCCACAAAACATCATACTGGTTAATGGATTGCATTAACAAACTACTATTGTCCCGGATGTTCTTATCACGTCTCTAGAGAGAACAAAGATTAAACCTTTTCCTGCTGGGTTATGCACTTTCAGTTGTTAGACTTGGATTGAAGAAAGAAACGGAGAGCTTGTCGTGTTCAGTTGCTGTTGTTTACTGTTTGTTGTTGCTATTAGCTGGTTGCGGCTAGATTTAGCCGATTTTCCTTCCAAAATAGCTATCAACAGCTGTTACTCGACCCTAACCAAACATCTTACATCTACTGTTTGGAGTAAACAGCAAAAAATAACTACAAAAAGAACTAAACGGCACGAACTCTTGAAGAATGACCTTTGGGGCTTGGAAGCATAAAGAATTGAAAGTTTTCTTGCTGAGTATTTCTGCTTTTCAGCTCAAATGGTGAGCAGTAACATGCCACCTTGCCAGACCAGTTTTGTTTCAACTTAGGCAGTGAAGCAGATTTGCATCAGAAGGTGTTTCGACAGATCCAGGATTTACTGACAAGGGAAGGAGGTGTTTGGGGTGCTCCCTAGTAATACGATGGATGCTCAATTGATATTTTTTGGTGTTTTTGCAGAAAAAGTTTAAGAGCTTTGTACACAGCTTCTATAGAGAGTTTTCCGGTGATCAGTAGGTGCTCAAACCACCCCTAGCCCCCTTGGATCCATAACTGTCGACATCCAACCGGACTGTATCTCTCTCCATTTTTGCTTAAAAAGTTTACATGTTTTCGTGTACCGCAATGTACATTTCCATCTTTGTGATTCAAGGAAAACATATAGTTGCATCTAATGGAAGTTTTTGGGGTAGAATAACATTGCTTCTAGACAATTCAGAGGCTGTACTGTTGAATTACTTAGGATAGTTTATAGTTTTTGTCACATTTACAACTCAGTTTCTTTTAATAAAAGTGTCCTCTGTATCCTGATTTGCAGACATTGTTTGAACCTGCTGATGTCATGCCTTGTATTATGATCAATTGTTAACCCAATATTACATTTCTTTGACTGCATTTTTTGTTGAGAAAGATTGTGCTGCCATTTGGAGAAAAATTACTGTTGTCACTTTTTGGTTTATAATGAACTTGCTTGTAAGTTTGGATTACTTAGGCTGCCAACTAAACACTAATTTCCTCTGCAATAGGAAATTGACAAGTAGGGTTGCTCATGAGCTGAGTTTGGTTATAGGTTCATGAGCAAATGAGCTGAGTTTGAGCACGGCGAAACTCGATTCAAAATCGTATGAGCAGGCTCGGCTATAGGTTCATGAACAAGCTCAATTACAATGTTTATGAACATGCTCGTGAACAAGTTTGGTTCGATTATTTTTTAATAATAGTAATGTTATAAAGGGGGAAATGTAAAACTTTGTAGTTTTTTTTGTGTGAAACTTTAATTTTATAGGTTTTAAACTACGTAGAATGAGATGTTCACGAGTAAAGTTCATGAACAAAACAAAATTAATAAGTTGCTCGTGCGTAAAGCTCATGAGCAAGTAAACGAGCAGCTCACAAGTAGAATGTTGAGCTTGAGCTCAAGCTCGTCCACTTTGTGCCAACCCGAGCATGAACAGGTCAAAGTTCAGTTTGGCTCGGGTCCTATTGACAAGTAAATGTGTTCACGGGCTTAGTATCCACCCGATCTGCGTTTATTAGGAGAAAATGACATTTATCTCGGGTTGGCTAGGTTCGTCTAGCCCGTCTATTTCTAGTCGGACTTGTGCAATAAAAATTATCACCAACGTTTAAGAAGTTCTGGCTACAGAGAGAGTTTCAATTATTTACAATTAGAGTTGCATTGTGTTACCGATGGAAACAGTTTCCTATTTTCAATATGTACAGAAACGTGTCGGACTAGTTTTTAGGAGTTTCCGTTTTCAAAACAAAGAGAAAGCCCCGAAATGCCACTGAAGAATTTCTGAGCAACATAGCTAAACCCAGCTGAGCTGTCTAAATTAATAGCGGATCAAGCCGGGTTTAAATTGAATATTTTTAAGTGTAAGCCTATTAACCTGGCTCAACCTATCTTATGAAGAGGTCAAAAAGAGTAGTAAAAGTAACTTTATTTCTTTCTACGTTTGATTTGTAGCAGATAGAAATAAATTCTTGTGAAGATAAAAGTTGTTGGCTTGCACTTCAACTGCTCTTTCTTTTTTAAATTGCCCAAAAATTAGAACAAAGCTCTCTTGATTTATTTTTTCCTAACAAATTCACCAAACTGCTTTCTTTACTTGTTCTGATCAATTTTATACTGTAAAATATTCAAAAGTATTGTTTAGAACATTCTGTTGTGCCATATAAAATTAGGCTTCTCTTATATCAGTTGTATTCTCTACAATGGCATTTCCTCTCACCATTAAACTATTGCTTTTACCTTTAGTTTTTGTCTACATCTCTATTCCAGGGAATGCGTATGAGGAAGAGGTGCCTCGGGTAGGCACCGGTCTTGCAGGTACGATACAACTGTCAATTTCTGAAACGACAATACAATCTGTTTGACATGATTATACTTTTGTTGTATTTATATTGTGTATAATCATGTGGAAAATATAAGATGAGATAACGCGATAACTCATTTTGACACTCCTGCTTGTAGGATATGATCCTTTTACGGGAAGTGTTGCAGGCGATGAGCCTAATGTTGGCACGGGCATTGTAGGTGGTGGCACATTTGGGGACGATCCGGCTCAAATTGTTGCCAAAGCGTTGCTATGTTTCAATGATAAACAAGTAAGTCACAGATTTCTGTTATGCAAGGATCATTTTAGAACTCTAGAAACATGAATAAAAGAGTGAGAAAATGCGAAAATTTGGTCACCGAACATGTTAGAGACGGACATCCAATGCTTAATTCAGTCTACTGAGTAATATGTAAAGAGTTACTCATATCAATGGTGCATACCTGGGATATGAAGCCGGAGCGAACCTAGCTGGGAGGCTGAAGCCCCTCCAGTCTTCGGCACGACTCATGAGGGATGATCAGCCCCCTAGCAGGCTTCCCAATCTTTGCATCCCCAGCAGAAAATAAAGGTGTCCAGTCCTTATGGGTTGAACACCTTTAGTTTTTATTTAACGTCCAACACCAAAACGACGGTGTTTTGGCGCTCTCCTAGCACATCAAAATGAGGCCAAAAAAATTTAGCGTGTTGAGTAGACCTGTTTATGTGTCAGGATGAGCTGGGTCTCACTGTTTCTATCTAAAAACATTTAGCCCATGTCCAATCCGAACCCGCTATCAATTTAAGTGAGCTCTGGTTGGACCAGGTTAGGCTTGAAAATCAAATCTCAAGCCCAAATAGGCCCATCTCCTTATATATTAGTAAGTCGAATTGGGTCAGACTGTCCTATTTTTATAAATCTCACACCTAATATAAAAATAGATTGACCTAGATCCGGCCGGGTCTAATATTGTGTTTTTCTTCTCTAAACCTGGCCTCATTAGGCACGGGCTGAGTGAATATCTGGACCTGTGAACAAGTCTAGTGTTGGCGAACTTAGAAAACAAAGCTGAAAGATCAAATTATATGCAAAGTTGTTTGTCGTAATCGCGTCCTTTAACTAATGATGTTAATTTTATGTAAAAAATGACAGATTTACAGCAGCTGTGAAGAATCCTATAGATTAACAGAAGCTGGAAATCTGAATGTGCCAAGTGAATATGTTGATCAATACTGCAATGGAGCTTGTCTTTCAGAGACTCATTTGGTACTAAACTGTTTAGAAAATGTTATGAAACATTTCTTGTTCTACAATAAGGCCACTGTTCATGATATTAAAGACACAATCAAGGCGGGTTGTAGCTATGGCCCCGAAAGAGGTAAAGTTCTTTATTATTTTCCATTTAACTATTAGAAATAAAACGGAAATATTATAAATCTTAAATTCGTAATGAGAAAGTCATCGCTATTTAACTTTGATTTTGCCCATGGTTAGTGTCAGGGGTCAGAGTTTTCGCGCGAGCGGCACCCCTGCATTCTGACACTCCCAAGGATCAGTTTTTTTCGCGCCTGGTGCTTATTGGTTTTTGCCCTTCCATGGGCTCATCAGGAGAGCTGAGAGTAGCTGTAGAACCAGTTTAGTGCCTAGATGCACGCTCTAAGGCGGCATCTAAATAGCACGTACTCTTAATAGTAGTCGTTCTGTATCCCAGATTCAAGCTCAACCACCAAGCATCCGCCTTGTCTACGTGTCACGACATTTGATCTGTGACATTTTCCCCCACTCAATTAATGCAACGACCTTGTGCATGACTTCTTCGTTAGTCCAGATCAGTGCATGATTCCCTACCTACTTGTGCCCGTCCCTATCTCCCTATCTATTTTTCTAGAGCACCCGCTTGTAGACTTCCTTCTTTGGATACACCATCGTGGTGAAGAGTGCTCGACGAATTTTTCACTGCAAGTCACTGCCTACTCATGCTTGTCTCAATCTGTTCTAGAGCCCCACTTGCGCGATCCATATCCTCGGATTTAAACGCTACTACGACAAGAGAGTTTGGAGTATGCATGCAGCTAGCACAATATCGGTTTTGATACCATTTGTCATAGAAGCAACACCCGTGCGACACCCCAACATTTCAACACTACCGAGGTTCATCATTTTCCGTCTCCGATGCTTACTGGTTTTCACCCTCCCATGAGCTAACCAGGGAAGCGAGAACAACTCCTGAACCAGTTTAATGCTTAGATGCACACCTTAAAACGGCACCTAAATAACACGTACTCTTAATTATAGTTGTCCCACATCCCACATTCAAGCTTAACCAGCAAGCATCCACCTTGTCTGCTTGTCAAAATATTTGGTCCGTGACATTAGTGCCGGGTGGCACCCCATTTCCCCCTCTGACTCTACCTATGCCATGATCTATTCGAAGCAAACATATGTATCAGATGTCACGTGGATGACTTGTCATAAAAAAATTCACCCTGTGGAAAATAAAAGAAAAAAAAAAATCTGCTTGGAAATTTTTTTATGAGCTATCCACGTGATGTTTTATTAGTTTCTAGACAAATGGATCATGAATGAAGTTAAAGTTAAATGGTGATACCGGTGACTTTGTTAAGAATTTAAAGATTTATGATTTTTTTTGTTTCATTACTATAATTGGAGGACTATAAATATAATTAATTTGCTTAAATTTTTTAAAATCTAGTAATTCCTTGAATGTAACAAATTCCAATTTTGATGTGATTTAGGTAATTTTGATGTCGCCGAGCACATTCAAGCTGAAGAAAACAGTGGATACAAGACCGTCATGCAGATTCTTACTGTGATGGCCATCGGAATCATTGCAAATGCTTTAATTTTTCATTGATTCTTAATGTATTATGCTTTAAATTAAGATAATTATGTTCGGAATTTAGTCATAGTTAAACTTTTAAATTAATAATGAACTTGATTTTTATTTTTATTTTCATATTTCTTTACTGTTACAGTTAGTTATAATTAGTAGTATTTTGTAAAATTATGATGAACTTTCATTATTGGCGTGTAAACTATTTAATATTAATATTTTTAAATTAATTAACTGACAAATTATAAAAATAAAAAAATATACAAATTAATAAAAATGACCACAATAACTAAAACAAATTTGAAAATAATAATTTATTAAATTGAACCAAATCTAATAATATTATCTCTATAATATAGATAGAAAAAATATTTAAAAAAATGAAAATAGATTTTCATGAAAATTTTAAAAATTGAGTTTTTTTTTAAACGCTCCAAAATTGAGGTTAAAAACTGATATTTTATAAATCCAATCAAATATTATATTTATTTGCCATTTTGAGTTAGAAGTACAATCCAACCTACTAATGTTTCTTATTATATATACATATATGAAAATTTATATTAAGATATTATATTATACATAACTTTTTCTATAATGTAATTTAGAAATGAAAATATATAGGGTAATTTATAAAACTAGATCTTAAGAGAAGTTTCATTTATATTTTTAGATTTATTTCAATAGATGTTTTTTTTTGAATGAAACTAGATGGGGCGAATCAGAGCCGTAAATCCCAACTAGGTTGGTACCTACCGCAAACTGAAACACCCGAGCCTGCTTTATTAAAAATAGAAGAATAAAAAGTTGTATACAATGAAAATAAACCACAACAAACACTAATTGAACCTGTAAACAGTTCTGCTATTCAAGTTTTCGCTAATAAATTCCAGGCAGGAGGCAGGCGGCCGATCCCACCAAACGGCTTCCAAGCTCAGGCGACCCAAACTGGCTAAACAATCCGCAACCTTATTTCCTTCTCTGTAAATGTGCGTAATTAGGACCTGTATTTCATTCATTTGAACCAAGCAATCCTCGCAATCCCATCTTAACTCCCATGGAACCTGTTTCGAACGGGTTCGCATCATTCCTACCACGAAAGCAGAGTCGCTTTCCAGCCACAACCGATTCCAGCCCTTCTCGTGAGCATATTCAATTGCTATCATTGCTGCTTTAAGCTCCGCGAGGTGAGCTAATGGCAGAGTCACCGGCGACGCGAAAGCACCCACCATCCGGCCCGTGTGATTGCGGAAGATACCACCGTAACCCGCAGAACCATTCATTACCGACGCGTCAGTATTACATTTAATCCATCCTTCCGTCGGGCGTTGCCATATAACTGGGATTATTTTCGGCGCTTTGGAGCGACGCGGGGTAATCGCCAAGTTGGAGAGAATCTGTTGCTCTACCATAGAGTTCCAAATATAACCTTTGCTTAAACTATCTGTCTGATACACTTGCTTCCATAGGTAACGTAAAGCAATGAAGATGGAGGGGGTGATTTCATCATGAACGCATTCATTTCTCATCCTCCAAATCACCCAAATAACATGAACCACTGCACTCTGCCACAGTGCGGAAATTTGAGGACTGAACCTCATATCTAAGGCCTGAATTAATCTTTCCTGTAAAGCTCCCGTCGGCGGCATTCTCCTCCCAAAAAAATTCCCGATCGCCTCCCACAACGAGTCCGCAAAACCACAACTCACAAAAATGTGATCGGCACTTTCCGAGTATACCTTGCAAAAATAACATTGTGAGGTTAAGACGATCCCTCGTTTCTGTAGTTCTTCATGAGTCGGAAGCCGATGATGAAAGGCCCGCCAAGTTACCAACGAGTGAGAGGGGGGAATATAAGGCCTCCATATTCGACTAATTATGTGCTTTCTCGGAGGAGACGATAGCCATTGATAAAAAAACTTGACCGAGAATGTCCCGTCCGCGGACGGCTTCCAGATGCAAACATCCGGCCCCTGCCTTAGAAAACGAGTTTTCTTGATTGCTTCTCTGATCTCCGGAGGGAGCGGTGGTATCTCAATCCAGTCAAAATGATTACGGAACTGCTGAACTGAATCATGCCTCTTCAAACGATCTGCGGTTTGTAAACCAATACTATCTGCCACAGTGGGAGATATCCAATCCGAGTTCCAGAAGTTCAGTTCCGAGTTCTCCCCAATCAGCCATTGACAGTTACTGCGTAGCTTCGCGTAAGCCAGTCTGATCGAACACCAAATAGAAGAACAAGTTATTGGCCTAACCATATCCGCTTTATTAATGAATCTCGATCTTAATAGCTTGAATCATAATGATGAGTCCGCTAACAGGCCCTAAGCAAGCTTGCCATTTAGAGCCATGTTCATAGTCTCTAGATTTTTCATTCCCAGCTCTCCTTTTGATAATAATTTCGTACAGAGCTCCCAAGGAGGTGTCACCAGCTTCCGAGTAGCAGTTGAACCCGACCAGATGAAGTTTTTCATCTTACGAGTGAGGTCTTTCAAAAGGGCACGTGGCCATCTGTAAGCGATGAAAGAGTGAATAAGGGAGCTGGTAATTACCGTCTTTACCAAGGTCATTCTACCCGCCATAGAGAGAGTCGTACCCTTCCAACGCGCAAACGCATCCGAGGCTTTGTCTGCTAGCCTTTTAAGGTGCTTTGATCTCGGAGCTCCCCAGAATAGCGGTATCCCCAGATAGTTGAAAGGTAGTTGGCCCAGCCGAATACCAGTACTCTCCGCCAGCTTCACACTTCTACGATGTGTGATGTGCTTTCCCACAAACAACTCAGATTTACTCCAATTCACCCGCTGACCTGATAAGCAGCCATAATTGTCGAACACAGTGGTTATACTCTTGACATTTGCCAGTGTAGCTCTGCAGAATAATAGAATATCATCTGCATACAGGAGATGGGTAGGCAAATGGTGAGTTGGCGAATAGGTGATGGGCATGATTTTCCCATCCTCCTGCAGCTTAGTCAATGAACGACTCAGGTAGTCTTCAGCAATACTGAATAGCAGCGGAGATAGCGGGTCTCCTTGTCTAACTCCATGTGAGCACCTAAAATACCCCGAGATTCCAACCGGTGTCATAATAGAGATGCGCGCTGAGGACAGGATATTCAGTATCCAATCACGAAATTGGATTGAGAAACCAAAAGACTCAAGAACCTCCAGTAAGAAATTCCAGTCCATTGTATCAAAAGCTTTTGTCATATCTATTTTCATGCTCATATTACCTCCGTAGCACTTTTTCTGAAGAGAGTTCACCCCTTCTGACGCAACTGCTATACATTGGTGGATGCTACGGCCTTTAATGAATCCGAATTGATTAGGAGAGACAATTTCCCTGGCTACCAAAGACAGTCTATCAGCAAGGATTTTGGATATGATTTTGAATACAAAATTACTCATTATAATCGGTCTGTATTGCTCAATTTTATCTGCCCCCTCCACTTTTGGAATTAGAGCCATAATGCTTGAGTTCAATCCCGTGGATATCTGACCCGAATGAAAGAAGCTCAGTACTGCTCTACTGACGTCGTCACCTACCACATCCCAGAATGTTTGGAAGAAAATGCCCGTGAAGCCGTCTGGCCCCGGAGCACTTGTAGGGCTCATACCCATCACCACATCTTTAATCTCAATCAAATTTGGGACTCGGGTCAGCGCGCTGTTCATCTCCTCTGTCACCAAATTCGGAATTATTCTGTGTATCTCTGATAGGTCCGCCGGAACTGTGGTGGGGTTTATGAATAGGTTCTCATAGTAAGAAGTTATATGATTCGCCATCTCCGTCTCTTTCGTGCAGAGAATATCGTCTATGATCAAAGCCTTAATTCCCGCTATTGATTTTCTCTGGTTTGCCATTCGGTGAAAGAAGTTGGAATTCCTATCACCAAGAGCCAACCAGTTCACCCTACTTTTCTCTTTCAGAAACATCTCCTTCTTATTCAAATGCGCTTCCAGATTAGCGTGAGACTGCAATTCCTGCTCATGCCGCTCTTTGGTAATACCATTCAGCGAGATATCCAACTGAATCCCTGCCAACATTGATTCACTTGCTGCAATATTCTTGTCCAAATGACCAAATACATCTTTATTCCACGTTCTTAACACTGACCGCAGCCCTTTGAGCTTGTAGCCGAGTGTCTGCGTAGCCCCTAAGTCCGGATGTGTGCCTGACCAGTACTGCCAAATTACCTCCTTAAGATCACGGTGCGGGATCCACATCGACTGAAAACGAAACCTGCCTCCTACTGCGTTATTCTGATTAAATCGCACCAACAGCGGATGATGATCTGATTTGTGTCTGCTTAGAACCAAATAACTAAGTGACCAGCATTCCTCAAACTCCCCGGATACCAGAGCTCTGTCAAGCCTACTCTCGATCCTAGCCTGCGCTTGTCTACCATTAGTCCAAGTGTAGAAAGGTCCCGTTGTCTGTATCTCTCTCCACTCTCCCGTATCATAAAAATTCCGAAACTCTCTGCACGGACGAGTGGACGGCGGGTTACCAGTTTTTTCATGTGCCCCAAGAATGGCATTGAAATCTCCAACAATCAGCCAGCTGCCTGGATTAGCCAATTGAATCTGATTGATCTCCTCATATAAAGCTACTCTTTTGTTCGCCCATATACTTCCGTAAACGAAACATAAAAATTGCATTCTATTCTTGATTAAACAGGTGATAAGAATGAATTGCTCATGGAAGGAATGAATAGATACAGGATATGTGACCGTTACTGCCTTGAATAACCATAGCGTTTTCCTCTCTCGCAGGTTAGCCCCAATGAAAACCATACCCAAGCTATCCCAAAATCTCTGGTTTATCGCTTCTATCTCAATCATGGGTTCCGCTAAGCATAAGAAATCCGGTTTATGTGTCTTACATAAATTAAATAAATAGCTTTGGGTACCTGTATTCGAGATACCTCTGCAGTTCCAAAAAATCACAGTCATTTAAAACGAACTGGAATTTTACTGACCCTCTTCAAGCGGGATTTTTGGCTCGGTGTTGGACTCGTGCGAGTACCCCCCTTCTTCTTTGAGGTCACTGTTTCCCAATTTTCTGATTCCGTTTCATCTGCCCAACTGGTATGTTTCTCACTGGCGGATTGCTCAGTCGTGTCCGGGTCACTGATATGCTGGTTTCCAGGCGAAAGCCTTCTCTCAAGATCTTTCTCTTCATCGTGCTGATCGGGGCTACTGCCGGATTCATCCTCAGTATTCTTCGGAATGTTAATTCCTTTGTTTTCGCCTACTTCCGCTTCCATAACCACTATGTCTGCGTTAATTCCTTCCTGTTCCATATCAGTATTTTCTTCAATCTCCGCATTTATGTTTGCAGCTTCCCCATTCTTTTCCACTTGTTTTAACGGGCTTGTCAGATCCTGTATTAGTCTGGCCGTAATGGTCTTTACAGGCACCCAAGCTTTATTCAACTCGACCTCAATATTACCCGCGACCTGTTTCAACTTCTGAGGATCAGTATGCTTCCTAACCTGCGCTGCCTGGGGTTTAGTATTCCTTTTGCATTCATAGGCCAAATGCCCTATGTTTGAGCAGATCTTACAGAAACTTGGGAGCTTCTCGTAAATCACATCGACCCAAAATTGCCTTCCCTCCCTCTCTATTCCTAGAGTCGTAGGCAGCTCAGTCGCCAGATCCACATCCACCAACATACGAGCATAGTGACCAAAATCTCCTTCTAATGTGGCTCTGTCCAGTCTAATAAGGCCCCCGAGGCCCCTGGCAATGTCTGACAGGATCTGGGGATCCCAGTATTCCCAAGGTAAGGCATAAAGACGAATCCATACCTGAGCTTGGGTTGTTTTTTCTGCAAACGGGTCAAAATCTGCCTTCCATGGCTGTAACCGGAATGTTCCTGGCTTAACGTTAATGATTCCTTTGCTGATAGCTGCAGCCTTAGCCATTCCGGAATTTAATATTACCTGGTAGAAGCCTCTTCCAATGGAGATAAGCCTCCAATTCTCGGTCAAACCCCAATATGCCGTGAGTGTCTGTTTGAGCTCCCCTACCTTCCTCGGGGCATCCCCTTTGGAGAGGATTAGACGGCCAATAAGAGCATGCTCACATAGTGCTAATCTCCTTTCATATGCATCTTGCGAGATTTTAACCGATCGAATGCCCCCAAAATCGGAAACCGTCGCGGTGGATTCCGAAACAGGGGTAATCTTTTTTGCCACCACCTCCGAAAACGAGGGTTTGTTTTTGGGCGGCGCGCATCCTTACTGAGGATTAAAGCGAAGCTTTGGATTGAAGAGAACTCTGATGCCGACGTGATCATCGTGAGGGGAGAAAAGGATAGTCATAACGAACAGAGATCCCTGGCCGGAGCAAGAATCGGCGAAGTCGCACTAGGCTTTCAGCGGCGGCGGCGGCACATCGTTTTGCTTTGTTTCATCTTTCAATATATGTTATCAAACTAGACACTTTCAATCCTTATACACTTAGACTCTTCAACTTCCTATCTACCAAATCGTTGAATTCGGTAAGAAAATTCTCCAACTTTCAACCCGTGTACCCATGTGTTAAACTAATTCTGGTGGACGGTAACTTTGACTTTAGTCATCTGTAACTCAAATAATAGATTTGAGATAGAGAAAGTAAGAATCTTTTTATTATTTGCAAATTATCATTTTGGTTTGCATTTTATGAAATTAGAACCCATTTGATAAGCTCAAATTATACCTAATTTAGCATACATAAATCTGTTTGATTTCATGTAAATTATATGTTAAATACTTTATTTTGTAAAGATTTCACGTGGGTAATTTGATGTTTGTGTGCAAGGTGTTAATTATTTGGACAAAGCTAAATAGGAGTAAAAATGGATTAAAATTGAGTGAGAAATCAAGCTTTCAACATAAATCACGTTCGAGAATTGAAAGTCACGTACGAGAAGCTGAATCACATTGCCAAGGAAGAAAAGGAAGTTTTTATCACTGACGATATTCTCAGAATCTCGACAGGGACACGCGCCCCTCTCCCCCTTCTCCCTTCTTCCTCCTTGTCTCGGTCGAGGTTCCTGAATCTCGACAATGACAACAAGCAGTTTATGTATATTTCCTCCCTTATCTTCATCCAAACGACGCATCCTTTCATCCGGATCGAGACAACTCTTCACCAACGGACATGTCTCTCCAGCATACCTTTTGGAATATTATAAATAGAGGAAAAATTCTGTAGAACAAACTTACTTTGTGTTACACAACACACAAAGAGTCACTACAAGATACAGATTTTATTATTTACATTAAGGCTTACCCAAGTTGAGTTTATGCTTCGAAGTTGATCGAGAGATTGCTATTTTCGAAGACTCAACGAGAAGATCCAGAATTGAAGGCGAACCACGGTGTGACGAACCAACGAAGTTGAGTAAAGGATTGAGAACCCGGAATTCATGTTTCGGTCAAATGTTTTTCAAACTTCTTCTTCTCTGTTAAACTTGTGATGTTTATAACTCACATTAATAAAATATCTTTTAATTCAATTCCATTTTCACTATTGTTTTATTTAAAGTTTGATTTAACGATATTCTTTAAGTAATTTTAATTGGTGTTTTCATGTAAAAATATTTGGAAAGCAATTTGGTATTTTCTCATGCAAACTTTATTGAACACTTAAGCAAATTCGGATTTACATTTGGTCATTGCGATAATTCGAATAATCGGATTTAGATTCCAAATTTGATTAAGATTTTTAGTCTAAGATCGAAAGTAAAGATTGGTAACAGTTCAATTCCTTTAAATTGAATCAATTGGTAATTTATTATATTTATTTTAAACAAACCAAAGTTTAAAGTTGTGTTTTTGCTTAGTATAAATTAATCTTGGAATAAGTCATAATCTAGATTTAATCTCTGTAATTGTAATTGTAATCATAATTATAATTAGAAACCATTTAACCATTAACGATTTTCTATAAACCTCGAGAAAACGAATTTAATCAAAACAGTAATTTTTAATCAAATTATCAGACCTTTCCTGTTGGATCAATATCTTTTATTACTACAAGCGAAACCGTGCACTTGCGGAATTCGCCCAACACCATTTGAGGTTCTCATTTTATGATATGTGTTCGCATTTTATAAAATGAAAACTCATAAAATGCGAACTCATATCATATTTATGAACCATTCAATTTAACTTAAACATTCAAAATTACGTAGAAAATGGGAAGAAATTTATTCTAAACATTCAAAATTTACTTATACTTGTTCTTCATTGTTCGTAGTTTCTGTTTTCTTCGTTGTTTTTAAATTGAAACATGATCATTTAGAGTATTGTTTGTCATTCTTTAGTTTAAATTGCCTATTAGATTAGGAAGAGAATGAGTTGGAGAAGAAGATGGGGTTGAAAAAAACAAGTTGAAGAAGATGAGAAGTTTATAAAAGTATTTTTGAAAAAATGTATTGAAAGAGTTTAGTTTAGTAGCATATGTTTAAACCAGTCTAAAAATATAAATGAAAAATGAATTTCTTCAGAGATCTAGTTTTTTCGTAAATTACCATATAAGGAGTTGGGCCTCTTTAGATCCAACAATATTAATTAGCTGGATGGGCTAATCATAAGCTAAGTATTTTTAAGGGTCAATTACATTACATGAATATGTACAAAATTACAACTAAGTGATATCACCAAATTTAATCCTTAATACGTCATTATTCTATATATTATGATTTTATATCATAATTTAAAAATTCTAGACTCCAATTTATAAATCATAAACCCTATAAAATATATTCTAGACTTTTAATTTATAAATTCTAATCCTTAAATATATTAAAAGTACTGGTTTTAACTAGTTTGACATAATTCAAAATTATGACTTGACATAGTTATAAATAATTTCTAAAACATAAATTTCTGTGTAAATTTCTCTATTTTAAGCATAATTCCATGAGTTACGACCCCAACAGACTCCTGAATAACTCTAAAATCACTAATAAATTGCAAAAGAAAAAACATTTTGAGAGAATTGATCATTCAAATTTCGGTGCATTTAACTTTTGATATTTTATTTTAATATATTGATCTCTTATTATTTTATCATATTAATTCCTTGATAATTAGAAAAGTCGGTTTTTAACATAAAATTTGGTTAACCGAACGTTATTTATTTAATTACTGTTCGAAATTTACATTTTTAACGGTTCAAAAGTAATTTTTTTTTGTGTGATTTGGTTATCTGTTGGTCTACAGTCTAACTAGTCATGTCCTTTCTCACTCTTCCACGAAATGGCGTTTCCAAAGAGCAGGAAGACGTATTCCTTATATCGATTTTCCTTTGTTTGGGCACCCAGCGTAATCAGAGTTCGAATATTCAACGATCTCTAGTATATCAGATCGTCGTTATATGATCATTTAGGAGTATGCTTGTTTACTTCATTTTCTCCTCTTGTTTTTCGTTTCACATTAAAAAGGAGAGTTTTATATGTTTGGTTAGATAACTATTCTTTGTTTTTTATACATAAAAAAAAAAGTAGATTTTGAGAATTTATGTTTTTCCAACAGCAAACATCAAATAATAACAACAACCAGAAGATAAAGATAAATGAAACGAGCACTTAGTCTCTAGTTCCCTAAAAATACATCATGACTTTGAAGGCAGTTTTCTAATACTCCATCTCTATACTTGACTTACTTTCTCTTATTTCGAAATGCAAAAAAATAAAATAATTAGATACAAATGAGATGCTATCAATTAAACTAGATTGATATCATGTAAAAAAAAGCACCACCCCCTTCTAAATCGAATATCACGTGCAAAGGATCCTCCCAAGAGCTTCGATAAAGGTTTCGGGCTCCTCATACGGAAAAGTTTTCGAGAATCCTACATGATAAAAGATTCCTCCCACGACTTAGATTATTTGAGGGACACGAATATCCTAGATTCATAAGGATTCCCAATTAGGTCTACTGCTATCTCACAACTTGTCCATATCCTGCAATTCGGTCTAAATCACATACCGACTTAGGTATCAAAGCGGGTTTGTCGGATTTCAGCTCCGTCTGATCTCCATTTCTGTTTTAATGATTAATATGACGACAGATTAAGAGAATTTTACACATAGACAAGATCAGATACTCAATTATCAATGTTTAAAAGTAAATAATTTAATAATAATAAACTTAATGTGATAACAAAAATAAAAGATTAGGAACTCATTGTACAAAATCGTAACGATTAGGAACTAGTATTTCTTTTTACCATAAGAAAAAGGCCTAATACACAAATAACCCATGAACTTGTCCAAATGTTACAACTGTCCCCCCGAACTTTCAATTGTAACAACTTACCCCTCAAACTTGTCCAATTGTAAAACATAACCCCTCAAACTTGTCCAATTGTAAAACATAACCCCAAATTGCTGACATGGACTGCAATTTAAGAAACACGTGAAATACAAAAACTGCAACGCTCGTGGAGTGTGATAATCAGATCTTTGGCGTGATACGAATCCGGAGAAACGTTTTTACGATTGCTTCAAGTACGAGGTAAAAAAATTCTCAATTTAGGATTATGTTTTACAATTTGACAAATTTAAGGGATAAGTTGTTACAATTGAAAGTTGGAGGGTGCAGTTGCAATATTTGAACAAGTTCGGCGGTTATTTGTACATTAGGCCTAATAAAAATAATAGTAGTACTAAAACACAAATTTAACTTTCCCTCCAAAGTTTCCTTTTTTTCCTTTCTTCTCCGAGGGAAAGAAACGGCTATATCCATATACTAAACAAGGAATCCTTTCTTTTCCTTGAATCCTACAATGGCAGCTTTCAAGAATCTTTTCGCTGCTTTCTTAAACATCTTAACGCATGTTTCATGCCCTAATTCCATATCAATAACTCATCTTTTAGCCACTTCTTTTCTCCTTCTCTCCCTTCTTTTCCTTTCCACTTCACTAACCAATCACTCTCCATCTTTCACCGCCTCCGCTCTCGCTTCGCGCCTTCTCTTCGCGGCTAATTACATCTCCCCTTTCTCTTCAATCAAATCGTCCGACACCTGTCTCGTCTCCGAAATTCGCGACAATTGCACCCTCTCCTCTGTCACTGCAATGGAAAGAAGTCGCCGTAATTCAAGAAAAGAACCCCCCGATATGATCTCCGACCTCAGTTCTTGCCATATCTTTAATGGAAAATGGGTCGCTGATGATTCGGGTCCACTTTATCAACCTGGATCCTGCCCGTTTGTTGATGATTCCTTCAATTGCTTCAGTAATGGAAGACCTGATTTCGATTATCTCAGATTCAGATGGAAGCCACACGGCTGCCAAATTCCAAGGTATGAATTTGAATTTTGAATTTAAAAAATGAAAATTCCCAAATTGAAATTCCCGCCTTAAATTGATTTGGGGCTTTTTCCAAGTTTCAACCTACATAATGTGTTGTTTGAATTTTTTGCAGATTTGATGGGAGCAAAATGTTGGAGATGTTGAGAGGGAAAAGAATGGTGTTTGTTGGAGATTCACTGAACAGGAATATGTGGGAATCTTTGGTTTGTGCATTGAGAGAATCATTGAAGAACAAGAGCAGAATCTATGAAGTTTCTAGCAGGAGAGAATTCAGGACTCGGACATTGTACTCTTTCAAATTCATTGTGAGTACTTCTCTTAATGTCTTGCTCCAATTCGGGTGGGCGAGTATCATGTTTTTGTGTTAGAAATTGATAAGCGGACTCAAATTGATTCAGGATTACGGGTGTTCAATAGATTTTGTGAAATCACCATTCCTTGTTCAAGAATGGAAACAATCCGATAAGACCGGAATTCGAAGAGAAACGTTGAGACTCGACATGGTTCCGACCACTTATTCTAAGTACCATGATGCTGATATAATCATCTTCAACACAGGTCACTGGTGGACTCACCAGAAAACCTTTAAAGGGTAATGGAATTCTAAGTTCTAACCCTTTTTTTAGGGTTTGTTATTTCGGGTTATCGTGCTATGTTTCATATAATTATTATTTCGAATCATCGTGTCAATTGTGTCGTGTTTGTTGGAATAACCTTGGGTAGCTAATTTTTTAGGACTCACTCAAAGACCTTCAAAGGGTAATGAAATTCTACGTTCTAACCCCTTTTTATAGAGGTTTGTTATTTCGGGTTATCGTGCTATGTTTCATATGATTATTATTTCGAGTTATCGTGCCAATTGTGTTGTGTTTGCCGGAATAACCTTGGATAGCTAATTTATTAGGATCACTCAAAGACCTTCAAAGGGTAATGGAATTCTAAGTTCTAACCCATTTTTTAGGGGTTTGTTATTTCGGGTTATCATGTTATGTTTCATATGATTATTATTTGAGTTATTTTATTAATTGTGTCCTGTTAGTCGGAATAATGAAATTGGCTATCTAATTTATTAGGACTCACTAAAAGACCTTCAAAGGGTAATGGAATTCTAAGTTCTAACCCCTTTTTTTAGGGGTTCGTTATTTCGGGATATCATGTTATGTTTCATATGATTATTATTTCGTGTCAATTGTGTCGTGTTTGTCGGGATAACCTTGGATAGTTAATTTATTAGGACGCACTAAAAGACTTTCAAAGGGTAATGGAATTCTAAGTTCTAACTCCTTGGAGTTTGTTATTTCGGGTTATCGTATTATGTTTCCTATGATTATTATTTCGAGTTATCGTGTCAATAGTGTCGTGTTAGTTGGAATAACCTTGACTAGCTAATTTATTGCACTAATTTCAGAAAAGATTACTTCCAAGAAGGCAACCATGTGTATCCAAGGCTAGAAGTCACTGAAGCCTATACAAAAGCTCTATTAACATGGGCACAATGGGTTGATTCCAATATCAACACTAGTCGAACCAGAGTCTTCTTCAGGGGATACTCAGCTTCTCATTTCAGGTCCGTTTGTTGTTTGTTTGTTTTCGGGTTTGATCAAACACCAATAGGCGTGACCATTCGTATAAGTGGGTCGTGTTCGTGTTGAGACAATTAACGAGTTATTATTATTATCAAATGAGTCAACTTTAATTCAATCTAAAATTTTTGTTTTATAATTATGTTAATCTAATCGGGTGAGTGTCGTTTTCGTGTAGTGCTTGCGGATCATACGAACTTTTACTACCTCTATAATTGCGACATTTAAAAATATAAGAACATGTAATATATTTCTAGATACCTCTGTTATTTTAGATAGCTGGTCAACATTTGCTGTCCAAAAATTTGCTCCGAATCTATTTAGCAAACTCTTAATTCGCTTATATTATATTGAGTTTGGTTAATGTGTTAGTAGGATTTGTGTAGTTTTACTATCTCTATTAAAGATGACGCGTAAGAAAGTTGTGTTCGGGCTTGAAAATTACAATTTTGACTTAATACATCTTTAGCCCCTTGTATTTGTAAAAAAAAAAGTCAACTGCTCCTGTACTTTTAAAAAAATTCTATTTACCCCTAAACTTGCTTAAAGGACCAATTGACTATCCGATAGGTACCTATTAATCCCATGAACTTTCTTAAGTGATCTATTAGCTCCTAAACTTGCTTAAAGTATATACATTTCAACTTTTCCAAAATCTCTACGTGGATTTTAGGCGGTTAAAATACATATTTAAACAAGTTCAGGGATAAATTGAACATTTTAAAAGTATAGCGTAGACAATTGACTTTTTTTTAGAAAAATACAAGAAGCTGGAGATGTATTAAGCCTACAATTTTAGTACTTCTATTAAACTGATGGACCGGTACCAATATTGTTCTTGTCCACTCAAATGATCTCACGTCAATTCCATTACTGATGTGGCGTTATCTAAGTGGAGGGCGGCCCGGTCGCATTACGCGTCCCCGCTGAGCGAGGGTCCGGGGAGGGGTCCCACCACAAGGGTGTATTGGGGGCAAGCCTTCCCTTGCCAATTTAATTGGCAAGAGGCCGCTCCTAAGACTCGAACCCGTGACCTCTGGTCACACGACAACAACGTTTTACAGTACTGGTTCTGGTCCACAGTAAAATTTCTCTAAAGTGACATGTAAAAATATACATATTATTTTCAAATTAACCTGGATCAATCTCATCCAAAATTTTACGTATTACTTCGTGTCAACCTAAAAATGTCTCGTTACTCGTCTAATAAAAACACTAACCAACTAACTTTATATTAGATTCGTGTCGTATACTCAAGTCGTGTGTCTCTACTTCACATTTACAGCAGTGTTCATTTTTGTTTATGGAATTCAGGAAAGAGCAATGGAATTCAAGTGGGAGTTGTGAAGATGAGAAGGAACCAATAAGCAATGAAAAAGAGGTAGCAGGATATCCATGGATGATGAGAATACTTGAAAGAGTAATATCAGAAATGAAAGTAGAAGTGTTATACTTAAACATAACTAGAATGACAGATTATAGAAAAGATGGACATCCTTCAATTTACAGACAGAAAAACAAGAATGATGATATGATTCAAGATTGCAGCCATTGGTGTCTTCCTGGTATTCCTGACTCCTGGAATGAACTTCTCTATACTACTCTCCTTTTATCACACCATGATTTGCTGCCTCTCAAATCATAACCCATTTTGGGATTTTGTATTTTTTTGTTGTATATATACTATTCTTTTACTTTTATTTCTTTTTTTTCCGATTAAATGTCCGTTCGGTTCTTCTTTTTGTAGTTCTATTTTTTTTTGTTTGTTGTTACTTTAGTTCAAAGGTAAATATACGAGGAGTATTTGTTTAGACTCGGAAACAACTAACAACCTTTGTTGTCTGGACACGGATACTGATACGGACATGGAAAATGTCATTTGGAAACGTTTAAATATTAAAAATGTGATACGCAGACACGTTGATGTTTCCGTGCTTCACAGCTAACAACAATCAACGGTCAATACAAAAAGAGGTTATTTGATTACGGCCCTGTTTGGTAAAAAGCGTTTTGGATAAAAAGAGCGGTTTTGACCAACTTTAGAGGTTTGACCACTGAAACTGCAAATTGGAGTGTTTGGTGGAGAGAGTTTTGGGATGAAAACGCTAATTTAGAAAAAGCTCATTTTAAGAGCTTTTTCAATTAGCGTTTTGCAATATTAAAATTAATGGACTTCTTTAACCCTAGTAGATAGATTCCCTCTTCTCCTGCGCCAAAATTAATGTCCTTATTCATCTTTTTGCACAAACCGCTATTATCAATCAGCTAATTTTTATCAAACAGGTCTAGTCAAATCAGCTAATGTAATCAGTTAACAGCTAATGTAATTAGCCAACGGCTAATTCCCAAACAGGGCCTACATTGATAAAATTGATTTTAGTTGAGTGACACCTTATCTAGAAGAAAATAAATAACCATTATTCTCAATTTAGGAAATTGGGTTGAACTTATTTTCACCAATTAAGATTAATTTAACCAGTAAGCTTGAATTCTAGTATGCAAAGTGTATTTTATTTAGGAGAGGAATCACCAATTAATGAGAGTTAATTAAAAATAAATGAATAGATAATGATTTTGGTAACTCTTCAATTCAACAAATACTCGACCAATGAGGCTGTGCCACCACATTGAATTAACTAGCATTGACCATAGACAATCAGAGCTCTTCCTGTATTCAATTATGTCGACATAGAAGAAATTAACATAAGCTTTCTCAAAACGACAGCCTTTCCTTCCCTTTTCTCCCTCCGTTTCCTTAGCTCGCACGTTGAGACATTGATACCTCCTCCTCCTCCGTCGAACTTCCGTTCACCGGCTACTGGCTTAACCGAGCAACAGCATCGCAGTTGTACCATCACCTATCAGCGCCGGTGAAGAAGCCAGAAATGAAGATCGACGTCAACAAAGTCGCTCGAAAAGTAGAAGTTGATAATGCGATTTCTCTTGGTTACTATTATAGAATCGCCGATAATCTCCTCAGACAGGTTCGCTTTAATCCTTGTAATTCCCCGCCTAATTGCATTCGTTATTTCGTCTAATCCTGTAGATTTTCTCTAATTGAATTGATCAAGTTTATGTTTCTCAGTAAGTAAGGAATTCAAATTTCCTTGTGTAATGTTAGTTCCTAATAGAGGTTGAGCTGGGGTTTTAATCGTACTGCAGCGTTCGTTTCTGCACTTTTCCTATTGTAGATTTGAGTTTTAGTTTTCTTTCTCGTGTGCAGGCGAATATACACAGGGAGGAGAAGAATATAGTGGATTTGTATATAATACTACTTAGATTTTCAAGGTAATTGAATGATCTTTTGCTTCCTACTTATGTCCATGTCTCTGTATTTATGTTGCCCTGTTGATTTTGGAGTTTTTCTTTCCCCCTTTCTCAGTTTGGTGTCTGAGACTATTCCATTTCACCGAGATTATCAGTTTCTGTTTCAAAAGGAAAAGAATACTTGTAAGAAGGTAGGAGTTCAATCTTTCTTTTAGTTATTCCATGTTTTATGTTCCAAATTAGCTGATACTTGGTATTTGGCTGTCACTTTGTTGTTACAGAGATTGCTTTCTGTATTAGGTGAACTTGAAGCTTTAAAGCCAGAATTCCAACGTCTAGTTGACGAGCTAAACAAGGACTATGCAAGAACTCAACCGTGTAGTCTTGATTCAGGGCCATCTTCTTCACAATCCTCGTCTGTTAATAATTTTACTTACTCCAGCATTAATGTTAAGCGGGTACTAACTTAAACCAAGGCCTCATAACTCAAGCATAGCATTTCAATCATCATTTGGTCTCAGAATGTCCTTTCTCCTGGTTTATTTATGATGTTTTTTGGGAGGTTTATCTATATTTAATTTTCATTTTTCTTATTTTCTTAAGAAGGTTTATTTTATGTAACTTTTTTTTTTTTGTTTCTGTGGTTTTAGCCCTTTGGTGTGTCAGCTCAGCCATCATGGAAGTATGATTATAATCATAATCAAGTTTCATCTTCTAATTCCCCACAACTTGATAAGCAGTTGCAAAACCTGTGAGTATACTATTGCAAGAAACCATTAGCATTCAGAAATATGACGCTTGTGCATAATTTCTTATTTGTGGGTGTGAATCAGTTCATGGTGGATGCTAAAATGAGGATTTTTTTTCTATTCATTTGAGAAGGCCAGTAGGCAATAAATGTGAATTAGTTTCATGCTTAGGCATCTGATTAAATCTGAGCTTAATTTTCTTACTTTAAACAGTTAATTAAGTGATTAGACTTCTAAAGTTTAAGAACTGCATAAATATTATACTTGCCACTTGTATAGGGTTCCTAATCATTCAAAGTAGTCTTCTTATTTTTATCAAGTTGGATATTTGTCTTCATATTAATGGTTGAACTTTTTTACTGTTTATGCACTGCATAGAAGACTTAAAAAATTAACATTTGATCATTGATTGAATTATTTGCCTACTCTAGTCTTGTTTGGTTCCTTTGAAAACTGATCTCAACTTATACATCAAGCTTTACACAACTATGTTTCTGATGCTTCTTCTATTTATTTTTTTTATCAGCAAACAGACTTTTATTGCACAAAACTTGAAAAAACCAACAAGAACCACGGTCCAAATCACAGACCTTCAACCCAGAACAACCACAAAGCCTCAAGAAAACCAAACCCAAACCCAAAACAACAACAAAACAAACAGCAAAAAGATACAACTCTAAACCCAACGATCCCACTGATATTGATTCTTATTAGTATCATTACACATTTTAAGCCTAGAAAGCAGAGTCATCTGCTTAATCATGCTAGACTCATCCACAATAACACCTTGAAAGATCTTCTTGTTCCTTGTCAACCAAATCACATACACCGTAGTAGCAAGGGCAAATGCTTGTTCTATTGAATTCTTATAAAATGGCTCTTATATTATCCAATGTGTTGTGCTCATTTATTATGCTTGGCTCATGTCTTGTTTTTATTTTGTTCCATTTCTTCCTATTCTTTTGCATGCATTTATACAAATTTTGTATATATCATATACAATTTATGCTGTATACTATTGTTGTTGACAGGAGCTGTGGTATCATTTTATTTTAGGGTGATTGGAGTATATTTTCCTGTCATACTAGGTTAGATAAGAAACACACCTTAAGTTTTAAATGCTTACAGGTCTATTGGTATTCCACTGCCAAAGCAGGAGACCTTGTCTAGACACTCATTCTTAGGCCCTAATGGTCTTCGGAGCCAGTGGCAAGGACCTACTGCAGAAGTTAAGGTAAACCTTCTACCTATTTTTGTTCTTATGCCTTTTCTCTTTCTTTTATCCCTTGTTTTTTGTGTGTGTGGATTTATGCCTCAGTGACATAACATTGAAATTGCAAAAATTGATCACAGTATATTGTTTCATACAGGTCCAATATCCAAGCTATACTGAACTAACATCTGATGAAAATTTAAGGTGGGTACTCCTATAACTTTTTCTCTTGGTTGAGAAAACTCATTTTTTGTTTTCTTTTGCCTTTTCCTTTTGACCTGCATCTCCTATCTATATATTTACTGATGAAATTAAACAATTTCGAAGTTTCTCCAATTAAATATTGCTCACTGTTTTCCTCTCCATGTCACTATAGCGTGGAGCAGGCTGGAAAATATGGTAGTTTGGCTGTGAAGGATAGTGATACTGCTGGTATTGGATCTACAATGGAGTCAGTGCTCTCCTTAGATGATGGAAGATGGTCGCATCCTGCAGAAGAGTCCAGTTATGCTTTAATTAATGAGGCAAGTCAAGATCCTTTCGGGTTTGTTGGTATAAGGCAGCCATCCCCTCCCCCTGTTCTTGCTCATGTGCAACAGAGCTTTTCTCCAATTCCTCCATCCCAAGTTGCAGACCCAAGACCTGGACCAGCGAAGCCTCAGGATGGGATTCCGAGCTCAAATTCATATCAACATTTACATGTTGTAGGTGTCCTTGCTTTTCTCCATACTTCTAAGATTGGATGTATTTTATTTTGTTGTGTTCTATTTGATGGTAATTGGACGTCAAGTTTTTGAGTAGCCATATGCTCTAATTATTGACCATTTTGATGCTATCTTTTGTAACCCTCTTTTAATCATCATGCAGCCTGTAAGTTTGATGGAAGACTTCTTGAGATTAGCTCGTGCGAACACAAAGAAAAATTTGGAAACTTGTGGTGTTCTTGCTGGTTCATTGGTGAGAAACAAAATTTCTATTAGGATTTTTCCCCCCTTCTTTTCCAAGTAATCTCACATACTTGGTTTGTCATACTTATCAGTTCCATTTGTGCAGAAAAAAAAGGTTTTCCACATTACTACACTTATAATCCCAAAGCAAGAGGCAACTTCAGATTCGGTATTTATTACAGTTTTTTGTCTTATGATATGCTTTTTTATATTTTATGTTTCATTCTTTATTATAATTTTTTGCAGCTTCCCCATGTTCATAGGCTTCAAGTCTATCACTCCAGAGTCTAAATAGTTGTTTAAAAGTAATTTGGACAGTTTTAGTTTTTGAGCTATAAGTTGCATTGGTGCTAGTTAGGGATTAAGCTATGTTGCACAGAAATAACCTTTCGGAATATAGAACTCTTGGAAACTAGTAGGAAACATTTCAAGACGCATTTCTGTAATTTATGAAAACTGAAAACTCATTTCTTAGAAGAATACATTTTCTAACAAATTGCTCAATACTCAATCTCTTAATCAGTAGTCACATTGCATTAAAAATCATCACTGATTGTTTCCAGATCACCGTTGAAGCTTTCAAAATGACAATCCTTTTTCTTTCCTCTTAGCTTGTATTAACTTTTCTAATGTCATATAAAAAGACTTTAGGAGCATCTTTATAATTGCAAAATAATTATACCACCATGTTTCTTATAATTTTACAGATATTCTTTCCCAGTTTTGGTTTTCATTCCCATTTCCGATAGGATTTGAAGTGGTTAATGTGGATTCAGTTCCATGTGAAAATTCAATGGAAGATAGTTTTTCCTGTAGTTATATAACAAAATTTATGTAAAGATATATTTTGAAGTTGGCTTATATAGAGGCAAGCCAATCGTGAGGATTGCAGTTATTTTTACACTTATACCTCACAACACAATATTTCTGAATGCATGTTAACCATAACTTGTTTTGATGAATTGAGTAAACGGAGCAAAAAGCTTCATGGTTCTTGTTCTTTTAATTTTCACGTTGTTCTTTTTATGCTGGCCTTTTTTCCACTCCATTTAGTTTCCACTCTATTTAACTCATGTGTTGTTAATTCTATATTATTGAAATAATCTATGAACGTTCAGTGTTCGACATTGAATGAGGAAGAAATATTTGAAGTTCAAGACAAGATGGGGCTTTTTCCTCTTGGATGGATTCATGTAAGTGTCTCAATAGCGTCTACAATTATGAAATTCTAGAAACTTGTTGTATTGTTTTGCTATTATGTTGTGATTTTTATCCCTGCATGCAAATCCATATTTCAATGTTATATTCCCCTTGGATATACTTAGCTATTGTTTATAATCTATTCTCATATACGTAGCTCATATCAGTATCTTTTGTATGTATTTTCAGACACACCCATCACAGACATGTTTTATGTCGTCTGTTGATCTGCATACTCATTACTCGTATCAGGTAACTATATCCTACAGATTCCACTTTAATTGCTTAGAAGATATACTGCAATTTTCTGCTGTTCTAGAGTTCGTCATAATCTAGTTCTAGTTTTATTCGCAACATAATTTTGATTTTATCTGATCTACCAATATATGCAACGTAAGCATGCCCATGTCTAATAGTTGTTTGGAAACATGAAGTTCCATTGATATGTTGTTTGTCTGTATAATACTTGACCTTATATTCCTACTGATTTGAAAATTGTAATATATCTGTTTTCTGAACCTACTCTTTCGTTTCTAGTTCTTCATGTATTTTTGATATATAATGTCAACATGGTAGCAAACTGACCTATAAATGTGCATTACTAGTTTATTCGGCTCTAAACAAAGCCCTCATTTATGTTACGTTCTTTTCTTTGTTTGTTTTATTTATTTATTTATTTATTTATTTTGTATTGCAATATTATGTATACCTTTTTCCATGTCTTGCTATCAGATCATGTTACCTGAAGCAGTTGCAATTGTAATGGCCCCAACTGACACCTCAAGGTACTGTTTTTTATACTCCCTAGGTGGTCACTTGAAATGACATCAATTAATAGAAAATGGTAAAAAAGAATCAAAGGGACAAATGAATTTGTTTTTTTTCCTGTCATTTTGAAACTTTGGTTCTGGTTGACTAGTCATGACTTGAATCGCATGGTACATGCTGGTTATGTCAAGAAGACAGGATCAAAATATGAATTTAGAATTTTGTGGATTAATTGCATTATCCATGAGCCTCCAAGTGTCAGAATTTATGGAATAGAAATGCCACAAGTCTTAAATTCTTAACAAAGCCATTGCCGTTTAACTTTGGTTTCATTTTGTTTTTTCTTGTTTAACAGCAAACGTATTCTCCGGAGATGCCACATGGATGAGATGTCATTAAAAAATTTCCACCTGGATTTTCCACATGGTAAAATTTTGATGACGTTGTCATCCGCGTGGTATTTCTGTCGAATGCGTTTGCCGGTTTATGGATAAAAGGACAATAGGTGAAACCAAAGTTAACCGTCATGGCCTTCTCGTTAAAAATATGGTACTTCTGTTCTTTTTTTGATAGTTGGAGGACCATGGGTTTAATTATCTTTCTGTATAAAAGTTCAGCAAATTTGCAATCATGGAAATATAACCCAATTTCAGGAAACTGGGAATATAATTATCCTAACAACTATCCTATTTCAATACTTTGATTGTGCTTATTGAGAAACTGACATAAAAATTCAACTGGCACAGTCCTCATGGTATATTTCACCTGTCTGATCCGGGTGGTCTGTCGGTGATTAGAAATTGCGAGCAGAGGGGATTTCATCCCCATGAGGAAGCATTGGATGGAAGCTCAATATATGAGCATTGTTCTCATGTTTATATGAATTCGAAAACAAAATTCGATGTTGTTGATCTTCGGTGAACTTGCCATTCTTCAGGCTTTAAACAATACAATTTTCACTAATCAGGAAGCTGTGTATCTTACCATATTGTAAATCCACCAGATTGTCAAATAGGAAATTTGAGAAAAATACAGCACTTCTTTTTTGTGTGTAATTGCCAGAACGTCTTCAACCTTTCTAAAAGTTGTATCCCATGTTGAGAATTATTAAGGTTAAAATGGCCTCAGAGATTATAAATTTAGCCCAAATGAACATCAGATATTAAGTTAGTTCTCAGGTCAGTAATATTTGATAAAATAGTCCAAAACTAGTCAGTTTTAATATGTAAAATTTGTAAAATAATTTGAATTAATTTATTAGCTATTGTTAATTTGAGGATTGAATTAATATTTAAATTTTGATTTGAACTGAGATGAATTTGTGTGCCAGCTCTGATCCTTAATTCCTCATGTTTAAATAAGATCGGATATCATTATTGTTGTTTTGTGCATTGGAGGGATGGCATTTTTTGAGAAATAATGATGTTATGTTATGTGATAGCAAGTTTGTCGGTCATCCTGATTTAGCTCTGGGGTTGTAATAGAGCTTTGACCTATTTATACTTTGACTACTTGGCTCAACAAAAAGTGAACTCGTTTGAGCCGAGTTTTGAGCTTAAAAGTTTGTTTGAGTTTGGCTCATTAAAAAAAAAATTATATGTTTGTTGCTTACGAGTAATTCTTTTATTTTGTTTATGAGTTTTACTCGTGAGTAATTCATTAATTTTGTTAGTGAATTTTGATGAGAGATACTCGTTAATTTTGTTTATAAATTTTGCTTGCGAACGTTTCATTAATTATGTTCATAAGCAAGCTTGCGAGTAAACTTGTGAATAAATAAATAAGTTGCTTGGAACAATTTGTTTATTGCGTTAGCTAACGAGGTCACCTAAATAGCAAATGAAAATAAGTCAAAAGAAAATAAGTGGTGAGTCAATGGATAATGAAGGAAATAAGAGAAAATGTTTTACCCTTTTCAAAAGGGTAAAACATTTTTCCCAAAACATACACGTTTAGAGAAAAATGGGAAAAACAATAAAAATGTAAAAATATGAAACACAAAAAACATGAATAACGTGAAAATGTTACAAAGCACGAAAATATGAAACAAAACCCGTAAAAACATGAAAAGGTGAACAAACGCGAAAAACACAAAAACGCAAAAAAGAAGCAAACACTTGAAAAAGCACAAAACATGAACAACGCGAAAAAGTGACAAACACGAAATATACAAAAACATGAAAAATACAAAAAAACACGAAAACATGAAAAATACAAAAAACACGAAAACGCGAAAAATGCTAAAACACAAAAACGTGACAATACGTGAAAAACACGATAAACATGAAAAGATGAAAAATGCAAACAAAACATGAAAACGTAAAAAACACAAAAACGTGAAAAATACAAAAAAAAAAACGTGAATAAAACGAAAAAGTAACAAAATGCGGAAAAAAAGAAAAAGAAAAAAACCGAAAAACCGAAAAACTGAAAAACTAAACGTGAAAACACGAAAAAATGAAAAAAGAAATGCAAAAAACACAATAACGTTAATAACATGAGAAAACGTACAATTTATAGTAGTTGATTTGAGGGTAATATTGTCTTTTGAATGAAAAATTATATAATCTATTCTATTTCATTCCACCAACCAAACATATGAATAATTATTTCTAAAGGAATTTTCCATTCTTTGTTATTCTATTCCTTTGAATAGCAATTCCATTCCATTTCGCAAACCAAACGATACCTTACAGTTTATGTGTATTTTTTGTGCTTAATTTGTACTTAATACATGTGAATCTTTTTTTTATGTGTTATATATACAACTGAAAATAAAAAAATTCAGAAAATCTATATTTAGTGCTTGGAAAATATTTTCCAGTGTTGTAGCTAAACACCGGAAAATATTTTTCAGTGTTGTTGCCAAACACAAGAAAATATTTTATTTTCCTGCACAATATTTTTCGTGCAAATTTTTTTTCAGAACACAATATTTTCCCTCAAACAAACAGGGCCCAAGTTTAACCAATGGAATCAAATCGAGTTTGTTCATGAGGCTGCTTAGGGATGACAATGGGTACTGTACCCATGAGTATCCAGCACTATCCAATACTAATGAGACTATCTACATCTTGTATAAAAGGTTTTAGATGTTTAATACAAAAAAAAACATAAATTCTTTAATTAATCAATGGTTAAAAATATAACCAAATCGAGTTTGTTCACGAGGCTGCTTAGGGATGGTAACGGGCACTGTACCCGTGGGTATCCGACACTACCCGACACTAATGAGACTATTTGTACCATGGGTAAAAGGTTTTAGATGTTTAATACAAAAAAAACATAAATGCTTTAATTCATCAATGATAAAAAAAAATATAATCAAATCGAGTTTGTTCACGAGACTGCTTATGGATGGCAACATGTACTGTATCCGTGGGTATCCGACAGTAATAAGACTATCTGCACCATGTATAAAAGGGTATGGGATATGTATGAGATCAAAACCATTACCCATGACGGGTATGTGAACACCCCTAGGGTACCTGGTACCCGTTATAATTCTTGTATATATTAAATTTTTTTATTGTTTTTTAAATGTGAGATTCAAACCTCTATCTTTTTTTCTTCAACCATTGAGTGATACCATTAAACTATTTTATTCTTATTAATTAAGGTTCAATCTGTTCAATTTTTAGATGGATGATTTATTAAATTTATACTTTGTTAAATTTGTAATTTTTTTTAATGTATTGATTCTTAACGGGTAAGGTACTCGTGGGTACCCGTGAATTAAATGGAACGGGTATGTGATGCAAAAAGTATACCCGTTAGGATAATGAGACGGGTACGGGTAATTAAAAAACAAACGGGTAAGGGTTTGGGATTGACACCATCCACGGGTACCCTACTTGTTGCCATCCCTAAGGATGCTCATGAATATTATAATCGAGTCTGTTCATGGCTTGTTTATAAACCTATACCGAGCTCGCTTGCGAGATTTCGAGTCATGTTATGTCGTGCTCAAACTCGGCTTTATGTTTCGATCTTCAAAATCATGCTCAAACTTGACTCATTTATAAATCGAACTAAGCATGATCGAGCTTTTGTCAAGCTGAACGAGTTGTTCATGAGCGATTCGACTTATTTACATCCCTAATTGTATGAGTGTGCGAATGACCATGTAAAACAAGAGATCATAATCTCTCCTTACATTTAGGGCATGTTTGATACTATTTTTGTTAGCTGTTTGTTGTTGTTAGTAGATATTAATCTATTTTTCTCCAAAGATAAGGGAGGCTCCGGGGGAGCCGACCTAGGCACCCGCATAGGGCCTCCCATTTAGACTCTCTGATTAATTATTTTTTTTGTTGAAATTTTAAAACATATTTCAATTATAATACAATAATAATTGAAATCACAATAAATTAATGATTCTTCCATACATGAATTTAATAATAATCATATATAAAAACAAAAATTTAACCTCGTAAAATTCAAAATTTAATTCGCAACATGTCTCTCAACTATAATAAAGATAAATTACAAAATTGTCATATGGGTATTAGAGGAGAGCAGATTTAGCCTTTACATACAAAATAGTACAATTTTAAGTGTAACATTTATTAGATGGTGCAATTTCAAATGCCATTAACGACAAATAACCCTATTAACGGAATATGAGTTTTTCTCATTAATTAACTGAAGATATGCAATTTCAAGGCTTATATGTGGTTAGAACCCTAGAGATTGGAGGATAGACATAATATGCAGTTGCACATGAAAAAAAAACTCAGCTTTCATTAACGAGACTTGAATTTGTAATGTGTGATAAATGTTAGGCCTTTTTTTCATAATGATCCTAATATTTCATTAAATAAGGATATTGAGAGTACAACATGAAGCAGTAAGATATACAGTAATTTTCACCTGGTCAGTGACTGACCAAGTGAATTTGATCAATCACCATTAGATGTAAGCTTATTAAAATCATGTGGTGGAGATTGAAATCATCGTAAGACTTAGATTCATACATGCTAGATCTAATGGTGATTGACCAAACTCACTTGGTCAGTCAGTGACCAAGTGAAAACCACCGGTAAGAATTAAAACCTCACATAAGTATAAGCTATGTCTAACATATGATCCAATAAGGCAATATAAAATTACTACAAAAAGCAGAAAAAGCCATTAACAGTACGACTAACATAAACAACAACAAATAAATCATATATTTCTGGTAACTCCAAATTCGCAGAAGAGCAATTGTAGTCTAATGTTCAATATTAGAACCATTTTGAACCTTAGGATCTGAGTCATTTCTTTCGCAATCCCATAAATCTAGTGATGTACGGATAAAATCTACCTTTTTCGCTCTTACTAAATCAGAAAAAGTTACAAATGAAAGGATAAAGAACAACAGATGCAATTCAAACGAATTAAAAGATTCGGTAAAATATATGAAACCCAACTAGACTAAAACTTAACAAAAAAAAAAAAAAACTCGAACAACATAAATGTGGAAGGAGAAAGAAGGACTTCCTCCTCAAGGGTTTAGTTGCAAACTGATCTGCAAAAACGTCATCAATTTCACCAATCTCTGTTGTGGATTTTAAAACTTTGAGAAAAGGGTGAGCACCTCCGGATCTCTGATGCATAAAAATGAAGAAAAAAGAAGAAAAAAGACAACCGACAGATAAGAGGATATAGCCGGAAGAAAGTGGATAGGAACTAGGGAAAAAGCAACAAAGAAGGAAAGAAAGGAATGGAAGGGAGGCGGCAGACGATTCTTCTAAGAGGAAGAAAACCTAAAGAGAAGGCGACCCTTCTCTTACTAATATAGAAAAAATGTGTATTAGTTGGTAAATGTTAAACTTAAGATTGTAGTATTTTGTAAGTGGTTGTTAAATTTGTCATTCTTAAGGACCCCTTACCAATTCTACCCAGAATAAAGAGGTTCAACTCGTTGGGTGGTGTAGGCCGAAGGATGGGGTGGTTAAGTTGAACACGGATGACTCCTGTCTCAACAATGGAAAGATCGCGGCTGGAGGCATGCTCAGGGACGCGGGAGGTGCCTGGTTGTCTGGATTCACCCATAACCTGGGTTTGGGCTCATCCTTTTCAGCGGAACTTTGGGGTATTCTTTCTGGAGTCAAGCTTGCCAGAAATCTGGGTATTAAAAGGCTTGCTGTGGAGTCTGATAATATGGAGGCTATTAGTATGATCTCTAATAATCATGCTTTTTGTCTTAGTAGCCAGAACCTTATCAAAGCAATAAGAAGTCTTGGCTCCTCCTTTGAGTCCTTAGAGTTCAGCCACATCTACAGAGAACAAAATCGAATTGCGGATCGCTTGGCGGCGGCTGGGCACGAGGGGATGTTAGGTGTTTCCACCCTTTCTGATCCTCCTATCTATCTTTCTTCTCTCCTTTTAGAGGACAGAGTTGGGGTTAGCTTTCCTAGGCTGATCCCAGGTTAGCTTTTGTCTCGGTGTTGGTTTGTTTTCTTTCCTGTTTCTACAAAAAAAAAAAAATTTGTCATTCTTAGTATTAAAATTGTACTTTATCCTATAATAATATAAGTGTTAACTAGTTCGTTTTCTGAAAATTTCCTTAAAAGTTTGATTTTTATTTGATTTTTTTTGGTTCAGTCAAGAATTAATTAAGTTATATTTATTAAATTTAAATTTATATATATAAAAAAGAAAATAAAACTGATTAGGACCTGTTTGTTTTACCTACTATTTACTGTTGCTGTTGCTGTTTGCTGTTACGGCTTGCTGTTGTTGTTTGCTGTTGTTGTTACAGTTTGATGTTTGCTGTTGGAAAAAACTGATTTTCTAGAAAGCAGAGATTCTCTGCTTTTATAAAATGCTGATTTTCGGGTGTAAAAGGCAAACGGTAGATCACTAACCAAACACCCAATGCTGCTTTTCAGATGTAAAAGGCAAAGAGGAGGTCACTAACCAAACACCTAAAACTCCCCCTTTTAAAGCGAAAAGGCAAAAAGAAGTATGAAAAGGAGCAACCACACACCCTTAAGGCTTTAAAAATGACGGAGCAGCCTTTTTCAAAAATAATTGTTGGAAGTTGTTTCTTAATTCTAAACATAAAATAACCAACCATATCTATGGTGATTTTATTGATATCATGATTAAAAAGGCTTAATGCATATTTACACCCTTAAACGTGGTAAGTTTTGGCTATTGGCACCCTTAGCTTTTTAAATAACCTATCACACACTTATAGTTGCTTTAAAAATCTATCACACACCTATAGTTAACGTTAAAAACCTACCACACACTTAAAGTTGGTTCATTCGGACCTCCTGCACATAAAATTGTTGATATGTCATCATTGACATATGAGATGACATACAGAACGGACTAATACGCTTTTTTTCTTTTCTATAGCACGCACAACGACCTCATCTGTCAAAAATGACATATCAACAATTTTGTGTGCAAGATGTCTGAATGAGCAAACTTTAGGTGTGTGATAGGTTTTTAAAACCAAATATAAGTGTGTGATAGGTTTTTAAAACCAACTATAAGTATGTGATAGGTTATTTAAAAAGTTCAGGATGCCAATAACCAAAATTTGCCAAGTTTAAGGGTGTAAATATGTATTAAGCCGGATTAAAAATATAGGAACCATTGTACATGTCCGGTTCTGCACTTAGGTAATAGAGACGGCCGCCTAAGGCCTCAAAAAATATGGACCCATATAATAATTTTCCCTTAATATATCATTTTATGGAATAGTTATAAAAAAATTAAAAGGACATTGAATATTTTTTTGTTACAATGGAGGGGCTAACCCCGAGGAAATACCAAAAAACAGATCGACCCTTGAAGACGGGTCATTCTGGGAAGCCCAGACCCACAAAAATCAGAAAAAGAATGTCTTGGATGCCTGCAGGAGGCGCATCACACTCGTGAAGACCTAAACGCAAACTCTCTGTGTAGTTTGTCATCCAATCAGTTGTCCTGTCTCCTTACCGTAGGTTATGAATGAGCCGCACCTCCCAATGAGTGGTTTTAGGTATAACAGGAACATATCGGTTTTTAGATAATAATATTTTTATGTTATATGAATATTTTTTTTCTTTTTTTACAAATTCTAAAGTTATAACGTTTTTTTTTCATCATTTTTTAAATAAAAATGTTTATATCATTCGTACAACTACAGTAAGAAATGGTAAAACATCACATAAGTACAGACTAAGCCAATATAAAATTTAAGAAAGAAATAAAAAGATTATAAAGACTAAAAAAAAGCTATAAAAATACATTTTTTATCAAATTAAAATTATATAAATGTACGTGGTTTAAAAATTTTATTTATATATAAAGAATCTACAATTTATATCTCGTCTAGGGCTTCAAACGATCATGAGCGGGTCCTGTCACTAAAAAAAAGAATTAACTATAGGAACCAGTTATGGGTCCATAGAGGTGGTGAATTTTTTGTTAGACCTAATACATCACCAGTTCCTTAAACTTGTCCAGTAGATGGGCTACCTGATTTTTGTAAGTGTTTCATCAATTTCCTAAATTTACTTATTTCATATTACTAACTCCCTAAATTTGTCCATAAAAATTTATTAGGTCCCTGAACTTTGCAAATGTCTCACCAGCTCTCTAAACTTGCTTATTCCGTAACAACTAAATACAAAAACTTATTAAACCTAAATTCTAAAAATACATCTTCATGGTGCAATTTTACCCCTAACGTCTAAAATTACTCCTGGCTACTAGCGTTAGGGGTAAAATTACTCCTAACCAAAAACATTAGACGTATTTTTGTACCTTAATCCTACTAACTCTCGATCCTCATCATTTCGATCTCTCAATCCTACAACACTAACTCTTATAATAGGTTGAAAGGTAGGGGAAGATAAAAAAAATTACCTCACAAATAGATGAAGATGTATTTTTAGAATTTAGGTTTAATAAGTTTTTGTATTTAGTTGTTACGGAATAAGCAAGTTTAGAGAGCTGATGAGATATTTGCAAAGTTGAGGAAGCTAATAAATTTTTACGGACAAGTTTAGGGAGCCGATGATACGAAATAAGTAAATTTAGAGACCTGGTAAGATAATTATAAAATTTAGAGAACCAATCTGCTATTATGGACAAATTCAGAGAGCTGATAGCTGATAATGTAGTAGATTTTTTTAAGGGCTAATTACAAATCTAGCCCAATTAAGAGGGGCCTTTTACATATCTAACCCACTTTACTTCCATCTTACCAAATTAGACACCTTCAACCATTTTGGACAAAATTACCCTTAGTTCTATTCAATCATTGATCTTCTTCTTCTTCTTCTTCTTCTTCTTCTTCTTCTTCTTCTTCTTCTTCTTCGTTTCAACTTCTTCTTCGGTTCATCTTCTTCAATTTCTGATACCAATCATTATCGATTTTTGAGATTATTGACGTATTATGTTCAATTTCCCATAGAAATGGTATGTTTTTAGCTTATACGCTTGCTTTTCTCGTTGGTCTTGCCTCTTTCTTCATCTGTAATGGTATCGTTTCAATTTCCTCTATTTTCCAAAATTTTTCTCAATTTTCCTCCATTTCTGTCGCATTTCGTCACAAATGCGACAAGAGTTGTCGCATTTTGTCACAAATGCGACAAGAGTTGTCACATTCGTCGCAAATGTCGACAGCTCTTGTCGCATTTGTGACAAAATGCGACAACTCTTGTCGCATTTGTGACGAAATGCGATAAATTTCGTCACAAATGCGACAACAATGGAGGAAAATTGAGAAAATTTGTAGAAATAGAGGAAATTGAAACGATACCATTACAGATGAAGAAAGAGGCAAGACCAACGAGAAAAGCAAGCGTATAAGCTAAAAACATATCATTTTTACGGGAAATTGAACATAATACGTCAATAATCTCAAAAATCGATAATGATTGGTATCAGAAATTGAAGAAGAAGAAGAAGAAGAAGAAGTAGATCGATGATTGAATAAAACTAAGGGTAATTTTGTCCAAAATGGTTGAAAGTATCTAATTTGGTAAGATAGAAACAAAGTGAGTTAGATATGTAAAAGGCTCCTCTTAATTGGGCTAGATTTGTAATTAGCCTTTTTTTTTATTTATTTTTATTTTTACAGTGGTTGAATTAAGTTTCCTGGTGTGATTTTGGACCACTTAACTTTCATAAATACGATGTGAGGAATATTATGATTCCGACCATTAGGTGTTGCCAATTTGTCTTCCTTCAACTTGCTAAAAACAAGGTCTACAAACATTAATTAGATGTGATAACAGCCTTGAAAAACATATTTTTATGGGAAAAAAAACATTATTAGATTCCGATTTTATTTGGATACATTAAATTTAATTATTTATGTTTCATTAAGCCTTTGATGACTATAAAAAGTAAATTTGAATATAAAAGTTGGTTAACAGATTGTTATTCATTGTACATCCATTTTAAAATTTGTATTTTTTCCCTGTTTGAAAGCAGTTTTAGATGTGTCATGTGGCTATAGGAAAACTATAAAAATCTTAATCCAAACTGTAAAAAATATTTTTTTAATAAGGGATAATTACTAATCTGACCCAATCAAGGACCCCAATTTACATATCTAACCCTTCTCTTCTTCTTCTTCTTCTTCTTCTTCTTTTTCTTCTCCGTTTCAACTTCTTCTTCGGTTCATCTTCTTCAATTTCTGATACCAATCGATAGCGATTTTTGAGATTTTTGACATATTATGTTCAATTTCCCGTACAAATGGTATATTTTTAGCTTATACGCTTGCTTTTCTCGTTGGTTTTGACTCTTTCTTCATCTGTAATGGTATTGTTTCAATTTCCTCAATTTTCCATAATTTTTTTCCATTTTCCTCCATTGTTGTCGCATTTGTGACGAAATTGTCGCATTTCGTCACAAATGCGACAAGAATTGTCGCATTTCGTCGCAAATGCGACAAGAATTATCGCATTTGCTACGAAATGCGACGACTCTTGTCGCATTTGTGACGAAATGCGATAATTTCGTCACAAATGCGACAATAATGGAGAAAAATGGAAAAAAATTATGGAAAATAGAGGAAATTGAAACGATACCATTACTGATGAAGAAAGAGGCAAACCCAACGAGAAAAGCAAGCGTATAAGCTAAAAATATACCATTTGTACGGGAAATTGAACATAATATGTCAAAAATCGCTAACGATTGGTATCAAAAATTGAAGAAGATGAACCGAAGAAGAAGTTGAAATGGAGAAGAAGAAGAACAAGAAGAAGAAGAAGAAGATCGATCGATTGATCGAATAGACCTAAGGTTAGTTTTGTCCAAAATGGGTGAAAGTGTCTAATTTGGTAACTTTGAGGCAAGGTGGGCTAGATATGTAAATTGGGGTCCTTGATTGGGTCAGATTAGTAATTATCCCTTTTAATAATTTCAAATAAAAATGAAGTCAATAACGTATTTTTAACAGAATTAGATTATTACAACTTACTAATTTGGTCATCAAGGGCTTAATAAAACCAAAAATAAATGATCAGGGGCTTAATGTATCGAAATAAAGGATCAAGAGTTTAATGAACAAAAAAATGAAAGATCAGAGACCTAATGATGTTTTTTTTGCCTATTTTTACCTATAACATGACTATCATCGATCACTCGATATCTAAAGAGATAAAATTACATTTTTTTGCCACGTGATAATTTCAAGCAGTGGATTGATTCTAACGTTTAAAAAAAATGCAGATTTAACCATAACATATGAAATTATGTAAATTTAATCCTAACGTTTCCAAACTTACGTTATCAAAAATTTTAAAAAAAAAAAAACTGGTTTGACTGTTATTCCAAACAAATTGTCGATAAACTTAAACAGTTTCATACATATTTTGTTGATTATTTGTAACTGTATTAGTAACGCAGTAAATATTTAAGACATATTGATGAAATTTTTTGTGATTAACTTGTATATAGCAGACTTAGTTGTTAGCATTTTAACAAGCTTTTTATAACCGTGTTAGTGGCACATTAAATATCTTAGACGTAATTGATGTTTGAAATGTCCGATGTAATAGTTAAATAACAGTGAAACCGGTTTTTTCAAATTTTCAGTAATGTAGGGATAAAATTGACACTGCTTGGAAACGTTATTGGATTCGAACTATTTCGTATATTAGAGCCAAATTTGAACTTTAATTTTTTTTACAGTTATGTGGCTATTATGTCATATGTAAGAGTTGATTATTTTCAAAGTGGCTTTTACATTCGAATGCGAAATGACTTTATTGTAGTAAAATAAAAGTTCAATTCTTTTATTAAAACAAAATAATAAGTCTGTAAATTTTTTAAAATAAATTTCAAAATTTTAATGACTATTAATAGATACGCTTTCAAAAGTGTTACGAGATTGTCCAACGAGCACCAAAATTTGGAAAGAAATCATCCCGAGGCAGTGGTGGAGTGCCTTTTTCGCGGTTGATCAGGTAAATTGGTTTCGGAATTGTTTTGAGAGGCCGGACGGAGCCTTTGGCCTTAGCAACTGGAAGGAAGTGTTCTTGGTAGCTACGGCTACGCTGTGGGAGTGGCGGAACAAAAGGCTCTTTCAACCTGATTTTTCTATTCCTACGATGTGGGGGGGGGGGGGGGGGGGGGGGGGGCGAACTGATTTACAGGAAAATAATGGAAAACGAAAGGTGTTGGCACGCTCTCAACGTTAACAAAGGTAGTAGACCCTTGTATGAGCGATGGCTCTGCTGGCGCAGACCCCGGGGTAGTTTTGGAAATTAAACACCGATGGTTCGCGACAGGGAGAAGCGAGTCTTATTTCTGCTGGTGGTATTCTTACCGGCCTCCGTGTAGCTCTTGAGAAAGGCGCGCGTCTGCTCGAAGTTGAGTCGGATTGTGCGGAAGTTGTGTGTTTTATAAATAACCCTTGTCCCCCTCATCATCCTGCTTGTGCGCTGATACGGCAAGTCCAGTGTCTTTTGGACAAATTTGAGGTGGTGAAGATCTCCCACGTCTTTCGCGAGATGAATAGATGCGCTGATTTCCTTGCTAATAGGGCTGCTAGTTACGAGATTGGTGTTACTAGTATTCTTCATCCCCTGTCGGACATGGCTCAGTTACTTTCTGAAGATTATCAGGGAATTGCGTTCCTCCGTTTATTAGCTATCTAGTGTAGCCTTTCTGGTTTTTTTTGTGTTGTTTTTCTGTTCCTTTCTAACCCAAAAAAAAAGTGTTAGCTGATTGAAACATTTTGTAATTAAAAATTTATGATATTTCTGTACACACGTTTAATTAGTTTTATTAGCTGTCTCTTATTATTGCATTGAAAACAATGTAATGATGTGTTCATCCATTTGCATAGATTTAAAGGGACAACCTGACCGAAATAGTATTAATAGAAACACAAAACAATACTATTATTTCCAACTATTCTAAAAACATACTTGGCCGAAATAGTATATTTTTCATAATAGGGTTAATTACAAATAGACCAGTCTATAGGCCGAGTTGGGCAGGATTCGAGCCGGACCAGACGGCTTTTGTGTAAAAGTGCTCGTCCCAAGCCAAGCCCAGCTCAGTATTAATTTAGGCGAGCTCGGGTCGGGCTGGGCTCGGTCTTAAAAATCAAATCCCAAGCCCAACCCATATAAGCCCACCTAAAAAAATATATAATTTTTAATTATAAAAAATCAAATTTATACTTAAAATAAATATTTAATTATAAATATGTAAATTTTTTAATTAATATTAATAAGGCGGGTCGGGCTGGGCCGGCCCATGATATTTTCATATGTCCCAAGCCCGCCCAAAAAATAGGCGGGTTTAGCGGACCTAGGCTGGGTTGAGCCTAAGAGTAAATTTCATTGTCCAAGCCCGGCCCAGGGGACACGGGCCTGGGCGGGCCGGTCGGGTACCCGGACCCGTGGACAGATCTAATTATAAATAACTACATTGTGGTTTGATGGATACCTATAATAAATTTTTTACAGACACGATTTTATGGTTCTCACCCTTATCAAAATCAAAGTAAATGGATGGAATCTGTTAACTAGGTGATGTGATATGTGAGTATTTTGGAAAAAAACGATTTTTTGACCTTTTTTTTTTTTACTTTTCTTTCTCTCTCTCATTCTTCTTCTTCCTTTTTTCTTCTTTAGATAAATATACACTTCTTGAAAAATTATAGAGACAAATTTTGATCTTATCTCTTATATTATCTCGTTAGGTACAATATGCAAATACAAAGCAACACATCTATTTACCGTTAATTAAACTAATTAAACATGGACATGTCTGACTCCAGGGGGAGCTGACATAGGAGACCGCCTAAGGCCTCCTATTTAAGAGTCCTCCAATCTAAAAATTATTTCAATTACAATGCAATAATTATTTAAATCAAAATTATTTAAAAAATATCTCTATAAATAATTAGTATTTTGTAACTGTAAGCAAATATTTCTCAATCATAACCAATTACATTTGTATATATTATTGGAGTAAATTTCAGAAAGAAACTATATGAATGAGAATCAAACAGACACTAAAAAAACTCAATTCAGTGCGGTAACCAATGCAATGATTGGTGATATTCCAAAGTTGTGTTCTATATATTAAGAAATAGTTTAATGGAATATTAATTCAGGCTTATGATTATTGAGGAGAAAGGATTTAGTCTCCATATACAAAACAACACAATTTTAAGGTTTAATACCTTCTGAGTTCCCCAAGTTGTTTCAATACTGCAACCAACCTTCTGAATTTAGACTTGTGATAACTAACCCATTCAACTTGTTTATTTGGAACAAATAACCCCTTACGTTGTTCAATTGGAACAAATAAATCCTCAAGTTGCTTATTTGGAACAAATAACCCCTAAACCCAAAAAACATTCACCATAATATTATATCAGAAATAAAAGATTTCCAAAATATCGGTTGTTACATCTAACTAATATATTGATACATTAACTAAAGGGGAAAAACTCTCGAAATCACAAATATTAACCTATTTGAGTGGTTATTTGTTCTAAATAAGCAAGTTTAGGAGGTTAGTTATCACAAGTCTAAGTTCAGAAGGTCAGTTGCAGTATTGGAACAACTTGGGAGGGTTGAGAAGGTATTAAGCCTTTTTTTAGCAACTACATGATTACCATTTGACATATTGACTTTTATATCCGACACATGAATAACATTGATAGCGATATGATCTGTTGCTTATAAATCCACCACTCAATCAGTAGCACACATAGTTGTACAATTAAAAACATAGTGATTTCGTAAAATCTATGAATTATCCGCATTACCAAAGTCACACCGTAATATCGGACCAACCTGAATAGAAAAAGAATTAATAAAAGACTCATGTTGTCGTGCTTTTTTGTTGCAATTGATGTTGTTTCATATGTCCAATCTCAAAATGTTGTAAGATACGCATCGATTTGTTATACTACTTCGTGGATATAAGAACTTTGGAATCTTACAATGGTATATCAAGATTTCCTTGTTTATAAACCACATTAGCATCAAATTTTTTTTTTATTGTTCGATGGACTTGAAATTGGGTGAAAACCCATGTCTCTTGTAACACTGATTCACGGTATGTGAATCTTTTCCACAATAACTACACTTCTTGAGATGTGAATTGCTAGAATTCTTGTTTGGTTGACTAGATTGAGTAAAATCAATAGTACGTAGTACCAATGGGACAAAAAAGATTTAACTCAATTCGTTCACGAATATGCTTTTTATGTTGAACAACCATGTTAAAAACCTTATATACACTCGGCAGTGAATCCATCATAAGGATTTGTGTTTTGATCGTGCCAAAATTCTCATTCAAACCGCGCAAGAATTTGATCATGCTAATATTCTCCTTAACTCTCTTAATGGCAGAGCATGTATTAGAACTATTGGGAGTACAATTGCAACTCTTTATAGGCTTGAAATTAACTAACTCGAACTTGTAATTTAGTAAAGTAATCAGTAATAGTTATACGACATTGCATCAAACAAGCAATTTCATCTTGCAATTCGACTATATGTAAATGATATGATTGAGAAAAACATGATCTTTCAAATTATGCCAAACTTGAGAAGCACTCTCGAAAGGTGATACTCTATGAAATTGAAGGTGATACAAAGTGATTCGACCAAGATAAAACAAGTTGATTGCAGTGATTCAAAGCTAATTGATTTGATTTTTCTATGCTAGATTGCTACAAAGAACCATCAACAAACCTCAACTTGTTCTTCACAATTAAAGATTACTTGATTTCTCTTACCCATAAATGATAATCCTTGCTTCCGGTTAAGACTTATGAAACCAAAAATTGACTAGTATTCTCACTTGGATATACATAGTAGAACCTAGCTGAATTTGTTGATTGATCAATATATGGTTGGAGCATTCAGAGTCACTATTGATAAAAAGAATCGAACTAGAACTTTCTGATTGAAGAAAAAAAATATGAAATTGGACCTTTAATAAAGAAAGAATAATTGAAAATAAGAAATCAAAATGAATCTTGAATGATCATCGAAAGCTCTGTTTCTGCTCTCATACCATATCTAACTTGTTCAAGAACATAGATTTCCATTAGACTTAAGATTACACTATTTTTTATATAGAGAGGCTAAAATTCGCCCCCTAGTAACCACAAAGCTAAATTTGCACCTTATCTCTAATGTAAGAGAAATGTATAAAACTAAACCATGTGATTTGACCGATTTGCAAAAATAGCCGTCGTGGTCCTTTGTGAAATTTGCAGTTAACGGATACGTGAGTCAATTTTTTGGCCAAACAATACTTATAGTTTAGTTAATTTGTAAAGTCAGCCATTGTATTTTGGGTAATTTGCAAAGTCAGTATTTTTAATTGCTCCAAATTGCTCCATTTTGGAAGAAATAGTCACGATAATAATTTTTAACAGGATGATTGAATTTATAAATGGCACACAAAGTTATTTTGTACTTTTTTTCTAATTTAAATAGATATTAATTTCTGAATTTGATGTTTGTCCTTGATCTAAAATTAAGGTCCTAAAACCGCAAGGTATATTCTTATATTGCCGCAAGAATATGAAATAGGTGATGGGCAAGTTCATTAAATTGGATTTGGAAAGACATATTATTAGAAAAGACAAAATAATTAAGAAAATAGTGGATTTAAATAAATAAAAAATCCTTTTATATATACTTTCATTCCACGTACATAAAAGGAAAAAAAACATTGTTGCATGTTAAGGATCCGTTTGGTTGCTCATTTTCATATTCATGTTTACCTTTCATCTTAAAAGAGAGAGTTTTAGGTATTTGGTTAGTGACATCCTGTTTGCCTTTTAAATCTGAAAAGCAGTATAAGGTGTGATGCGGACATCCTAACTGAGATCACTGATCACAGGCGCTCTGGCGAATCCCCAGACATCAGACCCACGGAGGTTATACCTAGGAGGGCGGATCCCCAAGACAAGCAAGTTGGGCGAATCTAGGAGTACGCAAGGAGGCGTATCAACATCTACCCTGGGCGGATCTCTAGGCTTACTTCCTCCCGAAGTAATTCACCAACAACCCTGACAATCCGTACCTGTACCAATGTACTATTTGTCGGGGCGTATCACCTATTTTACCCTTTTAGGGATAGCCTTATTGTAACCCTAGTAGGGGTAATCCTTGTCTTTGTTATCATTAAGGTGAAGTATTTAAACCCTCATTTTGTAAGAATGACGGCAACTTTATCAATCAAACATTATTCTCTTTGAGAACCGAGGTTTACACCTTGTTATTGGGATTCACTCCTTCTAGTTTAGCTAGAGAAGAAACTCTTTGTTGGTTTACGATTAAAACCTCCATTTATCGCTTTCAATCTGTATCAGTTGGTATCAGAGCCGATCGTTTCCTGACCCGAAACTTCTTTTGGCAATGGTTCAACCCCGACAACCGCAAGATTCCATGGAAACCAGTGACCGGAGGTATGAGGAGCTGAGGGAGCACCTCACGGAGCAGATCCAGGCCAGCCATGAGCGGCAGAGGCAAACCGACCAACGGTTCCTGGAGCTGGCTACCTCCCTAGAAAACTTCAAACTGGAGGTTCGGGCTCTAATCCGAACAAACGCGGGAGGATCAACCCAGAGAAAGGAAGGAGTCCCTGAACAACAGCTTCCACAAATGGATCCTAGGGATCCTGAGGTAAGAAGACCCAACTTTGTCCTTGTGCATAACGCTGATAGTGATAGTGATGACTTTGAGGGTATCGGGAATGATGATACCGTTAGAACTATGAGGGATGTTGGGCCTGTTGATAACCGACGTGTGGAGGTTGCTAGAATATATCCAGGTCTAGGAAACTTTGATAGAGATGATGCCTTTAAGCTAAAAATAGACTTACCGTCTTTTGGAGCCGAACTGGATATAGAGGGATTCTTAGACTGGTTATCGGAGGTGGAACGTTTCTTTGAGTATGCTGGGATTCCTGATGAGAGGAAGGTGAGGCTGGTGGCGTATCGCCTGAAGGGTGGTGCATCGGTTTGGTGGGATCAGATGAGGGAAGAACGAAGAAGAGGGGGCAGAGATCCGATTAGATCTTGGCTACGGATGAAGGCGATGTTGAGGGAGCGGTTCTTACCGCCAGATTATGAGCAGTATATTTACAGCTCCTACAGGGGATGCTCTCAAGGGACCCGAAGTGTCCATGAGTATACCTCCGAGTTCTTGAGACTTTCGGCAAGGGCCAACTTGTCTAAAACTGAGAGCCAAAAGACCTTTAGGTATCTAGAAGGGTTGAGATACAACATCCAGGATCGTATTGGCACACAAATGGTGGTTCGGGTACAAGATGCCAGGAATTTAGCCCTCAAGGCTGAATCGCAACTAACCGGGAGATCCAGGAGATCCGCCACTACTGAGTATACGCCTGGAGGAAGAGATAACGTGAAGTCTTACGACAAAGGCAAGCAGGTGGCGAGTGCCAGTGGGGCCAAGGTTAACAGTGTGGGAAGAGGATCTGTCGGAGATACTAGGCCATACAAGGAAGCACCTATACCACCTAAAAGCAACAATCCGTATGCGAGGCCAGCACCTTTCAAATGTTTTCGGTGCAATGAGCCAGGCCATAGATCCAATGAATGTCCTAGGAGGAAGAGCGCCAACATGGTGGAGAGGTATGAGGATGACTATGACGAAGGGGATGAAGTATTTTGCGAACCCTTAGGAGAAGATGATAATGAGGCGGATGAAGAGAGATACGCCATTCATGTGGTACGGCGTTTGTTAGTCTCCAGCCGGATAGAGGGAGATCAGAGGCACCGACTATTCAGGACCCGCTGTCTTGTGAAAGGTGGGCGATGCAACGTGATAATAGATAGTGGGAGCCAAGAGAACATTATGAGCAGCAGCGCCGTTCAGAAGTTCGGGTTGCTGGCGGAGGCGCATCCCGACCCCTATAGAGTGGGGTGGATCAAAAACGTGGGTGAGCTTAGGGTGATCCAGAGATGCAGGGTACCTATTGTGATTGGTGATTACAGTGATGAAGTTTGTTGTGATGTGGTTGATATGGATGCCTGCTGTAGACACCGAGTCGGAGGACCTGTGACGAAAACCTGAAACAAGACGGTTGAAGCGGTTGGTTCCGGGAGTTTTAACGCGAAAAAATGTATAATAAAAAAAACGAAAACGAGAGATCAGTAGGAGGCGCGATCGCCGAGTGGACGGCTCGCGAGTACTCAGCAACGTGGTGCGAGCGTCTAGCGGCAGTCGTCGCGTGCCCGATGACAGTTGGACGCACGCCCGACAGCGCGGGGTACACGCCCGACGGCCGCTGGGCACGCGCGCCCGACAGCGCGGAGCGTACGCTCGACGGCCGCTGGGCGCACGCGCCAGGCAGCCTCTGGACGAGCGCCCCACAATGTTGGGCGAGCGCCCAACGGGCGTTGGACGAACGCCCAACAGCAGTGGGCGAACGCCCAACCTTCGTTGGGCGGACGCCCAACTATGTTGGGCGTTCTCCCAACTAAGTTGGGCGTTCGCCCAACATAGGTTGGGCGTTCGCCCAACTAGTGTTGGGTGATAGCCCAACCTACTTCGGGCGACGCCCAATTTTAATCGGGCGTCACCCAAAGTTTCCGGGGATCCATGCCTATATAAGGCACGGATCCCCATGCATTTAGGGGAGTAATTTTTGGAGAGCTTTCTCACTCTAGACAATTTTAGAGAGAGAAAGTGAATTTTTTTGAGAAAAATATTTTTTTTCTCAAAAAGTCCGAATTTCCCAAAAGTTAAATTTTTTACTAAACAGACGAAAAACACAAAAAAATCGGAAAATCACAACTCGTGGAATCGACCGACTTCGACTGTCAGATACCGATCTTAAGGTATTATCCGAGGACTAGACTCGTTTTATTTTATTTAATTTATTTCCTTTATTTATTTATTTTTATGTTATAATTTTATTTATTTAGTTATTTATTTATTTATCACGTTTTACTTAATTTTTCGTATTTATTTAATTTTTGTCTCGTATTAGATAAACGTTCGGTTTTGTTTTAAAATAAAAACCTCGTTTTAATATCCCAATATGAACCGTGATCCGATTCGAAGGTAGTTCGGGTATTACAAACGTTGTAATTATAAGTTTTAAAAATATTTCAAAATAACGTTTAAAATAAAAACGTCGTTTTAGGAACTTCCGTTATAGACTATGATCCATTTTTGGTAGTTCGGAAGTCCAAAACGATAGAATATATCTAATCTAAAGCTTTTGAATAAATCTGAAAAGTTGTGGACTGTTTCTGTAATTTTACGTTTTGTCACTAAAGGCTGTTTACCGACGGATTTTCCGTCGGTAAAGCTGCTGGAACCTTAAATACCCATTTTTTGAGTTTTTTCTTATCTTTTTGGCATTTCTTTTTAAGTATATCTCTATTTAATTATGTAAAATACTTGATAAATATATTTTTGGTTTATATAATTATTATCTATATATTATATGTATATTTATGTTATGTTAGAAACTTAATTTATATTGATTTGGTTTTGCAAATTATATAAATATATATGTATAGTTTTCGTGACTTTTTGGGATGATTAATTGGTTTTTGGGTCACGATGTAAATATCGTTTTTGAATCAAAGGTTATTTTCTTATCTGTGAACTCACCTCATTATTTTTACATGTTTTGATTATAATATATCATACTTAGTGTTATTTTCATTATTATACATATACTTAGTTATATTATATGGTATTCTTTACTTAGTTTTCGAAGTTATATGTATATCATTATTTTTATCTAAAAATATATATATATGTATATATGTACATATTCTTTTCCTTATTCTTTTGGCATTTGGGGACATGTGTTTTAAATTGGGTTTCAATTGATGAATTTTGGTTTAGTTGGTTTATTGTTGTAATTATATTCAAGTAAGGATTAATTGAGTGAAAAAAGGGGAAAATAAATCACAAAAAAGAGAGTTTAATTTGCTTATTTAAACTTAAAGTTTTCTAGATATTCCTAAAAGTGTAAATAACGTTTTCTTGACATTTTTAAACCATTTCTTAAAACATCACGTTTTAAAACCTTAATTCGTTCCAACGACGGATTAAGCGATCTTTGTAATTAAAATTGCTTTTAATCGTAAATAATAGAGTTTTTGAATTGTTTTCCTAACTAAATGGTTTTTGAACAAAATAAATTGACTTGTATGCTTAATCACGTTTTCTTGTTAAAACTTTTATCTCAACATTTTTCAAACGCTCGAATCGTTCCAACGGCGATTCGAGTGAACGTCATTAAACGGCGTTTTGAAACGTACCTAAATCGTTCCAACGGCGATTAAGGTACGAACCATGTAAATAAACTCGTTTTTGGGAAGTGAGCTTAGTTTAGAGTTAGTATGTAATACGAAGCATAAATCATATTGTAAACCAATCAATTCTTTCTTCTCCCCCTCTCTCTCCTATGTATTTTGAATTAATGTAAATGGGTGATTCTTTACCAAAATAGCTTTCCATAATATATGCTCAAAACGGTTTTCAAAACGAGAAAGAAAAGGTTTCAAATGAATTTTAAACTTAAAGAAATATGCGATTAGTCCGTTATCGCCTAACACGCTGAGTAGGAGGCCGGTGGTTCATAACCGGGCGATGTCGGGATGCCTAGTAGCCTTTCTTCGGAAAAGAGCTAGCCTTCTCGGCTCGTACCTAAGTTTCCCGAACCCTCACCGGTCTCCCGCAGGGGATCGGTGTTCATTTTTCCATTCGTGGGTGGCGACTCTTCCATACTCCGAGCTCCGGTCCTGCCGAGCAGCTTGATTCCACGATTGGTTGCTTTCGGCGCCAATCACCGCTTACGTCGCCATGAGGTGTCCACCCTCCGGTCCGCCCGGGAGATTAGGCTGCGGCACCTCGTCTAACAAGTGGCGACTCTGCTGGGGAAGCGAGAAATTTGATTCCGGAAGGCGTGTATTAAGCCCTTAACGGGGACGGATCGTATTACTTCTTTTCGTATGCATTCATAAGCATTATTGCAAACCTTTTGGGTAATTTCCGCGAAACCTCTAGCGAGAGTCCATTCGTCGCTCGAAAGAGGCTAGTGTAAGTTCCCCCTTACAGTAAGGCGCCAAAGGGTCCCAATCCATTCGTTAGGGGCGAATTTGTGCGGTCCTGTGAGGTCCCGCGATCAGCCGTGTCAGCATATAGTAGCCTTAGAAGTTGCCATAGGATTACCCGTTACCATTTTTTATGTGATGAATGAATCAGTTCGTGTTTTCAAATCGCCATGATACGTGTCTAATCCTAAAATATGTAAAGGAAATGAAACGATGCGTTAATATATACTCTTAAACCGATATATGAACTACCCCAAAGCATCGAAACGATTGGAACTAAAGACGACTTAGTCATCTCATGTGAATGAACTTGTGCGACCCACCTGGTCCCTTTCCGTGTCCCGAAGAAGGCACATGTTCAGGAAACACGTTGTGACATAAGCACGTATTAGTACGAATCGGTTTGGTATTAAGGATAGTTATATCTCGATTCAAAAGACTATATTAGCGGTAGCCGTTATTCACATTCTTTAAATAGGTTGGGATAAAACAAAATTATGACAAAACGAAAACAAAGAACATTTCTGTTTCAAATGACCCCGTTGTAACGTAAAGAGTTTCGCAAACATGGCCCGTCCCTTCCGAATAAAAGATGAGCTCTTACGTTATGCCTTGTGTCGCTCTTAAGAGAAATGGACGTATCCGCAAAAGTGACTAAGAAAATAAAAACGACCAAAATCATTCCGTATCTACGATATATGTCAACCCCGAGAGTAGTTAAAGAAAATGAACCAATATCGTTAAATACGTGCCTCGAACGGGTATATACGCCGTTTAAAATCACGAAGCTGAATTAAAGAAACCGCATGATTGCACCATATGGACGAGACTGTGGGTTTGATTAATGGCTCGATCATTTCGACCATTACCAAAACTACAAGAAATATGGCCCGACATGCGTGTTTGCTTAACTCGTGCCTAAATGAAAAAGAACGGTAATATCCCTGCTTCGAATAAGCATGCGATTCAACGAAACGTTGATTTTCTATAACCACGCTAGGATGGTATATCCCATAGATTGGAAGAAATAAAATTTGTTGCTAGCCGAAAGATTACCGTGCGCTCGAATAAGACTCGCCGTCTTCTCACGTAGCCAAAACGAGCAAACGGATTCTTGACGCTAAAAAACAAACACGTTACGCAATGAGTCCGTTCCCTAAAATAAAATCCAAAAAGTGATTTCATCACTGAATGAACACGTGGTTATGTCTCTCGATAAATCCAAAAGATCCCGTCGTAATCCAAAAATCGAGACACGAACCCACGCGAATAAAAGGGAACGAGTCATTTTCAATAACGATTGCTTGAACCAGAAGAATAACTTGTACCACGTCTAAAATCCGAGATGCGCTCAAAGGGAGTCAAAACCCAAACTAATGCGTCTCGCAAAATGACAAAAGACGAGTTATTCCGAAAGGACAATCCAACTTGGTCGATATCTTAGTCACTAAATGTTGATATGTCAAAACGAACTGTATTGTCTGATGAATGATTTACTTTCCCGCAATAATTGACGGCATCACGCGTCCTCTGGACCACAATGTGAGCCCATACCAAAATCCTAGGAAAGAGACTTGGACCAACGAGTGTGTGGAGGAATAAGGATGGAAGAGAGATGATGTGATAATTGTGATTGATATCTAACATTTTCTTTCTCTTGTTACAATCTGATTACGCGTTATGTACGATTTTCGCTAACTAGTTTGTTTGTATAGATTTATATCTCGTTGTACATCAGTCGAGTCAGATTTAAGTTATAATGCATTCTATGCTTAACGAATCATGGTAGTCATGCCATATAGAGCGTTGCATGCTAACCAAATTGCGTGCAGCCATTCTAGGTTTCGTAGACTTAGGACGTGTTTATTAGGAATGTGAGAAAGAGTCGACCCCAGCGTCGCGTGTCATTTAGGAGGCATACCAGTTATGTCGTGACGTATCCCATACGTCTTTGCCTTGTCGTACCTATGTGTTGGGATGCATCTTATGCGTCCTTGGCATATCTCGTGTGTCTTCACCGTGTCGTTTGTATGCTAGCTAGGAGGCATATCCATTATGTCGTGACGTATCCTATGCGTCTTCGCCTTAGCATACTATGCGTATAGTAGCGTACCTCGTACGTTTTTCCAGTATCGTAGGCACTAGTCAGAAGGTATAACCATTATGTCATGGCGTATCCCCTACGCCTTGGTTTTGGCATACCCCGTATGTCGCGTCATCTCCTGTATATCCTTGCCCTGTTAAGAGGCATACCGTTCTCTCATGACGAATCCCCTATGGCCTTGCTGCGTCAGGTCATCATGCGTCCACCCGTCAGGAGTCCCACCTATCATGTGGTGACATATTCCTTGTATCTTCACTTTGTTGTACCCCGTAGGATGTAACACGCCCCATGCATCTTCCATTAATCATCCAGGCACCAATCAAGAGGCATACCCGTTATGCTATGACGTATACCACATGTCCTTTCCCTGTTGTGCCTCGTATATTATGATCCATTCCTTGTGTCTCTCTCACGTCATTAAACACCGGTCAGAAAGGGTACCATGTGTGTCATAACGCATCATGTACATCTCCGCCTCATTCCTTGCGCCAAGCAAGGGGCATGAGTTGCATGCCCCATATGTCAGGGCATATCAGGTGCTTGTTCACCATGTTATGTACGTTAGACGAAAGGCATACCATTTGGGCTGTGACGTAGCCCATACGTCCTTACCCCATCCCATCTTCCATATCGTGGAGTGTCCTATGTGTCTCCATCACGTCAGCTATACGCTAGTCAAGACGTGTACTCGATGCGCCGCCGTGCACCGCGTACATCCGGGTATTGTCAAAGTCGTATATCGCGATAAGTCGCATATGCGTTTTCCACGTCGGATACGCTAGTCTAGAGCCATACCCCGTATGTCACGACTTGAGTTCTCGCCTTGCTAGGTGCCTAACAGAAGACATACCCCGTATATCGCAATATATCTCGTGCGTCTTTACCATGTCTCGCATATGCGTCGAGGAGTCTACCCCGCATGTTATGATGTGTCTCATATATTAGTCCGGGGGAGTAATTTTAGGCCCTAAAGTATTCCCTACGTCTTCGCCATGTTATACTTTGTGGGGGGATACACCGCACATGTCTTTATCATCCTATTCATTCCATTAGAGAGTGTACCTAGTGCATCGTGACATGTCACATGCGCCTTCACCGTAGTTTTTACGTCATCCGGAGACATATCCCATATGTCGTAATGTATCCCGCATCCCTCTATCATGGTTAGGACTTGTTTGGTGGTCATACCCCGCTTATCCTGACATTCACATCGTGGGGCAATTTCCGCTCACTTTCCGCATGGTCAACTCGAGACGTACTATGTGTGTCGCCACGTCGCCGACAACTTATCGATAGTTCAAAAAAAAAGAAACATTGTCATGGCATCGATTCCCCCGAGACTCGAATTAACCATTCGTCGCATGTCTCATACACGTCCTACTTATGTCTCAAGACATACCCTGTATGTCGCTACGCCTTAGCCAACACATCTCAAGATTGTGATCGGTACCTTGAACTCAAATAGAACCATAATCTCACGGGTCATTGTCACGTCCCTTTCGTATCTCAAGACATACCCACGTATGTCACCGTGCTATACACAATGCCCATGTGATTCCAAATTACGTTGTTATATTATCCGGACCTCTCATCTCGTAAGTCGTCATCATGACCTTTGTACGCTAAGACACGCCACATATGTCGGTGCACCGTGCACCTATGCTCCAAAGTTACGTTCGGTACCTTGTGTTCGAGTCAACTGTTTCACATGAATCTCGCTTACGTGTCATCATTCGCATCTGGGGATGTAGTCCATACATAGCACCTCCGCATTTCAGAGTTGTGAGCAATACCCCGAGCCCCGAAATGATCCCTTAACTGGTGTGTTGTCCACACTTCCCATTTGTACCTTTAGGTGCGCCATGATGGTCGTCATAATGCCCCCTCATATTTACATCATCCCACTGTCCGGACCCCAGGTTCACGTTGACCCTCGGACGCACGTTTCATACGTAGTCATCTCGTCACATCCGCACTTTGACTGGCGCCTTATATGTCACCTCGTCACATCTAATAAATCCATGCGTCATTGCACTAACCTCTTAGGTAGTAGGTCATCCTTATGCCCCATTGGTACTCTCGGTCGTACCTTGTATATCGACACGTCATTGTACTAAGGTAACCCATGCATCCTTGGCCTTCTTGAGACACCCTGTCGCATCTTCAAAAATGGGAAAATCGATATGAGACATACCAGGTGTGTCATCATATATCGTAACACGTCAGTATTCCAAACATGTGACACTAGTCCTTCGAACATGTATCAGCTTTCGGTGCATATCCCGTATGTCACCGCTTGCGCGGTAGTCATACGTTGGGCCTTGTCAAAATGTGCCCCACATGTCGCCTTGTCATCGGCAATATTTGTAGTCCACAAATATATCATTAGGCTATCCAATTCTGGACCGACCTTTGACGCGCGTTCTGTATGTCATCCCTCGCACCTTACTCACATGTCAAGTACTGAGTCATTTATACCATCCAGTCAGGGTTAAGCTTGTGGAACACACCCCCATACGCGGTTCGGTACGTCCGGTTCGCATGTCAAATGTCGAGTCACTCATGTCATTGAGTTCAAGTCGAATCTGGGGCAAGTTCATATATGTCCTCACGTGCATCTTGCTTACATCTCCAATGTCGAGTCATTTGTATCGACAAGTTCAAGTTGAACTTTTGGCACGTACCTGTCATATAGAGTGATTCATGTCATCGAATCCAAGTCATACCCTTAGGCACGTACCCTATGGGCCGTCTCGAGCATCCCGCTCATACCTTGACACACTGAGTCATTCATGTCGTGAGGTTCCTATCAAACTCTTGACGTACGCCCTGTAAATTGTCACTCATATCTTGAGTACGCCTCAAACATCGGTTTGTTTATATTGTCAAATCCTCGACACGCTCCCCCTACATCATTGGTATTATTGTTTATGCGCCCCAAACTCCGAATTGCCTTACTTACGAGTCTGAGACATATGCCCTATGTGTCGCTATTTGGGTCTCGCTCGTATCAGTAGTATCAAGTTGTTTGTACCGCGGCTAAGTCCAACATTTGGCACTTACCTCGAAGGTCTTGGTTTGCGCCCTCGTTGCTCCTCGAGTTGTTCATAGTAATAGGTTCCAGTCGAACTATGGATGTCTACCCTGTGTGTCATTGCTGGTATCTCAAATATCGGTGATGGACCCAATACATCGTAAATATCCATATAAGATCTTTAGGGATTCTCATAAAACATATCGTCGTCGGGTTTGCGCTATAAAACAAATTGACCTTCGACACGTACTAGGTAAGTCGTCGTTTCCGTCTCGTTGATACCTCGATCGGATTAGGACACCTCTCATTCTACCAGACGCACCGATGTCCGCAAATTCATCGAGGTATTTGGGTCTCTAGCTTAAGTTAATCCTTGAACCGCACCCTGCGTGTCGGTATCGTGTCTAGCTGACGCTTCCAATGTTGTTAGAAGGTACCTCTTGAGTCATCTCTGTGCTTCATCTATACCCAAAGTTGGTCAGATAACACGTGTGTCGTATGCGTACCCTATTCGTGTCTCGTACCTAGCATGTTGGATTTCCCCCACGATGGTCGAAATCCCAAAATCAAGCCATCACATCGTTCGTGAGTTGCGTATAAATCAATCGTGGGGGCACATCAAGTGGGACTCCCATCATGCCGTTTGGCTACCTCTAAGGCATACCACGTACGTCACCGTATTTCCTAAATGCACCATGTTTCAAACCACTCTGCCCAGGCACTAGTGAGCCAAGTAGGAGTTAATAATTGGCACATACCTCGTGTGTTGACATATGGATCCTATTCGAACCTCGAGTATCAGGTATTTCGTGTGCATTATCCCGTCAAATAATACCCATCATCGTAATAGTTGCTTTCCAGGAGAAGCTGACAATTGGCGCACATCACGTATGTCACTCGAGTCTCCCTTATGCCTTAACCTGTTTAGGGCATGTCCCGTGCGTCACCACTTTCTGCATAACATTCCAAGGTTCCATTGGTACGTCTACGTATTTGTGTCTTGGGTAGGTTCCGTTGGTACGTCTACGTATTTGTGTCTTGGGTTTAAACTAACCATTGACCCACACCCCATATGTGGTGGTCTCGTTCCGCTTGCTTCTAGTTTAGGACACACCCTCTATGTCGGCATGTTTCAGGAAACTTGTGTTTCCCAGAAAGACGGTTCCCTGCTATCAGTATCGTTACTAGGTAAACTATGGACACATGCCCCGCACGTCTCCATCATGGTCTGTTTAGGTCTCGGACATACCATGAGCGTCACATCAGCCCGTGTAATGCCCCGTATCTTCGAAGTACGTCATTACAACCGATGATGACAATCCCTAACATACACCTCATACATAGTCGCTTATGTTGTTTTTTTAGATCGTGAGTCATGTCGATGTACCAAGTATGTCATTCCCCCCACTCATGTCGCTACCCCTCGAATGTATCTACACGTCACGGATATCATCGGGGTACACTCTCATCTACCTAGCGTCCTAGCGAATTTTACTCATCAGGAGGGTCGTCTCAATCTCACAAGTCTCAGTCGTGTCAAGCGTCATTTACCATTATACAGCTTGTGAAGCATTACGAGGTAAAATCGTAGGGTTCATACTAATGTGTGCATAACAGTTGAAATGGTTTCAGGCATTCGCACTTCCAAACAGGTAAGTTAGCACAGACGACCGAAGTGCTACCGACGACTCTGGTAAAAAAAAGAAAAAAAAAGAAGGGGTTTAGCTCCAGTCAAATCGTGTTTATGTTGTAAGAAATAAAGCGCAGACCACGAATCATGCATAAATCATACATCCATCTATAGGAGGCACAAGTAGATAGCTTTAGCATTCGCATCGCACGTGCATTGCATCATCAAAATTCATAATGCCTAAAAAACTCCACTCACCGATCCTTTCTCTTTCCTTGTTAGAAACCCAACCCATGGCCCAGTCCAGCAATTCAAACCACAATCTTGAGAGCCGTGTGCAAGGGGCTTTAGCCAAATACATCTTTTCTGATGAGTTCAAACGTGCTCTTAATGATCCAGAGAATACTAAGCATGAGGGGTTGAAAATTCCCAAGAGATGATAGGAGATTTCAATCTCAGAGCAGAAATCGAGCGAGTTCTTTCCGATATCCTTGCTTCAGATGAATTCAAGATAGAGCTGAAAAGGTTGGTCAGGGAGGTCCTGAGCGAGTCACTGGTTGCGGAGATCCCGAAAGTTGTTGTGGAGAAACCTATGTTCCAGCTCGCGTCACAAGTTAATCCACAAACATTCACTCCACCAAGAGTAGTCTCACACCATATTTCACGAACACAACAAGATCCACACCATCGGGGACATGAGATTACCAGGGTTGTTCGCCCTCCGTCGCCCACTCAGTATAGAAGGGAGGGAAGGGAATTCTCCACTTTCACTCAACCCTTGTTTGAAGTGTTGGAGGGTCTATGAATGCATGACATACTTCACCCTCTACCAGCCACGGGAGGTCAAACCACTAAATTAGTCAAACGCAGGGGCTACTGCCACTTCCACCAGAAATATGGTCACGAAACAAGCACTTGCATGAGGTTGAAGCATGAAATCCAAGATCTCATCGAAGCTGGAAAGATAAGTGATCCAGATCCTTCTCAACAGATGAAGCCTTCGACTTGTTCCTTGAATGGCGAAGTCTACAACGGATCAGGATAATCTAAAGAAGAAGTTCCGGAGATTGAGGACACTTATGAAGTGGGAGAATCTGAAGCTTCTTGAAGTAGCATGAGAGAGAGGAGTGCACTTGTAGTCTTTATCCTTGTCTTTTATTTTATCTTCTATTCCACAAGATGTTATTAACCTCCTTTTGAATTCAATGAAATTTCGTTTCCGCAAATTTATCCTAAACATACGTACTTACATTTGATATTTACTCAATTGAGATATTCCCGCTTCTATCATGGCACGGACGTAAGCTCTAGAATATACTTATTGCTCAGTACTTAACCACTGAAGAGAGAAAATTAAGAGAGTAAAAAAAAAGCAAAATAAATCATGAGAAACGATTCCCTGACTCTACAATGATAAGTCGGGCGTAGACCCATCAAACGAAGGGTTCTCACCGGCTTTTGCCAGAAAGAAGATTGAGCGACAATCAACAAAGTCCAAAAGAGAGAAAAAGAAAAGAAAATATGGAGCAAGCAACAAGCCCTCAGAGCCATACTTACACTGAGGCACCGACAAAGATTTCTCCCCCCCAAAGGGGGACACAAGTACAGGAGTACGCCATTCAGAACAAGGCAGGGGCAACTAACCTATCAGCGATAAAGTATTTTGTTCCAGGATCAACGAAAGGGTTTAGACCTATGATGACTCAAAGTTAAACAAGGGAAGAAGGAAAAAAAAAAGGAAAAAATGATGCTAAAAAGGCCCAGGGGCAAAGTCAAGTCAATCGGAAGTAAAAGAAAATAAATCAAAAGCTGACGTGATCAGCCAAGAGGCGTCAAGGTGGCAAGAGCGGTTGACATTGTCCAACAAATGTGTAATCAAATGTATGAGAGAAGCTCACTGTAACGAAGAAAGATCAAATGCGTAGTCAAGTGAAGCCGAAGGCGGCGACAAAGTTCAGAACTTTAATCAATCTCGAGGGAACCGAAGGATCCTTCTCATGAAAATTAAAAAAAAAAGAAAGAAAGAAAATCCCGATAGGTTGAAAATCCGCAAAGGGCGGCCTATGCAACAATAAGGGACACCCCAATAAGTGAAAACTCCACGGGGCGCTTATTTGAAAATTCCGGGGTAAAAGGAGAGAGTTAAAATAACTGAAGTGTGAAAACCCGAAAGGGCATGCTTTGGTGACAGTGGTTAATAAACTGAGCAGTAAACAATTCAATGTATCTTTGCCAGGTGCTTTATTTAAGCTAGACGGTTGCATTTGTAATGACAACACCCGCATCAATAGACACCCCATCTCTACTGAAATCACCCCAACACCCATAAACCGATCCAAAATCTATAAAAAAAGAAAAACTAAAAAAAAAAAAGACTATTCCTCTCTCTCATGCTCCATGAAGTCTAGTTCCTATGCTCCTATGTTGTCCTCTCAAGGGTCAAATTCCAACCAAAGCGTCTCTCTTCCATAGCTACTCCCAACGGCAGTATCCCTAGTTTGGCGCACATGAAATCTCACCTCGAGTTGGCAGGGGCATACGCCCGCATCAATTTCTAACCTACACCAAGACGGTAACTTTAATCAGGGGCACGGCCCTACAATCAGATCAACGTCCATCTCACTCCGGAAGCTTCTCCATTAACGAAGGCATCGGGCATGAACTCATCGTCAAATGATTAGCATAGAAATGGCCCGTGGATATAAACCCCCTGTGCTATCCGGTATCATTCACAATCAAGAAAGAAAGAAAGGGAGAAGAAAAATTGAACAAAAAGGTTGGATTGAAAACCTCAAAAGAGGCGATCCAAGCAAAAGGAGGGATAGAGAAAATCAGTGAGATATAGAAAAGATGAATTGAAAACCCCTAGGGGCAGTTCATGCAAAAGGAGAGATAGAGAATATCGCAGAGATCCCGTTGAGTTGAAAACCCGAAAAGGGCAGCTCAGGCAAAAATTAGGGAAAAAATGAATACGTCAAACTCTGGTTAAAAGCGAGAGCCCCTTTGACACGAGCTCATCAAGACCAAATCCTCATCCTTACAACCCTTGGTTTCAAACTTAACTTCGCCCTCATCCTCGCACTCTTTGGGGACGGCCCGAAACATCATTTCTCGATCTGAAGCTACGAAAATCCTCCAAGCCTATGAAAAGGGAATCCATCCGAGCATCTCATCCACATGTACATAGCTTGCATTCCCACATGTCCATACATCCATATAAAGCAAAACACATAGGCCACACGTATGCACATTCAAACACACGCACGGTCACCTGCATACGCACATATAAGTGTTTACATGCATCCATAGATTAGGCTACATCCGCCCATCTATATGCATCACTACATACCTCCCATTGACACAAGATCATCAAAACCAAATCCTCATCCTTACAACCCTTGGTTTCAAACTTATCCTCACCCTCATCCTTGCACACTTTGGGGATGGCCTGAAGCATCATTTCTCGATCTAAAGCTACCGAAATCCTCCAGCCTATGAAAAGGGAATCCATTCGACCATCTCATCCACACATACATAGTTTGCATACACACATGTCCATACATCCGCATAAAGCGAAACGCACAGGCCTCACTTATGCACATTCAAACGCATGCACGGTCACCTGCACACACACACATAGGTGGTTACACGCATCCATAAACTAGGCTACATTCACCCATCCATATGCATCACTACACACCTGCGGTCGATTTAGAGGCCAGGGTTGCTATTGAGCCTTTTTACCCACGGTCGATTTAGAGACCAGGGTTGCTTTTGAGCCATTTTACCCGCGGTCGTGGACCAGGGTTGCTATTGAGCCATTTTGCCTGCGGTCGATTTAGAGACCAGGGTTGCTTTTGAGCCATTTTGCCTGCGGTCGATTTAGAGACCAGGGTTGCTTTTGAGCCATTTTACCCGCGGTCGTGGACCAGGGTTGCTTTTGAGCCATTTTGCCTGCGGTCGATTTAGAGACCAGGGTTGCTTTTGAGCCATTTTACCCGCGATCGTGGACCAGGGTTGCTTTTGAGCTATTTTGCCTGCGGTCGATTTAGAGACCAGGGTTGCTTTTGAGCCATTTTACCCGCGGTCGTGGACCAGGGTTGCTATTGAGCCATTTTGCCTGCGGTCGATTTAGAGACCAGGATTGCTTTTGAGCCATTTTGCTTGCGGTCGATTTAGAGACCAGGGTTGCTTTTGAGCCATTTTACCCACGGTCGTGGACCAGGGTTGCTATTGAGCCATTTTACATGCAGTCGATTTAGAGACTAGGGTCCCTAGAAGGAGCGTCCGTCGATAGCTGATTCAAAGGCAATGACAGGACAGCCAAGGTAAAGATTGAAGACGAAGAGGGAACTTGCGACATGGAGATCAGTTATTTCTCCTCCCACTCTTTACGTGTCTTTTACTTTAATCTATTTACATTGCATGTGTTGCGCTAGCAAAAAACGTTTTCCAAAACACACACATCACTGTCAAAATAGAAAAGTAGGGGCAACTGTAGACACCGAGTCGGAGGATCTGTGACGAAAACCTGAAACAAGACGGTTGAAGCGGTTGGTTCCGGGAGTTTTAACGCGAAAAAATGTATAATAAAAAAAAACGAAAACGAGAGATCAGTAGGAGTCGCGATCGCCGAGTGGACGGCTCGCGAGTGCTCAGCAACGTGGTGCGAGCGCCTAGCGGCAGTCATCGCGTGCCCGACGATAGTTGGACGCACGCCCAACAGCGCGGGGTGCACGCCCGACGGCCGCTGGGCATGCGCGCCCGCCAGCGCGGAGCGTACGCCCGACGGCCGCTGGGCGCACGCGCCCGGCAGCCTCTGGGCGAGCGCCCCACGATGTTGGGCGAACGTCCAATGGGCGTTGGACGAACGCCCAACAGCGGTGGGCGAACGCCCAACCTTCGTTGGGCGGACGCCCAACCTATGTTGGGCGTTCGCCCAACTAGTGTTGGGTGATAGCCCAACCTACTTCGGGCGACGTCCAATTTTAATCGGGCGTCGCCCAAAGTTTCCGGGGATCCATACCTATATAAGGCACGGATCCCCATGCATTTAGGGGAGGAATTTTTGGAGAGCTTTCTCACTCTAGACATTTTTAGAGAGAGAAAGTGAATTTTTTTGAGAAAAATATTTTTTTTCTCAAAAAGTCCGAATTTCCCATAAGTTAAATTTTTTACTAAAAAGACGAAAAACACAAAAAAACCGAAAAATCACAACTCGTAGAATCGACCGACTTCGATTGTCAGATACCGATTTTGAAGTATTATCCGAGGACTAGACTCGTTTTATTTTATTTAATTTATTTCCTTTATTTATTTATTTTTATATTATAATTTTATTTATTTAGTTATTTATTTATTTATCACGTTTTACTTAATTTTTCGTATTTATTTAATTTTTATCTCGTATTAGATAAACGTTCGGTTTTGTTTTAAAATAAAAACCTCGTTTTAATATCCCAATATGAACCGTGATCCGATTCGAAGGTAGTTCGGGTATTAAAAACGTTGTAATTATAAGTTTTAAAAATATTTCAAAATAACGTTTAAAATAAAAACGTCGTTTTAGGAACTTCCGTTATAGACTATGATCCATTTTTGGTAGTTCGGAAGTCCAAAACGATAGAATAGATCTAATCTAAAGCTTTTGAATAAATCTGGAAAGTTGTGGACTGTTTCTGTAATTTTACGTTTTGTCACTAAAGGCTGTTTACCGACGGATTTTCCGTCGGTAAAGCTGCTGGAACCTTAAATACCCATTTTTTGAGTCTTTTTCTTATCTTTTTGGCATTTCTTTTTAATTATATCTCTATTTAATTATGTAAAATACTTGATAAATATATTTTTGGTTTATATAATTATTATCTATATATTATATGTATATTTATGTTATGTTAGAAACTTAATTTATATTGATTTGGTTTTGCAAATTATATAAATATATATGTATAGTTTTCGTGACTTTTTGGGATGATTAATTGGTTTTTGGGTCACGATGTAAATATCGTTTTTGAATCAAAGGTTATTTTCTTATTTGTGAACTCACCTCATCATTTTTACATGTTTTGATTATAATATATCATACTTAGTGTTATTTTCATTATTATACATATACTTAGTTATATTATATGGTATTCTTTACTTAGTTTTCAAAGTTATATGTATATCATTATTTTTATCTAAAAATATATATATATGTATATATGTACATATTCTTTTCCTTATTCTTTTGGCATTTGGGGACATGTGTTTTAAATTGGTTTTCAATTGATGAATTTTGGTTTAGTTGGTTTATTGTTGTAATTATATTCAAGTAAGGATTAATTGAGTGAAAAAAGGGGAAAATAAATCACAAAAAAGAGAGTTTAATTTGCTTATTTAAACTTAAAGTTTTCTAGATATTCCTAAAAGTGTAAATAACGTTTTCTTGACATTTTTAAACCATTTCTTAAAACATCACGTTTTAAAACATTAATTCGTTCCAACGACGGATTAAGCGATCCTTGTAATTAAAATTGCTTTTAATCGTAAATAATAGAGTTTTTGAATTGTTTTCCTAACTAAATGGTTTTTGAACAAAATAAATTGACTTGTATGCTTAATCACGTTTTCTTGTTAAAAATTTTATCTCAACATTTTTCAAACGCTCGAGTCGTTCCAACGGCGATTCGAGTGAACGTCATTAAACGGGGTTTTGAAACGTACCTAAATCGTTCCAACGGCGATTAAGGTACGAATCATGTTAATAAACTCGTTTTTGGGAAGTGAGCTTAGTTTAGAGTTAGTATGTAATACGAAACATAAATCATATTGTAAACCAATCAATTCTTTCTTCTCCCCCTCTCTCTCCGACGAGAAGTCTACCTTGGTAGTCTGTCCTACACACAAATCGTTTGTCAGCGAATGTGAAGAGAGCCAAATGGTGTATGTGGTAATGGTTAAGGCGAATCACGAGTCCGCCCAAAGAGGCGAAAATGAGATGACGAATGAAGTGACTCGCCTACTTGGCGAATATCAAGATCTGTTCCCTAACGAACTGCCGAGTGGGTTACCACCTTTGAGGGACATCCAGCATCATATTGATCTTGTGCCCGGGGCTAGTTTTCCAAGCCTTCCCCACTATCGAATGAGTCCGAAGGAAAATGACATCATGAGGCAGAAAGTGGAAGAGCTCATTGAGATGGGATACGTTAAGGAAAGTATGAGCCCTTGCGCCGTTCCAGCTTTACTTACACCGAAGAAGGATGGGTCTTGGCGGATGTGTGTCTACAGTAGGGCTATTAACAAGATCACCATCAAGTACAAGTTCTCGATTCCAAGGTTGGATGACATGCTGGACCAACTTGGCGGATCTCGAGTCTTCTCCAAGATTGATCTCAGGAGTGGTTATCATCAGATACGAATCCGATCTGGGGATGAGTGGAAGACCGCCTTCAAGACGAGAGATGGATTGTATGAATGGTTAGTTATGCCATTTGGGATGACCAACGCCCCCAATACTTTTATGAGGCTGATGAATCAGGTGCTTCGCCCAGTGATTGGAAAATTTGTAGTTGTGTATTTTGATGACATCCTGATTCATAGCGAGACCTTGGGGAAGCATGTGAAGCACTTACGGATAGTGTTTGACCTATTAAGGAAACACCCGCTATACGCCAACACTAAGAAGTGTGATTTCGTCATGGAAAGTCTGGTTTTCCTCGGGTTTGTGGTTAGTGGCGATGGGGTCCAAGTTGATGGGGAGAAGGTAAGAGCCATCCGAGAATGGCCCACTCCGAGGAACGTGGGGGATATCAGGAGTTTTCATGGGCTAGCAACGTTTTATCGCTGATTCATTAAGAACTTCAGTTCCATCGTGGCCCCGTTGACGGAATGTTTGAAGAAGGGAAGGGGGTTCGAGTGGGCGGATGCCCAAGAAGAGAGCTTCGCCTTGATCAAGGAAAAGCTGAGTACAGCGCCAGTGCTGGCGTATCCCAATTTTGATAAGCTGTTCGAAGTTGAGTGTGATGCTAGTGGAGTTGGGATTGGTGGTGTCTTGATGCAAGAAAAGAGGCCCATTGCATACTTCAGTGAGAAGCTCTGTGAGGCACGGAAAAAGTGGGCAACTTATGATCAAGAGTTTTATGCTGTAGTGAGGGCGTTGAAAGTATGGGAGCATTACTTGGTGGGAAAAGAATTCATCCTCTACACTGACCATCAAGCTCTCAAGTACCTGGGAAGTCAGAAACAACTTCGAAGCTCCATGCATGCCCGGTGGTCCGCCTTCATAGATAAGTTCCCCTATAAGCTTATCCATAAGGCTGGAAAACAGAACAAGGTGGCGGACGCCTTGAGTCGAAGGGTGTCACTAATCAAGACAGTCAACCTGGAGACCGATTGTTTTGAACACATCCGAGGAGAATACTTGGCGGATCCTGATTTTGGTAGTATCTGGGAAAAATGTAAGAACCAACATGGAGATGGAGTGTATCACCTGATGGATGAGTATCTCATGAGGGGCAACCAACTTTGCCTACCTTGCACTTCCATTCGCGAGAAGGTTGTTCGGGATGTACATGACGGATCCCTGGGAGGGCATTTTGGACGAGATAAGACATATGAAGCAGTGAGTTCCCGCTATTTCTGGCCTAAGATGAGGAGAGATGTTGCCTACTTAGTAGAACGATGCTATGTTTGCCAAACCGCTAAGGGACGCACTACAAATGCGGGCTTGCAGTTACCTTTGCCTGTGCCAGAGACCATATGGGAGGATCTATCCATGGACTTTGTCCTAGGATTACCCAGAACTCAGAGGGGCATGGATTCCATCTTTGTCGTGGTTGATCGGTTTTCAAAGATGGCTCACTTCATACCATGTCGCAAGACTAATGACTGCGAAGCTATTCTTCAAAGAGATTGTCAGGCTACATGGCGTACCTAAGAGCATCGTCTCGGATCGTGATACGAAGTTCCTCAGTCACTTCTGGCGGACATTGTGGGCGTTGTTCGATACATCTCTGAAGTTTAGTACCACCGCCCACCCTCAAACAGACGGACAGACAGAAGTGGTCAATAGAACCTTGGGAAACTTACTGCGCAGCAAGTGTAAGGATAAGCCCAGGATGTGGGATGTGGTTCTAGCCCAAGCTGAGTTCGCCTACAACGGCTCTGTACATTCGGGAACCGGGAGATCTCCATTTGAGGTGGTATACACAAAGACCCCGAATCACGTCCTTGATATAGCCCATCTTCCTAGAGAAAACGTGACTGCCAACCAGCTGGCCAAGGATTATGTACAGATGCACCAAGAGGTGAGAGAGACTCTTGAGGAGAGAAATCAGAAATTAAAGGCTAAGGCGGATGAGCACCGCAGGGACCTACAGTTTGAAGTCGGGGATGAGGTTATGGTATATTTGGGCAAAGAGAGACTCGCCAACTCCGCAAGTAGCAAACTTCGGCCTAGGAAATACGGGCCATATAAGATCACCAAGAAGGTCAATGCCAATGCCTATCATATAGCATTGCCGAACTGGCTTGGTAAAATCTCACCAGCATTCAACATCCGTGACCTTAGCCCATGGAAGCCGGATGGTCCTTTGGAGTTCAAACAGGGCAAATCGGTGCCGAGTTCTTTTAAAGAATGAGAGAATGATGCGGACATCCTAACTGAGATCACTGATCACAGGCGCTCTAGCGAATCCCCAGACATCAGACCCACGGAGGTTATACCTAGGAGGGCGGATCCCCAAGACAAGCAAGCTGGGCGAATCTAGGAGTACGCAAGGAGGCGTATCAACATCTACCCTGGGCGGATCTCTAGGCTTACTTCCTCCCGAAGTAATTCACCAACAACCCTGACAATCCGTACCTGTACCAATGTACTGTTTGTCGGGGCGTATCACCTATTTTACCCTTTTAGGGATAGCCTTATTGTAACCCTAGTAGGGGTAATCCTTGTCTTTGTTATCATTAAGGGGAAGTATTTAAACCCTCATTTTGTAAGAATGACGGCAACTTTATCAATCAAACATTATTCTCTTTGAGAACCGAGGTTTACACCTTGTTATTGGGATTCACTCCTTCTAGTTTAGCTAGAGAAGAAACTCTTTGTTGGTTTACGATTAAAACCTCCATTTATCGCTTTCAATCTGTATCAAGGTGTTTGGTTAGTGATCTCCTGTTTGCCTTTCACACCTGAAAAGCAGCCTTTTACAAAAGCAGAAAATCTCTGTTTTTTGGAAAAACAGTTTTTTCCAACAGCAAACAACAAATAGCAACAGTAAACGGCAACAACAAACAGCAAACTGTGATAGCAAACAGCAAACAGTAGGTAAAACAAACATGCCTTAAATTTTTGATTGGTTGGACATTGCTACGGGGAATAGAATCCGTCGTGAGAAAAAGTACTATGAAAAAAGTTGATAAGTGTTTCTTAAATACATAATAAAAATATTAAAAACTATAAAATATATAAAAATATTAGAAATTATGAATATTTAAAAAAAAAAATTAATATCAGATTTCATAGTTTAAAGAAAATAATGACAAACGCACCCTAAATCTATATAATTTGTTAAATTAATTAGTTAGGAATATGTAAAATAAATAAATAAAAAAGAATGTTACACATTTTATCTATAATTTTTTTTTGAAGCATTTTATCTATATTTAAAACTTTATTTTTTATAATTCATTTCTACAATTTCCAATTTCTGTGTAGATGCATTAGATAAAAAAAAAAAAGCAATCCAACGGTTAAAAGCTCAATAAATATTAATATTTGACATTCTGACAGGTGAATATTAATTGAGTTTGAAACGTGAATAATACATGCATTTCTTACAATGTATTGAAATTAAGTAAACAAATGGGGTTATCAGATTTCAACTCTTAATCACTTGGTTAAAGAGGATCTGAGACCATGTCATGGAACTAATTAAACTAAACGCTTAAGTTAATAGTTAAAAGTAGGGTTGTAATCAAGTTGAGCTTTGACCTGTTCATACTTGATTGAATAGTAAATTGACAAACTCGAGTTCAACTTTCTGTTCGTGAGTTGCTTACAAGTTGTTCGCAAACATGTTAATGAGCTTGTTCACGAGCATATCGTTAATTTTGTTCATAAACTTCGCTTGTGAACAACTTATTAATTAATTATATTAATTTGAAATTCTTTTAACACAAAACTACATAGTTTTGAAATCTACAAAACTAAAATTTATACAAAGTTATTGTTTTACTTTATCCCTTTATAGAAATATTATTATAAAAAAATAATCGAACCAATTGTTTACGAGCGTTTCCATGAACATTATAATCGAGCTTGTTCATGAACATACAATTGAACCTGCTCGCACGCTTTCGAACCGAGTTTCGCCATGCTCAAGCTTGACTCGTATATAAATCAAACTGAAAACGATTGAATTTTATCGAACCGAACACCGAATCGCTCATGAACTGTTCGGCTCATTTATAACACTAGTTAAAAGCCCAATTCATATTAATATTATATTAATATCAAACAATGTTGAAAGCCGACTTATATCAAATGATGATTGTATACAATTATAATAATTTGATTGTATACAATTATAATAATTAATCAAAACTTCAATGCTTAAAGTTTAAAATTCAGTCTTTATCAACAAAAACGTGTTAATTTAGTCTACTAAGTCACTATTACAGATTTCTCATTCGATACTAGTCACTATTACAGATTTTTCGATTCGAGTTGGTTAGACATAATTTAAATGAATCATTTTCTAATTAATTTTTTTTACGTATATTAAAATGTGAACTCGAGATTTAGCTTAAACGATTTGACCGCTCAATCCAACTTTAATATTTAAAACATTTTTTTTTGTGTGTGTTTCCTAACGGTGCAATTACTTTTAATTCCATCAAATTCACGTTCAAATTAATGTGAATTTATTCAAAATGTGGATGGACCTATATGTTCTTAAATTTCTACTACTTAAAGAAACCTCAACCGTTTGGTATTTCAAATTAATATCTCAACAAGTTCAACTTCCCAAGTCACATAAAAGTAACCAAATCATCCGGCCCCCTAAACTTGTAACTTTTTTTCATCTGGCCCCCTCAACTTAGGGGACAACCTCTCAACCCCCTCAACTCTCCAAAAACATCACATACAGCCCCTTACACCCCTATGTTCGGTCAAAATATTGACCCGTATAGAAAACGCGCTTGACTGATAACAACACCAATGTTGCGTGTCATTTTTTATTAAATTTTTCCATTGAGACCCCTGCTCGGCGAGCAACTACCAGAGATGGATTTCGATCAGAATTCTTATGGCAGAATGGAAAATTTTAATAAAAAAATGACATGTGACATTGGTGAGGTCAACAGTCAAGCGCATTTTCTACACGGGTCAATATTTTGACCGAACATAGGGGTGTAAGGGGCTGTATGTGATGTTTTTGGAGATTTGAGGGGGTTGAGAGGTTGTCCCCTAAGTTGAGGGGGTCAGGTAAAAAAAGTTACAAGTTTAGGGGGCTGGATGCCTATTAAGCCCTTATTTCTAACTTGACACTCTGGTACCACTTGATGGCTTATGTGAATCAATCAAGCAATTAAAAAGAAAAGAAAGAAAAACTTTACATGGTTCGACCAATTCGTGCCTACTTCCATGTAAGAGGAGAAATTTGATTATTGGAGAAACCAAACAAGAAAATTTAGGGTATTGCTATATATCGCACCCAAATTCCCTATCACCGCCTTCATTGGACAATTTTGCCCTTGCCATAAAAAATTTGTCAAAATTGAGAAAAAAAAATTTTGAGAGAAAATTTAAAATTTATCCTAAATGGATGCGGCATACCGTCCGACCCATGGTCGGAACGGATGCGGCATCCGTTCCCGCCATGGGTCGGGCGGTATGCCGCATCCGTTCCCGCCATGGGTCGGACGGTATGCGGCATCCGTTTCCGCCATGGTGGGAACGGATGCGGCATCCATTCCCGCCATGGGTCGGGTGGTACGCCGCATCTGTTGAAACACCTTTCCACATAATTTTGATTTGACAAAATTGTTTAAGTATAATTAAAAACATATTCTAAACACACTAAGTTTAAATGCTTTGATTTATTCTACTAATGTGTTTGTTCAATGTTGAGTTAAGTTGTTTATAAGACATAAGGATTAAAAGGCCAAAGCCCAATGCAAGAGTCAAAGCCCAAGTCAAACGGATCAATACAACTAGGCCCGCGTTTGTCAAAACGTTGTCGTTATGGACAAAATGCAACTCAGCGGAAGAAGGATCTAGAAGACCTTCAAGGAACAACTTCGGAACGAAGCTGCTGAGTTGATTCGACAAAGCGTACAAGACAACAGCTGGCTAAGGAAAACTTCCAGATAAAGAGTTTCTACTTTGGGTAAAGTTCAGACGACACAGTATGCTGTCCAGTTGACTTTACCATAAAAGGAGAGACATACTGCCGAGCTGACCAAAAGCTGACCGAGGACAGAAGATACTCAAATCTGATTGGCCGAGAGCTCTGAGCAAGTCAGGATGACAATGACAGGAAGCCGTTTTCCTCCAACGGTTATTTCGAAATTCGAAATGACTGATGCCTCAAGACGTCTTTATAAATAGTGCCATCAGAAGCTTCATTCTACACAGAACTTGATCAAGCCATTACGCTGACCAAATTTCTACGCAAGTTCTGCAAGCAAGAAAGCAAAGCAAATCTTACACTATATTTCATATCTTTGTGTAAAAGTCTAGAGTGATTATTCAATCATCTAAAGTGTCTTAGCAATCATTGTTTAGGACAAACACTTATCATTTCTAGAGATTAGAAAGGAGAGGTTGAGTACTAGGTTATAGTACTCAGCGAGAGATTAGGATTGAGTAGAGGTATAGAGGAAGGTACTCTTGTTATACTCACTTGCTAAGATTGTAAAAGGTTTGAGGCTCTACCTTTAAAGAGCTCAGTAGAGGATTCGAAATCTCGGAACGTGTTCCGGGGACAGGACGTAGGCTTAGAAGAAGCCGAACCTGGAAAAATCTGTTGAGTAACGTATTTCTTACCTTAAACTCCTTATATATATTGCTTGCTTAAATAACCAAAAACTGACCAAGTAAAGAGGTCAAGCTGAGTTGTGCGTATCGAACATCTGAGTTCAGGAATAGACTTAAAGTGCTATCTCCTGACTCAAGTCAAGAAACTGACCTAGTCACCAGTTGACTAAGCCAGTATCTTACTGATTACTCAGCGCCGCTGATAAAACCTTTTCTCTTAAGAAAAGAAGTCTGCCCTAAGAATAAGAAAAGTTTAAATAGTTCCTAACCCCCCCTTGGAACTATACTTGCAACGTTATAAGGGACCAACAAGTGGTATCAGAGCATAAAAGCTCATTGTAAAAGGTCTAACAACCTTGAGCTGATCCCTACCATGGGCGAAAACAGTACTCGGTTTCTCCCAGGAAACCAAACAACTCAGATATTGCCTGAGGGGCTGTCCATCACTCGGCCTCCCCTATTCTTCGGGTCTAACTATACCTTCTGGAAGAATAGGATGAAAAATTTCATTCAGGCTACAAATATGAGTGCCTGGCTATCTATAGTGCAAGGCCCATTTGTACCTGTCGAAGTTGTGGCTGGCCTAACAGTTGTAAAAGCTGAGGCCAAATGGACAGAGGATGATCTCAAGAAGCTTCAAAATCACGCTTCGGCTATTAATATGCTTCCCTGTGCGCTCGATGCTGCAGAATATAATAAAATCTCAGGTTGTGAGTCGGCGCAAGAGATCTGGAAGAAGCTGGAGGTCACCTACGAAGGAACCAATAAAGTAAAGGAGTCCAAAGTGAACCAGCAGATGAGACTGTACGAGCTGTTCGAGATGAATAATGATGAGGGCATATCTGACATGAATGCAAGGTTTACCAACATCATTAATGAGCTCAAGAGACTTGGGAAAATCTTCACTGAGGAAGAACAAGTCAAAAAGATACTCAGGAGTCTTCCTAAAGACTGGCAAGCAAAGAAGACCGCTGTTGAGGAAGCTCAGGATTTAACCACCTACAAATATAACGAACTCATCGGCTCGTTGCTGACCCATGAGATATCTATGAAAAACTTCGAGGTGAAGGAAAAATCTGAAGACAAGAAGCAGAAGTCTCTTGTCATGAAAGCTGACTCCACTGACGGGAGCTCAACAGATGATGAGGAGATGGCTATGTTCACAAGGAAGATGAAAAGGCTCTTCCGGAAGAATGACAAATATTCTAAGAAGCCTTACAGAAAGTTTGATAAGTATAAAGCTGACTCCAGCGACAACAAATACAAGAAAGACAACTCAAAGCCCATTACATGCTTTGAATGTCATCAAACTGGCCACATAAAGTCAAACTGCCCCACGCTGAGGAAAGATAAGAAGAACGGCAAAAAGGCAATGGTGGCTACATGGAGCGACAGTGATGAGTCTTCATCAACAGAAGCTGAGGCCACCGAGTCAGCGAAGATATGCTTCATGGCTGACGAACTTGCTGAGCCATGCATCTCTGAGCATGCTGACCCCTCCGTTGAATCTGACGATGAGGAGCAATCTAATGAAGTAATATCACTTTCTCTGCTCAGAAACGAAATGGGTAATGCCCTGAGTGATCTCTATACACTTATCAAAAAGTGTAATAAGAAAATTAGAGCACTCAGCAGGCGCTGTGATGAGGTTGAAGAGGTCAAGCTAAGTGACCTCAGATACCTTCTTCAGGACAACTCAACTTTGCATGATAACATGAAGATCATACATGAGTCCGTCTCTGAAGTCCAATCAGTTTCGAAGAAACTGAGAAAGGACGTCACAACCATCCAGAACCAATTAAAGGTTCCAAATAAAAGAAACATTCCTCTGAGAACTCAGTACCAAGGTACTCAGCAGAGATGGAATCCCCAACGAAACGTCCAGTGTGACTTCTGTGGGAAGAAAGATCACACCATAAAGGTGTGCTGGCATGCTCAGCACTGGGGTGCTGACCAGTTAGTGAGACAACCTAAACAGAAGGTCAGCTGTGACTTCTGTGGAAAGAATGGCCATACTGTCCAAGTATGTCGCCATAAAATAAAATATGATGCTTTACCTGTTGCACCTAACAAGCAAGGACCCAAAAAGAATTGGGTACCTAAAAGTAACTAGTTACAATGCAGGTAAGCCTGAGATGTGCTGAGAAGTCAAAGATGTGGTATATTGACAGCGCATGCTCGAGGCATATGACCGGTGATGAAACTCAGTTCATCACGTTTGAGCGTAAACGAGGAGGAAGCGTAAGTTTTGGAGACAACAAGAAGGGTAAGATAGTAGGGTCAGGAACCATTGGAGGTAATCCTACTATTGAATCTGTCTCCCTAGTCAGCGGACTCAAATATAACTTACTCAGCGTAGCTCAGCTATGTGACAATGGGAGAAAAGTTATATTTGATGATACTGGATGTAAAATATACGAGGGTGAATCAAATGAGTTAATTTTAACTGCCCCTCGCATAGATAATGTCTTTATGCTAGACCTAGAGAAAAAGTTTTCAAAAACTGTATGCTTAGTATCAAAGGAAGAAAATTCCTGGCTATGGCACAGGAGACTTGGTCATGTAAGCATGGACCTCCTGGCCAAATTAGCAAGAAAGAAATTGGTTGAGGGACTGCCTGAACTTAAATTTGAAAAAGATCAATTATGTCACGCTTGCCAAGCTGGAAAACAAACCAAACAATCTTTTCACAGCAAAAATATTGTCTCAACTAAGCGTCCATTAGAGTTACTACACTTGGATCTCTTCGGTCCAGTCCAGCCGCTGAGTCTGGGTGGAAGAAGATTTTCCTTGGTCATTGTACATGACTTCTCTCGGTACACTTGGGTCATCTTGCTGAGTAGCAGGGATGAGACCTTTGAGACATTTTCAAATTTGGTTAGAAAAATTGAAAATGATAAAGACCTAAAATTGTCTCACATCCGAAGTGATAATGGTGGAGAATTTAAAAACCAAAAGTTTGTTGAATTCTGTGAAGCCAGCGGTATTGACCATAATTTCTCTGCTCCTAGAACACCTCAACAAAATGGGGTTGTTGAAAGGAAGAACAGAACTCTGGTTGAAATAGCCAGGACAATGCTGGATGAGCATAGGCTTCCAAAGTACTTTTGGGGAGAGGCTGTCAACACAGCGTGCTATATTCTTAATAGGGCTCTAGTTAGACCTATATTAAAGAAAACCCCCTATGAACTTTGGAAAGGACGAAAGCCCAATATTGGATACTTTCGTGCCTTTGGCTGTAAATGTTTTATTTTAAATACCAAAGATAGCTTAGCAAAGTTTGATTCAAAAGTTGATGAGGCTATCTTTCTAGGCTACTCAACAAACAGCAAAGCATACAGAGTTTTCAATAAACGAACTCAAATTTTAGAAGAGTCAGTACATGTTGAGTTCGACGAGACTAACCCTGCAGGAAGATACCAGCCACTGACCGAGGATGATCCACACTCAGTAACCGCTGAGCAAGAACCAGCTACTGAGTCATTTACTAAAAAGCTGACCAAGAGTAAGAGTGAACCTAAGATTACTTTCACTGACCAATCTACTTCTGCAGAGATTGTTGAAACACAGACAGCACAAGACATAAATCTACCTAAAGAGATAAGGATCCCAAGAGGGCACTCAGAGAGTGCAATCCTTGATTCTACTGGGAATACCCTGATGACGAGGAATCAACTCAGGAAGTACCTCAGCAATGTAGCCTTCGTCTCAGTACAGGAACCTAAGAACTTCGCTGATGCTGAGGAAGATGAATTCTGGATGTGCGCAATGCAAGAGGAACTTGACCAATTCAGAAGAAACGATGTATGGGAGCTAGTGCCACATCCAAGGAGTCAGAAGACCATTGGAACAAGATGGGTCTTCCGCAACAAACTGGATGAGCAAGGAAATGTAGTCAGGAACAAAGCAAAGCTTGTAGCTCAGGGCTACAGTCAGCAAGAAGGTATTAACTACGGTGAGACCTTTTCCCCAGTGGCAAGGCTAGAAGCTATTAGGATCTTATGTGCATATGCATCTTACATGAACTTTAAATTATTCCAAATGGATGTAAAGAGTGCATTTCTTAATGGAGTTATAAACGAGGAAGTTTATGTTAATCAACCTCCAGGGTTTGAGGATCCAAAATTCCCAAACCAGGTTTATAAACTCAAAAAGGCTCTGTATGGCCTCAAGCAAGCACCACGTGCTTGGTATGAGAGGCTGACCAGTTTCCTGCTGACTAGAAATTATGTCAGGGGCAAAGCTGATACAACCTTATTCATTAAGAGAAAGGGTAAAGATACCCTGCTGGCTCAAATTTATGTTGATGATATAATATTTGGTGCAACTAACGAATCAATGTGCAAGGAATTTAGCAAACAAATGCAGACTGAGTTTGAAATGTCGATGATGGGAGAACTCAACTTCTTCCTCGGACTTCAAATAAAACAAGGAAAGAATGGCATCTTCATCAGTCAAGCTAAATATGCCAAGGAGATATTAAAGAAATATGACTTGGAGAATTGCAAGCCAATATCCACTCCTATGGGCACTGACAATGTCCTCTGCTCTGACGAGAATGGTAAGTCAGTAGACAGCAAATTGTATCGAGGTATGATAGGCTCTCTACTTTACTTAATAGCCAGTAGACCGGACATTCAGTTCTCAGTATGCTACTGTGCTAGATATCAATCTAACCCTAAGGAATCTCATTACATAGCTGTAAAAAGAATCCTTAGATACTTGCAAAGCTCAGTGAACGCAGGTTTATGGTATCCCAACACACATGGCTTTACACTCGTTGGATACACTGACGCTGACTATGGTCGAGACAAGCTAGAACGGAAAAGCACCTCTAGAGGATGTCATTTCTTAGGAAGCTGTCTTGTATCTTGGTTTAGCAAGAAGCAGGCGTCAGTAGCCTTGTCTACCACTGAAGCTGAGTACATTGCTGCTGGTCACTGTGTTGCTCAAGTCCTATGGATTAAGCAACAACTTAAAGACTATGGTGTTCAAACAAAGACAATTGAGGTCAAATGCGACAACAAAAGTGCAATTGATCTATCAAAGAACCTAATTCAACACAACAGAATGAAGCATGTCAGCATAAGGCATCACTTCATTAGAGACCATGTACTCAAAGGTGAGATAAAGCTGACCTACGTCCCAACGGATGAGCAGCTTGCGGATATCTTCACAAAGCCACTGGCTCGTGAACAGTTCAGCATACTGAGAGAAGCCATTGGTATGTTTAATCCTCTTCAGTAATTTCCTGTTCTAAAATGAAAATTTATGCTGAGTGAATTACTATGCTGAATGATTTACACAAATGCATGCTGAGTGATTGTTTTGCTGAGTACTTAACACAAAATACACATCAATACTGAGTCATTATGCACACCGAGTAGTAAATCTTAAACTGAGAAATCATTCTTTCATACTACTGACCACTCAGAATTCAAAACGCTTAGTATTCTAAACGCTAAGTGTTTGATCCGTTGCACTTAATGCTTAAGCACGCGAATAGCCACCTAGGATGACGTATGCGCCGAATGTGTCATAAAAGCCAGGATTTTTGTCGGTTGACAATCCCAAGGCAAAACTGACACATGGATTCGATAAGATCCACACTTCACCGCTATAAATAATGGGCAAATCCCCATTCTTTATCTTCTTTACACCTATCGAATTCTAAGGCAAAAGCTTTCTCTCTAAAAACTCTCAAAGCTTCCCAAACTTGTTCTGAGATTATGACTCAAGTTTCCGTCAACATCTCCGGTGCCGGTCACCCTAAAACTACCAAGGTCACTACGCCGAGTAAAGGAAAAACTGGGCAAGCTACCTCCTCCAAAGAAAAACCGACCAAAATCAGAACCTATACCAAGGTTTTTGAAAATATCACCGAATGGAAGGTGGACTTCTCACGATGGGTCTCCGAGTCCTTCGTGACCTCTGAGCAACCCTTCTGTGAATGGATATCGCAAAATGGATGGACCGAGCTGTTCTCCATTAGGGATCACACCTATCCTGACCTTGTAAGGGAATTCTACAAGAACCTCCAAGTCGCTGATGATAACCAGGACTGTCTGGCAACAGTAGTAAGGGGGAAAACGATTTTCATCAATCCTACCTATCTGGCAAACCTGCTAAAGTTGAAAAATGAAGGAGCAAAGCTGAGAAGATCTGGAGATCAGGAAAAAACTGGGTACGTGGTCAACTTCTGTAAACCTGAAGGCCACTCAGGAGAAGTATCCAGTTCCTCTATGGGTCAGCACCAAAAGATGGCTCACTATCTGTTGAGTTACTTCATCTACCCCAAGATCAACTGCACCACCTCAGCAACGAACTTCGAGCAATGCTTCATATGGCATATGCTGACATATAAGCCAATCAACATGCCAGTATTCCTCATTGCTGGCTTCCTAAGAAGTACCGGAACTCTAAGGCTGGGATCGCTCATCACCAGGATCCTGATTGATCATCAGATAGACCTAACTGATGAAGTTAAAGCAAGAGGATCTGAAATCACAGCAGTTTTGCTGAGGGCTTTAAAGTTCAATCAGCCTCTGAAGAAAGGAAAAACTGTTGCTGCTGATGAACAACAAGCTGAGGAAACAACTGTCCCGACGAAAGGGAGAAGCACTAAGGCTCCAGCTGCCCGCAAGAGGAAAGCTGTTGAGACCACTTCAAAGAAAGCTGAACCTAAGGCAAAGAAGCCTAAGTCAGTTGCTGAACCAGGTCAGGAGAGACCGAAGTCAGCTGAGAAAAGGAACAGGCAAGATGAGCTTGAAACTGAGGACAGAACTAATGCTGATGTGCAGCCTCAGAAGAATCACAAGTCTTCTACACTGACTCCCCTCGATGCTATCCCTACTGACATTGTTGTGCCTGGTGACTCTCACTACACACAGTGTCTAGGAACTGTATCTGAAGAACAAGAAGAAGAGGTGCATCTGGACGACCAGTTTATTGCACAAGTTGAGGAAGAACTAGATGGTGACAGTTCAGAAGATGATGAAGAAGAAGAGGCCATCGGTCAGGATGACGTTGAGGATAATGAGGAGACAACCAGTGAGGTTGAAGCTGAGCAAGCCAATACTGAGTTGGCTGCTGGAGAAGAACAAAACAATGACCAACACAATGTTGATCAAGTACATGAGCAAGCTGACCAGCTTAACGCTGAACAAGAAGAAACTTCTCCATCTCACTCAGGCGAATCTATTCTGGCTGACAATCCTCCTCGCAAAAGAAGATTGGTTAAAGCAAGTGAAAAGATAGTCAGTGAGCCTCCTGTACAACCACCAACTCTTCCTGACTTCGTTATTCAAAAGCCAACCCAGGACCCTTCTGGAGTTAAGCTAAAAATTTTCAAACGACAACAACCTTCTACTACATCGACATCTATTGAAAAGCAAGCCTCTGTTTCTTCCCAAAAGGAACATGCCGACTTAAATGCTTCCGCCAACTCAACAAGTCAAGTTGAGCCGATTACTGTCCATCCAAGTATTGTGTTGACTCCTAACATCTCTGCCCCCGTCAGCACTGACAGTATTCGAATTTCTACTTCTCCAATCAACATATCTGCCGATCAATCAGTTCTCCCAGAACCTCAAGTGCAGATTGGAACCACACTACCAGTCACTGACCACGTCATTTCCTTGACTCCTCTTCCCACCGGTCATACTGATGTCACTGAAGGCTCTCAAAGTTACCTAAATGCCACTGAGTCTGGCAAAAGAATAATCGACTCAGTGCAAGCTTTGATCAAAGACCTTCAACAAGTCACTCCTCCTGCTGCTGGGTCTTCCACTATTGAGACTACTCAGCTTTCCCAAGTCACTCAGCTTCTCAACGAAGTTAAGGGATTCAAGGATTTGCTGAATGTCATCATTACTTTTCAAGCACAGCAAGCTAAGCAGGATTCCATTGCAAAGCTGGCTGAGATCCAGCTGACAACTGTTCAACACTTAAACGCTCTACAACAACAAGTTCAGACCTTGTCAGCTGCAAACTCCCGCTATGCAACTTCTGATGAAGTAAAGATGCTCTTTGCTCAGCTTCACACCGAGCAACTCAAAACCAATGAGCAAATGGTTTCTTATTCTCAGTGCTCTGTAGAACAAATTGGTGAGGTTGTTCGATTGCTGAATCTGAACAAGCAAAAGATGGATACTGACGCTATGAAACAGAATGAAATGTTGTCCATCACCAGACAAACCTTCAATCACATACGTCACATCAATGTTCAGCGCCAATACTTTGATACCTACTTACTTAAAACATTCCACCAAGTCATTGCTGGCATGACCGATGCACTTACATGGATAGGCAAAGCTGAAGCCTTCACAGTCAGCATGATCAGTGCTGCTGAGCTTAATATACCCGCCGAGGTCTCAGATAATGGAGTGGCTATCTTTGATGGTGTCAATGAAAGCGCTGACAGACTTAAAGCGCTGTCCACAGAACTGACCAGGGCCGTTTTAACCGACAGCTTTAGGATTCCTCCTCCCGATGCTGACAAAACGGGGGAGAAAACACAAGCGAGAACACAGCATGAGTCTAGTCAGTCCAAACAGAAGAAAAAGAAATAGATATAGGCTAGCTCAGTATCGGCTAAGTATGTAGTAGTCTCTATGCCTGTCTTGAACTTTTGTTTGTAAACACTGACTACCTATATTAAATATCAATACTTGCATCTTCTGTTCAAACTCTGAGTTATGAATTATTTTTATACGATGCTGTGTATTATGTTATTATGTATCTTCAATTAAATCTGCTATGTTTAAAGGCTTATAAAATTTATTGATTGAACCAAATGCTGATAACATGTTTGACACTGACCTATATGTTTATAAAACATTGCCTTATAAAACTCATTGAACAACAAATTACTCAGCGCCCTCTGAATGATAAAACCTTCCGCTTTAACACTGAGTAAAATAGAATATGTTCCATGAGCTGACCTATATCTGAAAACTGACCTTAGACTTACTCGTTTAAACCTTTAAATGTTTAGAGTAAAACTAAGTCAGTAGATCAACCCTTACGGGGGAGTTTGCTAAGTTATAATAGGTCAACTATCATGGGGGAGCTCAATACTGAGTTCCTCGCTGAATAGTTTTGCCAACATTAAAATGGGGGAGTTTGTTGAAACACCTTTCCACATAATTTTGATTTGACAAAATTGTTTAAGTATAATTAAAAACATATTCTAAACACACTAAGTTTAAATGCTTTGATTTATTCTACTAATGTGTTTGTTCAATGTTGAGTTAAATTGTTTATAAGACATAAGGATTAAAAGGCCAAAGCCCAATGCAAGAGTCAAAGCCCAAGTCAAACGGATCAATACAACTAGGCCCGCGTTTGTCAAAACGTTGTTGTTATGGATAAAACGCAACTCAGCGGAAGAAGGATCTAGAAGACCTTCAAGGAACAACTTCGGAACGAAGCAGCTGAGTTGATTCGACAAAGCGTACAAGACAGCAGCTGGCTAAGGAAAACTTCCAGATAAAGAGTTTCTACTTTGGGTAAAGTTCAGACGACACAGTATGCTCTCCAGTTGACTTTATCATAAAAGGAGAGACATACTGCCGAGCTGACCAAAAGCTGACCGAGGACATAAGATACTCAAATCTGATTGGCCAAGAGCTCTGAGCAAATCAGGATGACAACGACAGGAAGCCGTTTCCCTCCAACGGTTATTTCGAAATTCGAAATGATCGATGCCTCAAGACGTCTCTATAAATAGTGCCATCAGAAGCTTCATTCTACACAGAACTTGATCAAGCCATTACGCTGACCAAATTTCTACGCAAGTTCTGCAAGCAAGAAAGCAAAGCAAATCTTACACTATATTTCATATCTTTGTGTAAAAGTCTAGAGTGATTATTCAATCATCTAAGGTGTCTTAGCAATCATTGTTTAGGACAAACACTTATCATTTCTAGAGATTAGAAAGGAGAGGCTGAGTACTCGGTTATAGTACTCAGCAAGAGATTAGGATTGAGTAGAGGTATAGAGGAAGGTACTCTTGTTATACTCAGTTGCTAAGATTGTAAAAGGTTTGAGGCTCTACCTTTAAAGAGCTCAGTAGAGGATTCGAAATCTCGGAACGTGTTCCGGGGACAGGACGTAGGCTTAGAAGAAGCCGAACCTGGATAAATCTGTTGAGTAACGTATTTCTTACCTTAAACTCCTTATATATATTGCTTGCTTAAATAACCAAAAACTGACCAAGTAAAGAGGTCAAGCTGAGTTGTGCGCATCGAACATCTGAGTTCAGGAATAGACTTAAAGTGCTATCTCCTGACTCAAGTCAAGAAACTGACCTAGTCACCAGTTGACTAAGCCAGTATCTTACTGATTACTCAACGTCGCTGTTAAAACCTTTTCTCTTAAGAAAAGAAGTCTGCCCTAAGAATAAGAAAAGTTTAAATAGTTCCTAACCCCCCCATTGGAACTATACTTGCAACGTTATAAGGGACCAACAGCATCCGTTCCCGCCGTGGGTCGGGTGATATGACGCATCCGTTTAGGCCAAATTTTGAAATATACAAAATCGTAAAATTTTTAGTGACGAAAAATACTAAATCATTCAATTTTTTGTGACGAAAAATGCAAAATCGTCATGAAAAATATGTATTATTTTTATGAGTTCTTTGATAAAAAAAAATATAAATATTAATGTTTCCGACTCGTAATCATCCATTTTTGAGGTTCGGATTGTCACATACCAATTATTTTCATAATTTTAATTATTGTTGTTCGGGTTTATGATTTTGGAGAGAAAATGCAAAGAAGGTAGAGAGGATTTGAGAAAATTTCACTTTCTTGTTTCAAAAAGTGAGGAGGGCAAATATGTCACAAATGGGCGGTGGACCGAAATTTGGGTGCGATATATAGCAGCTCACTAATTTATGAAACCTCACAAAGCCAAGAATTTTCCTAGAAATTCTATGTCTGAGTGTTTCCCAAACTCTCTAATTTTCCGTTTCTCTCAATTGTGATTTAAATCAAAGATTACATGTCTATTTATAAGCTTTAAAGGATTAATGGAAATACAAAACTCATTAGTATTCTCAACTATTCTAAAAGGATAAGATTCAAATTTATCTTTATTATTTTTGGGAAAGTGTACATTTACTTATAACATACGAAATACGAAATAGTACAATTTCACCTCTAATATTTTCAAGCAAAGTCAATTTTACCCCGACCGAATAGAAAATTGAGCGGACTAATTTGAATATCATATTGGACCTTTCAAACGAGTTTATCAATGAACTCAAATAATTTTATGCATTTTGACAGGTTGTTTATAACTGTATTAATAACATAGTAAGTATTTTAAATAGTTTTTTTTGTGCGATTAACTTGTATCTGGCATACTTTAATATTCACATTTTGGCATTTTGTTTGTGACTATACTAATAAAATAAATGTTTTAGACATAATTGAAGTTTGGAAGGTTCAACGTGACTGTTAAATAACGGGTCAAATAAATATACACTTCTTGAAAATGAGAGAGACAAATTTTGACCTTATCTCTAATATTATCTCGTTAGGAACAACATGCAAATATAAAGCCAACACATCTATTTACCGTTAAATTAATTAAACATACACAGTGCCGAATCTAAGGGGAGCAGGCATATGCGACTATCTAGGACCTCCTATTTAGAGGGCCTCTAATGAAAAAAATTATTTCAATTACAATGCAATAATTATTTAAATCACAATTATTAAAAAATATATCTATAAATAATTAGTATCATGTAACTATAAGCAAATATTTCTCAATCGCAATCAATTACATTTATATCTATTGTTGGAGTAATTTAAAAAAAAAAACTATATAAGAATGAGAATCAAACAGACACTAAAAAGAACTCGATTCGCTTAGGTAACCATGCAATGATTGGTGATATTCCAAAGTTGTAATCTATTAAGAAATAGTTTAATGGAATAAAATATTAATTTAGTCTTGTGATTATTGAGGAGAGAGCATTAACATAAAATTACATTAGAAATAAAAGATTTTCAAAATATGGGTTGCTACATCTAACTAATCTATTAATACATTAACTAAAAGGAAAAAAACTCCCAAAATCACAAATATCAACCTATTTGAGGGGTTATTTATTCTAAATAAGCACGTTGGGGAGTTAGTTGTCACAAGTCTAAGTTTAGATGTCAGTTGAAGTATTGGAACAACTTAGAAGGGCTGAGAATGTATTAAGCCTTTTTTTAAGCAACCACATGATTACCATTTGGCATATTGACTTTTATATCCGACACATGAATAACATTGCTTAATATTAAGATTATAGCGACATGGTATGTTGCTCATGAATCTACCACTCAATCAGTAGCCACCACTCAATCAGTAGCACACATAGTTGTACAATTAAAAACATAATGATTTCGTAAAGTATATGAATAATCAGCATTACCAAAGTCAAACCGTAATGTTGGACCAATCTGAATAGAAAAAGAATTAATAGAAGACTGATGTTGTGATGCTTTTTGTTGCAATTGATGTTGTTGCATATGTCCAATCTCGAAATGTTGTAAGATACGCCTCGACTTGTTATACTACTCAGTATATATAAGAACTTCGGAATCTTACAATGGTATATCAAGATTTCCTTGTTTATAAACCACATTAGCATCAAACTTCCTCTTATTGTCGAGGGACTTGAACTTGGGTGAAAACCTATGTTTCTTGTAACACTGATTCACAGTATATGTATCTTTTCTGCAATAACTACATTTCTTGACATTTTCACAATTATTGGACCATTTTTTGAAATGTGAATTGCTAGAATTCTTACTCGATTGATTGGATTGAGTAAAATTAACAGTAGTACCAATGGAACAAAAAACATTGACTCTTTTCCCTCACCAATATGCTTTTTATGTTGAACAACAATGTTAAAAACCTTATACTATACACTAGGTAGTGAATCCATCATAAGGATTTGTGTTTTGATAATGCCAAAATTCTCATTCAAATCATGCAAGAATTTGATCATGCCAATATTCTCCTTAACACTCTTAACGACAATACAAGTATTAGAACTATTAGGAGTACAATTGCAACTCTGAATAGGCTTGAAATTAACTAACTCGTCCCAAATAACTTGTAATTTAGTAAAGTAATCAGTAATGGTATACCACATTGCATCAAACAATAAATTTCATGTTGCAATTTGGTTATATGCAAATGATCTGATTGAGAAAAAAGATCTTTCAAATTATGCCAAACTTGAGAAACACTCTCAAAATGAGTGATACTCTATGAAATTAAAAGTGATACAAAGTCCCGGATATCAAGAAGAGGAGTGAGGCTGGTGTGGTCTCAGCTTCTGGCTCGGGGTCTAGGTTCGGTGTCTTGTCCCTGGAGGAAGGTCAGGAATCGGACCCTTCCAATGAACAGATTGATTTGAGCATGTCTGGTCTGGAATCGGTCGAGCCTGTTTCTAGTCGGGGTAAATCTATTAATCCCCTCTTTGTCTCTGATGCTAAGGATAAAGGGAGCTCCCAGTCTCACCTTTCTACAGGGGAAGGGTCGAGTAGTAAGGCTGTTTCTCTGAATCCTCCTGTGGATGCTCCTATTGGAAAAGCTATAGGAGTGAGTAAGATGAACATGAAGAAACTTAAAGTGAAACCTAAGAAGAACCTTAATGGGTTAGACTCTTGGGCTAAAAGGGGACCTTCTGGGACTTCCTCTAGGCTCTCAGGAGCCCCGAATAAATACCTGATCTAGGGTTTGGGCTTGTGTTAGTAGTCTTCCTTTCTGATGGATTTCTTTGTTTGGAATGTTAGAGGTGCGGCGAGCAAGGCAACCCGCATTCATGTTAATGATATTATTAAACAGTTTAACCCCTCCTGTTTTGTTCTTCTAAAGACCAAGGTCAGTGGAGCCAAAGCAGACGAGGTGGTTAGAAAGTTTAAGAATTGGAATTGTGTCAGATCGGAGGCTACTGGCCGGGCTGGGGGGATTTGGCTCTTTTGGAAGCCAGGTCTTGTTAATATTGATATTGTTAGTATGGACTGTCAGTTCATTCATAGTAAGGTGTGCTACCCTGGTAATAAACATTTCTTTGTTACCTTTGTTTATGCCGATCCTGTTCTTTCTAATCTTACAAGGTTGTGGGAGATCCTTCATTCTATTAGCTCTAACATGGTGGAGGCTTGGTTGGTGGCCGGGGATTTTAATGATATTTCCCTTTTAAGTGATCAGAGAGGAGGGGGTAATCATTATGTGAACCGGTGCCTTAACCACAAGCGTAGTATGGATCTGTGTGGGCTTTCAGACCTGGGTGCTGCTGGCCACAAATTTACCTGGAAAAGAAATAGCTTGTTTGTGAGGTTGGATAAGGTGTATGCTAATGTTGCGGCTATCTGTAGGTTTCCTGAGGTCAAGGTGCTGAATCTCCCCTTCCGTCACTCTGACCATTGCCTTATCCTCATTAATTTGGTCAAAGGTAACCGGCTGAAAGGTAACAGACCCTTTAGATATCTTGTGGCTTGGGATTCTCATCCCGACTTTAGGAATTTCGTGAAAACCAATTGGCATCCCCACTCTGATGTTCTCCTCGCTGCTGAGGAATTCAGAAGGAAGGTGGTTGTTTGGAATAAAGACATCTTTGGCCATATTATCAGGAGGAAGAATAAACTCTTGAGGAGGATGGAAGGCGTTCAGCGTTGCTTGGAGGCTCGTTTCGACCATAGCTTAAATGGTCACCTTAGAGCTCTCCAGAACGAGTTGGAAGCTGTGCTTAGACAGGAAGAGCTTCTTTGGTTCCAGAAGTCTAGGAAGGCCTGGATTCAAGACGGGGATCGGAATACCAGGTTTTTTCATCTCTCTACGATCATTAGGAGATAGAGGAATAGGATTGATGCTATCAAGGACGCTAGTGGCGAGTGGATTTTTGAGGAGGAAGACATTCGTCGCTCAGCCCTTGATTTCTACAAGGACCTGTTTAGAGAGGAAGCTGTGGACTTGGAGAGTGCCCACTCTGGTATTTCCTTTCCTCGTTTGGGGGAGGAGGCTATTAAAGATGCTTTCCATCCTATTGACCTTAAAGAGATTGATCTGGCCTTCTCTAGCATAGGGTCCACTAAGGCTCTTGGGATTGATGGTATCCCCGCTAGTTTCTATCATAAACACTGGGATACTGTTAAGGAGGGCATATACAGTTTTGTGTTAGGTGTTTTTGGTGGCTCTAACGATATCAGGTCGGTTAATAAAACCCTCATTGTCTTGATTCCTAAGGTTGTTAAGCCTTCCTCCTTCCTCCAGATGAGACCCATCAGTCTTTGTAATGTTTTGTATAAAGCTATTACTAAGATTGTGGCTAATAGAATCCGGAAGATCCTTCCGGATATAATTAGCCAGAACCAAGGGAGCTTTGTTCCTGGTAGACAATTGATGGATAACGTTGTTATTGCCCAGGAGGTTGTCCATTCTATGAAGATTAAGAAAGGTAAGAAAGGGATTGTGGCCCTCAAACTGGATCTGGAGAAAGCCTATGATAGATTGAACTAGAGCTTTCTTCTGGATAGTTTAGCCAAAGCTGGCATCCCGGAGAACTGGAGGATTTTGATTGAGAAGTGTATCTCCTCTCCTGTTTTCCAGGTCATGATCAATGGGGACATGTCGGATGAGTTTTCTCCCTCCAGAGGAATTCGTCAAGGAGATCCTATGAGTCCCTTCCTCTTTGTTATTGCCATGGAAAGACTGTCTCACCTGATCCAAGAGGCGATGTGCAAAGGGACTCTCCACCCTGTTTCTATCAACAGACATCGCCCCCATATTACCCATTTACTCTTTGCTGATGATGTCATGCTTTTCGTTGAGGGTAATGAGGAGCAAATTAAAACAGTTATGGATATCCTTGATTGTTTTTGCGAGGCTTCTGGCTAGAAGGTTAACATCCAAAAGTCCCGTATGCTTTGTTCCAAAAATATGGACAATAGCTTGTGCAGAAGACTGAGTGAGCTCTCTGGCATACCTCTGACGAACTCTTTGGGGAAGTATCTTGGGGTTCCTCTTCACAGTGACAGGGTTTCCAAAGCCTCTTTCAAGGATATTTTGGACAAAACTAATGGTTTGTGTGCTAGCTGGAAAGCTAATTCTCTTTCCCTTGCTGGTCGCCTTACCTTGATCCAGTCAGTTAACTGCGCTGCTCCGAACCACATCATGCAGGCCTGTAAGCTTCCTGAGCCTGTCTTTAGTGACCTGGATAAGATAAATCGGCGTTTCCTGTGGGGTGAGTCTGGAGATGGGAGAAAGGTTCACCTGGTCCCGTGGAAGGAAGCTTGCCAGCCTAAAAACAGGGGGGGTCTTGGTATTAGGCAGGCAAAGGACAATAATAAAGTCCTGTTAATGAAACTTCTTTGGAGAATGTGGCAATGCCCCTCCTCTCTTTGGGTCCGTCTCTTGTGCGGGAAGTATCGGAAAGATAGAATCTTTGGTGGCCCGAAGGAGAGGGTTGTTAGCTGTTCCTTCCTCTGGAAAGGGCTCAGTGCCGTGTTTGCTGAATTCTGTACGGGGATTGGCCTGGAGGTGGGTAATGGTAGATCTATTAGCTTCTGGTATGACACCTGGATTGGTGATAAACCGCTGATTGATGTGTGTAATGCCCCTCCGTCGGCTGATCTCCTTTCCTGGAAAATTGCTGATGTGGTGGACTCGGAGGGAGACTGGATATGGTCAAAGTTCGACTCTTTCTTTAGTCTGGAGACCCTTCTTAACATTAGAGGAGTGAAGATTAGCAATCAAGAGGAGGATAAGGATAGACATTGTTGGGCCTTGACGAATAATGGTACTTATTCTTGTAAATCGGCCTATGAAGCTTTTACCCCTAATAGGGCTGATCCTCCCTTGGAGATTTGGAAGTCCATATGGTCCCTCAAGATCCCTTACCGTATCAGGAGCTTCCTTTGGCTGGGTATCAAAGACAGGCTCCTTACGAATGCGGATAGGCACAGAAGGCACTTGACTGAGTCTAGTGCCTGTAGTAGATGCAGAGGCAATGTGGAAACCTTGTGCCATGCCTTGAGGGATTGCCCAAATAGTAAGAAGATCTGGGAAGGGATCCTCCCTCATCACATCCTCCCTTCCTTCATGGCCTTTTCTGAAGGGGACTGGTTCTCTCAAGGAGCCAAGGGGAACTTGCTGGCCAACATGGAGCACGGTGCCATCCTCTTTGCTATTACTTGTCACCAAATCTGGAAGTGGAGGAATGAAGAATTATTTACGGGTAAGGCTGTCCTTATTCCTGATTTACTGTTTTTCTTCTCGAAGAAGCTCTTTGTTATTACTAAAAGCTTTGAAAGAGATTCCCTTGTTCGCCCCTCCCCGGATAAAGAGATCCTGCTAGTTGGCTGGAGTAAGCCTAGAGAAGGGTTTGCTAAGTTGAATACTGATGGCTCCTGCCTTAGCAATGGCAGAATTGCTGCTGGAGGAGTTCTTCGGGATGCTGGTGGCAATTGGATGGCGGGGTTTACCCATAACTTGGGGACGGGCTCCTCCTTTTCTGCGGAGCTCTGGGGTATCTTGTCAGGTATTAAACTCGCCATTCGCATGGGTGTTAAAAAGCTCTCGGTGGAATCTGATAATCTGGAGGCTATTAACAGGATTTCAGATAGCCAGGCTGTTTGTCTGAAGAGCCAGAATCTCATCAAAGCTATTTTGAGGCTTCGTCCTGCCTTTGAGTATCTTAATTTCTCCCATATTTTTAGGGAGCAAAACCGCGTGGCGGATCGCTTAGCAGCTGCTGGGCATGGGAGAATGTTAGGTGTTTCTACCCTATCTGTTCCTCCTTCTTTTCTTTTGCCTTCTCTTCTAGATGATAGGATTGGAGTCAGCCTTCCTAGACTGATCCCGGTGTAGGTTTTTTGTTGGTTTTGTTTTTTCCTTTCCTTTCTTACCAAAAAAAAAAAGTGATACAAAGTGATTCGACCAAGATAAAACAAGTTGATTGCAGTAATTCAAAGCCAATTGATTTTATTCTTCAATGCTATATTGCAACAAACAACCATCAACAAAGTTCAACTTATTCTTCGCAATTAAAGATCGTTTGATTGCTCTTGCCCATAAATGATAATCATTGCTTTCAATTAAGACTTGTGAAACCAAAAATTGATTAGTATTCTCATTTGGATATACATTGTAAAACCTAACCGAATTTGTTGTTGATCAATATACAGTTGGAGTATTCGGAGTCGCCATTGATAAAAGAATCGAACTACAACTTTCTGCTTGAAGAAAAAAAATATGAAATTGGATCTTTGATAAAAAAAAAAAGGCTTAATAGGCACCCAACCCCCTAAACTTGTAACTTTTTTTCACCTGGTCCCCTCAACTTAGGGGACAACCTCTCAACCCCCTCAACTCTCCAAAAACATCACATAAAGCTCCTTACACCCCTATGTTCGGTCAAAATATTGACCCGTGTAGAAAACGCGCTTGACTGTTGACCACACCAATGCCACGTGTCATTTTTTATTAAATTTTTCCATTGAGACCCCTGCTCGGCGAGCAAGCCCATTTGTGCTCGGCGAGCAACTACCAGAGATGGATTTCGATCAGAATTCTTATGCCAGAATGGAAAATTTTAATAAAAAAGTGACACGTGACATTGGTGTGGTCAACAGTCAAGCACATTTTCTACATGGGTCAATATTTTGACCGAACATAGGGATGTAAGTGGCTGTATGTGATGTTTTTGGAGAGTTGATGGGGTTGAGAGGTTGTCCCCTAAGTTGAGGGGGCCATGTGAAAAAAAGTTACAAGTTTAGAGGGCTAGGTGCCTATTAAGCCTAAAAAAAAAAGAACTAGATATTGAAAATAAGAAATCAAACTGAATCTCGAATGATCATCGAAAGCTCTATTTCTGCTCTGATACCATATCAAACTTGTTCAAAAACACAGATTACACTATTTTTTATATAGAGGCTAAAATTCGTTCCTCCAAATAACCACAAAGCTAAATTTGCACATGATCTCTAATTTAAGAGAAAGGTACAAAATTAAACCATGTGATTTGACCGATTTGTAAAAACAATCACCGTGGTTTAAAAGTTTGCAAACAATAAGTTTGTGCTTCGTAAAATTTATAGTTAAAAGATATGTAAGTCAATTTTTCGATCAATTATATTTATGGTTTAGTTAATTTGTAAAATCAGATAATATATTTTTGAATAATATACAAATTTCTCCCAACAATACAAAATGACTGAATTTAAACGGCACAAAATACAAAGTTATTTTGTATTTTTCTTCTAGTTTAATTAGATGTTATGTTATGAATTATGAAATAGGTGATGGGCAAGTTCATTAAATTGGATTTAGAAAGGCATATTATTAGAAAAGACAAAACACATAAGAAAATAGTGCATTTATATTTTATTTTATTTACAACTATGCTGGCCTATCATGTAAGTCCACGTATACAATTATAACTATGTCGGCATCAATAGATACATCTCGGAATCCTTCTTTCTAGTCCTTTTATATATGCTTTCATTCCACATACATAAAAGAAAAAAAACATTGTTGCATATTAAATTTTTGGTAAGTTGGACATTGCTATCGCGAATAGAATGTACTGAGAGAAAGTGTCGTGAAAAAACATTCCGTGAAAAAAGTTATTTTTTTTTTTTGGTAGAAACAGGAAAGAAAACAAACCAACACCGAGACAAAAGCTAATCTGGGATCAGCCTAGGAAAGCTAACCCCAACTCTGTCCTCTAAAAGGAGAGAAGAAAGATAGATAGGAGGATCAGAAATGGTGGAAACACCTAACATCCTCTCGTGCCCAGCCGCCGCCAAGCGATCCGTAATTCGATTTTGTTCTCTGTAGATGTGGCTGAACTCTAAGGACTCAAAGGATGAGCCAAGACTTCTTATTGCTTTGATAAGGTTCTGGCTACTAAGACAAAAAGCATGATTAAAAGTTAATAAATATAAAATATTATATAAATATTAAATTATATCGAAAGTTATAAATATTTTTGTCCAAAAAATTTAATACCAAATATATCTTGATAAATTATGACTGTTACTTTTTTAAAAGCTACAAAATATAACTTTTCTTGAAAACAACTTTTCCAGTTTTTAAGATTAGTAATTTTACATTTATCAAACGTTGTTTTTAACTGGAAAAATAGGTAAATCTGTTTATAGACTTAGAAAAATAATGACAAATGCACTTTAAGTCTATATAATTTGTTAAATTAGTTAGTTATTGTTACACCACACAAAATCTCCAATGAGCCCAGAAATGAAAAAGAAATAAAAGAAAAAGAAGGAGATCAAGACACATCATCAATCCTGGTGATTAAAGAAGAATGATGGTCTGATTAATCTAAGGGTGCACATAACATTTCCTAATTATACAAACCATACACGTGTAAAGTTAGAAATAGGAAAAGTGTTATTCTTTGTTCCTTTTTTAGAGTGTATATATGTAGAAGAATGTAGATGATGTAAGGTATGACTTGATATTGAATATACTGAAAAGATGATTTTCATCACAGCTTTATGATGGTATCAGAGCTTTTCCTCTAAGTTTTTCCGCACAAATCTGAATGATACAATCTCCTTTTTCAGTTTTTCTTTCATCTGCAAAATTCTTTTCGTAGATCTATATTTCATTCACAGTTATTTTCAAGATCTCCAAAACAAAATGGCAGCAACACTGATTACTCCTTCACCGATTACTCCTTCCAGCCCTTATTTCTTACCTGCAAACGAAAATCCATCGTTAGTTTTTGTCAATTCAATCTTAACTGGACCAAATTATCATCAATGGTCTAGATCCATGAGGATGGCATTAATCGCCAAAAACAAGTATGGTTTCGTTAATGGAACCATTAAACCCCTCACTCAAGGAGAAACATTGTTCGACAACTGGGAACGCTGTAACACAATGGTTTTATCCTGGATAATGCATAGCGTCTCACCGCAGATCTGGCAAAGCGTTATCTGGATTGATAATGCAGAGGCAGTATGGCAAGATCTCAAGGATCGATTCTCTCAGGGAGATAATGTGCGTATTTCAGAACTACAAAGAGAGATCCAGTTTCTTACGCAAGGTAATCTCAATATTACTGACTATTTTACTCAGATGAAGATCCTATGGGATGAACTGCTTAATTACAGACCCTTACCTAAGTGCTTTTGTAAACCTGCTTGTAATTGTGGTGCAATAGCTAGTTTTAAGGCTTATCAGGACTCAGATCAGGTTATTACTTTTCTGAGAGGTTTGAATGCAGACTATTCTGCAATTTGCTCACAAATACTCATGATAGAACCCTTACCTAATCTCAATCGTGTGTTTAATCTCACAACTCAGCATGAGAGACAAAATAACCTCACAGTTCAGCCAAACAGTATCACAAATTTTCCAAAACCCACATCATTCGTCGCCTTTACCCAAAACCAAAACAACACTTACAAAGGCCAAACCAAGAAGGTCAACACAAATTATAACCAGAAAAAGGGATGGAATAAGTCATCTATGACTTGTACCTTCTGTGACAAGGAGGGGCACACTGAGGATATATGCTACAGAAAGCATGGATTTCCTCCAGGATACGGAAACAGGGGTAATCAACAAAGGTTTTCTAAAGCTAATCAAGTTCATGTGCAACATGAACAAAATACTTCTGAGGTGCAGGAATTGGAGCAGGGAGATGGCTCAAGTGATCGTGATGAAGGACCGCTCACTTTCACAAAGGCACAGTACCAAGAAATTCTAAGCCTCATTCCACAAAGACATGATGCAACCCCTACATCATCAAAGGGACATTATATTGCATCGGCAAACAATCACCACAAAGTAGACAATGCATACTCTGGTATAAATTCTTCTTTACCTAATTGTAGCACTAGTCAAAACAATTGGATTGTTGACACAGGAGCGACAGATCACATTGTGTGCAATTTAGCGTTTTTTAAGGACTACAAACCAACAGACAATATATCAGTGCAATTACCAAATAATCAGATTGTGCCTGTGACACACATAGGCACTGTACAACTTAGCCCTAAACTCATTCTTCACAATGCACTATATGTTCCACAATTCAATTACAACCTTATCTCCAGTAGCAAGCTCACAGAAAAATCAAACTTATGTCTATGTTTTACATCACAGAGTTGCACAATACAGGATATGAGGAGTTACCAGAGGATTGGATCTGCTAACATGGTAGGAGGGCTTTACTACTTGGATCCCACAATCACACAACTTTCACTGCATCAGTGAATGCAAGTACTACTATCTGGCACATGAGGCTTGGACATCCATCTCTTCTGAGAAGCAGTGTTCTGCACACTATTCAACCTCAAATACCTATCAACAAAAGGCACATAGCTTGTGATGTGTGTCACTTATCAAAACAGAAAAAGAAAAATTACTCTCTCAGTTTAAGTAGAGCATCGTGTTGTTTTCAATTAATCCATATGGATATTTGGGGACCTATTTTGAATTCATTTAATGGAACTCATTATTTTCTGACGATTGTTGATGATCATAGCCGTTTTGTTTGGTTATATTTAATGAAATGCAAATCAGAAACCAGGCATGCGATACAGATGTTCAACACATATGTGGAGACACAATTCAAAGCAAAAATTCAAACAATCAGGACTGATAATGGGGCTGAATTCAACATGCCTGAATTCTATGCACAATATGGAATCATACACCAAACCAGTTGCACAGAGACACCCCAGCAGAATGGTATTGTAGAGAGAAAACATCAGGATATTCTCAACATAGCCAGGGCTCTCATATATCAAAGTAATATTCCTAAAAATTTCTGGCCAGAGGTAGTTTCTCATGCAGTCTACCTCATGAATAGATTACCCACTAGTGCAACAAACAACTCAATACCTTACACCACTCTCTACAAACACAAGCCAAATTGGAATGATTTAAAGGTGTTTGGAAGCCTTTGTTTCGCATCCACCCTTGATAGAGGGAAAACAAAGCTAACACCCAGAGCCACTAAGTGTATTTTTATAGGATACAAACCTGGGGTAAAAGGATACAAGGTCATGGACCTTCAAACCAACAAAATCTCTATATCACGAAATGTCTACTTCTATGAATCCAATTTTCCATACAAAGACCAAAGCCAAAACAAACACAATTCACCAATTCATACTGACTGTTTACATATAACACCAGAAGATGACGATTTACCAATCATAGAAGAGACAGAAGAGATACAGAATAATGCAAACAACAATTTGAATGAGGGGGCAATCTTACAAGATCAGGAGCAGCAATTAGAAGATAATCCTCTTCCTTTGAGGAGATCCACCAGAGTCAGACAAGCTCCGCATTATCTGCAGGATTATCATCACCAGTTGATGAATTCCATTGTGAAAAAGCAAGGTAACTGTTCTCCTCACAAAATCTCCAAGCAATTGTCTTATGAGAACCTTTCACCCGTCAAAAAGGTCTTCTCAATAAACATCTCCAGCCACAAAGACCCTGCCACCTTTCAAGAAGCCATTCAGTATCAACATTGGAGGGATGCAATTCAAGCAGAATTGCAAGCTTTACACTTGAACAACACATGGGAAATCACAACATTACCTCCAGGGAAGACAGAAATAGGGTGCAGGTGGATATTCAAAACAAAATTCAAGGCAGATGGAACCGTTGAACGATATAAAGCCAGGCTGGTGGCTCAGGGATTCACTCAACGTGCTGGTATAGATTTCATTGAAACCTTTGCGCCTGTTGCCAAAATTACCACTATCAGATTATTTATAGCATTAGCAAGCCTGAGTGGGTGGATACTAGATCAGCTAGACATAAATAATGCTTACCTGCATGGAGAGATCAATGAAGAGGTGTATATGAGAGTTCCACAGGGATGCAACATTCCAATTTTGAAAAACAAAGCAGTGTGCAGGCTCCACAAGTCCCTGTATGGACTGAAGCAGGCTGGAAGACAGTGGAACCTTCGCCTTACAGCTGCATTAAAAGAATTTGGGTTTAGTCAAACCACATCAGATCCTTCACTGTTCATCCTAATCAAAGGTAATTCTTTCCTAGCTGTTTTGGTTTATGTCGATGACATGCTAGTTACTAGTAACAGCAGAAAAGAAGTGACAGCTATTAAAGATTATTTACACAAGCTATTCAAGATCAAGGACCTTGGAAGATTACAGTACTTCCTTGGTTTTGAAATAGCAAGGAGCAGCAAAGGAATACATCTAAACCAAAGAAAGTACTGTCTTGAACTATTGCAAGATCAGGGCTTTCTCGATGCTAAACCGGTTACAACGCCTGCTACACCAAATTTCAAACCATCACCACAAAATCAACCAATCAAAAACATACCAGCGTATAGACAACTAATTGGGAAACTTTTGTACCTTACTCACACTCGTCCTGAAATATGTTATATTGTACAACAGTTATCCCAACATTTAAACACCCCCACTGATGATGATGTACAAAGGGCACACAGGGTATTACGGTACCTTAAATGGTCACCAGGCCAGGGTCTATTCTATCCAGCAGATAATACAATTGAATTAAAAGGGTTTACAGATGCAGATTGGGGGTCATGCCCTGAAACAAGGAAGTCACTTACGGGTTTTTGTATTTTCATCGGGAGGTCTCTTATCTCATGGAAGTCCAAAAAGCAATCTACCATTTCTCGAAGCTCTTCAGAAGCGGAGTATCGCGCCATGGCCACTGCAGTGTGTGAAATCCAATGGTTACTCTATTTGCTTCGAGACTTTCACATGCAAAACCCAAAGACACCGGTGCTTTTTTGCGATAACCAGGCAGCTCTCCACATTGCGCATAATCCAGTATTTCACGAACGTACCAAACATATTGACATTGATTGCCATCTGGTCCGCGAAAAGGTTCAAAACAACGTAGTTCGTCTTCTCCCAATCCGGTCAGTCAACCAAGTTGCAGATCTGTTTACAAAAGCCCAGCATTTGCCAACCTTCATCAATTTCAAATCCAAACTCGGATTGTTCGATCCATACACTCCGAGTTTGAAGGGGGGTGTTACACCACACAAAATCTCCAATGAGCCCAGAAATGAAAAAGAAATAAAAGAAAAAGAAGGAGATCAAGACACATCATCAATCCTGGTGATTAAAGAAGAATGATGGTCTGATTAATCTAAGGGTGCACATAACATTTCCTAATTATACAAACCATACACGTGTAAAGTTAGAAATAGGAAAAGTGTTATTCTTTGTTCCTTTTTTAGAGTGTATATATGTAGAAGAATGTAGATGATGTAAGGTATGACTTGATATTGAATATACTGAAAAGATGATTTTCATCACAGCTTTATGAGTTATGAATCTATAATGTAATTCTGTAAAAAAAAATGTTACACATTTTATCTATATTTAAAAAATATAATTCATTTGTACCATTTCTGTGTAGATACATTAGATTAAAAAAAATGCAATTCAACCTTTAAAAATGCAAATAAATTAAATAACGTTGTATTAATAAGTTTAAACTAATAGTTAAAAACTCAATTCATATTAATATCTGATACTCCCGTACGCGAATGTCAACTGGGTTTGAAACACAAATAACATATATCCATTTTACCATGTGTTGAAATTAAGTAAACATATAGGGTTGTCACGATTCGAACTCCTGATCATTTGGTCAAAAAGGTTCTGATACCATGTCATGAAATTAATTGAACTAAAAGTTTAAACTAATAGTTAAAAATAGGATTTAATCAAGCCGAGCTTTGACCTGTTCATACTTGGCTCAGTAGAAAATTAACGAACTCGAGCTCAATTTTCTGTTCGTGAACTGCTTATAAGCTGTTAGCAATCATGAGCTTGTTCACAAGCTTTACTCACGAGCATATCGTTAATTTTGTTCATAAACTTCGCTCGCGAACAACTAATTAATTATATTGATTTGAAATTCTTTTAACGCAAAACTACATAATTTTGAAATCTACAAAATTAAAATTTATATGAAGCTATATTATTTTATATTTTTCCTTTTATAGAAATATTATTATTAAAAATAATAATTGAACCAAATTTATTTACAAGCGTGTTCACTGTTTGAAACATTCTCTTAATTCGAGGTTTGTCAAACATCATTTAGGTGAATCTTTTCAGTTAAAGCTTTCTGCGTATATTATGATTCGAATTCGAGATCTAACTTAAACGATTTAAGACTTTTAGTCACTCAATCAAACCTTAATTAATAAAACATTTTGCATTTAGTGTTTCCCAACGGTGCAATTACATTTAATTCCATCAAATTCACGTTTCAAATTAATGTGAATTTTTTCAAAAAGTGGATGGGCCTATGTTCTTAAATTTCTACTACTTAAAGAAAGGAAACCACGACTGTTTGGTATATTTCAAATTAATATCTCAACAAGTTAAACTTTCCAAAAGACATTTTACATTCCATACATAATGGCTTTCAAAATTTTAAATTCCTATAATTATTTAAAGTATAAAATTTTAAATCATAAGTAATTAAAATTAAGATAAAATGCTTTCAAAAATATTAAGATAAGATAAATTTAAAGTATAATAGTGATGAAAATAAATTGTTACAGGTTAACATTTAGTTTTATACGTTTTAAATTTCATATAGTTTATATTTTTTACATGAAAGTTTGGGACGCGATTAAGTGACTAGACATCCCAATTAGGTTGGCACTCCTAACACACCAAATCAACCCGAAATATTATTAATAAAAAAAAAAGGAAAATTACATAGGAGGAAAAAGAAAATAAAAAGGTTCAAAACAGAAAATTAAGGGAAACGAACATGTGCAACATTACATAAATCGTCGAAAACAGACTATTGACAAAAATGAGGAGCCGAATGCCACCATGTAAGAGCAGAAGCAGTTTTGCCAAAATGGGCAAGCTGATCCGCCGCCTAATTTCCCTCACGATAGATATGAGTGATTCTGCAATTCATATTCGAAAATCTAGACAGACACTGAAGCCAATCTTGTCTAATTTTCCAGGGAGCCATGGTAGACTTTCTGTTTAGCATATCAACCGCATATGCAGAATCCGATTCAATCCAAAGATTATTCCATCCCCGTTCCCAGGCAGATTCTACTGCGAAAATAATGACAATCAGCTCGGCAATGTGCGCATAGGAGCTAGAGATGTTAATAGCATAGCAGCCAATAATAAAACCTCGGGAATTTCTGAAAATCCCACCAGCTCCGGCGATACCAGGCGCACCGTCCGCAGCCCCGTCGGTATTAACCTTTATCTAACCCGATGGCGACGGATACCAGCGAACAATGATAGGGTCCGGCGGAGGCCTAGTATGGCTCGGCAAATTGACAATCCATTTTGGTTCCTGAATGTAAAAGTGAAGCCGATTCTGAAGGAATTGGATTGAAGTGAGATCACTTTCAAAAATAGCCATATTCCTGATGTACCAAATGTACCAAACAGCAGTTATAATAGCCAAATTCCACCATTTTCTCATAAAAATATGTAGACGGACAGCTCTAATCTCCCGAAAAATATTCCCAAAGGTCAATATACTACTACGGTGTATGCCGAAAACAGAGAAGACAACATTCCATAGACCATTCGACACAGGACACGTGACGAAAAGATGATCAATTGATTCAATATGGCATTTACACAATTCACATCTTGAAGCAAGTGAAAAACCACATACCTGTAAATTGGTTTGTACCGCAATTTTCCTATGGATCACTAGCTAGTAGGTGACAGACCTCCTAGGCGGCACAAATGCATTCCAAAGGAATTTGTTTCACTCAACCGGAGTGTTGTTGCAGCAGGAGCTATAAAAGCCTTTGGCAGTATACATACCTGACATAGCCGGCTTCCACACACAAGTGTCGGTTCCATCCCGACTGCCAGAAACCCTCTGAATGTTGAATTGTACAAGATCAGGGAGTCGATGTAAATTAATCCAGGAGTCATCTGCGCGAAAAGAGTGAAGCGGTTCATAAAGCTTGCGTTGAATATTTGCCGGGATGCCGAGCTGATTTGCAACCGTCGGCGCAATCCAAGAGCCCGTCTAGAAATTCAGTTCAGAGTTGTCTCCAAACCATCGTGTTACTTCCAAACTGATCTGATCATAAATTGGTCGAACAGAGGTCCAAACCGACGAATTTGAAATATACCGCTTAGGCATACCAGATTGATAAAGGAAACGATTTCGAAGCAAAATAGGTATATAGCCATTTTTTTGAATCAAATCTCAGCTGAACTTACCAAGAAGAGAATTATTGAACAGACCAATATCCTTGATTTCAAGTCCCCCAAATTCATACAATTGACAGCACTTCTTCCATTTGACAGTAAGAAGCTTTCTCTGATCCTTGTCCCCAGCCCAAATGAAGTTTCTGAGAGCTTTAGCAATCTCTGTGGTGAGAGAGGATGACCACTTGTAAATCATAAGTGAATGTATTAGAGCACCTGTTAAAGCATATTTTATCAAAGTTAGCCTACCTGCAAAAGAGAGCGACCGCCCCTTCCAGAAACTAAATTTAGCAAAGAAATGATCCATAAGCGGCTGTAAATGACGAGCCTTTGGCGCCCCTTGAAAAATTGGGATCCCAAGATAATTAAACAGCAACCTAGCAACACGAATACCTAGAATATCAATGAGCCGATTCCTGCGCTGAATGCTAATACTGTTCCCAAAATAAATTGCAGATTTATCCCAGTTAACTGTCTGACTCGATATGGCTGCATAAAAGTTGAAAAGATCCTTGACACATTTCACATTTCATAGTTTATATATTGAAAGATGAAAAATAGAAAGAAGATACCAAATGATAATCAATAATATCTATAACACATTCTACAGATAATTTTATTGGTAGAATGAGAAACACTTCATTTTACTTCATCAGCCTTTTCATTTTTTATGTAAAAAAATTCATAGGATATATATATAATAAATTGAGGCATTGTTTAATAATAATAAAAAAATCACTTAAAAATAAATATTTTCAGTACATATTAAATTTAGGGATAATTTCAAATTAAACTATATGGTTATAAGTTTTTACAGATCGGTACCTATGGTTTTTTTTTTGTAACAAACCAAATCACATGGTTTGCACCGTTAACAAAATTAAGGAAAATGCTTTTATTCTGTTAAAAGTCAGGGGTAATTATGGAATTTTGGTACTCTTTTACTTTTCTCTCTCTCCTTCTTCTCCTTCTTCTTTGTTCTCTTCTTATTTTTTTAATTCTGGAAATTCCAGACATTTTTCAATGTCTGGAATTCCCGAATTAGAAAAAGAAGAAGAGTCAAAATGTCAAAATTCCAAGATTCTGAAACTACCCCTCACTTTTAACAGATTTAAGGTACTTGCGGTGATTTTGTTAACGGCAGAAACCATATGGTTTTGTTTATAGTAAACTAACAATACAGAGGGAGAAATAATATAAACCTAAGCTTGATGTGTGTTCAAATGGATCCCAATGCCTACTTTTATAGTGAGAAGTCATATATGCTCCCCAAAACCAAGTCTACCGATGTCCTTGCAACTGCGAAATCTTCGCATGTATGGGTGACGGTAATTATACACTGAAAGTTTTCGAGACAGCAGTTGAAACCGCGTAGGAATATGAAAATTTCTGGAAAATTTTACGGTGATTTTTTGTAGCACCTTGACGAGGTGCAAGGATGGTTAGGACTTTTTCCTCAGTTAATTCAAGAATTAATTTACTTAATAAACAATTAATGTTGCTGAATTAATTCATGTTAATGACAATTAAAACCAGTTAACTACTAAAACATTTTATAGAATTAATAATTAATGTTAATTTCATTCAATTCCATTAATGATCAGCATCAATTAGGTCATGATCTTCATTTTGGGAAGTATGTTTCCAAACTGATTCAAAAATTGTTGCAGACTGTGTTAATGGTTTTCCTACAGATATTTCAGAGTTTGGGGTCCTCATTCAATACTGTAAGAACATTATTTCTAATTACCCTGATCTATGGGTATCCTTTTGTTCTAGATTAGCGAATAAAGCAACTCATTCCTTAATTAAAAGAGCTTGTTCCAATGCTAATCCTTTTATTTCTTTCATTATTCTCAAATCTTTAGAGTCTTCACTTGCTAAGGATCTTAATCTTAATGATATTCTAAGTTTCTCTCTAAAAAAAACTAAACAATATACTTTTCATTAAATTATGGCTTAATATATTTTGTGCTCCCTAAACTTATTTCAAAATACCAAATGACTCATGAACGTTTAAAAATATTCTATTGACCCCTATACTTACTTAAAATCACCAATTAACTTTCTAAAAGGTATCTATTACTTCTTGAACTTTTTTAAAGTGATATATTAGCCTCTTAAACTTGTTTAAAATGTACACATTTTAATCTTTCCAAAATCTCGGCTTACTCCGCCACATGAATTTTAGGAGTGGCCGGTTCGACCCCAATTCCGTCCGATTTGTTGAACATTCTAAAAACCAGTTCACCTCGAACCGGCCCGGTCCGGTTTAGTTTAAACTAATTAATTATATGAACCTATGAGAAGTTAATAAGCACATGTGGCACATTCATTCACCGTTTGAAAGTCTCCATCAAAACACCATGCAACTTTTGTACAATCTCTTGTAGTCTTATTTATAGTACTACTTAAACACCAACTCTTTCTTCTTCAAAACCAACAAAAAAAAAAACATTAAATTCTCCCATTTCTTATAATCTCCCAAAAAATGGGAAGAGCACCATGTTGTGAGAAAGTTGGATTAAAGAAAGGAAGATGGACTTCTCAAGAAGATCAAATCTTGACCAATTACATTCTTTCTAATGGCCAAGGATCTTGGAGATCACTCCCCAAAAATGCAGGTAAATTATCTAATTGGTACTTCTAATTTACTAATTTTTTCTTAATTGATCAATTATTATATAATTATTATGATTAATGACATAGAATTAGTTGATTTTTTTCTTGGTTTAAGGGTTATTAAGGTGTGGTAAGAGTTGCAGATTGAGATGGGTTAATTACTTGAAAAGTGACTTGAAAAGAGGCAACATTACTAGAGAAGAAGATGAACTCATTGTTAAGTTGCATTCAGCTTTGGGTAATAGGTATTTTTCTTTCTTTAATTTTTTTTAATATTTTTTTTTATTTTTAATGCACGGGTCAGTTGCACCCCGTTTATCAAAATTCATCTCGGAAGAGGTGGGTTTAGTCGGCCCAAAACTCTCTTTCCCGTGAATTTTTTTACTTCGGGAGTAATATACATAACAAATCAATTAATGTGTCGCGACTTTTAATTAATGCCGAATCATGTTAATTAATAGAAAATATAATTGCATTATGAAAAAAGTACCACTTTTTTTATTAGTTTTTGCTAAGTATGATTAGTAATTAATTAGAGTTTCTTTCTGTTACTCCCCAACACGTTCATGATCAAAATGAACTAAAGATTCAAATTCTTTTCTGTTGGAAATAGTTTTTGAAAATAATTTAAGCTTATAGAAAATTTCAAAACTAATATTAAAAGTTAAAATTGATAGATATAACACTTAAAAATAGTATTAAAAGTTTGAATTAATAGTAAAACTTAGAAATAGTATTACGGAAAAAGTACGGAAAAAAATGCTTCTGGTTTGCCCAATTTGTAAACAGATGCATTTGGTTCTAATTACAACCAGAGACGTTTTCATCTTTAAAAAATCATTGTTACATATCGACAAAACACAACCCCCCAAAGAACAACTTCCTAAATCGAAACAATAAATCATATAGTGGACATTTTACGTTTTTTACTAAGTTAGCGGTTTATAAACTAATTAATATTTAAGTTCATTTTACACGGTTACAATTTGATTTTGAGGTCTATGTTTTGTCAAAATGTAATTTCAAAAAAATTAAAAATGCTCTTTCATTATCATCAGAACTTAACAGTATAATTTTAAATACTTTATTTTGTAAAAAAACATGCAACATACCTCTATTTATAAACTTTTAAACCACATATCTCTATTTGCAAATAGCACAAACCATGAGCATTTAATATTATCTCTGAAAGCATTAACTAACTATATATATATATATAGATATTTTCAAGAAAAAAACAAAACTATATATAGAAAATAAATATATATATATTTAGGAGGAAAATAAATATTAATTGAGAAGATATTCTATTGGAGAACATTCATTGTACAAATTTTGTATCACATTAAAGAAATGGGACACCATAATTTAGCATAATTTCTTATGTATGAAAGTGATTTCACATTTATGTACTGCTTTTTTTACCCTACATCCATGTTCTTCTGTATTTTAAAAATTGGATATTTTTGAGGTATCCAATCAAGATTACTGCCTTTATTTTTATTTTTTTAATGGGACAACATGATTATAAATAATTTGTTTGACACAGTTATATCCTTTTTATTGCATTTATATTATACATTACATTTGTGATGTATTTCTAGATTGTAATTTTATACAAAAAAAAAAATAAAAAAATAAAACAAGTACTTTTCTTCTAAAAAAACAATCCATTTTGACACTAATAATCAAGAAAATAACCAATCTAACATCAAACTGAAGTTATTGTAATTACTTAACTGAATAATTAGAAAGAAAAATAAATAGTAAGCAGCCCAATTTCCATCCATTTGACTGTTCAAATTTGGAATATAAATGTCCTTTGATTTTTTTTTATTAAATTTATGTATAATTTGTATATGATTTGATAAGTTAAATTTAGGGTTAAATTATTTATTTGTCTGTAATTTATTACGTATATTAATTTAAACCGGTATTTTTAATGGATATAAGTATGCGAGAGATGGAAATAATATGTAGATGTATTCTTAAATGAGTAACGAAAAAAAACGAGTAATACATATAATAATTAAGAATACGAGTGGGGTTATTTTTACTTTTTACGGATACCCTACCTGATGTCGTTCATATTCCTCGAGCATATAATAATAAGAGAATTGTATGAAATTGATTATTGTTTTTGTAATTGTATTATCGTGTCAGAAATTAACGAATACAGTTAGCCCTAATATTTTTGCTTTTTTGTTAATTTTCTAGGTGGTCTGTAATTGCTGCAAATTTACCAGGAAGAACAGACAATGAAATAAAGAATTACTGGAACTCCCATTTAAGCAGAAAAATCTATAGCTTCACCAAGTCTGAAACCCTCTCCACAACCAGAATTATAGCCAATGTTGGAGCCCAAAGAAAATCAAAATCATCCAAAAAAAAGAATCACAAAAAACCCAAATTAGAAAATTCCACTGAAACCCTAAAACCCAAAGAAAAATCAGCACCATCTTCTTCCTCTTCTTCATCTTCTCCACCTGATCAAGAAAATCAAGAAATGGGTCCAAAGATTGACCAAAAGGAAGGTTTTGTTGAAGAGGGTATAAATGAAGAAGAAACTGAAGTTTGGGGACCATATGAATGGTTAGACAGTGAAATAAATCGCCTTAAATATGCTCTGCAAACTACTGTTGAAACCATTGATGATCATGACAAAGAAAGGAAAGACATTGAGACCAACTTGGCTACGGGTTCAAGTGATTGTTTAGAGAGAGAAAGTACTGCTACTACGAGTTCTAATGGAGAAAGTGGAGATTGGAATAAAAGTTATAATGATAATAATTATGGGTCACCATTGAATTTAGAATTTGATGAAGAATTAATGTGTGGATTTAGGTTTGATTGGGATGAGTGTGATGATAGTATGGAACGATGGGAATAAATGGTAACCGAAATTTGGAGTTAGTTTTAAAAAAGGTTACTGGATTTTAATTTATTTTAGTAAGTTCATTGAATTTTTATTTTTGTTTCAATAAAATTATTCTAGCCATTTTAGATAGAAAAAAACATATGAATATTAATGTAATAGTAACGTTGGAAATAATTCGCTTTTAGGTATGACATGAAAGAAAGGAATAAAAATTATATTTGTTATTTACTTAATTTAACTGTTGGAAACGGTCACATGATATCCAATATACATATATACAGTTGTCACGTGATATATACATGGTTACCACATGACTTTCATGTTATACATATAAGAGTTCTTTTCAACGTGGTTATCATGTCAGTATTTCAGTGAAATTTTATGTCTAAATTGGTTATCGCGTCAGTATCTCTGTTTGAAATTTTGTTTTTGTATAACTATATTAGACATATGAATAGTTGTTTTTAAACTGCTATAAGTATAATTTTAAATGTAGATAAAATGAATAATACTATTTTAACCGAGTTTAATATGCATGTGATTATAATTGATTTTCCAATATATTAAAAAAGCATATATTAATGTAAATCAAAATACAAAGCTGGACAAATAAAATCTAGTGGTCTATCCGACATTCCATAAGTCCTGACATAGAATAAGCAGCTTTAGCTAGTACGTGACACCATTCGTAGAACGAACAACAAACTTGACACTAATGTTATTCAAAGAAGAAAGTAAAGATTTACAGTCCTCTAAAATAAGGTTATATGCTAACCGAAAATGAGCTTGTCTAAGATGCTCAACTATTGTTGCTACATCAATCTAACCCAAACAATTATCCAAGCCATAATTTTTGAGCCAACTATGAGCCTCTCTAATCCTCACATCCTCTCTATCTCTAGCCAAATAATTACCCAACAATAACTTTAAAAAAGCCTATATAAAACATTGTTATTATCACGCAACATAGCCACCGAACCAAGTAACATGATCCTAGAATAATCAATGCGTCAATATTAAGCTTTAGGAACATCTTAGGAGGATTAGCCCAATGCAAAACAAAATCAGACATGTAATTAGCCCATTGTTGACATAAATTATGAGATTAGAGCTGGGCATCTTGTCACTCCTTCATACCCGAACAAACAAGACGAAACAAATTGCTCCTGAATTCCTAAGCCTTTTTCAAACAAAACCATTTCTTCGCGACCAGATGCCCCACACAACCATGGCCCAGACACAAGATTGATCAAAACTTACGGAAGAAAAAACATGATACATCCAATCCAAAAAATTAACTGCATCCCTATCCATCACCCCTCCCAAACCAGCAACATGCCAAACATTAATAAAATGTATACACCCACAAACCATATGCAAAACGAATTTCGCCTTCCATAACACATAAAGCACAAATAGGATTAATATTAACAAACCTCTTAACAAGAGCCTCAGCTGTAGGAATATCTTCAGTGCAGGCCCTTCAAATAAATTTGAACCTTAAGAGGAACTTTCAACATCCATAACTACTTCTTAACCCAACTAGTTGCACCAGGCTGTAAAGTTACAAAGCATCTATACTTACGCACTGAATAATTACCGTCATGCTCAAACCTCCAAAGCCAACTGTCTTGATCAATTGAAGAAGATAAAGGAATTGTAAGCATATTATCTTGATGCTCGGAATTAAACACATCTTTAATAACATCTAAATCCCACCTCCTTTCTCCTATAGTGAAAAGCGAAGAAACACTGGTCATAGCAATCGAAGGTGGAATTTTTAGTGGTTGATTTTCCGTTCGGTGCCACCAATAACCAAAGATCCATCTCGATCTGTAAATTGTGACCATTTCTAATACGCCTTCTATAGCCCTGAAGGAGAAGATAATTTGCTTCTATTTAGCTACTTCAAGCAAAACTAGCATTATGACCTCCGGAGGCATTCAAAAAACTAGAATCCTTGAAATATCTGGCTTTAAAGGTAAGGGAGACTAGCGAATCAAGATTGGTAATAAATCTCTAACACTATTTCCTCACATAGCAATTCCTCTTCCATTATTACACCACCACAAGGCGTTAAACATTTTCTCAAGCTCTTGATAGAGACCTAAAGATAGTAAAAATAATTAATTACATAATTAGACACTACTTAAGCCATAATCTTAATGAGAATATCCTTACATGCTCTAGAAAGAATTTTGAAATTTCAGGACTGCAACCGACTCCGTATACGATATTTAATGATTGGAGCACTTCTTTCTCGCTGCAACCAACTAACGACGGTAAACCCAAGTATTTGCCCTTGATTATCAGTCTCCTCCACACCCCCCCCCCCAAAAAAAACAAACATGATAAATGTTATTACGAATATCCTCTGACACATTTTGATTGTAGAAAATAGATGACTTCTGGAAATTAACAACTTGTCCTAAGACAAGCTCATATTCTTGGAGGACAGCTTGAATAACCTCAAATTCTGCAGCATAAGCCCTAAAAAATATATGGCTCACAAATGGAGCCCTTTTACCAATACAACAATCATGCCATAATTCCTGACTCTCCTTAACACGAATTAGCGCACGAAGACCTTAAACGCAAAGTATAAAAAGTTATGTCGATAATAGGTCACGAAATGGGATAATAGGCTCCAGTTCTTGACCTTCAACATCAATATGGTAATCTATAGAAGTAATACAACACATAATCATATTCAATTATCTATCAGAAAAGCCAAACCATTGAAGTATGACTCTGATAAACCCCATTCTAATTTATCATAAGTCTTACTCATATATATTTTTAGAACAGCAAAACCATTTCTACCTTGAGACTTCATTCTAAAAAAATAGGCAGTCTCGAACGCAATTAAGATTTTTTTTTTTTTTTTTTGTAATCAGTCATCCTAAGACAAGAGCACTCTAAGAATCAGACTTCAAGAAACTAAGAAGATGCTTCAACCTGTTTTCTAAAATCTTAGCAATGATTTTGTATAAAATGTTGCAGAGTGGTTGAAGTTCCCTCATCGTTTCCGATTGATCCTTCTTTTTGAATTAGAATTTCACTAGTGTTGTTCAACCCTTGCAGTAGCCTACCCGACACAAATAAATCCCTACAAAACTTCACCACATCAACCCCCACAAGATACCAGAAAGTACGAAAAAAAGTCAGATTCATCACATCCGGAATGAAGCTTTGTTGGGATGCATATCAAAAACAACTTCTTTAACCTCGTCAACAGAGACCTCCTCAAATAACTCTTTATTATGAGCATCATTAACTCTCCATTATCATCTTTTCAAATAAGCCATAAACCATCACTCTTATCAACACAGTTAACATTGAAATATTAAAAGTTTAATAACTAAAAAAAGCGAGGTTTCTTACAATGTTTTCCTTGATTGTGGATCATTGGAGGACTTATGACTAAATGCTACATTAATATATTTGACTCTTGATTAAAAATTGGAAGCCGTTAAACGGATTATTAGATATTTAAAGAGAAGTTTTAAGATGTGTTTTGTTACGGAGGATCTAACCCAATCTTAGAAGATCACGATCACAAAAGAGCAATTTTGGGATACGTATTTACATTTTTTCTAAGAATAATTTCTTGGCAGTCCAAATTATAAAAATGTGTTGCACTTTCTACGGCCGAGACAGAGTACAATTTACAGTGAAGCAAGTAAAAGATGATTTTGTTAAAGAGATTCTTTGAAGAGTTGGGTCAAAAACTATCGGACAACATAATATATCGTGATAGTCAAAATATCATATACTTAAGCAAGAATGTGATTCTGAAACGATTGATATTTGGTATCATTGGATACGAGAGAAACTGAAAACATGAGTCTTTTCATGTAGAGAAAAATACCTATACATAGGAACTATCTGTTGGGTTTTACCGAATCAAAACATGTATAACAGAAATAAAATAAAAATATCCAAATAATAGGATCTGTGTGATTTAATTAAACCAAAAGGAATGGATAGAAAATCGGGTTAAAATACACCATTAGTCACTGAATTTTAATGGTTGTTTCAAAATGGTTACTCATTTAACTTTGAATTTTATCTCAAGAAAGTCATTTTAGCGTCTTCAAGAGTAAAAAAGACACCAGAAAAATGATATGGTTGCCACATTAATAGTGGTCTACTTTCTAATTGAAACACACGTGACTGCTATCTAGATAACATGTTCATACCACCTAGCTGACGTGTCAGCTAAGCAGCAGATGACATGCCACCTAACACAATATTTGAAATTACACATTTTTTTTGTTGATGAACAAACTCACGTTTCATTAATATTAATGATGCTTGAAATTTTACAATCCAGTAAACATTGTGTTGAAGATTGCATTGGAAAACTTGAGCAAAAAGTAGAAATTGCTATTTAGTAAACATTTCATTTGGAGTCGCTAACGGATATTGAAAACTTGAGCAAAGAGTAGCAGGGGCGGGGAGGGTCGGCCGACCCTCCGGCCGCCAGCAAACCTCAAGTAGAGGTTGGCCGGCGTGATTCCGCCCCTAGTCTGCCATGGCTGGAATCCAGCCATGGCAGATCTGAAGCTTCGAAGAAGAAGCTGGGGGGCTGAGCCCCCATCTTCTATTATTTTTTTAAATTTTCCCTAACTAAAACCGCCTAGTTTTAGTTAGGGCAAATTTAAAACAGAAAAGTATAAATGGGCTATTTATTTGTCTAAGTATGGATCCAGACATCTAATTTATAAAGAAATGAATTTATAAAGAAATGAGTAGATAGCCGAGGGCATGAATTGGGCTTCCAATTTAAGTGTATGGAGGCTCCATATTGCATTTGAATTTTAGTAAATATAATGAAACAACTAAATTGAATTATTTCTTTCTAAAAAACTAAATTGAATTATTAAAACTAATAATAATGTTGGGTCAATTATTCAGGATTGTAAGGTTTTATTAAGTAGTCGACACGATTATAAAGTGTCTTTCTCTCCACGCCAAGCGAACAGGGGCGCTCATGTTATTGCACGACATGCCCTGTCCAATGCTAGCGAGTTTGTTTCTTTTTCTGCTCCGGCTTGGTTGCAGGAAACTATTGTTGCTGATTCGATTTAAGGAATGAATTTAATCTTTGTTTTCAAAAAAAAAAAAACTAATAATAATGTTCTCTTCCAAAAAAAAACTAATAATAATATTTATTCTATATAGTTGTCTTTTTTTTTTGAAGAATACAGTTGTTTTTTTCAACTTATACGGTTTTTGGTTTTATTTTAATTAATTATTTAATTATTTAATTATTAGTCTCTCTGTTTCATATTACATGTCGTTTTAGAGAGTTGCATAGAAATTAAAGATATTAGAGAAAAGACATCATTGCCCCTTATTTATTGATTCCATTATTTATTTATTCTATAATAAGTGCATTATTCTAATTAATTTTCATGAACTCACATTCTATAGCAGGAAAAAAGATGACTTACTGATCATATAAAACAAAATGACATGTATAATGAAACAAAAAAGAGTCTCTGGAAAGACATATAATATGAAACGGAAGTAGTATAAAATAATAATTTGTTATACATTTATTTTATTGAAACAATTATTTGGTTAACAAAACATTTTTTTCCTTTTCTTATTTTATATTTCTCAATAGGACTAATAGTGAGAGAATACTTTAAATGAGACTAAAAAAATCAAACCCTTAAATCGTCATCGTTTTTTTTTTTTTACGCCTAGTGAAGCCCCTCCGAACTTTCAGTCCTGGCTCCGCCACTGAAGAGTAGTCATACGGAATGAGCATGGGAATAAGAGAAGGGTGTACAAGAAGCTCTCCCACACAAGGCCCCAAGTTTAAGGGGGTCCAATTTTTTTTTTATTATACAAATCTAAATAAATTATTATTATTAATTATTATGCGAAAAATTAAGTGAATATTAATTTATCCAGAAAATTAACGCTCTAATAGTCTTAAGGGTCCCAATTTTTTTTTATTATTATTATACAATATCTTATTTAATTATTTAATTATATTTATAATGCTAAAAATCAAGTTAAAAGTATTTTGGTGTTTCATTTTGTAGAAACATTGTTATTATTATATGAAAGTATTAATTTTTTTAATAAATAGGGCCCAATTTTTTTTATTTAGCACAGAGCCCCAAAAATGTTTAAGACGGCCCTGGATAGAAACATACTGAATTCCGCATTGGAAATAAAAAGAAAAGAAAGTGAGGCTGTATTAGTAAAGTGTGATTCAAATATATGTACTACATTTTAAATTATGAAATCCAATAAATTGGATTTAGATCAATGCGAACAATATTTACATGGTACTAAATCATTGAAAACTGAAAAGTTTAATTTAGAAAAGGGTGATGTTAAAAAAATCATTCTACTTTCACGTTTTGTCAAACTTTTACCTGTAAAAAATTATCCAAATAGGGACGAAGATTTTCGTTTTGCTAAAAACGATGATTGTTTAGTTCGACACTATAAAAATGACCGTTAACAATCTAAAAATGAAAATTTTCTAGAATTAAAGTTGTTTAGTACCACAATTACTATGGAACAAAATTTTTTATTTTCAAAAATCATCATTTTAGGAGCTTTCTTTCTCCTCACTAAACAACACCTAAATGATCTCAAAATTAAAAGTTGAAAAATTAAAGTTGCTTAGAATATCATCAAGTCTTGGAAATTTACAATTTTGAAGTCGGCCACGCTCATTTTAATTTTGATGTCCTTACTTTTAGTAAAGCAAAAAATATCAATCGTCTCCTAATCACAAACGAAAACCTCAGTTCTCGTCTAGAAAAAAAAAATTACAGATACCAATTTAACAGAACAGAAAAAAAAGCAAGTTTTTTTTTTAAAAAAAATTTACCCTTTAAGAAAAGTAGTCCCTTGGCTACATAGGCAAGCATTAAGTGTACTAAAGTCTATGAAAATGCATGCATTAATGGGCCTTTTGATTACACCATCTTCACTGTTTTAATCCAGTCAAAAAGGGCAAAGCTTGTGGACTATTTTGTTGTTTGTGCTACATTTTACCACCACAGCCTCAAAGCTACTACGTCAGGAGTCAGCATCGGTTCGGTTCGATTACTAATCAAATTGAGTTATTGGCTAACCGAATTGATATTTATATAATTTTAAAAATCAAACCGTACCAAATAATTAAACTAACTAAAGTTGACCAAATTAAAAATTTTTAGTTCGGTTCGATTACCAACCAACTAACCGAAATTTTTATATTTTTAATTTAAATGTTTAAAATGTTATAAATTATAAAATTTTAGCTTCATTAATTTGAAATTTGAAATTTCAAAATCAATTCTTTATATATTACAAATTAATTCAATAATGTTTAAAACTAAAATTGTTAGACTTTTTTTTTTTTACAAATTGAAGTATGAAGAATAAATAAATAAGTAAAATTATATTTTTTAAAATTAAACATAAATTCGATTGGGTTTTTTGTCAGGCCGATATTTTTTAGAATAACTAAATCGATAACCGAATACCGAACCGAAATATTAAAATAACCAAACCAAATAAAAAATTTGGTTCGGTTATCGGTTCAGTCATCGGTTTTTTGGAGTTTTTGCTCAACCCTATCTCAAAACTCTCATACCAAACATGCATAATTACACTTATGGCTCCTAAATTTTGCACTTAACATTAAAACCGAATATTATGGTTCTGAACATTAAAATTGGACATTATAGCTCCTGGACTTTACACTTTAATAACATAATGGCCCCTTTTAACGTTCATCAATACGATCACTCCAATAGCAAGTAACCCTCCATTATAGAACTAGGATAAAGGCCAAATTTAATCATAACTTTTTAATAGATTTAACTTTAATGTGTCAATGGTGCAAATTTAACCGTAACATTTTCAAATAATGTCAATTTTAGCTTTACGTTATCGAAAATTAACAAAATTACAAAAAATTCTATTAAAATGCCAACAACAAAACCTACTATATACATTGTTCAAAACTAAGGTCGCTTGGACCGTGTAGGCCTAGACGCTCGAAATTGAGAAATCGTCCCGATTTTCTCTGATTAGTTCCTCTGGGTATTTTTTTGGTGCCTAGGTTGCCTGGACGCCACCTAGACCGCTTAGTCGCCCCCTAAGCAACGATGAGCAAAAGCATTTTTTATTGTAATTTTTTTTTCTTTATTATAATTCACTTTTGAGTTGTTTCAATGATATTGTTGTTGAAATATTGATGCTTCCACATATTTAAGGATATATGGTACAAATATATGTGTTTTTTTTATATATTAAATAATTTTATATTATTGTTTCAAAAAAATAATAATTTTATATTATTATTTTAGATAAGATTATAGGTACTATAATTGAGTTTACATAACAATTTATTTATTAATAAATAAAAATGCAAAAAATGCAAATCTGATTCATCCCCGATTAATCCTCAAGGGCATGTCTGTCTGACTAGCGCCTACCTCTTTTACAACCTTGGCTATATATAAGTTAATCACAAAAAAATTTTGTCAAACTGTTTAAAATATTTACTATGTTATTAATATAGTTACAAAAAAAAATATGAAACTGCTTCAATTTATTGGCGAACTTGTTTAGAAAGTCCAATGTGACAGTTAAATAATAGTTAAACCAATCTTTTCAAATTTTTCATACCATAGGGTTAAAATGGATCTTGTTTGAAAACATTGGGGTTAAATTAGCACAATTTCATACGTTAGGTTAAATTTACATTTCGCTTAAAATGTTAGGGTTAAATCTTACTCTTATCCCCTATAGAACTAGTAGAAATGATATTTTGAGCAACTTTAATTTTTAAATTTTTTTATTTTAAAGTCATTTAGGTATTGTTTAATTAGAAGAAAAAAAATTGTTTAGAGAGAGAAACATCTATAAATTATATTTGAAAAATAAAAAAAAAATGGTAGTTACATGGAAAATTTGATTCTAAAAAAAAAATTAATTTTTTACCTTTTTCATTTTGAGATCAATGTTTCATTTTAAGATCATCATTAACCATAATTTTCATTAATGAAGTGTAAAGTTCAGAAGCCATAATTTTCGTGTCTTGAAGTTCAGAGATCAAGTAAATGCAGGGTTAAGAAATCATAGGTATAACTTATCGGATTAAAATAGAATTTGTAAGTCTTTAAAAACATAATTTGTTTGGCTTTAGTTGTTCGTGAAAACAAATTAATTTTCTGTTATGTATATTTTTACGGCTGTTTTTATAGATTTGGAAACTTAATAATAATACTTTAAATAAATTTAGGAGCTAATGAAACGCCATTTAAATTAAGGGGTAAATCAAACTTTTTGGACAAATTTAGGAACAACGGGTAGATTAAGCCTAATAAAATAAAGATTAAACCCTTGTTTGGCCCTGTGTAACCAAAATTATCATTTGCCCTTATAGTATTATTTGGTAACATTTGTCCCATTAAATATTCTAATCCATTTTGGATAGAAAACTAACCGATTTGTTAAATTTTGTTACAATGACGTAATTTGTGACACGTGTATTTGTTACATGACGTAATTTTTGACACGTGACATATATACGTAGCAATTGATTTAATTTTTTTCCATATAGATTTAATATTTAGATAAATAAGGAATTAATTTATTTTTCCATATAGATTTAATATGTATATAAATAAGAAATTAATTTATTTTTCTTATTTTATCTATATATTGGATCTATATAGAAAAAAAAATGTTTATTACATGCTACGTGTCAAAATTTGTCATGAGACAAAAATTTAACAAATCGATTAGTTTTCTATCCAAAATGGATTAAATGTCACGTAATAGAATAATTGAAGGGGCAAATACTAGTACAGGGACTAATGATAAAAGAAAAAAAAAATGAATACCACAAGTCCAAATATGAGTTTAATCCTAAAAATAACTTAAATAACTAAATAAAAATAATAATTTATTGAACAGATAATACTGGTTAAATTACACCCATGGCCACCGAATTTTACTCATTTTCACTATATGACAACTAAACTTCAAAATGTAAGATAAAAATCACGCAACTTTACACTTTTTAACATTATTACCAATAAACTTTAACTAACGCCTCAAAATGATTGTTAACGACTGTCAATGGTCATTTTGAGACGTTGATTGAAGTTTAGTGGAAATAAACATCTTTCGTCGAAAAGCTCAAAAAAAAAGGATTTTTTCATGCTCAAAAAAAAAAAATTCACCAAAAACTCCAAAACACTTTTGCTTCGATAAAAAAGCTAAAAATTGTTGTTTTATAAACCTAGCTTAACACTACATTTCGTGCGGTTTGAAGTGAAACGCGAAAAGCTGTTCTGAAAAGCGAAAACAAACACCCCAATCTTTTCCGGTTCTTAAAATGACTCCAAATCAAAACTTCAGCTAGCTAGAAAAAATAAAGTAAAATCCTAGTAGAAATTGGACATCTTTGCTTTGTCTTGAGTTTCAGATTTTGTGCTTGTCATTTGGAGATTGACTAAGCAACTCATAGATATGGAAATTGGTTCATCAAGCCTTTCAATAAAATGATTTTAATTTACTGCTAACAGCCTATAAATTAATGAACTGTGCAACAATGATCAGAAACCTTACAGATACAGGCAAAAGAATAACAGGCAGTGTCGTGAATCGCCAAATATTTCAGCTGCAACAATCATCGAAACACGAATGCATTAATCTTGTGATCGCGAGAGCACATCATACGATGATTTTACTGCTAATATCCTATGAACACACTTCTTCCAAGAAGACAATAAATGATGAAGCAATGATTTGGTGCAACATGAGTGCAGAATGCATTAATCTTGAAACCAGGTGATCTGGTCAAGTTAACAGCAAGGACACCCAAATACATCGGCAACTACCTCATCGAGCAGCGTACTATATATCTGGTTTTCTATCTCGGCTCGAAGTGAAAATGCATCATCTTCAAATTCCAGCCATCTCCCATGTTGACTGCTCATATCCTTGTCTATAAGTTCATCCACCATCCAATCCCCCATGTTTTTCCATGCCGAGATCTCCTTCAACACTTCTTCAGCTAACCGTTCCTTTCTTCTCACGATCAGCACTCCTTTCGACCATTCTTTATATCCAGCATTAACATACTGCCCGCATCTTATTTGTAAGCATTCACTGACACAGTCAAATATAATCTTCCGCTCTAGTCTAGTCTCCCCATCATCACTAAAAGATCCATCTTTTCGACTTTCTAATTGGTTGAAGAGATGGGGATTTATGGTCTCACTAGAAAGACCCAAAGCGTAGTCCCGAAACATAAATTCCAGATTATAGAGTATCTTCTGCACATAATTTATTTCCCAATCACTTGATCTTGTTAAATTTGTCACAGTTAATGTACTAGCATGCTTTCCAGTTGCAGTGCCATTAGATGTTGAAGAAGCAGAATCTGATAAATCAGCATCAACGTAACTGAAATTCTTCGAAGAACTGAACCCAAGATGAGCTTGAATAGACGATGAACATTGTTTGGTTCCTGCAAGTAATAGCATTTTTATGTAATTGCAAACATAAACCAATATCCATCCGGATTATAATTATCAAGTTTTATGAATAATAGGTCAAGTGGGCTTACCTTCAGTGCTGCTACAATCTGTGCTGTCTAAAGAACAACTAGTTTCGGTTGAAAAGGATGGTTCAAGAACGGAAACTGGGCTAGGACGTCTGTGATTAGGCAGCTTTTCAGAATCATTAGATTTGCTGCTGCAATCTATCATCTCATCAACTCCCTAACAAGTTACAAAAGTTGCATCAGTAATGAAGAGATTAAATTACTCAAAGAAAAGGGCAGAATTAAAAAGAATAACCGCAATTTGATTTCCGTTAAAAATGGCTAAGACTGGTAGTAAAACAATACAGATGAATCTATTAATGCGCTATAGAACTTGTGATAAAAAGGTGATCCAAAACATGATCATTGGGTGAAAACGAATGGAAGAAGAAATAAGCATTCCCAAATTTTAAGACAGGCAGTTCGACAGTACATCAACCAGCGTTAGACTGAGATCATTTGCCCTTGGAATATTTTAGTGCAACACTGTATACATATACATATACATACATACACACGAGCACAAAAATGACTAAACAGAAAAAGAACATCAAAACTATATACAAGTAAATAGTTAAAGTATGTATATACACAGTTGATTACCTGAAACTTTTTCCATCTGAGTGGCTCGGAATCAGTCGAGAATGCATCAGAATTGAAGCTGCCACCGAATTTATCTACTTGTGAAACATTTCGATCCTTCTTATGGTGAAAAATTGGTGTACTGCTTCCGGAATTAACAGTGGGTGACAGATCTTGCAAAAATGATGCAGAACCCAATCCTTTGACAGAATTGTGGCTGGAAGACTGTATATGATTGGTTAATTCCCTTAACTTCTGATCTAAAAGACTACTCAAAGCATCTCCGCCTATCACATTATATCCAATTGAAGAAAGCTTCATACTATCTGTGTCAAGCAACAACCTCTTGCCTCCATTATCCGTGCAAGCACCATTGCTTTTTTGTACTAGCTGACCAGATGAATCATAGCCGTGCATAGATCTCGTCAAGGGAGCATTAAATGTAAATGAAACAACATCGACTCCTTTCTTCTTGCTCTCTTCTGTCCAGCTGAAGTGTCTATCCATGGCAGGTTTATATTCAATTTCTTTCTGATTATTGTCCACTGAAACATTATCACTGTGCAAGTTCCCATCAATTGTTCGTTTCTTCCTTGAAGTATGCTTCAAACCATAATTTGAAAGTCCCTTTTCACTATCTGTTGTTTCTGAAACCAACTTCCTGGTTGCAGTTTTGGAGCCAGCAGTTTTACCTGAAGTTTTGTGCCGCAAAGAAGAATTGGTAGACAGAGCCTTTCTGCCATACATGTTGGAAGTTGCTGACTTTGATGATGACTTCTCTCTATCGGTAAGGGAATTCTGCTTCTGATTATTCTGCCTCAGAGCTCCGGAAGGATTATTCGTAGAAGATTTTCTAGGCAAACTTTTTTGAGCATTTGGTTGGCTTCTGAAGCTATGGCTAGAAATATCCTCATTCTGTTCTTTATGGCCTACCAAGCCGCTGCTACTTATATTCAAACTTTCTCTTCTTTGAACATTAACTTTTGCTTGTATTGCAAGAGAGACGGACTTTCCCTTGTTCTTTGAACTAGAAGAACCATCCTCTCTCTCTTCGAAAGCCCTGAAAGGCGTAGCATTGTCCACTGAGCCATTCCAGCTCTTGTTCAAAGGCTGCCCCTTAAGATACTTGGCAGCATTTGACTCAACTGGTCTTTGAGAGGCTTTCTGAAGCCTAGATGTTCTATTTGGAGCTTCCACTTTCTCTTTCAAATCTCGAGCTTTCGGTGGTACTATAGATGGCCCTGCAACTGACATTTTCTGTGAACTCTCCAACTTTTCTTTAAAATCCCGTACTTTCAGAGGCACTGAAGAAGAAGCCACAGACATCCTGGTTCTAGCAGTAGCTTGTGGGCTAGGATCCACGATAATTTTTGCAGCAGCTTCCATGATGTGAGCTGCAGTTCTACTCGGAATGAAGCCAGGACTCTTAATAGGAGATAAAAGTTTGTGATGAGTTACTGGAATTGATTTAGCAGATCTTGGAGGCAAAGTTTCAGTTTGGAACTTTTCAATAGGTCTGCTTAATATTTTTTGAGGCTTTGAGTCCATAAAGTTCCGAGGAGGACCATCCTCCTTATTGAGCAGATTTCCGGAATACATGATCTCAGGGTCATGGCAATACTCAAAATGTTTTCTCCGTTGAGAAGACTCCCTATGGGATTGGGTATCCAAAAATGGGGTAGAGTTGGGTTCAGAAATACTTGATGTTGGCATGGAATCTAATCCCATAAGCCTCGCTACTACTCCAGGGGCCTTAGCCCCAAATCCATCATCATCTGTTACTGATGAAGCACAACTATAATCACTACTCTCACGTATGCTTAGTCCCCGCACAGATTCATCATCATCCATCTGCTGAATATAACATTGCTCCATCAGATACATAACCTAATATAAAACTTAAGAAGAACAATAGAAAGGGAATAAAGAAATGTCTGACCAAGTGAAGCCGAGTCGTTGGGAGGTTCCCATCCCTTCTCTTTCCTTGTTTTGAATTTTCTGCAGAATGAAAAACAAACCCGCCATTACTGACCCTAGTGAATTGATTTTATCATTTATTTTGTACAATGTGAGCACAAAAGAGAAATATATACCTGGTAACTCTGACTTGCTTGAGAATAACTTCTTCCTAGATTTTGCTTTCCAATCAAACAATTGAAAGAAACCACCTACATAACCTCCTCCATTTTTTGAACTTTCTTTCTCAACCCCCATTTTATAGTGATAAGAATCAGTGCTTGGTTAATGGAATTTATGGGTTTCCATCTGCAACATCATTTTAGACAACCCATGGTTCAATTTTCCAACTCAGTTGCATTTCTCTCTCCTTATATATATATGCACACACAAACACAATAAAAAACAATGCCGATTTTCATAAAGCACTTGTTTAAGAGATTATAAGATGAGGGAAATTAGTGGTTCAAACTCATATTTCTTTCTTCTTTTGTATAACATATGTCCAGCATTGACACAAAATACAATAAAAAAACATTCAAAAAACGGCCAGACTTGTGCTTCATCAATTTCTTCACCTACTCATAATAATTCAAATTTGTGTCTTTCAAATTCTTGTCGTTCATAGCTGCGACCTATAAGACCAACAATGCAAGTCATGAAATCAAATTATATAAGCTAGGAATAGCCTAGTAGCCTCCTGAAACCTTCAGTTGCTGAATCTAGTCAAACTAATCGAACCTAGAAAATGATCTTATATCACTGCAACATCCAATCCCCTAAACTCTAAAGCCACTAAACCACCTCCAGCACTCCAGTCACATTCAGTGACTGAAATTACTGCATCTTAGTTATTATTCCCTAAATTTAAGTTGATATCCCAACTTGTTTTTGTTCTTAAAGTTTCTTTTATCATCTAATCTCCCATAACCCATTGATCTCTCATTTGCCTCACAATTTCTCTATATGGATAAATTTTCTACATCGCTAGGAACGAGGAAAATACAAGAATCTAGCTAAACTAATTATCTCCTGAAACAAAAATAGAATTCAATCTAACCTCAAACATGACAAACAACCCATGGAAATAACGAGATTAAAAAACAGCAATTACCTTAATTCTCTTCTCTTCTCCTTAATTCATAGCCACAAATATACAGAACATGAAAAAACTCTACCATGAAAACTCAAACCCACACATTAACACAACAATCACCATATCCATTATTTACAACTCAAAATAAACACCTAATTTCCATACACTTACCTTATTAAACCTCACAGTGTAGGTTTCCGATTAACGCAATCCACCTCCAGAAATTAAAGTTACGCTGGTAGATAGAAAGAAGAAGAAGAACATAAATTGAAGATTTTGCAGAGATTTTACGAGAGAAATTGAAAATTTCTGAGTAAGAGGAAAGCTAACTGAGAGAGAGAGAGAAAGAGGTCGTCGTTCAAATGCATTAAATGGAGACAGACGGTTTGTTTTTTTAAATATTAATAAAATAATTAATATTTTTTATTATTTTAAATAATAAAAAGTTGTAACGTCTCTTTACGAAGGGGGAGCAATTTCAAATTTCCAAACGAGGAATAAGTTAATGATAAAACTACTGTCTGGTGCACAGAGAAGCTAGTTCTGCTTGATTAGCTGGGAGTGACGTGGCAGTCAGGGGGGATTTTAAACTAGGAAAGACACGTGGCGGCACGTGAATAGAGGAGTAGTTCAGTTTTACATGCACTTGAAAGGGAGTTTAGCGCATATCAAAGAACGGGAAGCTCTGTAATCCAGATCCATGTTTGGCTTATTTGGATTCTCTTCTATTGATTGATAAAAATTTAAAAATCACAAAGTCACTAATAATTAAATTTTTGAATTAATAAATTTAACTCTTAATTATTATGATTAATCACATCATGATGAATTATTGTTAAGCAATAAGAAAACAAAATCATTTTGAGGCTCTCTTTTTTTTAAATTTGTATTAGTTAAGTTAATCATCCCTTAATTTAATAAATTAAATTTCAATAAATTTTATTAAACACAATTAGATTTTATTAGTCCGTCCGAACAAGATCCAGTTAAATCTAACTAGATTTTATATTAAATTATTTTGGTTAAAATTCAACTTTTTACTTACTAAATTTACATCAGATTCAGAATGAGATATGAAAATTAATTGTAAAATTCAATCGACCCTATTAATATATTTATATTAAAAATTAATTTTAAATTATAATTATAAACAATCAAAATAGAATAAATCAAAATATAATTAATTAAAAAAATCAAATGAATATAGTTTTAAAAAATAACAAAATACGTAAAAAAAATCGAAATTATATTTTACATATATGAAAATAAAGGTGGCACAAAGCAAAAGAGTTCGACTTAGATTTTAAGACAAATATCAAATCCAACTCATTTTATTTTATGTATGCATTGATCGGATTGGAATACTTAAGCTTAGTGATAGATTAACATTTATGGATTGGATGAGTCATTCAACATACATATGAACAGATTTATAGGTAATTAGTTCCTACCAAACAAATTTAGTTTAAAAAATGACATATAAATATATTTGAAATTACAAATTTAATAAATCAATTTTTTGTTTAAAGAAACAAAGAATTTTATTATTATTATTATTATAGAAACAAAGAGTGCAGGGGTGGAATAAGGTGCAGGGGTGGAATAGGAATGTGTTTGGGCATATTATCAGAAGGAAGAACAAGTTATTAAAGAGGATGGAGGGCATTCAACGCAGGTTGGAGGGGAGGTTTGATCATAGCCTTGAGGGCCTCCTCAGAACCCTTCAGAAGGAGCTGGAGGCTGTGCTTAGGCAGGAGGAGTTCCTTTGGTTCCAGAAGTCTCGGAAGTCCTGGATTAGAGATGGGGATCGTAATACCAAATACTTCCATCTCTCTACCCTGATCAGAAGGCAGAGAAATAGAATTGAGGCCATTAAGGATTCTAATGGTGATTGGGTTTATGAAGATGAGGTTATTCGGAACTTAGCCCTGGATTTCTACAGAGAGCTGTTCAAAGAGGAACCTGTTCTTTTGGAGAGGGCTCACTCTATTGCTACATCTCCTTTAATCAGTGAGGATTGTAGTCAGGAGGCCTTTCAACCTATTTCCCGAAAAGAGATTGACCAAGCTATCTTCAGCATTGGGGCTTCTAAAGCTCCTGGGATTGATGGTCTTCCGGCGGGCTTTTACCATAAGCATTGGGATGTAGTGAAGGAAGGCATCTATAATTTTGTCTTGGGGGTGTTCAGTGGTTCGAAGGATATTGAGCTGGTTAATAGAACCCTCCTGGTTCTGATTCCTAAGATTGATAAGCCTTCTTCCTTTTTGCATATGAGACCTATCAGTCTTTGTAATGTTCTTTACAAAACTGTTACAAAGATTGTGGCTAATAGAATCCGTGGCATTCTTCCTGCGATCATTTGTCAGAATCAGGGTAGCTTTGTGCCTGGTAGACAAATGATGGATAATGTGGTGATCGCCCAAGAGATGGTCCACACGATGAAGATTAGGAAGGGGAGGAAAGGCATTGTGGCTCTGAAGCTGGATTTAGAGAAGGCCTATGATCGAATTAATTGGGATTTCTTGATGGAGAGCCTTGAGAGAGCTAGAATCCCGGACAGTTGGAGAAGTTTAATTAAGGTATGTATTTCTTCTCCTATGTTTCAAGTTATGGTCAATGGGGATATGTCGGAGGAATTTTCCCCGGGCAGAGGAATCCGTCAGGGGGATCCTATGAGCCCTTTCCTTTTTGTTATTGCTATGGAGAGGCTCTCTCACCTGATTCAGGATGCGATTGATAATGGGAGTTTCCACCCTGTGGCGATCAACAGCTTCTGTCCCCAGGTGACTCACTTATTCTTTGCAGATGATGTCCTTATCTTTCTTGAGGGTAATGAGGAGCAGTTGAGAGTCATTATGGATATTCTGGATTGTTTTTGTTCGGCCTCTGGGCAGAAGCTTAATATCCAGAAATCTAGGATGATGTGCTCTAAGAATATGAATCAGAGAGTCTGTAAGAGATTAAGTGATCTCTCAGGTATTCCTCTTACTGATTCTCTTGGGAAGTATCTGGGCGTTCCCCTCCATAGTGAGCGTGTGTCTAAAGGCTCCTTCAAAGAGACTTTGGATAAAGCTAATTCGAAGTGTGCCATTTGGAAAGCCAAGACTCTGTCTCTCGCTGGCCGCCTCACGTTAATTCAATCTGTTAATTGTGCTGCTCCCAATCACATCATGCAGGCTTGTAAGCTTCCGGATCCTGTGCTTAATGATCTTGACAAGATTAACCGTAGGTTCCTGTGGGGGGAAGCTGCGGAGGGCAGGAAGATCCATCTTGTGCCTTGGAGTGAGGTTTGCCAGCCTAAAGATTCTGGGGGTCTGGGTATTAGGAAAGCAAAGGACAATAATAAAGTTTTATTAATGAAACTCCTTTGGCGTATGTGGCAAAACCCTTCCTCTCTTTGGGTTCGCCTCCTTTGTGGTAAGTATCGGAAAGACAAAATCTTCGGGGGCCCGAAAGAGAGAGTTGCTAATTGTTCCTTCCTCTGGAAAGGACTTAGTGCTGTGTTTGATGAGTTCTGCTTGGGAGTTGGCCTGGAGGTGGGGAATGGTAAGTCCATTAGTTTCTGGTTTGATAACTGGATTGGGGATAAACCGTTAATTGAGGTGTGTTCTTCCCCCCCGCCTAGTGATATACGCAACTGGAGGATTGCCGATATGGTTGACTCGGAAGGGGACTGGATCTGGTCAAAGTTTGATACTTTCTTTAGCCTTGAGACTCTCCTTAGAATGCGGGGAGTGAAGGTGAGTAATCAAGAGGAGGACTTGGATAGGCACTGTTGGGCGCTGACTAACAATGGAGTTTATTCTTGCAAATCGGCCTTTGAAGCTTTCTCTCTCTTTAGATCTGATCCTCCCTCGGATGTGTGGAAGTCGATTTGGACCCTTAAAGTTCCTTTCCGTATTAGGAGTTTCCTGTGGCTGGGCGTTAAGGACAGGCTTCTTACTAATTCGGATAGGCACAGAAGGCACTTGGCTGATTCTGGAGCTTGCAGTAGATGCAGAGGCCATGTTGAGACTTTGTGCCATGCTCTTAGAGATTGCTCTAATAGTAAAGAGGTTTGGAGGAAAATTCTCCCACACCATATTTTCTCTTCCTTCATGGCACATTCTGAGGTCGACTGGTTCTCTGATGGTGTTAGAGGAAAGTTGCTTCCATACATGGAGCATGGTGACATTTTCTTTGCTATTATCTGTCACCAAGTTTGGAAATGGAGAAACGAGGAGATTTTTGGAGATAAAACTGTTTTTATGACAAACTTAGCTGATTTCTTCTCGAAAAAACTTTTCTCTATTATCGATAGTTTCAAAGGAGAGTCCCTTGCCAGAGCCTCTCAGTGTTGTGATGTCCATCTCGTGGGATGGAGCAGGCCAAGAGAGGGGGTTGTGAAGCTGAATACTGATGGTTCCTGCCTCAGTAACGGTAAGATTGCGGCTGGAGGTGTGCTTAGAGATGTAGGGGGCGTCTGGCTTTCTGGGTTCTCCCAGAATTTAGGGTTGGGTTCTTCCTTTTCTGCGGAGCTCTGGGCTATTCTTACTGGAATCAATCTTGCTAAAAGGCTGGGTGTTAAGAGGCTCTCTGTGGAGTCTGATAATTTGGAAGCAATCAAAATGATTTCTGAGAATCATTCTATGGGTCTTAACAGTCGCAACCTCATCAAAGCTATTATAAGGCTTTGCTCCTCCTTTGAGTTCGTAGAGTTCAGACACATTTTTAGAGAGCAGAATCGTGTTGCTGATCGCTTGGCGGCGGCGGGCCATGAAGGGACGTTAGGCGTTACTACCCTTCCTGTTTCCCCTAGTTTCATCTCTCATCTTCTCTTAGAAGATAGGATTGGGGTTAGCTTCCCTAGGCTAATTCCTGGGTAGTTTGTTGTTATTCGTTTTTCTTTTCCTTTTCTACCAAAAAAAAAAATTATAGAAACAAAGAGTTCCATTATCATTTTATTATGATTACACAAAAATAAAATAAATAATATATTAAGAACCTTAAAATATATTTTTTTATTCTTTTTTTTTTAATCGAAATGAATTAACTAGCCTTTAATGGCAATAAGTAACATGACAGACAAAATGAAACTAAGTACAGAATTAAAGAATAAAAGACAAGTATTAAAACGAGAAGACTGAGTCATCACATGAGCCAGCTCATTAGCTTGTCGTCGAATAAATCTGACTGAGTAAGAGTCATTTATTTCCAACAATGACCTGCAATTATTAAGTCTCCGAAAAATATTCTTTTATTTCGAAATACTTTGTTAGAATAAATTTTTTGAAAAAAAAAACGTTATCTATAGTTAACCTTTCAAGAATAAAGGCATATTGTATTTGATGAATGGTCAAGTGGGTAAGTGGAAAGGGATCAAAAGAAGAAAGTAGCCAATTCTCTTTCTAGCTAGTCTTCCTTTACCAATGGAAATAAAAGGAGATAGAAGAAGAATTACATGTATGCTTACATGTGCTAAGTGTAGGCAAGCGAGGATATTAATAGATTTTTGACCCCGTACCTACACGTACAAATTTCTTACACCAAATCAAGATTCAAAATAGAGTCAGAAAAATCTATACTATAAGTGATATGTGCTGCATATGATAGAATAGAATGTTCTTTTCAAATGTAGAATTAAAAAGAAACAAGAGATTAGAGTTAGTCGAACAGTATCGAAAGACATGTGTGAAAATCTCAACGGTCGTTTTACACTGACCACATGTCTCATCAGATGAGAGGTTCCTCTGTGATCTCTCTTTGTTAGTAAATATTTTAGTATACGAACAGCGCCAAGAAAAACTCGGTAACCATTACGGAACTTTAATAGCTCATACTTTCTATCAATTTGTTCAAGATTCAACCCACAAATTAAAGTATAAGCATACTTACAGCTAAAAAGCTCATTATTAGTCAAACCTCAACACTGCATATCCTCATCTCGAGGCTCCTTTTTTTTAAAAAATTGTATTAGTTAAATTAATCATCCCTTAATTTAATAAATTAAAATTCCACTAAATTGTATTAAACACAATTAGACTTTATGAGTCGGTCAAACCAAGATCGAGTTAAATCTAACTAGATTTTATATTAAATTATTTTATCAAAATTCAACTTCTTACTTACTAAATTTACATCATATTTGGATTGAGATAGGAAAATTAATTGTCAAATTCAACCGACCCTACTAATATATTTATATTGAAAATTAATTTTAAATTATAATTATAAATAATCAAAAAAATAAATCAAAATTTAATTAATTAATTAAACATAATTCAATAAACATAATTTTAAACAAATAAAAAATTAACAAAATCAAAACTAGATTATATATATATATATATATATAGATAGATATATAGATATATATATATATATAGTCCCGTTCAATTGGACCCTAAAGACCAACTTATATTTGGATCTTAACCATTAGATTTAACTTTATAATAATCCTACGGTTCAGATATTTGAGATAATTAAATATTAGTTAATAGATTTTTATTTTATTTTTTGATGTATTATTTCTTCCTTATCCTACCGCCTATACTATTCATCTTCTTTCCTTCTGCCTAAAAATCAAGCCTTTCTCTACACCTTTGCCAGATAATTAAACCGATACATGCTCCATCTCTGTTTCCTCCTTTCTTCATCTTCTTCATTATTATCCAAATCTATCACCGCTACTCTATCTTTAAAATATTCAAAGGTCAAAAACTTGGGAATTTCAGTAAGTTTAGACTTGCTCTCAAATTGGTATGGATGCGAAGGAATTGGATTTTGCATTTTGTTTGGAAGGTACCATCAATGGATTGGCCAATCGGATGTGAATATCATTTCAAAAGCAAAAACTTAGAAGATGAAGATATCATTTGCAACTAGGTTTTGCTTGGTTTATTTGTTCAAACAGAGAGGCAATTACGATTTACATTCATAAATACTACTAAATTTTAGTACCTAAATTTTTCGTTCTACTTTTGATTGGAATCCTATGTATAATCAATTTAATTATCCAGCGAAGAAGAATGATTAAAAGTCGGAAGAGGTCCTTCAAAAAAAAAAGTCGGAAGAGGCATGATTTTTAGGAATTAATACATCAAAAAATAAAACAAAAATATATTAATTAATATTTAAGTATCTAATATCTGGACCGTAGGATTATTGGAGAGTTAAATCTAATGGTTAAGGTCCAAATATAACTTGGTCTTTAGGGTCCAATTGAACGGGACTGTATAGATATAATATAGAGGAAACTACATAAAACATTATATTTGATTTTTTTTTCTTACAATTAATTATCCTTTATTTTTTCTTTTATCATCACATAGTATTTTTAATTATTATTTTGTCAAACCATTAATTTATTTCTTTTCAGAGAGATGTGTCTTTTCATATAAAAACTGTTCATTTGACATTGTTAGAACTCATTCTTTAAAAATAATATATACAATTGACTCTTAACGATTTGAGAAGTGACTAATACATATCATCTCCAATAATACTCTTCATATTCATTTTTTATTTATTATTTTATTATTAAAATTATTAATTATTATTTACCAATAGTGAGAGAAGAAAGAGTTCTCAAATAATAAATTATTAATAAAAAATAAAACGATTTTGATATATGCAGCCCTTAGGGCTGCATATAAGCATTAGATGCATAAATTATTTAACCAATTTTCAATCTATAGATATTGTCACCCTTATTTAATTGTTGTCTTTATGAGTAAAAACTAATATTTCTTATGTCAACTAAACTTACCAAACAAAATATATTAGACGTGATTGTTTCTTTTTGTTTTGAAAAACCTTAATTAATGCACTTCTTAATATCAACTTACAATAAACTTAACTAATATCAACTCAGAAATTTAAATGTCTAAAATCTATATTAGTAAGAAAATAATATGTATAATAATAGCTAAAAATTATTAAATTATTGTTAGACATCCTCTTAACCATTTGAGTCGTCTGCCAATATCCAAGTTAATGCACCACCTGTCGTAATTAATATATAAGAGCATCTCTAATGATTCATAGTAACAACCACTCAATATATATGACACATCATTATTTTAGAAATCACTTAATAAACTCTATTTTATTATACCATCTATATCTCTAATGGTTAAACTCAGGGTCGGTCCTGATAATTTATGGGCCCTAGGCGGAATAATAAAGAAAGGCCCATATAATGTTTCGTAAAAAAATTTAAAATATATTTCAATACATGATAAATATAAAAGTATTTCATTAATTCATTATTTATCTTCATATTAAATATATTTAATAAAAAAATAAAATCAATTTCCACATGTATATATCACGTGTCAAAAATTGTGTCATTTTGCCAAAAAAAAAAAAAACAAATCGATTAATTTTTCATCCAAAATATGTTAAATGACATTTATGATACTTGAAGGAGAAAATGTTACCAAATGCTATGATAAAATTTTGCATATTACAGAGCCCAAATAAGAGTTTAATTCTTAAATTAACCTTCAATCTATATTCAAAAAAATCAATTAGACCTATTTTAATTTCAAAATATTAATTATTTTTGACTCTTTAAAACCTAACTAATTTTTAAGACTTTTTACATGATAACACAATTGGTTACAAAATTATAATTAAATCATATAATCAAAATTACTTTTCAATATGTTATTATTTTTCATATATAAAAAAAAAAATATGATTTTATACTCTAATTAAAAAAATTAGACCTTAATTCATAAATTTCAAAACTTAGTAAATATATTCTAGATTCTTAATTTATAAGCCTTAATATTAAAATATATTAATAATAATAATTTTATTAGTTTGAACTAATTTAAAACATATAATTGTAAATAAGTTTTCAAAAGTGGATTTTTATGTAAATTTTTTAATATTAATATATATATATATATATATTTTTTTTTTTTTTTGTTTTCTAGAAAACCAAATATTTGCATAATTGTTTTTTTGGGGAAAAAAATTTTTTGCCACCAGGGAGAGTCGAACATAGGCTCTTTCCAATGACAACCACTTTCAAAACCGCTGGGATATTTGCTAACTTTTGTATAAGTTGTGTTTTACTTTTTATATACCTACATATATTTATGTAATAAAAAAACATTTTGGGCACCCTAACAGCCATAGGTCCTAGGCCAGCGCACTCCTGACCTAAGTCCATGGCCTACCCTGGTTAAACTCTACAACCACTTAATGACATAGGATCCACTATCAAATTATATTTTGTATTAATTCTTTAAGAGTAATTTTATTCTTAATTAATTAATTTATAGGTTAAGAATGGTTTTTTCATTAATTCAAAAATAGAAATTAATAAAAAATTCTGATCTTTTAATCTTTTAATTTCTACCTTTTTTATATCTTTTAGTTTTTTTTTGCTGCTAATATATGGAATCTAAAATGTTAGTATTTTTTACAATGTCTATGTTTTTGGTGGAGAATGAATGTTATACATCAAACTATAATTGGTCAAGTTTTATATTAATTTTTAATAGATAAAGTCTTATTATTTGAATGGGTGAAGTGCTATTATTTAAAAGCAAAAAAAAACTTTTACTACCATCATAAATATAGATGGCAGCAAAACCTAGTTATCAACCGGTTGATAATTTTGAAATTTTATTATACTCTCTCGAGTTGAGAGTATGATAAAAAAAAAGGTTATACCTCATTGAAGATGCTAAATAAGTGAATTATATTCTAAAATTAAAGTAAATAAATATACATACATACATTACCTAAAACTTCAAAGTAAAGATAGGATTTAGTCCCACGTCAACTGCAGTTTTCTTTTGCTTCTTCTGTGACGTAAATGAAACACCCTCATCCATAGCATTTAAGGTAAAAATGTTTTCCTTATTAGGACAAGTAGGTTTAGTGTGACCGGATTATTTGTATATGGACAGAAGAACATATTCCTATAGACAATGCACTTGGAGATGGAGATAATAACATGTTGTGCCCTCCCCAATCAAAGACAAAAGGGCGTCGTAAAAAAAGCGTGATGGGGTGGAAACGAATTAAGAAAGAAACAGATTAAAAGTTGTTCCATATCCAAACAATCTGGTCACATTAAACCTACTTGTACTAATAAAGAAAATATTTTTACCTTAAATTCTATGGATGAGGGTGTTTCATTTACGTCATATAAGAAGCAAAAGAAAACTGCAGTTGACTTGTGACTAAATCTTATCTTTACTTTGAAGTTTTAGGTAATGTATGCATATTTATTTACTTTAATTTTAGAGTATAATTCGCTTATTTATCTTTACTTATTTATATATTAATATTGAGAGATGGTGCATTAACTTGGATATTGGCAGACGGCTCAAATGGTTAAGAGGATGTCTAGCAATAATTTAATATTTTTTGGGCTATTATTATACATATTATTTTCTTACTAATATAGATTTTAGACATTTAAATTTCTGAGTTGATACTAGTTAAGTTTATTGTAAGTTGATATTAAGAAGTGCATTAATTAAGGTTTTTCAAAAGAAAAAGAAACAACCACGTCTAATATATTTTATTTGGTAAGTTTAGTTGATATAAGATATATTAATTCTTCCTCGTAAAGACAACAATTAAATAATGGTGCCAATATAATCATCATAACTATAATCATTTTTACCCTCAATGACTTGCGGAATATTAATAAACTCCGCTGTAACCGGATTGCACACAACAACAGGCTTATTATCCATTGGTTCAGATAGGCAAAGAAATCCATTACACGAATTCACTATCTTATAACAGTGATCATTCGCCTTCAATGTGATTTCTTCATTGCCAATGATGTTATCTCTTAAAACCAATGGGAAATTGCGCACTGGAATCTTTAACTTCGAATCGAATTTCATACTAACATGGAAAACTAATTCATCCTGCTCTAGCTCAAGGGGATAAAGTATTCTTGACACGTGTGTATAATCCACGGTTCGAGCAATGGGAAAGACCTCAGATTGAGCAAATTCGGGATTTGAAATTGTAGCATACAAAGATTTGCATATGCATTTGCAAAAAATGATCTCCTTAATCGACAATCTAAATTTGGGAATGGAAAGAATTGCACACAATAATATGCTTATTATCCATTGGTTCAGATAGGCAAAGAAATCCATTACACGATTTCACTATCTTATAATAGTGATCATTCGCCTTCAATGTGATTTCTTCATTTCCACACGATGTTATCTCTTAAAACCAATAGGAAATTACACACTGGAATCTTTAACTTGGAATCGAATTTTATACAAACATGGCAAACTAATTCATCCTGCTCTAGCTCAAGGGGATAAAGTATTCTTGACACGTGTGTATAATCCACGGTTCAAGCAATGGGAAAGACCTCAGATTGAGCAAATTCGGGATTTGAAATTGTAGCATACAAAGATTTGCATATGCATTTGCAAAAAATGATCTCCTTAATCGACAATCTAAATTTGGGAATGGAAAGAATTGCACACAACAACAGGCTTATTATCCATTGGTTCAGATAGGCAAAGAAATCCATTACACGAATTCACTATCTTATAACAGTGATCATTCGCCTTCAATGTGATTTCTTCATTGCCACACGATGTTATCTCTTAAAACCAATGGGAAATTGCGCACTGGAATCTTTAACTTGGAATCGAATTTCATACTCACATGGCAAACTAATTCATCCTGCTCTAGCTCAAGGGGATAAAGTATTCTTGACACATGTGTATAATCCACGGTTCGAGCAATGGGAAAGACCTCAGATTGAGCAAATTCGGGATTTGAAATTGTAGCATACAAAGATTTGCATATGCATTTGCAAAAAATGATCTCCTTAATAGACAATCTAAATTTGGGAATGGAAAGAATTGCACATAATAATAGGCTTATTATCCATTGGTTCAGATAGGCAAAGAAATCCATTACACGATTTCACTATCTTATAATAGTAATCATTCGCCTTCAATGTGATTTCTTCATTGCCACACGATGTTATCTCTTAAAACCAATAGGAAATTGCGCACTGGAATCTTTAACTTGGAATCGAATTTCATACAAACATGGCAAACTAATTCATCTTGCTCTAGCTCAAGGGGATAAAGTATTCTTGACACGTGTGTATAATCCACGGTTCGAGCAATGGGAAATACCTCAGATTGAGCAAATTCGGGATTTGAAATTGTAGCATACAAAGATTTGCATATGCATTTGCAAAAAATGATATCCTTAATTGACAGTCTAAATTTGGGAATGGAAAAAATTGCACACAACAACAGGCTTATTATCCATTGGTTCAGATAGGCAAAGAAATCCATTACACGAATTCACTATCTTATAACAGTGATCATTCGCCTTCAATGTGATTTCTTCATTGCCACGCGATGTTATCTCTTAAAACCAATGGGAAATTGCGCATTGGAATCTTTAACTTGGAATCGAATTTCATACTAACATGGCAAACTAATTCATCCTACTTTAGCTCAAGGGGATAAAGTACTCTCTAAAAAAAGTGTGTATAATCCACGGTTCAAGCAATGGGAAAGACCTCAGATTGAGCAAATTCAGGATTTGAAATTGTAGCATACAAAGATTTGCAGGTGCATTTGCAAAAAATGATCTCCTTAATCGACACTCTAAATTTGGGAATGGAAAGAATTGCACACAACAACAGGCTTATTATCCATTGGTTCAGATAGGCGAAGAAATCCATTAAACGAATTCACTATCTTATATCAGTGATCATTCACCTTCAATGTGATTTCTTCATTGCCAACGATGTTATCTCTTAAAACTAATGGGAAATTGCGCACTTGAATCTTTAACTTGGAATCAAATTTCATACTAACATGGCAAACTAATTCATCTTGCTTTAGCTCAAGGGGATAAAGTATTCTTGACACGTGTGTATAATCCACGATTCAAGCAATGGGAAAGACCTCAGATTGAGCAAATTCAGGATTTGAAATTGTAGCATACAAAGATTTGCATATGTATTTGCAAAAAATGATCTCCTTAATCGACAGTCTAAATTTGGGAATGGAAAGAATTGCACACAACAACAGGCTTATTATGTTGAAACACCTTTCCACATGATTTTGATTTGACAAAATTATTTAAGTTAATCCATGATTAAGGGACAATTAAATTTAAGTGCTTTGATTTAATTGTACTAATATGTTTGTTCAATGTTGAGTGTGAATATGAATGCAAATGGAAATAAAAAGTAAGACAGGACGAAGTCAGCATGAGAAAGCAGCACAAGCTGAGTGGAGTATAACTCAGCGTGATAGAAGATCTTCAGAACAGAAGCTTAAAGATCAAACAAATCAACGAAGCTGAGTGGAACGCAACTTAGTATCAAAAGTAGAGAAGTCTTCTTGAGAACTGTGTCTTACAGAACGAAGCTGACCATGGAAGCTGAGTAAAAACAAAGGAACTCAGTATTTGAATTAGCAACAATCGAAGACAACGGCTATCAAAGACAAGCTGAGTGATCTTCAGGACAGTGCGAATGATCCGTTTGCTAAAAGACAAGATCCGACAACTGTCTGCACCAATAATAGAAACCTTGGAATTACGCACAAGCCAATTTCGAGATGCATGGGTCAACTGTTCTTTTGCTAAAAGACAAACTGGCACAAAAAGACGAAACATGCGATAAGAAGACAAACCTGACGCCTGTGGAATTCAGACGACAGGATTGGCCTGCAAATCTGAAGCTGACCAGAACATGTCGCCGGAAGGAGCCGTTTGAATCCAACGGATAATTCTGGATTCAAATGATTACGCCTACAGGTTTCAACTATAAAAGGACAAGTACACTTCTTGGATATATAGCCGATTACCGAAATACAAGAGAACAAAAAGCATACATACAAAGCACACCAAACCAAGAAAAAGATCTTACACCAAACTTCCATATCTGTGTAAATGCTAGAGTGATTTTCTGTAATAATCTAAAGTGTTCTTTGTCTGAAAAGGAACAATTTTGTATCAATTATAAAGTGAGAGAGCTGTGTTGAGTACTCGGTTTTAAAGTATTCAGTGGTAGAGAAATCTAGGTGTTCGGTTATAGCACTTAGTAGGAGTTGAGTAGACGAATAAAGGACGGTACTCTTGCATATTCAACTGCCTTGTAAACGATTTGTGCTCTACCTTTAAAGAGCTCAGTATTGGATTTAAAAAGCCCGGAGGGATTCTGGGGACTGGACGTAGGCGGAGAGGCCGAACCAGGATAAGTCGTGCTGAGTAATCTCTAACTCTCTTTTAATATATATTTGTATGTGTTGCTTGCTATATTTACTCAGTATATAAATTGTTTGAACTGACACTGAGTAAATCAGAGTGCTGAGTTGGAAGCTGACCACAAAAGTGTCATTTCCCGACTCACAAGTAAAATAGTTCTAATCAGTACCTGACTAAAGCCGTTTTACGCCTCACTCGGCCGCGCTGACCAAAGCTGAGTTGTGAAACTCAAAGAATTCAATTAAGTCAGCGTAATTAAAACGAAAAAGTTATATTAGTTCCTAACTCCCCCATTGGAACTAATCACACGGGACCAATAAGTGGTATCAGAGCCAGATAGCTCATTACTCAAAGATATAACTATCTTGAGCTGATCCTGATAAATGGCTGAGAACAGCACTCGTTTCCTTCCAGGGAACCAAACAACACAGATACTCCCCGATGGATTATCAATTAGTCGGCCTCCCCTATTCTTTGGATCTAATTATACATTCTGGAAGAATAGGATGAAGAACTTTATTCAAGCCACAAACATAAGTGCATGGCTTGCAATAGTTCAAGGCTCATATGTGCCTTATAAAACTGTTAACGATGAGAAAGTCGTTAATAGTGAAACTGAGTGGTCAGAAGATGACCTTAAAAAATTACAAAATAATGCTTCGGCTATCAATATGCTTCACTGTGTGCTAGATGCTGCAGAATACAATAAGATTTCAGGTTGTGAGTCAGCACAGGAGATTTGGAAAAAGCTTGAAGTAACCTATGAAGGTACAAGAAAGGTCAAGGAATCAAAAGTGAACCAACAAATGAAATTATACGAGCTGTTCGAGATGAACGACAATGAGGACATCTCTGGAATGAACGCTAGATTCACCAACATCATAAATGAGCTAAAGAGACTCGGCAAGAACTTCACCGAAGAAGAGCAGGTGAAGAAAATCTTGAGAAGCTTACCAAAGAGCTGGCAAGCTAAGAAAATGGCCGTGGAGGAAGCTCAAGACTTGACAACATATAAATATGACGAGCTGATCGGATCTCTGCTGACTCATGAGATCTCTATGAAAAATTTTGAAGCAAAAGAAAAGTCAGAAGACAAGAAACAAAAATCACTTGTCATGAAAGCTGACTCAACCGAAGCTGACTCATCGGATGATGAGGAAAATGAAGAAGCTGTTCAGAAAAAATGAAAAGAACAGCAAGAGGCCGTTCAGAAGAGGCGACAGGTACAAAGTTGAGTCCAGTGACAAATACAAAAAGGACAGCTCCAAGCCGGTCACGTGCTTTGAGTGCCATCAAACTGGGTACATTAAGTCAAGCAGCCCTAATCTGAAGAAAGAAAAGAAGGGAAGCAAAAAGGCAATGGTGGCCACATGGAGTGACAGTGATGAGTCAACATCATCTGAAGCTGATGCCACCGAGTCAGCAAACATATGCTTCATGGCCGATGATGCTGCTGACCACACTCAATCTGAGCAAGCTGACCTCTCTGACGGTTCTGACCAAGAGGAACATTCCAATGAGGTAACATCTCTACTCTTGCTTAGAAATGAAATGGTTAACGCCCTGAGTGATTTGTATACACTGACTAAAAGTGTAACAAGAAAATAAAAGCACTCGGCAGGCGATGTGACGAGATTGAAGAGGTCAAGCTGAGTGACCTTCGATATCTTCTCCAAGACAATTCAACTTTGCATGACAACATGGAAATCATGCACAAGTTTGTCTTGGAAGTCCAATCAGATTCAAAGAAACTGAAAAAGGATGTCACAAATCTACAGAGCCAAATAAAAGGTTCAAATAAATCCCATGCTGTGTACTCAGGTACTAGTAAGCGTAGACAGGTCACTCAGTGTGACTGTTGTGGAAAAAGGGGACACACAACTGATGTGTGTTGGTATAACAAGCGGATTGTCCAATGTGACTTCTGCGGAAAGAAAGGACATACCACTAAGGTATGTTGGCATGCTCAGCACAATGGTGTTGATAAAAAAACAAAGTCACCCCAAAAGGGTAACATTTTGTGACTTCTGTGGTAAAGCTGGCCACGCAATAAAAGTATGCCGTCACAAATTAAAACATGACTTTGCACCTGTCTATGCTAACCCACGAGGACCCAAAAAGAATTGGGTACCTAAAGATGAATGATTTAAAATGCAGGTGAGCCTGAGATGCGTGGAAAAATCGAAACTATGGTATATTGATAGCGCATGCTCGAGGCACATGACTGGTGATGAAACTCAGTTCATCACACTTGAGCTTAAACGAGGTGGAAACGTAAGCTTTGGAGACAATAAGAAGGGTAAGATAGTAGGATCAGGTACTATCGGAGGTAACCCTACCATTGAGTCAGTCTCCTTAGTTAAGGGTCTCAAATATAACCTATTGAGCGTAGCTCAACTTTGTGATAGCGGTAGACAGGTTATATTTGATGCTACTCAGTGTCGGATACTCGAGGGAAAAACAAACAATTTGATTTTAACTGCCCCTCGTGTTGACAACGTATATATGTTGAGTTTAGAAAAACAATTTTCAAAAAATATATGCTTAGTATCTAAAGAGGATAACTCCTGGATATGGCATAGGAGACTTGGTCATGTAAGCATGGACCTTCTTGCCAAATTACCTAGAAAGCAATTAGTTGAGGGATTGCCCAAATTGAAATTTGAAAAAGATCAATTATGTAATGCTTGTCAGCAAGGTAAACAAACTAAAAAGTCTTTTCAAAGTAAAAATATTATCTCAACCAAGAGACCATTGGAATTACTACACTTGGATCTTTTCGGACCTATCCAGCCACTCAGCTTGGGAGGTAAGAAATTTTCCTTAGTCATTGTAGACGATTTCTCCCGGTACACTTGGATCATCTTGCTGAGTAGCAAGGATGAAACTTTTGAGATGTTCACAACGTTGATTAAAAAGCTTGAAAATGACAAAGACCTAAGAGTAGCTCATATTAGAAGTGACAATGGCGGAGAATTCAAAAACCAATAGTTTGATGAATTCTGTGAAGTCAGTGGCATTGACCATAACTTTTCTGCTCCTAGGACACCTCAACAAAATGGGGTAGTTGAAAGGAAGAACAGAACAATAGTTGAAATTGCTAGGACAATGCTGAGCGAAAATAGGCTTCCAAAGTATTTTTGGGGTGAAGCTGTTCACACAGCGTGCTATATACTCAATAGGGCTTTAGTTAGACCTATTCTTAAGAAAACCCCATATGAACTTTGGAAAGGACGAAAGCCCAACATTGGCTACTTTCGTGCCTTTGGGTGTATATGTTTTATACTCAATACAAAAGATAACCTTGCAAAATTTGATGCTAAAGCTGACGAAGCGATCTTTTTATCCTACTCAACTAACAGTAAAGTATATAGGGTGTATAATAAACGAACTCAAGTTATAGAAGAGTCTGTCCATATAGAGTTCGATGAAACTGACCCTGCAGGAAAGACAACTCAGTCCGCCGAAGATGAACCGAGCTCAGCTTCCGCTGACCAAACAGGAGGCGCTGAGTCATCAGTACAAGGACTGACCAAGGGTAAAAACAAAACCGAAATTACCTTTGCTGACCAATTTACTCCTGCAGATATTGTAGAAACACCTATTCCAAACAACTCAACATTACCCAAAGAAATAAAAATTCCAAGAGGACATTCGGAGAAGTCCATTCTTGATGCCACTGACAACAAGCTGATGACAAGAGATCAGCTTAGAAAGTATCTCGGAAATGTTGCATTCGTCTCAGTAAAGGAGCCAAAGAACTTCTCAGAAGCTGAGCACGACGAACATTGGATCAATGCTATGCAAGAGGAGCTTGATCAATTCAAAAGAAATGAGGTATGGAATTTAGTACCAAAACCTAGGAATCAAAAGACCATAGGAACTAAGTGGGTCTTTAGAAACAAACTAGATGAGCATGGCAATGTAGTCAGAAACAAAGCCCGACTTGTAGCCCAAGGCTATAGTCAGCAAGAAGGCATTGACTACGGTGAGACCTTCGCTCCTGTTGCTAGGTTAGAGGCTATACGAATATTGTGTGCTTATGCAAGCTATATGAACTTTAAACTGTATCAAATGGATGTTAAAAGTGATTTTCTTAATGGCTTTATAAACGAAGAGGTATATGTTAGTCAGCCTCCAGGGTTTGAAGATCCAAAACTTCCAAACCACGTTTATAAACTCAAGAAGGCCCTATATGGGCTGAAACAAGCTCCAAGAGCTTGGTATGAGAGGTTGACCAACTTCCTGCTGACCAGGAATTATGTCAGAGGGAAAGCTGACACAACCTTGTTCATTAAGAAAAAGGGTAAAAATACCCTGCTGGTACAAATTTACGTAGATGATATAATCTTTGGTGCTACTAACGAATCTATGTGCAAAGAATTTAGTAAATAGATGCAAACTGAGTTCGAGATGTCCATGATGGGGGAACTCAACTTCTTCCTTGGTTTACAAATCAAGCAATGGAAGAACGACATCTTCATTAGTCAGTCCAAGTACGTCAAAGAAATGTTAAAGAAATTTGATATGGAAGAATGTAAGACCATATCAACCCCAATGGGTACTGACACTGTCCTTTGCGCTGACGAGAAAGGTAAGTCAGTAGATAGCAAGCTATATCGAGATATTTGCAGAGCTCAGTTAATGCAGGTTTATGGTATCCAAATACAAATGACTTCACACTTATTGGATACACTGACGCTGACTATGGACGAGATAAGCTAGAACGTAAAAGCACTTTAGGAGGATGTCACTTCCTAGGTAGCTGTCTAGTATCTTGGTTCAGTAAGAAGTAATCGTCAGTGGCCCTGTCCACTACTGAAGCTGAGTACATTGCTGCTGGAAGCTGTGTGGCCCAGGTCCTATGGATTAAGCAACAGCTAGAGGATTATGGAGTCAAAACGGAAACAATAGAGGTCAAATGTGACAACAAGAGTGCCATTGACCTATCCAAAAATCCAATCCAGCACAGCAGGATGAAGCATGTCAGCATAAGGCATCATTTCATCAGAGATCATATACTCAAGGGTGAGATCAAGCTGACCTACGTACCAACAGATGAACAGCTTGCGGATATCTTCACTAAGCCTTTGGCTCGTGAGCAATTCAACATACTAAGGGAAGCAATCAGTATGTCTAATCCCCTTCAATAAAATTCTATGTTTAAATTGAATGTTGAGTGATTACCATGCTGAGTGACTTGTGCCAAATTAGTAACTATTGCATGCTGAGTCAAACATAATATAAAATCACTTCATACTGAGCAGACTTACCTACTGGGTGATTATCTTAAGCTAAGTTACTAAGCGCACGAATAATTCTCCTACGTAAAACTGACTACTCAAAATTTCAAACGTTTAAAACTCTTAACGCTGAGTAAAAGATCCGTTGCACAATTAATGCTGGCACGTGTATTAAATAGTTACCTAGGATGACGTAATCACAATAATTAGAAGACACATGTGCCGATTGTGTCATAAATGCCAGAATCATTGTCGGTTGAGTATCTCGAGGTGAAACTGCCATTCCAACGATTCAGATCAACTCGACACCCCTATAAATAGTGGATGAATTCCCACTTCTACCTCTTTACACTTGAAATTTCTGGAAATCAATCTCTCTCTATCTAAAACTCCCAAACCTCTCAAAAATCTCTGAAAACCATATCGAATTCTCAGAATATCTCCGGAGCCGATTATGACAAAAATCACTCCGATGAAAACCCTCCATCTCCTGCTCAGCAGGAATACAGCGAAACTCCCACCAAGTCTCAAGAACACGGTCAGCATGACCAAATTCCTAGCAAGAACCCCCATGCTGACCTTGCAACTTCGTCGAAAAAGAAAAAGAAAAAGGATAAGGGGAAGAAACCGATGGAAAGAACTTACTCTCTAGTCTACAACAGTGTCAGGGGATATAAGGTTGATCACTCTCGATGGTTTTCTAAGGGATTTGTAGACGTTGAGAAACCGTTCTTCGAATGGATCTCTAAAAATGGCTGGACCGAGCTATTTTCTATCAGAGAAGCCACTTACCCAAAATTGGTAAAGGAATTCTATGCCAATCTGAGAGCCGCTGATGATGACAGGGACTACATGGTCACAAAGGTCCAAGGAAAAGATATTTTTGTCAATCCTCCCTATCTTGCCAAATTGCTCAAGCTAACCAATAGCGGAGCCAATCTCAGAACCACCAACGACCACATTAAAATCGAATATCCCACTGAGTTTTGCAAGCCTGCCGGTCATGTAGGGGAAATCGCTAGCACTTCCATGGGTCAAAATCAGAAGATGGCCCACTACATCCTGACGAACTTTCTCTTCCTCAAGGTCAACTCCACATCCTCAGCGTCAAATTTTGAGCAATGCTTTATCTGGCATATGCTGACCTACAAACCAATCAACATGCCGGTCTTTCTCATCGGTGCCTTCCAACGGAGTATTGGAACCCTCAGGTTAGGCTCACTAATTACCAAAATCCTAAAGGACTACCAAGTGAGCTTGGTAGAAGAAATCAACGTCTGGGGTATGGAGATTACAGCTGGAATATTGTTCGGTTTGGCCTTCGACCAACCGATTGTACCTAAGAAAGGTAAGGGGGCCACGGTTTAAGAAACAGAGGGCATGCTGACCAGAGAAGGGAAGAAAGTAAAGCAAGCTCGCACTGACAGAAAGAGGAAAGCGATTCAAATCTCTTCCAAAGACACTGATGCTGCCCCGAAAAAGATTCGGTTTGTGTCTAGAGGAAAGAAAGCTGAAGTTGAGCAAGGTCAGGAGGAACCTAAGTCAGCAGAAAAACAAAAGAGGCAAGTTGAGCCTGAGGAAGAAGAGAAAGAAGACACTGTTGAAACACCTTTCCACAAGATTTTGATTTGACAAAATCATCCATGATTAAGAGGAAATTAAAATTAAATGCTTTGATTTAATTGTATTAATGTGTTTGTTCAATATTGAGTGCAAAAAAATATATATATAAAGTTAAACAGGACAAAAGTTAGCATAAGCCAAGTTGAGTGGAATGGAACTCAGCATGAAAGAATAGAAGCTGAGTGGAGTAGAACTCAGTCTCAGAAAGCTTCCTTCAACGTTGCTAGAACGAAGCTGACTAAAATAGAAGACTCCTTCAGAATCGTATAAACAGAACGAAGCTGACTAAGAAGGAACTCAGCATGGAAGTTGAACATTCGAAGATAACGAATGAAGCTGAGTGACAGTCAGGACAACATGAAGGATCCGTTCACTAAAGGACAAAGTCTGCCAATCTTCTGCACCAATAATTGAAGCCTCGAAAATACAAAGAAGACTAATTCCAAGAAACATGGGTCAATGGATTATTGGTAAAAGACAACTGGCACAAAAAGACAAGTCTGATGCAAGAAGACAAAACCTGACGCCTGAAGAAAACAGAGGAAGGGAATGGCGGAACAGTCTGAAGCTGACCAGAAAATGTTCCCCAAAAGAGCCGTTTTGGTGTTAACGGCTAAAACAAATTCAAATGATCCATCTGCAGATTTCCATCTATAAAAGGACAATCAAGAACCTTGGATCAAAGCCGAAGTATCAAAAGAAAAATACAAGAGAGAAAATCTTGAAAGCACTCAAATACAAAAAGATCTTACACCAACGTTTCTATTCTCTGTGTAAATGCTAGATTGATTGTTTTGTAATCATCTAAGGTGTTCTTTAGTTGAAAAAGAACAAGTTTATGATCAATAGGAATATTAAGAGTGTTGAGCTGAGTACTTGGTTGTAAGTATTCAGTGGTAGAAAAATCTAAGTGCTAGGTTGTAGTACTTAGTAGGAGCTGAGTAGACGAATAGAGGACGTACTCTTGCATACTCACTGACTTGTAAAGGGTTTGTGCTCTACCTTGAAAGAGCTCAGTATTGGATTGAAAATCCCAGGAGGAACTGGGGACTGGACGTAGACAGAGAGGCCGAACCAGGATAAGTCATGCTGAGTAACTTCTAAACTCTTTCTCTCAATATATATAGATATGTGCATGTGTTGCTTGTTATATTTACTCAGCTTATAAATTGTTAAAACTGAAACTAAGTTAATCTGAGAGCTGAGTTGGAAGCTGACCTTTCAAGTGTCAATTCCCAACTCTCAAGTCAAGCAGTCTTAGTTAGTATAGAACTAAAACTGTCTGACTAATCAATCGGCCGTGCTGACCAACACGCTGAGTTATCAAACTCTTAAAATAACATTAAGTCAGCATAATTAAAAGCGAAAAAAAAGTTACATTAGTTCCTAACCCCCCCCCCCCTTGGAACTAATCACTAGGGACCAACAGACACTCTCGAGTAGTCTCTGCGAAAGAAGAAAAAGATTTCATCTGGGTTGAACCCTATAGATGCACCCCCTCTTCCCTCGGTGATCTTTGAAGACTCACACTTTGTGAGAAGCCAAGGAATTGATCTCGAAAAACCACCTGCTGACCAAGAAGAAGAGTTGGGTAATCTAAGAAGTCAGCTTGACACAGAGGAAATAGCAGATGTTGAGCAACATGTAACAGTGGCCGCTGAGCAGGTTGAAGAACAAGCTGAGCCAACAGTAAAAGATCACGCTGACCTAGGGGTAAATTCATCTTCTGAATCTCTTGACTCTATTCAAGCTGACCCCTCTCCTCCAAAGGCTAAGAAATTCAGACGACTCAAGAAAAAGGCTCACAAATCTCCAGTCATTGACCTTCTGGGTGATTCTCCTCTCCGGGATCCCATCACTGACCTCACTATAATGCAATTCAAATTCTTCTCCAATTTCACTGAGCCTTCTCCAAGGAAACTCTAGAAAAAGTAAGCCTCTGTTTCTTAAGCTGAGGAACAAGCCGATCCCAAGACTCCAGAAAATCCAATCTTTACCAAGCAAGTGCTTGAAGTTCCTGCTAATCAAACCACTGAGTCAGCGCAGGAAAAGTCTGCTCACGTCAGCTTTGAAATTCCTCAATCTCCAACTCCAATTCCAGCTGACACTGAGCCAGTCAATGACTCTGCCGATCATCCTCTTCCAAATCCTTCCATGCAGAACGCTAACCAGTCAGTTCTTACTGGTGATCTGAATAAAAGTCCAGCCGCTGACCTCGCTGGCACATCTGCTTCTGGACAGCACCAAGCACCTCCTCCATCCGGTGCTACTCATATTCTGGCATCTGGGCCACAAAGTGATGAACCCTTCGCATACTTGCATGCTACTGAGTGTGGACGCCGAATCATCGACTCAGCTCAAGCCCTACTTCAGGATATTCATCAATCCAATGCCGAAGCCGCTAGGTCTGTTCATATTGAGCCAACTCAACTTTCCTCTGTCACTCAGCTCTTGACTGAAATCAAAGGTCTTAAGGATCTACTGAGTGTCATGACATCACTCTAATCTCAACAACCCAGGCAGGAATCTATAGTAAAGCTGGCTGAACTCCAGCTGACAATGGTAAACCATATGAACTCTCTCCAGGGTCAACTCAATAACTTGTCAGCTGTGAACTCAATGTATGCAACCTCCGCTGAGGTTCATCAACTTTTCACCCAACTACATACTGAGCAAACAAGAACTCGTGAGTTAATCTCCTCTTCTTCCCAATGTTCCATTGAGCAAATAAGTGAGGCAGTCCGCCTACTCAACTTGAGTAAGGAAGAAATGGAAACTGACCAACTCAAGACGAATGAACTTTTGCAATACTCCTGAGCCACCTTCAAACATGTGCGCCACACGAATGCTCAATGTCAGTTCTATGATTCGGCTTTGCTTAAGATGTATCATCAAGCTTATGCCATGCTGACTGACACTATCACCTGGGTAGGCAAATCCCAAGAATATATTTTGAGTATGCTCAGTGCCTCTATCAGGATTCCTGGTTCTGTCTTGGACGATGGTGTTCCTGTTTTCGATGGTTTAAGTGAAAGCACGAAAAGGCTTAAGGCGTATTCCGTAAGATTAACTCGTGCTGCTCTCAATGACACCTTCGTTCCTCCTCCGCCCGATGCTGGCAAAACAGGGGAGAAAGAACAAGCTGATAGAACTCAGCATCACTCTAGGGAAATAGGAGAAGCATCTGGTAGTCAGCAGAAACACAAGGGAGAAGGCAAAGTTAATTCTGCCCAAGTCAACATGAAGAAATAGTTTGGCTAGATTTGCTAGTTTTTATTCTTGACTTGTAATTTTCTCTTATCTGGCATAATTTGTCTTGCTGACTATCTATAAACTTATGCATCCCTTATTCAAAATTGACTAATCTTATGTGATGCTTACTTACGTATTGTGCTTTATGCTGACCTGTCTTAATTGAACAAACAAACAAAAGAAAAAGGAAGATACTCAGTACACACTAAGACCTGATACATCTGCTCTGATAATGTTTTCCCATAACTCTGATATCAAACTAACCATGTATCAAAACTGAGTAAAAACATATTCCACACATTGACCTCTTCTGAAAGCTGACCTAGGCTCATCTGAATTAGATCTTGGAAGGTCTAGAACTGAACTAAGTCAGTATAAGCATGCCTTAATTTTACTCAATTAAATCTTAGAAGGTTTAGAGTTAAGTTAAGTCAATAGATGCAACCCTTACGGGGGAGTAATTTCAGAAGCATAAAGAGAATTTCAATCATGGGGAATCTCAATGCTGAGTTCCATCAATTAAATATTTTGCCAACATCAAAATGGGGGAGTTTGTTGAAACACCTTTCCACATGATTTTGATTTGACAAAATTATTTAAGTTAATCCATGATTAAGGGACAATTAAATTTAAGTGCTTTGATTTAATTGTACTAATATGTTTGTTCAATGTTGAGTGTGAATATGAATGCAAATGGAAATAAAAAGTAAGACAGGACGAAGTCAGCATGAGAAAACAACACAAGCTGAGTGGAGTATAACTCAGCGTGATAGAAGATCTTCAGAACAGAAGCTTAAAGATCAAACAAATCAACGAAGCTGAGTGGAACGCAACTTAGTATCAAAAGTAGAGAAGTCTTCTTGAGAACTGTGTCTTGCAGAATGAAGCTGACCATGGAAGCTGAGTAAAAACAAAGGAACTCAGTATTTGAATTAGCAACAATCGAAGACAACGGCTATCAAAGACAAGCTGAGTGATCTTCAGGACAGTGCGAATGATCCGTTTGCTAAAAGACAAGATCCGACAACTGTCTGCACCAATAATAGAAACCTTGGAATTACGCACAAGCCAATTTCGAGATGCATGGGTCAACTGTTCTTTTGCTAAAAGACAAACTGACATAAAAAGATGAAACCTGCGAGAAGAAGACAAACCTGACGAATTCAGACGACAGGATTGGCCTGCAAATCTGAAGCTGACCAGAATATGTCGCCGGAAGGAGCCGTTTGAATCCAACGGATAATTCCGGATTCAAATGATTACGCCTACAGGTTTCAACTATAAAAGGACAAGTACACTTCTTGGATATATAGCCGATTACCGAAATACAAGAGAACAAAAAGCATACATACAAAGCACACCAAACCAAGAAAAAGATCTTACACCAAACTTCCATATCTGTGTAAATGCTAGAGTGATTTTCTGTAATCATCTAAAGTGTTCTTTGTCTGAAAAGGAACAATTTTGTATCAATTATAAAGTGAGAGAGCTGTGCTGAGTACTCGGTTTTAAAGTATTCAGTGGTAGAGAAATCTAGGTGTTCGGTTATAGCACTTAGTAGGAGTTGAGTAGACGAATAGAGGACGGTACTCTTGCATATTCAACTGCCTTGTAAACGGTTTGTGCTCTACCTTTAAAGAGCTCAGTATTGGATTTAAAAAGCCCGGAGGGATTCTGGGGACTGGACGTAGGCGGAGAGGCCGAACCAGTATAAGTCGTGCTGAGTAATCTCTAACTCTCTTTTAATATATATCTGTATGTGTTGCTTGCTATATTTACTCAGTATATAAATTGTTTGAACTGACACTGAGTAAATCAGAGTGCTGAGTTGAAAGCTGACCACAAAAGTGTCATTTCCCGACTCATAAGTAAAATAGTTCTAGTCAGTACCTGACTAAAGCCGTTTTACGCCTCACTCGGCCGCGCTGACCAAAGCTGAGTTGTGAACCTCAAAGAATTCAATTAAGTCAGCGTAATTAAAACGAAAAAGTTATATTAGTTCCTAACCCCCCCCCTTTTGGAACTAATCACACGGGACCAACATATTATCCATTGGTTCAGATAAGCAAAGAAATCCATTACACGATTTCACTATCTTATAACAGTGATCATTCGCCTTCAATGTGATTTCTTCATTGCCACACGATGTTATCTCTTAAAACCAATAAGAAATTGCGCACTGGAATCTTTAACTTGGAATCGAATTTCATACTAACATGGCAAACTAATTCATCATGCTCTAGCTCAAGGGGATAAAGTATTCTTGACATGTGTGTATAATCCACGGTTCGAGCAATGGGAAAGACCTCAGATTGAGCAAATTCGGGATTTGAAATTGTAGCATACAAAGATTTGCATATGCATTTGCAAAAAATGATCTCCTTAATCGACAGTCTAAATTTGGGAACGGAAAGAATTGCACACAACAACATGCTTATTATCCATTGGTTCAAATAGGCAAAGAAATCCATTACACGAATTCACTATCTTATAACAGTGATCATTCGCTTTCAATGTGATTTCTTCATTGCCACACGATGTTATCTCTTAAAACCAATGGGAAATTGCGCACTGGAATCTTTAACTTGGAATCGAATTTCATACTAACATGGCAAACTAATTCATCCTGCTCTAGCTCAAGGGGATAAAGTATTATTGACAAGTGTGTATAATCCACGGTTCGAGCAATGGGAAAGACCTCAGATTGAGCAAATTCAGGATTTGAAATTGTAGCATACAAAGATTTGCATATGCATTTGCAAAAAATGATCTCCTTAATCGACAGTCTAAATTTGGGAATGGAAAGAATTTTCGTGGCCAGCAGTCCCACTCATATAAGTGCAAACCATCTGCGAAAGGGAATAGTCACAGCTGCCGGCGGTGGATACCTTTACGAACCAAAAAAATAATGGTGGTAATATTTATAAATTAAAAATTGGTTAAAATAATCTATGCATTTAATGCTTATATGCAGACCTAAGGGATGCATGTATCAAAACTGAAAATAAAATAAGGAGGGCACTAAGAGTGGAGAGAGACTCTCTACTAATATAGAGGATGGTGAGGCTCTTAGTAATATGAGGAGTCACTAAGAGATTGTTCGAGTTAATTTTTAACTCTCTCTCCTCAAATTTAAACTTAAGAGTCAAATTAAAACGTTATTAGAGAAAAGAGTGGATGTTCTTATAAATTAAAACTTAACAATTTAATCTTTTTTTTTTTACTTTTCTATAGATGTTCTTATAAAATAAGGTGGATGGAGAAAAGAGTTGGACTTAGGTTTTGAGGTAAATATCAAACTCAACTCATTTTATGTGTTGGTATATATAGGTTGATCGTATTGGAATGTTGAAGCTCATACATAAATGATGGATTCGATGAGTTGCTCGACCTATGAATAGTTCTATATGTAATGAGTTCCTAGCAAGTAAATTTAGTTTTAAAAAAAAGCAAATGATATATACAACCTTAAAGGTTATATATAAGCATTAATTCTCCGTAAGTTTTATTATAGATTTTTTTGGAAAACTAAATTAATATTAATGATAGGAATTTGTAAAAAGAAAGAGTTTCATTATCATTGTATTATAGTTACACAAAAATAAAATAGATAGTATATTTTAAATTGAATTTGATGTGATTCCATTAAAGTAGTAACTTAATGTATCTCTAACATTAAAAAAAATAACTCAATGTATCAAATAGAAAAAAAAAATCAAGCACCTTAAAATATTCTTCTTTTTCTAAAAACTATCTTTTATTTCGAAATATTTCGTTAGAACAAATTTGAAAAAAAAACATTATCTGTAATCAACCTTTCAAGAATAAAGGCATGTTGTATTTGATGAATGAGAGACTACATAAGAGGTTTGATATGGTTAACTAGGACTTTGGATACAACAAATCAAATATAGAATTAAAAAGAAATAAGGATTTTATACCCTGAAATTGGATATGAGAGGGGGCGTGATAGAATAGAATGGTCTTTTCAAACATAGAATTAAAAAGAAACAAAGAGATTAGAGCTAGCTGAGCAGTTTCGAAGGACATGTGTGGAAGTCTCAATATGTGCATTACAATGACCACATGTCGCATCAGATGAGAGGTTTCTATGTGATCTTTCTTCGTTAGTGAGTAGTTTATTATGCAAACATAGCAAGAAAAACTTTGTAACCATCGGGGAACTTTAATAGCCCACACTTTCTTCCACTTTCTATCAATTTGCTTAAGATTCAACCCACAAATTAAGGTATAGGCGTATTTATAGCTAAAAAACTCATTATTAGTCATACCCCAACACCGCTTCTCCTCATCTTCCCTATTCACACTAACCCAAACACTACGAATGTGAAGAATCCACTCAAGATCCAAGAACTGATCTAGCAAATCCTAATTATAGTCTCTATTAACATCAACATAATATGAAATCTTAAGATTTACGTTGTCGTTAGTTGGCTTCCTAGAGGCAACTTCATAAATCGAAACTTTGTCAAGCCATATATTCATCCAAAAGTTAATATAATGCCCATTACTAACATCATGAGCCACCCTTTTGCAAAACTCTTAGAAAATTACAGAGATGTTTTTCTAAAGGAACGAGAAATTTTAACTCTACCTAGCCCACCACCAAAAACCTCATCTTTCCTGTATTTACCAATCAACATTCTAACCTAAAGAGCCTTAGGGAGTTTCCACATCCTTCAGATAATTTTCATAAACATACCTTTGTTATTATCACCGTTTTCCTAATGCATGCCTCTTCATAAGCTTGAGGCATACAAACATCATCCCAAGATAATAAATGAATTTTTTCTCCCCCTCCTTAGCTCCTCAAAGAATACGTCTATTCAAATTATCAAGATCATGCAAGAAAGCATTAGGAAGAAGGTTAGTTTACATCACATGCTTCATAGACGTGCTAGTCAGGGGCGGAGACAGCCCGGAGCCCGGGGGGGCTTCAGCCCCCCGGACTCCGGCACCACCCTTAAGGAATAGTGGTTTAGTCCCGAGTAGCCCCCCAAAATAATTTAATTAGTACTTATATATTAGGTTGTAATGTTATAATATAAACTTGGGCTTGCCTTGTGGGTTTAGGTGGTATTTGATAATCTTTTGAACTCTGCAATGGCCCAGGTTCGAGCCCCCAACTCCTCACTTTTTGTCTAATTATGTATACCATATTTTTTCTTGTATTTTTAATATTAATTTTTTTCATCATTGGTTTTTATCTAACTATAATATTTTTCTTTAAATTAAAATAACAATATCATTATCAAATTTAATTACTTATTCATTATTATTAATTAATTATAATTTTTTCCTTTAATCAAAATGCCAATGTAAATATTCAATTTATAAAGAATAATATACTTTTTTAGGAGTTTTAATTTAGAAATTTAGCGTTAAATTTATAGAAAATTAAATATGTATATGCACTAAAACGAAACAATTTATGCTAGAGAGCAAAAAAAAATTTGCCCAGCCCTAACGGGCTGGACATTAGAAAATTACTCTGAACAGTATAGCTAAAATTAGCTCCCCCAGATACGAAATCCTGGCTCCGCCACTGGTGCTAGTGACAGATTGAATAAGGGTATTCGATTTTCCAGCGATATAGAGCAACTCTTCCAAGCTATAAGCTAGACTAAACATAATCAATAGTCTATTTAAAGGAAGTTTTAGTAGCCCAACCATTAAACAATGAGATATTGAGATAATTACCAAGGGAATTAGTAAGAGAAATACCACAATCTACATTCATCTAGTTACACAAATGATTATCCATGTTTTTAGAGCAAAGCATTTTGGATTTCCGTAAATTCAATTTTTACCTCGAAGTTGCATAGAAAAAGTCCAAAATACCCATAATGGTCCTAAGCTGCTCAAAATATCCTTCAAGAAACATAAGCACATCATCCGCAAAAAAAGAGATAGTTGCGCAACTTTAACTGGTCTCAGCTGACCCTCATCAATAGCATCTTGAATGACATGAGCAAGTTTTTTCATAACAAGCACAAACAAATAAGGCGACATTGGGTCCCCTAAGGGATACCTCTAGAGCCTAGAGGGACCAAAACAATCAGACATGTTCCTTCCCATTCACCACAACACGCATAGATACAGAAGTGAGACAAGCCTAAACAATGTGACATCAACTAGTAGGGAAGCCTGCCTCCTGAATGGTATTAATAAGTGTTGGGTTTTACATATTAGAAAAAGTGGAATAATAATCTCATAACCCAAATGATCCAAGGTCTGTGTTTTATTTAAGATGTAAGAAAAGCATATTGTTCTCCGTCGGATTGAGTACAAATCTTAATGTCGAGTCTGACGAGATCATTAGCTAAAAAGCAAACTCCCTCTACAATCACACACGCAAAGGCTTCAATTAGAATTGAATTTGAATGTTAGTAAGCTTGATTTAATAAACAAAGATTGTGTTTTCTCCCTTTTGATGATGTGAAGACCACAATGATAATTTGCACAAAGCAGGCTTAGAAGATAAAACCCCCAAAAGCTTCCTTTTTATATTTTATGCTGAAAGATGAAAATGCCCCTGGCATAGGACAAATTATACCATGCTATGGTAGTTCCAACTAGGCAATCTAGTTGAAACTTCTAGCCAATAAAAATATGCCAGGTGTATTCATTAATACACCTCAACCCATCAAATTAAAAATTAAAAGACCTAAAATCAATTGCTCTCTCTGATCTTCCCAACTCTACGATTCCTCTACGGCGTCACTCTCAATCGGCCATTGAACGTTGAACAATTGCGTCTATCGACCTTTTGATTCTTCTAAGCCAGAGCGGTGACCTCCAGCGGCCTTGGGTCGACGAAGAGTACAGTATGGAATCTTTTCAAATTCTATGGAATTTCACTTGAAGCTGATACTGTTGGTTGTGTAAGCTCTTTTCTTCTTTCTATGCTATACTTCCATATGCATCAGAGAATTAACTATAATAATTGAATCTTTTAATCTATTTGGGTGGTTTTCTAGATTTCAGTGTTTGATTCTGTGATGAGATTTGTGGAATTGAAACTTAGAATCATTGTGATTTGATTTAATCTTGGAAAACTAGTGATCTTGGTCGTTTGAATCTTATTGATTTTTGTTGATTAAACTCAACCTTTCAATTTGATACATTGACGAATCCCATTAAGGGGATTTTTTTTATTGATTTTAGTAAATTTTTCTCTTAATTTTCATAACTCAGATTGAAATCTGACAAAGTTACTTGGATCTTTTTCAGAATTCGAGACTTAAAGCAATTTATCCTTTCTTGGTGAATCTGCCAAAGAAATAGAGATTTTGAAAAGTTTCATCTTAACTTTACATGTTTTCTTGAAGATATTCCTTCTGCATTTGTCCAAAGGAATGATTGAGCAGCTTACTTCAGGAAACAAATCATGGAGAGAAAGGCTACAGATGCAGAAAAAGCTATGCTTACTTCAGGAAACAAATCATGGAGAGAAACTATAACCATGTTAGTGGAAAGATGGGATCACCTTATAATGAAGATATGGAGAATGAAATGTTAAGAAAAAGAGATGGGAATATGTTGAAGAAGATTGAGGTGTTATGGAAGAAGACACAGATTTTGGTAATTATAAGGTGTTATGGAAGAATAGCTAAGGTGGAAACAATGTTATTTTATTTTGGTAATTATATAATAATAAGCTTTTATAGTGTTTGATTTCTATGAACCAGGTATGGTTGTAAATTTTGTTTATTGATAAGTTAAAATTGGAGTCACTTGGGGAATGTAGAGTTGAACTCCAGGAAATGGATAAGTAGCTGTGGAATGCTTTTGTTCAAAGACATTGTTTGATGGGTCTGAATGAAATTTTTAGGAGATTTCTATTTCATCTTGCATTTGATTGAAGTATTTGGTGATGTTTGCATTTGTATTCTACATTTATTTGAACTACCTGCTATTAGAGTTGCACTATAAATGCAGAACATCTTTAGAGTTGACAATTGCACAAGATGTAAACTTCTTGTAGTCATAATTTTGTACTTTTGCTAGTCAAGTCTTTCTTTTTGTTTGTGTGTATAAAACTCAATTCAGTGCTTAACCTATATACTCAAAATCAATTGGCTCCACAAACTCCTAAAATTAGCAAATCAATCCCTATGCTTTTATGTGAGAGAAAGAACTACACAATGTTAAATGGCAGATTTATTCCGTCAAATTGTACACCTCCTGCCAATGAAGAAAGAGGCAGCCAACACCTTGTTGTTGTGCAAAATCCAGGAGCTGCAATTATACTAACAAAATACTAAGATTGAATTAAATTGGAATCTTGCTTAGAGTATGAGATCAAATATATAATTTGATATACCATTTTCTTTTTCCATTATTCAAGGAGAGGAGGAAGGCAATTTGATAACTCAATCCCTTTATGTTTGGACACTTTTCTATCTAACACTTTATTTAGACAATATTATAATAACAAATTAACAATTTAAAGAATGCATGCAACTGATACACCAGCCTAGAAAATGGCATTTCAAAGACAAAATCAAGAATAAAGAGTTAAAGATCTCTAACTGCAATTAACACAAAAAACAAAGCCTTCATTACCATATAAGAATTTTTGCAAATGTAAAGGGAAAACATAACCCAAAAAGTCAGACATGCATTGTTGGTTTTTGGAGTGCCATTGACTCTCCATCTATGTTGCACATACATTTTTAGTTAGTAGCATTTCTGTGTTTCGTGTCCATTTTTGTTTATAGGCTATTTTACGAAGGTTAGTAGCATTTCTGCGTTTCGTGTCCATGTCTGTGTCCATTTTTTTTTATAGGCTATTTTATGAATGTTATATTTTAAAAATAACGTTTCACGTATCTGTTTCCATCTCTATATCCGTTTCCATGTCTGTTTTTATCTCTATGTCCCTTTCTGTATCCATGTTAGTGCAACTTAGCTCTCCATTGTCCAAAAGGAAGCATATATTATAAGATTGAGATAATGACCATTAACAAATTACAAGTTCAACACCGGAAATGAGCAAGAGTGTTCAGATTACCAAAATAACAATTGCTTAATGTAAGCTATAGATTCCCACTCCTTTTTCCCAATATCTAAAGCATAAAACAAAGCCAAAATGACTACTTGAACCAATATTTAGAGAGACAAACAAACTAAAGCTTCCGTATTCATATGCTTCTTCGTCCACTGATAACAAACAAAAAAGGAAAAAACCACAAACTATCAAATTAATAGAAGCTCAATTAAAGCAATTAAACCTTGCAACTCATTCTCTTCCTTGATTAGTATATTGTTTTCATTATCATTAATATCTATAATTAAAAAATAATACTAGTTACAATAATAACATAAAAAGATGTTCAAATAAAAGTGGTACCTTTATATTTTTCATTACACTTTTGAATGTGATTGAGGGCTGCAATTGTTTGTGAAGAATGAACTAGAACAATAAACATCCGATTTGTTTGTGAAGAATGAACTAGAACAATAAACATCCGAACTAGAAAAATTATATTAATTATGCTATTGACATTGTGTTTTTTCCTATTCAATCTCCACAACTTAAAAAAATAAATTAAAAGAAAAAAGAACAAAATCTGATGAAAAGTATACCTTTATAATTAAAAAAACAGCTAAAGGAATTAGTATATAAGTTAATGATATAATCATGGCTGCTATGCCATTGGTACTAATCTAAATTGCCCCTATTTTTTCATTCTGCAACCCATTAAATCTTAATTAATCAATATAATACTATGAGATGGAAGTTAATAAGGAATTAGTATACATCGAAATTATAATGCTGATGGATAGTTTGACGATTTGAAAAAGTTCAGAGGTTCCAAATTGTGTTTTGCTCATTATAAATTCCTAACTTGTTGAAATTCTAGAATCATCTTGACAAATATAGTTCCTTTCCTCTAGTAATTAGTTGTCATCTTGAAAAAATTAGAAAATTAGTTGCTGGTTAATTAGGTAAAAGTTAGATAATTATATTTCTTATATAAAAGATAAGGTAGCTTCGCGTACCTCTTTAGATCAGTAAAAGTTGCCGATGGACACAACAATCGACTCTTCTGGTTGAAGATAACCGACAGTCTCACAGTAGAGGAAGACCGTAATTGTTTAAAGTAGAGTATGGCTGAGAGAAACGTTGTAGAGAAGATGAGAGAGAGGAATTGATTTTAATTTTAGATTTTTTAGTTTTTAATTTAATAATACACCTGGCATGATTTTATTGGCTAGAAGTTCCAACTGGATTGCCTAGTTGGAACTACCATAACACGGTATAATTTCTCCTGACATAGGGAGAGAGGGGTGGGGTGGCTAGGTTTAGGGGGATAGGTTTATTATTTATTTTTCTTTTAATTAAAAAATCAAATAAAATCTTTCCTATTATCTCTTGGATTTATTTTGATTTTAATTCTAAATTAAATCAAAACTAAATCATATCCCTATAACAATATCTATTTATTCTATATATATATATATATATATAATATTTATATATAGGGTACATTACATTGCTATTGAACTTTACCCATTTTTATGGTATGTCATTGAACTTCAAAACGTAACATAAAAGTAACTAAACTTTACACTAAATTACATTCATGACCACTATTATCGCTGACCCACTTTTTGACGTTTGACTCCCTCTTCAACAAGTTTTCTCCCTATTTTACCTCTCCATTCCTTCTTCTTTCGCAACTTCATCTATTTCTCTCTATATATTTTCTCTCTCTCTCTCATCTCTTTCTCTCTATTCCCTCCTAAAAAATTATAAAGAATAATTAGCTTGTACATTATAGGATGAATTTGAGAAGCAATGTTAGAGTTTGAGGATGCTTTAGAGATTTGATAATGTTGTATATTGCTCCAATCATAAGCAAAAAAAATTGAGATAGAGTAGTTAAAAGAAAATGAGAAATGTGCATAAACTTGATGATAAAAGATAACCTGAAAGAAGTCAGAATCATGATCTTATTCATCATCTTTGAAGAGATCATTGGGTCCAACTCCATTGCTAAATACGAGAATGAGCAAAACATCACTCACGAAGGAATGAGAGTATGGCTTCTGGTTTAGGCAAGAGTAATATCTAACAGTATCAAACCTATAAAGCATCCTCAAACTCTAACATTGCTTCTCAAATTCACCTTATAATGTACAAGCTAATTGTTCTTTATATTTTTTTAGCAGAGGAGAGAGAGAAAGAGATGAAGTTGTGAAAGGAGAAGGAATAGATGAGTAAAATAGGAAGAAAGACTTGTTGAAGAGGGAGTTAGTGTCAAATACTTAACATGAGGCATGGTTCTGTCACCCTCATTTGATGTTAAGTCTTTCCTTGTTCTCCTAGTGAACTGATTAGTTTCAAATGATCAACAATATCTATTGAATCATTTGGGCACGATCGTACACTTCTCAGTCTCACTAATTAAGTGGCCAGTGATATACTCTCTCATACAATAGAGTATTAATCCCTAGCGTTGCTCATGGTTTCTAAGCATAATCCAGAGTAACACCTAACTAAACCCATACTTAGCATCCAGTCACATGCTCGTTAGACGGATAATCAAAGTGCATCTTGTCTCATCTAGGCCCCGTAGTGAACTTGGTCTAAGGATTCCAATAAAAGTGTTACTAGGTCACACCTATGACACATGAGACCATGTGGTGCTCTCATAATCAGATTGATCCAGTGCTTATAATTTCATAAGCTCATGTGCCCAGTCTTGACATCCAATGCCTATGACCGGTGAAACACCATCACAACTAAGACGCACACTAGTTTTTAGTTCGTTATTGTTCCTACGATAGGAACAAACTAGTGATGCTTTAGTATAGTATCTTGTTGCATCATGGTTTCACTTGCCCAAGTTCTCAACCCGACAAACATGAGCCAGTCTCTATACATAGATATTATATTTAAAGTTTTACTTGCACAAGATTAATAAACTAAAATAGATTAATGCCTTTTCTTTATTAATTGAATCATCAAAGTTACAATACATTGGGACTAGTGCATACACTAACATTAAAGAGTCTAATCTAACTGGTCATATGCCTTTTCCAAATCAATCTTGAGAGCACCAATGCATTTTCTACCTTTCTTAACTCTCATTGAGTGAACCATCTCCTAAGTAATGATAATACTTTGCCTACCTGGAACAAAACTACCTTTGTTGGGGCCGATCAGCTCAGATAACAAATCATGAACCCTATTCGCTATAATTTTTGTCACCATAAGATAATATGTCTCATCTGAGCAAAAGAGGTAGGGTGCTGAACTTTAGGAATTAACACCAGCGGGGTCTCATTGGCCTTAAAAATATCTTCCACCCCTGTAAACACTCCTATGACGAAAAGAACAATGGGAGTGTTTGGTTGTTTGGGTAAACAGAAATGGATAAAATGCCCAGTTTTAGGTCGTTTAGTTTTATTTATTTCTTTATACGTACTTTTTCTTTTATTTAATAATATCATATCCGAAAGTGTAATTTTTGTCTTAAAAATGTCAACCTAGTTAGGATATCTAAACTTTTAATCTCGTATTAGAAATATCCCTCCTACTCCTAAATTTTATTGTAACACGAAAAAAATATAGACGAAATCATATTCAATTATATTATATTTATGATTTATCAATATGATTTTAATTTTTTAATTAATAATTGAATAGAATACCAATATTAATCAATGACATCTTCTGTCAAAAAAAATAGTCTCCATGAAACAAGGAAGATGAATAAACTAAGTACAGAAAATTTCAATAATAACAGTCTCAGAAATGGTTGTTTCTAATGAAGAAGATCAAAGAAAGAAACATAACCAGAAAAATAGCGACGAAAAATGAAGCTTTTCGGTCAATTCGTCGCCTTATTTCTACTATCCATAAATATACTGACAATACTTATTCTTAATCCACCGGAAGCTATTCTTTACCGAACTTTTGATTTTACCTTCAACCGCATAGCTTCTATACTTCACCACCCGGCGTTGCCTTTTCATTTCTGCGTCGGCAATACTCCACGCTGACACATATTGCGACGACGACGATGATGATGACCCTGTCGATATCGCTTTCGGTGCTACTGGCTTCTGTAGAGCAGCAGGCGCTGTTGATACCGGTTTTGGTGCTACTGGCTTCGGTAGAGCAGCAGCAGCAGGAGGAGGAGGAGGTGCCTTTGCCTTCTCAAAATTCCAGTCGTCGTCGCAAAATTTCTGATGGGCGTCGCGGAAGTCGTCCATTTCTTTCCCTTCTTTTTGCGGCGGATCAGGGATTCTGTTGCCAATTATCGACATAGGATATCAAAATTTATGTTTTTTTTTCTGGGGTTTTGAAGATCAGGTCAGGTCAGTAAAATAGAGAAAAAAAATTAAAGAGAAATATTTATATATTGACCTGACCTGGAATGTTTATGATAATTAATCAATAGAAGGAATTAAAGATAATAATGAAGGAAAAAGACTCCAAGATTGAGGGAATATGGGATTCAGACATGTTTCCTAATAATTGGGAGATTTATTAGCTTAATTTGGATTTGTTTTTGTTGCTAAGATTGCTTAATTTGGATACTAATATGTTAGCAAACAGCAAATAAATTCTAATTATATGTATTTAATTGCGGAATTAGAGGAACGGATTATGTTCTCATATTGTTTTTTTTTTTTTTTTTTGGATAAGGTTAAATGTCTCTAAAATTTGATTATTTTTATTTTTATTCTTATCTTGCAAAATATTCTAATTTCACCTTTATAATATGAAATTTAACTCAATTTGAAAGGGAAGAACTTCTAATAATATATACTTAAATAATTTGGCAAATAGAATTGAAGAGAGTAGTGATACAGTGTAAAATGAGTCGCGCTCATTCCTAAAGTCCATTCTTTGACTAATATCAAAGATCTGTGTCCTATTTCGTTGTGTAATGTGATTTATAGGATTCTGGCTAAGGTTTTAGCTAACAGTTAAAGCTAATGCTTCCTGGAATTATTTACGATGACCAGTCTACCTTTGTGTGTGGGAGGTCTATAACTGATATTTTGATTGTTGTGTTTGTGATTATTCATACTATGAAGAAGAGGATTCGAGGACAGCAGGGGCCGTGGCTTTTGATAGATGTTAGTAAAGCCTCTGACCAGATTAAATGGTCGTATCTGAGAGTCGTTCTGACTCGTGTGGGTTTTCATCAGCGTTTTATTACTTGGATCATGTTATGTGTTCAATCATTCAACTATCACATCCTTCTGAATGGTGAAGAGGTGGTCCTAATTATTCCGAACACGGGTTATGATAGGGACACTTTCTGCCCCCTACTTGTTTATCTTATATGCTGAAGGCTTATAAGCTCTTATAAAGAAAGCTGAAGTTAGAGGTGTTCTGCATGGTTGTAAAGCTAGTAGGTGCTCCCATCGGGTCTCCCACTTACTATTTATAGATGATAGTTTCTTCTTTTTCAGGGCTAATGTGGAGAAAGGTCATGCTACGGGGGATGTAGTTGGTTTCTATATATGAAAATATTTCGAGGCAGTTTTTCAACTTGCAAAGTTTGGTATGTTGTTTAGCACAAATGTTACAATAGAGGTCCAAGAAACAATTAAATGAATTCTCCTAGTTATAGCCCCTCTGAGCGCATATATATATTTGGGTCTTCCTTTCTTAGTTGGGTGGTGGAAGAAATTAGTTTTCAGTTATTTGAGAGATAGACTTTAGTATATGCTCTTTAATTGGGATGGTAAAATGTTCTATTGGGTGGGGCGTGAAGTGTTTCTTAAAGTTGTAGCTCAGGAGATTCCTTCGTTTTGCATGAGTATATTTCTCTTCCCGATCTCTTATGCAATGAGCTACATAAGATGATAAATTCATTCTGGTGGGGTTCGATGGGTGACAAACACCACATTCACTATGCTTATTGGGAGAGACTTTGCCTTCGAAATGAGTGTGGCGAACTAAGTTTTTGACAGTTTGAAGCTTTTAATCTTGGCTTGCTTGGTAAGCAAGCTTGGAATTTGATCTCTGATAGTAATGCTTTTGCTTATGAGGTACTCAAAGCTAAATATTTATGAGATGAGAGTTTTTTTACGGCTCAATTAGGAATAACTGTAGCCTAATTTTGGGGAGCATATTTGAGATTGGAGATATCCTTACGGAGTGCTGTAGGTGGAGATTTATAGCTGGTGATTCACTTAATGTGTGGCAAAGCTCATGGATTCCAAATAACGATTCTTTCAAGTCAATTTCCATGCATAAAGAGGGTTGAGAGGATTTGGTGGTTTTTAACCTTCGGGGGTTAGCAATGCAGAATGGAATGTCTCGATATTAGAAGAGGTTTTGATGAGCATGATGTTAAAAATATTCTTATAATTCCTATAGGAGAGTTCGGTGAAGAAGATAATATAATTTGACATTTAAAAAAAAAAGATTGTTACTCGGTGAGATCGGGTTACAAAGTCGCTTTCAAGCAAATTTTTAGGACGGATGCAACTATTTCGATATCATATTGGATGAGTATGTGGCGTATGAATCTCCCTCTAAGGTAAAAAGTTTTATTTGGAGGGTTGGTAATGATTTTTTGCCTAATAGGGAAAAGATTTATCTCAAAGGCATTAACGTTTGGAATACTTGTGTTATTTGTGGAGAGATTGGGAAGCATAAATTTTCACTTATTTTTGGACGACAAGTATGCAACATACAATTGCCAGTTTTTAAACTTAAGTCTTGGTCTAACGGATGTTGAAATTTTTAGCACTTTATGTCACATGGTGAAGAGAGGCAATGTGGTGTATTTGGATCCAAAGAAACAACTCAGTTTAGAATGACACTATTATTCCACTGAGAACAATACTCACATACAGCTTAGATCTGCAGTGTTTTTCATTATGCTATTGTTGTTCATTTTAATCCGAGACATAACAGGTTGTTTTCACATGTGGTGCGATGATCGTTCCCGAAAATAAGATGGATTAAAGTAAATATTAGCGCAACGATCAATCTTGAAGGTAGGAGGGTGGCCTTTGGGCATGTTAGTCGTGATTCGTTAGGGATAGTTATTGCTTTCCAAACCAAGATTTCGGTTGAGAATTGATCTGAGTACATAGTGGAGACATTTTAAAGACTCTAAACTTATCCGTTGTGCGTATTGAAATGAATACCATTTACCCCGCATGTTGCTGATAGGTTGTAAATACGCTAATCAAGAAGTTTTCTTTTTCTTATCTAGCATTTTCCATTGGAATTCAACCCGTATTAGATCTATTGTTATCTCTCATATAACATCGGTAATTTTTAATTAATATATTTCCCTTTTCGTTAAAAAAACAAAAGAAAGACAAAAATTGGAGTTTTCTTTTTTTGATAAAACAAAAATTGGAGTTTCGATACTGCGAATTATACATTAATTATAAAATGACGTATAACGTAAATTCTCCTTAAATAAATATCTTGCGCCTCCAGCGCACGGAAGCGCCATCCCCAAACTAACATTTCCCAATCATGGGCCCGCAGCTATTAAATCAGGCCCACGATCTAATCCAACGGCCAAAACCTGCTGCCCCACTTCATAATCTCACCTATCCACACGGCGCATAATAGCTTTACTCCGATTTGAACAGTTATCGTTCTCCTGAGTATGCGCTTTGCTCCTCCTCCTGCTCTCTCTCTCTCTCTACTCTCTCCCCGCCCCGCCATTTTCATCTTCTCTCGCTCTCGCTTTGAATTTCAAGTTAGTTATTGGCCGTTATATGCCGCGTTTCAGGTTCGTCAATTTAATTGAGTTTCTATGCCAATGCGCCATTGATGATGCGATGCTTTTCCATTTTCCTATGCATTTATCGTTATAGAATTTGTATGAACTGTTTGGTTTTTGTATTATTTTCTGGATGGAATCGGGATTTTTTTTCCTTTTCTGTAATTGAGGGTTTTGAAGGTAGCAATTAGTGTTAGGGTTTACTTTTTTATGCTAATTTCGTTTTTTAATACGCCCGTTTTGTTTTTTGTGGTGCTAGTGAAGCTTGTTCCTATCTCTTTAGATGCTTATTACTGATTCAAAGTCTTGAGATTTTGTGTGGAGAGATTTTGCTGTGTTAAAATAAGGGTTTTGGTTTCGAATTGCTAGTGAAGAAGAAGAATGTTTAGTAGGGGTGGCGATTCGCTTAAGTGGGCCGTGTTTGCGTAGTGTTAATTATCGGGTTAGTGTTAAAATGAGTAAACTCAACTCAATCTAAAAAATTCAGTGTCATAATCGTGTCAATCTAATTGGGTTAATATCGTTTTCCTGTTGTGTTAGCAGATCCCTTCTATATTTAAAATATATAGGAGGATATACTAATACTTCTAAATGCTTATCTCACTTTTGGATTAGCAAATTAACTCTAATTGTTCAAAAATCTGATCCAAAATCTATTTAACAAATCTCTAATCCGCTTAAATTATGTTAGGCTTGTATAATGTAAGTGTAGTTTTGCTATCTCTATTAAGAATAATATATAAAAATATGAGAGGTTCGAGTCGTGTTTACATGAAATAGATGTAATTTTATTATTTCTAGTAAGGTGACATGTAAAAATATGAAAGGTATAATGATAATCTTAAAATTCATGTCATTGAGTTAGCAGGTTAATCCTAACCCTAACCCGCTAAATTCGTGTTGGATTGTCGGATCATGTACACAGTTAGTCACCTCTAGTGCTTAGCAGTTTAGAAGCAAATGATGCTTTTGTGATGAAGCAAAAATAATCAAATTCTTTTCTGCAGGTCTAATAGCTGAATTTAATTTATACATTGGTGAAAGAATGTCAGAAGGAACAAGTATGGTGATAGAGTCTTCTGAAAATGGAACAGATATATCTCAAGATGATGCCGGAAACATGGAAGAAATACCTGAAGACACAATACTTTCTCGTCAGACTTCCGTGAACCTCATTCCATTTATAGGCCAGAGATTTGTCTCCCAAGATGCTGCTTATGAATTTTATTGCAGTTTTGCAAAACAGTGTGGCTTTTCGATTAGGCGCCACCGGACTCGTGGAAAGGATGGTGTTGGTAGAGGGGTTACAAGGAGAGATTTCACTTGCCATCGCGGTGGTTATCCACAAATGAAGCCATCTGAAGATGGAAAGATGCAAAGGAACCGTAAGTCATCGCGTTGTGGCTGTCAGGCATATATGAGAATTGTGAAGCGAGCAGATTTCGATGTCCCTGAATGGCGTGTTACTGGATTTAGCAATATACATAACCATGAATTGGTAAAATTGAATGAGGTGCATCTCCTTCCTGCCTATTGCACCATATCTTCGGATGATAAGAGTCGGATTTGCATGTTTGCGAAAGCTGGAATGTCAGTGAGACAGATGTTACGGTTGATGGAGATAGAGAAAGGCGTGAAGCTAGGTTGTTTACCGTTTACAGAAATTGATGTGAGGAACCTACTGCAGTCATTCAGAAATGTCAATCGAGATAATGACGTGATCGATCTTATTGCAATGTGCAAGAAGTTGAAAGATGAAGATCACAACTTCAAATATGACTTCAAAATAGATGGGAACAATAGGTTAGAGCATATTGCCTGGTCCTATGCCTCCTCTGTTGAGCTATACGAGGCGTACGGTGATGCAGTAGTTTTCGACACAACTCACCGTTTAGATGCATATGATATGATCTTAGGCATTTGGCTTGGGGTGGACAATCATGGGGTGACTTGTTTCTTCGGTTGTGTCCTGCTACGGGATGAAAACTTGCAGTCGTTTTCTTGGGCTTTGAAGGTATGAATGTTACACAATTTTTCTGGTTGTAGTCCTGGTATCTACAGGTTCTTCAACTCTATCTAATACTTCTGATATCTGTGCAGGCGTTTATGGACTTCGTGAATGGAAAGGCACCGCAAACTGTTATGACTGACCAAAATAGGTGGTTGAAAGAGGCCATTGCCATTGAAATGCCAGAGACTAAACATGCCCTTTGTATTTGGCACATAATTGCGAAATTCTCTGATTGGTTTTCTGTGCCACTTGGATCATGTTATGATGATTTCAAAGCTGAGTTCATCCGGCTCCATAATCTGGAATTTTTGGAAGACTTCGACGAAGGATGGAAAGAAATGGTTGACAAATATGGGCTCCATGCTAATAAGCACATTGCTAGTTTGTACGCATTGCGGACGCATTGGGCTTTGTCATATTTGAGGCTTTATTTTTTTGCAGGGTTGATGAATACATGTCAATCTGAGTTAATCAATGCTTTCATTCAGCATTTTTTGAGTGCACAATCTCAGTTAGATCGTTTCGTAGATCGAGTATGTAACCTTCCTTCTACTTTCGATCCTTTACTTGATATAATCCTCTGAATTTCTAAACATCCCTTTTACAGGTGGCTGATATTGTTCATAATCATGCTGGGGCTAAGGCGGAAACTCAACGAAAACTGCAGAAGGTTTACTCGAAAACAGGGTCACCAATTGAAACACATGCTGCCTCTGTTCTTACTCCATACGCCTTTAACAAGCTGCAAGAGGAGCTCGTGTTAGCTCCACAGTATGCGTCTTTTCTAATTGATGATTACTGTTACCAAGTGAGACACCATACTCAGATATCTGGAGGTTGCAAAGTCGTTTGGGATCCTTGTCAAGAGCACATCAATTGCAGCTGCAATCAGTTTGAATTCATAGGCATACTTTGCAGGCACGTTCTTCGCGTCCTGTCTACGAATAACTGTTTTCACATACCTGAACAATATTTGCCCGTTCGATGGCGTGATGTGACCTCACCTTTCACTATGAGAACACATTCTGAGAAGATTCAGTTAATAGAGTCCATGGCTTCAGCACTCATGACTGAAGCATTCGAAACAGAGGAACGCGTTAACGAAGCATGTGAGCAAATGGCAATGGTTATCTCCCGAATTAAGGATCTTCCTAGACAGACGCAGGGGGAGAATGACTACAAATGCCCATCTGATTCGTTGATTCTACCAGATGTGGATGATGCTGATGGAATAGTCCAAACTCTTGGAATTGGGAATCATAATGATTCAATTAGCCTGGGAAAGCTAAAAGAAAGAAGGAACAGAGATGGAACTGATATATCTCGAAAACGAAGGCATTGTTCGGGTCCTTGCTGTGGGCAGTTTGGCCATGACCCTTCTGAATGTCCAATCTTGGGAAGTGATCATTTGAATGGTGCTGCACTAGGATACTTATGAGTAAGATTTCAGTCACTGGTTTTTTGTTGATTCTATGAGTCATTTTCTCTATCCATCGAAGTTTCACCGTACAAAAATGTAAGCTCTTTTTACTTGTGCAAAAAATGTCTCGAGACACATCTCATGCACTTATCAAAGAATTCTTTTTGGATCAAAGAATTGTAAAGTAGTTTGAGTCATGTTATCAGAGGCGCAAATGACGCTAGGCTCTGTTCAAGAGCCGCGTGCCTTTGCGAGCCTAATGCTTTGTCGGAGGCGCGTCTAGGTGAAATTTTATAAGCTAGACAATTTTTTTATAGGTTCCAGGTAAAAAAGTAGTTGTTTCAATCTTAACCTTAACTATCTATATCATTTACAATTGCAGAAAGTGTTTATCATACTAGAGTAGGAAATAATATCATGAACACCTCTAATTCAAAGTTCTAGACCTAGGTGAAAGGAGGAAGCTAAAGCACCATGTTCTAGTGTTTCAGAAAGAACTCCTACTGTTCCTAGAGATGAGGAGGATGAAGAATCTGGTTTCGTAGATAAGTACCTTAGAGATGAGGAGGAAAGAGAATCCGGGCCCGTAGATGAGTAAATTAAAAATGAAGAGGATGAATTTGACGTTGGAGATGATGATAATGGTGGTGATGACTTTGATGAGTGATGAATATGGACCGTGGAGACTTTAGCCTTGATGAAACGTAGTTATTACACTATTAGTTAATTAACTTAGGATTTGGTTGAACTTTATTCTTTAGATTTAGAATCTATTATTATGAATTATGATTATGGAAGAGCTCATAATTAATTTGGAATTCATGATTAAGGTTATAATTCGATATGTTTTATTTTAGTACTTGATTATTTGTTGCATTTTAGAAATGTCAATTGTTATTTATGATATTAATTTTCTTTACTGTGTCTTGTATTGGTCAGTCGTGTGCCTGCAAGACCCGCTGGCACCATTAATAACTATGGTTTTCTGATATGGTGACCTCCGAAGTCCATATTCATTACTTGTCAAACTTAGCGATACTTTTTCCATTCAAAGCTTATTTCCTCTTTCGTTCATTTCTTTTTATTCTAATTTAATTTCAGCCGTGGCAACCACTTTTTAACTTGGAGCCCTTAAAAGCACAGTCAGACGTATAAAATGCGACTAGGTGTGCCTCTGGCGAGGCACTAGGCTAAAAAAGGCGCACTCAAGCGAGCGCCTCTTGGACAAATCCCACCTTTTGGTTTCTCAGGCGACATGTTTAGAGCCTTTTACGCCTGAGGCACACCTTTGACAACTACAGAACACATCTAAAATCTCGTTACATTCATTACCTTAAATGCTCGATCGATACAAGTCTAGAGTAGAGATCTAATACTATTCATGTTGAATAACCTCAGCCTACTAAATCATCAGCAAGTGAAACCTTGCTTAGCCTGCTTGGGGACAATCTAGCACCATAGTTGGCTACATTTCTACCCTTACTCCGACTATTATGTGACCCAAAAAGTGCTCGATGTGCTAATGCTTTCTCGAAACTTGACTTCGCAGTACTTTTCGCTTTAGCCTTTTTATCTGTTGCTGCTGTTGACTGTTTGTTGCTCGTGCAAGCATCCAGATCGACAACAATGTACTCTTCGGAATCCATACGTCTTAGAATGCGGAACAAACTTCGAGGCCAATCACTCGAGCTTGGTGAGAAAGGTATTTATAAGTTTTTTCATCAAGTATTGTGGAAGATGCCAGAGGAATATGTAGGAAAGTAGTGGGAATAGAGAGGAAACCATATTTGTTGGTGCAGAAAGAATCAACTAATAAAATTCTTACCTGTGGAATAAGTTTCCTAATCTTGTTGATTAAGCAACAAAAGATGCACCAAAGCTAAATTATCTCGGTTCGGGTCTGTTTGGTTCGGTTGTTGTTATTATTAGCTGTTTCCAGGTAGTTGATAGATATTAGCTGATTTAGTATTAGCCGTTGTTCTTCAATCTTCAACTAAATACTTTATACCTATTGTTTTACGGTAAAACAACGAAAAGGAAAACTAAGCGGACACTGTTACGGGATGCTTTTCTTTTCATGAAATTATACTTCTTTGGTGATATTTATTGAGGAATATTTGTGCAAAGGTCATATTTGATTTCTGCCGTTTATATAGCACAAATTTTATCTTGGACTTTTTTCTACAGGAATTAAAATTAAAAACGACAGGTGCACTTGTAATTTAGTCAACCATGGCTTCTTTCTCAATTCTCTTATTTTTGTCGTTTTTTTTGTTTATATAGTCTACTCTTTAGAATGGATTCTCTTCTAATTACAGTTTTTTTTTATACACAAACTCTAATTCGAATTCGAGATCTCTAAATTAAGCGATTTGAGATCATTAATCATTTAAAATAGCCTTAATTGGTTTCTGAATTCTCTTATTAAATTACAGGTTTTTTTTCTTTTTTTTTATATTTATTCTTATGGAAATTCTTACAAAAAAAAAAAAAATACAGTTTTGAGTTAAGATATCTAAGAAGGGCGAAATTGAAATTAATATATATTTTAGACATAACAATCATTTTGATCCATAAGTGCATCTCCAAGAGACTCTTAGTGTCCTCTCTAAAAATAATATAAATAATTGACTCTTAGTGATTTAAGTGGGGTTAAGATATATCATCTCCAACAATTCTCCTTATATTCACTCCTAATTTATTATTTTATTATTTATTGTTACATTGACAATAGTGTGAGGAGAAAAACTCATCAATAATAAATTATTATTAAAAAAATAAAGTTAAAAGGTACTAAGAGGTAGAGAGATGCTCTCTATTAATAGAGGGGGATGAAGAGGCTCTTAGTGATTTGAGGAGCCACTAAGAGGCTGTTGGAGCTGATTTTTTATTCTCCCTCCTCAAATTTTAACTTAAGAGTCAATTTAAGAAGCTGTTGGAGATGCTCTAAACTAAAACTTTAAAGCCAATTAGGATTTTAAACTATCAAAGTCATCAATTAAGTCCATGAATTAAGAAAAAAATCATTATTTGAGTTCTTATCCTATCCTAAAATTAGAAATTGTAACTATTTGACATTGATTGTAATGCTATCTGTGTTGGTTCAAAATAGATTTGCAGAAAAAACTTTAAAATTATTTAACCGAATGATTTTCGATGAAAACTCTATGATTTTTGTTTAGAATGTGGATTCAATTAGTGATTTTTATCTAGTTCAAAGACCTAATTGATTATTTTGATAGTTTAAGGTTCTAATTGAAGTTTTAGTTTTGAAGACATTTATGCCTATATTTTTATTATGCCATTGAAATTCTATTAATAAATAAAGAACTAATACATCATTAGCTCTCTGAATTTGTCCATAATAATAGATTGGCTCCCTGAACTTTGCAAGTGTCTCACCAGCTCTCTAAACTTGCTTATTTCATATCACTATCTCTCTAAACTTGTCTATAAAAATTTATTAGCTTCCTAAACTTTGCAAGTGGCTCAACATCTCTCTAAACTTGCTTATTCTGTAACAACTAAATACAAAAATCATAATACTAACTCTCAATCCTCCTCATTTCGATCTCTCAATCCTGCAAAATTAATTCTTATAATAGATTGAAAGGTAGGGGAAGAGAAACAATTACCTCACAAATAGATGAAGATGTATTTTTAGAATTTAGGTTTAATAAGTTTTTGTATTTAGTTGTTATGAAATAACCAAGTTTAAGGAATTGGTGAGACACTTGTAAAGTTCAAGAAGCTAATAAATTTTTATGGACAAGTTTAGGGAGTTGGTGATACGAAATAGACAAATTTAAAAAACTGATTAGACACTTGCAAAGTTCAGACAACCAATGATGATGTATTAGACTATAAATAAAAGTTATTTGTAATTTAAGAGTATTTGTTTGGCTACCTTTCGAGCTTTTTCCAACGTGTCCATTTTTTATTGATTTAAGGTATAAAATCACAGCCGTCCATAAAAATTTTATTGACATTTTCACTTGCTTTTTTGAAGGGCTAGACCGTCCATATTGAATTTAAAAATTGTCAACCCATCAACAAAATTAGGTCAACCTGTTAATTCCCCATTGGACAAAGATTGATGCCCTCTTATCCCTTTTGTTATGTTTATACCCAACCCAAGTTGTTTTTTTTTTTTTTTTTTTTTTTTTTTTTTAAGGGACCCAACCCAAGTTTTGTTCACCAATTATTCCATTCTTTCAATCCTTTCTTTCTTTCTTTTATGCTTAATACATAATAATAATAATAATAATAATAATAATAATAATAATAATAAAATCTAATTGAGTTCTTGAATTTTTGAAGTGTTTCGATAGCTTTTGTTTTAACTTGTTTAAAATATCCCAACAGTCCCAATTTATTTTAGTCGATTAATATCTCGGTTGTAAATGAAGTAAGCTGCATATGGGAGGTGTGTTGTACATGTTTTGAAGAAGTCAAACGAATTAACACGTATATGACACACCAAAAGTGGTCTGATCAGGTAGGAAAATAAAAGGGGATTAATTATTATGTGAAATCCAATATATTCTCTTGAGTAGAATGCCCTAAGGATTGGTATCTGCAACCTAACATAGACCGATTCTAGGAAATTGTTTCTGGATTGTAATGAGAATTTACTAAAATATTCACCCTTTTTATTTCTAGGCATTGCTTTTGCTTTTCCTCTAATGTTCTCTGTTGATTGTGGATTGCTATTCGTCATCCCTATTTTCCTTACCGTCGCCTCCTGTTTGATATTTTTGCCCTTTTCATTTTTCATTCAAAAAAGTGAAATTCTCTCAACCACGAAGAACAAAACGAAGAAAAATCATGCCTCCAAAACAAGGAAAAATAATTGAACATCTAAGTTTCGTATTTACCAATAATCTGAAATTTAACGAATTTAACTTGAAACGGATTTTTTTTTCCGTTGAATTTGCACTAAACGGGTAGCCCATACGGTCCGGTCCATGGACCGATAGCAAGAACTACCCTATTTCACCTAGGCAAAACGGGTAGGCTACCCTATTTTGCCTAGGCAAAATAGGGTAGTCTACCCGTTTTGCTTTAGAAAAAATGGGTTTATTTATTTATTTTTTTAATTATAATAAATATTAATTATAGATAAATTATTGATTGGAAATAAAAAATACGTATTGAAGTGTCCAATTAATTTTTATTTGGTAAATTATATTTATTTATCTTTTAGAACGTAAATTTAATTATACGTAAATTATGTATTGACTGGATAGAAAAAACGTATATATAAATTATTGATTGGAAATAAAAAAAATACGTAAATTATGTATTGCACGCGTTAATACGTAATTTATCTATAATTAATATTTATTATAATTAAAATAAATAAATAAATAAATCTATTTTCCCTAAAGGAAAACGGGTAGCCTACCCGTTTTCACCTAGGCAAAACGGGTAGGCTACCCTATTTTGCCTAGGAAAAACGGGTGGGCTACCCGTTTTGCCTAGGTGAAATAGGGTAGTTCATGCTATCGGTCCATGGACTGGACCGTATCGGCTATCCGTTTAGTGCAAATTCAACGAAAAAAAATTATGTTTTAAGTTAAATTCGTTAAATTTCATATTATTGGTAAATACGAAACTTAGATGTTCAATTATTTTTCCTTGTTTTGGAGGCATGATTTTTCTTCGTTTTGTTCTTCGTGGTTGAGAGAATTTCATTTTTTTGAATGAAAAATGAAAAGGGCAAAAATGTCAAACAGAAGGCGACGGTAAGGAAAATAGGGCGACGAATAGCAAAACCCATTTGTTTTGACTTGTACACAGTTTAATTAGAGAACAAAGTTGATTTCAATAATCCTTTCTTGTGTTTCTTATGTTTTGACTTGTCCATAGCCGCATTTGCTTTTGCTCTCAGTGATTTGAATATACTTCTAAGCCATTTGGTTGATTGAAGCAAGTCATGGATTCATCCGATTTCATATTCATATGCGATTCCAGTGGCGAATTCAAGACTACCGCTGATGGCTCGTTGAACTATGTAGGTGGTGATGCTCAAGCTATTATCTTGGACAAATGTTTTAATTTGAGTGAATTCAAAATGAAAATCGTTTCAACTCTTAACTTTTTTAGCTTTAGTGGACTCTGTGGCTTCAAGTACTTCCTTCCTGGTAATAGGAAGACTCGCATTACTGTCTCTAATAACGAGGATCTAATTGTGATGAAGAATTTACTTGCGAATTCGTTACCTATCGATATTTATATGTAATTCTTGTCCACAGTTATGAATTCTAAATTGCAGGGCTGGTTTGTTTTTTCACAGATGTTATGTTGACAAACTTTATGATAGAGAAATATATTATATGCAACCATTTGTTTTTCATATATTATCTTGATGAATGCTTAGCTTTTCTTTTTTAAAACTTCTAGTACTATTATGAATGAAGACATGTATTTGAAATGGCTTAATATCAATATAAAAATCAATTTCCCCCTAAATTTTGAATGTCTTGTTTTAAATAGTTCTCTAAATTTATGTGGCAGAACAATAAGAGATTTAAATTCAAGATCTTAATAAATTATTGTAATTAACATTTTTCGATTTCAATATGTTATTTTAAGCAAGTTTAAGTGCTTAATAATTTACATAAGCAAGTTGAAATTCTAGATGAAATTTTTCTGTATGTTCTACACTAGGTTGGTTGGAACAAATATTATTTTATGAAGATGTGAGTTCTTATAGACTATAATTCTGAAGTGTACACTATAATACTGCTCGGTAATACCAGTTCACGGGTTAAAAGGCAGAGCCATTTACTTAATGCGTGATGTTTCGGATTGCACACTTTCCGTATATCGTAATGCGGACCTAAACAATGTCAAACTGCAAACAACAAAGCCGCTCCGAGACTACCTCACTCGATTCCATCACATGTCTTCCATGGTCAAGACGATGAACCTGGAAGTGGCCGTCGATGCCATGGCAAAAGGAACTACATGCGAGCCCCTCAGATAAAATCTTTACACCGAAATCCCCCAGAGTTTTGAAGAACTCATGAGCATCGGCAACAGCTTGTCAGATATGATGTCAGCTTCCAACCGTCTGATTACATCGAAGTAGAAGCAGACAAACACCAAAATACCAAGAAGAGAAAGAAAAGCAAGCCAGCAGCATAAAAGAAAGATCCTCCTCGAGGATACAGAGAAGATGGACCCCACCCCTACACAGAAAAAATGGATGATTCCCGGGGTTCAAGAGAAGACAATCGGACATACAAGAGCCGTAACCGAGAAGTGCACTACTCCGACAACTCTTCACGCAGATCTGAGGGCCCAAACCCCAGGCATCAACCCCAATGAGACCATGGGTCAAAAGCTCCCCCAGCAAAGACAAATTCTGCAAATACCAAAAGAAAGCTGGTCACACCACCGAAGAATGCAAAACCTACTTGAGAGACTGAGAAAGATTGTTGCAGCAGGGAGCACTCCAAAGGGCAACAACCAAACAAGCCAACACCGAGGACGGCCGAGCGCCAGCGCCTCGGGAAGATGAACCCAAACGATCCCAATATCAGGGCAAGATCAACATGATCCGAGAAGGGGCTCCGACCTATCCAGCCAACTCCCAAAGGGCTAAAAGGGTAAAGGGGGAGATATAAGATGTTATGTTAGTTGGACCACCCCTACGGACACACCACATCGAGGCCCTAGTAGTTTCCCTCCCGGTCAACAACTACGTGATCCACATGTACCTAGTAGACACAAGAAGCTCGGTAAACCTCTTAGCACAGAAGGCCTTGACCGGCATGGGGATAAACAAGAAGCACTAAAGAGAAGCAATGTTCCCCCTGGTGGGATTGGCTGATATCGAGGTATAGATCCTCGGAACAATCACCCTTCTGATGATATTCGAAGAAGGAAATTGGTCAATGGAGATCTACACCGAATGGGTGGTGGCTGTTGTCCTCTGATGTGACTCTAGCAAGTGTACTAGATACAAGTAATAAAGTGATAAGTCAAGTATCGTATCCACATGGATTGAGATCAAAATGATATAAGAAAATCGTTGTTGAACAGAGTGTGTGTGTGTCAATGTATCTTCTTAGTAGGATTGATTGTTTGAGTGTGATAGTTAAGACAACAGTGTGTTAAAGCTATGAAAGATATGACAAATAGATAACAGTTTAAAAGATAGAACAGGCTAGGCACTGCCGAACAGGTTGTGCTAAGCCTGACAACATTCCAACGAATTAGTGATGATGCCAATGAAGCCAAAGTATCAGCTTTAATGCCCGCTTAAGTCAACTTTCGTGTGTTCTTAAGTTCCTGAGATTTACTAGAACCTTTAGAGTCCTAAAGATACGTTCTTTCTTGCATTAAGATCGAAGGTGCATTTCTATTTAAGAAAACCTTCGACACAACCATCTAACAGGTCTGCTTCGAGGTTGCGAGATTAATAGAGATATCAATGAAGATGCAAGCAGTGTCCTAACATTCATCTATCACATGCATAAATGCCGAAGCACAGAAGTTAAACCCTCATCAATCACAACATTGGCAAAATATTACACATTCATTGAAAACGATATAAGACTTACATTACTGGCCCGGACTGGCCTTGCCCATTCAAAATGGATTACTCACTCATATCGAGCAGTGAGCAATCAGAAGTTCTTGATACATTCAGAGACTCCATTTGAGTTCTCCTCCCTTGCTTTGCTAAAATAACTTATCTATTCTAAAAAAAACTAAAACTATCCGAACTCCCTATCTTTCCTTCGCTACGCCTACTTAAAGGAGAAAGACAGGGACAAAATTGGTACATGAAAAGTACCCTTACAGAAAATTAAGTCAACTAATACTAAATAATAATAAATTGAAATGATTAGGAATCCTTTTTGACCCTTGAACACTCAAGGGTCGATACTTCATGTCATCTTGCTTCTTTGAGTAATGCCACCTTAACACTTTTCCACCTGCTGCTCTACCTCTGCCTCTGCCACCTATGATATGTCGTTGTCCATCATTGAGTATCCGGCGTTTAACCGCTGGATCAAATAAAGGCTCCACTCCTTCTTGGCAGTAGCGAAACAAGCTGTTTCCAGCGAGTTTGGCTTTTATCAATGCTTACCTATAAAAAGACATTAATCAGTCATTTATCTTGCAATATAATGTAAAAACACCCAAATTCACCTATAAATATTATGTTAAACTAAGTCAATTTCATGCCTAACAAATACCCCCAAATTGAACCTTTGCTTGTCCTTAAGCAACAAATTGTAATAAAGAATATTGTAACAGAAAAGAGTTAGGAATGAAATTTTTCAGAGAAATAAAAAGGGAAACAGAGATTATTTTTCCCAATGAGGAAATTAACAGATGCGTGCTATGATTTTATCAAAGAGTTTAGAGCTTGTTTTAAACAGTGCGTACTTTTACTCGAGAACTTCCTTAAAGCTTAAAATTTAGACTTCTACTTTCACAAGAAGCTACCACTTGCCAAACATACCTCGCTAAGGAATGGAATAATTCACTCACTCTCGAATGGCATTTATTTACCACATGAAAAAGAATTTGATTTCACTCCTCAGCTCAGACACCACACCCTTAGGGTGTGACTTTGCCTATTGGTCCTGAATCTATGGGTCAAAATTCTTTCAAGCATAGTCCAAAGGACTTGACAAAGGTTGTAATGTTAGGCTTGGGTTCCGGTTTGATAGTGAAAAGCTATTTCAGTGTATGAATTCTGTCTTTATGCAATTTATTTAACCGATACAGCTTTCAACAATCAAAGTGATTTACCCATTTCCACATTCAAACAGCCTGTTTTCTTAAGACAACCTATCCTTTCTAATCATATCAATCATTAAAGATCTTTCCATCCAAACACAAACCTCCCAGATTCCTTTCTATCTTATCTTTATTATCTGCACAACTGCCTTTGCTGTGTAATTTTAAAAGCACATGATTTCAATTTAAACAGTTAGTTTTGAAGCACAAGACAGAACTCAGGGTATTTGGGAATATCAGTGAAAGGACGGGGTCACTTTGTGTGGTATTCAGAAAGAACAGGTTATGGCTCAAGTTAGGTACCCTAAAACGTGAGTGCAAAGCACAAGTGGCTTTTTATGTAGTGGAAGGGGGAACTAATGCCTTTTTCTTCCTATGCTTGTCAAAAAGATCTCCATTTCAACAGGGCAAACCAAGGCAAATCCTCCCAAAAGATAGTGAGCGATGGCCCTCTCAGAAAAGAATCAATGCATACTATAGATGCACTCTCAGGCTCGAGTTCTCACTATTTTTGGGGAAATGCAGTAAGACAAGGGTTACTAATTGTGAAAGAAGATTTAAAAAATTGCAAAATTTTTGGAATTTTCCGATTCGGGGAGACAAAATTCAAACAAACAAGTAAAACCCAATAATTCCATCAAAACACGCACAGTCTGTTTAGTGATTCCCATTGAACATAAAACAATCGAATAGATAATGATTAAACAAGGAGATGAGAACGAAGAAACGGAAATCACAGAAATCACAAAAGGACATATGCATCAAAGATTCTCAAGGGATATTTGTTCTACATCAAATTACTAGTTAAACAACTGAATTTAGCATTTATCATGTTATGCCTGCATTTATTGTGATACACAACCCACACCCCCAAATTAAAACAGAACATTGTCCTCAATGTTATAATGATGGCAACAGATTGTAGATAATTTAAAACATACAACACAGGCATAGCACAGTTGGATAGAGTAAGGGTGTTAGAGGTTACCAAATGCTAGGACAGCGACCATGTTGACAGATCAGGCGGGCTGGGAGAGAGAGGAGTTAACCTCTCTATCCGCAGCGGCAGGAATGCCCTCCCCTTTCGAGAAAGTTTCAGCATTAGCATTAGCAGTAGTAGGTGTTTCAGGCATTTTTCTTACCGGACTTTTGACAGAAAAACCGGATGGACTCTCCTTACCATGCTCCTCAATACAGATTGTTTTGAGCATGTCGATCGATACCTCATGGGACTCATACTTTTGCTCGAGTGCAAATATCATCTCACGGTTGGCTTGGTTTTGAGCACATAGGGCATTTAACCTGTCAAGGATGTCCTCGCTCGAAAGCTTTGCACATTTCTTATAGAAGTTTAGATCCTTTGGCAGCTCGACCTGTTCAGAATCCGATGAGACCGACACAGTTGGCTCATTCTTTCTCTTCCGGCTCTCAACTTTCCTTGATGTCACAAAGTTCGACATCCAAACCCACTTCCCGTTCACCATTTTACCAAACAACATCTTCTGCAGGCTCTTTAGGTCAATCTGGTCTGGGTGGTTTACAATGGTAAGCCGAGAGTGGTCTTCAGGCTTAAAAACTCTGATAGATTCAGCAATCCTTGTGATGATGCTCCCGCAGCAGATGAGTGAAGAGTTCTTCTTAGAGAAAGCGCTGATGTAATCTATGAACCAGTAACCAAGATTCATTCTTGGCCCAACTGCCATACTCCACAATGCTGTCAGATCTGCATGTGGCATGGTGGCTTGATTTTCTCGTACGAAGACCGTGCCGGAAACCAACTTGTGCAAGTAGCGAACATCATAGTCGTCAATATTTGACGCCTTGGAGACACTCCCGTCATAATGCTGCTGACCTGTAAGATAATTCCAGAAGGCAGTAGGGTCAAAGACATCAGGGGTCTTGGTGAATGCTTCATTGTAGCTCTCGGACTCTAGGTCATCATCATCCGCAGCACCTAACATTTGGTTGAATAGGTTCAGCGAAGGCCTCTGAGTGTGACCCATAAGCCAGAAACTGAACTTCCCTTCTTCTTCAGGATCGGTGATCTCAGTATCATGCTTGAAAGTAGCAAGGAATTCGAGCGTCAATTCTTTGTACGCAGGTTCTTTCATCTCAAAGAAGCAGCCGAAATGGCCAGCCTCCATGAGCGTGCGCACGCGATCTTCAAGCTTTAGCCGCCTCAAGGTATCCCAACAAACTGTTCGGATAGGTCCGAGCTCAAGTTTAGCCAGCTCTTCGTAGTAAGCTTGTACTGTTGCATCTTTGAACTGGGAGAGTTTCTTCACTAGATTTTCATCTGGAACAAAAGCTACAGTGCTGGGTTCCGTCATCTTCCCTTTTGCCTTTTCTTTCCTGGCCGAACCCTCAACTTTTACGTGTTTTCCCGATCCACGGGTTCTCATGCTGTGCTCTAATTTAAATAAGGTTTCCCAATGATAAAGGGCACAGAGCATGTGATGTCTAAGTGAAAGGAACTAACAAAGGAAAAGAAAATTCAGTGAGCGAATGACCGTAATGAAGTAGATCTCTTTAAGTAGGGAGAACAGAAACATTCCGTTGCCAATCTGTCCTTATGAGGGCGGTCCAGAGGATGCCACCTGGACAAATTAGACAAAAGGCATGTTCGTTCGAATAAGAATAGGGGTGACGAACAGTCATGATTTAAATTTCGAATTTATTTAGCCCTATCCGTTTGATTTCATCGAGGAAGACAGGCGAAATGAGTGCCTAGGGATATAGGATTAGAAGTTTTTACTTTTTCTGGCTTTTATTTTGCCTCCCAACTTCCCATGGTAAACCACTCCCTTACTGAACATGTACATTCGTAAAACTTCACCTTTAGGAAAGGGTGTGAGTTTTACGACTGTGCTTGTTCCTGAGATACTCATTACGGATCAATGCTTGACATAAAGTGACTTTATTCTACAATTGATACTACTTAACAAAATTTTGAAAATTAAAAAAAATAATTTAAATGCAAAGTTACTTGTGCTACAATTGGTGTTTGTAGCGACCACCCTTTTCGCTTCTACTGGCTTGGGGGATCCTGAAAGTGAACTGTATCGATCTTCCTTGTGTGATCGCTCTCTAAATATGGTTTCAATCTTTGCCCATTTACCTTAAAAGGTTCATGACCTTCCCTGCCAATCTCAACTGCTCCATGACCAAACACCTTGCGCACCAGATAAGGTCCCGTCCATCTTGACTTTAGCTTCCCAGGAAACAACCTGAGTCTTGAATTGTACAGGAGGACTCTCTGACCTTCGTGGAATGTCTTTGTCTGAATTTTCTTATCATGCCACACCTTTGTCTTGTCTTTGTAATTCACGACATTCTCATATGAGAACAACCTGAACTCTTCCATGTCACAGAGTTGAAGTCTTCTCTGATCTCCAACAGCCTGTTGCTCAAAATTTAAGAAAGTTAATGCCCAAAAGGCCCTGTGTTCCATTTCTACTGGCAGGTGACACGATTTCCCGTATAACAATCGAAACGGAGACATTCCAATTGGTGTTTTATAGGCAGTCCTATATGCCCAAAGAGCATCGTCAAGCTTGTTTGCCCAGTCTTTCCTAGAATTGCCAACAGTTTTTTCTAAAATTCTTTTGATTTCACGATTGGAAATCTCTACCTGTCCACTTGTTTGTGGATGGTAAGGTGTGGCAATTCTGTGAGAGACTCCAAGCTTTCCCATCAGCTTCTCGAATTTGGCATTGCAAAAGTGGGTTCCTTGATCACTAATGATCGCTCGTGGGACACCGAATCTGGCGAACAGCCTTTTCAGGAATTTTACAACCACACGGGCGTCATTGGTAGGACTAGCCATTGCTTTAACCCACTTGCTCACATAATCTACAGCCACTAAGATATATTTATTCCCAAAAGATGTAGGGAATGGACCCATAAAATCTATGCCCCAGATATCAAAAATCTCGCAAACAACTATGTTGTTGAGGGGCATAGCATTCCTAGCCGAGATGTTGCCTGTTCGCTAGCAATCATTGCAAGTGCTAACGAATAGATGGGCATCTTTGAAAAGTGTTGGCCAGAAAAAACTTGATTGAAGAACCTTGGCTGCAGTTCTGCTAGCGCTATGGTGTCCTCCAGCTTCACGGTCATGACAGTGGCTTAGAACATCCTGTCCCTCTTCTTGCGATATACATCTTCGAATAATTTGATCAGCGCACAACCTGAAAAGATAAGGGTCATCCCAAAAATAATATTTAATTTCAGAAAAAAACTTCCTCCTTTGATTCGTGGACATGTTGTGTGGCTTGAGCGAACTCGCAAGGTAATTAGCAATATCGGCAAACCACGGCGCAGACTGTGCGGCATATAGATGCTCATCTGGAAATCTTTCTAGAATTTCTGGTTGTTCCTGGCTACTTTGGTGAGAAATCCTTGACAAATAATCAGCCGCGACATTTTCAGTTCCCTTTTTATCCTTAATCTCGAGATCAAACTCTTGAAGTAACAATAGCCAGCGGATTAATCTCGGCTTAGCATCCTTTTTCGCGAACAAGTAGCGTAGCGCAGCGTGGTTTGTGTGCATAACTACTTTGGATAACACCAAGTATGGTCGAAATTTGTCGAAGTCATACACAACTGCAAGAAGCTCCTTCTCTGTAGTTGTGTAATTTTGCTGGGCATCGTTTAGCGTCTTGCTTGCATAGTAAATTGGCCTAAACTTTTTCTCTATCCTTTGTCCAAGGACGGCCCCCACACAAGTGTCTCTTGTGTCGCACATCATCTCAAAAGGTTGCTCCCAGTCTGGTCCTGCCAGTATAGGCGAGTTGATCAGCTTGGTCTTTAAGAGCTCAAACGCCTTCAAACAGTTTGCATCGAAAGAGAATTCGGCTTCCTTATGAAGTAAAACCGACAAGGGAAGCGCAATTTTTGAAAAATCTTTGATAAACCTGTAATAAAAGCCTGCGTGCCCCAGAAAACTTCGCACATCTTTTACAATTGCAGGCACAGCTAGCTTTTCTATCACCTATACCTTTGCTTTGTCCACTTCCATCCCTTTCTCTAAAATTTTATGCCCGAGGACAATTCCTCCCGTGACCATGAAGTGGCACTTCTCCCAATTTAAGACCAAGTGAGTCTCATTGCATCGCACAAGCACAGCTTCGAGGTTGTTTAGACAGCTATCAAATGAGTTTCCATAAACCGAGCAGTCGTCCATGAATATTTCTACGGTCCGCTCCACCATGTCATGAAAAATGGACATCATACATCGCTGGAAAGTGGCTGGAGCGTTGCACAACCTGAACGGAATTCTTCTGTAAGCATAAGTCCCATACGGACATGTGAACGTTGTCTTCTCTTGATCCTCACTGTGAATTGTGATCTGGTTGTATCCTGAATAACCGTCGAGAAAACAATAGAAGGCATATCCTGCTAACCGCTCTAACATCTGATCAATGAAGGGCAAAGGAAAATGATCCTTCCTCGTGGCTTCATTGAGATTTCTGTAATCAACACAAACTCTCCACCCTGTAATCGTTCTTGTGGGCACCAACTCGTCTTTCTCGTTGAGGACTACTGTTGTTCCTCCCTTCTTTGGCACAACGTGAACAGGGCTTGTCCATACACTATCAGATATTGGGTAAATAATGCCAGCATCGAGAAGCTTGATCACTTCTTTTCGCACAACCTCCTTCATGTGGGGATTTAGTCTGCGTTGCGGTTGGACAGTTGGTTTGTGCTCCTTTTCCATCAAGATTCTGTGAACACAGACTGCAGGACTGATTCCTTTTATGTCATCAATTTTCCATGCGATTGCATCCTTGTTTCTTCGCAAAACCGCCATGAGTTGCGCCTTTTGATCAGGAGTTAACTTTGAGGATATGATGATCGGACTTCCGCTGGGTGGTTCAAGGAACGCATACTCAAGGTGTGCAGGCAACGGTTTCAATTCTAGTTTAGTCACCAGCACAGTTGGTATCTCTAGTGGTTCTTGATGAGTAGGAACAGTAGGATCGAAAGGAGGTGTCGGTAGGTTGGATTCAATGGAACAGCATGTTCCTTCGTATAAGTTCACCTCTTCTCCCAACAAAGCTTCTAGAGTGTCCTGTTCCTGCAAAGTAGACAAACTTTGAAAGTCATCCAAGAAACAGCATGTGTCATCATTATTATTTGCACGTCTTATTGCCTCATTCATTTTGAAAATGACCTCTTCACCATTGATCCTTAAAAATAATTGTCCCTCGCCTACGTCTATCAATGCTTTCCCCGTGGCTAAGAATGGTCTACCTAGGATGATAGGAACATGCAAGTCTTCATCAATGTCCATTATAATGAAATCAACGGGCAAAATAAATTTCTCTACTTTGACTAGCACATCTTCCACAACCCCCCTAGGATAGCATACTGAATGATCAGCTAATTGAATAGACATACGAGTAGGTTGGGGTTCTCCTAATCCAAGTTTCGCATATACAGAATAAGGCATCAGATTTATGCTAGCTCCTAGATCACATAGTGCATTTTCAATATTTAGCTTCCCAATTGAACAAGGAATAGAAAAACTCCCTGGATCTTTTAGCTTCTTAGGTAGCTGCTGCTTGTTTTGTAGTATTGACGAACAATCTCTATTGAGTTGTATCATGGAAATGTTTTCCAGCTTCTTTTTGTTAGACAGGATGTCTTTGAGGAATTTGGCGTATGTCGGCATTTGTGCCAGTGCTTTTACAAAAGGAATGTTGATGTGTAGCTTCCTTAAGGTATCCAACACTTTCGAATTATGTTCTTCCGGCTTTTTGTTGATTAGACGCGTTGGATATGGCACAGGTGGAACATACGGCTGTGGTGGTTTATACATTCTTTCGCCCTTCTCTTGATCCGGTTTACCTGTGCAGTTCGCCTTCCTTGTTTCTTCATCACTAGGAACAGCCTGTTCCTGCTCCCCTTCAGCTTCTTTGGACGTTCCTGCACACTCAGCATTCTTATCAGTCAAAATAATTGGTTGAGTTTCCTTACCAGACCTTAGGGTGATTGTCATGACGTCGCCCTTAGGATTTGGCTCTGTGTTGCTCGGCATTATTCCGTTTCCTTTTGACGTGGATGCAGCTAACTGGTGAACCTGTGTTTCCAGACTTTTTATTGATGCTTGTGTCTGTTTCATAAACTGCATCATCATTGTTTTCATATCTGGCTCCACGTCTTCCTTTGGTGGCACAGGTTGCTTGTAGTGCTGCTGAGGTTGTCTTTGGTACTGTCCTCCTTGCTGTTGTTGATACCTTGGCTGGTCTTGATACCGTGGTTGCCCCAGCTGGTCTGGTTGGCCTGTCCATCCAAAATTTGGATGGTTCCTGGTTTCAGAGTTGTATGTGTTAGAATAGCGATTAGGCTGGTTCCTTTGATTATACCCTGCGTAGTCACATTCACCCTGTGTGCCCTTTCACTGCTTAACTCCGGGACAATTTATGTTGAAATGAGCTCCTCCGCAAAAATCACAAATGTCATTGAATGGTGGTTCATTGTGGATCGATGACACATTTATCTTTCCCAGCTGTCGAGCAAGCTGTTCTACTTGGCTTGTTAGTTCAACACCACATCTTCACTTCCTGACTTCTTTCCTTCACTTCTGGCGGAGTGCCAGTTGTAACTTGTGCTTACTACCTTCTCAATAAGGTCATACAAAGCCTGTGGCTCAAGATCTTCTGGATTACCGTTAGCAATGGATTTGATTTGAATTTTGTAAATGTTGGTCAAACCATTGTACAAATTTTGCACTTGCATCCACATAGGGATACCATGATTTGGCACCCTTCTCAACAACTCTTTATATCTCTCTCAGGCTTCTGCCAGCGACTCATCCTCTTCTTGTATGAACCGAGACACTTCATTTCTCAGTTTTATGGCTTGTCGTGGTGGGAAATATTTCATCAGAAAAGCTCGCGCCATCTCTTCCCAACTTGTGATTGTTCACAGCTGTAAATTTCTTAGCCAGTTCTTCGCTTTATCCCTCATGGAAAAAGGAAACAGCTTCAATCTGATTACGTCGTCAGAAACACCCCTGTTTGACCTGAATGTGTTGCACAACGTGATGAATTCTTGAATATGCCCATTTGGATCTTTAGATTGAAACCCATTAAATTGTACTGAGACCTGGATCATTTGTATCATGGACCCCTTCACCTCGAACATGTTGTTCCCCTCGTTGGGTAACACGATACATGATTAATGCCCCTCTGTGGTTGGCCTCGAATAATCTCTGATTCGCATAACAGGAGGGTTGTTATTCTCTCCTTTTTCTTCTTGGTTTGGTGGAACTGGTTGTTCGGGTGGTACCCTTCCAGCCATTCTTCTCTCTCTTTGTCGTTCTCTTTGTCGTGCACGTCGAGCTCCCGCTCTGTTTCGTCTACACGTCCTCTCTAATTCGAGATCGATAGGAAAAACAGGAGGTCCAGCTCTGCGCATAAACTGGTAAAGAACTTCTTTTTCCAGCACGCCTTAGCAAACAGATTAAAAACACCCTGTTTCCCGGCATAAAGTGACTCTAGCAAGTGTACTACATACAAGTAATAAAGTGATAAGTCAAGTATCATATCCACAGGGATTGAGATCAAAATGATATGAGAAAATCGTTGCTGAACAGAGTGTGTGTGTCAAGGTATCTTCTTAGTAGGATTGATTGTTTGAGTGTGATAGTTAAGACAACAGTGTGCTAAAGCTATGAAAGATATGACAAATAGATAACAGTTTAAAAGATAGAACAGGGTAGGCACTGCCGAACAGGTTGTGCTAAGCCTTACAACATTCCAACGAATTAGTGATGATGCCAATGAAGCCAAAGTATCAGCTTTAATGCCCGCTTAAGTCAACTTTCGTGTGTTCTTAAGTTCCTGAGATTTACTAGAACCTTTAGCGTCCTAAAGATACGTTCTTTCTTGCATTAAGATCGAAGCTGCATTTCTATTTAAGAAAACCTTCGACACAACCATCTAACAGGTCTGCTTCGAGGTTGTGAGATTAATAGAGATATCAGTGAATATGCAAGTAGTGTCCTAACATTCATCTATCACATGCATAAATGCCGAAGCACAGAAGTTAAACCCTCATCAATCACAACATTGGCAAAATACTACACATTCATTGAAAACGATATAAGACTTACATTACTGGCCCAGACTGGCCTTGCCCATTCAAAATGGATTACTCACTCATATCGAGCAGTGAGCAATCAGAAGTTCTTGATACATTCAGAGACTCTATTTGAGTTCTCCTCCCTTCCTTTGCTAAAATAACTTATCTATTCTAAAAAAAACTAAAACTATCTGAACTCCCTATCTTTCCTTCGCTACGCCTACTTAAAGGAGAAAGACAGGGGCAAAATTGGTACATGAAAAGTACCCTTACAGAAAATTAAGTCAACTAATACTAAATAATAATAAATTGAAATGATTAGGAATCCTTTTTTACCCTTGAACACTCAAGGGTCGATACTTCATGTCATCTTGCTTCTTTGAGTAACGCCACCTTAACACTTTTCCACCTGCTGCTCTGCCTCTGCCTCTGCCACCTATGATCTGTCGCTGTCCGTCATTGAGTATCCGGCGTTTAACCACTAGATCAAATAAAGGCTCCACTCCTTCTTGGCAGTAGCGAAACAAGTTGTTTCCAGCGAGTTTGGCTTTTATCAATGCTTACCTATAAAAAGACATTAATCAGTCCTTTATCTTGCAATATAATGTAAAAACACTCAAATTCACCTATAAATATTATGTTAAACTAAGTCAATTTCATGCCTAACAGTGGCTCTTATAGGCCACTAATGCCGACATCAACATCAAGAGGCTCACCCTGAAGGTCCCGAGCATGAAAGGGACGATAATAATAAAATGGGACATGGAGCTAGCTGGGAAGATTCATTAGGCTGTAACCTCACCATCCACCTCGGTACTAATGATCGAGACATGGGGAAACCCGGATGACCACAGAGCTTATTCCCCATAGCCTCTCGAACCATGGTCGAGTACTATTCCCTCAAGGAAAACAAAACTTTGAAGATGGGGACCCGAATTTCCCCAGAGCTGGCAACCAACATTAAAAACACTCTTGTAAGATTCTCCAAAGTCTTTGCCTAGTCGACCGCTGATATCAAGGGGGTGTCGACAAAACATGCCTCACACCATCTAGCTACGGACCCAGCCATAGGTCCAGTCCAACACAAGCAGCGTATCCACTCCTTCAACAAGCAATTGGCCATCAAAACCGTGGAAAAACTATTGGCCATAGGCTGTATTGAATGTTGGGGTTTAGTTTCCTATAAACCAGCTGTAAATGAATTGTTCTTTATATCATTTGTTTTAATGAGATATGGTTTCATAACTGTATAAAGGCAATTACTTTTAAGAACTAAATAAGTCTAAATAAAAGGAAATCCATAATTTTATTTAAAGTGATTATAAAGTGTTCATACAAGCATGAACTGAGACAAAACATTATAATAAACTAATAAACTTAAAACCACCCCAAGTCAAGTAATATGTTTTGAATAGGGATTGACATAATACTGTTGAGACTTGCATGTAACAATGTTTTCTATCGAGACAGAGAGCTGATCTCACAAGCTTCAGATATGCAGATATCTGGATAGTTACATGAATCCAGTGAAAGAGTTCATTAGGATTGGGTACCCGACTTGAGATAACATGATGGATAGATTTATCCTTGTCATATGTTCATCTCATTGGTATTAATAGGTATAAGTAATCCTCAGACTCAAAGGAATGTTAATTAGTGATTCTGGATTATGGAATGTGATGCTTTGATCCTGTTCGTACACGATCCATAATAGGGATGAATTTGGGGTGTGTGGCAGACGTTGGGTATCACAGGAAGTAATTGCAGGGTAGTTAACATTGGATTGAGCATTTGTCACTCCTGATAAATAGGAGATACGTCCAAGGATCGCTTGTGGAAGACTTGACTCTAAATCCTTGCAAGGTGATAGCTTAAGACTTGAAATATAGATTTCACTTAACCTATCTAATTGGAGTTAACTCGGCCTGTACAAGTAAAACAAACGTCTCGATGTATGTGACTTGACATAATCCATAGTCATAAGATTCTGTTCAAGGATGTAGTTGATAAAGGATCGAATTATACTGTAACTAATACGGAAAGGTCAACGACGAAATCAACCTGTCTTCTTATAGCTCTAGGGGAATGTTTCGGATCTACCAATCACAGTTCGCGCACTCATTCTGTTATACAAAGATTGAATGTAATTTTGAGAAATTAATTTAATGGTTGTATACGGCTAGAAACAATAAGAACCTAATGGGTCACACATAAGACTTGGAACCAAAAAGAGGAATGGATATTAATTAATTGATGGAAGCCCAACTTAGTCCACTAAGGCCCATATATGGAGGGGGCGAAATTCATGTGTTGGGACACATGTGGGAATTAATTTAATTTCGACAATTTTAATTAGATTATAATTGTGGATTAAATTAATTATAGGATAATTAAGTTAGAAGGTTTATTGAGATTAAATTGCTTCTAATTATTATCCTATTAAATAAGTTAATATTATCTTTATATATTTAGATATAATTATAGATAATAATAATAAGAGTATTATTCCGGATATAACTCTTAATAGGTAACCTAATTCTATCTAACTAGGGTTTAGATACAAATACCCCTCCCATTGCAAATTTCGGCTTACCCTAGTCTCCCTTACAGACTGAGATTTTTGACCCCTACAGTAGAGGACGGAATTCCACCGATTGCTTTCATTCGATTGATTTTATCTCTTCCTCTTTCTCCTTGATCTTGTGTTGATTAATTAGAGGCAATCTATCTTGATTGCTATTACTTGGTTGAGCTCTAATCGTTTACTTATATATTTTGTTATGTTCATGAAAGTAGAAAAGACATACAAAAGGGAGAAATTCGTTTTGCTCCTCCTACATCGGGTCAGTTTACGATTTCACGGATTCCCGGAGATTGAACCGTCGGATCGTCATGATTTTTGGATAGGAGATTCTAGACACATTCTTCCTTGTTTTCACCGTTGGGATTGTCATTCGGAGGTCTGGAAGGTCTGTTCGGGTAGAGGCAGATTGGTAGACAGTTTTCCATCTCTTTTGAAGTTGTGGGCACTTCGTTTGCAACGGTAGATTGATCGTCATAAAGGTATTTATGTTCAATCCCTCCTTATATGAAATAACGATTAACGGATCTTGGAAAAAGGAAATAGGTAAAAAATTTATATTTCCGCTGCCAAACATTTGCCTATTTTCCTTCATTGAACCTGTAATCCATACCCGTTGGCTTTCAAATATAGTTTTTGTAAAGGAAAGCAACGAGAAATATCGAATGTGTGTAGACTTTACCAATTTGAATAAAGAATGCCCTAAGGATTGGTATTTGATGCCTAACATAGACCAATTCTAGGAAATTATCCGCATAGAAACCTTCATAATTGGTCCACTTAAAGATTATTTAAGACGAAATATTAACAAGTGGACTAAGCAACTAATCTTGGGAACGATGATCATTAAATCGGCAGGGGCAAAGGTTGGAGACGCTTGGGGCATGAATTGAAGTGTGGAAGTTGCAACGAAATCCGATAGCATCGAGAGTGATGTAGATTATCATTCCGGATCCTCGAAGACCATATGTGGAGAACACAATTGAAGTTTCACTCGTTGGAACTTGATTTCACCTACAATGGGTGCAAACATAGTGCAACCGAGAGACAAGGGGGAAAAGTCAATTTGGACCCGTTGTGCTCCAGCGACAAACTGTTGCCATTTGCAAATTTAGGGACATTTTTTTAAATTCTCAGCATTTATTAGGAACGACCTAAAGTCGTGTTCGATTTGATACCCGACCTCTTCATTCTCATAGATGCTATAGAAACTTTCATAATTGGTCCACTTAAAGATTATTTAAGATGGAATAGAAAAGATTAAAGATGAGAGATACGAAGAGATTGTAAATGAAATTGTAATACAATAGTACAATCATAAAGCAGGGTTGACCAGTAAATGGCATTGTAATACTGCTCGGTAATACCAGTTTGCAGGTTAAAAGGTAGAGCCATTTACTTAACGCGTGATGTTCCGGATTGCACACGCTTTGTATTATATCGTAATGCGAAGTGGTTATTATTTGAAGACTTCGCATCCCGTCCGTATAGAAACCTTCATAAATGGTCCACTTAAAGTTTATTTAAGACGAAATATTGACAAGTGGACCAAGCAACGAATCTTGGGAACGATGATCATTAAATCGGCAGGGGCAAAGGCTGGAGACACTTGGGGCATGAATTGAAGTGTGGAAGTTGAGAACGAAATCTGATAGCATCGAGAGTGATGTAGATTATCATTCCGGATCCTCGAAGACCATATGTGGAGAACAAAATTGAAGTTTCACTCATTGGAACTTGATTTCACCTACAACGGGTGCAAACATAGTGCAACCGAGAGACAAGGGGGAAAAGTCAATTTAGACCCGTTGTGCGCCAGCGACAAACTATTGCCATTTGCAAATTTGGCGACATTTTTTTAAATTCTCAGCATTCATTAGGAACGACCTAAAGTCGTGTTTGATTTGATACCGACCTCTTCGTTCTTATAGATGTTATAGAAACTTTCATAATTGGTCCACTTAAAGATTATTTAAGACGAAATAGAAAAGATTAAAGATGAGAGATACGAAGAGATTGTAAATGACATTGTAATACAACAGTACAATCATAAAGACGGGTTGACCAGTAAATGGCATTGTAATACTGCTCGATAATACCAATTTGCGGGTTAAAAGGTAGAGCCATTTACTTAACGCGTGATGTTCCGGACTGCACACTCTCTGTATTATATCGTAATGCGGAGTGGTTATTATTTTGACGACTTCGCATACCATCCACATAAAAACCTTCGTAAATGGTCCACTTAAAGATTATTTAAGACGAAATATTGATAAGTGGACCAAGTAACAAATCTTGGGAACGATGATCATTAAATTGGTAGGGGCAAAGGCTGGAGACGCTTGGGGCATGAATTGAAGTGTCGAAGTTGAGAACGAAATCTAATAGCATCGAGAGTGATGTAGATTATCATTTTGGATCCTCGAAGATCATATGTGGAGAACACAATTGATGTTTCACTCATTGGAACTTGATTTCACCTACAATGGGGTGCAAACATAGTGCAACCGAGAGACAAGGGGGAAAAGTCAATTTGGACCAGTTGTGCGCCAGCGACAAACTGTTGCCATTTGCAATTTTGGGGACATTTTTTTAAATTCTTGGCATTCATTCATTAGGAACGACCTATTGTGCGCCAGTGACAAACTATTGCCATTTGCAAATTTGGGGACATTTTTTAAAATTATCGGCATTCATTCATTAGGAACGACCTATTGTGCGCAAGCGACAAACTATGTGCGCCAGCGACAAACTATGTCCACTTAAAAACTATTTAAGATGAAATAGAAAAGATTAAAGATGAGAGATGAGAGACACGAAGAGATTGTAAATGACATTGTAATACAATAGTACAATCATAAAGAAGGGTAGTTGACCAGTAAATGGCATTGTAATACTGCTCGGTAATGCCAGTTCGCGGGTTAAAAGGAAGAGCCATTTACTTAACGCGTGATGTTCCGCACTACACACTCTCCCTAAACCCTAAACCCTAAACAATCAGACACTTCAATGTGATGATAAATTTGGTACCTTTATGGCTAGTTGGATGCTATAATTAGTTATATCGTCATTATTGAGCTTAAACTTGTCTCATAGATTTTAGCCTTCCAAAGTTCAAAACAACCTTAGATTGGTCGATTTACTATTCCTTCCGTTCCTATTTCAACATGAGTCCTGCCAAATATCAGATTCCCATATATAATTATAAATATTATAAAAAACAAATATCAGTGATTAGGCGAGTTTTACATTTCTTTATGTTTGAACTCAGATCTGGTAATTATATTTGAAGTTTGAAGTTTCATGTTTTATGGTATCAGATTTGGATTCTGCAAATTCTAACAACTTTGTGAAAATGTTAAATTTGAAGTTTCGGTTTCATGATTTTGTGATTTGCTGATCTAATAGATTTGTCTAAGCTCTGCCTTTTTCTTTTGAATAAAATTTGCAGTTTTTTTAGTAGATTGATGTGGTGATGATTCTATATTTTACTATTTTTTATCTGTTCTTATTAAATATGAATTGAGAAGAATTTAATGGATAAACATCTTCTATAAAATATTAAATGCGTAGATACAGTGTTTTGCTAATAGAAAGACAATGACAATAATTTACTGTGTTTTTATTTTTAGATGACTGGTCGTAAACATTTACACGGGCTCCATAGTTTAGTCATTGAGGACGATGTGATAGAAGTGTTAAAGGATAGCGGGTTTGAGTACCTTATTAACACTTCTGATTTAGTTAGTCAAAATTTGATTTTGCTTGAGGTTCTAAATAATAAATATGATAAAGTTTCTGACTGTTTTGTTTTTGCTCAAGAATTAAAATTATATCTTAGTTTGCTTGATGTTTTAAACATCACAGGTTTTCCAATTGTTGGAAAACCTGTCACTTGAAAGAAAGTGAAACCAAAAGAATGTTGCTTAGAACATTTTGGTTACCATGATGGTTTGTTAATTTGTAAAGGGCTCCGTCTATCAGTTTTAAAAACAATAGCAATGTCAGATCAGAGCCTTGAAAGGAGAGTCAATGCAACCTTGTTATTTCTAGTGGGAACATTCCTACTCCCGGACAATTCGGGAGCATCCGTAAAAACCATCTACTACTTATTCGTAGAGGATATTCATAGAATTAAGGATTATGCATGGGGTGCAGCTATCCATGCACACTTACATGCTTCATTGAGTGATGATAAAGCTAATCTTGCCGGTTGGAATTTTGTTCTAACTGTAAGTGATTTGACCATTTTATTTCTTTCTTTATTTCTCTTTATATGTACTGATACTTATCCTTTTTTTTTCTTTTTGCAGGTCTTTATTTTTATGCATATTTCCCGTTTGGTGTTGGATTTAGAATATAAATAAGCAAGAGACCAACCACTTTCCCGAAAATAAAAGGTGGGATCTCTGCTTTGGGTAAAACAAGCCGAAATGCACACCACTTAATTACTAAGGATCGCCTCACAACAATTTTAATGGAGGTATTAGAAGAAGTAAGAACATCTCTACCACTTCCCTATTATTATTATTATTATTTCTCACTTTCATTTTCATATCATGTCTTCCATAGTAATTCGCTGTGTTTTTATTTTCAGATAACTGGTCGCACACATTTACACAGGGCTCCACTGTTTAGTCGTTGAGGACGATGCGTTAGAAGTGTTAAAGGATAGCGAGTTTGAGCACCTTATTAACACTTCTGATATAGTTCGTCAAAATTCGATTTTTATTGAGGTTCTAAACAATAGATATGATAAAGTTTTCGGCTGTTTAGTTTTTGTTTAAGAATTAAAATTATATCTTAGTTTGCTTGATGTTTTAAACATCACAGGTTTTCCAATTGTTGGAAAACCTGCCACTTGAAAGAAAGTGAAACCAAAAGAATGTTGCTTAGAATATTTTGATTACCATGATGGATTTAGAATATAAAATAAGCGAGAGACCAACCACTTTCCCGATAATAAAGGGTTGGATCTCTACTTTGGGTAAAACAAGCCGAAATTCACACCGCTCAATTATTAAGGATCGTCTGACAACAATTTTAATGGAGGAATTAGAAGAAGTAAGAACATCTCTACTACTTTCCTATTATTATTTCTAACTTTCATTTTCATATCATGTCTCCCACAGGAATCAATTATTTGGACTCTATACTTAATCTATTGTCTGTTGTTTGTACAGGACCCTCAAAACAGGACTATGATGCACTTTGGCAAGAGGATATAATCATCAGACAAATTAGGGTTCAAAAAATCTACCCAACTGATCGTGAAACTGAAGACGGGGGGATAATCGTAGGTTGGAACGTGAGGATGAGGGGTCCTCTCCACTGCATAATGAAGGTAAGTATTGTATTTATACTTGTTTTTATTTGCATCTGAATGGTTCATGGGATGTTTTCAATGTAATAACCACACATAGTCTATGATTGAAAATGGATGTTTGAGATGCTCACGGGTAATCTATGGTGTTCAACTGACACTTTGCCAAAAATTTAAAACTCTATATATAGTTTCTACATAAAAAAATTGGTGTATGTTATTTGGTAGAGATGTATAACATATACCAAATTTGTTAGAGATGTATAACATACACAAAAATTGGTAGAAATGTATAACATACACCAAAATTTGCAATTTTTTTAGTAGATTGATGTGGTGATGATTCTATATTTTACTATTTTTCATCTGTTCTGATTAAATATGAAGTTGAGAAGAATTTAATGGATAAGCATCTTCTATAAAATAGTAAATGCGTTGATACAATGTTTTGCTAATAGATAAAGACAATGACAGTAGTTCGATGTGTTTTTATTTTTAGATTACTGGTGACACATTTACACGGGCTCCACGGTTTAGTCGTTGAGGACGATGTGATAGAAGTGTTAAAGGATAGCGGGTTTGAGCACCTTATTAACACTTCTGATTTAGTTAGTCAAAATTCGATTTTGCTTGAGGTTCTAAACAATAGATACGATAAAGTTTCCGGCTATTTTGTTTTTGCTGAAAAATTAAAATTATATCTTAGTTTGCTTGATGTTTTAAACATCACAGGTTTTCCAATTGTTGGAAAACCTGTCACTTGCAAGAAACTGAAACCAAAATAATGTTGCTTAGAACATTTTGGTTACCATGATGGTTTGTTATTTGGTAAGGGGTTCCGTCTATCAGTTTTACAAACAATAGCAATGTCAGATTAGAGCATTGAAAGGAGAGTCAAGGCAACTGTGTTATTTCTAGTGGGATTATTCCTACTATCGGACACTTAGGGAGCATCTCTAAAGGCCATCTACTGCTCCTTCGTAGAGGATATCCATAGCATTAAGGATTATGCACGGGGTGCAGCTGTACATGCACACTTACATGGTCCATTGAGTGATGATAAAGCTAGTCTCGTCGGTTGCAGTTTTGTTCTAACCGTAAGTCATTTGAACATTTTATTTCTTTCTTTATTTGTCTTTATATGTACTGATACTTATTCTTTTTTTCTTTTGCAGGTCTTTATTTTGATGCATATCCCCTGTTTGGTGCTGGATTTAGAATAGAAAATAAGTGAGAGACCAACCACTTTCCCGATAATAAAGGGTTAGACCTCTACTTTAGGTAAAACAAGCCGAAATTCACACCGCTCAATTATTAAAGATCGTCTGACAACAATTTTAATGGAGGAATTAGAAGAAGTAAGAACATCTCTACCACTTTCCTATTATTATTTATTATTATTTATAATTTTCATTTTCATATCATGTCTCCCACATGAATCAATTATTTGGACTCTATACTTAATCTATTGTCTGTTGTTTGTACAGGACCCTCAGAACAGGACTACGATGCACTTTGGCATGAGGATATAATCATCAAACAAATTAGTGTTCAAAAAATCTACCCGTCTGACCGTGAAACTAAAGACGGGGGGATAATCGTAGGTCGGAACGTGACGATAAGGGGTTCTCTCCACTGCATAATGAAGGTAAGTATTGTATTTATACTTGTTTTTATTTGTATCTGAATGGTTCATGGGTTGTTTTCAATGTAATAACCACACATATTCTGTTATTGAAAATGGATGTTTGAGATGTTCACGGGTAATCTATGGTGTTCAACTGATACTTTGCCGAAATTTAAAACTCTATATATAGTTTCTATATAAAAAATGTTTGTATATTATTTGGTAGAGATGTATAACATATACCAAATTTAGTAGAGATGTATAACATACACAAAAATTGGTAGATATGTACAACATACACCAAAATTTGCAGTTTTTTAGTAGATTGATGCGGTGATGATTCTATATTTTACTATTTTTTTTATCTATTCTGGTTAAATATGAAGTTGAGAAGAATTTAATGGATAAGCATCTTCTATAAAATAGTAAATGCATTGATACAATGTTTTGCTAATAGATAAAGACAATGACACTAATTCGATGTGTTTTTATTTTCAGATTACTGGTGACACATTTACACGGGCTCCACGGTTTAGTCGTTGTGGACGATGTGATAGAAGTGTTAAAGGATAGCGGGTTTGAGCACCTTATTAACACTTTTGATTTAGTTAGTCAAAATTCGATTTTGCTTGAGGTTCTAAATATAGATACGATAAAGTTTCCAGCTATTTTGTTTTTGCTGAAGAATTAAAATTATATCTTAGTTTGCTTGATGTTTTAAACATCACAGGTTTTCCAATTGTTGGAAAACCTATCACTTGCAAGAAACTGAAACCAAAAGAATGTTGCTTAGAACATTTTGGTTACCATGATGGTTTGTTATTTGGTAAGGGGTTTCGTCTATCAGTTTTACAAACAATAACAATGTCAGATCAGAGCATTGAAAGGAGAGTCAAGGCAATCGTGTTATTTCTAGTGGGATTATTCCTACTCCCGGACACTTCGGGAGCATCTCTAAAGGCCATCTACTGCTTCTTCGTAGAGGATATCCATAGCATTAAGGATTACGCATGGGGTGCAGCTGTACATGCACACTTACATGCTCTATTGAGTGATGATAAAGCTAATCTCGTCGGTTGCAGTTTTGTTCTAACTGTAAGTCATTTGAACATTTTATTTCTATCTTTATTTCTCTTTATATGTAGTGATACTTATTCTTTTTTTCTTTTGCAGGTCTTTATTTTGATTCATATCCCCCATTTTGTGCTGGATTTAGAATATAAAATAAGCGAGAGACCAACCACTTTTCCGTTAATAAAGGGTTGGATCTCTGCTTTGGGTAAAATAAGCCGAAATGCACACCGTATAATTATTAAGGATCGCCTGACAACAATTTTAATGGAGGAATTAGAAGAAGTAAGAACATCTCTACCAATTTTCTATTATTATTATTATTATTATTATTTCTTACTTTTATTTTCATATCATGTCTTCCATAGGAATCAATGATTTGGACTCCATACCATGATCTTTTTGAATTGTCTGATGATTTATTACCCGAACTGTTTAAAGATCAGAGTGTGGTCAGGCGGTCGTGCATCTTCTCATTCCATCTGTGGAATCGGGTAGTGAATGCCTCGTATAATGGATCCGGGTAACTTGGAATTATAGATGAAATTGCCACCCCAACTAAAAAATCATTATCAAGCAACGAGCCTTTTGAAACGACAGTTAAAGCTATATGGTAATTTCCATACTTAATCTTTTGTCTGCTTAATCTGTTGTCTGATATTTGTATAGGACCCTTAGAACGGGACTACGATACACTTTAGGAGGTGGATATAATCATCAAACAAACTAGAGTTCAAAAAATATACCCGCCTGACCGTAAAACTGAAGATGGGGGGGGATGATCATAAGTCAGAACGTGAGGACGATGGGTCCTCTCCACTTTATAATGAATGTAAGTATTGTATATTATACTTCTTTTTATTTGTATCTGAATGGTTCACGGGCTGTTTTCACTGTAATAACGACACAGAGTCTGTGATTGAAAATTGATGTTTGGATGCTCACGGGTAATCTATGGTGTTCAACTGATACAATGATGAAAATTTATAACTCTATATACAGTTTCTATAAAAAAAATTGGTGTTTGTTATTTGGTAGAGATGTATAACATACACCAAAAGAATTTAATTAATAAGTATATTCTATAAAATATTAAATACGTAGATACAATGTTTTGCTAATACATAAAGACAACAACAGTAATTCGATATGTTTTTATTTTCAGATGACTGGTTGCACACATTTACACAGGCTCCATGGTTAGTCGTTGAGGACGATGTGATAAAAGTGTTAAAGGATAGTGGGTTTGAGCACCTTATTAACACTTCTGATTTAGTTAGTCAAAATTCAATTTCGCTTGAGGTTTTAAACAATAGATACAATAAAGTTTCCAACTATTTTGTTTTTGCTCAAGAATTAAAATTATATCTTAGTTTGCTTAATGTTTTAAACATCACAAGTTTTCCAATTGTTGGAAAACCTGTCACTTGAAAGAAACTGAAAATTATATCTCAAGAATTAAACATCTCAAGAATTAAAATTATATCTTAGTTTGTTAGAACATTTTGGTTACCATTATGGTTTGTTATTTGGTAAGGGGCACCATCTATCAGTTTTACAAACAATAGCAATGTCAGATCAGAGCATTGAAAGGAGTGTCAAAGCAATGGTGTTATTTCTAGTGGGATTATTCCTACTCCCGGACACTTCGGGAGCATCTCTAAAGGCCATCTACTGCTCCTTCGTAGAGGATATCCATAGCATTAAGGATTATGCATGGGGTGCAGCTGTCCATGCACACTTACATACTTCATTGAGTGATGATAAAACTAATTTCGCTGGTTGCAGTTTTTGTTGTAACTGTAAGTCATTTGAACATTTTATTTCTTTCTTTATTTCTCTGTATATGTTGTAACGACCCGGTCCGGAGTGGGTGGCGCCGGGGTAAGAAGGCCTGAGCAAGGAGCGGCCCTAAGGGATGGCGATGGGGGCAGGAATGAACTGAATCCCACATCGGAAATGGAGAGGGAGTGATTGGGGCTTATTAGTAAGATGTGAATCCAATACATGTAGACGCGTTTTAAAGCCGTGAGGCCCAATGTGTTGGAATTGGGCCAGAGCGGACAATATCTACATGGTATTGGACCAGGGTGTTACAATTGGTATCAGAGCCGACTCTCCACGTACGATGTGTGTTTCGGGGACGAACCAGACGGAAGCTGGTGGGCCTGTAACGACCCGGTCCGGAGTGGGTGGCGCCGGGGTAAGAAGGCCTGAGCAAGGAGCGGCCCTAAGGGATGGCGATGGGGACAGGAATGAACTGAATCCCACATCGGAAATGGAGAGGGAGTGATTGGGGCTTATTAGTAAGATGTGAATCCAATACATGTAGACGCGTTTTAAAGCCGTGAGGCCCGATGTGTTGGAATTGGGCCAGAGCGGACAATATCTACATGGTATTGGACCAGGGTGTTACATATGTACTGATACTTATTCTATTTTTTTTTCTTTTGCAGGTATTTATTTTGATGCATATCCTCCATTTGGTGTTGGATTTAGAATATAAAATAATCGAGAGACCAACCACTTTCCCGTTAATAAAGGGTTGGATCTCTGCTTTGGGTAAAACAAGCCAAAATGCACACCGCTTAATTACTAAGGATCCCCTGACAACAATTTTAATGGTGGAATTAGAAGAAGTAAGAACATCTCTACCAATTTTCTATTATTATTATTATTATTATTATTATTATTTCTTACTTTTATTTCCATATCATGTCTTCCACATGAATCAATTATTTGGACTCCATACCATGATCTTGTTGAATTGTCTGATTATTTATTCCCCAAACTGTTTAAATATTAGAGTGTGGTCTGGCGGTTGTGCATCTTCCCATTCCATCTGTGGAATCGGGTAGTGAATGCCTCGTATAATGGATCCCGATAACTTGGAATTATAGATGAAATTGCCACCCAATTAAAAATCATCATCAAGCAACGGGCCTTTTGAAACGACAGTTAAAGCTATCTGGTAATTTCCATACTTAATCTTTTGTCTGCTTAATCTGTTGTCTACTGTTTGTACTAGACCCTCAGAACGGGACTATGATGCACTTTCATCAAACAAACTGGGGTTCAAAAAATTTACCCGCCTGACCGTGAAACTGAAGACGGGGGGGGATGGATGATCGTAAGTCAGAACGTGAGGACGATTGGTCATCTCCACTTCATAATGAAGGTAGGTATTGTATTTATACTTCTTTTTATTTGTATTCGAATGGTTCACGGGCTGTTTTCACTCTAATAACCACACAGAGTATGTGATTGAAAATTGATGTTTGGGATGCTCACGGGTAATTTATGGTGTTCAACTGATACTTTGCCGAAAATTTAAAACTCTATATACAGTATAAACAAAAATTGGTGTATAACATACATTTGGTAGAAATGTATAACATACACCAAAATTTGTAGTTTTTGGTAGATTGATGTGGTGATGATTCTATATTTTACTATTTTTTATCTGTTCTGATTAAATATGAAGTTGAGAAGAATTTAATTGATAAGCATCTTCTATAAAATATTAAATACGTTGATACAATGTTTTGCTAATAGATAAAGACAACGACAGTAATTCAATGTGTTTTTATTTTCAGATGACTGGTCGCACACATTTACACGGGCTCCAAGGTTTAGTCGTTAAGGACGATGTGATAAAAGTGTTAAAGGCTAGCTGGTTTGAGCACCATATTAACACTTCTGATTTAGTTAGTCAAAATTCGATTTTGCTTTAGGTTCTAAACAATAGATATGATAAAGTTTCCGGCTATTTTGTGTTTGCTCATGAATTAAAATTATATCTTAGTTTGCTTGATGTTTTAAACATAACAGGTTTTCCAATTGTTGGAAAACTTGTCACTTGAAAGAAACTGAAACCAAAAAAATGTTGCTTAGAACATTTTGGTTACCATGATGGTTTGTTATTTCGTAAGGGGCTCCGTCTATCAGTTTTAGAAACAATAACAATGTTAGATCATTGCATTGAAAGGAGAGTCAAGGCAACCGTGTTATTTCTAGTAGGACTATTCCTACTCCCGGACACTTCGAGAGCATCTGTAAAGGCAATCTACTGCTCCTTCGTAGAGGATATCCATAGCATTAAGGATTATGCATAGGGTGCAGCTGTCCATGCATACTTACATGCTTCATTGAGTGGAGAAAAAGCTAATCTCACCGGTTGCAGTTTTGTTCTAACTGTAAGTCATTTGAACATTTTATTTCTTTCTTTATTTCTCTTTATATGTACTGATACTTATTCTTTTTTTTCTTTTGCAGGTCTTTATTTTGATGCATATCCCCCGTTTGGTGTAGGATTTAGAATATAAAATAAGCGAGAGACCAATGACTTTCCCGTTAATAAAGGGTTGGATCTCTGCTTTGGGTAAAACAAGCCGAAATGCACACTGCTTAATTACTACGGATCTAATGGAGGAATTAGAAGAAGTAAGAACATCTCTTCCAATTTTCTATTATTATTATTATTATTATTTCTTACTTTCTTTTTCATATCATGTCTTTCACAGGAATCAATTATTATTATTATTGGTAAGCACATCTCTACCAATTGTCTGATGATTTATTCCCCAAACTGTTTAAAGATCAGAGTGTGGTCGGGCGGTCGGGCATCTTTTCATTCCATCTGTGGAATCGTGTAGTGAATGCCTTGTATAATGGATCCCAGCAACTTGGAATTATAGATGAAATTGCCACCCAATTAAAAAATCATCATCAAGCAACAGGCCTTTTTGAAACGACAGATAAAGCTACCTGGTAATTTCCACCCAATTAATCTTTTGTGTGCTTAATCTGTTGTCTGCTGTTTGTACATGACCCTTAAAACATGACAACGATGCACTTTGGGAGGAGGATATAATCATCAGACAAAATAGGTTTCAAAAAATCTACACGCCTGACCGTGAAACTGAAGTCGGGGGGTATGATCGTAAGTCAGAACGTAAGGACGATGGGTCCTCTCCACTTCATAATGAAGGTAAGTATTGTATTTATATTTCTTTTTATTTGTATCTGAATGGTTCATAGCTGTTTTCACTGTAATAACCACAGAGTCTGTGATTGAAAATTGATGTTTGGGATGCTCACGGGTAATCTATGGTGTTCAATTGATACTTTGATGAAGATTTATAACTCTATATACAGTTTCTATAAAAAAAAAAATTGGTATTTGTTATTTGGTAGAGATGTATAACATATACCAAATTTGATACAGATGTATAACATACACCAAATTTTGTAGAGATGTATAACATACACTAAAATTTGTAGTTTTTTAGTAGATTGATGTGGTGATGATTCTATATTTTACTATTTTTTTATCTGTTCTGATTATATATGAAGTTGAAAAGAATTTAATTAATAAGCATCTTCTATCAAATATTAAATACGTAGATACAATGTTTTGCTAATAGATAAAGACAACGACAGTAATTCGATGTGTTTTTATTTTCAGATGACTGGTCACACACATTTACACAGGCTCCATGGTTTACTCGTTGAGGACGATGTTTTGGTAGAGATATATAACATACACCAAAATTTATAGTTTTTTAGTAGATTGACGTGGTGATGATTCTATATTTTACTATTTTTTTATCTGTTCTGGTTAAATATGAAGTTTAGAAGAATTTAATTGATAAGCATCTTCTATAAAATATTAAATATGTAGATACAATGTTTTTCTAATAGATAAAGACAACGACAGTAATTCAATGTGTTTTTATTTTCAGATGACTGGTCGCACACATTTACACGAGCTCCATGGTTTAGTCGTTGAAGACAATGTGATAGAAGTGTTAAAGGGTAGCGGGTTTGAGCACCTTATTAACACTTCTGATTTAATTAGTCAAAATTCAATTTTGCTTGAGGTTCTAAACAATAGATATGATAAAGTTTCTTAAAAAAAGATATGATAAAGTTTTCGATTGTTTTATTTTAGCTCAAGAATTAAAATTATATCTTAGTTTGCTTGATGTTTTAAACATCATAGGTTTTCCAATTGTTGGAAAACCTGTTACTTGAAAGAACGTGAAACCAAAAGAATGTTGCTTAGAACATTTTGGTTACCATGATTGTTTGTTAATTGGTAAGGGGCTCCATCTATTAGTTTTAAAAACAACAGCAATGTCAGATTAGAGCCCTGAAATGAGAGTCAAGGAAACCGTGTTATTCCTAGTGGGAACATTCCTACTTTCGGACACTTCGGGAGCATTTGTAAAGGCCATCTACTGCTCCTTTGTAGAGGATATCCAAAGCATTAAGGATTATGCATGGGGTGCAGTTGTCCATGCACACTTACATGCTTCATTGAGTGATGATAAAGATAATCTCATCGGTTGCAGTTTTGTTCTAACTATAAGTCATTTGAACATTTTATTTCTTTCTTTATTTCTCTTCATATGTACTGATACTTATTCTTTTTTTTTCTTTTGCAGGTGTTTATTTTGATGCATATCCCCTATTTGCTGCTGGATTTAGAATATAAAATAAGCGAGAGACCAACCACTTTCCCGTTAATAAAGGGTTGGATCTCTACTTTGGGTAAAACAAGTCGAAATGCACACCGCTTAATTATTAAGGATCACCTGACAACAATTTTAATGGAGGAATTAGAAGAAGTAAGAACATCTCTACCAATTTTCTATTATTATTATTATTATTATTATTTCTTACTTCCATTTTCATATCATGTCTTACACAGGAATGTTGCTTAGAACATTTTGGTTACCATGATTGTTTGTTAATTGGTAAGGGACTCCGTCTGTCAGCTTTAAAAACAATAACAATGTCACATCAGAGCCTTAAAAGGAGAGTCAAGGCAACCGTGTTCCTACTACCGGACACTTTGAGAGCATCTGTAAAGGCCATCCATTGCTCCTTCGTAGAGGATATTCATAGCATTAAGGATTATGCATGGGGGTGCAGCTGTCCATGCACACTTACATGCTTCATTGAGTGATGATAAAGCTGATTTCGCCGGTTGCAGTTTTGTTCTAACTGTAAGTCATTTGAACATTTTATTTCTTTCTTTATTTCTCTTTAAATGTACTGATACTTATTCTTTTTTTTCTTTTGCAGATCTTTATTTTGATGCATATCCCTCGTTTGGTGCTGGATTTGGAATATAAAATAAGTGAGAGACCAACCACTTTCCCGTTAATAAAGGGTTGGATCTCTGCTTTGGATAAAACAAGTCGAAATGCACAGCGTTTAATTACCAAAGGTCGTCTGACAACAATTTTAATGGAGGAATTAGAAGAAGTAAGAACATCTCTACCATTTTCCTATTATTATTATTATTGTTATTGTTATTATTATTAATTCTCACTTTCATTTTCATATCATGTCTTCCAAAGGAATCAATTATTTGGACTCCATACCATGATCTTCATGAATTGTCTGATTATTTATTCCCCAAACTGTTTAAAGATCAGAGTATGTCGGGCGATCGTGCATCTTATCATTCCATCTGTGCAATCGAGTACTGAATGCAATGTACAATGTATCCCGGTAATTTGGAATGATAGATGAAATTGCCACCCAATTAAGAAATTAGCATCAAGCAACGGGTCTTTTGAAATGGCAGTTAAAGCTAACTGGTAATTTCCATACTTAATCTATTGTATGCTTAATCTGTTGTCTGCTACTTGTATAGGACCCTCAGAACGGGACTACGATGCACTTTCGCAGGAGGATATAATCATCAGACAAATTAGGGTTCAAAAAATCTACACGCATAACCGTGAAACTGAAGTCGGGGGATGATCGTAGGTCGGAACGTGAGGACTAGGGGTCCTCTCCACTGCATAATAAAGGTAAGTACTATATTTATACTTCTTTTTATTTGTATCTGAATTGTTCACGGGTTGTTTTCACTGTAATAACCACACAGAGTTTGTGATTGAAAATGGATGTTTGGGAAGCTTATAGGTAATCTATGGTGTTCAACTGATACTTTGCAGAAAATTTAAAACTTTATATACAGTTTCTATAAAAAAAAAATTAGTGTATGTTATTTAGTAGAGATGTATAACATACACCAAAATTGGTAGAGATGTATAACATACACCAAATTATTTAAAGATGTATAACATACACCAAAATTTGTAGTTTTTTTATTAGATTGATTCTATAGTTTACTATTTTTGATCTGTTCTGATTAAATATGAAGTTGAGAAGAATTTAATGGATAAGCATATTCTATAAAATATTAAATGCATAGATACAATGTTTTGCTAATAGATAAAGAGAATAACAGTAATTCGATGTGTTTTTATTTTCAGATTACTGGTCGCACACATTTACACGGGCTCCACGGTTTAGTCGTTAAGGATGATGTGATAGAAGTGTTAAAGGATAGCGGGTTTGAGCACCTTATTAACACTTCTGATTTAGTTTGTCAAAATTCGATTTTGCTTAAGGTTCTAAGCAATATATATGATAAAGTTTCCGACTATTTTGTTTTTACTCAAGAATTAAAATTATATCTTAGTTTGCTTGATGTTTTAAACATCACAGGTCTTTCAATTGTTGGAAAACCTGTCATTTGAAAGAAACTGAAACCCAAAGAATGTTGCTTGGAACATTTTGGAAGCATCGGGAGCATCTGTAAAGGCCATATACTGCTCTTTCGTAGACGATATCCATAGCATTAGGATTATGCATGGGGTGCAGCTGTCCATGCACACTTACATGCTTCATTGAGTGATGATAAAGCTAATCTCGATGGTTGCAGTTTTGTTCTAATTGTAAGTCATTCGACCATTTTATTTCTTCTGTTATTTCTCTTTATATGTACTGATACTTATTCTATTTTTTTCTTTTGTAGGTCTTTATTTTGATTCATATCCCCCGTTTGGTGCTGGATTTAGAATATAAATAAGCGAGAGACCAACGACTTTCCAATTAATAAAGGGTTGGATCTCTGCTTTGGGTAAAATAAGCCAACATGCACACCGCTTAATTACTAAGGATCGCCTGGCAACAATTTTAATGGAGGAATTAGAAGTAAGAACATCTCTAACACTTTCCTATTATTATTAGTATGATTATTTCTCACTTTCATTTTCATATCATGTCTTCCATATGAATCAATTATTTGGACTCCATACCATGATCTTTATGAATTGTTTGATGATTTATTCCCCGGACTGTTTAAAGATCAGGTGTGGTCGGGCAGCCATGCATCTTCTCATTCTATCTGTGGAATCGGGTACTGAATGCCTCGTATAATGCATCCCGGTAATTTGGAATGATAGATGAAATTGCCTCGTATAATGCCTTTCTAACGATAGTTAAAGCTTATTGGTAATTTCCATAATTAATCTGTTGTCTGCTTAATCTGTTGTCTGCTGTTTGTACAGGACCCTCAGAACGGGACTGCGATGCACTTTGGCAGGAGGATATAATCATCAGACAAACTAGGGTTCAAAAAATCTTCCCGCCTGACCGTGAAACTGAAGACGGGGGGATGATCGTAGGTCGGAATGTGAGGATGAGGGGTCCTCTCCACTGCATAATGAAGGTAAGTACTGTATTTATACTTCTTTTTATTGTTATCTAAATGGTTCATTGGCTGTTTTCACTGTAATAACCACACAGAGTCTGTGATTGAAAATGGATGTTTGGGATGCTCATGGGTAATCTATGGTAATCTATGGTGTTCAACTGATAATTTGCAGAAAATTTAAAAATCTATATACAATTTCAATAAAATAAAATGGAAAACATGTGATGTTTAAAACATCAAGCAAACTAAGATACAATTTTAATTCTTGAGCAAAAATAAAATAGCCAGAAACTTTATCATATCTATTGTTTAGAACCTTAAGCAAAATCGAATTTTGACTAACTAAATCAGAATTGTTAATAAGGTGCTCAAACTCGCTATCCTTTAACACTTCTATCACATCGTCCTCAACGACTAAACCGTGGAGCCCACGTAAATGTGTGCAACCAGTTATCTGAAAATAAAAACACAGTGAATTACTGTCATTGTCTTTATCTATTAGCAAAACACTGTATCTACGCATTTAATATTTTATAGAAGATGTTTATCCATTAAATTCTTCTCAACTTCATATTTAATCAGAACAGATCAAAAATAGTAAAATATAGAATCATCACCGCATCAATCTACTAAAAAAACTGCAAATTTTATCCAAAAGCAAAAGGCAGACCTCAGACAAATCTATTAGATTAGCAAATCATGAAAACATGAAACCGAAACTTTAAATTTAACATTTTTCACAAAGTTGTAAGAATTTGCAGATGCCAGATCTGATACCATAAAACATGAAAACATGAAACTTCAAACTTCAAATATAATTACAAGATCTGAGTTCAAACCTAAAGAAATGTAAAACTCGCCTAATCATTGATATTTGTTATTTATAATATTTATAATTATATATGGAATCTGATATTTGGCAGGACTGATGTGGAAATAGGAACAAAAGGAATAGTAAATCGATGAATCTAAGGATGTTGTGAACTTTGGAAGACTAAAATCTACGAGACAAGTTTGGAAGACTAAAATCTACCGGATTTATGTTTGAAATTTGTGCTCCTATTCAATTTCTTATTCATTTTTCGTTGCTCCTATTTAATTTTAGTACTAAAAAAATGTATTTTATATTTCTTTTTAATAATACCAAAAAATTGTAGTATTCTTCATAAAAAATAGTATTAGAAGAAATTATTATAATTTATGCTTGATGAACTTATCCAATTAACTTGATTGGCTCTCTGAACTTTCAAAATGTGTTGATAGTTCTCTCAACTTGCATAAAATATGCAGTTAGTCCCATAAACTTTTGTAAATTGTAATTAATTGATCTCTCGAATGCAAAAAACGTAAGTTAAATGTGGAAGATGTATTACACGTGTCTTAAAATGTTATTACATAATTCACATAATAGATTAAAAAGGAAATTCTTACTTGCTCAACTATAAAACTTTTCTTCTCTACTTTTAGAACCGCATACGCCGATCTCGGTCGTTTTACTTTTTCTAAGACGTGTGCAATATATACTCTACATTTAACTTACTTTTTTTTTTTGCAATTGAATGACTGATTGATTGCATTTTTTACGCAAGTTCAGTAAGCTAATTGGATATTTTATGCAAGCTGAAGGAGTTATCACAACACTTCAAAAGTTTAGGAGGGAAATGATGTATTAAGCCTATAATTTATATTGAGGTATTATACTAGTAAACTTATATCTTGTTTAGATGGAGTGTAATTAAAAGAAGGTAATGTAAAATAAAGTAAGTGATGTGTATGAAATAATTATTGTACTGGGATTAAAGATAAGATAAGTGATAATTTAATAATGTGATTGTATTTGGTTTGATGGTGAAGTAAAGTAAGATTACTCTTATAACTTTTATTTCTCTATGAATATTGTTACGAGGGAAGTTTTGAAATAAATTTTGGAGGTCCCTTGTTGTGTTATTGTTTTTAAGAGGCTGTGATTAGAAAAAGAAAACAATGTGTGTTATTGTTGTCGACTTTCGATTCTATTTTAGTAGATTGTATTATTGTTTTTTACTATATGATTACTATTAAATTCAGATACTGGATAATTATTATTTTAGAGATAATTTTCAACAATTTAGATTTTAATAATTATTATATTATAATTGAAATAAGTTTTGAATTTTATGTATGAAAAAATTACTGATTGAAATGCCTCTAAATGGGAGGTGCTAGGCTGCCTCCCCCTAGAGTCACTCTTGATTTCATATGCTTATATATGAATATAATTGTAACATTGTGAGCCTCACGGCTTTAAAACGCGTCTGCATGTATTGGATTCTCATCTTACTAATAAGCTCAAGCCACTCTCTCTCCATTTCTGACGTGGGATTCATGCCTGATACAATTGTAACATCATGCCCAATACCATGCAGATATTGTCTGTTTTGGTCCAAATCCAACACCTTGGGCCGCACTGCTTTAAAACACGTCTACATGTATTGAATTCTCATCTTACTAATAACCCTCGGTCATTCTTTCTCCATTTCTAATGTGGGATTCAGTTCATTCCTTAGGGTCGCTCTTTGCTCAGATTTCTACCTCGGCGTCACCCACTCTAGACCGGGTCGTTAAAATAATAAATATGATAACGGTGTGAAACAAGTCGTGTGAAGCGAACTATATAAATAGTATTATCGTGTCAAACTAATCAAAAAGCACTTTGAAGAAAAGTAGTGATAAAAAATGTAGTTTTGAGGTGAAAAGAATAAGAAGAAGAGTTGAATTGAGTGGTGAAATGTGAATGCTTGAAAGTTAAGCCTAAAATTACAGAATCTTTGGCCTTTAAGCAACCTTTGTCACAAGCAATTCTACAAAATTCTTAACACACTTTCCTGAAATGCATTCTTTTGGTTCTGGTTGAGGCTGCAGAAATTGCAACCATGGCTCAGGGCAGCAAAGCAATCACACATGCCGACCTCGCACCCGGACCGAGCCGCACTGATTTGGGAAGCAAAACTGCTGCCTATTTAACCTCCCTTACCATTCTCTGCGGCCTTTTCTGCTTCATTCTTTGTCTCATTGCCGAGGCCACTCGTTCCCAGGTGATATAACGTTTTATGTTGCACGGAAACTTTGATTTTAGAAATTTCCCCGTTTCCCGTTAAGTCGTTTTCTTTTAAGAGTGAACGAGTATTAAATTATTAAAAAAATTCATAACATTTGTCTAAGGAATGGTAAAGTGTTTATAATTTCATGTTTATTTGATGTGTTTGCTTGATTTTTATGCATAATTAGACCTGTGTATGGATCCTTATACCCAGTCGGTCCACATATGCATAATTAGACCTGTGTATGGATCCTTATACCCACTCGGTCCACATTTAATGAATCGGGTTTGAATAAGGAAACTTGATATTAAACCCGGTCTAAGCCTATTACGGTCTGCATTTTTTTAGGGCGGGTTTAGAATTTATAAAAATATCATGAGTTAGGCCGGTCTGGTCCGATCCTTTCCCATACCATTAATATTAAATAGTTTTTAAGCATTTTTAGAACAAAACCCGCTAGGCCCTACCTGAACCTGACCCAACCCGGCCATTAACAAGTCTAGCATAATAAATAATTCCAAACTAGAGACTTTCCATTGTACACAGGAGCACTACACTCAACTATTAAAATATGGATACATACTATTTTATCAGAATTAATTGGTGTTAAGAATTAAATGTTTACATGTGGCATCAATTAATTGCTCGACCATATTGTTCCCGGTGTATAATAAAATTTCTCGATAGACATGTTGAAATAAATGATTGATCTATCAATTTGAAACAGAAAGAGTACTTCTAATTATAAAATTTACAAATATACTTCTATGTTTTAATTATTTTCACATCTCTTCTCATATTTCTTACAAATATTATTTCTCGATATCAATTTTCGTTTATATTTCCATTTCCGTAACCATTGAAATATTGCAGGTTATATGGATTGTTAGTGCAGAGGGAAAAGGAAAAGCTGAGAATTCAGAATGTGTATACAGTGGAAGTGGAAAGACGCCATTGTTATGTACTTCAGTTGCATTTTTTGGGCTGGCAATCTCCATGGTAGTTCAACATACCTACTTGTTGATTGCCATTACTAAATCACCTCCTCCGGCTTTCGTTAATTCGGACCCTGATTTTGCTCCGGCCAAGTCTATAACCTTTCAAGCGGGATTTTTCTTTGTCGCAACTTGGTATGACCTATCATCCTTTTTCTGTCAGAATTTCTATTACGACAACTCATCCTCCCCATTCAAAGGGAGAAAGAACCACGTCGGTCCTTTTTCTACGGTCAAATTATACATATAAAAACTTCCTTTTGAATTTTAAAAAATGCACAAATGAAACGTGTCATGCACATCGTTTGCAATTGTAAGAGCGTTTCATATGTCAAATTAAAAGATTAGAAACTCAATGTGTAAAAAATGAAAAGATTAAAGACCTCATAATGTTTTTTTCAAACTTTTACTCCCTCCGTTTTTATTATATTACGTTTTAGGTTTCTTAATGTGTTTTTTTATATATATCATTTTGTATCACTGATACACTTTTAAAAATATTTTCTCAATTTTACCTTTATATACAAGAAATTTGCTAGTTATAGACACATATAAGGCTATTTCTTAACAATAATTGTCTGTTTCATTCTCATTTTTGTAACATTTTTTTTGTTGCTGTTTTACTCCAAATAATATATACAAAGTGTTTGGTTAAGATCTAGAAAGCACTGACATACGAGTACAGATGTGGATGCTACAAACAATATTTTTTAAAAATGTGAAACACAGGTACAGCAGGGACATGCCAGATTGATACATATATATATATATATATAGCATTCATAAGTCATTATAAACCATAAAACACTCATAATAAGTCATTTAAACTACTAGAAAGAAGTCATTTAAACTACTAAAAAGAGGACGGTCGTTGTATTCTTTTCTTTAAATTTTGATTTTTTTTTCATCAGGGTTTTTATTTTATTTTATTTTATATATCAACCCCTTTTTTTTGTAAAATCGTTAAAATAACCTCTATACTCTACTTTAATCAACTCAGAAGCCATGTCTCCAAAGTGTCCCCATATTAAAGAAAAAGGGAAAAAAAAAAGAGGGGACACTTATTTTAGAGTTCGGGTGCATGTCTCCCAGTGTCCCCAATACGGTAACCTCCTAGAAACTTCGGTACTTCCTAAGTTAAGATTGAAAAACAGATACTAATAACGAATTTAGAAGGAATATTAGTCAATATCTACCAACTATCATCAACTATTGAACCAAACAGACTCTAAAATCCGATACAAATCGGATTTCTTGATTGAATTCCAAAATAAAGAGAAGCTAATTCTATTAAAATTATTTCTTGCAGGGTATGCTTTTCTGTTGGGGAAATCTTATTATTAATTGGATTAAGTATAGAATCAGGACACTTAAACAACTGGTCTAAACCAAAATCAAGTTGTCTCATAATCAAACAAGGCCTATTTTCTTCGGCTGGAGTCTTATCATTATTAACGGTCTTTCTTGCTGCTGGCTTATACTTAACCGCATTACGAGCACATAAAATGTCCCAAGAACACGAAAATCTCCGGCGAGAGATAATCGAAACTTCAACACTTTATGCATCACCGCCTCAGTCACCGCGGCGACGCGAAATCGCAGCCACCCCGAGGGAAGATCCTATTGCTAGAGAACATCATCTTGTATTATTCACACCAGCTCTTAGTAAGCATTTTAGCTTAGTGTAAAGCAAAAGTTTATGTTCCATGCTATGAGGATAAAAATGTACATATATATTGTAAATAGTTTTTTCCCCAAGAAATAAAATGCAACTAATATTGCTTATGGTCCATAAACTATCTCGAGACATAATTTAAAGGCTTAATATATTAGTTGTCCTTTGTACTTAGTCTAAAACTTTAACCGTCTCCCTGAACTTTCAAAAGTTTTAAATGACCCTCTATTTTTGTCTAGTTTCATTTAATAACCCTCTATTTCTCAAATTGAAGTATCTTAGTAGGAAGAAGCAAATTCTGTTATTTCCTCTTAATTGTGAATGTACAAATTACAAACATTTATACAGCTTTTACACAATGCAGACGATGTGGCATGACGACCAAACTAACTCTCTAACTGTTTAACAAAACTTTCTGGCCAATACTAACTAATCATACACTTGTGCAATTCTATTAATTTGATGAACTATAGATTGGCCAGATCCTCTTTCAATTGGTTTCACTTTGTTTCAACTTATTTCAATTCGATTCACTTTATACGTTCACAAAGTCCAGTATCTTCATCATACTTGAACATGATTGAAGATTTTGACACCTAATTTGTATGATTATCTAAATTCTGATTAGGCACCCAAGAGGAAGCAGCAGAAGCATATGATGTAGCAGCAATTAAATTCTGTGCCGTAACAAATTTTGACATAACAAGATATGATGTTATCATGTAAAGCGATACACTTCTTGCAGCAGAAGTAGCAAGGCAAAACAAAGACATAGGACCAACTAATGAAGCTACTATAAATCACATTCCATCTAACAATAATGGGATAATACTGCACAGAAGAAAACAAAAGTGAAACAGAATGGAAAATGCACCTGGATCAGAAAGGCTAAAATGGGAACTCCTCACTTGTCTAATGCATCTTCATTTTTGACAAGTTTAAGTAGCTCAAGAGAAGGCAGACCAAACTGAGCTAGCTTGCCTATGCCTCCTTCAGCAGCATCAAAATTGTTCAGTAGTTCATCTACTACTACAGATAATGTGAGTTCATGGATAATACATGAATGGTTCTAAAGATATGCATAAAGATACACCAATTACACATTGTATGAGCTAAGACTATAGACACCAGAAAATGTAAAACAAGACACCACAAAAATTATTTTATTTTAAGTACCAATCATAAAATTCATTAAATGCATTATATATATATAGCCCGCACAACAAGGTCTCTGAACTTGTTTAATGCTTCAATGCAATATGATTCACTCCGCTTATGGAGTATAAGAGAAGATTTTGACAGTTTGAATCAAGTATCCCTTTAATGCATACATCTCACATAACTTGATAGTAATACATACATCTCAACAAGCAAAATCATTAAGTTAAATTTAGGACTTTCATACTTCAAAAATTTCAAGCACTACCATCAAGAATCAGTAATCAAGTCTTTGCTGCAACAAAGAAAACATAAACAGAATTCCAATTCTTCTAGCTACCATATCAGAAACAGAGACTTGTACTCTCACCAAAACCATAGAATCAAAACAAAGGCCATGTATAGAGTAGACCGTGATCAACGGAGCCTCCTAGCCTCTCTCTCAGACTCGAGAAGGGTTAGCACATCCCCTTCTCTAACTGGTCCCTTCACATTCCTCATAATGAACCGATTCTGATCATCTAGAAACTTGACTCTAACTTGAGTCACCTGCCCCCTGGATCCAGTTCGACCCATAACTTTCACCACCAAAGCGTGCTTAATTGTTGAATCCATCCTGCACCAAATCAAAACAACATAATTAAGTTATTCGCTAGACAGAGTCCAATTCGAAGTATTCGAAGATTCTTTTTCCAGTTAGCCCCAAATTTCTGGATAAACAAACAAAGGTTCAGACAAATTTGAATGCGAAATCTAAAGATACAATTACTAGCAACCATTTCTCAACTTCGATCGAGATACAATTACCTATGTTTATAATCTGTATGCATAGTTTCTGACCAGAACCCAAATAATCTGTTTATAATTTCAGACCAACTAAAAACCCTAATTACAGTCAAGTAAGTAGAGATTCATACCTCTCTCAGTAGTCAGCGGTCGCCGGAGGAGCAGAGTAACACGATTTTGCGCCGGAATTTAGATGAGTTGGAGAGGGTGAGAGCGACGACAGGAAGTTATAGGTTTTTAGGGTTGAGTTGTTGAGTTGTTGAGTTCCTCTTTCGATTTGATTTTCTGAATGAGTGGGCTGGGCAGAAACTATGGATTTATGGAGTGGGCTAAATTCGGTTTTTTTAGTTTTTGGCCTTCTTTATAGATTTTGGGAAATTTACATATAAACTCACTTTTAAAAAACTATTTACAATTATGATTTTGAATTATGTCAAACTAGTAAAATCAGTGCTTTTAATATATTTTAAGGATTGGAATTTATAAATTAGAAGTTTAGAATATATTTTCTAGGGTTTATAAGTTATGAATTTGAATTTTTAAACTATGGTGTAAAATCATAATAGAAAATAATGACATATTAAGAATTACGTTTGGTGATATAACTTAGTTGTAACTTTGTGCTTAATTATGATATTCATGTATTTGACCCATAGATTTTTGAGGTAAAATTAGAGGTTTGAGCACATTAGAGATTTTTACTAGTCAAACCTCTAATAGTGATATTTGATGAATAAAAGTTTGAAAATGCTTATTAGATCCAAAAAGCCAAATTTTAAAAAAATTGGTTTTATGAGTTTTTCAATTAGCTTTTTGATGGACATTTTTACCCCTAATTATTACTCATTAATCCCAAATAAAGGTTTTATCATGATCTTATTTGTCATTTTACACAAACAACTATTAGCAATCAGTTAATATTTACCAAACGAGTTTACACAATCAGCTGACAGCAATTTGCGAAACATTGTCTTACCTAAACCGAACCGAAAACTGAAGTTGCAGAAAAAAGAGAATTGAAGCGAATTACAATTTGATTTGGTTTTTCAGCTTTTGGTTCAGTTTTGCTCACCCTATATGGAATCCTAATATCTAACTTCAAAGTTTCATTTAACCTCTAATATGTCAAAACCCTAGCCAATGGAAATATAGTAAATCCAAAACATTGTTTTATAAAACCCTAGGATTTGCCCTTCCTTTTGCTGCCTTTTGTCCTGTGAGTCTCGTTGTTCTTCTTTTCCCAGCTATTTTATTCCTCTAGATAAGATGAAGTTTTTTTTACGAAGGTGGGCTAAGATTTCTGGTAGTTTAATTAGGAGATATGAATGAAAACCCTAAACAAGGGCAATATAGTAAATTCAAAATATTCTTATAACCTTAGGATTAGGTGGGACTTAAAATAGACATTTTTTAACCTCTAATTAACCTTTGAAATTCATCCCCTCCTAATAACCTTCTTCTCCAAAAAAAACCTTCACGCAAAGCCTGAAAGATTAAAGGGGCGTAATGAATTAAGATTTTAAAAGACTTTTTAAAGTGAATGATGTTTACATATTTTGATGGTTTTTTAATGACATTTATAGATTCCATAAATTTATGAACAATTTTTATAAACTTATTTTTAAATGACTTTTATAGACTTTTATATACAGCTAAGTAAAAAGAGTCGTAATTGAAACAAACTTCTAACTCTTTTGTACCAAATTTGACAGTTTAGTTAAAAAAATTCAAAACTTTAATCCAATTTTGAAATTTTTTTCCTCGAATGTTGGATCAAATATAATATCTTTAATATATGTGTCATGTCCTAATTTCAACCTCTGAATAAGTGGTGATTTGGTTTGAATTAGAAGGCATAAAATATGTATTTTTATGCTTGCTTTTAATTGCAATTTGCATTGTGTTTTAAGGCTGATGAAAAAAAAAACAAAAGAAGAAAAGAAAAGAAAAAAAGTAAGCATCTTGATTTTATAAAATGAATAAAATTATGAGATTATGTAAATCAATTGTTAATATGTTGATGTTCTTTTCCTCGAATAAGATTGTTATGCAGCTTTGATGCTCATATGTAAATTTGAACATGTAAATCATCAAATTAGTCTATGGAAAAGCAATCAAAATTTTGTAATTATGTTAATTATTATTCTATTGTTGTTAAGGAATGTTAAGCATACCACATGAGGTTTGCAAGTTTGTAACACAAGCCCCTTTACTTAGTAGCTACACAGAATCATGTGAAAATGAGAAATTTATCATAATTTCAGCATTAAGGGCAATTTGAATAGCAACAACTGCTGGATCTTAATGAGAGTAAAGAGATTCAATTTAACTACAATAATTAAGAGTTATAAATTTTTATCAAGTCATAGGACATGTGCATAAGATCACCATAATTAGTATAAAAGAACAACTTGGTAAAGCGATATACATTTGACTAAACAACTAAGCTAAAAACAACTTAAAATGTTGACCGGTTACAAAAAAAAAAAAAAAAAAAAAACAACTAATGTATATCAGAACATCATAAAAGCTCTTGTCTGGTTATAAGGCATTATAAACGGGTATATCAGAATTTCATTAAGAATCGCAACTTCTCAGCTTTTAAGATGAAATGGAAACTTGACACCGTAAGTATATAAGAGGATGATTCATTGCGTATAAAAATACATGGATAGAAAAATGAATTTCACTATCGGATTTTTCGGGCACGAACACCGGAAGCTAAATCGGTTAATAGTTTTTCCTAATTAAAATTATTTTTTAGAGCCTCCACCAATCAAAATTAAGGCGTGATTGGAGACCGAAAATGTTTGAATTTCAAAGGATAAAGGGGTCTATGAAATAGAGATTTTAGGTTCATTTGTCGGTTACATGTAGGGAAGAAAAACTTGATTAATCACCCTACCCCGTCCAAATGTTGGTACTAAAAATTTGATTTATGTTAACGTTTGTCTAATCTACTATTATTGTATTTTTTTTCCTTATGATATAAGCACATAAATGGTGCGGTTTGGTTAATCTTATTTTGAGCAATTTCATACTCCTATGACATAGATGTATGAATTAGGCCGTTTGTTTATTAAATAATTTATTTCGGCTATCGTCATACCCCTAAAACATAGACGTAGGGATTGAGCCGTTTTATTTTAATTAAATTTATTTTGACCATTTTTTTACCCCTATAACATAAGCTTACGAATTAGGTCGTTTCATTTGAATTAATTTTATTTGAACCACATTCATACGGGTATAAATCGATTCGTCTTAACTTCGTTAGTTTTGTACACTTTTAACTTGTATTCTTATGACATGGGATTATAAATCAAGCCGTTTAGTTTTAGTTAATTTTAGATTCCATAAATTGAATGACTTTCGTAGACTTATGTTCAAATGACTGTCTAGATTTTATCCTGTGTCATGCATGGAATCATCTTTAAACATATCAATATTAAAGCTTTACTTATAATTAATTAACTAGCTTATTACTCGTGCAAAAGCATGGTACGCATATACTATCAATATATTTGAACTTTTATTATATGAAAATAAAATTGACATAATAAAAAAATTGACAAAATTAATGTATATTATTAAAAAGTTTGCTAATTAACTTCCTTTGCTTGATTTGGCAGGTCGAATCTTCATTAATGACTAATAGAATATCGAATTTAGAATGTGTAATTCTTTCATATGGCATGAAAAGAGAAACGATTCCACTTGATTCGAAGGTAAGGACAACTTTTTCTTGTGATCTTAAAATGGACGATAGAGTTCTCTAAATAAATGTATTTCCGGTACCACCATATCCATAAGCAAAAATAATCGCGCCATCATCTTTGGTTATTGCATTGATGATAGTTTCATAGACCATTCTTTGATCATCATTTAATGACCTAATTAGGTCTTTACTTTCTTATGCTGATAATTCCCTGTCATAACTAAGTTCATCTTGAATCAGTCTATTTCTTCATTCATCAATTAGTCATGTATCCCGAAATGGCAAAGTAGGATAATCTCTTAAATCTCTCTCATTTTTGTTCAAAAAAATTATAAATCTGTCGATGTACAATTCATTAATTGTTCATTTATCATGTCTAAATCAATCAATATAGAAAAAGAATAACTCATTAACTGCATTTAACAAACAAAAAATTATCTAAGTGTTAATAATCTATAAAATTATTTTAACCAAATTTTGAAAAATATTTTCTGCAAAGAAATTATAAACTAAGTAATTATCATTAAAGTGGTTTTGTTTGTAAGAAGCATATAATTTTATAGTTTTCATTTAAATAGAAAAAAGAAAAAAAAAAGAACATCAAAGAAATTAAGTTGAATATATACCTAGAAAATATATATGTGTAATACGGTCATGATTTTTTATCATTTCTATTTAATAAATAAAATATGTAACAACGGTCAATGAAAATATTTTTATAAATTACCATTTGAAAATAAAAAGAATATAAAGTTGTGGTGGATGATTATAAGATTATATATACTTGAGACTATACTTATCCATTTTTGGTGACTGATATTAGAGTTTGATTCAAACAAAAAAAAAGTTAAGTTCTTTTTCCCGATTTAACAACTCTTATTTTTATCTATTCTCTAATTGGAAAACAAATAAATTTTTTCTCGTTTTCTTTAATTACCCTAATATACTCTAATAATTTGAAATTTGAAATTTGAAATAACAAAAAAAACTATTTCTATCCACATCTAATCTAACGGTTCGAAAAAATATAATAAATTAAATCATAACTTAAAATTTAAATTTAAAAAACTAATATCATTAACAATTAAAATGAGAAGCTAAATTAACAAATTAATTTGTAAATGAGAATGAGATTAATAATTTCAACTGGATCATTTTTTTTGTTACAAAATGATCAATGATGTAGCAAATATTCCTAACTATAATCATTAGGTGGTTTTATGATTAATGATGTAGCATATATTTACTTACATGAAAAGTTAAAATTCAATTTTATGGATATAGATAGTGAAAATATTGCTAGGATTTGGTCCAAATTTTCTGCAACTGTGCAACTGGAAATTTTCCCATTTTTATTCTCCTTTTTTGTTGGGTTTGTTTCGTTTTAATCCAAAATCAATAAATGTCAGTCTTTTTCTTCTAATTCAACCATTTTTTACTTCCACTTTGAAATTTCCCCCCAAATGAATACAATATCTTTTGAATTTGGAAGTTTACTTGTGTAAATTTATTGTTTAAAAAAATGAATTTTAAGAGAAATTTTCAATAAGTTATTAGATATGAGAGAAAAAAGGGAGTGGGAAGAGAGAAACTCAGAAAAACAGTATTCTGTTTTGATCAAAATCAATCCATTTGGGCCGTTTGAAATGTTGAATCTGATTCTGTAAATTCCATATATATAACAACCAATCAAAACGATGTTGGCAATATATTATGCATATGTTTTTGCTAATGTTTATTTAGGCTTTGTTTCGTTTATGTGTTGATGATAGATATTAGGTGATTTTCTTTCCAAATAGAGCATGTTTCTTAACATTGACTAATATGTTGAGATCAAAGTTTTAATATATCATGTCAGCAATAGCCTGAATATCAAATTTTCTAAACAAACTAAACAAAAGTTAGAGATCGAAGTTATATTTATGGATAACTCAGCATAGTTCCAAAACTTCTCATGGTTGTCCTCCTTCCTTCACTGGTCACTCCGTTTGAGCTTATTTGACAATCATTGAAAAATTACTATCTATAAAAGCTAAAGATTTCAAAGGCCGTGTTAATGAAAGTTAGATCACTGTAACTCGTAAAACACTAACATCACTAATCAATTTCTTTTTACTAACTCTGTAAAATTACATGCATTTTGATAGAGATCATAAATAACACAATAGATAATATAATAGAATATAAAATAGAAAAGTGGTAATGATTCTTAACATTGATGAATGTAATCTCACTCTGTATTCTTGGAAAGGAAAAAGAATTAAAACAGATAAAAGAAAGGATGCACAACTGCAACTTCCAGGGAATGATCCCTCTCTCACTAAGAGCCAAATTACTATAATGATTCTTCCTCCTTCCTCTCACACACCACCGTACCTCTTATAACTAACCACATCCCTATTCCCTAGATTCCTAACTAAATCGGTCACCTCATACATTCACAGTTGTCTTCTTCTTTCTCCTAGAATAAACCTGGAGTATTCTTGGGCTTTTGGAACATGGGCTAAGACCTGGGTATTAACATTGGGTTGTTCTCTATCACATGTTTTGCAAAAAAGAAACACCATATTGTCAAAAAAAATTAATTCAAAAAACCTAATTGACCCTAGAACTTACATAGTATCTTATTAACTCCATTAGTTTATTTAAAATAACATGGTTAATCCTTTGAATATGCAAAAAGGCGCCAATATTCCGAAAAATATAAAATTAATTTGTTTTGAAAATCACAAATTAAACTTATATTTTTAAAATTATATTTTTTTACAGATTTGGACAAATTGAAATGTATATCGCTTTAAATAAGTTTGAGGCTAATAGATCACTGTAAGCAATTTCAGGAGTCAATAAATCACTTTAAACAACTTTAAATAATCAATATATTAACTTAAGCAAGTTGGGGAACTAATGGGAGAAAATTGGAAAAACAGTATTCTGTTTTGATCAAAATCAATCCATTTGGCCAGTTTGAAATGTTGAATCTTATTTTGTAAATTCTATATATATATATATATATATATATATATATATATATATATATATAGCAATCAATCAAAATGGCGTTGTCAATATATTATGCATATGTTTTTGCTAATGTTTATTTAGGCTCTGTTTCGTTCATATGTTGACGATAGATATCAGGTGATTTTCGTTCCAAATAGAGCAGTTGTTTCTCAACATTGACTGATATGTTGAGATCAAAGCTTTAATATATCCATGTCGACAATAGCCTGAATATCAAATTTTCTAAACAAAAGTTAGAGATCGAAGTTATATTTATGATTAACTCAACATAGTTCTAAAACTTCTCACAGTTGTCCTCCTTCCTTTCATTGATCACTCAATTTGAGCTTATTTGACAATCAATGACAAAAATTACTATTTATAAAAGCTAGAGATTTCAAAGGCCATGTTAATGAACAGTTAGATGAGTGAAGCATAAAGATGAAAATACATGAGACGAAAGAGAAGCTCGCCAAAGAAATTTTAGGAGTCTAAAACCAAAAGAACATGCAAAATCTTACAATTTTAAATAAATATAGTCATGTGTATCTTGCCTTTAGGTTTTTAGTCTTAGCCGCATGGTCCACTCAAACCTTGAACTCGCAAATCTTATATCTATGCTCTACATCAAACATTAGTACGATTGTTGTCTAATACCTGCAAGAACAAAAAATATTAGTCTGTTACTATATTATAAACAATTTTTAATATAAAACTAAAGCAATAAAAAAAACAGTTTTTCGTTTACTGATAAACTCATATGACTATAATAAAAATAATTTTTAATATAAAATAAAAGCAATTAGACATAAAACCAAGAAAAGAACACTTTTTATTTTAAAATGAACTACCATGTTCTCTGATATTAAAAGACCAAATAATATATTGTAAACCCAATAAAAAAGAATGGACGAAACAAAACTTGATTGTTTTTATATGTTTCTTTAAAGATCTCTAGTGACCCATAAAAGGAAAATCAAGAGCAATTGTAACAAAATCCGGATATGCTAGCTAGTAAGAAATATAAGATATAAAACTAATAGAGAATGAAAATCAGAGAAAAATAATATTTTGTTTTTATCTTACCTCACATCCCGTTCAATGAATGCTTAGAAATAGATCCAAAATCTATTTGCCACCGCAGTGTCATCTCAGTTAAATATCTTCATCCTTATTCGATTGCAAAGCAAAATAAGAAAATAGTCTTCCATTACTAAGAAAATAACACAACTATTTCATTAAAGAAGAAAAATGTCTTACATTAGGTAGGGGTATGGAAAGAACAAAAAGGAGTACAATAGTATTGAAAAAATTCACTTATAGTACGTGTTTGATTAAAGCGATTAAAGTTTAATGGACCACTTAAACTCTTAGATAATAATTGTTATTTTCAAAACCATAATCACTCCAAAAACCAATTACATAATTTTGCTCTTTCCTCATTCTTAGCAAGTTGTTGCCTTCTATGTGTCTGCTGCACTTTCTCTTATCATTATTTTGTTCCTAGCTATCTTATTCGTGAAGGTAAGATCATTTTTTATCTCATTATTCTTCTATTCTTTGTGCAATTTGGTGTACATATCAATCTTTGTGTTCTTTGAGTTTTGTTTGTTGATCACAATGAATCTTAAGAAATCTCTAGCTTTCATATTCAAAGTTATCTAGAAATCTGAGAAACTAGAAAAGAAAATATTATTTTCAATTAAGGTTTGACAAGGATCCCAACGATACTAGATTGGACAGAATATTTGAGTAAAAATAGTCGTAGTTGGAATAAAGTTTTGACACTTTTGTACTAAATTTGACCAGTTCGGTCAAAAAAAGTCAAATTTATTGATAAACTTTATAGATTTTTTACGATCAACTCATTGTTTATGATCCACAATAATGTTAAAATTGGCATCTTAACATCTATTTCTGGGTTAGTGCAGTCACAGCTCGAATATGTGACATTTTAACACAAGCATAATTATTGTTTATGTCAAAATATTTTTGAAATACTTGTGTATTCATATTTTTTTTACATTGATTATAAGTTTTCATCCAACATTATTTTTTTCGGTACTATGATATCAAAGAAATTGTTTCTCGAATTTCTTTAGCTATGAGTTAAATGAAATATCATAGCATATAAAATAAAATTAGTTAATTTAAATTAAATTAAATTTTAGATTATGATGGGGTGTTTCTTTTAACAAATGTAGGTTAAAAAAATTTAGTAGTTTAAATAGGAGAAGCGAATGAAAACCCTAGCCAATGGCGATATAGTAAATCCAAAACGCTGTTTTATAAAACCTTAGGATTCGATCTTCCTTCTATTGTCTTCTGTTTTGTGAGTCTGCTGCAAATTCTCTCGTTCTTCTTCTTCTCCTAGCTATTTTATTCTTCCAAGTAAGGTGGGTTTTTTTTACGAAGGTAGGTTCCAATTTCTAGCAATTTAATTAAGAGAAGCTGATGTGATATTGATTATGAAAAAAGAATTAATAACAAAATCAACAAGTTTTTCTAATCTATCTTAAGGAATTAACACAATCAAATAACAAACATAAATTAGTGATAACAAACCAATCCCAAAGAATTAAAGACAATGAAATGAGATCTAACCTTACATCTTCGAATAATTAAATTGGAACCTGAGTATAAAGGTGGCAATTTTCGTGTTAGTGTCGTGTTCGTGTCGTGTCTAAGTTCGGGTTAGTGTCAAAAACCCAAACACAAACACGACGCGAAAATAATTTCATGTCAAAATCTGAAACCCAAACACGACATGCTCTTGACACGAACAACACGACACAAATTTTACATGAAAATAGATAAACGTATTAATTTGACACGACTCAACCTGTTTGACACGACACGACCTGCTACAAAGAAAATTAGGTTTTAACTTATTAAATTATACTCGATCAAATGTGAAACCCTAAGGGTATTTTTGTAAATTCAAATTTTCGTGTCATTTTTGTGTTTTTCGGGTTGATCCGAACACGACCTGAAATTTTTAATGTCATTTTCGTGTTGACCCAAAAATGACCCATTACCTATTAAGCTCAACACTAACACTAAAAATCTATGTCGTGTGTCATTTTGCCACCTCTACCTGAGTGTTTGGCGACTTATAAGTACCTTACCAAAATACTTGTTCATGATCAAGATAATATTGCAAGAATAATGATCTGGTCTCAAGCTCACAATAAAGAATTCAATCCGGATTGAAAATAATTCCCAAAGGAAAAGAACTTTTGTTCATAAAAATATTGATATTCGATTTATGGAAAATAATGAAGAATACAAGCATCTATATAGGCTACAAAAGAAACTTAAACTTAAACTGAAAAGGAAGTTGAATCCTAATCCACCAAGCTAAAAGAAATCCTAATTAGACAAGGAAAAACGTGAAATTCGTTTTTGTCCTTTAGACCCCAATTTCAGCCCACTAATTAACATTATTTGTGAGCTTTTAATTAGCTAGAAATAAGTTCAATCAAACCTATAAGGCTAGAGCATTAATTTTAATGACTCCCAACAGGTTTTGCACGTGCCAAACACATGTAAGTCCAAAGTTTCTCTTAAAACATAATCAACATTTTTACATATCACTATTATGGGCTTGGGTTTGATACAATACAAAAATACACCATCTCTAATAACTTTGCTAGAATCAGTCTTTGCTTAAAGAAGCTCAAGACGAGTCCATTGAGCATTTGTTGGTTTTCTTTGCACGATTCTTCGGCATAGGTCCAGTTGACAGCTCCAATAGATCTCGTATGCTTCTATTAGGCTCCTTAACTCCAAACTCCTTTGTTCCATGCTTTTGTGATTTTAATATCACATCAAAAGCGAATGAAAACCTTAACCAAGCACAATATAGTAAATCCAAAACGTTTTCTTAAAACTTTAGGATTTGGTGGGAGTTAAAATAGAGGTTTTTAATAAATAATTAACCATTGAAATTCGTCTCCTCCTAATAACCTTCTTCTTAAAAAAACCTCCTTGCAGATCGTTAAAGACTAAAAGGAATATATTAAATTATGATTTTTTTTAAAGTGGATTATGTTTACATATTTTGATGGGTTTTATAGATTCCATAAATTTTTGAACGAATTTCATTGATTTATTTTCAAATGACTTTTAGACTTTTATATACATATGAGTAATAGACTTTTATATACATATGAGTAAAAAGAGTCATAATTGAAACAAACTTCTGACTCTTTTGTACCAAATTTGATGAGTTCGATTAAAAAAAATCAACACTTTATACCAAAATAACTTTGAATTTTATGTAAATCCTTTATTTTTAGACGTAATTTACGTAAAATTTGACTAAATTTACATAAAGTTGTAATTTTACAAAAAAAAAAAACAATTACCAAAAAACAAGTTTTACGTAAAATATTTTAAATTTACAAAATTCATTTAATTTTAGACATAATTTATATAAAATTGAACTAAATTAACGTAAATTTATTATTTTCTAAAAAAACCTATAAACTATAAAAAAAAAGACAGAATTTTACGTAAAACATTTAAACTTTACATAAGTTATTTATTCTTACACTCAATTTAAATGAAGTTACACTTAATTATATAAAGTAATTAGTTAAAAAAACCACAAACTTGGACGCATTGAAAATGCAAATTTTTTTTTGTTGCGTTTTTTTATTATTAATCAAACTGTTTACAGGTGGAGCAAAAACAAAATTTTCGAATCCAACCAACTCTTCGCGAGCATCATTTAGGGAAGGCTTAATATACAATTTGTCTTGTCCAAAAAGGTTAGCTATTCCCGAACTTTTAAAATGTCCTGATAGCCCCTTAATTTGTATAAAATATTCAGTTAAAACCCTGAATTTATGTAAAATGCAATCAATTAATCACTCAATTGCAAAAAAAATAAAATAAATGTGAAAGATGTATTGCACATTCTTAAAAAAACGACTAAAGTCGAGATATGCGATCATGTTACGTATAAACGAAGATCAGCAACTAAATGTGATTAATTAAATCATTTGGGATTAATTAATGGGTAGTTAGTTAATTAGTTAATTGTTATTTTGTCCTTTATAGTTGGTAGTCTGTTATCTTTCTGTTTATTCCCTAAAGGCAGTTGTCACTAGTTTGCATAGCTATTGTACTGCTTTTTGTCTTTTCTATAACCACAATTACCACCTCATGGTTGTACTGCTATATATGAGGTGTATCTGTCCTTTGTAAAGGTGATCCTGAATTAATGAAGAATACTATTTCCCTTTTCTACCCTTTCTTCTCTCTCTCTTTCTAATTCTTCTTCTTCCTCCTCTAGCCTACATTCTATTCTAACACAACCTGTCAGACCTAATACCTGACATTGGTATTAGAGACACCTTTCCTCCTGCCATTCTATGAATGATAAATAACCCTTATAAGAAAACTCAAGCAGGAAAACAAAAAGCTAAGATGGAGACATTAGAACATCAACTCAAGGAGCTTACCACACAGTTCTATGACCGGGCTGAATCTACATCTGATCAGTTGGAAAGGATCCAAGCCCAGCAGGCCACACAACAGCAACGTATAGAGCCCATGATGATGGAGCATAACAACATCAAGAATGAACATATGGGTTCTCATCAATCCTTAGAGAGATCTATACTCTCTTTAACTCAGATGATTCAAAACCAATAAGGAGCCACTCAAACCAACACTTCTCTAACCCCACCACCAAACCCTTCTAATAGGGATACTCATAGAGGAATCCTTGGGAACCTCCTGGTGGCCATCCAACGGAAGGTCCTTCTAATAGGAATCTACCCTTCAACAAGATCCTTCCTAAGTGTGATCTACCATCATTTGATGGAACTGAAGTTGAGCTTTGGGTGAGCAAATGCACCAGATATTGTCAGCTCTTTGAAGTGGAGGAGGACAGAAAGATTCAACTAGTTGGGTTATACCTACAAGGCAAGGCAGAGAGGTGGTTCAGGAATTGGCTACCCAGCCATCCTCAAGTCTCTTGGAGAGCATTTGTGGGGGAGGTTGAAAGGCGTTTCCAGGAGACAGAAGCTTTAGATGTGGTGGAACAACTCTCCTTATTGAGACAAACCAGATCTGTGGTGGAATACCAATATCAATTCGAAGCTGTCAAACTAAAAATGGAGAAGGTACATCCTGAAATTTTTGAACCCCATTATCTATTTACTTTTACTACTGGCCTCAAACCTGAGATAAGATATGCAGTCCGATCTTCACACCCCATTAACTTGTATGCTACTATTAAACAAGCCAAGTTAAAAGAGATCCACCTGGAAGATATGGTAGAATTACTCAAACCTAAGCCCTCATTTCGATCCCCTGCATTCACCAAAACTTATCCACCCTATACACCAACCAATATTAAACCTCCCTATACAGCCACTACTATGTCCAAGCCTTACTTACGAACTACACAGATCACCACTACCACCCCAAAACTATTAGAAACTAAACCCAACACCACAGCTACACCCATTAAGAAAGTTCATGGAGCATGCTGGAGATGTGGGGACAGATTCTTCCTATGCCACAAATGCACCCAGAAAAAGCTTAATGTGATACAGATAGAGGGAGACGAGCAAGATACAATAGAGGAACTAGATATGAGAAGTCAGGAAGAGATTGATGAGCCTGAAGTTGGGGAGCCTGAACACATTGAGCTCTCATTGAATGCCTTAGGGGGAGGCTCAAAAATGGGACCCTTAAGTTGAAAGGGGTCCTTAATAAGAAGACCATCATGATCTTAATTGATAGTGGGAGTACCCACAGTTTTGTGTAGGGCTGTGCACTATGCGGTTTGAAACCGCAAAACCGAACAGAATCGACACTGTTCGGTTTTTCGGTTCGGTTTTATTATTACACGGTTCGGATTCGGTGTGTTATTTTGGTGAATATCGGTTTTCGGTGCGATTCAGTTCGGTTTCTAATAAAAACCGAAATAACCGAACCGCACCGATTAGTTGCTACTATGTCGATTTTTATACATGTATGGTTGGAAAACAAATTCTAATCCTTCCTAAATTTATACACACCACCTATCTAATGATAACACAACCTACTAATTTTTGAATTTATGATTCTACAAAAAAAAAAAAAAAACATTTAATATAACCATTAAATTCTAATTTAACATCTATTTACCTTAACTTTGAATTTAATATAACCATTAAATTCTAATCTAACACCTATTTACCTTAAAAAAAACATTTAATATAACCATTAATTTATGCTCTTACTTAGTATATGAATTAAAACTTTGTGCTTTTTAGATTATTTATAAAGTTTTATATTAATTCGGTTAATTCGGGAAAAACCAAACCGAACCGAAAAAAATCGGTTCGGTTCGATTTATATTCTGACGTCGGTTCAGTTCGGTACAAGATTTTTAGATATTTCGGTAAATTCGGTTCGGTTCGGTTCGATTTTAAACCGATGCACAACCCTAGTTTTGTGGACCTCAAACTTGCTAAGGAGGCAAAATTACCCTTGGAACAAGTCCACCATACATCTGTTTCTGTTGCGAATGGAGACTTCTAGACCTCGGCTGGGCTGGGCCGGGCCGGGCTGGACCGGACTGGGCCGGGCCTATCGGGCTTTTGATAAAACCTGATAAGCCCAAGCCCATCCCAAGCCCACACTAATTAGAGTCGGGCTCGGGCCTAAAAAATGAATCCCAAGCCCGCCCGCCTAAGCCCATATCTATATTAAAAAAAATTCAATTAAAATAAAATACTAATTTTTTAATAAAAAATAATAAACATAATAGTTGATATGGGGCATTTAAATAAATATTAAATTTATAAATGTATATATAGATAACGGGTCGGGTCGGGTCAGGCCCGACGAGTACTTATATAGCCCAAGCCCGGCCATTTTCTAGACGGGCTTATTCAGGCTTGGGCTGGACCGGGCCTGACACTAATTTTATGTGTTCAGGCCCGGCTAAATGGGCCTGGGCTCGGGCCGTGAGGGCGGGCTCATCGGCCCATGGCGAGGTCTAGTGACTTCCAAATGCAGTGACTGTGGTTGGACAATGCAGAATACTAAGTTCGAATTCACTGTCAGGGTATTGGAATTAGGGGAGTATGATCTAATACTATGAGTGGACTGGATGAGAGAACACTCTCCAGTTACCTTTGATTTTGCAGAAAACAAGTTACTTTTCAGAAGGATAATAAGCAGATAGCTCTGAAAGGTATGACTGAGGAAGTGACACTGAAACTGATGACTCTGAAGTCAGTCAATAATTTGGTAGCCAAAGGATGGAAAGGGGTTACTACTAGACTTTTTCTCATGTCCTTGACTGAAGTGTCCCCTCCAGTGCCCAATATAAATTCAGAAAAAGAACCTGCCCCTCAAACGGATCCTAAACCTCCACTAAACCCAGCCCTGGAACCTCTTTTTGACAATTACAACCATTTGTTACATGCCCCTACTACATTACCATCCTCAAGATCCCATGACCATGTTATACCTCTCAAACCAGGCACAGAACCCATTAAGGTTAGACCTTACAGATACTCTCATCATCAAAAGGATGAGATAGAGAAACTAATAGAAGAAATGCTTACCAATGGCATTATTCAACCTAGTAACAGCCCTTTCGCTTCACATGTACTTCTTGTTAAGAAGAAAGATGGTTCATGGAGGTTCTGCATTGACTATAGGGAATTGAACAAGGCTACAACCAAAGACAAGTTTCCTATACCGGTAATTCAAAAGTTGATTGATGAACTCAAAGGGACCATGATATTTACCAAACTGGATTTGCGAGCTGGCTATCATCAGATAAGGATGCAGGAACAGGACATTTAGAAAACTGCCTTCAGAACTCACTCAGGGCATTTTGAGTTCCTAGTTATGCTCTTTGGGCTCACAAATGCACTAGCCTCCTTTCAATCCCTCATGAACTCAGTTTTCAAACCCTACCTACGAAAATTTGTCCTAGTCTTTTTCGATGACATCCTAATATATAGCCCTAGTTTGAAATCTCACCTACACCATTTACAGCTAGTGTTTGAGTTACTGACCCAACACCAATTACTGGTCAAAGCTTCTAAGTGTGAATTTGGGGTGCCTCAAGTGTCTTACTTAGGGCATATTATCTCAAAGGAATGAGTGGCCATAGACCCTGCAAAGGTAGAAGCAATGGTGAATTGGCCCTTGCCAATTTCATTAAAGGGGTTGAGGGGATTCCTAGGGCTCACTGGCTACTGCATGAGATTCATTAAAGATTATGGCACCATCAGCAGGCCCTTTACAAATCTACTTAAGAAGGATCAATTCCATTGGACTGCTGATGCAACTCAGGCCTTCCAAGTTCTCAAACAGCTGATGTCCAGAGTACCTGTGCTTGCAATGCCAGATTTCTCCAAACCTTTCACACTTGAGTGTGATGCTAGTGGCACAGGGATAAGTGTTGTCCTGATGCAGAACAACAAGCCCTTATGTTACTTATCTAAGGCCCTCAGTCCAAGAAATCAATGCCTATCGGCCTATGAGAGGGAGTTATTAGCTATCATCCAAGCTTGTACTGCATGGAGACATTACTTGGAAAATGCACCTTTCATCATCAAAACTGATCATGAAAGTATTAAACACCTGCTTGAGCAGAAGCTGCACACTTATCTACAACACAAGGGAGTCTCTAAGTTACTAGGGCTGAACTATACCATTCCATACAAACGCGGAGCTGAAAATAGAGTTGCAGATGCCTTGTCAAGGCAGTTTGAAGAACCCTCTCTCACCTTGTCTTCTACTGCAGCACTTACCCAAATTGTTCCTACTTGGCTTGAAGAGGTGCATTCCTCCTATAAAGGCGACCAATAGGCTTTACAACTTATACAGCATGTCACAATCCTGCAACATCAACATCCCAACTATTCCTACAGGCAAGGGGTCCTAAAGTTCAAGGAAAGACTCTATATTGGTTCTGCTACCAACCTGAGATCCCAACTAATAGAAGCTTGTCACAACTCTCCCCTGGGTGGCCACTCTGGCATTCGAGGAACTTTCTCAAGGCTGCAACAAGTTTTTTACTAGCCTAAGATGCTCCCTCATATCACTGTCTGGATTGCAGCATGTGACACTTGCTTAAGGTGCAAAGCTGGCCCCTCTGCATACCCTAGTTTACTGCAACCATTACCAATTCCACAAGGTGCATGGCAAGACATTGCCATGGATTTCATAGAGAAATTGCCTAAGTCTGGAGGGTACGATACTATAGTGGTGGATAGGTTCACCAAAACAGGGCACTTTATACCCTTAACCCACCCCTTCCATGCATCTGTGGTAGCTAAGGCCTTCTTGGACAACGTCTTTCGACTTCATGGTATGCCCAAGACAATTGTATCTGACAAAGACGGATCTTCACATGCATTTTTTGGAAAGAATTCATGAAGCTATTGGGCACACAATTGTTGTACAACATTGCTTATCATCCACAGATAGATGGGCAGTCTGATAGATTAAATCAGTGTTTGGAAAACTACATACGAAGCATGACTTTTCTTACCCCTAAGAAGTGGTCAACCTGGCTCAGTTTAGCCGAGTATTGGTACAATTCAAGCTTTCACTGTGCCATCAAGATGACACCCTTCCAAGCTCTCTATGGTACTAATCCTTCCCTTCCTAATTTACCTTCTACTGACGCTCATGTGGCAGCAGTAATAGACTTATTAAAGGCCAGAGAACATATGAACTCCACCATTAAGGAATGCCTCACTACTGCTCAAAACATGATGAAGCAGATAGCTAATAAAAAAAAGGACTGACAGGGAATTGGGGATTGGGTCTATCTTAAACTACAGCCCTACAGACAAACTACAGTGGCCATCAGAAGTTCCCTTAAACTCTCAGCTAAGTTCTATGGGCCTTTCCAGGTGGTTGCCCCCTTCTTGGGTTTCACATATCATTGCTTAAAAGGAAGTCTTCCCCAAACCTACCAGTGTTGACCACCTTGCCTCCCATCCAGGATGAAGCTTTTACAATTCAACCAGCAAAGGTGCTTAAAACTCGCAATGCAATTGTTGACAATAATGCAACACCTCAGTTGTTAATCCAGTGGTTGGGTTTGCCTACGATTGATGCTACTTGGGAGGATAATTCGCTGATTGCAGCTCAATTTCTGGAGTTTTACCATTCTTGGGGACAAGAATGTGCAAAAAAGGGAGGAATTGTTACGTACAAACGAAGATCAACAGCTAAGTGTGATTAATTAAATCATTTGAGATTAATTAATGAGTAGTTAGTTAATTAGTTAATTATTATTTTGTCCTTTATAGTTGGTAGTTTGTTATCTTTCTGTTTATTCCCTAAAGGCAGTTGTCACTAGTTTGCAAAGCTATTGTACTGCTTTTTGTCCTTTCTGTAACCACAATTGCCACATCATGGTTGTACTGCTATATATGAGGTGTATATGTCCTTTGTAAAAGTGATCCTAAATTAATGAAGAATACTATTTCCCTTTTCTACCCTTTCTTCTCTCTCTCTCTTTCTAATTCTTCTTCTTCTTCCTCTAGCCTACATACTAGAGAAAACAAGTTTTACAGTTAAACAAGTAAGAACTTCATTGTTAATCTATTCTGAATTATATAACAACATTCTAAGGCGCGTTCAAACGGCTCCCAAATGGGACCTAGGCGGCCAAACAACGGCCAAGAGACCAAAACGCCCAGGGCACGGAACCTAGACGGGGAAAATCAGAATTCTCTATTTTGAGCATCTAAACAGGACGTAAGCGGTCCATATAGCCTTGTCCTTAAACACGACCGGTAGATATTGACCGATAATCCTTCTATATTTGTTATTAGTAGTTGTTTTTCAATCTTAACTCAACACTTTGTATATGTTGTTTGGAGTAAAACAACAGGAAAAAAAAAAAAAAAAAAAAACAAATGTTACAAGGAAACAGCTAAGATACAAAGTGTAACTGAAGATCTCCGTCATTTTACCACATTTCGGTCTCTGATATACGGAATCTACAGTGCTAAGCTATCTTAGTTAATGACTAAGATGAACCAAAAATGAGTAAGCAGACAGAGGTGTATATCATTTAACACCAAAGCTTGAACTTGGTTATCAACCAAAAACTGCTTCAAAAATGACATCCTTGAAAATAAATTCTTACGCAAAAAGAGAAAAAGGAAACTTAGGTAAGTTGAGCATGAATATTTAACAAAAAAATCCCCATCGGGGAGTGAAATAGAACATGAAACCGTAAGCTCACAAGCAGTGGGATGAGCCCGGGGCAATGTCATGATATGAATCTGCTCAAAGAACATAAATAATCTCTGAAAACTGAAATATTCTAGCAATATAAACATCTTCGTTATCCATCTTCAGCACAGTCCAGTAAATGAATCAAAACAAATCAAAACAAAACATACAAAATGATTTTACACAAATCATAGAAAAGTATACTGATATCTGACTTCACAAATACGATTCATGATTCATCATCAAATTAACATGATATTAAATTTTCAACAAAAAATTACACTAATAAATAATAACATCATATCGTATCACACTGAAGATCTTTGACTGTTTTTTCATACTAATCCTAGATCATCAAATCAAATCTTCTCTTCTGTCAATCTAACTCTTTTCTATATCACGCAATTAATAGATAATAAGTAGAACTACTAATCTGCTGGTGGCTTTAATATGATTTAGAAATTGAAAGCATCTTAAAGTAATTTAATCAGAAGACACAAGCCATCAAAGTTTAAACAACATGAAAGGAAAAGGAAATCAGAAGAAGAATCAATCCATCAAAAATAAATCAGTGACCTTATTGAATTTTACGGCTTAGCCATCCATTTGCAGTCTCCTGTCACTGGTGATGACTGATTATCGGTGACAATAAGGTGGAGGAACAGGAATCAATCGGTGATACAGAGCGGACTGCAGACAGGAAAGCATAGTTCTTCAACATTTCAATTTGGCAGAGCGGACTACACAATGCTGATGATGTGGCATGACGCCAAACTAACTCTCTAACTCTTTAACAAACTTTCTGGCCAATACTAACTAATCATACTCTTGTGCAATTCTGTTAATTTGATGAACTATAAATTGGCCAAATCCTCTTTCAGCTTCTTTCAATTGGTTTCACTTTGTTTCAGGTTCTTTCAATTGGTTTCACTTTATATATCCACATATGACATATCAGCAATTAAATTCCATGGAGTTAATCCACGCCATAACAAATTTTGACATAACAAGATATGGTGTTGAAAGAATCATGGAAAAAGCAATGCACTTCTTGCAGGAGAAGTGGCAAGGTGAAACAAAGACATAGGACCAACTAATGAAGCTACTATAAATCACATTCGATCTAACAATAATGGGATAATAGAATCCATGTCTGCACATAAGAACAATCAAAGTGAAACAGAATGGAAAATGCACCTGGATCAGCAAGGCTAACATGGGAACTCATCACTTGTCTAATGCATCTTCATTGGTGACAAGTTTAAGTAGCTCAAGAGAAGGCAGCCCGGACCGAGCTAGCTTGCCCATGCCTCCTTCAGCAGCATCAAAATTGTTCAGTAGTTCAATTACTACTACAGATACAGTGAGTTCATGGATAATACATGAATGGTTCTAAAGATATGCATACACCAATTACACATTGTATGAGCTAAGATTATAGAAACCAGAAAATGTAAAACAAGACACCACAAAAATGATTTCTATCAAGTACCAATCATAAAATTGGTTAAATGCATTATATATATATATATATATATATATAGCACGCGCAACCAGCCGGTCTTCGACTAGTGTTTCACTAGTCTCTGAACTTGTTTAATGATTAAGTCCGCTTATGGAGTATAAGAGAAGATTTTGACAGTTTGAATCAGGTATCCCTTTAGTGCATACATCTCACATAACTTGATAGTAATACATACATCTCAACAAGCAAAATCATTAAGTTAAATTTAGGACTTTCATACTTCAAAAATTTCAAGCACTACCATCAAGATAATCAGTAATCCAATTCAAAGAAAACATAAACAAAATTCCAATTCTTCAAGCTACCATATCAGAAACAGAGACTTGTACTCTCACCAAAACCATAAAATCAAAACAAAGGCCATGTATAGGCGGATGATCAACGGAGCCTCCTAGCTTCTCTCTCAGACTCGAGAAGGGTTAGCACATCCCCTTCTCTAACTGGTCCCTTCACATTCCTCATAATGAACCGATTCTGATCATCAAGAAACTTGACTCTAACTTGAGTCACCTGCCCCCTGGATCCAGTTCGACCCATAACTTTCACCACCAAAGCGTGCTTAATCGTTGAATCCATCCTGCACCAAATCAAAACGACATAATTAAGTTATTTGCTAGACAGAGTCCAATTCGAAGTATTCGAAGATTCTGTTTCCAGTTAGCTCCAAATTTCTGGATAAACAAACAAAAGTTCATACAAATTTGAATGTGAAATCTAAAGATACAATTACTAAAGCAACCATTTCTCAACTTCGATTGAGATATAATTACAGACAGAATAAATAACAATACAGTATTGAACCAAATAATCTGTTTATAATTTCAGACCAACTAAAAACCCTAATTACAGTCAAGTAAGTATATATTCATACCTCTCTCAGATAGTCTCAGTAGTCAGCGGTCGCCGGATGAGCAAAGCAACACGCTTATGCGCCGGAATTTAGTTGAGTTGGAGTGGGTGGTCGGTCGACTCTCAGGAAAGAAAGAAAGAAATAGCAGAGAGAGAGAGAGAGAGCGACGACAGGAAGTTAGGTCTTTTAGGGTTGAGTTGTTGAGTGAGTGGGCTGGGCAGAAACTATGCATTTAGTGAGATGGCTAAATTCGGTTTTTTTTCTTTTTTTTTACCCAAACAGAACTGAAAACCGAAGTCCCCGAATCGAATCAAATAGAATTACGGTCTGGTCTGATTTTTTCGGTTTTCGGTTTTCGGTTTTTAGTCGGTTTTGTTCCCTATAATGTAATCCTAACTTCTTGCTTCAAATCTCCATCTAACCTCTAACTTTTCAAATCTCACTCCTTAATATAGTCTCTCTTTCGATTCAAAAACACAAAAAATAGAAAAACGAAGAAAAGCAAAAAAAAAAAACGTTGTAAATGGAAAACGAAATAAAAGTATTGTAAATGGAAAGCGTTGCCTAATTTCTCGGCTAGATTCCGCTGCTTGAGCGGGCTTACTTCGGAGGTTTTCTTTTACCTTTCGTAATTGTTGTTGGAAAACGACCATCTCCCGCTCGTGAGACGCCTTAGCATCGTCCATCTCTTTTCGCATGGCCACCAAATTCTGGCTAAACCTCCAAGATACTTCTTCCGCCAAAAGCTAATATTGAGAATCAGTTGAGATTGGGGACTAACCTGCTTATTAACTTCCTTGTCGTTATTTCGATGAATCTCCAATTGAACTTGACTAGATGTAGCCATGACCGAATAATTTGAATAATTGAGGAGAATTCTGGCTGACGGTCACCGCATCAATGATAACTAGTTACCTGATTCTGTTAACGTGTCCAAAGCGTCTTAGTAATCTGACGTCGTTGATAACCTACAAAACAATAGCGTAGATCAAACGGGATTGGAGTCTCGTGAACCTGCTCTGATGCCTAAGTCGGTTTGTGCTTAAGATCGAATTGAAGGGTATGAACTAGTTTTAAGATAGTAGTTAACATACCACATCTTCTGTCAATACATGTCTATTTATAGGGGTTTTTAGGTTAAGGTTAGTCACCTCTTTAGAAGTCCTTATGAGCGTATCCTTCAAGAATTCTAAATCATTTATCTTATAGGATTCTAGAAGAATAATTGGAGATCGAAGCTCCGATTATTGTATTTGGACTTCTATAGTCATGTTTGGACCGCTAAATCCCACACATGTCATTTAACTCTAAAGAGGGCGGAAATAACGTCATCCACGTATTCTCATTTTACATAATATCATTTAGTATCATAGTGTATCTAGAACTCCATCCTAGTGGAGGTTAACGAACATTAAACCGAGTTAACCATTTAGAACTCAAATCATACTAAATTTTATATATATTATGAAAATTCTTTAATTGAAATGTAATTTTTTTAAAAGAAATTTAACTAACTTCTATCTTAAGCATAATTATTTATAGGGTAAATAATTATAAGGTCCCTAGGTTTTTACTTAATACACTAGTCAGTCCCTCAATTTTTAGAAATAATTATATAGTCCCTCAATTTTTATTTTCATCAACTCCTTAGTCCTTATGTTTGATTCAATGGTCAAACTATACCAAATAAATTTTAAAATACCAAAATTATCATTTACTCTATGTTTTAATAATAAAACAGTTATTATTCCTTTTGTTTATGTTTTTTCTCCTTTTTTCCTACATAATCTCTACAATATTGAGTAATTTATTTATTAAATTTTATATAATCATAGAACTTCAATTTAGTAGCCTAAATTTTATTGACTAAAAAAATGAATGAAAAATATTTCAAAAATTATCAAAATAAGAGAAAAACTATATAAAAAGTAATTTTTATTTATCTCTAATAAATTATATATATGAAGAAAAAAATATATGATTTTTAAAAAAAATATTAATATTTAATGTTAGTTTAAAAACATTATATTAAATCCTACCAAAAAAAACATTATATTAAAAAAAACTTAAGAGAATAAAAATACATTTTTAATGATTAGTATATACAATTATATAAATTTCGGTGTATATATATTTCATAAATTTTATTAAAACTATTTAGATTAAATTTGAAACTAAAAGATAAAATTTTTTTATGTAAATAACTAGGGGCAATTTGGACTTTCATCTACAAAAACAAATAGAATGACTAAAAAATTGATTAAAATAAAACTTAAGGACTTTATAATAATATGATGGGTCTACTAATATGTTAAGCAAAAACATAAGGACTTTATAATTATTTATCTTTATTTATAAATATTTTTGAAATAGTGTGGATCGAGATTTTTTTTTATATTGATTATAAGTTTTCATCCAAAATTATTTATGTTAGTATCATGAGTATCAAAGAAAATTTCTAATTTATTTAGCTAAGAATTAAATAAATTACTGTAGCTTATGAAATAAAATTAGTTAATTTAGCAAAGAAAATAAAATTATGTTAAAATTTTTAGTAGTTTAATTAGGAGAAGCCAATGAAAATAAAGGTGAAGAAAACCGAATTAAAAACTAAAAATCAAAAAAATCGAACCAAATTATAATTCAGTTCATATGGTCTCTTTTTTCTTTTGGCTTAATTCGTAAATAACATTTTGAACTTGTTCAAATGTTGCAACTGTTCCCCCACTTTCAATTGTAAAAATTTACCCTTCAAATTTGTCCAATTGTAAAACATAACCCTTTAAATTTGTCCAATTGTAAAACAGAACCTCAAATTGCTGATATGGACTGCAATTGAAGAAACACGTGAAATACAAAAAGCTGCAATGCTCGTGGAATGTGATAATCAGATCTTTGGACCCAAAAAAATCAGTATTTAAGTAACCAAATTCTCAATTCTTCAACTTATTCTTCAACCTAACGGTCTTTTTTTTTTTTTTTTTTTTTTTGCAACTTCGGTTTTTGGTTTGGTTTGGATAAAAACCATAAAAATCGAATTTAACCCACTCACACGCTATGCATGGTTTCTTTCTGCCCAGCCCACTCGGGTCAGAGAATGAGATCGAAAGAGGAACTAACAACTTAACCCTAAATACCTGACTTCCTGTCGTCGATCTCACCCTCTCCAACTCATCTAAATTCCGGCGCGAAATCGTATTGCTTTGCGCCTCCGGCGACCGCTGACTACTGAGACTGACTGAGAGAGGTATGTATATATACTTACTTGACTGTAATTAGGGTTTTTTAGTTGGTCTGAAATTATAAACAGATTATTTGGGTTCTGGTCAGAAACTATGCATACAGATTATAAACAAAGGTATGAATCGTGTTATTTGGTTCAATACTGTATTTTTATTTATTCTGTCTGTAATTGTATCTCAATCGAAGTTGAGAAATGGTTGCTAGTAATTGTATCTTTAGATTGACAGAAGAGAAGAGTTGATTTGATGATCTAGGATCAGTAATATGTACAATAAAAACGAATTTATTTCATTTCCTATTCGAAGATCTTCAATGTGCGATATGATATGATATTATGATTTATTAGTGTAATTTTTAATGTCATATTGATTGGATGATGAATCATGAATTCGTTTTTGTAATGGCGATTGTGATTGTGAAGTCAGAGATCAGTATACTTTTCTATGATTTGTGTAAAATCATGCTGTATGTTCTGTTTGCCTCTTTAACTGTTACCATTTTTTAGTTGTTTCCCTAAGGTGTTGATACATTCCCAAGCTTATGTAGCTTACTTTATTTGTTTTAATTCATTTACTGGACTGTGTTGAAGATGGATAACGAAGATGTTTATATACTTTCATGATTTCACCACATTAGAGATTATCTATATTCATTGAGCAGATTCATATCCTGACAGTTAAATATTCATGTTCACTTCCCTAAGTTTCCTTTTTCTCTTTTGCAGAAGAATTTATTTTCAAGGATGTCATTTTTGAAGCAGTTTTTGGTTGATAACCAAGTTCAAGCTTTGGTGTTAATGATATACAGCTCTGCTTCTTTTTCAGGTCTAGAGTGCTTGCTTACTCATATTTGGTTCATCCTAGTCATTAACTAAGATAGCTTAGCACTGTAGATTCCGTATATCAGAGACTGAAACGCAGTAAAATGACAGAGATCTTCAGTTACACAGCTTGCAGACAGTTGTCTCAGATGTTTTTGTCAATCATCTTCTTTCATAGTTCCGAGTACTTTCTGGCAATTGGCATTCATGGGAAGTCAAATGTTACAATTAAATCGCTGTTACTCAGCAAGAATTATCTTCTGGCAATGATCTTTTCGGTGCTTGAATACTTGGTTGAAATCTTTTTATTTCCTGGATTGAAGGAATATTGGTGGGTGAGTAACGTAGGTCTTGCACTCGTGGTTATCGGAGAAGTTATTCGGAAACTGGCTATAATAACAGCTGGGCAAGCGTTTACTCATCTTATCAAGGTTTATCATGAAGAGCATCACAAGCTGATTACTAATGGAATTTATAGATTTATTCGTCACCCAGGATATTGTGGTTTCTTCATCTGGTCAGTCGGAACTCAAATAATGATGTGTAATCCCTTATCGACAATTGCATTTGCACTCGTAGTCTGGCGTTTCTTTGCAGATCGAATACCGTATGAAGAATTTTTCTTGAGGCAGTTTTTTGGGTCACAGTATGATGAATATGCTCGACGAACTCCTTCTGGGGTTCCATTTGTGAAGTGAAGACAGAAATTTGATGGAGTTGGCAGCAGAATCGTAGTCATTTTGCCACAGCCTATGTAAACTTGGTCCGTCTGATTGAGAATCTCGTAGATTGATTTTGAACTTGTTTGAACAATCGGTAGATTATGTTTCTCTTGGCGTCATGAATTTGTTCTTTCTGCAATTAGGGCAAAGAGTTTATTCATTATGACTGCTGCGTTTTTTCAAGCTGCAATTAGGCCAAAGAGTTTATTCGTTATGACTGCTTGACAGGGTCTCACTTCAAGCCGGTTCCAGTCATCATCAGTACCAGATGATGCTGAATTTATGTAGGACATGAATAATTGTGGAAAGATAATAATATGATATTGTGTTAAATATGATATTGTTTAGCTACTGATGCGAAACAAGTCCTGGAGTTTGAAACACTGCCTTTAGTTGTTAGCATGTTTTTACTGTTAAATTTCATCGGTTATACTATTATTATCACTTTCGCGTTATAGATTATAGAATACATAATACGATTATAACATAATAACCGGTTTCAATATCCATACTAAAATCTCACATCAACTTATGGAACTTGGTAAGGATTTTTTACTAGCCTATGAACATTTGGGCGAATAAGTGAAGATTTTGACAAATTGAATCAAGTATCCCTTAAACAGGTATCGCTTAAAGGATGATCTGGTCATCCTTACTATATGATTAAATCTGCTTATGGCAAATAAGAGAAGATTTCGAGAATTTGAATCGGTATCCCTTTAACGGAAGTCTAAAATTGATAGACACTCTGCCATGCTTTTAACATCTGACATAACATAACTTGATGTATTATACATCTCAACAAGCAAAATCACTAAGTTAAATTTGGGACTTTCATACTTCAAAAATTTCAAGCACTACCAGCAAGATAATCTGTAATCAAGTCTTTGCTACAACAAAGAAAAAATAAACATAAAAAAATTCCAATTCTTTCTAGCAACCACATCAGAAACAGATACTTGTACTCTCACCAAAACCATAAAATCAAAAAACAAAGGCCATGTATAGGCGGATGATCAACGGAGCCTCCTAGCTTCTCTCTCAGACTCGAGAAGGGTTAGCACATCCCCTTCTCTAACTGGTCCCTTCACATTCCGCATAATGAACCGATTCTGGTCATCTAGAAACTTGACTCTAACTTGAGTCACCTGCCCCCTGGATCCAGTTCGACCCATAACTTTCACCACTAAAGCATGCTTAATTGTTGAATCCATCCTGCACCAAATCAAAACATAATTAAGTTATTCGCTAGACGGAGTACAATTTGGAACAATATTCAATTGCTTCAACAAAAGTTTTGAAATCAAGATGCTTTACTTTTCATCATCAAAATGTTAACAAATATTCAATTGCTTTAACAAATCCAAGCAGCATAATTAAGATATTCTCTAGCCGGAGTCCAATTTGAAACAAATCTTCAATTGCTTCAACAAAAGTTTTGAAATCAATATGCTTTACTTTTCATCATCAAAATGTTAATAAAATTGGGACAAATATTCAATTGCTTTAACAAATCAAAGCAGCATAATTAAGATATTCTCTAGTCGGAGTCCAATTTGAAACAAATATTCAATTGCTTCAACAAAAGTTTTGAAATCAAGATGCTAACTTCTCATCATCAATCTTAGGACGTTAACAAAATTACAACAAATATTCAATTGCTTCAACAAATCAAGGCAACATAATTAAGATACTCTAGCCGGAGTCCAATTTGATACAAATATTCAATCGCCTCAACAAAAGTTTTGAAATCAAGATGCTTGCTTTTACTTTTCATCACCAAGCTTAAAATGTTAACAAAATTGCAACAAATATTCAATTGATTCAACAAATCATAACAACATAATTAAGATATTCTCCAGCCGGAGTCCAATTTGAAACAAATATTCAGCTGCTTCAACATAAGTTTCGCTATCAAGATGTTCAAGCTTAAAACATTAACTATGCTATGCCCATCTAATGAAGACCTAATTCAAACCAAGCCACCACTTATTTAGAGGTAATTGAAATACTAACACACAACTTCCTTTCCCAGTTAGCCCCAAAGCAACATAATTAAGATATTCTCTAGCCAGAGTCCAATTTTACAGATATTCAATTGCTTCAACAAAAGTTCTGAAATCAAGATGCTTACTTCTCATCATCAATCTTAGAACGTTAACAAAATTACAACAAATATTCAATTGCTTCAACAAATCAAAGCAACATAATTAAGATATTCTCTAGCCGGAGTTCAATTTGATACGAATATTCAATTGCTTCAACAAAAGTTTTGAAATCAAGATGCCTACTTCTCATCATCAATCTTAGAACATTAACAAAATTACAACAAATATTCAATTGCTTCAACAAATCAAAGCAACATAATTAAGATATTCTCTAGCAAGAGTCCAATTTGATACAAATATGCAATTGCCTGAACAAAAGTTTTTTGAAATCAAGATTCTTACTTTTACTTTTCAACATCAAGCTTAAAATGTTAACAAATTTGCAAGAAACATTCAATTGATTCAACAAATCAAAGCAACATAATTAAGGTATTCTCCAGCTGGAGTCCAATTTGAAACAAATATTCAACTGCTACGACATAAGTTTTGAAATCAAGATGTTCAAGCTTAAAACATTAAACAAATTACAATAGAAAACAAGCACAAAATTAACTATTCTATGCCCATCTAATGAAGACCTAATTCAAACCAAACCAACACTTATTTAGAGGTAACTGGAATACTAATACACAATTTTCTTTACCAGTTAGCCCCAAATTTCTGGATAAACAAACAAAGGTTCATACAAATTTGAATATGAATCTAAAGATACAATTACTAGCAATTTATCAACTTCGATTGAGATACAATTACATACAGAATAAATAAAAACACAGTATTGGAGCAAATAACATTTCAAATAACACGATTCATACCTCTGTATGCATAGTTTCTGACGAGAACCCAAATAATCTGCTTACAATTTCAGACAACCTAAAAACCCTAATTACAGTCAAGTAAGTATGGACTCATACCTCTCTCTCAGTCGGTCTCAGTAGTCACCGGTCGCCTCAGGAGCAAAGCAAGACGATTTTGCGCCGGAATTTAGAGGAGCTGGAGAGGGCGAGAGCGAGAACAGGAAGTTAGGTCTTTTAGGGTTGAGTTATTGAGTTCCTCTTTCGATTTGAGTCTCTGACTGAATGAGTGGGCTGGGCAGAAACTATGGATTTAGTGACTGAGTGGGCTAAAATATACATCGCATTTTACGAATAAAGGCTAAAATTGGCCCACGAAGTTGCATGATGGGTGGATTTAGCGGAAATCAATCTTTGGGTATCAACTCAGTCCTTAAAGTTGGCGTGGATGATAAAATTAATCCGAGATCAAATCAGCCCTGAAAGTATTATATATTCTTGATACTTGAACTTTATAATGTTTACATTTTAATACCTGAAATCTATTTTTATACTTAAAAATTGTTATATTCTACGCAACCGCATAACGATTTCGTGTCGACGCTCACTTTACGCGTCAGTGCAGAATATTGATGCACTAAAGAGTCTAGTGACATTTTTTTCTCTGTTTTGAGGAGTTTCTATCTGCACTAATTGTTCGTAATCTATACTTCTATTTCGAGATATTTTTAGAGATTTTCTTTGTTATTTCGGTTTTGGCCTCTTTTTATTTTCTCACATTTTATCACTTAATATAATTATTTCATTACCAAAAACTTTAAAAATAAATAATTCATTATAATTTAAAATTCTAAATTCAATTAGTTCTTATCCAAAATTGTGTATATTATCTTTTATTAAAGTATATCCGAAATTTATTTTTGTCATATATTATTACTTGATATTATTATTTCATTAACCAAAAATATGGAATTTTTTATTTTAAGAAAATAAAAAAAAATAAAAGAATAAACTTCGTATAAGATTCATGATTTGAAAATGGTTTTTATTAATATATAATATTGATGCACTAGAGTATAAAGTAATGCGGCAATGTTAAAAACGTTATGTGGCAGCGCATAATATAATGGTTTTTAAGTATAAAAATACATTTCATGTATCAAAATGTAAAAATGATAAAGTTCGGGTATCAAATATATTATACTTTTAGGGCTCATTTGATTATGTGTTAATTTGACCCAACATGCCAACTTTAAGGATTGAGTTGATATCCAACGATTGATTTGGACTAAATTGACCCTTTATACCAACTTTAAAGACCAATTTGACCATTTATTCCGTTTCTTACATTAATATCATATAACTATAAAATTACAACTAAATCATATTATCAAACTTAATTCTCAATATGATCTTATTTTTTATATATAACAAATATAATATGCTTTTACACTCTGATTTAAAAATTCTAACCTCAATTAATTATTTTTATTAATTTTTACCCAAACCGAACCGAAAACCGAAGTTAAAAAAAAAAACACCAACCAATCTGAATTACATTTTAATTCAATTTTTCAATTTCTGTTTTTGGTTGAGGCTTATTTTCATTGGCTTCTCCTAATTAAATTACTATAAATTTTAACCTAGTTTTGTTTTCTTTGCTAAATTAACTAATTTTATTTCATAAGCTACGATATTTCATTCATTTAACTTTTATCTAAAGAAATTTGAAAAATAATTTCTTTGATAATCATAATACTAAAAGAAATAATCATAATACTAAAAGAAATAATCTTGATGAAAACTTACCGATAAGGTAAAAGCTTGCTTTGTACTACTAAGTAAATTTCCTTACTTACTGAACAAACTCCTCTTGCTTTATCTTCCTCAGACTAAGATTGCTTCCTTCGCACGCCGACAAATCCCAGGGCTCAACCCTGGACAGGCAGTGGAATCTGTCAAACTCGAGTACGGTAGGGTGAGAAGGAATTTCCGGTGGAGCGGCGAAATGCATAGAGATTAGAAAGAACACCAACGTCGAAAGCACTCTGCTGAGCCGACACTGACACTGAGAGATGAAAGCTAGGAGAGCGATGGGCCAAGCCCAACCCAAATCAACCCAACTAGAATCATAAGACCCACTAAGAGGCTTCTCCCTGTTTATAAAAGGAACTCACTAACCACTAAATAAAGTCTGCCCACTTTCTCTCTCTAATTTACTACTTTATCTTTCTATCTACTCGAAAACTAACTTGAGCGTCAAAGTGTTTTCAGAGACCACTCCCTGCACAGAGAAGATGTCTAATCGCAAATGCCTATCGCTCCCCCACATCTCCATTATTTGGTGAGGTGAGCGTGGAGAGCAAGCGAACCTCATACCGGTCTAAAGCATACCACGTACAGTACAATGGAAGACCCATCGCAAATCACTCCATTGAAGGAAAATGCTGACAACCACCGCCAGAACTTCCTCGAACTATGGGAGACAAGAACCATCGCCAAGCCCCGTCGTGGCACCGATTAATCTAGCCCCCTCATGCTCGACTAGGTGGAACCGTTAGAATAAAAAGCCTACAACACCTCCTAACTCATAAACGTCATTTGCAGCTTCCAAACTGTCCAGACAGTCCAGACGGTAGCCCAAATGAAGATCATTAATCAGCAGGCAAGCCTATAGGAGGAGAATGCGAAAATTTGACAGTTCCTTCAGAGGGATGCCGGACTGACAACTGTCTACACCCACTTAGGAAGCTTGGTGGCTTTAGATCCTACAGCAGCACCCTTACCGAACAACCCACTGAGCTCCATCCCACCATTCGGGCCCCGTCTGCCTGCGAGTGAAGCATTAATCCAAGGCATGGCACCCACGGAGTTGAAGACCTACTAGAAGCCAAAATTTAGTGTTTCCTTGATAAGCGAGCTATTAGTGGAGTAATGGGGGGAAACGTAACCTCCAGCAAGATCTTTCTGGTCCACCGCATCATCGAAAACCATTTTCCCCGAGACTGGAAGGCCCTCCTGCCTGGCGTTTTATTTCGGAACAGAGGACCCTAACGACCATGTTGACTCATTTATGAGAACTATCGACCTATACTCAAAAGACGAAGACATTATGTGCAAGGTTTTTTCGATAACCTTATCAGGGAGGGCCCAGGAATGGTATCATGGGCTGGCTCCATAATCGATCGACTCCTTCAACCTCCTAAAAGACCTTTTTCTCTTGAGATTTATGGCAGATGCGAAGGTCCACAAGATCATTTCTGATCTCAATGGCCTCCGCTAGTGACCCATTGAGCCCCTTAGAAACTTCATATCCTGGTTCCACCACATAGCTTTGCATGTCACACAAGACTGGTTCATGGGAGGGCTGAAACTTTTCTGGAGGGCTTGCATGATGTACATCAATCTGTCCATGTTAATCTACTAAAAGTTGTGGGTAAGTATAAGTAGTCTGCTGATAAAAATAGGCGGAATGTGGATTTTAAGGTAGGCGACTTTTGTGTGAGATGTTCTTACAAAAGATAGGTCCCTTGTTGGCGAGTATAACAAGTTGTCGGCCAAAATGATTGGACCAGTGGAGATCATTGAGAATATCAATCTATGCGTATCATTTGCAACTCCATGGGCATTTCGTATTGCCAATGTTTTTAATGCCAAACATTTGATTCCATTTACAAATTATTCTTCGGACGATGATGATAATTCGAGAGCAAATTTTATTCACCCAGGGAGAATGATGAAGTGGAGGAGTTAGCATTCAAGTTTTTAGATAAATATGATGGATGATTTCATGATGACTTCACGACGTTCGATTTTTTGCTTTTTCAGACCCTAATTTAATTGAAAATGAGCCAACAATCAAATCATGATTTGCCACGAGTTCAATCGCTTTTTGGACAAATTCATTTTTTAGGATCTAAAAATACAATTTACCATTTGTAGGACCTTTTTTATAAAAAAAAATTGTTCCTTTTACCCCTAGGGTTAGGGTTAGGTTTTCCTTTTACCATTAGGATTATGATTAGGTTTGTCTGTTTAAATCATATTTTCTGATGTATTGGTCAGTTTTAAGAGTTTAAGTTTCGTTTTCCAAAGTTCTTTGTTGAATTTTGAAGGTTTTGATTAGTAATTGTACGTGATTCATTGATTCGAACGAAATCTGTTTAGTCATGCTGCATCAGTTTTCTGACATTGGAAAATCGAAATTGTAGCTTTAATAGACATCATCATATGCGTGCCGCTCATGAAATCCTAATTAAAGAGGCCACCTAAGTGTCTAAAATCATTTCACTTTTTTTTTCTCAAAATGGTAATACACTTACCGAGATGTGGCTACTCTAGTGGGAGAGCATGTTCTACAACAACATATGTTCCTGCTAGTTAACCTTACCAATACCAAGCTTTCCACTTTTCCCAACTGCTCATAGGGGAGAATAGGGACCACATGCTGGTTGTTCCAGTTATAGTCGGTCAAAAGTCGAAATAACAATTGGCTCATCAGTCAGTTTCCCTCGGGCTGATGTTGGACTTTAGACCTTTGAAAAATCATTCGGTTCTACAAATCATCGAGTAGGGTGCTTTTGGACTGAACCCCTAAATAACTTCGACAACCCAAAAGGGGGATATATGATAATTGACAAATAAAGAAACATGTCATGTGAACCAATCAATACGTCCGAATCAAATAAATCATGAAAGATAACCACCTCATACGCTTGGACCAATTGGGAAGGAGCACCAATTCACCGGAACATTCATCCCGAGATTTACGACCTACAATTTGTATATACCAAATCTCAATTGTCCCACCATAAGATATACTCTCATTTACGTCCTAACATGTGTCTGTAGCATGAAGCAGGGCATAAGAACCAATTTCTCCCCAAACTGCCTAAGAGTATCTTATAAATAGAATAAGATGAGTACACAACTAAGGTATCTCGATACTAAATCCTAGAATTATCTTATTCATCATTTGTATGTTCTCAAACTCTGTTAATTTAGACATCTGAGTGAGGTCGTCGGACGTAAGCCCCTCATTTGACACATTTTCTATCTTATTGCAGGAGATTTGCAGTCTCAAACCATACTTCGGGAGTTCCTCCACTAGATTTTCCACATTAATGATAAATATACATATTGTAGTTATATTTCTAATTAACGTAAAACATTTAATACATTAGGAGCTTTGAACTTGGTCGAAAAGGCATATTGCTCCTAAACTTATAGAGTGTATCGTTAACTCACTGAACTTACTTAAAATGACATATTAACCATCTAAAAATCCTTAAAATGACCTATCGTATCCCTTAACTTGCTTACCGTTTTCTAAACTTGTTTAAACTAATATACATTTTGATTTGTCCAAATCTTCTATTGTTTTACCACGTCGACTCTTAAAGATTTATCATATCACTTTAATCAAATTTACGAAACTAACGAATATAAAGTACATTCGACCCATCAATTTTTTTTAGGGACTCCCAATATCTCAAACCAACATAAAAATGTGAGGTGTTACCATCATCATCATCATGACCAATCATCCATGGAGGAGGATATGAAATCAAAAATGGTGACACAATATTAATGTAAACATGTGTGTACTTAATTTCACCCAATCATTCCTTCATTATCATTATATTATATTATATATAAAATTAAAATTTTAAAAACATTTTCAATTGGGAGCCAAAATCTCTTTCAATGGCGCCCTTTTTTTTGTTGTTTTTTTTTTCTCTTTCACTCAAATAAACTAATATTGTAATTGGTGTATTCATTTATCTATTGGCGCCCTTTTTGTTCATTTTCAGGAAAACTCTTTTTGGCGGGTGAGTTTGTTTTTTGTCTTAAAAAAAAAAAGTTTCACATAGAAAGGGCAGTTTGGTCATTTCATTGGTTCCTGGATGGCTAGGGTTTCGATTCCCATATATAAAGCCGTTTTTCAGATCTGTTTTGGTGCGTGTGGTTTATGTCTCTGTGTCGGTTTGATTCCTCATTTTTTCCCCTTTCTCTCTCTACTGAATCAACACTCACTCTCTCTACTTCGTCTTCTTCGTCTAGTTTCAGCACTCTCTCTGCTTTGATTTGATTTGATTTGATTTCCTCCATTGGCGATCTTTACCAACTCTTCTAACCGGTGAATCCGCCGTCTTCTTCTTCTCGATTTGCTGTATTGATTGATTGATCTCGATTCTTGGTTAGATCTCTGTGTTCTTTGTGATCATTGTGGTTGTTTTTGAGTTTCTTGGAGCTTCAGCGGTTAGTTGCTACTGGTGCTGCTGAAGCACAATCGGCGTGTGTAGATCTAATTTAAAGGTCGTGGAAATGTTGGATCCATGTGAAAAGGTATGTGTGTTTGAGTGATTTGATTTGATCTGTGATCTTATCGTAATCTTAGCTGATCAGGCTCTGTTTATCTGTTTCTATTGCAGGGATCAGATGGTGAGGAAGTGAGTAGCAAATCAATGGAAGGAGATAACCAGAGCAAGAAAACCTGCGCCGATTGCGGGACGTCAAAGACGCCGCTGTGGAGAGGCGGCCCAGCCGGACCTAAGGTAGAAAGAAACACGTGATCATCGTTGATTGAGTGAAGTTTTGTTGATCTGATTATGATTTTGATTTTGCTGATTTTTTACTGTTTTATCATTGCAGTCACTGTGTAACGCGTGTGGAATCAGGAGCAGGAAGAAGAAAAGAGATAATTTAGGGTTGAACAGAGCAGCAGCAGCAGGAAATGAGAAGAAATCAAGAAAAGTGAATCACAATTCGAGTAATAATAAATTAGGAGATGGATTAAAGCAGAGATTGATGGCTTTAGGAAGAGAAGTAATGATGCGGAGATCACCGGCGGAGGAGAAGCAGAGGCGGAAGTTAGGTGAAGAAGAACAAGCTGCTGTTCTATTAATGGCGTTATCTTATGGTTCTGTGTATGCTTAGTGAATGAAATTCTTCAAAAACACATAAAAAAATCAAGCGAAATTGCTGTATTAGCTGACCCAATTCAGTTGTTGAGAGTGTATGTTTGTGATTTTTTGTTTGGGGATCTTTGATTTAGTCATTATTTTTTTCCTAGGTGTTATTAGCATTTTGGGGCTAACTGTATTTGGTACTTTTTTAATGGAAGAAGGCAATTGCCATTCTATTTTTGTTCTCTACCATACAAATTTACTAATTCCAGCAATTTTCTATTAACAATTCTATCATTCTATGCACAAGAATTGCAAATTTGTGAAGTCAATGTCATTAAAATTCCCAATTTCTTTCAAGATTTGGGTCCCAAAAAAATTGATAAATGGAGACGTTACTAAAAATTTTAAAGAAAGAAAAAACAGAGAAATTGGGAAAGCGGGAATGTGAAAATTTCTTGCTGCGCGGCGAAATGGAAAGCAAAATTTCAAAGTGTCGTTAGTTCGGTTTGTTGACTAAAGTTGAGCGCCAATCTTATTTTTCTTACTAACCAAACACATCATATGGACTGCCACCAACTTTATTTAGGCTTCAAAGTATTTTTGAATGTGATGAGACGTAAAAATGCATCTTAATGTGAGTACTTTTACATTAATTAATTTTACTTATTACTTTTTTTTGGTAGGGAATTTTACTTTTTAGAGGTTTTAAGTTGAGCCGAAGTAAGACAAAATATTTGAAGTGTAAGTTTAGCGGTCATAGGAGTAGGGAGGCAGAGACAATCATCCTAGATGGGAGAGTTGTTAAGGCCTTGGATTGCTTCCGGTATTTAGGATCTATTATTCAAACGGTTGGAGAAATATATGGAGATGTTGCTGATAGGATTAAAGCTGGTTGGTCGAAGTGGAAGAGTGCTACGAGTTTCATTTGTGACTCCGGCATGCCTAATAGATTGAAGGGAAAATTCTACCAGACGGTAATTAGATCAGCATTGTTATATGGTACGGAGTGTTGGGCAGTGAAACACTGCCACATCCATAAGATGTCGGTGACGGAGATGCGTATGTTGAGATGGATATGTGGTCATACGAGAAAAGATCGGGTGAGTAATGAAATAATTAGGATAAAAGTAGGGGTCACATCTATTGAGAATAAAATGAGAGAAAACCGACTAAGGTGGTTTGGCCATGTGAGATGTAGAGCGCTTGATGCGCCTGTTAGGAGAACCGAAGAGTGGCAAAGGGATGTAGTGGTGAGGGGTAGGGGAAGACCTAAGCAAACTTGGAGGAGGGTGATCGAGAGTGATATGAGTTTACTGGGAATTGAGAAAAATATGATAGTGGATAGGACGGAGTGGAGGGAGCGAATTTGTGTCTCTGACACGACTTGATTTCACGGTTTTATATGATGGTTCATGTTAGCCGACCCCGAATCATTTCGGGACTAAGGCTTTGTTGTTGTTGTTGTTGGTAGAAAAGGGAAAGAAAAACAAAAGACAACAAAAATCCCACAGACTAACCCAGGATTAGCCTAGAAAAGCTAACCCCCACCATATCATCCGAAAGTAACGAAATAAGGAAGTCCGAGTTGAGGCAATTTCAAGCGTCATAAAAAACAATTATATTTCATTTCTGTATTGTGCGTCAATTGTATATTAATTTGTTCTAATTTTTTTAGATTTTAAAATTTTCATAATAAAATTAGAGGTTAGTATTTTATAAATTCGACAAAATACTTAGATTTTTTAATCCTCAACTTGTATATAATACAATATAATGATAATTTGATCCTTCACCGCCGTAGTAAATAGGAGAAAAAATAGAATTTATGTAAAATTGTACAATTTTAAATACTAGGAGTAAAATTACTCTTAAATGTAAACGTTATGGATATATTCACACTTTATCCATTTTTTTTCCTGTTGTTCAGATTATTAGATTGAGTCTTTTAACTTACTTACAATGATATATTACATTCTTTAAACTTGTTTAAAACAACCTGCTAGACCATCTCTAATCCCACTCCATCTTTGGAGTGGAGTGGAGTTGCTTTTTGCAGGTCCTTACAGCAAAAATATCGTAAGGTTGATGGTACAAAACATATATGCAGTACCATCTTGTTTTGCGGCATTTTTTCCACAAGGCAAATATTATTATTTTAGTTTAAAAATATAATTTTGTTTTTTTATTTGATTTTTTTAGTTTAATGTTTTTTTTAATTTGCATGTTATTATTTTTTTAAGTCTAATATTATTTAATTTTTATGTATATTTTTAATATTTGAACAAATTTTAATTTTATTTATTTTTTTTTACTTTTTTTCTTTTTTTAAATTGTGCGCAATGTACTTACATTAAACAGAGAAAAATAGAATAGATGTTTAGAGATGACCTTAATCTCTCGACGTGGTTACAATTATTTATTATCATTTCTAGATTTGTTTAAAGTGATATACCATTTAATTTGTCCAAATAACTCATTGTTTCATGTGGATTTAAAAGGTAAATAAACATTTTAAGTAAGTTCAAAAGATTAATTTATTGGTGTATTTTTTTTCACTTTACATTAATTTTTTTTTTTAATTTTTTTTTATAAAAAATAGTATTCTAGGTTTCAATATTGGGTAAATTACATACGTAGTGTACAATTTTTTATCACATTTTGGTGTACAATCTTCAATTTTGCATATAAAACTGCATCCAGGGCCGATCCTGTGATTTTAGAGGCCCGAGGGCGAATTACCAAATGGGGCCCTAATAAATAAGTGGAAATAAAAAAAATAAGTAGAAAAGTAAATTGTATAAACGAACATTACTTAAAAGTGATACTTTTCTTGTTACATTTAACAAAATATCTAATAAAAACATTTTATATTGCTTTAAGTATCCAATTTCTTATACAAAATGATGTCTATGAGCATTTCTAGAAGTACATTTCTTAAATTTAATAAATTATGGAATAGTTCTAATAGATTTTATGCTCTTTACGATACAAAGCATGATAACAGAAAAATGGAAAATCAAATTTGAAAATCACATCATTTAACGAGGTTTAGCGCCTAAGATCTTAAAATTATAAGATTTTGATACATTTTTCCAAACTTCTTTTGAAGACTGAGTAAATCAGAATCTGATAAAGTTTCTTAAAGACAACAAAAAAGACTATTAGTAATTGGAAGTTTCATAGTGAGGTGATTAGAAAACATAATTGATTATATAGCTGATGAATTGAGAAGATGAACTAAGGATGTAGAATAATATTACTGTTTAATATTCTATGAGATTGGAGTGTGATTAAAAAAGGGAGAGATAAATTATAAATTTTTGTTGGGATTGATAAGTGTGAAAGATAATTATAGAAATACTTTGAGATAAATTAGGGAATTGATGCCCAAAGTTTTTATTAGGAAATTTGGAAAGAATCCGAGATAAATTAGAGAATTTAGAAAGACCATTTAATAACTGACGCCAACGTTTTTTATTTGGAAAAACTAGTTTGGAAAGAATCTAATACCAACTTTTTTAATCAACTATAAATTTATTTTAATTTAATCAAGTATAATTTAATAGGTACTAATACATTATTATAATTGGGGCTCTTCTCATCCTTGGGCCCTGGGCAGGCGCCCCTCCTGCCCATGTTCAGGGACGGGCCTGACTGCACCATCTTTTGGTGACCTCCCACTAAAGTGTATAGCCAGTGATGATGACCGGTCAAAATTGCTGACGTGGTGCGTTGACTTTACATTGACCGGTTAACTTTTTAACTTTTAAGTGTCAATTTGCTAACGTGACGCGTTGACTTCATATTGAGCTGTCAATTTTGTACGCAGAAGGTCAAAATGAGTCAACTATAGATGTGTGATAAGTTTTTAAAACCATTATTTTTTTTTTGGTAGGAAAGGAAAGGAAAAACAAGAAAAAAAAGTCCAAAAACCTAACCCGGGATGAGCCTAGGAAAGCTAACCCCCACAGCATCCTCCAAAAGAAGAGAAGACAAGAACCCATGTGGCGAAGAGAAGGTTGAGACTCCCAGCATCCTCTCATGGCCCTCCTCAGCAAGACGGTCCGCCACACGGTTCTGTTCTCTAAAGACATGGCAAAACCTGATGGTATCAAAAGAAGAACCAACCCTTCTGATATCTTTGATTAAATTATGGCTATTTAAACATATAGCATTGTTATCCGAGATCATTCTGACAGCTTTGAGGTTGTCAGATTCCACAATCAGCTTCTTCAAACCTAGTTTTTTAAAATCATTATAAGCGTGTAATAGGTTTTTAAAATCAAATATAAATATATAAGAAATTATTTTAAAAGTTCAAAATACGGCCAAATTTAAAAGTATAAATATTTATTAACCCTCAAATTAAAGATTCCTATTTTAAACTTTCCCTTTTAATTAGAAAATCAGAATCGTTGCTTGGTTGTATTTGCCACGTGGCAGTAGCAACATCACAAACATTAGTTAGGTGGAATTACTCTCTTAAATGATAAGGATACTTGTTATGTCATTTTCCTGTAGCATATACAGTTGCTCCTAATTATTGTAATAGCTTAAAAAAATACTAAAAATGAAAAACATATACAAAATATTTAATCATTTATATATATATATATATATATATATATATATATATATATATAATATATTCATGCTTAGTCCGAGAGGAGTAGACGATCGATGCTTAAATTAACAAAAGTTAAAAAAAATTGTGTTTACGTACCTCATGCAACTCGTACATTTTCTATTTATAATGGCTAGTAAATGGTAACTTATGTCATTCTAGAAAGGTGTCCTAATGAGTCATAGAACACGTGTTCGCTTTCGGTTGCCTCAGCCGATTCAGATTGTGACACCATCAGCTGGCGCATCTTGCCATGTTGTGAGTGTGCTGCCAACTGTCCTGATTTCATTGCGCCTATGGACTTTGTATCTCTCGAGTGTCAAACGATATGCTTTGTCAATTGTCTCATGTCCTTTGTGCAACAATTTCTCTTAATCCAACAGATGCTACTTCACAGCCGTACGGGTACACGAACGAATGATATAGATTCTTTTAAGTGATCAATCGATTCCATTCGTATCTTCAAGGAATATTCCCTTCCTAGATCGGACAGTCTCTATGAATCTTTTCAATTCGGAGGATAACATATATAATAGTCGAACTAAAAATATATTTTTATACTTCTAAATAGACCTGGGCATGGGCCAACAAGTTCGCCTGGCCCAAGCCCATTTAGTCGGGCTTGGACACATGAAATTGGTCTCAAGCCCGACCCGGTCCAAGCCCGTATAAGCCTGCCAGAAACTGGACGAGCTTGGACTATATAAATTTTCCATTAGGCCGGGCCGGCCCGATACACTATATATATATATATATTATAATTTATAAATATAAATTAATTATATTTTTTATGAGATGATGGTGTGACATTTTAATTGTATTTTTTTTAATATAAATTTATTAAGTATTTTGTTGTGTGTACTAATTTTTTATTAAGAAAAGTTGGTGTGACATTTTAATTGTATATTTATTTTAATATACAAATGAGCTTGGACGGGCGGATTTAGGATTCATATTTTAGACCCGAGCCCGAGCCCGAACCCGACTCAATTTATTGCAGACTAGGCTGGATTTGGGCTCATCGAGTTTTATTAAAAGCCCGACAGACCCGATCCGAGCCCAACTCATACTTAGGTCTACTTCTAATTCAGCATTGACACGTTAAAGTTACAAATGAAAATTCTGAAATATATTAAAATTCCTCAGCTATCAAGCTCTTCAAAGGAAATGACACATTAACAAAACATATTATTGTGTAAATAAATAAATAAAAATTTATTTTATATTAATTTATACATTACACTTTGCCATATAACTCTCTCTCCCAAATTCTAACTTTACATTGCACTAAAATTTCTAACATTACAAACTCATAATAACTCTTCATTAGTACGGGTAGAAATGGTAGATCTTATTCGTATGTCATTAAATTTACATAATTGCAAAGAAAGAACTCAGATCGGAAGGTTCATAAAGGTTCAAGTGATGAAAATTGGATTAAAATTGTTTTTCTACGAATTTTGAATTTCGAGAAGTATATATATTTTTCTTTGTTGTTTGTGTTTGTTATATTTTTAATGGTTTGTTTTATTTTTTTGTAGTATTTTTTCTTACCTACGTGGATCATGTATCAGACGTAACTTATACTTATGTAAGGTTTTTTTTTTTACTTTTCATGTTGTATTTTCATTTTCTTATATACGATATGATGCATACTTTTTTTATTAAAAAAAATCTCAAATAGTATCTTTTGGTTTAACAATTATAGATTTGATGAAAACAATTACAACAACAAAAGTATTTTAAAAAATTAAGAAAAAAAAACTTAAACAATGTTATTTAATCCGCGTATCGCGGGTATTCGAGTAGTATATAAAACTGATGGTGATTTTCATATGGTCTTAGTCAATCATCTTTAGATTTAGGTTTATTAGATTTAAATTTTAGAATGATTCTTATCTCAATCCTAAAATCTTAAAAAGCTTAAATTTAATAGCGATTGATCAAATTTATTTTGTTTGTCACTGATCAGGTGAAAACCGCCGTATAAATTGAAAGTTCTAAATAAATGTGATAATTTTATTTTATAATTTTATCTATTAATTGATACAGAGTAAAGTTGAAATAAATAGTTTTGATCTTAAATCAATAAAAAGTTTCTTCTCAAACCTAGCTTGAAGGAGTTAATCCCAATAGAATAGATTCACAAACTCCAATGAAGGCTGATTTTTGATTGATTCATAAAAAGATGTGCTTCAATACAAATAAGAGGCTTATTATATACCTCTCATAATTCAAGAACAAAATACCTAGATACCCCAACTAGAGTTACGACCCAGTAGACAAAGGATATGGGTAAGAAGGGGATAAAGGGGAAATAACATTTAGGTTACTATCCCTAAATGGCAAGACAGTAATTACGTGAGTGGCAAAATCATAAATTATAGAAAGGAACAAAAAACTGACGATTGTGTCTCTTTGTTCGGATTGTTGAAAAATCATGCAACACAACGTGTGGGGGTGCCACACGGCGTGTGGCCTTTGTTCTGCGCCCAGGCTTGAGTTTCCTTTGAGATTCACACGGCGTATGGATCGTTGACACGCCGTATGGGAATTAAGACGAGTCTTCCCCACTTATAGCTCCAACCTCACCCGACATGTGGACAGTGGCACAGCCGAGTGACGGGTTTTCACTCAATCACTTCCATTCTGGCTCTTGTGTTGGAGATGTCCGCATCATTATGGAAAGAAATTTGGTAACCGTGCATAGGGTTGTAACTGGGCGAGGATTCCACATTCATATAGAGATTCATCTAAATGGAGAGAGAAAACCTTATTAACTTTTCCTACGAGGTGAGGATGAGGGAAATAAAAACCCCCAAAGGCAGGAATTGGGTGGTAACAGAGACATTTTTCCCACCCTACGTGAATCCTCATCCCCACCCCTACGAGAATTCTCTATAGGCATTCTTAAAAAAATACATTTATAGTTATATATATATATTATGATAATATTATTAAATTTAGGCTTAATAGGCACCCAGCCTCCTAAACTTGTAACTTTTTTTCACCTGGCCCCCTTAACTTAGGGGACAACTCAACCCCCTCAACTCTCCAAAAACATCACATACAACTCCTTACACCCTTATGTTCAGTCAAAATATTGACCCGTGTAGAAAACGCGCTTGACTGTTGACCTCACCAATGTCACGTGTCATTTTTTCATTAAATTTTTCCATTAAGACCCCTGCTCGACGAGCAAGTCCATTTGTGCTCGGCGAGCAACTACTAGAGATGGATTTCGATCAGAATTCTTATGCCAGAATCCCAACTCGTAACACTCCAATTCGACCAGAAGACCTAATCTGACTATGAGCATTATAAATAGGAGTTAAAACTATATTGAAGGGCAATTTTTAGACAAGTGTTGTTTTGAATATATAGGTTATGTATCCAAGTGATTTTGTAACAAGTGATTGTGCCCCGCAAAGTTGTAGGGACATATCGCAGGAACGACGAATATCCATTTCACCTCGACGACAACTACCGCGAACCTCAGCACCTCGATAAGGCTGTGACGACAAACAACGACAGCACCTCGCATGCAATAATCACTTGGAACAAAATCACTTGGATATATAACCTGTATATTCAAAACAACACTTGTCTAAAAATTGCCCTTCAATATAGTTTTAACTCTTATTTATAGTGCTCAATGTCGCCTCATAGTCAGATTGGGTCTTCTGGTCGAATTGGAGTGTTACGAGTTGATTCAAGTTGAGATTCTGGCATAAGAATTCTGTTCGAAATCCATCTGTGGTAGTTGCTCGCCGAGCAGTGGTCTCAATGGAAAATTTTAATGAAAAAAATGACACGTGGCATTGGTGTGATCCACACTCAAGCGCGTTTTCTACACAGGTTAATATTTTAACCGAACATAGGGGTGTAAGGGGCTGTATGTGATGTTTTTGGAGAGTTGAAGGGGTTGGGAGGTTGTCCCTTAAATTGAGGGGGCCAAGTAAAAAATAGTTACAAATTTAGAGGGTTAGATGCTTATTAAACCTTAAATTTATACTTAATAGTCGGTAACCTACAATTGAATAATGTGAATCCTTAAAATTTGAGTATTGAGAAAAAAGAAGCCGTACTAATTGAATTAGTATTATATTTTCTTAATAGTATTATACGACAACATTTTAATTACACTACCAAAAAATGTTATTTCGTAATTGAGTAACGAGAATAATAATTCACACGAGATCGAAGACGATTTTTTCCCATTTCATCAATGGAGACGAGAATGAGAATTCTCTATTTAGTCGAAGATATAGGTGGAGATAGTAGTCTCCATCTCCACCGTAACTATTTGCAACACTAACCATGCGACACACAGGCCCTGTTTGGGAATTAGCTGTTAGCTGATTACATTAGCTGATTTGACTAACTGTTTGTGTAGACCTGTTTGGTGAAAATTAGCTTATTGATAATAGCGGTTTGTGCAAAAAGACGAATAATGGCATTTTTTTAATACATAAAAATATATTTAAAATAATTAGGGTTAAAAAAGTCCATTAATTTTAATATTGCAAAACGCTACTCCCTCCATTCTCAAATACGTGTCGTTTTAGATAATTGTTTTTGTTCTTTTTAAGTGTCGTTTTCGTTTTTCAATAAAATTTAGTGTAGTTTTTTGGTCTAAGCATTTAAATTTTGTCTTGATTTATGTGTTTTTTAAGCTTTCAAAGTTTTTCCTCCAACCATCATAGGACAGAGAATTTTTATTTAGTTAATCCATGTAAATTTATTAATTTAATTGCATATTAATTGTGTTTCTTAATTTGTATGAAAAACTCTAAAACGACACTTATTTGAGAATGGAGGGAGTAATTGAAAAAGCTCCTAAAAGGAGCGTTTACTAAATTAACGTTTTCATCCCAAAACTCTCTCCCAAACCTCTTTCCACCAAACACTCCAATCAGCGTTTCAGTGGTCAAACCGCTAAAGTTGGTCAAAACCGCTCTTTTTATCTCAAAACGCTCTTTAACAAACAGGACCACAAATTAACATAATGATAAAAAAAAAAAATTTAACATAATGATGTAGAAAGTTTATTTTACTCATGCGTTGCTAAATTGATTTTCGGCAAAAAAAAAAAATTACGAGCCGCTTAAATATTATGCTAAAGAAATGCAAATAAAACAAATAATTCTCATCAAAAACATTTGTGACTACAAATAAATAATTATGGGTCTAATTATTGAAAAGATTAAAGAATTTATGTTGTTTTTTTGCTTTAATTTTAGAATTAATTATAAGTAGATGTCTTGTGGTTTTGCAGTATTATATGGTATTTTTTTTGCAAACGCAATCCTATAGTTTGTAAAATTTTATATTTGGGTTTACGTTGTCAGAATTTAGCCACTAACGATCTCAAAATGAAAACTTACAAGAGTTAAATTATATTTTAAGCAACTTTAATTTTTAACTTTTTAGGTTTGAGTTCATTTAGTTGTTTTTTTATGAGAGATTAAATTAATGTTTAGAAAAAAAAAACTCAAAAAATGATGACTTTAAAAAATTAGAAGTATGGTTTCATTGTAAATATTATACTAAATAACTTTAATTTTTGAAAAATTTCATTTTGAGGTCGTTATCGGTTAAATTTGGCAAAGTAAAAAAATACAAATTTTGCAAATCATAAGATTGCTTTTGTAAAAAAAAAAATTACCACAGGTATCCATCTGTAAATCCACAAATATTTCTTTTTTTAATTCTTTAAAGCTCCGTATGCTTTTCGCCAAAACAAAACCTTACAAATTTAAAAATGAAATTGCAAGACATGAAATTGAAATTAAAATAGAGAATTTGAAAATTAGGAATCGAATGGTATTATGTCGTTCATGATTCTCTTAATTAAGGATGATAGTAATGTTCACATACACCTTATTGACCAAATGAATTTGATCATTCGCTATTAGATCTATGCTTATTAAATCTAAGTCTTAGGATGCTTTGAATCTCCACCTTAGAATTCTAATAAGTCTACATCTAACGATGAATGACCAAATTCTACATAGTCATTAAGATGATGAATGTGTATTAATTAAACATCAATTTTTTTTTTCCTTTCCAAAAGCGTTTGTAAATCTAATAATAAAACATAATATATCAAAAGGGGAATACAAACCGAGGCAAGGGATAAAGAAAAAGGAAAGGGGTCTCATAAAGAAAACCTAGAAAACCTAAAAGAGATGGCGCCGCCTAACCTAATCGCCGATTGAAGCCGCCCCGCCTGCCATCTTGCTCAGCCATCGCCAGCCGCGTCGTCTTCGTCTTGCTCAGCCGCTGTTTCAGATCTCGCACCGCCTTCGTTGGGTTAGGTGCTAATAATGGCTCTGGTAGGTTTTTGGTTTTCTCCGCCGCCGCTCCCGTCTCCTCGCCGTCTCTGTGTTTAGTCTCGAGGATCTGTTTCTCCCGTCTGTCGCCGGTGTCTTCGCCGCCGCCTTACCGCTGTGTTTATGATATCAAGATCTGTTAGGGTTTGGTTTCTCTCCGCCGCCGCTCTCTCCTCGCCGGTGTTTCCGTGTATAGGGTCGCGGATCTGTGTTATCCCGTCCGCCGCCGAGCTTTCGGTGCCGACTCTGCTCTTGCTTCACAGATTTGTTCCGGAGCTGATTCCGGTCTGATATTATAATAGATAGTTCATGGTTTGTTCCTGTGGTATTTTTTTTTGGTCTGTGGATGATCCCTGCGTTTGTTTATTATTCGTTGCTCGCGGTTCTGTTTCCAGCGCCGGTCCAATAGCTCAATCTGTATATTCCTCAACGATACCATTGACATTGTTATCTACAAAATTATTTGAAATAACTATAATGAATCCTCAAAAAAAAAAAAGTTGTCAGTTTGAGCTTTATAAAGTAAATAACCTAAAATCAAAATAAGCCTATTAGTTTTATTAAAGTGATATTAAGGGGTGGTTTCATTGGTTAATTGGCTATTAATCACTTTGGATTCAAGAGTTGTCACTTTGGTTTCAAGAGTTTGATTTAAGAATCTCTCCCGTATGAGGAGTTTTTTCCGGACAATTTTACTGTAACTTTTTCCGTGGTCAGATCTAGTCTTTGTATTCAATTCAATGGCAATTCCAAATAATCATAACATGATTGATGTGGTGGATAGAAGTTTACAGTTGGGTCTTGTGCTTGAAGCAGATGATGTGGTTCAAACAATGCCGATTCAACGATGGAGTTTTCTTGGGCATTTTTTGACGGAGAGGAATATAAGAGCCCAAAAAATGCTGAGCATTTTGGCTGATATCTGGCAACCGGCAAAAGGGTTGACGGTGGAACCATTGGGTCCTAATCTGTTTCGGTTTGATCTATATCATCCATGGGAGCGTGAACGGATCTTAAAAGGAGGCCCTTGGACTTATGACCAACATCTTTTAATCATGCAGAAACTTGAAGGGGATGTTGTTCGTGGTGATGAAGAACTTATGTTTACGGAGATGTGGGTTCAAGTTCATAATTTGCCTAGTGGTTTTATGTCAGAAAGGGTGGCTGTTTTGATTGGGAATACTTTAGGGAGTTTTGTTGAATCGGATCCGAATAACTTCAATGGTGTCGGCAGAACGTATATGAGGGTTAGGGTTTCTCTTGATGTTCAGAAAAGCTTGTGTGCTTCTATGCCTATTAGCAGAGCGGGTGAGACCCTGCAAACCATTATGTTCAAATATGAACGTCTGCCTATATTCTGTTTTTTCTGTGGTTGTTTAGGGCATGCTGAGAGATTCTGCCTGAAATTGCTTGATGTACCTGATCCGGCTACTATCATACGACCATTCTCGGTGGAATTGCGTGCTCTGCCCCGCAGGTTACAGCTCCCTCCTCAGTCGAAGTGGCTCTTATCAAAGCCGCCTGAAACGGCTCGTCCGGTGGAAAATATGGAGGCCCCAGAAAGTTCTAATGGAGGTATTACGAACCAAGGAGTTGGGACGAAGACAGTGTTGAATACTATTTCCTTGTTTGAAAATAATAAGGGGATGGCATCTAAGCAAGGAGAAAAGAAGGATAGCCTTTTTGTAATGGAGTCAAAGAGGAGAAGAAAGGAGGAGGTGGTTGAGAATAAAACATCTGATATGGTGGTGGATACAACGCCAGTGATGACTGGTTCAAAGAAATTTCAGCAGGCAGGCTCTGGTGACCAGACCCGCCGAGGAGAATGAGTACGTTAAGCTGGAACTGTCGAGGTATGGGCAACCCTCGAACAGTTCGTATGTTGAAGAACTTAGTTGCTAGGTTCAAGCCCGATTTTATCTTTCTGACGGAGGTGAAATGTAACCGCGAGAAAGTTGAGGTAATAAAGTGTAGCCTTTCTTATTCTGGTCTCTTTTTCATTGATCCTATTAACCAAGGTGGAGGTTTGGCCGTTCTTTGGAAAATTAATGGTTCAGTTAGTTTGTTGCGGGCTTCTAGAAATTTTATTGATGTCAAAGTCTCTTTACTGGGTTTGCCGGAGTATCGATTAACCGGTTTTTATGGTTTTCCTGAGCGTTCTAGAAGGCCAGCTTCTTGGGAGATGATCCGAGATCTGTGTAGTAATTGTTCTTTGCCTTGGGTAATTATTGGAGATTTTAACGACATGGCTTTACAGAGTGAGAAGAGTGGTGGTCGCAGACATCCTCCTTATTTAATTAATGGTTTTTCTGATGTGATTGAGCATTGTAATCTATTCGAGGTCCCAATGATTGGACATGCGTTTACTTGGGAAAAGAGCAGAGGCTATCATAATTTTGTTGAAGAGAAGTTAGATCGGGGTTTAGCGTCATCCAGCTGGCTTCAATTGTTTCCTTCGGCCAAAGTTATTAATGAGGAAGCTTCGGCCTCTGATCATTCAGCTCTTGTGCTGTGTCCGACCTCCAGTGAAGGGGTGTTTGTTCGCCGGTTCCGATTCGAAGCTGCTTGGACTCAGGAACCTGATTGTCGTGAGCGGATTGTAAGTTCCTGGAATGGGAATGTCTCGGAGGACATTTTGGTTTGACAGGAGCACTGCGGGCAGGCGCTGTATCAGTGGGGAGCTGAGTTACGCAGTCGGTTTTCTTCCAAACTTGTGGATTGTCGAGCTGAGATTAAAAGGCTGCAGAATTGTGCTGACGGGACTAGTCAGTCGTTACTTTTAGAAGCTCGGGAAAAGTTGGAAAATATCCTGTACCAACAGGAATTGTATTGGAAGCAAAGAGCAAAAAAATTATGGCTGGCTGGAGGTGATATGAATTCAAAATTTTTTCATGCAGCTGCTAATAATAGAAGGAAAAAAATAGCTTTGCGAGGCTTCGTGATGTTGATGGCGAATGGCGCAGCTGGGGTGCAGGTTTGGATTCTATTATTCTCTCTTATTTTACTCAGCTTTTTACCTCGAATGGTTGTGTTTTGGGGCCTATTATTGAAAATGTGGTGCCAAAGTTGTCTGTGGAAAATTGCGATATGCTCTGGGGTGTTTTTAATGCCGTGGAAATTAAAGAAGCCTTGTTTTCAATGCACCCTGACAAAAGCCCTGGTCCTGATGGTTTTAACCCCGGTTTTTATCAGAAATTTTGGGATGTAGTAGGAGCTCATGTTACTGAAGCATGTTTGTTATGGTTAAATTCTGGATTGTTGCCTGATGAGATTCATGAAACTAATATTGTATTAATCCCTAAGAAATCGAAGCCTGAGATGGTTTCTGACTTGAGACCGATAGCTCTTTGTAATGTGATATACAAAATTGTGTCAAAAGTCTTAGCTAATCGGTTAAAGAAAGTGCTTCATGTTCTTATATCTCCGTCCCAGAGTGCCTTTATCCCTGGCAGACTTATCTCTGATAATGTTATGCTGACATTTGAGGTGAATCACTATCTCCATCAGAAGACTAGAAGAGTTTCAAGTGGTGTAGCTGCTCTTAAACTTGATATGTCTAAAGCATATGACAGGATGGAATGGAAATTTCTTCAGGAGATGTTAGTGAAACTTGGTTTCCCATCGAGCTTTGTTAACCTATTAATGCAGTGCGTTACTAAGGTTAAATATAGGGTTGTCCATGGGAAGCATGTTGTGGGCCCTATTGTTCCACAGAGGGGGTTCCATCAAGGGGATCCGCTGTCACCATATCTTTTCATTATCTGTGCAGAGGGTCTTTCTCTCTACTTATCTCGACTAGAATCAGAAGGTCAAATCCGAGGTTGTGTTGTTGCGAATCAAGCGCCAGCAATCTCTCATCTGTTCTTCGCTGACGATAGTTACTTCTTCTTCGGAGCCAATCGATCAGAAGCTTCTGTAATTAAACAAGCTCTAAATGATTATGAGTGTGCTTCTGGACAGAAAATAAATTTATCAAAATCCTCTATATCTTTCAGTCGAAACTGCCCAGATGGTGGGTGTGCTGAAACTAGTAATATTTTGGGGGTTTCCGTTGTAGCCCTCCCGGATAGGTACGTGGGTCTACCTTCGGTGGTGGGAAGGAATAAGGCACAGGTTTTTGGCTTTGTTGAGGACATGGTGCGGGCTAGACTGAAGAGCTGGAAGGCCAGATTTCTGTCAAGAGCTGGAAAGGAGATTATGATTAAATCAGTAGTGCAGGCGCTTCCTTCTTATGCTATGAGTCTTTTCCTCTTTCCTATGAATATCTGTGATGATCTTGAGAAGTTGATGAATTCTTTTTGGTGGGGATCGGATGTTTCGGGTAAAGGTAGCTTACATTGGAAAGTGTGGGATAAGCTGTGTTGTCCTAAAAAAGCTGGTGGAATGGGTTTCAGAAAATTGCATAATTTCAACTTAACTTTATTGGCCAAGCAAGGTTGGCGGCTTAGCTCAAATCATGAGTCTCTTGTGGCTCGAGTTTTTAAGGCTCTTTATTATCCGAATTGTTCTTTTCTTGATGCATCTTTATCTGATGGGCCTAGCTTCATTTGGCGCAGTATTATGGGCGCTCAAGAATTGTTAAAGTCGGGTATTCGAAAATTTGTAGGGGCGGGTGGGGAAGTCCGGATTTGGGATGACCCGTGGCTCCCTGACGATCATTTTCCATATATTGTAAGTGAAAAATTGGATGGGGTAGGGGTGGAAGTGGCTGCTGATCTAATGGAGGAGGGTTAGCGATCTTGGGATGTTGGGTTAGTTTCGGGCATTTTTGCTCCTCGAGATGCAGATCTTATTCTCCGTATCCCCTTATCTAATCGGGTTGATCAAGATGTGTGGTATTGGAGGGATGACCGTCGGGGCAACTATACAGTTAAAAGTGGGTACAGAAAGCTTATGTCTGGATTTGGAACAAATTGGTTCATTGATTCTCCTCTATGGAATAAAGTTTGGAATCTTAAAGTGCCCCCTAAAGTTAAGAACCTCCTTTGGCGGGTTCTTGCTAACTGTTTCCCTTCTAAAGTCGCGCTGAAAGCCCGAGGGGTTCCTATCTCAGATTTATGTGAGCTATGTCATGGGGCGGTGGAAGATTCGAATCACATTTTTCTCAGATGTACTATGGCTCGAGCTATTTGGACTATTTCGCCTATTGGGGATGTGGGAACCCAATTTCAAAACATTTTTTATTATTGGGTGTGGATCTTCTCTAAACCGATGGAGCTTGTTGAGCTTGTAGCGGCCTTATGGTGGATTATTTGGGGTTATAGAAATGACATTGTGTGGAATCGGAAGGATTCACAAGCTTCAATCTTGTTCCATTCGGCTGTTTCATTCCTACAGGCCTGGAAGAAAGCGCATGCGTCGGTTTCTCCTTCAGGTAGTCCGGCTGTGCCAAGCCTGAAGGTGTGGCAGCGTCCTCCAATTGGATTCCTAAAATTGAATGTGGATGGTGCGTTATTTGCAGACAAGAATGTGGTTGGGTTTGGGTGTATTGTTCGGGATGAGTTGGGCCGTTTTGTTGCGGCTAAAAATGGATCCTTGCAGAATTATCAAGATGCATCGTTCATTGAAGCGCTATCGGTCCGAGAGGCTCTTAGTTGGATCAAAGACCGCGAATGGAAGGATATAATCATTGAATCAGATTCTTTGATAGTGGTACAGTCTATGGCCCGCCTGTTACAGGTTTCATATCCTTTTAATGCCTTAGCCAATGATTGTCATTTTTCTTTGAACGAGTCTTTTAATTGCTCTATTCGTTTTGTCTGTCGTTCTGCAAACTCTGTTGCTCATTTGTTAGCTAGAAGTAGTATTTTACCTTTACATCGGGGTGAGTGGTTTTCTGTACCCCTGATTTTATTTGTAATATGCTTCTTCTTGATTCTTAATATATGCTATTTGGTTGTCAAAAAAAATAAAACATAATATATCATGGACTCTTTAAATTTAGCTAAAAAAATGGGAAAATTACACAGAAATTCATCTTTCAAAAACTATTTACAACTATGTCAATTCATAATTTTTTATTATGTCAAATTAGTAAAATTTGTACTTTTAATATATTTTAAGGATTATAATTTATAAATTAGAAGTCTAGAATATATTTTTTTAGGGTTTATGATTTATGAATTGGTAGAATTTTTAAATTATGAGATAAAATCATAGTATATAGAAAATAATGACATATTAAAAATTAAGTTTGGTGATATGACTTAATTGTAATTTTGTACTTAATTATGATATTCATGTATTTGACCCATCGCTTGACCGTCTAAACATAATATATTATGGGCTCTTGATAACACCTAAATTTGCTTAAAATTATATAATTGACCCGCTAAATCCATTTCGAAGAACAAAAGAAAATTTAAACAAATTAAAATGTGTATCACTTTTTTGATAGAATTAGTTCAAATAAATTTATCAGGCTAACGAGACTCTTATAAAATTCAGAAAAGTAATTAATTTTTTTTTTGTCAAACTATAATGTATTACGCCCTAATAATAATTTTTATATTACATTTCATAAAAAGTAAATTAAGATTCTGTAAATTTGAATATTAACTTTTGATACTTATCAGTTTATTTCAATGATTTGATAATTTCATTATATAGAGCAAGATCAAACATTACAAACACAGTGTGGGCCCAACAACCCTATAAAAATGTTGGGCTTTGGGCTTTTAGCCCAAAAGATATAATTCATTAAGTCTACATTTTCAAGCCTTTTATATTTTCTGTAGGAAAGAGCTCTAACTTTTTAAAAAAAGTGGAGAACGTGAGAGAGATAAATCAAAGATGGAGCCAAAAAAAAAGGGTTAATTTCAAATAAAGTCCTGTTATTTCATATTATTTACGAATCGGTATATATTATTGGCAAAATTTTCATTTTCCAATATTTGGTCGATAACGATCTCAAAATTAAAAATTTTAAGAATTAAATAATATTTTAAGCAAACTTTATATTGTTGGCAAAATTTTCATTTTCCCATATCTGGTCGATCACTAGGTTTTTCTTCCTGATTTCCGCCGTCCACCCCCTCCCCTCCCTTTCTTTCCCTTCCTTCTTTATCTTTTCCTTTTCTTCCCTTCTTTTTCTTTGTGAGCGACTATATACCGCCCCCTAATTCCGGTTCACCGCACCCTATTGACCATATTGCCCTTCTCATTATTTCAAACAAGAAATTTGAAAATTCTAAATCCTCTCTACTTTCTTTCCATTTTCAAAAAACCGAGCTAAAATGACATGACACCAAAAGTAGGCAGGGGCAAAGGATACATGGGTATTACGGTAAGTTTTTCCGTTCAAATAATTAACGAAATCATGATTTTTGCCTCCGAAATCGGAGGCAAAATTTCCAGAAATCGCACCAAACGGGTGCGATTTACTTGTTCCACCTACGGTGGAACGCAAGTGGAACAAGTAAGAGCCGTGCGACCCACCATATGGTGGATTACGCGGCGCATGCGATCCACCATATGGTGGATCGCGCGGCGCATGCGTTCCACCATAAGGTGGATCGCACGGCACACGCGTTCCACACACGGTGGAACAAGTATGCGCCGTGCGTTCCACCTTAGGGTGGAACGCGCGCCGCGCTCGTTTGGCCGACGGGCCAAACGTTTGCGGCGCACCAGTATTGTATGGTTATGCATTCCAGTTAACCCAGCCTTGTATACATACGCTCATTTGCCGACTTCCCTCTGGATACATACGCATTGTATGGTTATGCATTCCAGTTAACCCAGCCTTAGCCTGTATCCCCCATCCAGAAAGGTCTGCATGTTTATAGGCTTTAATCTGAAATTTACAGCGGCACGCTTTAGTTTTACTTTTTCTAATTGCAGGATCTTCATCAATTTTCACAACACCTCTATATCGTTCACCCCGTGAACATCGCAACAACTTATGTTTTCCCCCATGTTTGTGCGAAGATATTACAATCTCAAATCCATTCTAAATAGCTATCTTTTTTGCCCAATCAATAGCATCCTGACACGAAGGGAAAATGGTGTCCGTTATGAAACGCGAACTATAATCAATGTTATCGGGTTTCCAATCTTCTATCGGTACCTGAATATACAAAAAATGCATAATATGTTAGCATAATTGACATTAAAATTAAAAAAAATACTTCAGGGCAATTTCTCCTCTGCAAAAATAGTCCGGGGCAATTTCTGCCCAATTTTGCCTGAACGGGTAGGATGCCCATTTCACCATAGGCGAAAACGGGCATCGCGTACTGCCCGTTCCATGGGTGGAACGGGCAGCGGGTACCACCGGTCCATAGGTGGAACGGGTGGCGCATACCACCCGTTCCATGGGTGGATTGGGTGGCGCATACTGCCTGTTCCTTAGGCCGAACGGGTAGTTCATCCGGCCGGCCTAAGGAACGGGCAGTATGCGCCACCCGTTCAGGCAAAAACCAACGAAAAAAAATTGAAAATTAACAGATTACGTTTTTAATAATCGTAATATTGCCTCGTGTTCGAAATCATTATCCTCGGGAATGCTTGGATCCATTTTTGGAAATTCCGGGATTTGTGCTCGGGAGAGAAAGGGAGAGAAAGTTTTTAAGGTTTTGGAAGAAAAAAAATGGCAAGGGCAATATGGTCAAAAGGATGCGGTGAACCGGAATTAGGGGGTGGTATATAGCAATACCATTTTCTTTCTTTGCTTTTTGGTCACCAGAGATCCAGAGACACTCTTTTGATATTCAAAGTCTTAGATCCACAACAGAGCTTAGTGAAATCGGTAACGTTTTATAATTTTTTTTTCCCTAAACCTTTGAGGAGGAAGAAGGAAGCTTGTCTTCCTTTTTTCTCCTCCCACATTTATGTTTTCCTAGTTTTTGTTTATTTAGTTTTAGCCTAGTTATAAATTTTATATATTTTTCCGTACCTCCTAATCTGGTTGAACTGCATTTGCTATTCTTAATCCTTTCATTTGTAACATCTTCTGATTTAGCAAGAGCGAAAAAGGTAGATTTTATCCGTAGATCAGTGATCTACGGGATTGCAAATAAAGGACTCAAATCCGAAGGTTCATAATGGTTCTAATGTTGGAAATTGGACTACAACTGCTTTTCCGCGAATTCGGAGCTTCGAGAAATATATGAGCTATCTGTTGTTGTTTTTATTAGTCGTACCTTTAATGACTCTTTCTGCTTTTCTTTGTATTTTCATTACCTTAGTGGATCATTTAATGAAATATTAGTATTCCATAAAAAAAAAAAACACAAGACTTTCTGTAAGTTAGTTCAGAAAGCCAATCGATTCTTTTTTCAAACTATAATATATTAAGCCCTAATAATAATTTTTATATTACATTTCATAAAAAATAAATTCATATTCTGTAAATTTTAATATTTAACTTTTGATACTTATCAATTTATTTTATGATTTGATAATTTCATTATATATAATGTTTAAGAGCAAGATCAAACATTACAAACGCAGAATGGGCCCAGCAACCCTATTAAAATGTTGGGCTTTGGGCTTTTAGCCCAAAAGATATAATTCATTAAGTCTACCTCAACTTATGTTTGTTTTCAAGCCTTTTATAGTTTCTGTAGGAAAGAACTATAACTTTTTTAAAAAGTGGAGAACGTGAGAGAGATAAATCAAAGATGCAGAAAAAAAGAAAGGGTTAATTTCAAATAATACCCTACTGTTTTATATTTTTTACAGATCGGTATATATTGTTAGTAAATTTTTTATTTTTCCATATTTGGTCGATAACGACCTCAAAATAAAAAAAGATTAAGAATTAAATATACTTTAAGCAAACTTTAGTTCTTCAACTTTTTAGGTTTGAAGTCATTTAGGCGTTGTTTTTTTTATGAGAGAGAAAGTTAATGTTTAGAAAGAGAAAACTCCAAAATAATGATTTTGAAAAATAAAAAATGTGATTTTTTTTGAACCAGAAAAGATAATCAATATGAAACTAAATGTGGTTTGATAATAAATATGAAACTAAACAATTTTAATTCTTGAAAATTTTCATTTAAAGATCAAATTTGAAAAAATGAAATCTTTACCAATCATAATCATAAGTACTGATCCAAAAAAAATGTAAAACCACTTAATATTTATTTGAAATTAATCCAAAGAAATCAGGAACAAAGTAAACGGAATATTCCACATAATTTTGTAGATAAAAATGATATCTATAAAAAAAATTAAAATTTGAATTAAATAAATTTGTCAAAAAATAATGAAGGGTAATTAAATAACACATCATTTGCTTCTGAATTTGTCCGGAAAAAAAATTATTTACCCCTTAAATTTTCAAAGTGTTTTGATAACTCCTTCAACTTACTTAATGTCCCGATAAATCTTCAATTTGTTTAAAATGTAATCAATTAATCAATAGTTTTAAAAAAGTAAGCTACATATGGAAGAAGTGTTGCACATGCTTTGGTAAAGTAAAACGACTAAAGTCGGGTCAGGGGAAGATACAGGGAGACTGTGTCCTCTCTCGCCGCCGGAACCACCATGGCTAGATGTAGTTTCGGCCTTCCTATTTCCCCAAAATTTGAGGATGTGGGGTGCGAAATTAGTAATTTAATTAAACTTTGACGAGGTATTTTATAAATTGAGCATTTGATATAGAACTTTGATTGTGTATTTAATGCATTGGTGATTTGACCTAGAACTTAGATTGATATTTGATAAATTAGGGATTTCATAAATTGAGGATTGTTATATGATTAATACAAAATTAATTCATTGAGGTTTTATTTAATTAAGGTTTCGGAGTGGTTAATTAATATATGATAGGCGATAAATTTCTCAAAGTTGGTTAAAAACGACACAATCTTACTTTTGTAGTTCAAATCTAGCTTAATTTTGAGAAGTTTTACATTTCCAGATGCTAACATTTATATATTCAGGAAAAAATTGAGTAAGTTAGATTTAGCAAGATTTTTTTTACGAACACAAGTGTACAATCGGCCCCCCAACGGACCAATCCTGTATTCGCGGTTGCCTGTGGAGACGATCATGAAAAAGAGTTCATAAATATTATCCAACACCCCAACACAAAATTAGAGTGAGAAGAGCAAATGTTGATAGACAGTGGAAACTCCCAATTAACTGTGTAAACGAGCCGAGCTTTTTTTAACCGAGCTTTGATCAAGTCGAGCTGTTATCGAGCTTTTAACAAGATTTAATAAAATTCATCATATATGCATAGAATAAGTAGCGTAGTAGATAAAAAAAACCCTTACAACATAATCTATATGAGTTTAAATATTTTTAAAAAATCACATTATTGGTCAGATTCAAGAATACTAGATTTTACTCGTGGTCGGAGAACGTACTTATAGAAAAATTTATAACATTAAAATATATATTAAAGTTTGTAATAATTTTAATTTATCAAAGATAATTTATAGGTTCAAGGGTAAAACGTTTTTTATGCGTTAAATCTTATTTGAGTTTGAATTGTAATGAAACACTAATAATAATTAATAAAAGAAAAATTTAGATCAATGAAATATATATATTATATATTAGAAAATTAGAAATATATGTAGTAATTAAAACATAATCGATTCGGTTTGTTAGTGCTCGAGCCGATCTCGATCTCAAATCAAGCCTTATCAAGTCGAATTTTGATCGAACTTTGACAAAGTTAAACTCGAATAGTTTGCGAACTACCAAGATTCATTTACACCCTTACTTCCAACCACCACGTCTAATACATCTTGGAATATAATCTTTAAATATAAAAAATAATTCTAAAAGTATAACTATATAGGAGTAGAGGATGCTTGGAAGAGCGCTTGATTATGTGTCAATTATTTTGGCAATTTTCAAAGGGTGTCATCTATTGGAATAGGTGTGGTTGCTTAATAAGGTTGCCACTTTTTAGCAATAAGGTTGTAAACTTTTTTTAATATAAAAAATGATTTATTTGATTACTATTTGTGTATCTCTTTAAGGAGTCTGTCTCTTCTTTTACTATTTGTTGACAATATTTATAATTAAAATAAATTATTTATAAATTAATGATTTGTGGGGCAATTGTGACAACATTTAAAGTTGCTTACTCTTGGAGCATTTTTAAACAAAATTTGTCAAGAGTGACGTGGATGATTAAGTTAATAAAATATTATATTTTAGTAGGGTTAATTACAAAAATGGGTCAAATGAGAGGCCCATTTACATTTAACCCATTTACTCAACCTACTACATATCTAGACTGATTTTGTGTGACTTTTCCATAATACCCTCAATATTTACGCGCGTCTTCCCCCTCCCGGCTGACTTCGCAGATTCCATATTATGCGAAGCCTGCGAAGCTAATGTTTGGGTTTACTTGATGAATTTAATTAGCATATGCGAAGCTCGCGAAGCCTGCGAAGCTAAAGTTTGGTTTACTTGATGAATTTAATTCGCATATGCGAAGCCTGGATGTGTTTTGTAGCTTATTCGCGAAGTGGTATATAACAAAAAATGGCAAACAACAACGGATTCTAACATTAAAATCATAACACTATCAAAATTTACAACAAGATTGCCACAATAACAATATTAAATTCATAACATTATCAAAATTTACAACAAGATTGCCACAATAAACTCCTAGAACCTAACTAATACGGTACCAATTTTGAAGCGGATGAGTAATCTTGGTGTGCACCGTGAGACACATCCATCCCAAAAGGTATGAACTTCCATTTCTCATCCCAAAAGGTATGGAAAAAAGACGATTTTGGCTTCACGAAATGAGGATTAGAGAAGCATGCGAACGTAAATGTGCAGGGAAAGAGGTGATTTTACTTCACTAATCGATGTTTTCGCGAGGTATGCGAGGTCTGAAACGTGACGATCTATGTCGCATATCGATGCTTTCGCGAAGTTTGCGAGTCAAATCATGAACTTTTCTACTCGCAGACTTCGCGAAATAATCGATTCGCGAAGCAGATCCATACCTTTCAGGCTCTTTCTCTTTGCAGATCTTCGTGAAATCATAGATTCACGAAGTAGATCGTCACGTTTCAGGCTTTTTCTCTTCGCGAAATCATCGATTCACGAAGTGTATTCATTGAAAAAACGCAGAAAAAACAACAGATGCTTACATTTTTCGCGCCTTTCACCCTTAAAAGCGACAATAACAATATGATAAACTGAGAAAAACGAAGGAAATAACGAAGAATAACCATTTATTTGATGGTAACAAGAAGAAAGAAACCAAGTAAGGAGCAGGAACCATGACTTCGTTTTCTAGGATTAGGAAGTTGCAGAATGAAGAGATGAAGAGAGGAAAAAGAGAAATTCATTGTGATTTGTCGAAATGGTGCAGATTTCGTGCAATTTAAAGGAAGAACGGAAGATCAAAAGTCTTGAAATCATTAATGGAGGAGCCAACTTTTTGCGTAACCAAGGAGATGGGGGGAGCGGTCGTTCGCGTTGTGGGGAAGTGGGAAGGTTAGGGGTATCATGGGAAAGTCACACAGAATCAGTCTAGATATGTAGTAGGTTGAGTAAATGAGTTAAATATGTAAATGGGTCTTCCATTTGACCTAATTTTATAATTTTCCCTATTTTAGTATGATATGTTAAGTTTTGACACTTTTTAAAGCAACCTAAACTACAATACTAGCAACGCCAATGTGATAATCAAACATGGGTTGACCAAAAACAAGAAAAGCTGAATAGGTATACAAGTAGACCTATTGATGGGTCGGATTTGGACTAGGCCTAGCAGATTTTTATATAAAAATGCTCATTCTAACTCCAATCCAATACGTTGTTAATTTAGGTTGGCTTGGACTGGATTTGACTTGAGTTCAAAAATCAACTCTCAAACCCAACTCGTGTAAACCCACTTAAATATATATTTATAATTTATAATAATAAAAAATTATACTTAAAAATAAATATTAATATATAAATTTATAAATTTATTACCTAATATGGATTGAGGGATCGGGTTGGGCCAGCCCGTACTATTTTTATAAATCCAAAATCTGTCCAAAAAAAATATACATGAAAATCTAGCTAGTATGAAACTAATCGTGACGCTCTAATTCAAGACCAACAAGACATCACAATAAGTCAGTCACAAAACCAAATTTCATAAATTCAACTCGACATACATTAAGATGTGTTGCAGCTCAAATTTTCAAGACAGAAGATGAACATTTTTAACAATCTAAATCAAATTATTCAAAATTGATGAAAAATCATATTACAAATTTATTGAAGCTTAAGTTGGAGAACGATTAAATTCAATTGACCTCTAAAAATAAAATATAAAATACTGTGAAATTCATGAACAAGCAAAAGTAGGTGAAACATTGAAAATTCAGGTTGTTGAAATTAGAGAAGGATACTAGATCTAGTGTCGCGAGTGACAATTCATGTAACGATCGACACCATGGAAGCACCATCGTCGAGGAGGAGATCAAAGAGACTAAGTCGACGGACGAGGCCATTTTCGAAAGCTCCACCGAAACAATATCGTATGAAATATTAAAGGTTTGGTTCGAATAGCCGATGTCCAACATTGAGAAAACCACGACGGAGGAGTTTGGGTAGAGTAAGATCTAACTACTTTCTATTCTGCCAAGAATAAAGGCTCTTTCTGTAGAGGTTGAAAAGGATTAATGATTTCATTAACAAGTGAGAAGAATTTATACAGCATTACAGGAGTAATTTAAAACTATACAAAGACTAAAAGATAGGTTTGAGATAAATATTAAAAATGGAGAGATTTATCATGTTGTTGAGATTGAGAAGAATCAGTTGTAACAATCCCTGAATTACAGGGATAACACTTATCCTTAACATGCCCCCGTAAGTCGGACGGTCGAAGAGTAAGGCCGATCTTGGCTGCCAATGAATAGAATCTTGTCTTAGACAAAGGCTTAGTTAAGACATCAGCTAATTGATCATCCCCCGAAATGTGAGTCACACGAATATTGCCAAGTTGAACTTGTTCTCGAACAAAATGAAAGGCAAGAGCTAAATGCTTCATTCGGGAATGAAATACTGGATTAGCTGAGTAATGAGTTGCACCCAAATTGTCACAGTAGACGCTGGGACAGCCAACAAGTGGAACACCAAGTTCATGAAAAAGAGAGCATAACCATAAAACTTCAGATGTGGTGTCTGCAACAGCTCGGAATTCTGCCTCTGTGGAGGAACGAGAGAGAGCACGTTGCTTTTTAGAACTCCATGAAATAGGATTACACCCAAGGTAGACAATGTAACCAGATGTAGAAACATAATCATCTCTGTCATCGGCCCAATCAGCATCTGTGAAGGCATGAAGCCGAGTTGGAGAGTTTCGATGAAGAAGAAGACCATGATGAGCTGTGCCATTAAGATATCGAAGTAGGCGTTTCAAGGTATGCCAATGATCCTCCTTTGGACATTGAATATATTGAGACAACTTGTTAACGGAGTAAGCAACATCAAGTCGAGTGAAAGACAAGTATTGCAAACTCCCAACGATTGCTCGAAAATCAGAAGCATTAGCAATAGGGGAACCCGAATCAACTTGTAGGGGTGGATCAATAACCATTGGAGTGGTAACAGGTTTGGATTCAAGCATATCATATTTGGCAAGAAGATCATTTATGTACTTAGTTTGGTTCAAAAATAAACCAGTAGGAGTTGGAGTGACTTCGACCCCCAAAAAATAAGACAAATTACCGAGATCCTTGAGAGAAAACCGTGATGCCAATGTTGATATAAACTCATTGAGATGCGGAAGAGAAGGACCCGTAATGATAATATCATCAACATAGACAATCAGATACAATACCACAGAGTCATGTTTGTAGAGAAATAAAGAGCAATCAGCAATGGAGTGTCGAAAACCATAAGATAGGAGATAAGTTTTCAACTCGTTGTACCATGCCCGAGGGGCCTGTTTGAGACCGTAAATAGCCTTGGAAAGTTTACAAACATGTGTTGGATTAGCCGGATTAAGAAACCCAGGCGGTTGAGCCATGTAAACTTCATCTGTAAGAGTACCCTGCAAAAAAGCATTGTTAATGTCAAGTTGTCTAAGAGACCAGCCGTTTGTAACAGCTAATGATAGTATAACCCAAACTGTGGAAGGCTTAATGACAGGACTAAAGGTGTCAGAGTAGTCGATGACAGGTCTCTGATGAAATCCCTTAGCAACCAAACGAGCCTTACATTGCTTGACTGTGCCATCTGGATTATATTTGACTCGATAAACCCATCTGCAACCGACAACATTTTGATTGGGTTGGTATGGAACCAATTCCCATGTGTTATTGCACAACAAAGCATCAAATTCTTGCTGCATGGCAGCCCGCCATTGTGGATCTTTGAGAGCCTGGGTAATGTTTCGGGGTTCAGTAGGAGGTGGGGAAAAGATGGCAGTGTTGACATATTTGGGATTGGGCTTAATGATTCGGTTTTGCAAACGAGTATTCATGCGACGGGTAGGATGGGGAGGTGAAGATGGAGATGGAGAATGAGGTTGTGTATCCAGACTAGTAGGAGGTGTAGGCTCGGGTGAGGGTGAGGGTGCGGGTGCGGGTGTAAGTGGGGGGGTGGGTGGCGGAGGGGAGTTTAAGATAGGGAGATGAAAAGTGCACCATTCATCAACGGTGGAGGAGATGGGCGGATTGGATTGAGGACACAAGTTTTTGTATGGATATTTCATTTCAACAAACTTGACATGACGAGAGGTGTAGAGACGATTAGTTGTAGGGTCAAGGCAGTGGTAAGCACTCTGTGTGGAAGAATAGCCAACAAATATGCAAGGGACAGATTTGGATTGAAGTTTATGGTTATTGTAGGGTCGTAGCCATGGGTAGCATAGACAACCAAAGCTTCGAAGTTTGACATAATTGGGAGGGGATTGGAATAATTTGTGGTAAGGGGATAAGTGATTTAATGTAGGAGTGGGAAGACGATTGATGAGATAAGTAGCGGTTGTGAAAGCTAATGACCAAAATTCAAGCGGAAGATTAGCATAGGAGAGAAGGGTAAGACCGGTTTCAACTATGTGGCGATGTCGCCTCTCGGCATAGCCGTTGTGCTCAGGAGTATGAGGAGGAGAGGTAAGATGAGTGATTCCATGATTAAGAAGAGAAGGAGTGAGTTTGGTGAATTCACCACCATTGTCAGAAAAGAAACGAAGGATAGGTCGAGCGAAGAATTTCTCAACCAAAGTGCGAAAACGAAAGAACACATGTTCAGTATCAGATTTTCGTTTAAGTGGATAAAGCCAAACGTATTTGGTAAAATGATCCACAAAAATTAAATAATACTTATAGTGATCATAAGAATAAACAGGAGAAGTCCATACATCTGAGAAAATTAAATCAAGTGGAGCAGTAGAGGTAAGGGAAGATTTAGAAAATGGTAACTTGTGACTTTTATTAATATTGCAAGAGTTACAATCAAGATGCAGGGAATCTGAAATTTGCAGAGGAAAACTAGATTGAAGAGTACGAAGGACAGAGTTGGACGGATGTCCGAGCCGGTGATGCCAGTGCTGATTATTTTTGAGGGTGATGGAGTGGACAGTAGGAGAAAGAGAGCGCCACTCAAAGATTCCATCTCTAACTGGACCCTGAAATAGAGTTTGGCCCGTCGAAAGCTCCTTAACAATAAAAGCAGAAGATAAGAATTCAATGGAAGATGAATTATCTTTGCAAAATTGAGAAATAGACAATATGTTGCGAGAGATGGATGGAACATATAACCCATTTGTAAAGGAAAAGGTATGAGTAGCAGTAGAAATAGAAAAAGAACCTATGTGAGAGATAGGAAGAGACGAGCCATCACCAATAATCAGCCCATCAGGTCCATCATAGGGAGAGTGGAGTGCAAGATTGGAGAGATCATTAGTGACATGATGAGAAGCACCACTGTCCATGAGCCAAGAGGAAGAAGAGTGTGATTAGCAGCCTTATGTGTGTGCGTGGTGGGGCTGGAAAGGTAATATTAGGATAAAGTTGCCGAAATATTTGGCATTGAGAAGCAACATGACCCTGGTTACGACACCATTGGCATTTACCAAGAAAAGGTTTGGGAGTGCGATTTGGGTTATTGATGCAAGACGACTCGGGTTGTGTTTGATAGGGTGAGCGATTGCGATTTTGGTAAGGTTGAAAAATAGTAGCATGGACAAAAGCAGGAAGTGGGGAAGTAAGATGATGTTCTTTGATGTTTGATTCTTGGTTAATAAGTTTTTCATGAAGTTCATCAAAAGCAATGGTGGTGTCACGACTATTCACAGCATCGATAACAGGTTTGTAAATATCATAGTTGAGTCCCTTGAGAATTTTGTCTATGATATCCTCATGATCCATAGGTTTGCCCATAACAGCAAGTTGATCAGTAGAGATCTTGATTGCTTGCATGTATTCATCAATGGTCTGAGTGGTTTTGGTGATATTGGCAAGATGGTGTTTAATTTGTTTGATATGCCCCCGTGATGGGTTAGCATATGTCTTTGCTAAAATTGTCCAAGCCTGGGCAGAGGTGGAGGCTTGGGCAACAAGAGGAACAATGGTGGGGCTTAGAGTACCAATAAGGGCACCATAAATAAGTTTATCTTGCCGAATCCAGGTAATGGCAGAAGGATTAGAAGAAGTGACACCGCCGACATTGAGAGAGATAGCAGGGCAGGGATGAGTTCCATCAAGAAATTTGAAGAGATCGTATCCGATCATGATAGACTCAATTTGTGTCTTCCATGAGAGATAGTTTGTGGAGGTAAGTTTGATGGAGTTGTGAAAACTGACGGTGGTGAGGGGTTTGGTGGGTTCGATGGTGTTGGATATGGTGGAGTTGTCGTTCATCTTGAGGTTGAGTAAAAAAAAATTAGGTTTAGAGGATCAGAGGCTCTGATACCATGTAGAGGTTGAAAAGGATTAATGATTTCATTAACAAGTGAGAAGAATTTATACAGCATTACAGGAGTAATTTAAAACTATACAAAGACTAAAAGATAGGTTTGAGATAAATATTAAAAATGGAGAGATTTATCATGTTGTTGAGATTGAGAAGAATCAGTTGTAACAATCCCTGAATTACAGGGATAACACTTATCCTTAACACTTTCATCTATAACCTCGGAAATCCTCTTATTGAATACTTTGAAGGAACGAATTATCTCTTTATATTGACGATTTTCTTTTCTCTTGTGAACACTGTTAGAAGAATGGGATGAAAAATATAGATTATACAAGAAGAATGAGATGAAAGCCTAGAAAGAAGACTCAGATGAAGATCTTTGATAATAATTTTGAAAAACTATTTTGTTTGTTGTTGATGAGTGAGTTTACAATTGCAATGCATGAAAATTCTCCAGTTGAAAACATTCAAGTTGCCAAGTGTAGGAACAATGGAATGATGGTTGAAGTTGAAACCATTTTCAGAAACAAGTGAACATTGTGGAAACTCAAGTAGAGTGAAAGTGCAAGAGGAGATCAATTTGGAAAACAAGAATGCGGATAACTTGGCGGAACCTCAGTAGCGTTCGAATGGAAAGCAAGTCTCTCTCAAAGAGAAGGTGAGCCTGATCAACAAGGACGTTGATCCTCTAAGTGGAGGAGAGTGTAAGAGGGGTGAGCACGATCAATGAGGATGCTTAACCTCTAAGTGGGGGAGAGTGTAGGGGGGAGTTTGGCCATAGGCAAACTCAACTTAAAGGATTGCAAGGGTATAAGAAGGATTCGAAATGGAGTGGAGAATGGAGCATATCGACGTAAGTTGATGGTGAAGGTCAAGTTGGTATAAAAACCACTATAGGGTACATGGACTACTCATGTCGTTGACTCTCCACCACCCCTGGTAAGTTGTTGGTATTGGCTTAAGCGATTCATCCTAGTCCACTAGAGACAGGAGAGTCGGACATAAGTCCTTTGTGAAGATGATTCCATAGAGGGGAACTCTATGGATATTATGGACTCCTAGATAGTCCATAGTGTGTGCCCTTTATAAGGCGAGGTTTGAATACATGGAGACCTTCTGGGATGGAATACCGACCGATGTATTGACGAGACGCTTAAAATAAGATAGACCATTTGGTAGGAGTTGGCTAGACAAGACTTAAAGAACTCTTGGTGTCGCACGAAGTTTTAGCCTCGCTCAGACCTGATCCCATAACATTTTCACAATGTCTAATGATGAGTAGAAGTGAAAAGGATGATAAGATGGATTTGATTTAAAAATCACCGATAAACTTCATTTGGTACGTCACTTAACTAGTGAACATTGCTCAACATATATATTACTTAAGGAATTAAGGGTCTAGATGACTATGGAGTTGGCAGTGAGAATCAGTTGAGTCAAATCGAAATTCAAGTATCAATTAAGTTTTGAAATTGGTAAGTTTTTAGATATTTAAACTCATTGTTTTGAGGTTAATTTATCAATTTTTACCAACTTTAAAAGTGAGTTAATACCTCAACTTCGATCTAGGCTAAACTGACGGTGTTTACTGTTGAAACACCTTTCCACATGATTTTGATTTGACAAAATGATTTAAGTTAATCCATGATTAAGAGGCAATTAAATTTAAGTGCTTTGATTTAATTGTACTAATATGTTTGTTTAATATTGAGTATAAGTATAAATGAAAACAGAAATAAAAAGTAAGACAGGACGAAGTCAGCATGAGAACACAGCACAAGCTGAGTGAAGTGTAACTCAGTATAATAGAAGAAAAGTCATCTTCAGAACAAACGCTTGAAGATGGAGCTGACCAAATAAGCTGAGTGGAACGCAACTCAGTATCAAAGAAGAGAAGTCTTCCTCTGAACTAATGCTTGCAGACGAAGCTGACCAAAGAAGCTGAGTAAGAATATGACTCAGAAACAAAGAACAAAAGCAACGTCAATAAAGTCAAGCTGGGTGTTCGTCAGGATAGCGCGATTGATCCGTTTGCTAAAAGACAAGATCCGACAACTGTCTACACCAATAACAGAAGCCTTGGAATCACGCACAGCGTCAATTTCAAGATGCATGGGTCAACTGTCCGTTAGCTAAAAGACGAACTGGCGCTAGAAGACGAACCTGCCGGAAGAAGACAAGCCTGACGCCTGCTAAAATCAGACGACAGGATTGGCCTGCAAATCTGAAGCTGACCAGAACAATGACGCAAGAAAGAGCCGTTTGAATCCAACGGATAGATCCAGATTCAAATGATTGAGACTTCAGATTTCAACTATAAAAGGACAAGTTCATTCTTGGATCCTTTGCCGATTGTCGAAACAAAAAGAGAAAAAGAGCATACATACAAAGCACATTCAAAAAAGAAAAAGATCTTACACCAAATTTCCATTTCTGTGTAAAAGCTATATTGATTTTGTAATCATCTAAAGTGTTTTTCATCTTGAAAGAACAAGTCTGTATCAATTGTAAAAGATTGAGAGAGTGGTGCTGAGTACTCGGTTTTAAGTGCTCAGCGGTAGAGAAATCTGAGTGTTTGGTTGTAGCGCTCAGTAGGAGTTGAGTAGACGAATAGAGGAAGGTACTCTTGCATATTCAACTGCCTTGTAAACGGTTTGTGCTCTACCTTTAAAGAGCTCAGTATTGGATTGAAAAAGCCCGAATGGATTCTGGGGACTGGACGTAAGCGAGAGGCCGAACCAGGATAAATCTTGCTGAGTAATTTCTAACCCTCTTTCTCAATATATATGTATGTGTTGCTTGATTAAATTGCTCAGGATATAAATTGTAAAAGCTGTCACTGAGTAATCTTGGTGCTGAGTTAGAAGCTGACCTCAAGTGTTAATTCCCAACTCACAAGTAAAACAGTTCTAGTCAGCATCTGACTAAAGCTGTCTTACATCTCTCGGCCGTGCTGACCTAACCTAAGTTAAGTAACTTGAAGAATCAATTAAGTCAGCATAATTAAGCGAAAAAGTTACATTAGTTCCTAATCCCCCTTGGAACTAATCACACGGGACCAACATTTACCAACAAGTGGTATCAGAGCTCAGTAGCTCACTACTCTAAGATATAACTATCTTGAGATGATCCCGATAAATGGCTGAGAACAGCACTCGTTTCCTTCTAGGAAATCAAACAACACAGATTCTCCCCGAGGGATTATCAATTAGTCGGTGACCCTTGTTTTTCGGATCAAATTATACATTTTGGAAAAACAGGATGAAGAACTTTATTCAAGCTACAAACATAAGTGCGTGGCTTGCAATAGTTCAAGGCCCATATGTGCCTTACAAAACAGTAGACAACGAAAAAGTTGCCAAAAGTGAAACTGAGTGGTCAGAAGATGACCTTAGAAAATTACAAAATAATGCTTCGGCTATCAATATGCTTCACTGTGCGCTAGATGCTGCAGAGTACAATAAGATTTCAGGTTGCGAGTCAGCACAGGAAATCTGGAAGAAGCTGGAAGTGACCTATGAAGGTACCAGCAAGGTCAATGAGTCAAAGGTGAACCAACATATGCGATTATACGAGCTGTTCGAGATTAATGAGAATGAAGACATCTCGGAGATGAACTCAAGGTTCACAAATATCATAAATGAGCTTAAACGACTCGGCAAGATCTTCACAGAAGAAGAGCATGTGAAGAAAATCTTGAGGAGTCTACCTAAGAGCTGGCAAGTTAAGAAAACAGCTGTGGAAGAAGCTCAGGACTTGACCACGTACAAATACAACGAACTGATCGGATCTCTGCTGACCCATGAGATCTCTGATAGGGGTAAAAAACCCCTATCTTTGGGTACGGTTTTAGGACGGGTTTTAGAGTTATTTTGTTAATAAGCGAGCAATTCTCGCATTTAAATGCTTTTGTGTGAGTTAGTTAGAAATTGGAAACGTTCTATTTACTTTTCGTCGTTTAGGCTCGTTTTATGATCAATTTAGGCAAATACGGCCAAAATGGCATGCATAGTAGAATTCCGTTATCTTTTGAAGCTAATTGGTCCGTCAAAAGTCGCACCAAACGAAGCGTTTGCTCAAAATAGGCGATTGACGGATCAATTTGGCTTTTGGACTAATGTTTTCTGGAGTTTTTATGCGTGTGCAGGTGTAAGTTCGGACGAAAAAGGGCATAGAAGTCACTCGGCATGAATCGAGCATGCTTCGGGCGAAAACGCTCGGCGAGCAGGGCCCCACGAGCCATTTCTGCTCGTCGAGCAGGCTATGCCTACTCGCCGAGCAGGCCGCCAGAGGCCTGCTCGCCGAGCAGGGCGCCAGGCGCCTGCTCGGCGAGCAGGGGGCTGCTCGGCGCGAGCAGCCTTCCCTGCTCGGCGAGCAGCCCTGCGGGAATTGGTCAAAAAGACCAATTCCGCCCCCACGAAGCCACGTCAACAAGGACACGAAAATAGGTCAAAACGAGGCCCGAGACGCGTTTATAAATAGGATTTTTCCATTGTAAATTAGATATCTTTTTCCTTTGTAATTTTCTTAGCTTTTCACCTTTAGAAATCCTCTCCACCTCCTCCATATCCTTCAAACCTCCATTGAAGACACCTCCGAAGCTCCATTCACCGAGGATTGCTCAAGCTTCATCCTTAAATCCTAGAAAGACGCCTGCATTGGTAGACAGGTTCCCTGAAAGGGATTTTTCTTCTTTTACATTCTGTCTAGCCTCTGATACATGCTATGAATTCTAGGTTTATTGTAACTTCGTGACAATGTTTCCATCTTTGATATATATTATAGTTCTTGTTTATTCAATTGTTTTGATGTTTTAATCTTTGTCTTACGCTTTGTCTGATTGGTTTAACTCATTCGATAATCCCAAAATTAGGTTGGCACATATTGCGAACTGAATCTGACCTAGTCAGTGCCTATAGGATTGACGACCCTATAGAAGATTAAGCCCAAATTACTGAGCCTTAGAGCTAGTTTCGGCCTTACAAGGGAATCACGAACTAGGGACTTTAGGAGGATAGGTCGGGTTAATCGCCTTGGACACAAGTGACTTAGGTTTCAATTCAATTGTTTAAACATTCTATTTTCATTATCATCGTATCCCTTCATGTTCCTTCGGTTAATTGCATTGGTAAAAGATCACTTAGGAGTAGTTTAACTTAATTAGGGGTAGAGTAACTCAATTAGGCGTAGAATAACTTAGTTAGAATCGGATAACTTAGCTAGGAATAGCGTAATTCAACCTAGGAGTAGATTAATTTAAACAAACCAACTCAAAACCCCCTAAGCCTAGATAACATCCGAGATCGAGTAGCTCGGTACTTGCAGAAATAAATCCTGTGGACGATAACCTGGACTTAAACCAGAAATTTATTACTTGATGACGACAGGGTACACTTATCCCTTAGTGAGTTCTCATCTAACCATAGGTGAGGGCGCATCAAGTTTTTGGTGCCGTTGCCGGGGATTTATTTCTTCTGCAATATCGAACCAAAGGTCGATTTGTTAGTTTAGGCATTCATTGTGAATATCCTTTGTTTATAATCGTTTATACTTGTTTATATATAATCCTTTATACTTTTCTTTTTGTGAATATTTGTTTTTAATTTTTATTGTTATTTCTAATGATTCTTCTTTTTTGAGAAAATGGCTAGAAACAATGGAAATAAGGAGTTTATTACGCATTTGCTTAACTTTCTATCTACTCACGAAGATCAAACTGACGATTTGTATGCCTCAATTAAAAATTTATGCATACAAAAAGGGATCCTAGTTGATTAAACCGCGGACGAATCAATTAAAGAACCCAATTTGGTAGGTCAGGTTGATAAGGTAATATCTTTTTCCATTAACAATGAAGAACTGATCCCTAATTATGAGAAACCAAAAGTTTCAATATTAATTGAGGAATCAGTTGAAATTGGGCCTCTAGAGAAGAATCCAAAAATAGAAGAGTTCGGTTTTGCTCCATGTCCAGAAGATTTCATTCTCTTCGATCTACCTAGAGAATAAAAAAGGGAGCAAACTAAACTTTTTCATAATTTATTTAAATTTGATCCTTTGTTTTTATTAAAATTCCTTGAAACTGATAATCCGTTTTGCAGGTACGGATTATTTATTCAGGAATTTGAATTCCTAACGCGAGTAGAAGCATACACCTAGGCGGGAATTCTATGTCGAGCTCACCGACTATAACGTAGCGCTTCTTGGGAGGCAACCCAAGTTTTAATAAAACTTTTCAGGTTTGTTTTATTTAGATTATACATTGATCTTTTAGTTTAGTCTTTTTAGTTTTCTTTTACGTTTTTTTTAAAAAGTGTTCGTTTAAAAAAAAAAATAAATATTTTTTTTATTTGTTTAGTTTTCTTTTATTTTATTTTTATTTTTTATTTTAAAGTTTTCAGGTTTAAAAAAAAAGCAAAAAAATTTTTTTTTGGCCCCAGGAGGCCCAGCTCGCCGAGCTGGGCACTCTAGCTCGGGCGAGCTGGGCACTGCCGCCCAGCCCGCCGCTGGGCACTGCGCCCAGCACGCCGCTAGGCACTGCGCCCAACCTGCCGCTGGGCACTGCGCGCAGCCCGCCGCTGGGCACTGCGCCCAGCCCGCTGCTCGGCCGAGATAAGCAGCGGTTCGGGATTTTTTCCCGAACGAAGCTGAAATAAATAAATAAATAATAATAATAATAATAAAAAAATTTGCCACCGCAAATCGTCAAGCTTTTGGCGATTGCGCTAAAATCAGTAATTTGTCTTCTCCACCCTAACTTTTTGCACTTGTACTCTATGGTTTGTGATGTAATGTTGGAACTTATTGCATATTTTTAGTGTGAGGAGGAGGGGTAGACAAACTTACAAAAATTGTATAATTTTTAAATTTTTGTTGCGTCGTGTCTAGTTTAGTTTTGCGTTTTTCGGGTTTTATTTAGGTTTTGCATGTTTAGGACCTAAAACCGTGAACCTCCTTCGAATCTAAACTTCGTTATTTGTCTTTGAGGGCTGAGAACCGAATCTAAAATTGAATGACAACTAGTTTAGGTGTGGGACACAACTCTTGTATCTGTAAAAGCATGAGCTAAGGTTTGCATTTAGACCCTACTTTTGAAGAAATGCTAAAATCATTACTTAGGTAGATAACTTAAGAGTCGAAGGCATGTGACATTAAACTTGAGTTTGGGGAAAACTAGTAAACACAAAATTGAAACCCAAAGAATTGTGAGTTGAATTTGAGCCTAAGAGCGAACATCAAAAAGCTCTTTTTCTTGACATTTTTGTGTGAAAGCTTTGACTTGTGGAAGATTACAGATTTTGCACCTAATACTGTGTTGAACATACATGCGATGGTTTGAGATGATAAATGATGAATCAGCCTCATTAGAATTATCCATTTTCTTTACCTTATTTTTTCTTTTTCATCCACTCTAGGAAGCCCCTTTGAGCCTATATTTTTGTAGTTTATAGATTTTTCTTTCGTTCTAACCTGTTTTTGCAAACCACAACTTGGTTTGCTACTTAACCCAATTTCTTGTGCAAAACTCAAATAGAGCATTTGTTTTCTTCTAGCGCTTTATCTTTGTTTATGGCATTACAGTAGCAAGCCAAAAGGCTAAGAAGTGAATGAGCATCACTATCCCAAAAAGAAAAAAAAAGAGAAAAACAGAAAAAAAGAAAGAAAAAGAAAAGAAAAGAGACGAACAAAAGGGAAGAACTTCATTCCCCAGTTCTTAAAAATAAAAAACGTCTCAAGAAAACATCCCAAAAAGAAAATAATAAGGGATGAATAAAAAGCTCAGTCACTTCATATTTGCTAAATCCATTTAAACTTAGTTTTTGTAGCGCTAGAACTATTAACCCTTGTTGTACCTTTAACCCTCTAACCACATTACAACCCCGATTAGAGGCTGTTTTTGATATCATCGGAATCATATAGCATAGTAGAGGAACGCGGATGAACGTGCAAAATCAACGTAATCCTAAGCAAGAACATAAGCCGAGAGTAAACACTTTAGCCACAAAAATTGTGTGAAATGAGTGAACTACCTATGGTGAGGTGTTTTACTTAGCGATCCCCTCAAGCTCGTTTAATTGAACATATGTCCTTTTGCTTAAAACTATGACCTATGATAATTGAAATGCGGCTTTTTGATATCGTGTCTCTACTTTGTATTTCCGAATGCATGTAATTACAGATGCTCGAAATTGTGTCAAGCACCTAGTCAAACCGGGAGGTTTTCTAGCTTGCTTGTGATTGCGGGTTTAGTTTTTTTAGTTTACTTGGGGACAAGTAAAGTTTTAAGTGCGAGGAGGTTTGATAGGGGTCAAAAACCCCTATCTTTGGGTACGGTTTTAGGACGGGTTTTAGAGTTATTTTGTTAATAAGCGAGCAATTCTCGCATTTAAATGATTTTGTGTGAGTTAGTTAGAAATTGGAAACGTTCTATTTACTTTTCGTTGTTTAGGCTCGTTTTATGATCAATTTAGGCAAATACGGCCAAAATGGTATGCATAGTAGAATTCCGTTATCTTTTGAAGCTAATTGGTCCGTCAAAAGTCGCACCAAACGAAGCGTTTGCTCAAAATAGGCGATTGACGGATCAATTTGGCTTTTGGACTAATGTTTTCTGGAGTTTTTATGCGTGTGCAGGTGTAAGTTCGGACGAAAAAGGGCATAGAAGTCACTCGGTATGAATCGAGCACGCTTCGGGCAAAAACGCTCGGCGAGCAGGGCCCCACGGGCCATTTCTGCTCACCGAGCAGGGCGCCAGGCGCCTGCTCGGCGCGAGCAGCCCTGCGGGAATTGGTCAAAAAGACCAATTCCGCCCCCACGAAGCCACGTTCGGCCCCACGTCTTCCTACACCAAAAAGGACACGAAAATAGGTCAAAACGAGGCCCGAGACGCGTCTATAAATAGGATTTTTCCATTGTAAATTAGATATCTTTTTCCTTTGTAATTTTCTTAGCTTTTCACCTTGAGAAATCCTCTCCACCTCCTCCATATCCTTCAAACCTCCATTGAAGACACCTCCGAAGCTCCATTCACCGAGAATTGCTCAAGCTTCATCCTTAAATCCTAGAAAGACGCCTGCATTGGTAGACAGGTTCCCTAAAAGGGATTTTTCTTCTTTTACATTCTGTCTAGCCTCTGATACATGCTATGAATTCTAGGTTTATTATAACTTCGTGACAATGTTTCCATCTTTGATATATATTATAGTTCTTGTTTATTCAATTGTTTTGATGTTTTAATCTTTGTCTTACGCTTTGTCTGATTGGTTTAACTCATTCGATAATCCCAAAATTAGGTTGGCACATATTGCGAGCTGAATCTGACCTAGTTAGTGCCTATAGGATTGACGACCCTATAGAAGATTAAGCCCAAATTACTGAGCCTTAGAGCTAGTTTCGGCCTTACAAGGGAATCACGAACTAGGGACTTTAGGAGGATAGGTCGGGTTAATCACCTTGGACACAAGTGACTTAGGTTTCAATTCAATTGTTTAAACATTCTATTTTCACTATCATCGTATCCCTTCATGTTCCTTCGGTTAATTGCATTGGTAAAAGATCACTTAGGAGTAGTTTAACTTAATTAGGGGTAGAGTAACTCAATTAGGCGTAGAATAACTTAGTTAGAATCGGATAACTTAGCTAGGAATAGCGTAATTCAACATAGGAGTAGATTAATTTAAACAAACTAACTCAAAACCCCCTAAGCCTAGATAACATCCGAGATCGAGTAGCTCGGTACTTGCAGAAATAAATCCTGTGGATGATAACCTGGACTTAAACCAGAAATTTATTACTTGATAACGACGGGGTACACTTATCCCTTAGTGAGTTCTCATCTAACCATAGGTGAGGGTGCATCAATCTCTATGAAAAACTTTGAAGCCAAAGAGAAGTCAGAAGACAAGAAGCAAAAATCACTTGTCATGAAAGCTAACTCAATAGAAGCTGACTCGTCGGATGATGAGGAGATGGCCATATTTACAAGAAAAATGAAGAAGATGTTCAGAAAGAATGATAAGAAGAGTAAAAGGCCATTCAGACGAAGCGATAAGTACAAAGCTGAGTCCAGTGACAAATACAAAAAGGACAGCTCCAAACCAGTCACGTGCTTTGAATGCCACCAAACTGGGCACATTAAATCAAGCTGTCCAAATCTGAAGAAAGAAAAGAAAGGTAGCAAAAAAGCTATGGTGGCCACATGGAGTGACAGTGATGAGTCAACCTCATCTGAAGCTGATGCAAATGATACAGCAAATATATGCTTCATGGCCGATGACGCTGCTGACCACTACCAATCTGAGCATGCTGACCTCTCAGATGATACTGACCAAGAGGACCACTCCAATGAGGTAACATCTCTTCTCTTGTTCAGAAATGAAATGGTTAAAGCCCTGAGTGATCTCTATACACTGACCAAAAAGTGTAATAAGAAAATTAGAGCACTCAGCATGCGATGTGATGAGATCGAGGAAGTCAAACTGAGTGACATCTGACATCTCCTTCAAGACAACACCAGGCAAGATGAAAACTTAAAAATAATGCATGGATTTGTCTCTGAAGTCCAATCAGACTCAAAGAAGCTGAGAAAGGACATCACAACCATACAGAACCAGCTGAGTAAATCGGCTAAGAAAGGGTTCTATCCCAATGCTGAGTATCAAGGTACTGGTCAGCATAAACGGTTCACTCAGTGTGACTGTTGTGGGAAAAGAGGACACACCATAGATGTGTGTTGATATACTCGGTGGAATGTCCAATGCGACTTCTGCGGAAAGAAAGGCCATACCACTAAGGTATGTCGGCATGCTCAGCACAATCGTGCTGACCAGAAACAAAATCACTCTCAAAGGGTGACCTATTGTGACTTCTGTGGTAAAGCTGGCCACACAATAAATATATGTCGTCACAAATTAAAACATGATGTAGCACCTATCTATGCTAACCAACGAGGACCCAAAAAGAATTGGGTACCTAAAGATGAATGATTCAAAATGCAGGTGAGCCTGAGGTGCGTGGAGAAGTCAAAACTTTGGTATATTGACAGCGTATGCTCGAGGCACATGACTGGTGATGAAACGCAATTCATCACACTTGAGTGTAAACGAGGTGGAAGTGTAAGCTTTGGAGACAATAAAAAGGGTAAGATAGTCGGTTCAGGTACTATCGGAGGTAACCCTACTATTGAGTCAGTCTCCTTAGTCAGGGTCTCAAATATAACCTATTGAGCATAGCTCAGCTGTGTGACAGCGGTAGAAAGGTTGTATTTGATGCCACTGAGTGTCGGATACTCGAGGGAAAAACAAACAATTTGATTTTAACTGCCCCTCGTGTTGACAATGTGTACATGTTGAGTTTAGAAAAGAATTTCTCAAAAAATATATGCTTAGTGTCAAAGGAAGACAATTCCTGGCTATGGCATAGGAGACTTGGTCATGTAAGCATGGACCTCTTTGCCAAACTAGCAAGAAAGCAATTAGTTGAGGGATTGCCCAAACTTAGACTTGAGAAAGATCAATTATGTAATGCTTGTCAGCAAGGTAAACAAACTAAAAAGTCTTTTCAAAATAAAAATATTGTCTCAACCAAGCGTCCATTGGAATTACTACATTTGGACCTTTTCGGACCTATCCAGCCACTCAGCTTGGGCGGTAAGTGTTGAGCGATTTCCACAAGTGCACGGTATACGCTTGTAGTAATAAAAGATATCGATCCCACATGGAACGTTTTTTAACAAAAACTTATTTTGAATTGGTTAAATATACTTTTAAGGTTTATAATATGGAAAATCGTTAAATCGGATTTGGTTTTGAAATTGCTAGAATGAGAATTAGATTAGAGTATAAAAATGTTAGAAAATACTTCTGATTTAGGAATAAATTTACAAAACAGGATTGTTTAGTTCTTTAGAAAAGCAAACAAGTGTATTCGTTTGCATTAAGCAAAGAAAACAACTTTAAACTTTGTATAAATTATAACGATGAAATAAAAGACGGAACCTCTAATTTTTAGGCTTTGAACTGTAGTCAATCCTCCTACGGTCAGGTTAGATCGCTATCTTAACCAAATTAAAACTCTACCGAGATATCAATTTGTCTAAGTGTTCAACAAAGTTTCCTTGTAAAGTTTTTGAATTAAACTACGTTTTAATGAAAACACCGGCAATCCACTTCGGATCCTTTACCAAAGTGCTGCATGAAAATCTATCGAATAGAACAGACTTTATTAGATGAAATATAAATTTGATACAAGTTTATAGAGAACAAGAAGCATGAAAACATTTCACGACTTGCAAGTGAACGGGTTGTCAATCCTTTCCTTGGGTTTCGTTAGAGTTTGTCAGACTCAGGGCGGATTCTCTACTCAATCTTCTCGTTGTGACTTCCTAATAGGGATGCGGTCGGCCTCTACCAAAATGTAAACTGATATGAACAAATCTAAATGCTACTGTGTTTGTAATTGTTGAATAAACAATGTGTGTACATCATATTGCTTTTTACAGAAATGAAATCTAAATTCTGAATCACTTGACTCGGACTTTCTGCATAAATTCTATACTAATCTCTTTCTTCTATATCTCTCCAACTCTCCATCAACTCTTTATTTATAGATGTTGAAGAGTCGTGGTTGAAGTGTCGTGTCCGTTGTGAAGGATCGTATCCTCTGTGAAGGGACGTCTTTATCCACCCGAACGAACGTGTTTCTTTGAATTAAACATGTGTTCATTGTACTTGGAGGAATTTATGCACTTACCGAGAATATTTAATTCTCGACCGAGAATGGGGGAGCAATTATTTGGTCTTCAAACGAAGGGAAGGAGCTGCTGAAAAACGCGTGTCGCGACCGAGAATTTGAGATTCTCGGTCGCGGCTTTTGTAAATTCTCTACCGAGAATCTTGTTTCCTCAACCGAGAATGTGACATTTTCTTCTGTTCCTGACTTCGTCTTTGTCCTCGTTTAGGTGTAATTGATCTTCGTTGTTTTTGACTCTTTTTGTAGGGTTTTTATTCTATTTTTAAGCTCTTTTCGTTCCTATTTGGATTTTACCAAATATTTACGTACCTTATAAGAAAGAAACATATTCGAGAGTAAAAGCATTCTAAATAGTTATGAATAGCACAAATTCGTAGCAGAACTGATGTAAATACTAATGATATTTTAGGTATATTTTGGGAAACAAATCTCCACACTTAATCTTTTGCTAGTCCCGAGCAAAATTTTACTGATTTTATTTTTTATCTAATCTCTTTATAAAAATATAACATATATCTTTGTATTCCTTTTGAATTAGTTAAGCTGAAAAAGACTAACTTCTCATGGCAAATTTATACGCAAAATATCAAACTAACTTAGTATAAAGGCGATATATCATTCATCTTGTATTTTTAATTTCTGAATTGAAGTATTCGGGACAATATAAGCACGCATTTCATTGAGTCTTTCGTCTCAAGGCATTTCAAAGCACAAAATTTCCTTTCCCAAACCTAAACTAATATATGAAATATATAAAATGAATAAGTACTTGGGTTAATCTTATTTGCTTAGTTACGCCCGAGATAAGGGTGGTCTTGATCGTAACCTTATACGTATTTTTATTGCTTTGTGTTCGCTTAAGAGGTATCGACCATGCCATGGGTGGACGCAATCGTTACTTTAAACTTAAACACGCTTATTTTTTCTTTTTTTTAAACATTCCTTCCATACCTCGATTGTGATAAGGGTGGTCGCAATCGTGGCCAAAAGTAAACGGTACTTAATTTTCTTCCCTTTCATACCTCGATTGTGATAATGTTGGTCTCAATCGTGGCCAAAAGTTAAGAATTCAACTAATTGATTAATTAATATGAAATATAAAATTTTGAATTGTAAATTGGGAAAAAGAAAGGTAGCACATTCATCCTATATTGACTTAAAATTCAACATGTATTATGACTAAAGTTTCCTTAAAAACTTCAATTGGTGTTAATGTAAGACAAAATCAAACCGAGCTAAAATTGTTAGTTCAATTTAATGCCTATAAACCTAATTGAAAATTTAAAATAAGATTTATTGTATCCTGTATTTCATGATATAAAATAGAGATTAAAATAAAGATTTTTTTTACTTTAATACATTCACTCGAGACAATTTTACTTAAAATCGTATCGGAGATTTATGAAAAAAGTTGAAAAATAATACCCTTATAGAAATATTATTTCTATCGATAATGATAACCTAAAAATAATCATAAGTTTAAAATATTTTAAACATATGGAAATGTAAAGTTATGAAAAATAATGTGAAATAAAATGTGTTGCAATATATGTTGCATTTGCATAAAAATTATTCGTTGCATTTAGTATTTGTGCTAAAGATTAAAATGATATATGTATATCTCCTCCCACACTTAAATTGGACCATGTCCTCAGTGGTGCAAATATTGAGATACCATGAAAAAAACAAGCACGAAATAACGCATACGAAAATAAGATAGAACTTTTAGCAAATGAAAAACATCCATCATAATAAAATTAAAAATTGTACGAAACATAAATAAAAATATTGTACCAAACTTAAATAGAAAAACATCATAATAAGATGAAAAAGAAAAGATAAAACCTAAGCTTGAGGCGGGGAATCCGGAGGTGTTGGTGAAGTTTCCACATTGCGGCGATGGAAAAATGAAAGCATCCGATGCCGAGTAGACCTATGCTCGCGCCTCAAAGTATTGAGGTTGTCATTCATCACCATATTGTTCTCCACCAAATCATCAATTCTTAAATTCATTTGGCGATTATTGGAATTGATTTGGTTCAAAATCCGCCTTAAATCCACCGGATCATCCTCTTGAGGTACTTGGGGTTGTGGTTGTGCTTGCGGTGCATCCTCCGCGCCTCCTTCTTCGGTACCTACAAATTGTGAACTTGAAGCTCCTCCACCCATAGTGCCACGAAGATGGGCAATACGGGAAGCATAGGATATAAAAATAGGAGGAACCGAAGTAAGCAATAAGTGAGCCCGCTCAAGTGCCGAAATGTCCAAAATTGGAACATACCCATGGTAGGTGGACATGTCATAATCGGCCAATTCACCTCGTGCTCCTAAAACAATAGCCGTGATAAAATTACCGAGAGGGACTTGAATTGTGGAAGCCCTCGAAGCACGAAATAAATTGTCAAATAGCATACCGATGCTATCAACCCTCAAACCCTTAAACAGACAATCCAAAACAAACAAATCCCGAACTTGAATCTTAGATCTCTCAACGCGACCAAACAAGGAAAAGCTCAAATATTTGTGAAAGAAGAACACACAATTGTCCTTAATCAACTTGCTTGAAGTGTTTTTGGAGTTAAAATATTCTTGATCCGAAAGAGTTTGCCAAATAGAGTCATTATCAAAATCCTTAGGCTTGTCATAGAAATCATTAGTAGGGAAACCAAACATATTTCCCATAGCTTCATAATCAATGGTATAGGTGACACCATGATTTCTAAAAGAAATTGATGTTTTCTTCTTATTCATGGTCAAGGTGACCAAAAATTCTACCACATATTCATGAATACGGGGAAAACGCATAGAAACAAATTCTTGCCAACCCAATGTTTCAATAAAAGCATCAATTCTAGTAGAGAAATCCAATGCTCTTACCGAATCAAAGTCAAGGAAGTGCATATCCACAAACTCCCTCTTGGAATTGGAAAAGTGAAGAAATCGAGCGGCTTCCTCCTCCGTTTCGATATCGAAATAGGCTCCGCAATGAATACGAAGGCGATTAGCTTCCGTAACCGGAGGCTTTTGACCAACACGCTTTTGTCTAGGCATGGTAATGGTGGTGGTTAGGGTTGAGCAAAGAAGAAGAAGAATTGAAGAAAAGAGAGAGAAGCAAAGGATGAAGATGAAGTGAGAGTTGTAAAATGAGGTAATGAATTGAGAAGTGATAAGAGAGAGTAAAGAATAATTGGGGAAGAGTAAAAGTAATGTATGGGGAAGAGGTTAGGGTAGGTGATTGGGTGAAATTTGAGGTGATGTGAGGTTTGTGTAAGGAGTAGGTTTATATAGGGTGAAATAGGGAGATGTAGAGGTTGAATAGGAATAGGAATAGGCTTGAAAATGTGTCAAAAATCCAGAAATATTCGCCCTACAGGTCGCGTGTCGCGACCGAGAATGACGATCCGCGGTCGCGGCACGCGAAAATCAGAGATTTTTTTTCTCTGATTTCGGCCTATTTTTGCTGGACTTACCGAGAATTTTAAATTCTCGGTAGAGAATTGGTCAAAAGTGGCTGATTTTGTGTATTTGGACCTAGTTTGTGGAATTTGGTTGATTAATTGTGTCTTGAACTTAATGTGAAATGTACCTGCACTTAAATACTGAAATGAAAATATTAAATGCAAGGAAAACTAAAGGTTTATCCTTATTAATTGTGAAAATTTAAGAGAAATAAATGTGTCATATTAAGAAGTAATGAAACCTTAATGAATATTTATGTATATAAGTTAAATGAATCATATTAAGTGCAAATAAATACTAGGTCATGGATTAATAAATTGAATTAAATCTTAATGTATTGAAAATAATAGATTAAGTTATGAATTTAATTAAATGTGAATATATGTGTGGATTAAGAAAAACCATATTAGTTCATGTGAATCATTTTTTTATCTCTATTTGAGCAAGAATGATTAAAATTGGTCCATACTAAGTATAGATTTATCCATGATCACATAGGGAATGGAACAAATATATAACTATGGTGAAATTAAGAAATGAACTAAAATGAATAGAATTTTTATTAAATCAAACATATGTACAAAATAATTAACACAAAACAAAAAAAATATTTACAAAATAAAATGTAAAAACCTAAACTATTCTATATATTCATCCATATCAAGCGGGATTTTTGTGGCCCTATAGCAGTCAATTTTCAACTGCACGAAAGCTTGACGTTCCGGTGCAGAAAGAAAATGCGGGCCTGCACGAAAGACACGTTTCACGAGTCCTTCAAACTCTAAAAACTCATAGTCTATCGTCGGGAAGAATTCATCATCACTCCAAGGAACATCAATGGTACCCTTGGTACCGAGAATTATTCCACAGATTATATTTCCGAACCCAATCTTTTTATCCTTGGATCGAGAAGCGGCGACAAGACCCTCCATCAGAATTTTTGAAGAGTCAACTGTATTTCCTTGGAATATATCTCCAAGAACATATAAATCGGTGTCACGGACCACACCACTAAATGTGTGACTGAACAAACTGTGATACAAAAATTTGTGTAAATACAGCATGGAGTTGGAGTGAAAGGAATGATTGTAGGCGAGTCTAGGATTGAAACGCCAAAAACCAGTAAGCATTCTCCATATGTCTGTGGATGTCATGTCTTTGCCAAGATGATGTTTGATTGTATCCCTCGGGGGAAAACCAAACCAGGCCTGCAACTATGGATAGCCAAAAGTAAAGATTTCGCCATCTCGACGAAAACTAAGACGGACCCGTCGTTTGTTAACAAAACGAACGGTACAGAAAAATTCCAGAATCCAATCGCCAATGATTGAAAATCGCATGTTGGCGAATTTTGTCCACCCTAAGCGTTCCAAATAGCGACTCATGTCATCGCTTATACAGAGTTAATCATTCAAGAAGTCATCCATATATAACATTCCGATGAAGAATGTATAACGAAGCCTCCAGTAGCGCCTTCCTTCATCATGATTGAAGATAGGAAATGGCGCCCCGTATCGTTTGGATAAGTCTGGACGTTTGTTGCTTGAAGCAACATTTTTCTTTGAGGTTTTGTGTTTAGTAGGCATAGTAAAGAACTAAAGAAACAAGGTGTCTGTAACTTAGTAAAAAATGGTATGTTAAGAAAATCAGAAAATTGATCTGACAAAGATGAAAAGAATGTAATAGAACTATGATCCTCTAGGACTTATTTATAAGATTTTAGGATGAAATGAGGTGTTGTTTTGATGCGAAAAGGCATAAAATTATACCTTCTGAATTGAAGAAACTTAATTTTTCGTTTATGAAAGGGTTTGTCTACAGGTTGAAGATGATTCAGGTCTGATGGTGCAAAAACAGCGCGTGTCGCGACCGAGAATTCCAAATTCTCGGTCACGACACGCTGATTTCCTTGCAGAAATCAGGCGTCGAAACCTATTTTCCGATTCTCGGTCGAGAATTAAATATTCTCGGTAAGTTCAGAAAAAACCTTACCTATTTGGACAATTTTGAAAAGGGGAATTCTCGACTGAGAATTCCAAATTCTCGGCAGAGAATCGCCTAAATCTTCAAATTCGAACTAATTACCTAAAATCAAATTTAAAATCATAAAATAAAAATAATTTATGCATCTAAATCATAATATAAAGTCATCTAATCATAAAAATGGCATGTGTAAAACAAAAAATTTAATAATTAATTAAGAATGAAAAATGGAAATGAATAAAAATTTAAAAGAAAATAAAACGAAATAAGCTGTGTTAGAAAAGCTAAACGAATTATACTTCAGATAATCTTGTTACGAACTCAATTCCTATATTCGAAACATTTTCGTAATAAATTTTGCATCGATTACCATTAACTTTGAAACGAACTCCGTTAGGTCCTTCAAGTTCTAAAGAACCATAATCGAATGTTTTGACGACTAAATATGGTCCTATCCATCTGGACTTAAGTTTTCCTGGAAATAAACGGAGTCGTGAATTAAATAACAGCACCTTATCCCCAATATTAAAGTTTTTGACTTTAATCTTGGCATCGTGCCATTTTTTCACTTTTTCTTTATATATCTTCGCATTTTCGTAAGATAGATGACGTAACTCATCTAACTCATTTAAATTGAGCAAATGTTTTTTACCTGCTTGGTGCAAATCAAAGTTAAATTCCCTAATAGCCCAATAGGCTTTATGCTCTAATTCGACTGGTAAATGACATGCTTTCCCATACACTAATCGGTATGGAGTCATTCCTATTGGAGTTTTAAATGCAGTACGGTATGCCCATAACGCATTGTTGAGTTTACAAGACCAGTCTTTTCTTGAAGATGAAACTGTTTTCTCTAAAATCCATTTGAGTTCTCTATTTGATATCTCTGCCTGACCATTTGATTGTGGATGGTATGTCGTTGACACTCGGTGGCGTACTCCATATTTCCTCATAAGTATATCAAAACTTCGGTTAATAAAATGGGTACCGCCATCACTAACAATGACTCTAGGACAACCAAATCTACAAAATATATCGTCAAAAAAATTAATAACAATTTTAGAATCATTTGTCGGGGTCGCAATTGCTTTAAGCCACTTCGAAACATAATCTACGACGACTAATATATAAGTTTTACCAAAAGAAGGGGGAAAAGGTCCCATGAAATCTATTCCCCACATGTCGAAGACTTCAACTTCTAACATGGTTGTGAGGGGCATCTCATCTTTCCTTCCTAAATTTCCTGTTCTTTGGCACTTGTCACAACGAGTAATAAATGAGCGGACGTCTTTAAACATTATAGGCCAAAAGAAACCACATTCAAATATTCTAGCTACTGTCTTACTAACCCCATTATGTCCTCCATAAGAGCTAGAATGACATTCTGACATTATGGATTCATATTCATTTTCACTAACGCATCTCCTAATTATCCCGTCACCACAAGTTCTGAACAAAAAATGATCTTCCCAAAAATACTGTTTAATGTCAAAGAAGAATTTCTTCTTTTGTTGGAAAGTTAATCCTTCCTGAGGATCCGCATAACCCTCGATTTATGTGTTATTTATCCATTTTAGGTATGGGCACAATTATCTTGTTTTTTTTATTCAATTTAAATATTAAATTTTAAATAAAAAAAATAGGAGTTTACTCCTTTTGAACCTAATATTTTTCGGCAGCGTAATTACAAGTCTCTACTGTGGAGCCCGGCCCTCGAGACGAGAGCTCGCTAGGGATTGTAAACTTCGGTGGGTAGAGTGTGACAACCCACAGGTGATCCCCGCCAACAAAGCTACAGCTAATGGTGACAGAGAACGACCCTGCCATTTCCTCCTTGACATCAATGGCGAATTTCAGAGTAACGGTGAAGGATGGATAGAGGATGGAGGAATTCGTTTCAATATGCCGCTAGAGCAAGAGATCTTATGCTTACTGTCAAATCCTGTCCTTGTGCACAAAAGAAACGAAACACAATCTGCCCTCGGATTTACCAATGTCCAAGGCAAGAGAAAAAAGGACCCTCCTCGCTAGCAGCACAGTTCACTCCTGCGGATTCTTTCACAACGGAGCAAACCAACTTGAAAGTACGTCTAAATCGTGTTTGCACGAGACTAATGTAAGGAGGCAGATTCGGTACACTCTTTCCTCGGAACAATATTGGCTGCAAGATCGTTTGCAAAATCCGCGTACCATGGTGACATGACACTTTTTATTTGATAGAGATATTCATCGAGGAAATCATCTCGTATACCGATAGTTTCACCTATAGGACCGTTTTCATCTTCGAGTCTTGATAGATGATCGGCGACAAGGTTTTCTACTCCCTTTTTGTCTTTAATTTCTATATCAAATTCTTGTAGCAATAAAACCCATCTAATTAGACGTGGTTTTGCATCTTTTTTAGCAAATAAATACCTTAAAGCTGCGTGATCAGTATAAATAATAACTTTCGAACCTAACAAGTATGACCTAACCTTATCACAAGCAAAAACTACAGCTAACATTTCCTTCTCGGTCGTAGTGTAATTCAATTGTGCACCGGATAGTGTGTGACTTGCATAATAAATGACATGAAGTTTCTTATCCTTTCTTTGACCTAAAACACATCTGACGGCCAAGTCACTTGCATCACACATAATTTCAAAGGGTAAATCCCAATCAGGTTTAGCAATAATAGGTGCACTGACTAAAGTTGTTTTCAATGTTTCGAAAGCTTTAACGCAATCTTTATTAAAATCAAAGGTCGAATCTTTCATGAGTAAATTAGTAAGTGGTTTGGAAATTACAGAAAAATTCTTAATAAATCTCCTGTAAAAACCTGCATGTCCTAAAAATGACCTTAGTCCCTTAATAGTAGTTGGAGGGGGTAATTTTTCTATTACTGAAGTTTTTGCTCTATCCACTGTTGGTCACTTATAACGTAACAAATTAGTTCCAAGGGGGGGGGGGGGATAGGTGTTGAAACAACTTTCCACAGGATTTTGATTTGACAAAATTAATTAAGTGAGATTAAATATTCTATAACACATTAAGTTTAAATGCTTTGATTTATTGTTACTAATGTGTTTGTTCAATGTTGAGTTTATAATTGTTATAAGACATAAAGATCATAAGCCCAAGCCCTATATGGAAGTCAAAGCCCAAGTCAAACAAGGCCAAGGCCACTCAGCCCGCGTGTTTCAAAACGCTGCCGTTGAATATTGAAACGCAGCTCACCAATGAAGGATCGAGAAGATCCACGTAGACAACTTCGATATGAAGCTGCTGAGCTGTCTCGTCAAAACGTACAAGACAGCCGCTGACTACAAAGCAACTTCCGGACCAAGTATTTCCTCTGTTGGTAAAGAACAGAAGACGCATGAAGCTGTCTGTTTGACATTACCCGATTTGGAGGAACATACTGCCACACTGACCGAAGAACAGAAGATGCTGGAATCTGATTGGTTAAGAGAACTGCTGAACAGACTGAGTGAAAGCGACATGAAGCCGTTTTCCTCCAACGGTTATTTCAAAATTCGAAATAACCAGAAGCTCTCACAGCTCTCTATAAATAGAGCATTCAGAATCCACATTCAACAGAGAACTTTGAGCAAAAGCCGTTACGCTGATCAAACGTGTACAAAAGTTCTTCATCAAAAGCAAAGCAAATTCTTACACCACAAGCTTATTCATTTGTGTAAAAGTCTAGAGTGATTGATCCTCAATCATCTAAGGTGTTCTAGCAATTGTTGTTTAGGACAAATCTTAATCATTTCTAGGAATAGAAAGGAGAGGCTGAGTACTCGGTTTTAAGTACTCAGCGGAGAGATTAGGATTGAGTAGAAGTATAGAGGAAGGTACTCTTGTCATACTCAATTACTGATATTGTAAAAGGTTTGAGGCTCTACCTTTAAAGAGCTCAGTAGAGGATTTGAAATCTCGGAAGTGTTCCGGGGACAGGACGTAGGCTTAGAAGAAGCCGAACCTGGATAAATCTGCTGAGTGAAGTATTTCTAAACCTTAACTCCTTATTTATATTGCTTGCTTAAAACAAACTAAAACTGACCAAGTAAAAGAGGTCAAGCTGAGTTGTGCGCTGCCAACGAATTAGTTCAGGAATAGACTCTAAGTGCTATTTCCTGACCTAAGCAACGGAACTGACCTAGTCACTAGTTGACTAAGCTAGAGTGTTGTCGATTGATCAGCGCCGCTGTCATAAAATCTTTTCTTAAGAAAAAGAAATTTGCCCTAATCATCAAAAAAGGTCAAATAGTTCCTAACCCCCCCCTTGGAACTATATTTGCAACCTTACAAGGGACCAACAAGTGGTATCAGAGCCTAAAAGCTCATTACTAAAGGTCTAACAACCTTGAGTTGATCCATATCATGGGTGAAAACAGCACTCGGTTTCTCCCTGGAAACCAGACAACTCAGATATTACCTGAGGGGCTGTCCATTACAAGGCCTCCCCTATTCTTCGGGTCAAACTATACCTTTTGGAAGACTAGGATGAAGAACTTCATTCAAGCTACAAACATGAGTGCCTGGCTATCTATAGTCCAATGCCCGTTTGTACCTGTGAAAGTTGTTGCTGGCCAGTCAGTTGTTAAAGCTGAGGTTGAATGGACAGAGGATGATCTCAAGAAGCTACAAAATCATGCTTCGGCTATCAATATGCTTCACTGTGCACTCGATGCTGCAGAATATAACAAAATCTCATATTGTGAGTCGGCACAAGAGATCTGGAAGAAGCTGGAAGTCACCTACGAGGGAACAAACAAAGTAAAAGAATCCAAGGTGAATCAGCAGATGAGACTGTACGAGCTGTTCGAGATGAACAATGATGAAGGCATCTCAGACATGAATGCAAGGTTCACCAACATCATTAATGAGCTCAAGAGACTTGGGAAAATCTTCACTGAGGAAAAACAAGTCAAAAAGATACTCAGGAGTCTTCCAAAAGACTGGCAAGCAAAGAAGACAGCAGTTGAGGAAGCTCAGGATTTAACCACCTACAAATATGACGAACTCATCGATTTATTGCTGACCCATGAGATATCCATAAAAAACTTTGAGGTGAAGGAAAAATCTGATGACAAGAAGCAGAAGTCACTTGTCATGAAGGCTGACTCCACTGACGGGAGTTCAACTGATGATGAGGAGATGGCCATGTTCACAAGAAAGATGAAGAGGCTGTTCAGGAAGAACGACAAATACTCTAAAAAGCCTTACAAAAAGTTTGATAAGTATAAGGCTGACTCAAGCGACAGCAAATACAGAAAGGAAAGCTCAAAGCCCATTACATTCTTTGAGTGCCATCAAGATGGCCATATTAAGTCAAATTGCCCCACGCTGAGGAAAGACAAGAAAAGTGGGAAGAAGGCAATGGTGGCTACTTGGAGTGACAGTGATGAATCTTCATCAACAGAAACTGAGGCCACCGAGTCAGCAAAGATATGCTTTATGGCTGACGAACTTGCTGAGCCATGCATTTCTGAGCATGCTGACCAATCTGATGAGTCAGATAATGAAGAGCAATCTAATGAGGTAATCTCACTCTCTCAACTCAGAAATGAAATGGGTAACGCCCTGAGTGATCTCTATACACTTGTTAAAAAGTGTAACAGGAAGATTAAAGCACTCAGCCGGCGCTGTGATGAAGTAGAAGAGGTCAAACTGAGTGACCTCAGATATCTTCTTCAGGACAACTCAGTTTTGCATGAAAATATGAAAACCATTCATGAGTCTGTCTCTGAAGTCCAGTCAGTTTCAAAGAAACTGAGGAAGGATGTCACAACCATTCAGAACCAATTAAAGGTTCCAAACAAAAACAATTTTCCGCTGAGAACTCAGTATCAAGGTACACAGTACCAAAGTACTAAGCAGAGACGAAATCCCCAGCGAAGAGTCCAATGTGACTTTTGTGGGAAGTTAGGACACACTACTAAAGTGTGCTAGCACGCTCAGCACTGGGGTGCTGACAAGTCAGTAAAAAATCCTAAACAGAAGGTCAGTTGTGACTTCTGTGGAAAGAATGGCCATACTGTCCATGTATGTCGCCATAAAATAAAATATGATGCTATACCTGTTCCACCTAACAAGTCAGGACCCAAAAAGAATTGGGTACCTAAAAGTAACTAGTTACAATGCAGGTAAGCCTGAGATGTGCCGAGAAGTCAAAGATGTGGTATATTGACAGCGCATGCTCAAGGCATATGACGGGTGATGAAACTCAGTTCATCACGTTTGAACGTAAACGAGGAGGGAGTGTAAGTTTTGGAGACAACAAGAAGGGTAAGATAGTAGGCTCAGGAATCATCGGAGGTAACCCTACTATTGAATCTGTCTCCCTAGTCAGCGGACTCAAATATAACTTACTCAGCGTAGCTCAGCTATGTGACAATGGGAGAAAAGTTATATTTGATGCTACTGGATGTAAAATATACGAGGGTAAAACTAATGAGTTAATTTTAACTGCCCCTCGGATAGATAATGTCTTCATGCTGAACCTAGAAAAGAAGTTTTCAAAAACTGTATGCTTAGTCACAAAGGAAGAAAATTCCTGGCTATGGCACATGAGACTTGGTCATGTAAGCATGGACCTCCTGGCCAAATTAGCAAGAAAGCAATTGGTTGAGGGACTGCCTGAACTTAAATTTCAAAAAGACCAACTATGCCACGCTTGCCAAGCTGGAAAACAAACCAAACAATCTTTTCATAGTAAAAACATTGTCTCAACTAAACGTCCGTTAGAGTTACTACACTTGGATCTCTTTGGTCCAGTCCATCCGCTGAGTCTGGGTGGAAGAAGATTTTCCTTGGTCATTATAGATGACTTCTCTCGGTATACGTGGGTTATCTTGCTGGCCAGCAAGGATGAGACCTTTGAGACATTTTCAAACTTGGTTAGAAAAATTGAAAATGAAAAAGACCTAAAAATAGCTCATATCCGTAGTGATAACGGTGGAGAATTCAAAAACCAAAAGTTTGTTGAATTCTATGAAGCCAGCGGCATTGACCACAATTTCTCCGCTCCTAGAACGCCTCAACAAAATGGGGTTGTTGAAAGGAAGAACAGGACTTTGGTTGAAATAGCCAGGACAATGCTGGATGAGCATAGGCTTCCAAAGTATTTTTGGGGAGAAGCTGTTAACACAGCATGCTATATTCTAAATAGGGCTCTAGTCAGACCTATACTTAAGAAAACCCCTTATGAACTTTGGAAAGGACGAAAGCCCAACATTGGATACTTTCGTGCCTTTGGCTGTAGATGTTTTATTTTAAATACCAAAGATAGCTTAGCCAAATTTGATTCAAAAGCTGATGAGGCTATCTTTCTAGGCTACTCAACAAACAGCAAAGCATACAGAGTTTTTAATAAGAGAACCCAAGTATTAGAAGAATCTATACATGTGCAATTCGATGAAACTGACCCTGCAGGAAGATACCAGCCGCTAATAGAAGATGAACCAAACTCAGCACCTGCTGATCAAGAACCAGCTACTGAGTCCTTCACTAAACGGCTGACCAAGAGTAAGAGTGAAGCTAAAATTACTTTCACTGACCAATCTACTTCTGCAGAGAATGTTGAAACACGAGTAGAACAAGACATGAATCTACCTAAAGAGATAAGAGTCCCAAGAGGGCATTCAGAAAATGCAATTCTTGACTCAGCTGGAAATACGCTGATGACAAGGAATCAACTAAGGAAGTATCTTGGCAATGTAGCTTTCGTCTCAGTTCAGGAGCCGAAGAACTTTGCCGAAGCTGAGCATGACGAATTCTGGATGGATGCCATGCAAGAGGAACTCAACCAATTCAGGAGGAATAATGTATGGGAGCTAGTGCCACATCCAAGGAGCCAAAAGATCATTGGAACGAGATGGGTCTTCAGGAACAAGCTGGATGAACAAGGAAACGTAGTCAGAAACAAGGCAAGACTTGTAGCTCAGGGCTACAGTCAGCAAGAAGGTATTGACTATGGTGAGACCTTTGCCCCAGTGGCAAGGCTAGAAGCAATTAGGATTTTATGTGCATATGCATCTTACATGAATTTTAAACTGTTTCAAATGGATGTTAAGAGTGCATTTCTTAATGGAGTAATAAACGAGGAGGTCTATGTAAATCAGCCTCCAGGGTTTGAGGATCCTAAGTTCCCAAACCACGTTTACAAACTCAAAAAGGCTCTGTATGGCCTCAAGCAAGCACCACGTGCTTGGTATGAGAGGCTGACCAACTTTTTACTGACTAGAAACTATGTCAGGGGTCAAGCTGATACAACCTTATTCATTAAGAGAAAGGGTAAAGATACCCTGCTGGCTCAAATATATGTAGATGACATTATATTTGGTGCTACTAATGAATCTATGTGCAAGGAATTTAGCAAGCAAATGCAGACTGAATTCGAAATGTCAATGATGGGAGAACTCAACTTCTTCCTTGGACTTCAAATTAAGCAAGGAAAGAATGGCATATTCATCAGTCAAGCTAAATATGCCAAGGAGATATTGAAGAAATATGAGCTAGAACATTGTAAGCCAATATCCACTCCTATGGGCACTGACACTGTCCTCTGTGCTGATGAAAATGGTAAGTCAGTAGACAGCAAGTTGTACCGAGGTATGATTGGCTCTTTACTTTACTTAACAGCAAGTAGACCGGACATTCAGTTCTCAGTATGTTATTGTGCTAGATATCAGGCTAACCCTAAGGAATCCCATTACATAGCTGTAAAAAGGATCCTTAGATATTTGCAAAGCTCAGTTAATACAGGTTTGTGGTATCCAAATACTCATGACTTTACACTCATTGGATACACTGACGCTGACTATGGCCGAGACAAGCTGGAAAGAAAAAGCACCTCTGGAGGATGCCATTTCCTAGGAAGCTATCTTGTATCTTGGTTCAGCAAGAAGCAGGCGTCAGTAGCCCTGTCCACAACTGAAGCTGAGTACATTGCTGCTGGAAGCTGTGTTGCTCAAGTCCTATGGACTAAGCAACAGCTTGAAGATTATGGTGTTCAAACAAAGACAATTGAAGTTAAATGCGACAACAAAAGTGCAATTGACCTCTCAAAGAACCCAATCCAGCACAGCAGAATGAAGCATGTCAGCATAAGACATCACTTCATCAGAGATCATGTACTCAAGGAATAAATCAAGCTGACTTATGTACCAACAGATGAGCAGCTCGCTGATATCTTTACAAAGCCTCTAGCACAAGAGCAATTCAGCATACTGAGAGAAGCCATTGGTATGTTTAATCCACTGTCTTAAATTCCTAAGTAAAAATGTGATATGATGCATGCTGAATGAATGTTAACATGCTGAGTGTTTTAAAGAGTATCTGTCAAAATCACATGCCCAGAAATAAATGCACACTGAGTGAGTTATCTCATGCCGAGTAACTAACCTCTATAACTATCCGTTGAACAAAACTGACTACTCAGAATATGAAACGTTTATATCAACAAACGCTGAGTAAAAGTAATTATTAGCATTTAATGACACCACACGCGTAATGACACCTGTACTGCGCATGCGCCGAATACGTCTTAAAGTGTCATAAATGTCAGATTTTCTGCCGATTGGACAACCCAAGGGCAAAACCGACCAAAATTCAAATGGAAATCCAATTTAAAAATCCATAAATAGTGGATATTAACCCACTACCTTCTCTTCATGCGCACTGAACTTTAGAAAGCTTCAGAATTTTCCTTAAGCACTTAAGAGCTTCAGAACTTCAAAAAATGTCCTTAAACAAAAGTACCTTCTCTCCAACCCTCAAATCCACTGATCAGGCTGGTCCTTCAACTAGCATGGTAAGAAGGATGATCAAGGTACACTCTTGGGCCAAGAATCAAGAAGTACTAAGGAGTCGATACTTTCACTCTGGTTTCGTCTCTTCTGAGAAACCATTCTGTGAATGGATCAAAAAGAACAAATGGAAAGGTCTCTTCTCTCTTTCCGGTCAAACCTATCCCACGATAGTGAGAGAGTTCTACTCCAACCTACACGTTGATGCAGATGACTCTGACTACTTAGAGACCACAGTTAAAGGTCAAAAGATAGTGATAACTCCTGAATATCTAGCAACACTGCTAGATATACCAAATACAGGGATCCAGTTCAGGACAACAAAGGAGCCAATACCAAAAGCCATCGCAGAAAAGATGAAGGGGTTCTGTAAACCCAGAGACTACAAAGGAGAAGTACCCAGCACCTGCATGGGCAAAAATCAGAAGATGGTCCACTTCATGCTAACCAACTTCATCTTTCCTAAACTCAGCTCACCCTCATCCGCCTCCAACTTTGAACAATGCTTTATCTGGCACATGCTGACCTACAAACCCATCAACATGCCAGTGTTTCTCATAGCTGGGTTTCTGCGCAGTACCAATAATCTTCGACTCGGCTCATTGATCACTAAGATCCTAGTTGATCACAAAGTTGACCTTCAAGGAGAAACTTGCGTTAAGGGATCTGAGATCACTGCCGCTTCACTACGTGCTCTCAAATTCAATCAGCCCTTAAAGAAGGGAAAGTTCGTTGAGCTGCCTGAAGATCAAGTCGAAGAAGAGCTACCTGCTGAGGTGATTCTCCCAGCAAAAGGTAAAAGAACAAAAGCTCCTGCTATCAGAAAAAGGAAGCCTACTGGCACCCCATCTAAGGAAATTGAGCCTCAATCCAAGAAATCCAAATCTACTGCTGAGTCAAACTTAGAGACTACTCAGTCAGCTGAAAAGCACTGCAGGCAAGATGAGCCTGCAACTCCATCCATGCTCTTCCGCTTGACTTCATTGTCACGTCGGACTCACATTATGCTCAGCAATGTGCTGAAGAAATTGAGCAACAGGAAGATGAGGTGGACCTAGACGAACATTTCGTCACTCAGCTCGAGGAAGAGCTTGAGAACGACGATACTGCGGAAGAAGGGAATGCATAGGAGCAAACGGGGGAAGCTGACTCTGAAAGGACCGCCAGTGAAAATGCTCAAGTTGACCAAGCTCAAACTGAGTCAGCTGATGGAGTTGAACACAATCAAGAACAAACTGACCAGCAAACTGCTGATCAGAACATACACGTTTCTCCATCTCACGCTGATGAAAATCAAGCTGATCTTCCTCCTGTACAAGAGCCAAAAAGAAGAAGACTGGTAAAGGCCAGCATCTTAGACCAACCAGTCCGCGCACCAGTACATGATCCTTCCAAGGTCAAGATGACCTTCTTTAGGAAGCCAGTTCCTTCTGCACCATCTACTCAGCCTTCCCAGGCCTTAGAAAAACAAGCCTCTGTTTCTACTCAGGAACACGCCGAACAACCTACCCTTGTCACCCCAACAATCGAAACCGAGCAAACTCTCGAAGAAAACATAGCATCAGTCCGCTCTGAACCTATCCAACCTGACCATTCCACTGAAACTGACCCTGCTCACCAAACATCTGAACAACAACCACTTGAGCAGAACCCAATAATAACTCCAGTCCCTGACCCAGAATCTTTACCTGGTCAAACTGATATCTCTCAGGCCACAACAAATGTCACTGAGTCTAGTCAAAGAATCATTGACTCAGTGCAGGCCCTGATTCGAGACATTCAACACCCAACTCCTCCTGCTGCTGCCATTTCTCCCATTGAGTCTACTCAGCCTTCTCAAGTAACTCAACTTCTCAATGAAGTTAAGGAACTTAAAGACCTGCTAAGTATTCTCCTATCTTCTCAAGCACAGCACGCTAGGCAGGATTCGATTGCTAAACTGGCTGAGATTCAGCTGACCACTGTTCAATGCCTCACTACTTTATCTACCCAGATCCAGAACCTGTCAGCTGTGAATCCCAATCTCGCCACTTCTTCTGAGTTAAAGATGTTGTTTGCTCAGCTTCACACTGAACAGAACAAGACCAATGCCCAACTTGCAAACACATCTCAATGCTCGATGGAGCAACTAAGTGAGGCAGTTCGTCTACTAAACCTTCACAAAGAGGAAATGGACACCGATCAACTCAAACAGGATGAAATACTGACCACTTCCCAGAAAATATTTGACCATGTTAGACATACGAATCTTCAGCGCGAGCACTACGATACTTCACTACTAAAAACCTTCCACAACTCCTTTGCTGCGCTGACGGACACAATTACATGGCTGGGAAAAGGACAAGCTTACGTACTCAGTATGCTCAGTGCTGCTAATATACATATTAGTCCTGAGGTCCTCAGCAACGGTGCTCCTATCTTTGATGGCATAGATGAAAGTGCTGATCGTTTGAAGACCTTCTCTGCTGAGCTCTCCCGAGCTGTTCTTTTGGATTCTTTCAAGTTACCTCCACCCGGTGCTGGCAAAACAGGGGGGAAGAAAGATCAGCGCAGAACTCAAGCTGAAGGCAGTCAGCAAAAGAAGAAGAAATAGATAATTCATTAAAACTTGATCTATACTTAGTTTGTTTCCTTCTTCTTGTAACATATATTATGTATGCTGACTATCCCATGTTACCTAATATAATACTTGCATTGTCAATTCAACTTGGTTATTTATCCTTCAAATGCTAAGTATTATCTGAATGCATGCTGCGTATAAAAATTAATGTTTGAACTTGTCTAATATAAACCATTGAACAAATAAATTACTCAGCACTCTGTCACTATACATTACTTCCGCTGAATACTGAGTAAAATAGAATATGTCCCATAAGCTGACCTATACCTAAAAACTGATCTTAGACTTATTCAATTAAACCTTAGAATGTTTAGAATAGAACTAAGTCAGTAGCTCAGCCCTGACGGGGGAGTTCACTTAATCAAAAGGGTCAACTATCATGGGGGAGCTCAAAGCTGAGTTCCTTGCTGATTAGTTTTGCCAACATCAAAATGGGGGAGTTTGTTGAAGCACCTTTCCACAGGATTTTGATTTGACAAAATTAATTAAGTGAGATTAAATATTCTATAACACATTAAGTTTAAATGCTTTGATTTATTGTTACTAATGTGTTTGTTCAATGTTGAGTTTATAATTGTTATAAGACATAAAGATCATAAGGCCCAAGCCCTATATGGAAGTCAAAGCCCAAGTCAAACAAGGCCAAGGCCACTCAGCCCGCGTGTTTCAAAACGCTACTGTTGAATATTGAAACGCAGCTCACCAATGAAGGATCGAGAAGATCCACGTAGACAACTTCGGTATGAAGCTGCTGAGCTGTCTCGACAAAACGTACAAGACAGCCGCTGACTACAAAGCAACTTCTGGACCAAGTATTTCCTCTGTTGGTAAAGAACAGAAGATGCAGGAAGCTGTCTGTTTACCCGATTTGGAGGAACATACTGCCACACTGACCGAAGAACAGAAGATGCTGGAATCTGATTGGCTAAGAGAACTGCTGAACAGACCGAGTGAAAGCGACATGAAGCCGTTTTCCTCCAACGGTTATTTCGAAATTCGAAATAACCAGAAGCTCTCACAGCTCTCTATAAATAGAGCATTCAGAATCCACATTCAACAGAGAACTTTGAGCAAAAGCCGTTACGCTGATCAAACGTGTACAAAAGTTCTTCATCAAAAGCAAAGCAAATTCTTACACCACAAGCTTATTCATTTGTGTAAAAGTCTAGAGTGATTGATCCTCAATCATCTAAGGTGTTCTAGCAATTGTTGTTTAGGACAAATCTTAATCATTTCTAGGAATAGAAAGGAGAGGCTGAGTACTCGGTTTTAAGTACTCAGCGGAGAGATTAAGATTGAGTAGAAGTATAGAGGAAGGTACTCTTGTCATACTCAATTGCTGATATTGTAAAAGGTTTGAGGCTCTACCTTTAAAGAGCTCAGTAGAGGATTTGAAATCTCGGAAGTGTTCCGGGGACAGGACGTAGGCTTAGAAGAAGCCGAACCTGGATAAATCTGCTGAGTGAAGTATTTCTAAACCTTAACTCCTTATTTATATTGCTTGCTTAAAACAAACTAAAAATGACCAAGTAAAAGAGGTCAAGCTGAGTTGTGGGCTGCCAACGAATTAGTTCAGGAATAGACTCTAAGTGCTATTTCCTGACCTAAGCAACGGAACTGACCTAGTCACTAGTTGACTAAGCCCGAGTCTTGTCGATTGATCAGCGCCGCTGTCATAAAATCTTTTCTTAAGAAAAAGAAATTTGCCCTAATCATCAAAAAAGGTCAAATAGTTCCTAACCCCCCCTTGGAACTATATTTGCAACCTTACAAGGGACCAACAATAGGAACTATTTAAAATTTTGCACGTTGAGGCTGACTTCTTTTTCTTTGAAAAAGGTTTACACAATGCGCTGAGTGAGTTTAAAACACTAGCTTAGTCAACTGGTGACTAAGTCAGCTTCTTTCCTTGAGTCAGGAGATAGCACTTGAGTCTATTCCTGAACTCAGATACTCAGTGCACACAACTCAGCGTGACCTCTTTACTTAGTCAGTATTTAAGCAAGCAATATATATATCAAAGGAGTTTAAGGTTAGAAAGATGTTACTCAACAGATTTATCCAGGTTCGGCCTCTATGCCTACGTCCTGTCCCCGAAACACGTTCCGAACTTTCGAATTCTCTACTGAGCTCTTTAAAGGTAGAGCACCAAACCTTTTACAACTAGAAGCTGAGTATAACAAGAGTACATTCCTCTATACCTCTACTCACTCCTATTCTACCGCTGAGTACTATAACCGAGTACTCAGCCTCTCCTTTCTATTTCTAGAATTGATAATAAGATTGTCCTAAACAACAATTGCTAAGACACTTTAGATGATTGGAAATCACTTTAGACTTTTACACAATAATCTGGAAATTGGTGTAAGTATATGCTTTGTTTTTTCTCACAGAACTTCAAGTGTGAATTTGGTCAGCGTAATGGCTAGTTGAAGATCTGCATCGAATGAAGCAACTAAAAGGCCTATTTATAGTGACACTTGAGGCATTCGGTGATTTGGAATTTCGAAATAACCGTTGGAGGGAAACGGCTTCATGTCATTGTCACTCAGTCTGCTTCAGTGCCGTTGGCCAATCAGATTCTTGCATCTTCTGTCTTCGGTCAGTGTTGAGCAGCTTTTGGTCAGTCCAGCAGAATGTCTCTCCTTTTAAGGTAAAGTCAACCAGACAGCTTTCTGTGTCTTCTGAACTTTACCCGAAGTGGAAATACTTTGTCTGGAAGTTGCTCTTGCTCAGCTGCTGTCTTGTACTCTTTGTCGTTCAACTCAGCAGCTTCGTTCCGAAGTAGTCAAGGAAGGTCTTCTCGAACCTTCTTATGCTGAGCTACGTTTTATCAACAACGACAGCGTTTTTCTTACACGGGCCGAGTGGTCTTGATCTGTTTTGACTTGGGCCTTTGACTTTCTTTTGGGACTTTAGCCTTTTAATATTTGTGTCTTATAAACAAGTAACTTAACATTGAACAAACACATTAGTATAATAAATCAAAGCATTTAAACTTAGTGTATTTAGAATATTTTTTAATCATATACTTAAATAATTTTGTCTAATCAAAATCATGTGGAAAGGTGTTTCAACAAACTCCCCCATTTTGATATTGGCAAAACTATTCAGTGAAGAACTCAGTGTTGAGCTCCCCCATGATAGTTGACCTTTTATAACTTAATAAACTCCCCTGTAAGGGTTGACCTACTGACACAGTTTTACTCTAAACATTTTAAGGTTTAATTGAGTAAGTCCTAGGTCAGTTTTTCAGATAAAGGTCAGCTCATGGAACATATTCTATTAACTCAGTTTTAGGCGGAAGATTTAACTATCAGAGAACGCTGAATATATTGTTGTTCAATGAGTCTTATAAGACAATGTTTTATAGCATGCAAGACAGTGTTAACAGCATACAATCAATGAACATTATAAATGATAAACAGGGTTGATGTATTTGAAGATGCAAAACATAAAACATAATAACTCAGCATCACATAAGATTTTAATCAAGTTGAATAGTATAATGCAGGCATTGTATTAAGTTTAAAGTAGTCAGCATACATAAGCAAAATAAACATAGAAGATAAAACTAAAAAGTCGAGCTAGCTAGTTAGTTCTATTTCTTTTTGCTCTTAGGCTTTTGCTGACTGCTCCCAACAGCATCCTCTTGCTAAGTTCGTCTAACTTGTTCTTTCTCCCCCGTTTTGGCAGCATCGGGAGGAGGAGGAGGCCTGAAGGAGCTTGTTTGGACAGCTTCAGTAATTTTAGCTGACATGTTTTTAAGCTTGAGGGTGCTTGCATTTATGCCATCAAAAATAATGACACCCTCTTCCAGTACATCTTTATCAACCTCAATGTTAGATGAGCTGAGCATGCTCAGCACATATTCTTGTGATTTGCCTACCCAAGTGATGGTGCCCGTTAGCACAGCAAATGCTTGATGAAACATTCTCAGCAATGCTGTGTCATAGTACTGACGCTGGACGTTGGAATGATGTATATGGGTGAAGGTACGTTGTGAGTACTGGAGAATTTCATTCTGCTTTAGTTGGTCAGTTTCCATTTCTTCCTTGTTTAGATTCAGCAAGCGAACAGCTTCACCGATCTGCTCAACTGAGCATTGAGAGTAAGAAGAAAGCTGATGATTGGTCTTTTCTTGCTCAGTCTTAAGCTGGGTGAATAATTGCTAAACTTCGGCAGAAGTTGCATACCCGGAGTTTGCAGCTGACAAGGTTTGGAATTGTCCCTGAAGGGAGTTGATATGTTGAACCATGGTCAGCTGGAGTTCAGCCAGCTTTGTTATGGACTCCTGCTTTGGTTGTTGGGCTTGGATATTGGTAATGACACTCAGTAGGTCTTTTAGACCTCGAACCTCGTTGAGAAGTTGAGTGACTTGTGAGAGCTGAGTGGACTCATTATCGGCAGACACAGCAGCAGTTTCTGAGGTCTGAAGAAGGTTTTGGATCAAGGCCTGCACCAAATTAATGATCCTTCTACTAGACTCAGTGGCAGTGAGATAGTTGAATGATCCTTCATCAGTCTGACCAGTGGGTGGAGGTGTTAGGTTTAATTCAACATTTGAAGTGCCAACGGGGTCAGTGACTGGTCTTGGTGTGTCAACCTGCACTTGTTCTGTTGGTTTGGGAAGTGATTGAACAGCAGCATTGATGATAGGTTCAGAGTCAGGCTGAAGCCGACTTGTTGGTGAAGGTGGGATGAGTTCAGTGCTGCCTGGAGCAGGAATTTCAGTATTCAGCTGAGTACTAGGTTCAGCAGTGGCATCGAGAACTTGCTCGGTGTTGGTCGGATTGTCAGAAGCATTTAAGTCGGCTTGTTCATGTGGAAGAGAAACAGAGGCTTGCTTTTCGGTTTGCTCTGGTAGAGAAGTAGAAGTTTTTCTGAAGAACTTTAGCTTGATACGTGAAGGATCAGGGGTCAGCTCAGGTTGGTTTGGTTGGTTGTCAGTAAAGTCCAAGACTGTAGTCTGATTTCCCTTTACAAGTCTTCTTCTTTTTCCCTGAGTCCTTAGAGGAGTGGGATTGTGCTGTTCTGTGTGCTCAGCTTCTTCTTCTGCAGCCAACTCAGTGTTAGTTGGCTCAGCATCTTCCTCTTCACATTCTGACTCAGTGTCATCCTGGCCACTTTCTTCGCCAGATTGTTCTTGCTCATCATCCTGCTCTTCGTCCTCTAATTCTTCTTCTAGCTGTTCAATAAACTGATCATCCAGTTCAACTTCATCGTTCTGTTGCTCAGGGTCAACGCCTTGACTCTGGGCATAATGAGAGTTGATGGGTACGAATAAGGTAGTAGGTAGAGCATCAATTGGTCTTAACTCCGAAGAGTTCTTCTGTTTCTTACTCAGTGATTCCTCATCAGCGTCTTCTCTTTCTTCTGCCTCAGGCACATCTTGCCTAGGTCTTTTCTCAGCTGACTTAGGCTCAGCTTGACCTTGCTGGGGCTGAGCATCTGTTCCTTTGGATATAACTCTCAGTTTCTTTGGAGGAGGAACAGCTCCCTTAGAGGTGCTTTGCACAGCTTTCCTCTTCATGTCAGCTGGAGCTTTGGTTCTTCTGCTCTTTTTAACCACTGTGCCCTCAGCGGTCTGATCAGCAGCACCTTTTGCTTTCTTAATTGGCTGATCAAATTTCAAGGCGAACAGAGCAGCAGCAGTTATCTCTGATCCTTTGTCTTTGGTTTCCTGTGATAGGTCCACTCGGTGGTCCAGGAGGATTTTGGTGATGAGTGAACCCAGCCTTAGAGTTCCAGTGCTCCTTTGAAAGCCGGCGATTAAGAATACTGGCATGTTGATGGGCTTGTAGGTCAGCATATGCCATATGAAGCATTGCTCAAAGTTTGTTGCTGAGCTGGTGCAATTTATCTTCGGGTAGATATAATTGGTCAGCAGGTAGTGTGCCATCTTTTGGTGTTGGCCCATTGAAGTACTGGAGATTTCTCCAGCATGGCCAGTAGGTTTGCAGAACGTAGTGGAATACCCAGTGATGTCCTGATCTCCAGACTTCCTAAGAATGACTCCTTCATTCTTGAGTTTCAGAAGGCTGGCTAGGTAGGTGGGATTGATGAAGATGGTTTTGTCCTTTACCTTGGTGACTAAGTGGTCCTGGTTGTCATCAGCGACACGCAGGTTGTGGTAGAATTCCCTTACCAAGTCAGGGTAGGTATTGTAGCTTATTGAGAACAGCTCGGTCCAGCCATTCTTCGAAATCCACTCACAGAATGGTTGCTCTCTTTCCACAAATTCTTTCGAGAACCACCTTGAGTAGTCAATCTTGTATTCCCTGACGTTCTCATGGACCCTGGTATATGTTCGTTGCTTAGGTTTCTTTCCCTTGGAGGAGGTACCTTGCTCAGTCTGGGTTTTCTTGCTTGATGTGGTAGCTTTGGTTTGATCATGCTGGGTAGGAGGTTTAGGGTTTCCAGCTGATTGGTGACCGACATCGGAGATGTTTACAGAGACGTTCGTCATTTTCGCAGAGAAGATTTGAAGGTTTTGAAGTTTTTGAGAGAGAAAGTATTAGTGGCAGAGAATTATGTAAGCGTAAAGAAATGAAGGTGGGGATTTGCCCACTATTTATAGAGGTGAGAGATGGATCTTATCGAATCCATGTGTCAGTTTTGCCCTCGGGATGTTCAACCGACAAGAATCCTGGCATTTATGACACATTCGGCGCATACGTCATCCTAGGTGTCTATATGCGTGCTTTTGCAATAAATGCAATAGATCAATTTACTCAGTGTGAGAATCCTAATCGTTCTATATTCTGAGTAGTCAGTTTTATACAAACAGATGGTTTAAGTAATTGGTTGCTCAGTTTGAGGTAACTACTCAGTGCGCATATTAGCTCAGCATGTGATATTCATTCATTTAGCATTAAACACTCAGCATACATCTATTCACTCAGCAAGTAATATCATAAATCATTCAGCATGAATATATGTTTAGAACTGGTATTTACTGAAGAGGATTAAACATACCAATGGCTTCTCTCAGTATGCTGAACTGCTCACGAGCCAGTGGCTTCGTGAAGATATCCACAAGCTACTCTTCCGTTGGGACATAGGTCAGCTTGATCTCACCCTTGAGTACATGGTCTCTAATGAAGTGATGTCTGATGCTGACATGCTTCATCCTGTTGTGCTGAATTGGGTTCTTTGATAGATCAATTGCACTTTTGTTGTCACATTTGACCTCAATTGTCTTTGTTTGAACACCATAGTCTTCAAGCTGTTGCTTAATCCATAGGACTTGAGCAACACAGCTTCCAGCAGCAATGTACTCAGCTTCAGTGGTAGTCAGGGATACTGACGCCTGCTTCTTACTGAACCAGGATACAAGACAGCTTCCTAGGAAGTGGCATCCTCCAGAGGTGCTTTTTCGTTCAAGCTTGTCTCGTCCATAGTCAGCGTCAGTGTATCCAACGAGTGTGAAATCATGCGTGTTGGGATACCATAAACCTGCGTTCACTGAGCTTTGCAAATATCTAAGGATTCTTTTTACAGCTATGTAATGAGATTCCTTAGGGTTAGATTGATATCTAGCACAGTAGCATACTGAGAACTGAATGTCCGGTCTACTTGCTATTAAGTAAAGTAAAGAGCCTATCATACCTCGATACAATTTGCTGTTTATCGACTTACCATTCTCGTCAGCACATAGGACAGTGTCAGTGCCCATAGGAGTAGATATTGGCTTGCAGTTTTTAAGATCATATTTCTTCAATATCTCCTTGGCATATTTAGCTTGACTTATGAAGATGCCATTCTTTCCTTGTTTGATTTAAAGTCCAATGAAGAAGTTGAGTTCTCCCATCATTGACATTTCAAACTCAGTCTGCATTTGATTGCTAAATTCCTTGCACATTGACTCGTTAGTGGCACCAAAAATGATATCATCCACATAAATCTGAGCCAACAGGGTATCTTTACCCTTCCTCTTAATGAATAAGGTTGTATCAGCTTTGCCTCTGACGTAATTTCTAGTCAGCAGGAAACTGGTCAGCCTCTCATACCAAGCACGTGGTGCTTGCTTGAGGTCGTACAGAGCCTTTTTGAGTTTATAAACGTGGTTTGGGAACTTAGGGTCCTCAAACCCTGGAGGTTGATTAACATAGACTTCCTCGTTTACAACTCCATTAAGAAATACACTCTTAACATCCATTTGAAATAATTTAAAGTTCATATAAGATGCATATGCACATAAAATTCCAATAGCCTCTAGCCTTGCCACTGGGGCAAAGGTCTCACCGTAGTCAATACCTTCTTGCTGACTGTAGCCCTGAGCTACAAGTCTTGCTTTGTTTCTGACCACATTCCCTTGTTCATCCAGCTTGTTGCGGAAGACCCATCTTGTTCCTATGGTCTTCTGGCTTCTTGGTTTTGGCACTAGATCCCATACTTCATTTCGTCTGAACTGATCAAGTTCTTCTTGCATTGCATTCATCCAGAATTCATCATACTCAGCTTCAGCGAAATTCTTTGGTTCCTGGATTGAGACGAATGCTACGTTGCTGAGGTATCTCCTGAGTTGATTTCTTGTCATCAGGGTATTCTCAGCGGCATCAAGAATAGCACTTTCTGAGTGGCCTCTTGGTATTCTAATCTCCTTTGGTAGACTGATGTCTTGCGCTGGCTGTGTTTCAAAAATCTCTGCAGATGTAGATTGGTCAGTGAAGGTAATTTGAGTTTCACCTTTACCTTTGGTCAGCCCTTGAGGAAACAACTTAGTAGCTGTTTCTTGGTCAGCGGGTGCTGAGTGTGGATCATCCTCGGTCAGCGGCTGGTATCTACCTGCAGGGTTAGTTTCGTCGAACTCTACATGTACTGACTCTTCTAAAACTTGAGTTCGTTTATTGAAAACTCTGTATGCTTTGTTGTTTATTGAGTAGCCTAAAAAGATAGCTTCATCAGCTTTTGAGTCAAACTTAGCTAAGCTATCTTTGGTATTCAAAATAAAACATTTACAGCCAAAGGCACGAAAGTATCCAATATTTGGCTTTCGTCCTTTCCAAAGTTCGTAAGGAGTTTTCTTTAGTATAGGTCTAACAAGAGCCCTATTAAGAATATAGAACGCTGTGTTGACAGCTTCTCCCCAAAAGTACTTTGGAAGCCTATGCTCACTCAACATTGTCCTGGCTATTTCAACCAAGGTTCTGTTCTTCCTTTCAACAACCCCATTTTGTTGAGGCGTTCTAGGAGCAGAAAAATTATGGTCAATGCCGTTGGTTTCACAGAATTCAACAAACTGTTGGTTCTTGAATTCTCCACCATTATCACTTCGGATGTGAGCCAATTTTAGGTCTTTGTCATTTTCAAGTTTTCTTACCAAATTTGAAAATGTCTCAAAGGTCTCATCCTTGCTACTCAGCAAGATGATCCAAGTGTACCGAGAAAAGTCATCTACAATGACCAAGGAAAATCTTCTTCCACCCAAGCTCAGCGGCTGGACTGGACCGAAGAGATCCAAGTGTAGTAACTCTAATGGACGCTTAGTTGAGACAATGTTTTTACTATGAAAAGATTGTTTGGTTTGTTTTCCAGTATGGCAAGCGTGGCATAATTGATCTTTTTCAAATTTAAGTTCTGGCAGTCCCTCAACCAATTGCTTTCTTGCTAATTTGGCCAGGAGGTCCATGCTTACATGACCAAGTCTCCTGTGCCATAGCCAGGAATTTTCTTCCTTTGAAACTAAGCATACAGTTTTTGAAAACTTTTTCTCTAAGTTCAGCATGAAGACATTATCAATACGAGGGGCAGTTAAAATTAACTCATTTGTTTTACCCTCGAATATTTTACATCCAGTGTCATCAAATATAACTTTTCTCCCATTGTCACATAGCTGAGCTACGCTGAGTAAGTTATATTTGAGTCCCCTGACTACGGAGACAGACTCAATAGTAGGATTACCTCCAACGGTTCCTGACCCTACTATCTTACCCTTTTTGTTGTCTCCAAAACTTACGCTTCCTCCTCGTTTACGCTCAAATGTGATGAACTGAGTTTCATCACCAGTCATATGCCTCGAGCATGCGCTATCAATTTTTTACTTCTCAGCACACCTCAGGCTTATAACACTTGGCTCTGATACCACTTGTTGGTCCCTTATAATGTAACAAATTAGTTCCAATGGGGGGGGATAGGAACTATTTAAAATTTTGCACGTTGAGGCTGACTTCTTTTTTTTTTGAAAAAGGTTTACACAGTGCGCTGAGTGAGTTTAAGACACTAGCTTAGTCAACTGGTGACTAAGTCAGCTTCTTTCCTTGAGTCAGGAGATAGCACTTGAGTCTATTCCTGAACTCAGATACTCAGTGCATACAACTCAGCGTGATCTCTTTACTTAGTCAGTATTTAAGCAAGCAATATATATATATCAAAGGAGTTTAAGGTTAGAAAGATGTTACTCAGCAGATTTATCCAGGTTCGGCCTCTATGCCTACGTCCTGTCCCCGGAACACGTTCCGAGCTTTCGAATTCTCTACTGAGCTCTTTAAAGGTAGAGCACCAAACCATTTACAACTAGAAGCTGAGTATAATAAGAGTACCTTCCTCTATACCTCTACTCACTCCTATTCTACCGCTGAGTACTATAACCGAGTACTCAGCCTCTCCTTTCTATTTCTAGAATTGATAATAAGATTGTCCTAAACAACAATTGCTAAGACACTTTAGATGATTGGAAATCACTCTAGACTTTTACACAATAATCTGGAAATTGGTGTAAGTATATGCTTTGTTTTTTCTCACAGAACTTCAAGTGTGAATTTGGTCAGCGTAATGGCTAGTTGAAGATCTGCATCGAATGAAGCAACTGAAAGGCCTATTTATAGTGACACTTGAGGCATTCGGTGATTTCGAATTTCGAAATAACCGTTGGAGGGAAACGACTTCATGTCGTTGTCACTCAGTCTGATTCAGTGCCGTTGGCCAATCAGATTCTTGCATCTTCTGTCTTCGGTCAGTGTTGAGCAGCTTTTGGTCAGTCCAGCAGAATGTCTCTCCTTTTAAGTAAAGTCAACTAGACAGCTTTCTGTGTCTTCTGAACTTTACCCGAAGTGGAAATACTTTGTCTGGAAGTTGCTCTTGCTCAGCTGCTGTCTTGTACTCTTTGTCGTTCAACTCAGCAGCTTCGTTCCGAAGTAGTCAAGGAAGGTCTTCTCGAACCTTCTTATGCTGAGCTGCGTTTTATCAACAACGACAGCGTTTTCCTTACACGGGCCGAGTGGTCTTGATCTGTTTTGAGTTGGGCCTTTGACTTTCTTTTGGGCCTTTAGCCTTTTAATATTGGGTCAAATACATGAATATCATAATTAAATACAAAATTACAACTAAGTCATATCACCAAACTTAATTCTTAATATGTCATTATTCTCTATATATTATGATTTTAAACTATCATTTAAAAATTCTAGACTCCAATTCATAAATCATAAACCCTATAAAATATATTCTAGACTTCTAATTTATAAATTATAATCTTTAAAATATATTAAAAGTACTGATTTTATTAGTTTGATATAATCCAAAATGATAACTTGACGTAGTTGTAAATAATTTTTAAAATATGAATTTCTGTGTAATTTTCCCTTTAATATTTGTGTCTTATAAATAAGTAACTTAACATTGAACAAACACATTAGTATAATAAATCAAAGTATTTAAACTTAGTATGTTTAGAATATTTTTTAATCATATACTTAAATAATTTTGCCAAATCAAAATCATGTGGAAAGGTGTTTCAACATCCACTTCTAATCCCTTTTCAGATATTTTGTGACCTAAAACAATTCCCTCGTCAACCATGAAATGACATTTCTCCCAGTTTAATACTAAATTTGTTTCTTCACACCTAGACAAAACTTTATCCAAATTTTGTAAGCATGAATCGAAAGAATCTCCATAAACGGAAAAATCATCCATAAAAACTTCCATGATATCTTCAATGAAATCATTAAAATTACAGTCATACAACGTTGAAATGTTGCAGGTGCGTTACATAGACCAAAGTGCATCCTCCTATATGCAAATGTTCCGTAAGGACATGTGAAGGTTGTTTTATCTTGGTCATCCGGGTAAATATATATTTGAAAGAATCCGGAGTAACCGTCTAGAAAACAGTAGAAAGCATGACCAGCTATCCTTTCGATCATTTGATCAATGAAAGGTAGAGGAAAATGGTCTTTCCTAGTTGCTTTGTTTAGGTTCCTATAGTCTATACAAACCCTCCAACCGGTGGTGGTTCATGTAGGTATTAATTCTCCTTCGTCATTCCTTACAACTGTTATGCCTCCCTTTTTAGGTACACAATGGATTGGACAAACCCATTCACTATCCGAAATAGGATAAATGATTCCATTGTCTAGAAGTTTAGTAATCTCATTTTTGACTACTTGTTTCATATTCGGATTGAGGCGTTTTTGTCTATCCGCTTTAGGCAGCTTATCTTCTTCTAAGTGAATTCTGTGCATTACAATGCTCGGATTAATACCTTTTAAGTCTGAAATTTGCCAACCCATACTTCCTATCCTATTTTTAACAACTTCTTTCAATTTCTCTTCTTGAACCTGTGTTAATTTGTTAGAGATAATTATAGGTAGAGAATCGCCTTCGCCTAAGAAAGCGTACCTCAAATGACTGGGTAATTCTTTAAGTTCTAATTTAAGTGGAACTATAATTGAAGGCGGAACTGGTCCATCTTCTTGAATCAAAGGCTCTGGGTCCTTATCTTCTAATTCCTCACTCATTATAGGTTCTATTATTTCTTCTTTTTGAACAATGTCATTTACACATTCTTCAACTAAATCAAGTTTCATACAAGCGAAATCCTCCATAGGATATTTCATTGCTTGGTTCATATCAAACTCGATCTTATCGTCTCCTATTCTTAAAACTACTTTCCCTTCCGACACATCAACTAGAGCACGTCCCGTGTTCATAAACGGTCTACCAAAAATTAGCGGACAATTAACGTCATATGCAAAATCCAATATCACGAAATCGGTAGGAAAAATAAATTTGTCAACTTTAACTAAAACATCCTCAATTATACCATATGGTCTTTTAGTGGTTTGATCCGCTAATTGTAAAACCATATTGGTACGTTTGATATCTTCTTCTAAGCCTAACTTATTAAAAATTGATAATGGCATCAAGTTTATGCTTGCTCCTAAATCACAAAGACAACTTGGGAATTCAATATCTCCCAATTTACACGGAATAGTAAAACATCTGGGATCTTTGAGTTTAGTGGGCAAATTACTTGACACAATTGAACTGTAATCTTCGGTTAGTGAAATGGATGAAATTCCTTCCCAACTGATTTTCTTTGAAATGAAATCTTTTAGGAATTTACCATAATTGGGAATTTGCGTAATTGCATCCATAAACGTTAAATTAATATGCAAATTTTTAAGTTTGTCTAAAAACGTTAAAAGTTGTTTGTCATAGTCCTTATTGCGGACTTTGTGTGGAAAAGGTGGTTTGGGTACAAAAGTTTTTGTACTAGAGTCAATTTGTGCATCTTTTTGGTTTAATGTATCTTCTTTGGATTTTAGTAAATCAGTTCCTGGTAAAGTTGAATTTCCGGGCATTTCCGGACCTAAGTAATTTTTCCCTGAACGAAGAGTGATAGCCTTAACATGCTCTTTCGGATTTTCTTCCGTTTGGCTGGGAAGACTTCCCTCTTTGCGGGATGGAATTGATTTAGCGAGTTGTCCAATTTGAACCTCCAAATTATGGATGCTAGATGATTGGTTTTTAATAAGCTGATCGAATTTATTCTCGATCCGTTTAAAACCATCGTCGTGATTACTTATTTTTCCGCTCATAGCATCAATAAATTTGTCGATTTTAGAAGATAAAGTGCTAATCGTATCTCTTGATTGATTTTGATAATTGGTTGTACGATTTTGATTAGCATTAGCATTATTGTTATTATCTCTCCAGTTAAAGTTAGGATGATTTCTCCATCCAGGATTATATGTATTGGAATAAGGGTTATTAGTTTGGTTTTGTCGACAAAATTTACCTGTTCAATTTCGCTCATCCCTTCATAATCTACATCCGTTTGGATTGGCTGACCATTAGGATCACACGGTGCCATAAACCTATCAATTTTGTGCGATAAGGCAGAAAATTGGGATGTAACATCGCAACTGGATCAAGACTTACTATACCTTTAACTGATGATGTAGTTGAGGATGATGGTTTCGCCACTGGTACGTGTCCACGTTCCGCAGGCCACATACTACTGTTGATTGCCATTTCCTCCAAAAGTTCTCTTGCTTGGGCCGATGTTTTCTTCATGAATAACCCTCCAGACATAGCATCCAATGAACCTCTAGTTGTAGGATTTAAACCATTATAAAATGTTTGCATTAAAAGTTCAGCGGGCAATTGGTGGTGTGGGCATAAACGTTGAAGTTCTTTAAAACGTTCCCAAGCCTCATAAAGAGTTTCATTATCATTTTGAGAAAAAGATGTTAACTCTTTTATGACTCTTGCGGTTTTTGCTAAAGGAAATTTTTTTGATACAAATGCTTGGGCTAATTGCTCCCAAGTTTCAAATGTTGCGGCTGGCATAGAAGTCAACCACTCTTTGGCTCGATCCTTCAAAGTAAAAGGAAAAAGGCGAAGATTGATTGCTTCCGCAGTCACATTCGGTATTTTAAAAGTGTCACAAATTTCTAAGAAATTTGTCAAATGGGTGTTAGGATTTTCGTTAGGTAACCCGTAAAATGTTACGTTATTTTGTAACATATTAAGCAATGCTGGCTTAATCTCAAATTGATTTGCATTTATTTGGGGTCTAACTATACTGTTTGTTACACCGGCCACTCCTGGCCTAGCGTAATCCATGAGTGTGGCCATAACTTCTGGCTCGGTAACTCTGGTTTATATTGGAGTTTCGTTTTTGTTTTTCTTGTCTTTCTTGTTCTTTTTAAGAGTCCTTTCAATTTCTGGGTCAATAGGATCTGGTGACGTGCCCGAACTTCGAGAACTGCGCATGAACTTGAAATTTCGCACGAACCGAAACTACCTTCAAAACAGAATTTGAAAAATAAATATGTTAGTAATTTGAAATAAGTAAAATATAAAATTTTGAATAAGTATAAATAAACCTAGATTCGAAATAAAACATGAAAAATCTAAATTTTTGTCAAAAATTTTGGCGTTCCCCGGCAACGGCGCCAAAAACTTGTTGAGCGATTTCCGCATGTGTACGGTATACGCTTGTAGTAATAAAAGATATCGATCCCACAGGGAACGTTTTTTAACAAAAACTTATTTTGAATTGGTTAAATATACTTTTAAGGTTTATAATATGGAAAATCGTTAAATCGGATTTGGTTTTGAAATTGCTAGAATGAGAATTAGATTAGAGTATAAAAATGTTAGAAAATACTTCTGATTTAGGAATAAATTTACAAAACAGGATTGTTTAGTTCTTTAGAAAAGTAAACAAGTGTATTCGTTTGCATTAAGCAAAGAAAACAACTTTAAACTTTGTATAAATTATAACGATGAAATAAATGACGGAACCTCTAATTTTTAGGCTTTGAACTGTAGTCAATCCTCCTACGGTCGGGTTAGATCGCTACCTTAACCAAATTAAAACTCTACCGAGATATCAATTTGTCTAAGTGTTCAATAAAGTTTCCTTGTAAAGATTTTGAATTAAACTACGTTTTAATGAAAACACCGGCAATCCACTTCGGATCCTTTACCAAAGTGCTGCATGAAAATCTATCAAATAGAATAGACTTTATTAGATGAAATATAAATTTGATACAAGTTTACAGAGAACAAGAAGCATGAAAACATTTCACGACTTGCAAGTGAACGGGTTGTCGATCCTTTCCTTGGGTTTCGTTAGAGTTTGTCAGACTCAGGGCGGATTCTCTACTCAATCTTCTCGTTGTAACTTCTTAATAGGGATGCGGTCGGCCTCTACCAAAATGTAAACTAATATGAACAAATCTAAACGCTACTGTGTTTGTAATTATTGAATAAACAATGTGTGTACATCATATTGCTTTTTACAGAAATGAAATCTAAATTCTGAATCACTTGACTCGGAATTTCTGCATAAATTCTATACTAATCTCTTTCTTCTATATCTCTCCAACTCTCCATCAACTCTTTATTTATAGATGTTGAAGAGTCGTGGTTGAAGTGTCGTGTCCGTTGTGAAGGATCGTATCCTCTGTGAAGGGACGTCTTTATCCACCCGAACAAACGTGTTTCTTTGAATTAAACATGTGTTCATTTTACTTGGAGGAATTTCTACACTTACCGAGAATATTTCATTCTCGGCCGAGAATGGGGGAGCAATTATTTGGTCTTCAAACGAAGGGAAGGAGCTGCTAAAAAATGCGTGTCGCGGTCGAGAATTTGAGATTCTCGGTCGCGGCTTTTGTAAATTCTCTACCGAGAATCTTGTTTCCTCAACCGAGAATGTGACATTTTCTTCTGTTCCTGACTTCGTCTTTGTCCTCGTTTAGGTGTAATTGATCTTCGTTGTTTTTGACTCTTTTTGTAGGGTTTTTATTCTGTTTTTAAGCTCTTTTCGTTCCTATTTGGATTTTACCAAATATTTACGTACCTTATAAGAAAGAAATATATTCGAGAGTAAAAACATTCTAAATAGTTATGAATAGCACAAATTCGTAGCAGAACTGATGTAAATACTAATGATATTTTAGATATATTTTGGGCTTAACAGTAAGATATTTTCCTTAGTCATTGTAGACGATTTCTCTCGGTATACTTGGATCATCTTGCTGAGTAGCAATGATGAAACATTTGATATGTTCTCCACATTAGTCAAAAGGCTTGAAACTGACAAAGACCTAAAAGTAGCTCATATTAGAAGTGATAATGGCGGAGAATTAAAAAACCAACAGTTTGACGAATTTTGTGAAGTCAGTGGCATTGACCATAATTTTTCTGCTCCTAGGACTCCTCAACAAAATAGGGTTGTTGAAAGGAAGAACAGAACAATAGTTGAAATTGCTAGGACAATGCTGAGCGAAAATAGGCTTCCAAAGTATTTCTGGGGTGAAGCTGTTGTAGACACCGAGTCGGAGGACCTGTGACGAAAACCCGTAACAAGATGGTTGGAGTGGTTGATTCCGGGAGTTTTAAAGCAAAAATATATAATAATAAAAAGACGTGAGGTCAGTAGGAGTTGCGGTCGTCGAATGGACGGCTCGCGAGTGCTCAGCGACGTGGTGCGAGCGCCTAGCGATAATCGGCGCGCGCCCGATGACAGTTGGACGCGCGCCCGACAGCGCGAGGCGCACGCCCGACTTCCGCTGGGCGCGCGCCCGACAGCGCGGGGCACACGCCCGACGTCCGTTAGGCGCGCGCGCCCGACAGCGTGAACCGCACGCCCGACGTCCGCTGGGCGCACGCGCCCGACGGCCGTTGGGCGAACGCCCAACCTTCGTTGGGCGCGCGTCCAACGTTAGTTGGGCGTGCGCCCAACAAGAGTTGGGCGTCCGCCTAACCAAGTTGGGCGTTCGCCCAACACAAGTTGGGCGTCCGCCCAACCTACTTTGGGCGACGCCCAATTTTAATCGGGCGTCGCCCAAAGTTTCCCGGGATCCATGCCTATATAAGGCACGGATCCCCATGCATTTGAGATGGGGGTGGATTTTTTGGATCTTTCTCACTCTAGACATTTTTAGAGAGAGAAAGTCAATTTTTTGGAGAAAATATTTTTTTTCCCAAAAAAATCCAAATTTTTCAAAGTTGAATATTTTATCAAAAACACAAAAAACGCCGAAAAATCACAACTCGTGGAATCAACCGACTTCGACTGTCAGATACCGATCTTGAGGTATTATCCGAGGACTAGACTCGTTTTATTTTATTTAAATTATTTTCCTTTATTTATTTTTATGTTATAGTTTTTATTTATTTAGTCTTTTATTTATCACGTCTTATTTATTATTCCGTATTTATTTAATTTTCGTCACGTGTTAAATAAACGTTCGGTTTTGTTTTGAAATAAAAACCTCGTTTTAATATCCCAATACGAACCGTGATCCGATTCAAAGGTAGTTCGGGAATTAAAAACGTTGTAATTATAAGTTTTTGAAAATATTTCTAAATAATGTTTTAAAAATAAAACGTCGTTTTAGGGATCTCCGTTATAGACTATGATCCAATTTTGGTAGTTCGGGGATCCAAACGATAGACTAGATCTAATCTAAAGCTTTTGAATAAATCTGGAAACTTCTGGACTGTTTCTGTAATTCTGCCTTTTCTGTCGCTAACAGCAGATTGGCGACGGATTTTCCGTCGGTAATCTGCTGGAATCCGAAAATTCCACTTTTAACCCTCTTTTCTCTTCTTTTTGACATTTCTACTTGTATATATATGTATATAACTATGTAATATATTTATAAAAATTATTTTTGGGCCTTATAACTATTAATTATGTATTATATAGCTATTTATTTCATATTTGGGATTTAATTCATTTTGACTTAGTTTTGTAAAGTATTATATATAGTTTTGGTATATTTAAGTTATATTAGCTCTTATTTAGGGTGAAAGTTATGTTCTATATATTTAATACTTAAAACTATTTAGAACTAAATGTTATTCTTTACATTTATGAATTTTCTTCATTGTTTTTATATAGTTATAATTAGGGTAAAAAGGTATTTTGTTTAGTACTTTTTCTCATTTTCTTCATTATACCATATAGTATTTCTTACTCATTTTTATCTATAGCTATATCCTTATTTTTAGATAAAACTATGTATATATATATTTCTATCTTATTTTTGTATATATGTATATATTTTAAACACATTTGATTGGGTAAATTTGGCCTTGATTTGTTAATTATTATAATGATGTTCAAGTAAGGGCTAATTGAGTAAAAAAGAAAAAATAAAAGACAAAAAGAGATTTCAAGTTGTTTGTTTAAATTAAAGTTTTTCTAGATATTCTTCAAGTGTAAATAAAAGATTTTTTGTCATTTTAAACCATTTCCAAAATATCATGTGTTGAAACCTTAATTCGTTCCAACGGCGGATTAAGCGAACCTTGTAATTAAAATCGTTTTCATTGTAAATAATAGAGTTTTGAATCGTTTTCTTAACTAAATGTTTTTTTTGGTACAAAATAAATTGACTTGTATGCCTAATCACGCTTTTAGATTAAAAATGTTTGCTCAAATGTTTTCAAAGCGCTCGAGTCGTTCCAACGGCGATTCGAGTGAACGTCATTAACGGGGTTTTTGAAACGTACCTAAATCGTTCCAACGGCGATTAAGGTACGAACCATGTAAATAAACTCATTTTTGGGAATGAGATTAGCTTAGAGTTAGTGTATAGTTTAAAGCATAAAATCACACTGTGAATAAATCAATTCTTTCTTCTCCACCTCTCTCTCCTATATACTTCAAATTTATGCAAAATGGGCGATTCTTTACTAAAATGGCTTTCAAATAACATGCTCAAAACGGTTTTCAAAGCGAGAAAGAAAAGTTTTCAAATGAATTTTAAACTTAAAGAAATATGCGATTAGTCCGTTATCGCCTAACACACTGAGTAGGAGGCCGGTGGTTCATAACCGGGCGATATCGGGGTGCCTAGTAGCCTTTCTCCGGAAATGAGCTAGCCTTCTCGGCTCGTACCTAAGTTTCCCGAACCCTCACTGGTCTCCCGCAAGGGATCGGTGTTCATTTTCCCATTCGTGCGTGGCGACTCTTCCATACTCCGAGCTCCGATCCTGCCGAGCAGCTTGATTCCACGATTGGTTGCTTTCGGCGCCAATCACCGCTTACGTCGCCATGAGGTGTCCACCCCCCGATCCGCCCGGGAGATTAGGCCGCGGCACCTCGTCTAACAAGTGGCGACTCTACTGGGGAAGCGAGAAATTTGATTCCGAAAGGCGTGTATTAAGCCCTTAACGGGGACGGATCGTATTATTTCTTTTCGTATGCATTCATAAGCATTATTGCAAACCTTTTGGGTAATTTTCGTGAAACCTCTAGCGAGAATCCATTCGTCGCTCGAAAGAGGCTAGTGTAAGTTCCCCCTTACAGTAAGGCGCCAAAGGGTCCCCATCCATTCGTTAGGGGCGAATTTGTGCGTTCTTGTGAGGTCCCGCGATCAGCCGTGTCAGCATATAGTAGCGTTAGAAGTTGCCATAGGATTACCCATTACCATTTTTGATGTGATGAATGAATCAGTTCATGTTTTCAAATTGCCAAGATACGTGTCTAATCCTAAAATATGTAAAGAAAATGAAACGATACGTTAATATATACTCTTAAACCGATATACAAACTACCCCAAAACATCGAAACGATTCAAACTAAAGACGACTTAGTCATCTCGTATGAATGAACTTGTGCGACCCGCCTGGTCCCTTTCCGTGTCCCAAAGAAGGCACATGTTCAGGAAATGCGCTATGACGTAAGCACGTATTAGTATGAATGGGTTTGGTATTAAGGATAGTTATATCTCGATTCAAAAGACTATATTAACAGTAGCCGTTATTCACATTCTTTAAATAGGTTGGGATAAAACGAGATTATGACGAAACGAAAACAAAGAATATTTCTGTTTCGAATGACCCCGTTGTAACGCAAAGAGTTTCGCAAACGTGGCCCGTCCCTTCCAAATAAAAGACGAGCTCTTACGTTATGCCTTGTGTCGTTCTTAAGAGAAATGGACGTGTCCGCAAAAGTGACTAAGAAAATAAAAGAAAAACAAAATAAACGACCAAAGTCATTCTGTATCTACGATGTATATCCATCCCGAGGGTAGTTAAAGAAAATAAACCAATGCCGTTAAATACGTGCCTCGAGCCGGTATGTACGCCGTTTAAAATCATAAAGCCGAATGAAGCTAAACTACATAATTGCGCCATATGGACGAGACTGTGGGTTTGATTAATGGCTCGATCATTTCGACCGTTACCAAAACTACAAGAAATATGGTCTGATCTGCATGTTTGCTTAACTCGCGCCTAAATGAAAAAGAACGGTAATATCCCTGCTTCGAATAAGCATGCGATTAAACGAAACGTTGATTTTCTATAACCACGCTAGGATGATATATCCCGTAAATTGGAAGAAATAAAGAGTTGTTATTAGCCGAAAGATTATCGTGCGCTCAAATAAGACTCGCCGTCTTTTTACGTAGCCGAGACGAGCGAACGAATTCTTAACGCTAAAAACAAACACGTTACGTGATGAGTCTGTTCCCTAAAATAAAAAGTGATTTCATCACTAAACAAACACGTGGTTACGTCTCTCGATAGATCCAAAAAGATCCCGTTGTAATCCAAAAATCGAGACACGAACCCACGCGAATAAAAGGAACGAGTCATTGTCAATAACGAATGATTGAACCAGAAGAATAACTCGTACCACGTCTAAATCCGAGATACGCTCAAAAGGGAATCAAAACCCGAACTAATGCATCTCACGAAATGACAAAAGACGAGTTATTCGGAGGAACAATCCATGTGGTCGATGTCTTAGTCACTGAACGCTGATACGTTAAAACGAACTGTATTGTCTGATGGGTGATTTACTTTTCCGCAATAATCGTCGGCATCACGCGTACCCTGGACCGCAATGTGAGCCCCAAACCAAAATCCTAAGAAAGAGACTGAGACCATCGAGTGTGTGGAGGAATAAGGGTGGAAGAGAGATGTTGTGATACGTGTAATTAGACTGACGTTTGTTCTTCTATATCCGTAAATAAATAAACGCACACAACACGAATCATGCATATAAAATCATGCATACATGCTAATGGATGACCGTTCGCGCAGACTTCATCATTAAGCGATTGTGGTTTCGCGAGAGTAACCGGCTAGTCAGGCAGTTTGATCAGCTACAGATTGACAGTTCCGAATCGGCAATTGTGGCTTCTGAATCATCTTCGTCCGAGTATACTCAGTCTTCTGTCAGTATGTCTGCGACCGACGAAAAGGTGGCCGAATTGGAAAACTCTATGAACAACATTAACGATCAGTTGGCCGTAATTTTGGCCCAGCTAGCTGAGCTGGCATTGAAGGATAACAAGAGTTGTAGTAAGCGTGCTGAGAATGAAGTGAACACTGGTCCCCGCTTTGGGAACGAGGATGACTATCAGGACTATATCCGGAAACAGCTCGAGAAAGAGAAGGCTAAGGAAGAGGAGTGGAAGCAGCACATCACTCAGGAGGTGCAGGATCTGCGCGGGGGAAGTTTCGGAAGTCAAGACTTTTATAATTTGAAGAATTGTTTGTCAGCAACTACTTTGCCTTTGAAGTTTCGGCTCCCTGACATGAAGAAGTTTGATGGAACTGGGGATCCTACCGCCCATGTGAACCAATATGTGGCAGTAATGAAACACATAATTCTGACGGAGGAACAAATCCTAGGGTTGTTCAGCGCCTATCTGGAAGGAGTTGCCCTCATGTGGTTTCATGCATTACCACTAGGAACGAAGAGAGATTGGAAAGAACTAGCGAAGGTATTCATCACCCAATATAGCTTCAACACTATGTTTGAGGTTACTTTGAGGGAGCTAGAGAGCACCAAGCAGCAGGCTGGGGAGTCTTTGTCCGACTTTGTGAGTAGGTGGAGAGCTAAGGCATCAGTTATGAAACAAAAGCCGTCGGAGCAGCATCAGATCCGGGTGGTAATCAGCAACACTTTGTCGTATGTTAAGAATGAGTTGCGGTGCATGCCTTTCACCAATTTTAATCAGATGTATGGCTACGCTTTGACAGTTGAGGGGGATAGAGAGCCGAAAAGAGCTTGTACTAACTGGACGAAGTCGGGGTATAGTGCCGGAGGGCCAAGTACTAATATAGAACCTACCGCAGTGAAAGTGCTTGAACTTAACGCTATCGGGAAAAGGCAGTTCGCTCAATTTGATCTGACCTATGCAAAAGTTTTCGAACGATTGCAGAAAAAGGAGTTGCTGAAAGCCTTTACTCCCAAGAACAAGACAGGATCCACACCACGGATGATAACCAGGGGGTATTGCGAGTTCCATAGTAACTACGGGCACACCATTGAAAATTGTGAGAGGCTAAAGCATGAGATCCAGGATCTGATTGATAAAAAGAAAATAGTCGACCCATCGTCAGCAAACCCTCCCCTTAGGGTGAGCGCAATTGGATCTGGGTTGGAAGAGAGCTTTGTGGTGGAGTCATTCTGCGAGTTTAAGGAGGAGCTGTTAGACTCCAATGAGAAAAGAAATGTGGGAAATGGTTTATACGTGTCTGTTTTGGAGGAAGAGCCAACGGAAGAAGTGATGGACGATAGAACTAAAACTGAGGAAACCGAGGAAGTATCATCTCGGAGGATCATGCCTGTGTTGAAATCGTTTAGTGGGGTAGAAGACCCCGAAGCTCATTTGTATGGATACGTATGTGCTATGTTTGGGGAGTCATACAAAGTGGAAAAGGTCGCTCCATGGTTCAATCTTTCGCTGGTGGGCGAACCTTTGAAGTGGTTTCAATCGCTACCTGACTCGACTAAGCATGATTGGTCACTGATGTCAAGCTTGTTTTTGATGAAGTACCGAAGAGATAAAACACAGGCAGGGGAACATAGCGCGATGCAAATTGGGCCTATCAAACGTCCGTTTCCGACTGTCAGCAAGTATAATGAAGGCAAGGACCCCATGGAGCACTTGCATTTTTACCTATCCGCTATGGGTCCTTTGGGCTTCAAAGAGGACGAAATCACGAGTTTGTTTTGCAACTCGTTGGCGGGAGAGTCACTAGTGTGGTATATGTCTCTTCCGATGAACGTTAAAGTGAATTGGGCTGAAATGACTAAGAGATTCATCAAGAAGTACACCGCAGGGGGATACCCAGAGGAAGTGCCGATGTTACCCGATGAGGAGACACCTGAGGCGGTGTTAACCATGGCTAAGTATAAAGGAGGTGAACCCCATCGACCACATAAACTGTTTCCGTGCCTACATGTTTGACGCAGGACTCTATCGAAGTGAGTTGGTTCAGCATTTTCCAAAGACACTCGTAGGAGAAGCTTTGATGTGGCACCGAATGCTCTCGGCGAAGGCAAAAGGGGACTGGGGGTCCCTCATGGAGGCTTTCGTGCAGAGATATGAGATGTACATCCCGTGGACTGGGTCGTTGGAAGATTTAGAAAGGATCAAGCAATTTCCCGAGGAAGCATTCGTGGATTATGCTAGGAGATGGAGGTTCAAGTATGCCTCATGTCGGGTCACCTTGAGCGATCAGGAGCAACTCATGTGTATCCGAAGGAGTGCTATTCCACTCGTCGCTAGAAGAATGAATGGAGTGTTCCTCAGGGACTATAAAGAACTGATAGGCTAGGCTCGGTATGGATCGTCGGACCCTTCCTACGTAAATCCGAACGTCCCTCACGTAATGGATCTGATGGTCGTGGATATTTGGGGAAGTTCCTCCGACGAGGAGGGTATCAATCTGAGAGTTCCGATCAACATCTGGGATGAGTCTGATGATGAGCTGGAAATGGCTGCTAGCACCGAAGGAAAGATTCTGCCAGGTTTTGAGATCTTCAATGATGTTACCGACTGGGGCAAAGGAGAAGCAAGTTGTTTCATCGAGGAGATCATGATGCTAGATCTTAATACCGAGGAGCAGGTGATCACTATTGAGGCCACTGTGGGAGCGGTGGATGAGCCCAGTACCTCCAAGACTTATGAGAAACCCGAGAACCCTGTTGATGACAACTAGATTACCGCTTTGTTTGAATCTGATGATGTACTCACCAATACTATCAATGAAATGAATTCTGATTTTGCTTACTTGCTTAATGTTGATTCTGATCATTCCATGCATTCTCATTCGTATAACATGCCTACATTTGAAATCAATGCAATAGAAATGTCAACTTTAAATCTTGGCACGGATGAAAATCCTAAACTTATACAAATTGCTCAAGAATTAACTACTGAAGAGAGGAAAGAATTTGAGAGAATAATTAAAAAATACGAAATAGTGTTTGCTGGGACATACGAAGACATGCCAGGAATCGATCAATCAATCGTAACTCACCGTATTCCGACATACCCCGATGCTAAGCCCGTGAAACAGAAACTCCGACGCATGAGGCCGGAATGGGCAGATAAGATCTGAGAGGAAGTAAAGAAACAGTTAGAAGCAGGGTTCATCGAAGTAATTGACTATCCCCCTTGGGTCGCAAATGTAGTGCCAATCGTGAAAAAGGACGGCAAAGTGAGAATGGGCGTCAACTATAGAGATCTTAACAAGGCATGCCCCAAAGATGAATTCGCGTTGCCTCATATCGACATGTTAATAGACAGTGCAGCATCGAGCGTCTTACACACGAATGTGGACGGTTTCATGGGCTACATGCAAGTTCAAATGGCCGAGAAAAACAAAGCAAAAAACCTCATTCACAACTGAGTGGGGAACATACTGCTATAGGGTGATGCCGTTTGGTTTGAAAAATGTCGGGGCAACTTACCAGCGAATGGCTATGGCACTGTTCCATGATATGATATACAAAGAGGTAGAGGTTTATGTGGATGACATGATGGTCAAGTCAGAGACGAGAGAGGGGCATTTCGCTGCACTCGAGAAGTTTTTGGCCCGAATTGCAGAATTCAAACTAAGGTTGAACCCGAAGAAGTGCTTCTTCGGCGTTTCATCGGGGAAAATCTTAGGCTATGTAATCGGAAATAAGGGAATTGAAGTAGATCCCGACAAAGTGAAGGCCATACGGGAAATGTCGGCACCAAAGAATGAGGAAGAGGTGAGAGGGTTTCTGGGACAGGTCAGTATATCAGTTGGTTCATAGCAAGACTCACTGCAATCTGCGAGCCGATCTTTAAGTTGCTACGGAAAAATCAACCCACGATTTGGAATGATAAGTGTCAGCAAGCCTTAGAGAATGTCCGGAACTACTTGTCTAATCCGCCGGTTCTGAGACCGCCTAAACTTGGAAAACCGCTTCTCCTCTATGTAGCAATCGAAGAGCGATCTATTGGGGCAATGCTGGCCCAAGAAGGGGACACCGGTGTGGAGCACGCGGTGTATTATCTGAGTAAGAAGTTCCTGGAGTACGAGCTCAAGTATAACATGATCGAAAAGACGTGCGTGGCGGTAGTATGGTTAACAAAGAAACTACGGCACTATTTTCAATCTTACAAAGTGATCATTATTTCTCGGATGGATCCCGTGAAGTATCTGTACCAAACTCCGTCTCTAACAGGGAAGCTAGCCAGATGGTTGTTGCTCTTGTCCGAATTTGACATCGAGTATGTAACAAAGAAAGTTATTAAGGGGAGAGCCGTAGCGGAATTTCGGGCCAATCAGCCTCTAAATGCGGAAGAGGAAGAGATAAACTATGATTTCCCCGATGAGCACTTGAACGCAATAGAAGTTATACCGTGGAAAATGTTCTTCGATGGAGCAGTTAATTCGAATGGAGCCGGAGTAGGGGTGCTACTTATCTCACTAGAAGGAGAAAGGATCCCAATGGCAAAGAAGCTATCCTTCCCTCTCACCAATAATATGGCCGAATATGAAGCGTGCATCTATGGGTTGGAGTCATTAGCAGCACTGGGAGCATCATATGTTGAAATCTGGGGTGACTCAAAACTGATTATCGAACAAGCACAGGGAAACTGGGAAGTGAGGGAAGAAAGGTTGCGTCCATACCTAGACTAGCTGGAAGGATTGGCGCGAAGATTCAGCGAATGTCGTTTTTATCACATTCCTCGAACACAGAATCAGGCAGCGGATGCTTTGGCCACTTTGGTGTCGGTATGGGATAATCCTCGGAACCTTGCCTCAAAGCCTTTGGTATTGAGGAGGTCTCACAAACCGTGCTATGAAGATGTGATGCTATTGGGAGCAGATGAAAAGCCTTAGTATTTCGATATCGTAAACTTCATGAAGAGTGGGGCATACCCGGCTGAATCAGAACTTAGGGATCAGGCTGTGATTAGAAGGTTAGTTCAGCAGTTCGTCATCCACAATGACTTACTTTACAAAAGACATGCCGATGGGTTACAATTAAGGTGTTTGGATGAGGGAAAAGCCCGTGAAGCGATGGAGTCAGTACACTTGGGAATCTGCGGGGCCCATATGGGAGGAGCGGTGTTGGCAAAGAAAATCATAAGGCAAGGCTTCTATTGGCTCACCATGGAAAGAGATTGTAACGAAAATGCGAAGAAATGCCATGATTGTCAAATCAACAGGGATTATAACCACCTGCCAGCTATGGAACTACACATGTTGGCACCCGTTTGGCCGTTTGCAGCTTGGGGCATCGATATCGTCAGCGAGGTGAGACTTAATGCATCTAATGGACACAAGTTCATCGCAGTTGCCATTAATTACCGCACCAAGTGGGTAGAGGCAGAATCGTTTAGTAAGCTGGGATCAAAGCAGATGAGGAAGTTTATTGAAAATCATCTAATCACCAGGTTCGGGGTGCCTCATCACATGATCACGGGCAATGGGGTCCAATTTCAAAGAGAAGTAAAAAGTCTTTCCCAGGAGTACAATATCGAGCATCATAGATCTTCTCCATACTGTCTGCAAGCTAATGGGGCAGTAGAAGCCGAAAATAAGAACCTTAAGAGGATTCTCGTAAAGACAGTGGAGTCGCATCAGAATTAGAACGAACAACTTCCGCTCGCTTTATGGGCTTATCGCACGACGGTTAGAACGTCTACTGGTGCAACACCGTTCTCTTTGGTATATGGGGCAGAGGTCGTTCTCCCAATTGAGGTTGAAAAGCGATCGTTGAGAATCGCAGTAGAAGCAGAGATTCCCGAGACGGAATGGGTGAAGAAGCGATATGAACAGTTGGCGTTGGTGGACGAGAAAAGGATGGAGGCTCTTTACCATGTGCAGTTATATCAAAGAAGGATGGCCCGGGCCTTCAACAAAAAGGTCAAGGCCAGCCCTATCAAATAAGGGGATATGGTGCTGAAACAGATCCGAATGACGCACACTAACCCTAGGGGCAAGTTTAGGCCAAACTGGGAATGACCGTTCTTCGTGAAGAAGATCCTGAGCAAGGGGGCGGTGAAGCTTGCTACTATGGACGGCATGGAGTTCTCCGAACCTACCAATCTGGATAGGCTCAAGAAATACTTTTCGTAAAAAAAAAAAAAAAAAAGAAATAAAAATTCCCGATAGGTTGAAAACCCGCAAAGGGCGATCTATGCAACAATAAGGGACATCCCAATGAGTGAAAACCCAAGAGGTCGCTCATTTGAAAATTTCGGGATAATAAAAGGAGAGTTGAAAAATCGTTGAGACCTGAAAACTGAAAAAATGCGGGTCCTGGTAACAGTAGTTATATCTTGAGCAATTATGGAAATAATGTGTAAGTGGCTAAGTATTTCTGTTGCTTGTAAATAAATAAAGGCATGAATGTATTCGAAGAGAATGTTTGAAATGATTATGATCGACTGAATGCATGGTATTACAAGTCATGAGTTATACATTTCTTTTCCCCACCACCAAATAAAAAGCCTACACAAACATCTTTTTCACATATACCCGCCATACATCACGGTAGTACTAATAAAGTTGTAAACCGAAATAATGACGGGACTATCAATGAGAAGGAATCCCAAAGTCCCAAAAGCCCTCAAACGAATCAAAGCCTCCGAAGTAAGGTTCCCACTCCTCGGCAACTCGGCGGCTCTCCACCGCAATCCGCAAACTCCCCTCAGCAGCTCGCTGGGCTTCTATATCCACACGGCTCCTCTCCTCGGCTGCTCGGCCTCGCTCCTCCCAGTTGGAGCGCTCATCCTCCCTATGCCGACAATGACGTCCGATCTGAGCGTCAGCATCCAGTAGCCACTCCCTTTGCCCAACCGCCACGTTCTCCTGTAATCTTCGGTCAATAGAATGTAGGTCTCCCTATAAAGAAAATAGGAGGGAAGCAATGCATAAAAAAAAGAAGAGAAAAAGAGAGAAAAATATTCATTCATAATCATGTGCATACATATCACTACACTAGGTCATACCATAAAAATATTCACCAGGTGATGGGCGTGACTCAAGTCAAGCCGCATGCAGAAATACTCGGATAGTTCCAAGAAATCCGTGCGAGTTTAGGCAGGCTCCGATAGGTAAATTAAAATTCGATCAATGGGCGCAGGCCCCGCTATGGACTGTGGTCTACGGCATTATCAATGGGCACAGGCCCCGCTACGGACTACAGTCTACGACATCATCAATGGGCACAGGCCCCGCTACGGACTGCGGTCTACGGCATCATCAATGGGCACAGGCCCCGCTACGGACTGCGGTCTACGGCATCATCAATGGGCACAGGCCCCGCTATGGACTGCGGTCTACGGCATCATCAATGGGCACAGGCCCCGCTACGGACTGCGGTCTACGGCATCATCAATGGGCATAGGCCCCGCTACAGACTGCGGTCTACGACATTATCAATGGACACAGGCCCCGCTATGGACTGCGGTCTACGGCATCACCAACGGGCACAGGCCCCGCTACGGACTGCGGTCTACGGCATCATCAATAGGCACAGGCCCTGCTACGGACTTCGGTCTACGGCATCATTGACTCCGGTCAAACGCAGACGATCCTAGTAAAAAGAAGCGACTGCGGTCACAAACTCTCGGACGAGTGATAAAGCCCAAATATCAAAGCGACTGCGGTCACAAACTCTCGGACGAGTGATAAAGCCCAAATATCAAAGCGACTGCGGTCAAAAAACTCTCGGACGAGTGATAAAGACCAAATATCAAAGCGACTGCGGTCAAAAACTCTCGGACGAGTGATAAAGCCCAGCTATCATCAACAAAGGATGCCTGCAATCGATGTAGATATTAGGGTCGAAAGGTTGATTTGGAGATGCGCAAACGAAAGGACGCCTGCGATCGATGTATAGATTAGGGTCGAATGTTCGATTTGGAGATCTACAATACAAGAAAACGCCTGCGACCGATGTAGAGATTAGGGTAGAACGATGGATTTTGAGATATGCAAAACGAGAGGACGCCCGCGATCGATGTATAGATTAGGGTTGAACGGTTGATTTAGAGATATGCAAAACGAGAGGATGCCCGCAATCGAGGTATAGATTAGGGTCGAATAGTTGATTTGGAGGTATACAAACGAAAGGACGCCTGCGATCGATGTATAGATTAGGGTCGAATGTTCGATTTGGAGATCTACAATACAAGAAAACGCCTGCGATCGATGTAGAGATTAGGGTAGAACGATGGATTTTGAGATATGCAAAACGAAAGAGTACCTGTGGTCGAGATAAAGACTAGGGTCGCTAGAAAATCAACTTTACCTGCGGTCGAGATAAAGACTAGGGTCGCTAGAAAAAGCAACTTTACCTGCGGTCGAGATAAAGACTAGGGTCGCTAGAAAAAGCAACTTTACCTGCGGTCGAGATAAAGACTAGGGTAGCTGGAAAGAGCAATTTTACCTGCGATTGATTTAGAGACTAGGGTAGCTGGAAAGAGCAATTTTACCTGCGGTTGATTTAAAAACTAGGGTAGCTGGAAAGAGCAATTTTACCTGCGGTTGATTTGGAGACTAGGGTAGCTAGAAAGAGCAACTTTACCTGCGGTCGATTTAGGCTAGGGTCGCTAGATAGAGCTATATACCTGCGGTCGATTTAGAGACTAGGGTCGCCGGAAGGAGCGTTCGTCTGCAGTCGATTCAGAGGCAAGGGCGGGACAACCGAGGCGAAGATCGAAGACGAAGCCGTAGCATGCGGCGTGGAGATCAGGTATTCTTCCTCCTACTCTATATGTCTCTTTTACTTTAATATATTTCCATTGCATGTGCCGTGTTAGCAAAAAACGTTTTCAAAACACACACATCACTGTCAAAATAGAAAAGTAGGGACAACTGTAGACACCGAGTCGGAGGACCTGTGACGAAAACCCGTAACAAGATGGTTGGAGTGGTTGATTCCGGGAGTTTTAAAGCAAAAATATATAATAATAAAAAGACGTGAGGTCAATAGGAGTTGCGGTCGTCGAATGGACGGCTCGCGAGTGCTCAGCGCATGGTGCGAGCGCCTAGCGCTAATCGGCGCGCACCCGACGATAGTTGGACGCGCGCCCGACAGCGCGGGGCGCACGCCCGATGTCCGCTGGGCACGCGCCCGACAGCGCGGGGCACACGCCCGACGTCCGATGGGCGCGCGCGCCCGACAGCGCGAGGCGCACGCTCGACGTCCGCTGGACGCACGCGCCCGACGGCCGTTGGGCGAACGCCCAACCTGCGTTGGGCGAACGCCAAACGCCTGTTGGGCGCGCGCCCAACAAGAGTTGGGTGTCCGCCCAACCAAGTTGGGCGTTCGCCCAACACAAGTTGGGCGTCCGCCCAACCTACTTTGGGCGACGCCCAAAGTTTCCGGGGATCCATGCCTATATAAGGCACGGATCCCCATGCATTTGAGATGGGGGGGTGGATTTTTTGGAGCTTTCTCGCTCTAGACATTTTTAGAGAGAGAAAGTGAATTTTTTGGAGAAAATATTTTTTTTTCCAAAAAAATCCAAATTTTCTAAAGTTGAATATTTTATCAAAAACACAAAAAACGCCGAAAAATCACAACTCGTGGAATCAACCGACTTCGACTGTCAGATACCGATCTTGAGGTATTATCCGAGGACTAGACTCGTTTTATTTTATTTAAATTATTTTCCTTTATTCATTTTTATGTTATAGTTTTTATTTATTTAGTATTTTATTTATCACGTCTTATTTATTATTCCGTATTTATTTAATTTTCGTCACGTGTTAAATAAACGTTCGGTTTTGTTTTGAAATAAAAACCTCGTTTTAATATCCCAATACGAACCGTGATCCGATTCAAAGGTAGTTCGGGAATTAAAAACGTTGTAATTATAAGTTTTTAAAAATATTTCTAAATAATATTTTAAAAATAAAACGTCGTTTTAGGGATCTCCGTTATAGACTATGATCCAATTTTGGTAGTTCGGGGATCCAAAACGATAGAATAGATCTAATCTAAAGCTTTTGAATAAATCTGGAAACTTCTGGACTGTTTCTGTAATTCTGCCTTTTCTGTCGCTAACAGCAGATTGGCGACGGATTTTCCGTCGGTAATCTGCTGGAATCCGAAAATTCCACTTTTAACCCTCTTTTCTCTTCTTTTTGACATTTCTACTTGTATATATATGTATATAACTATGTAATATATTTATAAAAATTATTTTTGGGCCTTATAACTATTAATTATGTATTATATAGCTATTTATTTCATATTTGGGATTTAATTCATTTTGACTTAGTTTTGTAAAGTATTATATATAGTTTTGGTATATTTAAGTTATATTAGCTCTTATTTAGGGTGAAAGTTATGTTCTATATATTTAATACTTAAAACTATTTAGAACTAAATGTTATTCTTTACATTTATGAATTTTCTTCATTGTTTTTATATAGTTATAATTAGGGTAAAAAGGTATTTTGTTTAGTACTTTTTCTCATTTTCTTCATTATACCATATAGTATTTCTTACTCATTTTTATCTATAGATATATCCTTATTTTTAGATAAAACTATGTATATATATATTTCTATCTTATTTTTGTATATATGTATATATTTTAAACACATTTGATTAGGTAAATTTGGCCTTGATTTGTTAATTATTGTAATGATGTTCAAGTAAGGGCTAATTGAGTAAAAAAGGAAAAATAAAAGACAAAAAGAGATTTCAAGTTGTTTGTTTAAATTAAAGTTTTTCTAGATATTCTTCAAGTGTAAATAAAAGATTTTTTGTCATTTTAAACCATTTCCAAAATATCATGTGTTGAAACCTTAATTCGTTCCAACGGCGGATTAAGCGAACCTTGTAATTAAAATCGTTTTCATTGTAAATAATAGAGTTTTGAATCGTTTTCTTAACTAAATGTTTTTTTGGTACAAAATAAATTGACTTGTATGCCTAATCACGCTTTTAGATTAAAAATGTTTGCTCAAATGTTTTCAAAGCGCTCGAGTCGTTCCAGCGGCGATTCGAGTGAACGTCATTAACGGGGTTTTTGAAACGTACCTAAATTGTTCCAACGACGATTAAGGTACGAACCATGTAAATAAACTCGTTTTTGGGAATGAGATTAGCTTAGAGTTAGTGTATAGTTTAAAGCATAAAATCACACTGTGAATAAATCAATTCTTTCTTCTCCCCCTCTCTCTCCTATATACTTCAAATTTATACAAAATGGGCGATTCTTTACTAAAATGGCTTTCAAATAACATGCTTAAAACGGTTTTCAAAGCGAGAAAGAAAAGGTTTCAAATGAATTTTAAACTTAAAGAAATATGCGATTAGTCCGTTATCGCCTAACACGCTGAGTAGGAGGCCGATGGTTCATAACCAGGCGATGTCGGGGTGCCTAGTAGCCTTTCTCCGGAAAGGAGCTAGCCTTCTCGACTCGTACCTAAGTTTCCCGAACCCTCACCGGTCTCCCGCAAGGGATCGGTGTTCATTTTCCCATTCGTGGGTGGCGACTCTTCCATACTCCGAGTTCCGGTCCTGCCGAGCAGCTTGATTCCACGATTGGTTGCTTTCGGCGCCAATCACCGCTTACGTCGCCATGAGGTGTCCACCCCCCGGTCCGCCCGGGAGATTAGGCCGCGGCACCTCGTCTAACAGCTGTCAACACAGCATGTTATATACTCAATAGGGCTTTAGTTAGACCTATACTCAAGAAAACCCGTTATGAACTTTGGAAAGGACGAAAGCCCAATATTGGCTACTTTCGTGCCTTTAGGTGTAAATATTTTATACTCAACACAAAAGAAAACCTTGCTAAGTTTGATGCTAAAGCTGACGAAGCGATCTTTCTAGGGTACTCAACTAACAGTAAAGCATATAGGGTGTATAATAAACGAACTCAGGTTGTAGAAGTCTGTACATGTTGAGTTCGACGAAACTGACCCTGCAGGAAAGACAACTCAGTCCACCGAAGATGACCCAAGCTCAAGTTCCGCTGACCAAAATGGAGCCGCTGAGTCATTACCACAAGAGCTGACCAAAGGTAAACATGAACCCGAAATTACCTTTGCTGACCAATCTACTCCTGCAGATATTGTAGAAACACCTATTCCTGACAACTCAACATTACCCAAAGAAATTAAGATTCCATGAGCCCGGAGAATTCCATTCTTGATGCTGTTGAGAACAACCTGATGACAAGAAACCAACTCAGGAGATATCTTAGCAATGTTGCGTTCGTCTCAGTCTATGAACCAAAGAACTTCACCGATGCTGAGCATGATGAATTCTGGATCAATGCTATGCAAGAAGAGCTTGATCAATTCAAAAGAAATGAGGTATGGGATTTAGTACCAAAACCTAGGAATCAAAAGACCATAGGAACTAAGTAGGTCTTTAGAAACAAATTAGATGAGCAAGGCAATGTAGTCAGAAACAAAGCCCGACTTGTAGCCCAAGGCTATAGTCAGCAAGAGGGCATTGACTATTGTGAAACCTTTGCTCCCGTTGCTAGGTTAGAGGCTATACGTATACTATGTGTGTCACACCTGACCCAACACAAAATCAGATATGATGGTGAGACATCACCACTGACGTTTACTTGTCGGAGGGAACGTCTCACAATAGAAAAAAGAATGCTTATAAATGTATTTGGATGGTTAATTAATCAAAACCAACATTTCCTTTAAATTTCAGTTTGACCACCCGAGCTTCCTTAATTCATATCTCAAAATATATAAGTCCGAATTAATTAATTCCAATTTATTTTGAAACTTAACACATAGGGGAAATCCTACATCAACAGCCCCGGAACAGAAACCTAAAGGAAAAAGGGTCGAAAATCGGTTTAAACCCGAATAATCTGAAAAACGACCTATACATATTGTTTATATCATAACTCTCACATCCGAGGTCCAAATGAGGTGATTCAAAAATCACTGGAAACCTAAGACAGAGATGCAACTTTTCTTTTCGTATATCAGGAGCTAATTTTGATCATAACAAGTCGAAAAATGACTTAGAAGTGTCAGGTACGAATCTGTTTTTTTTACAAAAACGAATTTAGCTATAAGAAAAATCATCCAACTCCAAAATATCAAGCTTGTAATTGACTTAATTCATACCATAAGGCCATAATTCAACATTTCATCTTAAGAATACACAAATGACCTTACAAGGTCACACTAACATTAAGTTAAACTCAAAAGCACTTAAAAGTGCACTTGTCCACAACAACACAAACACACACTACTCTATATGTGATTTATATGATCACATACTAGCCAAAACACACTTCTAATAAAGTTCCCTATTTATTCACTCTATGAATATGCATAACATGAAATGCAATACCCTAGAGACGACTTGAAAACTTGTGGCCGTGTCCGATCCTCGACCTAACGTTGAGCACCTCCTTCGGTGCCTTGCACTTCTTCGCCTAAAAACGTTAAAACATTTGAAAAGGGTGAGACAAAAATCTAAATAAGTAATTATCAACTACAAAAAAATAAATATACTCAAAATAGCTATAGATATATATATTTATTTGCTTAAAATCTCAATTATATAAAACGAATAAATTTGTAATTAATCATTTAATCAAATCAACCGTAATTCGATAAATACTTCATAAATCGTATCTCAATAGATATTTCACAAACCGTATCCATCCGAGAGATAATCCCCGTATGTATCAATCCCCACAATATAATAGAATCGAGATATCTCATAAGTTGCCTATCCCGCATGGTCTTACTCAACACTTCTTTGCCATACCCGATAGGTCTTTCAACTGTGTACACAAGCCGTATTTCTCACTAAATACGGACTTTAATAAAAACTACCTATCCGGATTACTCTTAATGGATACTGAAAATTTCATAAAATTATAACATGCTCAAATCTGTTTTCACAATCAAATTTCACAGTTATTTCATAATCATAAAATGTAATCCATAAACCATTTGGCTTCCGCAAAAGAACCACAATTATTCAAATATTCACTAAAAATTGCTCAAAATACAAAATCATTTAAAAGCAAATACTCCTTTAATATGACTAAAATCAGAAATATATATATATATATATATATATATATATATATATATATATATATACTCATAAATCAACATCATAGAGTTTTCCAAATCCTTTTCTTCAAAATATATTCTTTAAAATATCAATTCTCATACAAATATTAACCAAATATATCCAAATTCATCAAAATGTCAAGTATACTCAAATCCAAAAACCGAAATAATGTATATATATATATCTTTGTGCATAAATTAACTTCAATAAGACTTAATATACATTTCTTTAACTATATTCTTCAAAATATCAAATCTTGTAAAAACTATTAATCAAATATACTAAGTTCATTAAAACAAAAACCCAAAATATGTATACATATGCATATATATAGGCTGAAATTGTACATGCAAAGATAGATATTTATATTTTCTTGAACATAGTTTAAACTCATATTAAAACAAATCATAAAAACCACATTTAATCAAATGCATGGTAAAAATCACCACAAAAATTAATTTCTGGAAAATATAGAGTGATTTATACATATATATACATAAAAACTTAAAAGTGTAGTTGATAGTTACTTACTTTTGCAAAGAAAAGAAGAAGAACACACTAAGAACTCATTTTCTAGCTTGCAATCTGCCTAGTTCGAATCTAATCTAGAGAGCTCCAAATCAAAATCACACCGTCCACAATGTGTATTAGGATGTCTAGAATATGCTATAAAAATTTCGGCTCAATCAGACGGTGCAATCTCTGGATATCAAACGATCATTGAAGCTGGGTATTTTTGAGAGCTTAAAGGAGGAAGATGGAGAAGATGGAGATGGGGTGCAATGTTTGAAATCTGAGTTTTCCTTCCTTGTTTGACCGAAATTGGCTTCTTGAATGAAGCAATTTATAACCCCAATGATGGATATTATCCATTGTAACCCCTATAATTTTTTTTCTTCTTTTAAAACTTACCCTAAACTTTTAATTTCTTCTAAAACCATGAAATTAGCTTATAAACTATACCAAACACACCCAATTAATTCATTAATTATCTAAAAGCTATGATAAATTTACTATTAAGGTATAATAATTAATAATTAGGACACGGACGTGACAATTTGCATATGCTAGTTTCATGAACTTCAAACTATATCAAATGGATGTCAAAAGTGCTTTTCTTAATGGATTTATAAACGAATAGGTATATGTTAGTCAGCCTCTAGGGTTTGAAGATCCAAAATTTCCAAACCACGTTTATAAACTCAAGAAGGCTCTGTACTGCCTAAAACAAGCACCATGTGTTTGGTATGAGAGGTTGACCAGTTTTCTGCAGACCAGGAACTATGTCAGAGGCAAAGCTGACACAACCTTGTTCATTAAGAAAAAGGGTAAAAATACCCTGCTGACACAGATCTACGTAGATGACATAATATTTGGTGCTACTGATGAATCTATGTGCAAAGAATTTAGTAAACAGATGCAAACTGAGTTCGAGATGTCAATGATGGGGGAACTCGACTTCTTCCTTGGACTACAAATAAAGCAAGGGAAGAACGACATCTTCATCAGCCAATCTAAGTATACCAAAGAAATGTTAAAGAAATTCGATATGGAAGAATGTAAGCCCATATCTACCCCAATGGGTACTGACACTGTCCTTTGTACTGACGAGAAAGGTAAGTCAGTAAACAGTAAGTTATATCAAGGTATGATTGGCTCTCTACTTTATCTTACCGCTAGTAGGCCTGACATTCAGTACTCAGTATGTTATTGCGCAAGTGTTAAGCCCAAAATATACCTAAAATATCATTAATATTTACATCAATATTGTTACGAATTTATGTTATTTATATCTGTTTAGATTACTTTTACTTTCAAATATCTTTCTTTCTTGCAAGGTACTTGAATATTTGGTAAAATCCAAATAGGAACGAAAAAGGATCTAAAACAGAAGAAAAACCCTACAAAAGGAGTCAAAGACGACGTAAATCGAAAGCGCCAAGTCGAGGACACGAACGAAAGCAAGAAGTAAGAAAACCTGCCGGGCCGCGACAGTGGATCCCAGACCCGCGGCCGCGACACGCGCGGTACAACCAATTCTCCCCTTCGTCTGTCGCTCAGCTCAGTGCTACGTCATTCACGGCCGCGGATTACTATCCTCGGTAAGTGCAGAAATTCACCAAGAGCATTTAACACATGCTGAAAATCCAAGAAACGCGTTCGTTCAAGTGGATAAAGACGTCCTTTCACAACGGACACGACTCTTAACCAACGGATACATCACTTCAAACACAACCCTTCAACATCTATAAATAAAGAGTTGATGTTGAGAAAAAGTGTAATGAATTGCTATAATATAGATATAGAAATCAGAGCGTAGAACTTATGTCGAAGTTCTAAGTAAAACAATTTCGAGAGTTAGAAATTAGATTCTGTACAAAACAAGATGAGGTACACATATTGTTTATAGTTTAATTACAACTCAGTAGCGTTTAGACATTGTTCCAGTTTTAGTTTGCATCATGGTAGTGGCCGACCGAATCCCTATTACGAAGTTACAGCGAGAAGATTGAGTAAAGTGTTCGCCCCCGAGCCTGACAACCTCCTAGGAAACCCAAGGAAGCGGAACCGATCAAGCCCTTCACTTGCACGCCCTCGAAGAACTCGATGCTCCTTATTCTCTGTAAACTTGTATCAATTTACATTTCATCTAATAAAGTCCGTTCTATTCGACAAATCGTTATGCAGCACTTATGGTAACCAATCCAATATAAGTGAGGCTGGTGTTTTCATTAATATGCACTTGAATTCAAAATCATTACAAGGAAACTTTGTTGAACACTTAGGCAAATTATCATCTCGAAAGAGTGTTAATTTGAGTAAGGGCAACTATCCCGAAAGGGTTTTGTCGCGTTCAAAGCCAATTAATTAGAGGTTCCGTCATTTATTTCATCATCATAATAATACAAAGTTTAAGTTGTTTTCTTTGCTTAATGCAAATGAACAAATTCATTCCTTTTTCTAAAAAGTTCTAAATGTTCCTGTTTTGTAAAATTCATCCTTAAAATCAGAAGATCTTTCTAACAATCGATTTATTCTAAATATATAATCTTATTCCAGCATTTTCAAATACTCAAAGTTTTCAAATTCAATCAAATAAATTTTCTAAATTCAATTAATCCAATTTTCACTTTTTATTTACATTTTATAAATCTAACAAGTTCGAAATTAAAGATTCAAAAATAAGTTTTTCGTCAAAAAACGTATCTCTGTGGGATCGATATTTTTATTACTACAAGCGAAACCGTGCACTTGCGGAAATCGCTCAACAGCAAGATACCAAGCTGACCCCAGGGAATCTCACATTATAGCTGTAAAAAGAATTTTCAGATATTTGCAGAGCTCAGTTAATGTAGGTTTATGGTATCTAAATACAAATGACTTTACACTCATTGGATACACTGATGCTGACTATGGACGAGATAAGCTAGAGCATAAGAGTACTTCAGGAGGGTGTCACTTCCTTGGAAGCTGTCTAGTATCTTGGTTCAGCAAGAAGCAATCGCCAGTAGCCCTGTCAACAACTGAAGCTGAGTACATTGCTGCTGGAAGCTGTGTGGCCCAGGTCTTATGGATTAAGCAATAGCTTGAGGATTATGGTGTAAAAATAGAGACCATCGAAGTCAAATGTGACAACAAGAGTGCCATTAACTTATCCAAAAATCCAATCCAACACAGCAGGATGAAGCGTGTCAGCATAAGACATCACTTTATAAGGGATCATGTACTCAAAGGTGAGATCAAGCTGACATATGTTCCAACAGATGAATAGCTTGTGGATATCTTTACGAAGCCTCTGGCTCGTGAGTGTTGCGCCTCCCGTAAAGGAGACTCACTAAGGGATAAGTGTACCCCGTCGTTATCAAGTAATAAATCTGGAAAGTCCAGGTATCGAATCCACAGGATTTATTTACCACAAGTATCGAGCTAATTGGTCTCAGGTGTTATCTAGGCTTTGTGGGTTTTGAGTTTGGTTTTTTTAAGTTAATCTACTCCTAGGTTGAATTATGCTACTCCTAGCTAAATTATACTAATTCTAGCTAAGTTATTCTACGCCTAATTAAGTTAAACTACTCCTAATTAAGTTATGCTACTCCTAGGTGATCTTTCACTAATGCAATTACCCGAAGGAACATGGTATGAACGATAATAATGAAGTTAGGTTATTAGGTCTATTGATTAAAAACCTAATCTAAGTCACTTGTATTCAAGGCGATTAACCCTACTTACCCTCCTAAAGTTCCTAGTGCGTGATTCCCTTGTAAGGCCGAAACTAGGTCTAAGGCTCAGCAATTTGGGCTTAATCAACTAAGAGGTCGTCAATCTCCTAGGCTCTAACTAGGTCAGATTCAGCTCACAATATGTGCTTACTCGATTTTGGGGCTTTTGAATGAGTTAAACTAATTGAATAAAGCGTAAGACAAATATTAAACAAATAATCATAGAACAAAACAAGAGCTAAAATATTATTAAAGGCGAAGAACAATGTCACAGGATACAATTAGCCTAGGATTCATAGACTGTATCAAAGAGTACAAACAAGGAAGGATAAAAGGAGATACGAAAAGCCCTTTTAGGGAACCTGTTAACTCTGCAGCCGGCTTCCTAGGTCTTAAGGACGGACCTTGAATATTCCTCGGAGAACAGCTTTGAAGGAGCTTCAATGGAGGTTGAAGAAGATGGAGGAGATGGAGAGGAATTTCAAGGGGAAAGCTAAAGTAAATTACAATAATGAAAGATATCTAATTTACAATGGAAAAGTTCTATTTATAGTTGTAGCTCGGGCCCTCTTTTTGACCTATTTCGTGTCCTTATGCAGGTGGGAAGTCGTGGGACCGGTCGTGGAGTCGTGGGGTCAAAACTGACTTTTTTGACCAATTACCGCAGGTCAGCTCGTCGAGCAGGGCGAGCTGGCCCCCAGCTCGCCCGAGCTGGCCTAAAAAGGCCAGTTCGACGAGCCGTTTTGCCCTGCACGCTTCCGCACGGTTGCTCGATGTTCCACGATGTAATTTTCGCCCGAATTTCCCCTGCGCATGCACGAAAACTCCAAATAACATTAGTCTCGATGCTAAATTGACCCGCCAATTGCTCATTTTAAGCAAACGCTCCGTTTGGTGCGACTTTTGACGGATCAATTAGCTATAAAAGATAACGGAATTATAACATACATGCAATTTTGGCCTTATTTGCCTAAAATGATCAGAAAACGAGCCTAAACAACAAAAAGTTAATAAAACATTTCCAATTCCTAACTAACTCACACAAAGGCATATAAATGCGAGAATTGCTCGCTTATTCATGAAATAGCACTAAAAACCGTCCTAAAACCGTACCCAAAGATAGGGGTTTTTGACCCCTATCAAACCTCCTCGCACTTAAAACTTTACTTGTCCCCAAGTAAACTAAAAAACTAAACCCGCAATCACAAGCAAGCTAGAAAACCTCCCGGTTTGACTAGGTGCTTGACACAATTTCGAGCATCTGTAATTACATGCATTCGGAAATACAAAGTAGAGACACGATATCCAAAAGCCGCATTTCAATTATCATAGGTCATATGTTTTAAGAAAAAGGACACATGTTCAATTAAATGAGCTTAAGGGGATCGCTAAGTAAAACACCTCACCATAGGTAGTTCACTCATTTCACACAATTTTGGTGGCTAAAGTGTTTACTCTCGGCTTATGTTCTTGCTTAGGATTACGTTGACTTTGCACGTTCATCCGAGTTCCTCTACTATGCTATATGACTCCGATGATATCAAAAACAGCCTCGAATTGGGGTTGTAATGTGGTTAGAGGGTTAAAGGTACAACAAGGGTTAATAGTTCTAGCGCTAGAAAAACAAAGTTAAAATGGCTTTAGCGAGTATGAAGTGACTGAGCTTTTTATTCGTTATATTTTTTTTTGAGACGTTTTGATTTTAAGAACTGGGGAATGAAGTTCTCCCTTTTTGTTCGTCTCTTTTCTTTCCTTTTTCTGTTTTTTCTTTTTCTTTTTTTTTCTCTTTTTTTTCTTTTTGGATAGTATTGCTCAATCACTTCTTAGCCTTTTGGCCTGCTACTATAATGCCATAAACAAAGACAAAGCGATAGAAGAAAACAAAGGTTCAATGTGAGCTTTGCAAAAATTTGGGTTAACTAACAAACCAAGTGATGGTTTGCAGAAAATTGGGTTAGAACGAAAGAAAAATCTACAAACTACAAAATATAGGCTCAAAGGGGCTTCCTAGAGTGGATGAAAAAGAGAAAATAAGGTAAAGAAAAGGGTTAATTCTAATGAGGCTGATTTCATCGTCTACCATCTCAAACCATTGCATGTAGGTTCAACTCAGTATTAGGTGCAAAATCTGTAATCTTTCCACAAGTCAAAGCATTCACACAAAAATGTCAAGAAAAAGAGCTTTTTGATGTTCGCTCTTAGGCTCAAATTCAGCTCACAATTCTTTGGGGTTTCAATTTTGTGTTTACTAGTTCTCCCCAAACTCAAGTTTAACATCACATGCCTTCAATTCTTAAGTTATCTACCTAAGTAATGATTTTAGCATTTCTTCAAAAGTAGGGTCTAAATGCAAACTTTAGCTCATGCTTTTACAGATACAAGGATTGTGTCCTACACCTAAACTAGTTGTCATGCAATCTTAGATTCGGTTCTCAGCCCTCAAGGACAAATAACGAAGTTTAGATTCGAAGTAGGTTCACGGTTTTAGGTCCTAAACATGCAAAACATAAATAAAACCCGAAAAATGCAAAACTAAACTAGACACGACGCAATAAAAATTTAAAAATTATACAATTTTTGTAAGTTTGTCTACCCCTCCTCCTCACACTAAAAATGTGCAATAAGTTCCAACATTGCATCACAAACCATAAAGTACAAGTGCAAAAAGTTAGGGTGGAGAAGACAACTTACTGATCGGCCGGGGGGTGGCCACGGCATGTTGTAGCGCTCACAGTAGTCTGCCGCTACATATTCAAGGCATGTGAGCCTCCGGTCCATGTTCTGCTCGAAGTTAGTGAACCGTTGGTCCATTTGTTGAACAGTGTTGAAGGTCCGAAGGTTAAGGTCTCTCATTTCTGCCATCATGGTGTTGATGGCTTGGAATTGGGCCTCCGTCCCCGACTCTTGGTGTTCCGTTTGGTCATCTATCATTTTGATAGGCTCGATGATCTCGTCTTGCTTCAGTTTTCCAATCTGTTTGCTCCTGCGAAGAGTACGTTCAAGTTCAGGGTTAAGAGGGACACGCGGTATTCTCGCTGATCTTGTAGGCATATGTTGAGAAGAAATAAATACAAGAAATAAATGAAAGCAGAAATTTTTCCTATGAAAGAAAAGTATACACATCATACAAGGTCGCACAGTCTTATACAAGTATTCTTATTGGTTTATATTGACAGATATAGATTGGTGTACATGGTACAAACTAGTAGAGATAAACAAGTATGTATAAGTATGAATCAGAATATGAACAAATATAAATATAAGAAAGAACAAGTATAAAAGGTATAAACAAGCACAGACAGACAAGTATAGATGAATTTAACAAGTATAAATATGTGTTTGTATAAACAAGTATAAATAAGAATAGGTATGAACAACTACGCATGTTATGAGAAAACACGGTAGATATAAACAAGTATAGAAAGGTCATATATACTGATGTATAAACGAATAAACAAGTATTTGTATATATAAGTATGAATATGAACAAGTATAAGTATGAACGATATAGACAAAGAATATTTACAAACGAATTGTATATAAACAAGTATATGTACTAACAGGTATATGTATAAACAAGTATAAACGATATAAATGATATAAACAAGGGTATTCACAATGAATGCCTAAACTAACAAATCGACCTTTGGTTCGATATTGCAGAAGAAATAAATCCTCGGCAACGGCGCCAAAAACTTGATGCGCCTCCCGTAAAGGAGACTCACTAAGGGATAAGCGTACCCCGTCGTTATCAAGTAATAAATCTGGAAAGTCCAGGTATCGAATCCACAGGATTTATTTACCACAAGTATCGAGCTAATTGGTCTCAGGTGTTATCTAGGCTTTGTGGGTTTTGAGTTTGGTTTTTTTAAGTTAATCTACTCCTAGGTTGAATTATGCTACTCCTAGCTAAATTATACTAATTCTAGCTAAGTTATTCTACGCCTAATTAAGTTAAACTACTCCTAATTAAGTTATGCTACTCCTAGGTGATCTTTCACTAATGCAATTACCCGAAGGAACATGGTATGAACGATAATAATGAAGTTAGGTTATTAGGTCTATTGATTAAAAACCTAATCTAAGTCACTTGTATTCAAGGCGATTAACCCTACTTACCCTCCTGAAGTTCCTAGTGCGTGATTCCCTTGTAAGGCCGAAACTAGGTCTAAGGCTCAGCAATTTGGGCTTAATCAACTAAGAGGTCGTCAATCTCCTAAGCTCTGACTAGGTCAGATTTAGCTCACAATATGTGCCTACTCGATTTTGGGGCTTTTGAATGAGTTAAACCAATTGAATAAAGCATAAGACAAAGATTAAACAAATAATCATAGAACAAAACAAGAGCTAAAATATTATTAAAGGCGAAGAACAATGTCACAGGATACAATTAGCCTAGGATTCATAGACTGTATCAAAGAGTACAAACAAGGAAAGATAAAAGGAGAGACGAAAATCCCTTTCAGGGAACCTGTCTACTCTGCAGCCGGCTTCCTAGGTCTTAAGGACGGACCTTGAATATTCCTCGGAGAACAGCTTTGAAGGAGCTTCAATGGAGGTTAAAGAAGATGGAGGAGATGGAGAGGAATTTCAAGGGGAAAGCTAAAGTAAATTACAATAATGAAAGATATCTAATTTACAATGGAAAAGTTCTATTTATAGTTGTAGCTCGGGCCCTCTTTTTGACCTATTTTGTGTCCTTGTGCAGGTGGGAAGTCGTGGGACCGGTCGTGGAGTCGTGGGGTTAAAACTGACTTTTTTGACCAATTCCCGCAGGTCAGCTCGCCGAGCAGGGCGCACTGCTCGGCGAGCTGGCCCTGCGCGGCCAGCTCGCCCGAGCTGGCCTATAATGGCCAGCTCGTCGCCAGCTGGCATGGCCAGCTCGCCCGAGCAGGCCCCTGGAGGCCTGCTCAGCGAGCTGGCATAGCCAGCTCGGTGAGCTGGCCTAAAAAGGCCAGTTCGACGAGCCGTTTTGCCCTGCACGCTTCCGCATGGTTGCTCGATGTTCCACGATGTAATTTTCGCCCGAATTTCCCCTGCGCATGCACGAAAACTCCAAATAACATTAGTCTCGAGGCTAAATTGACCCGCCAATCGCTCATTTTAAGCAAACGCTCCGTTTGGTGCGACTTTTGACGGATCAATTATCTATAAAAGATAACGGAATTATATCATACATGCCATTTTGGCCTTATTTGCCTAAAATGATCAGAAAACGAGCCTAAACAACAAAAAATTAACAAAACATTTCCAATTCCTAACTAACTCACACAAAGGCATATAAATGCGAGAATTGCTCGCTTATTCATGAAATAGCACTAAAAACCGTCCTAAAACCGTACCCAAAGATAAGGGTTTTTGACCCCTATCAGTGAGCAATTTAACATACTAAGGGAAGCTATCGGTATGTCTAATCCTCTTCACTAAAATTATATGTTTAAATTGAATGTTGAGTGATTACCATGCTGAGTGATTTGTGCTAAATTAGTAACTATTGCATGCTGAGCTAAATATGATCTATATCACCATATGCTGAGTAGACATACATATTGAGTGATTATCATAATCTGAGTTACTAAGCACACGAACATTCCTTCTACGTAAAACTGACTTCCTAGAATCTCAAACGATTAGGATTCTCAAAACTGAGTAAAACTCTCATGCACAATAAATGCTAGCACGCGCATGAATAGCCACCTAGGATGATGTAGGCGCAATAATTAGAAAACACATGCGCCGATTGTGTCATAAATGCCAGGATAATTGTCGATTGATCATCTCGAGGTCAAACTGCCATTCCAACGTATCAGATCAACTCGACATTTCTATAAATAGTGGACGAATTCCCACTTATCCCTCTTTACATCTGAAATTTCTGGCATTCATTCTCTCTCTCTCTTAAATCCCAAAACCTCTCAAAATCTCTCAAGAAAATCATGTCTGATTCTCAAAATATCTCCGGTGCCGATTACGACCAAAATCGCTCCGACAAAAATCCTTCATCTCATACTGAGCTAGAGCATGAGGAGACTTCAACTGAGTCTCATGGACATAGTCAGCATGACCAGACTAAGGGTTCAACTCCAAGCAAAAAACCCCATGCTGACCAGGCCTCTCCGTCGAAGAAACAAAAGAAGAAGAAACAATCTAAGGAGGAGGTATTTCTTCAGGTTTACAATAGTGTACAGAATTGCGAGGTACTCCGGTGCCGCTGGTTCTCTAAGGGATTCGTTGAGGCTGAACAACCCTTCTGTGAGTGGATCTTCAAAAATGGCTGGTCTGAATTCTTCTCTCTCCCCGGAAATACCTTCCCATAGTTAGTAAGGGAATTTTACTCAAACCTCAGAGTTAACAAGGACAATGTTGACCATCTGGTAACCAGTGTCAAATGCAAGAAAATAACGATTACTCCATCCTATCTAGCAACTTTGCTAAAGCTGCCGGCCAAAGGTAAAGAACTCAGGTCCACAAACGCTAAACTTGACTACCCGGTTGAGTTCTGTAAATCGAAGGACCACAAAGGAGAAATAGCCAGCACGTGTATGGGTCAGAATAAAAAAATGGCTCATTACATCCTGACCAACTTCATATTCCCTAAGGTTAACTCCGCCTCATCAGCCTCCAATTTCGAGCAAAACTTCATCTAGCATATGCTGACCTACAAACCACTCAACATGCCCGTATTTCTTGACGGTGCATTCCAACGGAGCACAGGGAAACTCAGGATGGGCTCCCTCATCACGAAAATTCTCCAGGACCACCAGGTGAGCACTGTCGGGGAAATAGAAATATGGGGCACAGAAATAACAGCGGCCCTGCTGTTCGGATTAGCATACAACCAACCCCTCAAGTCTAAGAAAGGAAAGGGGGTTATTGAAGAAAATGAGGAAGACGTTAATACTGAGGAAGGAGCATAAGCTATGCCGACCAAGAAAGGAAAGAAAGTGGTGGTAAGCAAGGAACGTGCTGACCGCACTAGACAGGATAAGAAGAGGAAAGCTGCCCAAACCTCTCCTAAAGACATTAATTCAGCTCCGAAGAAGATTCGGTTTGTATCAAGTGCGAAGAAAGCTGATGCTGAGCAAGGTCAGGAGGAACCTAAGTCAGTAGAAAAACAAAAAAGACAAGTTGAGCCTTAGGAAGAAAGTGAGGAAACCCCTGAGCAACCTTTGCAAAAGAAGAAGAAAACTTCTGGGTTAAAGCCGATTGATGCACCTCCTCTTGACTTTTTGGTCTCTGAAGACTCACACTTCGTGAGAAGTCAAGAAATTGATCTTGAGAAGACTCCTTCTGACCAGGAGGAAGAACTGGGTAATGATGAAGGTCAGTTTGATGTTGAAAGGACAGATGATGTTGAGCCAAGTAAGGATGTTGATGCTGAGCAAAATCAAACAGTTGATGCTGAGCAGCCTGAAAAACCAACTGAGCAAAGTAGGACAGTTGATGCTGAGTCCACAGCAAAAGACAAAGCTGTGAGTGATCTCAATGCTGACCTTGGGCTGAACTCCTCGTCTGAGTCTCTTAACTCCATTCCTGCTGATCCCTCTCCTCTAACTAATAAGAACAGCACAGGCAAAAGACTCAAACGAAAGGCTCAAAAATCTCCAGTCATTGACCTTCTGGACGATTCTCCGCTAAGGGAACCAATCTCTGACCTCACCACACTCCAGTTCCAGTTCTTCAACAACGTCATTGAACCAACTTTGGACCAAATCAAGAAAAAGCAAGCCTCTGTTTCTCAAGCTGAGGAACAAGCCGATCCCAAAGCTCCTGAAGGTCCTGTTTCTGCCCAGCAAGTGCTCGAAGTTCCTACTACTCAAGACAAAGAGTTAGAAAAGGAAAATCCTGCTCAGGTCAGCACTGAACTACCTCAACCTTCTGAAACTACTCAGCTTCAGACTGACTCTGAACAGGTCAATATCTCTGCCGATCCACCTCTTCCTACTCCTTTATCACAGAATGATAGCCAGTCAGTTCCTGCCGGTGATCTGAATAAATGCCCAGCTGCTGACCAAGATGGCACATCTAAGTCTGGACAGCACCAAACACCTCCTCCATTCGGTGCTATTCCAATTCCGGCCTCTGAACCATAACATGATGAATCTTATGCTTACCTGCATGCTACTGAGTCTGGACGAAGAATCATTGACTCAACTCAAGCCTTACTTCAGAAAATTCATCACTCTATTGCCGATGTTGCTGGGTCTGTCAATGTTGAGCCAACTCAACTCTCTTCTGTCACTCAGCTTTTGACTGAAATCAAGGGTCTCAAGGACTTACTGAGTGTCATGACATCTTTTCAATCTCAACAACCCAAGCAAGAATCTATCGTGAAGCTGGCTGCACTCCAGCTGACAATGGTCAATCATATGAACTCTATCCAGGGTCAACTCAATAATTTGTCAGCTGCGAACTCAATCTATGCAACCTTTGCTGAGGTTCATCAACTCTTTACCCAACTAAGTTCTGAGCTGACCGGAGCTCGTGACTTAATCTCCTCCTCCTCACAATGTTCCATTGAGCAAATTAGTGAGGCAGTTCGCCTACTCAACTTGAGTAAAGAAGAAATGGATACTGACCAAGTAAAGACAAATGAGATTCTGCAGTATTCTCAAGCCACACTTAAACATTTCCGGCATACCAATGCTCAACGTCAGTTCTATGATGCTGCGTTGCTCAAAATGTACCATCAATCTTATGCCAAGCTGTCAGACTCTATAACTTGGATCAGGAAATTTGATAGGGGTCAAAAACCCCTATCTTTGGGTACGTTTTTAGGACGGGTTTTAGCGTTATTTAGTTAATAAGCGAGCAATTCTCGCATTTAAATGCTTTTGTGTGAGTTAGTTAGAAATTGGAAACGTTTTATTTACTTTTCGTTGTTTAGGCTCGTTTTATGATCAATTTAGGCAAATACGGCCAAAATGGCATGCATATTATAATTCCATTATCTTTTGAAGCTAATTGATCCGTCAAAAGTCGCACCAAACGAAGCGTTTGCTCAAATAAGCGATTGGCGGGTCAATTTAGCCCTTGGACTAATGTTGTTTGGAGTTTATGTGCGTGTGCAGGTTAAAACATGATCAATTTCAGGCAAAAATCGTGTCTCGGGGACCCCCGGCAGTCGCTCGGTGAATTGAGCATCGGCGCGCAGCCCGGGCGCTGCTCGGCGAGCAGCCCAGGCACCGCCCAGGCACTGCCCAGGCACTGCCCAGGCACCGCCCAGGCACTGTGCCTGCTCGCCGAGCAGGCCACCAGAGGCCTGCTCGGGCGAGCAGGGCGCTGCTCGTCGCGAGTAGCGCCTGCTCGCCGAGCAGCTCGCCCTGCTCGGCGAGCAGACCTGCGGGAATTGGTCAAAAAGACCAATTCCGCCCCCACGATGCCACGACGGACCCCACGACTTCCTACATCAATAAGGACACGAAAATAGGTCAAAAAGAGGGCCGAGCCACGCCTATAAATAGAGTTTTTCCAATGTAAATTAACATCTTTTTCCTTTGTAATTTTCTTAGCTTTTCACCTTGAGAAATCCTCTCCACCTCCTCCATATCATTCAAACATCCATTGAAGACACCTCCGAAGCTCCATTCACCGAGGATTGCTCAAGCTTCATCCTTAAATCCTAGAAAGACGCCTGCATTGGTAGACAGGTTCCCTGAAAGGGATTTTTCTTCTTTTACATTCTGTCTAGCCTCTGATACATGCTATGAATTCTAGGTTTATTGTAACTTCGTGACATTGTTTCCATCTTTGATATATATTATAGTTCTTGTTTATTCAATTGTTTTGATGTTTTAATCTTTGTCTTACGCTTTGTCTGATTGGTTTAACTCATTCGATAATCCCAAAATTAGGTTGGCACATATTGCGAGCTGAATCTGACCTAGTCAGTGCCTATAGGATTGACGACCCTATAGAAGATTAAGCCCAAATTACTGAGCCTTAGAGCTAGTTTCGGCCTTACAAGGGAATCACGAACTAGGGACTTTAGGAGGATAGGTCGGGTTAATCGCCTTGGACACAAGTGACTTAGGTTTCAATTCAATTGTTTAAACATTCTATTTTCATTATCATCGTATCCCTTCATGTTCCTTCGGCTAATTGCATTGGTAAAAGATCACTTAGGAGTAGTTTAACTTAATTAGGGGTAGAGTAACTTAATTAGGCGTAGAATAACTTAGTTAGAATTGGATAACTTAGCTAGAAGTAGCGTAATTCAACCTAGGAGTAGACTAATTTAATCAAACAAACTCAAAACCCCCTAAAGCTAGATAACGTCCGAGATCGAGTAGCTCAGTACTTGCAGAAATAAATCCTGTGGACGATAACCTGGACTTAAACCAGAAATTTATTACTTGATAACGACGGGGTACACTTATCCCTTAGTGAGTTCCCATCTAACCTTAGGTGAGAGCGCATCAAAATCACAGGAGTATCTCTTGAGCATGCTAAATGCTAACATTAGGATCCCTGCTGCCACTCTGGATGATGGCATGGTAGTCTTTGACGGTCTTCGGGAGAGTAGGAGTCAACTCCAAGCATACTCAGCCAAACTAACTCGTGTTGTTCTTCGCGAGACATTTATTCCTCCATCTTCTGATGATGGCAAAACGGGGGAGAAAGAAAAGCACGCTGCTGGAACTCAGTAGAAAACGGGGGAGGCATCTGGTTCTGCAACTCAGAGTCAGCAACAAAGAAACGCCAAAGGCAAAGGGCTAGCTAACCAAGCTCAAGTCAACATGAAGAAATAGATTAGCTAGTCTTAGTTTTTGACTTGTAGTTTTATCTGGCGTGTTCTATTTTGTTAATGCTGACCATCTATATAGTTATGCATCCTTTATTCAAATTGACAAATCTTATGTGATGCTTACTTACTTATTGTGCTTTGTGCTGATCTATCTTAAATGAACAAACAAACAAAATTAAAAGGACCATACTCAGTACACATTAGCTCTGATACATCCTTTCATAACTCTGATACCTAAACTGACTATGTATCAAACTGAGTAAACACATGTGTCAAGCATTGAACTCTTCTGAAAGCTGACTTAGGCTCATCTGAATTAAATCTTAGAAGGTTTAGAGTTAATTTAAGTAAATAGATGCAACCCTTACGGGGGATAACTTCAGAAGTATAAAAAAAAGAATTTCAATCATGGGGAATCTCAATGTTGAGTTCCACAATTAAATATTTTGCCAACATCAAAATGGGGGAGTTTGTTGAAACGCCTTTCTACATGATTTTGATTTGACAAAATGATTAGGTTAATCCATGATTAAGAGGCAATTAAATTTAAGTGCTTTGATTTAATTGTACTAATATGTTTGTTCAATGTTGAGTATAAGTATAAATAAAAACAGAAATAAAAAGTAAGACAGTACGAAGTCAGCATGAGAACACAGCACAAGCTGAGTGAAGTGTAACTCAGTATAATTGAAGAAAATTCATCTTCAGAACAAACGGTTGAAGATGGAGCTGACCAAATAAGCTGAGTGGAACGCAACTCAGTATCAAAGAAGAGAAGTCTTCCTCTGAACTAATGCTTGCAGACGAAGCTGACCACAAAAGCTGAGTAAGAATATGACTCAGAAACAAAGAACAAAAGCAATGTCAATAAAGTCAAGCTGAGTGTTCGTCAGGATAGCGCGATTGATCCGTTTGCTAAAAGACAAGATCCGATAACTGTCTGCACCAATAACAGAAGCCTTGGAATCACGCACAGAGTCAATTTCGAGATGCATGTGTCAACTGTCCGTTAGCTAAAAGATGAACTGGCGTTAGAAGACGAACCTGCCGGAAGAAGACAAGCCTGACGCCTGCTAAAATCAGACGACAGGATTGGCCTGCAAATCTGAAGCTGACCATAACAATGACGCAAGAAAGAGCCGTTTGAATCCAACGGATAGATCCAGATTCAAATGATTGAGACTTCAGATTTCAACTATAAAAGGACAAGTTCATTCTTGGATCCTTTGCCGATTGTCGAAACAAAAAGAGAAAAAGAGCATACATACAAAGCACATTCAAAAAAGAAAAAGATCTTACACCAAATTTCCATTTCTGTGTAAAAGCTAGATTGATTTTGTAATCATCTAAAGTGTTCTTCATCTAGAAAGAACAAGTTTGTATCAATTGTAAAAGATTGAGAGAGTGGTGCTGAGTACTCGGTTTTAAGTGCTCAGCGGTAGAGAAATCTGAGTGTTTGGTTATAGCGCTCAGTAGGAGTTGAGTAGACGAATAGAGGAAGGTACTCTTGCATATTCAACTGCCTTGTAAACGGTTTGTGCTCTACCTTTAAAGAGCTCAGTATTGGATTGAAAAAGCCCGGCGGGATTATGGGGACTGGACGTAGGCGAGAGGCTGAACCAGGATAAATCTTGCTGAGTAATTTCTAACCCTCTTTCTCAATATATATGTATGTGTTGCTTAATTAAATTGCTCAGGATATAAATTGTAAAAGCTGTCACTGAGTAATCTTGATGCTGAGTTGGAAACTGACCTCAAGTGTTAATTCTCAACTCACAAGTAAAACAGTTCTAGTCAGCATCTGACTAAAGCTGTCTTACATCTCTCGGTCGTGCTGACCTAACCTAAGTTAAGTAACTTGAAGAATCAATTAAGTCAGTATAATTAAGCGAAAAATTTAAATTAATTCCTAACCCTCTTGAAACTAATCACACGGGACCAACATTTACCAATTAGGTGGCTATTTTTGCCCTTAATTCATTAATTGAGCATTGATAATGCATAGGATAGGATGCCATAGGCCACTTGGTAGGAGCCCACCCCACCACCCATGAAAGCAAACATACTTGCAATCCAGCTAATTGTTTTGTGTCTCCTTCGTTGAAATGGAGAGGCAGGCAAAAAGGAACCCTTCTATTGTCAAACCACACTTCTTTTCTTGTTTTTATACTTTACCCACGTATAAAATGTGTCTTCAATTCAATCAACCCCATATTTATATACCAACACAATTTTTATTTCTCCTATTTAAGAAGATAAAACATTTCATGACACCAAATAAATTCACAAACCTAAATAGGTACATTTTAACTAGTTGAGCGTATTATTCTCGAAATATAGTAAAATTTCTGTTGATTAATTTAATGAGTGTTTTATAAAAATTTCGATTGTGTACATTACTTTTTACGTGGTATAATAATTTTATTCTCTCAAATAGATTATAAACTTTGGCAACAAACTGTCTTGTATAAATTACCCGTGTATTTTTTATTTTATAAAGTGAAAAGACAAATAAGAGTTGAAAATTAGATTAACAAACACCCTCATAGTCTCTTTTATTCCATCTATAAATCTTATATTGGCTATAGCCTATATGGATTGAAAGTTTTATTCATCTTAATTTCGTGATATGTCCGTACTCTTTAATCTAATGGAATATATGCATTTTTATAAACAAAAAAAATACCTTAAAAAAATCTCATAAATAATAAATAAAAGGCTTAATACATACGGATCCTCCTGAATTTGTCCTTTTTTTTCATTTTACCCCATAAACTTAAGGGACAATCTATTGACCCCCTAAACTTCCAAAAAGCCATCCAATTTACTCCTCCACTCCGACATGGCGCTTGGATTATTACAACTTTGTATTTTACCAGATCAGCGCCACGTCGGAGAGGATGGGTAAATTAGATGAGTTTTTTGGAAGTTTATGGGATCAATAGATAGTCCTTTAAGTTTAAGGGGTAAAATAAAATAAAAAAGATAAGTTCAAAGGGCCGCGTGTGTATTAAGCCTAAATAAAATTATGGATTACTAAACCCAGCCATGAATTCCCACCCCTAGCCCCGTAAAAGACCAAACTACCCTTTACCCAAAATTTGAAAAAACACAAAACCTCTCAAATACCTTACACACTCTTTGATCAAATCCGGACTAATTTGTGAACCAAAACATGGAATGTAACAACAACCGTAAAGGGAAAGCGAAAATAATAAGATTTACCGTTTTTGATTTTTTGATTTAAGTTAAAAATTGAATCTGTGGGTGATTTTTTAAAAACGCCGGAATCGCAGTCGGGCGTATGAACATCACGCCCGACCTACGGTTCCGGCGTATGAATATCACGCCCGACATGTGGTTCGGGCGTGAGGCTATCACGCCCGCATCATAGGTTGGGTGTGATATTCATACGCCCGCACCATAGGTCGGGCGTGATGTTCATACGCCCGACCTATGGTTCGGGCGTGATGTTCATACGTCCGAGGGGTTTTTGAAATGTTTTTTTAAAAAAAAAAAAAATATATTTACGTTTTAATTAAATTGTTAAATGTTTACATTAATTTGGGGTTTAATTTATATATGAAATTTTGATATTAATTCGATTATAATTTATATGTTAAATTTTTAGATTAATTTAGTGTAATTTTGTAGACGGAGCGGCCTACTATCGGGGGAAAATCCGTCCCGTCACCTGCTCGTCGTCTAGATATGAACTAGCGGACTAATTTTTTTACGGGTTTAATTCAACAACGGACTAATTTTTTTTACGTAACAGGTATTTACGGATTTAATTCAATAGCAGGCTAGCTATTTTTTTTTGCTCTCCCGACACGCGGGCGTGTGACTATCATGCCTCACCGTGTGGTCGGGCGTGATAGCCCCACGTCTCACCGTGTGGTCGGGCGTGTAGCGATCACGCCCGACCACACGGTGAGGCGTGGGGCTATCACGCCCGACCACACGGTGAGGCGTGATAGTCACACGCCCGCATGTCGGGAGATCAAAAAAATAGTTTTTTCCTCCCCAAAACCCATGAAAGGGTATTTTCGTCCTTTCACGGGACTAGGGGTGGGAATTTGGGGCTGGGTTTAACAACACCCATAAAATAAGAAAATTTGTGAAAATTGTGAATTGTTTTGGAATGAATGTAGTAAAATCCAAAGGATTAGGTTGGGTTTACACACGGCCACATTCTCCAAGGAAAAAAGATAAAATTCCAGTGGTCAACGATCCATAGGAACCAAAACTATGTACAGGTTGTGAGCCACTCATAATTCATAAATATAGTGTCAGAGCCAACAAGATCAGACCTTTCCGATTTTGATTTCGTTTTAAGCGCAGCGAACGGAGCAGATTGCATGGGAACTATCTTTTTACAACGAATCCACCAAGTACCTGATCACTACTGACCACTCCTCTCCACGTCACCACCACCACTATACAACAACAACAAAGCCTTAGTTCCGAAATGATTCGGGGTCGGCTAACATGAACCACCATATAAAACCGTGAAAATCAAGTCGTGTCAGCGATACAGATTCGCTCCCTCCACTCCGTCCTATCCACTACCATATTTTCCTCAATTCCCAATAAACTCATATCACTCTCGATCACCCTCCTCCAAGTTTGCTTAGGTCTTCCCCTACCCCTCACCACTACATCCCTTTGCCACTCTTCGGTTCTCCTAACCGGCGCATCAAGCGCTCTACGTCTCACATGGCCAAACCACCTTAGTCGGTTTTCTCTCATTTTATTCTCAATAGATGTGACCCCTACTTTTGTCCTAATTATTTCATTACGCACCCGGTCCTTTCTCGTGTGACCACACATCCATCTCAACATACGCATCTCCGCCACCGACATCTTATGGATGTGGCAGTGTTTCACTGCCCAACACTCCGTACCATATAACAATGCTGGTCTAATTGCCGTCCGGTAGAATTTTCCCTTCAATCTATTAGGCATGCCGGGATCACAAAGGAAACCCGTAGCACTCTTCCACTTCGACCAACCAGCTTTAATCCTATGAGCAACATCTTCATCTACTTCTCCATCCGTTTGGATAATAGATCCTAAATACCGGAAGCAATCCGAGGCCTGAACAACTCTCCCATCTAGGGTGATTGTCCCTGCCTCCCTACTCCTACGGCCGCTAAACTTACACTCCAAATATTCTGTCTTACTTCGACTCAACTTAAAGCCTCTAGATTCTAGAGTTTGCCTCCATAGTTCCAACTTCATCTCCACTCCTTCTTTCGTCTCATCAACCAACACAATATCATCTGCAAACAGCATGCACCATGGTATACCATCTTGAAGTGAACTTGTTAGTTCATCCATAACGATGGCAAAAAGAAATGGGCTTAGTGCGGAACCTTGATGCACTCCAATCGTAATAGAAAACTCTTCAGTCTTCCCACCACCACCACTATAATAAAAGTAAAAAAGAAAAAAAAACATTTTCTTCTAATTTAATTTTTCGGGCCCTTTTACATATAATAATAAATAAATAATTTGAGTAATTAAATATGTCATCCACCTTGTATGCATAATTTGGTCCAGTCTTTATTATTGCCCCCACTATTTTAAGATTCCTATCTAATAAATAAATAATATTACTAGTCATTACAATTATTGATGTTTAGGTATATTTATTGGAAAATATTGTGTTTCAAATTTTTTAAATTTTTTTATTAGAAAATAAATATTTTTTGTGTTTAAATACAACCAACAAAAAAAAAAATGAAAAAAAAAATGATAGATGAGAATTGTTTTTTGAAAAAATAAATAGAAATATAGTATAGGTTTCAAAAGGTTTTTTTCTTCCAAAAAAAAAAAAAAAAGTTGTTTATTGATGTTGATAAAAAAAATTGATAATTTGTTAGATTTGTTGATTCGAAACTCCTGATATATCTAAATGTATCATCTTTTAATTAAAACTTTAACATGAATTAACCACTCAAACCAACCTTAAATATATTGATAAATTAAACTAATTGTTTTGAAAAATGGGAAAAATCACAAAAAAATTATAGTGATATTTATAAATTATCTACTAATAAAGATTAAATTTCGACTAAATAAAATATAGAAACCTCGAACTTGCTAACTAAAGATTCAACTTCTTCCTAATCGAAATGCAGTCTTCATCACATGCATTTTAATGAACACGTAGAATTTGCTGATTCACCGTTAAATCTAAACTTATTAGAATCTTAAGGTGGAGATTCAAATCATCATGAGGTTTAGATTTAATAAGGTTATATATAACGTGAAAATTTATGATCGGACTATTGTAATTGGCACCGGTATGTTTTTTACCAAAAATAATTTATGCAAAATTTATAAAAATAACACAATTTACTGAGAATACAAATAATACAATTATTGTTTTTATACTTTTATATCAATTTTGTAATTTTTTTTATTATTATTATTTATTCCAAATACTATAAAGAAAATGCCTTTATAACACATAAATCTAATTTTATACTTACTAATTACGTAAATCATATAGATAATATAATATGATTATGACATATCAACCACGTCAAATCTAATTCGACACTAAGAATTTGGTACAATAATTGCTATTGGCCCAATGTTTTAAGATTCCAATCAAATCAATAACAACATTATCATCTTAATTACAGTTACTAGCATGATTTAATATTAGTAATTAATTAAAGCTTCAAACATGGACAAAAATGGCTTCTTATTAATTAATTAATTAATGTGAGAATCTAAAATACATACAAATTGTCAACAAATTACAGATCAACATACAGCAAAAAGTGAGGATTAAGAGGATAATTTACTTGACTAATTTGCCCTCATCACTTTAGCCATCCTCCTCCTACTGAATGAAGGGCATTTCCGTAATTCTGCAATCTCCCATCATCACCCCCATTCTTTCACCTCTTCTTCTCCTCTGCATATTGACAGATCTGCCAAATTATTTCAATTTCTATACTTATTTTCCGTCAAATGAATAAAACCACGATCGCCGGAAAAGCAAGACTGTAACTAACGCAACCGGCGAGCTTCCAGGACCCAGACACGGATGACGGAGGTGGAGTGTGGAAGTAGAAAGGGAAGTAGGGCACAATTGGATTCGGAGGCGGCGGCCCAGGGTAATTATTGTAATCGGGCGGCGGGTAATTGTAATAAGAGCCACCGCCGGAACCGCTGCCTCCGCCGCCGCCGCCGCCGCCTTGAGGCGGCGGAGGCGAGGAGTAGGTGTAAGTAGAAGGTGGAGGCGGAGAGTAGTCGGTAGAATGGGATGGTGGCGGAGGGCAATTAATGGAAGCTGACGGTGGCGGCGGCGAGGGAGACGGCGGCGGAGGGGAAGGGACGGGGTTGCAACAGGTTGAGCACATTGTACATGCGATCTCGTAGAGCGTTCTTGATTTCGGGAGAGGTGAAGGATCGGCGGCGGGTAATATAGAGAGGAGAGCTAGTATAGAGAAGAGCGTTATAGCTTCCATTTCGCCGGGAAATCAAGAAAAAGGGCTCACCGGAAAATCAAGAACGAGATTCTTGGAATTTGAAGAAATTTAAGAGGAAATTGATTGGATTCTTGAGGAAGAAAGTAAGAGAGAGAGAAAGAGGGGGAGGAGGAGAGAGAGAGGGGAAAAATGGGAGTGGAGTTAAGTGAAGTCTTATCTTTGAAGCAACACCATTCATAGCCATCATCATAATAAGAATGCTAGTCTTTAAAAAAGAGAAAAGGGTTAAAAAAGGGGAGGAGCCAAAAATTCTAAAGGTTGACACCGACACGTTTTCCTTTTGAGTTTAAAAAAAATAAAAAATAAAAATAATTACTAGTGTGTAAATGAGCTGAGCCATTCGTGAGGGGTTCGGTGTTCGGCACGATAAACCTCGATCGTGTTTGACGCTATTTATAAATGAAATGAGCTTGAGTACGATGAAACTCGACTTGAAGGCTCGCGAATAGACTCGATTATAGGTTTGTGAATAAGCTCATAACTCAGTTTGATTATAATATTCATGAATACGCTCGTGAGCAAGTTTGGTTCGATTCTTTTTTTTAATAATAATATTTAGGCAAATGATATATACAGCCCTTAGGGTTGTATATAAGCATTAATTATTCACATATAACAATAAAAAAGAGAATTTTAATTCTAAAATAAGTATTTATTTGTATTGAAAATATAACAATCTATTATGAATATATGCATTTAAATATTTTAAGCATTTAAGGATCAATAAATTTTATGTATTGAAAAACTAAATGAACGCTAATAATAGAAATTTTTGGGTTTTATTTACAGCCCTAAGGGCTGTTAATATCGAAACCCTAATATTTATATAAATGGGGAAATGTAAAACAATATACTTTTGTGTAAATTTTAGTTTTGCAGATTTCGAAACTATACATAGTTTGGGTAGAGATCCTCTAGAGTTGGTGGGGTTACATGCATCTCAATCATTAATTACAAAATGATTGGATGCGATTTGATTGATCAATAAATGACTAATTAAATATTAAAATTTATCAATTAAATCACATCCATTAATATTGCAATTAATGGTTGAGATTACAATTTCACCAACTCTAGAGGCTTTTCAATTCTAGAGAATGTATTAAAAAAAGATTGATATTAATATAATTAATGAAAATAATTAACGAGTTGTTTGCGAGCGAAGTTCATGAACTAAATTAAAGAACTGATCGCGAGTAAAACTCGTGACAAGCTTGTTAACAAGCTCGCGAATACAATTTCTATTTTTTTTATTTAAGGCTTAAGGTGTTATTGAGCCCCTGTCCTATTCAAAATTTTGTCATTTGGTCTCTGATCTATTATTCGATCATATTTGGCCCATGAACTATTCCAATTGATGAAATTTCATCCAATTTAGATGGAAACTTGACAGAATCGCTCCCTCCCCTCATATGTAATGATATTTTGACATATGAGCTTGACACGTTACACATCTTGAAGTTTATTTGTCACATAAACTCTCTTATGTCAAAATAATTAATTAGATTAAAAAAAACAAATAAAAACAAATTTCTAAACTAAAATTTATCAAATTCAAATGTCAAAATATCGTCACGTGCTAATAAAATAACAATTATGTCAAGTCTCTATTTAAATTGGGTGAAATTGCACCAATTGATATAGATCATGGGTCAAATGTGACCAAATAATAGGTCAGAGGCCAAATAACAACATTTTAGATAGGTCAAAGGCATGGTTTAAGCCTTTATTTAATTATTGATTTCCAAGATTGAAATTATAATTAAAGGAAATTACAAAATACTCCTAAACAAAAATGCCCTTACAAAGAAATGGAAATTACAAAAATATCCTCGGAATAACCCGAGCCTCGATTTTGAGCTGATAAAACCGATCTGAATAAAATGTAATCTACACAAACATGTATATTCATTTTTAAACTCAAAATCTCTAACTTCTTTTTGAAGCGCAAAAATAACTTAAAATAGGTTTTATCCAATTGTTGTTATTCCTATTAGTTATCTACAGCTAGTTTGGTTCAGTTGTTAACTAATAGTTGTTGTTGTTATAGTTAGTGGATTAATTATTGATGTTTGATAAAATTGTGATGGAATGTTGATGTTAATGATATGTTTTAAATAAATTAACAAATAAATTATAATACACAAATTAATAAAAATAATTTAACTAACTAAACAAAAATTAACACTAAAAATTTATTGAAAAGAGTAAAACTTTGTTATTTCAGTATCAGTAAAAATATTATAGAGATAGGAATAACGTTAAAAAAATGTGTTTTGTGAAACTAAGAACAATAATTTTGTCAACATCAAATAAATACTAACAACTGTTCATACAAAACTTCAAAAAAGTGCATTCCGTGAAAAGCTCCTAAATACTATTATTTCTATAGAAAAAGCTAAAAATTGTTGTTGTATAAACCTACTAATATCTCTGCGAATATAACTATGTCATATAGCGCCTAAAAAATCCGAACAAACTCTCAAGAAAAGATAACACACATGGCGCCTCCTCAATGAAATAGAGTAGTACGACTAAGTATTAAGAATATTAATTCGGGATGTCTAACTAGATCCATTGAAGGATCCAGTTGTTACTACGATCACGAACCTAGCGGGTTTGAGGAATATCAAGCTCCGAAATCCATGTACATGTTTACATGTCAACATGTGACACATAGCACGCTCGCTTCTCAACTCATAATTGTTTTCTACGGTTCGATTAGAATATAAATAAAGTAATTAAGTTCAGCTCGATATATACAAGTTCATTCATTCTATCAAACTTACATTACAGTTTTTGTTTATTAATTGTGATTATCCGTTGATCTTTTTATAGATTGATTTAGGTATCAAAGTGAGTTAGCCGGACAACGACCTCCTTAAATCATATTATATTGTTTAATGGCGTGTTTGGTAGCTCTTTTTCAGACTCCTCTTTGTCTTTTCATTTCAAAAATGAGAGTTTTAGGTGTTTGGTTACTTATCTCCTATTTGCCTTATACTCCTGAAAACTAACCTTTTATAAAAGTAGAGAATCTCTGCTTCTGCTTTTTGGAACAATAAAGAACAAACAGCAAACAATAACGGCAAACAGTAGGTAAAACAAACGGACGAATAAAAAAACTTAAAAGAATAACTAAAGGCATTTAACCAATTCAAAGTTAACCTTAATTTATACTACCGACATATTCTAATTTGGAAGAGAATGGAATTTTTTTTTATATACGCCAAAGAAAAAGAGTAGAGAGTAGTGTCTTAATTTGAATACAACTCACTAACACTACGACTACTACGCGTCACTCTCATGATTATTTGTCTTTGTTTCCGTTAATACTCCTAATTCTTACAACGGGAATATACGAGGCCGTTTTCATTGCTTTAATTATTTGAATAATCAGGTTTTATAGACTTCATTTTCATTATCCAATTATTAAATAATTATTCCCTAATGCATACGCATAATATCAAATCAAACGTGTTTTTATAGAAATAATTTACAAAAATGGCCATAAAATTCCTAATAAAGTGTCAATTTTAACCTCAATATATAAAATAACATTAATTTAGTTTTAATATTTATGAAATAGTACCGATTTAATCCGGGTAAGAGAATTTGGGACTAAAATGCTACAATTTCACAAACTTTAAAATGTGAAGTTTTGTTATTCATAACAAAATTAGTATCATTTCACAAACGTTAACATTAAAATAATATTATTTGTAATGAGATTAAATTGATACTTCTTCAAAAACCTTATAACTATATGTTTATCTTTTTTGTATAAAAAGTTTGGAAATTAAAAAGATATTTTTTAATCCAAAGGCTAAAATTCCGGAAAAGTCTCAAGAATGCACATAGAAACGTATAGAATTTTCACTTGGTCAATTTGTCAGTCACAGTTAGATATGAGTTTAATAGAATTTTAGACAAATAAGCATAAATCTAATATTGATTACCCAAGTTCATTTGCTGCCAATTTTTTCTAGGAATTTTCCTATCTGGATCGTGGAATAATTTCCTTCGGATAGGGAGGGTGACAGATTTGGTATGGCTGATTGTTGTCTTTATGTTGTGGGTGTGAAGGGGATTCGTCCTTCCAGGTGCCATAAAGACAGAGAATTCTATATTCGGACCTAACACCATTCCTCATTGGACAATCGTTGGGGCAGTGGCGACATGATGTTCCTAGGGTCCTGGGTTGGCGCTACCTGATCCAGCAAGGATTCCCCTTGCATGTTTGTGCCAAGGGACAACCGGTTGTCACACCTCCTACAGGTTGATTCTCCATGATCATCCTTATACGATCCCTTGATTCGTGACCCATGTGAGCTACTATCAATGCTTCAATTTCTTCTTTGAAGGAACGGGGAGAATCATCATGTATCTCCTGAATACCAGGTTCAGTTGACTAGGTGGAGGTTCTAATAAAGAGTGGGATTGAAACCTCTTGAGTTGTAGCAGCGTTAATTCTTGTTGTGCAAGAGTTTGATCCTCTTGATGTCATTATGTTCGGGGTGCAAACACTAAAAACTTAAGAGTTCCACGCTCACCGCACCAGTTAATAACGGTCAAATGAACTTCTCATCGGAGCCGTCCATGTGAGGTGCCGTTGGAATCGCAAGGAGAATACTCTGATGCCAAAATTAGTATCGATACTAGAAATAATTTCAAAAGCATTTTAATAGAGTAAAAAAGCATAACTAGTACACCTTGGGATTGATGTATTTATATTAGATTCTGTGACCATCTTCAATACATGTCATAGTATATGAACATTTTGGTATTTAGTGCCCTTTAATGTATTTCTTGCACATGCTCCAGGTTTATCCTTTAATTTCATTAATGAATCATTAATGATACTGATTCTTGAAGTTCCTTGGAAACTGCTCTATTGTGGTTATAATGACGTATGTTCGAATATACGTTGCCTATGTTGGATGGCGTATGTCCGAATATACGTTTCCCATGTTAGATGGCGTACGTCTAATCCTTGCGTATCCAGCCTTCAGCCACATTACCATACTTTGTACGAATAAATCCTTTTATCTGCAGTTTTTATTATTTTACCCCAAAAATAATATGAGGATGTTATCACAATTCAAAGTTAACCATAATTTATAGTACTACCGACATATTCTAATTTGCATGAGAATGGAAATTTTCTTTTATATACGCCAAATAATATAAAGAGTAGAGTGTCTTAATTTCAACACAACTCACTAACACTACGCGTCACTCTCATAATTATTGTCATTGTTTCTGTTAATAGTCGTAATTCTTACAACGGGAATATACGATGTCGTTTTTATTGGTATAATTATTTGAATAATCAGGTTTTAGACTTCATTTTCATTATCCAATTATTAAATAATTATTCCGTATGTCATTAAATATCAAACTGTTTTTATTGGAATAAGTTACCAAAATGGTCACAAATTTTTTAATAATACATATAAAATAATATTAATTTAGTTTTAATATTTGTGAAATATACCCATTTAATTTCGAGTAACAAAATTGGGGCTAAAATGGTATAATTTCATAAACCAACGTCAAGTTTCATTATCCATAATAAAATTTGTATCTCTGCTCCTATTGTACTCGAGTTGGCAGTTTCCACCGTCAGTCTAGGGTTGAGTCTTGAGATTTGACACATTTCACAAACGTCGATATTAAAATAATATTATTTTTTTAGTAAGATTAAATTGATACTTGTTCAAAAACTTTATGACTATATTAATACTTTATTCTTTTTTGGCTTAATACATCATTTACTTCTGAACTTGTTCAAAAAGGTTGATAGGTCCCTAAACTTTCAAAGCGTTCCGATAGCTACCTGAACTTGCACGAAATATTCAGTTAGCCTCCCAAACTTGCGTAAAATGCAATCAATTGATCACTCAGTCGTAAAAAAGTAAGTTAAATGCGGAAGATTTATCGTACGAGTCTTAAAAAAAAGTAAAATTACCAAAATTGGGGTATGCAGTTCTAATATTAGAAAAGACAAGTTGTATAGTTGAGCAAGTAATAACTCCATCTTTAATTTATTTTTTAATTATGTAATAACATTCTAAGATGTGTGGAATACATCTTTCGCATTTAACTTACTTTTTTTTTTGCAACCGAGTGATCAATTGATTACATTTTACGCAAGTTCAAGGGGCTAACTGAATATTTTGTACGAGTTGAGGAGGCTATCGGAACACTTTAAAAGTTCAGGAGGTCAATCAAGCTTTTTGGACAAGTTCAGGAATCAAATGATGTATTAAGCCTTCTTTTTTATATAAAAGTTTAGAAATTAAAAAGATATTTTTTAATCCAAAGCCCAAAATTCTGGAAAAGTCTCAAGAATACACATAAAAACGTATAACTTACTCGGTAATTTTCACTTTTATCAGCCACGGTTAGATTTGGGTTTAATAGAATTTTAGACGAATAAACATGAATTTAATATTGACTAACCAAATTCATTTGTTGAATCACTGTTAAAGTAAAAATCAATCACTTACTATTGCTTCATCTGTAGACTATGGTTACTCTAAATTTAAAAGTTACCTTAATTGATTAAAATAAATTACTATATGTTCAACGCATGCGTCATTTGTGACTAATAATTTGATAAAACATGACATGTTTTTTTTTTTTGAAATAAAATAAAACATGACATGTTAATTAATTAAATATTATTTTATTTGTGTAATTTAATGGATAATAGTATAAAAAATAAGAGTTATTAATAAAAATGAATAGAATGTATTTTAGTTTGTTTTTTATAAATTTAGTATAAATTAATCATTTTATTTTCTTAACACGTGTTATTTGTTTAATGTGACAAATAATATAGAACCATGAAGTAATATATAATTAAATAATTAAATATTTTCAGTTATCTATTTATATAAACTTCTAGATCCTATTAGTTATCAATTTAGATAAATTTATAGCAAAATATTTATATAGAGTAAAAAAACAAAAGGGTATGGAGGTTTGGAAGAGGTACAAAAAGGGAGGGGGCAGAGTCGTAAACGATGGGCTGGACTAGGAGAGCAGGTGTTCATACGTGGAATATGTGAAACCGTTGAAATCTTAATGACGTGGCAATATAGAGACGTAAACAATACGCATACTTCCACATGGTGTTCGCTCTTCTTTTCCATGAACATGAGCCCTAACCTACTTCTACTTGCTTGGAATTTTCTTCAAACATTAAGGTAAAAATATATCAACCATTTTAAAAAGCAATTTTATTTTTAACGTCTAAAATAGTATAATTTTAATTTTAATATTGGAAGCTAAAAGTTTTTTACCTCTAAAAATTGATAAATTAAGTCAATTTCAAATATTATTATAAAATACAGATATTTTTATTCTCTATTCTACACCAACTACATAACAATTCGTTGTAAAAAGAATCTCATATATTTTATAATTTGATAATAGAATTGGAGATTAATATTTATAAATTCGGTTACTGTTAATGAGTATGAGATGTCCTAAATGTTATTAGGTTGATTCATGATCTTGACGCAATGGTTGCATTCCTTTGACTGCAAGGGGTTGTTGGTGGAATAAATGAGCTAGGACCATAGCCTTTGGACCGAATCTCACCTTTGGGCTCATATCCTTTATCAGAATTATCCACACTTTCAGGTCATCGAGTCGAGTCACTGTGTGTGAGCGTCTTTAGAGGAGACTTGGCTCTGTTAGGATGCGTTGAAGTCTAGGATAGTGTGGGGTCTTTGCTCCTAGTGTTCTACGTGTGGCATGTTTTAACTTTTTGTCGGCTGATCTATATTGTCATTATGATGCAAGAATATATCATTGAATGATTCTTAGACGTGGGAAGTCATAATCGCCTGCTAGTGACAACAAATCTGTATTTTTATCTGAAAGTAGTAACTAAAAGCTCATCTTCCTTCTTGCTCCCTTCATCTATTTGTTTATCCCACACTTTTTAGTGTTTTTTCCTTCGTCAGTATTTTTATTACAGTTGAAACTCATACATCTCATCAGATTTTTCTTCGTCTGCATTTGTCAGCTATAACTCGTTCATTTACACTTTTTTCTGGGTTTAACAATAATGAAAGCATATTATCTTATACGTAGATCATTTGATCTACGAGTTTGCACCAATAGAAATGATTCAGATTCGATTCGCCGGAAGAAACTAAATGATGAAAGATCGCTTTGCAGCTACTTTCATTCAGATTTGAATTTATAAGAAGTATGCAATTTATCATCTTTTTTTTTTTGTTTTAGTTCTACTTTTTATGGCTTTCATTATTCTATGTGATCTTTTTCTTTCTTTCGTGGATCTTGTGTACTGGCTACAACCTGTATTTTTATGGGATTTATTTTGTTCTTGTTGTATTTTATTTCTCTAATGAAATGAAATATGTTTTTCTATAGAAAAAATAGACAAAGTCTTAAAAAAAACTCATGTGCTTTTATTTTTTGTTATCAAACTGGTACTTATATTTTTTTTGGTCAAACGGCATATGAGGTTTTCGTTTGGCTAAAAAAGATAATTGTTTAGTTTGACACTATAAAAATGATTTTAAGGACTTTAAAATATAAAATTCCAAGGCTTAAAGTTGTTTAGTATCACTTTTACTACAAACAACAACAACAACAATAAAGTTTTAGTCCCAAAATGATTCGTGGTCGGATAACATGTACTGTCATACAATACCGTGAAATCAAGTTTACTATGGAACAATATTTTTATTTTCCAAAATCATTATTTTTGAAGCATTCTCTCTCTAAATCCCCTCTAAATTAAAAATTTGAAAAATTAAAGTTGTTTAAAATATTATCTAGTCTTTAAACTTTTCAATTTTGAGATCTTCAACTCTAATTTTAATTTTAAATTTTTTGTTTTTAGTAAAACAAAAAAACCAAACCGTCGCAAATAAAAACCTTAACCACGTTTAGATACAGATACTAGTTTGACAAAACATGAATGCATATTTTTTTTTTAACTTCACCAAAAAAACTAGATATTATTATTATTATTATTATTATTATTATTATTATTATTATTATTTGAGAAATGATAATATGAAAATTACAAAAACTATATAAAAAAAACACGTGATGTAAATTATTATAATATCCTCGACCATATTCTGTGTAAATTTCACCACGTGTGATAGTAATGAAGCATGCAAGAATTCAAATTTGAGCTGTCTCACTGTCAACTGAGCAATATAAAATTCATTTTCAAACCGTGTTGCTTTTTTTTTCTTTAATTGTTTCTCAAATTAATATTTTTTTAGAAAATTAATATATATTTTTTAGTTGCAATAGAATAAATAATAAAATTATTAAAGTATAAGTTAATGTAATTGTTAGAGTATAAATCAATGTAATTAATGAATAACATACCTAAGACTGTTGAAGGGCTGTTAGGGCATGCTTAGGCTGCTAGTAGGGTCAGTATGTGTCACGATCCATCCCACGGACCGTGACCGGCACTAGGGAATGGGTAAGCTCAAGCTACCGGAACCCGTAGCAAGCCTTAATATAATATACAATCAACCTTACCAATAGTCTTAACATAATTTAATATTAAAACCTTCGATAAGAAACACACACATAATCCTCAAACTGGTATTGCGGTCTAAAATATAAATTTTTAACATAATTCTTAAATAGTCATACATAGTAAGATAGTGTGCTGCCCGAAGAAAGAAATTAGGCTGCAACAGACTTCTAGTCACCTGAAAAATTAAAGGAGTCAAACCTTCCATAGTGAATTAATTATATGCAATGCATGAGTAATTTAACATTTATGTCACACACAATAATAATAATCATAATATATAATATAAGTGATCACACAATATGCTTTTCATAAAATTGTCTTATAAATAAATAGATAAGTGGTTTAATACGTGTGTTGGGCCCTAAACCTCAATACTCGATCTAATAATCCACCAATAATCACCATTTCACTCATATCCAATAACTGGGGGACCGAGAATAACTCAACTGACCACACGCCCAGTTAGCTGGAGGACTGAGAATAACTCAACCGATTCCGTACTCAGCCTCACTTAAATCCAAAATCCATATATCACATAGCCCGAGAATATCGCAACCGAGCTTATCCATATATCACAACATTCACAATATTAGTATCATCAATATCCAATAACCCGATAGTACCTGTGCGCACAAGGTCCTGATACCGCTCACCAGGAAGCATGTCCATAACACGTATTTATCCATAAATAATTACATATAAATTATTATAAACAATAAGACGCTTTTATAAGTAAAAATAGTACTTTTTACTTGAAATATCATGAAATCATTTATTATGAATGCAAATGCTAAATTAAAAATGCATAACATATAATTAACTCACAAATTGCTCCTAGCTGACTGTCCTAGTTTTCAGGTACTGCTCCTCCTCCTACCAATTGAGTATCTAAAAGAGATAATATTATTTTTAGAATTTATATATGTTTAGGGAAATATTAAAATTTATTTTGTCTCGTTTTACAGACTGTCTATCGAAAATTCGGCAGAGTCTCCCCTATAAAACGAACATCCTCCTAGTAATAACTAGGGTCAACCCTGCAATAAAATACACTTCTATATTAAAAAATATCCAAAGTCCAAACCGAGACTCCATAGACTGTAATTTATCAACTCGGTTGGACATCAATCATCCAACAGTTCCATAACTGTCAGTAATCCCAATACTTTACTCCCAAAATTACTCATCATCAAACAACATATAAACATATATACTTATAATCCATTTTCATAATATCTATATCAATTCAATTAACTAACCAATAATCTTATGAGCATAATTTGTCCAATCTCCCTTCAACCTTTATTTTTAAAATTATATATTCTGAATTTTTATTTAATGAGAATCCAAAAATTATTTTTAACCCAACTTAATTATTTTCTTTAATTTCACCCAACTATATACTTTTGTAATTTATAGAGACTAAACGGTAAGGAATTTGGCCAAAGTCCAAGAATTAATGTTGCTCCAAATAATATTTAGAACATTCTGAAGTTAAACAAACAATTTTTCTGCACTTATTTCGTATGTCACCGGAAAATATCACCGGTGTTCGGGATCCGCCTATCGGAAAAATTAAAGTCGATTGTTTTGAGAAATTAATTATACCAATTTGTTCCTTATGATTCCAAGAGTTTAGAATGAGTCTCAAAACACCCAAAATCGACCGGAAAATTAAACTTTGGTTAGATTTCTTACTTTTTCCGGTGTAGCTCCGATTACACCTCAAAACTCCTTGCATGCATCAAAATCTAGTGTATCCATAGGTAAATCGACCCCCTGAGTCCATTTTTGGTGTTAGAATTGCAAAATAATGAATATAGAACCGAGAAATAGAGAGAACAACAAAAGTGACGAATTTTCTCTCTCCAAACGATTTTTAAAAACTCAAAATCTCACAATGAAACTTACATGCACTTGTAGCTGGAGTTGAGAGCTTCGTTTCGGTATAAAGAAAGCTAAAAACGGTGAAGAAATGAGGAAGAATGGAGTTGGAGAAGAATGGAAATGGAAAATGGTATGAATGTTGGAATACGGATGGAAGAAGAAGATGATCCCGTGTTTCATCTTTTTATTTTCCTGATTAGTGGCTAAAGTTTAGTTTGGTCCTCTCACTTTTATTATCTTTTAAATTCTCCCAAAAGTAATTATATTTTAGCTTTAACTCCTTCTAATTAATTCAATTTAGCAACTAGTTTAAATATATAAATTAGGGTATTACAGTATGTCTCCTTGACTGTAGGAGTAATATCAGGAGCTACTACTTGTATATATATCTGTGTATTGTTCCCAAGTAAAATATATCAATGTAGCATCTTACTCTATATGGTATCCCATGGATTTCTCTGTATTTTCATGGCCTGTTACATGGTATCAGAGCCTAAGGTCTAAGGTTTCTGAATTCTTTTTTCTGGGTAGTATTTCCAGAGTTGTGAAGTATTTCCAGAGTTGTGTTTCTGCAAGGATTCAATATTTTCTGGGTAGTATTTCCCAGGGTTCAATATTTTTTGGGTAGTATTTCCCAGGGTTCAATAATTTCTAGGTAGTATTTCCCAGGGTTCCATTTCTGTCAAGAGCTTGGGTCTCTTGAATACTCACTATTGGGACATCATTCTATCTCACCACCCCTCTGGTTCATCCTATCCGCTTCCGATCGTCGTTTCCTCACATTCCGGCCACCCGGTGTTGTCGTCGCTGTAAGAAAAGTTCTCCTTACATGGGATCAAAGCCTTGTTTCGGCTTCTCTCTTGGGTTTCTGGATTAAGATTCCAGAATTTGTTTTCTGCCCTGTGAGCAGAATTTGTGGGTTTGTAATTTTGGGTTGTTTCTTTTAGCATTTCTGTCTGCCTTGTGAGCAGAGTCTAATTTCACCTCAACGGATTGTCGTTGTTCCTTTTCTGCTATCGTTGTCTCTCTGTTTCCGACCTGTCTGTTCGGTTAGTTTTTCGGTGAATCTCCTTTTATGCAATTACGTTGCTGGCAGCCTCTTACGGGTTGCTTCGACTGAGTTTTGCTCGTCTGTTTCCTACGAAGTTTGATGTTCCTCTGGCGTCTCTCCTGTTCGATCTGTTCTTCTAGGTTGTATCTCCCGAATTATGTTTTTATATTCCAAAGTATCTTGAGTTTCTTGTTTTGAGTTGTATCGTCTTAAGATTATATTATAAGTATCTATAACAAGCTGAGCATGATTAAAATCCATGCTCCAGCTTGAGGGGGAGTGTTAGAGTATAAGTCAATGTAATTGTTAGAGTATAAGTCAATGTAATTAATGAATAACATGCCTAAGGCTACTGAAGGGCTGTTGGGGCATGCTTAGACTGCTAGTAGGGCCAGTATGTCTTCTTGACTGTAGGAGTAATATCAGGAGCTACTACTTGTATATATATCTGTGTGTTGTTCCCAAGTAAAATATATCAATGTAGCATCTTACTCTACATGGTATCCCACAGATTTCTCTGTATTTTCATGTTCTGTTACAAAAATAATTAGCAAAAAAAAGCTGACTTTAAAGGATAGTGATGTCGCAAATTAAATAAAAACAAATATGTGACATAAACCGTTTGCATCTAATATATATACTTTTTATTTTTTCAAACTTAAAATTCAAATCAATTGCTTTAATTAGTAATATGAGCATTAGTGATTAACTTGAGTAGAGTTCACAGAAACCTTAATAATCAAGTGAATTTTGATCATTCACCGTTAAACTTGATACTAATATTTGTAAGCTTTCACTCTAAATTTTTAAAAAATGGTTGTTGTTCTTAAATATGAATAGTTTATACATAAAATAAATCATAGTTGTGTTCCCCTTATTCAGCCTATAACTCCATAAACCTTGACCGGTGATAGAGGATGACCAAAATTCAGTAGAGAGTCGACGGTTGTAAAGTTCATCAATCAAAGAGGATTGTTTCAGAGAATGAGAAAAATCTCTCGTGCAAGAGAGAAAGAGTTAAGAGAGATCAATTTGAAAAGTAATATTTTTCCGTTAATCCAACTTGTAACTATACAAGTACATATATGCACATCTAACTATTTCTGTTACTGCTAATTATGGTTAATATACTATATAAACTGACTATGGTTAATTGACTATATTGTGTATTCTCTACAGTCCCTCCTCAAGTTGAAGAGTCCAACTTGTAGAAGAAAGATTATAGAAGATTTCCAGAAAGAGATTTGGTGAACAAATCCGACAATTGTTGTTGTAGAGATGTATGGGGTGATGATGAATCCTGAATCAATATGTTCCCGGATAACATGAGAATCAATACCGTTGGTCTGGGCTTGTTTGTCCCTGCATGCAATGACCTTCAGTTACAGGCCTTTTCTGATTCAGACTGGTCCACTTGCTCTGAGACTCACAAATCCATTACCGGTTACGCCGTCTTCCTCGGATCTGCTCTAGTTTCGTGGGGGTCAAAGAAACAGAACACCGTTTCTCGTTCTTCCTCAGAAGCCGAATACAGGGCTATGGCGTCTGTTGGTCCCGTGTAATTAGTTCCAAGGGGGGGGGGGGGGGTTAGGAACTAATGTAACTTTTTCACTTAATTATGCTGACTTAATCTAATTCTTTAAATTACTTTACTCAGTTTTGGTCAGCAAGGCCGAGCGAGATGTAAGACAGCTTTAGTCACAGGCTTACTAGAACTGTTTCACTTGTGAGTTGGGAATTAACACTTAAGGTCAGCTTCCAACTCAGCACTCTGATTACTCAGTGTCAGCTTATACAATTTATATCCTGAGTAATTTAAGCAAGCAACACATACATATATATATTGAGAGAAAGAGTTAGAAATTACTCAGCAGACTTATCCTGGTTCGGCCTCACCGCCTACGTCCAGTCCCCAGAATCCTTCCGGGCTTTTTCAATCCAATATTGAGCTCTTTAAAGGTAGAGCACAAACCGTTTACAAGCAATTGAGTATGCAAGAGTACCGTCCTCTATTCGTCTACTCAACCCCTACTGAGCGCTATAACCAAACACTCAGATTTTCTCTACTGCTGAGTACTAAAACCGAGTACTCAGCACCACTCTTTCAATCTTTACAATAGATACAAATTTGTTCTTTCTAGATGAAGAACACTTTAGATGAGTACAAATTCAATCTAGACTTTTACACTGAAATAGGATTTTGGTGTAAGTATTTGCTTTTTCTTGTTTGTATATGCTTGTATGTATGCTTTTCTCTTTTGTATTTCGGCAATGGCTCCAAGTGAAGAACTTGTCCTTTTATAGTGAATTCTGAGGCTGCAATCATTTGAATTCGGATGTATCCGTTGATTTCAAACGGTCTTCTTGCATCATTCACTGGTCAGCATACTGTCTTGCAGGCCAATCCTGTCGTCTGATTTTAGCAGGCGGCAGGTTTGTCTTCTTCCGCCAGGTTCGTCTTTTAGCGCCAGTTTCGTCTTTTAGCCAGACGCCAGTTGACCCATGCGTCTCGAAACTGTCTCTTTGCGTAATTCCAAAGCTTCTGTATTGGCGCAGACTGATGTCAGATCTTGTCTTTTAGTAAACGGATCATTGGCGCTAGAGGTGGCAAAATGACACACGACCCGATTACACGACACGAATTTTTAGTGTTAGTGTTGAGCTTAATAGGTAATAGGTCATTTTTGGGTTGACACGAAACTGACACGTTAATTTTTGGGTTGGGTTAGTGTTGATATGTGAACCCGAAAATGACACGAAATGACACGGATATTGAAAATTATTGTTATATTCTCTCGTGTTTTTTTATGTCATTTTATTAATAAAGATAATAAAATTATAATTATTAATTACAAATATTGATTTGAATTTCCTAAATTGTTATAAACACATTACATGACCCTCTAACATGATATTATCGAACTTTTCGATAATTATTGTTAACATACTAATCTAAAAATGATATAAAATGTTTAAAAACAGTACTATATCTGCTTATATTTTAAAGAGTTATTATTAATATATATGCATAACAAAATTACATGTAACCCGAAAACACGTCACGAAATCGACACTAACCCGAACAGGTTAACACGACTTTGACACGAAAGTTTTTGGGTTGGGTTTGGGTTTACTCTTTTTGACACGAACCCGAAATGACACGACACGAACACGACTCGAACACGACAATTGCCAGGTCTAATTGGCGCTGTCCTGACGAACACTCAGCTTGATATTATAGACGTTGCCTTCGATCTTTATCTTTGACAGGGCTGAGTCATGCTTTACTCAGCTTCTTCGGTCAGCTTCGTCTTCAAGCGTTTTGTTCTGAAGAAGACTTTTCTTTTATTATGATGAGTCACACTTCTACTCAGCTTGTGTTGTGACTCATGCTGACTTCGTCCTGTCTTACTTTTTATTTCTTTTCTTATGTATGATTATACTCAACATTGAACAAACACATTAGTACAATTAAATCAAAGCACTTAAATTTAATTGTCTTAATTATGGATTAACTTTAAATAATTTTGTCAAATCAAAATCATGTGGAAATGCGTTTCAACAAACTCCCCCATTTTGATGTTGGCAAAAATATTTAATTATGGAACTCAGCATTGAAGTTCCCCATGATTGATTTATCTTTCATTCTTCTGAAGTTACTCCCTCGTAAGGGTTGCATCTATTGACTCAATTTTATTCCAAACCTTCTAAGATTTAATCGAGTGAAATTAAGACATGCTTTTACTGACTTAGTTCAATTCTGGACCTTCCAAGATCTAATTCAGATGAGCATGGGTCAGCTTTCAGAAGATGGTCAATACATGGAACATATGGTTATTACTCAGTGTTGCACATAGGTATCAGAGTTATCATATAGGTATTAAAGTTATGTGTGCTGAGTATATTTTACTTGTATTTTCCTTATGTTCACAGGATTTAATTTGTTGTTCAATGGTTAAGTTAAGTATGACAGATCAGCATATAATCATAATAAAAAAGCATCACATATAGATAAGTTAGTTTGGATAAGAAGATGCTTATAAAGATAGTCAGAGCAACAAAACAAAACATGCCACATATAAAGTTACAAGTCTAAGACTATTTCTAATCTATCTCTTAATGTTGACTTGAACTTGATGAGATTTGCCTTTGCTCTTGGCAGGTCTTTGTTGCTAACTTGGATTACTTGGGTCAGCAGAAGTTGAACCATGCTTCCGCTGAGTTCCGGCGGCAGGCTAAGTTATCTCCCCCATTTTCTACTGAGTTCCAACAGCGCATTCTTTCTCCCCCGTTTTGCCAGCATCGGGATTGGGAGGAGGAGGATAGAAAGTTCCCTGTTGAACAGCACGAGACAGTTTGGATGAGTACATTTGGAGCTGACTCATACTTTCCCGAAGACCGTTGAAGACTTCCATGCCATCGGACATAGTGGAAGCGGGGATCTTAATGTTGGCACTGAGCATACTTAAGAGATACTCTTGAGATTTCCCGATCCAAGTTATAGATTCTGTCATTTTGGCATATGATTGATGATACATCCTGAGCAGGGCAATGTCATATTATTGACGTTGAATGTTTGTATGCCGAACCTGCTTAAGGGTAGATTGAGTGCATTGCAGAATCTCATTGGTCTTCACTAGGTCAGTGTCCATTTCCTGTTTATTGAGGTTGAGTAGGCGAATGGCTTCACCAATCTGTTCGATGGAACACTGGGAGGAGGAGGAGATGAGTTCACGAGCTCTGGTCAGCTCAGAGGTCAGCTGGGAGAAATGTTGATTAACCCCAGTAGAGGTTGCATATATTGGGTTCACAGCTGATAAGGCGTTGAGTTGACCTTGGATGGCGTTCATATAATTCACCATCATCAGCTGAAGTTCTGCCAGCTTTACTATAGACTCCTGTTTGGGCTGTTGAGAAGCAAAAGAGGTCATGACACTCATCAAGTCTTTGAGACCCTTGATTTCTGTGAGAAGCTGAGTGACAGACGAAATTTGTGTTGGCTCAATATGAATAGACCCAGAAGCATCGGCCTGAGTTTGATGAATGTCCTGAAGTAGAGCTTGAGCTGAGTCGATAATCTTTCTTCCAGACTCAGAAGCATTTAAGTATGCATAGGATTCATCAGTGTGTGGTTCAGAGGCCGGAATCTTGTCAGCACCGGATGGAGGAGGTGTTTGATGCTGAGAAGTAGAGGTGCCAGCTTGGTCAGCAGCTGCACTTTTAGCCAGGTCAGCATCAGGAGCTGACTGGTTTTCATTCTGCTTTGTTGGAGTAGGAAGAGGTGGATCAGCAGACATATTGACCTGCTCAGCGTCAATCTGAGGTGGAGTAGATTGTGGAGGTTGAGGCAATTCAGAGCTGACTTGAGCAGGATTTTCCTTTGCTAGCTCGTTGTCTTGAGCAGCATGGACTTCGAGCACTTGCTTGGCAGAAATAGGACCTTGAGGAGCTTTGGGATCAGCTTGTTCCTCAGCTTGAGAAACATAGGCTTGTTTTTCCTTTAGTTGGTCCAGAGTGGGCTCAGTGACAGTTGAGAAGAATTGAAACTGAAGCTTGGTGAGGTCAGTGATTGGATCCCTTAGTGGAGACTCATCCATGAGGTCGATAAATCTTGGTTTCAGAGCCTTACGTTTGAGCCTCTTGCCTGAGCTGTCCTTATTTGTTTGAGAGGAGGGATCAGCAGTAATGGAGTCAAGGGACTCAAAGGCTAAGGTAGGACCAAGGTCGGCATCAAGACCTTCAACAACCTTGTCCTACAATGGTTGCTCAGCTTGGTTCTCAGTTTGCTCAGCAGCAACATTCACACTTGGCTCAGCCGATCCTGTCTTGTCAGCTTGAAGCTGGCCTCCAATATCACCCAATTCTTCCTCCTGGTCAGTAGGAGTCTTCTCAAGGTCAATTTCTTGACTCCGCACAAAGTGTGATTCAGGAGTAATCACGAAGTCAAGAGGGTTAGCTTCTATCGGCGTCAACCCAGAGGTTTTCTTCCTCTTAAAAGGCATTTCAGGGGTTTCCTCACTTTCTTCCTCAGGCTCAACTTGCCTTTTCTATTTCTCTGTTGACCTAGGTTCCCCTTGAGCTTTCTCAGCAACAGCTTTCTTTGCACTAGAGATTATTCTCAGCTTCCTCGGAGCTGTGTTGACATCCTTAGCGGATTGGTCAGCTTTCCGCTTCTTGTCCTATCTAGTTCGGTCAGCGGGTTCCTTCTCAACCATTACCTTCTTCCCTTTCTTGGTTGGCACATCCCGTGCTTCTTCAACCATATTATCCCCTTCTTCATTTTCTTCTGCCCCTTTTCCTTTCTTGGCCTTAATGGGTTGGTTATAGGCTAAGCCGAATAGCAGTGCCGCTGTGATTTCTGTACCCCAAATCTCAATTTATTCGACCATGTTCACTTGGTAGTCCTGAAAAATTCTTATGATGAGGGAGCCCATCCTGAGTTTCCCAGTACTCCGTTGGAATGCGCCGATAAGAAAGACGGGCATGTTGAGCGGTTGGTAGGTCAGCATGTGCCAGATGAAGCACTGCTCAAAATTTGAGGCCGATGAGGAGGAGTTGACCTTAGGGAATATAAAATTAGTCAGGATGTAATGAGCCATTTTCTGAGGCTGACCCATGCAAGTGCTGGCTATTTCCCCTTTGTGATTCTTTGGTTTGCAGAACTCAACAGGGTAGTCAACTTTCGAGTAATCATTCGTGGTCCTGAGTTCTGAACCTTTGGTCTTTAGTTTTAGCAGAGTTGTGAGATAGGATGGAGTGATAGTGATGTCTTTCCTTTTGACCTTAGTCACTAGGTGGTCAATATTATCCTCGTCAACCCTGAGATTTGCGTAAAATTCTCTGACCAACTGCGGGTAAGTGATACCAGGGAGAGAGAATAGCTCGGTCCAGCCATTCTTGGATATCCACTCGCAAAAGGGTTTTTCAGCCGTTACAAAACTTGGGGAGAACCAACGGTAATGGAGTACCTCACAATTCTTTACGCTGTTGTATACAGGAATGAATACCTTCTCCTTAGGTTGCTTATTCTTCTTCTTTTTTTGTTTCTTGGACGGAGTTGCTTGGTCAGCTTGAGGGTTTTTGCTAGGAGTGGTAGCCTTAGATTGGTCATGCTGACCATGTCCTTGAGACTCAGTTGAAGTCTCTTCATAGTCCTGCTGAGCAGGGGAAGGAGGATTTTCATCGGAGCGATTTTCGTCATAATCGGCACCGGAGATGTTCTGAGAATCGTCAGACATGATTTTTGAGAGATTTTGAGAAGATTTGGGATTAAAGAGAGAGAGAGATTGAATGCCAAAGATTTCAGATGTAAAGAGGGATTAGTGGGAATTCGTCCACTATTTATAGAGGTGACGAGTTGATTTGATAGGTCGGAATGGCGGTTTGACATCGAGATGATCAATCGACAGTTATCCCTAGTATTTATGACACATTCGGTGCATGTGTTTTCTAATTATTGTGCTTACGTCATCCTAGGTGGCTATTTAATGCGCGTGCTAGCATTTATTGTGTAACTGGTTTTACTCAGTGTCTAGAATACTAAGCGTTTTTGACTTTCTGAGTGCACAGTTTTACGAAGTAGGAATGTTCGAATGCTTAGTAACTCAGCTTATGATAACCACCCAGTATGTATGTCAACTTAGCATGAGGTGATTTTATATAATTCATGTTAGCTCAGCATGCAATAGTTACTAATTAAGTACAAATCACTCAGCATGATAATCACTCAACATTCAATTAGACATGGAATTTTATTGAAGAGGATTAGACATACCGATAGCTTCCCTTAGTATGTTAAATTGCTCACGAGCGAGAGGCTTCGTAAAGATATTTGCAAGCTGTTCATCGGTTGGTACATAGGTCAGCCTGATCTCACCTTTGAGTACATGGTCTCTAATGAAGTGATGTCGAATGCTGACATGCTTCATCCTGCTGTGTTGGATTGGATTTTTGGATAAGTCAATGGCACTCTTGTTGTCGCATTTGACTTCAATTGTTTTAGTTTGTACTCCATAATCCTCCAGCCATTGCTTAATCCATAGGACCTGGGCCACACAGCTTCCAGCAGCAATGTACTCAGCTTCAGTTGTTGACAAGGCCACTGATGATTGCTTCTTGCTGAACCAAGATACTAGACAGCTTCCAAGGAATTGACATCCTCCTGAAGTACTCTTACGCTCTAGCTTATCTCGTCCATAGTCAGCGTTAGTGTATCTAATGAGTGTGAAGTCATTTGTATTTGGATACCATAAACCTGCATTAACTGAGCTCTGCAAATATCTAAAAATTCTTTTTACAGCTATAAGGTGAGATTCCCTGGGGTCAGCTTGATATCTTGCACAATAGCATACTGAGTACTGAATGTCAGGCATACTAGTAGTAAGATAAAGTAGAGAGCCAATCATACCTCGATATAACTTGCTGTCTACTGACTTACCTTTCTTGTCAGCGCAAAGGACAGTGTCAGTACCCATTGGGGTAGATATGGGCTTACATTCTTTCATATCGAATTTCTTTAACATTTTTTTGGCATACTTAGACTGACTAATGAAGATGCCGTTCTTCCCTTGCTTAATTTGTAGTCCAAGGAAGAAGTTCAGTTCGCCCATCATTGACATCTCGAACTCAGTTTGCATCTGTTTACTAAATTCTTTGCACATAGCTTCATTAGTGGCACCAAAGATAATATCATCTACGTAAATTTGTGCCAGCAGGGTATCTTTGCCCTTTTTCTTAATGAATAAGGTTGTGTCAGCTTTGCCTCTGACATAGTTCCTGGTCAGCAGGAAACTGGTCAGCCTTTCGTACCAAGCACGTGGTGCTTGTTTCAGGCCATACAGGGCCTTCTTGAGTTTATAAACGTGGTTTGGAAATTTTGGATCTTCAAACCCTGGAGGCTGACTAACATATACCTCTTCGTTTATAAATCCATTAAGAAATGCACTCTTAACATCCATTTGATATAGTTTGAAGTTCATGAAACTAGCATATGCACATAGTATTCGTATAGCCTCTAACCTAGCAACGGGAGCAAAGGTTTCACCGTAGTCAATGCCTTCTTGCTAACTATAGCCTTGAGCTACAAGTCGGGCTTTGTTCCTGACTACATTACCTTGCTTGTCTAGCTTATTTCTAAAGACCCACTTAGTTCATATGGTCTTTTGATTTCTAGGTTTTGGTACTAAATCCCATACCTTATTTCTCTTGAATTGATCAAGCTCTTCTTGCATAGCATTGATCCAGAATTCGTCGTGCTCAGCTTCGGAGAAATTCTTTGGTTCATGGACTGAGACGAATGCAACATTGCTAAGATACCTCCTGAGTTGATTTCTTGTCATCAGGTTGTTCTCAACAACATCAAGAATAGACTTCTCCGAGTGTCCTCTTGGAATTTTGATTTCTTTGGGTAATGTTGAGTTGTCAGGAGTAGGTGTTTCAATAATCTCTGCAGTTTTAGATTGGTCAGCAAAGGTAATCTCAGGTTCGTATTTACCTTTGGTCAGCCCATGTGGTAATGACTCAGCGGCTCCATTTTGGTCAGCAGAAGCTGAGTCGGGGTCATCTTCGGCAGACTGACTTGATTTACCTGCAGGGTCAGTTTCATCGAACTCGATATGGACAGACTCTTCTACAACTTGAGTTCGTTTATTGAACACCCTATATGCTTTACTGTTAGTTGAGTACCCTAGAAAGATCGCTTCGTCAGCTTTAGAATCAAATTTGGCAAGGTTGTCTTTCGTATTGAGTATAAAGCATTTACAACCAAAAGCATGAAAGTATCCAATGTTGGGCTTTCGTCCTTTCCAAAGTTCATAGGGGGTTTTCTTAAGAATAGGTCTAACTAAAGCCCTATTGAGTATATAGCATGTTGTGTTGACAGCTTCACCCCAGAAATACTTTGGAAGCCTATTTTCACTCAGCATTGTCCTAGCTATTTCAACTAATGTTCTGTTCTTCCTCTCAACTACCCCATTTTGTTGAGGAGTTCTAGGAGCAGAAAAGTTGTGGTCAATGCCGCTGACTTCACAAAATTCATCAAACTGTTGGTTTTTGAATTCTTCGCCATTATCACTATGGATGTGAGCTAATTTTAAATCTTTGTCATTTTCAAGTTTTCTGATCAGTGTGGAGAACATCTCAAAAGCTTCATCCTTGCTACTCAGCAAGATGACCCAAGTGTACCGAGAGAAATCGTCTACAATGACTAAGGAAAATTTCTTACCGCCCAAGCTAAGTGGTTGGACAGGTCCGAAAAGATCCAAGTGTAGTAATTCCAATGGACGCTTGGTCGAGACAATATTTTTACTTTGAAAAGACTTTTTGGTTTGTTTACCTTGCTGACAAGCATTGCATAATTGATCTTTCTCAAATCTAAGTTTGGGCAAACCCTCAACTAATTGCTTTCTTGCTAATTTGGCAAAGAGGTTCATGCTTACATGACCAAGTCTCCTATGGCATAGCCAGGAGTTGTCCTCCTTTGATACTAAGCATATGTTTTTCGAAAAATTCTTTTCTAAACCCAACATGTAAACATTGTCAACACGAGGGGCAGTTAAAATCAAATCGTTTGCTTTTCCCTCGAGTATCCGACACTCAGTGGCATCAAATACAACCTTTCTACCGCTGTCACACAGCTGAGCTACACTCAATAGGTTATATTTGAGACCCCTGACTGAGGAGACTGACTCAATAGTAGGGTTTCCTCCGATAGTACCTGAACCAACTATCTTACCCTTTTTATTGTCTCCGAAGCTTACACTTCCACCTCGTTTATGCTCAAGTGTGATGGATTGAGTTTCATCACCAGTCATATGCCTCGAGCATGCACTGTCAATATACCAAAGCTTTGACTTCTCCGCGCACCTCAGGCTCACCTGCATTTTAAACTATTCATCTTTAGGTACCTAATTCTTTTTGGGTCCTCATTGGTTAGCATGAACAGGTGGTGCATCATATTTTATTTTGTGACGGCATACATTTATGGTGTGGCCAACTTTACCACAGAAGTCACAATAAGCTACCCTTTGAGGGTGATTTTGTTTTTGGTCAGCACGATTGTGCTGAGCATGCCAGCATACCTTAGTGGTATGGCCATTCTTTCCACAGAAGTCGCATTGGACATTCCGCCGAGTATACCAACACACATCTATTGTGTGTCCTCTTTTTCCACAACAGTCACACTGACTGTTCTGCTGAGTGTACCGTCCATGTTGACCAGTACCATGATACTCAGCATTGGGATGGAACCTTTTCTTAGCCGATGTACTCAGCTGGTTCTGTATAGTTGTGATGTCCTTTCTCAGCTTCTTAGAGTCTGATTGGACTTCAGAGATAAATCTATGCATTATTTTTAAATTTTCATCTTGCCTAGTGTTGTCCTGAAGGAGATGTCGGATGTCACTCAGTTTGACCTCCTCAATCTCATCACATCTCCTGCTGAGTGCCTTTATTTTCTTGTTACACTTTTTGGTCAGTGTATACAGATCACTCAGGGTGTTAACCATTTCATTTCTAAGCAAGAGAAGAGATGTTACCTCATTGGAGTGTTCCTCTTGGCCAGACTCATCTGAGAGGTCAGCTTGCTCAGATCGGCATTGGTCAGCAGCTTCATCAGCCATAAAACATATGTTTGCTGACTCCGTGGCATCAGCTTCTGATGAGGTTGACTCATCACTGTCACTCCATGTTGTCACCATTGCTTTTCTGCTGCCTTTCTTTTCTTTCTTCAAGGTGGGATAGCTTGATTTGATATGCCCAGTTTGATGACATTCAAAGCATGTGACAGGCTTCGAGCTGTCCTTTTTGTATCTGCTGTCGCTGGGCTCAGCTTTGTATTTATCGCTTCTTCTGAATGACCTTTTGCTGTTATTGTCGTTCTTTCTGAATAACTTCTTCATCTTTCTTGTGAACATGGCCATCTCCTCTTCATCTGATGAGTCAGCTTCTGTTGAGTCAGCTTTCATGATAAGAGATTTTTGCTTCTTGTCCTCTGACTTTTCCTTAACTTCAAAGTTCTTCATTGATATTTCGTGGGTCAGCAGAGATCAGATCAGCTCATCGTATTTGTATGTGGTCAAGTCATGAGCTTCTTCCACAGCTGTCTTCTTAGCTTGCCAGCTCTTGGGTAGACTTCTCAAGATTTTCTTCACTTGCTATTCTTCTGTGAAGTTCTTGCCGAGTCTTTTCAACTCATTTATGATGTTGGTGAATCTAGCATTCATTTCGGAGATGTCTTCATTGTCATTCATCTCGAACAGCTCGTATAGTCTCATATGTTGGTTCACCTTTGATTCCTTGACCTTGCTGGTGCCTTCATAGGTCACTTCCAGCTTCTTCCATATTTCCTGTGCTGACTCACAACCTGAAATTTTATTGTACTCTGCAGCATCTAACGCACAGTGAAGCATATTGATAGCCGAAGCATTATTTTGCAGTTTTCTAACATCATCCTCTGACCACTCAGTTTCACTCTTAATAACTTTCTCGTTGTCTACCGTTTTGTAAGGCACATATGGGCCTTGAACTATTGCAAGCCACACACTCATGTTTGTAGCTTGAATAAATTTTTTCATCCTATTCTTCCAAAATGTATAATTTGATCCGAAGAACAAGGGAGGCCGACTAATAGATAATCCCTCAGGGAGTATCTGTGTTGTTTGATTTCCAGGAAGGAAATGAGTGCTGTTCTCAGCCATTTATAGGGATCAGCTCAAGATAGTTTTATCTTTGAGTAGTGAGCTACTGCACTCTGATACCACTTGTTGGTCCCGTGTAATTAGTTCCAAGGGGGGGGGGGGGTTAGGAACTAATGTAACTTTTTCGCTTAATTATGCTGACTTAATTTAATTCTTTAAATTAATTTACTCAGTTTTGGTCAGCAAGGCCGAGCGAGATGTAAGACAGCTTTAGTCACAGGCTGACTAGAACTGTTTCACTTGTGAGTTAGGAATTAACACTTAAGGTCAGCTTCCAACTCAGCACTCTGATTACTCAGTGTCAGCTTATACAATTTATATCCTGAGTAATTTAAGCAAGCAACACATACATATATATATTGAGAGAAAGAGTTAGAAATTACTCAGCAGACTTATCATGTTTCGGCCTCACCGCCTACGTCCAGTCCCCAGAATCCTTCCGGACTTTTTCAATCCAATACTGAGCTCTTTAAAGGTAGAGCACAAACCGTTTACAAGCAATTGAGTATGCAAGAGTACCGTCCTCTATTCGTCTACTCAACCCCTACTGAGCGCTATAACCAAACACTCAGATTTTCTCTACCGCTGAGTACTAAAACCGAGTACTCAGCACCACTCTTTCAATCTTTACAATAGATACAAATTTGTTCTTTCTAGATGAAGAACACTTTAGATGAATACAAATTCAATCTAGACTTTTACACAGAAATAGGATTTGGGTGTAAGTATTTGCTTTTTCTCCAAATCGTATTTTGTTGTACAACCAAAATTCTGTCACACTAAACCGTACGAACTTCAAGTGACCTCCCACTAAAGTGTACATCCGATTTTTATGACCGATCAACGCTGGTCAACTATGCCACATCAATATTTTTCATTGTAGAATTAAAAAATGTCGGACCTACTCTTTATAGAATGACTAATATAGCCTCGTTCCTTATAAAATTACTAAAATACCCTCATCTTCTTCCTTCAACCCCTCTCTCCCCTTTCTCTCTCTACATCTTCTCTCTCACTCCTCTCTCTACAATTTCTCTCTCACTCCTCTCTCTACCATTTGTATGCATTTCTTCAATGGATGCTTCTGATAAATATGCGCAGCCGACGATGATAACGACGATGATGATGAGGATGGCTTCAGATATGGTTGTTTATTATTGTTCTTACTCTCTTTTCCAAATGGTACCCTTGGTGTATAACCCGTTGAGCTGCTTCTAGACAAAAGTGGTAACGAGCATAAGCTTCTTCCATATCCACTAACATAATTTAAACTGCTACTCCTTTTGAACCGCCAAAACGACTTCGTATTTTCCTTCTCTTCTTTCTTCTTCGATTCAGGTGAAGGTGAAGGCTTGTTGATTCTAGTTATATTTCTTCTCTTGATTTTTGCCACCACCAGAATCTTTCCGTCCGAGAAAACTTCAACTGCCGCCGCCGCTAATGATTCTTGATCAAAGCTCTTCTGAACGTGGAAATCAAAATCAATTGAATTTGATCCAAGAGTGCTAGTGTGCAGATGCTCCACCGGAACATTTTCAGACAGAAAAAAAATGGTAAGAAAATGAAATTCTTCCGGATGAATTGTCATCGGAGCAGACGTTAGGCAAAATGCATATAAATGGTAGAGAGAGGAATGAGAGAGGAGATGTAGAGAGAAAAATGGGAGAGAGGGGTTGAAGGAAGAGGATGAGAGTATTTTAGTAATTTTATAAGGAATAAGGCTATATTAGTCATTCCATAAAGAGTGGGTCCCACTTTTTTTAATTATACAATGAAAATGCTGATGTGGCATAGTTGACCAGCGTTGACCGGTCACAAAAATCGGTTGTACACTCCACCTGAAATTCGTACGGTTTAGCGTGATAAAATTTTGGTTGTACACCAAAGTGTAATTTGGGGTAAAAGTTGTACACCACATATGTAATTTACCCGTTAATTGTTTAACATAGATGTAATAAATATGTAAATGTTAGGACATCTCCAAGAGCACTCTAAATTTAGTAGAATTTATTTCCCACCTCATTCACTTTCACAATGTATATTAATTAATTTCTTATTAATTCGTATTCCATGATAGTAAGGAAGTTTTGTTTCGGCCTTTACCAAAACAAAAAAAAAAGTATAAATAATAAAATGATTATAGGGTTAGAGCTTCACTAAAGTGTAAAATGCAGCCAAGGAAATAGATAGATTTTTGACAACCAAATTGAAGGAGTCATCCTGGAACTTTCCAGCTGGTTCCATATTGCACACAACAATTCTCTTTCCAAATTGCTATTAATTAAAAGAATATATATATTTTTTAATCTTTACTGATCAATTGTATATAAACTTAATTCAAGACAGTTTGAGAATGTTGAAAAAATATGACTTCTAAATCCAGAGATAGTTACGAAAATGTTAGGTTAGCAATTAGTTAACTCTAGTGAATTTGCTATTTTGTTTTTGTATCAGAGTTTGTTTGTGATAATTAAATAATAAAGGAGATAATTTATAAAATAAATAAATATAAAAGATAAAATAATTCTTTATTATTTAACTTTTGACTTTTTTTAACACTATTAATCAGTTTGGACTACCTTTACTAACGGAATGAACCAAGATACATGTTTACAAATTTTTAAATCACGTAGTTTATATTTAAAAATGACTCAAACCATATAGTTTATTTATTTATTTATTTTTATACTTTCCCTTAAAACTATAGCCCGTTATTTATAGTTTTTGCCTTGATCTCCATAACTAAGGAAAATACTTCTTCAATAATATTTGAAATCACCACAATTTGATAATAATAAACTTCAATTTAGGATGTAATCGAGCCGAGCCAAGCTGAGTTTTAGCCCTGCTATAATATTAATGAGCTCGAGCCCGAACCGAGCTTTGGCTTGTTCAAACTCGGCTCAGCTCATTAGAAAATAAACGAGCTCGAGCCGAGTTTCATATCCAAAATCCTATTTGAACTTGGTTTATTAAGAAAATTATCTAAAAATGAATTGTTTGTGAGTAAATCTTTAATTATATTTATGAAGTTTGCTCGCAAATAGCTCTTTAATTGTATACATAAACAAGTTCACAAGCGAAGTTCGTGAATAAATAAACAATATGCTTACAAATAGTTCGTCTATTACTCATTTATTGTTTGTGAACGAACTTATCTAACAACAAATGAAATAATATTATGTTTAGATATTTGTGAACTAACACAAAGCTATATAAAACAAAAATTTGTTCATAAATGTTGTAATCAAGCCTGCTCGCGAGTTTTCGACCGAGCTTTGGTCTGCTCAAATTCAATTGGTTTACAAACCGAGCTAGTAAATCATACACACGAGCAGATCGTTTATAAATCGAACATAGTCAAACCGAGCTTTTATCGAACCGAATACCAAACTGCTCATGAGCGGCTCGGCTCATTTACAGCCCCACCTCAACTATATTATTTAGGTAAAATTACTCTTGGCATACTATAACATAGTAATTTTTTTTCTAACTAGTACTTTTCTTAAAAGGTTGATATCCATATATATAAAGGGTGTAATTATATATGTGAATAAATAAGTTGTAAAGCAAATAATTACCACATCTTTCTATCTAGAGATATGCAGAAGAATCTTTCACTTTACTTTTAATAATCTTTTTTGTTACTTTCTATATTGCTTTCCTTCTTAATTCTTTCTAGTCATGATTGTTTTGATTTCAAAATAGTTATGCTCTTAATTATTTGTTATTACTAATAGATAATACTATTATCATAATAGATAGTTGATCGATGTAAATTAATTTTTATTTCAAAATAGTTATAACCAGGGGCTGTCGGGTTTGGGGGCCGATCCCTCCGGGCACCTGAACCACCATGATTCCAGGTAGTTTCGACCTCCTATCTCAAAATGTTTTTATCAGGGTGTTGAATTAGCCTCTCCAAGATAGCCCATTAAGAGTTAGGTTTGTCCAAAATTCAAAATTTCAATATTTTGGACCTATTAAGTACTCCTTAAATCTAAATTTCTAATTTTTTGGACCTCTTAAACCTCTTTAAATCTAAATTTCTAATTTTTTTTAGCCTGTTAGACCCTCTTTAAATCTAAATTATTATTATTTTTGGCCTGGTAGATCATTTGAAATCAAAATTTTTAATTTTTTTTACCTGTTCAGTCCTCCCTAAATCCAATTTTTTTATATGTTAGAAATCTTAAACAAAATCTAGCTTAATTTTGAAAAATTATACATTAATACTTAAAAGTTGGTTATTGACCACTCAAATTATAACACGCATATATACAAAAAAAAAATTGAGCAAATTCGATTTAGCAAAACAATTTTTTTTTTGCTAACGTATGTGTAAAATCGACCCTCCAACCGAGTAATTCTGTATTCGCCACTAGTTATAACTCAATCTTTTTGTAGGGAAGTTATAACTCAATCCTTATATACTAAAAATTGATTAAAATTGAATCTATAGTTTGAATCACTGGAAGCTTTTTAGCTCAATCAAGTCAAGGTTAGTTAATTTTTCTTTTCAAATTTTAATTAGTTTTTTCTAAGAAAAGATTATACATTAAATAGAATCAGAATACAAGGTTTGAAGAATGAAATCTGGAGAACCAGTATGTCACTCCATCAGTCCTGACATAGAATAGGATATCCTTACAAGTTCTGGACAATACTATTCGCAGAATGACTAGCAAAAATGATACTAACATCATTAAATAAATGAAACCTATTGCAAATTTATTCTTTTTATTGAATGGGTATTTTTATTTTTTATTTAATAGTTTTTTTAAGTTTCAAAATATTTGATAATAGAGAGACCTCACTGAATAAGACTGTCGAGATTTTCCAATAAATAAAGGGGAAAATTATAAAACTTGGTCAATTTGGAGATCCATTTACATATTTAAACCAATTACATTACATATCTAGACTATTTATCCAAATCGTTTCATCTTCTTCTATTTGTTTCTTTCTTCTTGTGCAAACCGAATGCATCCTTTCATCTTCATCTCTTGGTTTCTTTCTTCTTGTGCGAATCGAAGACATCATTTCATCTTCCTCTCTTGATTTCTTTCTTCTTGTGCGAACTCGAAGGCACCATTTTCTTTGCAAAAACAATTTTTTTCTGCATTTATCATATTGTTTATTGTCGATTTCAATGGCAAAAGGCGGAAAGAAGGTAAGTATCTACTGTATTTCTATGGTTTTAATGTTTTTAGGGTTTATATTTTCGTGTTATCTGTTTGTGCGATTTTTGTTTATGGTTTAGTTATGCTTTTTCATTTTTTTCAGCTATATTTTGCGAAATGGAACTTAGAGATAGTTCAAAATGATAGTATGAAAGACTTTTTTTTTCTTCAGAAAACGACTTTGCAAAATAAGTTTGCGAAAACTACGAAGCAAACTCATATACTAAAGTAGTATTTTCTCCAAAAGCAAACTCATTTACTGAAGTAGTATTTTCTTCAGAAGCAAACTCATGTACTGAAGTAGTATTTTCTCCATAAGCAAACTCATGTACTGCGAAGCAAACTCATATACTGAAGCAGTATTCTATCTACATTCTCAATTATATAACATCAAATATTTAGAAAACATTCACACTAGTGTATTGAAAAATTCAAAACTATATTGAATAATCATGTTCAACATTACACGAAACAAAAGTATGTTTTAGATTCGACACAAATCATGGGACCTAACATTTTCTACGTAAACACTTCTTGTGACAAGTTTAGTAAGGGGATTTGCAACCATGCCATGAGTCAATACATACTTCATACTAACTTCTTTACGTGCAATTAAATATCTTACAAAATGATACTTAATTTCCATGTGCTTCGATTTGTTATGAAATCTTTGATCTTTAGCAAAAGCAATAATTGATTGACTATCCTTATTGATAACTATAGGAGCGTTTGAGGTAATGACGTTCAAATCTCTCATGAATATGTTCAGCCATACTGCCTCTTAAACTGCATATGAGTATGACACATACATTACTTCCATGGTGGATAAAGCTATGCAAGTTTGTTTTTACTACTCCATATATTGCACCATTTCTTAGCAAGAAAACATAGCTTGATGTGGATTTCCTCTCATCCAAGTTTCTGCCTAATCTGCATTCGTGTATCTCTTAGCTGACTATATTTGCCTTTATAACGCAGAGAGTATTCTATAGTAGCTTTGAGATACCTTAGTATCCTTTTCATGGATTTCTAATGTGCTTCTCGTGGATTGCACTGATATCTACTCAACATCCGAAAGGCATGATAGGGATCAGGTCTAGTACATAATATAACATATATGAGATTACCTACATCACTTGCATAGAGAACATTTTCATATGATCAATTTCTTGTTGCGTTTAGAACACATGTGAGTGTTAAGGATCATGTCCTTTGACATTAGACTATCAATGAGTTTTCACTTTCACATATTGAATCGATCGAGGACTTTGTTGACTTATGTCTTAAGACAAGGTAATCAACTTCTTTAAACGATCGCTCGAAATCTTAACTCCATGAATTTCAAAACTTGACTTGAGCCAAGCTTTAACATGGTTCACATATTCAATGTCATTTTCAGCTATCAGAATGTCATCAACATATAATGATAAGATGATTTTTTTATAGGATAAATTATAAAATTGATCCAATTGATAAGTTTGTTTACATATTTAGATCTATTACAACACCTCTTATTCAATTAAACACTTTCAAAGTTAATTTTCCCGAAATCTCTTCGTATATATACTATCACTTAATAAATTATGACAATTTTATAAAAGATATTTATTGGTCTGAATATATAAACGAGTCTCTCAATTGGATCAGTTTTATAATTTATCTATTAAAATATTGGTATCAAATATTATGGACCTTAATTACTTAAGGAATTTGCTTTAAAAACAGTATTATTTTGGAAAAATATCCAATAAAACATATAAATAAGTGTACTTATATAATGTGGAAAAGTAAAATAATAATTAAAAAGAAAAAAGACAAATTGGTTTGGCAAATCAAATGAAAAGCATATAGTATAATTAATTTATAGAAGAAGACAAAGTTCTTAGTTGGTTGACAGATAGTAAGCAAGCACTGCCTAATTATTTGGGTCCCTTTTTTTTATGATTGTGTTAATATTATGAGAACACTTTAATCCCACAAAACACATGACTTGTATAATTAATAAATCAATCATCATCATCCATTTCTATGAAAACCAATTGTAAATTCATGTTTCATGTTTGGTCTCACTTGAGAAATTGATTGATTATTAAGTATTTATAATATATATAAGTTAAAATTCCGTGTTTATTTTTTCAGTACTTAATTTTAAATTTTATTAAATATTGTTTAGAGTTGTATTCGATAAAAACTGAAAATTAAGTACTAAAAAAAATAAGTGCTAAATTTTAAGGGTTAAATATTATAAATGTTGAAAATATCAAATAATGTAACTGTTTGATAAATATAACAATATATTTAGATTTAACGAATAGTTGATAAACCAATTAAGGGTAGACACCAGTAATTAGGAGTAAGAGATATGTATATATAATAGTATTATTTTAGCTCACAAGTATTAGACTATTAGGAATTTTTCGATTTCATTTTTTCTCTCGCTCTATCTTCATTTAACTTTCACTTAGTTTCAATTCATTTCATGTTCTTTCATTAGATGTGTTGTGTTATCAGAGAACGCTTAGCAGTAAATTCCTTTTATTTCTGTTGATCGATCTGGTTTCTTCCCTCACTCATTTTCGATCTAGTTTTCTTGAATTGAATAGGGGTGAAGATTCAAATTCAAGTTCCGATACTAAAACCATGCAATGCAAATCGTCACTGCTAGAGAACTTTCAACGGTGAAATCCACAACTAATCAACAACATACTTGATAGACTAAGTTTGTAGATCCGTCCTTGAATCTACTAAGTTGTTATTACATGCATCCAGATGTGAATGATAATGGAAATTTAATTATTGAATGGAATAACTATCACTCTTGAAATCGAGAATTTCAGAGAGCTCAACACGCGAAGAACAAGATTACTTCTTATTGATGGTTCTTTAAAGATCCTGACTCTTATTGATCCAAATCTAGCATCCTAGGAAAGATACAATACTATAATCTTTTTCTGGATAATTAGGTCAATAATTCATTCAAGACTTAATACATCGTTTGTACCTAAACTTGTACAAAAAGCTTGATTGGTCCTCTGAACTTTCAAAGTGTTCCGATAGCCCCATCAACTTTCATAAAATATTTAGTTAGCCCTCTCAATTTACGCAAAATGTAGTGAATTAATCACTCAGTTGCAAAAAAAAAAAAAGTAAAACGACCAAAATCGTTATATGTTGTTCTAATATTAGAGAAGACAAGTTTTATAATTCAGCAAGTAATAACTTCATTTTTAATTTATTTTTGAATTATGTAATAACATTCTAAGATGTGTGGAATATATCTTCTGCATTTAACTTACTTTTTTTTGCGACCGAGTGATTAATTGATTATATTTAACGCAAGTTCGGAGGATTAATTGAACACTTTATGCAAGTTTATGGGGCTATCAGAACACTTTTAAAAGTTCAGGGGGCCAATTAAATTTTTTTTTTGACAAGTTCAGGCACAAATGATGTATTTTTTTCATTCAATTACACATAGTATACTGTTTATGATGCATGACATAATCTTAAGAAACATTTTGTAAAGCCCTTTGGATTGCAAGAGGAGTTGTGTTCTTTTGCTTAGAGACCTTTAAGTGCTACAGTTTATGTCTGTAATTGTGAACATGTATGTAAATGTGTAAAATTGTTGGATAAAGCTAAAGCATATCAAGTATAAAATTATTTAATATAGAAAAACACGTATATTTGTAATATTCATCTTTAAAATTGTGTTATGTTGGTATTTGTGTAAAGTATATCATCGCTTACACAAACGGTAGAATAACTCAAAGAAATCATGTCTACTAGTCAGTCAATAAAGTAAATGTACTTTCACACTAAAAGGTTTAAAGATTGTTGCCTATCTATCAAATATCGATTATAGAGAGTTATCACCACATCGAATTTATTTCGCCTCTTGTAGGACATTATTAGTAAAAATGAAAGTGAATTTTCTTTTATTGGGTCTTTCAAGATATGTAATTGTTGCCTTAAAATGTTATTTAGCTCATGATTTATCAAAAAAATCATCAATCGGCTCTTTATATATTATTTGGTCACACTTGGTTCCTGAACTACCCCAATTGGTGAAATTTTATCCAATTGGGATGAGCACTTGACGAAACCATTATCTCCCCTAATACATAATGATATTTTGACACATAAGTAAGAGGTTAAATGATAAAATTTTGGATAGATGAGTGCCAAATAGGGCGTTAAGCCAATTGTTATTTGACCTTTAAATAGACTTGTTCATGGGTTGTGGAGGGTTCAAACCCAACCCGCATTATATTTACATCGAGCTTAGATCGGACTGGGCTAAACTAGAAAAACTAATTCCCAAACTCATGTTAACCCTGTCCATCTACCTAATGTATTTATGTTAAAAGATAAATTAAAATTTAAAATTTAATTATCATTATAAATAATAAAAAGATAAGAAAAGAAAGGTACGAAACTGTTCCAGTTTATCGAAAAATTTGTTTGGAATTTCTGATGTAACCGTTAATAATCTTTTCAAATTTTTGGTAACATAGGACTAGAATTGAACTTGTTTGAAAACGTTATGGTTAAATTTATATCATTTTATATGTTGGGGTTAAATATGCACTTCTCTTAAGATGTTAGTGTTAAATTTGACTCTTATCCCTGTTATATTATATAAAAAGTAGCCAATTTTTACATATTTGGAGTGAAATAATACTTAATTTGCGTGCAAAAAGTTAAGGGAAAGTATTGCTCACGTAGACCCTAAATAATCAAATACTAGATCTATGTTTATTAAATTTAGTCTTATGATGGTTTAAATCTCCACCGTATAATTTTAATAAGTTTAGATCTAATGATGAATGATGACTGATCAAATTCATTTGGTAATATAGAATGCAGGTGAACACTATGGATTTAAAAGACTTATAGTTGTTTTCCCACCTTTAAATATGTGAAAACAATTGTCATTTCATTTAAAATATAGTTTAGAAGTAGTTTAAATTCATGAAATGATCTTATATTAAATTACCTTTTACGTTCATATAAAACAAAGTATATTAGCCGTCCATAAACCAATAAGAATATGCGTGGGCTTTGGTGATGGGCCCATTGGGTTTCATAAACCTTAGAATGGGCTTTTTATGGCCCTTAAATTACATAAAAGGAATGCTTTTTGTTTTCTTTTTAATTATAAGAGTACATTTTGACACACTGGTTTTGATATATTTTGGTATACCATTTATTAAATGGTATATGAAAACGTACTTTGGAAACTTTGTGTTATAAAATAAGGAAGATAACATGTAATAAAATAAGAACAATGGAGAGAGTGTATGCTTGTATTTCACTTGTCCTTTTTACTTGTGTGTATATTACATGAAGGAAACCTATATTTATAGGCTTATGAATATAGGTTACATAATAACATAAGTTATGTAGTTACAAACATTAAGGAATACAGAGTTACAACCTTAATGAATGAAGAGTTACAACATTAAGGAATACGGAGTTACGATGGTTATACTTATGGACATCCATCAATTTATTCATAACACTCCCCCTTGGATGTCCATCCATGCAAAATAAGTAAATGCGCTTAGGGATGTTGCCTCATTAAAAACCTTACCAGGAAAACCAAGTGGGAAAAACCATGGTCAAGGGAAAAAGAGTGCAACACGCATTTACTCCCCCTCATGAATACATAAGTAAAAATCTGTACAACGACGCAGTCCAATGCGATGAACTAACTTCTTGAAAGTAGTTGTTGGAAGCGCCTTGGTAAATAAATCTGCCAAATTGCCACTTGAACAAATCTGTTGAACTTGCACATCACCATTCTTTTGTAGATCATGGGTGAAGAAAATTTTTGGTAAGATATGCTTCGTTCTATCTCCTTTAATGTATCCTTCCTTCAAATGTGCAATACATGCAGCATTATCCTCATACAAAACTGTTGGAGCTTCTTTCCCGGTGGATAGACCACAATCTTCTCTAATATGTTGAGTTATTGACCGTAACCACACACATTCACGACTAGCTTCATGTATAGCTAAAATTTCTGCATGATTAGAAGAAGTAGCTGCTATGGTTTGCTTCGTAGAGCGCCAAGATATAGTTGTACTTCCATATGTGAATAAATATCCTGAATCAATAGTTCCTTGAAGATAACATAATATATGCTTAATTCCATTCCAATGCCTTCGTGTAGATGCAAAGCTATATCTGAATAACAAATTGACAGAAAAGCAATATCTGGCCTCGTATTGTTAGTAAGATACATTAGTGCACCTATTGCACTGAGATATGGTACTTCAGGACCAAGAATCTCTTCCTTATCTGTTCGAGGTCGAAAATGATCTTTATTTTCATTTGATCGAACAACCATTATAAATAATTAATTCACTTAAATAGAATTAATAACCAAATAATTACATACCAACCATCAATCACATTTCATCAATTATCATTAATAACAATAAATACTAATAGCACTTAGTCATTTATTACCACAAGCTTGACACATCAACCAACCAAACATGACAATTACAAGTTTAGCAATCAGATAAGAGTGAGCATATAAACAATAAAACCATGCATATAACTAACCACTTACGTTCATTACAAGCATAAAATTCAATTGCAATGAACATGTAAACAAGCAAACAAAGAACTATATACATAATTAACTATGATCAATTTGTAAGTCAAGACAAAATTTTATCTTTCCAAGATCTTTCATCTTAAATTCATTTTTCAAATAATCCATTACTCAGAGCTTTAAGTGATACAGATTATTACACTAAACAAATGACTCTATATGAAGAACTTATTAACTATAGGTTATTTTATGTCTGTAATTGTGAACATATATGTAAATGTGCAAAATTGTTGGATAAGGCTAAAGCATATCAAGAAGAAGACTACGCAATGAGTTTTTTTAGAGTGAATTAAAAATTATGTGAATACAATGTCGCAGATTTTTATGATGAACCCTTACCTAATATTACTATTGATCTAACTTTAGTATTACAACAAGAAAGACAGAATGTAGACAGTAAAATAGTTGAGCCTTCTGTGAATCTAGTTAAAGCTCGATATTATGGTAATAAGAGTAAGGAGCCTAAATGTAGTTTTTTTAAACAGTCAAACAGTGGATCGATGCTATAGAAAGCATGGTTTCCCAACTGAATTCAAGTTTACTAAGAAGAAAAGTGCACATAATTCTAATAACTAGCCATTTCCAAGGTTCTGAAAAACGTTAGATGCTAGTCGGATGGATAAGTCTCTTGAGAATTAATCGGAAAATAATCGAATTTGTATTTTCTATTTGTTAATAAATAAATATTATATAAATTCAATTAAAACATGTATTATACTATATAAAATTAATAATATAAAATGATTTAATATAGAAAAACAAGTATATTTGTAACATTTTCTTTAAAATTGTGTTATGTTGGTACTTGTGTGAAATATATCATCGCTTACACAAACAAACGGTAGAATAGTTCAAATACATCATGTTTACTCGTCAATTAGTAAAGTAAATGTACTTTCACAAGGAAAAGTTTAAGGATTGCTGTCTATCAAATACCCAAGGTAGAAGCTTCGTGCTTGAAGCAGATGGAAAATGGGTGGATGAAGACCACAAAATATCCTATACAAATATTGATTATAGAGAGTTATCACCACATCAAATTTATTTTGCCTCCCTTTTCATTTTGTAGGGCATTGTTAGTAAAAATGAAAGTGAATTTTCTTTTATTTGGCCTTTCAAGTTATGCGATTGTTATTAGCTTAAAATGTTATTTAGCCCTTGGTCTATCTAAAATTTTATCATTTAGCTTCTGATATATTATTCGTCATATTTGGCTACTGAACTATCCTAATTGGTGAAATTTCACCCAATTTGGATGGAGACCCGACGAACCATTACTTCTCTAATACGTGGTGATATTTTGACATTGTGGAATGTCATAAAGTTTTTTGCCACATAAATTTTTTATGTGAAAATTATTAATTAGTTAAAAAAATAAAATAAAATAAAATTTATCAAATTTAAGTATCAAAACATCATCACGTGTCAATGGGATAATAATTTTGTTAATTGTCCATTCAAATTGGATGAATTTCACAATTGAGACAGATGAGTGGCTAAATGTAACTAAATAATAAGTCAGAGGTCAAATGATAAAATTTTGGATAGATAAAATCCCAAATAGGAGTTTAAGCCAATTGTTATTTGACCTTTAAATAGATTTGTTCATGAGTTGGGCAGAGTTAGATCCAAGCTGGCATCTAACTACTTTATCTAAACTTAATCCAACCCGCACTATATTTACATTGTGCTTGGGCTGGACTGGGCTAGACTAGAAAACTAATTCCCAAACTCAGGTTAGCCCGATCCATCTACCTAAATTTAAAATTTAATTATCATTATAAATAATAAAAAGGTAAGAAAAGAAATGTAAAGGAAACAATTGTTTGGAATGTCTGATGTATCAGTTAAATAACATGTAAACTAAATTTTTTAAATTTTTTGGCAACGTAGGACTAAACTAGATTTGTTTGGAAACGTTATGGTTAAATTTATATCATTTTGCATGTTAGAGCTAAATCTGCACTTTCTATATAACAATAGTGTTAAATTTGATTCTTATTCCTATTATATAGGAAGTAGCCCATTTTTATATATTTGGAATAAAATAATATTCAATTTGTTTTCAAAATTTTAAGCTGACAGTATTGCTCACTTCGACCTGAATGATCAAATATTTTTTTTTGATAGAAACACTTATATCTTTAATAGATGAACAAGCAAGTACAACAAGAAAAACACAAGGAATGAAACCTTACAAGAACCATAAAGGCACTAAAACGACTACAAAGAGTAAAAATAACCATAAAAGGTATTAAAAACATAAAAGAACAAGAAAATATATACTTCTCGTAATTCCAAATCCATAGAAAAGCATCTGCAAACCAGTCATCATCATTTAAGCCGATCTGAACATTCGGATGTGAATCCTTTCTTTTGTTGCAACCACGTAGATCTATTGATCTACGAATAAGATAAACCGCTTCCGCTCGTGCTAAATTCGAAAAAGGTATAAACGAAAGAATAATGGAGAACCGATACAATTCAGATGAATAAGAAGATCAGATGAAGTATATAAACACAGACAGGAAAAAAAACAATAAAAAAATATAGTAAATCTAACCGGTGGAAGGAGGAAGAAAGAAGATAAACTTCCCTCTTCCTCTTCAAAGTAAATTCACAAAATAGGAAAGGTTATGTATTTGATAGATGATGAGGCTTTGAGAAAAGAGGGAAAAGAGATGAGAAGAAACTAGGAAAATTGAGGAGGAAGTTGGACGGTTTTGAAAACCAGAGAGAAAAAAACTTCTGAATGATCAAATATTAGATTTAGGTTTATTAAATTTTAGTCTTACGACGGTTTGAATCTCCACCATATGATTTTAATAAGTTTCAATCTGAATAATCAAATTCATTTGGTAATATAAAGTCTAGGTCAACACTACAAATTAAAGGATTGGGATTATTGTTACGGGATTATCGTTATAGTTGTTTTCCCCATTTTTTTTTTACAATGTTTTCCCCAACTTTAAATATGTGAAAACAATTGTCATTTCATTTAAAATGTAGTTTACAAGTAGTTTAGATTCAAGAAAAAATCTTATATTAAATTACTTTTTACGTTCATATAAAACAAAGTATTTTGGACAGTCCATAAACCAATAAGAATATGCGTGGGCTTAGGTTATGGGCCAATTAGGTCTTCATAAATAAATAAAGAATTTATAAATTAGAAATCTAGAATATAGGCTTAATGCTTCCCGAGCACCCTTAACTTGTTCAAATTGGTCATTTTACCCCCTCAACTCATCGAATGTCCTATTTACCCTCTTAACTCCATAAAAGTGGTATTTCTCACCCCCTCAACTTGTTCATTCATCCCCCCAACTCATAGAATGTTCTATTTACCCCCTTAACTCCATAAAGTGGTATTTTTCACCCCTTACAATCTGTTATCGAAACCTAAATTGATAACTTTTTTTAAACGTTAAACCTATATTTATGCTATTTTGTAAGTGGAACTTAAATTGATACTTCCCCAAAAATCATAGGTCTATTTTGGTACATTATCCCTACATATAATGTATTTAACTTGTTTATATTAATGTTCTTGTTATTTGTATTTTTTATTTGTTCTTTCTCTTTTCAACTTTTTTTACTGCTATAAAGGGATAAGAAATACCATTTTTATGGAGTTAAGGGGGTAAATAAGATCATAAGTGGTGAGAAATACCACTTTTATGGACTTAAGGGGGTAAATAGGATATTCGATGAGTTGAGAAGGAGTAAAATGATAAATTTGGACAAGTTAAGGGGGTGAGAAATCCCATTTTTATGGAGTTAATGAGGTAAATAGGACATTCGATGAGTTGGAGGGGTAAAATGACCAATTTGGACAGGTTAAGAGGGCTGGAGAAGCATTAAGCCTAGAATAAATTTTCTAGGGTTTATGATTTATGAATTGGAGTCTAGAATTTTTAAACTATTGTATAAAATCATAATATATAGAGAATAATGACATATTAAGAATTAAGTTTGATGATATGACTTAGTTGTAATTTTGTACTTAATTATGATATTCATGTATTTATCCGTTCTAATATGGTTATCAGCCCAATCCAAACAACTTCCATTAGGAAGCCCATTTTACATTTTGGGCTATGGAGTTTCTGAAATTTTCAACTAGCCGTTAGGAACATGTCATTTTTCTTTCTTTCTTATTAAGGTATAAGTTTAAAAATAACCCTGTAGTTTTGAGCTTTCAAACTTTAAGAATTATGGTAATTTTTTTTTACGAAATAGTATCTATGATTTTTTAGCAACACCGTCAAACGGAATTTTTGTCCAATTATTTGTGCTGGTCAATAAAACCTTAATAAATTAATACTTGATAAATTAATAATTTTTTTAAAATAATAATTTCTTCTGGTCCCAACTTGGATCAGTTCAAAAAATGATCAATTTTCATAAATTAATAAAATAATAATTCTTTGGAACAATTCTTTATAAATATATTATTTTATTATCTTTATAAATTATAATTTCTTAAATACCTATGCCAAGTATATATAAAATATACTTAGGATAATTTAGCAAAATATGACTATATAGTACTTTGTTTTTTCTAGAAATTTAAATCTAATTGAATTTCATATCTAACCATTCTAAGCGCATTCAAAAGTTATGGTGTATCTTTGTTAAATTGTAACAAAAAAATTATAAAGAATGATTGATGCTATAATTGCTTCCTTTTTGTGACTAGTTTTAAAAGTACCGAATCATCCTCAGTTTTGTCACTCTATTGAAGATACAAGCATCAAACATGAAGAGTTTTTTTTATCAATGTTTACAGGAAGAAGAAGAAGTTTGAATGAAGGAAGGAAGAGAGCCTTTTGGCTTCTTTATCGAAAGAATAAGGACGTAAAGAAGCAGTAAATCCCCAAGTACACATCACGAGACTTCAAGTCTATTTTAACACGCAAACAACTTGCCCAAGGGCACATTTGTCTTTCTGCTCCGGCCAAGGGCAGTTCCGTCCTTTTCAACACATTGGCATATTCTAAAAGGAGTCCATCAGCTTACTGTATTCTCCATCACACCCAATTACACCTCAAATGGCTAATATCAAGACACTTGTCTTTTCCTTTCTTGTTCATTTAGTTTACTTGGTAAACAAACCTAGCATTTAGATATAAATGTAATAGTTAGATATTATTGTTCCTTAATGAGAAATTAAAGGATTTTAAACTTTACCTCATTCAACTTTAATACACTCTATAAATTAATAATTATTAATTTATTGATTAACTCTATAAATTAATAAAATTTCATTTAATGGATGTCATTTAGATTATTATTTTGAAATTTATGTCCTCCTGTGTTTTTTATTTTCTTTCTCAATGAATCAATGACAAAATAAATTGATTGCAATAAATGTCTTCCGCAATGTCATTGAGTTTCAGAGATATATAAAAAAATTATCCGACTTTAAATGTGATAGTAATAAGTAATTTTAACTTTAAAATGTTTGTAAGTTGGATCAATAGTACTTCTAAATATCGTTATTTTCACTCTTCTTATACCTTATATTATCACTAATCAATAACAGATAAAGAATATATAAACATATTTTTTTTTTGAAGTTGTGTACATGTGCCTAAGTTTCTTTGGTTTGGAGCAAAAAAACAAGGTATATTTTTTATTATTTTTTTATATATACATGTAATACCCCAAATTATATATATCTAAGCTAATTGCTAAAATGAATTAATTAGAAGGGGATTAAAGCTAAAATATAATTACTTTTGTGAATTTTTTTAAAAAATATTATAAATATATGGACTAATATAGAAATTTGGTTAATTCTCTTGAAAATAAGATCCGCAAATGGCAGATCGTCTTCTTCATCATGCGTTCAAGGTCCATCTCCATTCCTCAAACTTCTCTAACCTTCTTCTCCAGCTACAAGTGCATGTAAGTTTTATTGTGAGATTTTGAGTTTTCAAAAAACGTTTAGAGAGAGAAAATTCGTCACTTTTGATATTCTCTCTATTTCTCTGCCCTATGTTCATTATTTTGCAATTCTAACACCAGAAATGGACTCAGGGGGTCGATATACCTATGGGTACACTAGATTTTGATGCATGCAAGGAGTTTTGAGGGGTAATCGGAGCTACGCCGTAAAAAGTAAAAAATCTAACTAAAGTTTAATTTTCTGGTCGATTTTGGGTGTTTTGAGAGTGATTCTAGACTCCTGGAATCATAAGAAACAAAGTGGTATAAATATGTTGGACTAAGCATAATTAATTAATTATGTTCTTAAGATCATTGATTACCTAATTTGGGTGGAATAGATATTATAAATATGAATTATAAATATAAATATATATATATATATATATATATATATATATATATATATATATATATGTTTATATGATATTTGATGATGAGTAATTTTAGAAGTAAAGTATTGGAATAATTGACAGTTATGGAATTGTCGGATGATTGGTGTCCAACCGGGTTGATAAATTGCAGTCTATGGAGTCTCGGTTTGGACTTTGGATATTTTTTAATATAGAAGTGTATTTTATTGCAGGGTTGACCTAGTTACTACTAGGGGGAATTGTTGAAACACCTTTCCACATGATTTTGATTTGACAAAATTATTTAAGTTAATCCATGATTAAGACAATTAAATTTAAGTGCTTTGATTTAATTGTACTAACGTGTTTGTTCAATGATGAGTATAATCTTAAATAAGAAAAGAAATAAAAAGTAAGACAGGACGAAGTCAGCATGAGCCACAGAAGCTGAGTAGAACACGACTCAGCATAATAGAAGAAAAGTCTTCTTCAGAACAAACGCTTGAAGACGAAGCTGACCGTAGAAGCTGAGTAGAACAGGACTCGGTCTCGCCAAAGATAAAAGATCAAAGGCAACGTCTATAATATCAAGCTGAGTGTTCGTCAGGACAGCGCGAATGATCCGTTTACTAAAAGACAAGATCCGACATAAGTCTGCGCCAATACAGAAGCCTTGGAATTACGCAAGGAGACAATTCCGAGACGCATGGGTCAACTGGCCGTTGGCTAAAGGACGAAACTGGCGCTAGAAGACGAACCTGGCAGGAAGAAGACAAGCCTGACGCCTGCTAAATTCAGATGACAGGATTAGCCTGCAAAACTGTATGCTGACCAGTGAATGACGCAAGAAGACCGTTTGAATCCAACGGATACATCCGAATTCAAATGATTGCTGCCTCAGAATTCACTATAAAAGGACAAGTTCATCTCTTGGATCCTTGGCCGAAATACAAAAGAGAAAAGCATACATACAAGCACATACAAACAAGAAAAAGCAATCTTACACCCAAATCCTATTTCTGTGTAAAAGTCTAGATTGAATTTGTATTCATCTAAAGTGTTCTTCATCTAGAAAGAACAGATTTGTATCAATTGTAAAAGTTGAGAGAGTGGTGCTGAGTACTCGGTTTTAGTACTCAGCGGTAGAGAAAATCTAAGTGTTCGGTTATAGCGCTTAGTAGGGTTGAGTGGACAAATAGAGGACAGTACTCTTGCATACTCAACTGCTTTGTAAACGGTTTGTGCTCTACCTTTAAAGAGCTCAGTATTGGATTGAAAAAGCCCGGAAGGATTCTGGGGACTGGACGTAGGCGGTGAGGCCGAACCAGGATAAGTCTGCTGAGTAATTTCTAACTCTCTCTCTCAATATATATATATATATATATATATATATATATATATATATATATATATATATATGTATGTGTTTCTTGCTTAAATTACCCAGGATATAAATTGTATAAGCTGACACTGAGTAATCAGAGTGCTGAGTTGGAAGCTGACCTAAGTGTTAATTCCCAACTCACAAGTAAAACTGTTCTATTCAGCCTCTGACTAAAGCTGTCTTACATCTCTCTCGGCCGTACTGACCAAAACTGAGTTAAGTAACTTAAAGAATTGATTAAGTCAGTATAATTAAATGAAAAAAGTTACATTAGTTCCTAACCCCCCCTTGGAACTAATTACACGGGACCAATAGGAATGTCCGTATTACAAATGAGATTCTGCCGAATTTTCGATAGAATCCCCGTAAAACACGATTAATAATCCAAGTATTATATTTTCTAAGCATGCATAGATTCTAAACATATTCTGTACCTTTTAGATACTCATCCCATAGGAGGAGGAGCTCCACCAGAGAGCTAGGATTGTCAGCTAGGAGTCACCAGTGAGTTAATTATATGTTATGCATTTTAATTTAGTATTTGCGTTTATAATACATTATTTCATGATATTTCAAGTAAAGTATTATTTTCACTTATAAAAGTATCTTATTATTTATAATAATTTATATGTAATTATTTGTGGATAAATACGTGTTATGGGCATGCTTCGTGGTGAACGGCATCAGGACCTTGTACGCACGGGTACTATCGGGTTATTGGATGTTGATGATACTAATTTTGTGAATGTTGTAATATATGGATAAGCTCGATTGAGATATTCTCGCGCTATATGATGTGTGAATTTTGGATTTAAGTGAGGCTGGGTACAGAATCGGTTGAGTTATTCTCGGTCCTCCAGCTACTGGGTGTGTTGTCGGTTGAGTTATTCTCGGTCCCCCAATCATTGGATATAAGTGAGGTTTATGGTTATATTTAGAGGATGGATAATTTGGGTATTGAGGTTTAGGGTCCAACACGTATGAAACCACCTATCTATTTGTTTATAAGACAATTTTGTGAAAAACATATTGTGTGTCTACTTATATTATATAATATATAATTATTATTGTGTGTGACATAAATGTTAAATTACTCATGCATTGCATATAATTAATTCCCTTTGGGAGGTTTGAGTCCTTTAATTTTTCAGGTGACTAGAAGTCTGTTGCAGCCTAATATCTTTCTTCGGGCAGCACATCTATCTTACTATGTATGACTATTTAAGAATTATGTTAAAAATTTATATTCTAGATCGCAATACCAGTTTGAGGATTATATTGTGTGTTTTTGAAGGATTTAATATCAAGTTATATTAAGAATATTGGTAAGGTTGATCATATATTATATTAAGGCTTGCTACGGGTTTCGGTAGCTTGAGCTTACCCGTTCCCTAGCACCGGTCACGGTCTGTGGGGTGGATTGTGACAATACATATATTTTTTATTTATTACCAAAAAAAATGAGTGATAACATGACACGTCAATGAAGTGAAGATAATAAAATTTATGATCGCATAGAATGATTTATTAATAATGATTAAGAATTGGTCCAACTTTCAAACGGTTAGAAATAAAATTGAGATAACTTGCAAAGTTTCCAAAATACGTTTTCATATACCATTTTAATAAATGGTATACCAAAATATATCAAAACCAGTGTGTCAATACGTATTCTTATAAACGCCGCTCTCTCTCCATCTTCGCTGCACGATTTACCGCCGCTGGAAGATTGAGGATCGGCCGCTCTCTCTTCAACTTCGGTGTTTCTCCACTGATTTTCAACTGAATGTCTGGATTATAAGGAGGAAATTTCTCTCGGCGCTCGTTTGGATAGCTTGCTATCTTACGCCGACATGCCAAAAAGGAAGAAAGTGCGCTCTCAGCCTAGACGACGTCGATCGGAAAGGATCTATGGTGCGAATGATGGTGAGCGGATACTAGTTGATGTTGAATCGGGGGTTGTGGCTGAGGGATTAGATGTTTCTGAACCTTCTACCCCTAAGGATCGTAGTAATGAAGAGGTTTTTCATGTGGATTGCGCTGGATCTGGAGGTCGGCCTGAGGTTTATCACCTGAATCTGGAGGAGAAAGATGTGACGCATAAGGAGGATATTGGAGCTTCCGTAATCTTGCGCCAATCATGGAGTGATGTGGTTGCCTCTAATCGAGTCTTGCAATCTGAGCATTCCTTGAATTTTATTCCTCCAGTGGTTTCAAATGGTGAACGCATTGTCCAATTTCATTCGTCGGAGCTGGTGGAAGTGGCTGCTAAGTGGAAGTTTGCTGTTGTTGGGTGTGTTTTAGGGCTGAGTCCACGATTTCACCAGATTGAAAACTTTGTTGTTAATCGTTGGAAGAGGCATGGTTTAACTTCTGTTCATCAGGTACGTGATAACATCTTCTTATTCAATTTCAATTCATTGGATGGCCAGGCTTGTATGTTAGGGGGTGGGCCTTTGTCATTCAATGGCATGCCATTTATGCTGAAACCTTGGAGACCTCATATGAAATTAGAGTTTGATGTTGTCCATGATGTTCCTGTTTGGGTGCAATTTCCTCGGTTACCATGGGAGTTTTGGTCTATTGAGATTTTAAGTAGAATTGCTAGTATATTGGGGAAACCTATGTTTTGTGACCAGTTCACCATGAATAAAACTAGGTTGACATATGCGAGGGTTCTAATTGAAATGCCAGTCTCTGGTCCATTTCCTTTTGAAATCACTCTTGTTGATGAATCTGAAGAGAGAATGAGTCAACCTGTGGTTTATGAGTGGATTCCCTCTGTGTGCTCTCATTGCAAACAGGTTGGGCATGATGTCAAACACTGTGTGTATAATTCTAAGAAGGTCTGGAAACCTAAAGCTGCTATGGCTATTGAGAGTGAGGAGGTTCCTAATCTTACTAACCCTCAACCTAGTAGTGAGAAGGTTTTAGTTGGAAATGAGATTCAGCCTGGGAAGGAGAAGATTAATGAATGGGTAATGGTGCAACAAGGGATGAAAATGGCATCTGGCCGAAAGGACAAGCAATTGGAACATAACTACTGCATATCTTCTAGAAGCTTTGGGATAATTGGTGAGTCTAGTGTGGGGAGAAAGCGTGTTGACCCCCCGATAAATGTTTGGTTGTTGGAATATAAGGGGCCTTAATGACCCTTTAAAGCAACATGAAGCTTCTCTTCTTGTTGCTAAACATAGGTTATGTGCGTTAGGTATTCTTGAAGCTCGGGTTAGGGATGGTAATAAACTTAAGGTATGGTCAGGATTTCGACTACCTAATTGGAATTGGTTTTGTAATTCCTGTGTTCCAACTAGCAGGATTTGGATTTTGTATAACCCTGATGGTGTGAATGTGAATGTGTTATTTGAAACTGATCAGATTGTTCATTGTGAAGTCACTTTAGGACAATTCAATTTTGAATGGTCAATTGTTTGTGGAAAAAACAGCAGAGATGAGAGGAAGTTACTGTGGACTACTTTGGAGAGTTTGAATATTTCTAGGACTTGGATTGTTCAAGATGATTTCAATGATCTGCTTTGCCAAGAGGATAAACTTGGAGGTGCTCCTTTTGATAGGGTTTTCGTTAATGAGGAGTGGATGGATTTTTTTCAGCACAGTATTGCTGAAATTTTGCCTAGTGGAGTTTCTGATCATTCTCCTATAATTGTTAATTTGAAGATCGATACTGCGAGAAGGAAATCTATGTTTCGGTTCTTTAATATGTGGGTATCCCATCCTTTGTATCATGGCATTGTGAAAAATGTTTGGCTTAAATCTGTGAATGGTTGTTGTATGTTTAGAGTTTGGAAGAAGCTGCAATTGCTTAAGTATGAACTCAAGAACCTTAATAGGGTGGAATTCTATGATATTTCAAACAAGGTTCAGATACAAAGGGAAATGGTTGTCCAACTGCAAATTGACCTACAGGCTGATCCTTTCAACGAAGTTCTATAGGAAGAGAGGGCTGTTGGTCCCGTGTAATATAATAGGATTAGTTCCAGGGGGGTTAGGAACTAATATAACTTTTTCACTTAATAAGGCTGACTTAATTATATGTTTGATAATTTAACTCAGCTTTAGGTCAGCAAGACTGAGTGAAGTGTGAGACAGCTTTAATCAGACACTGACTAGAGCTGTTTCAATTGTGAGTTGGGAGATAACACTTTAGGTCAGCTTCCAACTCAGCACTCTGATTACTCAGCGTCGGCTTATACAAATTATATACTGAGTAATTTAAGCAAGCAACATATACATATATATATATATATATATATATATATATCAAGAGAAAGGGTTAGAGATTACTCAGCAGACTTATCCTGGTTCGGCCTCACTGCCTACGTCCAGTCCCCAGAATCCTTCCGGGCTTTTTCAATCCACTACTGAGCTCTTTAAAGGTAGAGCACAAACCGTTTACAAAGCAATTGAGTATGCAAGAGTACTGTCCTCTATTCGTCTACTCAATCCTACTGAGCGCTATAACCAAACACTCAGATTTTCTCTACCGCTGAGTACTAAAACTGAGTACTCAGCACCACTCTTCTAACCTTTACAGTTGATACAAGATTGTTCTCTCTAAATGAAGAACACTTTATATGAATACAAATTCACTCTAGACTTTTATACAATGATTGGAATTGGGTGTAAGAACTTGCTTTTTCTAATCAGACAGCTTCTCTTTTGGATCTTTTAACTTAGTGAAGATCTTGCTTGTCTTTTCTCTTTTTGTAATTCGGCAAAGGATCCAAGTGATGAACTTGTCCTTTTATAGCAAAATCTGAAGCTTCAATGATTTGAATTCGGATATATCCATTAAATTCAAACGGTCTTCTTTCGTCATTCATTGGTCAGCATTCAGAATTTGCAGGCCAATCCCGTCGTCTGAATTCAGCAGGCGTCAGGCTTGCCAATTTCGTCTTCTTGCGCCAGGTTCATCTTCTAGCGCCAGTTTTGTCCTCTTGCCAAATGCCAGTTGATCCATGCGTCTCGAAAAGGTCTCTAGGTGGATTTTCGAGGCTTCTGAATTGTCGCAGACCTGTGTCGGGAGTTTGTAACGGATCATTGGCGCTGTCCTGACGAATACTCAGCTTGATCATTTGGCTTTGCCTTTAAGATATCTTCTGATGGGGCTGAGTTACGTTCTACTCAGCTTCTTCAGTCGGCTTCGCCTTCAAGCATTATTTTGAAGAAGACTTTTCTTTTATAATGCTGAGTTATATTTTACTCAGCTTCTATGACTTATGCTGACTTCGTTCTGTCTTACTTTTGGTTCCTGTTCTCGTTAATTAATAGACTCAACATTGAACAAACACATTAGTACAATTAAACCAAAGCATTTAAATTTAATTGTCTTAATCATGGGATTAACTTAAATAATTTTGTCAAATCAAAATCTTGTGGAAAGGTGTTTCAACAAACTCCCCCATTTTGATGTTGGCAAAAACATTTAATTAAGGAACTCAGTGTTGAGCATCCCTCATGATTGCCTTATTCTTCTGAAATTACTCCCCCGTAAGGGTTGCATCTATTGACTCAATTCAACTCTAAACCATCTAAGATCTAATTGAGTAAAATTAAGACATGCCTTTACTGACTTAGTTCAATTTTAGACCTTCCAAGATCTAATTCAGATGAGCCTAAGGTCAGATTTCAGAAGTTGGTCAATGCTTGGAACTTTTAGTTATTACTCAGTTTTAAATATAGGTATCAGAGTTTATGCTGAGTATGATTTACTTTTTATGTTCACAAGTTTTAATTTGTTGTTCAATGAGTAGTTAAATATGACAGATCAGCTTATAAGCACAAGTAAGCATCGTATAAACATAGTCAGTTTTGGATAAAAGATGCATATATATTAGATAGTCAGCTCAACAAATAGAACACGCCAGATATAAAGTTACAAGTCATAAACTAAGACTAAGAATATTTCTAATCTATTTCCTTATGTTGACTTGAACTTGGTTAGATTTGCCCTTCTCCTTGGCTGTTCTTTGTTGCTGACTCTGATTGCCCGGTATAGCAGAAGTTGAACCAGGCTTCTACTGAGTTCCGGCAGCTGGCTGCTTGGCTGACTCCCTCATGTTCTGTTGAGTTCCAGCTTGCTTCGTTTGTTCTTTCTCCCCCGTTTTGCCAGCATCATGAGATGGAGGAGGAGGATAGAAAGTCCCTTGGAGAACAGCACGAGTCAGTATCGAGGAATACTGTTGCATTTGACTCGTACTCTCCCTTAAACCCTTAAAGACCTGCACGCCATCGGCCATACTCGGGGTGGGAATTTTGATGTTGGCACTGAGCATACTGAGCAAATACTCTAAAGATTTCCCGATCCAAGTTATCGATTCCGTCATCCGTGCATAGGATTGATAGTACATCCTGAGCAGCGCAGTATCATAGGAATGACGTTGAACATTAGTGTGCCGGACATGTGCAAGTGTGGATTGAGTGCATTGCAGAATCTCATTGGTCTTGACCTGGTCAGTGTCCATCTCTTCTTTGCTCAAGTTGAGTAGGCGAATGGCTTCACCAATCTGTTCTATGGAGCATTGAGAAGAATAGGAGATAAGATCACGAGCTCCGGTCGGCTCAGAGGTCAGCTGGGAGAAAAGGTGATTGACCTCAGTAGAGGTTGCAGATGTTGAGTTTGCAGCTGATAAGGCATTAAGTTGACCTTGGATGGAGTTCATGTGATTCACCATCATCAGCTGGAGTTCAGCCAGCTTCACTATGGATTCTTGCTTGGGCTGTTGAGATACGAAAGATGTCATGACACTCATCAATTCTTTGAGACCCTTAAGTTCGGTCAGGAGTTGAGTGACAGAGGATATTTGGGTTGGCTCAGCAGGAACAGACCCAGCAGCATCGACATGAGTCTGATGAATATCTTGAAGGAGAGCTTGAGCTGAGTCAATGATTTTCCTTCCAAACTCAGAAGCATTCAGATAAATGTAAGATTCATCAGTGTGTTGCTCAGCGGCCGTAATGTTGTCAGCATCGGATGGAGGAGGTGTTTGGTGCTATCCGGAAGTGGATGTGCCAGCTTGGCCAGCAGCTGCACTTTTATTTAGGTCAGCAGCTTGTGCTGACAGGTTTTCATTCTGCTTGGTAGGAGTGGAAAGAGGTTGATCATTAGAGATATGAACCTGCTCAGTGTCAGTCTGAGGCTGAGTAGAAATTGGAGGTTGAGGCAACTCAGAACTGGCTTGAGCAGGAGGAGTTTCCTTTACTAACTCGTTGGGTTGAGCAGCATGGACTTCGAGCACTTGCTCAGTGGAAGGATGAGCAGAAGTGTCGGCAGAAATTGGACCCTTAGAAGCTTTCAGGTCGGCTTGTTCCTTGATGCGCCCTCACCTAACTCAGAGATGAGAACTCACTAAGGGATAAGTGTACCCCGTCGTTATCAAGTAATAAATTTCTGGTTTAAGTCCAGGTTATCGTCCACAGGATTTATTTCTGCAAGTACCGAGCTACTCGATCTCGGATGTTATCTAGGCTTAGGGGTTTTTGAGTTTGTTTGATTAAATTAATCTACTCCTAGGTTGAATTACGCTATTCCTAGCTAAGTTATCTAATTCTAACTAAGTTACTCTACCCCTAATTAAGTTACTCTACCCCTAATTAAGTTAAACTACTCCTAATTGATCTTTCACTAATGCAATTATCCGAAGGAACATGGTATGAACGATAATAATGAAGATAGATTATTAGGTCTATTGTAAAATCCTAATCTGAGTCACTTGTATTCAAGGCGATTAACCCTACTTACCCTCCTGAGGTTCCTAGCGCGTGATTCCCTAAGGCCGAAACTAGGTCTAAGGCTCAGTAAATTGGCACTTAATCAACTAAGAGGTCGTCAATCTCCTAGGCTCTGACTAGGTCAGATTCAGCTTGCAATATGTGCCTACTAGATTTTGGGGCTTTTGAATGAGTTAAACCAATTGAATAAAGCGTAAGACAGAGATTAGACAAATAATCATAGAACAAAACAAGAGCTAAATTATTATTAAAGGCGAAGATAAATGTCACAAGATACAATAAGCTAAGTTCGGCAACTGTATCAAAGAGTACAAACAAGGAAAGGTAAAAGGAGATACAAAAATCCCTTTCAGGGAACATGTTTACTCTGCAGCCGGCGACTTAATCTTAAGGACGGACCTTGATAATTCCTCGAGAAAAAGCTTTGAAGGAGCTTCAATGGAAGTCGAAGAAGATGGAGGAGATGGAGAGGAATTACAAGGGGAAAGCTAAGATAATTTACAAAATTGAAAGATACTAATTTACATTGGAAAAACTCTATTTATAGGCGTGGCTTGGCCCTCTTTTTGACCTATTTTCGTGTCCTTATTGATGTAGGAAGTCGTGGGGTCCATCGTGGCTTCGTCGGGGCGAAATTGGTCTTTTTGACCAATTCCCGCAAGTCTGCTCGCCGAGCAGGGCGAGCTGCTCGACGAGCAGGCACAGTGCCTGGGCAGTGCCTGGGCTGCTCGCCGAGCAGCGCCCGGGCTGCGCGCCGATGCTCAATTCGTCGAGCGACTGTCGGGGGTCCTCGAGACACGATTTTTGCCTGAAATTGATCATGTTTTAACCTGCACACGCACATAAACTCCAAACAACATTAGTCCAAGGGCTAAATTGACCCGCCAATCGCTTATTTGAGCAAACGCTTCGTTTGGTGCGACTTTTGACGGATCAATTAGCTTCAAAAGATAACGGAATTATAATATGCATGCCATTTTGGCCGTATTTGCCTAAATTGATCATAAAACGAGCCTAAACAATGAAAAGTAAATAAAACGTTTCTAATTTCTAACTAACTCACACAAAAGCATTTAAATGCGAGAAATGCTCGCTTATTAACTAAATAATGCTAAAACCCGTCCTAAAACCGTACCCAAAGATAGGGGTTTTTGACCCCTATCATTCCTCAGCTCGAGAAACAGAGGCTTGTTTTTCCTTTCTTATTTAGGAGAAGGTTCAACAATGTCTGTGAAGAACTGGAATTGAAGCCCAGTAAGATCAATGATTGGGTCCCTCAGCGGTGATTCATCCAATAAGTCTATGACTTTGGGTTTCAGAGCTTTGCGTTTGAACCACTTTTCTGTGCTGTCCTTGTTGGTTTGAGGTGAAGGATCAACAACAATAGAGTCAAGGGACTCAGAGGAAGAGTTAAGTCCAAGGTCAGCGTCAAGGCCTTCCACAACCTTGTCCTTCACTGGTGACGAAGCTTGGTTCTCAACAGGTTGCTCAGCAGCACCTGTGTTGCTTGGCTCAGCAGAGGCCATCTTGTCAGCTTGAGGCTGATCCTCAGTATCTCCCAGTTCTTCCTCCTGATCACAAGGAGTCTTCTCCAGATCAATCTCTTGACTTCGCACAAAGTGTGATTCCTTGGTAATTACAAAGTCAAGTGGGTTAGCATCGATCGGCTTCAACCCAGAGGTCTTCTTCCTCTTCAAAGGCTGATCAGGGGTTTCCTCACTTTCTTCCTCAAGCTCAACTTGCCTTTTCTGTTTCTCCGCTGACTTAGGTTCCCCTTGTGGTTGCTCAGCAAGAGCAGCTTTCTTTGCACTAGATATTATCTGAAGCTTCTTCGGAGCTGTGTTAATGTCCTTAGTTGAGGATTGGTTAGCTTTCCTCTTTTTGTCCTGCCTAGTGCGCTTAGCGGGTGCTTCTTCAACCCTAACTTTCTTTCCTTTCTTGATCAGCACATCCTGTCCTCCTTCAACCATATTATCCCCTTCCATATCTTCCTCAGCGGGTTCTTCTTCAACCATGGTCCCCTTTCCTTTCTTAGGTTTTATAGGTTGGTTGTAGGCTAAGCCGAACAGCACTGCTGCAGTGATTTCTGTACCCGAAATCTCAATTTCTTCTACTAAGCTCACCTGGTGATCCTGAAGTATCTTTATGATGAGAGAACCCATCCTGAGGGTCCAGGTACTTCATTGGAAAGCGCCGATGAGAAAGACGGGCATGTTGAGCGGCTTGTAGTTCAACATGTGCCAAATAAAACATTGCTCAAATTTGGAAGCTTAGGAGGAGGCGTTGATCTTGGGGAACAGGAAGTTGGTCAGAATATAGTGGGCCATTTTCTGAGGCTGACCCATGCCAGTGCTGGCAATTTCTCCTTTGTGGTTCTTTGGTTTACAGAACTCAACAGGGTAATCAATGTGCAGGTAGTCGTTCGTGCACCTGAGTTCTGATCCTTTTGCCCTTAGTTTTAGCAGTTTAGCGAGATAAGACGGATTGATGATGATATCCTTGTTTTTCACCTTGGTGACTAAATGGTCAACATCATTGTCGGCAACCCTTAGATTGGCGTAAAATTCTCTGACCAGCTATGGGTAAGTGGTTCCAGGGAGAGAGAAGAGCTCGGTCCAGCCATTCTTGCAAATCCACTCGCAAAAGGGTTTCTCAGCTTCTACAAACCCTATGGAGAACCAGCGGGAATAGAAGACTTTAAGGTTCTTGACGTTTTTGAAAACTGGGGAGAACGTCCTTTCCTTAGTTTTCTCCTTCTTCTTTTTCGATGGAGTTGCTTGGTCAGCTTTAGGGTTTTTACGGGGCATGCTGACCTTAGGAGTAGATTGGTCCTATTGACCATGTGCTTGAGACTCAGTGGAAGTCTCTTGATATTCCTGCTCAGCAGGAGACGGAGGATTCAGATCGGAGCGATTGTCATTGTATTCTTGGTCGGAGTTGTTCTGGGAATCGCTAGACATGGTGTTCTTGAGAATTCAAAGAATTACAAAAGATGTGTGAATTTAGAGAGAGAGAAATCGAATGCCAAAGATTTCAAGTGTAAAGATAAGTTAGTGGGAAATCGTCCACTATTTATAGTCGTTTTGAGTTGTTCTGATAGGTCGAAATGGTGGTTTCACCTCGAGTTGATCAAACGACAGTTATCTCTGGCATTAATGACACATTCGGCGCATGGTTCTCTAATTATTACGCTTACGTCATCCTAGGTGGCTACTTAAATGCGCGTGCTAGCATTAATTGTGCAAGAAGCTCTACTCAGTATCTAGAATATTAAACGTTTGAAGTTCTGAGTGATCAGTTTTGCGTAGAAGGGATTTTTAGCATGCATAGTAACTCAGCACATAATAATCACTCAATATGTATATCTACTCAGTATATAGTGATTTCATGTCATTCATGTTAGCTCAGCATATGATAGTTACATATCATGCAATAATCACTCAGCATATTGTAATCACTCAACATTCATTTAAGCGCAGAAATCTATTGAAGAGGATTAGACATACCGATAGCTTCCCTTAGTATGCTAAACTGTTGACACACATTTCCACATGATTTTGATTTGACAAAATTATTCAAAGTTAATCCACGATTAAGGGGAAATTAAATTTAAGTGCTTTGATTTAATTGTACTAATGTGTTTGTTCAATGTTGAGTATAATTTTAAGTGAACAGAAATAAAAAGTACGACAGAATGAAGTCAGCATGAGCCACAGAAGCTGAGTATAACTCGACTCAGCATAATAGAAGAAAAGTCTTCTTCAGAACAAATGATTAAAGACGAAGCTGGCCAAGGAAGCTGAGTAGAACACAACTCAGTATCAAAGAAGAGAAGTCTTCCTCTAAACTAAAGCTTGCAGACAAAGCTAACCATGGAAGCTGAGTAGAATGCAAGTCAGTGTCGTCAGAAAGACAACGGCTATTAAAGTCAAGCTGAGTGTTCTTCAGGACAGCGCGAATGATCCGTTTGCTAAAAGACAAGATCCGACAACTGTCTGCACCAATAACAGAAGCTTTGGAATTACGCACAGAGTTAATTTCGAGACACATGGGTCAACTGGCATTTGGCTAAAAGACAAAACTGGCACTAGAAGATGAATCTGTAGGAAGAAGACAAGCCTGGCGCCTGCTAATTTCAGACGGCATGATTGGCCTGCGCATTCTGAATGCTGACCAAGCGTGTGACGCAAGAGAGCCGTTTGAATCCAACGGATACTTCCAGATTCAAATGATTAGAGCTTCAGAATCAACTATAAAAGGACAAGACCATCTTTTGGATCCTTTGCCGAAAATACAGGAGAAAAAGAGCATACATACAAAGCACATTCAAACAAGAAAAAGAAGATCTTACACCAAATTTCCATCTCTGTGTAAAAGCTAGATTGAATTTGTTTTCATCTAAAGTGTTCTTCATCTAAAAAGAACAGATTTGTATCAATTGTAAAAGATTGAGAGAGTGGTGCTGAGTACTCGGTTTTAGTACTCAGCGGTAGAGAAAAATCTGAGTGTTCGGTTATAGCGCTCAGTAGGAGTTGAGTAGACGAATAGAGGAAGGTACTCTTGCATATTCAACTGTCTTGTAAACAGTTTGTGCTCTACCTTTAAAGAGCTCAGTATTGGATTGAAAAAGCCCGGAAGGACTCTGGGGACTGGACGTAGGTGGTGAGGCCGAACCAGGATCAATCTTGCTGAGTAATCTCTAACCCTTTCTCTCAATATATATATGTATGTGCTGTTTGCTTAAATTACTCAGGATATAAATTGTATAAGCTGACACTGAGTAATCAGAGTGCTGAGTTGGAAGCTGACCTTAAGTGTTAATTCCCAACTCACAAGTAAAACGGTTCTAGTCAGCTTTGACTAAAGCTGTCCTACATCTCTCGGCCGTGCTGACTAAAATTTGAGTTAAGTCATTTAAAGAATTGATTAAGTCAGCATAATTAAAACGAAAAAGTTATATTAGTTCCTAACCCCCCCCCCTTGGAACTAATCACTCGGGACCAACAAGTGGTATCAGAGCGCAGTAGCTCACTACTCAAAGATAAAACTATCTTGAGCTGATCCCTATAAATGGCTGAGAACAACACTCGCTTCCTTCCTGGAAACCAAACAACACAGATACTCCCTGAGGGATTATCAATTAGTCGGCCTCCCTTGTTTTTCGGATCAAACTATACATTTTGGAAAAACAAGATGAAAAACTTTATTCAAGCTACAAACATGAGTGTGTGGCTTGCAATAGTTCAAGGCCCATATGTGCCTTACAAAACTGTAGACAACGAAAAAGTTGTTAAGAGTGAAACTGAGTGGTCAGAGGATGACCTTAGAAAATTGCAAAATAATGCTTCGGCTATCAATATGCTTCACTGTGCGTTAGATGATGTAGAGTACAACAAAATTTCAGGTTGTGAGTCAGCACAAGAAATATGGAAGAAGCTCGAAGTGACCTATGAAGGCACAAGCAAGGTCAATGAATCAAAGGTGAACCAACACATGAGATTATACGAGCTGTTCGAGATGAATGAAAATGAGGATATCTCGGAGATGAACTCAAGGTTCACAAATATCATCAATGAGCTTAAGCGACTCGGCAAGATCTTCACAGAAGAAGAGCAAGTGAAGAAAATCTTGAGAAGTCTACCCAAGAGCTGGCAAGCTAAGAAAACAGCTGTGGAGGAAGCTCAGGACCTGACTACGTACAAATATGACGAACTGATCGGATCTCTGCTGACTCATGAGATCTCAATGAAGAACTTTGAAGCTAACGAAAAGTCGGAGGATAAGAAACAAAAATCACTTGTCATGAAAGCTAACTCAACCGAAGCTAACTCATCAGATGATGAGGATATGGCCATGTTTACAAGAAAGATGAAGAAGCTGCTCAGAAAGAATGACAATAACAGCAAGAGGCCATTTAAGAGAAGCGACAAATATAAAGCTGAGCCCAGTGACAGTCGACACAAGAAGGACAGCTTGAAGCCAGTCACATGCTTTGAATGTCATCAGACTGGGCATATTAAATCAAGTTGTCCCACTCTGAGGAAAGACAAGAAGGGTAGCAGAAAAGCTATGGTGGCAACGTGGAGCGATAGTGATGAGTCAACCTCATCAGAAGCTGATGCCACTGAGTCGACGAACATATGTTTCATGGCTGACGATGCTGCTGACCTATGCCGATCTGAGCAAGCTGACCTCTCAGATGACACTGACCAAGAGGACCACTCCAATGAGGTAACATCTCTTCTTTTGCTTAGAAATGAAATGGTCAACGCCCTGAGTGATTTATATACACTGACCAAAAAGTGTAATAAGAAAATAAAAGCACTCAGCAGGCGATGTGATGAGATTGAGGAGATCAAACTAAGTGATCTCCGACATCTACTTCAGGACAACACTAGACAGGATGAAAATTTGAAAATAATGCATAAATTTGTCTCTGAAGTCCAATCAGACTCTAAGAAGCTGAGAAAGGACATCATAACCATACAAAACCAGCTGAGCACATCGGCTAAGAAAAGGTTCTATCCCAATGCTGAGTTTCAAGGTACTGGTCAGCATAGACAGTACACTCAGCAGAACAGTCAGTGTGACTATTGTGGGAAAAGAGGGCACACCATTGATGTGTGTTGGTATACTCGGCGGAATGTCCAATGCGACTTCTGCGGAAAGAAAGGCCATACTACTAAGGTATGTTGGCATACTCAACACAATCGTGCTGACCAGAAACAAAATTACCCTCAAAGGGTAACCTATTGTGACTTATGTGGTAAAGCTGGCCACACCACAAACATATGTCGTCACAAAATAAAATATGATGCTTCACCTGTTCATGCTAACAAACGAGGACCCAAAAAGAATTGGGTACCTAAAGATGAATAGTTCAAAATGCAGGTGAGCCTGAGGTGCGTGGATAAGTCAAAGCTTTGGTATATTGCTAGCGCATGCTCGAGGCATATGACCGGTGATGAAACTCAATTCATCACACTTGAGCGTAAACGAGGTGGAAGTGTAAGCTTCAGAGACAACAAGAAGGGCAAGATAGTAGGTTCAGGTACTATCGGAGGTAACCCTACTATTGAGTCAGTCTCCTTAGCCAGGGGTCTTAAATATAACCTATTGAGCGTAGCTCAGCTGTGTGACAGCGGTAGAAAGGTTGTATTTGATGCCACTGAGTGTCGGATACTCGGGGAAAAAACAAACGATTTGATTTTAACTGCCCCTCGTGTTGATAATGTATACATGTTGAGTTTAGAAAAGAATTTTTCAAAAAACATATGCTTAGTGTCAAAGGAGGATAACTCCTGGCTATGGCATAGGAGACTTGGTCATGTAAGCATGGACCTCCTTGCCAAATTAGCAAGAAAGCAATTAGTTGAGGGATTGCCCAAACTTAAATTTGAGAAAGATCAATTATGTAATGCTTGTCAGCAAGGTAAACAAACCAAAAAGTCTTTTCAAAGTAAAAATATTGTCTCAACCAAACGTCCATTGGAATTACTACATTTGGATCTTTTCGGACCTGTCCAGCCACTCAGCTTGGGCGGTAAGAAATTTTCCTTAGTCATTGTAGACGATTTCTCTCGGTACATGATGGGCGTAAGATCTAGGTAGAGCTTTTCTAATGACGATTAAATGTGTATTGCGGTGAATGTGCTATTATCTATGAATGTGATCTTTTAAATGTTCTTAACTCTACTAGATGTTACGGCTACTTAGGGACAAGTGTACCCCGTCGTATCAAGTAATAATCCGGTTAAGACCGGGTATCGAATCCACGGGATTTATAATTACAAGTATTAGACGACTCGGTTTCGTATGTTATCTAAGCGGCAATTACTTTAGGGGTGAAGTAAGACACAACTACACACTATCCTAACTATTGGCGACTCAGATTTGTGTAGCTAAAACCCTATGAAGTGGGATGAATATTGATAAGTTATAACCACGATAAATAATGACTCTAAATGTATACGGATAATAATTTACTCTTGTAAAGACGACTAAGTATAGTAGGACCGACCCGTGAAGCATTTAGACTACGTAATTCCTAGTCAAGGCGTGTCTAATGCGGGGGAATTAGAAACTAGGACCCGTAAGTTCCGTGGCTTGTCAATTCCTACGGTTTTCGGTTTGTCACTTCCGGTAGGGCAACACCTATATAACTCCCTAAAGATAACCCGAATGGCGTCGGAAATCGCGTTCTCCTACACAATAGTCAATTATCAATATCAAAACAAGTAGCAAATACTAACACGTAAAGGGAAATAGAGATTATAAATCATGAAATTATAAATATGAAATGTATATAAATAGGATACAACCAAGCCTAGTACATAGGAAGAGTACAAGCTAATTAGCACGTAAAAGGGGAGAATCCGCCCTTGAAACTAACTAACCGGACTCAAAGCCGTCTCCTAGGTCGTGGAGGTGGAACTCTCGAGCTTGGTGACGAATGGTGGAGCAGAGCTTCGATGGAATGCCGGAACAACCGAACAAGCTCTCGAGGTGGAGAGTTTAGCTACAAAAACTGAATCTAAACTACAACAAGTAACAAAACAAGTATAGTTTGCTCTCTAGTGTGTAATTATTTCTTGGTATCAAATGAAGTTCAAGAGCTTTCTATTTATAGACATCAAGCAAAGGGCAAGCTTGTAATTTCACAAAGCACAAGTATGGAGCAACATCATTTGGTGCAGAAATCCCATGATACGCCCCGCGTAAATTGGTCTACGCCCCGCGTAAATGCCCATTCCGTCAGAAATCTCCTGCATGTGGACCAATTCGTTGTCTTGTTGTCTCAAGCACGCCCTGCGTAAAGGATTGTACGCCCCGCGTGTTTGAGTCTCTGAAGTTTTATTGCTTGAATTGGTGCTTTTACGCCGTGCGTAGCTGAAGTACGCCCCGCGTAAAAGAGTCCCTGATCTTTTTATGTTGAAGAACTGCCTTTTATGCTCCGCGTATATGGTGATACGCCCCGCGTATGGAGAGTTGACTCTGGGAGACAATGCAGTCTGACTTTCAGGATTTGGCCAATTATTGCCGACATGTGTCATACGCCCCGCGTAGAGTGGCATACGCCCCGCGTATGCTGAGTCAGTCCCACATGGCTTCTGCGGATAAGGCAATCATTACCGACACCATGTTTTACACCCCGCGTAGAGGATTATACGCCCCGCGTATGAAGTGGATTTTTGCTCCTCTCTCGTACCTGAAATACAAAACTTGAGAGCTGAGTTAGCTTGACGTTTTTATTTCCTAAACTAATCAAAAACGAAGAAAATTAACTGAAAGCACGAGACTTATTTTTATTTCTTTATTTTATCAAAACACTTTATTTTTGTAATTAAACTTATTTATTTTATCCAAAATCAACCCGTAAATCACGCTAAAAGATAGGGGTAAAATACCCCTATCAGTACACTTGGGTTCTCTTGCTGAGTAGCAAGGATGAAGCTTTTGAGACATTCTCAACACTGATCAGAAAACTTGAAAATGACCGAGATTTAAAATTAGCTCACATCCATAGTGATAATGGCAGAGAATTCAAAAACCAACAGTTTGATGAATTCTGTGAAGTCAGCGGCATTGACCACAATTTTTCTGCTCCTAGAACTCCTCAAAAAAATGGGGTTGTTGAAAGGAAGAACAGAACACTAGTTGAAATAGCTAGGACAATGCTTAGTGAGAATAGGCTTCCAAAGTATTTCTGGGGTGAAGCTGTCAACACAGCATGCTATATACTCAATAGGGCTTTAGTTAGACCTATTCTTAAGAAAAACCCCTATGAACTTTGGAAAGGACGAAAACCCAATATTGGATACTTTCGTGCTTTTGGTTGTAAATGTTTTATACTCAATACGAAAAACAACCTAGCCAAATTTGATTCTAAAGCTGACGAAGCGATCTTTCTAGGGTACTCAACTAACAGTAAAGCATGTAGGGTGTTCAATAAACGAACTCAAGTTGTAGAAGAGTCTGTCCATATAGAGTTCGATGAAACTGACCTTGCAGGAAAATCAAGTCAGTCTGCCGAAGATGACCCAAGCTCAGCTTCCGCTGACCAAAATGGAGCCGCTGAGTCATTACCGCACGGGCTGAACAAAGGTAAAAGCGAACCCGAAATTACCTTTGCTGACCAATCTAAAACTGCAGAGATTGTTGAAACACCAGCTACTGACAACTCAACATTACCCAAAGAAATCAAAATTCCAAGAGGACATTCGGAGAAGTCCATTCTTGATGTTGCTGAGAATAACCTGATGACAAGAAATCAACTCAGGAGATATCTTAGCAATGTTGCGTCCGTCTCAGTCCATGAACCAAAGAATTTCACCGATGCTGAGCATGACGAATTCTGGATCAATGCTATGCAAGAAGAGCTTGATCAATTCAAGAGAAATGAGGTATGAGATTTAGTACCAAAACCTAGGAATCAAAAGACCATAGGAACTAAGTGGGTCTTTAGAAACAAACTAAATGAGCAAGGAAATATAGTCAGGAACAAAGCCCGACTCGTAGCCCAAGGCTATAGTCAGCAAGAAGGCATTGACTATAGTGAGACCTTTGCTCCCGTTGCTAAGTTAGAGGCTATACGAATATTGTGTGCATATGCTAGTTTCATGAACTTCAAACTATATCAAATGGATGTCAAAAGTGCTTTTCTTAATAGACTTATAAACGAAGAGGTATATGTTAGTCAGCCTCCCGGGTTTGAAGATCCAAAATTTCCAACCCACGTTTATAAACTCAAGAAGGCCCTGTATGGCCTAAAACAAGCACCACGTGCTTGGTACGAGAGGTTGACCAGTTTCCTGCTGACCAAGAACTATGTCAGAGGCAAAGCTGACACAACTTTGTTCATTAAGAAAAAGGGTAAAAATACCCTGCTGGCACAAATTTACGTAGATGATATAATCTTTGGTGCTACTGATGAATCTATGTGCAAAGAATTTAGTAAACAGATGCAAACTGAGTTCGAGATGTCAATGATGGGGGAACTCAACTTCTTCCTTGGTCTACAAATCAAGCAAGGGAAGAACGGCGTCTTCATCAGTCAGTCTAAGTATGCCAAAGAAATGTTCAAGAAATTCGATATGGAAGAATGTAAGCTCATATCTACCCCAATGGGTACTGACACTGTCCTTTGTGCTGACGAGAAAGGTAAGTCAGTAGACAGTAAGTTATATCGAGGTATGATTGGCTCTCTACTTTATCTTACCGCTAGTAGGCCTGACATTCAGTACTCAGTATGTTATTGTATAAGATATCAAGCTGACCCCAGGGAATCTCACCTTATAGCTGTAAAAAGAATTTTTAGATATTTGCAGAGCTCAGTTAATGCAGGTTTATGGTATCTAAATACAAATAACTTCACACTCATTGGATACACTGACGCTGACTATGGACGAGATAAGCTAGAGCGTAAGAGTACTTCAGGAGGGTGTCACTTCCTTGGAAGCTGTCTAGTATCTTGGTTCAGTAAGAAGCAATCATCAGTGGTCCTGTCAACAACTGAAGCTGAGTACATTGCTGCTGGAAGCTCTGTGGCCCAGGTCCTATGGATTAAGCAACAGCTGGAGGATTATGGAGTACAAACTGACACAATTGAAGTCAAATGCGACAATAAGAGTGCTATTGACTTGTCCAAAAATCCAATCCAACACAGCAGGATGAAGCATGTCAGCATTCGACATCACTTCATTAGAGATCATGTACTCAAAGGGGAGATCAAGCTGACCTACGTACCAACAGATGAACAACTTGCAGATATCTTTACGAACCCTTTGGCTCGTGAGCAATTTAACATACTAAGGGAAGCTATCAGTATGTCTAATCCTCTTCAATAAAACTCTATGCTTAATTGAATGTTGAGTGATTATCATGCTGAGTGATTTGTGCCAAATTAGTAACTATTGCATGCTGAGTTAAATATAACATAAAATCACCCTATGCTGAGTAGACATACATACTGACTGATTATCTTAAGTCGAGTTACTAAGCACACGGACATTTTCTCTACGTAAAACTGTGTACTCAGAATGACAAAAATGTTTAGTATTCTAGATAATGAGTAAAAGCCAGTGAAAACAATAAATGCTAGCACGCACATTAAATAGCCACCTAGGATGACATAAGCGCAATAATTAGAAAACACATGCGCTGAACATGTCATAAATGCCAGAGATTACTGTCGATTGATCATCTCGAGGTAAAACGACTATTCCAACCCGTCAGATCAACTCGGTACTCCTATAAATAGTGGACGAATTCCCACTCATACCTCTCAAAATTTCTCAAGGAATCATGTCTGACGATTCAAAAAATATCTCTGGTGCCGGTTACGACGACAACCGCTCCGATGAAAATCCTCCTTCCCCTGCTCAGCAGGACTATGATGAGACATCAAGTGAGTCTCAAGGACACGGTCAGCATGACCAATCTAAGGTCAGCACCTCCGGCAAGAACTCTCAAGCTGACCAAGCAACTCCGTCGAAGAAACAGAAGAAGAAGAAGCAACCTAAGGAAAAGGTATTTCTTCAGGTTTACAACAGTGTAAAGAATTGTGAGGTACTTCGTTGCCGGTGGTTCTCCCCAAGTTTTGTAACAGCTGAGAAACCCTTCTGTGAATGGATCTCCAAAAACGGCTGGTCAAAACTCTTCTCTCTCCCCGGTAAAACTTACCCCTGGTTAGTAAAGGAATTCTATTCGAATCTCAGAGTGGATGAGGACAATGCTGACCATCTTGTCACCAAGGTCAAAGGTAAGGACATCACGATTACTCCATCCTATCTAGCAACTCTGCTAAATCTGCCGGCCAAAGGTACAAAATTCAGGACCACAAACGCCAAACTTGACTATCCTGTTGAGTTCTGTAAGCCAAAAACCCACAAAGGTAAAATAGCCAGCACGTGTATGGGTCAAAATCAAAAAATGGCTCATTACATCCTGACCAACTTCATATTCCCTAAGGTCAACTCCACCTCATCAGCCTCCAATTTTGAGCAGTGCTTCATCTGGCACATGCTGACCTACAAACCGCTCAATATGCCCGTATTTCTTATCGGTGCATTCCAACAGAGCACAGGGAAACTCAGGTTGGGATCCCTCATCACAAGAATTCTTGAGGACCATCAGGTGAGCACGGTCGAAGAAGTTGAGACTTGGGGTACGGAAATCACAACGGCACTGCTGTTCGGATTAGCATACGGCCAACCCATCAAGTCTAAGAAAGGAAAGGGGGTTATTGAAGAAAATGAGGAAGAAGTTAATGCTGAAGAAGGAGCACAAGCTATGACGACCAAGAAATGAAAGAAGGTGGTGGTAAACAAGGAACCTGCTGACCGCACTAGGCAAGACAAGAAGCGGAAAGCTGACCTATCCGCAAAGGATGTCAACACAGCTCCGAAAAAGCTGAGAATAATATCCAGTGCGAAGAAAGCTGATGCTGAGCAAGAAAAATGGGAACCTAAGTTAGCGGAGAAAAGGCAAGTTGAGCCTGAGGAAGAAAGTAAGGAAACCCCTGAGCAACCTTTGAAAAAGAAGAAGAAAACTTTTGGGTTAATGCCAATTGATGCACCTCCTCTTGACTTCGTAATCTTTGAAGACTCACACTTTGTGAGAAGTCAAGAAATTGATCTTGAGAAAACTCCTACTGACCAAGAAGAAGAACTGGGTGATATTGGAGGTCAGTTTCATGCTGATAAGACATGCTCTACTGAGCGAAGTAAGACAGTTGCTGCTAAGCAAAATAAAACAGTTGATGTTGAGCCGAATGTGAATATTGCTGCTGAGCAAAGTGAACAAGTTGAAACTGACCAACCCGAGCATAATGCAAAGTCACCAGTGAAGGACAAGATGGTAGAAGGCCTTGATGCCGACCTTGGTATTAACTCAGCCTCTGAGTCCCTTGACTTTATTGCTGCTGATCCCTCTCCTCCAATAAATAAGAACAGCACAGGCAAACAGCTCAAACGAAAGGCTCAAAAATCTACAGTCATTGACGTTCTGGACGATTCTCCTCTAAGGGAACCAATCACTGACCTTACCAAACTCCAGTTTCAATTCTTCTCCACCGTCATTGAGCCAACCCCAGATCAACTTAAGGAAAAGCAAGTCTCTGTTTCTCAAGCTGAGGAACAAGCCGACCCCAAAGCTCCTCAAGGTCCTGTTTCTGCCGAGCAAGTGCTCGAAGTTCCTGCTACTCAAGACAAAGAGTTAGCAAAGGAAGATCCTGCTCAGGTCAGCACTGAACTACCTCAACCTTCTGAAACCAATCAGCTTTAGACTGACCCCGAGCAGGTCAATATCTCTGCCGATCCACCTCTTCTTACTCCTTTATCGCAGAATGATAACCAGTCAGTTCCTTCTGGTGATCTGAATAAAAGCCCAGCTGTTGACAAAGCTGGCACATCTGTTTTTGGACAGCACCAAACTCCTCCATTCGGTGCTATTCCAATTTCGGCCTCTGAACCACAAAATGATGAATCCTATGCTTACTTGCATGCTACTGAGTCTGGATGACGAATCATTGACTCAGCTCAAGCATTACTTCAGGATATTCATCAAACCAATGCCGATGCTGCTGGGTCTGCCCATGTTGAGCCAACACAACTTTCCTCTGTCACTCAACTTTTAACTGAAATCAAGGGTCTCAAGGACTTACTGAGTGTCATGACATCCTTTCAATTTCAACAACCCAAGAAAGAATCAATAGTAAAGCTGGCTGAACTCCAGCTGATAATGGTCAATCATATGAATTCTATCCAAGGCCAACTCAATACTTTGTCAGCTGCGAACTCAATCTATGCAACCTCTGCTGAGGTTAATCAACTTTTCCCCAGCTAACTTCTGAGCTGACCGGAGCTCGTGAACTGATCTCCTCCTCCTCCCAGTGTTCCATCGAGCAAATTAGTGAAGCCGTTCATCTACTCAACTTGAGTAAAGAGGAAATGGACACTAACCAAGTGAAGACTAATGAGATTCTAAAGTACAGTTAGTCTACATTTGCGCAAGTTCGGCATACCAACGCTCAACATCAGTTCTATGATGCTGCGTTGCTCAAAATGTACCATCAATCTTATGTTAAGGTGACAGACTCTATCACTTGGATCGGGAAATCACAGGAGTATCTCTTAAGTATGCTCAGTGCCACCATTAGGATCCCCGCTTCCACTCTGGATGATGGCATGGCAGTCTTCGACGGTCTTCGAGAGAGTACGAGTCAACTCCAAACGTACTCATCAAAACTGACTCGTGCTGTTCTTCACGGGACATTTACTCCTCCTTCATCGGATGCTGGCAAAATGGGGGAGAAAGAACACGCTGATGGAACTCAATAGAAGCATGGCTCATCTTCTGCTGACCCAAGCAATCCAAGTCAGCAACCAAGAACTGCCAAAGGCAAAGGCAAACTTCAAGTCAACATACGAAGATAGATTAGGAATAGTCATAGACTTGTAACCTTTGACATGTTCTATTTTTATTGTTGCTGACTATCTATATAAGCATTGTTTCTTTTCCAAACTAACTTATCTATATGCAATGCTTACCTATTATAATTCTATGCTGATCTGTCATACTTAATCTAAACATTGAACAAAGTAAAAATCTTGTGAACATAAAGAAAGTATGAGTAAAATATACTCAGCACATATAAATCTAATACCCATACAATAACTCTAATACCTATGTGCCACACTGAGTAACGACAATATGTTCCAAGCATTAAACTCTTCTGAAAAGCTGACCAAGGCTCACCCTGAGTTAGATCTTGGAAGGTCTAGAATTGAACTAAGTCAGTATAGGCATGTCTTATTTTTACTCGATTAAATCTTAGAAGGTTTAGAGTTAATTTAAGTCAACAGATGCAACCCTTACGGGGGAGTAACTTCAGAAGAATGAAAAGTGATTCAATCATGGGGAATCTCAATGCTGAGTTCCATAATTAAATATTTTTGCCAACATCAAAATGGGGGAGTTTGTTGAAACACCTTTCCACATGATTTTGATTTGACAAAATTATTTACAGTTAATCCATGATAACGGGGAAATTAAATTTAAGTGCTTTGATTTAATTATACTAATGTGTTTGTTCAATGTTGAGTATAATTTTAAGTGAACAGAAATAAAAAGTACGACAGAATGAAGTCAGCATGAGCCACAGAAGCTGAGTATAACTCGACTCAGCATAATAGAAAAAAAGTCTTCTTCAGAACAAATGATTAAAGGCGAAGCTGGCCAATGAAGCTGAGTAGAACACAACTCAGTATCAAAGAAGAGAAGTCTTCCTCTAAACTAAAGCTTGCAGACAAAGCTAACCACGAAAGCTGAGTAGAATGCAAGTCAGTGTCGTCAGAAAGACAACGGCTATTAAAGTCAAGCTGAGTGTTCTTCAGGACAGCTTGAATGATCCGTTTCCTAAAAGACAAGATCCAACAACTGTCTGCACCAATAACAGAAGCTTTGGAATTACGCACAGAGTTAATTTCGAGACGCATGGGTCAACGGGCATTTGGCTAAAAGACAAAACTGGCACTAGAAGATGAATCTGTAGGAAGAAGACAAGCCTGACGCCTGCTAATTTCAGACGACGGGATTGGCCTGTGCATTCTGAATGTTGACCAAGCGTGTGACGCAAGAGAGCCGTTTGAATCCAACGGATACTTCCAGATTCAAATGATTAGAGCTTCAGAATCAACTATAAAAGGACAAGACCATCTCTTGGATCCTTTGCCGAAAATACAAGAGAAAAAGAGCATACATACAAAGCATATTCAAACAAGAAAAAGAAGATCTTACACCAAATTTCTATCTCTGTGTAAAAGCTAGATTGAATTTGTTTTCATCTAAAGTGTTCTTCATCTAGAAAGAACAGATTTGTATCAATTGTAAAAGATTGAGAGAGTGGTGCTGAGTACTCGGTTTTAGTACTCAGCGGTAGAGAAAAATCTGAGTGTTCGGTTATAGCGCTCAGTAGGAGTTGAGTAGACGAATAGAGGAAAGTACTCTTGCATATTCAACTGCCTTGTAAACAGTTTGTGCTCTACCTTTAAAGAGCTCAGTATTGGGTTGAAAAAGCCCGGAAGGACTCTGGGGACTGGACGTAGGTGGTGAGGCCGAACCAGGATAAATCTTGCTGAGTAATCTCTAACCCTTTCTCTCAATATATATATGTATGTGCTGTTTGCTTAAATTACTCAGGATATAAATTGTATAAGCTGACACTGAGTAATCAGAGTGCTGAGTTGGAAGCTGACCTTAAGTGTTAATTCCCAACTCACAAGTAAAACGGTTCTAGTCAGCCTCTGACTAAAGCTGTCTTACATCTCTCGGCCGTGCTGACTAAAATTTGAGTTAAGTAATTTAAAGAATTGATTAAGTCAGCATAATTAAAACGAAAAAGTTATATTAGTTCCTAACCCCCCCCCTTGGAACTAATCACTCGGGACCAACATAAACTGCTCATGAGCCAAAGGCTTCATGAAGATATCCGCAAGCTGTTCATCTGTTGGAACATAGGTCAGCTTGATCTCACCCTTGAGTACATAGTCTCTGATGAAGTGATGCCTTATGCTGACATGCTTCATCCTGCTGTGTTGGATTGGATTTTTAGATAGGTCAATGGCACTCTTGTTGTCGCATTTGACTTCAATTGTTTTTGTTTGTACTCCATAATCCTCCAGTTGTCGCTTAATCCATAGGACTTGTGCCACACAGCTTCCAGCAGCAATGTACTCAGCTTCAGTTGTTTACAGGGCCACTGACGATTGCTTCTTACTGAACCAAGACACCAGACAGCTTCCAAGGAAGTGACATCCTCCTGAGGTGCTTTTACGCTCCAGCTTGTCTCGTCCATAGTCAGCGTCAATGTATCCAATGAGTGTGAAGTCATTTGCGTTTGGATACCATAAACCTGCATTTACTGAGCTCTGCAAATATCTAAAAATTCTCTTCACAGCTATATAGTGAGATTCCCTGGGCTCAGCTTGATACGGGGAATCCCCGCCCCGTCGGGGCGGAGCCCCGATGGGTACGGGTATTCCCCGCCCCAGTTGCATCCCTATAGATGATATTATCTTTGGTGCTACTAATGAATCTATGTGCAAGGAATTTAGCAAACAGATGCAAACTGAGTTTGAGATGTCAATGATGGACGAACTCAACTTCTTCCTTGGACTTCAAATTAAACAAGGGAAGAATGGCATCTTCATTAGTCAGACCAAGTATGCCAAAGAAATATTGAAGAAATTTGATATGGAAGAATGTAAGCCCATATCTACCCTAATGGGTACTGACACTGTGCTTTGTGCTGATGAGAAAGGTAAGTCAGTAGACAGTAAGTTATACCCGTTTTTTAGCAGGGACGGGGACGGGGACCAATATGGTCCCCGTAGCGGGTACGGGGCGGGGTCGGGAAATGGCATCCCCGCCCCGCGGGGATCCCCGTACCCGTCCCCGTCCCCGTAAAGTTTGTCTGTTTGAATACTTTACTTCTACATTCTTTCAGAGTTTTAATACTGTTTCATTCTTTCAAAGTTTTCATTTTTTCATTTTGGAATTAGTATATAGTAATATATGAGATTCTTCTTCCTGTGTTACCCATTTTGATGCCATTAAGATTGATTTGCTTGATGTTGGTTCATATTCATATTTATAACCATCAGGTCAAATGGATTTTTGCTTTTACACTGCCTAATTTATTACTATATATCATGCTTTAGAGGAGTTGTAAACAATGGCCTAACTCACCCCAAAAGGTACCTCAAAGGGTGAGGATTGCCTCACATATTTAAGGAGCCATATAGCTTCCTCATTTAGCAATGTGGGATGTCTAACACGCCCCCCTCACGCCCAATTCATTTGATGCGTGACGCTAATATCAGCGGGAGCCCCAACATTGAACCATGGCTCTGATACCATGTAAACAATGGCCTAACTCACCCCAAAAGGTACCTCAAAGGGTGAGGATTGCCTCACATATTTAAGGAGCCATATAGCTTCCTCATTTAGCAATGTGGGATGTCTAACAGGAGTCCACATTTTATTTCTCAATAGTTATAATATTTTTTGTATTTTAAATTGGTTGTGGTTACAGTCAAAGTCTAAATTGTCATTAATAGAAATTAATTTTATGATTAATTTTGAGAATTAATTGTTAAATGTTTTTCCATAATTTCCTATATGATTTTTCTTCCTCTTCGCTGCTGAGTTAAATGTTTTTCCATAATTTCCTTGATGCTCTTTGAACTTTTAGGTTCTTCTATTATTCTTATTCAGTCAAATTCTCTCTTTAAAGAGACCGTTTTTATTGCCGACCTCAACAATTTTTTCTATTGTTATCATGTTTGAAGGTATTATAAAATTATTGTACTAAATGGGTAAACGGGGATTCCCCGTACCCGTACGGATCCCCGTGGGGCGGGGACGGGGACAGTTTTTGTCCCCATTTAGCTGGCGGGGACGGGGACGGGGAACCCCCGTTTAGGCGGGGACGGGGATGGGAAACCAAATCCCCGCCCCGTCCCGCCCCATTTACATCCTTAATCATCTACGTATATTTGTGCCAACAGGGTATCTTTACCCTTTTTCTTAATGAATAAGGTTGTGTCAGCTTTACCTCTGACATAGTTCCTGGTCAGCAGGAAATTGGTCAGCCTTTCATACCAAGCACGTGGTGCTTGCTTCAGGCCGTACAGAGCCTTTTTGAGTTTATAGACGTGGTTTGAAAATTTTGGATCTTCAAACCCTGGAGGGTGACTAACATAGACCTCTTCATTTATAACTCCATTAAGAAATGCACTTTTAACATCCATTTGGAACAGTTTAAAGTTCATAAAGCTAGCATATGCACATAATATTCTAATTGCTTCTAATCTAGCTACGGGTGCAAAGGTCTCACCATAGTCAATGCCTTCCTGCTGACTGTAACCTTGAGCTACAAGTCTGGCTTTGTTTCTGACTACGTTTCCCTGTTCATCTAGCTTATTTCGGAACACCCACTTAGTTCCTATGGTCTTTTGATTCCTAGGTTTTGGCACTAAATCCCATACCTTATTTCTCTTGAATTGATCAAGCTCTTCCTGCATTGCATTGATCCAGAATTCGTCGTGCTCAGCTTCGGTGAAGTTCTTCGGTTCATGGACTGAGACGAACGCAACATTACTGAGATATCTCTTGAGTTGATTTCTGGTCATCAGGGTGTTCTCAGCAGCATCAAGACTGGACTTCTTTGAGTGTCCTCTTGGAATTTTGATTTCTTTAGGCAGTGTTGAGTTTTCAGGAACAGGTGTTTCAACAATCTCTGCAGTTTTAGATTGGCCAGCAAAGGTAATTTCAGGTTCATTTTTACCTTTGGTCAGCCCTTGTGGTAATGACTCAGTGGCTCTATTTTGGTCAGCGGAAGCTGAGCATGGGTCATCTTCGGTAGGCTGACTTATCTTCCCTACAGGGTCAGTTTCATCGAACTCAATATGTACAGACTCTTCTATGACCTAAGTTCATTTATTGAACACCCTATATGCTTTACTGTTAGTTGAGTATCCTAGAAAGATCGCTTCGTCAGCTTTAGAGTCAAACTTAGCAAGGTTGTCTTTCGTATTGAGTATAAAACATTTACAACCAAAGGCACGAAAATATCCAATGTTGGGTTTTCGTCCTTTCCAAAGTTCATAGGGGTTTTTCTTAAGTATAGGTCTAACTAAAGCCCTATTGAGTATATAGCAAGCTGTGTTGACAGCTTCACCCCAGAAATACTTTGGCAGCCTATTCTCACTCAGCATTGTCCTAGCTATTTCAACTAAGGTTCTGTTCTTCCTCTCAACTACCCCATTTTGTTGAGGAGTTCTAGGAGTAGAAAAATTATGGTCAATGCCGCTGACTTCACAGAATTCATCAAACTGTTAGTTTTTGAATTCTCCGCCATTGTCACTTCGGATGTGAGCTAATTTTAGGTCTTTGTCATTTTCAAGTTTTCTAATCAGTGTTGAGAACATCTCAAAAGTTTCATCCTTGATACTCAGCAAGATGACCCAAGTGTACCGAGAGAAATCATCTATAATGACCAAGGAAAATCTCTTACCACCCAAGCTCAACGGTTGGACTGGTCCGAAAAGATCCAAGTGTAGTAATTCCAATGGACGTTTGGTTGAGACAACATTTTTACTTTGAAAAGACTTTTTGGTTTGTTTACCTTGCTGAAAAGCATTGCATAATTGATCCTTCTCAAATCTAAGTTTGGGCAAACCCTCAACTAATTGCTTTCTTGCTAATTTGGCAAGGAGGTCTATGCTTACATGACCAAGTCTCCTATGCCATAGCCAGGATTTATCTTCCATTGACACTAAGCATATCTTTTTCGAAAACTTCTTTTCTAAACTCAGCATGAAGACACTATCAACACGAGGGGCAGTTAAAATCAAATCATTTATTTTTCCCTCGAGTATCCGACACTCAGTGGCATCAAATACAACCTTCCTACCGCTGTCACACAGCTGAACAACGCTCAATAGGTTATATTTGAGACCCATAACTAGGGAGACTGACTCAATAGTAGGATTTCCTCCAATAGTACCTGATCCCACTATCTTACCCTTTTTGTTGTCTCCAAAACTTACATTTCCACCTCGTTTATGTACAAGTGTGATGAACTGAGTTTCATCACCAGTTATATGCCTCGAGCATGCGCTGTCAATGTACCATAGCTTTGACTTCTCTGCGCACCTCAGGCTCACCTCATTCGAGTGTTCCTCTTGTCAGATCCATCTGAGAGGTCAGCTTGCTCAAATCGACAGTGGTCAGCAGATTCGTCAGCCATGAAACATATGTTTGCTGACTCACCGGCATCAGCTTCTGACGAGGTCGACTCATCACTATCACTCCATGTTGCCACCATTGCTTTTCTGCTACCTTTCTTTTCTTTCTTCAGAGTGGGACAGCTTGATTTAATGTGCCCAGTTTGATGGCATTCAAAGCAAGTGACAGGCTTCGAGCTGTCCTTCTTGTATCTACTGTCGCTGGACTCAGCTTTGTATTTATCGCTTCTTTTGAATGGCCTTTTGCTGTTCTTGTCATTCTTTCTAAACAACTTCTTCATCTTTCTGGTGAACATGGCTATCTCCTCATCATCTGACGAGTCAGCTTCCGTTGAGTCAGCTTTCATGATAAAAGATTTTTGCTTCTTATCCTCAGACTTTTCTTTAGCTTCAAAATTCTTCATGGAGATCTCGTGGGTCAGCAGAGATCCTATAAGCTCATCATATTTGTATGTGGTCAGGTCCTGAGCTTCTTCCACAACTGTCTTCTTAGCTTGCCAGCTCTTAGGGAGACTTCTCAAGATTTTCTTCACATGCTCTTCTTCTGTGAAGTTCTTGCCAAGTCTCTTAAGCTCATTTATGATGTTGGTGAACCTTGAGTTCAGCTCAGAGATGTCTTCATTTTCATTCATCTCAAACAGCTCGCATAGTCTCATGTGTTGATTCACCTTGGACTCATTGACCTTGCTTGTTCCTTCATAGGTCACCTCCAGCTTTTTCCATATTTCCTATGCTGACTCACAACCTGAAATTTTGTTGTACTCTGTAGCATCTAACGCACAGTGAAGCATATTGATAGCCGAAGCATTATTTTGCAATTTTTTAAGGTCATCATCCTCTGACCACTTAGACTCACTCTTGACAGACTTTACTCCGTCAATAATTTCATAGGGAACAAACGAGCCTTAGACTATTGCCAGCCATGCACTTATGTTTGTTGCTTGAATGAAGTTTTTCATCATGTTCTTCCAAAATGTATAATTTGACCCGAAGAAAAAGGGAGGCCGACTAATAGATAATCCCTCAGGGAGTATCTATGTTGTTTGATTTCCAGGAAGGAAACGAGTGCTGTTCTCAGCCATTTACAGGGATCAACTCAAGATAGTTTTATCTTGAATAGTGAGCTACTTAGCTCTGATACCACTTGTTGGTCCCGTGTAATGTAATAGGATTAGTTCCAAGGGGGGGGGGGGGGTTAGGAACTAATATAAATTTTTCACTTAATAAGGCTGACTTAATTATATGTTTGATAATTTAACTCAGCTTTAGGTCAGCAAGGCTGAGTGAAGTGTGAGACAACTTTAATCAGACACTAACTAGAGCTGTTTCAATTGTGAGTTGGGAGATAACACTTTAGGTCAGCTTCCAACTCAGCACTCTGATTACTCAGCGTCGGCTTATACAAATTATATACTGAGTAATTTAAGCAAGCAACATATACATATATATATATCAAGAGAAAGGGTTAGAGATTACTCAGCAGACTTATCCTAGTTCGGCTTCACTGCCTACGTCCAGTCCCCAGAATCATTCCAGGCTTTTTCAATCCACTACTCAGCTCTTTAAAGGTAGAGCACAAACCGTTTACAAAGCAATTGAGTATGCAAGAGTACCGTCCTCTATTCGTCTACTCAATCCTACTGAGCGCTATAACCGAACACTTAGATTTTCTCTACCGCTGAGTACTAAAACCGAGTACTCAGCACCATTCTAACCTTTACAGTTGATACAAGATTGTTCTCTCTAAATGAAGAACACTTTAGATGAATACAAATTCACTCTAGACTTTTACACAATGATTGGAATTGGGTGTAAGAACTTGCTTTTTCTAATCAGACAGCTTCACTTTTGGATCTTTTAACTTAGTGAAGATCTTGCTTGTCTTTTCTCTTCTTGTAATTCGGCAAAAGATCCAAGTGATGAACTTGTCCTTTTATAGCAAAATCTGAAGCTTCAATGATTTGAATTCGGACATATCCGTTAAATTCAAACGGTCTTCTTTCGTCATTCATTAGTCAGCATTCAGAATTTGCAGGCCAATCCTGTCGTCTGAATTCAGCAGGCGTCAGGCTTGCCAGTTTCGTCTTCTTGCTCCAGGTTCATCTTCTAGCGCCAGTTTTGTCCTCTTGCCAAATGCCAGTTGATCCATGCGTCTCGAAATGGTCTCTAGGCGGATTTCCGAGGCTTCTGAATTGTCACAGACCTGTGTCGGGCGTTTGTCTTTTAGTCAACGGATCATTGGCGCTGTCCTGACGAATACTCAGCTTGATCGTTTGGCTTTGCCTTTAAGATATCTTCTGACGGGGCTGAGTTACGTTCTACTCAGCTTCTTCGGTCGGCTTCGCCTTCAAATGTTATTTTGAAGAAGACTTTTCTTTTATAATGCTGAGTTATATTTTACTCAGCTTCTGTGACTTATGCTGACTTCGTTTTGTCTTACTTTTGGTTCCTGTTCTCGTTAATTAATATACTCAATATTGAACAAACACATTACTACAATTAAACCAAAGCATTTAAATTTAATTGTCTTAATCATGGGATTAACTTAAATAATTTTGTCAAATCAAAATCTTATGGAAAGGTGTTTCAACAAGGGCTATGAGTCAACATTTGTTTCATTTACTGAGATTGGAGGAAAGTTTCTACAAGCAGAAATCCAGAATTAACTGGCTCAATCTTAGGGACTGCAATACATCTTTTTTCCACAAGCAATTCAAAGTTAGGAGGGCCTTTAATAAAGTGTCTCAATTAACTTTAGTAGATGGTTCTGTGATTAATAGTCAGGAGGAGATTAATAAAGCTATGGTTCAGTTCTATATTGACCTTATTGGCACTGCTAGAGATAATAGAGAGCATATTGAGTCGAATGTGTTGGCTAAAGGAGTTATTTTACAGGATACTGATGCTACTATTTTGTGTAGTCCTGTCACTAATAATGAAGTTAAAGCTGCGCTATGGAGCATCAATACATCAAAAGCGCCTGGTGTCGATGGTTTTAATAGCTTCTTTTTCAGACATATCTGGTCTATTGTAGGCCCTGAAATTTGTCGTGCAGTAAAGGAATTTTTCCTCAGTGGGAAATTACTGAAACAGGTAAATGTTACTGCTTTAGTTGTAATTCCTAAGATTAGTAATCCTCAAGGGTTAGGCGATTATAGACCTATTGCTTGTTGTTCTGTGATTTATAAAATCATTACTAAGATCTTAACCAGGCGCTTCAATCTAGTAGTCAACAAGTTAGTTAGCCTTAATCAGTCAGCATTTGTTCCGGGCCGGAGGATTGCAGCTAATGTGTTATTGGCTCACGAGCTCATCAGGAATTATCACAGGGATAATAAAAGTTCTAATTATGCAATGAAGATTGATCTAAAGAAGGAATATGACTCAATTGACTGGGATTTTATTGAGGAAGTTCTAATTGGATTGAAGTTTCCTCAGCAATTCATTCAGTGGGTGATGACTTGCATAAGGAGTCCTTCTTTCTCCCTGGTTATCAATGGAAGCCTGGAGGGCTTCTTCCCTGGAGCTAGGGGTTTACGGCAAGGAGATCCTATATCTCCTATTCTTTTTGTACTTTGCATGGAGTATTTGTCTTGTTTGTTGACTTTTAATTTGTCACCACTTTTTCAGTATCATAAAGGGTGCAAGGCTATGCGGCTCAACCATCTCTGTTTTGCTGATGATCTATTTTTGTTTTGTAAAGGGGAACCGGACTGAGTACAAGAATTGATGAGTGGTTTGCACCACTTTGCCTGTGTATCTGGCCTGCAGGTTAACTGTAATAAAAGTAATGTGTTTCTCAGTAAAAGTGTCTCTAGTGCTCACAGAGCTTCTATTCTGACTATTTCTGGTTTCCAAGAAGGTATTTTTCCTGTACGCTATTTGGGCGTACCTTTGATTTCCACAAAATTGAGTAAAACAGATTGCTTTAGTCCGGTGGATAGAATCACCAAGAGGATTGAGTCATGGGGGGCGAAACACTTGTCATATGCTGGGCGTTTACAGCTGATTGTTTCTGTTCTCCGTAGTATGCATGTTTATTGGGCCTCGATATTCATTTTACCTAAAACTATTATTAAAGCCGTGGATCAGAGATGTCGTAGCTATCTTTGGAAGGGGAATAGTTCTGGTAAGGGTGCTATGGTAGCATGGAAACAAGTTTGTAAACCAAAGAAAGAAAGGGGCTTGGGCATAATTGATTTGGAATCCTGGAATGTGGCAGCTGTGGGTAAATCCATTTGGAGTATTGTGTGTAATCAGGAATCCCTTTGGGCACAATGGATCAAAATAAATAAATTACGGAACTTAAGCTTCTGGGGGGTGTATAAACCTGCTGATGCAAGCTGGAGTTGGAGGAAACTTATCCAATTAAGAGAAGTTTTTAAGGAGCAGTTTAGGTACAAGCTAGGGAATGGGCAGGAATTCTCGTTTTGGTTTGATCCATGGCTTGACGGGAAATCAGTGAGAGATTCTTTTCCTGATTTAACTTTTGCTGATACTGATATTCCTAAGAAGTGCAAGGTTACTGATGTGTGCAGGAATGGGGTATGGCATCTACAAGACCCTATAGACAGGTCTACAGAAAGGTCTTGGGCTAAAATATGCAGTATTCAAATTCTTCATGATACTCAGGATAGTGTCACTTGGCCACATACAAAATCTAGACGGTATTCTATTGCTTCGGCATGGAATGTGTTAAGGGAAAAGAAGGAAATTGTATCTTGGTATAACTTGGTTTGGGGTAGGGGCTCTATACCGCGGTGTAGCTTTATCTTTTAGCTTGCTTTGCACAGAAGACTTGGAGTCAAGGAGCGGTTAGTTAAAATGGGTATTATTCCCACGGCAACCTGTATGCTGTGTAATAATGGTAATGAAAATATTGAGCATCTCTTCTTCCAGTGTCCTATCACTAAAGAGATTTGGCGGTCTATTGCTAACCGTTGCATGAAGGCAACTATAAATATGGAATGGAGGCGTATTATCAGTTGGTTATGTAGGAGAGCTCATGGGAAATCTTTCCTTGCTTGCTCTCGCAGAACTACCTTTGTTGTTACGGTTTATCAAATTTGGATAGCAAGGAATAAACTCTGTTTTCAGGGGACAGTTTTTGATGGTGAAGCTGTTATCCGTTCCATCTGCTTCTTGGTGAAATTAAAGTTAGGGAGTATTAAACTTCCCTGTAATTTTGATTGTTCTATTTGGAATTAGTTGTGTGTTTGAAAGGTCTCTAGCACTATTCTTGTTTTCTGGGTAGTTTTTTTTTGTATAGGATGTTGTAATTGAGTCTTGTAAAGGATTTTCAGCTGTTTACTGCTTTTCAATTCATTTTTTACTGATAAAAAAAACGTATTAACGTATTCTTATAATTTTTTTTAAAGGATTCCTTATTTTCTGCAATTTAAGGGCCATAAAAAAGCCCATTCTAAGGTTTATTTATTTATTATAAATCTCAGTCTAATTTTCTTGTAAATATAAAATATTTATCATCCAAACAAATGTTCTGTTTGATAACAACCCAAATTATTCTTGAATAAGGAATAAAGGAAAATAAATAGAAATAATGGCAAACCATTATTCCTTCTAAAAGAGATATTTATGCATGATTAATATGGAATTAATGACAATCATTGCAGGATTAATGCAGGGGTGAATATATAAATAACGAAGAAAAGGAAGGAGTTTCTAGCATTATGCCACATCACGTGGACCATGGCGAGATACGCCATAACGAGATACGCCCGATGAGAGCGAGTAGTGGAGACCCGCCATAGCTCTCAAGGAGAGCGTACATACGCCTTGACGGATCAAAGAATACAAAAAGGCGCCTTTATTACCATCCATGAATGGGAATAAATACAATTAAATGGCAATTAATAGCCATTAAAGGGGAATAAAGACTTGACTGTTCGAATACCTCAACTCTGAGGGTTTCAATGCTAAATGTTGGGATTAATGGAGAATTGATAGCAATTAAAGATGAGTAATGACACAACTCTTCACCTGCTTCCCCATTAATGCTGAAGGTTACAGAAACCTATATAAATACCCCACCTTCCTAGGATCAAAGGTACACTTACTGATTCTCTACTTTTGTGTTTACAGTTTATTCTCAGAAATATTACTGACTTTGATATCGGAGTGTCCCCGGCCGATCCCAACGACGTCTCACAGGGAAGTGCTCCGATCAAGGATTTTTTCACAAGTTATTGTTATTTATTGTTTATTGGTTTTTTTTAATAATATATATCACATCTCCTTGCTCTTGTTGTTTTGTGTGTATATATGCTTTGAATTAGTATTTTATTAATTTATTAAGAATAAAGTATAAAAGTATCTCGGAGGTAGAACTATTTTATTCATAAATAAATATTGCAATCATATTAGAAATTGCCCTAATTTTAATGATCACTCTGTGTAGTTAAAAATATGGCTATCTCACTCATGTTATAAATGAAAAAGAAATAAAAATTTAAAAAATTATTATTTCTAAAACCATTATTTTGATGATCGATTTATTTTGACCTTTGAATTATTATTTGATCATATTTCGCGTTTAATCTATTCCAATTAATAAAATTTCATCAACACTTAATATAACTGTTATCTTATTAATACGACGTGATATTTTGATACTTAGGTGTTGTTTTAAAATTTAAAATTAAATGCTGAAAAAAATAAATATTGAATTTTAAGTGTTGAATGTAATAAATGCTGAAAATATTAAATAATGTAAGTTTTGATAAATACTAAAACCAATTAAGATTAGTTTGAATGGTTAAGGGTCTCAAGTTACTAAAACTAGACCTCGAGTTCGAGTCTTAGAGTACGCAGAAAGCTTTAATCGGAAGGGAATCCACCTAAAAGTATCTGATGAACTTAGGATCGAAAAATCAGACAAACTATCAAAAACAAAAGTATTGAATAATTATAGTTATCAAACACACTTAATGTAAATAAATACTTATACTGTTAAATAAATACTTATACTGTTAAATTACGTGATTTTGAAATTTTTACAATTAAAATAGTGCCTGGCATCTATTTGCGGGGTGTGGTTTTGCAGTGTTTAGTGCATGATTGGAAGGCAGCGCAGGCACCTTCAAGGCGGATTAGTGAAATTCATGTGCCTGGAAATTTCGCGCGATGGGAGGCTCCTCGTTCGTGGTTTGTCAAGTGCAACGGTGGTATGAGATAACTCAGGATATTTTATGGCATGTTTCAGCAATTTTGGAAATGGACGAGTATCAGCTCTTTGGCAGAAGCGAAAGTGATTGCAATTTGACAGGCAATGGAGTGGTGCATCTCATTGGATTATGCTAATGTGATTTTTGAGACGGATGCAAAGATTATTACGGATAGAATTACGTCTGGTCATCTTAATTATACTGAGATTGGAGGAGTTGTTGACGATATACGTATGATTTACAATGGAATTTACAGACCACAAACTAATGAAGGTTAAATTTTGACGGAACTGGGAATCGAACCCCAAACCTAACAACTACTCGACCCTCATTAACAATTTCAATTTTTTTTATAATATAACTTAAATTTGATTTAATATATATTCGAATTCCATTTAAAAAAAAAATGATGGACTAAGGCCAAATTTATTAATTGTTAACATTACCTTAACTCAATTTATTAATACATTTAGGTACGTATCTACGTGAGATGCAACGCACGCGTTTCGGTCGTGTATGTTCGTAATGCTGACAAAGACGTGGCCGCAACATATTCCGAAATTTGTGTTATAATCGGAAGGGATATTATCCTCTGATTCTGAATTTAGTAAGCGCATAGAATCTAACCGTGCAATCGTTTAACTGGGCCACCTGCTTTTACGTGTGTCATTATAGTTGGTGGAGTTTGTTTTCTTGTTGTAGTATCTAATGTAGACAATTATAACTCGAGAAATGTACCTTTCAAGAATTCAAAATGCAAAGAGGGGCACAAAGGTTAGTTTATTTAGGGTGTTGTTAAACCCCGCCCCAAATTCCCACCCCTAGCCCTGTGAAAGGACGAAAATACCCTTTCATGAGTTTTGGGGAGGAAAAATCTATTTTTTTTGCTCTCCCGACACGCGGGCGTGTGCCTATCACGCCTCACCTTGTGGTCGGGCGTGATAGCCCCACGCCTCACCGTGTGGTCAGACGTGATCGCTACACGCCCGACCACACTGTGAGACGTGGGGCTATCACGTCCGACCACAAGGTGAGGCGTGATAGGCACACGCCCGCGTGTCGGGAGAGCAAAAAAAATAGCTAGTCCGCTATTGAATTAAATCCGTAAATACCTGTTACGTAAAAAAAATTAGTCCGCTGTTGAATTAAACCCGTAAAAAAATTAGTCCGCTATTGAATTAAATCCGTAAATACCTGTTACGTAAAAAAATTAGTCCGCTGTTGAATTAAACCCGTAAAAAAATTAGTCCGCTATTGAATTTAACCCGTAAATACCTGAATTAACAAAATAAAAATTTAACTAAAATTAACAAAATAAAGATTTAGTTAAACTAAATTAAACAAAATAAAATTTACAACAACTAAAATTTACGACATAAAAATTTAGTTAAACTAAATTAAACAAACTAAAAATTACAAAAAATTAATTAAATTAATTAAAACCCCTCGGGCGTATGAACATCACGCCCGAACCATAGGTCGGGCGTATGAACATCACGTCCGACCTATGGTGCGGGCGTATGAAGATCACGCTCGAACCATAGGTCGGGCGTGATAGCCTCACGCCCGAACCACAGGTCGGGCGTGATATTCATACGCCGGAACCGTAGGTCGGGCGTGATGTTCATACGCCCGACTGCGATTCCGACGTTTTTAAAAAATCACCCACAGATTCAATTTTTAAGTTTAAATCAAAAAACAAAAACGGTAAATCTTATTATTTTCGCTTTCCCTTTACGGTTGTTGTTACACTCCATGTTTTGGTTCACAAATTAGTCCGGATTTGATCAAAGAGTGTGTAGGGTATTTGAGAGGTTTTGTGTTTTTTCAAATTTTGGGTAAAGGGTAGTTTGGTCTTTTCATGGGACTAGGGGTGGGAATTCATGGCTGAGTTTAGTAATCCACTTTATTTATTTTATTTATATATCTAACAAACGAGACTTTTGGGTAAGTTACATCCATGGCCACTGAACTTTGGCCATTTTAACAGTGTGGCTACTGAACTTCAATTCTTAACGATATGACTATTAAACTTTATACTTTTTAATACTGGTAGCCACTCAATTTCAACCAAGTCCTTAAAATAACCGTTAACGACCTCAAAATAAAAATATTCAAGAATTAAAGTTGTTCAGAACGACATTTACCATTAAACTAATTTTTTTATTTTCCAAAATCACCTTTCTTGGAGTTTTCTCTCTAAAAATTCATTTTCTCTCTCCTAACCAAACAACATCTAAATGACCTCAAAATGAAAATTTTCAAAAATTAAAGTTCCGTAGAATATCATTAACTCTTCGAATTTTTTATTTTCACACCGTCAGTGGTCGTTTTGAGGCGTTGAGTGGCCAGCAGTGTTAAAAAGTGTAAAATTCAATAGTCATACTGTTAAGAATTGAAGTTCAGTGGTTATAATATTAAATGGGTAAAGATTACCCTAGGACTTTTTCTACTTTTGGTAAAACAAACGGGACTTTTATAAATCGAAGTTTTTCATAAAGAATTTAAAATTTTTGTTTATTTTTAAAATTCAATATGAAAAAAGATAAGTAATAATATTATGTTATAAAATAAAATAACAAAAAAAGTAATAAACTAAAATCTGTCTAATGAGAAGTTTGTGCTCGCTAGTTTGAATGGAGGGTAAATTTGAAAGCCTAGCAAATAGGAAAATCTTTCAATTTAGCCTGAAAAAATGTGGTAAGAGGTAGAATAATTATAAATATTTATATATATAATATATATATAGATACAGTGAGGGGCGGAGCCAGCACGGGGGGCCGAAGCCCCCCTCCCCCCAGCCACCAGCTCCGTCCTTAAGTATCGTTCATTTTGTCCAGTCCCCCCTAATATTGATATATATTTAATCTATGTAGTATTGTTTTAGTAGATTAAATTGATTGAGTTGGTTTAAGAGTCTTGTTTTAAAATGAGAGATCATGAGTTCGAACCATATCAAACTCATTTTTTGTTTTATTTGAACTTTATTTTTTCAATCGGACTTTTTATTGTTTTATTTGATTTTTTTTTGAATCAAACAGACAATGCATTAGTGAGCCAAATTTTGGCAAAATTGTAACAATGAATCAGAAACAGAACTCAGTAGTAAATTAAAAAAAGAAGGGCAAGTGGATAAACGAGAAGACTGTGCTAACATATGTGCCATCTCGTTCGCTTGCCGCCGTATCCATTTGACTGAGTAAGAGTCATTTGATATTAGAATCAATCGTATTTGAATAATTTTATCCCCGAATTCAGAATCATCAACAAAACTCGAATTTATTGCATCAATCACTTGTTTAGCATCGGACTTAAAAACCACATTCCTTATTCCATTAGCTTCTAACCATGGCATAGCCTGTAATAGAGCTTCGACCTCACATTCTCGTGTTGTTGGACAGTATAACAAACCCGCACACCTTCCCATTACAAACTGTCCATTTGCATCTCGTACTACTGCTCCTATCCCTGCATGCCCATCAGCGTTAAAACATGCGACATCAACATAACACGAGAGAAATCCTTCTGGTGGCGTATGCCAAGCCGTGCAACCAGCATATGAAATATTTTCTGCTGTTGTATTTCCGATCTGCTATTCTCCCATACCAGTCCGATTCCTCAAGGCATTAGCTTCTGACCAATCGTTCAATACAATGCAAGCTTGAGCCACTATTTGATCTGTTGTGCGAATCTCATACTGCCAAATATGAAAAATTCTAGCCTGCCATAAACTCCAGAGGTGCATCAAAAAAGTTTTCACAATTTGTTCCAGGGTTGCTCTAATCATATTATGAAATCATGTTGTCAAGTTCTCAGCCACCGTCGCCTCTGCATTAATTCGATCCAGAAGTCCCGTCTTCTGCCACACTCTTATAGCTCCTACACATTCAATAAACAGATGCCATCCATCCTCCCAAGGTTCATTACATATCACACAATTACTACATACCTGTAACCCGCGAAATTGAAGATTTACACGTGTTGGAAGACAATTGCGTGCCAACTGCCAGCCAAAGTGTCGAACCTTGTCTGGAATTTCAGTATACCATAATTTTTTTCAGGCTCCCTAAACATGAAATCTCTCTCCTGCTTCCAACTTTGTAGCCAGTCGGTAAGCGCTTTTCACTGTATATCGTCCTGAAGAATGGAATTGCCATATTAACCGATCCTCACTACTCAAAGTAGCAACAGACAATTTATGAATTTCTGTAATATCTCTATGCTCGAAAAGTTCCTCCAACAACTCTTCATCCCAATCCCTAGAATTATGGATAAACAAATCATTTACATTCAGATACTCCAACCCTTCCACCATAGGAGTTCTTATATATCCATCATCTTCATCACGCAACCATCTCTCACTCCACACATTTATTGATTGACCATTTCCAATTTTCCATTTAACTCTTTTAATGATTAGTTGAGAACTCCATATACTTCTCCATATAAAACTTGGTGAATGCCCCAATGAGGCCCCCATAAAATCCCCTTTTGGATAATATTTAGCTTTGAAAACTTTACTAACAAGCAAAGATGGATTGGTAAATAGCCGCCATCCGTGTTTTCCCAACATAGCAAGATTAAAGGCCGTGAAATTTTGGAAACTCAATCCTCCCATCAATTTTGGAGCACATAATCTATCCCAAGCCATCCAATTCAGTCCTCTCTCACCTGATTTTTTATTACCCCACCAAAATGAATTCAGTATTTGTCACATCCGTGTCCTTGATTTTAATTATTATACCCTAATATTATGTTACACTATATTTATTTATTGATTGGGGAGTTAATTGGGTATTATGGATATAGTTTGGAGGCCAATTTCTTGTTTTAAGTGTAAAATTAAAAGTTTAGGGTAAGTTTTAAAAGGAGTTAAAGTTTAGAGAGACCAAAATAGATATTTTACATCATTGGGAACATAAATTCATATTTTCAATACACCTATTTCGGATATCAAAGAAGATGAGAAAAGAAAAAAAAATCAGAATTTCAAATTTCATTCTTCATCTCCATCTTTCTCTTCTTCTCAAACACATAAACATACCTTCAATGATCTTATGATATCCGGAGTTTGCATGGTCCGATTGAGTTGAGTTTTTTATGGTAGGTTCTAGACATCCTAATACACATTATGGTTGGTGTGATTTTGATTTGGAGATGTTTAACATGGATTTGTCCTAAACAGATTAGAGGGAAGATTTTGAGGCTTAATGTGTTTGTTTTCTCAATTATTGCTAATGTAAGTAATTTATCAACTACCTTTTTATGATTTTGAGTATCTATATATATATGTTAAGTGATCTTTATAAATTTTATCTTTTAAGGTAATATTTTTTTTTTTGGAGCAAAATATCATTAATGAGCCAAAAGTCGGCAAAAGTTTAACACAGAAAGAGAAAACCCACTAGGGATAATATCAAAGTAACACTGACTAGCAAATTGAGAGGCTGGTCTAGCAAAAGCATGAGCTAACCCGTTTGCTTGTCTTCTAATAAAACGGATAGTGTAACCGTTTTGAGATGATAAAAGTGTGCGACATCGCCCAATAATATCACCAAACTCAGACTGATCCAAACTTCCAGAACTAATAGCTTTAACTGTGGACAAGGAATCAGATTCAAATAGCATTTTATTATAACCTGCCTCCATGGTCCATTCAAGTGCATGTAAGACCGCCCAAGCTTCCGTCTCCCTAACTTTCATAATACCTTCCACCAGATTTGTCTGGGCCGAGATAAAGGCACCCTGTGAATCTCTAAGTACTGCACTACCTCCTGTTTTTCCAAGAATTGTAAATATGCTTGCATCTGTGCAACAGGAAACAAGATCAGTCGGTGGTCGGTGCCATAAAAGTATATTTTAAATTATTTATTGGTGATTTTAGTTAATAATGATTTATGATTTAATATTTTGGAGGATGAAATTGAAGGAAAGTACTTGGAAATTTTATGATGTTGATTTATGAAGTGTATATATATATATATATATATATATATATATATATATATATATATATATATATATATGATTTTAAATTAGATTATCAAATTATAAGATTTTTAGTATCCATCAAGAGTAATTCGGATAGGTGGCTTTAATTAAAGTCCGTATTTAGTGAGAAATACGACCTTTGTACACAGTTAAAAGACCTATTGGGTATGACAAAGAAGTGTTGAGTAAGACCATGTGGGTTAGTCAAAATTATGAGATATCTCGATTCTATTATATTGTGGGGATTGATACATACGGGGATTATCTCTCGGATGGATACGACCTATGAAATATTTATTGAGATACAGTTTATGAAGTATTTTATTAAGATACGGTTTATGAAGTATTTATCGAAATACAATTTATAAAGTATTTATCGAAATACGATTTATGAAGTATTTATCGAAATACGGGTTATGAAGTATTTATTGATTTACGGTTGATTAGAGTAAACGATTAATTGCAAACCTATTTATTTTGTGTAGTTGAGATAAACAAATAAGTATATATAACTATTTTGAACACAAGTTTTGGTATTAAGTATTTTAATGCAGTAATTTACCTTTTGCCAATGTGGGATAATTTGAGAAATAATGTTTATAACAAGCTTATGATATTTTAAATTGCATATTTGGTTAAAAGTATTATTTTGATATTTTATTATGGTTTAGTCCATAAAATGTTCATTTTTAAGAACATGAATTTTATATAATGCCTTTTGGAAATTAAAATATATATAGTTATTTTGAGTATAAGTATTTTATGTAGTTGATAATTGCTTACTCAGATTTCTGTCTCACGTTTTTAAATGTTTTAATGTTTTAGGTGAGGAAGTACAGGATATAGAGAAGGTTACCGACCGATTAGGCGAGGTTTGAAAGTTGGTTGCTTTGTTAGAATTGTCGTTAGAACTTTGGTATTTAAATTGTAATATAATGGAGTTGGTAAATATATGTTGAGGTTCTTGAATGACTAATATATGAATTCATTTTAAAATATATATTAAAGAGGAAGGTTTAAAAAAAACATATATGATATTATGATATTTGGATAATTTGGAGACTACTAAGTGTTAATTGTGAGCTTTCTATTTCACGCCTGATGCCGATTGAGGTCGTTTAGGGTCGGGTGTGACAGTATTCGTTGTAATTCCTTAGTCGTTGATATAGGGAGCAAGAATACACTCATGAAATAGATTGGGATAGCTTGCCCTGCTGCTCGAATAAGTGTAGCTTTACCAGCTTTTGATATTTCTTTCCCTCTCCATTGTTGTAGTCGCTGGCATAACCTGTCTCTAAAGTGTGCAAAGATTGCTCGTTTCGTTCTACCCACCAACGATGGAAGACCCAGATATCTTCCCGTATTTAACGGACTAGTAATACCCAAAATGCTAGAAATTCCCATAGCCATGTCATTTGCCACATTCCTACTAAACATGATTCCTGATTTTTGAAAATTTATAGCTTGCCCTGAAGCTAACTCATATGTTCTGAGTAAATTTTTTAACACTCTAATTTATGGTAACCTGGCAAAATAAAAAAGCAGCATCAGCAAAGAGCAAATGTGAAATCGCAGGCGCCCCTCTCTTAACTCGACATCCATGCAGTAACCCCCTATTCTCAGCTGCCACCAATAATGACGTCAATCCTTCCACACAAAGCAGAAATAAGTACGGTGATAGTGGATCACCTTGGTGGAGCCCTCTTTTTGGGTAAACAGGACCAACCAACTGATCATTTATTCTAATCATATATTGCACAGAAGATACACAATGCATGATCAAATTAACCCATTTATCTGCAAAACCTAACTTCAGCATTACCTCTCTTAGATAATTCCAATCCACCATATCATATGCTTTACTCATATCAATTTTTAGTGCCACATTTCCTACTTTTTTAGCAGCATTACTGTTAATGCTATGAATAAGTTCAAATGCGATCAAAACGTTGTCATGAATAGATCTCCCTTTAATAAAAGCAGATTGATTTTTATTATATCTCTTTTTGTAAGAATTTATTATCTCTTTTCTATTAAAAGAAATCAATTTCTTACATTTCAGACTCAATTAACTTAATTTCTAAATTATATTTTATGAAAATTATAAAAAATTTATAGCTAATTTTTTTTATAAAAAAAAAGTGTGAAAATGTTATACTTATTAGCCAACATACCAAAACAATAAAGTTTTAGTGTACTAGAAGCTTAAAAAAATTTGTCCAGGCCTAACGGGCTGGACATCGAAAAATTATTTCCAATAGTCAGACTAAAATTAGCCCCCATGTGTCGATTCTTGGCTCCGCCACTGGATACAGTTCACATATGTTAAATTTGAGGTGCCTTCTACCTAAATTTTGATCAATCATGTATCATTAAAATTCAATAGATACACAAAATAGACTCTTTACTACACATAATATCCTAAAGTTATTATATTTATTTTAAGGGCTCTAGCTAAACCTAAGTGAAATATGTCCAATTGTCTCATAGTTAACAATTTTCAATCGTAGGTTTACGATATCGTCCTCAGTTTCAGGACACGTATCCTTTTAACCTCATAATAATTATCTTAATAATACGGTACTGCTATCGCACCCAGTTTCAGGACACAATACAAGTTCAATTACAGCAAAATAACACCATAGCGCCTCCCTACCGAGACAGGTGCCTATGATCACAGTATCAACAATACTCCAGACCATTGTACCTATCCATTTAAGCTAGCTAATTACGTAAAATTCTAAAATAAGACGTATATTCATTCTACCATAGACAATTACCTTACAAAATAATTACTTTAACATGTAATCAAAATAATATGCATTATGTACGAATTTAATTAAGCAAAACCATATCCAAATTTCACATATACTATATCTCCTTGTTCAGACCTAATAATATTATGAGTTGAAAATAGATTTCATGCAATTAAATAATAACCATTCAAAGCATTTGGACCAACCAAGACAAAGGATTAACTCGTATATTACCATTATTATGAATAGTATGGTTTTACCTTAACAACACACATGTAGACACAATTTCAAAATTTTCTGAGACTATATATATATATATATACCTTTCGTCCCAAAAGCTAATCAAACTATTCAGGTTCTTGTTCATCCGTTTCTTCCTCTCCTATAAATATAAAATGTATTCCTATAATTAATTCGTGTTTAAGAAAAATGATTGATATGTAATGTATGTTCAAAATATTACTAACCCCCATGATATTAATTAAGGTTCCATATCAGGCTAGTTAATCAATAACCTTGTACTTAAATCTAAGATTCTAATCCTTTAAAAATTCAATTATCATAATAGACTAATAATTTAGAAAAACTATCATAATTATAAATTTTATTTTATAAAATACCCTCTACAAAATTACGGATGTTACACTAACTCACTTTTAATCTTCATCTCCAAACATCATGTAAATTCTTTTTAAACACATAATAATCAATTTCAATGTTAGAAAAGTTATACACAATCATATATGCTTCTCCAGGGTTCGAGGTTCGTAAATTGTTAAATGTGAACTTCCTTAGGAAATTGGGAACATTCTTTTCTCATTTGTTTTAGTGTAAAATGATATCAGATTGTGAATGAACTATTTGTATATGTGTTCGCAAACAGCAAAATGCGAACACCATTTGTTAAAATGCGAAATAAGTATCGCATTGCTAAAAATACGATACAGATCATAACATGTGAACCACATCTCCTTAAATGTGAATGCACATACTAACAGCGAAACTTAATTTCACTCAATTTTGAATTATCTTTTCTATATTTATGATATGCCACTATAAGAAAATCAGTACTTAATGACCGAATTTAAGGACTAAATAAATTTTAGTCATAAAGTACGAGAATTTGAGGAACCTCGATTGGCTGATTGAGCTCACCAGGCTTAATGTCCTCTGCAGCCGCTTGCTCTTTCGTTAGCTTAACATATCTCATATGAACGCCTCCTTCTGCTGTTTGATCTCACCAAAGCTAAGATCAAACACAAGACAAAAATAAGAAGCCTCTCTTTGTTGAGTGATCGAATGCGTGAAAAGTCTGAAGTCTAAAGTTTGACTTCAATGTGCGGGTATAACTGTAAACATAGGGCAAACCTTGAAAAATATAAACTAAGAATTTTGGCGAGGAATAAGATCTGATTGTTTGTTGGATAATGAGGTGGAACAATGAGATGTTTTGGGTGGTTCAATTATTTTTAGAGAGAGAAAAAATTAAGAGAGAAGAGAGAGAACGAAAAAAAATAAGAAATTAAAAAAATGGAGAAGATGGTATAATTGATTTTTATTTTTTATTTTGGAGTTTTTTTGTGATAATTAAATAATAAAGGGGGTTAATTTATAAAATAAATAAATATAAGGACCAAACTAACTCTTGTTCTTTTGACTTTTAACAATGTTAGTCAAATTGGTATGTGTTTACTAACGGAATGAACCTCAAGGTACCATTTTGCAAACTTTTAAACCACATGGGTGTTGTTCGAAAACATGTGTAACCACAAGGTTTATTTTTGTACTTTTCCCTAAAAACTAAGACAAATAAAAACCCATGTATTCAGACACTCTCACTTCTCGCTCTTCAGACAACTAAAATGGTGATAGAAAACTGGAGCTCTCGTCTCTTTTCATTTTTCATCTCCAACTAAACACCGACATCCTTTTCCTCCCCATTCATCATCCCTCTCATCTCCGTTCATCATCCCTCTCATTTGCTCTCTGTTTTTTACTTGCTATTTGCTCAAACTGAAAAGCTACTGAGAACTACTAGGTATTCTTCTGTGTTTGTGTGTATCTAGCTATTTGTTTGACTAATTGACACTGGGGCTATCTAGCAAAAGAATAAGGAAGTTTCTAGGTATATTTGTTTGATTAATAGGATAAAGAAGCACTACTGCTAAAGTTGCAATCAGTGGTAATGTTGATGAAATTTGAATGAATACGATGTCTATTTGGTGTTTGTTGTTCATACAAAATTGTATGTCTTGCTTGTAGGTGTTTTGTTCTATTTCTTTAGTTGTTTAACATTAGTTTTTCCCACTAACGTGTGTACATCTTTAAAGATTTCAGGTTGCTTTTGGTTTTTACTGCTGTAAACCTTTTTGTTCTGCATCAGACACACCACCACTCTTGAGTAGCTTGTGCACCCTCAGTTTAGGCAAATAGTATCAGTAAAGTTGGTGAAACTAGGTATTGTTTGTAGATTTGCAGGTTTACTTTTTAAATCACATAGTCCATAATAATATATTCACATACAATTGAAAATTTCTCTTCATTATTATTAATACATCTATTTCTCTTCAAAATTTCTCTTTTCATGGGAGGTTCAAGCTTAGAGTATTGTTATGAAGCATATACTTAATAAAGTACGAGAATTGTAAAAAAATGGTTTAAGTTAATAAACACTACTAACGTTAATATTTATTAAAGGGATAAAGTGCAAAAATACCCTTAAAGTTGTCAATCAAGAACAATATTATCCCTAATATTAGAAATGTTACAATTAAGAGCCTAATGTTAGTAACTTGGTCCAATTTTGGAAGAGTTTGTTGTTCATTCAGTTCAAAGTGCCTGCCTATTCTGATAAATAGTAAGAGTTTGCTGTTCTAGGTAGTGAAAAATGACTTACAAGGTTCAAGTGCCTGCCTATTCTGATAAATAACAAGAGTTTGATGTTCCTTCTGTTCAAATTGTTTGACTTTCATTTCAAGTTTTCTTGAGCGTTCTTCACAATTTATTTTCATTGAATCAAAGTGCTTTTCATTGATAAAAAATTTGTGTATGTCTTGTTGGTTTTGAATCTGATTTTTTCTTTTGTGAATTGCAATTAAGAATGAGTTTAATTTTAGGACCAGGTGCTTTTGCTTTAGTGTTATTAGTGAGGAAGGTTGTTGCCTATGTGGTTTGCATGATAAAACTATATCCCATTTTCTTTTTGTAAGCTTTTCTTTATGGTTTGAATTAAGTGGTGGTCTTAGAATTTGAAAGTTGGTTGGTGGAAATGTGTGCATGGGAGAAGCAAATGAGAAAGTTTGTGGAAATTAATCATAGACGATCGATTCGAACGAAGATGACAGAAGGGATCCGCAAGGATCATTATGAGCGATTAGGACCCATACCAATAGATTAAATCTTCCCCTATTCCTGAACCCCAGAATTAGACTCAAAGCTGGGGAAGGAAAGCAAGTAAGCCTACGATTGGACTTACTTAGTTTTCTTAATAGAGTTATGACTTACTTAGTTTAATCCTACTAGAAAGGCAGTGAGTGACCTACATATAGTAGGAATAGGAGGGCCCCTCTAAGCCTAGAAGCTCTGAAAGGCATTACCTCTGCTACAATTAGTTCCCACTGATCCTGATAGATCCTGATCCTATTCCATATGTGTAGGTTCTTCCGTTAATATTAAAGGTTTATCAATCGTTTATCAGAATATTATTCTAATTTGATGCTTTCGTAATGTATCAAAATTGTCTATAACACTAATATTGTTATAGGAAAAAGAGATGGACCAGCCTATTACTCCTCATCAATTGTTTTTGTGGTTACATATACATGAGAATGATGGAGTTTCTTTTGTTCATGACCGCTCCAGCGATACTCGGGTGAAATTAATTATAATTAATATTTTTGTTGTTATATACACATGCTTTTTAATGTGCTACATTAACTAATTTAATTTGTTCTTATAATAATAAATGTAGGCAGAATTTGAGGACCTTACACAAAGTAACCCATCATCTGGGATAGTTGCACAAGCTTTTGATGAGGTTCAAGCATTTTATAGGGTGGCTGGAGGGCCTACTAGGGGAGGAGGATTTTTGGGCTTTGTACAGCGATTGCACAGTTTTATGGTGATCACCCACCTACATGTTCAATATGGGCCTCATCCTCGGGTATTGGCGAGGCATCTGCCTCAAATTCTGGTGCTAAAAATCCCATTGTTCAGCACATACAGGAGCAGCCTACTCGCTTTAATACTGATAGGGCCCATTTTATGGAGTATTTAGATCTGGTGGAGGGAGAGCAGCCACGTTCTGACGATGGCATCCACTTGAGCCCTGATGTCAATGGGTTAAGAGATTGTAGGGAGCGATTGATAGACGTTGAGACCCAAATGGATCCAGTTTTGAGGCAAATTCAACATGCTATCACTCAACTCCAAGATGATGTGCAAAGGATAGACCGTGCTATGGATTCACGTTCATCTCCATCTTAGATATTCATATATTTGACTTAGAAACATTTTTTTGAAGCTGATACAACTTGTTAAGGTTCATCAGGCCTTATATTATCATGTTGTCCACATATTTTAGCTTAGTTTTTTTAAGCTTATAGCTTTTTAAGGTTTATTTATAGGCCTTACATTATATTTTGTTAGTCATATCATTTTTGTCGTAATGGAATCACCATTACATCATTCAATTTTTCTTCACTAATTTATGTAATGGGCTTTACGAACAAAATAGACATGAATCCCCATTACGATTGGCGAAATACGAAAAAAAATATGAAAACATAAAAACCAAAAAAATGCAAAAAAGTGAAAAACGAGAAAACGAGAAAAAAACGGAAAAAAGCGAAAAACATGAAAACGAGAAAAATATGAAAAACACGAAAATGGTAAAACGAGAAAAAATGCGAGAATGAAAAAAACAAAAAAAAAACGAAAAAATGGAAAAACAAATTGGTGATCTTGAATTTTCTATTATGGACGGACAGTTGGCGTACAACATCATCCTAGGACGCTCTTTTATTTCAGAAGTCGCGGCTTTGATTTTGATACGCCACTTGGTGATGTATATTCCCACAAGCAAAGGGGGAGTGATGATTAGCAGAAATAAAAAGGTAGCTCAAGAAACCTATTCCGCGTCCTTGTCAATCCGCCCTCAATCCAAAGATGAAGGAGAAGAGGATGAGCTCGTCACCACCGCTTTAGGAGACACTGAGATGTTCCTTATCGCTGGTGGGAAACAGGTACAGATTGCTAAAGGATTAAAGGCAGAAATTAAAGATGATGTCACAAAGGTCCTCATAGAATCGAGAGATGTGTTTGCATGGGAAGATGAGATCCTCACAAGAGTCAGCCCAGAAATAATCACTCATAAGCTGAACATTGCTGAGAACTCAGTCCCAGTAGCCCAGAAAAGAAGAAACCACGGTCTAGAAAGACAAAAGGCAATTGAGGAGGAGATATCCAAATTAAAGAAGGCAGATGCTATTGAAGAAGTTATCTACACTCAATGGTTAGCAAATGTTGTGCTGGTTAAAAAGGCCGGTGGGTCATACCGGATGTGTATAGACTTTACGGATCCCAACAAAGCGTGTCCAAAGGACAACTATCCCTTGCCTTATATCGACATTCTGGTTGATGGGACGGTTGGGCATGCTGTATATTCATTCACAGATGTCAAATCAAGCTACCACCAGATCTCTATGGAACCTTTAGACCGAATCAAAACCTCCTTCGTGACACATCAAGCAACCTACTGTTTCAAAGTCATGCCTTTTAGACTTAAGAATACAGGAGCAACTTACCAGCGTATGATGAATAAAATATTTGAAGGTAAAGACGGCGGTAACTTCTCAGTATATGTTGATGACATGATCATCAAAAGCACCACGATGGAAAAAGGTAAAGTCGGCGGTAACTTCTCAAAAATATTACTGACTTCAGCGTGTTTTTCCATCGTGGTGCTTTTGATGATCATGTCATCAACATATACTGAGAAGTTACCGCCATCTTTACCTTCAAATATTTTATTCATCATGCACTGGTAAGTTGCTCCTGCATTCTTAAGTCCAAAAGGCATGACTTTGAAATAGTAGGTTGCTTGATGTGTCACGAAGGAGGTTTTGATTCGGTCTGAAGGTTCCATAGAGATCTGGTGGTAGCTTGATTTTACATTCGTGAATGAATATACAGCATGCCCAGCCGTCCCATCAACCAGAATATCGATACAAGGCAAGGGATAGTTGTCCTTTGACACGCCTTATTGAGATCCGTAAAGTCTATACACATCCGGTATGACCCACCGGCCTTTTTAACCAGCACAACATTTTCTAACCATTGAGTGTAGATAACTTCTTCAATAGCATCTACCTTCTTTAATTTGGATATCTCCTCCTCAATTGCCTTTTATCTTTTTGGACTGTGGTTTCTTCTTTTCTGGGCTACTGGGACCGCGTTCTCAGCAATGTTCAGCTTATGAGTGATTATGTCTGGGCTGACTCCTGTGAGGATCTCATCTTCCCATGCAAACACATCTCTCGATTCTATGAGGACCTTTGTGACATCATCTTTAATTTCTTCCTTTAATCCTTTAGCAATCCGTACCTGTTTCCCTTCAGCGATAAGGAACATCTCAGCGTCTCCTAGAGCGGCGGTGATGAGCTCATCCTCTTCTCCTTTATCTTTGGATTGAGGGCGGATTGACAAGGACGCGGAATAGGTTTCTTGAGCTACCTTTTGATTTCCGCTAATCATCACTCCCCTTTTGCTTGTGGGAATATACATCACCAAGTGGCGTATCGAAATCAAAGCCGCGACTTCTGAAATAAAAGGGCATCCTAGGATGATGTTGTACGCCAACTATCCGTCCATAATAGAAAATTCAAGATCGCCATTCTCCTTCATATTTTGACTTCTTTTTTCATGGGTGGCTGATACCCTGGTCCATCTGCTATGACATTAATGACACTTTTGGATTTCTTTCTAGGCTCTATCTTTTGTTTGTCATTGTCTTGTTATTTGTTATTCTAGACAAATCTATCTTCTACTTTTCCAGCTCCCATCAAGCTTCTGTGTCATGGCTATTTCTTCTATGGAACTTGCAATTCTCCTTGGTGTACATGCTCCCCTCCTTTGGGTTTGGGATATGTAATGTCCCGTTTATACTAACTCTTTTTCTTTATATTGTGGCAAGTTGGGAGCTTTAAACCTTTCGTCCGCCTTGTACCTCAGAATCCGTGCTGTGGATGGTGAATTCCTGTTAACAAGGTATGAACCTTCCCAGCACGATGATCCGCCTGTTCAACCTTTGGATCTTTCCTTTTTGGCTAATGACATAACCAAGGGATTTTTTTTCTGAAGTGGCTCCGAATGTACACTTCTCTGGATTGAGCTTTATTTTTCATGCCAGTGTTTGGCACTAGTTGTAGTATTAGCGATTCCCTTGTACTTATGGGTTAGTACTAAAAGAACTCCAAAAGTGGAGCATACCCTGTCCATTATTAAAAGATTGTGGTAAGGCATAAAAGCTATATTCACTTACTTTAGGGTCAATGGCTTGATCCATAGAACAGACTTCATAGCGAAAGACTGTTTGCATTGGCCTCATTGGCAAATATCATGTATGATGCAATGTCTCCTTATGGAATTTTTAGTTCATCTTGGAATCAACTCAGTAATTCCTTCACGTTAGTCACTGATTCTAGAATGAACTTAGTCAAAGGATAAAACCAAGTAAATATTATATGCCAAACAAATTCATAATAGAATTTTAATCGTGTTTGCTTTAATAATACTATATATAACAGTCATAACCATAAAGGTTACTATTGCACATAATGAATTTTTAATAATAAATAACCATAATGACAAAGGTTAAAAACAATGTCTTTTGCATTTTAATGCACATTATCAATCATGATAATAAATTTATTTTAAATATCATAAACATTATAACCTTCAATATTGGGTAAGATATATTTATTTTTTACTTGTAACTAATATTATGTTATCATGCATATAATGGCATTCAGAGATCATTAAGGCCTCGTTTGGATGAAATATAATTAAAGTAAGGGAAGTGGTGATTTAATAATATATTTATATATAAATTAATCTTATATCCTTTCATTTGTATAAATAAAATAAAACACAAAGGGTAATTTTGGAAGAAAAAGACATGTACCATGATTCTCCTTCAATTCGGGATGTAAGGAAAATTACCCAAAATTCACCCTCACATACCTTCAACTGCCATCATTCAAACAATCTTTAAAGAACGCTCATGTATAGCCTAAGAACTTTGCATAAATTAATATTCTCATTCGAAACTGATACTTGCACTCTTTTGTAGTTAGCTCAGGACATGAAAGTTTTGTTTATCCAATTTGGTAATTCATCAACCCATAATGGCCTTAATAGTTAGGGACAATTACAGGATAATCACAAATAGACTCAATATTTTCAAGTCTCTTTTGTTGGTAACAAAAATTCTAACAATGTCAAATAAACAGTTTTTATATGAATAGACACATCCTTGTAAATAAATGATGAATTAACTGTTTGACAAAACAATAATTAAAAACATGAATTTCTGATATCTTAAATTAAAAATACTATATATGAGAAAAGCCATACATAGATGATGGTGAATTGTACCCTAAAAAACCAAATATGATTTTCTTTGTAATTTCTTATAATAATTATATACATGTTCACCCAAAAGACTGATCAGATTTAAATGATTTGTAATTACATGAGCCTTTTTATGATATTTTTAATATCAAATGTCAAAATCACCTTGAATTGATGGATTTTTTTTTTAATAAAATCCCAAGATTCCGGGTCTTATACATGCATTTTGTACCAATTCAATGATAATAGCCTATTACACTTGTCATGCATAAAAATATGAGGCATATTGAGCGTGCAATATTTAATGAAAGATCTATCTCAATGACTTCATCTTTCACAGTTTATTAGATTTATCTAATAACATATATGATATTCATAACATTTCATAAGGGTAAGAAGTTTCAAATTTCTTTAATTAAAAATGGAACAAGAAAGGGGAAGAAACTTATCTTGTCTATCATAAAATTCCAGATTTATTGTAGAAAACTTTTTCCCACCAATATATAGATAACCCTATCTTTGGATAGATTTGTTTGTACCGATTGAGCCAAGGTTTGAGATTTGACTTCATTGCTTTGTTCTGTGACTGCTGATATAGAGGTTCCTCCAGTGGGAGAGTTGAGCCTTTCTGAAGAAATTTTATGTTCGTCGTGTAAATTCTATTAATCTTAGAATTCCACCTTCACCGCACCAATTGATAACTTGTGAAAAAGTCGTTGATCAGAACACTTCCCTGTGAGGCGCCGTTGGGATCGGCCGGGGACACTCCGATGCCTAAATCAGTAATATTCTTGAGAGAATAAACTGTAATCACAAAAGTAGGGTTAGAATATTGTGTACCTTTGAACCCAGGAAGCTGGGATATTTATATGCAATTCTGTAACAATCGCATTAATCCCCTTTATTGTCCTTGAATGTGGGTTTTGATGTTACTTTAGTTATACTTGATGGTTTAAGTATTAATTGAGTTATTAGTATCATCAATGTCGGAGGTTTCTCCTTGATAATGGTTTAAAGACCTTTGGATGGACCTGTCTCAAGAAACCTCTGTATATTCACTTGGCGGATACTGATCTCTTTATTGATGGCTATTAATTGCCATTTAATTGTATTTATTTCCTTCATGGATGGTTATAAGTGCGCCTTTTGGTATTCTTTAGAACCGTCGAGGCGTATGTATGCTCTCCTTGAGAACTATGGCGGGTCTCCATTACTTGCTCTCATTGGGCATATCTTGCTATGGCGTGTCTCGTCATGGTCCACGCGGCGTGGCATAATGTTAGAGACTACTTCCTTTTTCTTCATTATTTGCATATTCACCCCTGCATTAACCCTGCATTGATTATCATTAATTCCACTTTTATAATGAATAATTCCGGCTGTTATCACATACATATTGTGATTATAATGATATTTTATCAATTTTATGAAAATTTACCAATCAAACATGGTAATGTAAATTGTAATCATGATTCCATTCCATTCCTTTACATTATACATTTGATGATATTAAAATCTTGATTACGTTACATTACATTACATTACAACGTACCAAACGGACCTTAAATGAAAATAAAAAGAGTTACAAGAATAAACTATGAAAAAATGGATATTGCTTTAGAGATATTTCCATATAAAAGCAGCACGAAGATTAAAGATCTGTGATGCTTTTGGAACAAAGGAAGCCAAGTAATTTTTGTCTGAGTTTCTTGCAATAAGAAATATGACAATCTTTGTCCGACTTCCTTATTGGATGTTGGACAAAACTGTAACCCGAACATTATTACTCAGACTATATATGATGTGAAGAAGTCAGACAATTCTTGTACGACTTCTTTTCAATTTTAAAATGAGATAATTTTTATTTGATTTTGTCATGATATACATAGAGCACTATTACATATAGTATTTCCAATTTGACAATTAATGTGAAATAGTGCTATGATAGATCATTATAGCATTTATTCCACCCTAGTAATATGAAATTTGATTTAGGGTTAATTCCTCACAAATTTGATGTGGTTACACGAATCTGCAGATGAAAAACTGTGGTGTTTTTGTTGTCAAAACGAGAATTACGCTTGTCGATATTTGCAAAATCGAAGACTTTTGGATTGACATTGCCAATTTGGTCGTTAACGACCTCAAAATAAAAAAATCAAGAATTAAAGTTATTTAGTATCACATTTTCTATGAAACCTCATTTTTTAATTTTCAAAATCATTATTTTTGAAGTTTTCTCTCTCTAATCATTGACTTTATCTCTCCTTATCAAACAACACCTAAATGAACACAAAACTAAAAAAAAGTTTGAAAATGTAAAATTGCTCAGAATATAATTAAATTCTTAAAAAAAATTATTTTGTGGTTGTTAACTAACAAATTGGCAATGTCAACTCAAACTTGTTCGATTTTTCAAATGTCAACAAACATCGTCCTTATTTTGAAAAAAAAAAGTGACAGTTCTTCATCAGTAAATCAGTCTAATCATGTTATTTTTATGGGTAAAGTTCAAATAAAACCCCTGTGGTTTCACTAATTTTCAGATAAAGGACTGTGGTTTACTTTTTGTCAAAACGAGGATTGAGGTTTTTAACTTTAACAAAATAAGGACTTTTTCGATTGATACTATTAAAATCACCTTTGACGACTTCAAAAATGACATATTTTAAGAACTACTAATATTCTAAGCAACTTTAATTCTTCGACTTTTTTATTTTGAGATTGTTTAGATGATGTTTGGTAAAGAGAGAGAAAGTTAATGTTTAGAGAGAGAAAGTTCCAAAAAAGATGATTTTCGAAAATCGAAAATGTAGTTCCATAGAAAATATGATATTGAACAACTTTAATTCTTGGAAATTTTCATTTTCAGGTCGTTAAAGATGGTTTTAATAGTATTAATTCAAATTTGAAACCTCAATCCTTGTTTTGACAAAAAGTAAACCACAGTCCTTTATCTGAAAATTAGTGAAACCACAAGGGTTTTATTTGAACTTTACCCTATTTTTATTAACGTTTTAAATTATAACTTCTTAAATAAGGATAAATCACATCCATGGTCATTGAACTTTGCTCTTTTTAACATTATGACCACTGAACTTTTAAAATTAAACACAAAAGTCACTCAACATTACACTTTTTAACACATGTGGCCACTCAACGCCTCAAAACGACCGTCGACGGTCTCAAAATAAAAAATTCGAAGAGTTAATAATATTCTTAGCAACTTTAATTCTTGAAAAAAAATCGTTTTTAGGTCATTTAGGTGTTGTTTGGTTAGGAGAGATGACGAATTTTTAGAAAGGGAACTAAAAAAAATATGACTTTGAAAAATAAAAAATGTGATTTCATAGTAAATGTTGTTAATTTTAATTTTTGAATATTTTCATTTTGAGATCGTTAACGGTCATTTTGAGGAGTTAGTTAAAGTTGAATGGTTAGCAATATTCAAAAATAAAAAGACTAGTGACATACCATTAAGAATTGAGTTCAGTAACCATAATGTTAAAATAGTTAAAATTCAGTGGGCATATGTGTAATTTACCTTTTAAAAAGATCTAACGTTTTGAATTTTTTGACGGCTACTAAATTTAAAATTTTTCTTATACAGAAGAAAAGAAAAACAAAGGAAGCACTTTGAGATTACAGCTTCACTTTTGCTGTCTCTCTCTCTCTCTCTCTCTCTCTCTACGCGTTTCCCGTTCAATCTTCCTTCCCCATTTTTAAATTCTTCTCATACTACAAAACCCACTTCTCCTCTGCAACATCTCTCAATAAATCACATGGCTACACTCTTCAATCTCCTAATTTTCCTCTTTTTCACCGCACTCCCCTTCTCAATTTCTCAATCAAAATCCGAAGCACCGGCACCGGCCGCCGATGACTGTAACGGGATTTTCTTATCATACCAGTACTCAACAGGAACTAAGCTGAAGCCTACCGTTCCTTCCCACCAGCCTTACAGATTCGAATCGACGCTCACTGTGCAAAACAATGGAGTTGATGAACTCAAATCTTGGAAAGTGTTTGTGGGTTTTCAACACGATGAGTTTTTAGTTTCTGCGTCTAATGCTGTTCTTGTTGATGGTACTACTTTGCCTGCTAAAGTTGGGAATGGTACTGTGTTTGCTGGGTTTCCTATGACGGATTTGAAAACTCCGATTGCTACTGCCGGTGATTCTACTCAGACTTCTGTTCAGGTTAAGCTTTTGGGGACTCAATTTGGTGTTCCGTTGAAGGATGTTCCGTTGCCTTCTGAGATTTCTCTTGCTAATGATGGCTTTGTTTGCCCTAGTACTACCACTGAAGGTATGTTTTGAATTTGATTTCTGATTTTGGGGGTTTTTGTTTGATTTGGGGGATTTTATGGTAAGGGTTAGATCTTTTCGGTTTTGCTTCATTTTATTGTGTTTGATTCTATGATTGATCTTGTGTGTTTTTTGAATCTGAGAAAGTTGATTGATGGATGCTTATTTGATCAGAGTAAAATCATGAGTGATCAGAAAGAGTTTTAGATCTTCAGGATTTGTTCTGTTTATGTGTTTGATGCCATTGCCCTTTGGTTTAATAATTTCAATTTGATCTATCAAGATAGGGCTGTAATCGAGCCAACCCGAGCTTGCTCATCCTCAGCTCGTCATGTTTTTTTGTCGAGCTCGAGGTCAATATGCTGTTGGTGAGTTGCTCGTGACCTTGTTCATGAAAATAGGGCTGTAATCGGGGGCTCATCAGTTTTTTTGAAAAGCTCGAGCTCTAGCTCGTTTAGAAGTTGCTCGCGAGCTTGATTCGTGAACATCTCGTTAATTCTATTCATGAACTTCACTCATGAACAACTCATTAATCATGTTAATTTGAAATTTATTTGACTAGGTTGTTTTACATTTCCCCTTTATAGGAATATTATTGTTAAAAGGGTTAAGGTGCAAAAATACTCCTATGATTTTGGATCAGGAGCAATTTTACCCCCAAACGTTGGTAGCCAAGAGCAATTTTACCCCTAAGGTTGATAATTCATACAAAATATCTTTTCTATTTTTTTTTCACATCCCAACATATGTTTGTGATTTGTTACTGATAAAATGACACAAGTATGAAGTGTAGATGATAAGATTCATGGCCGGGAAGACAGTTTGATGAATTATTTCTCAAATTGACGTAATTTATCAACGTTAAGGGTAAATTGTTCTTGGCTTCTAACATTAGGGGTAAAATTGCATCATTTTAGACATTAGGAGTAAAATTACTCCTGACCCAAAACGTTAGGGGTATTTTTGCACCTTAACCCTTGTTAAAAATAGTGATCGAACCAGGCTTGTTCACGAGTGAGTTCATGAACATTATAATCGAGCTTGTTCACGAGCCTATAATTGAGCCTGCTAGCAAGCTTTCGAGCTGAATTTTGCCTTAATCAAGCTCGGCTCGTTTATAAATCGAGCTGAACACGATCGAAATTTTATTGAGCCGAGCTGCTCAATGAGCTGTCCTATATGAAGAGTCGTTCCCAAATCTCTGACCAATTGTATTTCTGATTTAGCTTATTGCTGCTTGAATACAATTCCTTAGATCAGACATAATGTTTTGGAAAAAATGAAATTGAGCTCTGAAGAACATTTATGTTTCACTTGATTATTGAAATTAGGCTTAAAGTGACCTATTGACCCCGAATTTTGTTAAAGTGATACGTGTTTCATCTTGTTCAAATTTTCGCTTGCTCTGCCACGTAGGACTTCGCGGGTTAATAATACTTAAAAGGGGCTAATGTCATTAGACTTAATGGTTGACATCCTTTGTTTTTTCCAGGTAGTTTGATGTATGTTTGCTGCGCCAGAGATGAGAAATTCAAGTCAAATATCACGGTGGAGGACGAAAAGTTTCTACCCCGACAGACCGGAGATCTTACAATTATGTATGATGTGATCAGAACATATGACTCTAATTACTGGGCAGAGGTCACCATTGGAAATCACAATCCCCTCGGCCGTCTTGATAACTGGAAATTGAGCTGGGATTGGATGAAGGATGAATTTATCTTCACCATGAAAGGGGCTTATCCGTCTGTTGTCGATTCAACGGACTGCTTATTTGGCAAGCAAGGTACATTTTACAAGGAGCTAGACTTTTCGACTGTATTAAACTGCAAAAGAAGGCCTACGATCATCGACTTGCCTCCAAATATGTACAATAACACGGACCTTGGACTAAAACCCTCGTGTTGTCGGAATGGAACAATCTTGCCACCATCAATGGATCCGAGCAAGTCAACTTCAGTTTTCCAGATGCAGGTATTTAAAATGCCTCCAGATGTTAATCGGTCGGAGATCTCGCCGCCACAAAACTGGAAGATCAATGGCACACTTAACCCTGACTATGTATGTGGTCCTCCGGTTAGAGTGAGTCCTAGCCGATCCCCTGATCCATCCGGCCTACCGTTGAATACTACTGCTGTTGCTAGCTGGCAGATTGTATGCAATATCACCCATCCGAAAGGTTCAAGCCCGAGATGTTGTGTATCATTCTCTGCTTACTACAATGATTCGGTTGTCCCGTGTAAAACCTGTGCGTGCGGATGCCCCAGCAACACCGGTCGGACTTGTAGTACGACCGCTCCTGCGGTGCTTCTTCCGCCACAGGCATTGCTTATACCTTTTGACAACAGAACCGCAATGACTAAGGCTTGGGCAACCCTTAAACATTTACCTGTCCCGAACCCAATGCCCTGCGGAGATAACTGCGGGGTTAGTATCAACTGGCATCTCTATACCGACTATAACCGCGGGTGGAGTGCGAGGATCACGGTATTCAACTGGGATGAAATCGCTTTTCCCGATTGGTTTGCTGCTGTACAATTGGACAAAGCTGCTGCTGGTTTCGAAGCAATGTATTCATTCAACGGAACCATCTTGACAGACAACAAAAACAATACAATAATCATGCAAGGGCTTCCCGGACTAAACTATCTTGTGCCAGAAACCGACGGAGCTGACCCTGCAAGGACTCCTAGGATCCCCGGAAAACAACAATCCGTTGTCTCATTCACCAAGAAAGGTATTCCAGGACTCAATGTAGCTGCTGGAGACGGGTTTCCCTCTAAAGTCTTCTTCAACGGAGAGGAATGTTCGCTTCCTACCATATATCCGATGAGCAACAGCAATAGAAAGGGATCGGGATCGGCTATGATTCTATCGGTACTCCTTGCTGCTGTGGTGTTCATGCTGATGCAGCAGTAGCTATTAAACGACAAAGGCGTTGGTCAGTCTTATTCTTTTGATTCTTTCAGTGATTTGAAGCGTACATGATTCCTCGGCAGAAAACAAGCGTACCGAGATAACAATAGGAATGAGCATTTGAGATATCGATCGTCTCCGGAAGGTGATATATATATATGTATACTATACTGTCACAGATTTTGAAAGGAAATGTATAATTTGAGATCATGTATAGGCAATATTGATTTGCCTAATTTGCTTCTTCCTAACATGTATTAGTGTTTTCTCTGTATAAATATTGTTTTGACAATGGCAGATGCCTTAATGTTCATTATTTTATATATGTAGTTCATTTTTCTCAAAATAGATGATAGTTGCTTACCAAATTCCAATTCTTTATATCTACTGTTTGTAGCGCTGTAAATGAGGATAAAAGCTCGATTGTATTTAATTCGATTTATAAACGCGCTGAGTTTGAGCATAATGAAATCCGATTTAGGTTCAGTTATAAGTTTATGAACACACGGTTTGATTATATATTTTTAGTGTAGAAAATTTTGGATCAAGGAAAATTTTTTATTGGAAAAGAAATATTGTTTGGTGTTTTGGTGGATGAGTGTTATTTTCAAAAGGGCGAGAAGAAGTGGAGTATAGGGTTACAAATGGGTTGGACTGAGCCTAGCCTATCGGGTTTTCGTACAAATGCTCCGTCCAAGTTCAGTCTAGTCCACTATTAATTTAGACAGGCTCGAACTTAAAATTCAAATTCGAAGCCCAACCCATATACACTTATCTAAAAAATATACATAATTTTTAATTATAAAAAAATAAAATTTATACTTAAAAATTAAATATTTAATATATAAATTAATATTAATAGGAGGGCCGGGCAGGGCCGGGCCGTGCTATTTTTATCAATCTCAGCTTCGTCCAAAAAATAGACGGGCTTTAGCAGGCCTGGACGAACTGGGCCTATGATCAATTTTCATTGTACAAGCCCGATCCAAGGAACACAGGCCTAGGCGGGTACCCGGACCCGTGGACAGGTCTAATTAAAAATAAAACTTTCTTCGTATATTCAGTCGACTAACCTAAAAAATTTCTTCTCATTTTTTCCTATTATAAAACTCCGCCTAGTCGGTTAAATTGAGAACTGGTCAGGTCTCTTGTTCGAGTTGAATTTGTTTTTTGCATTTGTAACAAATCGGCCGAAACCGCAGTCGGACCGGGAACCGGTGTGACCCCGGTTTGATTAAAAAAAATCTAATTTTGATTTTTTTTTTTTGTGTTTTAATGAACATTTTAAGCAAATCGAAAATAAAAAAAATTAACCGAAAACAAATTAACTATAATTTTTAAAATAATTGTTTGACATTTTTCATGGATAAAAATAATGGACCAAAGTAAAAGTAGGCCAACCCAAGGGGTTCCATTTTGGTGCAGCATTCGCATCGTCCACGTCGTACGAGTGCACCCCTAACCTAGTGGTGATTCGACTACACCCCAACCTATGCTAGAAAGATAATTTTCCCTAATAATTGGTTAAAGGCTTGTAAATGCCCTTTACTTCATTCTTTTTCTATGTGAGATGAGAAAATTTAATTTGTTTTTATTCTCTTCAAAACTATTTCAAGTGGTTCATTTTGAGCATCAATTTCTCATTCATCACTTCTCCATTTTGAGTTTATAAAAAACCATTAAAAATATCTCATGACATATAATACGTTAACGTATTTCAAATTATTTTAAACTTCATTTATCCATTATATATTTTGACATAAAATAACAAACCAAAATTATTGTTTTAATACAAAATTTTCAACCTACATTTAATCATTAGTTGGGTTTTTTTGTTTATTATTTATTTTAATTTGAAAATAAGGAGTATGTTAAGTCACCTTTAATTGATTTTTTTTGTTTATAAATTTTATATATATATATAACTTATAAAAATAATTTCAAATTAATTATATATATAGAAATTATTTGTTTATGTAATACGTCACTAGGTCCGACCAACCCGGGTATCTGGTCCAACCAAATGACTCCTAACCGAACTATAAATCCGGTTCTGATAACATTGATTTTTTACACGAACAAACATTTGTTCGGAAAATCAAGAAAATATTTTCATGCACAATATTTTCCAACAAACAAACAAACAGGCCAGTAATAGTATTTCTATAAAAGGAAAATATAAAATAACATAATTTTACAAGTTTCAAAATATAGGTTTGTACTAAAGAAATTTCAAATAAATATAATTAATGAGTTGTTCGAGAGTGAAGTTTATGAACAGAATTAACACTTAGTAACGCTTTACTCACAAATAGCTTACGAACAAGATGTTGAATTCGAACTCGTCAAATTTCTAATAAACCAAGCATTAGCAAGCTAAAACTCCACTCGACTCGATTAAAACACACAAAAAGAGAGAACCGGATCATTTTGAACAAACTAAGAAAATTTATCTTCTATCATATATTAATCAAGTTGGATTTTGTAACTAAAATACAAATTCAATGAGCTAATTAACCACTCCAACCTTAATTTTTCGGAAATAAGGGGCCGAAACCATCCATGGTAGAGTGGTTCCGGCGGCGCGATGCCTCTTCCTGTCTCCACCTCGCCCCTGCCAATAGCAGTTTTGTACAAACTTTAATTTTATAGGTTTCAAAAATACTTTGTGATAAAGAAATTGGCAAAAAGTACCATTAGGCCCCTGATCATTTACTTTTTAGTTCATTAAACCCTTGATCTTTTATTTGGATAGTTTAATCCCCTAATCTTTTATTTTTGGTCTCATTAAGCCCTTGGTGACCAAATTAGCAAGTTGTGAATATGTAATTATGTTACAAAGACGTTATTAACTTCATATGTATTTGAAATTATTAAAAAAAATATTTTTTTACAGTTTTCTTATAGCCAAATTACACATCCAAAACTGTTTTCAATACAAATTTCGAATAAAGGTACAATGAATAACAGTATGTTAATCGAATTTCATGTTCAAAATTACTTTTTTTGGGTCATCAATGGCTTAATTAAACCAAAAATAAATGATTAGGAGCTTAATATATTCAAATAAAAAATCAAGAGCTGGATGAACCAAAAAATGAAAGATCAGAGACCTAATAAGACTTTTGGCCAAAGAAATTCCAAATAGACATAATCAAGATTGAAGTTCATATTAATTCTGCTCACGAACAGCTTAAGAACAAGATATTAAGTTCGAAATCATCAATTTTCTAGTGAGAGCCGAACATTAGTAAGCTAAAACTCCGCTCCGCTCGATGAAAACACACAAAAGGAGAATTAGAAAAGTAGAACCAAATGAACACTGAATCAAATCTGTCTGTTAGGTATATTGAGTCATCATCCACATCAAATTCCTCTTTCTCAAATGTTGAGTCATCATCCACATCAAAATTAATATTAAGTTAATTAGAATTTAAAAAGATCGCTAAAAACTATTCCGAAAAAAAAAAATCAACTATCATTTAGCAACAACAAACAACAAACAGTAATAAATAACTACACGAAACAGCCTAAGCACAAGTCAAATTAATTTCATCCTAAAATTGCAGCAAACTGATGAACAAAAATTACAACTTTTGTTCAAAAAAATTAAGTACAAAGAAAACATCCAACCATAGAAGGAAATGAAATTACTCAGACTTGTGTCTAGAGCTATCAAAATGGTTTATGTACATACAATGTCAAATTTGCACTACGTGTCCCCGCTAAGCGAGGGTCCAGGGAGGGGTCCCACCACAAGGGTGTATTGGGGCAAGCCTTCCCCTGCCAAATTTTGTAGCCAAAGGCCGCTTTTAAGACTCGAACCCCTGACCTCTCGGTCACACGACAACAACATTTATAAAATAAAAAAAGGGTTCTGTGTTATTAGAGTTAGAAAAGGCTCCTAAAATCTGCAGATGTCTAAGCAATTTTTATCTCCACAAGCATCCTAAATTAGTTTGCTTGACTTTTCCAACCAAATGCAGCCAAAATTTTCCAAGCAGAGGTTGTATTTTACAAGCTGTGTAGTGAATCCGTTCGACCCGAGAGAAATTGAATAGTATCGATCTCGCTTTCGCTTTCCGATTTGTCAGACTTTATTTCCTGATATGCACAAAGGAAATGCATTCTTGTGAAGATAAAGAAATCAAGGGATCATCAAGTCTCCTTCCTGTGGTTGTTGCAGAAGAGATAAATCTGTAACACTAGATCATAAATTGGACCGCTAAACGGAAACATTGTCCAACGGATAGCCATCGAAGTCGAAATCATTTTCAGCCGGCCCTATGCCTCCCTGCTGCTGCTGCTGCTGCTGCTAAGAAATTGAAGACAAAAAGAAGTATCAGAACAACTTCTGATTATCGAAAAGAAAGGAAATAGAAACGCGGAGACAGGAACCGACTTGTTTGAGAATTGCAGTCATGAGATCATCCTGGTCAAACTGTTCCGGAAAGAGGTTTGCGTCAGGACCAAATTCGGATTTTACTCTCACTGAATTGCCGCCGAAAAAGTTGTTCATGTTTGCATCCCCAGCTGAAAACATAGGTTTCCCTACAGTGGATAAATTCCTGTTCTGTACCGGCCTTTGGTTAGAGGGAAATCCGTGATGCGATAAAACCGATGGCCCGACGTCGAGGTTGTTGTTCTGATGAGAGGCATTGAAGGTCATGCCTACATTGTCTAATTCCCATTCATGAGGTTTGTGTTGATTCAAATCGCTAAAAATGTCGTAACTTGGCATGAACCCTACCGAACCCTTCATTTCGGAGTTAACTTCGTCTTGAAATGCGCCTTTCGATGTGAGACTGGAGATGCCAGTAGAACTTCCGAGTTGAAAACTATTTCCTGGTAATTCTGCCGCGCTGTTCAAGGGGAAATTCCCAGCTGAAGATGATTGCGAAACCAAATTATAACCTGTCCCTCTTCCGTTTTCAGCTAAACCGTTTCTCGCTAAGACACCGCCTCCAATTGCGTTAGCTATAACCGGCTGCCCCATCGGAGATGGAAGAGTAGAAACATGGTTGCCGGTGGTTTCGTTAAGCATCTGGCCCCGAGACTGCGACTGAGACATCTGCATTAATAATGGATTATTCTGCCCTCCGTGGGCGTTCGCTTGCATATTCATGCTCCCGAGAGATTGCGCTGAATGTTGTAAATTCGCAAGCTGTTTCGGCTCCATCGTTGTTGGGATTCCGTGAAGCAAGTTCATTTGCTTATTACTGTTCAACTGTTGCTGCTGCTGTTGCTGTTGTTGCCCGTCTCCGAATCTTATTTTCGGATTTTCGAAGCTGAAAAGGTTCCGCTGATCCACAATCGTAACAGGCAATCTAGATTTCACTGCCGGTCGAGCAAGCCCTGCCGCTTGAAGCGTGGCAAGGCTTTGTGCAGGCAGCTGACCAGTAGCTGCAAGAGTTTGAAAGTCGAGTCCATTGAGGGATGACAACGAACCATAAGCTGCTTCTTGGGGACTCATAAAACCATTGCCCAAACTGTTCGGGTGCTGTGAAACTCCACTCAACCGTCTAAGATACAGCCGATATTTCTGTACCATATGTCACCCGAAAATTAGCAGATAATATATGCTTACTTTCACCGAAAAAGAACACATAATGCTCGGAATAACCATATGTCACCGAAATTTTAGCATATAATCTATACGTACTTTTATCGAAAAAGATACACACAATGCTCGGAATATTCTATGTTAAAGCACGCTGCTTACCTGAAGGTGACTTGCAACGTTTTCTCTAGTCAGCCCAGGAACATTCATCAACTCTAAAATCTTCTTCGGAACAGCCTCTGCATCACGGAGAAAATGCAAACTATAAGAGCACAAAAGAACCCGGATACGAAAAACGATCAAAAGCATAGGTCAAGTTATAATGAAATCCAACAAGCACAACATATGGTCTTTCATTCGGTAATGTATTCACCGAGAACTGTGAGATCGAATCAATTCAATCGAATAAACAACATCGAATAGAATGAACCAAACAACGAAACAATGCGTAGATAAACGACATACGAAAAGGAATGAGATACATACTGTCAATGCCGAGTTGATTAACAGCTTGAACAAACTGCTGATGAAGTTCAACAGACCAAACAACCCGAGGCTTCTTCAAAGTCGAAGAATCATCCCTTTCATCCGCTTCATCATCCTCATCTTTCCTCTTTTTCGAGTTTCTCCAGTTTCCTTCATTAGCTGAAGAAGAATAATCAGCATCCTCTGATTGTTTCTGCATCCTATTCTCTCCTTCCTCTACACTACCCGATTGCTCCACGTCCTTCCATTCGTTCCGTTTCTTCCGAACCACATGCTGCCATATGTTCTTCAGAGCCTCAAGCCGGACCGGCTTAATCAGGTAATCACAAGCACCATGTGTAACCCCTTTCATCACAACACTTTTCCCATCATCCGCAGACATCACTGAAACAAGTTCACAAGATTGAATCTCAAATCTCCGAAAACAGTTAAAATTTAAAATCAATCTGCAGAAACAGATATGAACTTACTTATAACAGGAAGATCCATTTCGAGTCCAATATGTTCAAGAAGCTTAAATCCATCCATGTCCGGCATATGAACATCACTTATAACTATATCATACCCATTCTTATTCTCTCTTAGCAAAGACAATGCCATCTCTGCTCTATTACACTTCGTAACTGCAAAATCCCCAAAAAATCGAAACCAATCACATCAAATTGAGACAAATCTCAAGAAACATCTGCCAATTTGACATAAATCTCAATTTTACAAGCCTAATTTCCCCCAAATTGAAGATTCTGCTGAACTTAGGATAACTTAGGCCCTAAGTTCAGCAGAATCTTCAATTTGGGGGAAATCATAATTGTAGCTTAAGATAAGAAAAGAAATGATTTTTCGATGTCTCAAACTTCCCCAAATGAAAATCAAATCATTTGGTCAAACAGAAACATGACAAATTCATGAAAATTCGTACTAGCTAGATAGATAGATAGATAGAGAGAGAGAGAGAGAGGGAGAATTAAATTAACCCCCAAAATTTTGTTTTTTGAAGTACCTTCATAAAGGCAAGTTCGGAGCATCTTCACCAAGATCATGAGACAAGTAGGATCATCATCAACAACTAAGACCCGGAGACCGGCCGGAAACTGATCGGGGACAGTATCAGCAGGTTTCCAAGTAGCACTAGAACTGGCAGTAGCCATGGATCCGTTACCGTTACTGAGATTCATAGCTGAGAAAATCGTTGATCCGAAAGCAAGAGAAAAAACATGGAGAAATTAAAGGAGAAAAGAGGGAACTTTGAACATATTTGAAGAAGAAGATGAAGTTTGATTGATACCCAGTTGAAAAGAGAGAGATTTTGGATTATTAGAGGGGAAATTTTATAAATATGTTTTTTATTATGGGATTGAAAGTTGAAGAAGACATGGCTTGTATCAGGTTCAAGCTCTATTTCTCTGTTTTCTGGCAAAAATAAAATAAAATAAAAAATAAATTAATATTTTATTTTTTTAATTTAATAAAGAAAGTGGGTCAGTGTTGGAAGAGTGGATCCAGCTCATACATGAAGTTAACTAACTCCACCTCATAAATCTACTCCAAATGTTTTTACTGTTGTCTTTTTTTACTGTTTACTAGGTTGTTGTTTTTTTACTACTCTACTCTTTGGTCTTTTTCACTTTTACCCCTATTTACTTCAATTTTATAGATCAAATTCACTTATCCAATTTTTTACTTTTACTTTTCTAATGAGAGCATCTCCAATCGGGAGGTGCTTGTTTCAGCTGTTCATATTTGTTGTTTGATGCTATTTTTAGTTGTTTGTTGTTTGTTTTTTCTGAAGAAAAAAAACAACTGTTTTAAAATTTTATCAAACACTTTTTGTCTCATGTTTAGTATTAAAAGGCGAAAAACAGTTCAAAAAATTAGAAACAAATGGGTACGGACATTGGAGTAACAAGAGTTGTTTAAATTATTATAGTAATATTGTCAATTTTTGACACCCATTTTTTAATATAAAAAATAATTAGTTGCCTATTATTGATGAAATTTTATAGCAATATTTATAATTAAAATAAATTATATATAAAATAATAATTTATGGGACCATAATGACAATTTTTAAAGTTGCTTGACATTGGAGCATATTTTTTTAGAAAGTTGCAAAAACAATGATTTAGATGAGAGAGAAAATAAACTGTTAAAATTTATCTCCGTAATAATTAAGGATTTTCTGTTACAATTTGGGTTTCTAATAATATAGATAATTAAGGTTTTTAATAATTAAGGACTTTTAATAATTTATAAACAGTTTTCTTCAAAAAAAAATAATAATTTATACTCTGTTAAGATTTTTCTAGATAATAATTAAGAATTTTCAGTAATTTAATAGTAATAAGATTAGATTTAACCGTAAACAGTGGCGGAGCCAGAGCTCAAGGTCCGGAGGGGCTCAATTGCATGAAGATTTTTTTTTAATAACGACTTAAGGCTTTGATTCATAGTAGTCAAATCGAAATTTTCAAATTTTTGATAATATAAGGGTAAATTTGATCATAATTGGAAAAATTAAGGTATAAAACAACTGAGATTCAATATGAAGTAAGGATAAGGTGCAAAAATACTCTAATGTTTACACCTAAGAATAATTTTACCTCTAACGTATAAAATGGTGCAATTTTACCCTTAATATTGGGAGCCAAGAGCAATTTTATCCCTAACGTTGACAAGTTTGGTCAATTGGAGAAATTATTCATCAAATTATTTTCTCGGTAATGAATTTTGTAACTAAAAAATATAATTAAAAATAATAAAGGAGAATGAGGTTTAAGGGAAAAAATTAAAATGAGATAAAAAGTGAAGAGAGGGAGATTTGAACACAAGACCACTTGGATATAGAGATGCCTTTAATTATCACTACAACCAACTATGCAAACATAGTTTCATGTTATATAATTACATTCTACATTATAAGTATTAATTTTAACTATTTTGGGGGGCTTCTCGGGACTGAACCACTATTCGTCAAGGGTGTTCCGGAGGGTCGGGAGACCCTCCCTTACCCCCCTAGATCCGTCCCTGACCGTAAATGATTAAATATTACATGATTATTAAGATTCGTGTGATCAAAACCGTTGAGTATAATTTCGTTTCTAAAAAGTCATAAATTTAGACATTTTTTATGATAATTTGGGACATGTTTGGATTATGGATGAATAGAAGATAATTAAAAGGAAATAAACATTAAATAATTTGTCCATTTATTAATGAAACACTTTCGTAAAATTTATAAACTTAATATATAATTAATTTACAAATAAATATAAATGAGACAACATTGTAATAACTTTATTAAATTTGTACTCTTTTCTAAATAATACTATATAGTATTTTTTTTTTATTGGACAAATTTCACTCCACTTCCTTTTAAACATAAAAAATAAAAAATTATATATTGTCGGAATTCCATGGATCAAATATCAAATGGCACCTGGAAATGCAATAAAAAAATTACCTAAATTAATAATGATATAATTGCATATGGCCAATTTGGAATTTCATTAAAAAAATTAAATCCAAGGTGGCAAAGTATATTAAATAAATAAAATTAAATAATTAAAAAAGATTCATTCATTATCTACCACTTTTATAATATTTTTGGTGGAGGGGGAAGTAATATTCTTGTTACAAAGCAAATGTTGGCAACAACCACCACTTGCAATATCTAAATGTGTTGTTTTTTTCCCACTTAGAAGTTAAAAGATTGGCTATTCCAAAATTCTTGTAATTCCACTATTTCACTTGCTTTTTGTTCTTTTTATAAAATATGTGAAAGTAGGGATGGCAACGCGTAGGATGTCAGAGATTAAGATAAGATATATGATTGAACTGTAATTATCAGTTTGAGTTGTTGGTTAAAACAGTTTCATGACATGGTATCTGAATTGTTGGTTAAAACAGTTTCATGACATAGTATCTAAGCCTTTAGGATTAAATTATCGAGGGTTCGAGTCATAGCAACCTCACTAATTTGTAGAATTAACAACACATAGCAGGATGGACATGTGTACACGCAACAAGCCCATGAAGTATTTGCGTGTGGAGGTGTGTCAGAGATTAATATAAGATCTAGATTGAGCCTTAACTATCAGCATAAGTTGTTGGTTAAAATGGTTCCATGACATAAGTACATATGGCTAATGTGTAACAACCTGGTCCGGAGTGGATGGTGCCGGGATAGAAGACTTGAGCAAGGAACGACTCTAAGAGATGGTGATGAGAACAGGAATGAACTGAATCTCATATCGGAAATGGAGAGATAATGAATGAGCGGTATATGTGGCTAATGTGTAACAACCTTGTCCGGAATGGGTGGCGCCGGAGTAGAAGGCTTGAGCAAGGAGCGGTCCTAAAGGATGATGATGTGGACACGAATGAACTGAATCTCACATCGGAAATGGATAGAGGGAGTGACTAAGGCTTATTAGTAAGGTGTGAATTTAATACATATAGACACGTTTTAAAACCGTGAGACTCAAGGTGTTAGATTTGGGTCAAAACGGACAATATCTACATGATATTGGGTTAGGATGTTACATAATGTCAATCTCAAACTCCTATCTGTTAATTTTTTAATTACTAATAGTCGTTTCAATATTCTAACAGATATACTTTTCGAATCGCATACTCGTCACGTTTAAATCACGGATAACCGCGGATACCCGTTAAAAATCAACTTACTCAATAAAGGGTAAAGTAAAAAAACTCTATGCTTTCAGTTTTGTCAAACAGGTATCCGTGGAGGAAAATTAAACAAAATGTAACTGTTTGAAACGACAAAAATCACAAAAAAAATAAAGGAACTGCAAAACTGAGAAGCGGAGCTCCACCACATGATGTGATCAGCAGAAATCCCGAAATGGGCTAAGGCGTCTGGTTGCCTTCACGATAAATATGCGAAACAACTATCTCCATAACTGAGCAGTGAGCTAGACATGCTCACCAATCATGACACATCGATCAAGGAACCTCAGTGGAGCGCAACTTGATTAAATTAACAACATATATTCAATCACATTCAATAAATAATTTCGTCCAACTTTTTTCAGGCCAAATCGACAGCGAAAACCACAGGTTTTAATTCAGCAATATGAGAAAAAGTAGGAAAAATCGGAAAAGTGAAACAACCTCGAGCGAAGCCTTGAGACATTTTGAATATGCCACCCGCACCCAGTGCGCCTAGGTCCCAAGTGTTCAATCGTCTGTATTTACCTTAAGACAACCGAAAGGTGGAGGAGTCCAACAAACCATAATGATGTTCAAGCTCTCGGGGAACGTGGAGCTGACTCAAGGTGCAATACTCAGTGCCACTATTTTAGGAGAATACCTTATTTGAAACGTTGGCTTTACGAATCAGGGAGCGAAGTTTGTTTAGAGTTCGTTGAACTAGCGGAGCTTCGTCCTCGAAAATTCCAAAGTTCTGAGCGCGCCAGACAAGCCATGGTACATTAATAACCGACACATTCCATAGAACCGATACTTGTGAGGTGAAATCCTAAGATATACACCTGTCAAAAAGAACAAAAAGGTACCAGAAAAATCAATAGTTCGTCCGAATAATGAACCGACTACATTCCATAAAACGCGGGTGAACGAACAAGCAAGAAACAAGTTCAGTAACGAATCTAAGTCCGCCAGGCAGAGAGGGCAACATGAGAATAATAAAATCCTTCAATTGGTCCTGCATCATGATGTACACGTGGAGAATTTTCCAGCATATTGAAGAACATGAAGGAGAAATGTGAGAGTTCCAAATAAAATGATGTCATGAGATAGTGATCGTTGTCAGGACTAGAGACTTGTAAAAGTGTTTAACCGTAAATTTGTCACTTTGTGCAGGTTACTAGACGTACATGTCGGATTCTTCCATATCGCGAGATATAGCTGAGATTTTGTTATGAATTGAATGTTAAACAAAAAAAATTGTTATCAAGGTAATTGTCAATACAAGAAAATGAGGCACGTTGGATATTCAATGGCTTTTCCCGCCCTCATATTAGCTCAAAGTTAACACGAACAATGCGTCATTGAGATCCTGGGAGCTGCTGGAGCAGGAGGCATTTTCATAACCTTTAGAGGATTTTCCACTGGGTTGTTTTGCATTTCCAATTATTAATTCCTTTGCGGCGATTGCTTAACTAAAGGTTGTCATTTTTGGTGTTGCTCTTGCATGGGAGAAGGGGTCGAGAAAACTTTGGATTGAATGTGATGCCATATGCATAATGAATCTTATTAAAAATGATCTGTTGACGTTCGCTAGACGGTAAAGCAGGACTAGCTGGCCGATTTACATCACAAGAATACCATGAATTTTTTTGCATCACACATATTTTATGAAGGGAACCGAGCAGCCGACGCTCTTGCAAGTTTTGGAATATCGGCTACCGCAATTATCTGATGGCCATATGCACCTTCTTTTTGTAACAATTTCGTTTTAGATGACTCCAATGTTGCAATATCATTTTTGATGATTCCATTTTTTCATTCTTTGTGAACTGTTACAATTTTTATTCAAAAAAATGTTAGAGTTATTTGGATTCAAATTTAGTTTATTTACCTTATCAAAAAAAAATTTAGTTTATTTACTGTTAAAATAAGGTAAAAAAACTTTATTATTGTCAGAATAATTTCATCGATAATATTATAAATATTACAAGTGAAAATCTACCGTTAGTAAGCTATTTCAATTTTAATTCAATTAAAAAAATTACATATTATATTCACAGGTTTTACACTAGATGCATATTAGTTGAGGGTTAGACAATGCTTATTTTGTTTTTTTCACCATTGGATGATGATGAACTTTGACAATTCCAATGGTGGAAAAACAAAGTAAGCATAGAAGGCACCGTTTAGTTGAGTTGATTCCGAAAGTAAGAGTTTCACATATTTTTATACGATTTGATTTTAGAATATGTACACATATTAAGAGAATATTTGATTTACCTATTGTTTACCGTTGTTATTTACTCTTTGCTCTTGAAAAAAATAGGGATTAAAAAAAACTATTTTTCATTTATAAAAAACAAACATCTAAAACTCTCCTAAATATCTTTAAACTCCTTACAACATTTATTTTATTTTTCATTTTCTTATATGTATATGATAAGAATTCAGTCAAGGACCTATATGATATGGTGTATATACACACAAAATTAGCTATATGCAAATATGTCTTTAATATGCCATAATAACAACTTAATGAAATAAAATCTGTAATACAATTCTCAACTTACTATTTTGATTACATTGGCAACCGAATGATTAATTGATTATATTTTAAATAAGTTAATGGTTATCCGGACATTTTAAAAGTTCAGGGATAATCAAATTCTTTTGGACAAATTATATGACAAATGATATATTAAGACAGTTAAATAAGTTTTTTTTTTTTTTTGAAAAGAATTAGATATGAATCTAAATAATGGATAAATTTTATTTTCATTTTGTAATTTTATTTACCCGGTTTTACTTTGACAGTTTTACCATTATTAAGATAATTATTGTGTCTTTTTCAGTTTTGCCTTTATTTCCCATATTGAGTTACTGCTACTGCCACTCCCATACTGCTGGCCCCTGCACTGCAACCCCATTTCGACACGTGTCCTTTTTGCCGCATATTTAAGATAAGGTCTCTTCGGCTTATATTGTTCCTACTTGTGAATTGACCCTTTTGTCCCTTTATTTATTGGGATTTAATTTTTTTAATTTAAATACTTATTATCAATTTAGTTAATAAAATGAAAAGTCATATCACTTTGACTTATAAAATGAAGGAAAAATATGTTATATTAGGCAAAATTAAATGGTGACCTTTGGTGGTTATTTGTTTAATATAATTAAAAATCAGAAAATATTAATTGTGACTAAATTGAATGAATATACACATTTAAGGGACAAATTTTGCAATTGAATTGCTCTACCTATTTAAGCAAAGAAAAAATGAATTGTTTTGTCTATAATTTTGAATATTTAAGGATAATTGATTTACCTATTGTTTGTTGTTGATGTTTACTGTTACAGTTTTACTGTTGCTGTTGGAAAAAATTGTTTTTCAGCTATGAAAGACAAACATGAGGTGTGTAACCAAACACTTAAAAGTCTCCATTTTGGAGTGAAAAGACATATATGAGAAAAAAATGAAGTAACCAAACACCCCTTAAATATTATGTTATAATTTTGAATATATATATATATATATATATATATGAACCTATTTCAAATAAAGATTTGGTTACGGGTTCGTAATGTAGAATAAATATATATATTCCCTCGTAATTAGGGGTACACATCAGTTTAAAACTGGGTTAAACAAACCGAATACATAATGAATTGAATTAGGGATGACAATATGTAGAGTATCACATGTGATGTTATTTCTATACTCAGGGGTATTAATGAGTCAAGATAGTTTGCAAACTGTTCGAGTTCGATTCGGTCAAAACTCGCTCAGTAGCGTTAAATTCAAGTTTTGGTTCGACTTAAGAATTAACGAGCTCGTGCCTTAATTTGCTTAAATTTGGCTCGAAAACTCGATTGGTTTTTTAATTACTACATATATTTCATTAGGTTATCATTTTTGTAGTTATATCATTTTAATTTATTGTAACATACACGATAAAATTGTTTTATGAAGTTTAAATTTGGTGTTTCTTTCGTTAGAAGACTGTAACTAAATATCAAAATGTTAAAACATGTAAATGAGAGTATTAAATCAATTCGTTCGCGAGTTTTTCTTGAGTCGAGAAGTCGAGCCAAGGCTATTTTTTATCCTCACGAGTTCGAGTCGAGTCTAAAATTTGAAGTTCGACAAGCTTTGAGCTCGAGCCTAACTGAGCTTCTCGATTCTTGAGCCTAGCCGAACCTCTATAGGTTCTCATTAAATTATAAAATAATAAATAAATTATAAAATTAAGAAAACTTATGTAACTTAATACTCTATAAATTTAATAAAATCACGCAAATTGAAAAAAAAAATGAAATACTTAAATTTTTAAATAACATGATATACAATTTAATAACATATACAAATCATCAAATATTTAATGTTAAAATTCTTCATTTTTCTTTTTTTTTTTGTATTTATTCATTAACTTTTAAAGGAGTAAAAAATAATACAAATTTCCTAATCGTCATATGTATTCTTTTTAAAATCTCATTCTCATTCCCAAACCCTTAATTTATACATGATTCAGGTTATCTCATTAGGGCCTAATAGTGTCGAATTTCATTTTCGTTACCATCCCTAAACTAAATAATGTATAATCTAAAATATTTTATTCAGTTTAAACCGAAAGTATTGAATTTAAATAAAAATAAATACAACAAATAAAAATTATTATATTTTCTCAATAATAAAGAGAACTTCTAAAATAAAATTGTAATATATATTGAAAGGGTTGAGGATTTATTGTTGAAAGTACTGTTAGTAAATACGGGTTAATCCATAAAGATAAACAAAATATAAACTGTAATATGATTGATTATAGAATGAACAGAAAATTCGGAAATATAAATTGAAAAATAAGAACATTGGTAAACCTCTGAATCAGCACGAAATAGAAGTTGGTTGTGTTGAGGCCTGAAAGTGCTCAGTTTCCTTAAGACAAAATTTACCCCATTAGGATCAAACCATTTCCCAGAATACAACAACATTGGAGGCAAACTCCAATCGTGCACGTAGCTATTACTAGAGGCAAGAATAAAAGAACGCTGGAACGAGACAAAATGAACAATTTGTTTTGTGTTTTTGAAAGAATTTTTTTCCTTCTGACTTTGTAATACTCTTTGTGATTGCAAATAATCTGGTCCTTAATATCGAGGAAAATCATAAATGTCTCCCAGTAATTTACCAATTAAGCCCACACAAACGTTTGCAGAGTTGAAACCAAATGGTCCGGCCCAAGGAACCCCATTTTATTGCGACATTCACGTCGCCCAAGTCATGCGGGTAGGACTGTACATGAGCCGAGCCGCTCATAAGC